>NC_057864.1:424864321-427424321 GCF_019393635.1 Dromiciops gliroides | reverse complement strand
TTTAGTATCATTTTGGTTGAATTTTTAATTTACATTTCATAGTCATTGGATATATTATTTTCCTGGTTCTCTACTCCATTCTGTATCAATTCCTGTTTAATTTCTCTAGACTTTCCTGGATTTCTTCAGATTCATCATTTCTTATTATGCAATAAATATTAAATTGCATTTATATGCCACAAATTCTTTTATCACCCCATAAATTATGGGGTTCTACTTTATAGGTTTTTTTCTAGCACAAATGTTACTACTATAGACATTTTGGTGTACTTGGAACCTCTCTTTATCTTTGATATACTTGAGGTATATGTTCACTGCCTCACTGACTTGGAGGCTGGAATACCTGAGTTCAGATGATACCACAGATACGAGCTTTGTGATGCTGAATAAATCATTTACCCTTTTTTAGCTTCAGTTTCTTCATCTATAAAGTGCATATAATACAATCAACTACTTCACTGGGACATTATAAGGATTAGATGAGCTTTATATGTATACATATATATATATATGTGTGTGTGTGTGTATGTATATATAGAGAGAGTTTTATAACCTTAAGGTACTGTTATCTACAGTGATTATAATAATCATTTTAGCTACTTTCTTAGCATAATTCCAAGTTGATTTCTAGGAGAGTTAGAATAATCCATATCTCTACCAATAATACATCATCATAGCTTTCTTTCTGCAAACCCATCAACATTGATTACTCCCATATCTTTTGTCAGTGTTGCCAATATATTGGGCATGGTGAATTGATTTACATTTCTTTTATTATCATTGGTTTGAAGCAACTATAATGTGGTTATTAATAGTTTAAAATTCTTCTTTTGAAAATTCTTTGTCCATATCCTTTAATGATTTATCCAGTGGGGAATTTGTACACACACACACACACACACACACACACACACACACACACACAATACACATAGAGAGAAAAACACATAATTATATTGTATATCTAGGCAGCAATGTTTTTCAAGCATCAAGTTGTAAGAGGGTAAGCAAAGCAAGTTTAGTACAGTAGAATGCAGATGAAGAGAAGCAAAGCCTCATGGGGACAGCAGTTAACAAAACTTGATTGCTATCACATGGGGAAGGCAGATGCCAACAGAGAAAACTCTCAGTGAGTGACTCCCATTACCCCTGACATCCAGTCAAGGAAAGAACACAGTTGGGTGGGTGTGGATCCATGAAATAACTTTATCATTTTGGTCAAAGGCCCAGAGCCCCTTAAGGCTTAAACATACATAACATTTCAAATTAAGAACTGGTTGGATCAACAGAAGACTGTACTGAAATTCATATGAGAATATATTTGAGACCAATGAAATTAAAGCATTTTTCAAATTGCCTAATAAGGAGTGAGGAATGAGGATCAAATCCATAGAGAATTGAACTCCATGCCAATCCAGAAAGAGGCTGGAGAGGGGGAGAAAATGTCCAGTTACTGGATTTAATAACTTTTATCATATATGCATATTAGAGGGCTGGAGCCATACCAGTTATCTCCAATTCATAGTAATGAAATAATTAATAGGTTCTCTGATTCTTTTCTTATATACTTTGATAGATTAGCAAACTGTACACATAGATAATATTGCCAATTTCATTATATAGTCATAAGGTTATGAAGTTTATGGTCCTCATGTCAATGCTATAATACTTTAGAAACCAAGGTGGAATTATGTTCTATATCTTATGCCCACTGCTATTCTTCCTTTCCTACCCTAGGAGGTGGAGTAGTTGGGCATAAATAGGGATTTGGGCAGCAACGTGCATTAGATTTATGTTTATATATACATGTGCATGTGCATGTGTATATATATATATATATATATATATATATATATATATAGAGAGAGAGAGAGAGAGAGAGAGAGAGAGACATGCACACACACACACATATATATGATTTATTTTATATGAATATTTGGTCTGATTTATATTCTGTTTGATTTACATATATATAAAACTATATAATACTGTATAGCTATAACTGTAAATATAACTATATATACATGTGTGTATATGTATACATACATATAAACATACATATATATAAACACACATACACAGACACACATATATATATATATATATATATATATGTGTCTTTAATGAGGAAGCTGCTTTCAGGTAAATAATTTCTAGAGAAGGGGAAATATCTTAGCACCAATTCTATGGCTATTTTATGTAAAGATCAGGCACAGCTTAGCCTGTAATGAGCTATGTGACAAATGAAGCTTCCTGGAGAAGTCTCTAGGGGAGGCGTAATTGGTACAAATCACAATATTGAATTCTATCTACTAGAGAAGTTATATTCAGGAAGTTTAACGAATGCTGATTCCTCAGCATCACTACCCCATATGGTCACTTGGGGGATGAAAAGGACGATGTCAGTAACCATTCAACTTGGGCTCCTGCTCTCACAGGTGTGTGGATGACTAACCTGTAAAGAATTAGGGAGAAAATAGAAACTATTATTAGTTTTTTCAAAATCTTTCTTATGGAAGATGGATGAGTTTTGTTCTACTTAGCCCCAAGGTGTATAACAAGGAGGAACTGGCAAAAACTGCAGAAAGTTTCATCAAAATTTGATATAATTAAAGCTTACCAATAATTAGAACTGCAATAGTGTGTGTGTGTGTGTGTGTGTGAGAGAGAGAGAGACAGACAGACAGACAGACAGACAGATAGAAACAGAGAAAGAGACAGAGACAAAGAAAGAGAAGGAAAAATCTCTGAATTATTTGAGAGGCTGAACTTTCAACTTGAATGTCCTATGACCTTTGACTTCCTTACTTGTAATCAAAATTATCTATATATATTCAGGAGTAGAAGATAAGATAAAGTTGTTTTTTTTTAAAAATTAAACCAAGGTGATTGACTAGTATTCCTTTGTTGTTGTTGTTGTTATAAATACCAATGTATTTTGTGACATTTTGTGAATTGTAGACTATCTTTATGGCAATTTCTATTTGTTGTTCTTCTTCTTGTCTGTTCCTTTGTGACCCCATTTGGGGTTTTCTTAGTAAAGGTACTGGAGTCATTTCCTTCTCCAGCTCATTTTTCAGATAAGGAAATTGAGGCAAATGGGATTGTGACTTGTCCTTGCTCACACAGCTAGTTAGTGTCTGTGGCTTAATTATAACTCATGTCTTCCTGACTCCAAGCCTAACTCTCTACCCATTGTTCCTTTCAAAGAATCCAAAATCATTGTTTTCCTTACTATTCCTAGGTAGGAAACAAGATCGAAGGAATTGATATGAGTTTGTTCGGGATAGCAGAGCAAATTTGGATTAGTGACAGTTAACAGAGGAGTATGGACATCTTGGCATCATGACAAATTTTCTTGTCAATTGCCCTGGGTTGTATGAAGTAACTATTGCACTATCACATTATTTTATTTAAAATGTAAGATTTGTTGTTTCCCTGACATGATAAAGTGATCAGAAATAGTAATAATAATAAAAACCATTATGGCTTATACCTTCTCTGTATGTCATAAAACTACTAAATTGGCATTCTTAAAACATTAAGACCTATGTTTGACCATATCACTACCCTGCTCAAGAAGCCCTAATCACTCCCTATTAAGTCTATAATAAATATAAATTGTTTTGTTTAGCGTTTAAAGCCCTACACTCTCTCACTTTCCAGGCTTAGTATTTGTTTTGCCCTTCATATGGCATTTTGTCTTCCTTCTCCCATCTCTGTATGATGTTGTCCTTTGTCTAGAATGCCTTCTGTTCTCACTCCCATTTATTGTAACACTAAGCTTCTTTCAAGGAAACAATACCAACTCCTACTTGAGACCTAACCTAATTTTCCCAGTTGCTAATATAGTTACTTCACCAAAATATATATTTATATATAGTTTATTATATTTTAATATATTATTTAACTATTATATTATAGATATGGATATTTATTATACTTAGTACATATTTCATATGAAATACCATGTAACAGCCTTCAGGGAAAATATTTTTTCATTTCTGTCCTTGTATCCCCATTACATAGAACAGAATCTGGCACAAGGAAGGTATTGAATATATTTAAAGAATGAAGAATTAATAAATAATACAAGCCATTGCACATATTGGATAAAGTGCTAGACTTGGAAACAGGAAGACCTATGTTCAGTTCAATTGGTGTTAACTAAGGTAGTTCTCATCAAGGGAATTCCTTTTGTTTATGAAATCACAAATATATCATACTTTTGCCAAATAATAAACATAATAACTCATACTTTCTTTTCTCCTATATTTTGCAAAGCACATTCCTCAAAATAGCCCATTGAGGTTAGTAGTATATTACTAGCCCCATTTTACCTGGGAGAAAACTGATACCAGAGAGGGTAAATGAACCACTAAGTTGCTAATTGCCAGAGCTAGGACACTCAAGATCTCTTGACTCTAAACCTGGTTCCATTTCAATCATTGTTCCAATTGTAAAACAAAACTCTAGTTTCTTTCATGGACGTATTACTTTTTTTAGATCACAGAAAAAGTGAAAATACTCTAATAATAGTATAGTATTTTTCCATAGTCCTGTGAAATATGATTTTTAGTTGAATGGACATATTCTTGTCCAAGCAAGTCAGACCTGGAATTTCGATGAAGAAAATGCCCACCTTGATGGCTGTTTAAGATTAAAATTCATTTAGACTTTTGTTGATCAGACAAGAGCTCTGAAGAAGGGATTGACATTTGATTACAGTGATGGTGACAGCACAAAAATTGCTTTCCTCTGTATACCTGTTACTATTTAGAAGATGTGCAGAAAAGGCTATTTCTAACAATTGCAATCATGAGAGAACCTGATATGGAAACCAGGTTTCAAATTGCCATCAAGTGCCACTAGACACATCTCTGAAGATAGATTTGATTGGCATTTGGAGGAAGTATCTTTACAAACATTTTTTTTATCTGAGATCTCAAAACATTTTTTCCTTTTTTTTCTATTCTCAATATCTCTCATATTAAAATGTAATGTGTGTGTAGTGCACATTTAAGTTAGAACTAAGGGACATGAGGGAGTTTGCATTGAAATGGAAGAAAAGGGATCTCTCTGTATTTTTCTTTTTAATGTTTGAATTACTGACCTTTCACAAGTGGTGTCAGGATAATTTAGCTCAGTCCAGTAAGACATGATAAGAATGATAGAAAGAATGGTCATCTTAGTGCAGAAAATAATGGAAACTGAAGTAAGTTACAAAGGCTGTATTTCTGGAGCCACCACTGACTTCCATTTCTCTGTGGGTTTATACAACTGGACAGGGGAAGTGGATGCTCAAATAGAAAGGAGTTTGGAAGAAATGTTTGCTGTACCTAGCATTATTTTTTTGGTGAGGCAATTGGGGTTAAGTGACTTGCCCAGGGTCACATAGCTAGTAAGTGTCAAGTGTCTGAGGCCGGATTTGAAATCAGGTCCTCCTGAATCCAGGGCCAGTGCTCTATCCACTGCGCCACCTAGCTGCCCCTGTACCTAGCATTTTTAACTGGTTCTACAAGACCATAATAGTGGATAACATCAGTATTACAAGAAACCAAGGAAATTAACAGCACTAAACTGCTTATCCTAACAAGAATGATCACCATCTTGTCTTACATGGGAAGACCATGGACATTACATCAGAATCATACAATATTCTTATAGTGGAATGTGGTTATGGCATCATCTTCAGATACAACATTACTTTTCAGAAGAAAGCAAGAATGCTCAGAAGAGGAATGGCTTAATATTTTTTGTATGCCTAGCAACTAAAACACTGATTTGTACATAGAGGATATTATACATAGAGCAGTAAGTGCTAGTTGAATTGTATGCCACTCAATTGAATTGTACCATGGAAATGAATCCACTTTCTTAAAGACTATGCAAGCTTGAGCAAGTTCTACCAAATATGAGAAATGAAGGCATTTGATCCAAGCAAGAGAAGACTTATGGGTGAAATGATCAGCTACTTCAAATATTTAAAGAGTTGTCCCCATGGTAGGGGATTAAATTTGATGTGTTTGATTCCAGAGGGTAATTAGGATCAAAGTTTCAAAAAGTCAAATTTAGGCTTGATAATAGAAATACTTTCTTACAATTATAGTTATACCAATTTAGAATAGGCTGCCTCAGGAGGAAATGGGTCCCTGCCATGGTGGTCTTTAAGCAAAAGCTGAATAACTACTTGTCAGTTATCAATTAAAAAGCATTTATTAAGTTCCTATTATGTTCCAGGCAGCATGCTGGGCACTGGAGATGGAAAGAATGCTTGAAAATGAAATTATTCCTGTTCTAAAGGTGATTATATTCTACTGGTAAAAACACGTTCACATATAAGTATGTACATTATAAATATTATGGAGAGGTATCTGTTCAGGTGTGGGTAAGCCAAAGCAAGGACTGTGGATTTGTCCTCTAATGTCCAGCATAACTAAGTTTAGAGACTCATCACCAGAAGACTGGAAACAATATGATGATTACTTTTATTATAGCAACTCCTAAAACTTTCTTTTGATCATCAGCATCCACACCTGAAAGCCTTTCCACAACTACACCCAGAGGACATCCCAAGAATCATCTCATAAAAGACTTCCAAAGACTTAAATGAACATTTTCCTGTTTTCCTTTTCCCCATTGTATACACTGTTTATAATGTCCACTTACTAAAGGGGAGTGTCCCCTTTAGTTTTTCTCTGTTTGTAATGTCAACCTGATAAAAGGGGAGTGCCCCCTTTAGCCTTTGTTAATTCATTACTCAATTTCTTTTGCTCTCTTTTCATTCCCTTTATTTTGTTAGTCATAAGTATCTGTAATGTTATTGCTTCATATAAGGAAATGATGTATGAGATGATGTATCAGGGTGCCACCCCCCTGCTGAGAAAGACATTGTGAGAACCAGGGAAATGCCCCCATGAGGAGAAAAAATGTGACTAGTGTCTAGAAGTTACATCTATTCATGGAACTTTTACATCTATTCATAGAAACGCCTGTAAGTCATGTCAGTCAAGACTACAAGCCAATTAGCTTGGAGCTGTGTGTAGGGACCGCATTTGGGCAGGCCAGCAGAGAGCTTCCACTGGAAGAGAACAGGGTATCATTCTTTCCATTGGAGGTCGTGGTAGGAGCAGCAGGTGCAGGTGCAGGGAACTAGGCTCTTTCTTCCTCCACGTGTTCTCTTTACTAACCCCTAATATACTTTAATAAATACTTAATGCCCAAAGACTGGTGCTGTATGCTTCTAATTTAAGGTTACCACTCATTAGATTTTAATCATAGCAACTTGATTTTAAACATCACATGACAATATGATGGATTTACTGCATTCAAAGAGTGCTGTTGTTAAATTACAAGATTTCTAGATTTTACTATCAGAATTAGAAATAGTAAATTTATGTAATTTCTTAAAGTTTATAAAGCCTTTATTGACAATGGCCCTGTAAGATGGATAGTATAAAAACTGTTATCTCTATTTTCCAGATCGGGATACTGATAATATAACTGTAATGATTACAATCTAAAATTATCTGAGGTAACACAAGCTGTGACTAGTAAGGGGCAATAGGATTCTGTACCAGTGTGCTGATTTCCATGACTCTGACAGCATGTATATTCCTTCAGGAGACAGAAACACTTGAAACAATTTTCATTTGGTAAGAAAAATATTCTATCTATTCATTCATTCATTTATTTGCTTATTTGTCTCCTTATTGATTTATTCATTCATTTATCTACTCATCCATTCATTTACATGTTAAGTAATTAATTAATCTATTTATTTATTCATGTATCTATTCAGTAATTTATTTATTTATTTATGTATCCACCCATCCGTTTATTTACATGCTCATTCATTCATCTATTTATCTCTCTCTGTGTTTGTTCAGTCATTTATTTATTTATATGTCTATTTATTTATCCATCTAAATATTTATTTATGTACTTTATTAATTTATTATTCATTCATCTATCGCTCTATCTCTCTATTTATCTATTTGTTTATTCATTTATTCACTCATTTACTTATCTATCCATCTATCTATTTATTCATTCATTCATCTATCTACATATCTATCATCTATCTATTTATTTATTTATTTTTGTGGGGCAATGAGGGTTAAGTGACTTTCTCAAGATCACAAAGCTAGTGTCAAGTTATGAAGCTGGATTTGAACTCAGGTCCTCCTGAATCCAGGGCCGCTGCTTTATCCACTGTGCCACCTCTCTGCTCTCTGAAAAATATTTTATTTTAAATAGGAAATTAAAATATAGCTTCTTCTTCATAGTGACAATTCCAAAGATGAGGCTGCCCTAACCCAAGATCAGCATACTCTTGCTAACAGTACCCTTCTGAGCAGCAGCTAAGGAGTTAGTGATTTAAGTTTGTAGGCAATGGAAAGACGCAAATCTCAGGGTCCCCTTTCCTTTCTATAAAATAAGGGAGCTAGGTGGCTGCAAAGATCATTTACATATCTGATATTCTATGTAAACTCTTTGAGTCCTTAACACTTACCATAGGAAGTTGATACACTATAGAGATAATAGCTATTGCTATGATTTCAAAATTTCAATTTTTATTGTTAGTGGTTGGGGAAAAGCTAGTTGCAATATAAAGGCTCACATTTTTAGATGATACTGATATGAAAATGATACTTTTCTTCCCACTCACCACTCCCATGGAATCAGAAATTTTGTTATTCACCAGAATGATTTTGTTAAGCTAGTAGGGACTTTTATATTGAAAATAGAGTCCATAGGGAGCAGCTAGGTGGTGCAGTGGATAAAGCCCTGGATTCAGGAGGACTTGAGTTCAAATCTGCCCTCAAACACTTGATACTTACTAGCTGTGTGATCCTGGGTAAGTCACTTAACCCTCATTTCCCTGCATAAAAACAAACAAACAAAAAAGAAAATAGATTCCATTAATAATAATAATTCCATAAATAAATGATCTTGAAGATGTACTGGAAAACATTTTAGTTATTGACTCTAAGAAGAGTTCCTAGATTACATCATGAGTCCACATTGCCAATACTACATTTATCAATAGGCCAAAACAATCATATTTGTTTGAGGATCTATGATTACTTGCCACCTACCTCTTTTTCAGGAAGGTTACAGTGGTTAGTGAAATATTTGCTTTCTTGAGTTATCTATCATTTGGAGAGGGAGGGTGTTGATTTGTGGTGAATGTTTTAGACACATAATTTCATTAGCATAGTGGTGTTTCTAAGTGGAAAGTGGAATTAAGATCAGCAACTTGTTTGTAACTTAGAGGTATTACTGGGGCATTAAAAGCTTAAGTGAGTTTCTTATGTTTACAGCATTCCTCTCAGGGGCATGAATGTAATTTGGAGCTCCTTGACTTCAAGATCTGACCTCTATTCATTTGACCACACATTCTTAGGCACCCTTAGTACAAATCTTTACAAGTATTTATCAAACATAATATGTGTATTCTACATTGAAGATACAAAAGTTAAAAATAATGAAACAGTCCCTGATCATAATTCAGTGGCATTAGGAGGGAAGAACTACATACTCATAAGTATGATTTGAGCTAGAATATAGTAAAGCCAGAAGGAGAGAACCATGTAGAGGCCCATAGAAATATTCAATAAAAAATCACTTTAAGCTGATCAGAAAAGAAAAGATCACTTAGGGGGCAGTTAGGTGGCACAGTGGATAAAGCATCAACCCTGTATTCAGGAGGACTTGAGTTCAAATCCGACTTCAGACACTTAACACTTACTAGCTGTGTGACCCTGGGAAAGTCACTTAACCCTCATTGCCCCCACAAAAAAATTAAAAAAAAGAAAATTAAAAAGAAAAGATAACTTTAAGTTGAGTGGATTCATTGAGGAAGTAACGTTTGATAGACCTAAAAGGAAAAGAAATTTTAAAATACAGAAATCCCCAAAATGCTCTTTCTAGATGCTTGGGATGACCTATGTAAATTCACCTATGTGGGTAGATGACATCTGACAACAGCTTGTAATCTTATACTTAGTTGGGAAAAAATGGAACAAAAATTATAAATACACAATTACGTGTATGTATATATGTATGTTTGCATATGTATTTGTCTATGTGCATATGTAGTTTGTCATCCCAATGACAGTTAACATTGACACAGAACAGGAAGACAGATAATGCAATAGTTGTAGAAGATATTTTCTAATTAAGAATTGCTTTGATTATTCTCAGAATGATTTTGCATTTAACTGTGAACATAGGATGTAAAAAGTGGTGTGAAAGAACTGAACAAGAAAAATTTACTATGGATAATCCACAACATTTACAAAAATGATCTAGGCATAATTGGGAATAAAGTATGTGTGTGTGTGTGTATGTTTCTGTGTTTGTGTGTCTGTTTGTGTGTGTGAGAGAGAGAGAGAGACAAACAGGCAGCGAGGCAGAGAGGCAGAAAGACAGAGATTATCTTACTTTTATGCAATTATCTATTCCTCACAATCAATTGAACTTCAAATATTTATTAAGTATTTATTATATGTCAGGCACACTGCTAGGTTCTGGGGATACAAACAAAAACAATGAAAATATTTCTCCTTGTAGCTAGCTTACATGCCAGTTGAGAGTACAGCAGGTACAGTATAATGTTAATGAGTACAAATATATTCAAAGTAGGTAAATAAAAAGTAGTTTGGGAGGGAGGTATGTAGGGACATAAGACATGTTTCTCTTTGGAGAGCTGAAGAAACTGAGGCATGGAAATACTCAAAATGGAATGAGTTTGCAGCAAAAGCAGAATAAACCTCACACTTATAGCTATGAATTTCTATAGTCATGATCTTTACCTGTGATAATAACTTAGATTTATCTAAGGCTAAAACATTTACAAATCACTTGTCTCACAGTTGCCCTTCATGGTGTCAACAGAGCAAGTATTATTGCCTTCATTATATAGATAAGGAAAATGAGGCCCACAGAGATTTAGTGCCTTTTCTATGGTCAAGAAGCCAGCATTAGGGCCAAGATTTGAACCCTGGCCTCAGTATAATTTTAAATACACCAATGCTATTTGCACTGATGACTCAGGAGATCTCTACTGAAATCTACTATAGAGCCAAGTCATTACTTCAGGATTGCTATGAAATGCTCTTTGTTACATACTTCTACATGCAAGTTGTTACCCTTTAATAAAAAATGACACCTTAATGAGAAATCATCTTGATACAGAGAAGAACTGAGCGAGAAGCCACCACCTTCAATTTATTGATTTGGCAGAAGGGTGAGAAGAAAGCAATCTCATTGCTTGAATAATGGGTCCCTGGAGGTTGTACAGTATGTCTTTCTTTATGAAACTCATTGAGACATAGAGTTCCCATTGACCTCTAAGGGAACTCTAGCCTCACATTGACTTACTCCCTTACAGTAGAAAGAAAGTAATAGGGGAAAATGCCCAGCCATACCGACCTGTCACTTTATAAAGAACTACATCTTAAATGTATTAATTTATGATTTAAAATGCTTTTTGACTTTTTTCCTGTTCAGAATTCCAAGGTTTGATTTGATTGACACCATAGCATGCTGCATAGAGTGCTAGAATTGGATTAGAAGCTGGGTTCTTATCCTGATTGACATGAATTCACTCATTCACTCACTACATGACTGAGAGCAAGAGCAGCATGCCAAAGTGGAAAAGGAGGTGGATTTAGGGTCTGAGTTCAGATCACAGCACAGTTACATCTGTGACCAGGAAAGTTATATAAACTCTATAGGTTTTGGCATCTTTAAGAAGAGGGGATTGAGGGCAGCTAGGTGGAGCAGTGGATAGAGCACCGGCCCTGGAGTCAGGAGTATTTGAGTTCAAATCCAGCATCAGACACTTAACACTTACTAGGTGTGTGACCCTGGGCAAGTCACTTAACCCCAATTGCCTCACTAAAAAAAAAAAAAAAGAAGAAGAAGAATAAGGGATTGAAATACATAACCATACAAGATTCTTTATAGCTCTAAATCTATAATCCCATGGCAAGTATGGGATTCCATTCCCACTCTAAATAATCATAAAGCCTAGAGCACAACTGAATCAAAGTATAAACTGTGTAGAACAAGTTCTTAATTAATCTGAGAGAAATAGAGACTTTTAATCATTGGATAAGCAAAGTTTCAATGCAGGTGTTAACATAGGGAATATCTTATAATTGACAATCAGACACACCTTTGGGCTGCATATGCAAACTAGAAGCTTGCTTCCACAGACACTCACTCCAGTGGTCTAATAAAGCTATGAAGAATCCTTGGAGGGAATTAATTGCCTGAGGGAGGAGAAAGGATCTCTCTTCCTTTTCCTCCTCTCCTCCATCTGTTACCAGAGACAATAGCAGTACTTACTTGGGACCAAAACCATGTGGTCAGTGAATAGAAGATCTTGCAAACAGGTGTGGAATTAAATAATCATGACAGCACGTTCTAGGACCATTACTTCTAGTAGTAGAGAGAAGTGCTGGATATGGATCCTATTGTTGGTACTCAGCAGAGTGTGACATTAGTAGGAAATTCATGAGGACTAAACAAAGGGAGAATAGGGAGTTATGAATTACTGACTTGCCACATGTGTTCTCTTTATATGTCTCACTGACTTTGTACTTTGTTTGAGACCATTCTGTCCAAAGATTTTGACCATGTGAGGAGAGAATGAGCCCTTAGTTTGAGGGGAGGAATTTTTTTTTTTGTAATATTTGTCCTTGATGCATGTGCTTAGTAAATGTTTCCTAAAAGCTAATTTAGTTTATATGATAATCAATGGTAAGCACACTTGTGTAGAGAGTCATGAAACCCCAGAATTTCAGGGTTACCCTAAAAAAATCTGGAAACTTGTAATTACCTCTTTGGGGGTAAAACAACTTAAATGGAAGTAAAATAAGTTGGGGGAAACTATTATTTTATGTCACTTCACTTCTCTCAATCTTAATTTCCTTATTTTGAGAATAAGACTTTCTATGACACAAGTAAAGAGCTCTGTAACCCTTTGAATATATAAATATCATTATTTAAATAGAAATGAATTCATAAGTACCTTTACATTTCAAAACTGGTATAATTTTAATCAGAATTATATTGAGAGTCTGAAAGATTATCTTAATTCAGTTTATTGCAGGCAGTAACATCACATTTTATATGTTATTACTTAATGGAAAATGATATGGCATTAATTAGTTATAGACCAATACCTCACACTGTATACCAAGATAAGGTCAAAATGGGTTCATGATTTGCACATAAAAATTGATACCATAAGCAAATTAGAAGAACATAGAATAGTTTACCTGTCAGATCCATGGATAAGGAAAGAATTTGGGACCAAACAAGATATAAAGAGCATCAAAAAGTAAAATAAATAATTTTGATTATATAAAATTAAAAAGGTTTTCCACAAACAAAATCAATGCCAGTAAAATTAAAGGAAAGGAAAGGAGAACACTGCAGCAGGGTCGTGTGGGGGTGGGAGGGAGCAGACAGAAATTTGCTGAAAGTATCATTGGTAAAAGGTCTAATTCCTCAAATATGCATAGGACTGAGTCAAATTTATAAGCATACAAGTCATTGCCCAATTGATAAATGGTCATAGGATATGAACCAATAGTTTTCAGAAAAGAAATCAAAGCTATCAATAGTCATATGAAAAACTGCTCTAAATCACTATTGATTAGAGAAATGTAAATTAATTAAAATAACACTGAGGGACCACCTCATACTTATCAGATTCATTAATATGACAAAAAATTTATAAATATTGATGGAATATGGGAAAACTGAGGCACCAATGCACTCTTGGTAGAGTTATCAACTGATCCAACCATCCTGAAGAGCAATTTGGAACTATGCCCAAAGGGCTATAAAACTGTGCAAACCCTTTGATCCAGCAATACCACTGCTAGGTCTATATCTCAAAGAGATTTTTTAAAAGGGAGGGGGAGAAGGACCTATATATAGAAAACTATTTTTTTTTTTTGGTGGGGCAATGAGGGTTAAGTGACTTGCCCAGGCTCAAATAGCTAGTAAGTGTAAAGTGTCTGAGGCCAGATTTGAAGTCAGGTCTTCCTGAATACAGGGCCAGTGCTTTATCCACTGCTCTACCTAGCTGCTCCCTAGAAAACTATTTATAACACTTTTTTTGTGGTGGCTAATAATTTAAAATTGAAGGGATGACCATCAATATGATAATGACTGAACAAGTTATGATGAATGATTGTGATGGATTACTATTGTGATATAAGAAATGACAAGCAGGATGATTTCAGAAAAACCTGGAAAGACTTACATGAACTGATGCGAAGTGCAGTGAGCAGAAGCAGGATAACTTTGTAGATAGTAAACAGCAATATTGTATGATGAAAAGCTGTGAATGACTTAGCTATTCTCAGCACTACAATGATCCAAAGCAAACCCAAAGGACTCATAATGAAACATGTTATCTGCCTCTAGAGAAAGAACTGATGCTATCTGAATACAGACTGAAGCATACTATTTTCTCTTCCTTCCTTCCTTCCTTCCTTCCTTCCTTCCTTCCTTCCTTCCTTCCTTCCTTTCTGTTCACATCTTCTACAAAATGACAAATGTAGAAACGTTTTACTTTATTGCATATTATAAACTATATCAGATTGCTTATGATCTCAGGGTGGCAATATCAGAAAGAGAAAGAGGGATAGAATTTGTAACACAAGACAAACAAAAAATATAAAAAAAATTAACATGTAGTTGGGGGAAACTAAAATATTATTTTAAAATGTCAGTAGTTAATTTTCCTAAGAAAATTCACTGAATATTAACAACAACTTAGGACAGTATGTTAGGTCTATTCTCTTCTAATGCACCTACAATGTGACACAATTAAACATGTATGTATTGTCTATTTCAATATTCCCCGAATCTGAATACTTAAATAGGTTACAATAGGGTTCTAGAGAATTCAGTAGGATCCCTATTTCTCATTTAAAGTCCTATATTTTAAAATTATCTCTCCTGGATCTATTTTCCAGGTGAGTTGCCATTCCAATGAGGTATTTCACATATTCTATTTTTTCATTCTTTTGATTTTGTTTGACTGACTATTGGTCATAGAGTCATTAGTTTCCCTCTGCCCAATTCTAATTTTTAAGGAATTATTTCCTTCAGTATTTGTACCACCTTTTCCATTAGGCCTATTCCCCCCCCCCCATTTGGCCAATTGTATTTTTAAGGAGTTGTTTTCTTCATTCAATTGTTGTGATTTGTTTTTGAAGCTATTGACTCTTCTTTCCATAATTTTCTTGTGTAACTATCATTTCTCTCATGTCTTTTTTCCATTTTTTTCTTCTGCCTATCTCATTTGATTTTTAAAATCCTTTTTGAGCTCTTCCAAGAAGGCTTTTTCCGTCTTGAAACCAATTCATCTTCCCCCTTGAGGCTTCACATGTAGTCATTTTGACAGTATTGTCCTCATCTGTGTTTGTGTTTTGGTCTTCCCTGTCACCTAAGAAGCTGTCACTGGTAAGGGTCCTTTTCTGTTTCTTACTCATATTGTAGCCTCTTTTTTTTTTACTTTTAAAGTTGAGTTCTAATCCTGGGGCATAGGAGCCACTGTTGCTAGCTTCTTGTGCTGGGGAATAGGGGCCTGGTTACTGGCTTTCTGCTCTGAGTCCTCTGTAACTTGCAGATTCCTCACTGTCCTAGGCTTACTCCCTGTGCTGGGACAACTTGGCCTAGTTGAGCTTGTCCTTTGGGTGTTTCTTTATCTGACAGTTTGCCCTCTTAGCTAGGGTTTGCAGGTCTCACAACTGGACTGCTGCACAACCAGCCTGCTGAGCCAGGAACAAGGGGCCTCAGATGCTAATCTGCACTGTGGTCAAGAGCCTCCTGGTTGACTTGCCCAGATGCCCTCTGCGCTGCATTGCACTGAGCTGCCCTGCTCTCCCTTTTTGCTCAAATGAGACTGACCTTTCCTTAAGTTTTCAAAATTATCTCAAGTTGGAAGATTGTGTCTCTCTGTCTTTTTGTAGGTTCTGTAGTTTCAGAATCTGTTTAGGGACTTGATTTAATGTTGTTTTAGAGGGAAATTGGGGAGAGATCAGTCAACTTTCTGACTTCTCTTTGCCATCTTGGCTCTGCCCCCTAAGTCCTATATTTCTCAACTAAATGTGCAGGAATGGTTACTGCTCTCTGGGTTTGGCTTGCTCCTACAAGTTCTCTAAACTATCTTGTTACCAAGAATGGTGATTCTCCTGACAGCACTCTTTGAACGCAGTAAATCCATTATATTGTCATGTGATGTTTAAAATCAAGTTGCTATGATTAAAATCTAATGAGTGGTAACCTTAAATTAGAAGCATACAGCACCAGTCTTTGGGCATTAAGTATTTATTAAAGTATATTAGGGGTTAGTAAAGAGAACATGAACTTATGGCCACTTACAACGCAACTTCAAACTTTAATTTTATTGGTTCATTTAGTATCATCTATTCCTTAGGAAACTGTACCTGTCCTATCTGTTTGACGGTTGATCCTCATCACTCTTTTTTTTTTTTCTTGAATAGAATTTTATTTTCCAGAATATATGTAAAAACAAAATTTTAATATCAACTTTTAAAAAACTTTGTGTTCCAACTTCTCTTTCCCCCTCCATTCCCACCATTGCTTGAACTCAAGCAATTCAAAATAAGTTATCCATGAGTAGTCATGGAAAAATTCCCATATTAGCTAGTTGTGAGAGAAAACAGTCAAAAAAAACCCCAAACTTCAGATTAAGGAATTCTCAAAGAGGAAATAAAAAAACTTTAAAATGTGTTTCCATCTGTTTTCAGATACTATCAGTTCTTTCTCTGCAGATGGGCTGCAATCATCATAAGTCTTTCAGGGTTATATTGGAACATTGCCTTGCTGAAAATAACCACATGCTTCCCAGCAGATCATGCCCCACTATTGCCGTTATTTTGTATACAGTACATTTCACTCTGCTTCAGTTCTTGTAGGTCTTTCCAGGTTTTTCTGATAGTATCCTGTTCATTATAACCTGTATATAGTACCTTAACCTTGACAGAGAATTTTCTTCATAAAAGCCCAGCAAAGTAGGTACCATGCATTTTGCCATTATAATCAATCATTATAACTATTTCCCTCCATCCCATTCCCTTCCCATGACATTTACTCTATCTTCTTTTTACCTATTCCTCCTCAGAGGTGTTTTACTTATGACTATCCTCTTCCTCGCTCTGCACTCCCTTTTTTCACCCTTCCTTCCTTCCTTATCCTCTTCTCCTCCAATTTTCCTGAAGGGTTAAATAGGTTGCTCCTCCTAACTGGGTATGAAAGCTATTCCCTCCATGAGCCCACTCCAATGAAATCAGGGTCCCTGAGCTAATTCTGTATTCTAAATTTTTCTTCTTCCCTCCCTCCTCAACCCTCTCTATGAGATCAAGCAATTCAATATGTTGTACTAGTGAAGTAATGCAGAACATATTCATGTTCCTTGAACATGTTTTGCTTTTTACTGCTCTCTCCCCCAATCTGCCCTTTCCTCCTTCCCTCCCCCCCACCCCTTTCTCCCTCCCCCCAAGGGCAAAAATATACTACTATACCTACTTGAGTATGTGTATTAGTCCTTCTTTGAGCCAATTCTGATATTAAGGTTCACTCACTCCCCAACTCCTTCCCCCTCTTCTACTCTCCTCCATAAGCTTTCTTCTTGTTTCCTGCATGTGAACTAACTCTCCCCAGACCATTTCTCCCCTTCTCCCTCCCCCAGTTTATTCCTCCTACACCTCAACCCTATTTTAATGATGTCATCATGGATTAGTTAGGTAGCACAGTGGACAAAGCACCAGCCCTGGACCCAGGTAGCCCCAAGCCCAAATCCAGCCCCAGACATAAGACACCCCACCCTGTCTGCCCTACAAAGAACAAAACATAAATGCTTTACAGATATCATCCCTTCATATTCAGTTAAGCCTCTCTTCTGTGAATTTCTTACTGAGATAGATCCTATGATTTCAAAGTATTATCTTCCCATGTAGGAATGTAAACAGTTTGATCTTTTAATATTCCTCATGAACTCTTTTTCCTGTTTACCTTTTAATGCTTCTCCAGGATCTTGTATTTGAAAGTCAAATTTTCTATTCATTTCAGGTCTTTTCATCACAGATGCTTGAAAGACCTTTTTCTCATTGAAATCCCATTTTTGCCTCTGAAAAATTATACTCAGTTTTGCTGGGTACATGATTTTTGGCTGAAGTCCCAGTTCCTTTGCCCTCTGGAATATCATATTCCATGCCTTTCAGGCCTTTAATGTAGAAGCTGCTAGATCTTATCCTTATTGGAGCTCCACAGTATTTGAATTCCTTTCTTCTAGCTGCTTGCAGTATTTTCTCCTTGACCTCGGAGTTCCAGAATTTGGCTATAATATTCCTGGAGGTTTTCTGGTAGTCCAATGATTTTCAAATTATCTCTCCTAGATTTGTTTTCTAGGTCAGCTCTTTTTCCAAGGAGATATTTCACACTGCCCTCTATTTTTTCATTCAATTGAATTTGCTTTACTGTGTCTTGGTTTCTCATAAGGTCACTAGCTTCCATTTGTTCAATCCTAATTCTTAGGCAGTTATTTTCATCAGACAGTTTTTTAATCTCCTTTTCCATTTGGCTTTTCAAACTGTTGACTTTTTTCTCATGACTCTATTGCATCGCTCTCATTTCCCTTTCCATTCTTTCCTCCATCTCTCTAAATCTTCCTTCTATCTCTCCTACTTTCTCTTCAAAGTCCCTTTTGAGAGCTTCTATGGCCTGAGACCAGTTCTTATTTTTCTTGGAAGCTTTGGATGTTGGAGCTTTGACCCTGTTATTATCTTCTTCTTCTTCTGAGGTTGTATTGTGGTCTACCTTACCCCCAAAGAAGTTTTCAATGGTCTTTGGCTTTCTCTGCCTATTCATCCTGGCTTACTATTTCTTGGCTTTTAACACCTTCTTTAAGTGTGGTGCTGCTTCCAGGACACACTGTTCAAGCTACAGCGTGGCCTGGAGGATGGTTGGGCTTCTTCTCAGCCTGCCGTCCTCACTTTCACTTGATTTTAAACTCTCCACTGCAGAGGAGGGGGGGGGCGCGCCGGGGCGCTTCTTGGCTCCACTCATGTTCTCAGCTTCAGAGGGTCCAGGTGTTTTGGGTTGCGGGGGGGGGGGGGGGGGGGGGGGGGGGGGGGGGGGGGGGGAGGGGGGAGGGAAGCAGGCTTTAATCTCACCTGGCCTTTTCTCAGGTTGGGAGATAGCCTAAGGCCCACTTTACTAAGCAACCAACCAGCAAAACTTTCTGTGGTGTGGTTCTCAGCTTCTGATGAGACTGCTCCCCTGTTCCCCTCCCCCACCTGGGTCTCCTGCCACTCAGGATTTCTTCCTGGTTCCCTGCTGGGGTGGGACAGTCGAATCCTTCTACACACACACACACACACACACACACACACACACACCCGTGTCCACTGGTAACACTGAACTTACACCCCCCACCCCCACCCCGGCCAGCTGTTCAGTCCGACTGGGTGCTCAGTTATAGAAGACGCCGGTGCTGCAGCCAATTCAGAGACACTGGGGCAAATTCCTCTGGTGGGTGTCTGGTTTGTCGGCCTGATTGCAGGGTTAGGCTTTATTTGTGGCCCAGCATGGCCCCCTGAAATCTATCTATAGCTGGAGAAAACTCTCAGCCTGTATTTTTCTGTGTTTTTCTGCCCCAAGGGTTCTTTTATTGCTATTTTGGGGGTGATTGTATCAGGAGTCCTGTGGGTTTAATGTCTTTCCTCCACCATCTTGGCTCTGCGCCCCCTCCTAATCACTCTTAATCTAAGGAAGTCCTCTTCTTTTCTCTAATGGAACATAGATTTTAAGCTCTTTCAATTAACCAACACCTTAAAAAAGGCATTTAAGAAGTGTTAGCACTTAATGTAAATAGTAGTTCTTTTCAAACTAGTCAACAACCATGCTCATCAAACTGGGTATTCCTGGGCTATAAAGACCATTTCATCCAGTTATTCACTCATTCACATGTGCCTTCCAAACAGAATAGAGCACAAAAACCATTTCCAGTTTGTTCTTTAAACCTCATGGGTTTATCCACAACAGTTGCAAAGTCCCCTCTGTTTTTTCTTCTGAAGCCAGATGTGGTAGCAGAGAAAATCAAACACACACACACATATATGTGTATATACATGTGTGTGTATATATGTACATATAATATATGCATATGTACATGTATATGTAGTATTTTTGGTGTGTATTTTTTCCCAAATTTCTCCAGCTCCAGGTGGTGCTGAAGGCCAATTCCTGTCACTGGAGTTTACTGTTCACTAGCCAAGTAAAGTATTTAATTGAAAGCTTCTCTGAGTTTACTATTTCTCAAGTGTTATAGGGAAAATTTTTTAGTCTGACGGAAGAACGAAAATAACAAAGTTTCCAGGCAGAAGCAAATAGGTTTATTGAGAGAAGGTTAGTCCCCCAACAAAGCCAATAGGTTTATTGAGAGGGTTTTAGCCTCCCAATAAATCCGGTCATCCAGGCATAGGGCCTGAAAGACCCAGAATTACACAATTCATGGGTTTATATACCCTTCCAAAGTTATACTTGCACAGCATTATATCATTAGTTGTACTTCTAAAATTAAAACATATTCTTAGGAAATATAAGGAACTACCTAAATGACTATAAATGACAGCATTATGATAACAATAGGGTGGGTCATTGTCAGGCCACTGGTCAGCAGCGTGAACTCTTTATAGAAAAGTATGTCACTTGTGATTATTAAAATATAACATTGCTGACTACTAGATCTTGTGATATTACCTAATGCTTGACATTGGAAAATTAGGAAATATGAGAAAAGACTTAACCTTTTAACCTTATGCAATCTATATTAAATAGAATAAATCACAATTTTTTAGTTAATATATTGATTATTATCTGAATCCAATCACTTATAACTATGGTAAATCTCTTATAACTAAGGGATAGGGAAAATCTCACTCACAGAGTATAGTGTCCAATGAGTCACTTTTCAGGCCTCTAGTTATAGTTTCAACTATCCTCAGGTTCCTCTTTCCTGGATGCAATTTTTTTTTTCATATTTCCTTCTGCCCTTCTCTATTAGCATCTTCAGTATCTTAAAGGAGAGCTTCTTGATTCTCAATGACTCACCTTTGGCTTAAAATGTCAGAACTCCCCAAAATATTCCCATCCTTTTCTATCATCCCTCAGGCCATAATGGTTATGTGAGTTCTTATTTTATTTTTATCCTCTTTAGTCACATAACATTTATGTGCAAATTTGCTTAAATGCCCATCATGTCTCTGTTTAATTTTCCAAAAACATAATGTCTGTTTGGTGCCACTGAAACAGTTTATCTTAATTTCACAATTCTCTAGTTCTTAAGGGGAAAAAATATTAGTCTTCCTCTTTATAACATTAAACTGTTCGCACACAAATGAGACCTCAATCCACATTTTTAACAAAGACTCGTGGCTCCACAAATCTACTATTTTTTCCCCCAGAACTTCTCAAATATTGTTTGTACCTGACAAAAGCATTAAAGCCCTAGAAAGTGTCATGGCCTATTATAATCCTGAAGTATTAGATATTTTTAGAATAAAAATTAATTCAATTATGTCTTAAACTCTTGCTGCTAAAACTATAGTCCAATCGAACATAATTCTCATGTGACTCCTTTTGTAGTTATAAAAGAGGAAAACATTAATTAAAACATTTATATTATAATATTTTCAGATTATATTTAGGCTCCTCAAGATATGTAAATTTTGAAAAAAAGTGTAAAGGTTTTCTTCTAGCTTGCCTCAAAATAATTCTCTCCGTGTGTCTATCTTTCTCTGTTTCTGTCTCCCTCTCCTCTTCTCTCCACATATATGTATATGAATATGCATGTGTATAAGTACTTGGACATGCATATATATGCACATGTATATATGTGAATATGTGTGTGCATGTATGCATATGAGTTCATGCATATATGTGTGCATACATGTTCAATTTCTCCTTGCCTTTTGTTATTGTCAATATTACTTCCAAACATGCTCATATCTCTTCCCTCAAATAAACAAAAACAAAAAACTATTTGAATTTACTATCCACTCAATCTATTTTCCTGTGGCTCATGTACATTTTCTAGCTAACGTTCTTATGAAACTTTATCACACTTTTCTTCTACTTATTCTTCTCTCACTCATTTTCAATGTTTTAAATTTCTTTGTAGTTTTCTCCCCTTAGTCTCTTTCTGAATCATCATTGATTGGCTCCTTTTCTGAATATTCATAGATATAAATTTGTATCCTGAACTTTCTTCTCATTTACTTCTATAATCACTGATATTTTATTATCTCACCATTTTGTCTGAGTTTAAATATTATTTCTATATAGTTGTCCTCTAGATTTGGATAACCAAATCACAATCAGTACCACAGAATCCTGGTTAATATAAAGTGGCACAGATTAAGACAAGCAAAAGTAGAAGAATGGTTTGTTAAAGGACAATAACACTTAAGAAATTGGGAAGACGACATCTGATCAATGAAATGATCAACCACGTCTCTTGAGCAACAATTATGATGCATGTTACCTACCCCATAATGAAGAGGAGGTGAACACAAGATATAGAAAGAGGCATTGTTTGTTGTTATTTTTTTAACTTTTTCACTATGTGGTTTCACTTTTTCAAAAATATTTTTACAGGGTATTTTTTTTATTCTTTCTCCTGATTAATGGGGAAAGGCAAACAGAGGAGGTAGCAATATTGAACCCCCCTTAAATAAGCCAAAGAAAACACAGAGATTCAGAAATGTGAGAAAATAATTATTAATAATGGCTTTCTTGGTGGGATCATGGAGGGATACAGTCTTTTGTTGGTTTTCTACCTCTCTCCACTTCAGAGGTCAATTTTTAGGAAGGAGTTCTAACCCTGTGCAGGGTGTGCAGGGTGTACAACAGAAGTGGAGAATAGACTCTTTGACCAGCTCTTTGAACTGATGGGATTAAGTCACACCTATCTGGACTTGACTTTGCCATAGGGGGAATCTGCCTCTCATTATACCCTGATATCATCATGGTAGAGCTCATTTTAATATGGACCACCCTCAAGTCATGTCAACCAATGAAAATGAATGATGCTAGCCAATTAGTTATTGGAAGAGGAAAAAGACTCAGACCAGGAGATGAATGCCATTATTCTTGGCTTGCATCCTTGGCTCAGAAGGATGTCGAGTTGGTGAGCCCTTTCCTCATAGGTCACAGTAGGTAATGTAGGGCTTCTGAACTCTTCTTGGAGGCATATGCTATCTTAAAGACAATATGGTGCTGGAGGTTTTTTGGCTTGTGTTAACTGCCATGCAGTCACTGTTCTTTACTAATATTTAATACGTTTTAATAATGAACACATACTCCCTAAATAGGTATAATAGCCATTAATTTATTAGTCACAATATTGTAGAAAAACCCATTCTGGCCCCCAATAATTGAGCTAAACCCAGCCTAGTTTCCCAATATTTTAAAGTAATTAGTACAATGTTATATTTTTTTCCCCTAAAGCCAAGAGTATGAAATAAGGACTCAAATTTTCACAAAGAATTTTTGTTTTGTCCTGCTCTTTGAAGGTATATGTTCTTTTTTTCTTTAATTTAAGAATAAATAAAAGAAAAATAAAATTAATAACTGCAATCTTCTGAGATTGATCCTCATCTCCCAAGTTGCTAGCTCCCTACTAAATAAATATATGTTTACTTTGAATATGTTTTATCATCATTGATCTGTCTTCATATTCTCACCACACACACACCTCAATAGAATGTAAGCACCTTATGGACGGGGACTATATTATTGTCCTTGTATCCCCAGTTCTCTAGAGTTCTTACCACATAAGTAGATGCTTAATAAATGCTTGTGGAAAGAATGACTTTAAAGTTTGAGAGATTTAAGAACTCTGATCAATGCAATGGTCACCCCCAGTTTAAGAGAACTAGTGTTAAAGCCACTGACAAAGAGATGATGGAATAAAGTTGAAAGATGAAACTTAAATTTTCATACAAGACAAAAGTGTGGGGATTCGTTTTGCTAAAATATGAATATTTGTTCATTTTTTTTCAGTCTAGCAGAGGTGGTGGAAAGAGAAGGTGTAGAAATAGGGCTGCCAACAAAAAAGAAATGAAATAAAAGAAGGTCATTGAAGATTTTTTTAAGCATGGAAGAGAACAGAAGCAAGGTTAAAATTAATCACAAATAAGTAGGACATCTTTGAAAGTGACATTTTTAATTTATCTTAAACTCAAAAAGAAAATCAAACTCTACATAAGAGATTTGTGGTTTCATGTACAATCCTCATTTTCTGTTCTATATTTTAGTTAGAAGTCCTCATTTTACTGGTGTTTGTTGAGGTCAGCATAAAATATTTTTAAAAGAAAGCATTTATGAGAATAAGACTGGAATATCAGCACAGGCATTTTAGAAATTGGTTGCAATTCCATATATACTTTGTTCCATATATCAGAAAAAAAGAATTATTAATAATCTTACAATTTGAAGAACACTCAAAAGTTATTTAGTGCAACCCTGATATAGATATTCCTTCATTCCATAGGCATGTATTGAGCCCTTACTATATGCCAAGAACTATCATTCTAGGAACAAAGAAAAGAATAGAACTGTATCTTTCTTCTGAAAAAATTATCTATTGGAGAAACACACACACACACACACACACACACACACACACACACACACACACACACATATATATCCAGAAATCTATAGGTACCCTCAGAGGTCCCATTAGAAGTCATAGTTGAATGGCAGCTACAGAAATAGCCACTATTGTGGTACAATCCAACAAAAGTAGATGTGGTTGTGGTTGCAGACAGATTCAAAGAGACAGTTGCCAAGAGCAAGGACTTTTTCAGAGTATAATGTCCCAGAGTAAAGAAAAATGCTCTCCATTGATTTTAAAAGGGCATCAACCCTTGGACGACAATAGAGTTATACATAAGGGGAATTTTATGAGCACTACATGCATGAAGAAAAGGACTTCCAGGGCCAGAAGTTGCTAATTACTCCTTTGCTACACATATTATCTATGTGTATGCCTTATAATTTAAGTTTCAGTTCACTGAACCTAGAGTGTAATTGAGGAGGATTGATGAAAGATGATTTGTAATAACTGTTTTTGTAGCTATACATGTTTAGTAAATAACTTTAATAAAAGCCAATTATATCTGGATGGCTAATGAATATTATACCAGTAGGAGCTCAGAAGAAAAACAGAGAAACAGAAAGCTCTCAGGGTTACCCTGTTAGCACCAGGAAGAGTAATTATTCATCTGAGTCTTCAACCCGGAGAATACAAGTAAGAGTCAGGAAAATAATAGAGGATGAAATATAAGTAAAAATTTTAAAAATACATAGAAAATATAGGCTCAACAATTCACCAATCAGTTTGGAAGTACACTAAGAAGATTAACAAAATGTCTATACCCTTTGATTGAGAAATATTACTACTAGTCATATATTTTAAGGAGGTCATGATTAAAAGCAAGATCAAATATACAACAAAATATTTTTAGCAGCATTTTTATAGTAGCAAAGAACTGTGGGGAAAGTGGATATCTATTAATCAGAGACTGACTAAACAAGAGTTCATGAATGTAATCAAATATTACTGTGCTCAAAGAACAATGAATACAATGAAGTAAGGGAAGTCTCATGAACTAATGAAAACTGAAGTAAGCTGAGCCAGGAAAATTATATACACAATGAGGACAGCAATGTAAATGGAAACAACATCAAAATTGAAGCTGAAAGACTAGGAAATCATAATGACCAAGTTTGGTCCCCAGGGAGAAATTTGAAATGTATCACCCTTCCATCTTTGCAGAGGGTGGAGACTATTAGTGTGGAACAAGAAACATAATGAGGGATTTGACTGATATTCTGGTGGTTTTCATAAACTTTTTTTTTTAATTTAAAAATTATTTGTTTTCAAAGAGCGCTCTTGGGGAAGAAAAGGGAAGACAGACATTTTGCTAATGATATCAAAGCAAAATATATCAATAAAAGTGTTTTTAAAGAGAGTAAACAAAATAATTTTGTGGAGTACTAGCAACTGGGATGAACAGAAAGTCTTCATGTAGGAGGTGGTACTTGAATTGATCTTTAAAGGAAACTAGAGTTTCCAAGAGGCAGAGATGATGAAATACAATCTAATCTACAACATCCTGGACAAAGTCATCAATCGTCCACCCAAATATCTTCAGTGCTGGGAAACTTACTACTTTTATGTAACCCAGTTCATTTAGGAATAGCTATAATTATTGGTAAAATTATATATATGTATATATGTATGTATATATACACATACACACACACTCGCACACACACACACACACACATATATAAAATCTTACATGTAGTCAATATTTTCCCTGAGAAGCCCAGAATCACCTATGAATGCTGCATATCTCCTTATTTCATCTCTCACTTGAGATTTATGATCTGAGAAGAGTTGGATAATGTTACCTCTGTGGTTAGGGCTTTCAAAGAATTTTGTGTAATTGGTTGTTTGGTTGCTGTTGTTTTTGTTGTTGTTGTAGAAAAGGATTCCACATGAAAATCTTGTTTATGTTTGATGAATGATCATCATGGCTAAATCTTGAATTCCCTATCTCCTTAGTCAATTACATAATCAAAGTATCATGAGTCATAGATTGCCTTTGGAAGGGATATTAAATGCTATCAAGTCTAGCATTCTCTTTTTGCAGAAGAGGAAACCAAGATCCTAAGATGTAAAGTGAATTGATCAGGGTCATGCATTGTTTTAAAGTGTGATCTCCCCTTGATTCTTCCTAAATCAAGGCCCAGTTGTCTATTATAACATTCTATTATATAGGGAGAAAATATTTCTGTTAAAGAGCAAATTGTCCTCTACTAATATATTCATAGAGGATGTCTTTGATGTATATGAAGATTTTTATCATTTTTTTATAGATAAGGAAAAAGGTATACAGTTCTCTTGTTTGGATTTTGTTTTTTCTTGTGTTATGCATAGTCTTGAGTAAATCACTTAGTGCATTTTATGACTTTTTGGAATGCATACAGTAACTCTCTATGTTAAAATGTAACTAATTTCATTTTATAATATTCTATGGATTTTGTCACATTCAATGCCTAATGCCAATTCTTTTTTTAAGGATTTTTTTTTCATAAAATATAGGCTAAACATTTGTGTGATGGCCTAGCCTTTGGGATCACTCAGTCTTTTCTTCTGAACCACATTTGCCAACACATTTTTTGTCACCATGTCCTCCTATGCTCACCTTTACACTTAAAGTCATTGAGTATCAAAATGTGTGTTTATCTGCAGTATTGTAAGATGATCAGCTGTGCATGACTTAGCTATTCTCAATAACACAATAATCCAAGACAACTCTAGAGGACTTGTGAGACAAAATGCTATCCATTCCCAGAGAAATAACTGATAGTTTCATGGTTTTTTCTTTTGTCCATGCTTTGTTTCACAACATGACTAACGTGGAAATGTCTTGCATGACTATATATGTATAACATATACCACATTGCTTGTCTTCTCAATGGGGGGTGGTGGTAAGGGAGGAAGGGAGAGAATTTGGAATTCAAAATTTTAAAACTAATATAAAAATTGCTTTTACATGTACTTGGGGAAAATAAAATACTAAGTAAATTTTTAAAATGTGTTGATTTAATTTGGAAAGACTTAATGAGTTCTTTGTGAAATTATTTAGAAAGGACATTAATGTGCTGAAATATGTTCAGAATAAAACAACCAGGTTAATGAAGAGTCTTGTCCACATTTATATAATGATCAGTTGAAAAACCTGGGGTGATATAGCTGGAGCAAAGAAAATGCAATATAGAGGGTTTTGTGAATTGTAGCATCTTCATGTATTTTCAGGGCATTTATGTGGATGAAGGATTAGACTTTTGGGAGTATAGAACCAAAAGGATTAGGTAAAAATTTCACAGAAGCAAATTTGGGGAATATCAAAGGCTAGGGGTTGATAAAGGTGTATCTTTAGCCTACATATATTCTTATGAACACAACACAAAATTACATATTTTAAAGTATTGATGGATGGAATTAGCTGACATATTATCATAAGTAACTATTTGCTTAATTGGGTGTAAGGGTAGAAAGACAACATTAGAAATGAACTATTAAGAAATAAAGAACTACTGAGTTCATATCTCCATACTCTGTTGCCTTTAATAAAAGATGACATCTTAATAAATTTTCACATGAAGTAAGAGTACAGAAAAAGGACTAGAATTTTCAATTCATTAATATAAAAAAGAAAAGAGATATTCTGATTATAAAGGAACAGGTTTCTGATACATTCACTTCAATGCAAAAGATACCATGATTTACTCAACATTAAAATTTCCCAGAAAAAAAGAAATGTGTCTTAGAAATTGTCAGTTGCTCTAATGCCAGAAAATGTGTTTGTAGGAATGATAACGAGTATTTCTTCTGTTCTTGAAGCAAAATTATAAACACATTATATAGGGTAGTGCATATTGTCTTACTTAGAATTTGTTTCATTTTTGCAATAATTCCTTTTTCTGGCACCCTGTGGCTATGAATACAATCACAATATAATATTTCACTTTATGTAATATTATACTATAGGACAGATCTTTCTAAAATAGCAGAGTCATAAAGGAGAACTCTGTTATGCTATGATGGGGAATGTGAAGTTATCCTCATGTTTCATATGGCATCCATCAACACAAAGATAATGAGAAAATAGTAATAGTAAAGTTAAAAGACAGAAAAAATTGGAACATGTGAAGCATCTACTATTTAAAGATGATTTGGGAAACAGGGTATCTTAAGAATCTTTGTACTCACTACTCTTTCACCTGCCCTGCAAATAAATAGCATTTCTACACAGTGATAACAAAATTCAGGAAGAAGTAACAGAAACAGAAATCCAATTAAAATAATAAATTTAAAATAAACCCATTAAAATGCATAAGATATCTATGTGTAAATCTACAAAGACAAACTCAAAGCTTAAATAAACACAATTACAAAACTCTCCCCTTTGGGAATAGGATAATCCTTACCTATAGATTTGAGAAGGTAACAAGACAAGAAAAAGAGGCCATGTGCACAAAGACCTCAGCAGGTTGCTGGATGGTCACTGTTACAACTTCATTTTTTTATTGTTCAGTCATTTCAGACCCTTTGTGACACCATTTTGAGGTTTTATTGGCAAAGATACTGAAGTGTTTTGCCATTTCTTTCTCCAGGTTATTTTAGAGATTAGAAACTGAGGCAAACAGGGTTAAATAAAGTACCCAGAGTCACACACCTAATATAAGTCTGAGGTTACATTTGAACTCATGAAGATGTCTTCCTGATTCCAAGCCCAGGGTTTTATACACTGTGGTACCTATAGCAGGGTTAAGAGGAATGCCTCAAAGAAACATTGAGAAGATACTAGTTGTTTAGAAGAATACCAGGAAAGAGCCCCATCCAATTTAAGCAACAGAACCAGAGAATAGGCGAGCAGAAGACATAGATTACCTTATGGCATCCAGTTTGCAATTGCAGTGATTAGATCACTAACACAGGACTCTAGGGCCACAATGGCTGTTTGAATCGATCTTGTTTTACTGAACTGACCAAAAGAGGTAGATCCAAGGCCAGTCATTCCTTAATCCCCTTTTTCCCTTTTCCATCTCTCTCCCTTAAAGGGGAATATATATTATTTCTCAAACTGTATTACTCTTTATTCAAAATTCATTTGACCTTCTTTATCACCCTGTCTTTAAAGCCAGTTTTATAAGATAAATGTAGTTAACCACAGCATTATTGGCCTATGTGTTTCATTACTCAAATGTAGCAGGAAAAAAATGGGGTTGAACATTTGGAAGAGAAAGAAATTAACAGTATCTTATGACTCTGAGATATTTATACGTGCTTATGTTTATATATGTGTATATACATACACATATGTGTGTAGATATGTGCATATATGCATATACATATATACATGTGTATGTGTGTGTGTCTGTGTGTGTATAAAATCATCTATCTACCTATCTATTCACCAGGAGAGTTTTTCTGTCTGAGGGTTCAGAGCTCAAAGAAGGGAATTATTGATTAATTTTAACATCTTCTATAGGAGAGAGAAATGTGAAAGCAAATCCTTATTTGAAAAAAATGTCAGAATTTTGGTATGGGAGGTTGTGATGAGCTAGAAGTATTATAAGAAGTGGTGCTTCATCCATTTCCTTCATTATTATACATGTTCCAATTTGAAATGATTATAATTATTTCAGAAGGTCTGAGATGAGGAAGGGGACAGAGAGAAAACCATGAAAAAGGGAGAATGGGAATGGCTGAGAAAGGCTTGATTGACCCTGACATTTGCATCAAGGCAAGTAAAGAGTGGCAAGCCCTGCTTACCAGCCCAGCATAGTACCACTCCACTTCTGTATTGCTCGACAAACTTTAAAGGAAAAATAAAATAACATTTGAAGTAAAATTAATACTTTGGAACTTTACATAATAACAAATAACACCACTCACTTGGAGAAATAAGCCATTTAGACCATCAGGATATAGATAAATAAATATGCATATATATCTACATATGTACATATACATAAACCTGTATGGGTGAGTATATATGTATGTATATATCTATGCATATGCATGTGTCCACATACATGGGGGCATGTATGTGTATGTGTGTAAATGTGTCTATGTATTTAAGGATTAGAGGGGAAATAGCACTTCCAGGTCTCAAATTGTATTATAAAGCAACAACCATTAAAACCATTTGATTATAGGATGTTGGAGGGGATGTGGGAAAGCTGGGATGCTAATCCACTGTTAGTGGAGTTGTGAAAAGATCCAACAACCATTCTGGAGAGCAATTGGAACTATGTCCAAAGGGCTATAGAAATGTGCATACCCTTTGACCCACCAATCTCACTGCTAGGTTAATATCGCAAAGATATCCCCCAAAAGAGGAAAAAGATCTATTGGTACAATAATATTTATAACAGCTCTTTTTGTGTTGGCTAAGAATTGGAAATCAAAGGAATGCCCATCAATTGGGAAATGGCTAAATAAGCTGTGATGGTGATGGAATATTATTGTGCTATAAGAAATGACAAGCAGAATAATTTCAGAAAGGCCTGGAAAGACCTGTATGAACTGATATATAATGGTGTGATTGTTCCCAGAGGTAGCATTATTTTATTTTTTAAATTTTTTTTTAACTTTTTGCAGGGCAATGAGGGTTAAGTGACTTGCCCAGGGCCACACAGCTAGTAAGTGTCAAATGTCTGAGGCCATTTTTGAACTCAGGTCCTCCTGAATCCAGGGCTGGTGCTTTATCCACTGCACCACCTAGCTTCCCCTGGAAGTATTATTATTATTATTATTATTATTATTATTATTATTATTATTATTATTATTATTTTATTTAAGTGAGGCAGTTGGGGTTAAGTGACTTGCCCAGGGTCACACAGCTAATAAGTGTTAAGTGTCTGAGGCCGGATTTGAACTCAGGTACTCCTGACTCCAGGGCCAGTGCTCTATCCACTGTGCCACCTAGTTGCCCCGGCAACATTATTTTTTGATGAAGAACTGTGAATGACTTAACTCCTCTGCACAATACAATGATCCAAGATAATCCAAAAGGACTATCAATGAAATATACTATCCCCCTCCCAAGAAAGAACTGATATTGATGGAACAGAGACTGAAGCATGCTATTTTTCATTTTCTTTCATATTTTTCTTTTATTTAAGTTTTCATATACAAAATGACTAATATGGCAATGCTTTACATAATTGTACATATATAACGTATATCTGATTGCTTACCACATCACGGAGGGGGGGGAAGAGAGGGAGGGAAGGAGAGACAAAAATTGGAATCCAAACTATAAATATAAATGTTGTTTTTACTTAAAAAAAATAAAACTATTTGACATTGGTTCAAATAATAGAGAAATAGATCAATGGACCAGACTAGAGAAGAGAGAAAAAGAATGGAAATATACAACAGTTTTTTATAAACCCCCAATATAAATCATGTGGTAAATAATATCTTATTTGTTTTAACAGCATTTGGTTTTTTTACATGTAAAAGTAGTTTTCAACATTCATTTTTCTAAGATTTTGAGTTCTAAATTTTTTCTCCCACCCTCTCTTCCCTGCCCACTCCTGAAGCCAGAAAACAATCTGATATAGGTTATACATTACAATCATTGTTAAACATATTTCCTTTTTCATGGTTCTCTGACATTATTTTTATTTTTTCCCCAATTTTTCTTCTACTTCTCTAATTTGATTTTTAAAGTTTTTTTTTAAGCTCTTCCAGGAATTCTTTTTCTTTCAAGGTTCACCTGTAGCCATTTTATTACTGTATTCTTCCATATTTATGCCTTGATATTCCTTATCACCAGAGTAAGTCAATAGTCAAGTTTTGTTATTTTTGCTTTTTTGTTTTTGTTTTACTAATTTTTGTTCCTTGACATTGTTATTCAAGTTGGGCTCTCTTACTAAACGGTCCCAAGGTTTGTGCTGAGGCTCTGGGTCTTATTGGTGGTTTCCACTGGGCTTCAGGGTTCAGCTGCTTACTTTTGCTGGGTTGCCTACTTCGGGGCAATGTACTGTTTGTGGAATTGTGAATTGATCCAACCATTCTGGAAAACAATTTGGAACCATGGCCCAAAAGCTATAAAACTATGCTTACCCTTTGAGCCAGGAATGCCACTATTAGGTTTATATTCCAAAGAGATCATAAAAAAGCAAAAGGACCCACATGTACAAAATATTTATGGCTTCTCTTTTTGTGGTGGCAAAGAATTGGAAATTGAGGGGATGATCATCAATTGAGGAATGATTAAACAAGTTGTGCTATATGAATGTAATGGAATACTATTGTGCTATAAGAAATGATGAGCATGCAGATTTTAGAAAAACCTGGAAAGACTTGCATAAATTGATGCTGAGTAACATAAGCAGAACAAAGAGAAAATTGTACACAGTATGAACAACATTGTGTGATGATCAACTGTGATATATTTAGCTTTTCTCAGCAATACAGTGATCCAAGACAATGTCAAAAGACTCATGATGGAAAATGTTCTCCACATAGAGAAACTATATACTATGGAGTCTGAATGCAGATTGAAGATACTATTTTTCACTTTTGTTATTGTTGTTTTTGTTTCTTCTTGTGCCCAACCCTTTTGTTCTGATTCTTTTCTTACAACATGACTAATGTAGAAATATGTTTAATGGACTTCCTTTGCCAAGATGACTGAGAGAAGCAACTCACTGAAGCTCTCCCAGATTTCCCCTTCAAAACAACATAAAACTGCCTATGAACCATACCAGGCTCAGGACAACAGCCTACCAGGCTAGCAGGGTCTGTATTAGCTGGGTGGGAGGGAAGTAAGGTCCAGGAGCAGGAGCAGGAGCAGGAGCAGCAGCAGGAGCAGCAGCAGGGGCCCTGAAATAGGCAACCCAGCAAAGGCAAGCAGCTAAACCCTGAAGCCCAGTGAAGACCACCAATAAGACCCAGAGCCTCAGCACAAACCTTGGGACCGTTTAGTAAGAGAGCCCAACTTGAATAACAATATCAAGACACAAAAATTAGTAAAACAAAAAAGCAAAAATAACAAAACTTGACTATTGACTTACTCTGGTGATAAGGAATATCAAGGCATAAATATGGAAGAATACAGTAATAAAATGGCTACAGGTGAACCTTGAAAGAAAAAGAATTCCTGGAAGAGCTTAAAAAAAGACTTTAAAAATCAAATTAGAGAAGTAGAAGAAAAATTGGAGAAAAAATTAAAATAATGTCAGAGAACCATGAAAAAGAAAATACGTTTAACAATTATTTAGAGTCCATCCATTCTTTTTCTGGTTATGGAAAACATTTTCCATCATGAATCATTTGAAATTGATCAGAATAGTGAATTCCTTCACAACTGAATTTGATGTACCTTATGATCAAGTTCAATGTTCTTATACTAAAAGCTTCCAGCCCTCAATTTTTTATGCCTTCTCATGGAATATATTATTCCTTACCTTTGCATGAGGAATGTACTATTTTTTGAGATACCATAAAAATATATAACCTTAGAGATGGAATGAGAAAGATTTGAGTGTACATGAATTTGACTCTTGTCTGAAGAAGGCAAGGAGATTACTTGAATAAGAAAAGTAGAGTATAGAGTTTAGAAATACAGTATAGAAATAGAGGACTTGACTGAGACAGGGAAAGTGAATAGATATTTCACAAAGAAAGTAGGTGGCTTTCTATTGGGAAATGGTTAGGAAGCATGTTACATGAATTTAAGGGAATATTACTGTCCTATAAAATATATCTGATGAATACAGAGAAACATACAACTATCTACATAACTGATATAGTATGTTATTAGCAGAGCCAATAAAACATATATAGCTATTATGAAATAAATAAGGTAATTGGAAAGATCTGCAAAAATCCCAAAAGTAACTATTAAAGAATTATAAATATCAACCAATACTCAAAAGAGGAGATATAAGAAGACATGGCCACCTCACTCCTTTAAAAAGGTGGACGGGAGTCTATGAGTATTGTATACTGAACATATTTTCAGATTTTTTAGATGTTGATCAGTTATGTTGCTGTTTATTTTATTATTTTTCAATGTATTAAAATATTACGTGTTAGGTTGAGTGATTCTGTTATGGAAAGGAAAACTATCCTAACATAAAAACAAAAAAGAAAGTAACAAAAACAAAGAAAGAAATTAAAATATTATTTGAAAAAAGAGGAAGGAGGGCATTTAAAGCCAGGAAGGAAAGGTAATAAAAAAAAAAAATCAAGCTTTAAATAGTGATAATACTGATAAGAAATTATAAAGATCAAAAGGATAAGATTCAGTGACCTGTGTCTGAATGAAAGTAGAGGAGGAGATGAGAATTAGGACCAGACAATTACTACTATATATGACATACGATTCTTTAAGCGTCCCCATCCTGAGTGTGTCTTTTTTATTTCCCTAGATGATGAGAAATCTGTAACAATATGTACAGAGGACGCCAGGGAAACATAAGCTTAAGCCTTGTCCCAATATCAAGTCCTGGCTTTGTTGCATATTAGAGAAAACCTAACTTGCAATTGTGTGTGTGTGCGTGCTAATCAACATTGGCCCTATTAAATATATAAAACATTTTTTCATAAATCTTAAAGGCCTATACAGAAGCTATTACTAATGCAATTTAAAACAGGAAGAAATAAACCAGTGTCCTAAGGGAAAACAAAAATTTCATGGAGGAAGAAGAGATGACATTAGTAATAACAAAAAGCTTCATGATTAGTTTCCAGTACATTAATATCATGCCTCCCCCAGAATAACCTCAGCACCTCAAATATCTTCATCATACAGATTGAACCTCAACACCATCTCACCACTATCAGCTTTCTCCCTTTTAATTGAAGGACTAGAAGGCAGAGCAATGAAATCCCAAACTTTCCTTTACAGATAACTCAGAAATTTCCACAAGCATCATGCCCTTGCAGATGCCGTCCCTCTACTTTTTTAGCTTTCTTTACTGTATTTCTTACCCAACTATATCAGAGACTGTCTTTTTCTTATTTGTATCCTAGGTGCTTATCACAGCACTGAACACATAATAGGAGCTTAATAAATACTTTTTGACTATGACTAACATAAAGTTTTATAATGAGGCAGCAAATGACATTGAAGAAGGGCTAATTCTAAATAAAGTACCCAATCCAGGGGTTCTTAACCTTAGGTAATTGAAATTCAGTTCTTTAGTTCGACTGAGCCCTTCTTCAAGGTTATTTGCTGCCTCTTGACAAAACCTCTGTTTCTATAGATGTGTGTCCATTAGTGGCCAAAATGATTTTACCTGTTGTCTAGCACACATTATGACTATTAGTCACCAAAAGCTGTTAAGTTAAAAATAAGTCCAAAGTAAATATAGTAAGAAGATTGTCCCAAATGTTCCCATATAGAATTCCCTGGGTTTCCAAGAATAAACAATAAAAATGTCACTAGACTTAAATTCTTCTAGTTACCAGTAATTAAAAAATACTTTAGTGTTTTTTCACTACAAGGAGGAATTCATAAAAATGTTTTGGCTCACAAATATTTATAGACTGTAATGTGATCTCCATCCCTATTGCCAATCCATTCAACAATGAATTACCTTCTCTCTTAGTCTCTTTCATTTCATGACTATTTCTTATGTCAGTTTTGATAGTTTCAACCTAAGCCATGCCCAGGGCTTCAAGCTTAATTGGCTCACAGCAAGGCTGTTCTTTGAAATTACACTAGCTAGTGTCAATAAATAATAAATCTGATTTCATGTATTTCAGCAACAAAGACAGCTTGAATAGTATCATATAAAGGTTTACAATGGTACTGAGTTCCCCAAATGCAGGGCTGCCAGCAAAAGATGCAGTTTTTCTGTCAGAAAGCTGTTGAACAAACACAACTGGTAGTGGAATTTCCTCCCTTTTACTTGGTATTAGACACGTACACATGTACATGTGTCTGTATAGAAACATATAGTGTAATAAAAACTTATTATATATACATGTATTTACATTTTCTGTTTCTATCCTCAGCACTTAGATAAATGCTTTCCACATATTAAGTACTTAATAAATGCTTTATTACTACACATGTGTGTATATATTATATCTGTAGGTGTAGTTATGTATATATGCACATATATATATATATATATATATATATATATATATATATATGGATATAGAGAAAGAGAGAGGTTATTGTTGTTTTATTAGGACTGAATAATACCTTCTGGGACAGTTCAATGTTATGTACTAAGGGTTGCTCATAAAAAAGAACACTTTGGCATACCATGCTTTATCATATTAGAGTGCTGGGTTTTGTCCCACTCATTTTGAAAAGATGTTTTATGAGTCACACAGCACAAGGTTTAGTATTGCACTCATGTAATGGTCAGAAGAAGCACTATAAAGATTTTCTCAAGGTATTTCTAAGGAATTTTAATACTGACTGTGACACATAGGAAATAGTGGCCCAGGACCATCTAGCATAGTACCCTGGAATCAAATAAGATGCTTTATGCCCTAAGTAAAGAAGATTCATAGAAGCACAAAGGAAATGTGAGATGTGAAAATCCAAAGCCACTTCCACTCTAACTGTTCTAACAAGCCACTTGTGCTAGATCTCTGGTAGTGTCTTGGGAACTTGTATCAGACTGATCAACCCCAGCCAAACACACCTTAACCTGACTCCAATATTGTGATGTCATTGGTCTTCTTGAAAAAGGAAGGACAAACAACAGTATCTGAAATACTGGACTTTAGGTCTCTGACTTCTATCAGCTATCTTCATAAAAAAGGATTTCTAAAGAATTAACAAATTCCAGGTAGAAAAACATAAATTAAGTATCTATTATATTTCCAGCTTTGCGTCTCCAATGGCAGAAATATAGTATTGTTCATGAGAAGTTTGCATATATATATATATGTGTGTATATATATATATATATATATATATATATATATATATATATATATGTATATATATGTATGTATGTATAAAACTTAAGTTCTCTCCTTGGCTTTCTATGAGACTTTCTATTTTTTTCTGGGCTTTTTCAATGCTTAGTAAATTACCCCATCTTTAGCACTCAATTGAATGTATCAGAGACTCATTTATGCCCTGATGAAACTCTCTTTCCCCACTTTAAGTCAAAACATTGAAGGTTGCTGAGTGCTTGTTCATGTCTTTATTACTTCAAGGTGATTTTCCATAATGATACCATCAATAAATATATAGTGTTGCATAGTTCATACAGTGCTGAAATTAGAATCAGGAAGCTCTAAGGACAAATCCTGTTTCAAATGATTAATAGTTGCTTGGCCACAAGTAAGTCACTTAATTTGGGTGAACCTTGGTTTATTCATCTGTCATGCAGAAATATTAATAGCACAAATAAAATAGATATACTATGAAGGTCAATTAAAATAATATAGATAATACATAAAGTGCTTCAAAAATCTGAAACCATTGTAGAAAATCTAGTTATGATCATCTTGTTTTATTTATTTTTTAAAATATTTTCCACAATTACATGTAAAAAAAACCCTTCTAACATCCATTTTAAAAAATGAGTTTCAAATTCTCTCCCACTCCTCCCCCCTCATTGAAAAGACAAGAAATTTGATATAGTTTTACAAGTGGAATCATTCAAAATATTTCTATATTCATCAAATTGTGAAAGAAAACACAACAAAAAAGAAATGTAAAGAAAGTTTAAAAAAAAAGTATGTCTTGATCTAAATGTAGACATCATCAGTTCTTTCTCTAGAGGTGGAAAGCAGTTTCAGCATAAGTCCTTTGGAATTGTTTTAGATTGTTGTATTGCTAAGAATACCTAATTATTCACAGTTGATCATCTGTAAATATTGTTGTTACTGTGTAAAATGTTCTTCTGGTTCCTACACATTTCACTTTGCATGATTACATGTAATTCTTTCCAGGTTTATCTGAAAGTATCCTGCTTGTCATTACTTATTGAACAATAGTATTTCATCATAATCATATACTTGTTCAACCATTGCCCAATCAATGGGCATCTCCTAAATTTCCAATTCTTTATAGCCAGAAAAAGGGCTGTTATAATTGTTTTTGTACATATAGATCCTTTTCCCTTTATTCTTATCTCTTTGGAATCCAGACCTAATTTTGGTCTGGATTGGTAATAAACATTTTAATTTATAATTTTGAGTACCTATTTTTATTCTTCCTTCCCTCCCTCTTTTCTCCCCTCCCAGATGTGGTAAGCAATTAGATATGGGTTGTACATGTATGATTATGTAAAACATTGCCATATTAGTAATTTTGTATAGGAAAACTTAAAGAAAAAAATAAAAGTGAAAAAGAGCATGCTTCAGTCTGTGCTCCATCAATATCAGTTCTTTCTTGGGAGGTGGATAGTATGTTTCATCAACAGTCCTTTCAGATTATTTTATATCATTGTATTGTGCAGAGTAGTTAAATCATTCACAGTTCTCCATCAAACAATAATGCTGTCTCTGTACACAACGTTCTCTTGGTTGTGCTCACTTCACTATACATCAGTTCATACAAGTCTTTTCAGGCCATTCTGAAATCATCCTGCTTGTCATTTCTTATAGCATAACGATATTCCATCACCATCATATACCACAGATTGTTTAGCCATCCCCCAACTGATGGGCATTCCTTTGATTTCCAATTCTTAACTACCACAAAAAGAGCTGCCATAAATATTATTGTACAAATAGATCTTTTTCTCTTTTTGGAGATGTGGTTGGGATATAAACCTAGCAGTGACATTGCTGGATCAAAGCGTATGCACATTTCTATAGCCCTTTGGACATACTTCCAAATTGCTCTCCAGAATGGTTGGATCTTTTCACAATTCCAACAACAGTGGATTAGCATCCCAGATTTGCCACATCCCCATCAACATCCAAGTTTTTCCATTTTTTCTATTTGTATGTACAGTTTTTACCTTATTTTGCCCCATTTTTTTTCTCTGTCTCTGATTCTGTGTGTGTGTATGTCTCTATATATTATTGCCTTTTTGAGACAATTTTGATGAGGATAAGGTTAAAGCATTCCCCCCAAACCCACTTCCCTTGCAGTGTAAAAACTCTTTTACACCTCTTTTTTATGAAAAGTTACCCCATCTTACCTCTTCCATCCCCCTTTTCCTAGTCCATTACTATTTCTCATCACTTAATTTTATTTTGTATCATTTCCAGTTAATATTTTTTACAAAGGAACTGGGAATGTTTGGCTTAAAGAATAGAAATGTAGGAGTGTTGAAAATGACAGTTATGTTCAAGTTTACACAACTTCCTGTAAAAGAAAAATCAGAACTCTTATGTTTGACCTCAGAGGCAGAACCTGAACCAACAGAAGAAAGATACAAATAACAAAAAATAGGTTAATTGCCAAGAAAAAAGTACCAGCAAAGTTATATATAAATAGAATAGTTTGCCTTGGGAGGTAATAGGCTCCCTCTCAATGGGATGAGTAATATTTTTCTACTCTATGTGAAGTTTCTAGGATTTTTTTAAAAAATGGGACTCACTTTAGAGTGCGGTTTATAAAGCAGGGTAGAGAGGAATGAAAACATAGAGTAGACATAAAGTTATATACAGAACTTGGCATTCATGTCAGAGCCAGAGGCCTGGAGGCAAATGACCAAATTAGAGATGGGCCAAACACAGAATAGAAAAATGAAAAAAAATCGAAAATTTTTTTTTTTTTAGTTTTAGGAGGAGGAGATTGGTAATAGCATGACATAGGAAGGAGAAGAAGAAATTGAGCTAAAAGAGAATAAGAAAATAGTTAAAGTTATCTGAGGAACTTTGTATCCAGGAATTGAAACTAGAAAGGATAAGTTTTAAGACATTTGAATGAATTGGATGCTGTAAGTAATGGCTAACATTTATATAGGACTTTAAGATTTCCAGAGCACTTTACAAATCTGATCTCATTTGATCCTCACAACAACCTTCTGAAGAAAGTGTTGCTATTTCCTCCATTTTTCAGATGAGGAAACTAAGATTGAAAGGTTCAGAGAAACAGATATAAGAGACTGAGGAATAATTTGAGTTTAGGTCTTCCTGAGAAGGACTCAGTCTATTTAGACAATAAATATTTATTAAATGCCTACTTTGTGCCCAGGGACTATGCAAAGCACTACTGATACAAAAGAGAAAAAAAAAAACACAGTTCCCTCAAGGAGCTCAAAATCTCATTGAGGAGAGAACAAGCAAATGTATCTGTACAAACAAGCTGTATACAGGATGGTTTGGAACTAACAGAGGAAAGACCCTAATATTAAGAGAGATTTGGAAAGACTTCCTGTGAAACATTGGATTTTATTTAGGATTTGAAGGTGACTACAGAATCTAGAAGTTAGAGATCAAGAAGGAGAGCATTCCAGGTAGAAGGGCAGCCAGAAAAATCTCTAGAGACAAAAGATGCCACTCATTTTTATAAGCATAGAGCAAAGACAACAAAAATCATATAATTGGCCAGCCTCATAGGAATGAGGGATAGTTATCAGTTACATCAAAGATAGTGGGCTTCACCCTAACATGGGATGAAAACCACCTCTCTTTATCTCCAAGGAATGCTTTGTAAATTATGGGTCCTACCTATATCCTGAGGACACTGATAATGGCCCAGGTATGTAGATAAGATAGCACCAGGGGAGTAGATAAGACCATCTTTTTAAAAAATTGGACAGCATCAGTTCAAGGATACAAAATGTGCAGTCAATTCTGAGATAATGTTTTATGAGAGTGTTGATAACAGTGATTTTAACAGTGATTGTTGGCTTAAGCCTTTGGTATCTAACTTCAGAGAGAGAGGACATTGAACTTTTTCACACATGAGCTTCTTCACTCAGAGACAGAAAAGAGATTTCAGGTTTGTTATATAGAATACAAAATATGGTTACAGAATAAAGTCACTTACAGAGTAAAATCAAATATAAAATAGAGGATCAAGAATTAATTCTCTCAATTGAACCATGACTAGGTCATTAAGGATTTGGGATTCAAACATAGGATTTTGTATGTGATCCCATCAGTGATAGGAAGCCACTGGAACTTATTGAGTAAAGAGTTAGAGGGTCAGATCTACATTTTAGGCAAATCACTTTGGCAACTGAATGGAGGGTAGGTTGGAGCTGGAAGAGGTTTGCAGCAGGCAGATTTACCACTAGGCTATTGCAATAGTCCAAAGGTGAAGTATTGAAGGCCTACAAAAGAGACTTGGCAATATCAGAGTAAAGAAAAGGAAAGTGTTACAAATGTCAAGTCAAAAGGCCTTGGATATTGAAATGAAAGTGAGGAGTCAAGGATGATACATAGGTTATGACCCTGAGGGATTTGGGCAATTAAGTTTTCTTTTATAATAATAAATAAATTAGGAAAGGGAGATTTTATATGGAAAGCCAGCAAGTTCAGATTTTGGGATATTGAATTTAAGCTGTCATTGGACATCCAGATTAAGTAATCTGAAAGATTTTTTCTATATTCAAAATTGAAAGTCATAAGAAAAGTAAAGGCAGGATCAGTAAAGCTGAGTACCATCAACAAAATGATGTTAATTAAATCCAGGAGAACTGATGAGGTTGCCAGATGAAGTAGTATAGAGGGAAAAGGGGTCCCAGAACAAAACCTTGCAAAGCATCTAGAGTTAGAAGTTATCACTTAGGTAAGGATCCAACAAAGGAGATACAGGAAGAGCAATTTGATAAGTAGGAGAACCAAAAGAGAGTCATATTCTAAAAACCTACCAAGAACAAAATAGAAAGGAGAACAAGGTAATCAATAATGTCAAAGGTTGCAGAGAGAGCAAAAAGAATGAGGATCTAGAAAAGGCCATTGGATGTAGAATAATGGAGTAAGGAATCCAAATGGATTAAGGAGAATGACTTGGGGGAAAATGTTCAAGAAAAAAGATGCTTGGAAAGGCAAGGCAAAAAAATGGCAATGAGGCTGTAAAATGGAAGAAATTGGTGGGAAAGGCCATAATAATTGGAAGTGGTTTTCAAGTTGTAATAAAGTATTAGATGATTATGAATATGTATCAAGTTTAGAAATGGTTATAAAAATGGCAGCAGATTATAATGAGTGGTTAAACACTAGAGATTTGATTATGTGAGCTGTTAAGAAAAACTTGAGGTTTGAGAGACAATCCTTAGGACCTCAAAAAGTATCAATAGATGAAAGAATTTTGTAGTAAGGTGTATATTTTTTCTGCCACAACTAATTCACTGATATATATATTGAATATTAAGTGTGGCCTTCCTCTGACAAGTCAATTCAGCCATATTCAAGGCTTCCTGCTGGTGCCTTCATAGAACCTGTTTTACACATCAGGACTGATCACCACCCTAGTGAGACAGGCCTTTCCTGCTAACTTCCTTAGTTGTCTTTTGCTGGAAAATTGTTTACCCTTACATTTTCTTTATTCTGCCACTCCAGAACTATATTCGAATGAATATTTTAAAGTTGTTAGAAAGAAAATTTGGGATAGCTCAGCTGATAGCTTCTCTACTTTAGTATCTTGGCTCCCCTCTTTCCTTTCACTTTCTCTTGAGAGAAATTGCTCCTGCTTCCCCTTGAACTTTGACCCAGAAGTGGGTATACACAATGAAATTATGAAACAGTTGCCCCTCGCTTGCCAAAGAGCATCTGATTCTGTACCCAGTATTAGCACAGGGCTACCTTCTAATCTCTTTCTTACCAGTTGCCATGTCTCTTTACTGTCTCTAATAAGAACGCCTGAAGCTAAAACTGCTTCTGTGTCTAAGACCTAATCCCACCTATTTCATTCATGTAAACTCTAAGCCAATCTCCTCCTCCATATCACAAATCTCTCTTTCTGACCTATGTTGTCTTGAGCTGGAAGGATATTTCACTGACCATTTGTTGACTGACATTTCAGAATTCAATTTGAGGTATTATTTTTAAATTGTTTGGAGGGGAATTTTGGAAGATCTTGGCTTTCTCTACTATGCTATCTTGGTTCTGCCCCCTATAAATGTATTGATAATAGCTTTTATTACATACATTCCATCTCTGACCTGTCATTTCCACATTTTAATCTCTGACTCTGAATTCAATAATCCCATTTTCAGATACCATCCTAACCAACTTCTAACTTCCCAAGCATAGCTTCTCTTCCAAAATGCTTTATTTTAGTGAGAAAATAGCATCTGTGTCTTCATTTTTTCACCAAAAGCTTTATAATTAAAAAAATTATATATATATATATATATATATATATATATATATTTCTAGAAGTCTTTTGGGAGTACAATTTGAATCATAATGAATCAACAGAAAGAGATTGTAAGTATGCATTTTTATAAATAGTATTTTTGTTATTTATTGAATACCTACCCTAGAAAGAATACATCAGGCCTCACTGTTGCTGCATTAGTCATTAAAATACTAATTCAGTACCTCAAGCATGGCTCTATTCTACTCTTCTTTCTCTTATTGTTGAATAATATCTTACTTGAACCTCTAACTTATCATTCCTTTGAATAGATACAACTGCAATGCCTTCTCTCCACTTCTTCAAAAAAAAGCTGTGTGCATGTATATGTGTGTACAATGATTCCTCTTTCCTTCCCCCTATCTCTTACTTTCTTCTACTTTTCAGCATCTTGCAATGATACCTTAAAGACCATGTATTAAAATACATGGATTTTATAGATGAGGAAGCTGGGTCTAGGGAAAAATAAGTGACTTGTCCAACAGCAAGGAATCCGAGTCCAAAACTTTATCCACTATCAGGATCCATCCACAACTCACTGAAAACAATTCATGATTTTCTCAAAATAATCAAGAAGTTAACTTCTTTTATTAAGTGTCTTCCATGTGATATTGTGTTTTTACAATGTGTCACTTTATTGTTTGATGTAAAAATCCTTGCCCTTTTATTATGTTCCATTTCCATAATAAGGATGTCTTCTCCATCTTTTGCTTAATGAGAGTACTCCAAAAAGTTTAGACTGTTTTTGTAAATAGTCTTGATAATTAAAAGACAATCCTAATACAAAATTAGTCAATAATAATATCAGGTTGCTTAAAAGAAATGACAACTACTGTTAAGAAAAAGAGATCAGGGGCAGCTAGGTGGCTCAGTGGATAAAGCACCGGTCCTGGATTCAGGAGGATCTGAGTTCAAATATGGCCTCAGACACTTAACACTTACTAGCTGTGTGACCCTGGGCAAGTCACTTAACCCCAATTGCCTCACCAAAAAAAAAAAAAAAAAAGAGAGAGAGAGAGAGAGATCAGTACTCATAGAATAATAGTCATTGAAATGGCAATTACCAAAATCCAAGACAATTTAACAATTAGTGAGGAATTGAGTGTGTAGATAAACATATATATCTATGCATTCTGCCTTGTAAATGGAGTATGCAAGCTATGGTATGGTGTGCATAGAAAGTTTATTTTATAACATGACCAAATTACTATAGAAACAAAATTATAGAGTTCAGATGATTATCATTTTGCATAGATGAAAACTAAAGGAATTTTAGGAAGGTTTAGATTTGTTCATTTAAGTCAAAAGTCTCTTTGGCTTTTTGTTATTGACTAAATTGTTCCTAATGGGTGATTATATTGATGAATTTCTTAACAGGAACAATTATTTAGAAAAAAAACTGACAAAAAGAGCAAACTGTAGCTAATGGTTGCAACAGCATTAAAATATCATTGTGATTTACCTGTTTTTAAATTGCTCTCATCTTCATTGTCTCATTTTATTCTTTTAATAAGCTATAGAGTAGGAATTGTCAATTTACAAATGAATAAGATTAAAGGCCTTATACAAGGTTAAACAGTTAATAAAAGGCAGAACTAAGTCTCCAGTTTAGGGTGTTTGTTTGTTTTTTTTAACTCCTATTCTCTTGTTTTCCCCCTTATCTCAAGTAAAGAATTTCCCTGAAACATATGTACAAATTAAAAAAAAAGTGTGCATGTTAGCAGTTATAATTTTTCATAAAAAAGCAGGACATATAAGCATTTAATTACTTGAATATATATGTATGTATTCAATGAATTAATTATAGAAATGAGTATGTATGTGTTTATATACTATATATATATATACATATGAATACACATATGTAATGTAGGAATATATAAAATGGAATATATTAATAGACAGACTATATATATGTGTGTGTATATATACATATATATAAAAGAAATATGTGTGTGTAGTAGGAATCATATTAAAATGGTTAATAGCACAACTACCCATTTCTCCTTGGAATATTATTCAACTCAATTTTATGTGAGTTTACTAGGAAAAACTTAGTAACATCCATTCCTTTGCTTAATAAGTAAACATGTATTAAACCTCCACTCTATGAAATGCACTATTGGTTTGACAGAGTTTCACAGATTATATGAAACAGCCCCTGTCTAAAGGATCTTACATGTTTAATCAAAATAGGAAAGAAAATACTGAGTGGACATAATTGGCTATGTCATTTACCTCTAAACTTTTAAAGTGTGTAATTCAACAGAAGTACTTTTAAAATAAAACTTCTATTGCTTCCTTGAACTCAAGAAAGATAGGAAACTGCAAATGCAGAGTTATTTTTTTGAGCCATCCAAGGGGCCAAGTCATCTATCTCAATCATGGAACCAGGAACTAGATCAGAAAAATAGGCACATGTTTAACTTTGTCTGAGTAAGATCTTGACAACATTGTTTCATTATTTGGTTTTGGGGTGTTCTTTCTTAATACCTCTATTTATATGATTGGCCATGTCACATCCCATTTCAAAAAAATAGTGAATACATGATAATATAAAACTGGCTATAAGATAAAATAAATATCAATTTATTAAATTGAACTTTTTTCTTAGACAGCCATTTAAGCCCCTTCAAAACTTGGCTCATCTACCTTTCCAAGTATATTTCCCTCTATAGCCATTCATGAACTCAATAATCCAGAAAAATAAAACAGCTATTAGCCTCAGTGTGTTATAATGGGAAAAGCATTGGATAAATGACATCATAGACAATCTAGTCTAACTTGTACCTAGCAAATAATTCCTCTCTACAGAAACTTGTGAAAGTGATTAGGTTGAAGTACTCTGGAGAGTGAGGAGCCAGTTGCCTCCTCAGACAGCCCATTTCACTTTTGTTCCAGTTATAAGAAAGTTTCTTCCCCCTACATCTGTCTTTCTCTGCAAGTACCACCCACATTTACTAATTCTGTCTTCTATATCTAGGCAAAACAAAATTCTACATGAGTACCCTTAAAATACTTGAGAACAGCTATTCTGTCTTCACTTAAGTCCCAAAGTTAGAGGAGACAGTTTCAAATCTTAGTACTTCTAGTTAAGACTTTGGGCAACTCACTTCCCATAACTTATCTTTTGTTTCCTCATTTGGAAAGGGACAGATTTTTAAGGATCTTTGTAAAGATCTTTAAGTATCTTCTAGCTCTGAATTATATTATTGAATCCTATATCTTATTCTCTTCTCTCCCTCCTTTGTTGTAGTATTCAGTCCTTATCTCATGCCTGAAATTAACTCTTGCTTATGGAAGTTCTCTTTCTCCAAGATCCAGTTCAGGTGCACCACAATGAAATCTTCTCCTATCCTCATTAAAAGTAAACTGTTCTTCATCAAATTCTGTAATATCATTTGTCCTTGACTTCTCTTTTGATCTACTTTCTGCTCATTGTGAACATTTTCTTCTCTGGTAGCACATTTTTCCCTTATCCTATAGTGGACTCTGGAGATAGTGAGTTCAGTTTTAGTTCATTTCCTACATGAAACCAAAATTTCACCTCAAAACAAAAATTAATAACAGATGTCTCAACTAAAACTGGGTTGGTTTTTGAAGGTTATTCCAGAGCAATGGAGTGACATACAATAGAAAGAGATCCCTGCAGGCTACATTTTGCCTGGAAAAAACACAAATTAATGATATATTTTGTTATATTTTGATTTATGTTGTTAAATATTACCTAATTAGATTTTTAACTGATTCTGGAGAAGGGCTGCAAGTTTCACATACCCCTATTCCAGAGGCGTACTCCTTATTCTTTAGAGAATTCAAATGGAACTGGATGCAAAACCCAGATTATGGTATCACCCAGGAATCTACTCTCCTGTAAGGTCATCATTTTGAAATCTCTAGTCCCTTCACCTAAAACAGAAAATAAATACAGAGTCAAAGAACAAAGGCTCTTTTTCACTGCTATAACCATGGCTATAGAAAGGAAATGTTGTGATTACAGAATTGCCTGTTACTAGAGACCATTACTGTGGAAATCAACTCAAGAGAGAGCAGAGAAATAAAATGAAGCCAAAGTCAACTATAGCCCTTTTTTGGTGGTTGAAGGCTTCTTTAATACATCTTCATAAAGGTAGACACTCTCCTGAATGTGACAGAGAATGGTCCAAAGTGAAGACTCACACAACTATTTATATACACAAAGGGTCTGTCTCTTCCTGAAAAATCAAATTCCAGTATTTGACATCCCCCTATTTACATACAGTATTGACCAATCAGATTTTACCAAGGTATGACTAGTAGGCCAGCTGTAGCACATATTAAGAAAAAACCTAATTATTTCTAATACTTTGCATTGAACCACTGATCTCAGGATCTGGAAGACAACTTACAGGTCCTTTCACTAGAGTATAATGAGCCAGACTTTCTCAGCATTTTGAATGACATTTTCAGTGATCAGCAACACTTGGAAGGGTCATTACCAAGAAGGAGTGAATTTAATCTCTTTCCAGGATTTGATGAGGACCCAGTCACCTGGTCACAATTTGTGGACTGTGAACTCCAGAGGATGGGGTCTGAGCAAGAAGACCCTTTATCCTTGGCCTGTGCACAGAATTGCTCAATCTCCACAGATAGTTCACTCTCTCTCTCCCTGTTGCACATTCACTGACACACTGCCACCACTTTTTTTGGTTCTCTTGGAGATGAGGCTGCAGATCCCTGGGCAGGTTCATCTGATGAACTCAGTGGGGTTCCTTTTCTGGACCCCTCAGATCTCAGCTGGGCCAATTTTTCTGGCCAATGCATCAAATTGTTAGAAACAAGGCTAACAGATCCAATAAGTGTTGCAGCTCAAGTGTTGCAACTCAAATAATCCAAGTAGGCCATATAGTATGGTTGAAGCCTTCTTTAATACACCTTTGTGAAGGTGGGCATTCTCCTGAATGTGGTGGAGAGTGCAACTATGGCCTTTTAAAGACACCCCCAGTTCCACCAACAAAAAGCAGCCATTTATATTGGAACCTACAGAAGTTACACAGTGTCTACACCTGCTTCAGTATATCTCCAAGGCATTTACACATCATCGTGACTCTTTCAGAAGAATGTTTCTAAGCCTCCTTTACTTGGGGAAATGATGTTCTTCACACATACCATTCCTATTATATAGATGTTACATACCTAATCAGTTCAATTGATCAACCTCTATGTTTCTTAACTAGTACCAATTTGTTTTGGTTATTTTTATGTGTAGGCTACTTTGAGATCTGGTACTGCTTGACCCCACTCCCTTCCTACTTTTTTTTAAATTTTTATTGAGGCAATTGGGGTTAAGTGACTTGCCCAGGGTCACACAGCTAGTGAGTGTTAAGTGTCTGAGGCTGGATTTGAACTCAGGTACTCCTGACTCCAGGGCCGGTACTCTGTCCAATGCGCCACCTAGCTGCCCCCTCCTACTTTTTTTTTATTATTTCCCTTGAGATTCTTTGCCTTTTGCTTCTCCAGATTAATTTTGTAGTTATTTTTTCTAAAGCTATAAATTAACCTTTGGTAATTTGATTGGTATGGTCTTGAATAAATCTATTAATTCAGTTAGTATTTTTGTTTTCATCATATCAGAAGGGCCTTCCCATGGACAATTATTCAGTCTATATTTATTTTCTGTGAACCGTGTATTATTAAAAGATCAATGTAGAAGGAAGGAAGGCTAGAAGTACCAGATCTAAAAGCACAAAGCAGAACAGTTATCAAAATGATTATGTACTTATAAAGAAACTGGGCAGTTTATCAGTGGAGTAGAATATGTACCCAACATATAGAGAGGCAAATGATTATAGTAGTCTAATGTTTGATAAACCCAAGACTCTAGATATTATGGTAAGAATTCATTATTTGACAAAAATGTCTCAGAACAATGGAAAGGTCTGGCAAAATATAGATATAGACCAACTTATCAAGTAATATACAAGATAAATTCCAAATTGTTTTATGACTTGGACGTAAATGATGATATCAAACAAATTAAGAGTACAAGGAAGATATTACTTTCTTAAAAATAATAAATATTTACAAAAATATAAATTGTCCAGATTAACAGGAGGAAATACAATCCTTAAATAAACCCATTTTAGAAAAATAAATTGAAGAAAGTATCAATGAACTCCCTAAGAAAATATCTCCAGGGGAAGATGGTTTTACAAGTGAATTCTACCAAACACTTAAAGAAGAAATAATCTCAATATTATACAAGCTATTTGGAACAAGAGGATAAGTAAAAAGCTTTCCCAGTTAGACCAGGGGGATAAAAGGATGTCCATTAGCATCACTATTATTCAATGTTGTATTAGAAATGTTATACTTAGCAATAAGAAAAAAAAATGAAGGAGTTAGAACAGGCAAGGAGGAAATAAAACTATCACTCTTTGAAGATGATATGGTGGTATACCTAGAGAATCCAAATGTCACTGCAACCAGAGAAAATTGAGTAGTATTCACTCTTGCCAAGCAAAGTTTCACTTTATTTTATTTTTTATTATACTATCATTTAATATTTTTACTTGAATATTCACCTTTATTCTTTTCTATCATAGTACACAATGTTTTCCCAAAATATATGTAAAAACAAATTTTCACATCAATTTTTTAAAACTTTGTGTTCCAACTTCTCTTCCTCCCTGCCTTCCCACCACCCCAGCAAGAACTCAAGCAATTCAAATATGCATGAGTAGTCATGGAAAACATTCCCACATTAGCTAGGTTGTTAGAGAAAACAGTTATAAAACAAAACTTCAGATTAAGGAATTGTCAAAAAAAATTTTTAATGTGTTTTCATCTGTTTTCAGATACTATCAATTCATTCTGTGGATGTATTACAATTTTCCTAAATCCTTCAGGGTTATATTGGATCATTGCCTTGCTAAAAATAACCACATGCTTCCCAGCAGATCATGTTATACTACTGCTGTTATTTTGTATATAGTACATTTCACTCTACTTCAATTCATGTAGGTCTTTCCAGGTTTTTCTGATAGTATCCTGTTCATCATAACCTGGATATAGTACCTTAAACTTGACAAAGAATTTTCTTCATAATAGCCCAGCAAAGTAGGTACCATATGTTTTGCCATTATAATCAATCATCATAACTATTTCCCTCTATCCTATTCCCTTCCCATGATATTTACTATATTTTCTATCTTCTTTTACCCTATTTCTCCTCAAAAGTATTTTACTTCTGACTGTCCCCTCTCCCACTCTGCACTTCCTTTTTCACCCTTCCTTCCTTATCCTCTTTCCCTCCTACTTTCCTGCAGGGTTAAATAGATTACTCCTCCCAATTGGGTGTGAATGTTATTCCCTCCTTGAGCCCACTCTGATCAGAATAAGGACTTTGAGCTAATTATGTGTTCTTAATTTTTATTCCTTCCTCCCTCCTCAACCATCTCTATGAAATCAAGCATTGCAATATGTCATCCTTGTGTAGTAATGCAGAACATCTTCACCTTCCTCAAAAGTGTTTTGCTTTTTACTGCTCTCTCCCCCAAACTTCCCTTACCTCCTTCCCCTCTTCTCCTCCCCCTTATCTTCCTCCCCTCCAGCAAGGCAAAAATATATTACTATACCTACTTCAGTATGTATGTGTCATGGGGTGCACCCATTTCCCCCATTACATATGTTAGTCCCTCTTTTAGCCAATTCTAATGATATTAAAGTTCACTCACTCCCCCACTCCTTCTCCCTCTTCCCCTCCCTTCCATAAGCTTTTTTCTTGTTTGCTTCATGTGAAATACCTCTCTACAGACTCTCTCTCCCCTTTCCCCTCTTCCTGTCTATTCCTCCTACACCTCAACCCTATTTTAAATATGTCATCATGGGTTAATTAGATGGCACAGTGGACAAAGCATCAGCCCTGGACCCAGGAGGCCTGACCCCAAATCCAGCCCCAGACATAAGACACCCAACCCTGTTTGCTTCAAAAAGAACAAAACATAAATGCTTTACAGATATCATCCCTTCATATTCAATTCAGACCTGTGTCTTCTGTGAATTCCTTACTGAGAAAGTTCATATGAATTCAAAGAATTATATTCCAATGTAGGAATATACACAGTTTGATCTTTTAATATCCCTCATGAAGTCTTTTTTCCTTTTTCCCTTTTTATGATTCTCCAGGGTCTTGTATTTGAAAGTCAAATTTTCTATTGAGTTTAGGTCTTTTCATCATGAATGCCTGAAAGTCCTCTTTACATTGAAATTCCATTTTTTCCTCTGAAAGATTATATGCAGTTTTGCTGAGTACATGATTCTTGGCTGTAGTCCCAGTTTCATTTCCCTCTGAAATATCATATTCCATGTCCTCCAGTCCTTTAATGTAGATGTTGCTAGATCTTGTTTTAGCCTTATTGGAGCTCCACTGTATTTTAATTCCTTTTTTCTAGCTGCTTTCAATATTTTTTTCTTGACCTGGGAGCTCTGGATTTTTTCTGTGGTATTCCTGGAGGTTTTCCTTTTGGTATCTCTTTCAGGAGGTGATCAATTTCTATTTGCCTTCTGCTTCTAGAATATCAGGGCAATTTTCCCTGACAATCTCTTGGAGGATGGTTTCTAAGCCCTTATTTCAGTCATGGTTTTCAGGTAGTCTAATTATTTTCAAATTATCTCTCCTGGATCTCTTTTCCAGGTCAGCTGTTTTTCCAAGGAGACATTTCATATTTCCCTATATTTTTTTTTATTCCATTGGATTTACTTTACTGTGTTTTGGTTTCTCATAAGGTCACTAGCTTCCATTTCTTCAATCCTAATGCTTAGGCAATTATTTTATTCAGAGAGCTTGTCTATTTCTTTTTGCATTTGGCTTTTCAAACTGTTGACTTTTTTCTCATGACTTTCCTGCATTGCTCTCATTTCTCTTTCCATTCTTTCCTCCATCTCTCTAAATCTTCCTTCTATCTCTCCTACTTTCTCTTCAAAGTCCCTTTTTTAGTGTTTCCATGGCCTGACACCAATTCGTATTTTTCTTGGAAGCTTTGGATGTGGGAATTTTGACTTTGCTATTATCTTCTTCTTCTGAGAGTGTATTCTGGTCTACCTTTCCCCCAAAGAAGTTTTTGATGGTCTGCTGCTTTCTCTGCCTACTCATCTTGGCCATCTATTTCTTGGCTTTTAACTCCTTCATAAAGTGTAGTGCTGCTTCTAGGAGGTATAGCATGACCCAGGGGGTGATTGGGTTTCTTCTCAGCCTGGCTGGCCTCGGAGTAACCACTGCTGCTTCTCTTTGACCTGGAAACAGAAGTCTGATTGAACTCTGATTCTCTATGGTTGCAAGCATGGCATGTCTGTGCCCCTCCCACACTGGGCCACTACCACTTGATTAAGCCCACTGGTTCAGAACCAGGGTGCTTTGCCCCAATTCCAGCAGAGACTGCCTCCCCTTCAACCTGGCCTACTGCCAAAGCTCCTCACAAGTCCATGATTGGAGCCTCAGAAGCTATTGGCACTGAAGACTCCAAAGCACTCTGGAAGCACTATCTGTCTGTTCCTGGCTGGGTCTGGACTACATGCTGAGCTCTTCACAGTATGTGATCACAATTGCCCTCTTTTGATTCTAGCACTTTAGCACAAAGTAACATGAAGTCTCATACACCACAACAGAATATTGGAGTTCAAGCAGATGTGATTAGGCAGCAGTCAGAGATGCATTCTAAAATTAGTGTGTCTCCAATCCCTGAAAGAGTGAAAAGACCAAAAACAAAATTAAAATCTCTGAGTATGTCTCTTCAACGTGGCATAATGGGCAATAATGTCATGGTTCCTTTGACGCTCTTTTTACAAGTGACTCTCCATCATCTAGTAATCAAGGAAGACAATATTTCTGCAATCGAAATGTAGGCAATGTCAATATAGAATTTGATGAACTACCTTCAGAAAAAATGAAATCTAATGAAGTTGCTCTTGATCTTGATGGTGTTACTGTAGTCAATTACAGAAGAGACTATGATATAAACAGATAACATGTTGCAAACAGAAATGCAAATCTATTGCCTCAGGACTGTCCATGTTCACCCACATCAGTTTTGCCAACCAAGCAAGGGCTCCGGAATTCAAATGAAGTTGATTATCCAAATGTATTGACTGTCCTATAGTCCTATGCTATGAGCCATCTGGTCCTGGACCACTTTATAGTTCTTTTAGATCTGGTGGTAGTCAAGCCTCAAGCTATTCAACAGAAGGAAAAAAAGTCCATGTCTTATCAACAGTTATCTAACAGAATGATACAAAAAATAAATTTATGTGAATCAACTAAAAAACTACTTGAATCAATTAAGAACTTTAGCAAACTTTATGGAATATAAAGTAAACCCACATAAATCAGCAGCATTTCTATATATGCCCAACAAAGTATAGCAGCAAGAGATAGAAAGAGAAATTACATTTAAAATAACTGTAGACTATAAAATATTTGAATATGAACACAATCATAAAACCCTTTTCGCACAACTAAATTCAGATCTAAACAAAGAGAAAAATATCAATTTCTCATGGATAGGTCATGCTAACAAATAAAAAATGACAATTTTACCAAAATTAGTTTACTTATTCAGTGCAATACCAAACTACCAAAATTATTTCATAGAGCTAGGAAAAAAACACAATTCATCTGGAAGAACAAAAGGTCAAGAATATAAAGGGAATTAATGAAAAAATGCAAAGGAAGGTAGTCTAGCTGTACTAGATCTAAAACTATATTATAAAGCAGCAACCATCAAAACTATTTGGTACTGGCTATGAAACAGAGTGGTGTATCAGTAGAATAGGTTACATACACACAACAAAGCAGTAAACAAATATAGCAATCTCCTGTTTGATAAGCCCCAAGACTCTAGCCTCTGGGATAATAACTAAATATTTAAGAAAAACTACTGGTGAAACTGGAAAATAGTATGGCAGAAATGAGGCATAAACCAACATCTGACACTGTATACCAAAGTAAAGTCAAACTGGATACATGATATAGATATAAAGGGTTATACCATAGACAAATTAGAAAAGGCAGGAATAGTTTACTTGACATATTTATAGAAAGGAGAAAAATTTATGACTAAAGATGAAATAGAGAACATAATGAAATGTGAAATGTATCATTTTGATTACATTAAATTTAAAAAAAGATTTTTCACAAACAAAACCAATGCAAACAAGATTATAAGGAAAGCAGAAAGCTAAGAAACAATTTTACAGCCAGTGTTTCTGATAAAGGCCTCATACGTAAAATATGTAGAGAACTGAATCAAATATATAAGAATATGTCATTCCCTAATTTAAATATGGTAAAAGGATAGGAATAGGGAGTTTTCAGATGAAGAAATTAAAACTATCTATAGCCATATTAAAAATGTTCCTAATCACTATTGATTATAGAAATACAAATTAAAACAACTCTGAGGTACCCCTTCACATCTATACAATTGGCTAATATGACAAAAAAGGAAAATGATAAATGTTCAAGGAGATGTGGGAAAATTGGAACACTAATGCACTTTTGGTAGAGTTGTGAACTGATCAAACCATTCTGGTGAGCAATGTGGAACAATGTCCAAAAGTCTATAAAACTGTGCTTACCCTTTGACCCAGCAATGCCATTACAAAGTCTATATTCCAAATAGATAATAAAAAAGGCAAAAAGACCCACATATACACAAGTATTTATAGCTACTCTTTTTTGTGGTGGGAAGATTAAAAAAAAGATTAAAGAAGAAAATGTTCTCTCTTTTTTTCCTAACTCTTCTTTCTTTCTTCTCTCCCTTTCTCCCTTCTGTTTCTCTCTCCCTTTCCTTTGTTTGTCTCTCTTTTCTCTTTCTTTCTCACTTTGACCTTTATTTTTCCTTAATATATTAATTATACTATTTGTATTTGTACACAGAGTGCAGATCAATTTGGAAAAGCTTAACAAATCATTGTTCATGAATGTAATCAAATATTATGCTGGAAGAAAAGAACTGGTTTCAGAATAACCAGAAAGGCTTATATGAACTGATGTTGAATTAAGTGTTCAGAACAAAGAGAACCATGGGTATGATAACAAAAACTGAAGAAAAAATAAACTTCAGAAGGCTTAAGAATTGTGATGTATTAAGTAACTACCCATGATTTCACAGAATGGAAAATGACATATGCTACCCATTTCCTGACAGAAGGGCAATGGATTAAGCATGCAGGAAAAGATATGGTTTTGAATTGTGTCAATTGTGGAACATGTTTTATTTGACCATGAATATTTGTAACAATGATTTTATTTACAAAGTGAAGAAAATTATTTGTAAAGGGTGTTGTAGCTGCCTTAATATGTTTCCTCTGTGTGTCTCAATAGTGTCTATTATTTTTTACATTCTGAAATCATTTTTAACAGAAGTTATCTTTAAAGATATTAATCAGTGATCATTGTACTCAGTAGGTACTTAGAATCATGACATCATAGATTTAAAGCTGGAAGGGATACAAGAAGTCATATAGTTATCTTACAGATAAGAAAACTAAGGCCAGAGGGCTTAAGTGGCTTGGATGAGATCACACAGGAAACCTAAGCCAAATCCAGAAGTCAAACCATAGTTCCCGTGCTCCACAACTAGTGCCCATAGAAGTGAAAAATGGCATCACTTAAATAAAAAGTTTTTGAAAATGACTTAATATTGGTCACAGTGATATGCCATAATAGATAAAAATTACCAAAACATTCCCTAACCAAATTAATGAACTGAGCATTGTGAACAGCTATTTTGGATAGTATATGTATTTGGTACTGCCATTGTCTTTGATAATCAAGAATTGACTAATTCTACAAATAAAAGCCTATTTTACTAATTACTTTAAAAACAGTCCAACTCTAAATGTAGACACCATTTCGAATATATGTCCTTATAATCCATATGTATAATTAATGCTTTTAATTATTGCTTTTATTAGGAGATCTGCTTTCAATAGGAAGGACAAAATTGTGATATTTATGAGGAAGGAGAGCATGTGGGACAAACGTGGTCTTTAAGAACAGGAGACCTAAAACTTCTATAAATCATGTTGTAAACAAACACCTGGTAACTGAAGATTCAAGAAAAAACAAAAGGTTTCCAGCTGGCAAAATAGATGGCACCTTGATTCTATAATCATTTATAGTATAATAGCTACATTTCAGCCAAGCTACCTAAGGCGTGAAGGCTCAGTAAATCTTATAAGGTAAGTAGGTCAGAGTGAAGCCATCCTTGGTTAAGTTCCAGTTCACCAGAAAAGTTGGAATATGTTTTCAAGGAGGATGATGAGAATTTAGCATATGTTTGTTTTTTTTTTCACTTCTGAAGTGATCCTCAAGACACTCCACAAAGCAAAAGTCCATCTGAAGGTTGAACACTCACTGAACACCACCAAGGTTCTTGCATTTTCAGTAAAGGTGCATCTGAAGTGGCGCAACCCTGGCAATCTTTCATGTAAAAGCAAAATGAAGAGTCTGGATATGAATATAAAAAATACCTTATTTGCAGAAAAATTCAGCAGCAGAGATAGTCTTCCAAATTTCAGAAACCTCTTCAAAATATTCAAATACTTACTCTATGTAAAGACTGCCAAAAGTGCCACTTCATCCATTTCTGCCTCTGCCTGTGTCTCTCTGTGTCTTTCTATTTCTATCTCACCTCTGTGTCTGTGTCTCTTTATATCTCTACCTCCGGCTATCTGTTTCTGTCTCTCAGTTTTTCTGTCTCTCTTTTCTCTATGTCTCTGTTATTCTGCCTCTGTTTCTGTCTCTTTCTGTCTGCTCAGAGCATGACTACCCATTCTCTATAACTGAGTTGTATCAGTCACTCCAAACTGCCCCAACTCTCAGGTTCCAAGAAAAAAGTTTACTCCCACAAGACAACAATTCAAACTATCAAGGTCTTAGCCTTTTCCCTACTGTGGAAGCAGCAGGTTTCTTCTAATAATAACTAAGCCTGCACTAGTATTCTTAAACTTTGTGCAAAATTAATCACAATATGACATCATTAACTCTTGAATATAAAACATTTATTTAATGATAAAGCAACAACAATAATAGTCAAAACATAACAGTTGCCTAATTTATGCGAGATGCAGAAATAATCAATACATTGTAGCCTGCATATATCTTCCGTAAATTCATGTAGCATATCTGTTAGTGAGAGTTTAATAGTACAAAAACATGGCAGGAAGTAGCATAAGTAAGTATAACCTTTGGACTCAGGGAAGGTCCATTATTTAATGTTCTTGGTCCTTTTATTACCAATTTCCAACAGAAAAAAACCAAAAACTTTGAGTGTGTGATAACTGTTTCCCTTTTGGTTATCACTATTCTCCTAATGAGAAAAAAAATTATTACTCTTCTAATCTTAAAATGATTAAAAGTTGACTAACTTTAACTCATAATTACCCTGAAAAAGCTTCTGGTGTATTGTTATGTTATTAGAGTTAGAAGTAGTTTCTTTCATTAGAGAAGTACAAAGCTCCTCAAATTGGATCTCTGGGCAATACAAATAGGTATAGCCATCTCTTCCCTCAAAAATAAAAAGTTGTTGTGCTGCCCAATTAACTTATTCTAACAGAAAAGCAAATACTGAAGCTCTCTTTCCCCTACAAATTTCTCTATTAGTTGAGAGAGGCATAGCAGTGACTAACCAGGTATTTCTGTGAGATTTTACCTCTCTCAAATTGAAGGTGATTCTAAAGAGAATTAATATAGAATCAAGTTCTCCCGACAACCAGCAATTCCAACAACAGGAGCAGAAACCACCCTTTTAAAAGCTGACTGTTCCTACTTGTTTAATTTTTTTCTCACTCTACTCCTGCTGCTTTCTATATGTCTCCTTTTCTTGATTCTTTTAGGTTTATCAACACCCACTGGGTGCTTCAGCACCCTTGGTGGCTAAAATCAGAACTAGTGACTCATTTTTCCTTTACAAAGTAAAACTGACAAAATCCACCCTCAAATACTCCCTCACCCATTTGTCATCCCTTTCCCTAGATTCATGGTTTTGTTAAAATTAATAATTTCCTTTTCTTTTATTCTTTTATTTATTTAACAAATTTATTTTTTCTGTTAGGCAATTAAGTAAAATAAGCCTTCCACTCCTCTCTATTTTCTGTCTGTTTCTAAAAATAATTTCTTTACCTCCTCTTTTTTTAATTAATTTTCTTCCTTCTCTATCTAACACAGACCTCATTTTTTGATTCATTGCTTTTATACTTTGTTATTCTTTATATTCCTCAATGAATTAAAGCCTCTAGGAGTTATGTATTTGAATTCTCTCTCCTAAACATTTTCTCTTATTGTCTTGAGTGTCTTTTTCCTTCTTCTATTATTTTTCTGTTGTGCCTCACTCTTAGACAATATATATATATATATATATATATATATATATATATATATATATATATATATATATCTGGAGGAGATAGAATAGATAGATTTCCCCATGGTATGAATTTTCATTTTGTCCCTGATTGTGCAGTTCATTATTACCTTCTACTCTCTTCATACTCATTTCCCCCCATTTGTCATGAAATCTCTTCTCTGGATACATGCCCTCCCATCTTTATGAATTTGAGTTGCCTGAAAAAGTTCTTATTCTCATACTGAGGCAGGATGCTTTACATAGATGTAAAACATAATTTTAGAAGCAGTACTCATTCAAAGTAGCCAATTCCTGCAGATTATGCCAATTATAAGTCCCCCATATATCATTAAACATACACATATCACATTATTCAGCGGGACTCCCATGTATCCCTGAATTAAATTTTCATCCTTCCTCCTTCCTTTCTTCTTTTTTCTTTTCATTTTTTGTAAATTAAAAAAAAACATTTTTATTTATAGTTTTGAGCTTCAATTTTTATCCCTACTCCCCTCCCTTTCCCCCCAGGTGGTAAGCAATCATATATAGGTTACACATGTACGATTATGTAAAATATTACCATATTAGTAATTTTGTACAAGAAAATGTGATTAAAAGAAAAAAATGAAAGAAAGTTTGTTTTTAATGAATAATTTTTTCTTTGGAGGTGGATAGTATGTTTCATCAATAGTCCTTTGGGATTGTCTTGAATCATTGTATTGTGGAGAATTGTTAAGTCATTCACAGTTCATCCAACAATATTGCTGTTTCTCTGCACAATATCCTCTTGGTTCTGCTCACTTCACTATATATGAGGTCATACAAGTCTGTCCAGGCCTTTCTGAAATCATCCTGCTTGTCATTTCTTATAGCACAATAATAACTAGTTTAGCCATTCCCCAATTTGATGGTCATTTCTTTGATTTCCAATTCATAGCCACCACAAAAAGAGCTGCTTTAAACATTTTTGTATAAATAGGTCTTTTTTTTCTCTTTTGGGAGATTTCTTTAGGATATAAACATAGCAGTGGTATTCCTGGATCAAAGGGCATGCATAGTTCTATACTCCTTTAGGCATAGTTTGAAAGGGCATGCATAGTTCTATACTCCTTTAGGCATAGTTTGAAATAGTTTAACAGAAATGTTGGATCTTTCCACAACTCCACCAATAGTGGACTAGTCCCAGCTTTTCCATGTCCCCTCCAACATCCAATATTTTCCATTTTTGTTACATTTGCCACTCTGGTAGGTGTGAGGTGATAACTCAGAGTTGCTTTAATTTACATTTCTCTGATCAATAGTGATCTAGAGTATTTTTTCTCATGATTATAGATAACATTGATTTCTTTGTCTGAAAACTGCCTGTTCATATCCTTTGACCATTTATCAATTGGGAAATGACTTGTGTTTTTATAAATTTTACTCAGTCCTCTATATAATTGAGAAATGAGGCCTTCATCAAAAATTATTTCCCAGTTTTCTGCTAGCCTTGTAATCTTGGTTATTTTAGTTTTGTTTGTGCAAAAACTTAAAATTTTATATAATCAAGATGATGCATTTTACAATTTGTTTCACTTCTATATATTTTTTGTCCTAAGTTCTTCTTCTGCCCATAAATCTGAAAGATAAATGATTCCATGACCTCTTAATTTGCTTATGGTATCATCCTTTATGTGTAAATCATGTACTGATTTTGACCTTATTTTAGTATACAGGGTGACAAATTAGTCTATATCTAGTTTCTGCCATACTATTTTCCAGCTTGCCCAGCAATTTTTGTCAAATGATGAGTTTTTGTTCCAAAATCTTAGATCTTTGGGTTTATCATATGATAGATTACTATAGACATTAACTATAGTGTAATTTCCATCTATGCTATTCCCCTGATTCATCTCTCTGTTTCTTATGCTGTACCAGATTGTTTTGATAATTACTGCCTCTATAAGGCAGGTTGAGATATGGAACTGGTAGACCACCATGTTTCATAATTTTTTGAATTGATTCCCATGATATACTCAAGGTTTTGTTTTTCCAAACAAATTTTATTATTTTTTCTAGATCTATAAAATATTTTGATTGTTTGGTATAGAATTAATAAATAAAATAACTTAGATAGGATTGTAATTTTTTATATTGGCTCTGCCTACCCATGAGCAATTAATATTTTTCCAAATGTTTAGATCTGACTTTATTTCTGTGAAAAATGTTTTGTAGTTCTGGTCATATAGTTCTTGGGTTTGTCTGGGCAGGTAGACTCCCAAGTATTTTATACTTACCACAGTTATTTTAAAATGGAATTTCTCAATCTGTTGTTGCTAGACTTTGTTGGTAATATATAGAAATTCTGATGATTTATGAGGGTTTATTTTGTATCCTGCAGCTTTGCTAAAGTTGTTAATTATTTCAAGTAGCTTTTTAGTTGATGCTCTAGGATTTTCTAAGTATAACATCATATCATTTGCAGAGTGATAATTTTGTTTCCTCATTAACTGTTCTAGTTCCTTTAATTTCTTTTTCTTCTCTTATTGCTAAGCTAACATTCTTAGTACAATATTAAGTAATAGAGATGATAGATAATAATGGGTATCCTTACTTCACCCCTGACTGTATTGGTAAAGCTTCTAGCTCATCCCCATTAGAGATAATGCTTGCTAATGGTTTCAGATAAATATTACTTATTATTTTAAGGTAAGCTCCTTTTATTTCTATGCTCTCAAGTGTTTTAATAAGAATGCATGCTGTGTTTTGTCAAAGGCTTTCTCTTTGTGTATTGAGATGATCATATTATTTCTATTGGTTTTGTTATTGATATGGTCAATTATGTTAATAGCTTTTCTTATATTCAACCATCCCTGAATTCCTGGTATGATTTCATCTGGTCATATTGTATGGTCCTTGTGATGTGTTGCTGTAAGCTTTCTGCTAGTGTTTTATTTCAAATTTTGCATCAATATTCATTAGGGAGATTGGTTTATATTTTTCTTTCTCTGTTTTGGCTCTTGCTTTGAGTATCAGCACCATATTTGTCTCATAAAAGGACTTTTGTAGGACTCCTTCATCTGTTATTTAATATAATTTATATAGTATTGGGATTAATTGTTCTTTAAATATTTGGTAGAATTCACTTGTGAATCCATCTGGTCCTTGGTATTTTTTCTTAGGAAATTCATTGATGGCTTACTCGATTTATTTTTCCTAAAATTGGGTTATTTAAATATTTATATCTTCTATTAATCTGAGGAATTTATATTTTGTAGACATTCATCCATTTCTTTTAGATTGTCATAATTATTGGTATATAATTGGGCAAAATAATTCCTAATAATTGTCTTAATCTCCTCTTCATTGGTGGTGAGTTCACTCATTTTATTTTTGATACTAATAATTTGGTTTTCTTCTTTCCTTTTTTCATCAAAGTAACTTTCCTGAGTTTTCTAGGTCAGTTGTTTTTTTCCAATGACAAATTTCATATTTTCTTCTTTTTCTCACTTTTTTGATTTTGTTTTATTGTATCTTGATGTCTCATAGAGTCATTCATTTAGACTTGTTCAATTCCATTTTCTTTATAAAAGCATTTTATTATTTTCCACTTACATGTAGAGATAGTTTTCAACATTTGGTTTTTTTAAGATTTCTAGTTTCAAATTTTTCTCACTCCCTCCCCTTCCTAACTCCTCCCCAAGACAACAAGCAATCTGACATAGGTTATATATGTACAATCACATTAAATATATTTCTGCATTATTCATGCAGTGAAAGAAGAATCAGAACAAAAAGGAAAAACAAAAAAAAATTTAATGGAAGTAGTATGGTACAATATGCTTCTAGATTCCATAGTTCTTTTTTTTCTGTATTTGGAGAACATTTTCCATCATGAGTCCTTTGGAACTATCTTGGAACAGTGTGTGTATTCCTTAGAATACTCAAGTCTATCACAGTTGATCAACACATAATATTGTTGATACTATGTACAATGTTGTCCTGGTTCTGCTCATCTCACTCAGCATCAGTTCATGCAAGTCCTTCCAGGTTTCTCTGAAATCTGCCTGCTTATCATTTCTTACAGCACAATAGTATTCCATTAAATTCATATACCACAACATATTTAGCCATTCACCTATTGATGGACATTCTCTCATTTTCCAATTCTTTCTCACCACATAGAGAGCTGCTATAAATATTTTTGTACATGTGGGTCCTTTTCCCTTTTTTATGAACTCTTTGGAAAAAGACCTAATAGTGGTATTGCTAGGTCAAAGAGTATGTATAGCTTTATAGCCCTTTGGGCATAGTTCCAAATTACTCTTCAGAATGGTTGGATCAGTTAACCACTCCACCAACAATGTGTACTAAAGTGTACCAAATATTCCACAGCTTCTCCAAAACTTATTATTTTCCTTTTTTATTATATTAACCAATCTGATAGGTGTTAGGTAATAACTCAGAGTTGTTTTAATTTGCATCTATCTAATCAATAGTGATTTAGAGCATTTTTTTTTCATATGGCTATAGATAGCTTTTATTTCTCCAGAAAACTGCCTGTTCCTATCCTTTGACCATTTCTCAACTGCGGAATGACTTGGATTCTTATAAATTTGATTTAGTTCCCTATATGTTTTAGAGATGAGGCCTTTATACGAAATACTGGCTACAAAAAATGTTTCCTAGCTTTCGGCCTCCCTTCTAATTTTGGATGCATTGCTTCTGGTTGTAAAAAAAATAATAATTTAATGTAATCAAAATCATCCATTTTGCATTTCATAATATTCTCTATCTCTTGTTTGGTCATAAACTGTTCTCCTTTCCATAAATCTGGGAGGTAAACCATTCCTTCCTCTCCTAATTGACCTATGATATCACCTTTTATGTCTAATTCATGAACCCATTTTTACCTCATTTTAGTAAAAGGCGTAAGATGTTGGTCTATGCCTAGTTTCTGCCCTACTATCTTCCAGTTCTCCCAGCAGTTTTTGTCAAATTCTGAGTTCCTATCCCAGAAGCTGGAATCTTTGGGTTTATTAAACAGTACATTACTAATGTCATTTACTACAGTGTCTCCTGTGCTTAACCCATTCCATTGATCCACCACTCTATTTCTTATTCAGTACCAAATAGTTTTGATAACTAATGCTTTATAGTAAAGCTTCAGATCTGGTACAGCTAGCACACTGTCCTGTACATTTTTTTCATCAGTTCCCTTGATATCCTTGACCTTTTGTTCTTCCAGATGAATTTTGGTATTATTTTTTCTGGCTCTATAAAATGTTTTTTTTGGGTAGACTGATTCTCATGACACTGAATAAGTAAATTTTTTTAGGTAGAATTATAATTTTTATTATATTAGCTTGGCCTATACATGAGCAATTTATATTTTTCCAATTATTTAGATCTGATTTGATTTGCGTGAAAAGTGTTTTGTAATTGTGTTCATAGAGTTCCTGGGTTTGTCTTGGCAAGTAGACCCCCAAGTATTTTATATTGCCTACTGTTACTTTAAATGGAATTTCTCTTTCTATCTCTTACTGCTGGACTTTGTTGGTCATGTATAGAAATGCTGATGATTTATATGGATTTATTTTATATCCTTCTACTTTGCTGAAGTGTTTCATTGTTAAAAGTAATTTTTGAGTTGATTCTCTAGGATTCTCTCAGTATATCATCCTATCATCTGCAAAGAGCGAAAATTTTGTTCCTCCTTGCCTATTCTAATTCCTTTCATTCCTTTTTCTTCTCATTGCTAAAGCTAACATTTTTGATGCAATGTTAAATAATAGAGATGATAATGGACATCCCTCTTTTACCCCTGATCTTACTGGGAATGCCTCTAACTTATCCCCATTACATATAATGTTTATTGATGGTTTTAGGTAGATACTGCTTATTATTTTAAGAAAGGCTCCTCCCATTCCTATGATCTCTATTTGTATTTATTAGTAATGAGTGCTGTATTTTGTCAAAAACTTTCACTGCATCTATTGAGATATCCATATGATTTTGGTTAGTTTTCTTGTTGATGTGGTTGATTATATTGAAAGTTTTCCTGATGTTGAACCAGCCTTGTATTCCTGGCACAAAACCCACCTGGTCATAGTATATTATTCTGGTGATCACTTGCTGTAATCTCCTTGCTAATATCTTTTCAAGATTTTTGCATCAATATTCATTAGGGAAATGGGTATATAAATTTATTTCTCTATTTTGGCTCTGCCTGGCTTTGGTATCACCACAATATTTGTGTCATAATAGGGATTTGGTAGCAGTCCACCTATTTTTCCAAATAATTTGTATAGTATTGGAATTCATTTTCTATAAATGTTTGGTAGAATTCACTTGTAAAGTCATCTGGCCATGGAGATTTTTTTCTTAGGGATTTTATTTATGGCTTATTCAATTTATTTTTCTAATATGGGCTTATTTAAGTTTTTTATTTCTTCTTCATGTAACCTGGGCAATTTGTAATTTTATAAATATTTATCCATTTCATTTAGATTGTCAAATTTATTGGCATACAATTGGGCAAAATAGTTCCTAATTATTGCTTTAATTTCCACTTCATTGATGGTGAAATACCCCTTTCATTTGTGATGTTTAAAAAATCTAAATTGTGGTCGCCTTAAATTAGAAGCTTCAGCATCAGTCTTTGGGCATTAAACATTTATTAAAGCATACAGGTATTAACATGGAGTTCAGAAAGTTAAGAAAAGGTCTATATAGCCTAGATTTCCAGCCTGGTTGGGTTCTTCCTCAAGTCCTCCTCCAGGAGCCTGCTTTAATCAGGAACTCCCCAGCAAGCTGATTGTGGAAGCTTTTTATAGGTCTGGAACAGAGGCAGTCTCTACACACTGCTTCAAGCTGATTGGTTGGCATCATCCAAATCCATTGGTTTTGAAGGTGTTCTCAAGTTGAGTTCACAGTCTAGTTTCTGAGAATAATACCTCCTTAAGGGATAGCCAGGTGTGATAACAATCCAACCAACTTGAAGTAGGCTTAATCAGCAGTCAATCACTCTCACTTGATTCAATCAGTCTAGATTAATCTTCAGGTGAGTCTTTGAGTATCTGCTAAATCCCATTATTTCATCACACATTTTTTATACTGGTAATTTGGTTTTCTTCTTTCCTTTTTTAATCAAATGAAACAAGTGTTTATCTATTTATTGTTTTTTTCATAAAACCAACTTAATTATATTGATTAATTCTATAGTTTTCTTGGTTTCAAGTTTATTAATTTCTCCTTTGATTTTAAGGATTTCTAATTTATTATTTAGTTGGAGATTTTTAATTTCTTCTTTCTCTAGCTTTTTTATTTGCATGCCCAATTCATTGATCTCCTCTTTCTCTTTTTTATTCATGTAAGCATTACAGATATAAAATTTCTCCTACACACTGTTTTGGCTATATCCCATAGGTGTGGTATGTTGTCTCATTATTGTCATTCTCTTGGATGAAGTTATTGATTGTTTCTATGATTTGTTGTTTGAACCACTCATTCTTTTTTTAGAAATTTTTTGTGGGACAATGAGGGTTGAGTGACTTGCCCAGGGTCACATAGCTATTAAGTGTCAAGTATCTGAGGCCGGATTTGGACTCAGGTACTTACTCCTGAATCCAGGGCCAGTGCTTTATCCACTGCACCACCCCCCACTCATTCTTGGTTTTTGTTGTTGTTGTTGCTGTTTTTTTTTTGTTTTTTTTGTTTTTTTTTTTTTGCAGGGCAATGGGGTTTAAGTGAGTTGTCCAGGGTCACACAGCTAGTAAGTGTCAAGTGTCTGAGGCCAGATTTGAACTCAGGTACTCCTGAATCCAGGGCCGGTGCTTTATCCACAGCACCACCTAGCTGCCCCCTCCCCACTCATTCTTTAGGATGAAAATATTTGATTCCCAATTAATTTTCAGTCTACCTGTCCATGGCTCTTTATTATATCTAATTTTTATTGCATCATGGTCTTAGAGGGATACATTTACTATTTCTGCCTTTCTGCATTTCACTATGAGGTTTTTGTGCCTTAATACATGTTCAATTTTTGAATATGTTCCATGTTCCACTGAGAAAAAGGTGTATTCCTTTCTGTCCCCACTCAATTTCCTCCACACATCTATCATATATAACTTTTCTAACATTCTATTCAGCTCTTTAACTTCTTTCTTATTTATTTTGTGGCTAGATCTATCTAATTCTGAGAGGGGGAGATTCAGATTCCCTGCTAGTATAGTTTTGCTGTCTCTTTCCTTTTGTAAGTCATTTACCTTCTCCTCTAAGAATTTGGGTGCTATACCATTTGGTGTATACATGTTTAATATTGATATTACCTCATTATCTACCGTACCTTTTAGCTAGATGTAGTTTCCCTCCTTATCTCTTTTAATTAGATCTATTTTTGTCCTTGCTTTGTCTGAAATAAGGATTGCTACCCCTGCTTTTTTTACTTCAGCTGAAGCATAATATATTCTGCTCCAACCTTTTACCTTTACTCTGTGTGTATCTCTCTGCTTCAAATGTGTTTCTTGTAAACAGAGTGTTGTAGGATTATGATTTTTAATCCACTCTGCAATTCGCTTCCATTTTATGGCAGAGTTCATCCCATTCACATTCACAGTTATCATTACTAATTGTCTATTTCCCTCCATTCTGTTTACCCTCTTTATACTTTTTCCCCTTCTTTAATCCTATTCCTCCTCACCAATGTTTTGCTTCTTACTCCTGCCTCCCCCAATCTGCCATCCCTTTTAGCAGACTCCCTCCCTTTTCTTTACCCTTTCTCCCATGCTTCTGCCCTCCCTTCCATCAATTCCCCCATTTTCCACTTCCCCTTTTGTTGCTTAAAGAATAAGTTAAGTTCCTTTATACAAATGGGAGTGTATTTTATTCCCTCCCTGAACCAAATCTGATAAGGGTAAGGTTGAAACAATGCTCACCCCTCCCTTTTTTGCCTCTATTGTAATGGGTTCTTTTTGTGCCTCTTCATATGATGTAATTAATCACATCCTATGTCCCCTTTCCTCTTCTCTCCATAGACTCCATTTCTTTCACCCCTTATTTTTTATATAATTACATCAAGGCAATTTATATTTATACCCTCTATGTATATTCCTTCTGTCTGCCCAAATAGAAATACAGTTCTCAAGAATTGTAAGTATTATCTTCCCATGTAGGGATGTAAACAGTTTAACCTTATCGAATAACTTCCCCCACCCCCTGTTTACCATTTTAAACTTCTCTTAAATCTTTTATGTTAGGATCAAAAATTCTTTTCAGTTCTGGTCTTTTCTTCAGGAAACCTTGAAAGTCCTCTATTTCATTGAATGTCCATCTTTTCTCCCAAAAAAGAATGATCAGTTTTGCTGGGTGATAGATTATTGACTGTAATCCAAGCTCCTTTGCCTTCCAGAATATCATTTTCCAAACCTTGTGATCCTTTAATTTTAAAGCTGCTAGTTCCTGTGCAATCCTTACTATGGCGCCATGATATTTAAATTGTTTCTTTCTTGCTGCTCAGAGTATTTTCTCCTTTACCTGATAAGTCTGGAATTTGGCTACAATATTTCTTGGAGTTTTCCTTTTGGGTTCTCTTTCAGAATGTGATTGGTGGATTCTTTCAATGACAATTTTATCCTCTGATTCTATAATATCAGGGCAGTTATTTGATAATTTCCTGGAATATGGTGTTCATGCAATCTGATAATTTTCAAATTTTCTCTTCTGGATCTATTTTCCAGGTCAGTTGTCTTTCCAATGAGGTATTTTATTTCACATTTTCTTCTATTTTTAAAATTCTATTGATTTAGTTTGACTGATTCCTGGTGTCTCATGGAGTCATTAGCTTCCATCTGTCCAATTCAAATTTTTAAGTCATTGTCATCTTTTTGGTGAGGCAATTGGGGTTAAGTGACTTGCCCAGGGTCACACAGCTAGCAAGTGTCAAGTGTCTGAGGCCAGATTTGAACTCAAGTCCTCCTGAATCCAAGGCTGGTGCTCTATCCACTGTGCCACCTAGGTGCCCCAGCATTATTTTCTTCAGTAAGCTTTTGTACTTCCTCCTTTTCCATTTGGCCAAATGAAATTTTTAAGAATTGTTTTCATCAGTCAATCTTTGTTGTTCGTTTTCCAAGTTTTTGATTCTTTGTGCTTCCTTTTCTAAGATGTTGATGCTTTTGTTCATAATTTTCTTGTGTTGCTTTCATTTCTCTCCCCATTTTTTCTTCTACCTCTCTCAATCGATTTTTTTTGTGGGGCAATGGTGGTTAAATGACTTGCCCAGGGTCACACAGCCAATAAGTGTCAAGTGTCTGAGGCTGGATTTGAACTCAGGTACTCCTCAATCCAGGGCTGGTGCTTTATTCACTGCACCACCTAGCTGCCCCCCCCCCGCCCCAGTTTATTTTAAAAATCCTTTTTGAACTCTTCCAAGAAGGCTTTTTGGTCTTGAGACTGTGAGAATCGGAGCACTACCATCTGACTGAGAGGGACATTGTGACCTTTTCTGGGGTTTCGAAGGTCAGATTGGCATCTGGAAGTTATGTCTACCGCTTGTGGGTCTTTGTCTATCAATGGTATAAGCCCATTAACTTGGAGCTATGTGTGTAGGGACCATGCCAGGGCTGGCCTGCAGAGGGCTTCTACTCAAGAGAAGGGCTTTTTTGCCTTTCTGTTGGAGGTGGCAGAAGGAACAGCTTCAGGTGCAGGGAACAAGGTTTTTCTTTCTCCATGTGTTCTCTTTACTAACCCGTAATATACTTCAATAAATGCTTAATGCCCAAAATCTAGTGCTAAAGCTTCTAATTTAAGGCAACCACACATTAGATTTTTTTAGACATCACAGTTAGAATTTTAGGCTTCACAAGACCAATTCATCTTCCCTTTTGAGGCTTCACATGTAGGCAATTTGAGAGTATTGTTCTCATCTCAGTTTGTGTTTAGCTCTTCCCTGTTGACACAAAAGCTCTCAATGGTAAGAGCCTTTTTTTTTGTTTCTTACTCATATTGTAGCTTATTATTTTAAAGTTCAGGTCTGCTCCTGGGGCACAAAGGAACACTGTTTTAAGCTTCTTTTTCTGGGGGATGGGGCTATGTCACTGTCTTTCTACTCTGAGGCCTCTATGGCTTGTGGATTCCTCACTGCCTTGGGTTTGCTCCCTGAGCTTGCTCTAGGCATTTGGATGGCAAGGTCCAGTGGTGCCTGTCCCATGGATGGTCTTCCAGCTGGCAACCTGCCCTCTCAGCTGGTGCTGGTGGATATCACAACTGGCCTGCTATGCCACCAGCTTGCTGAGCCAGGATCAAGGGGCTCCAGTTGCTCTACTGTGGCTAAGAGCTTCCTGCTGATTTGCCCAGATCCCCTCTGTGCTGTTCTGTGCTGAGCTGTGCTATGCTCCCTTTTTGCCTGACTTAGACTGACCTTTCCTGAAGTCTTCTAAATTATCTCAAGTTGGAAGATTTTGTCTCTCTGTCTTTTTGTAGGTTATACATTTTCAGAATTCATTTAGAGGCTTGATTTAATGTTGTTTTTGAGGGAAACATGGGAGAGCTCAGGAAACTTTCTGGCTTCTCTCCACCATCTTGGCTCTGCCCCCTCAATTCCAATTTTTAAAGAATTATGTTCTTCAGTGACCTTTTGTACTTTCTTTTTCATTTGGCTAAATCTGTTTTTAGGGAGTAATTTTTCTCAGCAAATTTTTGTATTTCTTCTTCATGGTTCTCTTGCTTTACTTTTATTTCTTTCCCCAAATTTTCTTCTACTTTTCTAATTTGCATTTTAAAGTCCTCTTAAACTCTTCCAGGAATTCATTTTGGGCTTGAAGGTAATTGACATTTTTCACTTGAAGCCTCACCTATTGCCATTTTGTTACTATTGTCCTCCTCTATGTTCATGCCTTGATTTTTCCCTATCACAATAGTAATTGTCAATAGTCAAGCTTTTTTGCTTGCTTGCTTGCTTGCTTGCTCATTTTTGTGCCTTTTTTTTACTTGATATTTTTATAAGAGAGTTGGGTTCTGTTCCTGCACTGTCCCAAGTTTTTTGGCTGAGGCTCTGGATCTATTGGTGGCTTTCACTGGGCTTCAGGGCTTAGCTGCTTCCTTTCTCTGTAGAGTAAGCTTCCCTCTGATTCATGCTGGGGGGTGAGTCCTCCTTTTTGGCCTCCCCTGGGTGTGTGCCAGCCTCCTCCAGGGGTGGTGTCCTGGTGCTGGGTTGCTCTGTTAGCAGAACTTTTCTGTTAGTAGGACACTGTGAGAAAATTATTAATAATAGGGTTTTTGGGTTTCCATGAGACCCAGAATGCCTGGCCAAACCATTCTCGGGGCCAGCCCAGAGTCAGGACAATTTCAAACGAAATGTAGTTGAACCTTGGACTGTGAATAGCCATTAAAACCACACCTTCCTGAAGGCTTTTTCCCCTTGGAGGGCTCCATACTCTGACATCAGCCAGACCACCCTCAAATTCAGTAAACCAATGTTTTTGAATGATGCTAGCCAAATTGGCTTTAAGCAATGTGTAAGGGTGGGCTCTTCAGTTGTTCAAAGCAAGCTTACACAGGGACTCACTCTCTTGGCCTGGGAACTTTGTTAGAGAAGACACAACCCACTATGGTTCCCCATTATCTCTCTCTCCTCCCCTAGATCCTGACAAGGCTTTCCTATCTTTCACAGACATGTGGGCTCTCTTTAGTAATATTTGGTATGCTTTAATAAATGCTTAATGCCCAAAACTGGTGCTAAAGCTTCTAATTTATAAGTAACAAATATATTAGAAACCCTAGCTAATTTTCCCTAAACTTGGGACAGAAATAAGGTAACCACATATAATTTTATTCGCCACAAACTGGAGGAGGAATTTTGTTGCCAATTTGCCTAAGTGTGTGTGTATGTGTGGAGTTGGGGGGAGGGAGGTCTTGCTTCTGTGTTGCTGTGGTAACTGAGTCCCTCTGCTAGGAGGCCCTGGAAGGGCAATTTTGTTTCAGAACTGATGAGGATTGGAGCCCTCTGCTGCTGATTTGGCCCAGAAAGAGTATCTCTGCCGGAAGGTCCCAGGGGAGGGAACTTGCTGTTGCATAGTCTTGGACATGGCTTTACTGCTGGTCAGCAATGGGATCAAAGCCTCCCTGGTGGTCTATGCTAGCTGTGGGGTACTTGGTTATGGTCCCTACTATGCTGCCCAGACTGCTCACTTGCCTAGGTTGCTGCTAGTTCGAAGGAAGGTGGAGCCTTGCTGGTGATTTGTCCCAGGCTCAGAGCCTTGCTTCAGGCTCCCTGCTGTGATCCCAGAATCTCCTGCTGCTGCTGCTGCTGCTGCCCTTGGGTCTCATTTCTCTCCCACCAAGGTAAGGCAGACCTCATATGCAAGGCTGTTAGACTGCTTCCCTGCTCCTGGAATGATTCAGAGTCCGTTTTCTCTTAGTTTGGAAGAGAAATTTGGGAGAGCTCCAGAGGGTTGATTCCTCACTCTGCCATCTTAGCACTGGAAGTTCTTTCTCATTTTTTCAAGTGATCACTTTGCACCTCACCTGTTCTTCTATAAGCCATCTTCCCCATGAGAAATTACAGGAATTATTTTTCATTCATTGTTTACCATTGTCTTTATTAGAGAGAATCATATAATCTCCTCTATCTCCTCTAAAGGTTTACATTTCTAGGCACCTTATTGTATATATGTGCCCATTATAATTATCCTCATCTTCATCCTCATTATCAACATTTCAACTTTAGGTGAGGCAATGTAATTTTAGTCCCTGTTTTCAAATCTATTCCTTCACCATTAGTTCTTCCATTAAATACTGCTTACACCAATGTCTCCTTATGTACATTTAGGGTAAAAATAAACTACTTAAGATAACTCTGTGGCTATTTTTGGTTTGAATGTTAAGCCCATAGGTGTTTTTTTTTTCTTTTTAGTTCTCTCTACCCTTGCAGTAGTTTATTTCATGATTTATCATTTTGTTGATTGTTGTATTTGTCTAACTTTCTTGTATTCCTGTTTTATAGGATGTTTATAAAACAAATAATCTGCTAAGGTCTGGGTTTTATAGCAAAAACATTTCAATGGCTTTTTCTTTATTGAAAATACAACTTTTTATATCTGATTGTTTGCCATGTCAGGGAAGCAGAAGGGGAGAAAAAGAAGGAAAGATAGAATTCAGAACTTAAAACTAATAAACAATATATTAAAATTGTCTTAATGTGTAATTGGGGAAAATAAAGTAAATCAAATTTAAAAAGAAAATATAGCATTTTCCATTGATGTTTAAGCTCAAGTATGCACGGAATGTCACATTGTATTACTTCCTAAGCTCCTTTGACCTAAGATTCTTCCATTCTCTCCTGAACATTGTAGTGGGTACAGAATAGACATGTCATATGAATTCCCTTTCCTTTATATTTGAAGGTTTGTATGTTGGTTATCATTGATCAGTAGAATTGAAAAATCAAAACTTCATGCATGTTTCTTAGGATTTGTGGAGATTTTTTTTTTATTTGTTTGTTTCTTTTTTTATTTCCTGAAGGCAACCTATGGGTTGTTTTGATTGATACTTCATTTTCTGTGTTCAGAAGTTCTAGCCAGATGTTTTTCCCAGTCTTAATAGCATGTTACTTTTTTCCAATTACATGTAAAGATAATTTTCAACATTTGTTTTTATAAGATTTTGAGCTCCAAATGTATCTCCCTCCTGCCCTTGCTTCCTTTCCCCAAGACAGAAAGGTATTTGATATAGGTTATATATGAACAATAACATTAAACATACATCTACATTAGTCCTGTTATGAAAGAAGAATCCAAAAAAGGGAAAAACCTCAAAAAAAGTAAAAAAAGAAAAAAGAGTAGAAATAGTATGGTTGAATCTGCATTCAGATTTCACAATTCTGTTTTGTGGATGTGGAGCACATTTTCCATCATGAGTCCTGTAGAATTATCTTGAATCATTATATTGCCAAGAGGAGCTAAGTATATTAATCATCACATTTGCATTTGCATTTGCAAATTTAAATAACTTTTAGGTACTACCTCACATCTATAAGATTGGCGAATATGACCAAAAAGGAAAATAATAAATGTTGGAGGATATGTGGGAAAATTGGAACACTAATGCACTGTTGGTGGAGTTGTGAACTGATATATCCATTCTGGAGAGCAATCTGGAATTATGCCTAAAGGGCTATTGGGCTGTGCATACCCCTTGGTCCAGTAATACCAATTCTAGGTCTGTATCCCAAACAGATCATAAAAAAGGGAAAAGGACCCACGTGGACAAAAATATTTATGAATTCTTTTTTTTTAATCATTGTTTCATTATGATGTTCATGTTCTTTACAGGTCATAGTCTTTAAATTTTGTTTAAACATCCTGTCTCTGAATTCAATTGTTTTGAGATCATGTTTTATTTTAATTCTGTTGCTTTTTAAAATTCTCTTTTTCTAGACTATTTCTATGTATTTGTTGTTTTTTTAAGTATTTTATTATTTTCCAGATACATATAAGGATAGTTTTCAATTGTTTTTTTCACAGCATTTTTAGTTCCAAATTTTTCTTTCACCCTCTCTTGCCACCCTCCTCCCCAAGATGGAAAGCAGTCTGATATAGGTTGTATATGTACAATCGCATTAAATATATTTACACCTTAGTCATCTTGTGAAAGAAGTATCAGAGCACAAGGGAAAAATGTTAAAAAAGAAGGAAAAAAACAGTCCAAAAATAGAAACAGTATAGTTCAATCTGCATTCATAATTCACAGTACTTTTTTCTATTTTTTTTTCTCTTAAGAATAAATGCAAGCTGTACTTTGCCAGAGATTTTTTCTACATCCGTTAAGATAATTATTTGGTTTGGTATGTTAATTGCACTAATTGTTTATTAGTGCTGAACTACCCTTGTATCCCTAGAATCAATATAAATTAGGTATAATACATAACTTATTAGATGTAAATATATTTAAAAGATTTTATCAGCTGTTTTGAATGGATATTAATAATATTTGTCAACAAATATCCTTAGCTTTGTCCTTTCCTAGTTTAGATATTAGAAATATTTTGTTTGATAAAATATTTTATTAAAAGACTTTTTTGGAGGATTGGCCAATTTCCGTATTCTAGCTAACAGAAATGACTTCATGTTTGACCATTGATTAGCCCACCTATACATAAATTACCTATATGCCCCAAATCTGGTTTAGCTAGATTGATTTAGACTATCTCCAAAGCTTTCCTGATCATGATCAGTTTATCAAGGTATACAAGACTCTCCTAATGTCTTTGCCATCAGTAAGTTATTTGTCACAATAAGGTTACCTGCTGATTGATTATCCCTAAGGTTCCTCTCCCATTTGATCCCTAGGAGTCTGCCCAGCAACACAAATAATTTATGAAAACATAGATCCAGAGTTCTGGGTATCCAGGTTATGACTGAGTCACTGCCCATGCTTGCCTATGAAACTGAAAGGTTAAAGTCTCTCATGCCTACAAGTTACTCGGTAATAAACTGTTAGGCTTGTCATCTTTGCGTGTCTGTTTTATTCTTTTATACCTCAATAACAATGTCCTCATGGCTATTTTTCTCAATATTTAAGAACAATTTCTGAAGTATTAGGATTTAATTGATCTTTTATTCTCCTGTCCGTCAGTCAATAAGCATCCATTAAATACCTACTATATCCTAGGTACTGACCTAAGTACAAGGGATTAAAAGAAAAATCTAGAGCCATTGTCCTTAAAGAGCTTGAGATCCATTAGGATCAAGAGGGGTTTTCTTTTTGTTTTTTGTTCTTTTACAGGTATTCTAGTTCTTTTTCTGAGACTATAAGATCTTTCTCGTGTTCTTTTAGTTTTAGTCATTTAGATTTTTGAGTTACCTTCTTTTTATTTTGTGCAAGCAGCTTTGTCTGTATAAATCTCTTCATGGTAGGATCTAATGGTTATTTTTATTACTTTTGATTTTGTAATGATTTCACTTTGCATTTTTTATGCTTTGTAAGTTTGAATGTCTACCTTTTTCTTTTTAATCAGGTTGGAAAAATATTTATTAATGATGTTAGTCATTTTTTATAATAAATAATTCTATTTAAAGTGTTGGCTTCCAAATTACATCCCCCCATGTTCCTGAGGCTTAAACAAATCAGGCATGGGTTATTTATGTGCAATTATGTAAAATATTTTACATAAGTAATTTTGTATAAGAAGACTCAAATAAAAGAAAAAATAAAAGTGCAAAATAGCATGCTTCAGTCTGTTTTCAATCGATATAAGTTCTTTCTTTGGAAGTGGATGGTATGTTTCATAATTAATCCTTTGGGTTTTTCTTGGATCATTTTATGTTTGAGAATACCTAAGTTATTCACAGTTCTTCATCAAATAATATGGCTGTCTCTGTGCAAAATGTTCTCTTGTTTCTGCTCACTTCACTATACATCAGTTCATGTAAATCTTTCCAGGTTTTTCTGAAATCATCCTGCTTTGTCATTTCTTATAACACAATAATATCCCATTATGATCATATACCAAAGCTTGTTTAGCCATTCTCCACCTGATGTAACTCCTCCTGATTTCCAATTCTTAGCCACAACAAAAAGAGCTACTCTAAATATTTTTTTTCTACAAATAGGTCATTTCTTTCTCTCTCTCTCTCTCTCTCTCTCATTCTCTTTTTGGATGTGTTTGGGATACAAACCTAAAAGTGGTGTTACTGGGTCAAAAGGTATGCACCATGTTAGTTATTTCAGAGAATCACTTGGTACTTTGGTTGTCAATTCTATAGCATTGTGTGGCTTTCTCTTTCTGTAATTTTGGATATTTTTGCTTTATGTTTATTTTGGGGAATATATCTATATATATATATATATATATAAAGTCCATTAATCCATTTTTTTAAATTTTGTTAATGTAAACTGTAAGATACATAACATTTCCTCTGAGTATTATACTAGCTGCTTCCCAGAAATGTTGATATATTATATCATCATTGTGATTATCCTAAATATCATTATTAATTATCTTTATAATCTCTTCTTTGATCCACTAGTTTTTTAGGATTCTATTTTATGTATCTTGAGGTCAATTTTTATTTGAGATGTCTGAATTAATTACTATTTAATTGTTTTTTTTATCTACAAAGAATATGTTTAATATTACTATCTTTTTACATGCATTTGAAATATCTGCACATAAATGACGTGTAATAGGTGGTTCATTGGAGAAAGGGGTGGGCCTGAAATTTTGAAGACCTGAGTTCAAATTTAGTCTCAGAAAGTTACTAATTATATGATTCTGGATAAGTAATTAAATTTGTTTGCCTTATTTTCCTCAATTGTAAAATGAGGATAATAACACATACCTTGCAGGGTTATTGTGAGGATAAACTGAGAAAATGTGTCAAGGGTTTAAAACAATGCTTAGACATAGTAGGATACATACATAATGCATGCATACATACATCTATACATGTATATGTATGTATATGTATATATACACATTCATATACATACATGTATGTATATATGTGTGTGTGTGTATATATATATGCTTATTCTCCTCCTTTCTCCCTAAATAAATTTTCACTATAATAATGCAGTGCTGAGGGATACGTGTAGTCTTTATTGAGCAGTTTCATGACATTATTTTTAAGCTCTAATTTCTCCAATATTTTGTTATATTCTATATTTACTTCCTTCTGTCTTTCTGTTATATTTGTCCAACCATGAGAGAAGAACATCAATTTCTCTTTCTATTATTGTATTGCAATTTATCTTTATGAATTTCAATTAATATGTCCTTTGTGAATTTAGATGATACGTCATTTGGAGTATATAATTTTATCATTGATACTGGGTATTAGTCTACAGTTTCTTTAAACATAAGGTAATTTCATTGTTTACTTCAGTTTATAGTATGAATTTTTCTGTTTTCTTTTGGTGAAAGCATTATTTCAATTCTTGCCTCTTTATATTCACCTGATGTCTAATAGATGTTGTTACAGTTTCTCCTTTTTACTATATGTATAGCTTTGTTTTTATGTATGTTTCTGACAAAGGACAGATTGCAGGGCATTATGTTCTTGACCAATCTTTCATTTTTCTTTTATTTGATTGTTTAATCAATTTACATACAAAGATATGAGAGTTAGGTTTATGTTTTCTTACATTTCTTAGTGTAATATATTTTCCTAATTTGAAATTTTTTCTGCCATATCTCCTTTAAAGTCAATCAATACATTGTCCCCATGATTAGTTCTTTTTAATTGTTTTAATACAACTTTTTTTTTCACAGAAACAATTTTCTTGATGCTCAATCACTCCCCTCTGCAAACTTCTCATTTCTCATCCCTTTCTCTGGATTTGGAATTTTCTCTGTCTTTAAAAATTAACCTCTCTTATATCCCCTTCCCTCAGTGCCCTTCTCTCTATTTCCTAAGTCAATTGATTATTGATAATGACTAATATTTACATATCAAGATTGTTTAGAAGTCAAGAAAACAAGATACAAGATATTCTGCTAATATCTAGCTTTTGGTCCTCAACAAGTTAATTGGTTAAATCTTTATCTGTACAATGAGAGAATTGAATGTCATAACTTCTAAGGTACCTTCTAGTTTTATGAGTCTATAACCTGAAATTGTGTATTATGAAAACTTTAGGCAAAAAATACTCATTAGCATACCACATAGGAGGATATCTACCCCACCTAAGTAGAAGGGAAATTTAAGAATACAAACAGTCAGAACTAAGGAGAGAAGCACAATCTTTCCTTGCTATAGAGCCATGAAGCTATTATTTTGGTGAGTTACCTTTACAGGTAATACAAACATAGCACCAGAATGCTTAATTCCTTGGAAGCAGTGAAGAGGGCTATTAATTTCTAAGTGACACTCAGAAGAAATACATAGTAAAAAGCAACACAATCAGCAAAGCAAAGAGGCAAATTACTCTAAGGGCCTGGAGAAGAAGACAGCCTAGGAGCATATGGGTTTCCTCAATGACAGTAAGTCCAGATATGAGAGATTTAACTATTTTTTCTGACCTCATTTCAAGACACTTATTTATCTCCCATCCTATGTATCTATATATGCTACATATATCCTGAATAAACACTGCTACCAATTTCAATGCATGACTGACATTATAAAGTTTCTAAAATTAAAAAAAAACAGACTCCATGCCATTGCTATACTGTAAAGATTCTGATTCCCAATTCTATATATGAGAAGACTTAGTCTTAGAGGTTATGGCTTGGCTAAAGTTACACAGGAAGCATGTGACAAAGCTAGCACTCCATTCTATAGTATCTGACTTCAAATCTGTTCTCATGACATCCATTTTAGTTTTCTAATTATAACCGTAAAATATATAGAAAATGCAAGTACATTACAATTTTAATAGATGTAAATAAAGTTGAAAACTTTCTAGTTTTGTCATTAATTTCTCATATATCTATGAAGATTTAATTTTCTTTTCTAAGGAAATATTTTTTTCATATCAAAACAGGCATTTCACTATAGTTGTAATGTACATTAGAATAAAATTACCCAATTAATTAATTGAAAAGTTTCTTTTTCATTTACTAATTCAGAAGATCAGATATTATAAGTAACAAATATAATCATTTGCTACCACCATCACTATCATTCCCTTTAAAACCATCAGAAAACACTAGGAAACTTTCAGAAAACAAAGAAAATAGACCAACTTACAGACTTGATTAAATCTCTTTCCTATCACCAATTTCCATATTTAGATATAAAGTTATTTTGTGCAATCATACCTGAAAGAAATATAAATGTATTTTTATATTAATCATAGACATCTCCCGTGTATGCGTGGATCATAATTATACAGCATTATCTTGTGCACCAATCTTTTAAAAGACTCACAACACACGCACACACACACACCAACCCCTACCTCCATGTGGGTGTAGATGTTAAGAGATTTTCATTCATTTCTAAAAAATAACACATAGATGAGGGTGATAATAATAGTGAGGATTTATATTGTGCTTTAAGGTTTGTAAAGTGCTTTACAAGTTTTATCTTACTTAATCGCCACAGAAACATTTATAGATAAATTGAGGCAGATTATGTGATTTTCCCAGGTCACAAAGCTAGTGTCTGAGAATGCATTTGAACTTGTATTTCTGACTCCAGATTTATTGCTTTGTCCATTGCACTAAATAACTTCTAGTATAGATGAACTTACTTAATAAACACTTCCACAATATTAACTGGAAGAATAATGAATCATCTTAAACTCTAAGTTTAAGTTTAGTTGTTAACTAAAGTTATTAGCTGAAAATAGTTAAGGGCATTAAAAATAATAACAAGATGGGGGCGGCTAGGTAGCACAGTGGATAAAGCACTAGCCCTGAATTCAGGAATACCTGAGTTCAAATCCAGCCTCAGACACTTGACACTTACTAGCTGTGTGACCCTGGACAAGTCACTTAACCCCCATTGCCCCGCAAATAATAATAATAATAATAATAATAATAATAATAATAATTTGATACTGAAAAATCTATTTGGAGTCAGAGTGAAATTTAAATAAGGAACAACAAAATCATGTTATGCAAAAAGAAAAGTCAGTAAAAATATTATAATAGTTACATGTGCCCATATACCCTCCTTCTTGAATTCTGAATTTCAAGACCATTAACTGCTTTCTGGGATTATTTGCTTCAATGTATTTTGCTTGGTGTCAAATTGGTGACTCAGTAATTGCCTTCCTTATATAATTCATATTATATGCTGACTGCTTATGTGATTATGCTTTAACCTGTACTCAAAGCAAATATTGTACCACTGAAATGAAAAAAAAAGTTTGCACCATGCCTAATTGTTATATTTACTAGTATTAACATTTTGCATTAAGAAATAGTGATCTACATCCATTCTGGAGAGCAATTTGGAACTATGTCCAAAGGCCTATAAAGCTGTGTATACTCTCTGACCCAGCAATACCACTATTAGGTCTTTTTCCCAAAGAGATCATAAAAAAAGGGAAAAGGACCCACATGTACCAAAATATTTATAGCAGTTCTCTATGTGGTGGCAAAGAATTGGAAATTGAGAGAATGCCCATCAATAAGAGAAAGGCTAAACACATTGTGGTATATGAATGTAATGGAATACTATTGTACTTTAAGAAACAATGAGAAGGCAGATTTTAGAGAAACCTGGAAGGACTTACACAAACCAATGCTGAGTGAGATGAGCAGAAACAGGACAACATTTTACATAGTATCAACAACATTGTGTGTTGATCAACTTTCATAGACTTGGCTCTTCTCAGGAATACAATGGTCCAAGATACTTCCAAAGGACTCATGATGGAAAATACTCCAGAAAAAAAGAACTATGGAATCTAGACACAGATTGAACCAAACAATTTCTATTGTTTTTCTTTTTTTTTCCTTTTTTTCTCTTATTCTTCTTTCACAGCATGACTAAAGCAGAAATATGTTTAATGTGATTGTACATATATAACCTATATCAGATTGCTTGCTGTCTTGGAGAGGGGGGAGGGAAAGCAGGGAGGGAGATAAATTTGAAACCAGAATCTTATTAAAAAAATGTCCAAAAAATGCTTTTTATGAAAAAATAGAAGCATGTGTAGAATTATATTACATACATATACATACACATGTGTGTATATACACATATGGATATATACGCATACATGTATGTATATAGAGAGATGATTACCTTTAGACACAAATAAGTGTGTGTATATACATATATTGATATAGATATAGATACATGTGTATATACACAGACACACCTATTTTGTCTAATGGTAGCCATTTCTATGTATACACATATGTAGGGTGGGGGTGAAAGGAATAAAAAAAAGCATAATTTTGTTGTATATTTGAAAGGAATAGCAAATTGTGGATAGTAGACTTGTAGTTTCATGTGTAATTTTTTTTATTGTACTCCATTATGGAAATACTTATTTTATTCAATAAATTAAAAATAAATTTTCATAATAAATTTTAATTACATGTAATTGAAGAATATTTGGCAAAATAAAAATGTATTTAAAATAAGCATACCACATGGTTCTTCTAGGAATCAGACTATGATTCATTAAGAGGGGATTCCAGTTGTGGGTAAAAACAAGAATATACTTTTAGAAGCAGAAATGGTTATGACATTCAAGTAGAAAAGAACACAATAATGGTAAGTTCATTTAGATATAAATAATCTATTAATTACAAGGGAGATTTAAATAATGATTAAAGGTGAGACTTGCTTGGCTTTTCATTGTTCCTGAGCCATTTCAGTCATGTCTGACTCTTTGTGACCCTATTTGGGGTTTTCTTGATAAATCATTACAGTGATTTGCCATGTCCTTTTCCAGCTAATTTTTACAAATGAAGAACTGAAGCAAATAGGATTAAATAACTTGCTCAGAGTCACACAGGTAGTAAGTGGCTGAGGCTGGAATTCATGAAGATGTGCCTTCTTGTTTCTAAACCCAGTTCTTTATCCACTGTACAACCCTGCTGCCCCTTGAATAGTTTAGTGGATGCAAAAACTCATAATACTATTAATCTAAAAGTGAATTTGGAATAAAAATATACTGACTGGATAGCATTTAAAAGGACATAATCATTGAAATATTAATATACTCACAGACTTCTTTGTTATTTTAGATAACTATGTTTGGAATACATTTCACTATGGACTCCTTTTGGACCGGGTGCCGAGTGAAACCCTTTCCAAATCAAAAATTACATGATATAACAAAAGACCATTTCACTAAAATCATCCCAAAGCTTGAGACATTTATAATATCCAGGCATAGATGGGTTCTTGTGTATTTCAGTAAGTCAATTATTTTGTTTTCAGCAAGTTAGAGGGTTTGCTTATTTAAAGAGACAATTTCAGTTAGTACCCCATGGCTTCTAGATACCTGGAGGTTACTACTATGAACAGCTTTACTGACCACTTTCTTAACATACTGATACGCTGCTCTGAAGAAAATAATCTGCTAGAATAATGTTGATGAGAGGAGTGTGACTGTCAATAAACTAAAAGACATGATCTATCATTTCTATTTACAAAGAAGTCTATTATTTGCAAATCATATGTGTGTATGTCAAAGATAATTTTATCCCATTTTCCACTTCTCTTTTCCCACTTTGATCTCTAATTTTCTCTTCTTTCTTTAACATTTTATCCACTTTTTATTCTTTCACACATGTTCCTTTCTTCTTTTCTCATCTCTTTTCCTTTCCCTTTTGGTTAAGAAAGAAACTATATCTATATGGTTATGAACAGGAAATAAACAAACCCTTTAGACTTATACTAATTGTTTATACTCTAAAGTATGGGACCAGCTCTCAGTCAGTGCAGCTGTAGCTTTTCTGAACTGACTACAAAAATTACAATTTCTTTATTTTATGGTAATATAAGAATTAGTCTTGGAGCCTTTATTCTCTACTTTCTCATTGTTTCAAGACCACTGATAACACTTGGTTTCTGTTATATAAAGTTGGCTTTTCGAATGACTGACAGCAATTTTGGCTATCTACTTCACTTCTATTAAATGAAAAAAAGAAGAAATGAATGTATAAAGATGCTAAATGGCACAATTTCTTAAAAAAACATAGAGTCAGACAAAGAATAAAAGGAAACAAAAAGAAAAGCACAGAACTGTTATGTCACAAGTGAACTTTTTTTTTCCTTTGGCATAAAAACATTAAGTTGTTTTCCTTCAAAGAAATTACAAGTGCTTCTTAAGAGTAAACTGATACTGCCATTAAATAGATGGTTAATTTGGTGATACAATTGTGCTACAAATAGTTAGCTGCTAAAGGACTGGGAAGATTAGCCAGTCATATGGTTTTTGATGATGGCAATTAGAAGAACCAAATATAAACATTCAGAAAAAAACACACTTCTACTTTAGCAAACAATAAACATTCTGTGCAGTCAATTGAAGGAACCATTAAACATTATTTGTCCTTTTCTTCTTAAGGTTCATTTTTTTTTCTTTTTTACAAATATTATTTGCTGGTGTAAATTGCTTCCTGAGAGAAAACTGGTCCATGCTTTCTACAGCCTTGATCTGGCATCAGTATTCAAAATTTAACACAATTGAAATACCAGGAGGGAATCTAGGAAGCATGTCAACTTGGCTGATGTTTTCAGATTAGGTATTCATTAGAAACAGAGAACATGCAAAACTTATCAGTGAGAATCCCTTTGCTATAATAAACCAAGATTGGCAATAAGATACAAAGTGAAGTGCTAATTGCTTCCTTTGTTGTTGTACCATGAATGGTCAATAAAGAGAAATTGCAGTTATCATAGCAAATATAGTGATGATAATAGTCAATGTAAGTTTGATCCTTGGAAAGACACTGAATAAATCAACAGCCCATTTACCAATATCTGTATGATGTAATAGTGTTTCCCCCTTGGGTGGCAACCAAATAATACGTTACTTATATCTCTTTTGTAGAACTTTTTCATATTCTCCCAAACTTGGAAGAGAGGGCTCGATCTACAATTTCATCAGTACAGATAAGTAATACTATTGAGTCCCTTTTCATTGTTATAGATCAGTAATTCTGGAATTTTAGATGATTTGCCTGGGATGGCTTTAGATCACCTTCATGGAAATAGGAAATAAATGAGGTGTCCAAGAAAGAGATCACAAGCCTGTCACAAATGCATGATATAATACTGATGGGAGACATCGATTAGCCTGGATTCTTTCTTAGTTCAAGTTATATCAAAAGGTGAACATACAATAATTTCCTGTATTGTATATAGGGCAATTTTTTTCTTTCAAAGGATGGAGTAAGCAAAGAGGATTTGTTTATGGGAAAGGAAATTATATAAATTTTGGGAGGGACCTATTACTCTCTCCTAAATTATGTAGTAGAATAAGAGTGAAAAGTAAAGTATAGTATTATATAAATTCCAGATTAGGGAAGGCATCTTTCAAAGGCCTCAGAGGATTCCCTAGACAAATTGTATAGGGGAAATAAGAGCAGAAAAGACTGGGAATTCTCAATATTAAAAATGGAAGAACTCCAAAAAGTAATCAAATTGTAAGAAAAAAATAAAAGTTTTTGAATAAGGTTCATATGAGTGTACAAAGCCCTTACCCACCATCTGAATTTATATATGTATATATATATATGCATTATATATTAAATTTGTGTTATTTATATATAAAACCTTCCATGGTCATGTAAAAAGTTTCAGAAGCACACAAACACTGAATTAATGAAACTGGTTGAAAAGTTAATAGCAGGGTTTGTTGTTTATTTTTTTTAATTGATTGGAAAGAGAAAGATCAAAGAAAGAATAAGATTTCTTGGGCTATCTGAAAATCATTAACAAGAATAATAGCTAGCATTTATATAGTGTTTTAATGTTTGAAAAGCATTTTATATTTGTGATCCCATCTAATTGTCACAACCCCATGACGTAGAGAATATTAGTCACATTTTACAGGTAAAGAAATATAATTTTTAAAAGACTGATTGGCTTGCACAGTGACACATGACTAGTAGGCATCTGAAGCAAGATTTGCATGTGTCTTCCTTTCTCCATGAAGACCATTTTGTTCTTAAAGTCAATCTAATCCATCTCACCCACATTGTACAAATATGGAGAGGGAAAGCAAGGTGATTCCTCAAAGGTCAGACAAATAATGACCAAAGCAGAATTAAAAATCAGGTCTTCAAATTCCAAATCCCTCATTATTTGCACTACACCATTCCTCCTCAAATAAGTGGGATAATAACAAATGAAGTCAGAGAAGAAGGGAGAATCATTCAATTCTGGTTTAACTGATTTCCTTTGCTAAGAAGATGACTGCAGGCCTATTAAGGATAGAACAAAAATGGCTCTAAGGATGCCAGGATATATAGGATGAGAAAGGAGGGTCTAAGAAATCATTTAAATGCCCTTTTTGAATTCAAATCATCTTGCTTAAGTGAACTATATGGGCACTGAAAGAATTGGCAAATGTGATTGCTGAGCTACTTTCGATGTCTGGAAGATGGCTAGAATGGTATCATAGCACTGGATAAGGGCAAATGTTATCCTGAATTTCAAGGAAAGAAAAAGAAAAAAGATGCAATATGTGAACTATAGGTCAGAGAGCTTGTCTTCAATTCTTGACAAAGTTAAAACATTGTCTACAAAGATGGTTAGCAAAAATATAGAATAGAAAGTGGTTATCACAAAAAGCCATTTTGGCTCCATGAAGAACAGATCATGCCAGACTAACATAACTTATTACTTTAATAAGGTCAGTAAACTGACAAATCCATTGAATAACTGATAATGGGAATTTTGTAGAAAGAGTATGCCCATATGATCATAGAATCATAACTATGACAATAAAGACACAATATGCTATTTCACTTATATAGTCAATTCCCTGGTAATGAAACTTCCTTTACAATGTAAGTAGTCACTTTCTTTGCAACATTTAGCCCAATACAATGGCCTTGAACATTGAGAGATTAAGTGATTTGTCCAGGGTCCACCAGCTAGTAAATGTCAGAGACAGGACTTGATGCTAGGTCTCTACATATCTTGATTGTAGGTAGTTTGTATAATTATAGAAAGTGAACTTCTCAAAGGCAGAGAGTATTTTTGCGTTTCTCTGCATGTTCAATAAGTAGCACAGTGCCTGGCATAAGATAGGACCCTAATAAATACTTCTTCACTTGACTTGACCTGACTGAGAGAGAGATTGAGAGAGAGAGAGAGAGAGAGAGAGAGAGAGGCTGAAACATTTTGAAGCTGAGGATGATATTTAAAGTAAATACATTTAAAATATCTTACTTGGTTTCAAGAAATTGACATTACTAGTATAAGATGGCATAGGGATTTTAGATGGGATTTTGTTTAAAAAATATTTTACAATTGTCAAGGACTATGGGCTCAAAGTGCATCATATGTTTGTTATTAAAAATAAATACTTTCAAACCATTTGGGGGAACAGAGGGCAGTAGCACTTCCACGAAGGACCATAGATTCAGGGATATGTATGAGAATACTGAATCCAACCCTCTAAATTTATAGATGAGGAAGCTGAGACAGAATTTAAGTAACTTATTGGTGGTCATAGCTAGTACATGCTTTAGCTAAGATGTGGATCTCAAACTTCTTCATTCTACTCTACTTCCCAGTCTAATACACCAATCTGTCTCAATAGTGCCATTAAAACTTTCCTGATCAGACCACATCTGTAGACCTGCATTCAGTTCTTGGTAGCATATTTTAGGAAGGATACATGCAAGCAGGTGATCATACAGAGGATGTCACCTTGGATGGTGAAGGGCTTCCAGCTCAGGCTATAGAGAACTGTTTGATGGACCTGGGGATATTCACTGTGGAGAAAAAAAGGAATAAGGGAGGAGGTAATAGCTTTCTTCAAATACTTGAAGGAAGAGTTACCATTGAGAGAGTAATTTTTCTTTGGTTCCCATAGGTATTAGTAGGAATAATGAATGGAAGTTACAATGAGACAAATTTAGTCTTGATGTTAGAACAAACTAGCTTTCCTGCTTCCTAAAATTAATTCACTTAACCCTTCTGGGACTCATTTTCCTCATGTATAAAATGAGCAGTTTGGAATAGATCAGAGCTTTTTAAACTAAGGTTTCATGCAGCCATATGGGGGTCATGCAACTGAATGTGAGGGTCATGAAAATTTTGGCAATAGTAAAAGGTTATGTATACCTATTTTATATACATTTATACCTGGGGTTGTGTAGAATTTCTCAAACAAAATGGGGTCACAAGTGGGAAAAAGTTTTAAAAGCTCTGGAATAGATAACTACACAACCAACAAACATTTTAAGTCCTTACAATGTGCCAGGAAAATGGTTAACTACTAGGGACATAATGAAAGGCAGGAATGTGGAAGAGGACAACCTATAAACACCTATGTACATGTAAGATTTATACAAGATAAATAGGAATTATCAGAGGGAAAGCCCTTGCAGTGGGAGGGAAAGGTACCAGGGGGAAATCTTTTCCTAAAAGTAGTTGATCTAGGGAGCAGCTAGGCCATGCAGTAGGTAAAGCACCAGCCCTGTATTCAAGAGGACCTGAGTTCAAATCTGACCTCAGACACTTGACACTTACTAGCTGTGTGACCCTGCACAAGTCACTTAACCTTCATTGCCCCTGCAAAAAACAAAACAAAACAAAACAAAAGTAGTTTATCTAAATTTTAAATAAAGTTAGGAAAGTGTGGATTCAAAGAGGTAGAATAATCTAGGCATGGGAGACAGGCAGTGAAAAGACAGAATTGGGAGGCATAGTGCTAAATGCTCATGAAGAAAAAAGGACACTTGTGTCAGTGAATTATAGAGTACAAGGTGATGAGTAAAGTATAAGAAGACTGCAAAGGTAGAAAGGGGATAGATTTTACAGGGCTTTCAAAGCCAAACAGAGGATTTTATATTTGACCCTGCAGATAATAGGGAGACATTGGAATTTATTGAGTAAAGGAACAGAATGGTCAGATCTGTGTTTTAGGAAGGTTGCTTTGATATCTTAGTGGAAAATAGACTATAGGGGAGAGAGAGAAGAAAATGTTTTCAGGAAAATATATGCAGGACAATATTTGGCAACCCTAAAGAATGTAGTTTCCTAACACCAAGGCTAAGGTCATTATTGATATCTTTGTCCTGCACTCTTATAGTAGCAAAATTCCCTAAAATTTCTTACACTTTAATATTTGATTTCTAATTAGGTTGGGCATTGATCCTAAGAAAGCAGATCTGTTACACTCATCTTGCTTCTGTTTTCCCTTCTGAGGAAAACTTTGGACTATAAAGGAAAGAATAAAAATCACTAATTGCTAGTTAAAATGAGTGGAAAGTGGAAAACAATTTATACTGAGTCCAAGGCACCAGGAGCACAATAATATAATAGATGTAGAGGAAAGGGGGCCCTTTTTTATAGTTTATCTAAACTGAAGTCCTCATTTACAAATGAGGAAGACAAACTGCAAATAGATTATATAACTGAAAGAATTAGCAAGTGAGTTTACTAACCAATGCCAAAGATCTCTGAATAATAGAGATGGGAACCAGAGAAGTAGAAATGTTCCTCTAATTAAAAGAATAGCTAATACTAGCTAACATTGATATGGTGCTTATGGGTTTGCAAAGTGACATCTTATCTCACTGGATCCGTACAACAATCCTGTGAAATTATTTTTATGATTCTCCCTGTTTTAAAGATGGAGAAACTAAGCTGAGAGTGGGCAATTGACTTGCCCAGCTTCACACAACTAGCTTTCTTTAAAGTCTAGAGAATTAGATGCCAGACTTCTTAACACCAGCTCCAAAACTATATCACTGAGTTGGATGAGAAAAGAAACGCCTTTAAATCTTCAATTCCTGATAAAACTCTAGAGTCTATTGATGATGTAGTTAATGAATACCCAGAGAAGAAAGGTCACTCACAAGGGCCTAAAATGATGTCATCAAGAACCAGTGCTGGCAAACTGATATCATATTATTTAACAGGACTAGTAGATTGAAAGACAGCTACATATATAGATAACTAGATTGAAAACAATTTTGGGCAGTCCCCCATTCCATTCTTATAGCAAACGGGGAGATATGTACTAGATGGTGATGATGTAATCAATTAGATTCAAAAGTAGTTGATTCGTTGAACCTAAAGGGTGGCTATTAGTTCTTAGATATCAAATTGGAAATAGATCTCCAGTGGAATTCCCCAGAGATCTGGGTTTGTCCCTATGCTATCAAGACAATTTCATAAATGACTTGGACAAATGTATAGCAGGCATTCTTATCACATTTTCAGTTGACATGAAGCTTAGATTTCAGGGCAAGGGAGGGGAGGCATGGAAAACAACATGCACACTGAATAACAGAATCAGGATTCAAAAAGGTTTTGACAGGTGCAAACATTGAATTGAAGATAAGATGAATTTTAATAGGGAAGAGTTTAAAGCTTAACATTTGAGTTTAAAATAAATTTCAAAAATATAATATGGGGGAGGAGAGACAAAATTCCATTGAAAAATGGTGTGGGAGTTTAATATGAGTCAACCATATGATTTAATAGACAAAAAGCTAATCCAATCTTAGCCTTCATTAAGAATGCATAGTAGTAAGGGGGGAAGCTAGGTGGCACAGTGGATAAAGCGCTGGCCCTGGATTCAGGAGGACCTGAGTTCAAATCCAGTCTCAGACACTTGACACTTAGTAGCTGTGTGACCCTGGGCAAGTCACTTAACCCTCATTGCCCTGTGCAAAAAAAAAATGCATAGTAGTGCATAAAAAGTCAAACTCAGAGTCAAGAGGGTCACATCTCTTATACATACTTGTGTGTGACCCTGGGCAAGTCATTTTCCTTCTTACAGGTGACTCTTAGTAAAACTTGCAGAACTCTTGTTGATTTGCATCAGTAGTAGGATTCTCTGTTTCTTGAATTACCTAGTAAGGTGTCTTCCAGTTCCCTGATATTTTAATTACCTATAATGATAATTAACTCAGGATTGTTGGAATGTGGAAAAACTTTTGGATAATTCAAAAATCTGATCAAGATGTATCTTGATGGGTCACACTGTGGCCCGAAGGAAAAGGGGTATCATGAGCAAATATGAATGGGACACTGGAAGATTTTAGGCATTGACAGCATCCTAGAAGATGAAAAATATTATTTGTATCTGCCTGTTTAGCTTTGATCTGATTGGTTTATGGGTGCTTATGTGAGTACAAGGAATCCCCCTTCCATCTCCCTTTGTTCACTGTTACACTTCCCTCATCTGATGAATTTCTAAAATTTCTTTCAACAGTACACAAAATCTCTGATTCCTAGCTATAATTCTATCATAGGAAATAAATTTAAAGTGCAAATTCCCCAGGAAAAATTTAAACATTTATCTAAATTCACCCTAAAAAATAAATAGCTTAAGAATGTTCATGATGAAAACAAATTTTGTTGGGGAGTAAGTTAACATGTGGAGGAAGTGTGAAAATGCATAGAATACTTGGCTCCTAAAATGGAGGGTAATAGTGGAGAATGAAGAAAGAGAGAAGCTATAACCTCTGAATAGAAACCTCACATATATGCCTCTGACTGGCTCAGCTCTTCCTTCAATAGCATGAACAATAACTTAGGTAGCACTTAACCAAACCATCTGTCCACAAGTGGCCTATCCTACCAGATTTGAAAAGCAAAGTAGGCCCCAGGCCACTCTTAGTCAGTATGGCCATGGATCCAGATTAGTAATATTGTGGCCATAAAATTGCATAGGGTATCTGGGGTCCAATAACCTTCTGGTTGATCCAGATGTGCCAGATGGTTCCCTGTGAATTTCTGCTGAATAAAATACAATTAATAAGAACTTATATTGAAAAAAAAAAACAAAAACAAAATAACTTATATGAGGGGTGGTACTAGATTTCTAGGAACTTCAAAGCATGCACCATGATACCAATGTTATAGTGGAACATTTCCAGGAAAAGCAACCAATATTTGATTTAAAAAAAAGCTATTAAATGTGGTGTGCTCACATTATACTTAGTAATGACTAACTCACATTATCTCATGCTAATAAGTTTAGACTACAATATTATGTATTGTGGTTTTGATATACCTACTCTCCTTATAGGCTTACCTGAGAAATTTTTGTCCATCCACTCAGATCTGGGGTCCCATTTTAATAATTTCTCAAGTGAAAATAAAGAGAGAAGTATACCTAACTTCTTTCACAATGCCAGGTTTGGCACTACCAGGGCCCAAATTATGTAATATGAGGTAGAAGTAACACCAGATTGTCTAGATTTATCTGGCCAAGAATTTCATCTACCACTCCCCCCACAAGTAAGAAACAACCTTTTGCATAAAGAAGGATACAGGGCGACATCACACCCTGATTTTTCCCATTATCCACATGGATTCTACTTCCTCAATCATGCCATTCTTTTAGATAGTCATAACCTCTGATTATGCAAGCTATATCTATGCCTTGCCTCTAGTAAACATGCTCTTCATCCTTATTGAGATGCTTAATCCCTCAACCTCTTACTAAATTCTCAAGTATTTATCCCTGTCCTAACTTTGTTATTCTTTCTCTCCCATATAGATACTATAGTTATATAATTCAATTCTTTCCTGTTCTCTACTATTGAGTCTCTTGTTCCCATTTTTTGGCTGTTCATCCTTTAAAGTCCAGCCCTGAGTCACTCTCACAATCCCATGCTGCTGATCAGAGCTAAAGTAAATCATACAATTTTACTTAATAAGTACACTATAATTTCATTTATTCAGCTTCAACTGGTACTTGAGGAGAGTAATAAGCTCATGCAATATATAGATCACTGGATTCAGAATTAGTAAAATGTCAATTTGAATCTTACCTCAAATACTTATTAGTTGTGTGGGCTTGGGCAAAATCCTTAACTTTTCTAATGTTCAATTTCCTCATCTGCAAAATAAGGTGGTTGCACTTGATGGATATTATAAACTCTTCCTATTCTAAATCTATGATCCTAAGACATACCATTTATTCCTACCTAACTTTTTCCATATCTTGCTTCCCACAGAACTATTCTAAATTCAAGTCTACCACACATACCTTTGCAATCCCTCTCTTATTTTAAGCTTCATAAGTTAACTCTCTGAGAGAATTAAAGCCATTATGTATAAGCTTTCTCTCATTTCCTTCTCTTCATCTTGTAATACCTTTTACTTTGCCAAATCTCCTTTCCTTGAGGCTCTTGTAATATAGTGACCTATTCCTCTGCCAAAACTAACCTTCCTACATATGTCCTTCATCTCCTTTGCTCTTATCTTCACTTCCCCTTCCTGTTTTCAAATATGCTTAAGAATTCTCAATCCTTAACAAAAACCATTACTAGACCATATGATGCCCTCAAGTTACCATCTTATATATTTATATATATCTGTCCCCTTTTTCAATAAGTAAAAATGATTACCATCATCATAATCAACATCATCAGCATATACACTCATTGCCTCCATTTCCTGTCCTCTTACTCTTCATACCTTTGTAAACTATCATGTCATTTCATCATTCAAATGAAACAAGTTCTCTTTATGGGCCAAATGGGCCCATTCTTTGGCATAGGTGGGCCAAATCTTATGGGCTTTTGTCATTTCTTATTCTTTTAGAACTCTTTCCTGTTCTGGACACTATGGACTACTTTACTAGGCACTATGGATAGAATAAAAAGCAAAAAAAAAAAATCTTGACCACATGAAGCTGAATTATTAATGAGAGAGACATATCAATCACTGGATACATACAAAATGTATAATATGGAAGGCAGCTGAGGGGAAGAGATGAAAAAGGGCCTCCTGAAGAAGATGGGATTTGATCTGACACTTGAAGGAACTGAACATAACTAAGACACAGAAGTGTGCAGGGAAAGCAATACAAAAGTGATAACACCCAATGAAAAGTCAAATAGATGGGGTATGGTGTGTCTTTTACTAGGAAATATTACTTTCTTGTATTTTTCTCATACCTCTTTAAGCTCATCATCTCAATCTCCATTGCTAGTTGATTCTACAAATCATGTTCCCTCCCTGTAGATGTTAGGCTGTATCTCAAAGCCTCTTCTTTTCTTTCTGTACACATACTTTTGGAGACTTATTCCATAAAATACCATGTGTTTAGTCCTTATTTGGGTTTTGGGGGCTTTTTTTGGTGAGGCAATTGGGGTTAAGTGACTTGCCCAGGGTCACACAGATAGCAAGTGTTAAGTGTCTGAGGCCAGATTTGAAGTCAGGTCCTCCTGAATCCAGGGCCATTGCTCTATCCACTGCACCACCTAGATGCCCCTGGATGATTCTAAAAAATAAAAATGGGTAGGGAGAGGTAAAAGGGAATAATTATACAAAGAAGATATGAGTAGAAGAATTAGTTCAGTGTAAGCAGTTAAGTGTGGAGGGTTGGTATTGCTGGAATCTTATATCATTAGTTAAAGAGAGAATGACATATACACCTAGAAGTGATTAGGAGTCTTCATTCATAGATAAGGGAGTGAGTGGATAGGGTAAAGGAGGGACGTTTTGAATTTGGGGGATAGGATAAATGACAAACTCTTGGTAGGGTGGATAGCTTAAGTAATAGGAGGGCAGGGTACTGGTTAGAAGTAACTTAGACATAAGGAGGGATGGGGTAAATAGGATGAAAAAATAGTGAGGAAAAATAAGATGGAAGAATATACACAATTAGTAATTATAATTTTGAATGTGAATGGGAAGAACTCACCCACAAAATAGAAACAGATAGAGGAATGGGTTAAAAATCATAATCCAATCATATGTTGCTTACAAGAAACACAATTAAAATGAAAGATATGCACAGTTAAAATAAAAGATCAGACTAGAGTTTATTATGCTTCACCTGATGTAAAAAAAGCAAAGAAAGCAGTAATGATCTCAAAGTAATGCTAAAATTGATTTATTAAAAGACATTAACCAGGAAAATACACTGTGACACAAATATTATTCAGTCTAGTTCTAAAATGCTAGAAATTGGGGCAGCTAGATGGTGCAGTGGATAGAGCACCGGCCCTGGAGTCAGGAGTACCTGAGTTCAAATTCGGCCTCAGACACATAACACTTACTAGCTATGTGACCTTGGGCAAGTCACTTAACCCCAATTGCTTCACTAAAAAAAAAAAATGCTAGAAATAGCAATAAGAAAAGAAAAAAAAATCTCAAAGGAATATGTATGAATGGGAAATTATGTAATAAGCTATCTCATTTTGCAGATGATATAATGATATATTTGGAAACACTAAAGATTCAATTAAAAAGTTACTTGAAACAATTAATAATTAGAGCAAACATATAGGATATAAAATAAACCCACACAAATTATGAGCATTTTTATATATCACCAACAAAACACTGCAAAAAGAGATAGAGATACCCCATTCAAAATAATTGTAGACAACATAGAATACTTGGAAGTATATACACCTTTCAAAAGAGACCCAGGAACTACATGACCATAATTATAAAACATTTTATAAAATAATGTCAGATTTAAATAATTGGAGAAATATTAATTGTTCATGGGTAGGCAAGGCCCATATAATGAAAATGACAATTTTACTTAACTTATCTATTTATTCAATGCCATTGCAATTAAATTACCCAAAATTTTTACTGAAAAAAATAATAACAAAATCTATATGGAAGAACAAAAAGTCAAGAATTATTTTTGGTGGTGGTGGTGGGGCCAGTTAGGGTTAAGGGAATTTCCTAGGGTCACACAGCTAGGAAGTGTCTGAAGCTGGATTTTGAACTCAGTTACACCTGACTCCAAAGCCAGTGTTATATGAACTACAGCAACTTGGTGCCCAAAAGGTCAAGAATATCAAATAAACTAATGAAAAAATGTAAAGGAAAGGTCATTAGCAGTAATAGACCTTAACCTATGTTATAAGTAGTAATTATCAAAATTATCTAATACTGGCCGAGAAATAGAAAAATAGATCAGTGGAACAGAGTAGACATAGAATTCATAGTAATAAATTATTATATTATTTTTTTTGCAGGTTGATGAGCTTGTATTTCTTTATTTTTTTTTCTTTCCACAAACATTTATTTTATTTTCCATTTACATGTAAGGGTAGTTTTCAACATTCATTTTCATAAGATTTAGAGTTCTAATTTTTTCTCTCTCCCTCCCTCCCTTTCCTCCCCCCTCCACAAGATCACAATCAGGTCATATATGTACAATCCACAAGTGTTCTTTTTATCAGTTCTTTCTATAGGGGTGCATAGTAAGCTTCCTCATTAGTTCCTTGGGATTGTCTTGGATCATTTGCACTGCTGAGAGTAATTAAGTCATTCACAATTACTCATTGAAAAATACTGTTGTCACTATGCACAATGTCCTCTCAGCTCTGCTCACTTCACTATACATCAATGTTCATTAGTCTTTCAAGGTTTTTCGGGGATCATCCTGTTTGTCATTTCCTGTAGCACAAGTCCATTCCACTACAATCATATGACACAGCTTTTTCCATCATTCCTTAATTGATGGACATTCCCTTGATTCTCAATTCTTAGCCTCCACCAAGAGTTGCTATAAATATTATTTGTACATTTTTTCCCCCTTTTCTCTTTTTCATGATTACTATTGTTAACTGCTTCCCTTCCATCCTATTCCCTTCCCCATGATATTTATTCTATTATCCATCTTCTTTAATCCTATCACTCTTCAAAAGGGATTTTCTTCTGTCTGTCCCCTCCCCCACTCAGCCTTCCTTCTTTTGCCCCTCTCTCTTTATCCCTTTCCCCTCCTATTTTCCTGCAGGTTTATAGGGATTACTCTACCCCAATTGAGTGTGTACATTATTCCCTCCTGGAGCCAATTCTAATGAGATTGAGGTCTTTGAGCCAATTTTGATGAGTGTTAGGCTCATTTACTGCCCAGATTAAATAGATTACTCCACCCAGTTGGGTGTGCCTATTAGTCCCTCCTTGAGGCAGCTCTGATAAGTTTAAGATCTTTGAGCCTTTTCTGATGAGTGTAAAATTAATTTACTGCCCTGCTCCTCTCCCATCTCTTCCCCAACTCCATAAGCCTTTTCCTGTTACTTTCATGTAGGATTTTGCTTCTGCCCTTCCCCCTCCCCCAATGAATTCCCCTCACCCCTCAATTTAACCCTAAAGATGTTATCATCTAGCTAAGTGACACAGTGGACAAAACACCACCCCCGGACCCAGGGGGATCCCAGCCAAACCTGGCCTCAGACACAAGACAGTTGCCCACTGTACCACCCCAGGTATGTCCCCCAGCTCCCATTTTTTTTTTTTTATGGTTCTCTACGGTCTTGTATTTGAAAGTCAAATTTGCCATTCAGTTCAGGTCTTTTCATCACAAATATCTGAAAGTCTTCTTTTTCATTAAAGTCCTATTTTTTCCACTGAAAGATAATGCTGAGTTTTGCTGGGTAGGTGATTCTTGGTTGTAATCCCATTTCCTTTGCCCTTTGGAATATCATATTCCATGCCCTCTGGTCCTTTAATGTAGAAGCTGCTAGATCTTGTGCTATCGTGACTGGGGCTCCACAGTACTTGAATTCTTTCTTTTTGGCAGCTTGCAATATTTTCTCCTTGACCTGAGAGCTCTGGTATTTGGTTATAATATTCCTAGGAGTTTTCTTTTTGGGATTTCTTTCTGGAGGTGATAGGTGGATTCTTTCAATTTCTATTTTAGCTTCTTCTAAAATTTCAGGGCAATTTTCCCTGAGAATATCTTGGAAGATGGTGTCTAAGCTCTTCCCTTGATCATGGTTTTCAGGTAGACCAATAATTTTCAAATTATCTTTCCTGGACCTATTTTCCAGGTCAGCAGTTGTTCCCAGAAGATATTTCACATTGCCCTCTATTTTTTTATTCATTTGAATTTGCTTTATTGTGTCTTGGTTTCTCATAAAGTCACTGGCTTCCATTTGTTCAATCCTAATTCTTAGGCAATTATTTTCATCAGAGAGCTTTTGTACTTCCTTTTCCATTTGACTTTTCAAGCTGTTGATTTTTTCTCATGTCTTTCCTGCATCACCCTCATTTCTCTTTCCAGTTTTTCCTCTACCTCTCTAATTTTATCTTCAAAGTCCTATTTGAGCACCTCTATGGCCTGAGATCAATTTGTATTTTTCTTGGAAGTTTTAGATATAGGGGCCCTGATGTTGACATCTTCCTCTGGGGGTGCCCCTTGGTCTTCCTTGTTACTGAAGAAATTTTCTATGGTCCTCACCTTTCTCTATTGGCTCATCTTGCCTTTCTTTTACTAGACTTTTAGCTCCTTAAAGTGGGGCACTGTTTCCAGGCTGCAGTATCCCAAGCTTAAGAAGTCCCAGGTAGTATGATTTAAGGAGAATCAGGTTCTTCCCTCACCCAGCCTGTTTCCTGGTCCTAGATGACCCCAGACCAACTTGCCAATCAACCAGCTTTGTGTGTTGTGGTTGTCTGCTCTGATGAGTCTGTGCCCCTCCCCCACCTGGGCCACTTCTACATGAGCCTACCACCTAGTTCTCAGCAGGGGTGTAAAATCCAAGTTCTGCCTTAGCACCAGCATAGACCCCTGTAGTCTCTCCCCAACCCAGGGCTCATCCCACTCACCAGACTGTGAGCTAAGTTCCAGATCATACTGGTGCTTCATGTGATTCAGAGGCTCTGGGGGTCTCCTTCTCTGGTGAGAACTTCCTCAGACTGGATCTGTGTCAGGGTGACTTTGGGGTTGAGTCTAACTCCTGTATCAGCACAGCAGCTCCCTCCTTCTAACCTTCCAAGCCGTTCTTGGTTAGAAGATGATTTCAGCACATTCTTCTCTGAGTTTTGCTGCTCCGGGCATTTTCCTATGACCTTATTTGGATGTTTTTTGGAGTGATCGTGTCATGAGTTTGGGAACTCTTTTGTTATTGTTGTTGCTGTTGTTGTTTTGAGTTTTTTTGTTTTTGTTTTGTTTTTAGTTTGTGTTTAATTTTAGCCTTCTCTAATATGAGGTGGGGAGGAAAGGAGAAAAAAAAACTTAAAAATTGCCCAGCTGTAAAGAAAACTTGGAAGCACAGAAAAGCAGAGTATCTTGGAAAACAAAGTATAGTCTTTATTATGTAGTTTTTCACAACAAAGTAAACAGCTTGAATGGAAATTCATGGTTTTATATTGCATGATTCATATAGTTGTTTTGTTTGTTTGGAACTGTTCTTGTTTTTTAAAAAAATGTATTTAAGTTCAAGTGGAATAATAAATAAATAAAAGTCACAGTTTAAGTACCACCTTTACATGAAAACTTCCCTGACACACCCTAATTGCTAGAAGCTTATCTAAGTACCCCACTAAAATCCAAGATCTGGGCTACTTTTCCCTTGGAAAGAGTTGACCTGTTATATATGCCAAAGAGTTTTCAATTCCAAAGAAAATGTTGAAAATGTCCTTCTGATCTTTGACTGTTAGAAAGGAATTGTGGTGAGACAGTTGTGGTATGATTTTTCATTTATTTATTACTTCCAAGTATGCAAAGTATTTGATATTATATCACTTGATCATCACAATAATCAAATTTATTCTTATTAATTTTATTTAAATTTAAGTGATACATGCTTATATATGGAATAAATGATAGAGAAAACCTGTGAATGTATACATTATGTGTCTGTATTTGCATGAAAATGCATATGTATGTGTATGCATACACACATACACACTTTGGATAAAGAATTGTTTTTTCTTTATTTGTACCCACAGTGCTCAGTACAGTGACTCAAACATAATAGGTGATTTATAAATATTTGTTGATTGCATGATGAATTGATAATTGCAATGATAAGGGATTAAGTGTTCTCCCAATGAAGCCCATTCCATTTTTGCCTAGCCTTAACTTTTAGAAAGTTTTCCTTATATTAATTTGAAAGCTAAAATTCATTTCTTACCTCCTTTATTGCTATGTTATCACATCTCCACAATTTCAATGTGTATAGTTCTTTAAGAGCATTATAATCAAACAAATAGAAGACAAGAGATACGAACGTGAGCCAGTTGAAAAGAGGACTGAATTTGGAGACAGAAAACCTGGGCTGAGTTCCTGGCTCTATTCCTTACTACCTGTCTGTGCTTGAGCAAATCATTTGATCTTTTTGTGCTTTTATTTCCTTATCTAAAAAATTTAAGGTTTGGACCAAAATTATTTCATGAGCCCCAAAGATTTGGGTTAAACTTTTCCCTTGCTCACAAGTAATTCAAGTGTTGTGGGAACTAGAAATACATGAAATTCTTTAAATAGCTCTGAACTCATTTAACATTCCCCTCTCCTCCACCAAAATCCTAGAACTGGATGACTTTTCCCTTGGAATGTGTTGGCCTGGTGAACAATAATGCCAATTATATAAATCAAAGTTTTAATTCCAAAGACAGTGCTTAAAAGGTCCTTCTGATCCTTAATTGTTAGGAAGGCACCATGGAGAGGCAATTGTCATATGATTTAACAATTGTATATCAATTTTAGGTGTGCAAAGTATTGAATGTTATCTCATTTTATCATCATAATGGTCCCATGTTGTAAATGTTATTATCTCCAACTTACAGATAAAAAACAAAAACAAACAACCAAAAAAAAAAAAAACGGTTATCAGTGTTACATACATTTTCATTAAATTAAGACATTATTTGAACCTAGGTTTTTATTTCTTCTTATTCAGAGCTAAATCTGTAATATGTAATGCTACAGTATCACCATACAATCACCATAAATGACTGTATAGTAAATTCCATCCCTGGGAGCTCAATTTCTATCTTGATTAGCAATAGAAAGTGTGATTTTGAAAAAGTCATTTAAATTTTGGGGATCTCAGTTTCTTCATCTGTAAAATCATAGGATTACATATGTAGAACCAGAAGATGCTTCAGCTTAAATCTAGGCCAATTCCTTTATTTTACAAATGGGGAAAGTGAGTCCCAATAAGAAGATAAACTTGCCCGTGGTCACACAAGGTGAAAAGCATCCGAGATGGTATTTTAATACTGACACTCTGACTCAACATTTAGTTCTCTTTTAACTCTACTACACTGCTTCCATAAAGCATAAGTGTAATGGAATTCCATTGTGGATATTTGAACTAGATGATTTCCATGATCCCATAAAACTCTCAGACTATTCATTTTTCTCCTAAAATGTTTTACTGATATGTTTTGTTTGTTTTTTTTACAAGATAAATATTTATAGATTATTCTGTCTTTTCTCAAGATGAAACATTCTATCCACCTCCAAAGAAAGTGATATTGATAGAAAAGACTGAAGCATTCTATTTTTAACTTTCTTTCATTGTTTTATTTTTATTTTTTTTGCAGGCAATGGGAGTTAAGTGACTTGCCCAGGGTCACGCAGCTAATAAGTGTTAAGTGTCTGAGGCCAGATTTGAACTCAGGTACTCCTGAATCCAGGGAGGGTGCTTTAACCACTGCACCATCTAGCTGCCCCCAATTGTTTTTCTTTTAATCAAGTTTTCCCATACAAAATTACAAATACGATAATGTTTCACATAATCATATATGTATAGCCCATATCTGATTGTTTGCAGCCTCAAGGAGGAGGAAGGAAAAGGAGGGAAACAGGAATAAAATTGGAACCCAAAACTATAAATAAAAATGTTTATTATTAAAAAGTAAAAAAGTTTTTCCTTTTTTGGAAGAAAAACTGATAATACAATGACTTCAACTAAAAGGCATGAAAGAATTTACATGTATAATAGACTACAAGTCTACTTTAAAAAAAATAACAGAAATCTACTTTCTCTCCTTATTACCACACCATTGGAAAAATAGAAAACATATATTTCTTTTAACACACATACAAAGTCAAACAAAATAAATTACCTCAATGGTTATATATCACACAAAGAGATATGCATATATAAGCATATATCTATATTTATACGTATGCATATGTGTGTGTTTTATTCTGCACCCTAAGTCTATTACTTCTCTGTCATAATATGTTCCTCTAGAATCATGAAAAGTCATGATTTTATATTATATATTTATATATATTACACTTTATATACCTTTCAAAGTTAATTGTTTTTACAGTGTTGTTGAATAAATTTGCCCACTGGTTCTCCTAATTTCATTCTTCATCATTTTGTAAACATCCTTTGAATTTTTCATGTTTTTGAGAAATAACTCTGATGTTCTAGTATAAATTTTTCTTCTGGTTCTGCTTACCTAATTCTGCACAATTTGATATAATTCATTATATGTCCTTTTTTAAGTTATCTATTTCCATATTTCCTTTTTTTTTCTTTCTGTCTTTTTTTTTTTTTTTTTGGTGAAGCAATTGGGGTTAAGTGACTTGCCCAGGGCTGCACAGCTAAATAAGTATTAAGTGTCTGAGTCCGGATTTGAACTCAGTTCCTCTTGAATCCAAGGCCTGTGTTCTATCCACTGCACCACCTAGCTGCTCCTATTTCCATATTTCTTATGGAAAAATATCATTCCATCACATTCATATAACACAATTCATTCAGCCATTTGTTTATTGATGAACATCCCCTTAGTATCTAGTGTGTTGTTTTGTTGGTTGGTTTTGCCACCACAAGATTAGAGCTGATTTTTTTATTCTTTATATAAAGGACCCTTTCCCTCTTTCTTTAATCTCATTTGGATGTACATTAAGCAAAGGTGATGCTTTGTTATGGGGAAGCAAAGTCTCATTTTTAATTCTCAATTCTCCTTCAGAATTATTCTATGAATTTTGGAGGACAATTACTACATAAATGTTATTTTCCCATAAGCTTTCAACATTAATCATTTTCCATTTTTATCATTTTGGTCACTATGGTATATGCAAGGTGCAATCCTGGATTTCCTTTAATGTATGTTTCTACAATTAGTGATTTTGAGCATTTTTATATAGCTATGGATAGCCCATGTTTCTTCTATTGAGAATTGTCTGTTTATTTCCCTGGACCTTGTAACAATTAGATGCTAATCCTTTGTTTTTATGTATTTGAATCTTTTCCTTACACATACTGGAAATGAGATTGTTATTATATAAAAAAAGCTTAATACAATTATTTCTCCCAATTTATTGTCTCTTATTTAATTTTAATTTTATGAGATTTCTTTTTGAAGAATTTTTTAAAAATTTATTTAATCAAACTAATTACTCCAGCATTTGATGACCCTCTCTATTCCTTGTCTGATCATGAGCTAATATAGTAAAAATGACAATTCCACCTAAATTAATTTACTTATTCAGTGCCATACCAATCAGACTACCTCAAAATTATTTTATAGAACTAGAAAACATAATAACAAAATTCATCTGGAAAAACAAAAAGTCAAGAATATCAAGGAAAATAATGAAAAAATTTCACAGGAAGGTGGGTTAGCTGTACCAAATCTGGAGCTTTACTATAAAGCAGCAGTCATCAAAACTATCTGGTACTGGCTAAGAAATAGAGTGGAAGATCAATGGAATAGGCTAGGCACAGAAGACACAGTACTAAATGACGTTAGTAATGTAGTGTTGGATAAACCCAAAGACTGCAGCTTCTGGGTTAGGAACTCAGTATTTGACAAAAACTGCTGGGGAAACTGGAAGAAAGTATGGCAGAAATTAGGCATAGACCAACATCTTACAACTTATACTAAAATAAGGTCAAAATGTAACATGATTTAGACATGAGGTGATGCCATAGGTAAATTAGGAGAGGAAGGAATAGTCTACCTTTCAGATCTTTGGAAAGAAGAACAGTTTATGACCAAACAAAAGATAGAGAATATTATGAAATGCAGAATGGATGCTTTTGATTACATTGAATTAAATTACTGTTTTTGTACAAACAGAAGCAATGCATCCAAAATTAGAAGGGATACAGAAAGCTGGGAAACAACTTTTATAGCCAGTACTACTGATAAAGGCCTCATTTCTAAAATATATAGTAAATTTGGAATATGATATTCCAGAAGGCAAAGGAGCTTGGATTGCAACCAAAACCTTGCATTATCTTTCAGGGGAAAAGATGGACATTCAATGATTTAGGGGATCTTCAAGATTTCCTGATGAAAAGACCAGAACTGAACAGAAAATGTGATCTTCAAATACAGGACTTAAGTATAAAAAGTTAAACAGGAAAAAAAAGTTATTTAATAAAGTTAAACTGTTTGCATCCCTACAAGGGAAGAAAACACATAACTCTGAGACTTGTATCTTTATATGGGCATATAAAAGGAGTATACATAGAGGATATAGGTATAAATTGACTTTGATGTGATTCTGATGAGAGTAAGGTTCAGTTACCTACAATATGTTGTTTATAAGAAATACATGTAAAGCAGAGAGATACAAGAAGTGTCAAGCTAAAAGGTTGGAGACAAATATATTTGGCTTCAGCTGAAGTAAAAAGAAAAAAGCAGAGATATCAATCCTTATCTCAGAAAAAGCAAAATCAAAATAGATCTAATTAAAAGAAATAAGGAAGGAAACTGCATATTGCTAAAAGGTACCATAGACAATGGAGTAATATCAATACTAGATATGTACGCACTAAATGATATAGCATCCAAACTCTTAGAGGAGAAGTTAAATGAGTTACAAGAGTAAATAGACAATCCAGCAGCAAGAGATAGAAAGAGAAATTCCATTTAAAGTAACAGTAGACAATATAAAATACTTGGGAGTCTACTTGCCAAGACAAACCCAGGAACCCTATGAACACAGTTATAAAACACTTTTCACACAAATAAAATCAGATCTAAATACATGGAAAAAATATCAATTGCTCATGAAAAGGCCAAGCTAATATAATAAAAATTATAGTTCTACCTAAAATAATTTATTTATTCACTGCCATACCAATCAGACTACCTAAAATTATTTTATAGAGCTAGAAACAATAATAACAAAATTCACCTAGAAAACAGTTCAAAAATATTAAGGAAACTAATGAAAAAAATGCACAGGTATGTGGGCTAGCTGTACCAAATCTGAAGCTTTATTATAAAGCTGCAGTCGTCAAAACTATTTGGTACTGGCTAAGAAATAGAATGGAGGATCAAGGGAATAGGTTAGCCACAGGAGACACAGTAGTAAATGACTTTAGTAATGTACTGTTTGATAAACCCAAAGACTCCAGCTTCTGGTTTTAAGGACCTAAAATTCTAGCTGTGATGTCTAAAATTTAATGAGTGTTTGCCTTAAATAGAAAACATATAGTACCAATCTTTTTGCATTAAGTATTTATTAAAGTATATTAGGGGTTAGTAAAAAGAAATATGGGGTAAAGTATGAGATTTGCCTGCTCTCCCTATCCTGCCTGTCTCTGCTGCCAACCCCCATCTGGACACCAAAAAGCCTTGCTCCTTTGTGCTTCTCCCATAAGCCTCCTGTCAAACAGGAAACAGGGCCATCTACACACACAGCTCCAAGCCAATTGGCTGGCAACACTGATTGACAGGACCCACGGGTGGCAGACATCAATTCTGGATGCCAAAGTCATTTTTTTTTCATTCCAGAACTCCCAATGTCCCTCCCAGGAGGGGGTGTCATTCTAATTCTTACATGGGATAGGAACTCAGTATTTGACAAACACTGCTGAGAACACTGGAAGATACTAGGGCAGAAACTAGGCATAGACTAACATTTTACACCTTATATTAAAATAAGGTCAAAATGGGTCCATGATTTAGACATAAAATGTGATATCATAGGTAAATTAGGAGAGGAAGGAATGGTTTACCTCTCAGACTTATGGAAAGGAGAAAAGTTTATGACCAAACAAGAGATAGAGAATATTATGAAATGCAAAATGATTGATTTTGATTACATTAAATTAAAAAGGTTTTGTACAAACAGAAGCAATGCATCCAAGATTAGAAGGGAGACAGAAAACTGGGAAATAATTTTTATAGCAAGTGTTTATGATAAATTCCTCATTTCTAAAATATATCAGGAACTAAATCAAATTTATATGAATGCCATTCCCCAATTGAGAAATTGTCAAAGGATATGAACAGGTAGTTTTCCGATGAAAAAATCAAAGCTATCTATTGCCATATGAAAAAAAATTCTCTAAATCACTATTGATTAGAGAAATGTAAATTAAAACAACTCTGAGGTACCAGATGACACCTATCAGATTGGCTAATATGACAAAAAAAGGATAATAATAAATGTTGGAGAAGTTGTGGAGAAATTGGAACACTAATGTATTGTTGGTGGAATGGTGAACTGATCCAACCATTCTGGAGAGAAATTTAGAATTATGCCCAAAGAGCTATAAAGCTTTATATACCCTTTGACCCAGCAATACCTCTATTAGATCTCTTCCCCAAAGAGATCATAAAAAAGGGAAAAGGAACCACATGTACAAAAATATTTGTAGCTGCTATTTTCGTGGTGGCAAGGAACTGGAAATTGAGGGGATGCCCATTAATTGTGGAATGGCTCACCAAGTTGTGGTATATGAATGTTATGGAATATTATTGTGCTGTAAGAAATGATGTACAGGCAGATTTCAAAGAAACCTGAAAGGACTTATATGAACTGGTGCTGATTGAGATGAGCAGAACCAGGAGAACATTATACACAGTATTGACAACATTGTGTGTTGATCAACTGTCATAGACTTGATTCTTCTCAGCAATAAAATGGACCAAGATAGTTTCAAAGGACTCATGATGGAAAGTGCTCTCCAAATCCAGAAAAAAAAAAACAACTGTGGAATCTAGATACAGATTGAACCATACTATTTCTATTGTTGTTGTTCTTGTTGTTTTTCTTTTTTTTAAGTTCTTTTTTTCCTTTTTGCTCTGATTCTGCTTTCACAGCATGACTATTGCAGAAATATGTTTAGTGTGATTGTACATATATAACCTATATAAGATTTCTGTCTTGGGAAGGGAGAGAGAAAATTTTGAAACTAGAAATCTTATAAAACACAATTTTGAACACTATCTCTTCATGGAACTAGAAAATAATAAAATACTTTTATGGGGGAAAAAAAGTAAACGGACAGCAAAAGTGTACTACTGAGGGATCTTAAACTTCCCCTCTCAGAACTAAATAAATCTAACCACAAAAAAAATAAGAATGAAGTTAAAGAGCTGAATAAAATTTTAGAAAAATTAGATATAATAGACCTCTGGAGAAACTTGAAAGGGGATAGAAAGGATTATACCTTTTTCTCAGCAGCACATGGCATGTACATAACAATGGACCATGCATTAGGTCACAACAACCTAAAATTTAAATGTACAAAGGCAGAAATAGTAAATTCATCATTTTCAAAAAATTCTGGCCTTTAAGAAGTGAGGTCTGACAAAATGAGGAAAAGGATGGATGACAGATTAATATCAATTATGAAATAACAGAGCATAATATACGTTTTCTTCACAAACATCCATAATGAAAAACTGGAATTGAAAAAGAACTGTGAAATATAAACACTTAAGGCAAGAAAAACATAAAAAATAAGTAAATACAAGTGAGCAATCATAAGGGACTTTATAAGGATGAACTTTTCAAATACTAATGGAGAGGGGGATGTTAAAAAGGTTCTTTTATGATCCTAATGTCACAAGTTGTCATGGAAATAATTGATTGAGACTGATGACCTATAAATTTCTTTGTTATGTTTTTAAGATATAGTAAGAAAAAGAAAAGGAGAGAGAATTCATTAAGGAAAAAAGAATGGAATAGCTTAATAAAGCACATAATAAGGTTATGGAATTACAAACATCAGTCCCATTCTTCCCTGTTATTATTGTTGTTGTTTGTCCTTAGTTCTTTTTTTTTCTTTTTTTTTTTAATGTATGAGGTATTTTATTTTTTCTGTTACATGTAAAGATAGTTCTCAACTTTTGTTTATACAAGCTTTACAATTTCAGATTTTTCTCCCTCCCTCCCCTCCCTCCCCCCTCCCCTAGACAGCAGGTAATCTGATATAGGTTATATCTATATATCTCTATACATATACTATAGATATATATATACACACACACACACATATATATATATATACACATAATAACATTAATCCTATTTCTGCATTAATCCTGTTACAAGAGAAAGAATCAGAGCAGTGATGCAAAACCTCAAAATAGAAAAAAAAAAAAAACAACAGCACCCAAAACAAAAGAAATAATATGGTTCAATCAGCATCTATACTCCACAGTTCTTTCTTTCTTTTTTTTTTCTTGGATTTGGAGATCCTCTTCTATCATGAGTTCCCTGGAACTCTTCTGTACCATTGCATTGGTGAGAAGAATATAGTCCATCACAGTAGGTGAACACTCATTGTTGATGATACTGTGTACAATGTTCTTCTGGTTCTGCTCATCTCACTCATCATCAGCTCATGTAAGACCCTCCAGGTTTCTCTGAACTCTTCCTGCTCATCATTTCTTACAGCACAATAGTATTCCATTGCATTCATATATGACAACTTGTCCAGCCATTCCCCAATGGATGGGCACCCCCTCAACTTCCAATTCCTTGCTACCATGTAAAGAGCAGCTATAAATATTTTTGTACATGTGGGTCCCTTTCCCCCTTCCATAATTTCTTTGGGCAAAAGACCTAAAAGTGGGATTGCTGGGTCAAAGGGTATGCACAGCTTTATCGCCCTTTGGGCATAATTCCAAATTGCTCTCCAGAATGGTTGGATCAGCTCACAGCTCCACCAACAATGCATTAGTGTTCCAATTTTCCCACAGCTTCTCCAACATTTATTATCTTCCTTTTTTGTCATTTTAGCCAATCTGATAGGTGTCAGGTGGTACCTCAGAGTTGTTTTAATTTGCATCTCTCTAATCATTAGAGATTTAGAGCATTTTTTCATATGGGAATAGATAGCTTTGGTTTCTTCATCAGAAAACTGCCTGTTCATATCCTTTGACCATTTCTCAATTGGGGAATGACTTGGATTCTTATAAATTTGATTTAATTCCCTATATATTTTAGAGATGAGGCCTTTATCAGAAGCACTGGCCTCAAAAATTGTTTCCCAGCTTTCTGCCTCCCTTCCAATTTTGGATGCATTGCTTCTGTTTGTACAAAAATTTTTTAATTTAATATAATCAAAATCATCCATTTTGCATTTTATAATATACTCTATCTCTTGTTTGGTCAAAAACTGTTTTCCTTTCCAAAGATCTGATAGGTACACTATTCCTTTCTCTCCTAATTTACCTATGGTATCACCTCTTATGTCTAAATCATGGATCCATTTTGACCTTATTTTAGTATAAGGTGTAAGATGTTGGTCTATGCCTAATTTCTGCCATACTATCTTCCAGTTTTCCCAGCAGTTTCTGTCAAATACTGAGTTCCTATCCCAGAAGCTGGAGTCTTTGGGTTTATCAAACACTACATTACTAGTGTCATTTACTACTGCATTTCCTGAGCCTAGCCTATTCCATTGATCTACCCCTCTATTTTTTAGCCAGTACCAGATAGTTTTGATGACTGCCGCTTTATAGTAAAGCTCCAGGTTTGGTACTGCTAACCCACCTTCCTGTGAATTTTTTTTCATTATTTCCCTGGATATTCTTGATTTTTTGTTTTTCCAGATGAATTTTGTTATTATTTTTTCTAGCTGTATAAAATAATTTTTAGGTAGTCTGATTGGTATAGCACTGAATAAGTAAATTAATTTAGGCAGTATTGTTATTTTTACTATATTAGCTCTGCCTATCCATGAGCAATTGATATCTTTCCAATTATTTAGATCTGATTTGATTTGTGTGAAGAGTGTTTGGTAGTTGTGTTCATAGAGTCCCTGGGTTTGTCTTGGCAAGTAGACTCCCAAGTATTTTATATTATCTACCGTTACTTTAAATGGAATTTCTCTTTCTATCTCTTGCTGCTGGACTTTGTTGGTCATGTATAGAAATGCTGATGATTTCTGTGGATTTATTTTATATCCTGCTACTTTGCTAAAGTTGTTAATTGTTTCAAGTAATTTTTGAGTTGATTCTCGAGGATTCCTTAAGTATACCATCATATCATCTGCAAAGAGTGATAGTTTTGTTTCCTCCTTGCCTATTCTAATTCCTTTAATTCCTTTCTCTTCTCTGATTGCTAAAGCTAACATTTCTAGGACAATATTAAATAATAGGGGTGATAATGGACATCCCTGTTTCACCCCTGATCTTATTGGGAAGGCCTCTAATTTATCTCCATTACATATAATACTTGCTGATGGCTTTAGGTAGATACTGTTTATTATTCTAAGGAAAGCTCCCCCTATTCCTAAACTCTCTAGTGTTTTTAGTAGGAATGGGTGCTGTACTTTGTCAAAAGCTTTCTCTGCATCTATTGAGATAATCATATGATTTTGGTTGGTTTTCTTATTGATGTGGTTGATTATGTTAATAGTTTTCCTAATGTTGAACCAGCCCTGCATTCCTGGTATAAATCCCACCTGGTCATAGTGTATTATCCTGGTGATCACTTGCTGTAATCTCCTTGCTAATATCTTATTTAAGATTTTAGCATCAATATTCATTAGGGACATTGGTCTATAATTTTCTTTCTCTGTTTTTGCTTTGCCTGGTTTTGGTATCAACACCATATTTGTGTCATAAAACGAATTTGGTAGAACTCCTTCACCTATTTTTCCAAATAATTTGTATAATATTGGAATTAATTGTTCTTTAAATGTTTGGTAAAATTCACCCGTAAACCCATCTGGCCCTGGAGATTTTTTCTTAGGGAGTTCATTAATAGCTTGTTCAATTTCTTTTTCTAATATGGGTTTATTTAAGGATTTTATTTCCTCTTCAGTTAACCTGGGCAGTTTGTATTTTTGTAAATATTCATCCATGTCATTTAGATTGTCAAATTTATTGGCATACAGTTGGGCAAAATATTTCCTAATTATTGCTTTAATTTCCACTTCATTGGTGGTAACATCACCCTTTTCATTTTTGATACTGGTAATTTGGTTTTCTTCTTTCTTTTTTTTAATCAAATTAACCAATATTTTATCTATTTTATTGGTTTTTTTCATAAAACCAGCTCTTAGTTTTATTGATTAATTCTATAGTTTTTTTGCTTTCAATCTTATTAATTTCTCCTTTAATTTTCAGGATCTCTAATTTAGTGTCTAATTGGGGATTTCTAATTTGTTCTTTTTCTAGCTTTTTAAGTTGCATGCCCAATTCATTAATCTCCTCTTTCTCTTTCTTATTCATGTAAGCATATACAGCTATAAATTTTCCCCAAGCACTGCTTTGGCTGCATCCCATAGATTTTGGTATGTTGTCTCATTATTGTCATTCTCTTGGATAAAGTTATTGATTGTTTCTATGATTTCTTGTTTGGCCCATTCATTCTTTAGAATGAAATTATTTAATTTCCAATTGATTTTCATTCTACTTTTCCCTGGCTCTTTCTCACATGTAATTTTTATTGCATCATGATCTGAGAAGGATGCATTTACTATTTCTGCCTTTCTACATTTGACTATGATGTTTTTGTGCCCTAATACATGGTCAATTTTTGAAAATGTGCCATGTACTGCTGAGAAAAAGGTATATTCCTTTCTATCCCCATTCAATTTTCTCCAGACATCCATCATGTCTAACTTTTCTAGTAATCTATTCACCTCTTTCACTTCTTTCTTATTTATTTTTTGGCTAGATTTATCTAATTCTGAGAGGGGGAGATTCAGATCCCACTCTAGTATAGTATTACTGTCTAATTCCTCTTGTAACTCATTTAACTTCTCCTCTAAGAACTTGGATGCTATACCACTTGGCGCATACATATTTAATATTGATATTACTTCATTATCTATAGTACCTTTAAGTAAGATGTAATTTCCTTCCTTATCTCTTTTAATGAGATCTATTTTTGCCTGCACTTTGTCTGAGATAAGGATTGCTACCCCTGCCTTTTTTACTTTAGCTGAGGCATAATATATTCTGCTCCAGCCTTTTACCTTTACTCTGTGTGTATCTCTCTGCTTCAAATGTGTTTCTTGTAAACAGCATATTGTAGGGTTCTGGTTTTTAATCCACTCTGCAATTCGCTTCCGTTTTATAGCAGAGTTCATCCCATTCACATTCACAGTTATTATTACTGACTGTCTATTCCCCTCCATTCTATTTACCCCCTTTGTATTTTTCCCCCCTTCTTTCACCCTATTCCTCCTCACCGACGTTTTACTTCTTACCCCTGCCTCCCCCGATCTGCCCTCCCTTTTTATTACCCCCTCTCTTTTCTTTACCCTTTTCTCCCTTGCTTTTGTCCTCCCTTCTATCAGTCCCCCCTTTCCCTTCCCCTTTTGTTTCCCTAAAGAATGAGTTAAGTTTCTTTATCCCAATGAACGTATATGTTATTCCCTCTTTGAGTCAAATCTAATGAGAATAGGGTTGAAACCATGTTCCCCCCTCCTTTCTTTCCCTCTATTGTAATAGGTTTTTTTCCACCTCTTCATATGATATAATTCATCCCATTCCACCTCCCCTTTCCTCTCCTCCCCATAGACTCCCTTTTTATCCCCTTCATTCTTTTGTATCATCACATCAAAGACAATTTATATTTATACCCTCTATATAAAGTCCTTCTCTCTGCCCAAATACATTTACAATTCTTAAGAGTTATGAGTATTATCTTCCTGTGTAGGGATGTAAACAGTTTAACCTAATAGGGTAACTTTTTTTTTTCCCCTCTGTTTACCTTTTTAAACTTCTCTTGAGTCTTGTATGTTGAGATCAAATTTTCTATTCAGTTCTGGTCTTTTCACCAGGAAAGATTGAAAGTCCCCAATGTCATTAAATGTCCATCTTTTCCCTTGAAAGAAAATGAACATTTTTGCTGGGTAATAGATTCTCAGCTGCAATCCAAGCTCCTTTGCCTTCCGTAATATCATATTCCAAGCCTTGCGGTCCTTTAATGTTGAAGCTGCCAGGTCCTGAGCAATCCTGACTGTGGCTCCATGATATTTAAATTGCTTCTTTCTGGCTGCTTGGAGTATTTTATCCTTCACCTGATAATTCTGGAATTTGTCTACAATATTCCTTGGAGTTTTCCTTTTGGGGTCTCTTTCATGAGGTGATCGGTGGATTCTTTCAATGATGATTTTAACCTCTGATTCTATGATATCAGGGCAGTTCTCCTTAATAATTTCCTAGAATATGGTGTCTAGATTCTTTTTCTGGTCATGGCTTTCAGGCAGTCCAATGATTCTCAAATTGTCTCTCCTCGATCTGTTTTCCAGATCAGTTGTCTTTCCAATGAGGTATTTCACATTTTCTTCTATTTTTTCATTTTTTTGATTCTGCTTGACTGATTCTTGGTGTCTCATGGATTCCTTATCTTCCAACTGTCCCACTTTAATTTTTAAGGCATTGTTTTCTTCAGTGAGATTATGCAGCTTTTTTTCCATTTGGCCAAATGAATTTTTTAAGGCTTTGTTTTCTTCAGCTCCCTTTTCCAAGCTGCTGATTCTTTTTTCAAAGTTTTTTTGTTTTGCTTTCATTTCTCTCCCCATTTTTTCTTCTACCTCTTGCAATTGATTTTTAAAATCCTTTTTGAGCTCTTCCAGGAAGGCTTTTTGTTCTTGCGACCAATTCACCTTCCCTTGTGAGGCTTCAGATGTAGACAATTTGAGGCTATTGTCCTCATCTGAGTTTGTGTTGGCTTCTTCCCTATTGATACAGAAGCTCTCAATTGAGAGGGCTCTTTTTTGCTTCTTACTCATTATTGCAGCTTATTTATTTATTCTTTAAGTTGAGGTCTGCTCTGGGGGCACCAGGGTCCCTGTTTTGGGCTTCTTGTGCAGGTGTATAGGTGCTGTGTGACCGGGCTTTTACTCTGAGGCCTTTATGGTGTGTGGAGATCCCCCGCCCTGCACTTCCTGTCTGATTGTGCTTGGCCAGCCAGGCGCCAGACCCCGGCGTCTGATCCCGCTGTGGCTGGTGCAGGTAGGTTTTTCCACTGTCCTTCTTGGCCACCAGATTTTTGAACCAGGTTCCGGGAGCCTCAGTTGTTCGGCTGTGGCCTGCAGCTCCTGCTGACTTGCCCCGACCCCCTCGGCGCTGGGTTGCTGCCCTGCGCTGGGCCTCCCTTTTGCCCGAGTCAGACCGACCTTTTCCTGAAGTCTTCTAAATTATCTCTGGTTGGAGGACTGTGTCTCTCTGTCTCTTTGCAGGTTCTGTAGTTTCAAAATCTGTCCAGAGGCTTGATTTAATGTTCGTTTTGAGGGAACAGAAGGAGAGCTCAGGCAGCTTGCTACTTCCTCTCCGCCATCTAGGCCAAGCATCTGTCCTTAGTTCTTGAAGAGGATCAATACATCATTAGGGTGATGTCTTGATCAAGTCAATTGGATTTCAGCAAGGCAGAGGTGTGCAAAGACTTCATGAGAGTCATCAGAGTCCAGTGATCAAGATAAATAGTGATTGCCCCAAATGCAGTGGGAGACCTTGGCTTTTCTAAGCTAATGTCTTTCCTAGGGCTCAGTTTGCCTGATGCAACACCTATTCAGTTATTTAAGGCTAGGTGAGAAAGGAGGCAAAAGACATACTAGTTTGCCTACTCAAAAAAACAAATAAACAAAAAATCAATCTTGTTAGGGGAAGACCCTCAGCATTTCTTGTCATAACAGAAACAATAGTGGTTACACTAGCTCTGAGCCATCAAAACCCAAACATTGACATTCTTTCCTAATGTGTGAAGTAATGAATAGCATCAAGGGAGTAAGAAAGTAAAATGACTTATAATATAATATGAAGAAGTAGAAATTTACTAAAATGTGCCTTCACTCAACTCGTTATTCGAAAACAGATTTTTTTACAGTAATAAACATTTTTATTGATAGTTTTGGGTTCCAATTTTTTCCCTTCTTCCCTCCCTTCCCTCCCCCTCTCTGGGGCAGCGAGCAATCAAATATAGGCTGTATATGTATGATTTTGTAAAAAATTACCATATTAGTCATTTTGTATATGAAAATTTGAATAAAGGAAAAAAATTAAAGAAAGTGAAAATTAGCATGCTTCAGTCTGTGTTCCATCAATATCAGTTTTTTTTCTTTAGAGGAGCATAGTATGTTTAATTGATAGTCCTTTTTGATCATCTTGGACCATTGTGTTGTTGTGAATAGTTAAGTCTTTCAAAGTTCTTCATCAAATAATATTGCTGTCTTTGTGGACAATGTTCTTTTGGTTTTGCTCTCTTCACTATACATCAGTTCATACAAGTCATTCCAGGCTTCTCTGAAATCATCCTGCTTGTCATTTCTTATAGCACAATAATATTCCATCACCATCATATACCACGGTTTGTTTAGCCACTCCCCAACTTATGGGCATTCTCATTCCTTGGATTGAAAAATAGAATTAACCTGGGGACCAGGTGGCACATTGGAATTGGACATTGCTAATTGGACCACTAATATTCAGAAATTTGAGATTAAAGAAACTTCCTTAAGTATGAAGTTGTTACTAAAGTGTAGCATCGGTAGTAAATGAAATGTATCTATGTACATATCACCCCCTTCATACAGATGAGGAAACTGAGGCAAAAAGAGTTTAAGTCACCTTCCCAGAGTCACACGAATAGTAAGTGTCTGAGGCTGTAATTGAACTCAAAAAGCCTAACTCCAGGGCCAGTGTTCTATCCACTGCACCACCTAACTACCTATAACATGTACATGATCCGTACATGCTTATAATGTATAAGAAATGACACAAGCAGATATTAGCTTAATGTTCAAATAGTATTTGTGGTTTCTGTACCATATATTGTGTGGGGAATTCAATAGAACTGTTGTATGAGTGTATTTGTAGGCATGAGTGTAACAAGATAAAATGCACATCTATAATGTTTTTGTTGGTTTTTTTTTTTCCTGCTTTTAAACTATGTCTACATGACGAAATAGCTGAATAAAAAGTGAAAAATGAAATCAAATATCTGGATGATTTCAAATATATTAATGCTTGACATGTTTTCACACTTGTGATAGGTCAGGGTTCTTCTGAGGTCCCCAGTTCTGCTCCTTCCACTTAGATATGTAAAGAATTAATTATTATTTGAGGTTTTTATGCCTCTGCATGCACTGTCCTGGGGCTCTGCAAACCGCACAGTGCTCCACCCACTGGTTGTAGCCATTGCCAGGGCTCTGGCACTTCAAGTCATCACCACTCACTGACGCCTACATGGGCCTGGCAAAATTATAATGATTGGAAGCCTAGTGAGGGCAGTCATGTGACTATCAGAGCGGCCATCCCATTGGCTGGGGCTGTGTGGGGTGTTTCTAGGTTGGGGGGAGGAGAATTGGGCATTTGAGGTGGAAGCTGGAAAGTGACAGGAGTTCTGCTGTATATTTTTAACTGATTCCTGGGCGGTGGTATTTTTTTCAGGTATTATAATTTCCCTTTCCCCATTTTATTTCCTTTCCCTTGATCCTCCTGATCCTGTTTGTGTTTTGTTTTTTTTGTAAGTTCTTTCTTATTAAAATAAATCTTGTTCTATTTTGAGGGAGGCTGCTGGTCTCCTTCCTTGCCCCAATATTGTGGCAAGCCGCTTAGCTAGCACTCCCCAATTAAAAATTGGTCCCCACAGATAAATACATGTAGGTTAGATTAGGGTTTTTTGTTTTGTTTCACACTGTATATTACAAATATCTAGTGAAGCAGTCACAAGACTTGACTGTCTCAAAGGGGTAAGGCTCAAGCTTCCCAAGTCATTATTCAGCTTCCTGATGGCCTCAGGTCATATTGATGTGGTTTCCTTTTCACTTTCCTGCATAAAAAGGATCACTCACCCTGTAGTCTGGGTTCCTCAGATTTTGCAGTTATCCCAAGGCCCTAGGAGTCAGAATAGACTCTCCTCCTGAACAATTTCCTTGCCATATGGAGATGAGGAGAAACAGTCTAAATTGAGTGATGAGTCATTGTTGAGTTCTCTTTCTCTTCTATGACTTAGTAAATCTTTTATTAAGTGTGGAATGGCCTACTGAATCTCTCATTTTGTTCAAAAATTTTACCCAAACTAGCAGAGAATTAGCCCAAGTAAGGTTCACCTACTACAATAATATATGCAAACCACTTTGTGTTGAGGGCATGGGGTGCAGGCAGGAGGAAGTTCACTTTTCATCTGAACATTAGGGGGTCATGAAAGCTGACAAACTTACTGAAACTCTATCCTTTAATATTCTCCACTGAAAATAATTTCGGTAATATGCCTGGTGTTACAGTCCAACTCTCTTGTCCTCCAGGGACCTGTAACCTCCTTTTAGCACCTTATCTTCACTTTAAAATCAAATTAGCATATAATTTAATCCATAATAATCTTCTGTAAATAATGGTGTTAGTGCATTAGTGGCATTCTCTCAATAGGTACCTGCCTTTGGACATTTTTCACATAAGTACTATACAGAGGAGTTACACTTAAAATTATCTCTTACCAGGAAAGGATTGCCATTTGTCAAGCCATCACAGTTCTAAGCCCTCCCCACAGTCATGGATGGATTTTTTTCTAATAATGCCTAGTACATTGCATTAAAATGTGGATACACATTTATTTGTCTCCGTCTTTTATTTTTTTTAATAAACTTAATGTAAAAATATTTATGAGAGCAAAAGGAAAATAATGTGAGAATAAGGAATTTACTAACTAAACACTACATGCTTGTGCAGTTTAAAAACAATTGAAATTGAAATGTTCTGATTGTATTTATTGGTAGTTATCTACGTTTTAAATGCTACTGTCTAAAACATTTGGTATTAGACATTTGACATTTTAAACAATTTATCTTTCAGAAAAGTGAGAATTGCATATCATGTTCTGGATTAAAATATAGTGTTTATTTCAATATCTATTGTGTACTATCTACAAAAGGTAGCTATATAGATATGCCTGTATCTGTCTGTCTGCCTCCCTATCTATAAATTTAGCTATATGTAGATGTATGTATATGACATATATATCGGAGTACATTTGTAGATACAAAGATAGATAGATAGATTGATAGATAGATAGATAGAGATACATATACAGATATGTGTATATATGCTTCTTTACACGCAGGATGAAGGTATTAATATAGATGTGATAGTTCCATAGTTATTGATTATAGACATAAATCATTATGAAAAAGTCTTAAATATCTGTTCCTGTTCTAATTAACTTATTATCTTCCCTTAAAATCCATTTTTTTTGCAGGGCAATGAGGTTTAAGTGACTTGCCGAGGGTCACACAGCTAGTAAGTATCAAGTGTCTGAGGTTGGATTTGAATTCAGGTCCTCTCAAATCCAGGGCCAATGCTTTCTACACTGTGCCACCCAGCTACCCCTAAGCTCTATTTCTAAATTGACTTGTGTGCCTCATTTCACCATTTATCCTTTTATCGCCATCATATTACTCATAAGGCTTTGTGAATCAGTTTATATTCTAAATACATGTTTCTCTTATTTATGATACATATACAGTTGGCAAGGAGATGACATTTTTTGACTATGGTGGGTCCTTTCAGTCTTCATATTGTGCTATTTATCTTAGGTCAGTTAATCTTCTAAAGGAAAAATAGTAGTCCATGATATATTTTAATTTATATATTTCCCATTTTTAGAGTCAATAACTTATTTAATACATAATTTAAAGTTTTATTATAATTCAATTTAGATCTGTTGTATTAAAATAATATTTTTCATTTTTTATTTTATATTCCATTCTGATATTGCTTTTTATCTTTTATTTAACAAACAGATCATCTGACTACCCACAGATACAAGTAATACAGAAATTACTCCTTTATAAATGACTTCATGCCTATTAAAACATAGTCCAGTTAATATTTTGGGAATGTTGTTCAACTTTTATAATTTTCAACTATTTTTTATCCTTATTTCTTTTTTTCCTACTCCTTTTTAAAGTTTTAGTGCATGGTGTGGGTTTTGGATAACTATTGTTGTTCTCAAGAATACCTTCAAGTTGAAGTTTTACATGGTAACTATGTGACAATGAATCGTCATGTGACTCCTCAGTATTCCACACATCTTAATAAAAGAATTGTCTTACTAGGAGTTCCCTATATTAATTAAATGCTACTTTTCATCAGGAGTAGGGATATATCTTCTATGTTCACATTATAGTAATTTCTAGATATAATCATCATTTCTGCCTCTACTTTCATTGATTATCGAGAATCCTTCCCTTGTTATAATTCCATGACAATAAAAAACCTAGATATTATATTTCAAGATTTAAGAAAAAAAAACACTTGTTGCTATATCTTAGAACCAGAGGAAAAAATGGATATACAAAAGGTCAACCTCCAAAAGGAAACTCAAAATGAAAACTCCCTGAAGCATTATAGCTAAACCCAGAGATTCCAGACCGAAGAAAAAATATTTCAAATGGCCAGAAGGATACAATTTAAGTACCACAGAGACACAGTCAAGATCACACATGATTTAGCACCCTACACTATAAGGGAATATAGAGTTTGGAAAATGATATTTATTCCAGAAACAAGTGATATGGTTTTATAGTCAAGTGTACCTCACTCAGAAAAGCATAGTTAAATTCAAAGGCAGTGGGGGTGGGGAGGTAACTTGACCTTTAATGAAAGAGATGACTTCCAAACATTTCCAATAAAAAGACCAGAGCTGTATAGAAAATTTGGGATTCAAACACAGGAGTTAAGAGAAAATTTAAAAGGTAATCAAGATATGATAAAAGACTAAACAAAGATGAATTGTTTACATTAAATTATGAGGAGATGATACATATCCACTTTGAATCCTCTTAATATAAGGGGTAACAGAGGGAGGCTAATTCGGTGAGACCTTGGAGTGGTTGTTATGTCTTGATGATCTTATTACAAGAATGGAAAGAAAGAAGAAGAATATGGAAAAGGAGAAGGAAAAGGGGGAAAATGCCTCATATAATGAGGGTGTGCAAGTAGACATCTATACAAACAAGAATCAGGGAGTGGGGAGGGAACATTTATCAAAATGTATTTCTGATTTTATCAAATGAACTAAAAAATTCTATTCTCCCAACTTTTGGTTCATTTATACAAAATAATATTAGTGTGTTCCCATCTGGATATTAGGATTCATCTCTTTTTATATTCAAATAAATAGCACAGTGCAGTTAATAACAACAACAACAAAAAAAACACAATAATAATACCTAGATTTGTAGTCAAAGCACTTGGAAAGGAGTTCCTGGTCAATCTGCCTGATAGAGGCCCCATTAGTTCTTCTCTACCTCTAGTCAAAGTATACAAGGAAGAAGTGTAGTGTTGTGGAAAGAATATTGGATTGGTAGTTATAGTACCAAATTTCAAACCCCATATTTGCCCCTTTTTATCTCTGTTACTTTCAGCAGGTCACTTAACTTTTTCAAGTCATGGTCTCTCATCATCAGTCAAATGAAAGGGTTATATCAGAGGATATATATGATCTCTTCTAGCCTCTAAATACTATGTATTTTTAAAAAATAAGTTCACTGGGGGAAGGGGGCTGAGCCAAGATGACAAGGCTGTAACTTTCTGAGTTTCCCATACCATCTATCCACATACTTCCAAATAATGCCATAAGACAATTTCTGGACCAGTATAACTCACAAAAGAATTGAGTCAGATCATTTTCCAGCTAAAGACTTCTTAAAAGGACAGCAGGGAAAGTCTGCTGTACCAGGGTGAGAGAGGAGTGCAGCTCATGGTACAGATCCAGCCCCAGGAAGGCCACATCTCCAGAGAATCAGAAACATAAGCATCAGTGCCTACTTCTGGAACTCTGTTCACAGACTAGTGAGGGGTTCCAGCAGTTGCCCAGGGGAAGATACCAGGGGTCTCTGATGGACTTAAGACAGAGTGCCCATGTTCTGAATAAGTAAGTAGACTTGAATGGCAGTGGCCCAGTGGGGGAAGGGCACAGGCATACAAAGCTTGTAACTACAAAGAATTAGGTTTCAATCAGATTTCTGATACTAGGTTAAAGAACAAGCAAGCCTGTGGTTATTTATAGGCCAGGCTGACTGAGAATGAGCTTCTCCTTAAATCATAACACCTGGGATCCCTTAAAGTTTGGGACAGTGCTTCCTGGAAGCAGTGCTCCACTTTAAGAAGGAGTTAAAAGCCAAGAAATAGCATGACAAGATAAGCATGCAGAAAAAACAAAGCAGTAAATCATTGAAAGTTTCTTTGATGACAAGGTAGATCAAAATACACCATCAGAAGAAGATAACAAAGTCAAAGCTCCTACATTCAAAGTTTCCAAGAAAAATATGAATTGGTCTCTTGCCATGGAAGCCCTCAAAAAGGACTCTGAAGATAAAGTAAGAGAGGTAAAGGGAAAAGTAAAAGAGGTAGAGGAGGAAAAATGAAAATAAAAATTAGAGTGTTGCAGGAGGGTCATGAAAAAAAGTCAACAGCTTGAAAAGCCAAATTGGCCAAATGGAAGAGTATGTACAAAAGCTCTCTGAAGAAAATTATTGCTTAAGAATTAGGATAGAGCAAATAGAAGCTAATGACTGCATGGGAAATGATTACACAATAAAGCAAATCCAAATGAATAAAAAAATAGAGGGCAATATGAAATATCTACTTGGAAAAACAGCTAACCTGGACAATAGATCCAGGTGAGATAATTTGAAAATTGTGGGACTACCTGTAAACCATGATGAAAATAAGAGCTTAGACATCATATTCCAAGATATCCTTAGGGAAAATTGCCCTGATATTCTAGAAGCAGAAGGTAAAATAGAAATTGAAAGAATCCACCAATCCTGAAAGAGATCCCAAAATAAATTTTCCAATAATGTTATAGCCAAATTGCAGAGATCCCAGGTCAAGCAGAAAATATTGCAAGCCACTAGAAAGAAGCAATTCAACTATTGTCGAGCTACAGTCAGGATAACATAAGTTCTGGCAGCTTCTACATTATAGGATCAGTGGGCATGGAATATAATATTCTAGAAGGCAAAGGAATTGGGATTCCAACCAAGAATCACCAACCCAGCAAAACTCATTATAATTTTTCAGGAGAAAAATGGGACTTTAATGAAAAAGAGGACTTTCAGGCATTTGTGATGAAAATATCTGAACTGAATAGAAAATGTGACTTTCAAATACAAGACCCTAGAGAAGCATAAAAAGGTAAACAGGAAAAAGAAAGCATGAGGTATGTTAAAAGGTTAAACTGTTTACATTCCTACAGGGGAAAATGATACTTCTAACTCATAAAAACTTTCTCAGTATTAGGGCAGCTGAAAGGAATATGCTTAAACAGAAGGCACAGGTGGGAATTTATTACAAAGGGATGATAACTGTAAAGCATTTTTTATCCATTTTCGTGGGGCAGTCTGGGTGGGGTGGCTTATGTCTGGTCCCAGATTTTGGCTTGGGGCCTCCTTGGTTCAAGGCTGGTACTTTGTCCACTGTGTCACCAGCTGCTCCATGATAACATCTTTAAAATAAAGTTAAGGGGTAAGAGGAATGTGCTGGAAGAATGGGAAAGGGAGAGGTGAAATGGGGTAAAGTTGCTCACAGAAAAGAAAGAAGAAAAAACTTATGGAGTGGAGGGGAAGATGGGGAAGGAATCGGGGAGGGAGTGAGCCTTACTCTCACCAGAATTGGCTCAAAGAGGTAATGTAATACACACTCAAGTAGATGTAGTGCTATATCTTGCCCAAGGGGAAAGTTGCAGGGGAAGGGGATAAGGGGGAGAGGTAAAGGAAGGGTGGGCAGATTGGGGTAGGGGGCAGTAAAAAGCAACACACGGGCCATCTAGGTGGCGCAGTGGATAAAGCACCAGCCCTGGATTCAGGAGGACCTGAGTTCAAATCCAGCCTCAGACACTTGACACTTACTAGCTGTGTGACCCTGGGCAAGTCACTTGACCCTCATTGCCCTGCAAAAAAAAAAAAAAAAAGCAACACACTTTTGAGGAGGGACAGTGTGAAAGAAGATAGAAAATCAAGTAAATATCAAGGGGAAGGAATAGGATGAAGGGTAATACAGTTACCAATAGTAACTGTGAAAGAAATGATGAGCAGGATGCTATCAGAAGGACTTATGAAAAATGCAGTCCATCTACAGAGAAAGAACTGGTTGTATCTGAATATAGATTGAAGTATAATTTTATTTGTTTGTTCCTCTTTCTAAAGTTATTTTGTTGGATTTCTTTCACAACCTGACTAATGTGGAGATGTTTTGCATGACTGCACATGTATAACCTATATTGAATTGCTTGATTTCTTGGGGAGGGGTGAGGAGAGAGGGAGGAAGAGTATTTGGAACACAGAGTTTTAAACAATCAATGTGAAAAAAAAATTTTTTTACATGTAACTTGGGAAAAGTCTAAATAAATAATAAGTTCATTACCTTCACAGATGATGGCTTGGTCAGGGCTATGACTAGGAATCCTTTATAGCTGTTAGTTTGAATTAATTATGTAGACATGATCTCAAACAAAGTAATTAGGGGTGTTGAGCAATCAGAAAAACAAAATAAGAGAAGAAAACCAAGACATTCTGACTAAACAGTCAGAAAACAAATCAGAATGCTGAGTGAAAGCTGTGGTGCAAGCCATTGATGAAGTACATGAAATTAATTTATTGTGGAGACAAGTTATTAAGGGATATGTTATATGATGATTAATTATTGGAGATAATGGTCTAAGATCTCTTTCATAGTATAGGAACTGATTACACTCTACTTGTTATTTGAAAACTCAGAGCAAAAATAGAATATTGAGGCTGCGATGATCAAGATAACATAGCTAAACAAGTTATGACATGTAAATGTGATTTAGTAGGATTGTGTTGGAGGACATGATGAAGGATATACTTTTAGAGAAACCTGATATGTATGAAATGATACAGAGTGAAGTGAACAGAACCAGGAGAATAAAATATACAATAGCATATGGCAAATTGTGAATATATATTCATTTGTATGTATATATATATATATATATATATATATATATATAATGTCATTCTATTAATTTAAGTTTGCACTATGTGATGTATTTGTAATGCATTTAAAAATGGCATGCATGTTATTGGTAGTTAAAAGGAGATAACATTTGGACTGTATCTGAGTGTTGCAATACCACAGGAAAATTAAAACTCGAGAAAGCATCACAACGTTTTATCTTGAGATTTCTTTCTTTACAAAGAACTTCCATATGTAGCACCTTTAAAGTTTTATACATACCATTCTATGGTAGTTTTCATTAAACAGTGCTTCTGCTATAAATCCTCCTTGATTTTAATTGCATGTGTCCATTTGTATTTTTGGTTTAGGGATAAGAAAGGACTATGACTCTGGTATTCTTTGTGCAATACATTTGCTATCAGAGTTACAAATGATACTTTTTTTTTTTTGGTTGGGCAGGGTCACACAGCCAGTAAGTGTCAAGTGTCTGAGGCCGGATTTGAACTCAAGAACTCCTGAATCCAGGGCCAGTGGTTTATCCACTGCACCACCTAGCCACCCCCACAAAAGATACTTTTTAAATTTAAGTATTGATTCAAAGGCAATACCTTGAAGATTAAAAGAAAGGCTATTCCTAGTTTGGGTATTTTAAACAAAGGACATTTCAAGGATAAAATAATGATTCAGGGATGATGATTACTTTTTATTTTCTATATTTATAGAGTGTATTTCCTTTGAAGAACTCATGTTACCATGTACCTTGTCAATTTTAAGACAGTATAGTGCCAGTAAGCAGAAAAGGATTTTCTAAGGTTTTCACACTGAAATTAATAGAGACTGAAGCAGTAGGGAAGATACCAGTAGGGGAAATAAAATAGAAAGAAGAATGGTACACAGAGAAAAGGAAAGAAAAAAAAGAAGATTAATAGATTATATAAGCCAAGTTCCTATTTCAGAAATCATAGTTGATTTTAAATAAAGTAGAACCATTGAGATTCTGTGTGTATATTATAGACATTTAAATGTCTAATAATAGTGTGCTATCTCTCATATATATATATATGAGTGAAGGGGAAATTGTGGGAAAGCTCTTATTTTGATCCCTTCCACTCCATATAAATACGAGACCACACTCTGAAATACCAGTACCATTATTTATATATATATATATATGTGTGTGTGTGTGTGTGTGTGTGTGTGTGTGTGTGTGTGTGTGTGTGTGTGTATGTGTATGTATATATATATGTGTGTGTGTATATATATGTATGTGTGTGTATATATATGTATATATATATACACATACATACATACATATATATAATGGTACTGCTATTTCAGTGCCAGTGGGTTATTTATTCAAAGTTCTGCACTCCCCTTCCCCCAAGGATTAATCTGAATTGATTCAATCATGTTCTGGACATAATCTGGCAAAAGGCTCTAAGCCTTTGCTCCTAGAACTGAAAAAAAGCTAAGAGAGGAAAGGTCTTTTGACCTGGCCCTCAATCTCTACATTCTATCCAGCTGAGCTAACCAAACATGGAAATGGCTGTGTTTCCTTTAAGTCAATGATGGTTAAACCCATGCCAACAAATAGATGAAATTAAAGAAGTAAGAAGACTGAGGCATAGGAAAGGATTCTGCTACTGGTGGATTTCTGGTTTTATAATTGTGCTATGGAATCACATTTATGGAGTTGGAAGGGACTTTGGAGACCATTTGATTCAACTCTCTCACTTCACAGATAAGGAAATTGAGGATCCTGTAAGCCAAAGTGATTCATTGAAGCTAATACAAGTAATAAATGGGAGATTTGAAATTTGAACTCAGATCTCATGACTTAAAGTTCAGTGTTCTTTCCAATGAACCCTTATTGAATTAAAGAACTCCATCAGTCCTAATATTCATAGAAACACACACATATGGAGGAATTTATACATACACATACACACACATACACACACACACACATATATATAGAGAGAGAGAGAATCTAGTCAATAAAAATTTATCAAGCACTTATTATATTCACTTACACTGTGCTAAGCACTAGGGATCCAAAGAAAAGCAAAATAAATACCTGGACTTAAGGAACTCACAATCTACTGGAGGAAATACCATACAAGAAACAGTATACAAACAAAGTTTATACAGGATAAATAGACCACTCCGGAAAGAAATCACTACGACTAGCATTGTTTTGCCCTTATTAAATGTGTGTGTGTGTGTGTGTGTGTGTGTGTGTGTGTGCGTGCATATGTATATAAAGAATAAACATTCACAATGGCAAATAGTTTTAACTTTAATAATAATATTTCACCAAAATTTATCAAATCCCATTCATATGTCCATTCCTATAATATGCATTTTGAACCTTTGCTTCCCATTGCTGTTGGATTTCAGCCTCTCATTTAGATCAGGATTTTGAGGCTTGTAACTTTCTACAAAAAAAATCCCAAAGGGATTTTGAGACCCTCTATCTGCAAGATATCATTTTACTCATGTATACTGTGTTGTTTTAAATCTAAATGTGGGTTCTCATCTGTCCCCCCCAGTTTTGGGGGTAAACTGGCTAAAATCACTGATAAATTCACCAAGCATTTAGGCTTTTAAGGGTTTATTAAAAGATATAAGATAGTAAAGAGAGAGAAAGATTGAGAACAGATTTCTTATAGCATGGAAATCCTAGCTTTCCTACCAGCCCACGTGAAGTGCTTCCACTACACCAACGTCTCAAACAAAAAGAGGAAGAACTCCTCCACCAGTGTCGGCTTCCTACTTCATGTTCTCCTCCCAGAAATAGTAGGTTCTTCAAGCTGATTGGCTAGCGTCATTCAAATTCATTGGTTCATTGGACCCAAAGGTGGTCTCAGTTAAGTTCAAAGTTTTAGCTTCTGAGAACTATACCCTCTTAAGGGACAGCCAGATGTGCTTACAACCTAGTTAACTGGAAGTAGGCTAGTCAGCAGTCAATCACTCTCACTTAATTCAATCAGTTTAGATTAATCTCCAGGAGGGCCTTTGAGTATCTGCTAAATCTCCTTATCTACCACATTCCATTATCTTGACACAATACAAAGAAATCAAATATAACAGTCATATTAAAGAGATACAAAAACAGGGGTCACAACAGACAATGAAACCAATAGTGATAAAAGGCTTGAAAAAGAAAAGAGTTTTTCATAGGTGAAAATAACTGTTAAGATGATGGCTGGAAGAGATAAATACTTTGGGGATCTCTCTACCATATCAATAAGTACAGATTAGCATCTCTACCTTATTAATAAAAATAATCTACTTCCAACATGAAATTAGTCAGCTGCATACACATGGGGTAGTTTGGGAGGTAATTTATTGCATGTATATTACATGTATATTGAAAGACACAGTAATAGACAGAAACTTGCAGACTGTTATGAAGTCATACAGGTTTAAATACACATAGTCAACAGCTACCAGATTCAATGAGGAAAGCATATTTGCTCAGTGTCCAGCAAGCTACTGGAGTGTGTAAAGTGGAATCCTCCAAAGAACTTTATTTAGGAAGGCATTATTTTCTATTATACCAAAAAGAGTCAATATTACTCAATAGTTCTGTTATAATGATGGCACCTTGGGTAATTTATCACAGCATAATTAACCCCTCTTCTCTTTTATGATGTAGTCTTTAGAATTAATAGGTTTAGTGTTGGTGATTATAACTCTGCTCTTCCCCTTCTTATTTTGACTCAGGGTGGTTTCACATTTTCTTGAAGATGATGAAGTTGTGAGATGTTCACCATTTTTTGCATTTTCTAGGCAGAGTGGTCGTCAGTTTCCCTCATTGTTTTTTAGGATTGCTATCTGGAGTCTTTACATAAAATTTGTCTGAATGGGGTGATAACTAGGAGCTATTTGTATAGCGGTAACTTATAATCTTTGTACACCTTTTATTCATCTTAATAAACACATTTGCTCAGTTTTTACATAGTTCCTACTTCAGTAGAATTAAAACAATCTTACATTTAGTTATTATAAAATATTAATAGAAACTTTGAGCCCTTCCAAAGGAAATATAGATGATGAAATTGGATGTTGTAGTCTTTACTGAGTTCCTTCAGGTAAGGAATTGCTTTCATTCTTGCAGTAGCTTTCCTTCCTTGCCTGACTCACTGTCTTCTCTGTGATGCTTTATATGGCCATAAGTTCAGACTGTGCATTATGCCTCAAACCCCCACTAAGCATTCAGGAGACAGAAAATGAAAACATAGTGGGTAGGTGGGAGGTAAGATTTTGATGGGGGGGGATGTAGATTTATTTTTTTTAACCATAAGCCTAGGCTAAACCATATTTTTTCAGTTGATGAGTTTGTCATTCAGGACACAAAATCAAAATCCTTGCTAATGTCAAGATACATCAGATTTATTTCTCTCCCTTGTTCTAACAAGTTCAGCACCCTGTCAGGAGGAAATTATATTGTTCTTATACAATTTTTTCATCAGAAAACAATCCTGATGATTATCCAGTACATTGTCATACAGGGATTGTCAAATTTGATCGAAAATTTGTTGCAGTATTTTCCCCAGGGTCAAAGGTAAACAGAGTATTATGACATACAGAGCCATCAGCTAGATAGACACCACATTTTTTAGAACTCATCTTCAGGGTCATTTTCAAGTCCTATTAATTCTCCAATGGCGTTGGATTTTAAGTACCTTTGATTATTTGGCTTGAAGACCTACTAAAACAGATACATACCCATAATTCAAGTGACTTTCCACCAATAATTTCTTACTAACATGTATTCAATGCTAGAAATAATTTGATCTCAGTGTTGTAGGTTATTCCTCCAATGATCCAAATTATATCTCTATAGACTGACATAAATTCACCATAGAGGCTACCCACTATGTTGCTGCCCTTCTTCACTTCCTTTTAACATGTAACTATTAACAAGGATAATAGTGTGGCAGAAATATTGCCCAAATGTTGTTCTTTAAACACTCTATGTGACTAACTCACCTTCTTTTCCATTCAGGCTATCAAAGTATAAATCCTCATAATCATATATGATCACTCTTTAGGTATTTAACCAGGGTTTACTCTTATTTGTTCAGATTAACATTTTCAGAAAAAAACAAACATTAATATAAAGGCAGCAGGTTACAATAGAAAGAACACTGAACTTGGAGTTCAATCCCAAGTCACTCGCTACCTCTGTCACCTTGGGCAAAACACTTAAAATTTCTAGGTTTCAGTTTTTCTATCTATTAAGTTAGTCTGCTAAAGTTGCTTCCCTCTGTAAGTCTGTGAGACTTCACTGTTTTCTGTGAAAGAGTAGATGTTTCCATCCCCACACCTGAATTAATATAATCAATTAATGATAGGAAAACTAACGAATATTAATCAAGGAAGCACTTTTCCCAAGTATTATCTCATTTGATGTTCACAACAACCCTATGAGATAATGTTCATCATTTTCCTTATTTTAGAGTTGAGGAAATTGAAGCAAAGGTTAAGTGATATACCCAGAGTAACATAGATTGTAAGTGTCTGAGGCTGGATTTGAATGCAGATGCTCCTGACTCAAGGTCAAGTTTCCTATTTCCTGTGCCACCCAGATGCTTCCTGGTTCTCCTCCTAGGTATCTAAGTGCTTCATAGTCCCTTTTGTTGGTTCTTCATGCAGACTAAGCATGAGTATCCATGACTATCCTAGATAATCTCTTTTCATGATATACTATCCCACTTAATGAAATTGACAACTCAGGTGGGTTCAATTATCATATCTATGCCTATAATTCCCAACTCCATAGAATCAATACTAAACTCTCCCCTGAGATTTAGTCTTGCATGACCACCTGCTTTTTGGACACCTTGACATAAATGATTGTTGGCATCTCAAATTCAATATGTCCAAAAGAGAACGCATTATCTTACCTCATTTTTTTCAATTTCCTTTTTACCATTGAAGGTGCTATAATTCCTTCAATCACCTAGGCTTACAATCTAATTGATTCTGACTTTAATATTTTCCATATATTAAATATTTTGCCAAATCTGGTTGTTTCTGTTTTTTTAAATTATACATGAGTAGTCATGCAAAACATCTACACATTAGCCAGGTTGTGGAAAAAAAACAAACAGAAATAACCCTTCAGATTAAGGAACTATCAAAAAAATTATGCTTCAATCTGTTTTCAGATACCATCAGGTCTTTCTCTGTAGATGGGCTGAAATTTTCATGTTTTTCAGAGTTATTTTGGATCATTGCATTGCTGAAAATAACCAAGTCATTCACAGCAGATCATCTTACACTATTCCTGTTATTTTGTATACAGTACATTTCACTCTGCATCAGTTCATGTAGGTCTTTGCAGGTTTTTCTGATAGCATCCTGATCATCATGTTTTTTGTTTCCTATAAAGTAACTAACAAAAAAAATGGTCTTTCAATCTGTATTCAAATTCTCTCAGTTATCTTTCTGTAGATGGATTGCATTTTTCATAAGACCTCTGCAGTTGTCTTGGATCATGGTATTGCTGAAAATAACTGAGTCATTCATAGCAGGTCATCTCACAATATTATTATTATTTTGTATATAGTAGATATCACTTTATATCAGCTCATGCAGGTCCCTCCATGTCTTTCTGATAGTATCCTGCTCATTATTTTTTATAGGAAACTACATTTATATAGTACTTTAAAGAGAGATTTCCTTACAATAAACCCATGAGTTTGATTATTGCAACAAGAGTAATCGATTAACATTTATATAGTACCTTAAACTTAACAAAGAATTTTCTTCACAATAATACAGCAAAGTAAGTACCATACATTTTACCATCATCATGAATCAACAACCAACCAATCATCATCCATCAATTCTCATCATCTTCCTCAGTCAATCCTCATCATTTTCAATCAATACTCATCTACTTTATTCATTCCTCATCATTGTCAATCAGTCCTCATCATCAATAAATCCTCGTCTTCCTCCAATCATCATCAATCCACCATCATCATCATTACTCTTGACTCTGCTTTAAATTTTTTTGCACAATTACTATTGTTGACTGTTTCCCTCCATTCTATCCCCTTCCCATGATATTTACTCTATTTTCTATCTTGTTTTACCCTGTACCTCCTCAAAAATGTTTTGCTTCTTACTGTGCCCTCCCCCACTCTGCCCTCCCTTCTTTCATTCCTCCCTCCTATCCCCTTCCCCTCCTACTTTCCTACAGAGTTATATAGATTACTCCATCCACTTGAGTGTGTATTTTATTCCCTTCTTGAGGCAACTCTGATGAGATTAAGGTCTTTAGGCTAATTCTGATGAGTGTGAGGCTCATTCACTTGCCCATTACTCCCCCATCTCTCCCCCCACTCCATAAGTCCGTTTCTGCTTCTTTCATGTGAGATTTCACCCAATTCTACCTCCACCCTTTTCCCTCACCCAGTGCATTCCTCTTCACCCTTGATTTTACCCTAAAGATGTCATCATGGGGCGGCAAAGTATCTACCCTGGAAGCAGGAGGACCCGAGCCCAAATCTGGCCTCAGACACAAGATACTAACAAACCCCACCTGCCCCCCCCAAAAAGATGAAAAAAATGCTTTACACATAGAATGCTGTCATAATCAATTCCCACCTGAGCCCTTTGTCTAAATTTATTCCTATAATCTGCCCTAATACTCATGAAGCTCTTGTGATTTACATATGTCAACTTCCCATTTAGGACTGCAAACAGTTTAATCTTTTTGCATCTCTCATGATTTATTTTTCCTGTTTACCTTTTTATGCTTATCTAGGGTCTTACATTTGAAAGTCAAATTTTCTATTCAGTTCAGATATTTTCATTACAAAAGCCTGAAAGTCCCCTTTGTCATTAAAGTTCCACTTTTCCCCATGAAAGGTTATAATCAGTTTTCCTGGGTAAGTGATTTTTGGTTGTAATCCCAATTCCTTTGCCCTCTGGAATATCACATGTCATACCCTCTGATCCTTTAATGTAGAAGCTATTAGATCCTGTGCTATTCTTACTATGGCTCCACAGTATTTGAAATGATTCTTTCTGGCTGCTTGCAATATTTTCTCCTTGACCTGAGAGCTCTGGAATTTGGTTATAATATTCCTGGAAGTTTTCATTTTGGAATCTCTTTCAGGAGGTGATTGGTGGAGTCTTTCATTTTCTCTTTTACATTCTGCTTCTAGAATATCAGGGCAATTTTCCCTGACAATCTCTTGGAAGATGATGCCTAAGCTCTTATTTTGATGATGGTTTTCAGGCTGTCCAATAATTTTCAAATTATCTCTCCTGGATCTATTTTCCAGGTCAGCAGTTTTTCCAAGAAGATATTTCACATTGCTCTCTATTTTTTTTTATTCATTTAGATTTGCTTTATTGCATCTTGATTTCTCATAAAGTCACTACCTTCCATTTGTTCAATCCTAATTCTAATTCTTAGGCAATGAGTTTCTTCAGAGTGCTTTCATATCGCCTTTTCCATTTGGCTTTTCAAGCTGTTGCCTTTTCTCATGACTTTCCTGCATCACTCTCATTTCTTTTTTTCGGGGGGGTGGTGTAAAGGGGGGAGGCAATGAGGGTTAAGTTACTTGCCCAGAGTCACACAGCTAGTAAGTGTCAAGTGTCTGCCAGATTTGAAATTAAGTCCTCCTGAATTCAGAGCCAGTGCTTTATCCACTGTGCCACCTACCTGCCCCGTTCTGATTTCTCTTTCCATTTTCCCCTCTTTCTTATCTTCAGAGTCATTTTTGAGTGCCTCTATGGGCTCAGACCAATTGATATTTTTCTTGGAAGCTTTGGATGTAGGAGCCCAACATTGCTATCCTCTTTTGAGGGTGCACCTTGATCTTCCTTGTCTCTAAAGAAAACTTCTATGGTTTGCAACTTTCTCTTCTTGTTCTTCTTGCTCATCTTTACTTGACTCCCAACTCCTTCCCAAGGTGGGGCGCTGCTTCCAGGCTACACTATCCAAAGCTTCAGGGGGTCCCAGGTTATACAACACAAGGAGGGGCAGGTTCTTCACTATGCTGGCTTATGCTCTGGCCTTTAAGTAACCCCAGGCCAACTTGCTAATTAAACCAGCAACAATATTTTGTTTGCTGCCGTTGTTAGCTTCAATGAGTCTATGCCTGTCCCCAACCTGGGCCTCCACTGTTCAAGATTTCTTCATGGTTCCCACAGGGGTAGGACAACTGAATTCCTCCCCAGTTCCCTCTGTCCCCCCCCCACCCCCCGCCAGCTGTTCAGACCTCTCACCAGACCATGAGCTTAGTTCCAGAAGATGCTGATGCTGTAGATGATTCAGAGACTCAGTGATAAGTTTCTCTGGTATAGCCTGCCTAGGGCAAGATCTGTGTCAGTGTGATCACAGGGTTGGAATCTATTCCCACCCTGGTACGGCAGACCCCTCCTGCTGAACTTCTAAGCTGTCTTTGGCTGGAAAATAATCACTTCCCATCTTTTTCTGGGTTCAGCTGCTCCAGGCATTGTCTTATGGCTGTGTTTGGAGTTTTTGGAGTAATTGTGTCAGGAGTTCTAAGTCTTTACTGCCTTTCCTTGACCATCTTCTCTCTTTCTGCTTCCCTGGTTCTGTCTTAGAAACAATATCCTTATATCCATTTACACAGCCACCACCCAAGTTCATGATCTCATCACGTCTTTCCTGAAGTAATTAACTATGCTTTTAAAATGTTTCATTGAAGTGCTCTTTTTTCACATCATCATAATTTTCCATGGCATCTTTATTCCCTCCCTCCTCTGAGAGTCATCTCATATAACAAATGCTATGTTTAAAGGGAAAAAAAAAAAACAGCAGATCTCATAGGAACACTGAAAAAGTCAAATAATATGTGTAATGTTAGTACCTCTGAACCTCCCACTTCCACAAAAAGATATGTTGGAAGTGTCCTATCGTATATATGCATTAAAGTCATGCTTGATCTTTATAATGTTATTACATTCACCTTTCATTTTTTTTGCATGTGGTTGTAAAGCTCTGAATAGAATACAAAGCAAGATGTCAGCAAGATCTGAATTCAAATTTGATCTCAGATACTTAGTAGCTGTGTGAACTTAGGCAAGTCACAACCTCTATTTCCTCGACTTTATCAGGGGGATAATGCTCATGTTTCCCAAGTTTATTGGAAAAATTAAAAGAAATAATATTTATAAAATTCTTGGCACAGTGCCTGGCACATTTTAAGAACCAAATGAATGCTATCATTATAATTCGTTAGTTATTGTTTGTATTATTTACTTGAATAAGTGCACTTCAATCTGTATCAGTTCATACAGATCTTCCCATGCTTTTCTGAATTTATTATATATGTGTGTGTATCTGTGTATGTATGTGTCTGTGTAAAAACCAACAAAGTCCAAAAGGAAGAAATTCTATTTAAAATAATTGCAGCAATATAAAATACTTGGAAGTCTATGTGCCAAGAGAAACCCAGGAACTATATGAATACAATTACAAAACACCTTTTACACAAATAATGCCAGATCTAAACATCTAAAGAAATATTAATCTCTCATTGGTACGCCAAGTGAATATAATAAAAATGACAATTCTACCTAAATTATGAAATGAAGACAACTCTGAAGTACCACTTTATACCTGTCAAATTGGCCAATATTACATTTTTTCAAATGACCAATTCAAGATGAAATGTGGAAAAATTGGAACACGAATGCACTCTTGGTAGAGTTGTGAACTGATCCAAATACTCTGTAGAGCAATTTGGAACTATGTCCAAAAGGCTATAAAATTGTGCATACCCCTTGACCCAAAAATACTCCTACTAGGTCAGTATCCCAAATTCATCAAAGAAAGAGGAAAAGACCTATCTTTACAAAAGTATCCATAGTGGCTCTTTTAGTGGTGGCAAAAAAAAAATGGAAATTGAGGAGATTCATATCAATATTAGAATGGCTGAACAAGCTGGGATATATGATTACGATGGAATACTATTGTGCTATAAGAAATGACAATCAGGATGCTTTCAGAAAACCTGAGAAAACTTACGTTAACTATTGCAAAGTGCAATCAACAGAAACAGGAGAACATTGTACATAGTAACAGCAATATTTTAATAATGATCAAATGTGAATGACTTCTCTATGCTGATCAATACATGATCCAAGATGATTCCAAAAGACTTGGTGAAAAATGCTGTTCACCTCCAGATAAAGAACTGATGGAGACTGAATGAAGACTAAAGCATTGTCTGCTTGTTTGTTTGTTTGCTTGTTTTTTACTTTCTTATTCTTAGTGTGTTTCCCTCTGTATTTCTTTGCAACTTGACTAATATGGAAATATTTTGAATGACTGCCAATATATAATCTATATCAAATTTCTTGTTTTCTCAAGGAGTTGAAGGGAAAGGATTAAGAGAGAGATGTGAAACTCAATTTTTAAAAATGAATGTTAAAATTTGTGTTTACATATAATTGAGAAGAAATAAAATAAAATAAAATTATAGAAATAAAATTTGGTATCAATATTAATGATATTGGCCTATAGTTCTCCTTATTTTATTTTTCTCTGTGTAGATATTAGAATTAGGTCTCATGAAAGGATTCTGGTTGCGTGCTTTCTCAGTTTTTGAGAATAATTTGTGAAGTCAGTATTAACTGTTCTTTAAAAGTTTGATAGCATTCTTCTGAGCAATCATAAGTACAAACTTTTGTCCTCCTTTGGTAGTTACTTTATAGCTACATCTATTTCTTTTTCTGAGATTGGGTTATTTAAGATCTATATTTCATCTTCTATTAGATTGGATATTTTATATTTTTGAAGGTAGCCCTCTCTTTCTTTTGTCTTCTCCATTTTATTAGCATATAAGTATTCTTTCATCATTGTTGTTGTTGTTGCTGTTGTTTTTGTGAGGCAATTGTGGTTAAGTGACTTGCCCAGGGTAACACAGCTAGTAGGTATCAAGGGTCTGAGGCCAGATTTGAATTCAGGTCCTCCTGACTCCAGGGCCAGTGCTCTATACACTGTGCCACCTAGCTGCCCAAACATGTAAATATTCTTAATATGTTCTGATTATTCTTTTAATTTCTCATGGTTTTTTGTGATTTTGCTTTGCTCATTTGACAACTTATTGATTTATTTCCTACTCTCTTCCCTTTAGTCAGATTATTGAATGGTATATCAATTTTATTAGTTTTTTCAAAGAGCCAGATTTTAGTTTTATTTACTATTTTATGAGTGTTTTTTGTTTCAAATTTCTTTTTCTCCTGCTAATTCTTAATGTCTTCTCCATTCCCTTTTGTGTTTATTTTAGGCTCATTAATTTGTTGCCTTTCTGGTTTTTTTTTTAATGTATATTTAGTTGCAGTAGACTTTTAACTGATCTTTCTGCCTCTATTCTCTCTCTAATCCAATCCTTTCTTCCACTCTGCAACTAAAGTGATAATTCAAAGTCAAGGGTCTTATCATGTCACTGACCACATTAAACTCAAATGGCTTTGCACTTCTAGGATCAAATATAAAGTATTATCTTTGATATTGAAAGCTCTTCACAACCTGTCCTTTTCTACCTTTCCAGTTTTCTTTCGCCTTTCCCCCCTCCATGCACTCTGTGATCCATCTACATTGGCCTACTTTTTTTTCCTTGCATGTGATACTCCATCTCCCTTCTCTCTTACTTTTTACACTTTCTCTCCCTTGCCTGAATGTCCTCCCCCATTACCTCTGCCTACTAACTTCCCTGAGTTATTTTAAGGTTCAGCCCAAATCCTAACTTTTGAAGGAAACCTTTCCTAGGTCATTCAATGGCTACCTTCCTCTCTGACTTGCACAGGGACAGATGGCTGAATATTCTTATCAATGCTTTTGTTTTATTATTTAAAAAAAATAGATGACTTAATTGTATCTAAATTTGTTTCAGGTCTGAATCTTAAGGACCACACTGACCTGACCTTCTCCTATCCCAGAATATAAGCTGTGTGTCCCTGTGCAAGTCACTTGACCATTCTAAGCATGAGTTTCTCCCCATTTTAAAAATGGAACTAATAATAACTGCCATCACATATTTCACCTAGATCCTTTCTTTTTTTTTTTTTGGTGGGACAATGAGGGTTAAGTGACTTGCCCAAGGTCACACAGCAAGTAAGTGTCAAGTGTCTAAGGCCAGATTTGAACTCAGGTCCTCCTGAATCCAGGGCCAGTACTTTATCCACTGTGCCACCTAACTGCCCCCTTTTACCTAGTTCTTATAGAAAAAGTGCTTTAAAAAGTGATATATAAATGTGAGTTATTGTTAGCTTTCTTTTTCCTCAAAGAAAATGGCAAAATTTCTTTCTCATCCCTTATTTATTTAAAGAATATGACATTTTGGCCTATATAAAACTAGTTTTTACAGTTCCAGTATGGCCCCAATCTGAAAGTCTGATTGAATAGAAAAAGGAAAATTTATGGTCTAATCATGTGAGACAACTAAATATGTAGAACACAGAGTTAAACCAGAAGGCAAAACCCTAAAAATCACCTGAGAGTTTCCCTGTATCATTACATCCCTACTCAAACTTAATTCACACTTTCCTCACAAAACTGCCAAAATAATCTTTTTGAAGCAGAAGCAGAGGCCTTACCATCTCCATTGCTCACAAATGGCCAGTGGTACCCTACATTTCCCTTGAGGATAGATAAAATATAAGCTCCTCCACCTACCAATTAATATCCTCAAAAATCTGGCTCTAAACTATTTTTATGCCTTTTTTTTTTTTTTTTTTTTTTTTTTTTTTTTTTTTGCGGGGCAATGGGGATTAAGCAACTTGCCCAGGGTCACACAGCTAGTAAGTGTCAAGTGTCTGAGGCCTGATTTGAACTCAGGTACTCCTGAATCCAGGGCTGGTGCTTTATCCACTGCTCCACCTAGCTGCCCCCTTTATGCCTTTTTCATATCATTTTCCTTCATCCCAGTAGACTCTAAGCTTCCAGAAAAAATAAAATTCCTGAAAAGGGAGATATTTCTCTCTCTCTCTCTCTCTCTCTCTCTCTCTCTCTCTCTCTCTCTCTCTCTCTCTCTCTCTCTCTCTCTCTCTCTCTCTCCCTAGAATGCAACATAGTACTTTGCATATATTAGGTTCTTACTTAATGCTTGTTGAATTTAATTGACTTTGTGAATTCTATTTTTCAGTCAATCAATAATCAATGAGTATTTGTTAAACTATATGCTAAGAATTCTGCTAGGCATTGATAATTCAATCTCTCTCTTCCTTGTGCTTGGTTTCCCATCTCATGGCTCTATATATTTGCAGAAGTGATCCCATGATAGTGATCTCATAATCACCACCTTTCAGAATCTTCATCTTATTTTGTCTTGACTTAGATATTATTTGTCTTCTATGATCATTTAGTTATTAAGTTTTTCTTCTGCCTGACCTTAACTTGCATCTACTTCTTTGTTACATCTTTCATGCCCCAAAAGAATGAATTTTCCTTTGAAATCAGTGAGTGCTTAATGAGTGTCCTTGTATAACAAGCATTTGAGAGTGCTTTGTCAATTGTTGACATGTGTCAAAAAAAGATTAATTGAAACGATAAACATTTTTTTCTTTTTTTTCTTTTCTTTTTTTTTTTTTGGTGGGACAATGAGGGTTAAGTGACTTGCCCAGAGTCACACAGCTAGTAATTGTCAAATGTCTGAGGCTGGATTTGAACTCAGGTCCTCCTGACTCCAGGGCCAGAGCTCTATACACTGTGCCACCTAGCTGCCCCTAAACATTTTTTTTAAATAAAGAAACTATACATTTTCCCTCATCATTTATTTATTCTATAAATCCAGGGAAAATATCTTGTGCTTATTGCTTAACTTAGACACAGAAGACAGATTATGAGTTGGAGCTCTACACTTCCACTGTACTAGCTAAGTAACTGTGGGTAATTCACTTAAATGCACTGAACCTTGGTTTCTTCAACTGTAAAATGCAGGGTTTGGACTAGATAACTCATGTTCCTTTTATGTCTAATAATATGTGACCCTTTTCTTTAGTACATGCCTTCATTTAATTACTCATGTAATCTGGAGTTGGGGATGAGACTATGCAGTTTGGCCATTGTTTATGGTCTTCTTCTTAGACGCAAGAAAAACCTAGGTCCAAATTCTACCTTGAACATACAGTTGTTTGATTACAGATACCCTTTCTGAGCCTCAGTTAACTCACTTGAAAAGTGATAACACTCCTAGAAATAACACATTAATACTACACTATAAAGATATAGTATTCAACCATAGTATTGTTAAGATGATTGAATGAAATTTGGTGTCTAAAGCACGTTGTGGATCTCAAAGCATTATATAAATGTTAGATAATATAGAATTTGGCTAGAAGAGATATAAAAATAATTTAGTTCAAGCCAATCATTTTATTGATTAGGAAACTAAAACATCTGAGAAGGGAAGTCATTTTTTCTAAGATCACAAAACAAAGTCTGAATGGGAACCTGGGTCATAGAATGAAATGAATGTAGTTATGGCTGAAAGTGACTATAGAGGAGATTTTAGGTCACTCCACAAGGAAATTGATGTCCAGATAAATAAACTGATGCTCAAAGTCTCTCATAGAGTAAGTATTCAAGGAGTCAAACCAAGACTTTTGACACCAAATCCAGCATCCACAGCACTATACAGCCTCCATATGACCCACAAATAACCACCTGATTTGTCCCATATATGTAAGGAAGGCATAAAAAATACAGGGATACCTCTCCACAACTGAAGCAGAAGGGCAAATTAGAAAAAAAAAACAAACCACTGGGCTCATACTTGTTAGCTTTATGGCCATGGAGAAGTTGCTGAAAGATAATAGTTATACTTTCTGTTCCATAAAACAGTGATAATGTCTTGCACTTCCCACACAAGAATTGTGAGGTCATTGCTTTGTAAACCTTAAAATAAAATAAATAATAGTGATCTAGTATGTTCCTCTAAAAAAAGAAGAAAGACAGTATTGAGTAGTAAAAAGCTGACCTTAGTGCCAGAAAGGTGCGTGTTGAAGTACAAATCCTAACACATAATTTCTGTTACCCTGAGTAAGTCACTTAAATTTTCAGAAACCTTGGCAGGGTTATAAGTCAATAAATTGCAGAAATTCTTGGTAGAAGAAATTCTTCACTGGGGACTCTCCATTTCAATGAAACTATCAGTCTACTTTAAAAAATGTAATAGCCCATGGGGGAAGAGAATCTACCCCCAAAGGACTATTAAACAAAGAAAATGAAGTCTTTTTTTTTTCGGAATGTTTTTCTCTGGGGATTCAGGATTTAAAGTGTCAGCACTGCAGGTGATAATTCCTTGCTTCAGAATCCTAAAATCTAAGTACTCTAGTCATGAAGGGTAAATAAACCCTGCCAACTACACCAGAAGGATTCCCTGTAGCCCATCTGTCGACTTGGGTGAAGAGAACAATGTACCTTTCAACCAGGCAGGAGCCAGGCTCCCTCATGTGGCTCAGTGAGGGTTTGGGGAAGATGATGCCCCCTAAATTGAGGGATTCTGTTTTCTAATAAAAACAGTAATGCCAGTTTCCACAAGAAGATGCGCCTGGGGATGAGACAAAGCAGCTGTCCCATACAAACTCAAACTGACAGTGATGTAGGCTCAGAAACACCTTAAGGGTGTTGCCATAATCTCTGAAGTTTGTGAAGCTGCAAATGAGCTATTCAAAGTGTTTAGCTGTTACCACATTTCCTGCAGCACACAGAGTTTTTTACCTTTCTATTAAGATCAGCCAATAGCAGGGGGCGGCTAGGTGGCGCAGTGGATAAAGCACCAGCCCTGGATTCAGGAGTACCTGAGTTCAAATCCGGCCTCGGACACATAACACTTACTAGCCGTGTGACCCTGGGCAAGTCACTTAACCCCAATTGCCTCACCAAAAAAAAAAAAAAAAAAGATCAGCCAATAGCTAGCTAAAAGGAAATTTGGTCCTGGAGCTGTTAGGCCCTGCCCCCCACTGGGCATACTTATGAATATCTATTCTATAATACAGTTCAATTTCTCATTCAAAGAACAACCAAACCATGCAGGAACCATAGATAAGCCTCCAAAAACTGAATATTCAGATTTGACTTGTGTGTCTTTATGAATGAGAGTCTAAATATCAGACTGTGTGTATCTTACTTCATTATCTGGATGATGATGAGAAATTATGAAGAGTAAGCACTTTTCAAGAATTTATCACAAGTGCTTTATGAATCAAGCTATTTTACATTTCAAAAAATTCAAAAAAAATGAGTATTTTCTATGTTCCAGGAACAGAGTAAATGTAATGTTGCATGACCTAGAAGGCCTGGCCTTGAAGTCAGGAAAGCCGGGTTCCAAGTCCTGCCTTGGACCCATAGGCATGAGGCCCAAGCCATCAGTTCCTGCAAAAGCTTTCTGAAACTGTAAGTGAAAGGTGAGTTGCTAGTCTGCTTTGGTTTAGGGAGTTTCTATGAAAGGTTCACTATGATGACAAAATCACCTATCTATACACCTTACCCTCCCTGGATGTGTGAAGTGATATGCTAGAAGATAGGTTTACAAAAGAAAACAAAAATTAATTCATCCAAGTCATCAAAGAATTTAAAAACCACCTTCCCTATGTTTTTTGGGTTTTTTTTTTGCAGTACAATGAGGGTTAAGTGACTTGTCCAGGGTCACACAGCTGGTAAGTGTCAAGTGTCTGAGGCCAAATTTGAACTCAGGGGTTCCTGAATTCAGGGCCAGTGTTTTATCCACTGTGCCACCTAGGTGTCCCCCTACAGTCTTTTTGTTTTTTTTTAAGTGAGGCAATTGGGGTTAAGTGACTTGCCCAGGGTCACACAGCTAGTAAGTGTTAAGTGTCTGAGGCTGGATTTGAACTCAGGTACTCCTGACTCCAGGGCCGGTGCTCTATCCACTGCGCCACTTAGCTGCCTCACCCTACAGTCTTATTATATAAACCCTCAACACCTTTTATGGCATGATGCCACTGTCAACCCCTAAATAACCTCTCTAATTCTTTGAAATATCTAGGTGGCAAAGTGAAGAGAATGATAGAATTAGAAGAACCTAAATTCTAATTTTGTCATATATATATATATATTTACTAGATGAGTGTTCCTAGAAAAGTCACTTAATCATTCTCAGTTTTTTTCTCCTCTTTAAAATGGATATAACAATAGCACCTACCTCAAAGTGATGTTTTGAAATTCAAAAGAAATAATGTAAACAAAGCATTTAGAAAATGATAATCTGCTTTTTTTAAATGTTAGTTTCATTGTCTTTAGGTTATTACTTTTTGTCTTTACTCAAAATTGATTAACTTTTCCTTATTCTCACATCAAGCTCACATTTATATAGTGATTTATAGTTTAGAAATAGAGACTTTTTTCACAATAGTACTGTTGATATAACTTGAAGAAACATCATCATTTTTAAAGAAGAAGAAACTAAAAGTCAGCATCCAGTCATCACTCACCTTGTAAGTAACATTATAAAGTAGTATACTGAACAAGGAATGAGGCAGCAGAAGTACTAGGTTCAAATTTTTGCTCTGAAAAGATGTTTCTTTTTTAAGTAATAATTCAATTAATTAAAAATTCAACTATTATTTACTATGTTCAAGGCAGTCTGATAGGTGTTCCACATACAAAAACAAACTTTGAAACAATCCTAATCCTCAAGGAGTATATAGTCTACTGACAAATACAACACGTAAACAGATAATTACGAGTTGTGTGATGTAGCAAAATTGGTTCCGCAAATTCAAGTCAGAAGAGTTGAGTAAAAGTTCAGATTCTCTTATTAACTATGACACCTCCTGAGCAAAAAACTGATATTATCTAGGCCTCAGTTTCCTTATCCACATAATGAAGAGGGTAGACTAAGCGCTCTTTTATGCCAGGAATGCAGCGATGGTTCAATATTAGGAAAACTATCAGCAAAATTGACCATATAAATAACAAAAGCAACAGAAATCATATGATTATCTCAACAGATGCAGAAAAGGCCTTTGACAAAATACAGCACCCATTACTATTAAAAACACTAGACAGCATAGGAATAAAAGGAGCTTACCTTAAAATGAAAAGTACTACTTATCTACAACCATCTGCAAGCATTATCTGTAATGGAGATAAATTAAAAGCCTTCCCAATACATTCAGGACTGAAGCAAGGATACCCATTATCACCTCTTTTATTTAATATTGTACTAGAAATTTTACCTATAGAAATAAGAGAAGAAAAAAATTAAAGGAATTACAATAGGTAATGAGGAAACAAAAGTATCACTCTTTGGAGATGATATGATGTGATACTTAGAAACTCCTAGAAAACTAAAAAGCTGCTTGAAATTAATAACTTTAGCAAAGTTGCAGGATACATAATATACCCACATAAATCATCAGCATTTCTTTATATCACCAATAAAGTCCAGCAATAACAGATTGAAAGAGAACTTCCATTTAAAATAACTGTGGCCCATATAAAATTCTTGGGAGTCTACCAGCCAAGACAAACACAGCAATTATATGACCAGAACTCCAAAACCCTTTTCACAGAAATAAAGTCTGATCTAAACAACTGGAAAAATATGAATTGCTCATGGGTAGGCAAAGCCAATATAATAAAAATTATAATCCAAAATTGCTTCATTTATTTAATGTTATACCAATCAAACTATCAAAAATATTTTATAGATCTAGAAAAAATAATAACAAAATTCACCTGGAAATAATTTATCTGTCAGATTTATGGGCAGAGGAAGAATTTAGGACCAAAGAAGACATAGAGAGTAAAACAAAATATAAAATAAATAATTATTATTATATAAAATTAAATAGCTTTTGCCCAAACAAAACTAATATAACCAATATTACAAGGGAAGCTGAAAACTGACCATGTAGACCCAAGCCCAGGCCCAGAGAATCAGACTTCCAGAGACTTGGAATCAGCTGAGGCAGTGGCTACTTCTGGAACTCAGCTCATCAATTGGTGAGAGCTTTGAGTGGTTGGCAAGGGGGAGATTGCAGGGGTCTCCACTGGTATTGAGGCAGAACTCTGTTGTGATGCTGTGCTCAGAACCAGGAAGCAGTCTTGAGTGATGACTCAGATGGGGGAGGGGCACAGGCATGTCTGAGGTTGCAACCACAGTGAAACAGAATTCTGTTCCCTGGTTAAAGAGCAAGCAAGCCTGTGGTTACTTACAGACCAGAGCAGAGGGCAAGGAAGTGTAAAATGTGACTCTCCTTAAATCATATCACGTGGGACCCCCTGGATCTTGGGACATTGTGCCTTAAAGTAGCGCCCCACTTTAAGAAGGAGTTAAAAGCCAAGAAATTGGATGGCAAAATGAGCAGACAGAAAAATATTCAGACACTAGAAATTTTCTTTGGCGACAAAGAAAATCAAAATACATCCTCAAAAGATAACAGAATCAAAGCTCCTTCATGCTAAGCTTCCATAAAAAATATGAATTTGTCTCAGGCCTTGGAAGCACTCAAAAAGGACTTTGAAGATTAGTTAAGAGAAGTGGAGGAAAAAATGGAAAGAGAAATGAAAGTGATGTAGAAGGGTCATGAAGAAAAATGCCAATAGCTTGAAAAGGCAAAAGGAGATACAAAAACTCTCTGAAGAAATCATTGCTTAAAAATTAGGATTGAGCAAATGGACACTAATGACTTTATGAGAAATCAAGACACAATAAAGTAAAACCAAAATAATTTTAAAATAGAGGGCAAAGTGATTAACTCTTTGGAAAAATAGCTGACCTGGAAAATAGATCCAGGAGAAATAATCTAAGAATTATTGAACTGCCTGAAAGACATGATGAATAAAAGAATTTAGACATCATCTTCTAAAGGGTGGAGCCAAGATGACAGAGGAAAGGCTGTGACTTCCCCATGCTCCCAATAAATAATGCTCTTCCTCCTAGCTGTAGGTATACCAACTCTATGGCTTGGGTCTTTATTTTCTTTTACTTCCTTTCTTTTTCTTTTCCATTTCCTTCCCTTCCCTTTCTCCTAACTCCTCTCCTCTCCTTTGAATAGCTTAGGAACTTTGACCAATGCAATAATCAACTTTAATTTCAAGAGAATCATAATGAAACAAGCTTCCTACTTCCTGATAGAATGGAGAAGGATTTAGAGTACAGATGTATCTTCCTATCTCACTAACTATTGATCTATTGATCAGTCAATCAAACCACTTCTCTCCCTATCTCTATCTTAACATGGTACATAGAGGATTTTGTTTTGCTCATATAAACTGATATAATGATAGCAAGAGTTGTGTTTTTTCTTTTGCTTTCTCAATGGCAGGGTGCAGGGGAGTTGAAGGAGGAAAGAGAAAAGCCAGAATTCCATTGATTTCAATAGTTTATTTTGCTTTGCTTAACAATTAATATATATATATATATATATATATATATATATATATATATAATGAGGGTGTGCTTTTTCTTCCTTTCCAAATGTGGGAAGAAAGGGAGAGGGAAAAAAGGCAGATTTCTATAGATTTAAAAATTTATAAAATTTACCTTTCTTTTCTCAACAAACATTTATTTTATTTTCCATTTACATATAAGGGTAGTTTTCAACAATCATTTTCATAAGATTTAGAGTTTCAAATTTTTCTCCCTCCCTCCTTCCCTTTCCTCCCCCCTCCAGAAAATCACAATCAGGTTATATATGTACAATCCACAAGTGTTCTTTTTATCAATTCTTTCTATAGCAGTGCATAGTATGCTTCCTCATTAGTTCCTTGGGATTGTCCTGGATCATTGTACTGCTGAGAGTAGCTAAGTCATTCACAATTACTCACTGAACAATACTACTGTCACTACATATAATGTCCTCTCAGCTCTGCTCACTTCACTATACATCAATGTTCATTAGTCTTTCAAGGTTTTTCGGGGATCATCCTGTTTGTCATTTCCTGTAGCACAAGTCCATTCCACTACAATCATATGACACAGCTTTTTCCATCATTCCTTAATTGATGGACATTCCCTTGATTCTCAATTCTTAGCCTCCACCAAGAGTTGCTATAAATATTTTTTGTACAATTTTTCCCCCTTTTCTCTTTTTCATGATTACTATTGTTAACTGTTTCCCTTCTATCCTATTCCCTTCCCCATGATATTTATTCTGTTATCCATCTTCTTTCATCCTATCACTCTTCAAAAGGGATTTGTTTCTGTCTGTCCCCTCCCCCACTCTGCCCTTCCTCCTTTTGTCCCTCTCTCTTTATCCCCTTCCACTCCTATTTTCCTGCAAGGTTATAGAGATTACTCAGCCTCAATTGAGTGTGTACATTATTTCCTCCTGGAGCCAATTCTAATGAGATTGAGGTCTTTGAGCCAATTTTGATGAGTGTTAGGCTCATTTACTGCCCAGATTAAATAGATTACTCCACCCAGTTGGGTGTGCCTATTAGTCCCTCCTTGAGGCAGCTCTGATGAGTTTAAGATATTTGAGCCTTTTCTGATGAGTGTAAAATTAATTTACTGCCCTGCTCCTCTCCCAACTCTTCCCCCACTCTATAAGCCTTTTCCTGTTACTTTCATGTAGGATTTTGCTTCTGCCCTTCCCCCTCCCCCAATGAATTCCCCTCACCCCTCAATTTAACTCTAAAGATGTTATCATCTAGCTAAGTGACACAGTGGGCATATAATCACCCCTGGATCCAGGGGGATCCCAGCCAAAACATGGCCTCAGACACAAGACAGTCGCCCACTGTACTACTCCAGGTATGTCACCCAGCTCCAAATTTTTTTTTTTGTGGTTCTCTAGGGTCTTGTATTTGAAAGTCAAATTTGCCATTCAGTTCAGGTCTTTTCATCACAAATATCTGAAAGTCTTCATTTTCATTAAAGTCCCATTTTTTCCACTAAAAGATAATGCTGAGTTTTGCTAGGCAGGTAATTCTTGGTTGTAATTCTATTTCCTTTGCCCTTTGGAATATCATATTCCATGCCCTCCAGTACTTTAATGTAGAAGCTGCTAGATCTTGTGCTTTCCTGACTGGGGCTCCACAGTACTTGAATTATTTCTTTTTGACAGCTTGCAATATTTTCTCCTTGACCTGAGAACTCTGGAATTTGGTTATAATATTACTAGGAGTTTTCTTTTTGGGATTTCTTTCTGGAGGTGATAGGTGGATTCTTTCAATTTCTATTTTAGCTTCTTCTTCTTGAATTTCAGGGCAATTTTTTCCTGAGAATATCTTGGAAGATGGTGTCTAACCTCTTCCCTTGATCATGGTTTTCAGGTAGACCAATAATTTTCAAATTATCTCTCCTGGACCTATTTTCCAGGTCAGCAGTTGTTCCCAGAAGATATTTCACATTGCCCTCTATTTTTTTATTCATTTGAATTTGCTTTATTGTGTCTTGGTTTCTCATATAGTCACTGGCTTCCATTTGTTCAATCCTAATTCTTAGGCAATTATTTTCATCAGAGAGCTTTTGTACCTCCTTTTCCATTTGACTTTTCAAGCTGTTGACTTTTTTCTCATGTCTTTCCTGCATCACCCTCATTTCTTTTTCCATTTTTTCCTCTACCTCTCTAATTTTATCTTCAAAGTCCTTTTTGAGCACCTCTATGGCCTGAGACCAATTCGTATTTTTCTTGGAAGCTTTAGATATAGGGGCCCTGATGTTGACATCTTCCTCTGAGGGTGCCCCTTGGTCTTCCTTGTTACTGAAGAAACTTTCTATGGTCCTCACCTTTCTCTGTCTGCTCATCTTGCCTTTCTTTTAGTAGACTTTTAGCTCCTTAAAGTGGGGCACTGTTTCCAGGCTGCAGTATCCCAAGCTTAAGAAGTCCCAGGTAGTATGATTTAAGGAGAATCAGGTTCTTCCCTCACCCAGCCTGTTACCTGGTCCTAGATGACACCAGACCAACTTGCCAATCAACCAGCTTTCTGTGTTGTGGTTGTCTGCTCTGATGAGCCTGTGCCCCTCCCCCACCTGGGCCACTTCTACTCGAGCCTACCACCTAGTTCTCAGCAGGGGTGTAAAATCCAAGTTCTGCCTTAGCACCAGCATAGACCCCTGTAGTCTCTCCCCTACCCAGGACTCATCCCACTCACCAGACTGTGATCTTAGTTCCAGATCATACTGGTGCTTCATCTGATTCAGAGGCTCTGGGGGTCTCCTTCTCTGGTGAGGTCTTCCTCAGACTGGATCTGTATCAGGGTGACTTTAGGGTTGGGCCTAACTCCTGTATCAGCACAGCAGCTCCCTCCTTCTGACCTTCCAAGCCGTTCTTGGTTAGAAAATGATTTCAGCACATTCTTCTGTGAGTTTTGCTACTCTGGGCATTTTACTATGACCTCATTTGGATGTTTTTTGGAGCGATCCTGTCATGAGTTTGGGAGCTCACTCAAAATTTACTTTTAACATGATTTTATGCTATTCCTTAATTTTTGTGCCTTCCACTGTATGTTGTTTTCAATTTCTCCTTTACATCTACTTTGTCCATTGTAATTTATATATTATCTTCCCTATTAGACTAAGAGCTCTTGAGAACAGGTACTATTTTGGCTTTTCTTTCTATCCTCCTGTGTTCTGTATAGTTGCTGGTATATGCTACCTACTGAATAAAGGCTTGTTACCTGATTAACTGATTGACTCATTAATCATACCCTCATCTGTTCTCATAACACAGTTTATCTAATGTACTTTTCACTCCATTTTTATCAAAATTATCTGAATTTATCAGTTCTCACTCCTATTATACTGCAGTCCCCTTTAAAAAGAGAAACCACATCTCAATTATCCATTCATTTATGTTCTGTGTCTTTTCAATGTCTATTTTATTCTGTGCCAAAAGGAAACAAGATGTCCTCTTTTACCCGAACAATTGCTCATCCCATCCTACAAGGTTCAAAGTTCAGGATTAGCAAAAATACCAAGATAAAGATAATTCCATGTTATTTACCAATATAAATTGTAGAGGATAAACAAATCAAGGAATTCTAGGAAGAAAGAACCAAAATGGTGGATTAGTAGGAAACTTAGTAGTGTTGTGAACTCCTATCCACAAACTCCTCCAAACAGGTCTAGAAAATGTACCACACTGAATTCCAGGGTAAAAATGACCATTCATCCTCTGTCCAGCCTGACTCTGCATAGGGAGACAGAATGAAAGGTCCACAGATATGGGGTAGTCAGGCAAGGTGCACAGAAATGGAACACAATGAGACCTAGAAAGAGGATGTCCACCAGGATAAGAGGAAGTTTCAGACCAAGACAAAGTCCCTCCCAGACATGTACTAGTGCAAGAATATGGAGATATATGTGATTTTTTGTCATTTACTACCCAGTTCCAGGTCATAAATTCAGGATGGGCTGAGAACACTTGTCCAAAAAGCATGTAATTCCTCCATAGGACAGTCTTGGGTGGTATGATAAGAAAGGAGGTAATTCTTCTGAAAGATCCATCAATAGCCATATGACTTAGACTCTGTATTTGAGGTTATCACAGAAGAATTTTGAAGGCAGGAATCACAGACAGAAGGAGAGCCTACAGTTCTTGCACTGAACCAACAGAGATTTGTAGCTGCCTGATTGGGACTGAGTTTAAGTAGCAGTCTTCTCTTGCACATAGCCAGACCCAGGTGAAAACCATTAAGAGATTCTCAAATCACTGTGCCATCAAATAGCCTTTGCCTTGAAGCATGCCCCTTTTGAGCATTTAAAACCTACAGGTCCTTAACCTATCTCTGAGATCAGAAGTGAACATAACATTCAATACCTCTAGAAATCAGAAACAAGATTATCCCAGGCCTTCCTTTCAGAAGCATCTCAAATCCATTCCATACCTCAAGCATAATGGACTGTTGTGATGGCAGGGATGCTCAAGAAACAGAGACAAAGACAATGACTCCAAAACATCAACAAACAGTGACTCATAAAAAACAAAAGTTGGCCACAAACTCAGTGAGAATTCCTGAAAGAGATGAAGCAAAGGTTTAAAAGAGTTGGATTTTTTTTGTTTGTTTGTTTTTTAGTGAGGCAATTGGGGTTAAGTGACTTGCCCAGGGTCACACAGCTAGTAAGTGTTAAGTGTCTGAGGCCGGATTTGAACTCAGATACTCCTGACTCCAGGGCCGGTGCTCCATCCACTGCGCCACCTAGCTGCCCCAAAAGAGTTATTTTTTTAATAAAGGGAATAAGAGCACTTGAGGAAAAAATGGAAAAGAAATGAGAACTGTGGAAGAAAAAAATGAAAAGGGAATAAACAACTTGGGGTACCAGATGTATAACACATTTTCCAAGAAAGAAACTTCTGGAAAATTAGAATGGACAGGATCGAAAGCAATGACTCTGCAAGATGACAATATTAAAACAAAGTTCAAAAGCTGAAAAAATAGAAGAATATGCAAGGCTTCTCACGGCAAAATACAAGTGACCTGGAAAAAAGAGTAAAGAAAGAAAAAGAGAATCATTGGACTATCTAAATGCCATGATTCACCTTACCATCCCTCAACCACAAAAAACCTAGAAATTATATTTCAAGAAATCTTAAAAGGAAACTGCATAAATCTTATAGAAACAGAAGGCAAAGTAGAAGTAGAAAGCATATACCAATAACCTCCAGTAAAAAATTAAAATTGCCAGGAAAATTTAAAAGAAAATCCAAAACTTCCAAGTCAAAGGAAAACTACTAGCAGCAGCCAGAAAGAACATACTGAGAAGCCTCAGTCAGAATTACATATGATTTAGCAACCAGTATAAAGAATTAGAGAACTTGAAATATGACATTTCAGAAGACAAATAAAATGAGTTCACAGCCAATAATAACTTATCCAGCAAAATGAACTACCTTGGGAAAAGTGGACTTTTAATAAAATAGAGAAATTTTAAACAATCCCAATGAAAAGACTAGTTCTGTGTAGAAAATATGAAGAGAGTACTGGAAAGAAACACAAAAAGGTAAACATGAATGAAGAATGACAAAGGAAAAAAGAAAAGTAAACTGCTTACATTTAAATATGGGAGACAATTTATGCCCCCTCCAAATTCTACCATCATCCAATTCTATAAAGGGTGCTGATTCAACAAGGTCTGAGAATTGTTCCGTTATTTTTTAATGATCTGAGGAAAGAAATAGAAATTGCAGGGAAGAGGGATTATACTAGGTGAGTAAAGGAACATATGGGGAAAATATCTCATAATGACAGTGCATAAGTAGACATTTGTAAAAACAAGGAAAAAAGAGTGAGAGGAAGTGGTTCACCCTTGAACCTGACTCACAACTATGTGAGAATCAGAGTACCAACCTCCTCCTGAGAAAGATATTGTGAGAACCAGGGAAGTGCCACCCTGAGGAGAAAGCATGTGACTAGGGTCTAGAAGTTGCATCTATTCATAGAACCACCTGTAAGTCATGTCAATCAATGCTACCAGCCAGTTGGCTTGGAGCTGAGTGTGGGAACTGTGCCTGTGCAGTCCCACAGGTAGCTTCCACTTGGGAACACTGGGAATCTTTCTTTTGGTTGGAGGTCATACCAGTAGCAGGTCCAGGGAGCTAGGCCCTTTCTTTCTGAACTCCACGTGTTCTCTTTACTAATCCCTGATATATTTTAATAAATACTTAATGCCCAAAGACTGGCGCTATATGTATCTAATTTAAGGTGACCACACATTAGATTTTTAGACATCACAGATTTTTAAACATCTCATCTAAGCTAGTCAAATGAATAAAGAATACACATATGCATACAATTAGGTAAAGAATTACATTTCGCTCAAGAGGGAAATAGGGAAATGGGGAGATAGAGAAAAGTAGTTAGAGAAAAAAAGTTTGAGGGAAGGATTATTTCAAAGCAAAATAAACTCTTGGGTAGTAAGGTGGTGTAGTGGATAAAGTGCTCAGCCTAGAATCAATAAGACCTGAGTACAAATCTAGCCTCAGACATTTACTGGCTATGTGATGTTGGGCAAGTCATTTAACCTTGTTTGCCTCAGTTCCTCCTCTGTAAAATGAGTCAAAGTAGGAAATATCATAGCACTCCAGTATATTTGCTGAGAAAAACCCTAAATTGGTCATGAAGAATTATACATGACTAAACTATGGAACAAAAACAACAAAAATAAACTCTGTGGATATATGGAAATATATATGTGTGTGTGTATACATATATATACATATATATATATATATATATATATATATATATATATATATATATATATATATCTTTTGGAAGTGGCAAAGATAGGAATCTGAAGGGAAGCCCATAAATTGAGGAACAGATGAAAAAGTTATTGTATACAAATATGATATAATATGATTTTACCAAATTCTTGGTGCAGGTATTTGGAATAGTGGATAGAGCACTGAGTTGGGAATCAGTAAGACTCATCTTCATGAGTGCAAATTTGGCCTAAGAAATTTACTAGCCATGTTACCCTGGGCAAGTTGCGTAACTCTATTTACCTCAGTTCTTCATATGTAAAATAAGCTAGAGAAGAAAATGGCAAACCACTGCAGTATCTCCGAAAATAAAAAAAAACACAACTGGGGTCACGAAGAGTCAGATACAACTGAACATGACCCAATGACAACAAACTGAATTGTTGCAAGTACACTGACAAATCAGAATTCCAGAAGACTAATGAAGAAATGTTAACCACCTCCTGATACAGAGGTGAAGAATGAATCTTTTTTGGACATTGCCAAAGCACAAATTTGTTTTCATCGATTAGGTTTATAATGGGTATTGGTTTCCTTGTGTTCTTTCTTAACTGGGGTTGGGAGAGAAGGAATTGGAGAGGGGCAGAGGTGGATTTTGGCTTATTAAAACAAATAAATATTTTAAAAAGAAATTCTAGGAAAACATTGACAAAATCCTACAAAGTAAGTCTTATTTGGAACTTGATAATTTTTGAGTTTAAGTCAAAGTTGGGCAAATGGAAGAATTAAAAAGTTCATCTGAAAATATAATTAATTCAATAATAAAAGAAGTCATTGCTTTGTAGAGTATTCAGAATCCTCATTTCTACATATCATAAAGATTTTCTTCAATAGGATATTTGGAAGGCATTGGATATCAACTAACAATAGTATGCAATAATCTAAAAATTATATATTATTCACTAACGTTTTTCCTTAATGAACTGCTGGTTTAAATTCTTTTAATGGCAACCGATTTCATTGAGTTGATGTCATGTAGTGTTCTGGAGACTGATACAAATAGCACAATGTTTACCACAGTCAGGAACACCTGTGAGACTTCATTATTGAGAGGGGATTACTCCTCTACCTGGACTTTACATGGAGCATCCTCCATGACATTAGATAAAACTTTGATGCATATGTCTTCCTGTTTTATGCTTTGCCATTGTTACTCAGGATTATTGGGCAAAGTTACCTTTATGGTTGCATCTATTACGGAAACTTTTAATGATATTAACATTCACAGGAGACATCGAGTTTATGGAAATCTGTCTTTTGTTCCAATAAGTCAAATTCTGTCTTGTAACCAATCAATATAAAGAACAGCGACACTTTAACATCTCTCAATTTCTCAATGAATTATGTGGCTATGAAGATGGTTTTATAGAAAATTACATTTGAAAGGCATCTTTTTCCTTGGATAGACAAGGAAGATGAATGATGAGCTAGAGTCAGAATGCAAATGAAGGAAAAGCACAAACTCCACTTCAAAGCTTCCAGGGGTCCTGAGTTGCTGCCTTCTACCAAAAAACCCACATAATTCTACTATGTGTTATTAATACAAATAATGTGTTATTAAGACAAGTCATAGATCACCAGAATTATATAAAAATTTAAATTTAATGTGAACAAAGGTAAAATTGACAAACACATACGTAGGATAAAACACATTTATGACAAATAATTGTTTACCAGAAGTTATCTAAAAGGGATCATATGTGAATGGAAAGGAAATAGGTTGGGTATTTTGAAAAAGTGAGTTATAACAAATGTAGAGACTCTTATAGGTAGTTTTCATTGGTATTCACAAGATATTAATAGGGCAAGAAAAGCCACCAGAAAAGTTGATAAACCCTCTGGGGAAATTTTAAGAACAGGAATTAAGAAAAATGAAGTTGCATAAATATGAGAATACATGAAAGAACTTTTATCATCCCAATTGTGATTCCTATTGTGATCTTGAAACATTACAGTCATAGATGAGATCATGGATCCATTGAAATACCCATGTATGTCCTCCTGTAGATAGAAAGATTTTGGGAGACTCTTAATGCTAAAATATTATCATTACAGGGAATGTCTCTGGTTAACATATAGCAAAGAATGTCCATTACTCATGCAGGACTACTCTAATATCTACAACACATGTATAATTTGGATTATGTAACTAAATGTATGATTCAATCTGAAAGGACAGGTGATCAAGGAAGCAAATGAGAAAAAAGTTTGCCCAGCATAGTAGCTAACTCTTGAGCTCTAGTATAGTGTGTAAATGACTGCCTCATAACCTTTCCTAAAGACTTCTGCATGGATTATAGATTTCTAAGTCTATAGAAGACACTATTTGACCTACAGTATAAACACATCCATAGCATAGGAAATTCTTTATACTTGAATTCATTGTCTAGATAAAAAGTTATTATAAAGTGACATCAAGGAGGATATTCAAGGTAAGTTATATTTTTGGTAGTAACAAATTTATGATTATTTTAGATCATTTTTGTTCAGGACTTAATTATTAGTTTTGATTCATTACTCAACTTGATTCTTATAACCAATTTTTTAAGTTTCAGTTATGGCAAATATCTTAAGTATGCTAAGTTCATCTGTTTTCATTTACTTAGTAATTACTATATATTATTTACTTTGCCTTTCTAAGTGTCATGTTTACCAATCAGCTTGTTTTCTAGTAATATTTTGTATACTGTGTTTATGGATTACTCTAAATAATGAATGGTCTTCATATTTCATGAGAAAAAATGTAGGAGTAAATAGTAGCAATAAATTTACCTCTAAAATTCTTGTATTTCTGTTCTTTATACAGCCCTTTGATCCAGATGTTTATATACTGAGGTGAGTGTGAGGCCAGAAGAGGGGTTTTTGTTCATTTGTTTTTCCTTTTGTAGAAGAATCATTCTGATAGATAAAAGAACATCTGTTGAACTCGAAATGCTGGCAATTGAAGAATCTAGGTATTTGAAGCAGTTCATCTGATGTTCTTTTTTTTTTCATTTAAATCTTCTCTGATGCCTGTCATATAAGAGCATGTTTACTATTCTAAAAAACAGGTGCCAAGATTTGTGGTCATGATAAGTAATTAATTATAAGAGATAATGCATGGAGAAAGGAGTTTCCTAGTTTCTTTCATGCATACCATATGTATGTAGATATGTAGATATTTAAAATATATTTGTGATTGTAATTTAGCTTTATCCTGTGTAGCATGTGCATATGTGTATGTATGTATGTATGCATGCATGCATGTATGTATGTATATGAATTGTGGACTGATAAATGAGGTAAATAAAACACATGTAAACATACATGTATCCCCAAACTTAGCATTTCCAAAAAAAATTAAAACTGAAAATATCAATTCAATGTTTTGCTAACGTTACCTTTAATAATTTTTCTTTTGGAGTAATGAGGGTTGAGTGACTTGCTCAGGATCACACAGCTAGTCAGTGTCAAGTGTCTGAGGCCAGATTTGAACTCAGATCCTCCTGAATCCAGGTCTGGTGCTTTATCCACTGTACCATTTAGCTGCCCCATTTAATAGTTTATAATACTTATTTTCATATCATAATAAGGTATTTTGTAGGTAAAGTTGAGGAAAATAAATATGTGCTGTTTATGTGTTCTAGAAAAATGCTCCAAAAATATCAAATTTCCTCTTATAATTTCATTACCTTTGCCCTCAGACAAAACAACTCCATTTCACTTTCTTCTGAGTCAAAAGTATGGCATTAATGACAGGATTCTGATCAACATAATAGTATTTTTAGATGATTCTCCTTCCCTTTAGATATCCTTCCATATGCTTTCTGTGCATGAGCCATACTTTTATGCAGAAAACTTTGAAATTATTTTTCTTCCTGTCATTTATATTTTGTAGAAGAAAAGACCATTTGGAAATGAACACATAGAATCAAGATCAGAATAGACACGAAGGATGACAGGAAACCTCTAAAAAATATGTTTCTTAAGGATATCATTAAAAAAAATAACACTGAATAATCTAGATTAAGGTAGTAATGAATATGAAAGACTGGTAGTGAAGTACAACTGAAGATACTTCATGTGATCTTGTCTGATATCTCAAACTATTTATTTTAATTTTGATGTTGGCACTTGAAGAAAGGATATGGCCCCAATTCTAGACAAATTTATTCTAAGGGAATTTTACTTCTGGATAATTAACTAGAAGAGAAGATGTTCTCACATACTCATTGAAAGAACATTGTCATAATTTTAGAGATAGTGTTTAAGGTTCTTGCAACCTTGCCCCATCCAATTTCCAATTGACAGCATATAACTTTTTCATTCAGGAGAAATGCTAGAATTCAGATGAGTTATGTTGAGTTACAGATCACTTATCACTTTTTCGATGTGTACCTCACCACTTTGCTTTTAACTTTGTGTATCAAGAAAAAAAAATATTTTTAAAGCTTCAGAAATTTTAACTTTTCTGATTTCAATGCCCTTCCATCATTTATTCTTCTTGGGGAATAAAGAAAAGTTAAACTGTTATGAAAGCTATACTTCTACCGTGAAGAGGTAAATACATATTCTGTGCTTAAAATATACAACTCTCATTAATCTAGTTGGCCCAAGGGACTATGTAGAAATGTGCAAGTTTTAATAGATTTTTGAATATATGCATCAGTACATTATATGTAAATGTATATGAACACATACCCCTAAACAGGTATAGTAGTATGTTCCTCAATATAAAGTTAATGAGCAGTAGATCTTGGTGAAAACTTTAAGAGACTGAATACCTCAGTGAGTTCTCTGTTAGCAACATTGGAAACCTTCATTGCTTACTCATTTATTTCATAAAATCTTTCTGAATAGTTAATTTAGCTCACCAGGTTGTCAGTAGTTGCTGGAATGAAGCAGAAAAGAGTTGAGATTGTCCTTGTTTGGTTAACAAATTCCCTGCAAAACATCTCCCCAAGCCCCCAGGAGCTATGCTGATGTCACATCCGTTGCCCAGGTTTCCACACCTCTCCCAGCAGTTACTACTCATCCTCTCTCTCTCTCTCTCTCTCTCTCTCTCTCTCTCTCTCTCTCTCTCTCCCTCCCTCTCCTCTAACCCTCTCTTTCACTCTCTCACGCTCTTTCTTTTTTCTCTCTTTCTCTTTTATCCCCCCCGTGGGTCAAAACTTTTTTCAGTGGGCTAGCTGGGTAGCTGTGAGGGAAGAGGAGGAGCAGTGGGTTAGAAGAGCTTCAGCACCACGGGCAGCGCCTGCTGCAGCCTTGCTCACTGGGCTTAAGCTCCTGGACTCCCAGCTCTGAGGATGCCTGCGGAATGATCACCCCCCAGGGCGGCTGCTGCTGCTGGTGTTGCTGTTGCTGCTGCTGCTGCTGCTGCTATTGCCGCTGCTGCCCGGTTCCTGCTGGTGCTGCTTCTGCCACCGCCACTGCTGCTGCTCCTTCCACTCAGATTCTGACTGGCAGGCAGAAAGTGCAACTGACAGGAGAAGGGTCCCTGCAGTGAAAGTGGAGTAGCTGAATAAAAGAGAGTTAAAGAGGAAAAGAAACCCCGAGCAGAATGCAGGCGCCTTCCAACCTCCTCAACCTTCTGCTGCTTTCTTTGCTGGCTGGACTGGATCCTTCCAAGGTATGAACAATATTCTATCCTGTTTTGAATAAGTGCACGGTGATTTTTTTAAGCCTGAAGGACAATACCTCAAGCTATCATCTCTTACTCCTCTTATCTTTACTGTATGGCAGATGGCAAGTTTACCTCCTCATGGAATAGCACCTCAAGGTAGACTCAGTCTGGGGGAGAGGGGTGGAAGAGAAGAGAAGGGGAGTGAATATTGTGTAGCTGTGTACTGGGCAATGCGGATCTCTGGGGAATTTAGCTTTTTTATTCTTCTTTTTTTTTCTCCTCTCCAAAGGCTTTGTGTGTTCTTCTGTGGTCTGCTAGGTGACAGGGGAGTTTGCAGTTATAATAATATTAGTTGTAAACATGCACTAGAGGGTACTAGGACTGCTTGCCCCTTTGTTTAAAGTGGAGAAGCATATTTCCAGCTGAGCTTGGTCAATAACACTCCCATCGCAGACGTGCTGCAGTTTGTGTCCAAAACATTTGGGATGCTGCTTGTAATACACAAGGCAGAGCAGCATGGTTGAACTCTGTCATTGCCTAGAGCTGGTTTGGTGAAAGAGGTTATTTTCTTGTGTGTTGCTTGTCTGTTGCTTTTCCAGTACAAAAAAAAAATGTCTTGGGAGGGGGAGAGGATGGAGGAGAGATTTGGAGAGGTTGAAGAAGTTCTAGTTTACAGTATTAAGGAATAGGAAGATAATCAAACTATGGCAGAGGACAAGAAAGATGACTATATTTAAGACTGTTGAACTCTCAGAAAATGCTCAGTCCTAGTTATCAGAGTACCTAGGGTTACTCTAGAAAAAAGGCAGAAAGCATGAAGAAATATTTCCACTGGTGAATGCGGCAAGTCATGATGAGACTCAGATATCCTGAGAGATTTAGTATTCTGAAAATCATTATCTTGATCAAGAACTGAGATGTCAAGGAAGGCACAGTCAAAGATATTACTTATTAGCTATGAATCTCTGTTTGCTTCTTAATTTGTTCTTTGCCTGAAGACAATTTCACGTTGTTAGCTGTACTAGGGAGGCCAAAATGTTGTAGTGGGCCTTAGGTTGTATATTAAATTCAAAAGTCAACAGCATTGTTTTATAACATTGTTGAAATTAAGCTTCCATTCAAACTTCAGGTGAAACTGAGACTTTGCCAAACACAATTCCATACTTTAGGAGGTAATACTTTGAAGCCTTGCAAATACTGTATGCAGTACAAACTTGAAATAAGTATCATACATGGAAATAATCATCTGTGCACACCTTTCAACATTATCTCACTTAGTATTTGTGAAGGCCACATTCATGACTTTAGTTATACAGTTAGCATATTAAAAATAGTTTTATAAAGTTTCCACTTTATAAAATAAGTTTTCCCAATGGACAAAATATTGGGTTTGTTTTGATAAAACATACAACTTAAAGCATTTCTTTAAGTTCAGAATTCAAGATTTCTGCCAATACAGGGGAACAGTTTCACTACATTCATTGAAGATTTCTCTTGCAAAAAGCCTAAACAAAACAAAACAAACAAAAAAACTTAAAACAATAAAACTGAAGATAAGGTTTGAAATTTTCTTTAGAAAAAGAGCCATAGGCATAAATCTGAGTACTACTAAATCCAAGTTGTATACAGAATGTAATTTAATTTAAATCATTTAAAAAATCAAGCATTTTTAAAATGTAAAGTAAGTTTAGCAGTCATTAATAAAAATTACCTGCTCAAAATTAGCAGATATCTAGAAAATTTTCTATTCATGAAAAATATTATGGAGAAATTAGTTCTGACTAATTTCACCTTGGATTCAACGTACTTTATACCTGCAATACTATATTCAGGTTATTATTTTCATTAACAATATGTAAATTAATTACTATCAATATAACCCAAAGTCAGCTCTTTATAAGGACTATCAGACAAATAATCAATCTTTAATTAGGGACTTATCCCTATACATTTAATGTGGTTAAACTTTCACATCTCACCATGACTGTTTGGCAACTCAAGTCTGAGAGATTCAAAAAGGGACAAAGGCATACATGAACTTTTTAGAGAGGCCGTATATCATTCTGGAAACTGCAGCATACTAGGATGTGAGCAGAGAAGAATAGAATTTGGTGCTACACCATAATAACATCTTATAAAATATCAAAATATTCATTCCACTAAATTTTAATATCATAAAATATAGCAAACTCAGGCTAAGGCTTTCTGGGAAAAGGCAAAGAAGTGTTAATCTTATTTTGCTAATCAAACCAAATTTGAAATCCAAAATATATTAGCACATGGATCAGAGTAATACCACATCAGGTTGCACACTGAATATGGCAATTTAAGTCTGCCCTTTGCACTTTGACTTAAAAACTTGGACAGCAAATTCCCTCTTCTGGGGAAATTTTGTTGACTGAAATTCGTATCCAGCTATAAATATTAACTAAAAAGAACTGCTGAGTATACCCAGAAAGGCCAAATTTTAACAATGGAGGTAAAATTATGACCCTTGACCAAAGGCTAGGGTATAAATTCCAAATACAATTCTGTTTTCCTTTTAGCTTCAGTTATATTAAAACTGATGATTAATACACAATCATGTTTTAGAGTTCCCAAACTTTATTCATCCATAAGCAATCCAGTTTACTCATCTATTTTATACCCAATATGATGGTAAATATGCATGGAAAATATATATATATATATATATATATATATATATATATATATATACATAGGGTTCATCAATTTGGTAAATGGAGGCACAAGAGATATGTAATTTACAATATTATATTTTTAGAACTGACTGAATCCTCATTATGATTTTATTCAGAACAAATCTCCTGGCAATCCAAAATGGTTTCTTAACAAATTGACTATTATTACTTATAGGGGGTCATGAAATATTTACCTTTATGATATATCTTATATGATTATAACATCATCTTGGTTATATGATGTTTTATAAGGTGCTTAAGTATCGCCATCTCATGGCAAGATATGTTATTTGAAAATTAGAGATGGAATTCAGAATTCAAAGAAATGCCAAGGATTTTATGCCCAAAGATAATTCATCATGTAGATGAATTCATTTTCAGCATTGACACACTTTCTTCTTTTTATGTTCCTTTAGTATGTCAGAATATTGGCACAACTACTATCCTAAAGTAAAAGAAGACAGCCTATCACTAATTAATTATTTGGGTTTTCTGACACATCATCAATTTGCCTACTACTAAAATTATTAAAATCTATGATTTCTTAATTATGGACTAATTAGCAGTTTCTATTTCTATTTGGAAAACGCATTAGTTCCATCAACCCCTTCTTACCACCACCCTGGGCCCCCATAGCAGACTTCAGTTTTGTTTCATTCCTAATGGAGTGTCAGCTTCATGGGCAAAATGCCAAACCACGTTCAAGTAACATAAGCTAAAGAACTGAAAAGCTTACAGGAAATCAGTTACTTGCTCCAGTGTCATAGAGAAGAGACTATAGCAAACTTTGAAGTTCCTAAGAGTTACTGCTAGATGGCATCTCTGTGCTTCTTAACTCAAATCTTGATGTTCAGTAATGACCTTGATAGAACAGAGACTGAACTTCTCACAAGGATTATTTTAGGCAGGCCCATCATTTGATCACTAACAAAATAATCACTACAGTGAATGAGAACCTCACGTTGCACTGCTCAGCAAGTTTGATCTATAAACAAAGCGAAAGGATGAACACTGCAGTACAGGTGGGAAAAGAACACTCTGATTAGTTGTCAGATTTTTGAGTTTTATTTTGGGGAGAAGGGAGAGGGAATTAGGGTTAAAATGGTTGAAATTAAGACAGATATTGTGGCTTTTCTTGATCTTTAATATAGTTCTCTATGTATTACACAAAAGAGAATAATCTTGTGGAGACATAGCACTTCTATTAAGGACAATGTATTTGTGTTATTATTTTGATATGTATTAATAAATCAATCACCAAAAATGTGGGTCTTCCAACAGACATGCAGCACAACAATTATGCTACAATAGTTCCCATATGCATCCAATTTTTCTTCCTGTCATAATCAGATCTCCAAATTAGAATCATTAGCCTAAGAGAGACATTTGACTTACTGTGATGGAAACACAATTTAAGCATTTCAATAATTATCAGATTTCTACATTTCTTCACCTAACCTTATTCCACATGGACTGGACACAAGGGTGTTAAATGGCTAAGATAATAAGCAAAGACACTGAAACCATAAAGGAATAAATAAGTCTAGAGAAAATGCTTATTTCAATGAGAGCTCAGTTTTCCCCCCTGAAAATTAATTTGAAAAAAAAAAAATGACTGCTAGAAAACACTGTGAAAGCAGTGTCAGTCTTAATTAAATCTATTTAAATATTTGTCTCCCATTGTTATCTTGAAGCTGTGCAAGTTAGCCTAGACCAGCCTTGCAAAAGCCTTGAATCACTGAATTCACTCAATAAGAAGCAGAAAAGAAGAATAATAGTAGCATTTGGAAAAAGGTCCTCTGATTGCTGAATCATAGGCCTAGAACAAGAAGGGACCTTAGCGGTCATGTGGTCCACTCCCCACATTTCCTATAGATTATGAGACTGAATCACAGAAAAGTTAAATGACTTGATCAAAGTCATACAGATAGTAAGTATGAGAGGATGAATTTGACTCTGGTCCTCTGATCCAAGAACTCATTATCTTTCCACATTATCAAATTGGTAAGGAGGTCCCAATTAACACATTGCCTTTGTGTTTTGTGAGAAGAAAAGTTTTCCCACAGTACCCTCATATTTTCTTTCCCTCTTGTACCCCCTCCACCAAAAAATAAAAACAATAACTCTGGGTGTAAATAAAAGTAAAAACCTTTTCTCTGGGATTCTAAGAGCGATGGAAATAGCATGGACTTCTTTTTCATTGTATTTTAAGTATGAATACTTATAAGTTTTAGATAGCTTCTCCCTTTTCAGTTGGTGAGGGACATTTGTTTGTCCCTTTCCCAGAGAAAGTAAGTTAATCATGATGGCAAAGGGTCTAGGCCAGAAAAAAAAAAAAAAACTAGATCCATATGGTAAAAAGAAAAGTGGGTATTTGATAACCACATTGTTGTTGTGACAAATTTAACAGACTATCTTGGGAAGTAGTGAGTCCCCTTCACTAGAGTTCCATAAGCAAAATATTGATGTCTTCTTTGAGAATATTTTATAAAGGGTTTCTTTTTCAGATGCAGGCTGGGCTAAATGACCTATTGATCAGAGAAACAGAACGGGAATGAACATCAGAAGCCATTGAAGTCTACCCCTTCATTTTAGGAAAATGCAACACAGTGACTTTAAGTGACTTTACCAGGAACACATAGGAAATAAACAGAAGAGGAAATAGTTGAATTGGGAATAACCCAACTCTGAAATTCTATGCTTCTGTAATATGAACCCGAAAGTCTTTGTGCCGGTATCATTATTATTATGACCTTTCTCCTTTCTAAGGGAAAAGTCTTTTAACCTCTAAATTTCACTCCTTTCATGTTTTCTCTATACAGAGGTCCCCTTTTCTTCTTCCTAAGAGGTTCTATGCACTTATGCTTTATCTTCTCCCCCACCCCTTTTCAAAATCTCTTTTCAGAAAAGGATACAATAAGTAATTGTCAACTTCACATCTAACAAGGTGTTCTAGCACTTCCAATGGTGCTGATATTTCTATGCATTAGGTTGATTGGGTTTTGTCCTTTGTAATCAAAGAAGACCAAAGTGATATCACTATGTTGGGGCCAATAAACATTGCATCTATGCTTGATTAACTGGATATTAACCAGAAGATTGGCTTTTCTAACTTCAATCTACTCTCTTTGCATCTTTTATATACTGATTTATATACATTTTTCTCCTGTTTTCTAACAGGAAAGCTGTTGTAAGCTCCATAAGGACAGGGAGTATTTTATTTCATCGTATTTCAGTCAGTCACCATAGTTTATGGCAGATATTAAGAGATTTGTTGTTGTTCAGTTGTTTCAGTCATTTCAAACTCTTCATGACCCCATTGGGGATTTTCTTGGCAAAGATACTAGAGTCATTTGCCATTCCTTTCTCCAGCTTACTTTACAATTGCAGAAACTGAGACAAGCAGGGTTAAGTGACTTGTCCAGGGTCACACAACTAGTAAGTGACTAAAGTCAGATTTGAACTCAAATCTTCCTGAGTCCAGCCGCCCCCCCGCCCCCGCCACTGTGTTGCCTAGCTACTTTGAATCAAAACATATCTATATACATTTATTGGAAGGATTTCCATTTTTTTTGGGGGGGGGGAGCACACTAGTCAAAAAAGATAGAGTAGGAAAATCAAACTTGGATAATGGATGGTTTAACTTTTATCAAAATGTAAAGTGATTGAATGAGAAAACAAATATTTGTATGTATATGGAGAGGATGCGCCTTAGAATTTTTATTCTACCATTTTCTTCAAACATAAAATGATTAGGATTAAAGCCATAAAGTCCCAGTGTAAGCTGTCTTTCAGGGCTTAGTATCCAGGATTCTTGTTTTAAATTAACCTAACACTAGGTAGAGTTAAAAGTCAATATTCATTTTAAATGCAGGCTATTTTTTGAAATAGTCAATGGGGTGCATGCCAGGCTAAGGTCCAATGAACAAACAGACTATTTTCTCAAGAGAAAGAGATTTCATGATAATCAACAAGCACATGAACTTTCAAATAAAGTTCAAGCTTAGTATAAGCTAATACATTTATTTTAAATGACTTCTATAAATCAAAAATATAATCCTTTACAATAACCCTAAAGCTACACTATAAGATATATGATGGTTAGACTTAAAAATCTGTCACTGAATGATAGCTATCTTAGGCCCATTGGTTCTATGATGTTGCTACCATTCTTCTTTAAAGTGAATGAAAAAACACATTCCTCTGATCCACTGTTTGCAAGGAAGAAAAAAATGATATCTGAACTAGAGAAACCTTAGAAAACCTCTGTATTGCCATAGTTTTGACAAAGGGAGGACACAGCATTGTGTTCTTTCCACCTAGAGTCTAAGACCATTCTCAATACCTGATGATAATTGTAACTAGTACTCAGTATATTCCAAGACATATGCAGAATCTTAGGGATAGGGGAGGAACTTTCCTGCCATCATCACTCCTCTCCATGTACACAAAGAGACAATTCAGTTTTGAATCAAATATGTACAGCCCTAACCATACCCTCACACACACACACACACACACACACACACACACACACCTGTCTCCTCAATCTATAAAGAGGACTCATTGGAATCCATTTTCTTATGATGCAAGCTACACTTATCATTCCAAATAGAAGACAATAAGATAATAATTAAAAGATTGCCAAATATGGCTACTGAGGAAGACTTCTTTTTTATAATTTTTTATTTATTTAGAATTTTACCCAAGTTATATGTAAAAATAAATTTTCACATCACCTTTTAAAAACTTTTTGTTCCAAATTCTCTTCCTCTCTCCCTCCCCACCCCTCCTTAAGAACTCAAACAATTCAATATGTTATACATGTGCAGTTATGCAAAACATTTCCACATTAGAATGAACAAAAAAAAAGTATACTTCAATCTGTATTCAGATACCATCAGTTCTTTATCTGTAGATGGGTTGCATTCTTCAAGGTGGAGGTAGACTTCTAACAGATACAGCATCATCAGGTAACATGGCATTCTCCAAGGCTATACATGCCAAGTTGACTTTGATTAAGGAAATAGTGAGAGACTACAAGTTTCTTGTCAGAGGGTTAGCCTAGATAAATCCATCAAACCAGTTATGATTATTTTTAACCCAAAGCAATGAATGAAGATCATTTCAGGTCCAAAGGGACCTTAACTTTTCCTTTGTTTCTTTTTTGTAGTCAATAAGCGATTAAGTGATTTCCCCAGGGTCACACAGCTAGTAGGTGCCCATGATCAGTTTTGAACTCTGAGCCTCCTGACTCCAGGCCAAGTGCTCTAACCACTACACCACATAGTCATCCCTTAATTTTTTTGATAACAGGAACACCCATGAAATAACAGACCCTTGAATTATTAAAGCAATGTAATTCCTTAATTTTGGGGGGAGAAGGTATATGCTATAGTGTTAATGGCATGGATCCCAAAATTACCTTTAACTTTTAGCCCATTCTTGTTGTTAAACAGGCACAATTCACTCCATGGTAGAGCAGCATGGGCACATGGCCAGTTTCAGTGCCAAACTGTTGCAAGTAAATATACATGTGGAAGAGATCATATGGACACTTAAAAAAAGAAACAGTCACCTGGGGGACTTGCAGTAGCATCTTCCTGGTAAAGCACAGGCTTTGTGTAGCTATTCAATATGGCCAACTGTGACAGCTATTTTAAATCCTCCTTAAAGCTGAGGGAGGGGCAGCTAGGTGGTGCAGTGGATAGAGCACCAGTCTTGGAGTCAGGAGGACCTGAGTTCAAATCCGGCCTCAGACACTTGACATGGACTAGCTGTGTGACCCAGGGCAAGTAACTTAACCCCAACTGCCTCACCAAAACAAAACAAAGAAAAAGCTGAGGGAAAATGATGAAGGAGAAAAGAGGAGAAGAGAGAACAGGTAATAAGAAAAAGGGAGTGAGCAAGAGGATGAGAAAAGAAAGGGAGAGTGAAGTTTGGAAAACAGGTGAAAGAGGGAAAGGGAGACAGAAGAAAATGAGGAGTAAGGAAAGGGAGAAAATAATTTGTAACTGGAATGGGGAAGGGAGGAGAGAAATGAAGGAGAGTAGAGGTATACTAGCAAAGTGATTTAATCTGAAAAAGGTTCAGGGCATAGAGCCACATAGCACAAATAAGATTTCCCCAAGCTCCATAATTCTTTGTAAACTTAGTCTTTATAGGTAACTTATAAGTAACTTTTCACACTTCTTAATTTTCTCACTACTCCTCCTCCTCCTTTTCCTGCTCCTTCTCCTTTTCCTTGTCTTTTTCCTCCATAAAGTCCTTGACCCCAGACTGGCTGCTTCTAGATTATTTTTTGCTGAAACTGCCCATTCTAAAGCAAGTCCACCTGGGCAAACCATGTGTTTACTCCCCCTCCTTTTTTGTTTCACTCCAGGCCATGGAGATGACCAAACAGAATGTGGGGGGGAAAGTCTGCTGGGACAAATAATATATGTCATACTTATTTTCTGAAAATGGGTCAGCAGCTGAAATTAAGCATTGGAAGGAAGTTGTTTGTATTTCAGTCACCTGCCAAAAATAATCTTACATTTTCAGTAAAAATCTATCATGGATTTTCCTGGGAACATTTTACTTCAAAAAGAAAGAGGCAGGGATGAATACAATTCAAGGGCCATTAGACCATTAGACATTACTCCCCTTCAGTCACTCTATGATCAAATCCAACTTGCTTTCTTGCTATTCTCACACAATATATCCCATCCTTTATCTCTATGTCTTTGGAAAGTCTGTCCCCCCATGCCAGATATGTCCTCCATCCTCACCTCTGCCTCTTAAAATCCCTAATTTCTTTTAAAAGTCAACTCAAAAAGATACCTCCTCTATTAAATCTTTTCTGATTTCATTGGAGAGTCAATACTGCTGGTATTACCTTCCCAAAATAACCTTGCATTTCTTCCTCACATAGCTATATGTGAACATGTTGTCTCTCACAATAAAATATACTCTCTTTGATTGTGACTTTTAATTGTATGCCTCCTAGCACAGTGCTTGACACATAATAAGTACTTAATATTTGTTTACTGATCTAGATAGCAGTCTTTCCTCTTCCTCTTCCTGCTCTCATTCAACATTCAACAAATGTGGATAAATTAAAAATGAAGAACAAGGAAAGACTTCATTCATTCCTAAATATTCACCTTAAATCAGGTCGCTCCAAAGAACTTAGTCTAAAAGAAATGATAACGAATGTTTTGGGAGGACTAAGTTCTGTCCTTGTGTTTGGGAATGAAATCTAACAGCCGATGAAAATAGATAGATTTTAAGACTTGTTTTCAGGGATGTGGAATTCCTGGACCGATTATTTTTTTGACATACATAAGATCATTTTTTGAAATACCTAATCATTTCTCTTCCATAAATAAACGCACATACACACACACCTACATTTGACTGGGAGCCATTATTTGAGAATTACCAAGCTGCAATATTGAATAATCTGTGAAAGAGGTGTCATACATAATGATACTGTGTGAGAAAGTTAACATCACCTCATCTCCAAAGCACAGACTTTTTATCCTGATTTTTCTTTTTATTGGCACCAACTTTAATGGATTTCATGATTATTACACTTTCATTTCACCCTTTCTATTTAATAATCTCTTTGTTCTATTTGATAAATTGCTGTATTACCTTTACTCCCCTATTTCACGTGGTCAATAAATTGAGGAAAATGCTTTAAAACCATCTGCTGGAATCACCTGGAATGGACTGAGTATCTTATTAGATACCATAATGGAACTAAAGGTTGTCCAGGCTCTAAATGTATTCTAATTAAATTATTAAATGTACATAGAAGTGTCAGACAAAAGATTTGGAAGATGAAAAGCAAATATAGTGTAAAAATGGGACCACCACTCATAGAATATCTTTCTTACAAATTCTATTCTCATAGAGTAGGCATTGTGAAAATTCTCATAATTTACTCCTGTAATTTCAATGCTCTTGGGGAAAGAATATGAGAAAGAAAATTGTTAAATCTACAAAATGGGAAATAACACAGGGGTTAACCTTGGAAAACCCAGCTGCATCCAAAGAGAAAATGTCAGCTAAAAGGCTATTTATAGCATATTTTTTCCAGCATGCATAGCTTTAGGAAGTTCTAACACCAGGAGTTCCCAACACAAATTAAATCAAAATTTTAAAAGAAAACATATTACACATATGCATTTTGTATCAAAAACTATGTCATTTAATGAATGAAGAATTTATTCTGGAGCCAGGAAGACAAGGATTCAAGTAGCAATTCTGACACCAATTGGCTATGTAACCCTGGGACAAAGTTTTAACTTCTCTGAGCCTTATACAGATTTCTAAGACTGTACATCACAAAGATGTCATCATGCTTTAATAGAGGAAGCTTCCTCAACCCAGGTTTCCTTATGCTAATCAAATCTCAGCTCTAATCCTTATGCCTATTATACAACAAAATATATGTATATTTCTAAGTAGAGCAATGGTTGGAATGACCTATTACTTTCATCCTATGGATTCTGTACACAGAGATCTGCTGGAAAATTTTAATTCATTCAGGGATGTGACTATTCAGTTGTTGGGACTTATAGCAATGGCAAATTTATTGTCTGGATCTCACCACATGGTTGTGGCTTAGTGCAGAAAGGGCTCTCTGCTTTGATATGAAGAGGTAATTTCCTTATTATACACTGAGCAGAAAGAATTAAAGACTTAGTAGATATTTAAAACAGTGTTCTTACCATTGATAATATCTTCTGCCTTCAAATTCTGTCAGGGATTTTTCATGGCATTTCCAGGAACAAGTGGGAGAGAGATTACTTGTCATGGGAAGAAGCCAAGAAATTTTCATTTCCAAATTATGCACTGACTAAGTCATCATATTCCTGGAGTTTCCAGAAAATTTCAAGAGAAACTTTGGAGGCACAGGCAATAGGATGGACTTTATAATCCAATTCAACCCCTACTTCATATAAATGACTATATTGAACAATAGATAAATAAATAGATAAAAAAGACTGATGAATATCACTAAAATTAAAACAAGTTCTATTCCTTGATGCCTTAAATATCACTGATAGAGGAAGAAATTCTAAGTGGCAAGATTCATACACATATGATGTCAGGATTGGAAATGTTGATTCACTGGCACCAAAATAACATTTACTGGATTATTACTTAATGAAAGATACCATCACTTCTGGAATGTTCCAGGGCCTTGTTAGTGATTATGAAATGGGGTTATATCTGAGCAGACCCCCATAGTGGACATATTTCTAGTATCCATCATTTTTGACTGATACTGTACCTGGTTGCTAGTGTATATCATTTTAGCATAAAACATGCAGAAATACTTTCTGATTCAAGATCTGCTAAAGGCATTTTAATACATGTATTATTTATTATTTATATAGTGCTCATGATATATACTACCCTTTAAACAAGCTGAGTGCTAGACAAAAGACTGAACATAAAATGACTCTTTTCTGACTGTCTTGCTCTCTGAAAGCACTCAAGGGAGAAACGGGATGAATTGGATGGAGAGTAGTGAAACTTATGCAGAAGAGCTAGTTATTGCAAAGTAATGTTGCAAAATAGGTAGTAGAGATTTGGGACTGAGAGAGCTAGTGAATAGAATGGATTAATAATTTACCTATGTTATTCCTTGTTGGCATTATAACTTCATAATGTCTCTGTCAATCAAAGCAAGACACGACCTAGAGAGTTAAGTGTTTGGCTAACAGAAGAGCAGGTAGCATTTGGAAGGAAATAAATGGACTTAAATATAGAAAGGCAATGTTGTGTGGTGGGTAGAGAGCCAGAATCACATCATGAACACAGGATTTTAAATACTGTCTTTGACATACACTTGCTTTATGACTCAGCCCCATCCCCCACCATCCCCCATAAAGGAGCTCTCTGAAACGTTAGTTACAGAACAACTGTCTGTCTGCATTGATAAAGGGAGTTTTCTCCCTGAATATGAACTTTACCAATAACAGGTCTGGTTAAAAAAAAAAATACAGCATAGATGTAAGCAGATGAATGTAATTGAAGTTGCCACACAAGGTTTTTCTGCACATTGAAGCTGATATCACTTCACAGATATCATATTGTATCACTTTAAATTCATTAACAGGAAGAACAATAACCAGATTCATCCATCTGTATCCTGTTTATACTCCCATTGTCACCTACACTCATTTGTTAAATAAGCTCTCCATTTTCATTTCAGGGCCAATGACCAAAATAATCAAGCATCTGTAAGCCTATCTTCTACCTATTTAAGTCAAATTTAATTCTAAGGATAGATAATAGTTGTTGTGCTGCTCTATTCTTTAGGGAATTTTTTTGTTTTACACAATTCATGCAAAAATTACAAACCTGCACCATTTTTTAATGCTACTGTAACTTCTTGAATTGCTATCATCTTGAATGAGATTTCATTAAAATGAATGCTTTTAAATTTGTTCTTATAAATTCATTACAGTACTATATCCAACTTGTATGGTCTGTCTCAAAAAGTCAGTTTTGCACTGTAGTCAAACCTCAATATTTTCAACCCTAAATTCCTTTTTTGTCTAAAAGAGTTGTGCATACTTTTCTGGAATTTCTGGAAGCTGCTACCACTGCTCCTCTAAACAGACATTCTAGCATTCAGTGTGACATTCTGAAAAAGCATCAAAATAAGCTCAATATCATCTCTATACAACTCTCCATATAACCCTAAATTTATTTAGCTTTGAAAAAGTGAACATGTTACCAAATGGGTACATTTATTTTGTTGGTATCAGTGTGTGTGTATATGTATATGTGTGTGTGTGTGTGTGTGTGTGTGTGTATACGTATTTAACTCCTAAAAATGAAATGAGGGAAAATAGGAATGGTCTAAGTTGTGTTTTCAAAAATATTAAAATGTAAAATAATAGCTTCTACTTGTTAAGATTTATTATTTATTTTTTTTTTTAATTTAGAATAAGATGGTAGTTTATTTAGAGGAAGAGGCAGGGAAGGGAAACCATGAAAGAAGTCCTTGGACTTCTCATGGGGAGAAGGCATGGCACATAGGGAGAGTGGCTCTGAGATACCAATCTCTTTGAACAGGGGACTGGCAGGGGTGACCATTTGACTGTGGAAAGTTCCTTTATTGAGGGAGGACCATCCCCCACTGGTGGTGGCTGGAGAAATAGGGTGAGGGGTGGCTGCATATCTCTGAAGCCATCTCCTCAGGACACAAAGGAAGCAGCCACACCTAATCTTATCTCCCCAGGGTTGAGGGAGACTAGAATGAAGGGTGGAGGTCTAGAAGCTAGCTCAGTCCAATCTGGTTCCACTTATCTCTTTAGGTGTGTCTGTCCTTTGGTTTAGTTTCTCAAGGAGAAGGTTCTTTGATGTGCCCCAGAGAACTTCTGGGGTGTTATGGACCCATAACATTTCCCACTTCTCTATACATAAGGTAAAGAGACAAAGATTCTTCTGAAACTGCTTCATGCTGAATGAGGGTCAAAGAAATCACGGTTCAGGGGAGGGGGAGGGAAGAAGTGGAGAAGGCCTGGTCCCCAGTATGAAGAGCTGTGAGGTCCCAAGGTTGAGTGGAGACAACATAGGCACAGTGGATATCTGCCATGAATCCTTGAGCCTAGATGGAACAGACTTAAACAAAGATTTTAAAAGAAACCAGGGCAAAAAAAAAATGAAAAAGGGTTTATCAGATAAGGAGTAAAAAGCATTGCTGCTTTTTTTTTCCCCCAGTGGAAGCTGAAAAGACTGAATGCAAGACAGGGTGTGGCCTGCCTTACAAGAATTAAGTAATCAGATCAAAGCTTAGTTCTGTGAAAGGCAGTGTCTGTCTACATTTTAGGGTCCTTTCCCCATCCCCACTTTGTGCCTTGATTGAATGCTAGGACCTGAACAAAAGAGTAAGACAGAGGTCACGCTTGAATCATCCCTAGACTTGCCTCCTACCTCCAGTTTGGCCATAGGCTTGGACCTGGAGATGTCAGTGACAAGGGACAAAGAGGTAGGAAAGCTGGCCTCATCTTCATGGGGCGTTCCCCACTCCTGTGTCCCAGTTTACTGCAGCTGCCAGAATCCTGGGCACCCAGAGATCTGCTGGTAGCAGATGTGATGGCTACTGCTATTAGTGAGGCTTGGTCTATGGAGTGGGCACAAGCCATTTTTTTCTCTCTTTGGCTACCACAAGGTTCCTGTTATCAAAAATCTTAAAAACAATATCAGGGGCGGCTAGGTGGCGCAGTGGATAATGCACCGGCCCTGGATTCAGGAGTACCTGAGTTCAAATCCGGCCTCAGACCCTTGACACTTACTAGCTGTGTGACCCTGGGCAAGTCACTTAAGCCTCATTGCCCCGCAAAAACAAAAAAAAAAACAATATCAAGGAGTTGTGAGGATGGAGTTTGGGAACTCAAGTCTAACTTTTGGAGTTCTCTCCTAATGTCAGGAGCAGATAGGCTGATAAAATGCCTATTGAGGACAGTTATTCCTACATCTCTTTCTCAAATTTGTGAGTTCTAATTTAGTCCAATCTTAGAATGCACCCCAGTGGTGAGCCTTTCAGTACACTCCCTTTCTGTCCCATGACTGTACCCAGATCATGTCCTGTCTAAGGAGAATGGTATGAATGTGGTTCAGATGTGAGGTTTAGCTTTCTCAAGGGAGAGAGGCACCAGCTGCCTGTCTCATGGAAGAGCAGAGCTCTGGCAAGGGATAGACATAAAAGAACAAAAGTTCTTACCCATAAATGTGGAGTCCGAGGGTCTGAGCGTGGTTCAGATGTCTAGCTGAGCTTTTGGCAAGGGAGGGGGACCCAGGCTGCCCGTGTACTGTCACGTGCAAAAGCTGACAGTCTTTACCTTTCTGTGACTCAAACGGGAGGTTTGTGTGCCAAGAGAAAAGAGGGAATTTCCTGTCCCCTTCAAAGTTTGGGGGCCAAAAATGTCATGGGCAAAATGGGGTAAGGGGTAAGGGGTAGGGGTTTGCGATAGGGCATAGGAGTTTGGGATTGGAGTCCTTAGTAATTCCTCTTTAAAGAATTATACCCTCTTGCACACAAAAGCAGTTAGAATAAGATGGTAGTTTATTTAGAGGAAGGGGAAGGGAAGGGAAACCATGAAGTCCTTGGACTTCTCATGGGGAGAAGGCATGGCATAGAGCGTGTCTCTGAGATACCAATCTCCCAGATTTATAATTAATAAAGCAAGTTTGAGGATATTATTTCCTTTAATCTGTTCAGTACACATAGACAACTAGTTATTTTTATCCTCAGTTTACAACTGAAGATGTACCTTTCATTCCATTAGGGAGACTCTAGCTATGGAAAGCAATATGGCACAAGGATGAAAAGACTATAGTATTTGATGTCAAGGGAGTTGTATTTAAATTCTAGCTTTTCTAATTACTATTTTTGTGAGTTCTGGTGATTAATACAGCATTTCTTGCCTTAATTTCCACATTTATAAAATAAGGAGGATAAACTACATAATCTCTGAGGAACCCTCCAGCCACTAATTTATGATGTTATGACATTCTCTCATGCCAGTTAGTATAGCTAGTAAGGTAAACAATCTAGTATTCCTTCAGTATATGAGGTTACAAATCATGCCATAATTACAGAAAATGAATGTTGCTTGTGTAATTGACAGAATACTGAAGTGGATTTCAGTAGAGCCAGGTTCTAAAAGGCCATGCATGTTACATGAGGCTAGTCTTTTGATTTTTCTGTGCCTTTCTGTATCTTGAAAATGATGGAGTTGGACTCAATGATGTCTCAGGTTTGTTCAAATTCTAAGATTCTAAAACTGGTCTTATGAGTTTCCTGACAACACAGTTAATGAATGATTTGATCTCCTTACATGTTTTTCATTCCATTAAACGAACATTGAATTCTATGAATCTATCCTTTTAGTTATGTTGTAAGTAAGGAAATGATAGTCATCTTCAGAATAATTTTCAGCTAGGTAATTATAATTAGTGAACAAGATCTTTTTTTAGAGTCAAAAGAAGTACAGTATCCTTTGCCTACCATTGTTAACATTATTTTCTTTCATTAGATTTTAAAGCTCAGTTTGGAAACAGAAGTACTTAACAACCAAAGGAGAGAGTTAATATAGTACATAAGTTAGGATTCAGAACTATCAGCATAGGCTAGAACACTGGACTGGCTCTAAAAAGAGATAATTGTGTAATCTTACATTTAAATTAAAAAAAAAACTTTATAATTCAAGGTACATGAGGTATGGCTAGATAGCACTTAGTCTAAGAGATATGGCAGAAGGAACTAGAGAGTTGTTTGCTCAATGAGAGTAAACAGTGTGATTGGGAAGGTACATAAAGAAAGGCATAGTTTCTAGGTTTAAAAAAGTAATAGTCAAATTGCTATCCTTCCATGGTCAGTCAACATCTGGATTTTTTTCCTGATTACTAGACAAGGAAAGATATTAAATTTCAAAGCAAACAGAGGGAGGCAATCAGAATAATTAAGGGCCTAGAATTCAAGTCAAAGGAGGATGTATTGAAGGAAAGGAAAATGTATACACTTGAGAAGATAAGACTTTGCGGCATATATTAACTGTTTTAAATAACTGGAAAAGTTGGTATACAGAGAGAAATTCAATTTAATCTGCCTCTCAAAGGCACACCAAGGAGCAACAGATAGGAGTTGATATTGGGAAACATTTCCCTACAATTAGAGTTATCCAAAAGTAGAATGAGATGGCTTAGGGATGTCTTCTTTAGAAATCTTCAAACCAAGGTTGGATACCTGACTTGTAGATGTCATAGATAGATTTTTTTTTTCAGATAGGGCTGAATTTGTTAAGTATTTTATGATTCTAAAAGAGGCCAGAGGGGCAGCTAAGTTGCACAGTGGATAAAGCACCAGCCCTAGATTCAGGAGGACCTGAGTTCAAATCCAGCACCAGACACTTGACACTTACTTGCCGGGTGACTCTGGGAAAGTCACTTAACCATCATTGCCTAGTGAAAAAAGAAAAAAGAAAAGAAAAAGAAAAAGAAAGTAAAAGAGGACATTTTTTTTCAGTATCTTAAATATTAGAATATTCACATAATCATGAAATCTTTGGGGTGAAAGAAACCTTAAAGGTAAGTAGAATGTCAATCCACCCATTCAGAAATATCTTCCAAAGCTTCCCTGAGAAGGCACCATCTATATTTTGCTTGAGCTCCCATGGCAGCAAGGAATCTGCTGCTTTTTATGGCATTTTTATTTGTTTTGTTAAACATTTCCTGATTAATTTTTTCCATAAATGTATTAAAGTATTTTATTGTTTTCCAGTTACATGTAGAGATAGTTTTCAACATTTCTTTTTATAAGATTTCTAGTTTCAAATTTTTATCTCTCCCACCCGAAAAACAGCAAGCAATCTGAGATAGGTTACATATGTACAACAACATCAAACATATTTCTGCAATAGTCATGCTGTGAGAGAAGAATCAGAGCAAAAAGGAAAAACCTCAAAAAAGAAAGAAAAAAAATAGAAATATTGTGGTTCAATCTGTGTCTAGATTCCATAGTTCTTTTTTTCTGAATTTGATTAAGACACAATGTTGTTGATATGGTGTACAATGTTCTCCTGGTTCTGCTCATCTCACTCATCATCAGTTCAAGCAAGTCCTTCCAGATTTCTCTGAAATCTGCCTGCTTATCTTTTCCTACAGCATAATAGTATTCCATGACATTCATATACCACAACTTGGTTAGCCATTCTGCAATTGATGGGCATCCCCTCAATTTCCAATTCCTTGCCATCACAAAAAGAGCAGCTATAAATATTTTTGTACATATGGTTCCTTTTCCCTTTTTTATGATCTCTTTGGGAAAAAGACCTAATAGAGGTATTGCTGGGTCAAAGGGTATGTACAGCTTTATAGTCCTTTGGGCATAGTTCCAAATTGCTCTCCAGAATGGTTGAATCAGTTCATAGTTCTATCAACAATGCATTAGTGTTTGAATTTTTCCACAGTTTCTCAAACATTTATTATTTTCCTTTTTTGTCATATTAGCCAATCTGATAGGTGTCAGGTGGTACCTCAGAGGTATTTTAATTTGCAATCTCTAATCAATAGTGATTTAGACCATTTTTTCATATGGCAATAGACAGCTTAGATTGCTTCATCAGAAAACTGCCTGTTCATATCCTTTGACTATTTCTCAATTGGGGAATCACTTGCATTCTTATAAATTTGATTTTGTTCCTGATACATTTTAGAAATGAGGCCTTTATCAGAAATACTGGCTGTAAAAAGTGTTTCCCAGCTTTCTGCCTCCCTTCTAATTATGGCTGCATTGCTTCTGTTTTTACAAAACCTTTTTAATTTAATGTAATCAAAATCATCCATTTTTCATTTCATAATATTCTCTATCTCTTGTTTGGTCATAAACTATTCTCCTTTCCATAAATCTGAGAGGTAAAGTATTCCTTCCTCTCCTAATTTACCTATGGTATCATCTTTTTATGTCTAAATCATGTACCCATTTTGACCTTATTTTATAATAAGGTATAAGATGTTGGTCTGTGCCTAGTTTCTGGCATACTATCTTCCAGTTTTCCCAGCAGTTTTTGTCAAATACTGAGTTCCTCTCCCAGTAGCTGGAGTCTTTGGATTTATCAAACTACGTTGCTACAGTCATTTACTACTGTGTCTCCTGTGCCTAACTTATTCCATTGATCCACCACTATTTCTTACCCAATTCCAAATAATTTTGATAACTCCTGCTTTATTTTTTTTGTTTGTTTGTTTTGTTGTTGTTGTTGTTGTTGTTGTTGTTGTTTTTTAGTGAGGCAATGGGGGTTAAGTGACTTGCCCAGGGTCACACAGCTAGTAAGTGTTAAGTGTCTGAGGCCAGATTTGAACTCAGGTACTCCTGACTCAAAGACCAGTGCTATATCCACTGCGCCATCTAGCTGCCCCAACTCCTGCTTTATTGTAGAGCTTCAGATTTGGTACAGCTGGCCCACGTTCCTGTGCATTTTATTTTTTCATTTGCTCCCATGGTATTCTTGACCTTTTGTTTTTCCAGATGAATTTTTTCTAGCTCTATAAAATGAGTGTTAGGTAGTCTGATTGGTATGGCACTGAATAAGTAAATTAATTTCGGTAGAATTGTCATTTTTATTATATTAGCTTGGCCTATCCATGAGCAATTGATATTTTTCCAATTATTTAGATCTGATTTGATTTGTGTGAAAAGTGTTTTGTAATTGTGTTAATAGAATTCCTGGGTTTGTCTTGACAAATAGACTTCCAAGTATTTTTTATTGTCTACCATTACTTTAATTAGAATTTCTCTTTCTATCTTTTGATGCTGAACTTTGTTGGTCATGTATAAAAATGCTGATGATTTATGTTGATTTATTTTATATCCTGCAACTTTGCTTAAGTTGTTAATTGTTTCAAGTAATTTTTGAGTTGATTCTCTAGGATTCTCTAAGTATACCATCATATCATCTGCAAAGAGTGATAGTTTTGTTTCGTCCTTGCCTATTCTAATTCCTTTAATTTCTTTTTCTTCTCTTATTGTTAAACCTAACATTTCTACAACCATATTAAATAATAGACATGATAATGAGAATCCCTTTTTCACCCCTGATCTTATTGGGAATGCCTCTAACTTATCTCCATTACATATAATGCTTGCTGATGGTTTTAGGCAAATACTGCTTATTATTTTAAGGAAAGCTCAAACTATTTCTATGTTCTCTAGAGTTTTTATTAGGAATGAGTGCTGTATTTTATCAAAAGCTTTCTCTAAAAGTTTATTCAATTGATATGAAGCTGTAGCTATTGATTGGGTTGTTTTTAAGTCACTCTTCCATGTAAATAAAGATATGCCTTCCTAGAACTTTCACATATTGGTCCTAGTTCAGACCTCAAAAGTTATATCAAATAATTTAGTCACTTATATCTTTAAAAAAGTGATTAAAAAAATTTTGTCCAGGTAATAATGAACCAAATAAATTTATCTCTGAATTAAGGAATAGCTGTAGTCATTGTATTATTATCATTAATAATCATAACAATATGGAAACTTGTAAAATTGATTAATTAAACAGCAAATATTAAATACCTTTTATGTGCCAGAAACTGTGCTAAGCACTTGGGATACAAAGAAAATAAGTGAAATTATCCCTGCCCTTAAGAAAATTATAATCTTGCTGGGCTGGCAATATGCCAATATATAGATATACATAGTGGAGATTCAAAATTAGGTATAAGATTATTATAATGAGGAAGATGAGGAAAAGGATAAAGATGGGGATAATAAATCACACTGTCTTAGGATTGTTAGCCACTGGTCATTTTCTCACTTAATAAATGAAGGAATACAGTGAAGTACAAAGAGGATGTGATTTAAAATATTAGCTTTTTTTTTTTTAAACATATGAGCCATATGAATTGAAGCAAGTGAAAATTAAACTTTAGTTTTCTCATGAAATTTAGCTTTTAGATTCAATAATCTCTAAGGAAAACCTTTTCCATGACTAAATCTGTGACCTTATGAACTCTTGGAAGCTTTAGATGTAGGAGCTTTGACTTTATTATCTTCTTCTGATGGTTTATTTTGATCTACCTTGCCAACAAAGAAACTTTTGATGGTCTGCTGCTTTCTCTACCTGCTCATCTTGCATACCTATTTCTTGGCTTTTAACTCCTTAAAGTGGAGCACTGCTTCCAGGATGTACTGTCCAAGCTACAGGGGGTCCCAGGTGGTGAGATTTGGGCTTATTCTCACCCTGCCTGGCCTGTAAGTAACCACACGCTTATTTGCTCTTTAACCTGGAAGTAGAAATCTGATTGAAATCTGATTCCCTATGGTCAAAAGCTTGGTGTGCCTCTACCCCTCCCCCACTGGGCCATTGCCACTCAAGTCCACTTCCTGAGTAACACCACAGTCCTCACATTCCTGTCTCTGCTCTAGCAGAGACCCCCTACTATTTCTCCCCAGCCAACTACTGGACCCTCTCACCAGCCTGTGAGCCTAGTTTCAGAAGAAACCCCTGAAGCTGAAGATTACAAGGCTCCAGAGGCATGGCCTTCCTGGTGCAGAATCTGCATTGAGCTCCCCTCTCACCCTGTACAGCAGATAATCCGTACCGCCTATTTAAGCTGTCTTTGACTGGACAATAGTCTTACTCTGCTCTTTTGGGGGGTTTTCTGCTTCAGGAATTTTCTTATGGCATTTTTTTGGAGGTATGTGGATGGATTTGTCAAGAACTTGGAGAATCACAGCCTTTCCTCTGCCCCCCCCCCCTTGCATTTTTTTTTTCAGCTTGGCAATGAGGGTTAAGTGACTTGCACTGGGTCACACAGCTAATAAGTATCAAGTATCTGAGGCCATATTTGAACTCAGGTCCTCCTGAACCCAGGGCTGGTGCTTTATTCATTTTGCCTACTAGCTGCCCCCCTTATAAATGCTAAACAATCCTGTAAGGTAGGTACAATTAGGTATTATTATTCCTACATTAAAGAATGGAGGACAGTTAGATTTCTCATGAAGGCCTGAATAGTTTAGGTTGAAAAAGGAGGAGCAAGGTTCTATTCTGGACCCAAAGAGAGACTTCTCATAATGATAAGTTCATGATTCCATCCCTGCACTGAAGTAAATACCTCTGCAACAAAATGTCAATAGAAAATGCAAGTCAGACAAATAAAAATTGCAGTTAGGTTAGTAAATTCTTAGACTTGAGAAGGAAGATTAGGCCTGAAAATTATAAGACAAATGAAGTTATATAGAAGTGAAGTAAAAACTCAACAACACAACTACTCATTGAAGCAGTTCCTGATTAGATTTCACTTAGTTCTAACAGAATCATGTGATTTTTGTTTGTTTGTTTGTTTCCTCTGGCCTCTTTCTATAAGGTACAACATAAGTCAGGATTCTGTTTCCAGTTACCCCAATGTAAACAAAATGTGATTCATTAGCTCGATTATATTTTTTTCCTTTGCAACATACATGGTAAAATTGATATCAAATAATCTTCCTAAAGTTCCCGAACCCTGAGACACAGTAGACATTCATATCTGTACTTATTGAACCCATTCACTGATTTATAGAACTTACATGATATCAAACCTCAGGAGAGAATCAAACATTCCTGCACTGCATGATGCTTCACAAAATATTCTTAAAATCCCACAGTCAAGAAAAAAATTTATAAAAGAAAACACAGTCATCATGGCAGCTACGTTCAATTCAACTCAGCAAACATTTTTTAAATACCTAGGTTCTGTAGCTAAAAGGACAAATATGAGATAGTCCCTGCTTTTTAGGCATGCATATTCTGTGAGGACAGGCAAAAATTACATACAAGTAAATACAAAGAATTAAAAAAACAAAACACAAAGTCCTTTCAGAAGGACAGTGTTAATAAATGTGGGAATTAAAGAAAGCCTTATGTAGAAGGGGCATTTGAGAGGTTACTTGAAGAAAGTTATAATGCAGCTACATGTTACATTGGATAAAGTGTTGTAGTCAGTAAGACCCGAGTTCAAATTCAGCCTCAGAGACTTACTGACTATTTGACCTTGCATATGTCACTTAACCTCAGTTTCCTCATCTATAAAATAAGGGATAGCACTAAACCACTAGGGTTTTTGTGAAGAAAAACTGAAATAATGTTTGTAAAGTGCTTTACTGCTAGCTATCATTATTATTCCAAGAGGTGAAGAAAATGAGTGAGTGAACTACTTATGTGGGACTATCTTATAGTCTGTGATGTTTAAAATCTATATTGTGTGGTCGCCTTAAATTAGAAGCTCTTGTGTCTAGCAGACAGTCATAATACGTGTCCCCCACTTTGAGGGTTACATGAGGTTCATGTATGGCTAACAGGTGGAAAACACAATCTCATGTGCATATTTTTGTATTATTTTAAATATTTGATAATAAGAACATTATCAGAGGCAGTAGTGGGTAGAGAGGTAGCCTTAGGAGGGAGAAAGGGGACTTCAAATCCTACTTCTGACACATAGGACACATAGGACCCCAGAAAAGTTACTAAACCATTCAATGTATTTTTTTGGGGGGGGGGCACTGGGGGTTAAGTGACTTGCCCAGGGTCACACAGTTAGTAAGTGTCAAGTGTCTGAGGCCAGATTTGAACTCAGTTACTCCTGAATCCAGGGCCAGTGCTTTATCCACTTCGACACCTAGCTGCAACCAATGTAATTTATTTTTACTCAAGAATTTGCTTGTATAGGACACAGTTCATATATAACTCAATCTATTATTCTATATCTTTCTAATTATCTTACAAAAATAAGTGGATAAGGGCATAAGAAAGGGGGTGTTGTAAGTTACAGGATTTATACTAAGTTTTGGTGACCTGAAGAGGGGGAATTCTATGTTAGGCCCAGGTTCCAGTTCTGAAGTCATTTGCTTTTTTTTTTTTTTTTTTTGCAGGGAGAGGGGGGACAATGAGGATTAAGTGACTTGCCTAGGGTCACACAGCTAGTAAGTGTCAAGTGTCTGAGGCTGGATTTGAACTCAGGTCCTCCTGAATCCAGGGCTGATGCTTTATCCACTGTGCTTCTTTGAGGGTTCTAATCAGGTTATTGAAAATAAAGGAAGAAAATTAATTGCAGTCATCTACATTCCATTTTGCCTGCACTCCTGCTTCCACTTTCATCAAGAACTGAAGGTCTTGCCCCAGTGACCTGGGCTTTCATTGGGGAGCTTACTTTGCTCTGTCTCAGGCCCACCATGCAAGGCCACTCCATGATGATATGCCACCAAGCAGGCATTCTCTCCCCTCTGTCCTGTCCCCCTTCTAACCTTAGATCTGAGAATCTTTATCAAACAAGCATTATCATATCCTCCTCACCCTTCCTGGTAATTCTCTGTCCAAGTCACTCCTCCCAGTCCACAATTTCCTTTACATAACTATTAAGAGTCTGTGCTCCTTGAGGGCAGGGACTGTCTTGCTTGCTTTGAGGATTGTATTTGTAATACTCAGGACAATACTTGGCACATAGTTGCACTTAACTATTTTTTTAATTCATTCATTCATTCACTCATGGGAAGAATCCAATCTGAATTAATGAAAGAGTGATATGTGTGTGTGTGTATGTGTATGTGTGTGTGTGTGTGTATGTATATATATATATATATATACATATATATTTTAATGTGGTTTCAAAATGCAGATATAGTAACTCAAACTAGGCTTTAAAAACTTTCATTTAAACTGTTCACAAATAGAGGTCCATAGGGGACCTATTTTAATGAAGAGATAAGATAGATTCACAATTACCATATCAATTACTTGCATGCAAATGGATTCTTCTAAAGGGCTTTGAAAAAGTTTATTCTCTCAAGTATTTTAAACATTCTTCTGCAATACTGTTTATATTGCTTTTAATTTGAACTCTATATGAAGGAAGGTTTTCTTCAATAAAAGAAAACTTCTGCTCATCCCTTATCCAAATGATTACAAATTCCAAATGAATGAACTTGGAATTAATGAGGTTTCTCTGCAAAAGGAACCATACTGTATTTCCAATGTTGCCAGTGATTTCCCAACTCTGTGACTTTAGGCAACACGACCATATTTTTTTTTCAAATTTACACTTATAGAACATTTTAGTGACTGAAGGTTATCCAAGGTAATTAGCTAAGGTAATTAGTACTGAGGTACAAATTATATAGAGAAAATATCATCATGATTTTATAGTTAGAAGGGATCTTTTGTTCAGTTGTTTAAAGTTGTGTCCAATTTTTCATGATACCATTTGGGGTTTTCTTAGCAAAGATACTGGAATGGTTTGATATTTCCTTCTCTAGCTCATTGTATAGATGACAAAACTGAGGCAAACAGGGTTAAGTGACTTGCCCAGGGTCACAGAGCTAGTACATGTCTGAGGCCAAATTTGGATTTAGGTCTTCCTGATTCCAGGAAGGATGCTCCATCTACTGGACCACCTAGCCACCTGGAAGGGATCTTGGAATTCATCAGACTGGGTGTCTTGGGCAGAAGTCAAATGCAGGTCTTCCTGATTTCAATTCCAATGCTCTATTAAGAAACACTGCTTCTCATATATGCTTTCTCAAAAATAAACAGGGATTCATAGTCTACTTGATAAAGGATTGAAAGGATGAGAGGAGGTAACATATAATTATACTAGTGAAAACTAACAATTTTACCATTTAAAACAGAGTCTTAAGTCAGCTTTCCAGAAACAGAACAAATTTAATTAAAAGAGGCAAGAATATCCAGGATATTACTGTGCGTGCCTGAGGTAGAGTAGAGATACACATCATTAAAATTAAGGAGTTGAGAAACTGGGAGGTTCAAGGCATTTGAATGTTGTAGGGCAAGAAGTCTGTGATCCAGGTACTGAATTTATTGGGGAGAAAGGGAGAGACCTAGATAGAGGTCCAAACGTGATAGTGACAGAAATCTAAATGGAATAGAATGAACTTCATTTATTTATTTATTCCTTCCTTCCTTCATTCCTTCAGTTATTCATTTAAAATTATAATGAACATTTTTAAAGTTTTGAGTTCTAAATTCTATCCCTCCTTCCCTCCTTTCCCTCCTGCCTCCAAAGCTATAAACAATCAGATATAGATAATACATGTGCAATTATGTAAAGCATTACCATATTAATCATTTTGTATAAGTAAACTTGAAGAAAAGAAAGTGAAAAATATCATGCTTCAGTCTGTTCAATCAATATCAGTTCTTTCTCTGGAGGTGGATAGTATGCTTTATCATTAGTCTTTTGGGATTGTCTTGGATTATTGTATTGCTGAAAATAGTTGTCATTCAGAGTTCTTTATCAATCAATATTGCTGTCACTGTGTACAATGTTCTCCTGGTTCAGCCCACTTGACTATACACCAGTTCATATAAGCCTTTCCAGGACTTTCTGAAATTATCCTGTTTGTCATTTCTTACAGCACAATAATTCCATCACAATCATATACCGCAGCTTGTTTAGCCATTCCCCAATTGATGGGCATTCCTTTGATTTCCAATCCTTATCCACCACTATGAGAGCTGCTGTAAATATTTTTGTACAAATAGGTATTTTTCTCTTTTGGGGGATGTCTTTAGGATTTAAATGTGAGAAAATAATTACCATGCCCCCCCACCCCCATTGAGAGAGCCTAGCTGACCTTTCTAAGGTCAGTCCAGCATCAGGAAGTTACCTCACAAAATCAGAGGATCTGAACTCTGACCTCAGCACATTCTATTCATGGACTGCCTTCAAGTCATGTCAATCAATGGACTTGAATGCTACCAGCCAATTAGCTTGGAGCTGTGTTTACTAACCATCTTTCTTCTGACCTGCAGGGAGCTTCCCCTCTCACAGTCACAGGGATTTCCTCTTTGGGGGCCAGAGACTCATAGGTGAAGGGGCTTTTGCTTTTCTCTCTCCCTTAGACCCTAGCTAGGCTTTCCTATCTTTCAGAGGCACATGTTCTCTCTTTACTAATACCTAATATACTTTAATAAATGCTTAAAGCCCCAAACTGGTACAGTAGCCTCTAATTTCTAAGTAACAAATATATTAGAAACCCCAGCTAATTTTCCCTACACTTGGGACAGTAATATAGGTGACCACACATTTAGTTTTACTCATCACATAAATCTAGCAGTGATATTGCTAGATGAAAGGGTATACACAGTTCTCTAGCCCTTTGGGCATAGTTCCAAATTGCTCTCCAGAATAGTTGGACCTGTTCATAACTCCACCAACAGTGAGTTGGCATCTCAGTTTTCCCACATCACCTCCAACAAATGGAGTGAACTTTAAAGGAGAATTGATTGTTGAATAGTAATGGAAGAGGGAAGTTTTGAAAATGGTAACAGGGAACAAGCAGTATGCTACCTATTCTTCCTCCACCTATGTGTCAGTGAGAGAAAGAGCAAGACTAAGAGAAAGAAAACTAGAATGAAGGGAAACTTGTTAAAAATAGAGGACAGTTAACTCCTAAGTCCCTAAAACTTGTTTTTTTTTACAATGTTGTCTCGTTGTTCTCTGGGTTCTTCTCGTTTCATTCTGCATTAATTCATACAAGCTTCCAAATTTTTCTAAAAATGAATTTACTTTCCTTGACCAAGCAATGTATTGAGTCTTTTTTTTCTTTCTTTATTTATTTTCCTCTTTTCTTCTCTTTATTTCCTTCCTTCCTTCCTTTCTTTCCTTCTTTCTCACAAGCAATGAGGACAGAGAGAAAATAAATGTTTATTAATTGGTAAAAATAATAATTACAAAACAATAGAGAAAGGTTCCAAAGAGCCCAGAGGAAACATAGAAGAGGCTAGGGAAAGGGGGAAGATCAGGGCTCAGCTCAATAAAGGGAAAAGTTAGGAGAGGTTGCAGAGAAAAGAGGAGTTTCTCTATGTAGAAAGTGATTCTAAATCATGGGGATTCAAGGGTTTGGAGGCAAGAATTTGCTAATCATAAAGCTTGGTGAGTTCCAACTATGGAGAGGCCAAATTACCCACAAGGTTCTAATTAAAATTGTGAGCTGCAGATGCCAACTTTGAGGTGGAGTCTCCTAGGTAATGATGAGATTAAAGAAATTTTATGGGGGAGGGGAAGTAGATTATTTGTTTGATGTGACACATTGCAACTATTATTATAATCAAAGACAAATTTGTTGGCAATATAAAAAGTATTTATTAATCATTTACTCTGTGCCAAATACTATGTTAAGCTAAGTCCCAGAGAGGTAAATAGAAAAAAAAAGCAGATAATTTTTGCTTTTGTAAGGGCCTAAAATTCTAGCTATGTTGTCTAAAATCTAATGAGTGGTTGCCTTAAATGAAAAAAATGTATAGTATCGATCTTTGGGCATTAAGTAATTATTAAAGTATATTAGGGGTTAGTAAAGAGAAACCCGTGGATAAAATGTCCCTATTCTGCCTGTCCCTCCTGCCTCTACCACCAAGCCACAGTCCCGCAAACACAAGGGCCGCTCCTCAGAAGCTTCTCCCAGAACCTCTTGTGAAACAAGAAACAGGGCTGTCCACACACACAGCTTCAAGCTAATTGGCTGGTAACTTTGGCTGACACAACTAACAGGTGGTAACTTCCAGATGCTAAAGTCACATGATTTCCAAGTCATATGCTTTCTCCTCATGGCAGAGCTTCCTTGCAATATCTTGCTCAACAGGTTGGTAGTGCTCTAAATCTCACACTTTCAAGAAGGAGGCTTAGAGAATGCAGAACACCAAAGAGAATCCTACAGCAATGCAGAAGAAATGTCTGGAAGTACTAAAGATTTGTAACAGAGAAGATTACAATGTCCAAGTGTCCATAAGCTAAGAACTTACTCTCTGCAGAACACTGGGAAAGGAGGAAGAAACAGTCTCTGATCCTCAAATAGTCTGTGATGGGATAAGGGAGAGACAAAGCAGCAAACTGATCCTGTACTGATTCTGGATATCCTCCCACTGTGTGAATACTCAAGCCAGGACGTAGAACAAGGGGCAGTTATGTTCTGGTGGGAAGCAGGTCTCAGCTAAGGGACATGATAACCACAGATATCTAGGTCTGGCATAGCGGTATGGCTAGGTGGGTGACTGGCACTCTACAAGACAGAAAGAAAGGAAATATAGACATCCAAGGTGAAGCTACTCCACGGCAGTTACGGAATACAATTAAGACTTACACTGTACTTCCAACGACATGATAGCTAGGTTATATAAGTAACAACTATCTACATTTTAGAGATAATGAAATGGAGACTTCATACCAAAATCACATTTATAAACAAACAGGGATTCACACTCTGTGTGTGTGTGTGAGTCCAATTGTCATTCTCTTCCGTAGTCTTAGAAGACTTAAAGTGTCAGTTCTGATACTAACTCTAATCTCGGAAAACAAAAGTCATATTACCTTTGTAAACCTGTGTCCTCATCTACAAAATGGGAATACTAACACTTTCACTACCTTCTTCAAAGGGTTGTACAGAATGCAGCTGGTAGACTATAAAGTCCTATAGACAAATGTGAGATGATGAAACAGCATCTGATGCTGATTACCTAAGTGACTTTGAATAAGGCATCTAATCTCTGTGGAGCTGCTTACCAATCTGTAAGTTAAGGGATCAGACTAGATGATTTCTAAGGCCCCTACAAGCTCTACATTTATAAACCTACACTTATAATGATTAACCATACCAGTATCCATTCCTTTTATCCCATGTTAAGGTGAAAATATTACATACTCTCCCCCTTTTGTATCTCCCATCAACATCCTTATTTTGAGGAGGGAAAATAAATTTTCAAATGTTTTTGTGTTCTGCATGATTCTCAAACAACCACTACATTATCTTAGTTCTTTGAAATGACAGTCCTTATTTATATAATAGTATTTTTCCCCCTCTTACACTTAAAAGGTAAGTAAAGCTAAGAAAAACATTCAGCTCTTGTCTCCAAGTGTTGCATTCCACACTCATCTCTATCTTAATTCTATTTCTTTTGAGTTGGAAATACTTTGTTTCCTTCTCTCAAACACCGTTAGTGTACCTAAAAACTATAATAAATTTAGGCAGCAGCTGCTACCAAAACCTCCCCTTGAATGAAAGCTACATCTAGTTTAAAACTGAACTTAAAAGAAAGGGGAACCTTGACTGTAAATGGAGTCTTTTGTTCTCATGCAAATAATCTTCAAAGCTGCTCTATGAGTATGGCTTTATAAGACTACTTTTCACAGACTTGAAGAATTGCTGAAGTAAAAGAGGCATGTTAGCAGTCTAGATGGCCAATAACTTTGCCTTTGTTCTTTAGTAAATGTGGATGATAATCTCAAAGATGAATGAGGTAGCCAGGGCTGCAGAGGACCAAACCAAGAAAATTATAGTATTTCTTTTCCCTTTTGTTTTGGGCTGAAAATTTCAGGTGGGAGAAAGGGAATAAAACCAAGTGCATGGTTTCTGAGAAAGCATATTTGATTTATTCAATAAAAACATATCATAAAGGAAAAGCTGTCTTCAAAAATAATCTAGAGTATCTTTCAAGATATTGTTACCTTTGAGAATGTCTTTGAGTTTTCATTGGGGGCACCTAGATGGAGAACCAGATTAAAATGTAATCAGGAAATATTTAACAAAATAAAATGCAATTAAACAAATTAAATATTATAGTTTAAATCTAAAGCAATATGCACCCTCAAGATATCCTTATGTGTGGTTTAGTGTGTTGTTGTTGTCTTTTCAGTCTTGTCCAACTCTTCATGATCCCATTTGGGATTCTCTTGGCAAAGATATTGGAGTGCTTGGCCATTTCCTTCTCCAGCTCATTTTACAGATGAGGAAACTGAGGCAAGCAGGGTTAAGGGACTTGCCCAGGGTCGCAATCTCTGAGTAAGTACCCAGTAAGTGTCTGAGGCAGGATTTAAACTCAAGTCTTCACGTGCAACTTATCTGTCTGTGTGATTTAGTGGGCCTCATTTCTATTTGACTTTGACATAATTGGTATAGACAACCAATACTTCAGGAATTCAGAGGTAAGATCTTTTACTGAGGGCTACAGGAACTGAGGAAGAGTTCATAAAGGAAGTAGAACTCAAGCCAGGCTTCCAAAAAAAAAAGGGTAGAATTTATGTTAATAAAGTGGTTTAGAAGTCCTGAGAGACATTCTAGGAAAGAAAAAATAGTACAAGAAAAGATATGGAAATTAGAATAAGTGTCATGTATTCTAGTCAAATACTTAAACCAATGTGACAGAAGCAGTTGATCTGTGTACAGGACTAGTGGAAGATAAATTTAGAAAAAATAATGTAGACAATCTCAAATTACAGGACATGTCTCTAGGCAGTGGAGAGGTATTGAAAGTTATTGGGTAAGAGATGGAGTGATACAAAGTGGTACTTTAGAAAGATTAATCTGGTGGCAGACTACAGTTTATTGAAGAGGAAATCAGCTGATGGCAGTTAAGACATAAATACAATAATACTGTAATTAAATGACAGCAGTTGTCAGTAGGATTAACCAGAATTCCCAGGCCTGGTTTAATAATAGTGACTCCAATCAAGAAAATACTTGAAGCAAAGTAATAGAAAATAGCAGAATCACCTCACTGGAGCCTGCCTCACAGTCATCTAGGCAAACTTGTACCCAAATTCTTTTACAGTATCTTTGGTAATCCCATCTAACATTCCCTTAGAGACCTTCAGTGATGGGAATCCTACTATCTCTTAAGGTAATCCATTCCCCTTTTGGATGGTGAGATTTTACTTTTTCCTTATATGTAATCTAAATTTGTCTTTCTGCAATATCTGACAATTGATTCCCCTATGGACAAGAAGAACTATTCTAATCACTATTCTCCCTGATAACCCTTGAAATAAATCTTTCAATAATACCCTCTCATGGGGCAGCTAGGTGGCACAGTGGATAGAGCACCGGCCCTGGAGTCAGGAGTACCTGAGTTCAAATCTGACCTCAGACACTTAACACTTACTAGCTGTGTGACCCTGGGCAAGTCACTTAACCCCAATTGCCTCACTAAAAAAAAAATAATTAAAAAAAAATAATAATACCCTCTCAGTCTTCTCTTCTCTACCCTAAATGCCTCAGTTCACTCAACCTGTCATCATGTGACATAATCTCCAGTTACTACATCTTTATTTCCCTCCTTTTAGATGTCCTCTAATTTGTCAGTGACCTTGCAGAAATCTGACACCTAGAACAGAACACAATATCCTAAATGTAATCCGATCAATATGACCAAAAAGAGTATACTGGAATTATCATTCCTCATTCTGGATATGATACACTCTTTATAATATTTAAGTTTAGATCAGCCAATGTAGAAATCTATTTTGCTTGACTATACATGTTTATAACAGGTTTGGGTTTTCTTATTTTCTCATTTTGGGGGGAAAGGTAAGGAAAGTTGGAAGGGAAATTTAGTACTATAAATAAAATAAACTTAAATTTTAGAAAAATTGAATTAATACTTTGGGCTACCATTTTACATTATTGACTCATTTTGACCTTAGAATCACATATAACTGTTTTTTCAAGATTTTTTTAGCCATACTGTTTCCATCCTATACTAGTACTAGGTAGCTCAGTGGTGGCCCTAAAGTTGAGAGAACCTGAGTTCAAATTTGACCTCAGACTTACTAGCTATATGACCCTGGACAAGTCACTTAACCACAAATGCATTAAAACATCTGGGGCCATCTCCAGTTGTCCTGCTATATATCTTTCCCCTGGATGACCCAGATGACTCTGAAGGGGAGAGTGTGGTTGGTGACCTTGCACAGCCCTCCCTCACTTAAAATCCAATTCAGTGCAAGTCATGACATTACCCTGATGTCATGGTCATCTTTGAGAATGAAGGGGGGCAGCTAGGTGGCGCAGTGAATAAAGCACCGGCCCTGGATTCAGGAGTGCCTGAGTTCAAATCCGGCCTCAGACACTTGACACTTAATAGCTGTGTGACCCTGGGCAAGTCACTTAACCCCCATTGCCCTGGAAAAAAAAAAAAAGAGAGAATGAAGGACAAACAACAACAATAATTGTACATGCTTTAACCCAATTATAATATTTCACTTTAGTGTCTCATCACTTCACCTTACCAGATTTAGCTTATTACTCTAGCCTGGAGAGAATTTTTTGGCTCTTAACTATTATTTAGGGGTGTTAACTCTCCCTCCCATATTGATCTCATTTACACCTTTGATTAACATGGTTGAAGGTCTGACAATGCCACTTCATTGCTTAAAAGTATTCAGTGGTTCTCCATTGCCATTAGGATAAAACTTTTGTCCCATAGCCCATATAATAGAACCTTGCATATAGTATGTACAAATATATGTATAGACATATACATGTATATATATATGTATATATATATATATATACACACACGCATGTATATACATATATACATACAAATATTTTTCCAGCATAATTCCCAAACCTCATACACTGTCATTTCTTCTTGTAAAGAATTGTCCTACAAACAGTGGGCTTAATAAACTGTCTTTTTTTCTCCCTTACCTATGTGTGTGTGTGCGTGTGTGTGTGTGTGTACATATACACACAGGTATACCTGTACACACATATGCACACATACATATGCATATATATACATATATGCATTCATGTATATGAATATGAACGTGTACACATGTATGTATTTAATGTATACACACATATCCAACTCAGAGTGATGGATCTGAAGTCTGGAAAGGCTCAGCTCAAATCTGACCTCAGATACTCTTTAGCTGTGTGACCTTGTATGAAGCTGTTTGCCTATTTCTTCATCTTTCAAAAGGGAATAATGATAGCACCTATCTCCCAGGGTTTTGGTGAGCATCAAATATGATAATGTTTGTAAAGTACTTAGTACAATCCCTGGCACATGGTAGATACTATATAAATGTTAGAGATGATATACATATATATTATATATGTCATATATATGAAATAGCATAAAGCAAAGTATCTTGAATGTTAGAAGTTTACTATAAATGAACAATATATATGAGATATATTCATATATACATATATATGAAACATCTACTGAATGTAAGGCATTCAGTAATGCCTTGTGTATGTATAATGTTGGGTGGTATAAGCATTATATAAATGCATAATTCAATTTTATGTCTTCATTCAAACCATTCACAAAATTTGTTAAATTGTGTATAGCCAAAGATACATCCTTGAAATACTCCAATAAAGATCTCTGTCTAGATTTATATTGATCTACTAATGACTTCTCAGAATGAGAATCAATCACAGATTTTTCTCTTTGGGTATGGTCATTGAACTACTTCCAAATCTATCTAACTATTGTTATTTTCCCTATACCTTTCTATCCTGTCCACAAAGATAGCATTAGTGACATTATCAATGCTTTGCCAAACTATAGTTAAGCTATGCCTATAGCATTTCCTTTTTCTACTATATCTGTGCTTTCTTCCCAGTCCTAAGTCTATTCACATTTGTAGGGGCCAAATTTATTATGGGGAGAGTTAATTGGGTGGCTTGCTGTAATATTGGGATTCAAAAAATAATGAGAGACCTTTAGGTCCAAAGTTTCCTCCCTTCCAAACTGCCTCTTTTTAGTTATTTCTCCCAGGCTAATAAGGAAGGAGATTAACAGCCTTTTTTTCCACAAACGACCCAGGTTTTATTGATGGAAAAAAATTTACAACAAAGGTGAAGTTAATAAAGCCAGGGAAAAGGAAATAGGGGAAGAGAAAAACGGATAAGCTTTCTGGCTTTAGCAAAGAATGACTCAAACCCCAAACTTGCTTCCAGTTCAGCTAGCTCGAAGAGCTGGCCTTGCTTCTAATAACTCACCACCTGGGGTCCATAGTTTCAATGGGAGTCAGCTGTGTAGTCCCTCTCCACTCTGCTATTGAAGCTCATGAAATGGAAAAAAAGAGCTCCTCAGCCCAAGTATTCCCCTTTTCTACTGTTTCTCTCCCTCCCCCAAAAGGGAGGTCCTTCAAGTTAGTTGGCTGAGAATGGTCCCCCTGCTGACATCCGTATTATACATCACTCAGGGCTGGCCAGGTGTGGCTTCCAATTATTCCCAAGTAGGTACTTAGTCAGTTTCTCTTTCTCACCTAATTCAAACAGTACTAAATCAATCAGGTGGGACCCCTGGGCGTCTGCTAAATTCCATTATTTTATCGCACATTGGAGGGGAAAACAGAAGGAAAAAAAATTAGTCTTCTTTCCATCATTCATCATCTCATCTCTTCCAAGTGTAAGTTCTATCTTTTAGTGATCTTCCTTTTGCCCTAAACACAGCTTGAAAAGTGACTTGCTTAGGGTCACACAGCTAGTAAGTGTCAAGTGTCTGAGGCCAGATTTGAACTCAGATTCTCCTGAATCCAAGGTCGGTGCTTTATCTACTGAGAGCTTCATCATTCTTAAAACTCATTGGCATTTTTAGCTCATTTAGTGTTTTCAAAGCTATTTCTTCACATGTGGCCCCCTCTTTTATATTAATTCACAATTACCTGAACTTGATTCTGGTATACATATACACTAATATGTAGGTCTCTGTGTGTGGGTGTGTATATACACACACAGATATACAGATATACATACATATGTAGGCCTGTGTGTATATATATATATATATGTTTATATATAGATGTGCATATATATAATTATCTGTGCATTTGTCCTTATGTATATATACATATGAATTATAATTATGCATATATATTATTTGTTCATATATGTATACACAGATATACAGTTACATATATGTATCTTTATATCTGTATATGCACACATATATGATATGCCTAGACATGTCTCCTATCTAAATTAAGCAATGACTTTCCAAGGCATCTACAATGCTTTCTTAAGATACTTTTCCCTTTCCTTCCTCACCAAGTTCATTTGAATTTGTATCTTCAGAATTTTATCCTTCCAAAGTTGTGATCCCTCCTTGGCTGCTTTCCCTTTGTAGAAGTTTGGCCATATTTTTAAACCTATATTTTAACTGAATTCTCTCAATACTTAATTTATTTGTCAGATTGTACTTGATTTTCCTCTATAATAACAATTAATTGATTAATAATAATTACAATATAGTGCTTTAAAGGTTGCAAAGTACTTTACATATTTATTTTAGCCTTATTATAACTCTATGAAAAAATAGGCTTTTATGGCACCCCCATTTCACACATGAGGAAACTGAAGTCAAGAGGTTAAAGGACTTAAAAGGAGTTACATAAGTGGTAAATGTCTGAGGCAAGATTTGAACTAAGTTCTTCCTGTCTCTAAGCCTGGCACTCTAAACACTAAGCTATTTAGTTTCCTTACAGTTGAGAATCATCCTCCTGAAGTTCCTATCATTTCTGCTTCAGCAGTGCCTATTTTTCATCAGAATTGGGTCCAGAAAAATAGTAATTTTTCTCTTCTGCATAATGAAATTATTAATTATGTATCATTAAGGCAGAGACAGAGAACTGAAGCACACTCCTGGAGAGTTAACTATTTTTACTATATGCCAGACTTGTGATCTATTTCCTTCATTCTTCATTCTTGCTTCTGCCTGAGTAACTACAGTATACTTCCATGGTAATATTATTTTTCTTTCAGCTATTTATCTTCACTAAAATAACTGTCATCATTCAGCCCCTCCAGTGGATTTCCATACATGTACTCCTTTGTTTTGTTTTGTTTTGTAAGGCAATTGGGGTTAAGTGACTTGCCCAGGGTCACACAGCTAGTAAGTTTCAAGTGTCTGAGGCCAGATTTGAACTCAAGTCCTCCTGAATCCAGGGCCAGTGCTTTATCCACTGTACCACCTAGCTGCCCCCATACATGTATTCTTTTGTTTTTTTGTTTTTGTGAGGCAATGGGGGTTAAGTGACTTGCCCAGGATCATACAGCCAGTAAGTGTCAAGTGTCTGAGGCCGGACTTGAACTCAGGAACTCCTGAATCCAGGGCTGGTGCTTTATTTGCTGTGCCACCTAGCCACCCCCATACTTGTATTCTTAATACAAAACTATTGTTTATTCTGTTCTGCTTGAATCAAATGTAAATTTCCCTTCCTGCACTCTGGATACCATTATCAAAACTAAACAGTCCTAATTATCAAGGAGCTAACATTATACTGGAAGAAAACAAGAGAGACATAAATATAAAATGTATACAAAGTCATTTCCAGAAATGAGTCACCCCAAAAGGATTTTTGTTGGAGTTGGCATCATAGCTAAGTCTTTGGAGAAATTAAGTGGTGATAAGACAGAGTCTTTCAGGAGGCCTGGAATCCTCTTGCTCTCATTTGATCTTTGCAATAATACTGTGAGGCAAATAGTCATCCTCCTACTGTAATAATTATGATGCTAATATAAATGGCTGACATTTGTAGAAGTGCTTTTCATTTTCACAAAGATCTTTAAATGATTTAATTTGAGATTCACAACAACCTTTAGAGGCAGGAACAAAAACAGGTCTTACTACACTTGAGGCTAATGAAGCTCAAGGTGATTAAGTGACTTGTCCAGTTGGAATAAGTTCATTGCCTTTAGAATTACAAAGAACCTTAGAGATCACCTAGTCCGATCCCCTTATTTTACAGCTGTTGAAATAGGTCCAAGAAAGTAATAGGATTTGTACATTGTTAAGTAGCTAGCTAAGCAAGGACTTGAACTCAGAATCTCTGCTCTAAATTCTGGGCCCTGTCTCCCAAATAATTGGTAGAGCTAACATCTGAACCCATGTCTGCTTACCCAAAGTTTAGAGTGTTCACCAATAAAGCAAATGATTTGTTATTTAAATGAAGGGAACCTAGCCACTCTTTGTCTGGAAAACCCCAATGAATTCATTCCTCATTAATCAAAAAAAAAAATCAAAAATTTTTTAAAAAAGAGCAAAGAGCAATAGAAAGAGTATTAGATTTCAATTCAGAAAACGGGGATTCGGTTTTGGCTTTGCTACTTCTGTGATCATTAATAGGTCACTACATTCTCTGGGCTTCAGTTTCATCATTAAAAAAATGAAGAGGTTGGACCAAATATTCTTCCATTTCTGGCTTGAAATTCATGACCCTATGGTGTAGAAAATATACAAAAGACAACTAGATTTAAAAAGTAAACACCAAAAGCTTAGAAAGGCATTAATAGGTCAAGACAAAGCATTAGGGGAAAAAAAAAAAAACAGATCATTAAGCAGAAAGAAACAAAGGTTGTGTTTATGCCAGAGTGTTTGTTTGTTTACCCCCTGTAAGGGGTTAAAATTCTAGCTATAGTGTCTAAAATCTCTAATGAGTGGTTGCCAATAAATTATAAGCTTTAGCAAGAGTTAGACTTTTAAGCATTTATTAAGGAGAATAAGAATTTGGTTAAGAGAAAGAGAAAGCCCTAGATTCATCTATCTATTAAAGGGAGAGCGCATTTATAGGTCCCTTCTCCACCAGAGTCCTGACAAAAAAGAGTGAGAGAGCCAGCCTCACCCCCTCTTCCTCCCACAAGTAAACGTCACTTCCTGACGCCAAAAAAAAAAAAGCTGCATGGCCTTGCCCTCAGAGGCCTTTTCCTCATGGTGGAGCTTTCCTACAGTAAGTCTCTAGCAAGTGGCGTGATTCCAATCATCACACCCCAAAGACCAATATGCTAGTTTATGCCTTTAGCCCATGGTTAATAGCACCTAAATGTGCCTCTTTATTCAGGATTCACTGAGGTATAGACTCCATTGTAAATTGAAAATTTATATTTTTTTTCCTGTCATCTCTGGGCAGTTCTTCTCTAGGATATAAAATTCCAGAAGAAGGAGGAAGAATTATAGAGATGTCAAAGAAAGCTAATGACATGAGTTGGAAAGAGTAAGACTCAAGAATCCAATTGTGAAATCTGAACTAGAATGGGCTACATTCACTCACAGACATATAAATGAAGCCAAATTCAAACATTCATTCTCTTCCTTCCCCTCTCTTCCCCCATTACTGATCTAAATACCCAAGGAAGCTTAAAATGCTAGATAATAAAAATAATTTGTTGCATTATAACCTTCTTGAGGACTGAGACCCTACTAATTGGCAACTCCCATAGCTTCCAGCATGGTTCTTTGCATGAACTAGATACCAAGTGAAGGATTGTTGAATGAATGATTGAATGGTTGAATGAAGGGATAGAAGGATGGGTGATTAAGTGAATGGATGGATGGATAGATGGATGGATGGATAGAAGAAAATAGTATTACCTCAACTGAAATGAATTAACAGTTTGGCGTGGAAGCCAAGAAAATGAATATGATATTGGGCCGAACTAAAAGAGACAGAGTCTAGCACTAAAGAAATGGGAGTCCTGTTATATGTTGACCTGATTGGACAAGATCTAGATTACTGGGTTCAGCTTTAGATGTGACATTTTAGGAAGGAAATTGATAAACTGGTGAGAATCCAGAGGAGGGCAACCAGGATGGAGAAGGGCCCTCAGTTTATGTCATGTGAGTATCAGTTTAAAGAACTACAAATATTTGGCTTAGAGAAGATTAAGAGGCCTAAGATAAGCACCTTCAAGTATTTGAAGGGCAACTAGTCTTCTTGGCCCCTGAGAGCAGAACTAGGTATGCCAGATGTAGTATGCAGAGAAACAAATATAAGTTTGATATAACAAAAATTCCTTCACAACATGAGCTACACCAAAGTGCAATTGGCTGCCTTAGGAAGCTCTAGTATCTCATTACAAGTATTCTAGTAAAAGTTAGATAACAACTTTTCTCATGTGGTGTCAAGGGGATTCTTGATTTAGGTACTCGTCGCTAGATAGTCTCAGAAGTTCCTTCCACCTCTGAAATTCTGTGATTTTTATTTTTTTATCCAATGAGACACAATTGAGATGAGAGTGTCATGTGAGTAGCAAAATGATATATGAAAGCTGTATTGCCACTCATTACTTCTGCAACGATTATCATCACCATAATTTATTTCATCTTGGAATTATAGCATAATGATTTATTTTTTTATTAACTAGCTGCTTGGCCTAGGGGGAAGAAAAAAGGGAGGCATTCATACATATGCCATTAAGTTACTTATTAAGGTAGGCTTAAAGGAATGTTGGCTTCATTGCAGACAATGAATGTTCATTTACAGAGAGAGAGAGAGAGAGAGAGAGAGAGACTTTGAGACTTCTCTGGGCTCTTACAAATGAACAATTCTGTCTAAATTTATTAACAGACCTGACTAGGAAAATGGAGAAAATGCACAGCAAAAGCCTGCCAGCAGGTGGAGATATTTCCTAGTTAGGAACAGGTCTTAAACTGCTCAGAGGTAAAGGATAAAGTCAGGGATGTGGCCATTGGGCCTAGGAAGGTTCTCTGAAATCATTCCCACTTTGTGAATTGTAGAGATGGATGTAAGATGGGGGAGGAGGAGGATGACCAGAAATAAACCATAGGAACATCCTCATAAGGGATTAGAGCCATAGAATGAGTCAGAATGTGGTCCCTTGCCCAGAACATGGACAACCTTGAATGGGGAAAGACATGGTTTATTGTCACTGGCAGATTTATGGAAGATAGAGATAGATAGAATGCAATGGGAGACCGTTTTGTCAGGTTGAGAGCACCACCTCCCACCCTTTTCTAAATAATCTTGGACTTCGAGCTAAAAAAGGATGTTACAAATCTAGTACAAAACTTTCATTCTACAGTCATAGAAACTGAGGCTCTCGGTGATTGAGTGACTTGCCCAAAGTCACATGAATATATGTGGCAGAGCCAGGATTTAATATCAAGTTGTCTAACTACAAATTAGGGGCTCTTCCCACTGTACCATGCTTTCGTGTGTGTGTGTGTGTGTGTGTGTGTGTGTGTGTGTGTATGTGTGTGTGTAGCTAATTAGCCAGCACTACCTCATCCCCCTGATTCCCTGTACCTCTAAACAATTAAGTAGGGGTAATGGTAGAGGTAGTGATAATGATTCAGATACATGGAGCCAAATCCTAGTGATGACCTTGCCTGTAACATCTGGGATGCTCTCAAATGGGCACCAAATGAGATAAAAAGGTATTTGAGTTCAATTAGTCAGAAGTGCTGCCTAGTCCGAGTATGGATGACCATGTCATTACAGACTTACTTCTAGTGAACTAAATCCCCATTAAATATAGGGAGTGGGGTCAAGGTACCAAGACCGGCCATCATAGATGAGATGCCAAGGGTCTGGGGTGAGGCAGAGGAGGCATACATGATTGTCTGCCCAATAACCTTCTGAATAGGTAAGCTTCCCAGTGGAGCCCTCAGAACATTGCTACAAGAAAAGGGAGCATGTCACCAACACAGCTCCAGCTTATCTTCATCTTCCTCTTCTACACTGAATGCTTATTTGGTTCCTTTTCTTCCAAATTGACTCAAAGGAAACAAGTGTGCTGTCATATAATTCAATGATGCTATGGAAGGATATGATGAAGCTATAGAAAGATCAATTTATTTGAATTCAGAAAAACCACTCTTAATCATATCACAATTTGGTTGTTTGACCTTGTAGGGCAGCAGCTAGAAAGAGTAGAGCAAAACCACATATATAGTCAAGAAGACCTGAATTCAAGAACTGCTTCTTGCCAATTTGGTCTGAGGAGAGTCACCAATCTAAGGGAATTTCTATTATCAGTAGTTCCTGAGGCTCATAAAACTACAGGGTCACAGCTAAAACAAACAAGTAGTAAATGGCAAATCACCTATTTAACACAGCTTCTTCATCTATAAAATGGGGAGAATAATATTTGAAATAGTTACCCCCCAACTGTTGTCAAGGAAGCATGTTGCAGTTATTGAAATATATAAGCAGGTATAGTTCTTATTGCTGGAGTACAAAACAGTGGCATCAAACTCAAACAAAAACTAGGTCTAATAAATAGTCTATAATCAGCCTCGTATTGATTTAGAAAACCATATATTAACATCATCTATGTTATATTGTATTTTTACTTTTTTAAAAATGGATTTCCCAATTCCATTTTAATTTGGGCCCTGTCCTACTCAAAAGTGTTGCAGTAGGCCATATGCCTATCTGACACCTCTGATGTAGAGTTTTGCTTCCTTCTGTTTAAATTCCCAAGTTCAAGTGGAAATGATAATGAAGCAGCTTCTGAAACATCATTTGCTTTCTTTACCTTTGGAGGTCTTCTCACGTCCTGCAATTACTCTGCTAATCTTGGGGAAATAAATCCTAAAGTGAAGCAACCAAATACTAAAGCGGTGAAGAGGGATAAGCTCTGTGAACATGAGTGGCTTTACTCAGAACTAGAACTCAATTAAAAAATAAAAACAAATCCAGTGGTGGCTCATTTTGTTTGATTATTTTTGAAGCCCATAATAGAAAGGAAAAAAAAAAGAAGCAAAGGAGTTAGTCTATGCAAATATTCAATTTGTTTACTTCTCTTTGCAAAGTTTTATCCCTCAACAAATAAGGAAAGCAAGGCATTTGAAAGCCGAAGTTTTCTCAGCCGCTTAGAAGATCCATTAAAGCTTCTATGGCCTCTTCTACATGGCAGGGGGGAGAAGAGGCAGAAGAGGTCTTGCAGTGGTAGAGAGTGAGTGGATTCGGCTTCTCTGAACAGAACCTCCCTTGGCCTGGAACAGGGATAAGGAAACCACATGGCCAAAGCTGGACATCCTCTTCCGGGGGTCAGCAAACTCCTGGCCAAGAACCAAATCCATCCCAATGGCCTGCTTTCATGTGCCCTGAGGCAAAATTTTTTTTTTACATTTTAAAATACAATAAAAATATATTTAAGAATATATGTCATTCTTATCTCCTGGACTATACAAAAGCAGGCAATGCAAAAGCAGATCATAGGTGGCATTTGGCCTTCATCCAGAGTTTACCAAACCTTTTTTTAGGCGATAAGTTACTAAATGGTGGGTTAAAAATAAAAGTCTGACCACTTACCACATGAACAAAGGGATGATAATGAGGTCTCATTTAAAGCAAAACTACAGGTCACAAACCAATTATCCAGCACCTGAAGGTTTGAGGCACAAAGCAAAGTCTGGCCTGCTTCCTAGGCTAGAAACACAACAATCCATGTCGGAGATGTTCTTTCTCCCAACTTCTGATTCAGCATCCCTGGCTTCTTTTAAGGGTCAGTTTTGAGGGGTTTTTAATTTTTATTTGTTTTTTTTTGGGGGGGGGTCAATGAAGGTTAAATGACTTGCCCAAGGTCACACAGCCAGTAAATGTTAAGTGTCTGAGGTCGGATTTGAACTCAGGTCCTCCTGAATCCTGGACCAGTGTTTTATCCACTGTGCCACCTAGCTGCCCCTCGAGGGTTTTTTAAATCATATTTTATTTTTTTACCAATTGCATGTTTAAACATGCCACCTTCTTCAGGAGGCCTTTCCTGAAGCCTTCAGATGCTAAAACAATCCCCTCTAAGGTTATCCTATATTTTATTCCATACTTATCTTACATTTAATGACTTAGATATGTTGTCTTTTGCATTAGAATATAAAGTACTTGAGAGGAGAGATTGTAATGTTGTTTTCATTGAAATTTCAAACACTTACTGGCATATAGGAAGGGCTTAATAAATAATTGTGTATTGCTTGCCAAGTTAACAATCATTTATTAAGCCCTTCATCTATGCCAGGCATTGGGCTACATGCTAGGGATACCAAGAACGACTAATACTAGTAATATTACTACTACTACTACTACTACTACTACTACTACTACTACTACTACTACTACTACTACTACTACAACTACTACTACTACTGCTTATAATAATAATAATAATAATAATACTTTTCTCTTAAGGAGTTAAGAGTCTAATAGAGGAGACAAAATACAAATTAATATGTGTGAAAAGGATATATACAGAATAAATTGGAGATTAAAAGGAAGTCCCTAGGATTAAGGAGGACTGAGAAAGCCTTTTGGCAGAAGGTGGCAGCTTGTCTGACACTTAAAGAAAGTCAAAGCAGTCAAAAGGTAAAGATGCAAAGAGAAAAAATTCCAGGCATGGGGGATAACCTGTGAAAATGCTTAGAATCTCGAGGTTTGTTGTTTCCAAAGAATAGCAAGGAGGCCAGCCAGTTTCATTGGATCACAGAGTATTGGGGTGGGAGGACAGGGGAAATAATATATAAAAAGACAGAAAAGATTGGAAGGGGGCAGGTTATGAAGAGTTTCAAAAGCAAATCAGAGGATTTTATATTTGATACTAGAAGTCATTTGGCGTATTTTGAAGGAGGATTGGGGGGATGATATGGTTTCTCCTGTACTTTGGAAAGATCTATTTGATAACTGAGTGGAGGACAAACTGAAGTGGGTAGTGATAAGGCAGGGAAACCAAAATATAGGCTACTGCAATAGTCTAGGCATGATATGATGAGGGTCAGGACCTTTATGGTGGCAATATCAGGGAAGAGAAATTGGATATTAGGATAGATGTTATGAAGGTTCAAACAACAGGACTTGGCAACTGACCAGATACAGAGGACAATATACAAGAGAAGGAGGAGTTGAGGAAAACCCCTGTTTTGTGAAGCTGTGTGACTGGGAGTACTATGGTTCCCTCATCAGTAAAAGAGAAGTAAGGAAGACGGGGGAAATATAATAAGTTCAGTTTTCGACATGTTAAACTTAACATCTACAGGACATCAAGTTTATTTGATTTTGTTATCACTGGTTATAACCCAAGAACATAAAGGGGACATGTTTGTAAAATGAAACTTTGTGCTGACTTTAGAAAATGGGAAGGGAATTCTCTTTAGCTTTCCTGTTCACCAGAATCCAAAACTTAGGCAAATCTTATCTGCATTAAGGTTCAGGGCCATTATGCATTTAATAGATTTTTTGGTTTGTTCTGGGAATCTGAGTCCCAACAGTATTTATTCAGTGAGAAATTGAATTCCAAGTCCCAAACCACTGACTTAAAATGTATTTTCTTGAAAATTGGGAAGACAAGCCTTCCTAAAATTTTGGAAAGCTTATAATAGAGTTCAATAACCATACAGGAGCCATTGATCAGTGACCAAAGGAGTGTTATCACTATTAATGACCAAAAGTTTGTAAGAAATAAAGAGAAAGCTCAAGGTCTGAAATCTTCTTCATGCATTTTCCCTCTTCAATATAGCAAACATAAGAGGTCACATACAGAGTGACAAAGCAAGGGGAGAGACTGCTTAAGATGTTGGAACTGCAGCCCTATGGAATTAGTGCCAATTGAATGAGATGCAAAAATTGGCTTGAAGATTTCCTGCAATGTGCAAAGTACAAAAGGAGAATGAAGGGTCCCCTGGCACTCTCCCAACATAAGAATAGTAGACTTTCTTAAGGTAACCTATGGACTGAAGAAGGTTTGCAGCCTACAGAACCCGACTTACCTTGCTTGTATTTTATATATTCTATATTAAGTTTTCTATAATCCTTTAAGCCAAATTAGTGGAAAAAAATGTGCTACTAAGTGATATATATATATATATATATAGATATATAGATATATAGATATATATATAATGAATAGGGTACCAGTCCTAGAGTCAGGAAGATTCATCTTAAGTTCAAATCTGACTTCATAAAGTTACTAGCTGTGTGACCTTGGACAAGTCACTTGACCCTATTTGCCACAGCTCAATATGTGTAAAATGAACTAGAGAAGGAAATGGCAAATCACTCCAGTATCTTTGCCAAGAAAACCCCAAATGGGGTCATGAAGAGTAGGACATGACTGAAAAAGAGCTTAAAACTTACAAATTATAGTTCAACTTAATTCAGCACATTTATGAAAAATTCACTGTATGTGAAAAGGAGATATTAAAAAGTGGAAAGAGGCAGAAGTCGATGGGTTTATAGTTAGGACTACCTGGACCTGGATTTACACTCTTTCCCTATACTTAGAGCTCTGTGATCAAGGATAAATCATCTAACATTCCTGAGTGCTGGACAATTTTTTAAGGCAAGGACACATGAACAGGTTTGGGTTTCTATCTCTCTTTTATGAAGAAACTTCCACTCTGAGGAAATCACACATTTTAAAAATAATATTTGTTTTTATCCACTTAAATTTAAAGACAATTTTTGACATTTTTTTTTGTGGGGCAATGAAGGTTAAGTGACTTGCCCAGGGTCACACAGCTAGTAAGTCTCAAGTGTCTAAAGCCGGATTTGAAATCAGGTCCTCCTGAGTCCAGGGCTGGTGCTTTATCCACTGTGCCACCTAGCTTCCCCCTTTAACATTCATTTTTAAAACTTTGTGTTCCTGATGCTGAATGAAGTGAGCAGAACCAGGGTTAAATTGTACTCAATAACAGCAAAATTGAGTGATGATCATCAACTGCAATAGACTTAGCTCTTCTCAGCAATACAATGATCCAACACAATTCTAAAAGACTCATGATGGAAAATGCTCTCCACATCCAGAAAATGAACTATGGATTTTGAATTCAGATCAACGCATACTATTTTCACTTTTCTAATGCTTTTTTGTTTTTTCTTTCTTGTGTTTTTCCCTTTTTCTCTGAATCTTCTCCCACAACATGACTAATATAGAAATATGTTTAACATGATTTTACTCTATAACTTATATTAGATTGCATGTCTTGTGGAGGGGGAAGGGAAGGGAGTGAGAGAAAAAAATGAACTCAAAATCTTCTAAAAAATGAATGTTGAAAATATATATTTGAGAAATAAGACCTTTCCCAGAGACACTTGCTATAAACATTGTTTTTCAGCTTTCTGCTTTCCTTCTAATCTTGGTTACATGGGTTTTGTTTGTTTTAATATAATCAGAATTTTCCATTTTATACCTAACAACGCTCTCTATTTCTTTTTTAGTCATAAATTCTTCCCTTCCCCATAGATCTGATGGGTAAAATATTCCTTGCTCTTATAACTCACTTTTGGTATTCTCCTTTATGTTTAAATCATGTATCCATTTTGATCTTATATTGGTATGCAGTGTAAGATGTCAGTATATACCTAGTTTCTGCCATACTATTGTCCAATTTTCTTAGTTTTTGTCAAATAATGAGTTGTTGTCACAAAAGCTGGAGAAAATCACAAATATTTGAAATATGGATATAGGAGTGAATCACTTTCCTGGTTTTTAATTCATTCATTTGTTCATTCATTCATTTATTGTTATTTTTTAGGTACTAGATCTTCCTATGGTCACCCAGGAAGTAGTGCAGTGGTCAGTTAAGGACCCTATTCCCTCTACTGATGAATGTGGAAAATTTGGCTCTATCTCTTTCTAACCTTGGTCAATTTGTCTGTTCTTAGGCATCCTGACGTCCCTCCTTACTCTCCTCCCTAGGGATCACCATAACCATCCCAGACTTAGTGTGGATACCCAAATGGCTTAGCTCCTTATAGCTGGGAACTATGGAGCTCAAATAACCTACCATCCTCAACCTTCCTGGTAGCAGAAATTAGAAGAGTCACATTGTTGTTCATTAGGAATAATAGATATAACAAGACAAGTGAAGAAGGAAGGGTAATTTAAGGAGAAAACTTTAAATTGACCATAGAAAATTTGTTAAAGACCCAGCACCTAATTTAATTATTGAAGATAGAAAAAGTTGTCTGAACAGATTGAAATGTGAAAAAAATGCATTGTAAAAATGTCAAGGGGCTTGTGTGGATGTATGAGAGACTGGATATGACCATATGTCATATACATAGCAAAGAATTACATAAAATGTTTGACAAGGAATAGTGAGAAATAAGAGCCTAGAAGGTCCTTATTTGCAAGTACAACCAGAATCCTCAAATATCAAAATAGTCCTTTCACCATTCGGTCAGCTTGATTTGGAGGTTCTGCTGAACATTTTCATGAAGATTTCCTTTACACTTTCTTAACTGAGAATTGAAGAGTTCTCCAGTTTCCCCCAGGGGCAAGGTCTACTTGGCCTCTCTACCCTCTCCAGATGGTGTGGTGTGCTCAAAGATTTGGGTAGCTAATCTTACACAATAACCTCTCCTAATAGGACTTTCATAATGGTACCTCTGACACTCTTTTTTTTGTGTGTGTTTTTTTTTTTTTTTTTAGTGAGGCAATTGGGGTTAAGTGACTTACCCAGGGTCACACAGCTAGTAAGTGTTAAGTGTCTGAGGCCGGATTTGAACTCAGGAACTCCTGACTCCAGGGCCGGTGCTCTATCCACTGCGCCACCTAGCTGCCCCATCTCTGACACTCTTTTACCAGCAATAGCATTGCCAAGGTCTGCTATAATAAATGTGGATGATTTAATAGCTAATTCTCCCAGAAATATTACTCTGTTTTTTGCCTTCCCACCAAAACTTTGCACTGTCTGGCAGTTTATCTTCTAATACTTTCACCCTTATCCTTTTCCTAATCTTACTCTTACCTTAAGAATTACTGTCCCATTAGCCTAAGTGATATTCTAGTAGCTGTTCAGTCAGAGAATTTGAAGAGCAACATAGATTGACTAAATGACTACTATGTGCCAGGTATTATGCTAGGATCTGGGGATTTTTTTAACTAGACCTGAAATTTCATTAATGTAGAAAACTCCTGAAATGGAAACTTTTTTTTTTCTATCAATGCAGAGCTTTCTGTAACATATTGTTTTAGAAAGTTGGAGTATGGGGGGCAGCTAGGTGGCACAGTAGATAAAGCACCAGCCCAGGATTCAGGAGTACCTGAGTCCAAATCTGACTTTAGACACTTGACACTTACTAGCTGTGTGACCCTGGGCAGGTCACTTAACCTTCATTGCCCTACGAAAAAACAAAAACAAAAACAGAGGTTTCATAGTCACCCAGAGGTTTTAAACAATGACAGCTAACGTGGTAGTGGCCAGCAACAGAGGAAATATGTACAAATAATTATAGAAAGATGGTAATCCAGGGACAGTAACAGCTTCTAAGGCCTCTGTGGCAAAGAAGAGTACCAGCCATGGATTCAACAGGAGCACTGACCCTTGGGGCCCTTACTTACTTAGCACGGAGCTACACAAAGGGAAAAATCATGACAATTCAATGAGGGGAGAAAAGGACCTTCAGATCGAGCTGTGGAAAGTACCCCTTTCCCAAGTGTTTTCCACATGTGTGCCTCACTACCTTTGAACTTTAAATTTAAGATTATATGCCAGGGGTCAGCTAGGTGGTGCTGTGGATAAAGCGCCATACCTGGATTCAGAAGGACCTGAGTTGAAACCTGGGCTCAGACACTTGACACTTACTAGCTGTGTGACCCTGAGCATGTCACTTAACCCCCATTGCCCACAAAAAACCAAACAAACAAACAAAAAAACCCCAAAAAACAAAAAAACCAAGAAAGTTGCAATATGGCAGGGTGGAAGGGACAACAAAGAAACAGTACAGTGAATGGAGTGTCAGCTTTGTAATCAGGAAAACCTTAGTTCAGATTCTTTAAACACTAATTAGTTTGACTAGATAAAACACTTAACTTTTCTTTGCCTCAGTTTCTTCATCAGCTAAATTGGGTAGTTGGACTCCATTTGCTCTAAAATGGGGCTTCTTAAAATTTTCCATTTGTAATCCCTTTTCCCCAAGAAATTTTCATGCAAACCCAAGTATATAGGTATATAAAATAGGTATACATAACCTTTTACTATTGTTAAATTTTCTATGACTCCCACATTCAGTTATGTGATGCCATATGAGTTTGCAACCCTTTGCTCTAATAGCCCTTTCAATTCTCAGTCTATGATTTTATAAGGGACTTGTCCAAAGCCACACAGTCAGTAGTCATTAAGTCAGAGACAGGGCTTATATGAACAGGTTCTACATTGAGAAAGACATAAATAAAGCAGTTCTTATATTTATGGATTGTATATTCTTGGGATGGGAGGGTGGAGTTCTAAGGATTGGAATGATTTCTATTCACGTATAATATAATCTCTTTGAGAGCAGGGGCTCTTTTTGCTTTGTATCCCCAGTGTCTGACATGGAGACAGTTAATAAAACCATGTTGGGTTGGATAATAACATATTCACAGATGCATATTATGCAAGATAATTTGAGAAGGCAGAGAGCAGAGTGGTACAGTGAAATAGAATATTATCTCTAGAATCAGAGAACTTAGGTTACCTCTGACACTGACTCTGAAAGCTTTGTGACTATGGACAAGTTACCCTCCTTGGGCCTCAAGTTCCTCATCCATAAAATAAAGGGCTTAAACCCAGTGATCTCTGAGGTCCCTTCTAACTCTACATCTATGAATTTGGTAATGGAAGGGAGGGGAGATCAGAAAAGGATTAATGGAAGAGGTAACATCTGAACTAAACTTTGTAGAAAGACAAGAATTCTAAGAAGTCAAGATAGAATACTCTGCATTCCAAGCACAGGTACTTGGAGGCTTGAGATAAAAAGAAGATACACTTTGCCACAATGGATTAGAACATTGGTTCTCAAACACTGGGCAAATTCCAATTACACTGACTATATTTTCCTGCAGTCCTCCAGTGGCCTTTAAACAATTGCTGTCCTCCCCCTAAAGTAGATGCTGTCTGCTGCAATCCTCTTGGCTATTTAGAAGACTTCACATTTTAAGCAGCCTTTAAATGTTCATCACCCTCACCACTGGAGCGTGGATTTAAAGTACCTCTTACTGACAAACTTTCAGTCTCAAAAGTTTCTCATCATTCTTCATTCTATTTGAGGAGATGCTGCTATAAATGCCTGCTTGGAGGGAAGAGATTATCCCTCACCTAACCTCAAAGTACCTTGTATTCCTTTTTTGCACTTTTATTCTACTTTGTCATATTCATCTGTGTACCTGTCTAATCATGCCCTATTAGATTGCAAACTCCTTCAGGCCAGAGACCTTGTCATATGTCTTCTATGTCCCTACACTTGCCTACAAAATATAACGAATAAAAAAGGAGCTTAATAAATGTCTGATGAATGAAACAAATTTTTCAGAACTTCTGTTCACTTATTGATCAGTCAACAAGCATTTTAAGTATTTATTATTTTCTAAATGTTGTAGTAAGTCAATCAAACAATAAGCATTTATTAAGTGTCTACTATATGGCAAATTCTATGCTAAGTGTGTGGATACAAAAATACAAATACAAAAAACATGATACAAAAATAGGCAAAAGACAGTTCCTGTCCTCAAGAAGCTTGTAATCTAATGGGGGAGACAGCATAAAAGAAAATCTATAGATATAGAACAACAGTGAGCAAATAAATCATTTTTGACTATTATAAATACTCAAATTAACCACAAAGGGCATATAAAGGAAGATGCTATATGCATCCAGAGCAAGAACTGATAAATGATAGAGAATTTTATATATATATATATATATATATATATATATACACACACACACACATATATATACACACATATATATACACATATATATGTATGTATATATATACACATGTACATACACACATGATTACATATGCATATGATATATATATATATATATATATAAACCCATATATATAGAAACATATTTGTGTCTAATGGTAACCATCTCTAGGACAGGGGAAGGGGAGGGGAAAAAGTCATTTAAATGATAACAATTTTATTTAGATAAAAGGCATAGCAAGTTTTGCATAATAAATTTATAGTTTCATGTGCAATCATCTCTTATTATATGATTATGTTATTTTGTGCTATATTGTATATAGTATGTTATACTAGTTTTATTATGCTATGTTATTGAAATGCTTGTTTCATTCCATGAATTAAAAATAAAATAAATACAACTTTTACAAAAAGAAAATATATACAAAGCAAGCTATGTATAGGATAAATAGAAAATAATTCACAGAGAGAAGGCAATAGAATTAAGTGGGGTTGGGGAAGGCTTCCTGTAGAAGGTGGGATTTTAGTTGTCACTTAAAAGAACACAGGGAGGTCAGTAATTGGAACAGAGGAGGAAGGATTTCCAGGCATCGGGGACCGACAGAGAAAATTCCGAAGCCAAAAGATGGTGTCTTGTTTGTAGAATAGACAGGAGGTGAGTTTCACTGGACCAAGGACTACATTTTGGAGACTGGAAAAGTACAAGGAGGGTAGATTATGAAGGGCTTTGAATGTGAAATAGAGCATTTGCTCCTGGAAGCAGTGGGGAATCAGTGGAGCTTAATGAGTAGAGGTGCAAGTGCTGAGAATACAACAACAACAACAACAACAATAACAAAATGAAAACAGAACCTATCTTAAAGAAGCTTACATTCCAATGTCTCTGTCATTCTTGTCTTTCATTTTATATATTGATCTTTTCTATTTTTCTTTCTAATTTTCATTTATGTAATTTAGAAATCCCTTGCTTTCATAGAAGTTCTCCTCAAAGAAACTAGAATCTTAGAGTTTCCTAATTGCATTTTATATTTCTTCTGCTCATAGTCACTTAAATATTTTAATAAAGGGCCAGATTGCCAGAAAGGCAAGATAAACTTTCTCATCATTCTCTGAACCATAATGGTCCAAACTTTTTTTTTAAGCTAACTGATTGTAACCAATCATTTAAAGTATTATGTGGTGGCCAAGCTTCTGGTGATGAGCCACTTTATAGAATCTCGGGATTTTTGTGTAGTACAGTTCTTACTAGATGTAGCCTTTCTTTGAAAATTCCAATTCTGGACATAGTTTGACTACTCCTCCTATATGCAAAAGGCTTGCCATCTTAGTCTGGTCTAGAGAATTTGTGTCCCTACTGGCATAACGTTTGAGATCCCAGAGTCAACTACAAAGTATATTAAGTTCCTAATATGTGATGAGCATTATTATAGACCCAGGTGTCGTGGAGACAAAATTAAAGTAGTCTTTGAATCAAAGAGCTTACTGTTTAGTCAGGGGAGACACAACTACAGAAAGACTTATAGAGGGAAGGGGAAATACACACACAAAGACAGAGAGAGACAGAGAGGCAGAGACAGAGACAAATAGAAAGGGATAGTAATATAGTAAATAGAAAAAAAGATGCAGAAATAGAAACAGTCATAGATAGAGATATAGTCATGCAAAACTGATATAAAATAAATACAAGGCAATTTGCAGGTAGCACTAGAAGTTTGAGGTTTCAGTAGGATTTTCATGCAGGAAAAGCTTTATTAAATATGATTTAATTGTTGCCAGATTCTTTTATTTAGATATAAATACTTGAGAAATGCAATTTTTTCTTGATTGTAGTATACTGTTTGCTTTGTTTCACCTTGGGGGCAGGTGCTTGCAGAGAAATTGGTTGATATGGTGGTGATGGACTAGTTAGCTAAGAGGGGGAACAAACAGGTATAGTGAATAGAATACGTACATATAGAGATATATGAAGAATATTTATTATATAGATACAATAATGTAGGTATATCTTTATATAAAATATATGCATATATTAAAACAAATAAATACATGTATGCATGCATATGTGCATGTGGGTATAGATAAGTTTATATATATATATATATATATATATATATATATATATATATATACCTTTTGTGAAGTTTTTTTACCTTGCTTCCTAGATCACTGTTCAAGTTTTATCCTTCAGTCATGAAAATATATTGGTTCCTTTACCTTGCAGCCCATTATAAGGGAATTTGCTTTTTTACTAAAGCATGGTCTCCCCTCAGTGTCTCCAGTAAACCTCTATCTCATCTAGTGTAAAACACTGCATGATAGTAAATCATAACAACAATAATAAGGCCTTTTTATTATATTGCACTTTCCAGAAGTATGGCAGGGCTGGTTGTCATTAGGATAAAGCTTTCTGTGGATTTTCACATTTTATTCCCCATGATTTTTTTTTTTAGCTTATATCCACAGTTATTTCAAAAGGTACCCTCTTAGAGCAAATGTTAATATTGAACCCTGGAATTCAGCTCTTCGAGGGCTCCAATTCACTCTACAGAATGGGTGTCCCCCACACTCTGTAATCACGTGGCATGGAGTTGGCTACCGTGAGCAGCCTGAGATGCTTCAGGTCATATAAAGTGTTTCATGATAATTTACTGGGAGTTTAAATCATTTCATTTCTGTACCTTGGTTTCTCCATTTACGAATTGGACAAAGTGCTTTTGGGTAAAGCTCCATGATGAAATGTTCTCTATATCAGTTTTGTGGGGAGTTTTCAAAACTCATGAAGCTTACAGGAAAAAAAAAAGTCACAATTTAGATCAGCCCCACCTTCCTTGTCATCCCTATTGGCTTCTACAACACTGACTGACACATTGCCCTAATTCATCACTTTCCAAGCAGTCTTCCACAGAATCTGGTTGTTTCATGAGATATGAATAAGTCCTCTATTAGAAAAGCACACTGCCCTAACAATGCCCACCACTTTGCACAGTGCCTTAGAGTGGAGTAGTCACTAATAATACCTAACATTTATTGCCGTCATTGTTATTGTTTGGTCATGTTTTTCATTCGTGTCTGACTCTTCATGACCCTCTTTGGGGTTTTCTTGGCAGAGATACACTGGCGTGCTTTGACCTTTCCTTCTCCAGCTCATTTTACAGATGTGGAAACTGAGGCAAGCTGAGTTAAGTGACTTGACAAGGGTCACACAGCTAGTAACTTTCTGAAGTCAACTTTGAACGTAAGAAGATGACTCTTCCTGACTCTAGGCTCAGCACTCTATCCACTACACTACTTAGCAGCCCATTTTGTCACTATTCTGGCTTGAAGGTTTATAGAACACCTAATATAGAATGTCTAATACCAGATTTGAACTCAGAAATATGAAGCTTCCTGTGTCCAAGCCTGGCAATGAGTGCACTATGGCGACACCTAGCTGCTAATATTTATATAGCATTTTAAAGTACTTTTTAAAAGCTTATTTGCAAAGCACTTTACAAATATCTCATTTGAACCTTATAACTATGAAGTATGGGATTTTATTATACCCATTTTTTTCAAATGAAGAAACTAAGGCTCAGAGTAAGTGACTTGCTCAGCATCATACAGATAATAAATGTCTGAGGCAGGATTCAAACTCAGAACTTCTTGAATCCAAGTCCTTCTGTGATTCAGGGCCCACCCCCTCTTCCCCCAGTCACTATGTCCCCTAGCTGCTTATTGATTGGTTAATAATAGCAGTATTTGCGAACAGCTAGGTGGCACAGTAGATACAGTACCGGCTCTGGTTTCAGGAGGACCTGAGTTCAAATCCGGCTTCAAACACTGGACACTTGCTAGCTGTGTGACTCTGGGCAATTCATTTAACCTTCATTGCCCTGAAAAAAAATACACACGCACACATACATACATATATACATATATGTATATATGCAAATATACATACATATATATGCAGTATTCTCATCCTTAATATTGAACATGTTTCCACAATATTTGACTGGTGTGGTATGACAGCAGTTTGGTATAGTAGAGTCTTGATCCCAGTCAGAAAAGCTAGGTTAAAGACCCCACTTTGAGACATATTAGACATGTAGCTCTGGGAAAGTCCCAGCTTCTTATCATCCCTGACAATGATTTCAGACTATGAGTTGCTGATCTGCATTCATAATGGGTATTTCCTCACAAGGCGTTCCCTACATGTCTGAAATCACAGGTTTGAACAAAAATAAAATATGTATTGAGTATGGCAGATATTCTAAGAGTCTTACCTCCAAAAGGTCCCCCAAATCTCCTTTCTACAATGGATATGTCATTGCCCTAGAGAATTTTAGATCAAGATTTCTGGGTTCTACTAATATGTTTTATCTCTATAAATGTTACATGAACAAAGAGATACAGCATGGTACAGCAGAGAGGTTGTCAGATCTGAAACCGAGAACTTCCAGATTCAAATGAGAATTCTTGTAAAGCACTTACTTAGCTCAGGACCTAGCACACAGTAGGTACTTTAAAAATATTTGTTCCTTTCCCCTTATTCCCCTTCATGAGATTATAGAATTAGAATTGGTCATTGTGCACAACTGTGAGAGAAATGATTATTGATAATCAGTGCTTTGGGGAGATCCAGAGTTCCCCCCTTTTTCTAAAATCCTCATTTCAAAACTCAGTCTCTCTCCTCAACCATGGTCAAAGCCTATTCAATCCTTACAAGGAATTTAATATAAGGTGCAAAGCCCATTCTGTTCTACTCAGGTTTTGATATAAATTCTTTGATGAAATTGCCTAAGGTTGGGGGTAATTTAGAAGAAAATGACATAATAAAAATTCATCAGAATTGGTCCAGCCCCTCCTTCTAATATTCATTGTCTCTTATTACTTGTTAACCAATCAGAGTTGATTGCCACCCTCTGATACACCCACTTTTCCTTTTTGTTTTTGTTTTTGTTTTTTTCTTTTTACTGGGCAATTGAGGGTTAAGTGACTTCTTCAGGGTCACACAGCTAGTAAGTGTCAAGTGTCTGAGGCCAGATTTGAACTCCAGTTCTCCTGAATCCAGGGCCAGTGCTTTATCCACTGTGCCACCCAGCTGTCCCCCATACCCACTTTTTCAAGGGCATATAAACCTTGAGCCCTCTGCCATGAGGGTCTTTGGCATCTGAGTGTACCACTGAACTCTTTCATTGAAATGCTAGCGTTATTAAGAAAATAATTAATTACCCAGAAATTATCTCTCAAACCTTTTAAATGTCACAAATGTTTTATTTTACAAATAAGAAAACTGAGGCACAAGGTCACATAGGGCAAAAACAAGATAACCAAGTGCTAAAACTAAGCCCTTTTATTCTAAATCATCATTCTTAGTTTCCTGATGATTCTATTTGGGATGGTCCTCAGTTCCTTCTCAACACAAATCATCAAGTAAAGACTGGATGACCATTTGTCAAGTTGTTGTTTGTCCTACATTCTCAAAGAAGACCATGACATTGGGGTGATGTCATGATTTGCACTGAATTAAATTTAAGTTAGAGAGGATTGTGTAAGGTCATTGACTTCACTCTCTCCTCCAGAGCCATTTGGGTCCAATGGTAAGATATCATCAGGATGACTGGAGATGGTCCTGGATGTTTTTTGGCAATTGGGGTTAATTGACTTGCCTAGGTTCACACAGCTAGTAAGCATTTGAGGTGAGATTTGAACTTAGGTCATCATGACTCCAGGGTCAATGTTCTATTCACTGTACCACCTAGCTTCTCCATTTTTATTTATCATGCAAATTGTAGAGGGATAGTCATCTGGATAGGCTCTGTAACTTAGAGTAAACTCTTTCATTGAGTGGACACGGTCATGAACCAAGAAAGATTGTCTGTGAGAGAGAGAGACAGAGAGACAGAGAGACAAAGAGAGAGAGACAGACACAGAGATAGAGACAGAGAGAAACAGAGACAGACAGAGACAGAGATAGAGACAGACAGAGACAGACACAGACACAGAGAGAGAAAAAGAGAGGCAGAGAGACAGAGAGAGACAAAGAGAAACAGAGACAGAGACAGAGAGAGAAAGAAAATCTATATGATGTCAGGACAGTCACATGCTGCTTGGAAAGTGGGGGGCAGAGGAGGAGAAAAAACACCTTTGAAGAAGTGGAACTAGAGACCTCTGATAATCTTAAATACTTATCTTGCTATAAGAGTACAACATTCCCCACCCTTCTTCCCCCAATAACCCACCCCCAGCTGAGGACTTCAGCCTAGCTTAAAGCAAGAAGTTGAGGAAACTTGAAAGTTCAGGAAGTTTTAAAATATATGATCCTGGGAACAGTGGGAAACAAAGTTAGGGAATAGAGAGGCCCATTTTCCCCACAAATATAAGAGAGGGAACAAGATGAATAAATCCAAAGACAAAAAAGTTCTAAACCCCTCCATCCAGCCCAGGATTGCACAAAAAAAAACAACCAGAAACCATTCAGAAGCTCTGAGCAGAGATAAGCCTTCGGAAAAAGGGACAACAGAATGAACCCAGAAGAGAATGCAAGGCCAGACCAGTGAGTATCTGGACAATATTCAAGTAGTGACTTTCAAACCACAGCAAGCGAGAAGGCCAGGCCATCACCCAAATCACCCACACCCTAGGCACAGAAGGAGTCACAGTGGGAGAATAGGCTAGGGTGGTATCTGAGAGGTAATGTACTTGGACTCTTGCAGAACACCTGGTACCAGCACTATCAACAACATATGGTTGGAATTGTCAGGATCCCAACAAGGAATAAAGCCAACTCTAAGTTTGGGATGGTGAAAGGAGAAGGATAAAGGGCCAAGTTAGGACCAAGGCCAAAGTTTATATCAGGTTACTAGGAGCCTGAGCTAAAACTTAGGAAATCCTGCAAATGATGCGGCCTAGGCTTAGCCACCACATCCAAGATCAAACAGGGCTTGTCCATATCATCCAAAGGTACAGTAGGAAACAGAGTCTGATCAAAGCACCAAATCCTAAGGATGGAAAAACAGAAGAATGTGCAATCTACAAAGAAGCCTTACTATGAACTGAGAGAAGTCTAGGAAGAAAAACCAGAAAATGAGAACACCTCAAATCCAGGTACAGCCTCAGACAAAAAATAATGTTCTATTGAGAAGGAGTACAAGACACAGTATAATATTAATGCAATAGAGGGGTGGAATTGGAATCAGGAAGACCGACATTTGAATCTTGACTCAAATGCTCAGAATCTGTGTGACCATGAACAATCACTTAACCTTCCTAGTTATTAGGTCTCAGTTCTTAGAGGCAGTTAGGTAGCACAATGGATAGAATACTAGATATGGAGTCAGTAATGCTTCTGTTCACATCCTGTTTCAGACACTAGCTACGTGACCCATAACTGCTCTATGCCTCAGTTTCCTTACCCAGATATATATATAAGGGAATTGGATTCATTAACCTCTAAAGTTCCTCCATCCTATAAAATATATAATCTTATATCCTGGACAAAATAAAGTAAGATCTAATATGCATTCCATTTTCCCTGCCTATATGAGAAATCACGATTAAAAGTTTCACTGTTTCAGGGAAATCAGCTTGGCTCTTACAGACTCACAGAAATTTGTGGAAGAAAAGGTCACCTGATCCACACAACTGACAATGCAGGCTGCTCTATCCTATCAAGTTCATTTATCTGATCACATAAATCGTTTCCTTAATCTCATTGTCGGTCGACTACCTTCCTGCCCTCACACTCACACAATGCTTAGTTTGTCATTTAAATGCCAAGATTGTGTTACCATCCTTCTTATCCTCTGGGATTTTTCCTGAATTAAGCACACTTAGGACACTGATGAGGAAAGTATTGGCTAAAGTTTCTCTCATTTCCATTCTCTCTTCCATACATTCTTTGATATATGATGCTTGGAACTGGTGATTCATCAATTTTAATGGCTCCTAACCTTTTAAAAATCCACAGTGTTATCCTTTCACTTCCTAATTATTCAACCTCTTCCTTCAGCATGCTTTGGTTTATATAGATCTAGCCTTATTAAAAATTGTTTTTGAAGAAAGATATGTAAAAGAAAATCCTATTTCATTTTCTTTATTTCCTGGTATATAGCCATTCTAGAGTGAGATAGTTCCTTTCACCCTTTTTTCCCTTCATTTAAACATATGCTTGCATTAAACTTATTAAGAATTATATTTTGGTAGATTTTAAGTTAGATTTTTTCTCCCATCTGTTAATTCCTCATTGAATTTCTCTTTCTTCCTTCTTTCCTTCCTTCCTTCTTTCCTTCCTTCCTTCCTTTCTTTTTCTTTCTTTCTTTTGTTCTTTCTTCCTTCCTTTCTTCCTTCCTTCCTTCCTTCCTTCCTTCCTTCCTTCCTTCCTTCCTTCCTTCCTTCCTTCCTTCCTTCCTTCCTTCCTTCCTTTCTTTCTTTTTTGGTTCATACCATTCAGGGTTTTCTCCATAGCTTTCATACTATCCCTGCAGTATTACTTAATCTAGTTTGCTTCTGATATTAATTTTCTCTGGCATTTTGATAGCAGAGATTTCATGTGCAATCATTCTGAGTATTTTTTAAAGATCTTTCATGTTTCAATAATTCCCCAAGCAGGTAGAATGCAAGCCCATTATGTTAGTGTGGGAAACTCTGAGATGATGGTCATTGGCTATCCCAACAGCTAGACAAACCTTTGTCCATCTCCCTGTCAGGCAGATATTAGTTTGGGAGCCTTCCCACTATTTATCCTCTATCTGTGCCATACCATCAAGAGCTGATAGATTTCCTCCCTAAAATCAAGCACATTGATAACAGGTCTGCCAAAGCCCTAAGCAAACCCTATAAGGGCCAATGCAATCAGACCGCCTAAAGCCACATTATATTTATAAAGACTTAAAAGCAGGGACATGTAACATGGTCACATATAATTGACTAAAGCAGTTTATCAGCCTAAGGCTCTTATCACAAGAGTTTTGGTCTAATTACAGAATTCAAGATTCTCAGAAAGAACATGGTTGATATAAGCACTCTCAAAGATGTACATTCCCAAGAATAGGGACATGTACTTCAGGTCTCCTTGAGTCAGAAAAAAATAATATCACCCACATGACATTGAGCCCAATGCTTATAATATTATGCAAATGATATTTTCTTCTCTCCTTCCCTCAGAGGACTAACAAAGTCATATGTGTTAGATGTTTGATTTAGGAAATAGCTGGTGTTTACAATGACTATAGGGCTGCCTTAACAAATCCAGTTTTGCTATACCTTGAGTAGAGGCATTTTGGGAAACTCTCTCTCTGCAACCATCATCTGATTCTTTTATATGTTTTCAGTCTAGAAGTGCAGGGACTACTCATAGGCTAATTCCACAGCTGATACCACCAGAGCTTTAAACTCATGTTTCTCACCTTGCCTAGTTCATGCCTCTTCAGGCAAATCTGTGGCCCCTGGTATCCTGGGAGTTCACTGTGTTATAGAACTTAGTGCTGACACCCAATCTACAAGGCCCATTGTGACTTAAAACTCCCAAGCTCAAGAGATACACCAGTGTGGGCCTCCTCAGTAGTTAGGACTACAGGCATGCACCCAGCAAACAGGCTGATTCTACTAATTTTTGTTTTGTTTTGTTTTGCATTTCAAGGCATTCCAGACAAGTTTCACTTAGTCATCTTCTACCTATCACAAAGTGGCTTCAGTCTATTATTCCAATTCATATATCCTGTTTCAAACAAAATGGCTCTCTTAATTAATCACACATTCGAATCTCTGAATGGGCAGTGCCTGGAATGTACCTCTTTATCCTCAACTCTTAGAATTCCCAGCTTCCATATATATCAATTCAAATCCTACCTCCTACAAAAGTCCTTTCCTAATTCCTGAAATTCTCTTGGATGGATGTTGCATGTATAGTATATATTTGTGTATAAAATTATATCTTACATATTATATACTTATCTTATTTTTTTTAATTTTATTTTTAACTTAATGTATAAAACAAACATTTGCATAATAGTACAATAAAAAGGCACAAGAAACTTAATTTGCATGCAGTTATATGTATATTATGTACAAAGTCAATCTAAGGGAATATGTACATATATAATACACATATATACATATGCAAACATATGTATATGTGCATAATGTAATATATGCATGCATGTATATATGTGTGTATTATGTATGATTCTGTTCCCTCTATATAATATAAGTTTCTGGAGGAAAGGTAAAAAAGACTTTCTAGACATATGGAACTGTATGAACAAAGGTGCAGAAGTGGGAATATGAAGACCTACTTTGTATGGAGAGTAGTTCTATTTTGTTAGAATGTTGTATACGGAAGGATTTTATAGAAAATTAGAAAGAGTAACCTCAGATCACAAAGATTCTTAAAACACTCAAGCGAATCTTGTACTTCCCTTGCTAGGTGATAGGGAGCCATCAGAGCAAAAGAGATTAGTCATAGGATCATAGATATAGTGGATAGAGTTCTGAGCCTGGAGTCAGGAGGACTTATTTTTGTAAGTTTAAACCTGACCTCACACACTTAGCTATGTGACTCTGGTCAAGTCATGTAACCTTATTTGCTTCAGTTTTCTCATCTATAAAATGACCTGGAGAAGGAAGTGGCAAAACACTCTAGTATTTTTGCCTAGTGTGTCAGGTAAAGATTAATGACCAAGGAAAACAAAGTTCAATATTCCAAACATATCGATTTATTAAGCAATTCATATGCCAATTCTCTAACAAATCAAGACCAGACCCATTCCTCAGCTTAGTGCTGGACCCTAAATGTAGGGGGAGAGAGACTTTTATACATTAAAAACAATTAATCAAGGGGCATCTAGGTGGTGCAGTGGATAGAGCACAGGCCCTGGAGTCAGGAGTACCTGAGTTAAAATCCAGCCTCAGACACTTAACACTTACTAGCTGTGTGACCCTGGGCAAGTCACTTAACCCCAATTGCCTCACTAAAAAAACAAAACAAAACAAAAATTAATCAAATAAGACCATTTAATTAAAAGGAAAATATAACAGGTAATCCAATTTCTAATTGGATGAAAGATTAGGGACCTTTCAAGTTAAGAGGAAGAGAGCAAACAGGTACAATTCTCCAAATTTAAGAAAGGAATTGTCCCAATCCCTAAGTATCTGTAAACAATCAAGGGAACATGGAAACAATAACTGATCAGTACATGCCAGTTTTCATATCAGACATATGGGTTGCTTTAGATGGATAATTGTGAAAAAAACTTGTGCATCAATCTTGGGTCTGACTGGGTTTCTGGTAATCATAACCTAGGTCCTTAGTTAAGAGTCTCTAAACAGTAGTGAAAGGTAGTTCAGTTTCCCAGCCACACTGGGTGAGGTTCAAATAGTAAAATAAGGCTTTCCTCCCAATTCCCATGATTAAATTAAATTAAGTAAAGTTTTCTCACAGGAGAGAATTTGGACTAAATGGATAATTGGATAGAAAGGGAACTGAACTAGTTCCAGAATTGAGTCACAGGATGGAGTCAATATGGTTCACTTTAATTTTCACAATTAACCACTTTCTCTCTTAAACCCCTCAATACCTGCACAAGAAAATCCCAAATGAGGTCACACAGAGTTGGAGACAACTGAACAACAACAATATAGGATCATATCCAACCGGACAGGACCTCGAGGGCCATCTGATCTAACCTTTTTTTTTTTTTTTATTTTAAAGATAAGGAAACGTCAAAGGAGATGAAATGACTTGCCCAAGGTCACAAGGTCTCCTAAATGTCCTTGTATGGGTACTATGCTGCCTGGTAGTGGAGTGATGGATGGATTGGAAAGAGGAAAGAGTGAAGATATGACAACCTATCACAGGTTCAAGGTCACAGTCAAGATATATTAGGTATTAGATTAGGGCAGTGACAGTGGGAATAGAGATGACGGAATAAATTCAAGGGATATTGTAGGGATGGAATTGATAAAGCTTGAGAACTACTTATGCCAGAGAAAAGCAAATAAATCCCAGCTACCATACCTCCAAATCTGCTACAATTTGGGTCTAAAAAACCTAAATCCGACAGTTTTGCTGACTCATGCTTAGAATTTGCCTTTATTTAGGAAGTGTGAATGTCCTGCAATTTGTTCTTCAAGAGGAAGACTTTATAGGTGCAGACTGTTTCAAAATCTATCCAGAATAGAACATGTTTGTTAAAGAAATGACACCTTTGAAGGTCTGAATCTGGCTGACCTTTCCTTCTTTGAGCTCATTCAAGATAAATAGCTTTGGAGAATGACTAAGTGCTGGGGAAAAGATGGAACCTCAGAAGCTGCAGGATTCTGAGCCACTTATGGACAGTGGATCATTTCCTTTTATCACATCCACCCCTGCCAAGATCTGATCATTTCAATGATTAGTTCAAATTAATCATGAATGATTCATTAAGTTAGATACCAGTTTATTATTAGGACTCTGCTATATAACACCTGGAATGTTGGGAATAGGGCTATGAAAAATAGTATGTTTGATATTTTAAAAGTAGCTTTTATGAGAGACAAATTGGTTCAATATCTCATCTTTTCAGAGGCAATGTGGTGAAATGACTACTGCCCTATAGACAAAAGACTTAGGTTCCAGTTTTAGCTCTACAGTGTAGTAGCTATGTGGACTTGAAAAAATCATATCTTATTGAGGCTAAGATTCATTATCTGGAAAATGATAATAATAACTCTTCATCTCATCTCCCAGAATTGTTGGGAAGAAAGTGTTTTGAAAAACTTCAGATACTTAAAAGCTCTAAAGCTATGTGATGCAATGGAATGAGAACTGGGTTTGACAATGGATGACATTAATTCAAAATCCTAGCATTTCTACTTGTTACCTACATGAATTTAAAAGGTCATTTAGTGTGTCTGTGACTTAGTTTTCTTATCTGACAAATAAGAGGTTTGGACTCAATCACTTCTAAAATTCCTTTTGCTCCTAAATCTGTGATACTATAATGCTGGTGTTTGGTTGTTGTGGGTAATCCCTCCACTGACAAAGGTCTTGACCCTTTTGCCCGATAGTAAAAGAATTTATGAGTTGTGGCCAATAAAAATCACCAGCTGGTTGCTAACTTTTCCAAAGAGGATCAAGATTTGCAAAGGCATTCTATCACTGGACCATACTTAAGGTCTTTCCAGTTTGATAGGACCTAGCTGAGCTTATTAAACCCTGGTATAGCCTTCAGGGACCCAGAATTACTTCCATACCACAGTAAGGCATTGGAAGATTAATATAAACTTTAAATTTATAGAAAAATGTGAGATATAATATAGATTATTACAACCACTCAAATTCTATTTCCTAATTCTGTTTTTCTGTCTCTGTCTTTCTCTGTGTCTCTCTCTCTTTCTCAGACAGACACAAATAAACATATAACTTCTCTATAGTCATCTTTAAGTATAAAAATGATATGTCCTTCATCTCATGTAAATGCAATCTTTCTTTAGAATTTTTTCATTGTCTTTCTCAACATGTATATCTTTCAGAATTTCCTTTGTCATTTTTTTAGTGGGAGTTAAGGTTAGAATATGAATTGGAGTTTAAAATCTAAGTCATCAGAGGTCTGGATTCTGGTTTCTGGACCAGAATCTCTTTCCACACAACTCGAATAGAAACCCATAATAGAGATTCCTGAGATATGAAAACTTGAAGTGGACAACAAATACCTTCCTTGTTTAAGTCAACTCCTAGAAAGTATCAGGACAACTACCACATTGAAATGTTTTTAAATGGAGTTAGTTTTCAGCATGCTAATGAAAACACAGTGGGGTTAGGGGGAAGAAAGTCAGGAAAAGTCAAGTAACAAAAAAAATCCCTTTAAATGTGTTTGAGAGAGAGGTCGCATGCATATTCTGAAATCTGATCACAAAACTGAGGTCAGAAATGAATTTTAATAGCACCTCATGCTTCATATTTTAAATAAAATGCAAGCAAAAGGTCAATTTTACCTTATATTTGCATAGGCTTTGCAGTTTACAAAGCTTCACTGCCTCTGAAAAGGTAGCAAGGATTTGCAGCTATGTAAATAAACCAGGCATAGGTACATTTATTAAACTTTCTTTCTGGAGCATTTACTGTATTGCAAACTTCAATGAGCCAATAATGGCATATTGCAAGGCCTTAAAAGAAGGTCATGAAGTTCAACCCTGTCATTTTACAGATGCAGAATGCTTAAGTGACTAGTCCAGAGTCACACAGCTAGTATGTCTGAAGTAGAATTTGTCCCCAGTTTTTCTTGGCTCCAAGTCTGACATCTATCCACTACAAGAAGAAAGTAATGATAGATGTAAGGAAAGAAGGAAGGAAGGAAGAAAGGAAAGAAGGAAGGAAGGAAGGGAGGGAGGGAGGAGGGAGGGAGAAAGGAAAGAAGGAAGGAAGGGGGAATTGGTGGTATGGGGGTCCTTAGGTATTCCTCTTTAAAGAATTATACCCTCTTGCACACAAATCGAATTAGAATAAAATAATCTTTTATTTAGGCGCTAGAGAAAGGAACCGAGAGAGATAGACTCTTGAGGGGAGAAAATGGTTTAGAGACATAATTCTCTGAAACCCATTTCTCCCCAAACAGAAGAAAAGCAAAAGCTTTTATAGATGGTAGATGAGGTGATTGGATGGGGTGACCATCTGACAGTGAAAAGTCCCTTTTGGGTGTGGGGAAAGCTTGAGTGAAAGGCAGTGGTCTGGACTTCTGGAATTATCTCTGTGCCCCGGTGCAGATCAGGCAACAGCCATTCCTAATGGACTTTTCTCCCTTGCTTCTCAAAGTGTGTCTGTCCTTTAGTTTAGCTAGCCAGTTTAAACTTTAATAGTCCCAGATTCTTTGATATATCCCAACCCCATAACAGAAGGAAGGAAAGAAGCTAGGGAGGGAAGAAAGGTTAGAGGGAGGGAGGGAGAGAGGCTAACACGTGATCTTACAATGCATTAAGAAAGACAAGAGTAACCAGGACTAGAAAAGTGACTATTGTTGGACTCTGCCTTGGTCAGTCTCCATCTGGGATAATGTTTTAGTTCTGGATGGCAATATTTAGGAAGATCATTTAAAAATTGGAAAATGTCCAGAGGAACTCAATCAGAATGGTGAAGGCCTTTGGCATCAAGGCATATTAACTTTGGCTGAGGCACTTTCTGATTCCAAAAATTTGCACATGTTGTCCTCAAGACCTGAAATATTCCTTCTCTTTATCTCTACCTCTTAGAATCTCTTCCTCTCTTCAAGTTTCAGCTTATATGCCATCTTCAACAAGCCTCTTTTCATTTCCACAGTGGTTTTCACAACTATAAAATAGAGATAATAATAGCACCTACCTCAGAGGATTTGTCACAGGGGAAACTGGTTCTGGATATCCCTCTATTAAAGAATTAACTCTCAAACATGTTCCAGGGGTAATAATAAAGTTTTTATTTGGCACAAGGGAATGTGGCTGGGAGAAAAGTCTAAGACTTAGTCTCTCAGGGAAAAGAAGTTTTAAGACATTTTCCTCAAGGATCCAGAGCGAAAGTCAATGCCTTTATAGAGGATAGATGTGGGGTGGGGAAGAGGGGGGAGATTTGAAATTGGAAAGGTACAACCTTTGGGAAGTAGGGGGATACTTTTAATAAGTGATAAAATATCCCTGGTCCTAATCCTGTAGTAAGCACACCTGATTATCATTTGACTAATGTGCCCCTACTTCCTGGTAGCATTGTTATGTCTGCCCCTTGATCTAGTTTTGTTTTTCACAGAAAGAGCATTCTCAAACTGACTTAGGCCCACCACACCCTTATCAAGTGGTTTTGTTTTCCACAGGAAAAGCATCCTCAGTTTGTCCTATGCCCAGGACACATTGTTATAAAAAACAAATGAGATCATATTTAAAATACTTGGCAAACCTGGAAAAACTATATAATCACTAGTTACTGCTACTACTACTACTACAATATTCTGGTTTACAAACTCATTATACCCTCAACTCCTTACACTCTCCCCACATATCAAATAAATTATTAAATATTGCCCCATGAAGACAGAGACTTTCTTATTATTTGTCTCTATATCCCCTAATTCCCAGAACGGTGCTTAACAGACAGTAGGAACTTTCATTAATTCATTCATTCATTCATTAATGCTTGGTTATTGATTGATTATAATACAGAATTTTATGGGGATTTGGATAAATTGGGAAATGACTATGGTGTGAAGACAGACTCAAATTAAAAGAAGAGAGTCAATGCGGGAAGGGTTAGCATAATAACATCTGACCTCCCCAACAAAAGTTGGTGATCCTTCCAACCTCTACTACCTTGTGATTGGCCCAGCATACCCACTTTAAGAGTTGGCAAACTGTTCCTTTCTGACACTGACAGGAATTGGCTCTCAATCACAAGCATCTTTGTCCTCATTCAGAAGATGCCAAAAGTACATTTTCTGGAATATTGGCATAGTATGGTTCACAAGTTTCTGACCCAAAGGTTAGAGTTTGAAGTAATCTGGAGAACAGTTGAATGATAATAAAAATAAAGCAAATTAGAAGCAAAGTGGGAGAACGTGGTCTTAGGTGAGAACAGGTCAAGTAAAAATCATTTCTAATGAATATTTATGCAATAAAGACAGACCCCTATAGTATGAAATTTGAGGGCCTTATTCAAATTGAGGAATCTTTACATAAAATTCAATCTTTCAGCAAATATGCATTGAGTCACTACGGTGTAATTGCCTCTGGATTGGCCTGGCAGCTTCTATTTTGTCCCGTTTCTAATCCATCCTACAAATATCTGCCAAAATAATATTCTTAAACGTAAGTTTGAATATGTCACTGCCCTGTTCAAAAGCCTTGAGTATCTCCCTATCTCTTCTAGGATCAAATATAAACTTCTGAGACTGACATCTAAGGCCCTGGCCCGTCTTTACAGACGAATTTCCTCTTGGTCCCCTCTATACACTCTGCATTCTAGCCAAAATGGGCCCCTAGCTGTTCCCCAGACTTGACATTCCATCTCTCACCTCCATGCATATCTACCAACTATCATCTAAGTCTGGAATGCACTCATTCTTCACCGCTGCCTTTCAGAATCCTCACCTTCTTTCAAGGCTAGGTTTAGTTGTCACCTCTATGAAGCATCTCCTGATTTCCTATTTGAGTCAGTCTCATCTTCTATTTCTACTTACCTTTAACCTGTACCAAACTGTTTTCATTTTGTGTACAATAGAATTCAAAGCTCCTTGAGCACCATTTTTTTGCCTCTGAATTCTCAGTCTACCACACTGCCTATAATGTAGAAGATGCTTAGTAAATGTTTCTGAAATTAAATTCTGTCCATGGACAGGTCTGTGGACCCCAGGTTAAGGACTCTGATTCTAGAACAATGTCTTCAACTAATAGATGAAAAAGCTAAGACCCTTAGAGAGTAAATAACTAGTCAAAGCTCACATGATGAGGTAGCTAATGGAAATCTAGTACTGGAACTCAAGTGTTCTGTTGGTATGTTAGGCTAGTGTTCTTCCCATTATCCTTCTCCTATAGCTAAAATCAAAAGATTGCTTTTGTAGCTCAGGTATCATGCTAAGGTTGCTCTTTAACAAAGATAATATTAATGGATATATCCTTTATATAAAAGCTTCTTAAACTGTGAGTCATAACCCCATATAGCATCACATAACTGAATGTGGGGTTCGTGAAAAATTTGGTTATACATATCTATTTTAATACCTCTATACATGAGGTTGTGAAAAATTTTCTCAGGAGAAAAGGGGTCGTGAGTTGAAAAAGTTTAAGAAGTCCTGCTTTATATTAACAAGATTATATTTCAGTGTCTAAAAGCAGAAAGCTAGAGAAAATTGAGAAATATCCTTTTTTAAAAAAAGAAAGGAAAAAAAAGGAAGAGGGGCAGCTAGGTGGTGCAGTAGATAAAGCACTGGCCCTGGATTCAGGAGGACCTGAGTTCAAATATGGCCTCAGACATCTGACATGTGTTAGCTGTGTGACCCTGGGCAAGTCACTTAACCCTCATTGCCATGCCAAAAAAAAAAAAAAAAGGAAGAGAAGAATGTCTATAAAAGATTCAATAGAAGCCAAGATACTGCCTATAGCTTTGTCTTTTTATCTTCAGCCTAAGCCAGAACTTTGCCTGTCTGCCTTAGTGATAAGAACTTCCTCTACAGATGCAAATCACACCTCATGACTTTCTTTTTTTTTTTTTTCTTTTTTCAGGGTAATGAGCATTAAGTGACTTGCTCAAAGTCACACAGCTAGTTAAGTATCAAGTGTCTGAGGCTGGATTTGTACTCAGGTCCTCCTGAATCCAAGGCCAGTGCTTTATCCACTGTACCACCTAGCTGCTCCCCCCCCCCCCAGCATCTCATGACTTTCTATGGAAATGTTTGAGGCACAACGAGGTTAAATAACTTACAGAGCAAGACACTTGCACTTTGCCTCTGTGCCTTATACATAGTAGATGATTTATTAATGAAAAGTGAATTGGGGGCAGCTAGGTGGCGCAGTGGATAGAGCACCCGCCCTGGAATCAGGAGGACCTGAGTTCAAATCCAGCCTCAGACACTTAACAATTACTAGCTGTGTGACCCTGGGCAAGTCACTTAACCCCAATTGCCTTACTAAAAAAATTAAAAAAGAAAAAAAGAAAAGTGAATTGAAGGAACAGATAGGTGTCAAGATGGATAGATTTCTGGGCTGGCAATCAGGAAGACTCATCTTCCTGACTTCAAATCCAACCTCTGATACTTACTATCTCTATTACCTGGGGCAAGTCACTTAACCCTATTTGCCTTACTTTCCTGATCTATAAAATAAGCTGGAAAAGGAATTGGCAAACCACTCCAGTATCTTTGTCAAGAAAACCCCCAACTGGGGTCACAGAGTCTAACATGACTCAACAATGACAACATTGAATTGAATGGGTTTGGGGATAAAGGGAGAAATTCTTAAAAGAGTATTATCTTGGGGCAGCTAGGTGGCACAGTGGATAAAGCATTGGCCTTGGATTCAGGAGGACCTTGATTTCACATCTGGTTTCAGACACTTGACATTTACTAGCTGTGTGACCCTGGGCGAGTCACTTAACCCTACTTACCTCACCAAAAAAAAAAAAAAAGAAAAGAAAAAGAGTATTATCTTAGTCATGCCTTTAACAAATTATTCATGTATTTGCATTGAATTGAATTCCTTATTTTTTTAAGAATTATATTATTTTAAGTCTTTTTAACAGAACCCACTTGGGCATTCTGAGTTTGAAGTCAGAGATAGGAACCCCAAAGTGGAGGAAGGCAATTAGTAAATAATATTAAAGATGGATAGAGCAATTTCTTATCAATGAATGGCATTACTTAAATATTACTTTTCCATGTTTTGTTATTTTATTCCGAATGTCTAGAGAGTCTTAAAATCTTGTTTAATAGGATCTAGTTCTAGACTGAGAGAACATTGCTTTCAGACTTTTCCATTTTTGTTTCTTTTTTGCAGAATACAAATGAATGTCAACCAAGAAAGAATGTATTGCATTAAATCTATGGTCTGATGTCTGATCATCTCCTTCAGTATTTTCAGTAGTTATTAAAACAATAACCTAAGGGGCAGCTAGGGGGACCAGTGGATAAAGCACTGGCCCTGGATTCAGGAGTACCTGAGTTCAAATCTGGCCTCAGGCACTTGACACTTACTAGCTGTGTGACCCTGGGCAAGTCACTTAACCCCCATTGCCCCGGAAAAAAAAACCCAATAACCTAGTTAGTTATTATAGAGATTTTAAAAACAAAATTATTAATAATCTCTATTACCTTAAGGATTAAATATAACATTTTAGGTTTCATGTTTAGAGCCCTTCACGACATGTTCTCTTGCTATCTTTCCAGTCTTCTTGCCCTTTATTCCCATCCACATGTTCTTAAGATCCAATGAGACTGCCTTTCTCATTGTTTCTTGCACAGGATACTCCCATCTCCCTTCCAGTGCCTTTTAAGTGTATTTCCCATGCCTGAAATTATCTCCCAATAAAACTCAGTTTAAATCTGCCTACTCCACCCCATCTGTAAGAAAGCTTTCCTAGTTATTAGTCCTCTCCTTTCTCCCTCTTCCCTCACCCAGTGCCTTTCCTCTGCAATAATCTCTCATTCTTTTCTTGTTTTTATTTAGTGGTTTGCATGTTGCTCCTCCCCCAATTATAATATAAGCTTATTGAAGGCAGGGTCTATGCTTTTAACTTTCTTTGTATATTCAGTGCTTAGGATTGTGCCAGCACATAACAAAATAATTGACAAATCCTTGTTGGCTGACTAAATAACAACAAAAGAGAAAACAAAGAATTCAGAGAAACTTTCAAGTGATTAGAATGTCAGTGAGCACAGTCCATGTACTCTTTTTTTTTTTCAGGGCAATGAGATACTTGGCACCCAGCTGCCCCTCATGTATTCTCTTAATACAGGGCCTGAGGAAACTATGCTTCCCATCAAGTTATATTGTGCATAATTTACTTTAAAATAAGGGCTATAAAATTGTGTATACATTTAACACAACGATACCACTATTAGTTCTGTATTCCAAAGAGATAAAAGAAACAGGAAAAGGACCTATGTGTACAAAGATATTTATGGCAGCTCTTTTTGTGTTGGCAAAAAAAAAATGGAAATTGAGAGGTTACCCATCAATTGGGGAATGGCTGAACAAGTTGTGGTATATGACTGTGATGGGATACTTTTGTGCTATAAGAAATAATGAGCAGGATGATTTCAGAAAAACCAGGGAAGAAATATAAATTTCTGTAAAGTGAAGTGAGCAGAACCAGGAAGACAATGCACACAGTAACAATATTGTATATGATCAATGATTTAACTATTTTGATCAATACACTAATCCAAAATAATTTCTAAGAATTTATGATAAAAAAAACCCATTATTCACCTCCAGAGAAAGAATTGATGGAGTCTGAATGCAGATCAAAGTATACTTTAAAAAAAAAAAACTTTCTTTATCTTTCTCCTTTTTTCAGTTTGTTTTCTTTTGCAACATGGCTAATATGGAAATATATTTTTCATGACTTCACATGTACAATCTATAGAAAATTGTTTTGCCTTAAGGGGGAAGAAGGGACAGAGTGAGAGAATTTGGAACTCAATTTTTTTAAATGTTTAAAAAGTTTACATGTAATTCAGAAGAATAAAAATCTTTATAAAGTAAAAAAATATTATGTTTCTTGGGGAGGGGGGAGGGGGGCAGAGCAATCCCTGATCTCAAGGACTTCATATTCTATCAAGAAATTTACTATTTACAGAAATAAGAATATTCATACATATACAAAATAAATACAAGGCTTTTTGTTTTGTTTTGTTTTGTTTTAGAGGGAAGGCACTAAGAAAGTCCATGTAGAAAGTGTAACTTTTAAGGATATAGGAGATTCCAAGAAACAAAGAGAGAGGTGAGGTAGGAACATATTCCATAAATGGAATAGCAAGAAAGTTAGTTTGGGTGGTGGCAGTCTACAGATAGAAGGGATCTCAAATGCCATCTGGTTCAAACTTATATCCCATTCCAAAATCCAACTCCCTCATCCAGTAGACTTCAACTACCCCTTAAAGCAACTGGAAATTTCCTGAGATACTTGGCCTTACAGTTTTCCCAGGCCAAAGAAAACATAACCTAATGATCTGGCTTGATGAGAGCTTGTTCAGACTGCTTTAGGGAAGTAGGTCATTTCTGATTGCTATGACTTTCTTTGAATTAAGTTTGCACTTCAGTCTCATCAAATCTCACCCAGCTTTGACCTATTTTTTTTCCTTTATGCTTTCTGTGAGTAAAAACCTCTGTGGTAACCTTATTCTTTCACAAGGTCTTTTAAATTTCATTCCTGGAGTTTTGATCCTTCCATTATTTTCCAGTTACTACTTTCCTTTTAGTATCTTCACCATGAGCAGGGGAAAATTAAATTCTGGTATATTTTAAAAAGAATTAAAAATGAGTAATCTGAAGACATTTAAAGACTGGTGTTTGAAGAAGGAATCTGAGATTTTAATTGTGCTCCCACTAGAGCATTTGGTCATTTCATTCATGAGCATTTTTTTAATGCTCATTCTATGCTAGGATTAAGGAATTAAGGTATAGTGGAGAAAAATTTAGCCTCAGAGTTCACATGCCATCCATAATGCCTGCTGGCTCTGCCACAGCAGGAAAATCACAACCTGTCAGTGCCCAAGAAATTCTCCAAGACTAAGTGGCAAAGCAGCTACTTACCCACTTTTGGAGGAGTTTCCTCACTGTGAACTCTTAACACCAATGAAATTTCAGTTTTGCACCATAAACTAGCAATAGAAACCCAGAATGATCCAGACACTCTGCTAGACATTGAAATGATTCTTGAATCAACTAAAGAATTTCCCCAATTAAGAAAGTCCCTTGGCATGCACACACATATCCCATAAACATTCTTTATGATGCACAAACCTGCATTAACTTCATCCACACTTATCTATGGGGCATCCTATTCGTGGATTGGCAGGAAACAACAGAAGATAGAGAGATAGATAGATAGATAGATAGATAGATAGATAGATAGATAGATAGATAGATAGATGGATGGATGTGTATAAATATATACATATATATGTCTATCTGTTTATATGTATGTATATATATCGAGAGAGACACGCACATGGATAGATGTATACACATACATATATATACATATATATTGTATATAAATGCATATATGTGTATATGTATGTATAGGTGTACACACATCTGTGTATATATTAATATATGTATGTGCACATACATACATATGTGTGTGTGTAAATACATATATACATGGCTATCCTCAAATCCTCATAATGCCTACCCTGCATCCTCCCTCCTACTTCTTTCTCCCACTCTCCTGCTCCCCCACCCCCAATCTGCTCTAAACAGTCAAAACAAAAAGAAATGGTAACTATTTAATCACTTCTTTAGGACTATCCCTTGATACTTTTCAGGGAAACCTGGATTTCTTGTAAACTGGGAGACCATGCTATTTTTGCGGCAAGCTCTGGAGTGGAGCCTTTGAAGGAAATTATATAGGAGAAGAACCATTGACCGGGATCCAAACACTTTATTAAAGAATCTTAAATGTGGAAATGATCCAAGTAGTTATCTAATCCAACTTCCCACCTGGTTAAGGAATCCATTCCAAAACATCCTTGACAACTGATCACTCATTTCCTATTTTAATACTTACTCTAGAGTTTACTACTTTGTGAGAAAGTATATTTCATTGTTGGAGATCTTTGATCATTTTATTTTATATTGGACAAAATCTCCCTCCTGCTATGGTCCAGTATGGCTCTATTCATGCCCTTTTATGCCACATGGTACAAAATTTTCTGTCTTTCACATGATAGCCTTACAGTATTTCCTTTGTGCCCCAACTTATTTTAACTGGCCTTTATGTGAGACAGTAATCTTTCACCATATTCTAGTCACCTTTCTCAGGCTGTATTCCAGTTTATTCATGCCCACACCTTAAAATGAGGCACCCAGAAATGTGTTCTTAAATTTGTGTTTGAGATGTACATTAAAATTGACCACAAAATGCCCATAATGCATAATTTAAGACTGCCAGAATCTGTTTGAAATATTTTTTGTTCTTAATTTCTCCTAAGCAGGTGCTTCTCTAAGAAGTACACCTGTTGTCTTGTAGCCAGAGTCCACACAATCGACTGATAACAAAAGAGTAATGTGTCCATCCATTTAGCAGAACATCTGTAAAATAAAGAATAGTCAAATTAGGCTAGAAAATAGATTGTACAAATTGGAATGATATTAAATAGGGCTAAGAAAAGAATTTTAAAATTTGACTCTGGAGTCCCAAAATCTAAGCTAAGCAAGTTGCATTTTATCCCAGTAATAGGGAAATACAGAAGGTTTTTGAGAAAGGGGTGACATAGACACATCTGTTTCTTAGGAATAATCATTTGGCTTGAGACAATACGGCAGAAGGGAAGTCAGAAAGGCCTAAATCCAAACTCTACCTGTAACACAAATTTGCTGTGTAATCATGAACAATTCATTTGATATGTCGGTGTTCTAGGCAATTCTCTAAGATCATATGTGTTTTACAAAGTGTGCTGACCTGCATTGGTAAAAAGAGTTAACTCAGCAGAGAGTTTTTCATATCAATGAAACCATATGTTCAATCCCTTTTCTTATTAAGTTGGAAGAGGAATGGCATGTGGATTGGGGAGAGTGGAAACTGGAGGCAATGAGATTAATTACAAAACTTGAATGATGCTCCTGGTATTTGCAAGGTATAACATGGGATTGTTGTTGTCTGTCTGTCAGGGTGATGTCATGACTTGCAGTGAATTGGATATGTGACAGAGGGTTGTGTAAGGTCACCAACCTTCCCCTCTCCTCCAGAGCCATCTGGGTCCAGTGGCAAACTATATATCAGTATGACTGAAGATGGCTCTGGATGTCTGAGGTAATAGGGGTTAAGTGCCTTGCCCAGGGTCACACAGCTTGTAAATGTCTGAAGTAAGATTTGAACTTAAGTCCTCCTGACTCCAGGGCCAGTACTTATCTACTACACCAACTAGCTGCCCCAGAGCATGGTATAGAGCGTTGTACTTGGAGTCAGAAAATCCTGTTTGATCCCCATATCAAATACTTGCTATCTGTGTGACCCTGAGAAAGCAAGTTAACCATTCTGTGGCTCAGTTTCCTCATCTGTAAATTGTGAATAATAATAGCACCTACTTCCCAGGGTTGTTGTAAGGATAAAAAAAGATAATATTTGTATAATGCTATTTGAGTGTAATAATCATAATAATTATTATGTAATATTTGTAAAGATAGTATTTACAAGCCCCAAAGCACTATATAAATTCTATCTATTATTAATAAGGGCTTTGACTTGGATACTGGAAGTGTAAATGAAGAGCAAAAAATAAAAATAAACAATATTATGAATATAAAAATTGCTGAATTAGTAATTGGTTATATATGAGTGATAAAGAAATAAGAAAAGTCAAAGATTATTCTGAAGTTAAGAACCTGGGATACTTGAAACCGGATAGTGTTTTCAAGAGAAACAGGGAAATTTGGAGGAAAGATGATAGATGGGGGTGAAGGGTTAAAGAGCTGTTGATGAGTTGATTGGTTCAGTGTTGGACAAGTTGATTTTGAGGGGTGATTTAAATGCAGGACTTACTTCAGATGAGATATTAGAGCTAGTTATGTAGCTTACTTGATATAGCTGTACAGTAGATAGAATGATAGATTGGACTTAGGAATCCTTCTTTCAAATATTATCAGACACTTCACTGTATGACTATGTCTAAGTCTGTGCTCCAATTTATCAATGTCCACCTCTTAAAATTAGGTACCCAGAAACATGTTTTTGGGATCCATAAGAGGTGTACCATAATCAAACACAAAAAATATTTATCCAACACCTACTGTATACAAATGAAGACTGAATGTGAGTAGATTACTTAACATGTCTCAGCCTCAATTTCCTTCTCAAAAAAATGGGGATAAAAATGGAACTAACTTCACAAGGTTGTTGTGAGAAACAAGTAAATATATGTGAAGTGATTGGAAATTTTAAAATACTATATAAATTGTTAAATGTTATTATTTGGGAAATACCTAAAAAATGTAATAACTAAATCCATGGAAGCCGATGAAGCCACCAAAGCAGGACAATATAAAGAATCAATAAAGAATCAAAGAGGGTTTTTAATACAATCCTGGGGGACACACACATAAATTATTTATGATCCATGTTAAACAAATAGGAAAAAAACAGGACAAAGCAATTTCAAAACAGCCAAGGGGGTGTGGGGGGAAATAATAGGAAGGGAAGTTCAATAGGTAGCAGGCTCTGGGAAGCTCAATGAAATTTTAAAACTGTAACGATTGGAATAACGCCACCTGCTGGATACTTACTGTAGAGGAGTTCTGCCCATGAAGGGAACGTCTTTGAGGGCAAGACCAGGAGTCAGGAAGTGACGCGGACTAGTGGGAGGAGGAAGGAAGAGACTGGCGCTCAGTCTCGCTTCTTTTTCCTCTGGACTCTGGTGGAGAAGGGAGCTAGAAATGTGCTCTCCCTTTAATAGATAGAAATCTAGGCCTTTTTCTCTCTCTTTACCAAATTCTTATTCTCCTTAATAAATGCTTAAAAGTCTAACTCTTGCTAAAGCTTATAATTTATTGGCGACCACTCATTAGATATTTTAGACAGTTTAGCTAGAATTTTAGCCCTTAACAGATGGCTGACCACGAAGAGGAAAGCTAACCTTCAGTCTTCTTCTGATCTTCTAGTTGGGTAAGAAATTTCCCCTCCCTCTCCCTTTAACTGCTAAGTACTGGTGTACTGGCTGTGTTTTCCTTTAAATTTTTTCGAATGGACCTTTTAAACTCCCTAATTATCCTATTTTTGATTTTAGTCTGTTTAACCAGACAAATGGGAGATAAGATCATGTTAATGCTTTGTTTTTGTGGATTTTCTATTTTTCTTTTTCTTTTTGTTAAAAGAGCCAGCAACTTACTCACACGAGGAAATATCTCTCCCTCTCCCAACCATGCTTTTTCAGAGAAACCTGAAGAGATTCCTGCAGCTTTTCCCAATTCTAACACTAATTGTTGCTCTAATTTTGCATGCCTGGAGGCAATGACCCACCCTCTAGAAGCTTTTAATCCCCTAGCACCTGGAGGCAAAGTGGGGGAAGAGGAATCCAGGCCTGAGTTCAAAATCAAGTCTGATTCAAATTGCTCTGGTCCCTCCCCTCCTCCCCAGACCCCACCCTCTACTCCTCCCATGGCCAAGCCCATTGCTTCCCTGGCCTGGGAAGTCCAGAGATCTGATGCGCATGCTCAACTTTCTCTAACTACATTTGCAGCTTCAGGCTCAGCCCTTCCCCAGCCTGGCTGTGCTTCTGAGACAACCTTAGAAAACCCTTTAAATTCCAGATATGCTCGTTTTGTTCATAATTTTGCTAACCTGCTTTTGTCTTTAATTAGTAATCTTATAAAGCATTTGTATGGTGAAAAGACTGACAGACAATATAGAGGGGTTAAAGAAGAAAAACTTAAGCTGAATAAGAATGACAATCATCACCATAGTTCAAGACTCCGCTTCTTTTGCCATGGAAGTATATATATTTTACAGAAATGTAGAAGTAAGAAGCAAGGTATTGATATGAGTATTGGGGATTTTAGATATCGGAATCAAAAGTGTTCTAAATTCACTCAGATTATTAATAGTATCAGTTCAGAGGTTACATAGGATTTCTATACTATTACATATACATTTTGAAATTAATGGTATGGGTTTATTTTCATAGAGATTTTAATGCTTTTGAGATTGTGTCTTATACTTAGTTTCTAAAACAAGGAGAATATTTGTAAAAGCTTTTTATAGTCATGTGATCAAGTTTATATTTTATAATACTCTTATTGATATTAAGTTCATATTCATTTAGATTTCCTTAGTTTGAATTTCACTGTATTTTATTGTTCCATGTGTATTTTCTTCTATTCATTTGTCTATCTAATTTTGAAACATTGCAAGATGGTTTTGATTTTATTATACAATGTTAATTCTAGGAGTATTGTGCTCCCATATTCTGAGTTATTTGTTTTTGTTATTTTTTCTCAACTGATTATTTGATCAAACTCTTTAAAGCATTTCCTTGGCAAATTGGTTGCCATGGCAAGTGTAAATTGATTCTAGAAGTATTATTTTTGATAAGCATATTCCCAAAAAAAAAAAAAAAAAAGAGGGGAACATTTGTAAAAGTTTTCTTTTTTCAAAAAAAAAAAGTTCTTTGAGATTGTGTTGTGCTTTAACTTGTATTCAAATATGTTCTGATTTTTCACAAAAGTAATTGTATACTAAGTAAAAAAAAAGGGGTATCATTTGAAATTGTTGCATAATTATATATTGTGTTCTGAGTCAAGATGTATTCACATTTTTTGCAATCATTTATTATCCTCAATTTTTAAATCCATATGAGACTTGGATTATGGGAACTTATCATTTAAGACATTAATTGCCTTTATTCTGAGTTATCAGATGCCAGTTGGCCAAGATGCCATCCAATCACAAGAGGAATACATGCAAGAGCAGACACTGAACTGTCACATGAGGGGAGACATGCATGAAGTCAAGGTATGGCCGAGGGAACGGCTTTTGACAAATGTTGAGGTTGGATTCTCTTGGTTTAATATTTTATTCTCTTTTTCCCCACAATATTGTACAGATGGCTGGAAGTATTCATCCCACCCATCTCACTTCTACACCTGGCTTCTATGCTCCCTCCTATATGCCTGATGCCATGGACATCTCAATCCCATGCATCTGATTAAGTCTGACTCAGTTTCTTCCAATATGTTCGGTGGCATGGACATATATTCCATCTACCTATTTTAAGCCTGGCATACTGTATGGGCAGAACATATTGCTCAAGTGTGGGAATGCTCATATCCCATCATTTCTCTGTTCTTTTATGGTAACCCCCATAATTATCTCAGGTGTCATGATAAATACAGTGTTGAATTTGGCCTTGACACCTGTTACCAATTATATTAGATTTTTTAATTTCTCATAATGGCATGAGGATAATTAGGCAGATGATGCAAAAAGTGATGAAACAAAGATAAAAAATTATTTTTAATAATTAATATCGCAGCAATTGTCTTCTCAATTACCCTCCATAAGGGGGGGACTATAGTAATATTATAATTTTAAAGAATGGTTCAATTTTTGTTTTATTATATGTTTCATGTGTAACAACTAAGATTCTGAATTCCCTTAGACATGTTTTTGAGAACTTTCATTGTTTGATTTGATTATTGACAAAGCTATTTTAAAGTTCTGTTAAGCTCAATTTTGTAGGAAATTTTCCTGGCTGATTACCAGCATCCACACATCAACCCCTGAAAAGACTTCCATTCCACGACTACACCTAGAGGACATCTGAGAAAAGACTTTCAGAGACTTTAAATGAACAGTTTTGATTTGTTCTTTTTGTTGGTTTTTTTCTCTTTCTGTTATAATATGCACCATCTGTAACATGTATTCTCTGCAGAGGCCCTCCCTTTGCAAGACTAATGTCAAAGCGTCGGTTCATGAGGACAAAAAAAATCGCCCCTCTGGACAAAACTTTCCTCTCTTCCTTTTCTATATTGTTGTTCACATATTATTAGTTAGCAATAGTTATCATATTGTTTTTACTGTTCCGTCAAGGAAACATTTTGTTTCTTGAGGAACAACAGGGGGGACTGTAACGATTGGAATAACGCCACCTGCTGGATACTTACTGTAGAGGAGTTCTGCCCATGAAGGGAACGTCTTTGAGGGCAAGACCAGGAGTCAGGAAGTGACGCGGACTAGTGGGAGGAGGAAGGAAGAGACTGGCGCTCAGTCTCGCTTCTTTTTCCTCTGGACTCTGGTGGAGAAGGGAGCTAGAAATGTGCTCTCCCTTTAATAGATAGAAATCTAGGCCTTTTTCTCTCTCTTTACCAAATTCTTATTCTCCTTAATAAATGCTTAAAAGTCTAACTCTTGCTAAAGCTTATAATTTATTGGCGACCACTCATTAGATATTTTAGACAGTTTAGCTAGAATTTTAGCGCTTAACAAAACATTTCAAAAAATGCAGAGAAGTTAAAAACATTAGATCTGCCTGGGCATTATGACATTTTAGGAAGGCAACATAGTATAGCAAAGTGGATAGGGAACTATATTTGGTTTCAGGCAGACCTGAGTTCAAATCTCTTCTCAGATGCTATTGGTTGTATGTTCCCAGATAAATCATTTGACTTCTCTAGCCTTTAGTTTCCTCATCTATGAAACAAGCGGTTTGGACTCAATAGCCGCTAAAGTCTCTTCCAGGTCTTAATCTGTGGTTCTATTAATTCAAAGAGAATAATAAAGAGACTTGAATCAGGACCAGAAAATGAACATAGATCTGGACAACTAATGTGCCCATTTGAGCCATTTTCATGATACACATTTGAGCATTCTAATGATTATGCACTGTTTGCTGCATGAACTGGAAAAATAACAAGGATGCCTAAATCAGTTCTGCTGCAGTTACTTTCTTCTCCTCCTCCTCCTTCTTCTTCTTCTTCTTCTTCTTCTTCTTCTTCTTCTTCTTCTTCTTCTTCTTCTTCTTCTTCTTCTTCTTCTTCTTCTTCTTCTTCTTCTTCTTCTTCTAGTGAGGCAATTGGGGTTAAGTGACTTGCCCAGGGTCACACAGCTAGTAAGTGTTAAGTGTCTGAGGCCGGATTTGAACTCAGGTACTCCTGACTCCAGGGCCGGTGCTCTATCCACTGCGCCACCTAGTTGCCCCACAGTTACTTTCTTCTTTATCAACTATATGAAGAAAAGGTAGCCACCTAAGTGGCACAGTGTTGGGCTTAGAGTCACGTAGACTTGAGTTTAAAGTCTAACTGTGTGAAGCTTAGCAAGTCCTTTAACTCCTGTTTGTCCCAGTTTCCTTTAATGTAATCAACCATTGATTTTCTAGGTCTCCTTTTGAGTCTCTGCTTCATGGACTATCTACAGAAAGTTGAAAAATCTCTGACCAGATTCTCTTTGATGCACAGGCTACCCTCAACTACTTCCCTTTAATTCTTCACCCCGACCTTACCCCACAATGCCCAACTCATGTGTGTTCAGGGAATGCAAACTCATTTCAATATTAGTCTATGCAAAACATAATTAAGGAGGTAAATCTACTGTAAATAAAACTATATAATGTGTTCCTATGCCAAGCAGGAAGGCTTTAGGCCAGATAATCCACAATGGCTTTCCACCAAATGTGGAGATAATCAAGAATTGATTGTATTGGTCTTGATTTCCCAAACTTTTTTTCTACAACTTCAATTAGAGTTGGGCTTTTCTGTTCTCTGCTTTCCTGAGGTTAAGCCGAATTTGGGTGGAATGTAATGACCTGCAGCTGAACAACATTAACCTAAATGCACTTAATCTAAATTGTGATTTCTTTCCTGAATTTTTAAGAGGAGCAAGCTCTTTGGGGAAATCTCCCTGGAATCCTGAAGAACAAGGAAGAATGTTCCTCAAATATAAACTGTTTTACTGGTGGCCAGACCTAGTAAAATGAGTCTCATTTCTGAGAGATCAAGGTTCCCTTTGTCATAAGAAAAAAATACTCACACACACACACACAAACACACATTTTGTATTTAGATACCAGTCTTCCATTTGTAATTTTGTTTTATTGAACATGTAAGTATATCCAAGCTATCTCTGTCTTGGAGAGAGAAATTTCCAGACATATAGTTTTCCATTCCCTCTGACATAACTTTATCTAAAGAAGATTTCAATTAATATTTATAGGAATCTTAAACAAAGAAATGATACCAAAATACAGTTCAATGATAGTTAAATAATCAAGTCCCTTGGATCATTCCCCTCACTACTGGAGGAAACAAAGTGTCCTCAGTCATTCACTGCCATATCTTAATCCTTTCTTATTAGAGGAGAAGTGTGGGTCATAGGGTCAATTGCTTCCTGTGGGGAGTCAATTTTGTCAACTACATATAAGTTTATTTATCTTTCTTAATCCATTGCCCTAAGAATAAAACGTTTTTGTTTTTTTATCCTTCACACATAACCCACCTTTGTAAGAAACTGTTCAAAGGATTTTGGAAAGGACTTTTTAGTGCAGAAAAATTGTATTTCTTAATATTTCTAGTGAAACTAAAATGCAGATATTTGTTTCCATTTTTAACCTGCTTCTGCATGATTAATTCAAAGGAACATCTTACATTTGAAAAGAAAGAAAGATCAAATATGACTTTAATTTTATAGAAATGAGTTGCCTCAGTTCCTCATGTGTAAAATGAATTGGAGAAGGAAATGGAAAACCACTCTCATATCTTTGCCAAGAAAACCTCAAAAAGGGGTCACAAAGGACACAACAAAAAATAACTAAACAAAAACAAATGCCAATGATAATCAGTAAAAATTTATTAAATACCTACCATATGCCAGGAATTGTACTTACTGCTTGGGATACAAAAAGAGAAAAAGGATAGTCCCTACCCTTAAGGAGCTTACAATCAAAATAGGGAAACAGCTTGCAAATCAATATATACAAATCAAGGTATATACTGGAGAAATAGGAAATAACTAACAGAGAAGCAGCACTTGAATTGAGGGCTGGGAAAGACATGCTGTAGAAGGAGAGATTTAAGTTGGGACTTAAAGATGACAAGGAAATCAGTAGTTAGAATTGAGGAGGAAGGCATGGTGGACAGAGAAAAAACCTATGGAAAAAAATGATGGAATGCCTTGTTTGTGGAACAGGAAGGAGACCACTGTCACTGGATTGAAAAGTATGTGGAGGGGAATAAATTGTAAGAAGACTGGAAAGGTGGGAGAGTTCTAGGTTTTGAAGGTTTTTGAATGCCAGACAGAAACATTTTATTTGTTCCTAGAGGCTAAAGGAAGCCACTGAAATTTATTTAGTAGGGTAATGATACGATCAGACCTGCACTTTAGGAATATCCTGTTAGTGGATGAATGGAAAATGGATTGGATTAGGGAGCTGCTCTAGGCAAGAAGATACATAAGGAGCCCTGCATGTGAGTGGTGGTGGTATCTGAGGAGAGAAGAGGGCATATACAAAAACTGTTGCAAAGATAAAATCTATAGGCCTTGGCAACAGACTGGATATGGAAAGTTACAGGTAGTGAGAAGTCCAGGATAACTCCTAGGTTGCAAGCCTGAGGGACTAGAAGAATGATGTTTCCCCTACAGTAATAGGGAAGTTTAGGGGGGAGGGGGAGTTAGGAAGAATGATAATAAGTTCCATTTTGGACTTTTTGAGTTTAAGATATCTATCTACTGGGCATTCACTTTGATTTGTCTAAAGAAGATTCTAGATTGGAGGTCAGCAGAGAGTTTGGGTTAAATAGATTTTAGAATCATTAGCACAAAACTGGTAATTAGATCCATAGGAACTTATGAGATCACCAAGTAGAAAAGAGGAAAAAGAGAAGAAAGCCCAGGATAAAACCCTGAAAAACACCTATGGTTAGAGGTGTGATTTTTGTAAAGGATCAAGTAAGAGACAGAGAAGAGATGGTCAGATACATGAGAGTAGATCCAGGGGAGAGTGATGTCCCAAAACCTACTGAGAAGAGGTGAGAGTGAGCAATAGTTTCAATACTACAAAGAGTTTGAGGAGAATGAGGATTGAGAAAAGGCCTTTGGATTTGGCAACTAATACATCATTAGTAATTCAAGAGAGCAGTTTTGGTGGAATGATAAGGTTAGGAATTGGATTGTAAGGAATTAAGAAGTGAGAGGAAAGAAAATAGAGGCACCTTTTCTGTGGACTGCATTTTTAAGGAATTTAGTCACAAAGGGCAGAAGAGATATAGGATGATAGTTAAGTGGGATGAAAGGATCAAATCAGGGTTCAAAATCATAAACATTTTAAAAAGTATATATTTTCATAGAATCTTAAGGGTTAAAAGGATCCAACTCCTTCATTTAGAGGAGAAAGAAAAGAAATCAAAACAAAGAGAGTAAGTAACAGCATTATTACTGAAAGTCATATACCACTGTGCCTTAGCAAGACTACCCTTGGTTGATTTGGACAACATATATTTCACAGACATAAGAATTTCAGGAATAACTCTATCAACAAAACTTTATCAACATAATTATAAAAGTTTCCTGATACACAAGTGATAGATTAAATTTGTCAAATCTAAACCATACTTTTGGATGGCCAATATGAGATCTTATTTTGCTTGACTATGTATATATTTATATATTTTTTTTGTTTTCTATTGTTTGCTTTTAAATTAAGATTAGAAAAGAAAATTTAAAAATAAACTGATATGGTTAAAAATGTATGAACGGGGCAGCTAGGTGGCACAGTGGATAGAGCACCGGCCCTGGAGTCAGGAGTACCTGAGTTCAAATCCGGTCTCAGACACTTAACACTTACTAGCTGTGTGACCCTGGGCAAGTCACTTAACCCCAATTGCCTCACTTAAAAAAAATGTATGAACAAAGTAGTTTACATCCTTTGATTTCTTTACAAGGTTTGACATCCTTTATTTGGATCAAGAACAGAATAGGTTGATTGGCCAACCAAACAAGTTAGCCATAATCACAGGTGCTTTAAATAGCCGAGGAATTTCAGTAGTTGGTTTAGCATAACCCTGAAGCATTCAGGTGGTAGAGAATACCAGTCTGGGGTCAGAATGGGAGGGTATACTTTGAAGAAGCAAACCTTGACTATACAAGAGGGCAACATGGGGAAAAGAAAGGGATCAGCAATTATTAAGCATCTACTATGTGCCAGTTACAATGCTAAGTGCTTTACAATTATATTATTTGATCCTCATAATAATCCTGGGAGGTAGGTGCTATGATGATCCCCTTTTACAGTTGAGGAAACTGATTCAGAGATTAAGTGACTTGCCTAGAGTCACACTACTAGTAAATTTGAAGCTGAATTTGAGGGTAGTAAATGTCTGAGGTAAGAGTCAGATCCAAATCCAACATTTTATGCACTGTGTCACCTAACAGTTTATGGATGAGTCTAGAGGAGAAATTATTCCTCCTCCAACCCCCCACCCCAACATGTTACTGGAGAGATTAGATAAATGACAGACAATACATTCAGAGTACACATGAAGGCCAAACACAGACCCAGAGTATAAATATTTGACCAAAAAGGGAGACTTAAAGGATTGTGAATCCCTTTGAGCTGTTAAGAAAGATGGCTATGAGAGACAGTAACAAGAAACCCAGCCCCTCATTGTTTGTCCTAGAATTGTGAACAGAATAATAATCATTGCTCTCTGGGATCCCAAACTGACAGCTTGAGTTGTGAGGGGAGGCCCAAAGGGGGCCTACACAGTGAAGTACTTGTTAGGGAGACTGTCTCCTCTCGAAAAAACAGATGGAATAGTTTGTTTTATTTTGGAATACTTTCCAGTTCTCTTTTTTTCCACTTAACTACAAGACCTAGATAAGAACTGTCCTATTTAAAAATAGAAAGATGAAACCTGGAATAGTAGTTTTAGAAGAATAGGGATGGAATAAAAATATTTTGCTGCAGCTCCTAGGTATGACCACCCAGACCAAAAGTAGGAATGGAATACTATGAAGAAACCTAAGATTATGGGAAGGAAGAAACACACCTGAAATAATAATAATTGGAATTTAGCATGTATATACTTTTGAAAATGACAAAGCATCTCTCTCTCTCTCTCTCTCTCTCTCTCTCTCTCTCTCTCTCTCTCTCTCTCTCTCTCTCTCTCTCTCTCTCTTCCAGTTCTCTCTCTTTCCCCTGTTCCCTATCTTTTCTCCTCCCCTCTCTTCCTCCCTCCCTCTCCTGTCTCTAATTTGGGTTTCATAATAAACTTGTGAGGTAGTTACTACAGATATTTCAGGTATCATTGTCCCCATTTTATAAATTAGAAATTTGAGCAGTTGAAGTATTTACTATATGTGTCATTATCCTCTTTTTACCTCTGTGGAGAAAACTTAAGGAGAGTAACCATATTGTATTTTGTCTTCTTATTGCACATTAATGGCTCAATGCCCTTGTACATAGTGCTTGTATATAAATACTCATGTCACATTAGGTTTGACTATTATCATGGTAAATTTCAGAATCAAGGTTTGAATTCAAGTCTTCCTGACTCCAAGTCCAATACTTTTATCCCATATGTCTTTCTACCTCACAAGGTGGATTCAATTCCAGATTTCTTCTTCCAGAAATAATAGTTGGTACCTTTATTTTTTTATGATGGCTATTACAGAGGGATGGGGTGAGGGATTTGTATCAGAATATTTCCCATCTTGACTCTGCTTTCTGGACTTTGCCCCTGTCTTGAGATCTTCATTCTCATCTTGGAATTTCCCTCAGGTTCTCTTTTACCTGGAACATGAATCTATATCTGCAGCCATTCATCTAAGAATATTCCTAGGCCATTCCAGCCACCTTCTCCTTTTGACAAGTTCCTCCTGGGGCCTCCATTTTGTGAAGAGGCCTAGGTCAGCCAACCTTCATTCTTGTCCTAGCTCGGCTTCTGACTTTCTGGTCTTACTAGTTTTAAGTCCTGTACTCTATTTTATACCATGTTGCCTTAGATATAAATAAAATGTAGGTGTAATAAAAATAGGTCTAGATATATTCCATCAATAAGCAAAATGAGCATGGCTTTAGCACATCCAGATATTCATTCTTAAAGAGGGAAAGGTTTCCTCCTATGGGATGCATATAGTCAGAGTAAATTGCAGCCATTCTTCTACAGACATATTACTTTATATGAGAAAGAGTCCCTGAAGTCGTAGACAAGATGTACCACTGGCTTTCTAAGGCTGAGGGGGTCATGCTTCTACTTTGGGAACATCCATTTTACTTCATGGATCTTAAGAAACTGAGCACTTTGTTCTACATCCCACAATCTTCCTTCTAAGATGATTCTATTCAATCCAAAGAGCATTTATGAAGTACCCTTGTGCATGATACTGTGCTAGATACTGGGAATAAACCAACTGAGAGAGTCTCTTTCCTCAAGGGTCTAACGTTCTGTTGGAGGGATAGAAGATGTACATAAATAAGTATAGCACAAGGTAAACCAAGGAAGGAGAGAACATCATCAACTGGATGGAATAAGGGAAAGCTCCAGAGAGGTAAGGGCAGCTGAATTGAGCCTTGGCTAAAGATAATAATTATGAGAGGTAGATTGGAAGAGAAAGTAAGTTCTTAATATAGGGGATGGCTTCTGTGACAGCTTCAAGGCAAGAGATGGGATATTGCATTCCGAGAAAAAGTAGTAGATGAAAGAGAACTCAGAGGTCAACCAGTCCAAGCACCATATTTTATAGATGAGGAAACTGAGGCCCAGAGAGGGTAAGTGATTTGACAGTGGTCACTTAGCTAGTGAGTAATACTGGTAGAATTTGGACCAATGTCCTCTGGCTCCCAAACAACCACACTTTTATTGTACATCTAATTTAGCAGGAATATAAAATTTTTGATCATGGATTATATGAAATCAGGCTGAAAATATAAGTAGAACTCAAATCAAGGGTGGCTTTTGAAGTACGATTGGAAATTGTACCCAGTGAACATTTTTGAACAGACAATGACATCGTCAGGCTTTAGAGAAAGGATTTTGGAAGTTAGGTAAAGGAAAGTTCAACTGTGGGAGAAACTGGATGCAGGGAGACCAATTAGGGAGGTTATTACAATCCAGATGATTGGTGAAGAATACCTAAAGTAAGATAGTGACTGGATGAGTAAAAAAAAGTGAGCAAATGTAAGAAATATTGTAGAAGCTGAATAAACCAGATTTGGGACCAGTTGGGCTATAGAAGGCATGGAGGAAGGAAGAGTCAAGGATGTGTCTTGCACGTAGCAGGTGCTGAATAAATTCTTACTAATGCCACTGAACTAAATGACTCCTAGGGTGCAAAACTGAAGGACTGGAAGAATAATGGTGACACAGAATTTAGGCAATTTGGACTAGAGATAGGTTTACTGGGGAAGATAATGAGCTCTTTTTTTGGAAATGTTGAAATGGAGATGCTTAGAGAACATTGAGAAGGAGGGATATGGAATATAATTGGTGATACAGGACTGAAATTCAGGAGAGAGAAGAGGGTCAGATTTATACATCTGCATTGACATGAAGCTTAAATCCATGGGAGCTGACAAGATTTCCCAGAGAAAGCTAACATAGGGAGAGAAGAGAAGAGGGTTCTGGACACAGACTTAAACCATAGCATCACAAATTTAGAACTGAAATGGATCTTAAGAGATCAACTAGTACTACACCTCATCTTACAGATGACTGGACTCTTGCTTAGAGAAGTCCAGTGAATTTTCTAAGGTCAAATAGTAAATGTTTGAGGTGGGATTTGAACCCAGGTTTTCCTGACTCCATTCCAATTACCTATCTTCTACATCTCACTAAGAATACTCATGCAATAGGGTAGGAGTTGGATGCTGATCCAATAAAGGTCAGTCAGAAGGAATAATCTGACAAGAAAAATAAAGAATAATGTCAGAGAAACCAAAGCTGGAGGGTGGGTCCAAAAGGAGAAATGAGTCAATAGGATTATATCCTGCACAAAGATCACATACTGCTTTAGCAGAGAATGAATGAAGAAGAGACGTGAGCATTATTTTATTTCAAGCTAAGGTTTCCTTCAGCTTCTAAAATGATTAATAGTAATTGGACAATGAATTATGTGATGAAATCACCAGTGATATTCTTCTTAAAAGAAAGTTGCTACTAAGTTATCTCTTAGATTTTTTGTATGCTATTATTTAAATGTTTCGATTATATATCAGGTAACAGTTTGGAAGTTTAATTAGTTATAAGTGGCATTTATTTCTAAGGTAGAAACAACGTGAAGAATTTTATGGAGTTTGAGGATTTTCAAGGTTCTTAAGCTCAACTCAGACAAACACCACTAGATTAGCCTTGTGTCAATGGATTAAAACATATTGTCAAGTTAAAAAAAAAAAAAGAAGTGGGGCAGCTAGGTGGCACAGTGGATAGAGCACCAGCCCTGAAGTCAGGAGGACCTGAGTTCAAATCCGGCCTCAGACACTTAACACTTACTAGCTGTGTGACCCTGGGCAAGTCACTTAACCCCAATTGCCTCACAAAAAACAAAAACAAACAAACAACAACAAAAAAGAAGTAAAAGGCATTCAGATAATTTGGGGCATGAAAGAGATATTAAAAACTTCATGCCATAAAAATTGTCTTCCAGGGGCAGCTAGGTAACACAGTGGATAAAACACCAGCCCAGGATTCAGGAGGACCTGAGTTCAAATCCGACCTCAGACACTTGACACTTGCTAGCTGTGTGACCCTGGGCAAGTCACTTAGCCCCAGTTGCCTCACCCCCCCAAAAAAAAATGTCTTCCGGAGTAGGAAAGCTTCTTAGGATAATTTGTTTTTGTTTTGCTTTTTCAATTTCTTTCTCTTTCTTCCTTCCTTCCTTCCTTTCTTTTTTATTCTTTTCTTTTTTTTTGGTACAGGCAATGAGGGTTAAGTGACTTGCCCAAGGTAACATAGCTAGTAAGTGTCAAGTGTCTGAAGCCAGATTTGAACTCAGGTCCTCCTGAATCCAGGGCCGATGCTTAATCCACTGTACCACCTAGCTGCCCCATGCATTGTCACTTTCTACTTAAAAACAAATGTGACTGGGGGAAATGATTTAAAGATTAACAATAATAATGTATTTTAAATATATCAACATTTAGTAGCTCAAGTAAAAGGAAGGAATTTTTCGGGAGTCTTTGAAAATTACTATTATTTTTATCCAGAATAAATTCACTATAGCCCCATTCTTTTCCACAATGGAATGGAATAAATGTCTTTTACCCTCCTTTAAGCTATTTAAATGATCTCCTGGACTATCCCATACCCACATCTTGTAAAGCTGATTTTTAAAGGAATAAAATCAGAGTTAGATGTGAGTCCAGTACTTTTGTTTTCCATGAGTTGTTCACTGATTTGGCTCATTGCTTTCATTGGTATTGTTGGTATCTGTGCAGAAAGGGCAATTGGACTCACTCAGTTGTTAAGGATCATTCTATGTGTATTTCCATTTCTAAATTATGTAATATGGAGGGAAAAGAATTGGCAGCCTTAAACAAACAATGAAATAATAATCAAAGGCCTTATTTCCTAGTAATTGGTAAAGAAACCATTGTTTCTGCTCTTTTCTGGATGTCTGTTGTTTGTTTTATGTTGCTGAAATAATCCCCCCCAAATTGAAAGTGGGAAATGCTCTATTGTGAACTCTGCAATTGATTGTGTTGAAATTACAATGCTTTCCAAAGCTATTTTTAATTCATGGGAATTACCTGAATTAGAGTTCCATTAACTTTCATGCTGTCACTGGGTGGCAAGTTGCCCAACTTTTGAAACCTCAAAGATAAGGCCCAGTGAGGGAGATGAAGGACTGGTGAACCCAGAACTAAAGAGTAAGTCTTGCAGCAGAGGGGTAAACCCTTTTATGTTTCTGAATTGCAAATGAATGGAACCACAGTTCAATTAGCACATTTGGCAGAAACACCAGTAAATAATGAGGGCAGGAAGAAGGCTCTGCTGAACAGGAAAGCTGGGGTTCCTAAGGTGTTTTTCTGTTTGGCCATTAGCCTAGGAAGGGTATGGCATTATTCTAATGCCTTCCTGAATCATTCAAATGTAGCAAAGAAAAGAAAGGATTACACTAGGAAAGCTGATGACATTTTACAGTGCCAGAATGATGGAACGTTTGCTTAGTTAAGAAGTTTTACCTGTACTACCACCAGGAATCCATCACTAATGAGTGCAGGCCCATATATCATAGCAGGAAAGCATGTGACATATTTGAGTACCATCCAAAGTCTGACATTTTGCAAGGGGAAATATCATGCCTCAAATCTGAATCTAGCTTCTTTGTGGTGTAATTTGTGTAAGAGTGGAAGAAAGGCATATGTAGTCAATTACCTTGGAGTCAATGAGCCCTCGGTTTGAGGCCTTCCTCTTATATTTAGTAGCTGTGACCATGGACAAGTCAATTAACCTCTCTGTGTATCAGTTTCCACACGTGTAAAATATCAGTAATAATACTTCTAGTACCTACCTCAGAGGGTAGGTAGGTACTAGACAACATAAAACACTTTGCAAATTTTAAGCCTGCATGTAAAGTTCAACTATGAAAGGTGGTGAATAGGAAATTTAACAGGATTGTGCATGTAAAACACATCAGTCTTGGGTTGGGGGGGGAAGGAGAGAGAAAAATCTGGAACTTAAAATCTTATAAAAATGAATGTTGAAAACTATTTTTACATGTAATTGGAAAAAACCCAAATGCTATTAGGCTTAAAAAAAAAAAAGGTGACACATAAGACAGAGAGGGCTCCTTTATTGCACCGATGGTTTTTTCCCTTCACACTGTCCAAAAGTAATTGAAATGCTTCGAGTAGAAGACAAGTCATCTCATATATGTAGCCTAATGACTTAGGGGGAATATAATTCAGATTGGCTATGAGCACCCAGTGATAAACTGGAGATAGTGTTAGTTTTCTAGGAGAATTAGTGGGCAATATAATGGTGAAAAGGTCCAAAAGGGAAGCAGTGATATACAGTCAATCAAAAGGTCAAAGAAATAGATGTTTATGTAAGGCCTGACCTCTCGCAGAATTCATACATAATCTGGTTTGCTTATTGTCGATCAATCAATAAACATTTAATTGCCTATTATATGCCAGACATTGTGAGACACAAATACGAACCCCTGTCTGTAAGAAGCTTACCATCTAGTGGGAGAAGGCAACACACAAAAGGAAACTGACTTCTGCATGATTATATACCTCGTTAAGTGTTAGAAGCAGGTTTGGAACCTACATCTTCCTGACCCCAAGTCCATCATTCTATTCACTTGCCGAGTTCTTTTGGGTCTTGACATGAAGTACCAACTATCCCCTTCTTGTAGTTGTGATGCAGCTTCAGTTGTGGAAATCCCTCAAGCAGAAAAGCCATTTCCTGCATTGGAAGACAGCTGCATTTACACTACAGCAGAATCTTGGAAGTATAAGGAATTTTTAGTTGTATGGTATTGAAAGGACACTGGGTCTGAAATCACAAGACTTGGGATCAAATGCTTGTTTTGATATGTAGACTCTTTTGTCATCTATATCTCTCTGGGTTCCATTTTCCTCATCTATAAAACTAGGGACATAAACAAGATGCTAGATAAGGTCTCTTCCTAGTCTGTATCCTATGACTTGGTTTATTTTATCAGTCAATTAACCAACAAATAAACATTTAGTAAGGAACCTACTCGATACCAGGCACAGTAGTGCTAAGTGCTGGAGATACAAAAAGTCTTTGCCTTCAGAGATCTCATATTGGGGGAGAGAACAGCTCTATGGGGAAGTCATTCTATATTCCCTTTATTGTGTCATCCTTGTCTTGGTTTCAATCTGCGCTCTGAAGTACATGTTACTCCTGGCAATAATAAATTACATAGTAAATGCTTAATAAAAAAGCTTGTCTCACTGATTGACTAAAAAGGAATAGCATTTCCAGGAAACTTAATCAACACCTTTTCCAAAGAATAACTGTATTTGTAAAGGCCCAAATGCATGTTCTATGTGCGCTCATATTTGAAGGATACTCATTTGGTTTAACTGTGATTATTTGTGTGTAGGCAATGTAAAGGCCTTTCATGATAAGCATTGGCCATAAGATGAATTTTTAAATTAAACACAGTTGCTTGTATTAGCTTCTTCCCTGCATCTCACTCTCTCACAGGCCAGTAGACTGTGTTATAATTTTAGCAGATAAAATATTTAAGCCTCATTCATAGTACATTTGCCTCTTGTCCTAGAGCCCAACTCCTCAGAAACTTGGAAACCAAGTGTGAAAAGACTAATGTCTACCATGGTTCTCCCTCCCCTTAACTCCGGACATAGAATAGGATCAGGCCCTACTTCTTCCCCCCCTCCCACCATGTTAAGAATTGACATTTCCTAAATGAACACAAAGCTGTCCCTAGGACCTGACTGGTCCTTGCTGCCTTCTTAAAATTTCCTGGTCACTTAAGAGCATAAAGAATTCCAGCAGATTGAGTCTAGACCTCTCAAACTTAATGGATTGTCTGAGACCATGTAAGTCATTATACCTTGATGATCTGATAAGCAGATGCAATTCTATAGGGAAACAAGGGAAGCCATGTTTACCAAAGGTGAGGATATGTATGAGTCATTGTATCCTTGTGTCAGATCCTTGCTGAGTAGGGGCCATTCAGTGATTTGCAAGTGTGTCATTTGGTCCTAAAACCAAACCTGAACAAAAACCATGCTGGTGTTAGAGTTACTTCTTATATCAAGAAAGAGAACTTAAAATTTTGCAAAGAAAAGTAAGCCATATGCAGTCTTTCGAAAAAGTTATTTATTTTATTCTCAACTTAAGAAATTGGTTTTTTGTTTTGTCTGGGGTTTTTTTGTGAGGCAATGAGGGTTAAGTGACTTGCCCAGGGTCACACAGCTAGTAAGTATCAAGTGTCTGAGGCCAGATTTGAACTCAGATCCTCCTGAATCCAGGGCTCGTGCCACCTAGCTGCCCCCTCAACTTAAGAAATTGAACAAACATTTCTATAACATAACACAGGGTGGGCCAAAAGTTGCAAAGGGCTCTGATGTTTTAATAACTTTTTGAAAATTATTTTTTCTTTATTTTGCACTATTTATGGAATTTGATTTTTCACAAATGATATAAATTAATTTCATATATATGTGTATATATATGTATATTTGTGTGTGTGTATATTGTATATGATGCTATGGTATAGTAATTTTAAAACAAATAAAAGAGTTCTTAAATATTGTGACTTTTGGCCCATCCTGTAGAAGAGAAGAAGAAAATGATTGCACATGAAATTGCAAATCTATTATGTACAACTTGCTATTCCTTTTAAATATAGAATAAAGTCATCACGTAATTTTCTTTTTTTTTTCCTTTTTTTTCTCCCCCCTCCCATGATAAAGTGAAAGCTAATTGGTTTTTTTGGGGGGAAGGGGATTGTTTGGTGGTGTTTTTTGTTTTCTTTTAATCCATTCAAAGTTTGCTTAAGAGGTAAGGCAGAATTATCTTAGAATAGGCCATTTTATATCAAACTATTTCTGGCCACTTTTCCTTATTTTCTTTTTCTTATTTAATCTAAAGGGCTTTAAAAAATAGGCTTAGTTAGGTCCATTAGTTTCACTTCAGTGTTTTTTAATAAAAATGCAAGATTATATTTAAAGGAAAAAAGTCTCTCTTAAGACACAAGGCTAAGTTATTTCAGCTAGAGTTCAGGCTAATCATACTTCTCCTTTACTTCTCAACCCCCCGAGAATGCAGTGGCATTTATCTATCAATAAATATAAACCGATTCTATTATTTTTTCCAATTACCTTTAGTGAAGACAATTTTAGCGTTAAATCCAGCATTAAATGTTAACTTTTTTTTAGGAAAAATGACAACACACTAAAAAGTGGCTATTGAAATTATATATATGAATATTATTTTAGTTCTGTCTACACAATGGCCCATAAATGTTAGGAATAAACTGAGCCTTATGGGCACAAAGTGACAGCATGGTATTGTGGATTGAATGTTGTCCTTGAAGCCTTTGATGAGAGACTTGACTTGGTTCTGATAATGACTGTGTAACCAAGGGCAAGTCACTTAATTATTCTGAAACACAGTTTCCTCATCTTTAAAACTGGGCATGAAAAATAATTGCATTACCCACCTCACCATGTTGGCTCTGAAGTTCAAAATGTAATAGTAAAAATCATACCAGCAACAACAATAGCTAACATTTATATAATACCTACTATTTGTCAGGATCTTATCTAAGTTCTTGACAAATATTATCTCATTGGATCCTCACAACATCCATGAAGGGTAGGTGTTATATTTATCTCCATTTTGTAGGAAACTGAGGCAGATAGAAGTTGTGTGTCTGAGGTGACACTTAAATTCAGTTCTTTCTGACCACAGGCATGGGATTATATTCACTGCACCACTTAGCTGTCCCAGTGTTCATAAAGCACTTTATAACTTTAAAGTGCTGTATAACTATTAATTATTTTTACTAGAACAACTGATAGGAAACTTCACAAAAGATTTGGTACTAAAAGTCCTGTTCTGCCATAGTTGGGAGGAAGCCTCTAGTAAAAATGTTCAATGCACAACTAATTATAAACCCCTCTCTGTGCACACCTCATGTTCCCTTCTAGCTGTAAAATTCTGTGATGATCTTAATTAGCATTCAGTGATCCATAGGAATTGTAACGATTGGAATAACGCCACCTGCTGGATACTTACTGTAGAAGAGTTCTGCCCATGAAGGGAAGGTCTTTGAGGGCAAGACCAGGCATCAGGAAGTGACGCAGACTAGTGGGAGGAGGAAGGAAGAGACTGGCGCTCAGTCTGGCTCTCTTTCCTCTGGACTCTGGCGGAGAAGGGAGCTAGAAATGTGCTCTCCCTTTAATAGATAGGAATCTAGGCCTTTTTCTCTCTCTTTACCAAATTCTTATTCTCCTTAATAAATGCTTAAAAGTCTAACTCTTGCTAAAGCTTATAATTTATTGGCGACCACTCATTAGATATTTTAGACAGTTTAGCTAGAATTTTAGCCCTTAACAGATGGCTGACCACGAAGAGGAAAGCTAACCCTCAGTCTTCTGATCTGCTGGTTGGGTAAGAAATTTCCCCTCCCTCTCCCTTTAACTGCTAAGTACTGGCGCACTGGCTGTGTTTTCCTTTAAATTTTTTCGAATGGACCTTTTAAACTCCCTAATTACCCTATTTTTGATTTTAGTCTGTTTAACCAGACAAATGGGAGATAAGATCATGTTAATGCTTTGTTTTTGTGGATTTTCTATTTTTCTTTTTATTTTTGTTAAAAGAACCAGCAACTTACTCACACAAGGAAATATCTCTCCCTCTCCCAACCATGCTTTTTCAGAGAAACCTGAAGAGATTCCTGCAGCTTTTCCCAGTTCTAACACTAATTGTTGCTTTAATTTTGCATGCCTGGAGGCAATGACCCACCCTCTAGAAGCTTTTAATCCCCTAGCACCTGGAGGCCAAGTGGGGGAAGAGGAATCCAGGCCTGAGTTCAAAATCAAGTCTGATTCTAATTGCTCTGGTCCCTCCCCTCCTCTCCAAACCCCACCCTCTACTCCTCCCATGGCCAAGCCCATTGCTTCCCTGGCCCGGGAAGTCCAAAGATCTAATGCGCATGCTCAACTTTCTCTAACTACATTTGCAGCTTCAGGCTCAGCCCTTTCCCAGCCTGGCTGTGCTTCTGAGGCAACCTTAGAAAACCCTTTAAATTCCAGATATGCTTGTTTTGTTCATAATTTTGCTAACCTGCTTTTGTCTTTAATTAGTAATCTTATAAAGCATTTGTATGGTGAAAAGACTGACAGACAATATAGAGGGGTTCAAGAAGAAAAACTTAAGCCGAATAAGAATGACAATCATCAACATAGTTCAAGACTCCGCTTCTTTTGCCATGGAAGGGTATATATTTTACAGAAATGTAGAAGTAAGCAGCAAGGTATTGATATGAGTATTGGGGATTTTAGGTATCGGAATCAAAAGTGTTCTGAATTCATTCAGAGTATTAATGTCAGTTCAGAGGTTACATAGGATTTCTATGCTATTACATATACATTTTGAAATTAATGGTATGGGTTTATTTTCGTAGAGATTTTCCTGCTTTTGAGATTGTGTTTTATACTTAGTTTTTAAAACAAGGAGAATATTTGTAAAAGCTTTTTATAGTCATGTGATCAGGTTTATATTTTATAATACTCTTATTAATATTAAGTTCATATTCATTTAGATTTCCCTAGTTTGAATTTCATTGTCTTATTATTCCACGTGTATTTTCTTCTATTCATTCATCTATCTAATTTTGAAACATGGTTTTGATTTCATAATACAATGTTAATTCTAGGAGTATTGTGCTCCCATATTCTGAGTTGTTTGTTTTTGTTATTTTTTCTCAACTGATTATTTGATCAAACTCTTTAAAGCATTTCCCTGGCAAATTGGTTGCCATGGCAAGTGTAAATTGATTCTAGAAGTATTATTTTTGATAAGCATATTCCAAAAAAAAAAAAAAAAGAGGGGAACATTTGTAAAAGTTGTCTTTGAGATTGTGTTGTGCTTTAACTTGTATTTAAATATGTTCAGATTTTTCACAAAAGTAATTGTATACTAAGTAAAAAAAAAGATATTATTTGAAATTGTTGCATAACTATATATTGTGTTCTGAGTCAAGATGTATTCACATTTTTTGCAATCATTTATTATCCTCAATTTTTAAATCCATATGAGACTTGGATTATGGGAACTTATCATTTAAGACACTAATTACCTTTATTCTGAGTTATCAGATGCCAGTTGGCCAAGATGCCATCCAATCACAAGAGGAATACATGCAAGAGCAGACACTGAACTGTCACATGAGGGGAGACATGCATGAAGTCAAGGTATGGCCGAGGGAACGGCTTTTGACAAATGTTGAGGTTGGATTCTCTTGGTTTAATATTTTATTTTATTTTTCCCCACAATATTGTACAGATGGCTGGAAGTATTGATCCCACCCATCTCACTTCTACACCTGGCTTCTATGCTCCCTCCTATATGCCTGATGCCATGGACATCTCAATCCCATGCATCTGATTAAGTCTGACTCAGTTTCCTCCAATATGTTCGGTGGCATGGACGTATATTCCATCCACCTATTTTAAGCCTGGCATACTGTATGGGCAGTACATATTGCTCAAGTGTGGGAATGCTCATATCCCATCATTTCTCTGTTCTTTTATGGTAACCCCCATAATTATCTCAGGTGTCATGATAAATAACAGTGTTGAATTTGGCCTTGACACCTGTTACCAATTATATTAGATTTTCTAATTTCTCATAATGGCATGAGGATAATTAGGCAGATGATGCAAAAAGTGATGAAACAATGATAAAAATTATTTTTAATAATTAATATCGCAGCAATTATCTTCTCAATTACCCTCCATAAGGGGGGACTATAGTAATATTATAATTTTAAAGAATGTTTCAATTTTTGTTTTATTATATGTTTCATGTGTAACAACTAAGATTCTGAATTCCCTTAGACATGTTTTTGAGAACTTTCATTGTTTGATTTGATTATTGACAAAGCTATTTTAAAGTTGTGTTAAGCTCAATTTTGTAGGAAATTTTCCTGGCTGATTACCAGCATCCACACATCAACCCCTGAAAAGACTTCCATTCCACGACTACACCTAGAGGACATCTGAGAAAAGACTTTCAGAGACTTTAAATGAACAGTTTTGATTTGTTGTTTTTGTTGTTTTTTTTTCTCTTTCTGTTATAATATACACCATCTGTAACGTGTATTCTCTGCAGAGGCCCTCCCTTTGCAAGACTAATGTCAAAGCGTCGGTTCATGAGGACAAAAAAAAAATCGCCCCTCTGGACAAAACTTTCCTCTCTTCCTTTTCTATATTGTTGTTCACATATTATTAGTTAGCAATAGTTATCATATTGTTTTTACTGTTCCGTCAAGGAAACATTGTTTCTTGAGGAACAACAGGGGGGACTGTAACGATTGGAATAACGCCACCTGCTGGATACTTACTGTAGAAGAGTTCTGCCCATGAAGGGAAGGTCTTTGAGGGCAAGACCAGGCATCAGGAAGTGACGCAGACTAGTGGGAGGAGGAAGGAAGAGACTGGCGCTCAGTCTGGCTCTCTTTCCTCTGGACTCTGGCGGAGAAGGGAGCTAGAAATGTGCTCTCCCTTTAATAGATAGGAATCTAGGCCTTTTTCTCTCTCTTTACCAAATTCTTATTCTCCTTAATAAATGCTTAAAAGTCTAACTCTTGCTAAAGCTTATAATTTATTGGCGACCACTCATTAGATATTTTAGACAGTTTAGCTAGAATTTTAGCCCTTAACAGAATCAAATGGCAGTGTTGGGCCCAGGGTCAGACAGTTAAAGCTAGTGATTTCAAGAATAGGATCTTGAAGATAGCAGTACAGTATAGTGGAAGGTGTACCTGCTCTGGAGCCTGGGGACCTGCATTTAAATCTACCTTTTGATGCTTAGTGCCCGGGGGAATTTGGTCAAGTCATTTAACCTCCTTAAGTCTCAGCTTTCTCAACTGCAAAGTGAGGGATATGAGGTAGACAGTCTCTGGGTTCCGATGGAGGTCTGTGATTCTGCAAACCCAATGCTACCTGAGCTAGATCTAGGACGTGGCAGATTGTACAGTTATCATCCTGTCCTTAATACCAGATGAGAATGGGAAGGAAAGATAAGCTATGGGGTGTTGAACCAAATAATCCAGTTGTTGGAAGGTGTAGCCTCATTTTCTGAAACTTCTGGGAATAAATTTGATAATGTCCTATTGATAACATTTATAAAAACTCACATGCCAACTAAATCTCTGCTCACCAGGCTCCTCAGGAAATGAACAGGAATGGCATCGGTTTACATGGGTTTAAGTACCTAACTACTGAACCCTAGTCCCAGGATATCAAATAATAAGAATGGGTGACAGTGGGGGAAGCTAGGTGACACAGTGGATAAAGCACCAGCCCTAAATTCAAGAGTACCTGAGTTCAAGTCCGGCCTCAGACACTTAACACTTACTAGCTGTGTGACCATGGGCATGTCACTTAACCCCCATTGCCCCGCAAAAAAAAAAAAAAAAATGTAATAAAGAATGAATGACAGTGAGAGAAGGTTCAACATAATGAATAGAGTACCAGACTTGGGGTAAGGAACATCTGGATTCAACTTCTTGCTTCTGATGTTTACTAGCCAAGATCAGTGACTAAATCACTTAATTTCTCCGAGCCTCAGTTATAGCATCTGGAAAATGAAGATTCATTCATTTTTCCAGCAAGCATTTTTAAGTGCCTCCTATGTGTTAGGGATTGTGCAAGTCATTGAGGATACAAAGACAGAGATAAAATTGTCTCTGACCTCAGCAAGCTTACATTCTATTTTTGGGATACTGAAAGGAATATTTTTTTTAAAAAATACAGAATATATACAATGTAATTACCAGTGGAAAGTCTCAAGCAACTGAAGGAATCAAAACAGAAAAAGGTAGTCATCTACCAGGGGCATGTTGTCAGGAGCCCTACTGTAGAAAATTCACTTATCCCATAACCCACAGCAGCACCCTTTGGAGCAGACTTGTGAAAAATAGACAGACTTGTGATGCAATGGAAAGAGTGCCTGGTCTATAATGAGGAAGACATGAGTTCAAATCTGGTATCAGACACTTACTAGCTGTGTGACACTGGGCAAGTCACTTAAAGCTATTTGCCTCAGTAGCCAAACCACTCCAATATCGTTGCCAAGAAAACCCAAAGTGGGGTCAAGAAGAGTTGAATAATACAGAAACAAATGAACAAACCTCCCTGGGGATAAGAATATACTCATCTTTGGAACTGTAAGGGGCTCCTCATGGTGGAGCTTTCCTACAGTAACTCTCCAGCAGGTGGTGTCACTTCAATCATTACAGAACTCTGCCCTGGGGTTAAACTTTCTTGATTGCTGAGTACAAACTCACTTAACCTACTAAGTCTACAATAGCCTAAAATCAGACTTCAAGGAGACTCATGTTTCTCATTCCAACCAGCATTCCTCCTGGCACCTCACCATCTGCCCAAGTACTACATAAAACCAACCCTAACCTGTTTTTACACCTTTTGCCCTGAAAACATTTAATCAAATCAATACTAGCAACACTTCTGGAAAAAAAGTGTGACAAGACACCACCATGTTGCTCTACTCACTCTCCTTATGTATCCTAAGATCAAAATTCCCTTCCTTCCCCAACACGAAGGAAGTAGTAGCTATAGCAGAGATGGATTTAATTGATCAAATTGCTTGTGAGGCATCCCAAAGAATTACAAGACTCAGTGACTCAGTTTCCTAAGTTTTATTAGAGTACTGTGAGGCCACAGGGAGAATACCATAGGAGAAAAGAAAATGTATCTCAAATGGGGGAAGAAAGATGGTATATTTATAGTAAGAAAAAGTAAGTTATCTCCTCATTATCTTTAATTTCCACCCTAAGGAGGTACATGGGGAGGTCTTATCCTAATTTGGAATTCTTGGGGTCCTAAGATAACCCCCAAGGCAGGTACCTTTTTTTCTTTGGAGGTGTGTTTTTGGGGTTTAAATGTCATAAGGTGAACCTAAGTACACATTTGTTCTTTTCTGCGTATGTTCATGAAGACATGCTTAAACTTTTCAGAGCCAGAGAGTCTCTCTGTTTATGGTATCTCTTTACTTTAAGATCTGGGTTCCAGGCATCCTTTCATCTAGGAATATTAATGGCTATCAATGGTTAATGGTCCCTAGTTACCTTCACTAAGTTTCTGTTGATAGGGATTCTAACCATCTTGGTTACTGTTGATAAAAACTTAGATCTTAGTTTCTCTATTAACCCTTTTAGCTACTATTGATAGGTTATCTGTTAACCTTTTTAGCATCCTCCAACACTAAGATGACTAGTTTCCTCTATTAAAAGGCAAGACATATTAATGTAAGAGAATATTCTGGAACAAAAGATGAAGCTCTAGATGAGTAGTTTCCCCTATTAGAATGCAAGTTCCTTGAGGAAAAGAACTGTCTCATTTTTATATATTATGTATTTATCCTTAATGCCTAGCGTGGTTCCTGGAAAATTAAGTGATTAATAATTTTTCCCCTTTCATTCATAGGTTGTGAAGCTGAAGTTAGATAAAATATATAAAGCACTTTGTAAAGGGCTACATAAATGTCAGTTATTTATATAACACTTTGATTTTATAAAACACTTTCCATACATTAACTCATTTAATCAAAACAACTTAATTTATTACCAAAAAGTTTTACAAGATCTTTAAGAGCAGGTAATGATACCTAATGTGAAAGACAAAGCATCTGTGCAAAGATTTTCAGTATTACATTATAAAAATGGAGTCCAACACAAATCGCAGTAAATCTTCTAAGGCCCCGAGTTTAGTAGGGACATTTTGAATACACATAACTGACATAGCTTATGTAAACTTTCAAATGTAAGCCACTTTTTGATTCCTCAGTTCTTTTGTTAATGCCCACTCAACTGCTCCAAAAAAGATTCGTGCTTCATGCTTTGCATTTTTAGAAAAGAAAAAAAAAAAGAAAAACCCTGAATTGCTCTATGGTTCCCCAAATAAGCTTCTAGCTACAATACATTTCTACTGATAATGCTAATAGGTTACATCAGAATTCATAATTCAAACCAAAGTCTACATTCTAAGAATTTCAATAGACTGAAGCTTTTGAGGATTCTCAATTTTGTCCTAGAGTTGGAGCAGTTGTCTTAACATGCCTCTAAAAACACATGTCCTCTCTGTTCATTTTAAGGAAACTGAGACCTTGGAAGCTTCAATGAATTGTTCAGAGTCACTGAGCTAGTGAGTGACAGAGCTAGCAATGGTGTGCAAATTTCTAGGGTTCTCTCCATTTGACTATACCCTAATAACCTGGTTGCTTATCAACTTAGGTGGAGAATTTGTGATATCTCAAAGTATCACAGATATTCAAATTTCTTATTTCAAATGGAGTTATTAAGCTTCATCAATAGTACTAAAGATAAAGAGATTATCCTGGATAAGATCAAGTCCTAATAGATCAAAGACTCTTTGACAATAAACATTTGTTAAGCGCCTACTATATGCCAGGTGCTTTATTAAGCGCTAGGGATACAAAGAAATATAAACCAGTCACAAAAGGGAACCACAAACACAAACAAAGATATTCATACATATGCAACAATTTTGCTCCAAAATATCTTCCCACAGTCTTATCATGCTAGCAGTACACAGATAATATAAATAAGAAAAATCTCAAGTCACTAAGACAACCACAACACTATGCCTTCACTATGTGCTAAAGAGTTATCTAGGTCCATCTTTTTCTCAGTCCTATTAAAAAAGACTCATAACAATAGGGCTCTGTGCCTTATTCCAGAAATGAAAAGCGAGGAAAAGCTATATTATATTATCTAAGGGGCTTGTCTCATCCTGATTATTGCCCTGGTTTTCTTCATCATGTATAAAAAATTTATTTTATGCATTTTGCTCATTAATATTGACAATAGAATTTTGGGGCAGCTAAGTGGCATAATGGATAAAGCATTGGGCCTGGATTCAGAAGGACCTGAGTTCAAATCAGGCCTCAGACACTTGACACTTACTAGCTTTGTGACCTTGGGCAAGTCACTTAACCCTCATTGCCCTGCAAAAAAAGAAAAAAAGGAAAAAAAAAAAGAAAATAGAATTTCCTCCATCCAAGTGTACACATACATGCATACACACACCTACAAATTTACAATTGAGTATATGAAGCAGGTTTTCCCCATGCTTCAATTATTCCATGTACAAAATGGAGATGAGACTATATTTTCAGCCAACTCTCAACTTCATTGTTTTGCATTAAATAGCACCACCTAAAGACAACTCCTTCAAATTGTACACACATAAAATAATAGCTCATCATCTGTGTGGTGTACAAAGGTCCTTCTCCATAGAAAACCTTATAAAGAAGGTAACGAAAGTACTATGATCCCCATTTTATTGAAGAAGAAACTGAAACAATCATAGTTTAGCTATAGACACAGGCTAAACTAGCAGAAGTTGCTAACAGAGATCATGATGGGGAGACTGAACCTGTATAACCCAGCATTTCTTGGCCTTTTGGGTGCCTGAAGATTTGAAAATGAAGGAGGTGCCAGAAGTCACTCACACACATACACACACACACACACACACACACACACACACACACACACACACACACACAAAACAGAAGTTACCTCAAATGGAGATTACACTTAGAAATAACAAATGACTTCCCTGATTATACAACTAGAAAATGTCAGAACTGGGATCCAAACTCAAGTCACTTGTTTGGAGAGGCATTCTTCACATCTCCATGACAAAAAATCCCGCAGAGCTAATCATAATGTACTGTAGAAAGTGGGGCCTTTATGTATAACATTAGGTCACTTAAATTTGTGTAGATACTGAGTTTAAAAAGAGTTTAGAAAAAACATTTGAAAGCCCTGCCCAAGAAAATCTTAGTTTCAAAATTAATATTATAATCAGCCATTTTCAGTTTCCTGAGAAGCCTTTTGAGTAGAGCCCAAAAGATATTGTACATAGTATGGGAAATGGAAGCTGTTCTTGAGATTTTGTGGAACTAGTTAATAGGACCCTAGTACTAGCCTTTTCTCTTCTCAACCCTGGACCCCTAACCCTCCCCATCTAGATTTGAAAGGACATATTCATTCTTTAAAGGATCAAATCCCATCAAAACTGTCAAAAACACTTACCAACGTCAGGCCATATTAGACTCCCTAAATTATTTAAGTGCACATAAATTACCTGGGAACATTACCAGTTTTATATGTGCAAGATAAATGAAATCTTAAAACCCTATAAGTGAAGACAAGGAGGAAAGGCAATTTTTACTCATTTTATTTTAAGATTATAAAAGTATTATTGATACTTTGATTTTTATATGACTCATTGTCAGGTATAATCCTCGCCCCACCAAACAAACACGTGCAATATTACTACCACCACCCCACCCCCCACGACCATCACCACTGTGCACAAACAGCAGGTAACAAAAGAGGAATAAATAGTTAAGCAAAACCAATCATTCCCACAATCACTTATGACAGCCTTTGTTTTAAGATTCTGAACCCATAGTCACCCATTTCCACCAACAAAAGGAAGGAAATGAAGTTTCTCATCTCTGGGGTCAAGATAGGCCACTGCCATTTCACAGAGTAGGCTTTGTTTTATTGTTCTGGTCATTTACATTGTTGTAGTCATTGTGTAGATTGTTTTCCTGGCTCTCTTTGACTCCACTCTGAAGCCAAACCTCTATTCCTGACACACAAATTAATAGCATAGGCAGCAGGGACACAATTACACAAAGACCAAAGAGTGGCTTCCATCCAAAGGTCACACAGCAGCCTATAGTATAATAGGAGCAGGATTATACACAGCAAGACACTTCTCCACTGGTCACTTCTCCAGGCAAATCTCAGTTGCTTTCCTAGACTGAGCCTTAGACATTTTCTTCCCTTCTCCTGTTGCTTTTGCTTCTTGCCTTTCTTTAGTCCCTTCTACAACTCTTTATTTTTTCCCTCTTTTCCCCCTGGCTGGACTCCAGAAATTTAAGGATCTGACTGACTTTTCAGGAACATCTCTCATTTTCTGCCACTTTATTACTCTGAGGGAAAAATCAGCCATTAGCATTCTTTCTGCACAAACTCAGTTCTAATATATTCCTTCTGTTTGCATCCTGCCCAGAGAAGACAGTAATGTGACTATGTAATAACTCGTACCTCCATATAGTGAAAGGGATGTTTTCTTATCCTAATTTGTTTAATGAAATTCAGTCAAATCTCAGCAGGATTTTCTCTACAATTGCTGGTCACAATGAAATAGTTTTCACCAGGGAATGGTCCTTGAACTTTATATTCATGTTTAAATTTAATTATTACAAAATAAAAATAAAACACACATCAAAGCATGTGTAGTGTACATAATTTCCTCTTGCATCTAAACTATAAACTATCACAAAACATCAGCTTGTACAAGACCTTTATGCCACATTTGTCAGGTAGATCATAAGCAAAGATAGATTACAGTGATGGCATGATATGGTTCTCTATAATATCATCACAGAGTAAATTATGCATGGTGGCTTTATAATGTTTTGGTTTGGGGTGTGGGTTTTTTGTATGTTTTAGACAGGATTTGTGATTTTACTGACATTGGAAAGTCCTTCAACTAATGAAGATAGGCACCTGCTTTACAACTTACAGTCTTAAACAGTTGCCTTAAACAGTAAGTGATGAGGTGACTTGTGAAGGATCAAGGCACATATATAGCCAGTATGTATTAAAAGTGGGACTAGAGCCCAAGTATTCCCAATTCCAAGGTCAGTCCTATATCCAATATACCATGCTGTCTCTAAGCCCTTCTTAACCTACTCAATCAACCTCACCCTCCAATCTCCAACACTCCACTCTTTAATCCAAAGACACTGCCTTCCTGGCTTTTCCAAAAACAAAACACTCTATCTTCCAACTCAGTACATTTTCATAGGTATGAAACTCTATGATGATGTTATTGAGAAAACTGTCATGCTGTGTTTGTATCTGTCTTTGCTAATGTGGTAAAATAATGGAATTTGGTAGACACCCAGGGGTCCTACTTGATTGACTTAGTAGTGTTTGAATTGGGTATGAATGAGAAACCACTAAGTACCCACTTAAGGTGATTAGATCTTGAGCCACACCTGGACCACCTTGTCAGACCTTAGTCTAAATTTAGCCAATCTTGAGAAGGAGTGTCCTAAGAGGCTGTGGATTTCATGATCAACAGAGAACCAGTCTCAGCCACAACTACTTGAAGGACCTCCCCTTTGGGGGAGGGAGAAATAGGTAGAAAAGAGGACCCCAACAGGAAGTAACACACACTCTCACACTTTCTCTCCCTCTGGCTTTGGAGCTGACTAGAGACTGGCTGTTGACTCCCATAGAAACTACTGACCCCTGGTGGTGAGTTAAATCCAGCCCTTTGAATTAGCTGAACTGGAAGCAAGATTGGGGATTGTATAGGTTTTTATTAGAACCATGGAGATTATCCATTTTCCTCTTTCTCTATTCTCTTGTCCTTGACTTTATTAATTTCACCTTTGCCTTGTATTTTATTACCATTAATAAAACATGATTCATTTGTGGAAAAGAGGCTGTTAAACTCCTTTCTTATTGGCCTGGGAGAAATATCTAAAAAGACAGTTCAGAGGGGAGGAAGTTTTGGACCTAGAGGTCCTTCTTTATTTTCTGAACCCCAATATTAAGGCAAGCCACCCAATTAACTCTCCACATATTAAATTTGGCCCCTATACTTATGATCAACTTGACAAATGTGGTGTAAAGGTCTTGTACAAGTTGATGTTTTGTGAAAGTTTATAGTTTGGATGCCCCTGACTGGATACCTTGGCTTCCTTCACTTTCTAGCTAAAACCTCACCTTTTACAAGAAACCTTTCCCATTCACACATAATTCTAGTGTCTTCCTTCTGTTAATTTTTTCTTATTTGTTTTGTATTTAGGTTGTTTGTATGTTGTTATTTCCTACATTCAATATTGAACCCCTTAAGAGAAGGGATTTTTTCCCTCTCTTTGTATGCCTAGAATTTAACAGAATGCCTGACACATAGTAGATGCTTAAAATGTTTATCCATTGATGTTATATACCTATAATCCCACCTTATTACCTTACAGTCACAATAAATATTAGTTATCCCTCCAAGTTTTGTGCCATACAGTTTTACACAACCAATGTTCTCATCCAAATCACTGATTAAAAAGTTGATTGACAAAATAAAGGTAAAGAGTGCTGAATCTTAGCTTTTCTGAGATACATATCAATGTATTAGCAGCACTTTGGGGTACTAATGTCTACTTATGAATACATGTAACTGTACTAACATCTATTCTACATGCACCATACTGTCTAAAATGATATGAAGTACTCTCAAATCATTGGCTAAAATAAAAATATGTAATGTGTACATTTCCCACATCTAGCAGTCTCAGAAACTTTGGCAAGAGAGAGAGAGAGAGAGAAAGAGATAGAGCTTCAAGGGATCATTCTAAGTACTCCCAAGCTTTCTACTTAATTATTTGTTAAAGAATTTTGCCTTGGTGTGATATCATAATTGTCAGTTGGTTTTTGATCAATATCTTGTTTTTGAAAATTTGGAAAAATAAATAAATTAATAAATAAACAAACAAACAGATAAATACGTTGCTAGATGAGTAAATAAATGTGTAGATGAGTGAATGAATGGCTGAATAAATAAATAAATAAATAAATAAATAAATAAATAAATAAATAAATAAATGAGGGGGGAAAAACAAAAGAAAAGAAGAAGAAAATTGTGACAGATTTTGATCATATTCACTCCAGCACCATTTTTTCTGTTCTACAAATTCTCACAAAAATTAACATCACTGGATTCAAAATCATTATCTGGAACATGTTTAATTCCCTGGCATATAGTTTGGACCAAAATTGTTTTTTCCAATTATTTAAGATTTCCTTTACTTCTGTAAGTAATGAGTTTTTTTTCCAATATAAATATTTTATTATTTTCTAGTTACAAGTAGAGATAGTTTTCAACATTTTTTTTTTGTGAGGCAATTGGGGTTAAGTTACTTGCCCAGGGTCACACAGCTAGTAAGTGTTAAGTGTCTGAGGTTGGATTTGAACTCAGGTCCTCCTGAATCCAGGGCCAGTGCTCTATCTACTGTGCCACCTAGCTGCCCCTCAACATTTTTTTTTTAAGATTTCTAGTTTCAAAATTTTTCCCTCCCTCCCCCCTCCCCAAGACAGCAAATAATCTGATATAGGTTATATATGTACAATCACATTAAACATATTTCTGCATTAGTCATGTTATGAGAGAAGAATCAGAGCAAAAATGATAAACCTCAAAAAAGAAAAACAACAATAAAAAAAACAATAGAAATAGTATGGTTCAATCTGCATCTAGATTCCTCAGTTCTTTTTTTTTTTTTTTTTTGGTGAGGCAATTGGGATTAAGTGATTTGCCTAGGGTCACACAGCTAGTAAGTCTTAAGTGTCTGAGGCCAGATTTAAACTCAGGACCTCCTGAATCCAGGGCCGGTGCTCTATCCACTGTGCCACCTAGTTGCCCCATCTCAGTTCTTTTTTTTTTTTTTTTTCTGGATTTGTAGAGCATTTTCCATCATGGGTCCTTTGGAACTATCTTGGACCATTGTATTACTGAGAAGAATCAAGTCTATGACAGTTGATCAACACACAATGTTGTTGATACTGTGTACAACGTTGTCCTGGTTCTGCTCATCACACTCATCATCAGTTCATGCAAGTCCTTCCAGGTTTCTCTGAAATCTGCCTGCTCATCATTTCTTATAGCACAATAGTATTCCATTACATTCATATACCACAACATGTTCAGCCATTCCCCAATTGATGGGCAACCCCTCAATTTCCAATTCCTTGCCACCAATAAAAGAGTAGCTATAAATATTTTTGTACATGTGGGTCCTTTGCCCTCCTCTATGATCTCTTGGGAAAAAGACCTAATAATGGTATTGCTGAGTCAAACATCTTTATAGCCCTTTGGACATCATTTCAAACTTCTCTGCAGAATGTTTGGATCAGTTCACAGCTCCACCAACAATGCATTAGTGTTCCAATGTTTCCACAATTTCTCCAACATTTAATATTTTCCTTTTTTGTCATATTAGCAGATCTGATAGGTGTCATGTGGTACCTCAGAGTTATTTTAATGAACACTTATTTAATCAATAGTGATTTAGAGCATTTCTTCATGTGGTTATAGATAGCTTTGATTTCATCATTTAAAAACTGCCTATTCATATCCTTTGCCCATTTCTCAATTGGGGAATGATTTGGATTCTTATAAATTTGATTTAGTTCCCTATATATTTTAGAAATAAGGCCTTTATCAGAAGTACTGGCTATAAAAATTGTTTCCCAGCTTTCTCTCACCCTTCTAATTTTGGATGCATTGCTTCTGTTTATACAAAAATGTTTGTTGTTTGTTTGTTTTTGCAGGGTAATGAGGGCCAAGTGACCTGCCCAGGGTCACACAGCCAACAAGTGTCAAGTGTCTGAGGCCAGACCTGAACCCAGTTCTTCCCGAATCCAGGGCTGGTGCTCCATCCATTGCGCCACCTAGCTGTCCCTATACAAAACCTTTTAAAACTTTTTTTTAAATAAAGTATTTATTTTTCCTGTTACAAGCTTTCCAATTTCAGATTTTTCTCCCTCTCTCCCCTCCCTCCCCCCTCCCCTACACAGCAGGTAATCTGATATAGGTATATATATAAACATTAAACACATTTCTGCATTAGTCATGTTATAAGAGGAAAATCAGAGCAATGAGGAAAAACCTCAAAAGAGAAAAATGACAGCAACAGCACCAAAAACAAAAGAAATAGTATGGTTCATTCAGCATTTATACTCCACAGTTCTTTTTTTTTTCCCCTGGATTTGGAGATCCTCTTCCATCATGAGTTCCCTGGAACTCTTCTGTACCATTGAATTGGTGAAAAGAAGTCCATCACAGTAGATCAACACACAATGTTGATGATACTGTGTAAAATGTTCTTCTGGTTCTGCTCATCTCACTCATCATCATCAGTTCATGCAAGTCCTTCCAGGTTTCCCTGAACTCCTCCTGTTCATCGTTTCTTTTTTTTTTTCTTTTTTGCAGGACAATGGGGGTTAAGTGACTTGCCCAGGGTCACACAGCTAGTAAGTGTCAAGTGTCTGAGGCCGGATTTGAACTCAAGTACTCCTGAATCCAGGGCCGGTGCTTTATCCACTTCACCACCTAGCTGCCCCCTGCTCATTGTTTCTTATAGCACAATAGAATTCCATTACATTCATATACCACAACTTGTCCAGCCATTCCCCAATTGATGGGCATCTCCTCAACTTCCAATTCCTTGCCACCACATAAAGAGCAGCTATAAATATTTTTATACACGTGGGTCCTTTTCCCCTTTCCATGATCTCTTTGGGAAAAGACTCAAAAGTGGTATTGCTGGGTCAAAGGGTATGTACATCTTTATAGCCTTTGGGCATAATTCCAAATTGCTCTCCAGAATGGTTGGATCAGTTCACAGCTTCACCAACAACACATTAATCCAATTGATTACATTTAATCTAATGTAATCAAAATTATCCATTTTGCATTTCATGATATTCTTTATCTTGTTTGGTCATAAACTCTTCTCCTTTCCAAAGATCTGAGAGGTAAACTATTCTTTCTTCTCCTAATTTACCTATGGTAGTACCTTTTATGTCTAAATCATGTACCCATTTTGACCTTATTTTAGCATAAGGTATAAGATGTTGGTCTATGCCTAGTTTCTGCCATACTCTCTTCCAGTTTTCCCAGCAGTTTTTGTCAAATACTGAGTTCCTATCCCAGAAGCTGGAATCTTTGGGTTTATCAAATAGTACATTACTAAAGTCATTTACTACTGTGTCTCCTGTGTCTAACCTATTCTATTGATCCTCCACTCTATTTCTTAGCCAGTACCAAATAGTTTTAATGACTGCTGCTTTATAGTAAAGATTCAGATTTGGTACAGCTAGCACACCTTCCTGTGCATTTTTTTCCATTATTTACTTTGATATTCTTGGCCTTTTGTTTTTTCCAGATGAATTTTGTTATTATTTTTTCAAGTTCTATAAATTATTTTTTAGGTAGTCTGATTGGTATGGCACTGAATAGGTAAATTAATTTTGGTAGAGTTGTCATTTTTATTATATTAGCTCAGCCTATCCATGAACAATTGATATTTTTCCAATTATTTAGATCTGGTTTTATTTGTGTGAAAAGTGTTTTGTAATTGTGTTCATAGAGTTCCTGGGTTTGCCTTGGCAAATAGACTTCCAAGTATTTTACATTGTCTAACGTTCCTTTAAATGGAATTTCTCTTTCTATCTGTTGCTGCTGGAATTTGTTGGTCTTGTATAGAAATGCTGATGATTTATGTGGATTTATTTTGTATCCTGCTACTTTGCTAAAGGCGTTAATTGTTTCAAGTAATTTTTTAGTTGATTCTCTAGGATTCTTTAAGTATACCATCATATCATCTGCAAAGAGTGATAGTTTTGTTTCCTCCTTGCCTATTCTAATTCCTTTAATTCCTTCTTCTTCTCTGATTGCTAAAGCTAAGATTTCTAGTACAATACTAAATAATACAGGTAATAATGGACATCCCTGTCTCACTCCTGATCTTATTGGAAATCATCTCCATTACATAGAATGCTTGTGGATGTTTTTAGGTAGAAACTGCTTATTATTTTAAGGCAAGCTCCACCTATTCCTAAGCTCTCTAGTCTTTTTATTAGGAATGGGTGCTGTACTTTGTCAAAAGCTTTCTCTGCATCTATTGAGATAATCATATGATTTTGGTTAGTGTTCTTATTGATGTGGTTGATTGTGTTAATAGTTTTCCTAATGTTGAACCAGCCCTGCATTCCTGATATAAATCCCACCTGGTCATAGTATATTATCCTGGTGATCACTTGCTGTAATCTCCTTGCTAATATCTTATTTAAGATTTTTGCATCAATATTGCTTAGGGAAATTGGTCTATAAGTTTCTTTCTCTGTTTTGGCTCTGCCTGGTTTTGGTATCAACACCATATTTGTGTCATAAAAGAAATTTGGTAGAACTCCTTCTTCACCTATTTTTCCAAATAATGTGTATAATATTGGAATTAATTGCTTTCAATTTTATTAATTTCTCCTTTATTTTTCAGGATTTCTAATTTAGTATTTAACTGGGGAAATTTTAATTTATTCTTTTTCTAGCTTTTTAAGTTTCATGCTCAATTCATTGATCTCCTTTTTCTCTTTTTTATTGATGTAAGCATTTAGAGATATAAAATTTCCCCTAAGCACTGCTTTGCCTGCATCCCATAGATTTTTGGTATGTTGTCTCATTATTGTCATTCTCTTGGATGAAGTTATTGATTATTTCTATGATTTGTTGTTTGATCCACTCATTCTTTAGAATGAAATTATTTAGTTTCCAATTAATTTTCAGTCTACCTTTCCATGGCTCTTTCTTACATGTAATTTTTATTACATCATGATCTGAGAAGGATGCATTTACTATTTCTGCCTTTCTACATTTGACTATGAGGTTTTTGTTCCCTAATACAAGGTCAATTTTTAGGATCAATTATAATTTTAAGCACACAATTCATAATCTATATATGTACTGTAGTATCTCTTCTGATACCCTGTACCATATCACCAACTAAATATCAAATATGTCAGTTAAGCATTTCAAGTACAACATATAAAAAAGGGAGCTTAATTATTTTCCCCACTAAATGAACCCCTCTTCCTAATGTTGCTATCTCTTTTCAAGATACCACCATTCTTTTAGTCAACTAGATTCAAAACATCAGTTATTTCCAACTGTATTCCACATCAATCCCTATAACTAAGCAGTTGCTAAATCTTGTCAATTTCATTCACAAAACATCTTTCACATGCATTCCCCCTTCTCTCTATTTATACAGCCATGTGTCTAGCTCTAGCCTCATGACCTCTTACCTGGACTTTTTCAGTAGTCTCCTATTTATTCTCAATACCTTATCACTCCCTACTCCAATTCTCCTCTACACAGTTGCCAAGGTGATTTTCCTGAAACACAGTTTTGCCCATTTCCACATTCCTCCTCCTTAAGCTCCAGTGGCTTCTTCTTGCCTCCAGAATAAAATACAAACTTCTTTCTTTATCATTTAGTCAGTCAAGAAGTTTTTTTTTTTAATTTACTTCTACTTGTTAAGCAATGTTCTAAGCACTTGGAATAACAAAGAAAGGCAAATGACAAACCCCTATTGTCAAGGAGCTCAGGGTTTAATGGGGGAGACAACATGAAAACAACTTTGTAAGATATGTATGTGTGTGTGTGCGCGTGCATGTGTGTGTACAGGGTGATCCAAAAGTCACAAATATTTACTACTCCTTTATTTTACTTTATTTTAAATTTATAATGCCATAGCATCCTACACAGTATATGTAGGAAATAAATTTACATTACATGTAAAAAATCAAATATCGTGAATGCCAAAAATAAAGAAAAAATAATTTTCAAATAATTATTAAAAATCAGACCCCCTTAATGACTTTTGGCCCACCCTGTATATAGACATACACACACGCATACATATACACACATAGATATGTATATATGATAATTGTTTAGATCTGGAGACATAGATATAAATGATAATTTGAAAATAAAAAACATAACGAAGGAAACAACTTTAAATGGTCTATAGAAAGACTGTTTTTGGTAGAAAATAGGATTTTAGTTGAGACTTGAAGGTATCTAGAGAAGCCATGAAACAGAGATGAGGAGAGAAAGAATTCCAGACAGGAGGAAGTCCCTAAAAATACCTGAATTTGGGAGATGAAGTGTCTATGTCTCATGTGAGAAGGAGCAAAGAAGCCAGTGTCACTGTATTATAAAATATATGGCGTAAATAAAGAATATGAATGCTGAAAAGTGGTGGTGGTGAAGGCAGTGGGGCACAGGTCATGAAGGTCTTTTTTTTTTTTAAGAAGGTCTTTTAATGCTTAATATAGGATTTTATCTTTGATCCTGGAATTGATAGAGAACCACTGGAGTTTATTAAATAAAGAGTGTAATGCTTAGAACTAGTTATAACCTGACTCCAGCCTGCCTTTCCAGGCTTGTTAAAGCATACTATTCCACATCAGACACAGCAACTTTCTACTCAAACTGAACTACTTGTTCCTTTTATATAACATTCTGCTTATTACCTCTCTCCTCACTTCAGACTCTGAGGATCCCTGGCTTTAAGGCTCATGCCTCAAAGTACCCTTCTTTTATTCCTCTAGTTTTTAATGCTTTTTTTTTTAATTGCCTTGTATTTGTTTTTATATGTAATAGCAGGATGAGAAACTGACTGGGATCCAGGAATTTTTAGTTTAAAGGAAAAAATATTTTCTCACAACCCTGAGGGTGATTTGTACTATGATAATGTTGAGACAAGCAGGGCATTTTAGTAATGTGTTGGAGGTTTAAGAATAGACAAGCATGGGGGGCAGCTAAGTGGTACAGTGGATAAAACACCAGCCCTGGATTTAGGAGGACCTGAGTTCAGACCCTGGGGAAGTCATTTAACCCTCATTGCCCCCCCCAACAAAAAGAAGAATGGGCATAGCCTATAGGAAAGTAGAGTAAAAGGGGCAAAGAAATGGTGTCTCCAACCCCACCTGAGTTTTAATAAGCAGAAATAAAAAGAATCAGTGTCGTAGACAAAAGTAAAAACTTAAAGAAGGGTTGAGCTGTGGCAGAGAAAGATCAAAATAGAGTCCAGCAAGCATCTTTCAACAGAAAACTTGGGATCAAGATAATGGTTATACTCACCTCCTCAAGTACTAAGGAAAGTTCTAGAAAATAGTCTGCTCTTTCCTCAATGTTTCCTCCCCCTCCCCACCCTGTGCCTATCTGGTAACAGAAACTGTACTGTACTCTGGCCCATTTGCCCTCAAGTTTCCAGGATACTGAATTTGCTTTAAATATAGGGAAATAAGAAGTTAGCTAGAGCTACATACATACATACACACACACACACACACACACACACACACACACACACACATTATTAGGTAAGAGAATCAGACCTCTGTTTGAATGTTAGGAGTTTTCCTAACTGGGGGCTCTAAGCTATTATAATCACACTCATAACTTTGTTTTGTCCAGTAAAAAAAAAAAAAAACTACATAAAAAGATAAATAGATGGCCTGGACACAATCACCATTATTTTATACCCAATCAAAAAGCAAGCTAACTTCTATAACAGGATATGTCTATTTAAATCTCTAGTATAGGCAGGGTCTTGATGCAATTCATTTAACCTTTCCAGAAGAGGAAAGGGAGCTAATGAGATAAAATACATGATGCAGTACTACCTCTCAGCATCATGTATATATTTTGCACATGATTTTTTACCCACAAAAATATTAACTCTTTTGGGACAAAGATGTTCTTTCCTCCCCACCTCCCTTACATCTTTCCTTGCTTCCCTCCTCCCTCCCTCCATCCTTTCCTCCCTTCCTTCCTTCTTTCTCCTTCCTTTTCTTTATTTCCCTTATTTCCTTCCTTCCTTCTTTTCTTCCTTTTTCTCTTTCTATCTCTCTCTCTTTCTTTCTTTCTTGTCTTCCTATCTCTAGCACCTGACATAGTACTAGCATTTAATAAATGCTTGTTGATTATAGCTGAATTGAGGTTGTTTAAATTTTCACATGTTATCTTGCTATCTCCTCACCTGTCTCACACTTCAATTTCTTTATCTAGCTTCATACTAGCATTTCTAGTATACAGATCATCATCCTTCACCAAAACAATGACACCAAAACACTCCAAGAAAATAAGAATCAGTCTAATTAGGCTTTGTTCTCTTTCAAAATTTTATTGTCCTCCACAGTACTTGGTTTTTCTTTTCTTTGTTCTTATATCTGTAGAAATAGCTTTAAACTACTTTATTGAATTTAATATTTTTTTCATTTATGAATTGTTAGAGCAGATATCCTTAAAGAAATCAGTGGATAGACTTCAGGAGATCCTTGGACTTTGATGGAGATAACTTACATATTTATTTCCATTAATCAATAATTGAAATTTAACATTTCTTTCAATTATTTAAAAAAACATTATTCTAAGAAGGTTTCCATAGGCTTTATCAAATTTTCAAAGGGGTCCACGAAATAAAAATGGGATTGAAAACCTCTGCCTCAGAAGCTTCATTAGATTAACATAGTTTCTTATCTGTTGTTAATTCATTTTGTGACCTGGGCAAATTGCTTTAACTTTCTGGTCCTCGTTGTCCTTGTCTTTTGGGGTTATTCACTCTACCTAATTCATAGTATTATTTAGAGAGTACCTTGTGCACTTTGAAGTTATCTATTATTATCTATCTGTCTGTCTATCCACGAGGGCAACTGGGTGGTACAGTGGATTGAGCACTGGACCTTGGGAAGATCTGTGTTCAAATATGGCATCCGACACTTACTAGCCATGTAACTGGACTTCTGTTTAACACAACTTCTGTTTGTTTCACTTTCTTCATTTTTTGTTGTTGAGGCAATTGGGGTTAAGTGACTTGCCTAGGGTCACACAGCTAGTAAGTGTTAAGTGCCTGAGGGGGGATTTGAACTCAGGACCTCTTGACTCCCCTGGTGCTCTGCACCATCTAGCTGCCCAACTTTCTTCATTTTTAAAATTGGAATAATGAGAATATTTACTTCCCAGGGTTGTTGTGAGGATCAAATGAGATAATAATTATAAAGGGCGTAGCATAGTGCTGGGCACATAGAAACACTATATAAGTGTTAGCTATCATTATTATCAATCCTAACTTTTTACTATTACTGATCTATCACTCAATCAAGATATATTTATTAAGCACCAGATACAGTGTTAGCTGCTTGGGATACAAAGACAAAATAAAGCCCTCTGTGCCTCAGAAAACTTATATTTTTTTAGCAAAAACATGTAAGTATATGCAAGGCAAATAACTAGGAGAGTCACTAACTGGGCTAAAAATTTTGACGCAGAAGGAAGGAGAGATCACTACAGGCATAATGCATAGCTTTTGCACAGGATTTGAGAGAATAGTGAAAGGATTTTGTATCAGCAATGGCATGGCAAATTTAGCTGTGTATGAATGAGAGTCAGCAGTCAATAATACTTAAAAGGTAGATTGGAGCCAGTCTATAAAGGGTTTTAAATGTCTAACAGTGAAGTATGTATTTGACAACAGAGGTACCTGGAAGCCACTGGAGTTTATTGAGTAGTAAAGTGACATGGTCTGATCTGTTCTTTGGAAGATCAATGGCAACCGTGCAGAGGATGGTTTGGAGAAGGGAGAAATTTGAAGCAGGGTGACCAATCTGGAGCTATTGCAATAGTCTAGGTAAGAGATCAGGAACTTAGGTAAGGTTTCAAAGGACCCACCTACTTTAACTCTTCCTTCCTTATTTGTTCACTAAAAGTATCTTCCCACATATGTTTCTATCAAAACAGCAATTACACTGATAAAACTGCACTTGACTTATACACTAGGAATATACTCTGGGGATCTGGTACCTGTTATCAGAGGGTCTCTGAGAATTTTGCAAGCAATTCATTAATTTGCCATTTTTCCAATGTTGATTTCCCTAAGCAGGGGCAATTCTTCTACCTGTTCCTAATCCCTTACTTGTTTTGCAAAATGCATTTGTGATTCACTAATTATTTTTGCCAAGAGCTTTGTATTCTAGATTAATAATTAAAATTGTGATCCTTTGTTCATTTATTTAACTTCACACGGTCCTAGGAATGCCTTTCCATGCAGATGCATGCTAGGTTGTTTCTCTTTCATTGTCTGCTGATTTTTTTCCTTTTCCCTAAAGCCTTATATTTTCGTATTTTTTTTATCAGACATTTTCTATTATGTCACTTATCCCTCAGTATATCAATGATGTATGACTGGTGCATGATTTCAGTACATCCCGATTTCAGGTGAAATGTGGATTCATCTTTAGCAAAGGTGTCTGCTCAACTGAGCAATGTTTTCTTTTCTTGAGCTATTATTGTATACTTTCTTTCTGTTTAACTCTTCTTCTCTAACCTCTGCTCCAGGTGGCATTTTTATGTATCTCACATTATCTCCAGTTTGGGGAAATGACATTGTAAATTATATAAATCTGTTTATCAACACGTGATGGTCTGCTTTGTCTTTCAACAATTTTGTGACTCAACAATATTGATGATCTTGTCTCTCATTCTGCCCTGCCTTAGAGACAAGTGGTGGATTGTCTTCTCAATTCCAAATGACTTGCTTATTTTGAAACTTAGCCTGAAGAAAGGAATGCTTCAGGGAAGGTGGAACATTTAGGGATATGATCATTTTATATTGCTCATATACTAGTTACTGGTTGCATGATATATACTATAATTAAGGAGAAAGATCCCTAGATTTGTAGTTATAGGGCTTGGTTTTCATCCTAGTGTTGCTGTTAAATGAGATGAATGTGTAAATAATGCTTTGCAAACCTTAAGGGGCTATATTAACATGAGTTTGTTGTTGTTATCACTATCATTGTTCTGTGACTGTCTTTGAGACTTCAGGAAAGTCACTTGAATAAGCTGAGCCTCAGTTTCTTCATTTGTAAAATAAAGGGGTTGGACTTGATCAGCAGTTCTCAATTTTTTTAGTCTCAGTTCATCTATTTTTAGTAAATTTAAATCATTTTAAAAAGTATTAAAGTCCACTCAAAAGCTTTCGTTGATATGGGTTATTTATCATATTAAGTAATTTCTTGACATTTACTATATTAGAGATTAAAATATCTTAGTATTATGGTGAAAATAGTTTTTACTTCATGGACCTCCAAAAGTAACATGGAGGCTTCCAGGGCCCCTGAAACATATTTTGAGAATTTGTTAATTTTAATTGCTTGATCCTTAAATCCCTTTTAAAAGGCTAAATTTTATTACACTATGATCTATGATGTAATTTATCCATTTTGGAATTCAATCAGTCAATAGGCATTAAGTACCTGTTAAGTACTGTGTATGGTGCTAAATGTTGCAACTTGGTGTCCCTTGTAAAATAAAGGAGCCTATTTAGGTATTTAGGGCATTATTTTAAGCTATCTCATATGTAACTTCCAGAAACAATTATACATGTGGATCTTCTCAAATTTGAATTACTGTGATGTGAAAGAGATTAAATATTCTATGTGGCTTCACAATGAAGAATTAGAACCCATGGGTAAGACATAGAGGGGATACCACATTTTAGCTCAATAAATGGAAGACTTTGCTAACAGTTTGAGCTATCCAATAATAAAAGCATGGAGTGCTTCACTAACTAGTAATCCTCCATCAGTCAGAAAGCCTTTATAAAGCCCTTACCATATGCCTGGAACTGCGCTAGATGTAGGGCCTACAAATCAGAAGGAACGGCACCATCACTACTTTCAAGGAACTTGTAATATCACTAACCTTCTCACTCAATATGGCTACTTCTCAGGAATGTTGTACCTGAGATTCATGAACAGAGTAGGACATTTAACTAAGTGGGCTTTTAATATCTAAGATTCCTCCCAACTCTAAGATTTAGTGATTTAAAACTTTACTCAAAAAAAAAAAATCCTAGAGGAGTATAGCATTCTATCTACTTCATTTTATTGTTTTTGTTTTTGTTTTGTTTTTGCAGGGCAATGAGGGTTAAGTGACTTGCCCAGGGTCACACAGCTAGTAAGCGTCAAGTGTCTGAACCCGGATTTGAACTCAGGTCTACCTGAATCCAGGACCGGTGCTTTACCACTGCACTATCTAACTGCCCCTATCTACTTCATTTTAAAAATGAAGGAACCCAGGTATAGAAAAGTTAAGTAACTTACCTAGGGCCACACATAAGTAGTACTTAAAGTAAGATTTGAACCTAAGTCTCCTTGACTCCAGATCCAATCCACTATTCACCATGACACCTTGCTGCCTTGGAACAAAAAGATGTCAGGGATTTTGATCCTGCTTTTGTTCTTTCTTAAACACCCTTCCCTCCAGATTTTATCTTAATCGATTTACTACTTGCAAGCTAAGCTTAAATTTATTAATTAAAAAAATTTTATAGGTACCCACTTATTGGAAATTTAAACGCTTTTTATATCAATAGATTTGAGAAAGGCTCCAAATTAGAAATTTTTATGCTGTCCTCAAAAGATCCAATATTTCTTTATTTTAAATAATAATGTCAAGGATTTATGCTTGCAATGTGCTTTTTTATTTAAATGTTATATGTTACCTTGTTCTATCACAATTGATTCCATTGAGAGGCTAAGCTGAGAACTTGGAACAGAAACTCTCAAAGATGAGCATTTATGTCAACATCCTAGTTCATCATCATTATCATCATCTTCACAATAAAAATAATGATTCCACGGTATGGAAAAGGTTAACCAATAGTGAATGGAACAGAGACTTAATCCCTGCATACATAGGACAATGGCATGGATGGAGAAAAATCAGAATATTTGATATATTTTTAAAGCTCTCTCTAAGGACATATGAATTGATCAGCATAAGTTAGAGACATTTGTGAGTAATTATAATTTGTGTGACCTTTGCTGGCTCAGGAGGTTGCTATTGTAATTCCTCAATGTGAGAAGGAAGGCAAACAATTCCTATTTATCTCCTGTAACCATACACACTATTTCTCAGCTTTTGTCTGTACAAAGCATTCTATGGTTTCTTTTTTTTTTCTCCCAGAGAAGCACAAGGTACTATCATTTAAATGATAATGCTTCCAAAGATATGGGCATAATAATTGGGATGTGTGTGGCATAGCACTGACTATATTCAGTATTGTTGTCAAAAATGGATAACATTATTAATTTATGCAAAGAATATTATTTTCCCCCAACCTCCCCCCACTATCCCACATACTAAACATTGAGATGAGTATATCTTTATGTTTTGTATTTAGAGAACAAAACTAACCTCTCTTGGCCAAACTTTTACCATGCCAAAATTAGCAAGTGGATACGTGATTTTACATCTTGGTGCATAGTCTTCAAAAAGCATTAGACTTACAGTCTTAATTTGGCCCATGAAACAGCATCAGTCCCACCAATCTTTGCTCCTCCATTAGCTCAGATAATAGGGCAGTGTATTACTAGATTCAAAACAAATTAATAACATCATGCAAAATTGGCTAGAGAGTTTTTTTTTTTTTAACAAGGAGGCAAACCTACTGAACTACATTTTTCTCTGTTCGATGCCTCATTAAGTTAAATGTCCTACATAATTTTTGCATAGAAGTATTATTTGTTATTTAACAAGTATTTATTAAATTCTACCAATTTCAGCATACACTTTGTGAAAGGTAAGCACGTGATAAGGTCAGGTAATGGAGAGAGGGCCACATTTGGAGTTAAAATAACATGCGTTCAATACCTGCCTCTGACACATATTAATAATTTGACCATGAACAAGAGGACATTTAACCCCTTAGTGCCCCAGATGGCTCTCTAAGATAATAAGTTAGAAAGGAGTTGGTGATAAACATTGGTGGAGGTAGTTTCCATGTAGGGTGTTCCACACACAGATCAAATTGCAGTTCTGAACCTATCTCCAGCAGGAAGGAAATCTGTAAAGCACTGTTCTAGATTCCAGAGTACAATTTTTTTAAAAATGGAGTAATTTCTATTCCTCATGAACTTGCTACTTTTTTTGTGGGGCAATGAGGGTTAAGTGAATTGCCCAGGGTCACACAGCTAGTAAGTAAGTGTCAAGTGTCTGAGGCTGGATTTGAACTCAGGTCCTCCTGAATCCAGGAACTGTGCTTTATCTACTGTGCCACCTAGCTGCCACCCTCCTACCTGATTCTTTTTTTTTTTTTTTTTTAGTGAGGCAATTGGGGTTAAGTGACTTGCCCAGGGTCACACAGCTAGTAAGTGTTAAGTGTCTGAGGCCGGATTTGAACTCAGGTACTCCTGACTCCAGGGCCGGTGCTCTATCCATTGCGCCACCTAGCTACCTCCCTACCTGATTCTTAATATATGTTACCAGTAAAAGCAAGCACAACAATAACTAAGAGATTTCCCAAATATCAAACTTAAGTCTTACTACTGGTATCAGAAGTTCTCTTCCAAATTCTGAGAAAGTCAGTAACAGAAGCTGCTTATATGCAAACATATGCATTTGTTTTACATACACATATATACATATATGTGTATCCATGTGTATATATGTGTGTATTATGTATTTTAAGGTTTGCAACATTGTCCTCAGGGATCCATAGATCTAGAAGAGAGGCTCTTGGCCCAGTTCTGTCTATAACTCTGCATGTAACTAGATTAATTTTGTATAGAGGGATAGCCAGATAGGTATGGATGTATGATATTGAGATGTTATGAACTTTTTGTTTATTTTCTAAAGTTGATAATTTTATTATGTGGTCTTGTGGCTACCACTCCAGAAAATTATCTGCCATAGGACTGTGATCTATAAATTTCAGTTTTTAAAGTAGCATTTAGGATTAAAATTCAACAAACATAAATTTGAATCATCCTGACTCCAAAATCAACCCTCGTTTCTATAAGTGAGAGATCCTTAACCTGGAGTCTATGAAAACACGTGCACACACACACACACACACACCCTCATGTGTGTATGCCTTCGTGCATATATGTATGAACTTATCTATAGACATACATGTACACACATGTGTGCATATATGTGAATTGTGGACTTACAGATAATCAATTGCATTTCAATACAATTGGTTTACTTTATAAGCCAATACATTTTATTTGAAAATTTAAAAGTATTATTCTGGTGGAAATATGGTTAAAATGATTGCATATATATAACCTATATTGGATTGCTGGCCATCTTGGGGAGGGTGGTCATTGTCCTTTGTTTTTAAAGAAGACCATGAAATCTGGGAAGTGTCATGATTTGCACTGAATTGCATTTGAGGAAGGGCTGTTCAAGGTCACCAAACCATCTGAGTCCAATGGCAATATATATATATATATATATATATATATATATATATCAGGACAACTGGAGATGGCCTGAGATGTTTAAGGGGATTGGGGTTAAGTGACTTTCCTAGGGTCACATAGCTAGCGAGTGTCTGAGGTGAGATTTGAACTCAGATGCACTTGACTTCAGAGCCAGTGCTTTATGCACTGTGCCACCTAACTGCCACTGGGGAGGGGAAAGGGAGGGAGGGAAAGTATTTGGAACTCAAAAATCATGAAAAATGAGTGCTAAAAACTATCTTTACATGTAATTGGAAAAAAATACAAATGCTATTTACTAAAATAACATTAAAGTAAATGTATTATTATGGGAGTCTATCAACTGATCCATATTACCACTTCCAAAGGGGTTCATCTCTTTGTCTCTGTCTCTGCCTGCCTCTGTCTGTCTGTCCCTTTCTCTTTCACACACACACACACACACACACACACACACACACACACACACACACACGGTTAAGAACCTCTGCTCTGCCCCAACTCATACTATTTCTCACTGTACTTATTATTGTCTCCATTTCTTTCTTTCTTTTTTTTAATGGGGTAATGAGGGTTAAGTGACTTGCCCAGGGTCACACAGCTAGAAAGTGTCAAGTGTCTGAGGTCAGATTTGAACTCAGGTCCTCCTGAACCCAGGGCTGGTGCTTTATCCATTGTGCCACCTAGCTGCCCCATCTCCATTTTTAAAATGTGGAAACTAGGCCTTAGAGAGGTGGCTTACCTAAGGTTACACAGACAATGTGTCTGGAAAATCTGATATTTAAATCCAACTCCCCTGGGTTCACATCATATTATCTACCAAAATCATTTAATTTAAATAATCTCATTTTAAATAGGTGATAACTTCATGAAATTTAAAATAACTCAGTGAAATTACTGATATTATAAATAACACATCACTGTTGGCTCATAATTAGTTTTACAAACTCTTTCCTCCATATTTTTTCCTGGAAAAGAATACTAACGTAGAAGTCATAATGAAATGCTCTCATGGTATGACTTTACCTATTACTCTTGCTACTTCTCCAATGTACAAAGAGGATAATGATACTTATCTTGCCTACTTCACAATGTTCTCAATAGGATCAAATGAGACAATGTACAGGAGAACATTCTTTGAAAAGTTAAAAAAAAGTCTGCCCAATGAAAGACAAGTTATTATTATTAAAGTACTAATAATAATTTGAATGGTTAAAATGAATTTGCTGTTTATTATAATCACACAGAGCTTACCACAGACATTACAATGATCTATTATCAGAATGGAAATCTCCTGATGATTTGGCAAGTATCTAGAAACAGTCTTCTGGATGAATGCCAAAGTCATATAGGTCCTCAGTTCTGTAAGATGGACAACCGTGATACAAGCAAGCAGTCTAGCTCTTCAGATCATAGGATTTTCTTAGGGACAATAGAATTTTTAAAGCTGGAAGGGAATGACTTGTTTTAACCTTGACCTTACTCAGTTTTCTTATTCATTCCAGTTCCACTCTGTGTTTACTTATTTGTTTGTTTTTCAGTAGGTTTGTGTGATATTCCGTAGCATGAAAACAAGCAATGTATTGTCACAGTCATTTTGATTCAGAAAACCTGAGTTTATATTCTGGCACTTAATAGCAGTGTCATCTATCTTCTCTAAGACTGTTTTATTCTAAAGTTAAAGGACTCCCGATTATCTCATGGATGGCATTCAGATACCTTGTTTATATTTAGTTCTTTGACATATAGCTCCTTTCTACCTCTCCAGGCTTCTTACATATCACATCAACATATACTCCATAGTCTAGCCATAGTAACCTGTTCCTCACACACAATGTTCCATGTCCCATTTCTATGCTTTTGTACATAGTCTTTTCCCAAGCTTTGTAGGCTTCTCATTTGTCTTTCACAGTAGAGACTCTGATTTCCATCAAGACTCCATTCAAGAATTACCTTCTGCGGGCAGCTAGGTGGTGTAGTGGATAAAGCACCAGCCCTGGATTCAGGAAGACCTGAGTTCAAATCCAGTCTCAGACATGTGACACTTACTAGCTGTGTGACCCTGGGCAAGTCACTTAGCTCTCATTGCCCTGCCCCCCCCCAAAAAAGTTATCTTCTGTAGGAGGCCTATCCTAGTTCCTTCAGGTACTAGTGGCTTTCCTTCTATCATTTGTTGTTGTTAATAATCCTTAACACAAGACCACCAGGGAACCCTTTAATGTTATCTTCTATTTATTCTGCATATATCTTAGCCATTTTATAACATTTTATCTATACTTTACTTTAGAATGTAAACCTCCTGAGGGCTGTTTTGCCTTTTCCTTTTTTATCCAAGGTGCTTAGTATAATTCCCGGAATTATAAGCATTAAATAGAAGTTTGTTGATTGATCTGAAAAGTTGAAATAGCAATATTTTCAGTAACCAACCTATTGGGAAAAAAGACTTTATAGATTATAAAACACTCTATATATGTGAATGATATTTTTTCTGATTTTTCATCATTTTATCAAATTAATACTATTGTATTATTATCATCATTGTTGTTGTTTTCTAGTTATATTTTTTTTTATTCTTCCTCCACCATAATTGTCTCATTTGTCCTTTTTTGTCCACTCTCCATGCTATCGATCCTGTTTCAGGACCTCGTTATCTGAAGTGTAGTGATAGTCTTATAATTGATTTCCCTAGCTTAAATTTCATTCCCCTCCATTTCTTTTTCTTTCTTTCTTTCTTTCTTCCTTTCTTTCTTTCTTTCTTTCTTTCTTTCTTTCTTTCTTTCTTTCTTTCTTTCTTTCTTTCTTTCTTTCTTTCTTTCTTCCTTCCTTCCTTCCTTCCTTCCTTCCTTCCTTCCTTCCTTCCTTCCTTCCTTCCTTCCTTCCTTCCTTTCTTTCTTTCTTTCTTTCTTTCTTTCTTTCTTTCTTTCTTTCTTTTTTTTTTTGCAGGGCAATGAGGGTTAAGTGAGTGGTCCCGGGTCACACAGCTAATAAGTGTTAAGTGTTTGAGGTTGGATTTCAACTCAGGTCTTCCTGAATCCAGAGCCAGTGCTTTATACACTGTGCCACCTAGCTGCCCTCTCCTCTCCATTTCTAAAAAGTAGATATCACCACGCCCCTCACATGCTCTTTAAGCTTCAGTAAGTCACTATTGACCTAGCATGAATATAAACTGCTTTCCTTGGACAAGCACTCCACAACCAGGCTCCAATCTACTTTTTCAGTCTTACACACTATCCCCCTTTATAACTCTTTTTTCTCAACAATTGGACTTCTTATTATTCCATATACATGACACTATGATTTCTGTTTTTATGCCTTTGAACAAACTGAACCCATGCCTGTAATTTACTCTTTCCTCACCTCTAACTCTTAGAATTCCTAGTTTTATTCAAACTTCATTTCAAAGGCTGGATCAAAAATGAGGTGTTTTTTTTTTCCTGATGGCCTTAAGTCGTTGCACCTCCCCACAATATTCAATTTCATTTAATATTTTTTGTATACACCTGCATGTATATGTTGTCTCCAGCTATAGTTGTTTGTTTTTTTTTAAAGGTCAAAGACTGTTTCCTTTTTGTCTTGCATTACTAGTACAGTACCTAATAATATTCCTGGCAGATGATGGATTCTTAATAAATACTGACTGACCAATAAATTGATTAATTGATTTGAAAAGTCCAATGTATAGAGAAAATTCCAGAGAATACTAGAATAGAGTCCTGTACCTGAGGTCAAGAAGTCTTGTATTCAAATTTTTTCTCTGACATTTATAACTTGTGTCACTGTAGGTAATTCATTTAATCTCTCAAAAATTCACTTTCCTCAAAAACAAAATGAGGATAATAACCACAGCAGCATGTATCTCTCAGAGTTTTGAGGAAACCCAAATGATGTAATGTATGTAAAATGCTTTTCAAAACTTTAAAGCACTCTATAAATATCAGTTATTATTTTTATTTTCCCCAATTATTTAGGATTTGAGGTACAATACTAATGACTCCCTTACCTACTCTGCCTCTGATTCATTTGTCTCTAGATTATATGGACATTCTTTTCTGTTATAATAAATTATTTATATCAATCATTTGTTCTATTATCATTCTCTTTTTGGATAATTCTATCTCCTTGGATTCATGAAAATGCAATAATAAATCTATTATCAACATTTTAAAAGGCTGAACAGTATTGGCTTATTTAATTGAGGATACTGAACAACAACAACAAAGACTAATAGATACTCTCTGAACTTGTAGAATTTTAATTTAATTGTTCATAAAAGACTGATTTTTTTCAGATTCCTTTTCTCTTTATAAAGCATTCTGATAACATTCTTTGGTTAATCTTCAGTTCTTTCATTTCCTAGACATTGTTATCATCACTGTTTTTATGCCTAACATTGTTTATATTTCCACCATACTTTAAAGTAGGCACAGCATTTTGAATAGGTTTTCTCATTTGATCCTCATAACCACCTTATAAAGCTGGTAGTATTATTATCCCCATTTAACAGGCAGTGAAACTGAGGTTCAAAGCATTCAAGACATGGCTACGGGCTGACACCCAATCAGTTTTTATGGGATGAAACTTAAGTTTAGATCTTCTAGGTTTTAGTTCTTTCTCCTTGGTGCTATGCATGGAATTAATTTAAAAAATACTTATCTTTTGTGAGTCTCTTTTTTTAAGGATCTACATTTCTTCCTGAGATTCAGTCACAAATTACATGTAGAAATTTTAAGCTATCCCCTGTTTTGTCAAAGCACATAGGTGACATCCAATAGTGTTGTGTGAGCATAAAACAAATGCTAACAGTGAAATTCAGAAATTCTAGTTTACAGAAATTCTAGTACATGGAAACATTTATGGTTGGGGAATGGTGGACAGATCTGGGGAGAAAACTTTACTCTTTAGACATAAGACCTGGGAGGAAAAGAGTGGTCCAAACATCATATCTCTATGCAGAAATTCTAAGAAACCAGCTGCTGGGGAGGCTTGAGGCAATGAAAGATGACCTAGTGCATAGGAAAGTGTCAGAATCTTTTCATTTCCCTACAGGTAGCTTTCATTTAAGTCACTTGTCAGGTGGACATACAATGGAGGAGGGGCAGTCAGGACAAGGAGTCCTGTTTGCATTCTGATGGCACTGCCCATGTGTGATGCCCCATCCACAGACCTCCAAAATAGTGAGAGGAGGTGGGACAGGAGGTGGGGGATTCTGGGGTATGAAGTTGAGCCTTTTGACAGTGGCATCATAATGACTGCATCCTGGTGACTGGCACTCTGAGCTCAGTCAATCATACCTGTGTCTTGGGGCTGTGAGAAAATTATTAATAATAGGGGTTTTGGGACTCTCCCCTCACCCAGAGAGCCTGGCCAGACCTTTCTTAAGGTCAGTCCAGAGTTAGGAAGTTACCTCATTCGGAACCACTCCTACCTGAAAGCCTTGTTCCCGCCAGAGGAACTCTTCTCTGGGTTCTGACATCAGCATGACTGCACTGAACCACCCTCAAATCCAGTGAACCAATATGCCCCCCAAACTGGTACACTAGCCTCTAAATTCTAAGTAACCAATATATGATAAACCCCAGCTAATTTTCCCTACACTTGAGACAGAAATAGGGCAACCACATACAATTTCGCTCACCACAGGGCCCACAGGCTGGAGGATAAACAAATGAGACAAGTGACCCTACCCAGTACCCTGGGACATTGCACTAATTATCCCACACTAATTATGACATTGTAGACATTTTATTTCATCTTTACCAAGTTCCTTCCATTGAAAGAATGCTAACAGTCATTGCTGCTATTTCTCTCTGTTACTGTTTCATGGATTAGGAACAGGAGCACTTTTCACAAATTGGTGGGCATATATTGAATGCTTCAATCACACTGAAATAAGAACTTGGCTCTTGACCTCTAGATGCCAAGAGTTCCAATAAGACAATTTGGAGAAGTTGTTCTTTACTTGAAATTTTCAAATGGAAATGCTGGCTGGGGCAGGGGTGGCAGCACTGATGAAAAGTCATATAAGTCAAAGAATTTTGGATTGGATTTGGGGGGAGCTGGGGCATGTCTCACTATTTTCTTTTTTTCAAGCTATATTTCAGTCTAGAGAACAGTAATGTCATTGATAGAAACCCTGCCTCAGAGTCAGTAAGACTGGACTCAAATCACATTTCTTATACATACTGAGTGTTTAATACTGATATAGTTAGTGAGCCTCTCTGTGTTTCCAGGAAACACTCTTAAGATTAAATATTACAGAGAAGGTGCTGGTCTATATTGTTTCCTTATTAGGAATTCCCTATATCACTGAAATCTGTCCACAGCCCAAATCCAACTGAAGTGAGATTGGTCATTTATTTTCTAAAATGAACTGGCACATATACACTCTGCTCTTGCTTTGGAATCAAGTTTTTGTTTCCTCCCCCTCCCCCCTTGCCCCTCCCTCACCCCACCTCATTGCTTGTAGTAAGAATACTGTTCTTTCAGAGTGAGATCTACTTTATGAAATGACTGGCCGATTTTTTATCAAGAAAGCTTTAACTTCCAAATCGTTGAAAACTTTGCTGATCCAAGCTTCCTCTTAACCTTTCATTTAGAGTGTCTAATGTGGAGAATCAATAGTACCAGTTACATAATCCATAGACTTTCATGTGGAGGAATGCAGTGCAATTATGAGTAAGCCAGATGTATAATTATTTTTATATACTAAGTAAAGTTAGAAATCTTGGGATGGAGCCCTACTTTAGAAATTGCCTTGCTGCTGAAACCCTCTCAAGACTTTTCAAATCAGAAGGTCTTTCTGCTAATTAGTCTTCAAATTAGCATTCTAGGTCAGGAAAAGAAAGGAGGCTGGCCATTTTTAGTGGAGCCCTCTGCTTTGAAATTTCTGAATTTCTGATCCCTCATGGATGCTTATAGAGCCAGCCCTGGAGATAATTATGGAGTAAACTAAGGTTACCTTTGTCAAATCTGTCAATGTTTTCTCTCCCACTATCCGTATCCCCTTCTGCTCCTCACTAATTCCATCTTAGTATCAGTTACCTTTCAATTAATTCTGACTCTAGCATTCATTAATGAATATTTAAGTGTTTTCTTTTCTAGGCATATTCAATTTATAAAAGGAAATTCTGGGAAATTCATTTCAATAACCAATTATTAAGCCTACTATGTGCCAGGGAGGCAACTGAGAAAAGAACAACAAAAACCTGAGCAGTTCCTAATTTCAAATAGATAATTTTCTATTGAATGGAAAGTGTTTGAATGAGATAGAAAAATGTTCTAAACTCAGAGAAATGTTTTTTTTTTTTACTAGTGGAATTTCAGTCATTATGAAAGTGGTTGTGGTGAATTTTGAGATAACAGATTTGTAGATAGGGTTCAAATCATACAATACACATATGCCTATATATATATAATTTATATAAAATGCACATTTAAGTATACATATACATGCATATATGTGTGTATATCTTTAAAACTTAATGTGGTCTGTACTTTGCCAGTAAGGAAGATATACTGAATACTATTATGTAGAATTTATACATGAGGAAACTGATATGAGCTTAATTGACTTGTCATTTAGCTTGTAAGTGTCAAAACAAGGACTCAAACACAAATTCTCAGAATTGAAATCCAAAGTCCTTTCTACCATTTTCCATATTCTATCACTGTGTGCGTGCTGATGGCTACAGTAGATAAAAACAAACCAAATCCACATCCCCCGAAATGTAAATAAGTTCACTGTAAGGTCACCACTCCCAAAATGTAATACCAATTGTCAAAGAATGGCAAAACATGATATAGCCACCACAAATATGGCATAAAATATCTAGCACCCCTCACATAGAGTATATCTATTCCTGCTCACTTTCTGGGTTGTTTTACCCTCTTCAACCTGCTCTCAAGTTGGCAGGTCTTGTTTCTGAGAGTTGGATCACAATTACATGATTATATGTAAATTTTCTCATGGTGCTAGAAGTAATCCTGTTAAGGAAAAATATACTTACTCAGCTTATCATTTTAGCTCTTGAGCCCCTATTTGATTTGATCATTCTATACAGATAGCCATTCACAGTTACAAGGACACTTCTATATTTTATATATAACCAGTCACATAACAATAAGGCAAAAGATCTAATACTAAAACCATAGACACTAATATATTAAAACAAATGCATTAATAACAAAACATATTGCAATCTACATATAAATCTGCAATGTGTTCTCCTATTGACTTAATCAATATCTATAGTGAAGAGTGGACACACACTTTTAGGAGCCTGGCAGTAAGCCTGGTACATGAGGGAAGAAAAGGGGTGTGCTTGGGGAAACACAACTCTGAAATGAAGGCAGTGATATTATTGGTTCACTCAGGAACATGTGCACCACAAGAACCTGTTTCTCTGCTTACTTCTTTTCTCCCTTCAGATGAGCAAATTCTTTTTTCTCTATTTGAACATAACATTTTCAACTTCTTTCAACTTACAATCACCCTTTCAAGAACACTTTTAAAAGGGCTGGATCAGAGAGACAAACCAGGAGATGAGGTATTTTTAAATTTCATAGTCCATAGATGACTAATTCCCCTCCTCTTGGTATTGTAGTAGGCAATAAGAGGCACAGAGTCATTTGGTATAAGCTTTAAACAAAGAATATGAGGTCCAGGATATTTATCCACCTTGATTTCTGTATTAAACTCCTACATTTCAGATCTGAGTTGTTGGAGACGCTTCTAAGAGTAGAGGATGGAGTAACAATAAGAGTTAAGAAGAACTGGATTAAAATTCTGCCACAAATATTGCCCCTAAACAAATAATTTAGTATCTCTGGGCTTCTAGTTACTATTCGGCAAAATGAGATGAAGAGATCTAACCCTCTCTCCCCCTTATTTTACAGATGAGGAAATTGAGTCCCAGAGAGGTCAAATAATGATGATGTTGATGATAAAATAATAACAATAATAATGATAATAGCAACAAAATATTTACATAATGCATTAACATTCAAATAGCTTTACATATATTATAACAACCCTGTAAAGCAATTGCTACTAATATCCTCATTTTACATATGAGGAAACTGAGGCAATGACATTAAGTGATTTGTCTGAGGTCAAACAGAAAATAATTGACAATGACATAATTTGAAGGCATTTCTCTTACTCCAAGTCAATCAATCATTTGTTCCACTGTACTCTTCTGTCTCTATTTTTGAACTAGGTTTTATACTCATAGCTACAGAGTAGAAGGCTAGTGTCCTATATTTATTCCCTGTGCTTTATGTTTCTCATCACCACCAGTATAGAGAATCTCCTCTGCAAATATTGATGCCAAACCTCTCCATCCTCCATCTCCCCAAAATACACACACTCACACACACACACACACACACACACACACACACTCACACCACCTATACTTTCTTGCTTAAATTTTGTAGCTTAGTAAGTATAGCCCAGTTCTGTTAAAATTGTAGGTGATCTAGGTCTTCGGCACCTCCAATTATCTGTTTCCATTTTGTTCAAAGGTTTCCTACCGAGTTCCCTTTTAAATCATTGACTAGATTTAGTATGCCAATCCTTCCAAGGCAGCTACACATGAAATAATAACTAGCTTCATAAAATATTACTATTATGGGGGCCATACCATTGAGTTGTTTTCTCTTTCAATATTTTAAAAGTGAAAAGACCAATAACTACACTAACCACAATAAGTGAACATCTTACAGTAAAAACCCCTTCCTACCCAAAACTACAAAAAGCCTAGTGACTCATTGGGATTCCAAGATCTGGCTTTTGAGAAATCTCTGTTACCTCAGTTTTCAAACCAATAGTTGTTCTATAGCAGCATTGTTTAAAAGTACACTATTTTAAAAGGTCAGTTTTGTGGGGTTTTTTTACCCCTTGTGTCACTTGTACATTATATGGATTTTTTTCTATCCATGGTGTTTGGCATAACTTATCATCATCAAATAGCATTTTTAAAGAAGTTAATTGTGTGCGGTGCCAATTTTTCTGGCTACACAAAGAGAATTATTCAAATGTATTTTCTCCCCACTATAGATTTCACTACCTAAGACAATATTGCTAAGAGAAACATGAACAAAAAATATATACGGTATAAAAATAAAAGAATAAAAACTAAGTGGCTCAAAGGATGGCTAGTTCAGTCTTCACAAATAGCAAGTCTTTTAAATAGCAGGTGATAGGGCGAGGTAGAAATTCTAGAGCCAGAGAAGCAGGTTTTGAATCCTGGCCCTACCATTTATAAATGATACAAGCAAGTAAATTGGACATCAGAGATATTACTGAGACTTGTTATGGCAATAAAGGTTGGAATATGATTTTTTTTCAAAAGTAAGACATATATAACAAATGCATATCACTATATTCAGGTGAAGAAATCCACAAATCAGAGTAAAATATTGAAAGGACTTCTAAGGGAAGATGAGCAGAAGGAGAAAAAACAGCAATATTGTCATGGGAGCAAACTATGGAGCAACAGTATAGAAGCCAGAAATTGATGAGAGTTAAGGTAACATCACAAGCTTGGCATAGAGACATGACCTAGTGATATGAGGGACTTCAATTAACTGGACATCTGCTGGAGCTTATGCTCGGCCAAAAGCAGAGCAGCTTGACTTAGTTTAATTAAATCAGTCCTTCAAAAGGGGGAGAAAAGCTATCCTGCACCTGGTTCTGACCGACAAGGAGAAACTTGTTGCTCAAATAAAAATGATGGAAACCTCTAATTAATATTTTATAAGAAAGAACAGAATGAATGGTGGACATAGTGTGATGTATACCCTACATCTCAAGAACAGAGTTCAGAGACTAGGTAGACAAAAATCCTGTAGTCAGGGTCGAATTTCTTAAGAATGACTATCGGGGCAGCTAGGTGGTGCAATGGATAAAGCACCGGCCCTGGACTCAGGAGTACCTGAGGTCAAATCCAGCGTCAGACACTTGACATTAGCTGTGTGACCCTGGGCAAGTCACTTAACCCCCATCGCCCTGCAAAAAAACAAAAACAAAAAAAGAATGACTATCTAGGGGCAGTTAGATGGCAAAGCGAATAGAGTACCAGACCTGAATTCAGTAAGACCTGAGTTCAAATCTGACCTCAGACACTTGACAACTTACTAGCTGTGTGACCCTGGGCAAGTCACTTAACCCCAATTACCTCATCAAAAAAAAATGACTATATAAAAACAATAATAGGAAAATCATTCTTATGAAGAATGAAAGAGAGCATTACCTGAAGATAATGATGTCTGACCTTGAGTAAGTCTCTTAAATTCCTTGGCCCAGAATTTCCTAGTCTATAAAATAAAGCAGTTGGACTTGAAGTTTTCAAAAAAAAGGGCCTCAGATTCTGTCTATAAACCTATGAACACTGGGTAAAAATGAATAAGACACACTAGAGAATTGAGATGAATCTAATAAGATGAAATTCATTAGGGATAAACATAAAATCTAACACAGGCTCACAAATCAACTTCATAAATAGGAGATGGAAGGGATGGCTACATATTATATTTTAAAAATCACAGATTTAGTCTAATAAAAAACACAGTATTAGTCAATAGTTTGATATACCTCCCCCCCCAAAAAAAAAGTTGATATTACTTTAGTTTCTTAGGCTCCATTGGGAATCCTAGTGCCCAGAATGAGAATGAAACAGGAAATGGTTCTGTTGCATATTGCTTTGGATAGAACATATCTACAATACTATATATACTTCGGGTGCAGATGATATAATGCTTTATTTGGAGAATTTTAGAAATTCTATTTTTAAAAGTTAATAGAGGGGCAGCTAGGTGGTGCAGTGGATAGAGCAGTAGCCCTGGAGTCAGGAGGACCTGAGTTCAAATCCGACCTCAGACACTTAACATTTACTAGCTGTGTGACCCTGGGCAAGTCACTTAACTCCAATTGCCTCACAAAAAAAAAAAAAAGTTAATAGAAGCAGTTCTCATTGGAAGAAATTCAATAATACAAATCACTACTAATAAGAGAAATGCACAATAAAATGTCAGATTTTCTCTCATACCCCTCATATTGGCAAATATTTTTCACAAAGGGAAATAGCAAATATTGGAGGTTCTATGGGCATTCACCATTAATATGCTGATAATAGAACTATAAATTGGCCCAACCATTCTGAAAATTAATTTGAAACTATGCTCCCTCCTCCAAATCAATTAACTGTGCATACCTTTTACCCAATTATGCAACTATTAGACTTCCTCCCCTACTCCCAAAGAGATGATAGAAACAAGGAAATGACCCATGTATACAAAAATATTGTATCACTTATTTTTATAATAAAACAATAGAAACAAAGTTAGTGCCCACTATTTAGGTAACGGTGGAAGAAATTATACAATGTGAAAATCATGGAATATCATTGTGTCTTAAAAAATGAAAAAAAAAGAGGATTTAAAGAAACATGAAGAAACATATCAACTAATGCAGAGCAAAACGAACAGAATCAAGAGAACTATTTACCCAATGACGAGGACATTATTAAAAGAAAATAACTTTGTACAGTTTAAGAATTCTAATAAATACAACGACCAATTCAACAACCTTTTCAGAAGACCGATGATGAATGCTTCATTTGGCCTTCTGGCAGAAAGTCAGTGGACTAGAGGTACACAATAAACATGACCAACCAAGACAACAGAATTTGTTTACTTGACTATTTGTTCATTAAAAGGGGAAGGTTTTTTTTTAGGAGAAACATTTATAATGATTTAAGTTTTGAAAGACCATTAATAAAACATTTTAAAAATATACAAGAGGAAAGAATGAAGTTCAAAAGGGGACATGACACACAGGGCAATATTAACATTACTATTTTAAATTTAATATATATTTAACAAAAAATAATCTACACCATAGATGCATGTTTTCTTATTCATTTTTCCTGCTTCTTTGTATGTGGAAATGTTCATGTCCCTTTACGATTGTCTAGTCCATTACAAAAAAGTAACATGAGGACATTGACAAACATTTGATAAAATCTATTTCTACTATGGGGGGGATAGTCCTGTGATTTACCAGTTTGACAACAGTGTAAAAAAAAGAAAAAGAAAAGAAGTTAGTTTGACATGATCTGTTCTTTTAAGTCCATGCTAGCTCTTTTTTGACAAATTTTTATTTTTCCAGATGTCACTAATAACCATTTTAGTAATACATAGTAGAATTTTATTAGAAATTAAAATCAGATTTGCCAATTTTTAGTTTGGAGACTTCATTATCTTCCCTTTCCATAAAAGTAGTTGAACAGTGGTACCTCTCCTGCTCTCCACCATCCTTTAAATGAAGTGGTTTAACATTTACATCTGCCTGTTCTTTCAGAAGGATTACAAACACTTCATAAACTATGCAGTCAATGCCTGCAAAGATAGCTGCCTTCTTATACATAAGCTTTGCTTTACCTAGATCTGAACATAGACTTGATCAGTTAGTAAGTGATATGGCATGAGTAAGGTCTTATGATAATCATAATCATATTATTTATGATGGTAATAATAACAATAATACCTAAATATTGCTCATTACGTTTTACAAAGTACTGTACAAATGTTGGGGGCAGCTAAGTGGCTCAGTAGATAGAGTGCTAAGCCTGAAGTCAGGAAGTCTCATCTTCCTGAGTTCAAATCTGACTTTGGACATGTGTTAGCTATATGACCATGGAAAAATGACTTAACCCTCTTTACCTCAGTTTTCTTATCTGCAAAATGAGCTGGAGAAGGAAATGGCAAACCATTGTAACGATTGGAATAATGCCACCTGCTGGAGACTTACTGTAGAAGAGTTCTGCCCATGAAGCGAAGGTCTTTGAGGGCAAGACCAGGAGTCTTTTCTTTGGCATCAGGAAGTGACGCGGACTAGTGGGAGGAGGAAGGAAGAGACTGGCGTTCAGTCTCGCGCTCTTTCCTTTGGACTCTGGTGGAGAAGGGAGCTAGAAATGTGCTCTCCCTTTAATAGATAGGAATCTAGGCCTTTCTCTTTCTCTTTACCAAATTCTTATTCTCCTTAATAAATGCTTAAAAGTCTAACTCTTGATAAAGCTTATAATTTATTGGCGACCACTCATTAGATATTTTAGACAGTTTAGCTAGAATTTTAGCCCTTAACACCATCTATACCAAGAAAACCCAAAATGAGGTCATGAAGTATCAGACACAACTGAAATGACTCAATAAAAACATATACATGTTATCTTATTTTAGTCTCACAAAATCCCTGAGATGTAGATGCTTTGTTCCAGATGAGGAAACTGAGGCTGGAAGAGGATAGGTCCCACAAAGTGTCAGTAACAAGTATTACTAACTCCAAATCCAACCATGTTGTATTCTATGCTACTTATCTGCCTTAGTATAGATGCTAAACAATAACAAATGTCCATATAAGTAGCAGGGAGACTATTGTTGCTAGTGTCATAGCTAGTGACAGTTCTTTCATGCCTCCTGTTCATACTTCCACTCTATTTCACCCATATTGGACAAATAACAACTGCTGGCATCCAAAACGTTTTTTCAACTCTAGATATACGTCATATAATTTTCTATCCTCATTTTGATAAAAAATAAATGAACATATCTACATCTTTATCTGTGTTTTGCAGGGTTATACACATAGTAATTTCAAACAAATCACACTTCCTGTTTCTCTCTATCCTTTATATTCAGGTAGTTTCCTTCCATTTCTCATTCAGTCTACAACTGGACATGAGATTATCCATAGCTTTTCAAAAGTGCACCTCATATCTACATATTTAAGAGCTATCTCAACTTTTAATGCTCAATATAATTTGATGCAAGGAAACAGTTGGTGAATTTGAATTATTTGGAATTAAAGGAAGTGGCCTACAAAGGCCAAAATTACCAGGTAAATGTCCCAATCAAAGACTGTCTTACACTAACAATGGTGAAACAAAGCATATTCTGGTCCCTGGTGCTGAGAAAGAGATTGCTAGACGACCAGTGACAATGAATTCCAAGTAAGACAGATTTCCATTTTATCTGTCAAGATACATTACAGGGACTGTGTAATGTCCATCAGTAAGCTGCCATTGCTGTGGATGAGAGAATTATTCTTGGTCCATTAAAATAAGCCACAGTTGTGAAGAAATATCTACTTTACTGGTAACTGACATGGTGGGGGTTTTGTCAATTATTTCATAAGTTTGCCAAATGAGTATGGACTCTAGGCTTTCATCAGCAATCACAGGACCTTAATAATGGTTAGGCAGGGGATGCTTGTTAGGGATGGAACTCTGTATTTATCTTAACATTCCCCAAACTCGTCTGGACCTTTCTCGTTTCCATGCCCTTGCTCATCTGATCCCTAATGTCACCACCAATATTACTCTACTTTGCTCCCCTTCCTATGTTATTTTTCCCAGTTGAAATTCTTCTTATCTTCCAATGCCTAGATTGACTTCTCCTTTCTCTGAGTATCCTTTGACTGGTCCCTGCCCAAACTAATCGCTACTTCCTCATAGCACTTTGTGCCATTTCTAGGCACTTAACCTTCTTGCATTTTTATAGTTATTGCTGGGCTTGTTTTGTATTTCTTAATAAATTATAAATCCCTTCAGGGTAAAGAATTATTTGTTATGAATCTTTCCATGATCAGTTCCTTTTTTTTAGCAATGAGGGTTAAGTGACTTGCCCAGGGTTACACAGCTAGTTAGTGTCAAGTGTCCGAAGCTGGATTTGAACTTAGGTCCTCCTGAATGCAGGGCTTGTGCTTTATCCACTGCACTACCTAGCTGCCCCAATCAGTTCTTATAACTTGATGACCCTTGATAGTTATTGAATAAACATAAAAGCATAACATGATATTACATGACATATGAAATAATATAACGTAATATAACAATAAATACTAGAATAAATTAATGTTATCTGGTTTTATTGTGTAAAAATAAATTTTGTGGTGATCTTTGGAATTCATTGCTGACATTTGTTATATTGCCTTATTTAAAAATATACCTTGAACTCCTACTTTGTATAAATCACCATACTTTGAGGATACAAAAGAAAAAAATATCTCCTTTTAGATGCTTACAGTCTAGTTGGGTAGACAATACACATATCTATGAAACACCTAATATAACTAGGTAAGGGAACATATGATTAAGAGCTATATGTAGTGATAGAGGAAATGCATACTAGATGAGTCCAAAGAAGGGACTTAAATGTGAGCAAGAACAGTTGGGATAATCTCATAAAACAAAAAAGGATATTTTAGTTGCATCTTGCAGAATGGGCAGAGATATGATTAAGAGCTGTGTGGATTGACAGAGGACATACATACTAAATGAGTCTAAACAAAGGAAGAGATTAATATAGACAAGAACAGTTGAAAAGTCTCATTAAAGAAGAAATATTTCCAAAGGATTTTGCAGAATGGGCACAATTTGAATAGCTATGTAAGAAAAGGGACCAGAGGACATGACCTGGAGTGTGTGTAGGGGAAGACCTCCTAAATGGAGGGAAAGTAAGCAAGATCATGGAAACAGAAGTAAACCTTATATCTGGGGAATAGTAAGTATGCCAAATAGATTAGAATGTTTCCATCAGGTGGGACATAACAAAATGGCAGTTTGAAATATAAGACGAGCAGTTGGACCTGGGACTATAGAATCTAGAAGTTGTAAGTGACTTTAGAAATTATTAATAGCCCCACTTCATTTCATAGTTTAAAAAAATGAGTCCTACATGTTATGAACAAAGGGGAAAAAGACAAAAAGCTATACCCTGGATTAAGAGATTAAGATCTAGATCTCATGTTCCCTCAAATAGAGGAGTTAGATAAAACTTCAAAAGAGGGAAGTGGAAAAGGACTGTGAGATTAAAAAAAAATCAGGGAGAAAGAGGGAAATGAGATACAAGCAGACAATAGAGAAATAAAAGGTAGGGAGATATGTGGAGCATTTTGGAAGCCAGAGGAGCCTAGTATTAAGGAATTCAACAGTGCCATATGTCCTAGGGATATCAAAGAAAATAAGAACTGGGGGAAAGGCAATTAGACTTGGCAAGCAGGTAGTTAGGGGCCTTCAAAAGTGTAATTTCAGTCAAATTGCAAGGGCAGAAGTCAGATTGAAAGATTTCAAGAAGGTAATGAGAAGGATGGAATGGAAGCAAATGTATCGACTCATTAAAGGACTTCTACACTTAAAGAAAGGAGAGAAAATCCAAATGTCAATAACATCTTAAAGTTTAAAAAGTATTTTGAAAACTTCTTTAAGGTGGATAGTGCAAGTATAATATTATTATGCCACTTTACAGCCTTGGAAATTGAAGTTTAAAGAGATGAAATGAATTCCCTATAGTCATCACACAGGTAGGAAATGGATCCATGCAATTGGAAGGGTTGCAGTCCCTTGCTTTCAGAGATTTGTGCCCTTTTAGATGTAAGGACCAGGAGAGAACATGATCAGCACTTCTCAATCCAAAGGCGACAGAGCTGTGGAGTGCTATTTTCTATTATGTGGCAGTATGTGACGAACCAAATTTGCTGTCTATAGAGCATGCATCCTGAGTACCTTACTGTATGGCAGCGAAACATGGACTATGTATACTAGACAAGAGAAGAAGCTGAACAGCTTCCACATGCGCTGCCTTCTGCGCATCCTTGGCATATCTTGGTCAGATAGGATCACCAAAACAGAAGTGCTCCAATGCGCCCAACTTCTGAGCATCTACACGCTACTGAAACAAAGACGGCTGTGCTGGCTCGGTCATGTGTACTGCATGCAAGATGGGTGCATTCCTAAAGACCTACTCTATGGCAAGTTAGTCTCAGGCCACAGACCTGCTGGATGCCCCCAGCTTTGCTACAGAGATGTATGCAAGCAAGACTTGAGGGCTCTGGGAATAGACATCAGCAGCTGGGAGGAGATGGCCAAGGACCGGGCGAGGGAGTTCAGTACTCATGAGCAGCTTGTGTGCAGCTGAGATGGGCCTTCAAGTTCGGGAGGAAGAAAAACTAACGAGACGCAGGAACCGACGGGCAACAGAGAGCGCAGTTTTCCGATGTCCTCATTGCTGCAGGAGCTGCGGCTCCCCTATGGGACTGCACAGCCACACTGTGGCCTGTGGCTCTTCAAGGCACTGATCCATGGTCATCCATGACTGGTAGAAGCCTACTACTACTACTACTACTACTACTACTACTACTACTACTACTATGTCTTTTTCTTAATGTACTACTGACTGACCGCTTGGATGTCTGCTTGCTGGCTTGCATCCTCATTTTTCCATTGTCTCCTATGTGAATATGATAGAATTGTTCATTCCTTAAGGGAAGAGACCAGTTTTATGGATTGGTTGGATTGCTGTTTTTACCCCCAGCCCTAACACAATGCCTGGTATATAGTAAGTGCTGGATAAATTTTTGTTTATTGATTCTGCATCTTAGCTGACTCATTTATATTCTGATATCCATTTCAGTCTGCTCCCTCAGGTTTGTTGTCTTGGTTCATTCCTCCATCACTGACACTCCAAGTACCAGAGCAAATTCAGCTTATAACAACTGCAAACTCACCTAGCTACCAATTCGGCCATGAACTCCAATTCAATTCAATAAACATTTATTAAGTATCCACTGTACATTTGGTACAATTCATTGGGATATTTGCATACATGCATGTGTGCATGTGCACATATACATACATATATATGTGCACACACATATGCATATATGGACACACATACATCCATACATGTGCATGCATGCATGCATACGTAGCTAAACTTTAAACTCAGGAAGCCCTGAGTCAAAATAAATTCTCAGATTAAGTTTATTAGCTGTGTGATGCTGAGCAGCTCACTTAGCCTTTATCTGCCTCATTTTCCTCACCTATAAAATGGCAATAATAATAGCACCTACCTCCAGGGTTGTTGTGAGGCTCAAATTACATAATATTTGTAAAGCAATTTGCAAACCTTAAAACAATATATAAATCCTATCTAGTCTATACATATGCATGTATATATGCATACATAAATACATATATGCAAATGTATATACATATATATTTATGAGGAGTATACTGTATATGGATGACAGCATTTTAAGTTTCATTTACATTAATGACATCATGTCAATCACTTTCCTAAGTCCAGACAATTAATAAAAAAATAAATCATGCCCTGGTTTGTAGTAAAATTGGGTTTTGCATTCCAAAGGTATACATTTCCATACTGAAAATTTAATAATTGGCTCCCTTGAACCAGTATGAAGTAAATAACACAGTTCTGCATTTAAGAGAGAAGGGAAGTTTTGGAATAACTCCTATCCAGAGCATGATAGAGAGTTATAATGGAAAGAATAAAAGGGTTGAGGAGCAGCTAGATGTCCCACTGGATAAAGCATAGGCCCTAAATTCAGGAGGACCTGAGTCCAAATCCAATTTCAGACACCTGACACTTACTAGCTGTGTGACCCTGGGCAAGTCACTTAACCCTCATTTCCCCATTTAAAAAAAAAAGACTTAAGTAAATTATCCCTGAGCAAGTTACTTAATCCTCATTGCCCTGCAAACAAATAAATAAAATAACAACAATAAAAGAATAAAAGGGTTGGTGTGCTGTAGGAAAGTCCCAGTTGGGGTCAGATAAATGAATTTTTTATTGGGACTCCATGGACCTGGGTGCATGATTATCACCACAGGGATTTAGCAGCACAGGAAAAAAAAGGATGGTAGCAGTGATCTGGGTTAGAGGGCTAGTGATATGAATAGTATCAGGAGCCATGGTATCTCCTTCTGTAGAAGCATATCCACACTGACAAAATCAGAAACCTGACCTGAAGTATATTATTTAAAGTTGTACTTAGAGATTAAAAAAGCAAGGAAGGAAGGAAGAAAAAACACTCATTAAGGATTTACAATCCCTGTGTTCAAGGAGACTATATTCTAATAGGGGAAGCATCACATTCCAGGGAATGGTGGTCAAAGAGAGGGGAATTCTGGTCTGGGACTTCACAAAAATGGAACAAAAGAGTAATCTATTGAATACCCTCTCCTCGTGTATTGGCAGTAGTATTGATTAGTTTGTAGTTGTCGGGGAAAGAGATGAAACATGAGGGTGGGACACTATCACAGCAAGGTGGTCAATAATTATTCTATCCACAAATATTCACTGGACATCTATTATGTATGAGAAATGGTTCCAGGGAAAATTAGGAAACAGCATCCCTGTCCTTATGGAACTTATGGTCTATTTGGGGCTAAAGCACATTTGCTTGAACATAAAATAAGAGAATAATTACCTAGTGACTGTTAAATAAGCAATTTGGAAGTACATCCTGAATCAAAACATCATGGTACAAACAAAAGGCATTAGATTTAGAGTCAGAAAACCTATGGTTGATTCCCAGTTCTATCTTTTACTATCTGTGTGACTTTAGACAAATTATTTAACCTCTCTGGCTTATTCAATTGTAAAATGACATGGTTAGACTATATGATGTCTCAGGCCCTGTCCAACTGAAAATCTATTATATTACACAATATAATTTCAGTTTCCCATTATTTGCTAGGCTTTGAATCAAACTTACCCCAATGTATTTCTTAATTCATTTCTATTACAATATTCATTTATATTATTAAGTCAGATATATGATTGAAGTGAATATTACATTCCATGGTGTACATTGTGACCTAACCAGGCCTGTCTATCCCTGTGTGAGTCTAGTCATTGTCTTCCCACATTTGCAATAGGGGATCCACCCAGCCCACCACCAGCATTCCTAGTATTCTCTTGACAATGTAATTTTATAGTGATATTTTTTGCTGTTCAATTGTTTTCAGTTCTGTCTGACTATTCACCACCCCATTCAGGGTTTTCTTGATGAAGATACTGAAGTCTTTTGCCATTTCCTTCTCCAGCTCATTTTATAGACAAGAAAACTGAAGCAAACAAGGTTAAGTGACTTGGCCAGGGTCACACAGCTAGTAAGTGTCTGAGTCCAGATTTGAATTTAGGAAGATGTCTTCTTTACTGCTCTATCTACTGTGTCATCTAGCTGCCTCATAGTGATAGTACATGATTTTTTTCAAAGTAACTCTGACCCAATCACTCAAAGAATTTAGAGAACCTTATAGCCACAAAGTCACCTTTACAAAGGATACTGATGCTTAAGGCTCTCTTTGAGCTAACTTCACAACTGGAGAGCACCAAGCTTTCCTGAGATATGAGTAAATGTTCCCCCTCTGTGTCCCTAAGTAGGTATCCTCCCTTCAAACTCTTCCTTCTTTTCCATATGAAAGTTAGAAGGGAGGTAGGAGAATCCTTCTCTCCCTTGTTTCTCCTTTGTTATGGCAATATACCTAGACACTAAAGGGATAGGAAGCCCATAAAATGTTAATATGACAAAAACAGATTTCTCCCAGTTGCCTGTGTGACTGTTCTGCTCCTTTGCCCTGGATTTGATGTAGATCATTCTAACTTCTGAATTATTCATAAACCTCCAAGGTAAGTTTGAGATAATTGCCAAAAGCTATCTCTGATGTCCACTTGTGAAGGCTCTCCAGACATAACTCTACCTAAGTACCCTTCATCCTGTTGTGATGACTAGTATTAATGGCTAATCAAAAGCAAAAGGTTGGTGATGGAAATTTTTATAGTGCCACTGCCTCCCCCCACTCAGAATACAATCATAGCCATTTTCCAGGGTTTATTTATGCTCTAGAAACTAGTTGTTAGCTTCATTATCACTCCCCACTGAGAAATTTACTCTACCACTTCCTTAGATCTGCAGGAGACCCCTTTCAGAGAAAAATGTAGATTTCCCCAAGAAGCAAATGTATCTGAGGTATTTAAAAAAAATGTAACTTTCTTGGGTAATATAATAAAAGAACAGCAAATAATTTCCTTCTTTGAATCAAGATAGGAAGGATTGGGTTATGTTTGGCCTCTGTCCATTATTGAGTATGTGGGAAGCAATATTCTTTAGTCAACTGTGGCTTTGAATGAGGTTTTGATATCTTTAGAATCCTAAGGAGCTTTATTTGCTTTCCATTAATCTTTTGAATACTAAAGTATTTTGCATCTTTAAGGGTTTGGAAAATGCAGTTCTATACCACATAGCTTTGAGAGACTAAGGTCCATCGATGGTCCAGGGAAGAAAACTAGAGTCAAAACTGTTTTTTAAAATGCTAATAAAAACTGGCTTTAGATTGGTTTGGAATAGAAGATGGGCACAAAACCAAGGAAAGTGCTATAAAAATAGTGACATGTGGATTGGGTAATACACATCCAGTGGCAAAGACTCTGATTCCCTGTTGTTAAAGGAACACCACTCTTAATTATTTGTAATAATAATCAATACATCAATAAGTATATATTAAGTGTTTATGCTAGTCATTATTCTAGAACATAGGGATGCCAAACCAAGAAGACAAGAGGAAGGGAATGAGCATTTATTATTTGTTTACTAGGTGCCAGGTCCTTTACAAATACTATATCATTTGATCCGTATAGCAACCATATTAGTTAGGTTCTAAAATCATCCGTATTTTATAATGGAGGCAAGCAGAGATTAAACATCTTGCCCAGGGTCATACACCTGCTATATAAATGCTTGAGGCCAGATTTGAACTATAGTTCTGAAAAGCAACTAGACCCATTCAAGCTAATAAGTGCTTGAGGATGGATTTGAACTCAGGTGTTCCTGACTCCAGGTCTAGTATTATGCCATTGTGCCACATTAAAAAGTAGGGGTGGGGGCAGCTAGGTGGCACAGTGGATAGAGCACCGGCCCTGGAGTCAGGAGTACCTGAGTTCAAATCTGGCCTCAGACCCTTAACACTTATTAGCTGTGTGACCCTGGGCAAGTCACTTAACCTCAATTGCCTCACTTAAAAAAATTTTTTTAAAAAAGTAGGGGTAAGGAGAAAATACATACAAGGCATGGGGGAAAGCCATTGCAAAGACATAGATATGGGAGATAGAGCCATTTATGGGAAATAAACTTGGCTGGATTCCAGAAAATGGGAATTGCTAATATAATAATGAGAGTGCTAAGATGTGTTGGGACCCAAGTATGAAGGATTTCAAAGTTTTATGTAATTTATATTCTATTCTTAAAGAAAAAAATGGACCGTTCGATTGAGTAGGGGGTAGAGTTAGATCTGTGATTACATTTTATCAGATATGTAGAAGAGAACTCCCAGGGATAGGAAAACCAATTCAGGGTTCATTTCAGTAATAAAGGGAGAAAAACAGATGAATGCCTGAACTAAGTTGGTTACTATGTGAGTAAAGAGTAAGGGACAGTTGGAAGACATATTGTAGGAGTAGACTTAACAGGATTTAACACATGTTTAATACGAGGTGCTGGGAGGGAGTGAGAAATCAAGGACAACTCTGAGGTTATACACCTGGGAAATAGGAAGAAAAATTATGTCTTCAATGGAACTAGAGGAATTAGAAAAGGGAATAGATTTGAGTTGAAGGATAATGATCCCTGTCCTCAACCAACAATTACAGAGAACAGACCTTTAAAACTACCCTTGCTCTTTAACTAATAATACATCAGAAAATGTGATAGTGTGCCAGTCCTGATCCAGCACAAATCATACAAGGATCAACTGAAGAAATGAGAGATGTTTAGGGTGAAGAAAACCTAAACAAAACATAATTATCTTAAAGTCTTTGAAGGACTGACATGGAAGAGGAACTAAACCCCTTCTAGTCTTTGCCCAAAGGGCAGGAGTCATAGAAATGAATGGAACTTGTTGGAAAGCCTGATGTAGTAAGAAACTTAGAACTATCCAACAGTGCCAAAAGTGAGATAGAATGTATCAGGACTCAGCAAGTTATTGCTCATTGGAGGTCTCCAAGTGAAGGCTTAACGGTTGATTGCTGGCTATTTTTAAGGTATATTCTTTTTTTTCAGATATGGATGTGACTAGTTAGTTAATAGGTCTCTACTAGTACTGAAATTATCTAATTCTGGTCTGAACATTTAATCATATAAATTCGGGGTTTTGTTTTGTTTTGTTTTGGTCATGTAAAAAGAGTTCTCTGTAAGGAAAAAAAATGAAACACTTCTTCACATTTTTCCAGTTTTCTATTTCTCTATCAATTTTGCTTTCCTTAGGAAGAAATTCTTTTTGAAGTGAAGTCATGTGTAATCATTGATATGTATTTCTAAAAGCCATCTTTTTACAATTCTGTTGAAGGGAAGCTTTTTCAGTCTTAGTCAACATTCATCCAAATCACGATGGGCATTTATAGTTTATATCCCACTTATTTAAGAAATAATCATCTCTCCTAAACTCTTGAAAAGTTAAGAAAAGAACAAATGAGCTTGTTTATACCTTGTTATTGGACCATCACTGTGCTAAGCACTGGTGATACAAAACCAAGACTGTAACAGCTCCTGCTCTCAAGGAACTTCAATTCTAATGAGGAAATGACACATATAGGACACAGATGACCAGGGAAGGGAATTTTGGCTTGTGGTCTAAAGTGGTGATGAGTTGATTCATAATGCAGCTGATTGCCATTCTTCTCCTGTGGGAAATGATTTTGTGATGGTGGTTTGAGGAGAAGAATATTCTAATAGTATCTCTTTGTAATAGAGTCCCATATGATCTTGAGAACACAGCTGTAATATGTTTCTAGGTGTTTAATCCATGACAACTTCTTGTGTGAACAATGAACAATCTAAGTTTCCCTTCATGGAGAGTTTTTCATTTGTTTCTGAAATACTATCAAAACAATTTCCTTTTATTTGACATGATGAGGTTTGAATGTGTTACCTTATTTTCTCTGAGTAATTCCTTTTCCATATTCAATCACTCTAGAATAATTGCTCAACTTATTCCATTTATTTTTATTATTCTCAATAATTCTCTCTACAATCACATGATGATGGGATACGAAAGAGGATGAACAACTATAATTACCTAATGAGAATGAAGCCTGAGTCAACTGGGAACAGTGCCCAACAAATACTCTTTTTCTTCAATAAGCAACCATTGATATCAAAAAGATAAATTCTGAAATGAGCTGCTTTTTTGCTGAAATGAAGGAAGAATACAATTCTTGAATTCATAGATTTCTGAATACTAGAGGCAATTAAACACTGAAAAAATGTAGAAAAATGTCTAGATACTTTCTACCCATCATAATAGCAATTATGTCTAGTCTATTCAGAATTTGAGTTTGAATTGTGCTGGAGGGATGGTAGTCAGGCAGGATAATGTCAAAATAATGATTTAGCAATAATGTCTAGCACTTTTTTGCAAACAAACGTCCTTATAATTGTTCATAAGAACCTTAAGATCATAGAGTTTAAAGTGAAAGGGACTTAGACTTTAGAGGTTAATTAGTCCAATCTTATTTTATGGATAAAGAAAATGGGTAATCTGTTCAAGATCAAATATGCCATAACAGTTGAATTCCAAATTCAGGACCCTTGATATTAAACTGCATCCCCCATCTTCTTCCCTGGCATCCTGCAGCTGTTTTTGATACCTAAAATCATATTTTAGAGGGACTTAACCCTTTCAGTTCTGAAACTTTGCCTTGAGGCACATGCTTCTCTGATTGGTGAGCAGTGTACCTCACTTAACCCACTGATATCTAGTTAGACGCAGGCATGCATCACTTTATACTTCAGCCAAATTCTTGCATAACACAAGGTATACCATTTATATATTATAGGAATGCTTATAAAAGTGCATATCTCCAAGATAGGTATGGTATATTATAGGCAGTTTGGGATAATGGAAAGAACTTTTTGTTCTTAGTACACATGAAACATAGACCCAACTCTGAAATTTACTCATCATATTATCTTTGTAAATATACTTTAACCCTCTAGGCTTTAGTTTCTTCTTCTATAAAATGAAATGGTTAGACTAGGAAATAAATAAGACCTAAAATTCTATATATGAAGAAAAGATAAAAATAGATAAAACAATGATTAAGGATTGCTGAGAATTTTAAAAATTAAGTATTTAGCTGTACCTAAGGGTTTATTTTTTTATATCTTGTTTTTATATTTTCTTAATGATTTAAATAGGAAATAATAACTGGGCTTGTTATTTAATTGTTATAGGATTTCTTGGATAATGAAACTCAATCTACCAATGTAGGCAACATTTCTGCAATGTTTAATCTTATATAGTCCTCCAGAGCATGGAAAGTTTAAGTGACTTGCCTATTGTCACATAGGCAGTACATTTCAGAGAAACTTGAATCCAGGTTTCCTGATTTCAAAGCTCATTCCCCATCTGCCTCTCAGTAAAAGAATGTTCATTATGTTTGTTTTGAAAAGTACTCTGTTTTAATGTACTGAAAGTACCATGAGTGGGAAAGAATGCTATTTGACTCACATAACCACCTATTAAAGAAATCTATCTTCTCTAACCATAAGGGCATAACAAAGGCCCCATTAGAGACAACTTGCTCTAATCATAAGGCAAGTGCTTAGGCAGAAATAAGAAACTTTTAAAATTCAGAGCTGAATATCAAATGTCAGTTGTCTGCAACTCTTTCTGGACATTAAAACAATACAACGTCATAGGAAACTGATTCACTAAAAGAAATATTGGTTTGGTTTGTTTGGTTGCTCTCCTTTGTTCTCAAAGAGAACCAAAATGACAGCACTGTGTTAGACTTAAGGTACTGTGTGTCTGACTGTGGTTGATCAGACCAATATGATCTCAGAATGCTCTACCCCAGGTCAGGCACAAATAATCCATATAAACATTTGGGTTGGGTTCTCTGAATGTGTGCATCTGTGTTTCTTTTGGGCTACTTCAATTCTTTTTTTCATAGAACACAGCACCTTCTCTGATAAAATCATGCCACGCTGGGTGGCCCTATGCTAGTGTCTCTATGTAATGCAATCAATTACAAAGTTCTTAAGAGAGACCTTGACAATGTCCTTATTTTGGTTCTTCTGACCACCATGTGAGCACTTGCATTCTGTGAATTCTCCATAAAATAGTCTTTTAGGCAAACATAAGTTTGGCATTCAAACAATGTGGCCAACTCATGGAGTTGCACTTTCTGTAGTAGCATTTGAATGCTTGGAAGTTTAGCTCAAGAGAAGACCTTAGTAAAATAGGAATATCGTTTTTATCTTAACAAAAACAAAAATGAATTCCTAGAATGTATTATTCAAAGGAGGAGGGGGTGGGTTAGGAGGAAGACCTCCTTCAAAGTGCTCCTCCTTGCTTCATAATGATTATGACATTGATCTGGATCCTCTAATCCTATGCTTGTTAAATATAAGCTCTGGAAATTCCTATAAAGGTAGAAAGACAAAATGTCTAGGTCAACTGATAGGCAGCATGTCTATTGTCCCAGAATCAATCAGCAAAATTGGAAAAGCCTCTTAATCAGTCTGGCTACTGGGTGATGAATCTTTCAACCACAACACCAGAGAGCTGGGGCAATCTGCATCTCTGGAGAGTGTACTCGGCTAAAAGAAGTTGAATCACAAGAGCCAGGTTCAAGTCCCTACTCCAATACACACACACACACACACACACACACACACACACACACACACACACACACACACAAACACATGCAAACACACACAAACTGTGTGACCTTGAGCAAATCACTTAGCCTATCTGAGCTTGTCTCTCCATCTGTAAAATGAAGATAATGACGCCTACACCAGTTAACTCACAGGGATGCTATAAGAAATGTGCTTGTAAATGAAAAGCTATATAAAATGGTACCATTACCCTGGTCACTCTCCTGCAGATGTGCTAATGAGCAATTAAATGATTAATATTAACAATAGTTTTCACTATTTACAAAACTATATACCTATATACATACATATATACTGTGTATATATAGAAATATATACTATATGTATTTATTAAAATTTTATGGGATATCACAAAATTCAAGTGCTATAAAGAATCCCCAAACCAGATTTTCTAAAAGTCACAGAGTAACTGAGGGGAGGTTGTATGTCAATCCTTGGCTTTAAGAAAAGGTTCATTTAAAAATAGTTCTAGAGGTTATCTATTCAAAAAGAGAGGAAGATACTCTAAAATCTACTGAATTTATAAATATTCTCTAAAGAACCACATAGAGTATTAAGAAATTGGCTCCTGTTGTGTTTTATCTCTACTAAAGTGTTCATTACTTTATAAACAACTTTTTAAAAATACCTTAATGTTTAGTTATTATTTTGGTCTGGATCTGTGATTTCACAAATGTGAAGCTTCTGTGTTAAAGAAATCCTTCCTATTAGGCAGACCAGCACCCCACCTCTAACCTATGAACTTAGAAGACTGATTAAGGCACTGAAAAGTTACATGATTTGTCCAGGGTCACATAACCAATAGGGATTTGGTATTCCTGATCCCACAGTATTGTTGATGGAACATAAACTCTTTGAGAGCAGGGATTATTTTATTTGCCAAGACTTTTGGTTCTTCACAATCTCTTCAATGTCCACACTCATGTTCGTTGTTTCAAATGACACCACCTATCCATCTCATCCTTTGCTATCCCCTTCTCCTTTTGCCTTCAATCCTTCCCATCAGTTGTTGGGTTGTTTTTTTTGTTTGTTTTATTTTCCAATGAGTTCTGTATTTTTATTATGTGTCCAAAGTATTTAAAGCTTCAGCTTCAGTATTTGCCCTCCAAAGAATAGTCTGAATGAATTTCCTTAAGTATTGACTAATTTGACCTTCTTGTTGTGTAAGGAACTCTCCTATTTTTTTTTTTTGTGAGGCAATTGGGGTTAAATGACTTGCCAAGGGTCACACGGCTAGTAAGTGTTAAGTGCCTGAGGCCAGATTTGAACTCAGGTACTCCTGACTCCAGGGCCGGTGCTCTGTCCACTGCGCCCCCTAGCTGCTCCGAAGATCTCTCAAAAGTGTTCTCTAGGGCAGCTAGGTGGCACAGTGGATAAAGCACTGGCCCTGCATTCAGGAGTACCTGAGTTCAAATCTGGCCTCTGACAGTTGACACTTACTAGCCGTGTGACCCTGGGCAAGTCACTTAACCCCCATTGCCCCACCAAAAAAAAAAAAAAAGTGTTCTCTAGTACCACAATTCAAAAGCATCCATCCTGCAGTGCTCAGCTTTGTTGATAGTACAGTTCTCACAGCCATACATTACTAATGGAAAAAACAACATAGATTTGACTATTTGGACCTTTGTCAGCAAGATGATGTCTCTGCTTTTTAGTATGCTGATCAGATTTGCCATAGCTTTCCTTCCAAGGAGCAAGCATCTTTGTTTTTGGGGGGGTTTTTGGTGAGGCAATTGGGGTTAAGTGACTTGCCCAGGGTCACACAGCTAGTGTTAAGTGTCTGAGGCCAGATTTGAACTCAGGTCCTCCTGACTCCAGGGCCGGTGTTCTATCCACTGTGCCACCTGGCTGCCCTGAGCAAACATCTTTTAATTTCCTGACTAAAGTCACTGTCTGCAGTCATCTTTGAACCCAAGAATACTTGAGATTTTCTTGGAAAAGACACTGGAGTGTTCTATTATGACCTGTCCTTTTTGGGGAGCCCTGCACAGCATAGTTTCATTGAGATACACAAGCCCCTCTGCCATGACAAGAAAGTCTTCCAGGAGGAGTATCACACAGTAAATGTTTAAAAATATTTTTATATGATAAGCTCTGCTAATTAAAATTCTACAACACATTTGCTTAATTTTTCTACTGTTTCATTGCTAAATGAAAACAGTTCATTTGAAAGTAAATAACATTAGATCTTAGGTTTAGGAGAGCTGTAATAAGAGTTAGGCAAGTGTATATTTGCCTTGGGCATGCAAAGCTGAGGGGGTACAGACAAATATATGAAACATGCATTATCTATCCAAGAATGCCTTGCAATTAAAATAGGAGGCACAATTTTCTATTCTTTTTTCAGGTACAAAATTAGTCATGTATTGTGCAAAAGCCTTAGGGGTGGCCACATGGTGCTGAATTTTTCAGAATGGGAAATTTTCAAAGACCACCTACTATCTCATAGCAGGACTTAAATCTGAATCAGAAAAGGGAATATCAAAACTGATCAAAAATCATAATTCTGAAGTTATTGAAGGGCTTGGGTTTAAGGAGAATTTGTCTTTTATCTTTTAATTTAGGAGGAAATAGCCTCAAAGTTTCTAGATCCTTATGATGAACATATCAGGGGATTTGAATAGCAGCTGGCATTTTCAGATCAAAGGGTTTTTAGTAACTTACAAAATTCTTTCTCTCACTATCTCCTGAGTTAGAGGGCCTAGATACATGTCTGCCTTCTCCCGCCTACCTACTACCTGTGTGACTTTGGACAAGTCACTTAAGTTAGTTTCTTTATCTGTAAAATGATGCCCTTTAAGGTAAGTTATGGCTCTAAATCTATGATCTACAACGATGTTGCTGAAGAATACTGAGATAAATACCCTAGAGTAAGCTTGTAGACAGAATAAAAAAAAATATTAGAAATTCAGACAAAGAACTTATACAAAGTGTGTGTGTGTAATGTTATATATGTGTGTTTACATGTGTTATGTATATACATGCACATACATTACTGTATGCATACATATGTATGCATACACACACAAATAAAATGTTCAACCAGAATGGTGAAACTCCTCAATTTTGTGTTATTTGCGAATTGGTGGAAAGACCTGGGGATGTTTTCCTGAAGAACAGAATACCTAGGCCAAGACATAAAAATTCTTTTCCAGTATGTAAAGGACCATCATGGAAAAGGCATTACCTTTAGTGGTCCTAAAGAGAGAATAGAAGCCAATGTGTAAAAGTTGCAAAGAGAAAAACTTGAGCTTGATGTCAGAAAAACAGCAATACCAACAACTTCCTAACACAAACAACTGTCCACAAATAGAATTTATATCCTTACAATCTTGTTTTCTTTTTCCGGGGCAATGAGGGTTAAGTGACTTGCCCAGGGTTACACATCTAGTAAGTGTCCAGTTTCTGAGGCCAGACTTGAACTCAGGTCCTCCTGAATCCAGGGCTGGTGCTTTATCCACTGCATCACCTAACTACCCCTATTCCCTTATACTCTAATGATTTTTTCCCCTCAAGCAAAAACTGGGTGAGCATTTAGAAATGTTATAGATAGGATTTTTCCTCAAAAAACAGTTGGACTATATGATCTCTGAGGTTCCTTCCAAATCTAAGAGTCTGTGATTCTGTCATTTTCTTGCAATCTCTTTGGGGAAAAGATCAAATCTTATAAATCTTTCTATCCTTTAAACGGGTCTAGTGGCTGCCCGTAGAATCATAGAAATCTTTATACAGTTTTGAAAAAATAATTATATTTCTTATAACTATTATTCTTCTATATCTCTTCTTTTGGTTTGTATCTTTTTCCCAGTAGACATTTTAGTGGGTATTATTACCTAATAATAGAGAATGTTAATTAATAATCACATTTATTATAACTATTATTCTACTGCACCTCCACTTTTTGTTTGTTGTCTTTTTTTCAGGTAGGCATTCTAGCTGTTATGTAGCAAAAATTGGAAATGTAATTGTAGGAACTAAAGGAAACTAAGAAATAAGCCTTTTTCCTGTTAGGAGCTGACTAATCTATCTACTTAGCCTTGAATTCAGTCATCCAATGAATATATAGCTACCAGAAAGAGATCAGTATCTATTGATGAACCTTCATTCAGCCTAGGCTGAAGGCAAAGCAGTCCTTTGGGAAGAAATCTAAGAGAATTTGAGGTAGATGTTTCAACTTACTGTGTACTCAGAATGTTGATTGCAAAAGAGAAAAAGTCACTCTAGGTCAAACGAACATCCTTGAAAATTATAGCTTAGTCATCCCAACCTCCATGGTACAAGAAAGAGGGAGTATTGTAAAGGGCAAAATTAAAATGTGTTTCCTTAATTCTTGATATTTTCAGAAATGAAAAGCTGAATTGCTTTCTTTCTAGGCAGTAGATATTCCAAGAAACATAGTATTGACATTCATTTGTCCAACTGGAGTGCTAAGAGCTTTTACATTTCTTAAAGTGCCCTTTTACAGCAGTAATACAGTTTGAAAATGTCAAATGGCTATTTTATTTCTAACATCTTTGGATTCTCCACCACCACCACCTACACCACTTCTATGATGGAGAATTTTGAAAATGCATGGTATACTTCCAAAGTCCACTTCTTTTGTCAAAAATAAGTTGGTCAAAAAAAATTAGTTGGGGGGCAGCTAGGTGGCACAGTGGATAGAGCACTGGCCGTGGAGTCAGGAGTACCTGAGTTCAAATCTGGCCTCAGACACTTAATACTAGCTGTGTGACCCTGGGCAAGTCACTTAACCCCAATTGCCTCACTAAAAAAAATTTTAAAAATTAAAAAAAAAATTAGTTGGTCCTAAGACATTATTAACTGATAATAAAATCCTATCCATGAAGAAGAATATAAAGAAAATAATTGTATCACAAAACAATGGAAAATTGTTCAATATGTGAAAATTTAAATTCTTAAGCATTAGTTTAATTCTCCTTTGTACACAGGTCCAAAATCACAAATGTGGAAAAAAAGTTTTTAAAGTTACTTCCTTTTGATGTAACTCAAATATGTGTGAGTAAATTTTTATTTACTTAGTGAGCAAAGGTCTTTACAGGTGCAGTTAGACTCTTTGCCCTTTATACTCTACCTTCTCTTTAGACCACATATGGACTATTATATTGAGTTCTGAGTAGCACAATTTAGAAGTACATTGTTAAGGGGTTGGAGTGCCAACAGGAGGTTAACCAAGAAGAAAAGTCTATATCATATGAGAATCTATCAAAAGAAGTGGTATTTTGTTTAGAGAAGACTAAATAAAGACAGTGAGAAAGGGGGTGGTGGACAAGATAAAAATTTCCAAGTAATGAAAGACAATCATGTGAAAGAGGGAGTAAGCTTAATTTGTTTCCAAAGGGGGCAGAATAAATGAAAGAAGTTTCAATTTTTCTCTTGTCATTAGGAAAGATGTACAACTATTAAAGGAATACCCAAGCAAACTGGGCTGCCATAAGCAGTAATGGATTCATCCTCCTTCCTGATGGTCTTCACACAGAGGCTAGCTTCTTATGAAGCAGATTATGATTGTTTATTGTTTTAAATTAGGGTTCATATTTGACAACTTCTGAGATACCTTTCTTTACTTAAAATTCTATTACTCTGGTTTCTTTTGAAAAAAAGACTGATGGTCCCTTCTTCATAGAGATGGAGAACTATGGGTATAGCATGCTTTCAGGCATGGATTATGTATTGGTTTGTTTTGCTGAATTTTTTCATTCTCCTACTCTCTCATTCTTTTTCCTCAGGATTGCCTGCTTGTAGGGAAAGTGAGAGGCAGGAGATTTATTCAGAAATAAAGATGGTATAAAAATAAAATATATCAATGAGCGTGCTTTTATTTTTTTAGACTAACAAGAGGAAAAAAGGGAAGGGGAAGGAAAGAAAAAAGGGAAGAAAAGACAGAAAAAGGGAGCTAGAGGCAGACACAGAAAGAATAAACAAACTTGATTTGTGTGAACATACTATTTTCCCCTGTCAAGTGTTGAGAACCTATTGGACATATATATTCTTAATATGATTTCTCTCATGAGAAATATGCTGGAAAGTTGCCATAGGAACAGAGGTGTTGTTTCTTTCTTAATCATCTTGAAAATATTGTTGCCTAATCATAACCTTAAAAGTTGTCATTTTTCCCTGCAGATACTGAGTTCCTCTCTGACATACAACAGTTTGGGTTTTTTTGAGATTTTGATTGCCTACTGTCTCAGCTTTACCTACTGGAAATAATGCACCAAAGGCTTGAACCTGTTTTACTGTGGGAAAAAGAAAACAAAGAAAACAAAAACAAAGCCCTATTGCCTGTAGGGAAGTTGTGCCTTAAGGTCAAACCAGGAGTTTCTCAACTCCTTGCAACCAGTGAAGAAATGAATCCCCTTCAGTGGGGTCAAAAATGTCTTTTCTTTGGTCATCTGCCTGTACTTTTACTGTTAGTTCATATGAAGGCTGATCAATGACAATGCTTTTTCTTGGTCACTTATTCCATCTTTACCTGATCTGGGAGCAAGCAGAGATAGTCATTTTTTTTTTCTCTCCATGTATTCCACATATGGTTCAATATTAGGGGCAGTCACCTAGGACTTTTGAGAGGTATTGGAAGAGAAAACTTTCAAGTGTTGCTGTGCCAATATCTTCAGCAATATTTCTCCAGGTCTCCCAGCTCCAGATAACCTAATTATGAGATCAAAGAATGCATATTCCTTTTGCAAAAAATGAGGTTTTTAATTTGAGACACTAGAAGCTACATTTTTCTGATGGCGATGATCTGGTGTTTCTAGCTCTCACTGAATTAGATATGATTTTTGTTGCTAAAATATCTTTGCAACTTTTTTCTTTTTGAATATTATTTGCATTTGTCTGTGATGTAATCCTAAAGATAAATTTGGTAAGATCATTCATCATGAAACCCATAGGGGCAAAGTGCCAGTAAGACTAACATAAAAGGAAATATTGGGATACACACACACACACACACACACATACATTTATATACATACATACGTGCATACATATGCAAATATACACACATACATGTACATCTATACACACACACACACACACACACATATATATATACTACAAAGCACATAAATTGCATGGGATTTGAGTTGTTTAATAGGTCCTGGCACAAGTCAATTTGTTGAATTAAGTTTGAAACTGGAAAAAAATAAAATACTGATGCAATATATAAGCAGTTGACTAAAGAAGGTTTACCTCTAAACTCTAACCATAGTGTAGAAAGGATACTCAAAGAGTACCTCTTTATTCCAATAGATGTGGTTTGCCATAGTCTTCATACAGAAACTCATCTTCTCTATAGGTCAGGGTGTAGTGACTTTCAGGACCATGGGCCATCTGGTAAGTTGAAAAGTGACCAAGTCCATTTGAGATGGCCTCTACTATGAGTTTAGTTGACCAGTGGTCATATCACATAGGCCTTACCCCCTAGGTCAATCAAAACTTGGGAACAACTTATTTTACTTTTAGGAAAAGATCTACCCTCCAATGAGGAGTCACCCTGGTTCCTATCATAGGAATTGACAGTTGTGTTGTCTAAAATCTAAATTGTGGGTTCTAATCTTTGCCCCCCCCAGTCTTGGGGGGAAGCTGGCTAAAATCACTGATAAATTCAGCAAGAGTTTAGGCTTTTAAAGATTTATTGAAATATATATTATAAATCATTGAAGAGAGAGAGATTGAGAACAGATTCCTTATAGCATGGAAATCCTAGCTCAGATCTAATTCAGTATAGCCAGAAAGAAAGCAATTTCCTTTTCTAGCAGCCCACGTGAAATAACTCACCACCAAACAGGTGTCCGAACAACTAAGAGGGCCCCCCCCCTCGCCCCCTGTTCTCCTTCTGCCGCCATGCTCATTTCCCAGATGAAAAGAGCCAATCCTCAAAGGCTTCTCCCAGAAGCTGTCTGTGAAACAGGAAGCAGGGCTGTCCACACACGCAGCTCCAACTGGTAGCTCTGACTGACAAGTCCCATGGGTGGTTCAATAGATGTAACTTCTGGACACTAAAGTCATATGGTCTCAAAATCACATGCTTTCTCCTTGTAGTGGAGCTTCCCTACAGTATCTCTCCAGCAAGGGGTGCAATTCCATTTCTCACACACTTTAAGGCACATAGACCTGGGACCACAATGTCTGATTCTGTTACTAATTAGATATGTTCATAGCTAAGCTTCTAAAATTATTTGTGCATTTCCTAATCTGTCAAATGGAAGAAATCTGCCCTACCTACCTTATACAAACTTTGTTAAAGACCAAATGGGAAATGGGAAAGTCCTTTAAAAACTGCAAAGTAGGGGCAGCTAGATGGCACAGTGGATAGAGCACTGGCCCTGGAGTCAGGAGTACCTAAGTTCAAATCCGGCCTCAGACACTTAACACTTACTAGCTGTGTGACCCTGGGCAATTCACTTAACCCCAACTGCCTCACTAAAAATAAAAAAAGAAAAAAAAGAAAAAAGAAAATAAAATAAAAAAACTGCAAAGTACTTAAAAAAGAATAAGAAAACTATAAAGTACTAAGTAGATACAAAATATCATCATCATCATCACTGTCCTTTAGTGTAGACTAAACTAATGTTGAGTCTACACAGCACAATGTGAAGTGGATTGATTGTGCTTATTTATCTCAGGATAAATGGGCAAGCTTCATAATCTCTCTGAGCTTCAGTTTTCTTATCTGTAAAATGGGGTGATAATCTTTACTGTACATGTGTCATTGTGAAGTCCCAATGTACATAAGAGGTCTTGCAGACATTACAGTATTGTATAGATGCTATATAACATGGAATCATCAACCTTGAATGAGAAGAAATCAGAGTAATCATCTCATTCAATTCCCTCATTTTACAGATCATGAAACCAAGTGACTTGCCATTATCATCATCATCACCACCACCACTAGCATTTATATAGCATTTTATGGTTTGCAAAATAATTTATATATCTTATAGTTGCCATTAATATCCCCATTAAAGATGAAGAAACTAAAAGTTAATTAAGTTCAATGAATTGCCTAATGTTACATAACCAGTAAGATATTCCAGACTCCAAGTTTGTCACTCTATCAACTATACAACCTAACTGCCTTTCTTAGACTCTGAGATCCAGTCAAAGTAATCTTCTCTCTATCCACACACATTGACACTTAAGTCCCATTGTCTACATCTTTGCATTGCCCATTACTCCACAACTAAACTACACTCCCTCCAAACTACCTAAAATGATTAGCACCCCCAGAATATTGATAATGCCCTACACCTATAATTCACTCCCTTCAAACCTGAAATCATTAACACCCTAGAATCAGCTGTCTGACTTCTCATCCATAGGATCCAGTAAAAGATAATCTCCTCAAGGGCAAGGGATAGCCTCCTTTTGTATTGTATCTAGCACAGTACTTGGCACATTGTGGGTTTTTCATAACTGCTTGCTCATTGATTGTCTTCTTTGCTGACTTTTGTAGAGAAACAGGATTGGAAGGAGACAAATAATTAACTCTTCTCTCCCACCCACCCACCTATCTTTAGAAGGGCCAGTCATGGATCTTTATAGAGAATTAATACAAATAGTTAGCATCTATACAATACTGTAATGTCTGCAAGACCTCTTATGTACATTGGGACTTCACAATGACATGTGTATGGTAAAGATTATCACCCCATTTTACAGATAAGAAAACTGAAGCTTAGAGAGATTATGAAGCTTGCCCATCCAATACTTATCCAGTAAGTGCTAGATGTAACACTGGAACACAGATATTCCTCTTTTTAGTGTCAGCATACTATTATATCACATTGCCTCTAAAAAACAATAGAAGCAAATAAAATATTCTTTTTTGTTGCTATCAGTAGACTCTACAAGATTATAAGCCTCAATTTGAATTTTACAACAAAAGATTTCACCAGGCTTTATTTCTATAAAGTCAGTACCTCCCAATATATCATCCTTTCCACACATACAGAAGGTGTCATGGTATAGTGTATAAAGAGACAGTATTGAAGCTAAGAATATGGAGATTCAAGTTCATCTCATTTCCATTCACATAAACACCACCCAGGTGGTGTTGACAATCAATGACACCCAAGTTTTCATCATCATCTCAGGCCAGGACTACTTCAATAGCCTTCTGGTTGGTATCCCCACTTAAGTCAGTCTACCCTCCACTCAGTTGCCAGAATGATCTTCCTAAAGCATAGGATCATGGGGCACTTTTCATATTCTATAAATCTCAAAGACTGCTAATTATCTTGTAAGATCAAATATAAAGTTCTTCTGTTTGACTTTTAAAGTTCCTGACAACATGGCCTCTTCATACCTTTCCAATCTTCTTACACTTTGGCACCTGTCTTGTACTCTATAATTTATCTGACTTATTTAGTGTTCCCTAAACAAGACACTGTGTAATGTGTCTTTTCACTGACTGCTGCCTCTGCATGCAATGTCATGTCTCCTTGCCTCTGTCTCCTAGATTCCCTAGCTCCATTAAAAAGCCAGCTCAAATCCTACCTCCTACAAAAGAAGAAATGTAGTCCCTTCCAATGCTAGTGCTTTCCTTCAGAAATAGCCTTCCATTTATATCACCTCTATTTTTCATGTACACAATTGCATACATGTCATCTACTCTGTTAGAGTATTAGCTCTTTGAGGTCAAGGATTGTGTTTTTGCCTTTCTTTGATTCCCAGTATATATGGCAGTACTGGGAATATAGTGCTTAATATATGTTTGTTGACTGACTGATTCCTCTCATATATTCAAGACTCAGTGATTCTGGAAAAGTTAGTTAAGCTCTCTGTGCTCTAGGTTGTGTGTGTGTGTGTGTGGGGGGAATCAAACTCAAATAGAAGTAAGATCCACTGAGCCATTATAAGGTTCATTACAAACAGAAGGAAAATTACATATTAATATTATCTATGCAACACAGTGTGATTTTGGCCTAAGTAAAAGATGAAAACTCATAAAATATGAAAAGACGAGGAGAAACCAGGACAATGGTTCTCAAACTGTGTGTGGTACAATTTTTATTTTTATTTACTATTAACTAGAATTTTTGTTTAATTTGTTAAGTATTTCCTAATTACATTTTAATCTGATTCAGGTGCACTGAAGAGTGTTGTGGATCCTGCATGCCACTGAGGGAAGTGTGTTTGACACCTCTTCTCTATCCAGCTCTCTAAGACTATTGTACTCATAGGACATGCTACCCTACATTAACAGAAGGAATTTCAGAGGAAATAACATACACACTCAGTTGGGTATTGTAATCTATTTTACCTTTCAGGAAAGTAGAAGGGGAAGGAGATAAGGGGAGGGGGTTGAAAGAAAGAAGGGCAGATTGGGGGTGGGGGCAACGAGAAGCAAACCACTTTTTTTTGCAGGGCAATGGGTGTTAAGTGGCTTGCCCAGGGTCACACAACTAGTAAGTGTCAAGTGTCTGAGGCCAGATTTGAACTCAGGTACTCCTGAATCCAGGGCTGGTGCTTTATCCACTGCTCCACCTAGCTGCCCCCACCACCTAGCTGCCCTGCAAAACACTTTTGAGGAGGGATAGGGTAAAAGAAGATAGAAAATAGAGTAAATGTCATGGGGAGGGAATTGAAGGGAGGGAAATAGCAATAAATAATAATTGGGGAAAAATTTTGAAGTGGAGGCAAAAGCAATGTAAGGTGATGATGAGAATGATGATAAAACATATGGTACTTTGCTGGGCTATTGTGAAGAAAATTCTTTGTCAGGTATAAGGTACTATATAAATGTTATCTATTATTGTTGTTGCAATAATCAATATCATGGCTTTATTGTAAGGAAATCTCTCTTTAAAGTACTATATAAATGTAGTTTACTATAACAAATGATGAGCAGGCTGCTATCAGAAAAACCTGGAAAGACTTACAAGAGTTAATGCAAAATGAAATGTACTGTACACAAAATAAGAGCAATATTTTAAGATGACCTACTATGAATGACTTAGTTATTTTCAGCAATACAGTGATCCAAGACAACTCTGAAGGACCTATGAAAATTTCAGTCCATCTACTGAGAAAGAACTGATGGTATCTGAATACAGATTGAAACATATTTTTGTTAGTTCCTGTTTCTAAAGTGTTTTTGTCTGTTTTCTTTCACAACCTGATTAATGTGGAAATGATTTGCATGACTACACATGTATAACTTATATTGAATTGCTTTAGTTCTTAAGGGGGAGTGTGAAGGGAGGGAGGAAGAAAATTTGCAACACAGTTTTAATGACCAATGTTAAAATTTGTTTTTACAAGTAATTTGGGAAAAATAAAATTCTAAACAAAACAAAAAACTGAGGAAATCTCTTCTATCAATTGTTTCCTATACTCATGAAGTCACAGGTTCAGTGCCTATCTTGCCTTCACTGATTATATTTAAATAATGTTTTAATGTTTACTATATATGTTCCTCTGAACAATCCTATTTGATGGATAACATTGTCCTCTCACAAATTAGTAAACTAAAGTTCAGGTCATTAGTTGTCCACTATAATACAGATAATATGATTGTTAGATCCAAAATGAAAACCTAGGGGGCAGCTAGGTGGCACAGTGGATGGAGCACCGGCCCTGGATTCAGGAGTACCTGAGTTCAAATCTGGCCTCAGACACTTGATACTTACTTGCTGTGTGACCCTGGGCAAGTCACTTGACCCCAATTGCCCCACAAAAAAAAACAACAAAAACAAAAACAAAAACAAAATGAAAACCTAAATCTTCTGACTTCAAAGCCAGTGATTCCAGCCTCACAAAGAAATAGCAAGATGAAAAATAATGCTAAATAAAGCGCTGGGCTTAGAATCAGGAAGAGTCCTGCCTCAGATGCTTAATAGCTGTATAACTCTGAGCAAGTAACCTAATTGTTTGCCTCAGTTTCCTCATCTGTAAAATGAGTTGGAGAAGGAAATACACTCCTTTATCTCTCCCAAAAAATACCCAAATGGGGTCAAAATGAGCTGCATATGGCTGAAACAACTCAACATCAACATGCATGTAAATAGTTCCTTTCTTTATACTAATGATTTTGATATTTGAGAGAGGACTAATATTTTATCAGAAATAGACTTTCCATTCCTTAGGAATTGTGTAGTTCCTGCTGCTTGTTCTTTTCCTGAAACTACTCTTGTCCTCAGAATAACTAACTGATGCTTCAGATGAAGGATTAGGCATCAGTCAAAGAAGAATGTTCAGACATGAAACCTTTCATGCATTTCAGGTGATGTATATTGTTTGACATTTTATAAAGAAATCTGTGGTGTCCATAATCTTGCACTTCTCAAATCAGTAGCCTTGGAAACTATTTTTTTTAAGTGAGGCAATTGGGGTTAAGTGACTTGTCCAGGGTCACACAGCTAGTAAGTGTTAAGTGTCTGAGGCTGGATTTAAACTCAGGTACTCCTGACTCCAGGGCCGGTGCTCTATCCACTGTGCAACCTAGATGCCCCGGAAACTTTTTTTAAAGTAAGGCAAAGATAAGGATGTTAGAGAAAATTGTCTCAAAATACAGTTTTCACTATGATACCTAGTATTTATGGTGAGGACTCTGAGGATATATATAGTGCCCTTACTCTTCTTTAGTCTGTGTCTTTTGAAAAGAGGAGTTTAGAGTGGTTTTCTAAAAAATAAAAACCAATTTCTTTTCTTCAAGGCCAATTAATTCTTTTTCAAGTTACTGTTGCTTCAAGGCAACTGCCTCTAATAATGTGATCACTGCTGGTGAAGGGGTGTGCAATGTGGAACCTTGGGTCCTTTGTAAAAACACAGCCATTCATTAGCTTACTAACAGGAGTGTTTCTGGGGATTGAAAAGTGCTCCTTGTCTCCCTTACTCCCATTTGGAATCCAAGGAACTCTGCTACAGGAGCAGTAGAGCAAGAAAAACAATTAATGAGTCAATCAACAAACATTTAACTCTCATGTGCTTAATACCATGGTAGGTGCTGGGGAGAAAAAGACAAGTTTACTTTCTATAGGATAACAACATGCACAGCATGTGTACTTATAAATATATCTGAAGGAAGGACATATAAGAGATACACAATAAGCATAAAGAGGTAAGTACTAGAAGGTAGGGGAATGAGGAAAGATCTAATGGAGGAGTTTTTAGTATCTGAGGTGGGCTTCCCAGAAAAGTAAGGATTCAAAGGGGCATAGATGAGGAATGAGTACATTTCAGGAATGAGCCATTCTCTGTGCCCTTAAGGGCATAGACATGGGAGAAGAAGTGTCAGGTGTAAGGAACAAGAAGCCCACTTTGTCTGGACCAAGAAATACATGAAGCAGAACAATGTATAATAATCCTGGAAACATAGGTTGGAGCCAAGCTGTGAAGGGATTCATATGACAAATGAAGCTTATTATTCTAAAGCAGGGGTTCTTAACCTGTGTGTGTTTGTGTGTGTGATGGCATAGAAAATTTTGGCATTCTGGTGAAATTTATAAACTCCTTGGAATAAATTTTTAGAGTCATAAAATAGGATTAAAGGAAAACCAATTACACTTAAATTCAATGATTAAAATATATTAAACAAAACCATGCTTATGGACAACCCTCTCTTCCCTCCCCCCCGCCCTGCCAGAAATCATCTTGTTGTTCAACAGTTTCGATCATGCACGACTCTTCGTGACTCTATTTGGGGTTTTCTTCACAAAAATACTGGAGTGATTTGGCAGTTTTTCCACCTCATTTTGTAGATGAGAAAGTTGAGGCAAAGAAGGTTAAGTGACTTCCCCAGGGTCACACAGCTAGTATCTGAGTGCAGATTGGAACTCAGAAAGATGAGTCTTCCTTATATACTCTACTCTGCCACCTAGCTGCCCTCAAGAACCCATACTCTAGGGGTAATAAAGAAACCCCTAGTATCCATTGAGCAGGTGAGTGACATAATCAGACCTGTACTTTAGGGAGTAATTTTGGCAGCTTATGTGAAGGATGGATTGGAGAGTCTAGAGCTTTGAAGGAAGGTTATGGTAATACTTTAATGCTGGTGAAATGCTAGCAGGGCTTAAAATTGGGTGTTGGCTATATGAGGGGGGAGAAGTAAACAGGTACAAGCACTAGTGTGGAGAGAGTCATTTCCTTATATTTTACATCTCATTGCAAATAGTCATATCTATATATCTATAGCTCTATTTATTTATATCCATATCCATGTCTATATCCATATCCATATCCATCTATCTATATATACATATATATGGGTATATATATATATATATATATATATGTGTGTGTGTGTGTGTGTGTATATGTATATATATATATACATATATATATATATATATATATTTCTTTATAATTGAAAACCCCTTTAATGTCAGCCATGTACTCTAGACCTCTGACTCAAAGGACACAGTTTCATTCTTGACCATGGGCAGAACAGGAAGTACGGAATTGCAAACATTCCCAGGATTAGCACTGATTACAGTCATTCACCAGAATCTTAATTTGCACACTCCCTCTTAAATGAACACTTAGGTTTCTACTATAAGCAGAGTCTCTCAAGGCAAGTTGGATACTCGGAGGAAGCAAAAGGCCAACAAGCTGGAGAAAATAGGTGCAAATGGCTTTATTTCACTTTTTCAAATTAAAAAATGTGAAAGACAAAAGTTATATTTTACAAACTAAAAATGAACATTAAATGTAGGCTCCTCTGTGTGTCCGCCCATTTCAAATGTGGCCATATGAATATATTATCTCTTTATAATATCTGAACAGCATGTGGGGCTTTCCTAAGGTAAAATTGGTGAAACTAGAGTTTATCTGGAGCATAAAACCAATAACCTGTATAATTTCTCACATTGTGCAACCCAGTGTGATTTTGGCCTAAGTAAAAAATGAAAACTCCTCATGAAAATTGATGAAACACAAAAAGTATGGTGAGTAATTGGAGCAACTAGGACATCAGTTCTCATTTTTTTGCTCATGGCATAATATTATTTGCAGTGATAAATGTTTAAAATGGTAGCCAAGATGGGTCTCAGGGAAAATAGAACCCTAGACCTTAGCATGTTGTGAAAGAAGTACCATTTTACCTGTAGGGATAGAGCTGCTATGATGACTTTCCTTACACCAAGCCAAGAAAAGCAGGCAGCAAATTGAAGCTGAGGACAGGACCCAGGAATGTAAATGTTTCTGAGTGTGGGGAGGAAGAATATAGAAGGATGGCATTATGGTCAGTAGAGGTGAGATAACTTTTCAGAATTGATAAATGTTCCAGCATTTTTTCTGATTAGGGTCTAATTTTCAAGATATATAAGGAACTGATTCATATTTATAATAATAAGGGCCATTCCACAATTTAAAAGTGGACAAAGAATGTGAGCAGGCAATTCTCAAAGAAAGAAATACAAGCTATCAATAACCATATCAAAAAAAATTAATTCTCAATATAACAATAAAGGAAAATATTGGATGCTGAAAGAAATGTGGTAAAACTGGGATACTAATCCACTGTTGGTGGAATTGTGAAAAAAATCCAACCATTCTGCAGAGCAATTGGGAACTATGCCCAAAGGGCTGTAAAATTGTGCATACCCTTTGATCCAGCAATACCACTGTTAGGTTTATATCCCAAAGACACCCTCAAAAAAAGAGAAAAAGAGACCTATTTGTACAAAAATATTTATAGTAGCTCTTTTTGTGGTGGCTAAGAATTTAAATTAAAGGAATCCACATCAATTGGGGAATGGCTAAACAAGTTGTGATATATGTTGGTAATGGATTATTATTGTGCAATAAGAAATGACAAGTAGGATTATTTCAGAAAGGCCTGGAAAGACTTGGTTCTGCTCAATTCAGTATATATCAATTCTGCTGGAGGAAAGGAACTTAAAGGTAACTGAGGCATTGCAATACAGTGGAAATAGCATTAGCTGTTGAGTCAGAAAACCTGGGTTCAATTTCTACCTATTGTTACATCTACTTTTGTGACCTTGAATTCGATCTCTCTGACCTTTAGCTTTCTCAGCTGTAAAGTAAAGTGGTTGTACTGGATGACTTGTAAAATTGCAACAACTGTATATCTTTGATTCTAATCAAACTTCTAAATTTTACAGAGGACACTAAGTCCACAGAGGGTCAGTGACTTATCCAAGGTCAGTAAGATTATGTCACAGGTAGAAAAGATGAGAGTTAAGGAGCATCAATTAAGCCAGTGTGGCTGGAAAATTGAGTGTTTGGAGGGGAGTAATGTAAAAGAAGAGTAGAAAGCTTATGAAGAAGATATTCAAATACCACTCAGAGGAGATTATATTTGATCATAGTGGAAATGGAAAGGTGAAGGAGTGTGTTAGATAGGGTAGTGACATGGTCAAAACTTTAGTGTAGGAAAAATACTTTCAAAGTTGAGTGGAGAAGGTGTTGGAGTGAGAAAGAACTTTAGGCAGGGAGAGCAAATAAGAAGTTATTGCAATAGGGCTATCTTGTTAAAGATGGCACCAGCCATCTTTTAAGCCTAGAGTGGACTCTCTCTTCATCTTCACCTCTTAAAATCCTCAGTTTCTATCCAAATTCCACTTAAATACCACTTTATACGAGGCCTTACCTCGTATAAAGGCTTCTAGATGATGCAAAGGATAGTGCAACAGAGCTGGAGTCAAGAAGGTCTGAGTTCCAATCCGGACCCAGACACTTACTAGTTACGTGACCCTGGGTAAGTCACTTACCTCTATTTGCTTTAGTTTTCTCCTATGAAAAATGGGGATAATAATAATACCTATCACCTATGAGAGACGTGAAAATCAGATGAAATAATATTTATAATGTGCATTGCACAGCACCTGGCATTTAGCATCTGTTTAATAATTGCTTCTTCCTGTCCTTCTCTCCCTTCTCTTTTTTTTTTTTTTTTAGTGAGACAATTGGGGTTAAGTGACTTGCCCAGGGTCACACAGCTAGTAAGTGTTAAGCATCTGAGGCCAGATTTGAACTCAGGTACTCCTGACTCCAGGGCCGGTGCTCTATCCACTGTATCACCTAGCTGCCCCTCCCTTATCTTTTTCTACCCCAAGATTCTTGTAGCTCCTCCCCAAAAGGCCCTTACATTTATTTTATATAGCTTTGTTATTTCTCCCAATAAAATCTAAATTCTCCAAACGCAGAAACTCTTTCCATTTTTGACTTTGTATCTCCAGTATCTAAGTGCCTTACACATAGTAGGAACTAAATCAATGTTTATTGATTGGTGATTGCCGTAAGACTAAGATTTTTGCAGAGTAATTCAATTTGCCCTTTAACTGCTCCCTGTGTCTTTCTTAGATTGGCCAATGGAAGAATAGCTTAAGTAGCTCCTGCTCTTCTGAGAGAAGGATAAGAGGGGGAGTTAAATATTTAGGTGTGAGTGCTGAACAAACAGATGGTCTTGTTGACAGCAAAATGCTTCTCTGTTGCTATCAACTGCTCTTTGCTAAGCCCAGTTTCTAGACAGTCAGTGTGATTCATCAACTCCTACAACTTTCTTTTCCTTACAATTTTACAATTAAAAATATGGCTAAGGAGATGCTTGGTCTTTTTTTTTCTTTTTTCTTTTTTTTTTCCTTTTCTTTTTCTTTTTCTTTTTCTTGGTTTTGTGGGGGCAGGGGGGGCAATGACAGACAAGTGACTTGTCCAGAGTCACACAGCTATTAAGTGTCAAGTGTTTGAGGACGGATTTGAACTCAGGTCCTCCTGAATCCAGGGCCACTGCTTTATCCACTGAGCGACCTAGCTTCCCCCTGATATGATCTTTTAAATTACAAATGAATGGATGAGTAAAAGTAATACTAAGAAATTTAATAGGGGAGCTAGGTGGCATAGTGGATAAAGCACTGGCCCAGGATTCAGGAGGACCTGAGTTCAAATCTGGCCTCAGACACTTGACACTTACTAGCTGTGTGGCCCTAGGCAAATCACTTGTCCCTCATTGCCCCACAAAAAAAGAAAAAAAAAGAAATTTAATAAAGCAATACTCATCTCTGATCTCATTAGTGTGGGGTATTCCCTTCAATAATACAGATTGCAACCCCTCTTTGACTGCCCATATTCTGTGACTCTGCACCAATATAACAATTACATGAAAAGGCTGTACATATCAACTCATATAGAAAGGTATGGAATATTTTAAAGCTGGATAGAGCCTTTGTTAGATACGCTTTAACAGAAACCTTTCCTTTTATAGATAAAGAAACTGAATACCTGGGAACACAAATGAACATAGTTTGAATGCCAGTGTATGGCAAGTCCAGAACTAGAACCCAAGAATCCTGCCTCTAAGTCCAATATTCTGGCCTGCATGCCATCATTCTGGCTCCTAGTCACATTAAAGATGCCAACTTACCTTTAAAATGAAAGATTGCAATTTTTTACCCATTAGGAGTGTTATAAAGAATGCATTTTCGAAGCATTAGCTTGGACTGTGCCCCAGCAAGCAAAATATCTCATTAAACCTTGGAAAGAGCTATCACACCTCTACTAAAGAACAAACAAAGCCCTGTAGGCAAGAGGGGTTGAAATGCCACAGAGTTTAAGCTACATAGAAATAATCAAACTCTCAGGATTCACCTTCGGGTTAGTTTTAAGGGATAACTTCCTTTTCATTTATGTCAAGTGACAAGGCCTTAAGGAAGCAACTGAAATAAGGCTAGAAAGCTGTGATTTACCCATCAGAGAATGTAATTAATCACGTGCAAATAATGGTAGGAAGAGCTTAGAAATCTAGACCGCACCAAACGAAAAGACCATAACATTTAAAAATGTATAGAATAACCACAAATCACATAAACTTATGTCTCAAAGTTTTTTTTTTAATTAATTTATATAGACTACCTTATTTGATCCTCACAAATGTGTTAGGCAGATGTCATTATCCCCATTTCATGGATAAGAAAATGGAGGTTCAGAAAGCCAATGTGATTACACATCCAGAAAGTACTGGAGGTAAAATCTGAACTCGGGCCTTGCCTCTTGAGATAACCTAAACTATATCACTCTGACCAAAATGCAAAAGAACATAGTCAGCATCTTCTGAGGAGACATGTCTAATCAAAAAGATTCAGTACATCAATATTAACTTAAATTATGTGGAGGTTTTAATGAATGGATAAGTAGTTCTATGCAGAAAGAATCTGTAAAAGAAAAATTTCATTAAATTTCCTAAATACTTACACTCCATGTAACCAATTAAAATATTATCTATTTGACACTAAATTGACACATAAACTTGAATTAGGCTTATTAGCTACTAATTAGGAGAATTAGGAAGACTACTGTTTATTTCTAACATTTGATCAAAATAAATATGTATATAGAATAGCACAAAAGATAAACAACAGGCCCAGAAATGATTTAACCAACTTGCCATCTGCCATCTGCCATCCCATTACCATCATCATCTCCCATTGATGCAATACCCCAGGCTATGGCACTTGTGCTACATAAATAATAAAAATAAATCAAATGAACACTGCATTTTTCTGTTCCTTCATGCATTATTACAGTTAGGACATGTAATTATCCCCAAAGCTATCTTAACCTCTATAACAACCATCTCTTTAATATATCCAGAATCTGTGATTTCATTAGTAGGAATCCTGCTGCTCTCTTTACTTATGAACTTCCCAACCCTTTTACAAATTCGTAAATGATCTTTCAGAGTTGATGTGGCTAAGAACTTCTTCATTCTGCTTCCCATGTATTGATGAGCCTCTCTGATCTTTGGACCAATCGCCAAGTGTATATTCAAGAGTTTTTATTCCAATATGGACACCCTGGCACAGCTATTAGCAACTAGATTTACATTTAAACTCTAAAGATAGATCAGTAGATGTTTGTTGATTGATTATTCCTTTAATCAATACTGTCACTGCTTCTGGGAAAAATAAAAACAAAAAATAAGGCAATCCAATGTCCCATGGTTCCACTCTCAATCCCCCTGTAATGAATTCCTGGATCAAACTTTCCTATCCTGTAAACAACTCCCTTTGCTGTGTTGTCTCCTCCTATTAGAACAAAAGTTCCATAAGCACAAGGGCTATTTCACTTTTTGTATGTATATCCTTAGTGTCTGGCACCATATATCACTTAAAAGGATGCACTTAAACACTTATTGGATTTAACTGAATGCCCAGTCCACTACATTACTTACTCCCTTTTGACCTTATTAACAATGAAATAAAGATACCAAGTAGTTTGATTTTTTAAGAAATGCATGTCAGTTGCAAAAGAAACCAGGATCAAGAAAAACAGGAAAAACAGGGTGAAGTGATTATGACACTAGGATTCTTTAAAAAACAAAAAAAAAAAATTTTTGTTTAAAGTTTTGAGTGCCATATTCTATCCCTCCCTCCCCACACAGAGGTGACAAGCAGTCGAATATATGTTATACAGGTGCAATTTATGCAAAACATTATGATAGTAGTCATTTTGTATAAGAAGACGAAGAAAAAAATGAAAGAAAGTGAAAAATAGAATTCTTCAGGCTGTGTTCAGTCAATATCAGATTTTCATAGATGTATAGTATGCTTCATCATTAGTTCTTTGAGATTGTCTTGGATCATTTTATTACTGAGAGTAGTTCATTCATTCACAATTCTTCATTAAACAATATTGCTGTCACTATGTACATTGTTCTCCCGGTTCTCCTCACTTCATTATACATCAGTTCATATAAGTCTTTCCAGGCCTTTCTGAAATCATCCTCTTTGTCATTTCTTAGAGCACAATGCTATTCCATTACAATCATATACCACATAGCTCAGTTTATTTAGCCATTCCCTATTTAATGGGCAACCTTTTGATTCCCAATTCTTAGCCACCACAAAAAGAGCTGCTATAAATAGACACTCGATTTCTTGTTAGTGAAGGGTATTTTGAGACAACCTTTAGGTTAGGGATAGAGGAGTATTTTGTGGCTGGGTGACAGTGGAGAGGAGGAAATAAACGTGTTACTTAAAATCAGGTTATCAGATTATAGCTAAAACTTAGTTTCACTAATCTGTGGTTAAAAAACAAAAGAGTCATATGCCATTTTAATATTTCCACCTGATGTTGTTCCTTACCTCATTGTTATTGATTTATTTTATATAATGAATATGTGGCAATGAAATGTGTTAAAACATAGATACAGGTAGACTCGAATACTCTCAGGATGTGCTTAACCTCATTAGAATTTCATTGATGGTTGGCATGTATGGTCATATCAGGCACCATAATATACTTCAAATATCAACAAATGAAAATAATAAACACAACTCAAATTCAAGGGCACAACATTTTTTGTTCAAAGATTAAAATTTAAAACTTACTCTTCTTCAGTATTTTCATTAATATTGTCAACACAGAAATCCAGGTGAAAGAACTGATAACACCCACTAAAGAACATGTGTGAATAATGGCATTCAACTTGGAGTTTGGTCTATTCAAATCATATCACTTAAAATTTTGATAATTAGATAGGTTGCTATCAATCATAGTGCTAGTGACTTGAATATTAGTCTGGAAAACAAAATTTTAAAAAGCTGGTATGGGAAAAATAGGAAGTTACTCAATGTATTTAAAACAAGCTTACCTGTTTCTAAGTGTGAAATTTATTTTCAAGCCACACTCCAAAATGATATCTAAAGTCCTTGGTAAATACAGGTAAATAACAGAATAAATTTTGTTAATATATTTTATTTTTTACATCTTCTAAATTTCTTTCAAGATTATTCATTTGGGGCTATGATTGTTCTTTTTAATTTTGTAACATTGACTTGATTTTCAATTATTTTATTCTTTTTTTTTTTTTGGCAGGGCAATAAGGGTTAAGTGGCTTGCCCAGGGTCACACAGCTAGTGTCAAATGTCTGAGGCTGGATTTGAACTCAGGTCCCCCTGAATCCAAGGCCAGTGCTTTATCCACTGTGCCACCTAGCTGCCCCCAATTATTTTATTCTTACAGGCTTTTTTCCAGTTATATTGTTGTATTCATTATATATGTTATTTTCCTGACTACTTACTTCATTTTATGTCATTTCATGTGGGTTTTTTCATGCTTCTCTTCATCAAATGCTTTCTTTTCCCACACTATTTAAAATATATCTTTGAAATAGGTATAGATAACATTCCATTCAATTAAATTTCAGTGATTTATTTATTTTTTTTAATGTGACAGTCACTTTACACATTATCATTTGAAAAGAAGATTAAATTATAGCAATTTGTTTTGTGGTATGATTAATGAATGAATGAAAGAAAATTAATTTATTAAGAGCTTATACTGTGCTAAGCAGTAGGGTTATATATAAAAACGTGAGATACTGCTATCAAGAAGTTTACATTGTACTTGGGGAAAACAGCATAGTAATCCTCCACTACATTCATGTACCAGGATTTCTTTGGCATTTGGTGACTTACTTTGATTCCAATTATTTGCTACCACAAAAAGTGCTCCTATAAAAATTTGAATTTATATAAGCTTATATGACTTTATATTCTTCTTATGAATGACTTCCTTCGGGATATATCTAATAGTGGAATATTTCTATTAAAAGATATGGATGGGGGCAGCTAGATGGCTCAGTGGATAGAGCACCAGCCCTGGAGTCAGGAGTACCTGAGTTTAATTCCAGCCTCAGACACTTAACACTTACTAGCTGTGTGACCCTGGGCAAGTCACTTAACCTCAATTGCCTCACAAAAAAAAAAAAGATATGGATGTTATAGTTACTTTATCTACATAATTCCAAGTTGATTTCCAAAATGGTAGTACTGATTCATAGTTCCTTCATTAATGCACTATAATGTCTTATCTTCCCAAAGTTCTTCCAACACTGACTGTAACATTTTTCATATTTCTGAATTAGTTGGATGTAATTCTGAATGTAAATTCATTATTAGTGATTCAGAGCATTCATTCATATGGTTATTGATAGGTTATAATTGTTCTTTTGAATACTGTGTTCATATTGTTTGGACATTTATATTTTTGTAAATTATTTTTGGTCATGTGTTTTATTTCTAATGTATTTTAGATAGCAGATTCTTATCTGAGAAGTTTGAAGCTGTAATTTTTACCCATTCAACCACTTCCTTTCTTAGAATTCAAGTTATTTAATTTGTTTGTGTAGAAACATTTTTTCCCTTTTTTTTTTTTTTTTAGTGAGGTAATTGGGGTTAAGTGACTAGCCCAGCATCACACAGCTAGTAAGTGTCAAGTGTCTGAGGTCAGATTTAAACTCAGATCCTCCTGACTCCAGGGCCAGTGCTCTATCCATTGTGCCACTTAGCTGTCCCCTGTGTAGAAGCCTTTTGAAACCATACCCTCAAAATCACAAATTTTTGTCTTTTGGTATGACCTCTGTCTTATGCATAGTAAAGAATACCTATTCTTCTTGTAGCTGTGAAAAAATATCTAACTTCTAATTTTTTTATCATCTGATCTTTATTATTAAGACAACATATCTAATTAGAATGTGTGTTCGAATATGGTGTAAGGGGTTGTTCTAAATTCATTTTCTGGTGTACTGTATTCTAGTTTTCCAAGGTTTTGTGAAATAAATGTTTTTGCTAAGTAATTTATGTTTTGGTGTTTATTAAACATTGGATTATTGAGTTCCATTTTTTCTGATCCTACCTTGTATAGTGTATTACACTGATTTACTTCTCTATCTTTTAACCAATACCAAATGTTGGATTTTTTTTTCAACTGTTGATTTAGACTATACCTTGAGATTTGGAAGTTCTATTCCCCCTTGACTGAAACCTCTTAAAAAATATCTGCCTTCATATTCTAGATTTTATTTTTTGTCAAATGGTTTTTATTTTATTGTTATATATTATATCTATTTTATAATTTAAGCATGTTGCATTAAAATTGTAAATTACCTTTGTTAGTGTTATAATTTTTATGATATTGATAAGAGGATTATTTCCTGAGGACTAAATATTCCTCCAGATATTTGTTTTCCTATATTGTTTTGAAGAATAGTGTAATTGTATTTTTACAAGTGTTTTAGATGTTTTTGTAGACTGCTCCACAACTATTCGATGAATTTTGTAGTTAATTTGAAAGGGATTTCATTTTCTATTATTGTCTCTTGGATTTTGTTATTATTAAATAGTTATACTGTTGGTTATGGGGGGGGGTTAGCCTGTAAATTTGCTTGAGTTATTGCCTGACTATAATATCTTTGCTGATTTTTTTTTTTTAGGATTTCCTAAGTAAAACATTATTGCATCCACAAATAGGGATCACTTTACCTTCTCTTTAAATATCTTTAATCCTGTAATTTCTTTCTATTGTCTAATTAATAATGTTAGTCTTTCTAAAATTGTATCAAATAATAGCATGGAGAGTGGGTATTCTTGCATTATTCTTGTATTCCCTGGGAATCCTTCTAGTGGATGCCCATTGCATACAATGCTTATTTTTGGTTTTTATATAACTACTAAGAGGTGCCCTTATGTCTATACTTCATAGAGTTCTCAGAGTAAAATGAGTACTGTATTGTTTTTAATCTTTTATATTTATTTTATTTTATTTTTTAAGCAACAAAAATTTATTTAATTTTTTCCAGTTAAATGTAAGGGTAGTTTTCGACATTCATTTTCATAAGATTTAGAGTTCCAAATTTTTCTCGCTCCTTCCCTCCCTTTCCTCCCCACTCCACAAGACCACAACCAGGTTATATATGTACAATCCACAAGTGCTCTTTTTATCAGTTCTTTCCATGGGGGTGGCTATTAAACTTTGTCATTAGTCCCTTGGATTGTCTTGGATCATTGCATTGCTGAGAGCAGTTAAGTCATTCACAACTGTTCATTGAACAATACTGCTGTCACTATGCGCAATGTCCTCGCAGCTCTGCTCACTTCATTATGAGTCTTTCTAGGTTTTTCTGGGATCATCCTATTTGTCATTCCTATAGCACAAGACCATTCCACCACAATCATATACCACAGCTTCTTCTATCATTCCTCAATTGATGCACATTCCCTTCATTCTCAATTCTTAGCCACCACAAAGAGTTGCTATAAATATTTTTTGTATGAATTTTCCCACTTTTCTCTTTTTCATGATTACTATTGTTAACTGTTTCCCTTCCATCCTATTCCCTTTCCCATGATTTTTATTCTAGTATTCATCTTCTTTCATCCTATCCCTGTTCAAAAGGGATTTGCTTATGTCTGTACCCTCCCCCAATCTGTCCTTCCTTCTTTTGCCCCTCTCTCTTTACCCCCTTCCCCTCTTATTTTCCTGCAGAGTTAGAGAGATTACTCCACCCAATTGACTTGAGCCAATTCTTATGAGATTGAGGTCTTTGAGACAATTCTAATAAGTGTTAGGCTCATTTACTGCCCATATTAAATAGATTACTCCACCCAGTTGGGTGTGTGCATTGGTTCCTCATTGAGGCAAGTCTGATGAGTTTAAGGTCTTTGAGCCTTTTCTGATGAGTGTAAAATTCATTTACTGCCTTGCTCCTCCCCAATCTCTTCCCCCAATCCATAAGTTTTTTTCCTGTTTCTTTCATGTAGGATTTCAATTCTGCCCTTCCCCCTCCCCTAGTGCATTCCCCTCACCCCTCAATTTAACCCTAAAGATGTCATCATGGGGCAGCTAGGTGACACAGTGGACAAAGCATCCCCTAGGACCCATGGGGATCTCAGCCAAAACCTATCCTCAGACACAAGACAGTCACCCACTGCCCAACCCCAGGTATGTCCCCCAACTCCAATTTTTTATGATTTTCTAGGGTCTTGTATTTGAAAGTCAAATTTGCCATTCAGGTCAGGTCTTTTCATCATGAATACCTGAAAGTACTCTTTTTCATTAAAGTCCCATTTTTTTCCTCTGAAAGATTATGCTCAGTTTTGCTGGGTAGGTGATTCTTGGTTGTAATCCCAATTCCTTTGCCCTCTAGAATATCATATTTCATGCCCTTTGGTCCTTTAATGTAGAAGTTGCTAGATTTTGTGCTATCCTGACTGGGGCTCCATAGTACTTGAATGCTTTCTTTTTGGCAGCTTGAAATATTTTCTCCTTGAGCTGAGAGCTCTGGAATTTGGTTATAATATTCCTAGGAGTTTTCCTTTGGGGATCTCTTTCTGGAGGAGATCAGTGGATTCTTTCAATTTTTATTTTAGCTTCTGCTTCTAGAATTTCAGGGCAATTTTCCCTGAGAATATCTTGGAAGATAATGTCTAAGCTCTTTCCTTGATCATGGTTTTCAGGTAGACCAATAATTTTCAAATTACCTCTCCTGGACCTATTTTCAAGGTCAACAGTTTTTCCCAGAAGATATTTTACATTGCCCTCTATTTCTTTTTATTCATTTTGATTTGCTTTATTGTGTCTTGGTTTCTCATAAAGTCACTGGCTTCCATTTGTTCAATTCTAATTCTTAGGCAATTATTTTCATCAGAGAGCTTTTCCATTTGGCTTTTCAAGCTGTTGAGTTTTTTCTCATATCTTTCCTGCATCACCCTCATTTTTCTTTCCATTTTTTTCTCTACCTCTCTAACTTTATCTTCAAAGTCCTTTTTGAGTGCCTCTATGGCCTGAGACCAATTCATATTTTTCTTAGAAGCTTTAGATATAGGGGCCCTGATGTTGACATGTTCCTCTGAGGGTGCCCCTTGGTCTTCCTTGTTACTGAAGAAACTTTCTATGGTCCTCACCTTTCTCTTTCTGCTCATCTTGCCTTTCTTTTACTTGGCTTTTAGCTCCTTAAAGTGGGGCACTGTTTCCAGGCTGCAGTAGCCCAAGATTCAGAAGTCCCAGGTGGTATGATTTAAGGAGGATCACCTGGTCCGTAGATAACCCCAGACCAACTTGCTAATCAACCAGTTTTGTGTGTTGTGGTTGTCTGCTCTGATGAACCTGTGCTGCTCCCCCACCTGGGCCACTGCTACTCAAACCTACCTCCTGGTTCCCAGCAGGGGTGAAAAACCCAAGTTCTGCCTTAGCACCAGCATAGACCCCTGTAGTCTCCCCTCTGCCAAGGGCTCAGCTCCCTCACCAGACTGTGAGCTTGCTTCCAGACTACACTGGTGTTTCAGCTGATTCAGAGGCTCTGAAGGTTTCCTTCTCTGGTGAGGCCTTCCTGGGACTGGATCTGTGTCAGGGTGACTGTGGGGTAGGGCTCCACTCCTGTCTCAATACAGCAGCTCCCTCTTTCTGCCTTTCCAAGCCATTCTTGATTAGAAGATGATTTCAGCACATTCTTCTGTGGGTTTTGCTGCTCCAGGCATTGTCCTATGGCATTATTTGGATGTTTTTTGGAGCGATCCTGTCATGAATTTGAGAGCTCACTCATGAGTAATGTATTTCGGGAGTGGATATATATATATATATATATATATATATATATGTGTGTGTGTGTGTGTGTGTGTGTATTTGGATGGATGGATGGATGGATGGATACAATCATGACTGTTTGAATGTTTTATATGAATAATTATTTTAATTTTTCTAATGATGAACCATCCTTCAATCCCTGGCATAAATCCAATGTGGTCATAATAAATTATTTTCCTCCATTTAATTGTTATAGTCTTTTTTTGTAACATTTAAAAATATTTCACTATCAATTGCTATTCATTAATGATATTGAGCTATAGTTCTTCTCTGCTTAACTTCTCTGGTATAGATGGCAAGACTATATTTTGCCTCATGAAAGAATTCTGGTAGAGTGTTTTCTTTTTTATTTTGAGAATAATTTGCATAGTCTTGACATCAGTTGTTCCTAAAATGATTAATAGAATTCGTCTAGGAATCTATCAAGGACAATTGTTTTTTTTTTTTTTTTACTTTGTAGTTCCTTTTGTAACTAGTTCTATTTCATTTTCTTAAGTTAGATAATATTTTATTTTGCTAGCATATAATTGTACATACTACAAATTCTTTGTATTTTTTTCTGGCTTTTGTTTTGATTTTTACCTTGTTCATTTGCTTTTTTTATTGATTTAATTTTTGCTATTTTATTTTTTTATTAGGTAGGTGAAATTTTTATCGATTTTATTAGTCTTCATTTAACCAGCCTTTATTTTTATCATCTATTTGATTTCCTCTTTATCTGTTTCTCCTCTAATTTCCAATTTATTCATTTTGTGCTTATTGAAGATACTGTTAGTTTTGTTTTTTATTTTAAATAAATGAATATTCATCCTTTTGTATTTCATAAATGGGTGTTCTAAGGAATTTAATTATTAGCTGAGCCTTAGCAACTTTGGCATGCATTTTTATCAATATAACTTTCACATAATTTTTCATTGTCTCCATTATTTCTTCTTTGAACCAATCATTACTTAGGATTTCATTTTTATCTCCTTTTATATCCATGCATTTTGTTTGTTCTCCCTGAGCTAATCATTATATTTTTATTGCATTATGGTCTGTGAATAGTATGGTTATGATTGCTGCCTTTTCACATGTGTTTTCAATATCTCTTTTCCCTAATACATAGTTAATTTTTATAAAAATTTCCTGTGGACTGAAAAAGACATATTCTTTAGTAGTCCCATTTAGAAAATGTCAAAAATTGGGGGCAACTAGATGGTGCAGTGGATAAAGCACTGGCCCTGGATTCAGGAGGACCTGAGTTCAAATCAGACCTCAGACACTTGACATTTACTAGCTTTGTGACCCTGGGCAAGTCACTTAACTCTCATTGCCCCACAAAACAAAAATGCAAAAAATCTTTTAGCCCTTCTTTTCCCGATAACTTGTTTGATCTTACATTTTCCTTTTGTCTTTATTAACTTTGTCAAAAAGTAAGATGTTAAATTATCCTACTATTATTGGAATAATGCCTATGTCTTTCTGTAATTTGGTTAATTTTTACAAATTTAGCTACTAAGGCATTTGTAGTATATATGTTTAATTTTGATGTTGGTTTGTTGTCTATAGTGTTTTCAGAATGTTTCCTTGTTTATCTTTTTATGCTATGAATTAATGTTTAAATTTTCTCTGCTCAGAGAATTGCAATTTAATTAAAAAAAATTCACCTGTATAGCATTTTGATAAATACAACATTTTGGGATAGTTCTCTATATTTGTGTGACTATCCTTTTAAAGCATGTTTCTTATTAGTAGCAGTTTGTGGGATTTTGTTTTCTTAGCTAATGTCACTTCCATTTTGTTGGATGATTTAATCCAATTTCATTTATATTTATTAGAGAATTAATTTCTTCCATCTGATTTTTCCCAAATTAAGATTATGTTGGTTAATCTTCATATATAAAGACAATGCTTTCTGGTTTTTTCCAGATATTTTGCTTATTCTACTTTAAGTCATTCCCCCTCCTATTACTTTTCTTCCCCTCACTGTCAACCTGCCTTTATCCTGTTTGTCATCCCTTTTACCTAGGTTTGGAGTATTATTTAAATTATTTTTTCTGTATTCATTTTTATTCAATTATCGATTTCTTCACCTCTATTTTCTGCCCCATTTAGAAATAGGATTTGTTTCTCTCATTTTTGTCATTAATTACCTTCCCTTTGCTTCATGGTCCTAATTCTTATGTATTCTCCTCTATTCCTTTATTTCTCAGGAAATTAAAGATTGTATTAAAATTAAAGATTGTATTAAAGCTTTTTTGAGTTCCATCTTCTAAACAAGTTATATCTCTTTTTCTGCTATGTGTCATTCTTAGAAATGTAATTTCCTGCAAAATATAGAGAAGTATCAGCTCCTGTTAGAAATTGTCTTGGATCCTTGGTTATATGGTTTATTGTCCACCCCTAGTTTCTTCATGATCACTTTTCCCCATGTGACATGAAATATTCTTTCTAGGTCCATCCTCTCCTATCCTTATGGATATGTTACCCCAAGAAACTATGATTTTTTTTTTTTTTTTGCTGAGGCAAGATGCTATTCATGGAGGTACATTTTCTTAGAGGTAGTGATCTCATGAGTACTGAATGCTTTTTGATAATATCTATTGAAAGGTATCCATCTCCCATTATAAAATCCTTCTCTCCCCAGCACTGGAGTGTGCTTCAATGAGGCATACTCCCACAAATGAAATGAAGTTACCTACCCTCACCGCCTGCTCCTCCCACACACACATTTTGGTACTTAAGTTTGGAAGCTCACCCATGTTTGTGTCTCACTCTTCTTCCTGAATAACTTCTTGCTTGCTTACTTCTTCCTCTTCTCCCTTTTTGTGAATCCTACCATTCTAGAATTTAGTAGCATTAAAAAAAAATACAAGATTCTCCTAAAGATAAGGCATCATGAAATTTATTCCAGGCATTCCAGACCCCTTCTTCATCTATACTTCAATTTATGTTCTGTTTTTACTCTTGTCTTCTTGTGGACTTCTAGAAAGAAATTTCTTAATGGTCCCTCCATTCTGTTTTTTTTTTTTTTCGGGGGGGGCAATGAGGGTTAAGTAACTTTCCCAAGGTCACACAGCTAGTAAGTGTCAAGTGTCTGAGATCAAATTTGAACTCAGGTCCTCCTGAATCCAGGGCCAATGCTTTATCCACTGTGCCACCTAGGTGCCCCTGGTCCCTCCATTCTTAAGTTGTTTTAGATTTTGCTTGTGTTTTTGCTGTTAACTCTGTAGGTGTCTTTTTTTTCCCTAGTTTTTTTTTTCCTTTTTCTATTCTGGAGTAATTTATTTCTATATTTGTTCCTTCCTTCTTTACTGTGTCCATATCCTTCTCTTGTGCCTTTGTTATCTGGAAGGCTTGCAAAGTCACAAATCTTCCCATTTTTAGTGGTTTTTAAGGAATTCTTTAAAAATCTCTCTTTTAAAGAACTATTTTTTTTCATTGATTATTATGATCAGGATTTCAGGGAATATCATCTCGAACTCCTTCACTCTTTGGAAGACTTTATTCCTTTCATTACGTAGTTTCTGGATGCAGAATACACCCATGTTCTTCAAATTTCTTTCCTTTATATTTGAAGATTTTCATTCCAAGCATATGCAGAATTTGTTGTCACTGAAAATATTAAATTTTAGTGCTATGTATCTTGGATTTTGAAGCACAGGATGTGTTTTCTTGTTTAGTTGTTTTTCTGGAAAAAATCTGCAAATTCTTTCAATGGATAATTTGTCTCATGTATGCAGAAATTCTAGAGAGTGTTCTTATATTATTTCCTGCTTAATGGTTTTTAGATTTTGGGTTTTTTTTTTTTTACTTTTTTTCTTCTAGGAGATTTATGATACTTAAATCATCTCTATACTTCTATCTATAAAACCATTTTATTTTGTTTGTATAAAGATAGTAGTTTTTCAAAATATATTGCATTGTCTCTCTTCTTCCAGATTTTCTTTTACTTCAGTATATTTGTATTTTTAGTTGTAATCATATTCATGTCTTTGAAGAGACTTGCCACTGTGGATTCAACTTTTTCTAGTTTTCCAAATATTTCTGCTGTGCTGGTCTTAAATTCTGATTTTGTGATTCTAATTTCTCTCGAACTATTTGGGGATATCCTGCTATGATTCCCTCTGAGAAATCTACAAGGTCTTTCACCTTGTCAGGTGGCATTTTATTTATTTATTTATTTATTGCAATATTGATTTAGTGAATTTTAGACTTATTTACATGTCTTGGTGGACATGTTCCTTTTTATTAATATTTCCCGGGTTATATATGTCTATTTATGCATAAGGCTTTTTAAGTGAGTTTCCTTCATCTTCTGATCTTTGGTAATTTTAGTATTTTTTGCCTTGTATTGCCTGGGGAAGCTAACTGGCACAGTGAATACAGCAGAGTCCCTGAAGTTGGGAGTACCTGAGTTCAAATCTCATCTTAACCACTATCTGTATGACCCTGCAGAAGTCACTTAGCTCCAACTGCTTTCAATATCTGTAGCCATCTTAAGTTGTCCTGATATATATTTTGCCAATGGACCCAGATGGCTCTGGATGAGTGAGGTTGGTGATCTTCAACTGTAGCCTGAGACACTTGACACTTACTAGCTGTGTGACTCTGGGCAAGTCACTTAACCCTAATTGCCCCCCAAAACAAAACAAAACAAAACAAACAAGAAAGACCACAACTTAATTAAAAACAAAACAAAACAAACAAACACAAACAAACAAAAACAAAGGACAGACAACAACCAATGCCTTATTTTGCCCTGGGGTCTATTCTGACTCTTTCTGTTTTGATGGCAGATGCCTCAAGGGATTGTTCCAAAGCTGTCCCCTAAACTGAGGAAATCACTTTTCACCAACCTCAAAGTGACTTCTGAGAGGGAAGAAATTCTAGATTGGTACAGCCCCCTAGTTAAGTGAGTGCCCTGAGCCAGCTCCTCTGTTCTTTAGGTCAGTTAATGAGCACTGTTGCAACACACTTTCATCCAGGTAAAGCAAACTTTCACTGTCATATACCTCCCCATACTCTGTCAGGTGAATGGGCAGAACGGAATTTTGCTGCTTGTCACCACAGAGTTGTGGTGAATGTAGGGGCATGCCATATTGGCATAAACTGTAGCAGCAGCTACACACTTGTTGAGTAGAATCCAGAGCATACTTAGATGAATCAGGTGCTGCCAAGCCAGGTAGGTAGGGTTGGTGAGGGAGAAGGTGCTGAGTATGCATGTTGGGGATCAGTGATTGTCCTTTTCTGCTATTAATCCAGTCATTTTATTTAACTTTTTGGTGCTTTGGCCTGTGGAGAAAACAATAATTATTTGACCTCTTGCCCATCATACTTATCTTGGAGAATTTTGAGAATTTGTGAGAACTTCAGCAAATATCTAGTTCTCCATCTTTTGATCGCATGACCTGTTTAGTGGTACTAAATTTTTATTTTGTTTTTATCCATTTTAAAGCTGTTTATTACTAGGGAGTTGATAATGTATATGAATTATTCTAAAATCTTCTCAACCCCTTAGCTTTATATTCTTCTATAGTCAGCTCGAATTTGTGTAATGTTTACTGTGCATCGGGTACCATGCTAAGCACTAAGGATACAGAAAAAGCCAAAAACAAACAAATACAATTAAACCAGTCTGTCCTCTCCCTGCTCAACTCTGGCTACTACCTTCCCAGGATTCCTTTAAGTTCTAGCTAAAATCCCATGTTTTACAGGAAGCCTTCCCCAAACCCTCTTAATTCCAAGGCCTTCCTTCTGTTAATTATTTCCAATTCATGCTTTATATAGCTTGCTTTGGGCAGCTAAGTTGTGCAATGGATAGAGCACCAGATGTGGAGTTAAGAAGACCTGAATTCTAATCTGACCTCAGACACCTACTAGTATGTAACCCTGGGCAAGTTGCTTAACCTTGTTTGCCTCAGTGTCTTCATCTGTAAAATGAGCTGGAGAAGGAAATGACAAACCACCCCTTTATCTTTGATAAGAAAATTCCAAACAGGCTCAGAAAGAGTCAGACACTACTGAAACAACAACAAATAGCTTTCTTTGTATACATTTGTTTGCATGTTGTCTCCTAGGGGCTACTGGGTGGCACAGTGGACAATGTGCTGGCTGGATTTAAGAGGACCTGAGTTCAAATCTTACCTTACTCACTAGCTGTGTGACCCTAAGCAAGTCACTTGACCCCAATTGCTTCAAACGTCTTGGGCCATCTCCAGTCATCCTGATGATATCTTCCTACTAGACCCACATGGCTGTGGATGAGAGAGTGAGGTTGGTGACACTGCATAGCCCTCACGCACTTAAATCCAATTCAATGAAAGTAATGACATCACCCTGATATCGTGGAACTCTTTGAAAATAAAGGACAAAAAATACCACACATGCAAGAAAAAAAAAAAAGAAAGAAAATAAAGGACAGTCAAAATTTTGTCTCCTCCATTAACGTATAAGCTTTTTAAGGGCAGGGACTGTCTTTTTCCTCTTTTTATATCCCTCTCACTCAGCAGATTGCTTGACACATAGAAGGTACTTAATTAATAGTTAATGATTGCTCTCAAGTTGCTCACAGACTCATGGAGAAGATAACATTCAAACAAATATGTACAAACAAGATTTATACAAAGATAAATCATAAATAATCTCACAGAGAAGGCCCTGAGGTTGATTAGGAAAGATTCCCTGTAGAAGAACTTTAGCTGAGAGTAAAGGAATTCAGGAAAACCAGAAAGCTGAGATGAGAATGGAAGCCATTGCTAACATGAGGAACAATCAGTGAAAATGCCCAATGTCTGGTGTGAGGAATATCTAGGAGGGCAGTGTCCCTCAATCATAGAATACATATAAGTCAGTAAGGTGGAAGAAGACTGAAAGAGTAGCAAGGGGCCAGGTTATGAAAGGCTTTATAAGCCAAACAGAGAATTTCATATTTAAACCTAGAGAAAAGGGAGTCACTGAAATTTATTGAAAGGGGTAAGGTTTGCTTGTCAGATTTCCATTTTAGGAAGATCACTTTGGTATCTATGTAGAAGATGGATTTGGGTGGGGGAGGAAGAACAACCAGGAGGCTACTGAAAGAGGCCAGAGCTGAGGTGATGAGGACCTGCACAGTAGTAGTGGCAGTGTCAGAAAGTGTTGTACAAAAGAGATGTTACATAGGCAGGAAACAGCAGGATCATAAAAGGGATTAAGGAAGTTAGGAAGAAAGGAGACTTTGTGGGGAGTATATTTTATGGACCAATCCTATTCACAAAGCATCTCTATGATCTACTCTATACTCTAAAAATGTAGGTGTCTCCTAATGTAGCCAGGGAACTGGGTCTTCGTATGAAGTAAATTGTTAGAAGGTAAATATGAAATTAGCTCTGAAAAGCCTTCATTCTTAGTTCTTATTTCTAGGGAAGAAAAAGAAAAAGAAAAAGTAAACATAAAGTAATCACTGATTTCAGTCTCCAGCTTTTAAACCTTTACAGTCACCTTATGTTACTTCTAAAATTCTTTAATCTCAAATACAAGCAAACAAATTAAAAGAGTGGAATGGAACTTGCCTGGGGATGGAGGAGTGTGGGGAAGAAGCAAAATGCACATTAATGGAAATAGTTTCCTCAATTTTGTGCAAATGGTTTTTCAAGCAAAGATTAAATCATTTTGCTTTCAGATAAAATTAAATTTATGATCCTCATTTAAATGAAAGCGACACATTTGCTTCCTGTAGGTGGAGAGGACATTTGCATAATGGAAAGGCTACAACAAACAGACCACTGGAAGTTCAGTGTCAGCCTAGGGTACGTCTTTTGAAATATGTGATATGTGCGCTTGTTGACTATTTCTGAGTCCCAAAATATGGATTTCAAAAGCAGTAATCATTTGAATGATTGCTGAATTATCAACTGCCTTATCCAAAATTTCTGCTACATTTGCATTTGTTTCAATTTTTATTTGGTTTTGCCTATTGTTATGAATAAATGTTGATCCTAGAAGGCAAACCCATGAAGACCAAGGTTCAAATTCCACCTTTATTACTAATCTTTTGACTACAGGCTATTGAACTTTGTGACTATTTAATTATATTGAACTTCATTTTTCCTATCTGTAAAATAGAGATAATAATACTTTGGATATCATCCTTTATGGACTTGTGGTAAGGTTCAAATAAAGTAATATATGTCAAGCATTTGCAAAATAATTCACTTTATGAACATTTGTGGTTATAGCTTTTATGATGATAATAATTTCTATTTTATTTGATGGAATTTGGGTAGAATTGGTCCCGGGGCAAGTGACTATCCTGCTATTATTCTTTTGTACGTAGTTTTCTATAGACTTGCACAGATAGATAAAATAACTGCTCTTTACAGCTGAATAAAAGTATAAGAGCGTAAACTCATTTCCTCTAGGTTCACTGAACACACCTTTGGGACAATTCTATTAGTAGATAGGGTCAGGAGGACGTACTGTACCACATTTTGTTCCTGTATGATATTTTTTCTTCTACTCTGTCTCTGTATTTGAAAAGATTTTTTCATTTTATGCAGCTCAGAGATAGTGAGCTTTTGATATGAAGCATCTCTTAAAATGAATTCTTTAGTTTCTATGGATCAGTGTTTTGTTTTTCTAAATAATAGGGAGTACCAATTCTTTCTCTAATTATGTTTTGGTTCATTTAATTTCTTGAAGTCTCAGGAATATTTGGATATTAAGATTTGACATCTGTTATTACATAAAAGATAGCATACTTCTAATGTATAATTATAGCCACCCATTTATTAATTGATAGATATTCATTTAGTAGGTGCCCAATTCCTGTAGCCTTCCATCATATGTTGCATAGTTTCTACCATTTCCTTGAATGATGGGAATTGATTACATAATTTCTTCCTAGTAAATCCCTTCTTTGCCCTCATCATGAAGTTTAATCCATCCATCCCTCAGTAACTGCTCAGACCATTAGCCATACTTAGATTTAATTTCTCCCCTCTTCTCACCCTCAGCTCAATTGCACACTGCCCTATGGGTTTGAATCATTTGTTCCCTTGTCACTAATACCTTGCCAAATACCAGTCACCTGTTCTGCTACTATTCATGTCTAATTGAATATAATAAGTCTCACAACCAAACTTATAAGATCTACTACTGATGTAGATCAAATCTAATCACACCTGGGCCCTCACTGGAGCAAAGCAATCTTTACTCTCTCTAATTAATTCAGTATCCCACTTTGAATAAAGGCTATTCTAAATTTTCTCTTCTCTTTTCAAGCTTTCCACATTCACCACTCCTACCCTCTCTGTTGAAGGCCTTGCTTTTTATTTAACTGTGATAAATAAAGCAATTCATTGTGAGCATCTTCTCCTTCCCTTCTCTTCATCTCAAAACCCCTTGGCATGATCACTCACTCTCTTTTCATGTACTCTACTTTCTGATAATAAACTCTCAACTTTCATTGCCAAGGAGAAACCCAATATAGCACTGTACTTCCATCTTCACCAATGGATGAATCTTCAGTTTTCTCACTCTGATTGTCTTTCTATGTGAACTATTTTTTTCTATTTTCCAGTTGTCATCAAACATGCCCAAGCCCCTATCATCCTAAAAAACAAAAACAAACAAAAAATGTAACAGACCCACTAGATCCCAAGTGATTATCTTACATATGTCTTCCCCTTTTCATCCAAAATCCCAAAGGAAGCTTCTTGAGAGAGTCATCATCTCTATTTCCTCTCCTCTTACTCCTTTCACAAATATTTGCAATATGACTTCTAACCTGACAAAACCAAATCATGCAATTGAAACTTCTATTTCAACATTACCAATTATATCTTCATTGCCCAATCTGATGGTCTTTCTCAAGAGTCTTCCTTCTTAACCTCTCAGCAACCTATTATGCTTTTGAACACAGTCCTTTTGGATACTCTCTATTTTTTTCTCTGGTTTTCATACTGCCCTTCTCAATTATTTTTTCTTCCTGTCTGACCATTCTATTTCAGTCTCCTTTTCTGGATAATCATTTATATAATACACTCTAACCATGGTTGTACCCCACAGGTCTATTTTGGGCCTTCTTTTCTTCATCAATTTATGTGGGTTCAATTATCATATTTATGCAGATTACAGTCAAAACAACATGTGCAGTCCCAGTCTCCATCCTGATTTCCAGTCCCAAAATAACAGATTGTCTATTATGATAAAATAATAATGTCCACTTACTAAAGGGGTGTGCTCCCTTTAGTTTTTTCTCTGTTTGTAATGTACTCATGCTAAAAGGGGAGTGACCCCAATTTCTTTTCTCTCTTTTCATTCCCTTTACTTTGTTAGTCATAAGTATCTAATGTTATTGCTTCATTAAGGAAACAATTGTTTCTTAATGAAGCACAGGGGGTAATGTGATAAAATAATGAGATTTGGCAGACACCCAGGGGCCCCACCTGAAGAACATCAAAATTGAGACCACACCTGGCTGACCCTGAGTGGGGTGTTGTTCTCAGGTGGTGTACTACTGTCATCAGCAAGAGACCACTCTCAACCAATCAGCTTGAAGGACCTCCCCTTTTGGGGATGAAGACAGGAAGTAGAAAGGTGAGGCTGGCTTGCTGGATCTTCCTCTTTTCACCTGGAACTGGCTCAGTGGCAGCAGAGATGGAGAACAGGAGCCCCCCTCCCCCTTTCTGTCCAGGACTTTGGCATGATGAGGGACTTCACATGGACTGCTAGGAAAAACAAGGGTTTCTCTCTGGCTATACAGACTCTCTCTTCACTAACTTCTAATCTACTTTAATAAATCCCTAAAAGCCTAAACTCTTGCTGAATTTATCAGTGATTTTAGCCAGCTTCTCCCTTAAAACTTGGGGGGGCATATTAGAACCCACATTTAGATTTTTGTTTTAAAGTGAGGCAATTGGGGTTAAGTGACTTGCCCAGGGTCACACAGCTAGTAAGTGTCAAGTGTCTGAGGTCGGATTTGAACCCAGGTACTCCTGACTCCAGGGCCGGTGCTCTATCCACTGCACCACCTAGCTGCCCCCCACATTTAGATTCTAAACATCACACTATTAGACATTTTACAGGGCCTCTAGAAGTAGAAGCAATTTCCAGACTACTTCCAGACTGTCCCTCATATTCATAATCTCCAGTGAAGAAAAGACCAACCATCTCCATCAAATGCCACAAGGCAGGTGAGACAGCCTAAATGAAATACTAACGTCCCATGAGTGAAAGACAGGAGGCAACATGGGCCAGTCAGTTCATGCCACTACCAACACATTGACCACTACCTCCTCTCAGCTTTGATGGTTACAGTCCAACATCCTTCTGTCTTTGGGTTATGGGCCCTATATCTATTTGAGGCTTTTGTTTGGATAAAATCTATCTATGTCCATCTTAAAGTTCCAAAAGGATACATTAAGAAAGGCGTGGCATATGTTTTAATTAAACCTTAATGTGAAGAAACTGGCCTTCTGGCCATATACAGTCACATTGTGATATTTTACACTTCAGTGTCTATCTTAATCATCATCATCTTCATTGTCATTGTTGTTATTCACGAATGGTTGTTTTATCAAATGTCTTTTACTATGAACTTTTTATATAGGATATGACCTTGTTTAATGACTGTAGTGGTCAGGAATGATTAAGGAGAGATTGGGGAAGTAAGTAAAAAGAGATTTGTGATATTACTTTTTCTCTGGTTTGCAGAATGTCTATAAGTTATTTGAATCCGTCTTCAAAATCACAAGCTATCTTGCTTATTTGAGAAATTAGCATGGCAGATGGGAGTAGGGGGCAGTCCCACATGCCTCCTCATTTCTTTGCTCTTTTTTAGGTCAGACTTTGAAGTAGATTTGTGTGTTCTCTTTTCCACCCACAAGCAACTCCATAAATGTTGAAAAAATGTTTGTTGAAATGAATTGGGGTTTTACCAAGAGACTGCCAGCAGCAACCACAGGAGCAGAAGCAGCCAGGATTGCTAATGTCCAGTGTGCTGTCTAAATGCAGGACAAGAGCTCTATGGTTGGATGAAGTCTGGATACAAAGATTTGAGAATCACATGACTAAAGGTTGTGATTGAACCCATCAGAGTGGACGATATCACCAAGGGACAGAATATAAAGAGAAGAAAGGCATAGAGCCTTGATTCTTTAACTCTTTTTTTTCCAGATGCCATCAGTTCTTTCTCTGTAGATGGATTGGAATTTTCATGAGTCCTTCAGAGATATATTTGATCATTACTGAAAATAACCATATCCTTCTCAGCAGATCATCTTATACTATTGCTGTTCTTTTGTATACAGTACATTTCACTCCGCTTCAGTTCAAGTACGTCTTTCCAGTGATTCTTTAACTCTTAAAAGACATACAAGCAGAAGTCTCAACTGAAACTCGGAAGAATAAATCGTGGCAGTAGCTAAAATTCACATAACACTTCAAAGTTTGCAAAGTGCTTTTCATATATTTTGTCACTTAATCCTCACAGTCTTGTGAAATAATAGTAATTATTATTATTCATTTCCTTTTTAAAGATGAGAAAACTCAGGGTTGATTGAGGTTGTAACTATCCCAAGGTCAAACTTGTATGAGATTCAACTCAAGGTCTTATTGACTCCATAGTTCAGCCTTCTATTATGCCATGCAATGGACTCTTGAAACTTATAATCAAACTACTGAACATCTAGTCTATTTTCCTGCTTTCAGAAAAAAAGTAATTATCAAAACAATCTGGCACTAGCTAAGACATAGTAAGGTAGATCAGTGGAATAGAATAGATACGAACAACACTACAGTAAATGACTATAGTAATCTAGTATATGCTAAACCCAAAGATAAAAATTTTTGGAACAAAAACTGCTGTGAAAACTGGAAAGCAGTATAGCAGAAATTAGTTATAGACCAACATCTCATACTAAAATAAGGTCAAAATGGGTACATGATTTACGAATAAAGCATTATACCATAAGAAAATTAAAGGAGTATAGAAATTGTCTATCTCTCAGATTTATGGACAGGAAAGAATTTAGGGCCAAAGAAGATATAGGGAATAAAATTAAATGTAAAATAGATTGTTTTAATTGTATATAATTTAAAAGTCTCAAGTGTCTGAGGCCAGATTTGAACTTAGGTCCTCCTGACTCCAGAGCCGGTGCTCTTTCCACAGTGCCACCTAGCTGCCCCCAAAAGAATTTTTGAAATAAGTTATCTCTGAAAAAGGCCTCATTTCTCAAATATATAAAGAAATGCATCAAATTTTTAAAAATACAAGCCATTCCCCAATTGATAAATGGACAAATGATTTGAATAGGCAGTTTTCAGACAAAGCAGTCAAAGTTATCAAGCATCATATGAAAAAATGCTCTAGATCATTATTGATCAGAGAAATGCATATTAAAACAACTCTGAGATATCACCTTACACCTATTAGAATGGCAAATATAACAATCCACTGTTGGTGGAGTTGTGAAAAGATTCAACCATTCTGGAGAGCAATTTGGAACTATGCCCAAAGGGCTATAGAATTGTGCATACACTTTGATCCAGCAATACCATTACTTGGCTTATATCCCAAATACATCGCCAAAAAGGGGAAAAAAGACCTATTTGTACAAAATATTCACAGCAGCTTTTTTGTGGTGGATAAAAATTGGAAATCAAAGGAATGCCCATCAATTGGGGAATGGCTAAGCAAACTGTGGTAAATGATGGTAATGGAATATTACTTTACAGCAAGAAATATCAAACAGGATGACTTCCAAAAAGCTTGGAAAGACATGTATGAAATAATGTATTGGGAAGTGAGCAGAACCAAGAGAACACTGAACACAGAGAAAGCAATATTGTTTGATGAAGAAATGTGAATGACTTGATTATTCTCAACAATACAATGATACAAAACAATCCCAAAAGGATATTGGTGAAACATACTATCCACCTCCAAAAAAAGAACTGATATTGATGGAATAGACTGAAAGATGCTATTTGTCACATTCTTTCATTAAGTGACAAATATGATAATAATGTTTTTCATTATCATATATGTATAACACATATCAGATTGTTTGATACCTCGAGAAGGGGAAGGGGAGGGAAGGAGGGATAAAGATTAGAACAGAAAAATATAAATTAAAATGTTTAACATGAAAAAAATAATATTTGAAAAAGAAAAGAAGAGCTGCCTAACTATTCCTTTTAAAGGAGAATCTCTACTCTTTCTAAAGATTATCTAAGGAAAAGATCATTATGTGATCCCTTGGTAACTCATTCCAATATTCAACATAATTCGCTGTCAACAGCATGATAAATTGTTATGCATGTGTGTCAGAGGAACCCTCCTAATGTGAAGGGTCTTGATGAACCTAGTTGGTTCTTGGTTTCACTATCTACAAAATGGTGTTGAATTAAAGAGTTCATAGTCCCCTTCTATCTCTGAATCTAGATCCTCATTTCCTATTCTAGCTACTCAATTCAACTCCCATTTCAGTTGATTTCTTCATGATCAGTAGATATTCATTTTCTTCTTTCTCCTTTTTCTTGTTTTCTTTAGTTCTAGTATCCTCCAGCAAATGGTACTAAACATTTTTTCTAGGGAACTGGTTCTCTAACATTTGGCCCATTTATTAAGAAAAGTTTCATGCTTATAGCTCCAAAACACATTTCCACCAGTGTTGAGCTTTCTTTTTTTTCTAAATAATCACTATCAGTGTCTATTTGTAGCTTAGAGATAAACTTTCCTTGGACTTCTTAAATGCTTCTCTGTCTTCATAAATGTTTTCTTATAATGGTTCATTATATTTTCTTCCTTTTCTTCCATGGAATCAAGGAAAGTATTCTCTGTTCACATCAACACTTTATAATGGGTCCAGTGGTTTAGAAGGATCAACTCACTTTCTCCTACATTACTCTTCCATCTCTCATCTTCCCTAAGACAACTGGGCCAAGTCCTTCAGATTATCCATGCCTTCTTTCAAAACATTTAGAAAAGGGAGCAAATACATTGCCAACTCCTGCTTGAGCAGTCATAGGCACCTACACACAAAGGAGAAAAAAAAAAGACTTGTGGTCCCTCCTATGGTAGCATAAGGGCGTAGGCCAATTGAGTCAATCCATTAATTAACCCCCATGACCTAAAGCAAATTATTAAATTCTATGCACTGATATGTTAACTAGTGAAGAACACTTCTAGATTAAATCAATAATTTCTAAACAGAATTATACTCATTCTTTGATTATTATACTTTTCTTTTAAAGACACGGTGCGTACTGCAGTAATGGCACTTAGGAAATGTGTTCAGATTGGTTGAAGAAATTAGGTCATGCCCTCTGTGTTGCCTCTAAAATACACAGATCAGTTTGCAACCAAGAGAATTTGAATATATCGAAGTAGTGGGAGAAACCTTCTATGGAAACTTCTGAGAAGACAATATCTGAGAGGTGAGAAGGGGGAGGGGAAAGAAGCACTTGCCTTAATCTAAGTACCCTCCCTTCATCCTTGCGATCAGAGGACCTTGTAAACTTAGGAGGTCCAAAGAATTTGAACTTTTCATCGATATCCTAGCAGTACCCCTGAGACAATAGGGGCTGGCATCACTATCTGCATTGGCAACCACTGATAGGCTGCATGTGATGAGGGAAATTAGTTTCAAGGATTCACTGAAGGCCGGAAGTAAAGCTATACCATACCAATGGGAACAGCATGAGTACTGCAACACAAAGTTTTACAACAGCTATGAGTTACCACTTTGCCACATGTTGGGCTTCCTTTTCCCTGGTCTCTGTATGTACTGGCAGAGGAGTATGTCACATACTTTTGGAGGAATATTCTATACCAACTGTTCTTATTATACCACCTTGGTAAAATTCCATTTCTAAAAATGAATTGAATTTGGCTAAGAGATATCAACTGAGAATCATGGAGGAAGCACACAGGTGGGGGGCTCTTGAACTTTAGAAAGAAATCCCTCCAACCCTTCTACGTGAGTAGAGATATAATAGTAATTAGGCTCCGGGGACCTGCCTAGCTGGTCAGTTTTAGTGGAAATTTGGAGAACAACTTCAGAAAATGTTCTCTAGAGTAGAAAAAAGCATTAGATATAAATCAGAAAGCCAGAGTTTGAGGTCTGATCTTTACTATCTGTATGGGATTTGTGAAGTCACTTTGCCTCTCTGATTTGCTTTCTGAAACGCATCAATAAAATGAGAACAATTATATTTCTAACATGTCTCATAGTATTATTCTGAGCTGCTGAGTTTTTGTTATGTCCTAAGCCTCAGCTTCCTTATTTCTAGAGTAAGGATAATGGTATGTACAATAGACCTAACCGATAGGATTGTTTTCAAGGAACAATTGATATATGTAAATTACACTATAATACTAAGGCAACATAAATTGTAAGTTATTATTATTAATAAGAACTAGCAAAATCCAATTGTAACAAATTAGTTTAAAAATAGAATCACTTGGAAATCATTTGTAAGGGGTTTCTCTAATTAAAAAAGACTATTTTCTAGTTGTCTCAATTGGATTTATTATTTTATCACTATAGACTTAAGAATGAAGTGTGTAACCTCTATGAACCCATTTTCCCCATTCTGGGCCACTCACTTCAACTTAATATTCAAGGGCAGGTTGGAGAAACTAGTAATACATCAGACACATACAAAGAAGACTAATATGCTATTAGGTACACATAGAACCTCCATTTTATCCTGCTTTCTCATTTCTACACTCCCCCCCACAAATAAAACAACCTGAATAATCATTGATGTTTTTCATTCTTGAAGAGGATCATGATATTGAGGTGATTCCATGACTTGCAGTGAATTTGGATTTAAGTGAGGGAGGGCTGTGCAAAATAACCAACCTCATTCTTTCCTCCAGAGCCATCTGGGTCCAGTGGCAAGATATATATATATATATATATATATATATATATATATATATATATATATATATATATATATATATATATATATATATATATATATATGGATGGATGGAGTTGGCCCCAGAATTTTAAGGCTATCAAGGTTAAGTGACTTACCCAAGGTCATATAGCTAGTGTCTGAGGAGAGATTTTAACTCAGGTCCCCCCAACTTCAGGGCCAGCACTCTATCCACTATACCACCTAGCTACCCCCTGAATAATAGGCCCACAAAGTATGAGCCCTTAAATGTCATCTAGTCTAACTTCATCATTTTGCCCAGGAGAAAATTGAGAAGTTGAAGTGATTTTGCTAATATGACACTGGTGGAACAACAGGACAACTAATTTGGGAACTCGGTTCCTATGATCCCATATCCATTGCACTTTCCAATAAATGTTTCAATAAAAGAAAGCCTGAAATATTTAATGTTCCTTGTTTCATATTCTTCATTAAATAGTAAGCTTAGAATACAAAGAAATGACTTATTTACATGCTCATCAAAGACTATCACCATTATCATACCAAGAGTGAGCCTTTAATAAGTTGAGGTTGAAGGGAAGTCTTATTTAACCAAGGTAGCAATGAGTCACTTGGACTTTCCCATAGGAATAAAAAAACAAAAACAAAAAATCAGAAGAAGAGGAAGAATCATTAAAAAAAGTTTCTTGTGGGTACAATTTATCTTCTCAACTATGCAAATTTTTAGAGAGAAATGATGTTGTATAGTGTTGTTATTATATATGGAGTAAAGAAAGTATTCACTTTGAATTATGGCTCTTATACTGCTTAGTTATGTGACCTTATATAAACCACTTAACCTCTAAGTTTCCTCATCAGAAAAATAGGTATAATAATATTGATAATGCCTACCTCGGAGGATTGTGGTAAGGATTAAATGAGTCTCAAGTGCCTTATAAGCCTTAAAACATTATGTAAATGTTTTAAATCTTATTAAGGGAAGGGATACTTTTTAATGTTCCCAATTTATATTGAAAAGGTATTGAATAAATGTTTGTTAATTAAGCAGTTATTCATGTCTTGCCTATTATATAAGTTAGACCACTCCTATTTTTACGGATATGTTCTTTAGAATTTCAGGAGCTTAAATGAATAGGAGGGGAAAAGTCATGTTTTTAATGACGTTAATCTGAAACTGAATCCCACATCTTAAACATCTGTATTCTTCAAATGATTCTGTATGGAAGTGAGTCATGAAATAGAACACTATGAAGAATTAAGGTTTCCCTTGGGAAAGTGTATGATGGGGATAAATATATTCAGCTTATTAACAAAATAGAACTATATATATATATATATATTTCATAAAAGATACCATCAGAGTGATGTCTGACTAGAAAAGGGGGTGAAAGAAAGCAAGAAGAACTCATGCATAGTCCCTGACCTCCAATACTGACTGTACGATTTAAAGTGATTCACATGTATATCCCTGAACATAGGTTGGACATTTTCTGGATGATTTACATAGGACTAAAGTAAAACAGAAAGAAAAGGCATGGAAGGGTTCCAGAGTCTGGAATATATTAAAGGCTTAATAAATTCTTAATTCATTTATTGCTTGTACAATTGAAGTTGGTATCCATGTCACAGATTCATCAAAGATAGGAAGTACATTTTCCTATAATATTTTAAATGTCTCCTATTTATAAACATGAAAGCTTACTAAGGAACTTTTTCACAACACCTTATGAGATCAGTGTTCCCAATATTTTATAAATAAGAAAATTGAGGTTCTCCAAAAATAAAATGATTTAGTCACAGTATACAGCTGGGGATTATCTGTGCTGACTTAAATTCAAATGTTCTGATTGAGTAGATGCCACTCAGCCTTCTTTCTTTATAATATGTGTGTCCTTACTATATGATTGTCTGTGTGTGTTCATTTAAGGTTTGGACTGCTTTCTCAAGGAGGATCAACATAGCCTATGCCAGGCCCTGGGATGGGCTATGACATTTTGTGAAATAGAATTAATCTGTATTCTCAAAGAAAGTGCATCTCAAGAAATAGCCATGTAGAGCTTTGGAATTTCTTTTCCTAATTTTTATTGGGTTTAGTCTGGTATGTATGTTTGTGAGTGCCTGTATTACAAAGTATAAAGAGCTCTATAATTATTACAAGCTGTATCTCTGTATGTGCATAGACACATTTGCCTCCAAGAATTAATCCTTTTGAACATGCATATAAATAGATAAAAGGCTTGGGAAGTTTCCAGTTTGCCATTCATCATTAACTATCTTGCTGTGCAGGGTAGAAGTTCATAAATTACCTACACAATTTCATTATAATTTACTTTCATAATTTCTATTGTTTTTGCTTGCACTATTTCAGAGCCTTGTTACTTTCATTAGCTTATTATTTTAGGAGGTGTTTTTAAACATACAAGAAGATAGTGAAATGACAAAGGGGATCATATTTGTACCCTACTGGTGCTATGTGAAAAGGGAGCGTTTTGAGTACCAAATGCTTGTGTACTCATACAGGAATGTTGTGGAGTGTAACCTGACTATATATTATCAAATTATGGTCAGAGGCTACCTGGGTAAAAAAAAAGTTATGAAGACATTATTCTTCCTTTCATTTATGCCTTGAAATTGGTTGATTTGGAGAACTGGAAATAGATGAAGCATAGGAAAGTAAAGATAGATTGGTTTTAAAAGAGTGGATGGTTAACGGGGTTTGTATTTGCTCACAGAATTGAAAGCATTATCTGATTTGGCAGAGGAAAAATGAGAGTACTGGTCCATTTCTTCCATACTCCATCTAAAGCCCTGGGCTCACTACTGAGGAAGAAATGAATCCAATGACTTCTTATGAGAGGAGAGTCAAGATTATAAACCAGAAAGAGTACTTAGGTTAGGACTGTAGACCTTGGTTGAAATCCCATCTCTCCTATTTATCAGTTATATGACTTTGGAGAGCTAACTTGTTAGTATTTATGTACCTAGTGGCTGACACAAAGTAGGTGCACATAAAGACTTGTGGATTGCTTGATTGACAGTTGATGTCATGTAATCCCGGTGCATCTGAGCTGCAGTTTCTTCATCTGTAAAACTGAGATCATAAAATTCGTACGACTACTGTTACACTGAGTTTTTATAAGAGAAACACTTTATTAAACTTTTTTTTTTGGGGGGGGGCAATGAGGGTTAAGTGACTTGCCCAGGGTCACACAGCTAGTAAGTGTCAAGTGTCTGAGGCCAGATTTGAACTAAGGTCCTTCTGAATCCGGGTCTGGTGCTTTATCCACTGTGCCACCTAGCTGCCCCAAGAGAAGCACTTTAAATGTGAGTAACAGTTGAATGATAGAGTTTCTTTCTTCTTGCACACTGGCCACTGATTAACAATCAGACAGAAGTTCTGTGGGACTTCAATATGCTACTCTTCTCTTCTCAGGTACTAGTTGGTTCAGTGGTTAGAGTCACTGGCTTGGAGTCAGGAAAACCTAAATTCAAATCCAATCTCAGAAATATTAGGTGTATGATCCTGGGAAAATAATTTAATTTGTTGTTTGTCTCAGTTTCTTCATCTGTAAAATGCGGATAATAATAGTTCCTATTTCCCAGTGTTACTGCAAGGCTCCAATGAGAAAATATTTGTAAAAAAATAAAAAGTCCTTAGCACAGTGCCTGGCACATTGTAAATGCTATATAAAAGTTACAAAATTGATAAGTTATGTCAATGAATATTAACTACCATTCTCCTCCTCTTTTGGAGAGACTCTGAACCAAGATTTTAAGTAGAGAATGTTGTTTTTAAGTAGAGAATGTTGTTTTTTAAAAGAAGTCTTTCTGTCTTTGTAGAAATAGAGCTAACCCCAGTATCACATACATATATGTAGATATAATTGTATATGTATATGTGTACATATATGTATACACCCATGTATGCATATGTATATGTATATATAGAGAGAGATATGAGACAGAGATAGAGTTAGATAGAGATAGAGATGAAGATGGAGATGGAGATCTAAATGGAGATGGGGAGAGAGAGAGAGAGAGAGAGAGAGAGAGAGAGAAAGAGAGAGAGACAGACAGGTAGAATTAGACATTTATCCAGAACTGAGGGGTTCCTTATTAGGGAAAGAGGTAGTTCAGTGCCCCAGTTGCTTTGCTCTAAGTAGTAATTCTAATGCTAGACATATCAACTGATCAATCAATCAATAAACATTTATTAAATGCCTACTATGTCCCAGGTACAATGCTAAGCATTGGGAATACGAATATGAAAAAGATGGCCCCTGCCTTCAGGGAGTTTACAATCTAAAGAGGAGATACAACATATAAAAGGTGGCTGAAGAGGAGGTGAAGTGGCAGGGAGAGGGTTGGTGGCTGGGGAAGGTACCCAAAGAGGGGACATAGTGGCAAAGTCAATTAGAGGAGTCCCAAAGATAGTGCAGCCAGGTAGGAAATGAGGAGGTGTCTCACCTGGGGTCTCTCCTTAGATGGATATTTGAAGTCTATGGCCCCTGTATCCAATCAGAGAGGTAAGAGGTATTGACGGGATGGAGGCCCAAGGCTGATATGCTCTTACAGGATGATGAGTTTATACCAAGAATGCGTTTCCTGGGTCATAAAGAAGTCAATCAAAGAAGTTCCAAGATATTATTGACAAGCGAGAAGTAAGGATGACATAAGATTAGTTTACCCCAAACCCTACTATACATCCCCCACACACACACAATCTATCACTATTTAAGAAAGGATCCTTACACATCTCATAACTCAGCTATTCTATAAAGCCTGAATCTACTTTATTCACAATAGAAAAATATAGCCACAAATAATGCTGCAAAGTAATGGAGAATAGGGCCCAAAATATTTGCCGGAACCCTACTTACATTCTGAAGTCTGTGTATTCTTAGTAGCATACCTATTCATATAGCATTAGACTTTTAAGATCTCTGCTATTACCTAACCCATATGGCCACCCAGCTGCCTGAATTTTATGGCTCTGGAGTCATTAAAATCTGTGTGCTCTCAAAAAAAAAAAAAAAGCCACTCTGAATATCACTGCTGTGCTCATTAACTTGGTAACATATGTATTTTCAGCATTGTGTCCATCAAGATTATAGACCAAGAGACATGTTTAATAGTTTGAGTGATTCCAAGTAAAAATAGTGAGGATGGAATCAAGCTCTTGTGGTCTTGAAATTAATAGACCCTTCCTTCCTGAAAATAAAGGCAGGGGTTTTAACAAAAATAACCTCCTTGCCTCATGCTGACTAATTGGGGTATGCCAGGTTGAGCTTTTGTAGCAGAATAATTATAATTCGTCATTATCATACACTGAGAGCTGTGGTTATGACTAGATTAAGGTTAAATTAGAATATGGAAGGCTTTTAGGGGAAGCAGGGATGAACAGCTCATGCTGACACTTGCCATGCAAAGAAGAGTGGAAATAAGCTTAATTCACCATTAAAAAAAAATTGCACTGTTCAAAGAGAATATAGTGTTTGCTTCAAGCAGATTTTTATCTATTACAACTGAGAAAATGACAGGAGTGCAGTCCTTTGTGGAGAGAGCAATGGGCTCCACAAGTGAGAACTTTTTTTTTTATTTTAGTAATAGAAGATCCTGGGAAACCTGGTCTTCTTGTCTGTTCTGACTACATGAAGAGCATCTTAGCATCATCCAGTTCAATTGAACTTAATGAGTGAACCAATTTACAGAGGTCAATTTTCAAAGGACCCCTATCTCCACAAGTATTCAAAAAAGCATGACATTGAGAAGCAAAATACATATCATGCCAGATGGTTATTTGTGACTTAAACATCATGCACTAGTTCAAACATTTTTTTTTTTACCATGGGAATAAATATTGAAGTGGAGAGCAATGGAAAATGTGATTCTACATTTTGAACACACACACACATATTTGTGATGCTTTGGGAAGGCACATTTGTGGTTTATAAAGTTAGATCGTACTGTATTTTCAAGATAATTTCACAAAGATATCCTATTACGGTAATTAGGATTATCTGACACTAGAAACCAAGACTGGGGAGTTGTGTGGTTTCTCACAAATAGACTTTAGACTTTATTTTTTTCCTTAACAGGATGAAATGAAATAAATGTTACTGCTACTTAAGGTCAGAGGAATGTCTATTCAATTTTTTTTTCCCTTCAACTATGTAACTTGTCCTTTGCCTCTGCTAAAAGCCTAAACCATAGCATTTTCTACTGTTGGGTATATGATACTATAGAGAGAGATAAAAATGTCCCTCCACTAAAATTCTATTTTATTATGTTATGGAGATGATATAGCGTTCTCATAGACTAGATAAGTGGAATATAAGATCTGACATGATTTGACTGAGTTTGTTTCCAGTGAGGTACTTTATGTCCACAAACTTCAATTTATCAGTGATTTCTTTGTTGTGGACACTTCATCCAACAATGTATATCAAAATCCGTCCATACGTTCTCATTGCCTACAGCCTTTGTCTAAGTCTTCCCATAAATCCTCCTATGCAAGTGCTCCTAACCTAGGACTATAAACTTCTTTAAAAATAGTTGTGTAAATATATTTCAATATAATTGGTTCATATGTAATCCAGTGTATTTGATTTTTGCATTTAAAAACATTCTGAGATGTCCATAGGCTTCACCAGACTACCAAGGGATCTATGACACAAAAAAATTAAGAAGCTCTGTCCCTACAGGGTGTCCTCAATACCCTGAAGACCTTATTTTTGGTATCTTAACATTGGGTAGGTATGTCTTCCACCCATGCAGATTGAGGGTCTTTGAGGACTTAATTAATGGTCTTTGAGAGTTGTTTTGACATAAAAATTCATGACCCCATGGCCGCTCTAGTCCCTCTGTATTTAACTAAGCTTACTGTCAAATAACAGACACATAGTCAATGCCCAAGCTCAGATTCAAAGCTTTTCCAGTAGATAGACTTCCAGAGTTTTCATTCCATTGGATTAACTTTGAGAACTCAAGGTCACCAACATGCAATGAAGAGACTTTGGAACAGAATTTTAGTAGAGGAATCTATCATCCATCTATCATCTATCTATTTTTCTATCTATCTATCTATCTATCTATCTATCTATCTATCTATCTATCTATCTATCTATCTATCTATCTATCTATGGAGTTCCCTACTGAAATTGTGTCCTATTCCTCTTAGAAAATAAGCCAGAGTCACTTTTCTGGTTGGCTAAAAATAACAAATAGAGAAATAATTACTATCTCATTTCTATTTCTTCTTAGATTTAGTGGCAATTGCCCTGTAAATGAGTGATGTTGTGATCAATTAGCAACTGCAACCAGGAAAGAAAGAAGCAAAACATGCTTAGTGTGCTTATGTATCCTAATGACATTTATTGAAGGACATTATGACATTCATTGAAGGATATTTGTTATAACCAATAGAGGTTTAGGGGAGGGTTGAAGATTAGACATGACACTGCTCCTCTCTGTGTTGAGTTGGCCACTACTAGCTATCTGAGGAGTATAGAGGTCTGAATTAGGTTGCTTAGATTACTTTCTGACTGACTACTGGGTCATTACAATACCAGAGAATACAAGGCAGAAACTAAAGTGGTTCTCCACCCTATCAAGGTAGCCCATAGCTCAGGTCAGCTAGTGGGGGATTGTGTGGTAGCTCTGGAGGCCTCTGGATGCCCTTACAACCCCCAAAATGGGTTATTAGCATCCACTGATGGATAATAGGGGAAGGAGACAAGTTTGCATTTAGTCCTAGAAGCAATAGGGAATTCCTGTTTATCGAGTATAGGGTGACATGGTTAGGAAACTTGTTTTGGCAGCTGTGTGGAGGCTGTATTGGGGTGGAGAGATTCTTGAGGCAGGAACCAACTAAGAGGTTATTGCAATAATCTAGGAGGGAGGTTATGAGAGCCCAAATGAAAGGTATCACCTTGTTATTAGAGAAAGGTTTGGAAGAAGAATAAACAAGATGTGATACTTGATTGGTTGTATAGTATTCAGTTTGACTCTTAGGCTAATTCTAACTTTGCAACTGTAAGTAATTTAGAAGAATGTTATTGCCCTTAATGGAAATATGGATCCTTCAGTGTTGTAGTTCTCAGAGATTCTTGGTGATGATTGGCTAGATGGGATGAAGAGGATAAGATCCTAAAGCTAATCTTTCTTATTTCTGCGTAGGATGCAGAAATCTTTTTTTTTTCTATATGAACTAAGGTGCTAAAACAAATAGACAAAAACCCTTGCATGACCATTTTCATGACTTTGGAACTTTGGGAGAAACCTTAGGGGTGTAAGTCAAAAGAGTAAAATTTCAACAAAATGTATCAGCAAACTGGAAAACAAACAGTAAAAATTCTGAGGAATTCTCCTAATCTTCTAAATAGCTTTTGCTGTTGCTAAGACAGTTGATCCTGAGACCTGCTTCTCTTGGCAAAAAGATGTACTTAAAACTTCTCCCTAGATGGAGGTAGGGGACAAGGGACAACAAACTTCAATATGATTATAACCTGAGAGAGATATTCTCGGTAATATAGGACAATGTTTAAGTACTGATGTACATGTTCATTATATAGAAAACAATATTAGTTCATTTATGAAGTCTGGGATTTGTAGTTACAATATTCCAAATAGTAAAAATATACTTCTATATGCATTAAATACAGTGTTATAGAACAACATAGACTTGATATTTTGTACTTCATTACAGCAAAATGTTTGGTTGGGGAATTTTTTTTGGTTGTTAGCTTTTTTGGGGGGTGAAGAGGGGGAAGAAGAAGATTGGACAAAATACAGCTGCATCAATTCAATCAAGTATGGACAAGTATGGAAATTAATAATCTTCCTGAATATAGATCTGAAACTCATCTATGAGTTAGGGAATAAATAATTTGACCATAGTCAAACATATTTTTCAGATATAGGTTGTGAATCCAGGTATTCTAGACTCTAAGGACATGCACTTTCTGGTATGCCAAGCTGACTACACAAACACACACACACACACATACACACGGTACATGTGGTCATTCATTGAGTTGCCATTTCTTGCTACTGCCAATATGCTTGCTTCCAATAGTCCCCCACCTAATGACTTTTTAATTTGTTATTTTTAATAGAAAACTGGAGAGAAGCCATCTAATGTGTTTATAGTATTGGTTTCAGGATGATCTTTATTCAGATTCCTTAGTCTGTAAACTATGGGCTAAAAGATTATAAAATATGGTAATAATTATTAAAATTATATTATAATTATTCAAAACATTAAGAGTGTTAGGGGCAGCTAGGGGCATAGTGGATAGAGCACTGGCCCTGGAGTCAGGAGGACCTGAGTTCAAATCTGCCCTCAGACACTTAACTTGTACTAGCTGTGTGACCCTGGGCAAGTCACTTAACCCCAGTTGCCTCACAAAAACAAAAAAAGAGTGTTAAAGAACTTCTAAAGAATTTTAAGGTATTAACTCTATATTATATTTTGCCTTTCAAATATCCCCTAAGGGGCAGCCAGGTGGTGTAGTGGATAGAGCACTGGCCTTGAAGTCAGGAGGACGTGAGTTCAAATCCAGTCTCAGACACTTAACACTTACTAGCTGTGTGACCCTGGGCAAGTCACTTAACCCCAAGTGCCTCACAAAAACAAAAACAAAATAAAATCAAAACCAAAAAAAAATATCCCCCATATACATTTTTCCCCATTTCCAAGTTCATAATCGTATTCAAGATAGTTATGCTTACCACACAAGAGGTCTCCTGATAAGTGAAAGGTACTGTGTTCAGTAAGTATTTATGTAGTCATATAATCTAGTCCATCACAGGGTGTTAAAGTCAGGAAACCAATAAACTTAGAGTGATGTTTGTGGTAGCCACAAATCACCTAAGGGCAGATAATTTCATATTTATCACTGACAGTAATGGCTAAGAGAAGCAAATACTCTCAGCCATAGGTAAGCAATGCTTTTGTCTGGAGGAGTTATTGTGGTTTTTCCTCAAAGATTCAGGGTCCTCTGGGCGGGGGAAGGGTTTAGGCCTGAATGATTGTTGAAGGGGTGATGATTGGTCATAATTAGGTACTGATAGATGATAGCAGTGGGTTATTTGAAGCATGAGTTGCATATTTGCATATTGCAATTTCCTGAAACCCTCAGCAACTTTCACTGGCAATTTAAAGTGGAGTCACATGAAGCAATAACAGCACTTATAATAGCTGGCTTTTATATATCACTTTAAGGTTTGTAAAGCACTTTATGTACATTAGTTCCTTTGAGTCTTATTATAGTATTGTATGAGGGAACTGTCATAGCTATCTTTATTTTACAAATGAGAACACTGAGGCTCAAAGAGGGTAAGTGATCTTCCCAGAATAACACTACTAATAAGTTCCTGTGTTGTGATACAAACTGCTTCTTTCTTACCCCTAGTTAAATGATCATGATGAACTTTTGAGCATTTTCAAAGCTCATTTTGAAAAAAAAAAAAAGATTGGAGACCAGAGGGAAACATGTCGGGAGGGTGAAATTCTTCCAAATCTATTTTGTTTGAAATGCCAGCGAACCTTGGGGAAGAGAAGGTAGGGGATAGCCATCAATAATAGACTGATCTGGACTTTACTGTTGACTGATCAATCACAATCCATCTCTATTCTAAATAAGAGTCAATGACTCATGGTTGAATAATCATGTTCAATTTGGCACTGTATCAAAACAGATATTGACTAATGTGAATTCAGCAGCTTTTGGTGAAGTTGTCCATAATGTTCAAAAAGTCACATTTATCAATATCTCTGCCTTTTCAAAAATACTTGATGGAAACAGGTTAAAAATTAATTTGCTTGGTCTTTCAAAAGATGCTTAAATTCTAGTTCTCCCAGCATTAATACATCCATGAAAAACTGAAGTAGTATTCTGCTCATTTATATGTATGAGCAACATTGTATAGTCAAGGAACTCCAGTCATCTCACAAAATATACTTCAGTATATACTGAATGTATTGAAAATATGATATGCTAAGAAACATACTTTAATTTCTTCGATCCAAAAATCTCAAGTTGAACTGCACACCCTAGATCCCAACCTTGGGAGGTTTGTGCAAATTAAAGTGCAATTCATATGCTTCTTTCTAATGCCACTCCTCTGACTCCCTGCAGGTTCAGCTGTCCAAGTCATTAGCCCCAGCAGGGCATAGAGAGTTGATTTTACAGAATGCCATTATCCTTTAAACCTATTAAAATATAATAACCTTGCTTTTTTTCTATGAAACACACATGCTTGGTCCTTTCTAAGGTCTTTAAGTCAAGAAGAAAAATTAATGAAGCAAGTGAAGCAACCAACATTCAAGTGTTCAGTTGAGATCATTATTTAAAACAAATATTAGAGTAAATTGTAAGCTATCATGGTATATTACTATTTAACTCATAATAATTGTTACACAGTGTACATACATATAAAATATTAATATGTAAGGAAGAATTTTTGTTTATATAATATACAGATTTAAAGTTACATACTATTAAATACACTTTAATTTTTGTAGTTTTTTTTATAGCAACCATATTTAATTAACACTTAACCAGATTTTAAAATGCAAAATGCTTTTCTAACATAGTATGACATTTAAGCAACTCATATGATTTTTAGGAAGCAAAAGAAAAACATTTCAAAAGTTACTAATCTGTAAGCTAAATGTATGTGTCATTACACATTTTTCCTCTTCTAATATCTATTGATTCCATATTTAAATTATGATGTTTAGACAAACATAATACAATTTTTTTCTTTTGGCAGAAAATTAATAGAGCAGATTCATTTAAACAAGTATTTTCCCTTTTTGCATTAGTTCTCATGCATCAAAATACATTTTTAACCCAAACCAATGCTTCTTTTAATAAAGACAGGAAGGTAGTGGGATTTTCTCCTTCCAACAGAGCACTAGATTTTTATAAGAACTAAATTTATTTTCTTCATTGTAATTTGCTACATACACGTAGCATTTCTTAAATATAGCTTTCTGGAAATCAGAGGCACTTTGTTTTATCTTACCACATTTTCAGCACAGGAAAAAAACAGTTACTCCTATTGTAAATATTGTTAAAGGTTGATGGCTGATTAAATGATTGCTGTTTCTTCTTTTGCATGGAAGTTGAAATGTAAACAGCTTTGTTGAATATAATGGGGGAATCATTGGACTGACTCAACCATCCTATTCAAAAAAAATAGGAACATTAAAAAGCAATAGCTGTAAATTAAATATGAAGTATGAAGTTGTCACTTAAGGAAAAGCATTCATTTTTCTTCTTTCCTTCCTTCCTTTCCTCCTTTTTCCTTGCTTCCTTCCTTCTTTCCATCTTTCTTATTTTTCCTTCCCTTACCTACTTCTTTTCTCCATTCTTCTTGTTCCCTTTCCTCCTTTTAATTTTTTCTTTCTTCCTCCCTTTCTCTTTAATCTTTTCTTTTCTTACTGTCTTTATTCTTTCCTTCTTCCTCTTTCTCCGCTTATTCCTCCTAGACTTCTCATTGTCATCTTTATTTTCGTTCTCTTCCTTATTCCTCCTTTTTCTTCCTCTGTATCTCTCTCTCTATTTAATGTACTCTGTCTCTCTCTGTCTCAATCTCTCCCTTCTCCTTTCCCCCCTTTCAAAAAATAGCCTACTATACTTACAGCTATGTAGATCATTCTAAGGGTGAAATGGCTTCAAGGAAATTTCTTATTATCCTCTGAACTTAAATTTGGGGATTGGATGAACTTTTCTTTTTTTTAAATCTTAAAAGAATTTTATTATCTTCCAATTATGTGTAAAGATAGTTGTCAACATTTGTTTTTATAAGATTTTGAGTTCCAAATTTTTCTCCTTCACTCCCTCTTCCCCAAGATAGAAAACAATCTGATATAAGTTATATATGCAAAATCACATTAAATATATGTCTGCACTAGTCATGCTGTGAAAGAAGAATCAGAAAAAAAATCTGGAAAAATAAAAGAAAGTAGAAACAGTATAGTTCAATGTACATTCTGATTCCACAGTTGTTTTGGGTTTTTTGTTTGTTTGTTTGGTTTTTTGTTTTGTTTTGTTTTGTTTTTCTTTTTCTTTTTTTATGGATGTGGAGAGCATTTTCCATCATGAGTTCTTTGGAATTGTTTTGGATCATTGTACTGCTGAGAAGAGCTAAGTCTATTACAGTTGATCATCACACAATGTTGCTGTTACTGTGTACAACGTTCTCCTGATTCTGCTCACTTCACTCAGCATCAGTCAATTTGTCTTTCCAGATTTTTCTGAAATATTCCTACTCATCATTTCTTATAGCACAATAGCATTCCACTACATTCATATACCACAACTTGTTCAGCCATTCCCAATTGATGGGCATCCCCTCGATTTTCAATTCTTTGCCACCACAAAGAGAGCTGCAATAAATATTTTTGAACATGTGGGACCTTTTCTGTTTTTATGATCTCTTTGGGATACAGACCTAGTAGTGGTATTACTAGGTCAAAAGGGTCTGCACAGTTCCATAGCCCTTTGGGTATAATTCCAAATTGCTCTCCAGAATGGTAGGATCAGTTCACAACTCCACCAACAATTCATTAGTGTTCCAATTTTTCCACAGCTTCTCCAACATTTATCATTTTCCTTTTTTGTCATATTAGCCAATCTGATAGGTGTGAAGTGATACCTCAGAGTTGTTTTAATTTGCATTTCTCTAATCAAGAGTGATTTAAAGCATTTCTTCATATGGTTGTAGGTAGCTTTGATTTTATCATTTAAAAACTGCCTGTTCATATCCTTTGACCCTCTCTCAATTGGGGAATGACTTACATTCATATAAATTTGATTTAGGTCCCTATATATTTTAGAAATTAAGCCTTTATCAGAAACACTGGCTGTAAAAACTGTTTCCCAGCTTTCTGCTTTCCTTATAATTGTTGATGCATTGCTTCTGTTTGTACAAAACCTTTTTAATTTAATGTAATCAAAATGATCCATTTGGATGAACTTTTCAACTCTTAGTTTGTTTTAGTACCCTAGGTCCTAGAATCATTTATTAAGAGCTGGATGTGACTTCAAGTATTATTTAGTACATCCTACTTTTACAAATGAGGAAACTGTAGTACAGAAAGTTTATTACTTGCCCCAAATCATACAGCTAATAAGAAGCCCAGCCATGATTTAAACCTAACTTCAAATACAGCACTCTTTCATTGAATCAAATTCAAGCAAGGTCTCCTAATAAATTAGTCCATCAAAATATTAGATATATTGAGGGATTATAATAATAGGAAGGAAAATTATACCCATCCTTGCATTTGAAAAAGACAACTTTGGGAAATACAAAGGATATTCAAGAATCACTGTGTACCAGAGTGCTAGGTCTCAGTCTACTTAAGTTACTATGGAATACAATTCTGTATTTGAATATTTTGATAAATCATGTGACAGTCTCTCACCAATAAATATGAAAAGAATATATATATAAAATTTTCTTAGAGCTTTTCCATTCTATCCTAGAGTTTCTTGTAATTCTAACAGAATATAAGCAGGCATATGTATATGTACACATATATGCATGTATTTGTAATTTTGAGAAAATTATGGAGAATGAGTTTTTATTAGAAGCAAATACTTACAAGAAATGAATAGCCACAGGGGGCAGCTAGGGGGCTCAGTGGATAAAGCACCAGCCCTGGATTCAGGAAGACCTGAGTTCAAATCTGACCTCACACACTTGACACTGTCTAGATACATGACCCTGGACAAGTCACTTAACCCTCATTGCCCCTAAAAAAGAAAAAAGAATAGCCAAATTGGATGTAGTACAATAATCTCAGAAACAAGATTATAAAATATATGTCAGGGTTAAATTTATACAACTTGGAAAGATGTTCAATATAGTAATTTGGCAATAATGTTGTTATATCTATTCACTTCTCCACACTCTCAAAGCCACTCCCCTAGTTTAAGCTTCCATGGCCAAATGTCTAGATTATTGCAGCAGCTGCTTTGCATGAAACTTCCCTATTCTCCAGTTCATAATCCACTATGCTGTCAAATTGATGTACCTTAATCATAGGTATGACCATGCCTTTCCCTAGCTCAAGAAGTGTCAATGGCTCCCTATTATCTCTAAAGTAAAATGTATTCTTTGACACTGACTAGCACATAATGATAATAATAGCTATATACCATTCAAGGATTTGCAAAGTGCCATACAGATATTATCTCATTTAATCTTCACAACAACCCTGGGATCTAGGTGCTTTTATCCCCATTTTATATGTGATGCAATTAAGACAAACAAAGGTTAAGTGACTTGTCCAGGATCAATTATTAACTCACCAGGGATAGATTTGAACTCAAGTCTTCCTGACTCCAGATTCAGCACTTTTCAAGTGCTTCATAAATGCATGTTGGCTGGTTTTACAACCTGAATCAAACTTTTTTTTAAATTTCAGAATGGCCTCAAACTGTTTCCCCCTATGTTCCAACCAAATTGGACTAATTATTGCTCCCCTTACATGGCAGTCCATCTGTTTTGTCAATGCCTTTTCACAGGTTCTCCCTTTTGCTATTCCTCTTAATCTCTGGCACAAAGAATCATCATCTTCCTCTAATATCACAGTATAAATGCCATCTCCTATGAGATCTCCCTGGATCTCCCTCTATGCCTTCCCCCAAATTACTTAGTATTTCCTCTGTATATGTTTTTTGTCAACTTATCTGTGTACATGTTGTTTTCTCTGACAAGAATGTAAGCACTGACTAAAAGGATTTTGTCTTTTTATTCCCAGTTCTTAGTATGGTGCCTCAAATATATTGGGCCTCTGATAAGTGCTCATCAAATGGATCTGAGTCGAATTGGATATAAATTCTCAGTCTTGGGGGGTGGGGGGCTCTGTGTAGGGACAGCTCTTTGTCTCCTCTGTCTCTGCTTTTCTCTCTCCCTCTGTCTCTATTGCTGTCTTTGTTTCTGTCTCTTTCTGTGTCCCTATTTCTATCTCTCTGTGTATCTCAGTCTGTGCATCCCTGTATGTCTCTGTCTCTCCTTGTCTCTGTGTCTGTCTGTCTGTCTGTCTCTCTCTCCCTCTGTTTCTTTCTCTCTGTCTCTCTCCCCTCCACTTTGTTTTATCTAGCATATCAGGGCAGACCTTAAGTATTCTTGGGGGTTTGATGACTGGAATTTTTGTCTATGCATTGTTTCCTGTCCCAGAAACAGCTAATGGCAAGGTGTGACACGAGGGTAGGGCTGCCACCCCTGTTTCTTTTTACATGCAGTCTTAGAAGGTCATTCATGACATGTGTCCAAATTTCCGGTCCTAAACAATCAGGTAGTAAGCATTTATTTAGTGCCTGCTGTATGCCAGCCACTATGCTAAGCATTGGGAATATAAGGAAAGGGAAAAGACAGTCCCCCAAGGAGCTTGTAGTCTGCATGGGGGAGACAACATGCAAATAATTATATACAGACAAGATATGTACAGGGTCTATTAGAGATAATCAACAGAAGCAAAACACTGACTTAGAATCTTGGAACATCATGAACCATGAGATACATTAAGCTGTTGAAATTTTTATGGTGTCTTATAAACCAGGATTAAGGGAGGGTATGCATGTGTGAGTGTGTGTGTGTGTGTGAGTGTGTGTGTGTGTGTGTGTATGTGCATAGTGATGACTACAAAAATTAGTGCTCAGAGTGGGAACAGGGTGAACACCAATGTCATTTATATTTACTTGCCTACTGAGAACCCTATCAACAATTACAAGAATGTCCAAGAAATGGAGAGATGATATCAGAAAAGGATTTGAGTTCCATCATATGGCATGGTAAGATTTATTTGTAGATTCTGTTTCACTTGTGGGAGACTTCTGAGTAGTACATCTTATCTGGGTTGGAAAAACACAATGTATTTTGTAACCTTATTTGTGCATATCAGAAAAATTTGCCTTATCCATTTAATCAAATATATGGTATCATGACTGAGTATGTGCAAAATTCTCATGCACGGTGCATATGATTCTGACTTTAACAGATAACACGAACACTGAGGGTTGTATTTTTTCTCATCAGACTTGTAATCATTTAAAGATGGGATAACATTTTCAAGTGTGTGATACTTTCATTAATCAGACAAGAGCTGCATGTTGAAAAGTCTTTATAAAGCAGATTGCAGATTTCCCTAGTTACTGAAATAAAAAGAATAGCAATCCCCAGGTCTTAGGGAAACACAGATTATGAAAAAAATTCAGAGAAGATATGAATATGAACCTATGTACAGAAACTCTAAAAGGGGAAGGACAATGAACAATGAGAGTGACCCAAACATGAACTAAAGAAGGGAGAATGGCTTAGAAGGTAGTGTCAAAGACTCTGATTTTTTTGAACCAGTAATGCATATACATCTTAGCCAAATTGTCTGAGTGTCCTTTATTCCTAATACTTGGCCCAAAGGAACCCACAGTCAATCACTCATAGTCTGACCATACACAAACAAGGAACTCAGGCCAGGAGTATCCTTCCTCCAAAACTACACTGATCCAACTTGGTCTACTTCTTTTCTACTCTTAAGATGGTTATATTCTGAGCAGGAAATAGAATTAATTGATAGCATATTGGGCTTGATCTTAGGAAGTCCATGGTTATAACTCCCACCTTAAATACTTACTAGCTCTGTGATTTGGGGCAAAACACTAAAAATCTTAAGGTCTCAGTTTCCTCATCTTTAAAATGAGGGCTTTTGGACCTCCAAGGTTCCTTATTGCTCTAAATCTATGATCTGAGTAGCACTAAAAACAGCAGTAGAAACCCTTTCACATCCTTATTTTAAGTGTGATCTGCAGTTAGACTTAGAATAGGAGAAATGACAGCTCCTTCCTCAGAGCTGATGGCTGCAAGAAGCTGCCTTCCTGATCCCACAGATTTGAATGCCCCATATTCTTTGTCAGAGTCTTCAGTGAGATTCTCAAAATATGAAATTCTAATAATATAGACCAAATATTTTTTATGAAGAAAGTGAAGACAGGGGAAGCTAGGTGGTGCTGTGGATAGAGCACTGGCCCTGGAGTCAGGAGGACCTGAGTTCAAATGCGGTCTCAGACACTTGATACTTACTAGCTGTGTAACCCTGGGTAAGTCACTTAACCCCAATTGCCTTAAAAAAAAAAAGTGAAGACAAATGGTTACTTGATGAAACTAAAATATATCACTCAGTTCTCGCCATACTCGACAGCAGGCAAACTTTTTTAGCTCTTTGTCAGAAGACTAGCTCTCATGGAGGCATTGTTCCCTCTGAACCTGACCCTGCCTTATCCCCTGGCTTATAAATTGTGTTTTACATCTTGCTTTCCGTGCCATAAGTTCTTTGAGGGTATTTGTATTTGCTTGTATTTGTTTCCCCAACACTTCAGATAGTACCTTACACAAACAAGTCACTTAACAAATTATTTATTAATATATGAATCTAAAATTCATCTAGAAGAAAAAATCAATAAGTTCAAAAGAAATAATGGGCTGAAATAGAAATACAGGGGGCCTCAGGGTACCACATATGAGACAAACTACCAATCAGCAATCATAAGATGAATACTGATTAAACAATAGAAAAGGTGATTAATGAAAAACATTGTGAATAAGACTTGGCACAAAACAAATATATTACTATAATGTTTGAAAAAATTCAAGGACACCAAATTATTGAAGTAAGAAATCACTATTTAAAAATGTCAGAGAGAACGGAAATTAGTTGGCAGAAATTAAGTTTAGAACAGCATCTTACATTACATAGTACTTTAATCCTAAAATAACATCTGAATCAAATATAAAATGTTATGTTGGTAAAAAAAAAATTAGAAGAAAAGAGAAGGCAATATTTTTCACAGATATGAGTGGAGGGGGTGGTTGACCAAACAAAATGTTTATTTGCTTATATAAAATTGAAAAGAAACTTAAAGTGCTTAAGAACCATTATAAATGCAATAACCAATAATGACATCACAAGGCTGATGATGAAGCATGTTTCCTATCTCGCAGCAGAGACATGATGGGCTAGAGGTCCAGAAATAATCATATTGATGTTGTTAATGTATTAATTTGTGTTTCTTGAATATACTATATTTTTTTACAGAGTAGAGTTTCTTTGGGAGGGCTGGAGGGAAGGCATAGTGGATAGTGATATTGATGCAAAAATATAAAAAAAGAAAACAATTTTAGTGAAATTTTATTTATTTTATCTACCTATTTATTTGTTCATTCATTCATGTATTCATTATTCACTTATTTATTCATTCATTTATTTATTTACTTGTTTGTTTTTTTTTGGGGGGGGGAAGCAAGGCCATGAGGTCTAAATGACTTGCCCAGGGTCACACAGCTAGTAAGTGTCAAGTGTCTGAGGCCTGATTTGAATTCAGGTCTTCCTGAACCCAGGGCTGGTGCTTTATCCACTGAGCCACCTAGCTGGCCCCAGATTATTTTTTTTAAACACACCAAAGTAAAAGAAGTTTGGCAGGAAACAGACAAACAGATCATTTTGTTTCTATCATATTAAGTTTTTTATGAAATTCAAAAAAGAAATTATACATAATAGAAGTCACCTAGACTCAAAATTTAGGCATCATCTTCAATGCTCTACTCTTTCTCATATGCATAGCGAATCAATTTCCATGTCTTATTGATTCTAACTTCATAACACCTCTTGTGTATGCCTCTTTCTCTCCCTGAGAATCTCACCACCCTTGTGCAGGCCATTATCATTTCATTATCATTTCATATTGTAATATGTCTCTGTTCTATCTCCCTGTCTCAAATATCTCCCTACTCCAGTCCATACTGCATTCAACTAAGTGATCCTCCTAAAACACTTTTGACCATGTCTTCTCTTATACACTAAACTCCAAGAGCTCTCTATTAACTTCAGAAATAAATATATAATAACCTGTTGGAATTTTTAAACTATCTACGAAATGGCCCCTTTTGACCTTTCTAAACTATTTACATATTACTCTCTTCCACATATTCTGAGCACCTTGCTCTTTCTAACACAAGACTCTCCACCCCCCACTTTTTTTCATTTGTACTGGTTCTATCCCATTCTTGGCATTCTCTGTCTTCTACTTTCTGCTTTGTGACTTTCTTGGCTTCCTTCAAATCCCAGGTAACCTCTCATCTTCTCTAAGAATCCTTTACTTATCTTCTTTGATGCTAAAGTCTTCCTTCTGTCATTATCTCCAATTTATCCTGTACATATCTTATTTTTACAGTTATCTATCTACATAGTGACTTCCCCGATCAGAGTGAGACCTCCTTGGGAGCAGGGACTATTTATTTTTATTTTTCCTTTTCTTTGTATCTCCTGTGCTTAGCACAGTATCTGGCTAATAAAAAAAAAGTCTTCTTGAATGACAGAGACGGAAGATCATTCTATGCAATGTTACCTGTTGTTTCTTAGAGAGAAAAGCAAAATTCTTCATCCGATCAGAATTGGAGAAGTTGTTATCCACTTTAGAATAAAGGGGCCATTGTTTTGTTTTGTTTTGTTTTCCTAAAAGAGGTTAACACTATTTCAGCCTAAAGGTGGAAAGAATGGCTGCCATTACAGATTCTGCTGAGGAATAATTCCATCGAGACAGCTTGGAAGCAGAGTACCAGAGAAGTCACAGTGTGAATTGACTAGTTTTCCCGTAATGTCACTTTCAGTGAGGTGATAAGTACAACATGGATTCCTTAGGTTTAGCAACAGAGTATCTGTTCAACCAAGAAGTTAAGTTAATGAAGAAAATTGTATGGACATTTCTTGAGACAGAAAAAAAAGACATTGATGTGTATATTTCCAGATATTTGAATTATACTAAATATATGGCTTTTCCTCACTCATCAGATTTCCTACTATATTTCCGTAATAGATGCCCGCTTTCATGTACAGATACTGAGTACATTAGAGGAGCAATATGGTCCTGCTGTTTATATGTCCTTGAATGTAATATTTGTCCTTCCTTTGCCTTATATCCCACCCGTGCGATTATGATTATTAGTGCTGCTTTGTCCTTAGTGTTAGATAAATGGTTACATTTAAGATCTAATATGTCACAGTTGTGAATGGCTGAATTTGTGTAAACAGAACAGCACTGGTAGAGGTTCAAGAGTTATAATGACAACTAAAGGGAAAAATATCCCCCCACAAAAGGACAATCCCTAAGATCCTGAGGGAGTTTGAACATGGCTATATGATTCTTGTCTTTCTCTGGGAACCCCGACTAACCAATGTGAAAGCAGGCTGGGGTGAGTTAGTGTGGAGACCATGATAGTCATGCCATACAGATGTTACATTGGTAAATGACAGTGAAAAAAGTGGAATTACTAAACTTCTATTTTGTCATTAAGAAAATTCATCTTCAGGTTGATTAAGATTCAGTTAAATTGTACCAAATTTCCTCATTTGTAGAAAGAGGGAGTTATCTAGATAGTCTCCAAATTCCCTTTTAGATTAATTTATAATTTTAGGATATATTAAGAAGCTACCATGTACAAAATAGTAGGAATACAAAGACAAAAACAGGCAAGTCCTTATACCCAAGGACTTTAGAGTTTGCCAGTGTATACAGGTTTTATGGAGCCAAATAAAGACAAGGGAGTTCAAGGAAGACATATACATTAACTACTAGAGGATCAGGAAAGGCTGCACAACACTCCCCAAAGCAAACCAAAACAATATGACACAACAAACATGCCTTAAATATGCAGTCAGAAATTGTAGTCAGTACTGGGGATACAAGAAACCTACCATAATCCCTATTTTGAAATAACAGAATCTAGTTGAAAAGACAAGACACATATACAGGAAACAATCGAATTAGAGCATGGCCAAGTCAGTCAGCTTTTTAGAAGTCAACTAATCCAACCTCCTACCCCATGCAGGACTGTTATCTGCAACATGACTATTACACAGTCATCTAGTCTCTGAATATTTTAGTCCATGGCTCCTAAGGCAGTCTGTTCAATTGTTGGCTAATTCTAATTGTTATAAAGTTGGCTCAATCAATATATCAGTGTAGTATAACAATTAAATACTTCAGGAGAAGAGAAGGTTCAGAGCAACCCTCTTTGAGGTTGTGAACAAGAATAATCTTAGATGTTAGGGAAAGGAGTTCTGTAGGCTCAACTTTGAAGAATTTAGATAGGTAGAAAGGAGTAAGGAAGGTAATTAGAGGTGAGCATCTTCACATTACACCATAAGTAGAGCTGTGTAAAAATGTATCCACATGCAATAGTGTAAAGACCACATGATCTGGATCACATTTCAATTCAATTCAGTCCAAAAAAACCCATTTATTTAATCCCTTACCAAAGGAAAAGCATTGTGTGTGGTTCTTGAGATACAAAGACAAGAGTAAAATATCCTTTGCTCTTAAGGAGGTTACATTCATCAAGGGGTGAGGTCCTACGTGGGTGGGGTGCTTGTAGAATGAATAACACAACACCTGCACAGGTAATTATTATGTATGTACAAAATAATACAAATAAATTCTAAGAAAGAGAAAGTGCCGTTAACTAAAGGTGACTGTGAAGGCTTCCTTGAGGAGGTAGCACCTGAGCTGTGACAGGAGAATTTAAAGATGTTAGTGGTGGGAAATAAGGATAAATAGTTTGAACCAAATTAGATAAAGGAGAACTTTGAATACCAGCATGAGGACATTGGAAGTGATCTCATAGTCACCAAGGAAGCACTAAATATCTGGGTACAGGTTGGTGGTGATATAATCTTAGTCTACTATCCTGAGAACTAACCACAGGAGACATACTTCCCAGCAAAAAAAAAAATCTACATACTTTTTGACCAAGTGTAAAAAAATAATATTTATCATCAATATCAAGGACATAATCGAACCCCTGAAAAGCTGCATGGAACCTCATCACTATGGAGCTAGATCTCCGCGGGAGCCTATAATGAGATAAACTTCCAACCCTAAGACATCCTGACATTGGGCACCAATAGCAGGGGATCAGAGAAGGAAAGCTGATCTTTTTCCCTGTCCTCCATCTAGGCCTCTCACCCTTCCCCTTCATATCACCTAAGGTGATGATCTCCAACACTTCTCCTCACTCACTCCCATATTAAAATCATTTACAGTAATGATAGAAACTTGATTTAAGTATGGAAAGCACTGGGCATAATAATGTCTTCAAGAAGTAGAAAGATAATTTATACACTGGAATTTTTAGTAACACTTGGGTCAAAGGGAGTGAATCAGATTTGGGACTGCTACTTAGGTGGAAAATCTGGAACCCATTTAAACACAGAGGAGATAATGAAAAATTCCCAACCCACTTTATCTTTAGAGACCTATGAATTTTATTGCACAGTAAGATACTTGCAGGTAAATCATAAAAAGCATAAAGAATAGAGTGTTGGACTAGAGTAAGGAAGACTTGAGTTTAAATCTTGCCTCATCTACTTACTGTGTGACCCTCGGCAAATCATTTAACCCAATTGGCTTCAGTTTCCTTATTTGTAAAATGAGCTGGAGAAGGAAATGATGAACCATTCCAGTATCTTTGCCACGAAAACCACAAAAGGAATCATAAAGAGTCAGACACAACTGAAAAATGACTGAACAACAACAGGCTGTTCTGTGACAAAAGCAAATAAACAAAAAAAAAAAAACAACCACAGAAGCTGAGATTTTACTGCCATACATATGTGTTACCTTGTACAATCTTTCACTGAGTTCTTCTTCACATTTCTAACTTTAATCCTGCCCCTTCTTGTTCCTACTATGAAAATAGAAAACAAATAGAGATAATTTTAGAATCAAAAGAGACCTTACAGATGGCCAAATCTCCAGATAGGATGTAACTGAGTCTCATAGAGGATGCATAGCATACCTAGTATCACTCAGATAACAGCAGAGCTGGGCCCAGAAACCATTCTCCCATGCCCAGTCCACTGTGATTCCACCCCATTCTGCTGCTTCTTCTTCATCCTAACAATAGCCAGACAATGTTTATTTCTATGTTTCCCACCCTCTAATTTGAGTTGAAAAAAAATAAGAAAAAAATTTATTTCCCTACATAATTTCCTCCCCCTGCTATTTTCCCCCACTATTTTGAAATGGAACAACAGCTGCTCTGGGAGAATCCTCTGGGGCTTTAAGAGCATCAATCAGTTTCAACAAAAGGCGGAGATAGGACTACAAAAATCTTCCTTTAAAGTGCTTTCCTATTTTTTTCATTATAACTTCATTATTTTTGCAGGGGCACTTTTTTTCTTTCCCCTGTAAAGATAAAGGCCTAAGGCAGGGTAAAGAAAGGGTTAAATTAAAGGACCATCAAGTAGCACCTTCCTGATTGCCAACATAGATAGATACAGTCAGCTAGTATATTAGTCAACTTCATCCATCCAAGTCCTTTCACCTGCCTTCTCTTCAATCAATAAGCCAAACAGCAACCCTTATTAAACACTCAAGATTTGAAAAAATAATGATACAGTCATTGCCCTCAAATAAATTACACTATGTGGGAGGAAAAAAAAAAAGCAAGTACACATTAAAAACACATTACAGATACATATGTAGATACATACATACATATGTGTGTGTTTGGACTTATAGACACACAAACACACTTGTGTGTATAGTAAAGAAAAACAAATGGAGGAGTTACTAGTAGCTTGGGAACATCAGGAAAGATCTGAAATAGGAAGTGGCATTTAGGGTTTACTTTGAAGGAAGCTAGCAATTCTAAGAGATGGAATTAATGAGGGAGGGAATTTCAAGCAGAGGGCTCAGCCTATGCAAAAGCACTGAGAGGGGAAATAGGAAGTCCTGTGTGAAGGGCAGGAAGCAGGCAAATTTTATTCAACTATAATATTCATGAAGGGAAGAAATGTGAACTAGGTCTGGAAAGGTGAGCAAGAGAAATATTGTAAAAAGCTGTAAAGGTCAAAGAGTTTATATTGGAGATCAATTTTTCAGTTTCTCCTGTATATGACTTGTTTGTACATAGCTGCTTGTGTGCAATCATAACTACCTGTCATCTGTGTTTGTCTCAGCTTTATTATTTGATAAGTTCTATGGGAGCAAATATGTTTTCTAAACTTTCTATCTTTCCCAGTATCTAGCTGTGTTCTATGTACAATAGAAGTTTAATAAACATTTAATGAATTCAATTAAATGGTTAACTTTCTACAGGTAGACTTAGTTATGGTACTCATTTGAGGTCCTTATAATCTTTAAAAACTTAGTAGAGCAAAAGAAACAGGGAGTTAAGTCCAAAACAGTTGATTGGTTCTGTTGCATTTGTATATATCTATTATATCTTAACTTTCTCCTCTCCTCTCCTCTCTTCTCTTCTCCTCTCCTCTCCTCTCTTCTCTTCTCTTCTCCTCTCCTCTTCCCCAAACAGGCTTACACGCAAACACTAACACTTTCACACAGGCAAAATTGTACTTCTCCTAAAACATGTCTTCCTTCACTTCATCCATTTATTAAGACGGTTAGATGGCATAGTGGATCGAATTTCCCACCTGGAATCAGCAGGAACTGAGTTTGAAACTTGCTTTAGATAGCCTTTAGCTGTGTGACCCTGGAAAGTTACTTAATCTTTCTCAACTTCAGGTTGTTGGTTTTGTTTTTTCATTTGTAAAATATGGATGATAATAACTCTTACCTCACAGGATGGTAGTAAGCATTAAATAAGATGCTATGTGTAAAGTTCTTTTCAAACTTTAAAGTATTATGTGAATGATAGCTATTAAACCGAATTCCCATCATTGATTATGGATCTTATTTAAAAAACAGAAAAGTTTTAGGGCTTGATGGAATCAGCATGGTGCTATATTCAAATAGGAGTATCTTATGGATGGGGGATGAGCCAATGCTTTTGTTGAACATCAATCTCTGTCTTATAACAGCATGATACTAATAATCAGAGGATCATTGAACAAAGTAATTTCTGTTGGTGAATTTATCAGGGAATCTTTTACACTCTTACATGTAATAGGAACATCATGTTGGAGGATAGACTTTGGGCTTACAGTTTAATCAAATGGTTTGCTTTTGTAGTCAACAAATAAATACAGTTTCATACTACTTTCTCTGGATCATTCATTCAATTGTGTGACAATAAAGCTTTGGCCTGTCATATAACATAATTTTGAAAGCCTGTCTATTCCCTTATTTTTCATGAAAGGTGCCCTCAATACGTGTGTAACTACTTCTTAGGAAGACAATTTTCCAAAACTTGACTTTTTCCCACTTCTCACTATTCTATGAGATCATATCTACCTTGCTGTTCCATAAGATTTTTATAACTGAGTTTACTTTCTAATTTTATGTTTCTCTTAGCTGCCATATTGACATTAATTTCATTTTCAGGAATGAAGTTTTCTTTTGTGGATTTTTAAAAAAAAATTCTTTCTGTCTAAAATGTTTTTAGACTTTTTTGATTTCTAATTGTGGGAATTTCCTTAGTTTAGTAAAGTTCATTAGGAAATAGTAATAATCTGCCAGTGTGTTCCTTTATCTGTTTTACATTTTTCAAGGTTGATGAATTCTTTAACAAAAAGTCTAGGTAGAATTCCCTTCAATATAGAACATATCTGGGGAAGCTAGGTGGCTCAGTGGATAAATCACCAGCCCTGGATTCAGGAGGACCTGAGTTCAAATTTGACGTCAAACACTTGACACTTACTAGCTGTGTGAACCTAGGCAAGTCACTTGACACTCATTGCTCTGCAAAAAAAAAATTATATATGTATGTATATGTATATACATATATGCATATATATAACATATCTTCTTATTTTTATTTTTCTACCTTGATGCTAATTTTTACCTTTACTCTAAGTCAATTTTCTGACTATACATAGACAGTTTATTCAGAAATTATTTCAGTATTAATAACCATTTGATACCTGTATATTAAGATAGTTAATTTCATCTTTTTTACACATTATTATGCATTTGCTTTTTCTAATACATCACTACTTTATTGAAATTTTTCATGATATATGGGTCTAAGTTTTTTGTGTTATTTAAAATCTTTTTGTCTATGTTATTGTCGAGCCATATTTTCTGCGTTCTTTTGTTTTTGTTTTTGTTATTGTTTTTGTTTTTGTTTGGTTTTGTGGTGGGGCAATGAGGTTTAAGTGACTTGCCCAGGGTCACACAGCTAGTAAGTGTTACAGGTCTGAGGCCACATTTGAACTCAGGTCCTCCTGAATCCAGGACTTTATCCACTATGCCACCTACCTGTCCCCGAGCCATATTTTCTAACAATTGCGTTATCTCTTTCCTCCTGCCCATGTTTAGATTGTTCCATGTTTTTTTAAAGTTATGTACATATTTATGGTTGCAAAAGGTATCCTAGATTTTTTTTCATTGACAAGCATTTGATTTTTCTCCTGCCAACCTCTCCTACTTGCTGAAAAAATAAAAGAAACCACCCTTCTAAAATATGCAAATAAAATTAATTTTCACATTGGCTATATCCAAAAATATATGCTTCATTCTGCACCAAGTCAATCACTACTGTCAGTAAATGGTTCACTGTTCAATCTAATTCTAAACTGTAAGCTCTCCTTACAAATCCTATTTTCATTTTTTGTATGGTTCCCATCTTACTACTTTTCTGCTCCAGGTACTTAAATATATAAGAATAGCCATTAGGGGATAATAGAAAAATGACCTAAAAATTTGAATGTAATACTTCCAGGCACACATTGATCATGGTCCTGCTGTGTCAGCACAACAAGTTATATCTGACTCTCTATGAATGTCTTATGGAAGTACTATCACTCTGCCACCTTATGTTCCTTAATGAATATTGAGTAGTTTTATGTCATACAAGCACACAGAATGTTAGAGTTGTAAGCAAACTCAGAGGTCATCTAGTCCAATCTGAACTTGATCAAGAATCTATTCCTCTATAACATATTATGTATTTAGTCTTTCTTGCAAACTCTCAAGTGAGTCTTTTATGTTAGATTCCTTTTTTGCATTGTATAGTCTATGTTTCAGGGTGCCAGGAGTTAATTTCCCTCAAACCCTCCTCCCACATAACACACACACACACACACACACACACACTCACTCACTCACTCACACACTCACATATTATTGTAAAATATTTATCATAAATGTGTGCTGCTCCACTGTGTGACAATTCAAGAGAGAGGGAATTCCTGTGATGCCATATGCCAATATTATTTGTATTATCTATTAATCTCTCCCAGTCAATTTTATTTGCTAGTTAATTATTTATTGGATAGTTACATTGTTAAAAAAAAACTATGGGGATAATAAAAGGGCAGGATACTTTTAAAAATCTAATGAGTAAAAATATTAATCAATATATTTTAGCAGTCTAAGAGCAATAATGCACTGTTGTATAGTAGGTTATATGTCTATTGATCTGGTTGGAGACTCTAAAAAAGAAAATATATGTCTAGTATAATTTAAGCTTAGACAAAGGTTTACCCAGTTATTAGATGTAGTGGCTAATTGTCTACTGTTTTCTCTAGGCCTTGGGTTTCATGGAAAATAAATTTCACATATGCATATAGAAGTAGTGAAATAAAGAAGAGATATTGATTCAAGTCCCAAAGAAAACCTTTGGTAATTATAAAGTGGTGTGGTTCTGAATTAACTGTTTCTTATCAACATAGTCTAAATGGAAGAGAGTTTCTAATTCTTCAATGTAGTAAAACAGAGGACCAGGGATTATCCTAGATCTTGACTGTGTAGATGACCATTTGGACTGTGTTCACTTACATCCCAGTTACTATGTTGTTCAAAAGCAGTGTCAGTCAGAGATTAGGGTCAATGGCTTTTCACCTTGCTTTGGTGACATTTACAACTCAATGAAACTTGATGACATTCCCCTAAGCTTTTGCTTGTTATAGCTGTTTTTGTTGTTTCTATTATTGCTAATGACATTGCTATTTTCCCCTGACATTCAATCCTATATTCTTCTGAAGAAGCTATTCTTTTTTGGACGGATAGTTCATTAATAAGTGCAATTGCCATCTGCCTTGTTGCATCTTAAATTATCCAGTAATTACTTTGTGTATTCATTTGCAATTTTAGAAATTAAGCTTTCAAAAAGATTTTTTCCCCTTTATTGTCAGGTAGAGCTCCAAGTGTAATCTTTAATCACTCAGGCTCTGAGACTCACTTGTGACTTAGCTGTAAACTCACTGGGATACAAATGAAACTGTATTTAGCTCTAAGAAAGCACTGCTACTTGTTTCAAGTTCTAGGGGGTTATCAGATTGTACTATCATCTTTCCTAAATTCTTTGTATCTTGAATATTTTGGGGGAAAGAATCAATAATTGGCTTTTTTCCACTTTTGCTTTCAAGAAAAAAATAACAGGGAACAATTGAATTCAGTTTAATGTGGATTTGGATATTTTTGCTTGCTGTATCCTAGATTCTGAGTAGAAGTGGGGAGGATTTGAAAGTATTTTAGTAGTCACCCTAGCTTAATTCTGTTTACAGAAGTCAGGGGTACCTACATGTCTATAAAGATGTATCTCTTTCAATTTCATCCAAGATTTCTGTCTATATCTACTGCCAGAGCCGCTTAAGAAAAATCTATGTCTTTGGCAGCAAAATCCTGAAACAAACAATTCCTGTACATTCCTTTCAGACTAAAATAATAATCAGTCTTCTTGTAACCAGGTTCTTTTTTTTTTTTTTTTTTTTTTTGCAGGGCAAGGAGGGTTAAGTGACTTGCCCAGGGTCACACAGCTAGTAAGTGTCAAGTGTCTGAGACCAGATTTGAACCCAGGTACTCCTGAATCCAGGGCCGGCGCTTTACCACTGCGCCATCTAGCTGCCCCCATAACCAGGTTCTTTTCCATATGAATATCATTAATACATGACTTGTACTCTGCTTGAATTCTTATTAAAATATGCATATCCTACAGAGGGAAATGGCACGAAATTGTTTTTATTTGGGACCCAAGCTTTGGGCAAAGTGAAGTATTTCAAGAAGTTCTTCAGCACCATTGTTCCTAATACACTAATCATTCTATTACATTAGAGGACAATGTGGCAAGCATTAGATTTACTACATATTTAACATATTTACTACATATTTAACATACTACATATTACTACATATTTAATTTGTATATATGTTATGCATAATTATATACATATATAGTGTCTCCCCTATAGACACTAGTCTTTGAAGGGAAAGAGTTTCATTTCTGTACTTGTTATCCCAGGTCGTACCATTAGAAACCTGAGTTTAGGTCCTGATTCTGCTATATATCACCTGTGTGCTGTTGTTCTTGTTGTTGTTGTTGTTGTTCAGTCATTTTCAGTTGTGTCCAATGTTTCATGACTCCATTTGGGATTTTGTTGAAAGAGATAATGGAGTGTTTTGCCGTTTTCTTGTCCAACTCATTTTACAGGTGAAGAAGCTGAAAAAATATGGTTAAGTGACTTGACTAGGGTCACACAGCTAGCATCTGAGGCCAGATTTGAAGAAGAATCTTCCTGACTGCAGGCTCTACCCATGTGCCTCCTAGCTGCCCAAATAAGTGTGTAGCCTTGGATAAATCACTTCATCTCTCTGAGCCTCGGTTTGTAAAATAAGAGGGGATGGACAAGATGATTTCTAAGGGTTCTTCCATTTATAAATCTAGGCTCCTATGAACTGAATCCTGTGAAATAGATTATAGGAATGTGTAGCTGGAAGAGATATTTGAGATCCTCAGCCTAGTCCAATGTCTTTGTTTTATCAATGAGGTTATAGGCTTTAAGATCTTAAGTGACTTGCCTCAAATCACAAAGTAAATATCTGAGCCAGAAACCTACTTGTCTCTAGACTTCAAATACAGGGATCTACCTACTGTTTCCTTCTGCTTCTCTATAAACTTCAGTAGCTCCCTGTTAGCTCTAGGATCAAATACAATCTTCTGTCTGGCACTTTAAGTCTTTCACAGGCTGACCCCAAACCTATCCTTCTAGTCATGTTACATATTAATCCCATAATTCTAGTTGGAAGAAGGAAGACACTAAGCAGTTATATAGGACCTACTATATGCAAAAGGGGCAGCCAAATGGCACAGTGGATAGATTACTGGACCTGGAATCAGAAGGATATGAATTCAAATCAAGCCTTAGACACTAGCTGTGTGGACTTGGACAAGTAAGTCACCCCTGTTGGCCTCATTTTCTTCATATGTAAAAAAAGTTAGAGAAAGAAATGACAAATCATGCCAGTATCTTTGCCAAGAAAACCCCAAATAGGGTCACAAAAAATTGAACTCAACTGAACAACAACAAAAAATATACCCAGCAACATCCTAAGCACTTTACAAATATTATCTCATGGGACCTCATTATTCATCTCTGTCTCTTAAATCACTATTTTCCACCTAAGGTTAGCCCACACACCATCTCCTATATAACTCTTTTCTCATCCTCATTTAGCTTCTAGTGACCTCTCCCTGTCAAAAATTACTACATATTTAATTTGTATATACGTTGTGCATAATTATATACATATATAGTGTCTCCCCTATAGACACTAGTCTTTGAAGGGAAAGAGTTTCATTTCTGTACTTGTTATCCCAGGTCGTACCATAGTACCTGGAGTGTAGTAGGTTCTTAAATGCTTGGGGATCAATTGATTGAAATTGATTACAAATGTCATAAATTCCTTGACACTACAAATTAAACAACTTAGGGCACCTCTTCCAAAAAGAATACATGTTTAAGCAGGGGTCACTATTCTCTAGATCACCCATGTGTAGATATTATTTTTTGTGAACATTATAGAAATAAACAATTTATATAACCAGAACAATTAACTAGTCAGTATGGGCTTTTATTCTATTCATCTTTGTGTATTCACACACACACACACACACACACACACACACACACACAGGCAAGGCTACAGAAAGTTTAAATCCTCATACAAAACTATCTATTTTTACATAGATGATATCTACATCCAGCTACCCTAAACATTTTTTCAGCTTTTGTTTTTGTGCTCTGCCGAAAAGCTATTTGTTATCTCCCTAAAGACAAAATGTAGATATTAAGTTTGCTGCATGAAATGCGCACTTTGGCAGTTTTCCACAAAGGTGGATTTTTTTTTTGAGGGTAAAGAGCAGCTGATCATATTCATATAACCCCCAGTGTGGACACACTCTGTTGGTGGTAACTGAATATATAGTGCAGCTTGGGAGACTTTTTCTTTTTTTTCCTCTCCTCCCTCCACCCAAGTGTTGATAATTACCAACCTATATTAGGAGCACCTTGGTGGTCAAGCCAAATTTCTCTTAGGAAGGGGAGGGAGCTGTCTACTCTACTAGGGGGTGAGGGGGCGTGCTTTCCCGGGTGATTAGATCTGGGAAAGTGGATCTGTTTTCATTCTGGAGATGTGGAGTGCTGCAGTCACGCCTCTCACTGCCAGCCCCGCACTAGGATCATAATCAGTCACTATGAAAACTCATTAGCTGCACAGCCATGAGTCCTCCACTGCTGAAGCTGGGTGCTGTCCTCAGCACCATGGCCATGATCTCAAATTGGATGTCCCAAACTCTCCCATCTTTAGTGGGACTGAACACCACCAGGCTTTCCACGCCAGACACTCTAGTAAGTAACTCGGCCGTGTTTAGAGATCTCAGGGGGTTTCCGGTTGCTCAACTCTTTTGCTATTTGTGGTAAACCACAAAGATTGAGGTTGTCTATTTGCAGGTCTGCTTTCTAGCTAGTAATTTCTGGACTGTAACTCTATTCATGTATGTTTCTCTGTGATTACAGTTTTATACTTACACACACAGGGACAAATGTGGGCTGGTTCTTTTATTGTAAAAGAGAATATTAAACTAGTCTCATTAAATTCTTAGAAATGAGAAGCTTCAACAATATTGATAAGAAGTTTCTATATTTAATGAGGTTTTTTTTGTTTTTTAAAAAGAAATACAGTGTTTGTTATTATTTAGCTCCAGTTTTTTCCTCAATCAAATAAATATGTGCTGTTTTCTTTTAGTGTGAGGCATAGTACAATACCTTAGACTTTTTTTAGCTTCCTGCCTTATGTAGTTTTATTATTTTCAGCAAGTTCTTTCACGGGTTGTAATTTCTGAATTCCTTTGCAAGGAGCGCAAGCAAATCAATATCATGGTAAATAATAATGATTAATATAACTAAAAACCTGAACAATTCTTAGTGTGTCCTTAGAACCTTTAGGTGGGTTAAGAGATAACACAAATGAGAACTGATTCAAATTTTAGGAGCATCTTCTATGAATGTTTGACCCTTTGTAAAAGATCTTTACATCTACAATCTTAAGAAGTTTCCATTCACCTAAAATGAAAGGGAAAGTGGTTTCATAACTCTCTCCACATCCTTGCAAAAACTCTGAAAATGTGCTTAATTTTCAGGTAACTATACTGTAAATCTTACAGAAGAAAAATGAAAATCACAGGTTATTCAAACCAGATCACTTATAGAACCCTCCCCCCACCCACACTGCTCAACCACAGAAACACACAAATTTTGGGTAGACAATGTTATTGCTATTGAATGAAGGCTAAAAAAAAAAACAGTGAAAGATTTGTGGATTTTGTTTCCATTCTGGCATTCTAGTTTGTTGGAAATAGTGAAATATTAAGCAAAAAGTGGCATATGGTTTCTAAGACTTTATGGTAGCTTTTAATGATTACTAATTTATCAATCAATACTTAATTAACAAATTGGGTGTAGTCAGACCAAACTAATTGCATAATGTGTCAGAATCTCCCAGTGTTTGAGGCACACTCTGGATATCAAGTGCATAGTGGATTCTTAACTTTCTCTTTCAGGTCACTTGGTGTAAGCAGAGCCAGATTTTATACAAGTTGGGAGGGAAAAAAAGGTACATCCCTAATGAACAACTATGAATTAAGGCGGGCTAGAAGCAAAAACAGGCTTTTGGACCCAAATAATTAGATCTAATTTAAAAGTCAAGATAAGTAAATTTAAAACTTATTGAACCAGGGTCTCTCATTGCCAAAACACTTAGTCATAAGATGAACATATTAACCACTGAATTAACTCCTTCTAACCAGCTGTCTATAATTTAATAAACACTTTAAATCATCCATATATTTTTACACTATTTTAAACTGACAGCTAAGTTCTTTGTGTGTGTGTGGGGGGTGTGTGTGCGTGTGTGTGTGTGTGTATGTGTGTGTGTGTACAAGTGTGGGTACAAACAAGTGTGTTGGTTTAATTTTGCGTGGATGGCTAGGGAGAGGCTAGCTATGGGATAGAGCAGGTAGGATGAAATATTAAACTACAAAGGAAGGAGAAAAAAATGAATTTCTAAAATGATTATCATTAGTTGACTAGAACCTCTAGGATATTTGCAAGCACCATGGAGTTATTTTTTCTTTCATTTTTCATTAGCTTGCCTTTGGATTAAATGATAAAAGGCAATGTATAATTTCTGTGCATACACTAATCTTGAATTGTGACAGTCCTTTGAGCCAGGAAACAGCAATAACACATGAATCATAGAATCATAGATTGAGTGATGGATGGGACTTTACATATAATAAGGCCCAACCTCCTCATTTTGCACATGAGAAAACCGAGGGCCAGGAAGCTTAACAGATTTGTCCAGTATAACACAGGTAGTATTAGAGGTGGGATTCAGTCACCCCATATTGGCCAGGCAATGTGTTATGTGCTGAATATATAAAGAAAGGGAAAAAACAGTCCTTACCCTCAAGGAGTTCAAAATCTAGACAGCAAATAGACAATTATGTACAAACAAGCTATATACAAGTTAAATATTAAATAATTAATAGAGGACAACCACTAGAACTTAAGATTGGGGGTGATTCAAACCCAGGACAGGTGATTCTAATGTCTATCCTCTATGGCACATTGTGTAGTAGTCAGTGTCAGAATTGGAGATGGGAAACCAAATTAGAAGAGGATTCTGTTGACACCATTTGTGAAAATATACCACCTGTGAAATGGAATTATTCATGTGGGTGGGTGAAATACTTTTGAGAGAGGCAACATGGTGTAAACTTCCAGCAGAATGTAAAAATCCTTTAGAGTACATGCTCTACCTCTCTGTCTCTGTCTTTCTGTGTCTATGTCTCTGTCTGGCTGTGTGTCTCTCTGTATATTTCTGTGTCTGTCTGTGTGTCTCTGTCTTTATCTCTCTTTCTCTCTTTGTCCCTCTCTGTCTCTCTCTCTCTGCCTCCCTTCCTTCTTCCCCCTTCTCTCAAAGTCTCTCCCTCCCTCCTTTCCTTGCTCATCTCTTCCTTTCTCTTCCTCTTCTCTCTCCTCTTTCTCCATATCTCTACCTCCTTCTCCTCTCTTCCTCCCTTTTTCTACCTCCTTCTTTCCACCTTTACAATCCTTCCCTGCCTTCCTTTCTCCTCTCTAGTTTTCTCCCTTCCCTCTTTCCCTTCCTCCCTCCTTCTTCACCCTGGCAATCTGTCTCCCCCCGTTTTCTTTCTCCCTTTCTCCTCTCTCCCCATCTCTCTCTGTCTGTCTCTGTCTCTGTCTCTCTGTTTCTCTCTGTCTCTGTCTCTCTCTGTCAGTTTCTGTCTGTCTCTGTCAGTTTCTGTCTGTCTCTCTGTCTCTCTGTCTCTCTCTCTTCCCTTCTCTTCCTCTTAATTTTCTCAACATCTTGAAAACTTGGCCAAGTTATTTTATCCTTCTGTTGGGCTCTGGGTATTCATATTTCCATCTATATACTTTGGAACATCAGCATTCCATCTATGTTGAGGGGAGAGAGGTTAGAAGGGAGGACTGTGCAGCTACCCTTCAGCTCCTATGCCTTCCAGCACTGGGCTATGATCATGCAGAAGGCAGAGTAACTTCCTCTCAAGGCAGGGCCTCAGTGCCAGCTCCCATGCTGGGGCCTCCTCACAGGGAAAGAACCGGCAAAGAGCAATTAAAAAGAGAGCAAACATTCAGCAGAAGCCAGCTGTTTTCAGGAAGCTAGCTATACCACTGTGGAGAGGAGAGTCTGTAGAGAAACCTAATGGCAAACTCTATTTATTTTGCCCTTTTTAATAAATTTCATCCCTTTTCACCTCAAACCAATTCAATTCTAATGAATTTAGCAACTGTCACAGGTAGGAAACAGTTGAGGATGCCCAGGAACCAACCCAAGAAACATCTCCCCGTTCTCATTTCTTCCCCACTGATTGTCCTCAAATCCTATATCTCCAGGCCTATCTTTACTGCTTTTTTCCATGTACAGTAAAACTCCTTTGTTTTTGAAATCATTAGGAAAATCACATGAAGACAGAAGCAAGGAATGTTAGTGGGGGAAAGCCCTCAATTTTTATTTGGTACATTTGGTGATAGTATTTTTCTCGCCAACTGGGTATCTTCTTATGAAGAAATACAAGAGCTGACATTGGTATAATATAAAGAGCCCTAGAATTGTAGGATTTAGGGGGTTGGTAGGCTCAGTGAGCTAGAACAGGAAGGGAATTCAGTCACAATCTCATCTAACCCCTTCTATTTATAAATCAAGAAACTGAGACTGAGAGATGTCAGGTCACTTACTAAGGTCAAATAGGTAATAAGGATCAGAGATGGTATTTGAAGCAAGGAGCTCTGAATCCAAAGTCTTGAGGAAAATGTGAGATAAATATGAATTATTATTAATTACAAGGAGTATGAAGGCAAATTAGAGGTTATTTAGTCAGAAGTTGAAAAATCCAGGACTGGAATGGATCTCAGAAGCTATCAAGCCCAATCCACTCATTTTATAGGTGAGAAAATAGGCTCAGGGGAGGAAATGATATGCCCAAGGTCACATGGGTAGTAATCACCAATGGTTGCTGATGATTAATTCTTCTAGGTCTTCTGCCTCCAGAGCCATACTCTTTCCATTGCACTAGCCACACAGCTGTTTCACTTTAGTGATGAGGAAACAGACTCACAATGGCTATGTCTGGTCCAAGGTTACACCACTAGCAGTATATATCTCATATACCTCAAAGCTGTTTTGAAGACAAAATGAAATTATTTAACAAAAATGTCTGTGAAGCATATAAAGGGTCAGGCAAATATGAATTTTCATCATTAAAGTAAATGATAAACATACACATTCTCATTGATATTGAAGTGGTCTAATAATTTAAAAAAAAACAAAAAACAGAAGACAAAGTGTTAAGTAGAAAACTATCCTGATTGACAGAAAAGGTATTTTAGTTTTATAGAACATCAACTCACTCAGGCTTCATTTCTCTGAAATATATATTACATATATCTATGTCTTACAGATGAGAAAACTGAAGCTAACAGAGTTTATTAGTAGCATATATTGTATTGTTTTGTTTTATTTTTTTAGTGAGGCAATTGGGGTTAAGTGACTTGCCCAAGGTCACACAGCTAGTAAGTGTTAAGTGTCTGAGGCCGGATTTGAACTCAGTTACTCCTGACTCCAGGGCCGGTGCTCTATCCACTGCACCACCTAGCAGCCCCATAGCATATATTGTAAAAAGATCAGAAACAAAATTTGAAGCTAAGGCCTGGCAGATTGCAAGGCTAGTGTACTTGCCACTACTCTACATTCTCTTAGAATGAGACTGAAGGAAGTTCAGTCTCCTCCTGGCTACATGATGGATGACAGTGAATTAGGAGCAAGTAGTTCTTTGCTCTCTGTTAATGACTTTTCTTGGATAGGCCATGGCCAACCACGTAAGGTTGATATGAGGCAGGAGTGTCAAACACACAACCCCTGGACAATAAGTGGTTCACAGTCCCAGGCCAGAATAGAAGAATATATCATTGGGAAATATTTAATAATATTAATAAAAATATAATAAAACCTAGACAATAGTATATTATTAAAATAAAGTCAATGTGTATCTGTCAGGGAAAATTATGTATGAATTAGTGGCTTCCATTTCTATTTGACTTGGTTCCACTTATGTAAGGACTTTGGTCCTTGGGTTCCCATGACTGGGTCACCTGGAAAGGAAGAAGGCAATATTGAGGCTGTAGCCGTGTGTACCTTTATCATCATTGGGCAGGAGATCAATATCTCATGTAGGCCAAGGAGGACAAGATTGTTGTTGTTCAGTTGTTTTAATCATGTCCACCTCTTCCTGACCCCATTTTGTGGTTTTCTTGGCACAGATACTGAAATAATTTCCCATTTCCTTTTCCAGCTCATTTTACGGATGAGAAACTGAGGTAAATAGGGTTAAGTGACTTACCAAAAAGATTTCTATCTAGAGCAATGTATAGTTTGTTAGACTTAAAGTCAAGAAGAACAAGCTTCAAATCTTGCCTCAACACTTCATAGCTGTATCATCCTTGGATAGTCACTTAATCTCTCTTTGCGTCAGTTTTGTCATTTGTAAAACAGAGATAATGATATCCATGATATCAGACTAACACAGTTATGAGGATCAAATGAGATGATGCATCTAATGTTCTTTGTAAAACCTCAAAGCTATGTTTCATATCCATTATTAATTTATTTGTTAATGTCCCAGATTTATCAGGCTACAAAATGTCCAGTCAGACTAAAAGGCATACCGATATGCTAAAATGAGAAATGCAAGAGGTAGGGGCAGGGGGAGGGAAATCTCAAAATTAAGAAAAGGAAGCAAATAATTCAGTAAATTGTTGGAGAAAATGGGTGCTATTTGGAAGAAGTCTAAGTCTAAAGCTACCTAAAGGAATGAATGATTCATTATGGCTTCCACAACCCCTGATAGGATCACTTAGAATTACAGAGTACATAACACCAGTAATGTATGCATAGATGGTGGTGTGCTGATGAACAATTATCAAACAAATTACTGTTTTCTCTAATTGTCACAGTCACCACTGCCTTAGTAAGCTCTTATGGCCTCATCTACTCTACCCTCTAGGTTTCTATAGGCCAAGTGTCAGTTGACCCTCTAAGTTACTGTGAGGAACCTACATTTAAGAAGTGAGTGGTATACCCTTAACATTAACCTTCACGCAAAGAATCTGAACCCAAAATCCAATTGTTAAAATTATCATTTTAATTCTGCTTAGAGCCCCTTTAAATATTTCATGGGTTTCTTAATATTAAAAACTACTAAATAGTTCATTGGTTCTTCTAATTTTCACAAGAGGTTCAAGGGGAGCAGAATCAGCAACAAAAAAGATCAGGTATATGTAAAGACAGCAGCACCCAGCTAATCATAAGTACAGAAACTACTATTAGATTCCATCACATAGAGATGATAAAAGTGGTCAATCACTCGGAGAATGTCTAAGAGAGTTCGAGGTCTTTTCTCCAGTTTGGTTGACATCAGACAATAAACTGTTTCTTCCAAATAAATTGAGTTGAGCTAAGAATTTTGCTGGATCTTTGAAAGTCATATAATAAGTCCTTGAATCTGGAATCTTGTCAGGATTTCATTTAATTCTCCCCTTTTCAGTGTATAAGTACCCTAAGATATAGTGATAAAAGCAGCATGATTTATTGGTGGCTCCTAATCCTATCTCTCCCTTGAAGCCCACAGCACTGTCAGGTAATTTTTTCCTACTACCTTTGACTCTCAGTTTTTCTTTTCCTTGGTAGAGAGGATTTCTTTTAATAATCTAGTCTCAACTAGAGATTGGCAAACAATTGCCAGGGGGACCATAATTTGCAGGCACTTGGTTTAGATCATTCAGCTAACTAGAAGAAGGGTCATTGCTTGCACTAATTACTTTTACAGTTGGACATTTGGAAGAACCAATGAGGTCATTACTTTCTTCAGCAGACACTTGAGAGAATGATTAATGAACATGAAACCCTTGTTTACCTTTCTACATTTCCATCTACTCTCAATCTCCACAGTAACTGTCACTTTTCCTTGGGATAATATGCCATGTGATAAAAGATATAAACCTCAGCAAGTGACCATTGGTATTCATTCTTCCCTAGCGGACTCACCACTCTTTTTTAATAATATAATTAGATGATTCTAATCCCCTCCCCATAAAGGCAATCTATTTAAATAATTGGTCATTGTTTCTTAGGTTTTCCAGATAGTATATCTGGTCATAGGGAAAGACAACTGTGTATTAATATTCCTACCAGGGAACTAGCCATATATTTAGGCCATATTATCCTCTATCTACTACTCCTGTTCTTCTTTACCTTGCTTGAACCAATGCCCTCTATACTAAACCTCTCTGGCCTGGACCACGAGAATTCATGCTCCCATTCTCTCTTCCTAGGACCCAACTATCTTGACTGAATATATGATAGACTAGTTAGCCCACCCTATCTACTAACTGTCCCCAGACTCCAGATGATGCTTCAACTCCAAATCCATTCCAGCAAGCTCTGTAGGCCACCTTGACATCTGCTTGTTTTCACATATGACCCACTTCTTTTTTTTCCCCCTTGCTTTTGAAACAATAAAGAAATCAATAGTACCATTGCTTCTGGAAAATGGATATCAATTGACTGATTTATACATCAATTTACTATATCCCTATTATTCCCCAAACTGAAACTTCTTTTCCTAGCCACTATTTCCTATATATGCTATATTTTCCCATGAGAATCTAAACTCCTTGTGGGCATTATCTGTTTGTGTGTCTATATCCAAAGTTACATAGTATCTAGCACATAGTAGGCTCTTAATACATGCTTTTTTCATTCAGGGAAAAAAATATCCTTCCTATGTTTGCCTCAATAGACTATATTAATATGCATTTACAGAAGTAAAAGTATTTCTACCAAGACATTTTTCCAATTAATTCATTGAAACTACACAATAAAACCAGTTTTATGCTTACACTGTGACTATTTTTTTTATATCCTTTTCTCTCTTTAAATTAAGCAATGGAGAATTGATCATGGAAAACAAACTGGGAGAGAATTGTAAGATTTGGCTTCTTAATCAGAAGAGAAGATGCTTATTTCTGTGTGTTTATATGTTATATTATATATGTGTATATACAATATATGTATATACAACATATGTATATGCAATATATGTGTGTATATATATATGATGTGCACAAATAGATACATGCACATACATGTATGGATAAATACATTTACATGTATCTATTTGTACATTTCAATCTATAGCTCTACATTTGCATCTGTTTAGTATGTAAATTATGTGTTTCTGGATATGCTATCACTGACTCCATAAATTGAAAACAAGAAAAAGCCTTTTAACAACTTCTGGCTCCTATCCTCCAGCTGACTCTATAGAGAACAGTTTGCATATTACAGATTTTAAGATGGAACTAGAACTAATAGTGATACTGTAATATTCCCAAGGTAATAGCACTTAGCATAGTGTCTGGCAAATAACACATGCTTGATAAACCTTTATTGACATGACTTGACTTGGCTTATGTGAGATATTAGACCTATTTTACTTGGCCCTAGAGGGCAAAAACTAGAATCAGAGTGTGTTAATTATAGAGAGGCAAGTATTGACTAAACATAAGGGGGTGTTTCCTAACAATTAGAGTATCAAAAAATGGAAAGATAGTGCATTGCCTGTCATTGGAGATCTTCAAGAGGATGGCTGATAACCATTTATTGGTGCTATTGAGAAGATGATTCCTGCTTTGAGTAAGAGACAGATTAAATGACCTCTGAGAATCCTTTCCAAAAATGATTCTGTAATTCTATAAACTGAGGCCAATGATTTATAGATATCAGACATGCATCATATTATAATAATTATAATAGTTGACATGTATATATGGTTACAAAGTTATTACATATACTCAGCAGGCAAATGATAAATAGACAAATGAAATGTCTATGTAATCTGATTCTTATAATCATGCTGAGAGGTAGGTAACCTCAATTCTGTTTTCTAAGGCTATGATAGATTTTTTTTAAACCAAGATCACAAAGCTAGAAATGATGGACTAGAATTTGGAACCATGCTTTCTGTCTATTGCCCTTTCTATTTCCTCACACTGCTTCATATAACAAATGGAATTCATTAAAATTTATGAAAACTGAGATATAGCCTTTATATGTCTCCATAATAGCTAGCCGGCATGAGTGAATAACTTATAATATATTCAAATCATGTAAATGGGTTCTCCTCCAAGAGGCAAAAGGGGAGAAATCCAGGCAGATGCAAAAATCAAACAATGCATTTTTTTCTAGCTGGAGATAACTCAACATTATGTTCATTTTATCGTCCATCCATTCATTATATCCAAATGACCATGTGTTTTAGGACTACATAAGAAAGGCATAGAAACAGTGGCTGTGTCCACTCGAAACCAAAGCACCCAAATGAAAAGTGAAATGTCATTTGGATATTGAGTCTTCACAATTCCAAACAACTATATACTTGAAATACACAGACAGCTGCCTGAGGTTTTGCTTTGTTTGCTTTTGTTTTGTTTAGTGTGGAAAAAAACAGGTGATTAGAATTAAGTAGATATTATTGCAGGGTATGTGAATTTCCACCACCACCACTGCCACTCCTCACACCCTCCCCCAGCAAAAAAAAAAAAAAAAAAGCAAAGCCTCCAGGGGAAGGGAGGAATGAATTTCCATCTTCCTATAAACACATATCAGAGACTCAAAGTTGTCATGCAAATGGAACTATCATGAATTTTATAGACTATGAAATCATGACATTCTCTTCAAGAATTTGAAGCATAAGGGATCATTTTATATTTAAGTTCAGGAATAAATAAGAAAGGTTGTACTTCTTTAACTATGAGTTGAGGCAAAGAAAAAAAAAACCTATAATGTTTCCTAGGACCCTAGGAAAGCCCAATTTGGAAAAGTCGTCACATGCTGAATAAAATGACTATTTACATACTCCTTTAGGTGATGGGTTATCATAATGTCTTCTTTATCATCATCATCAAAAGAATTAATTCAATTCAATAAATATTTTAAAGTACCCATTCAGGATACAAAGAAAAAAAAATGAAACAGTCTTATTCCTCAATCATGCCTAAGGAATAGGACTATACACTCCAAAAACAAAAAAAGTATAAGCTTGGCCCCCTGCCCTTAAGGGATTTACAACTACATTATGGAAGATTAGCCATTTATATTTTTAAAAAATCATTATTTTCTTACATGTTACTCTTCTCACAAATTCTACAATCCAACCACTTGTTCTTTATACAGTATACTCCATTTCCTTTCTGTTCTCCATGCCTGGGATTCTATTCCTCTTTACTTCCTCTTCTTGTAACTCCTATTGTCCTTCAAAGCTCAATTCAAGTGTTCTTTTTTACATGAAGTTCTCCCTGATCCCCCAGCTTCTAGTGCTCTCCCTCCTCAAACTACCTAGTATTTATTTTCTGTATATGTTCTATCTCTACTTATATACACATACATGTTTTGTCTCTTATTATAATATAAGCTCCCTGAGGTCAGGAACTGGTACACGTTTTCATTACATCATCTCTCTGTAAACCAGTGCTTTGGCCCATAGTAGGCACTTAATTCTTATTGATTAATTGATTGAATATAAGTTAGTACAAGGACCAAATGGTTGGTATAGTTAATAAATACTAGATAACTTGAGGGCTGTGTGATTAACTAAGGTGTCCTGTGGCAGGAGGGACTTGAATTGAGCCTTCAAAAAAATTAGGATTCAAATGAGGAAAGGATGGCAACTAAAGGTTAAGGAGGCATTTTAAGAACAAAAAGCTTCATTAGCTAAGGTCCAGAGAAAGTGATGCACATAGGAACAATAAGCATACCAGTTTGGAGTTTAAAAAGTTGAGGTTTTTTATGGGGTTAGTAGAAATTAAGAGAAGTGGAAAATGATATAGAGCTAAGTTACAGAGAAGCTATGGATAGAAGGGCAAGGGATTAGGACTTTGTTTCATTGGCAAATTGGAATTACTGAAAGCATTTGAGCAAGCATCACATATGATATCAGACTAGGTTGGTAATTTTAATTAAATACCTTTCCCTTTTCTTTTTTTGTTTGTTTCTTTGATTGGGTTTTTGTTGTTGTTGTTGTTGTTTTGGTGAGGCAATTGGGGTTAAGTGACTTGCCTAGGGTCACACAGCTAGTAACTGTTAAGTGTCTGAGGCCGGATTTGAACTCAGGTCCTCCTGTATCCAGGGCCAGTGCTCTATTGAATGTGCCACCTAGCTGTCCCTTGTTTGTTTGTTTTTTAATCTTTGTTATAAGGGTTAGCTCCCTGGGAAGAGGAGGTGCAAGGCATGAATTGGTAAATGAAGGTAACAGCAAAACAAAGGTGATCAGTAGGAACTAGAACTGTGATTTCATAGATATAACAAAATCCCATGTGACTCCTATTCTCAGCTGGTGCTCTCTATCTAGCTTAAGGAGGAAATTCAAAACAAAACACACTTTTGTTGGAACTGGAAGCTCTTGTTAGCAAAGATGCGAGAACTGTAGGACATTTTGTACATTTATACTTCTCAGAAAATAATTACTATTAATTGCTACATACTGAAGTGCCTTGGCCAACATATCTATAGAAGTACTAAGGGTGGATGTGTTTGTTGGCTTTAGCAAACTTTAGAAACTTCTGTTGTCAGAAGCTTCCAAACATTCACTGACGTGTCAAAACCATGACAAAAAATCACTAGAGAATTCTATAGGATTGGTAAACAGTCTGGCAGCTCTAAGTCCAAAAGGGAAAGCCAATATTTGGGGGACTTATATGCAACAAAATTATTCTGGAATCTTGCCAAAGGTGTTGTACCTATCCTATCTGACATAAAGGATGGCAGTTTAGTCTTGGATATTCTCTGGGACCTTTGCACTCTCTTTATCCTGTCAACTGAGTTCTATGTTTTCTTTGTTTGCCCTTGGTTTCCCCAGACTCAGATTAGTCCAAAAGAAGGGTGGCAAGTATATAGCTCAGCCCAAGATCCTGATGGACGATGCATTTGTACAGTGGTTGCACCAGAACAGAACCTGTGTTCCCGGGATGCAAAAAGCAGGCAACTTCGACAACTGCTAGAAAAGGTAGGTATATTTGAATCTATAACTAGGGTGGAACAAAAAGAGCTTTTCCCAGGGGTGCCAAAATTTGGTAGAACCAAATAGAAAAAATCAAGTTCTCTCTCTCTCTCTCTCTCTCTCTCTCTCTCTCTCTCTCTGTATATATGAATATATATATATGTACATACATACAAACATATATATACATACATATATATACATATATGAAATATATGTATGAATATTCATACAATTTATATATTTATATACATATATATAAATTATACATATATTCATATATATGCTCTCTCTATATATATATTTATTTCTTTTCTTCCTTCCTTCCTTTCTTTCTTTCTTTTTTTTTTTTTGCAGGGCAATGAGGGCTAAGTGACTTGCCCAGGGTCACACAGCTAGGAAATGTAAGTATCTGAGGTCGGATTTGAACTCTGGTACTACTGAATCCAGGGCCAGTGCTTTATCCACCACACTACCTAGATTCCCCCTATATATAATTTTTTTAACTACACCTGCATTTTCTCAATGTCAGGAGCTCCTTGTGAGAAACTTTCTCACCAATTCATATCAACATCTTCTCTACAATTTAGGGTCTTAAAGAGTTGCCTGAAGCAATTAAATGTTAAATGACTTTCCTAAGGACATACATATTCAGATGGAGGGTAGGGAGTGAGGAGACAACAGTTACATAGATAAGCAAGTAAAAATAGAAAAAAAGGAGAAAACTACCAAGTTTCACTTCCTTCTCCCTGTGGCCTCATCCCAGCTGAGGTTCTACCAGACTTTGTCTGACTTCCTCCAGGTCTTCAAGGCCTCTCCAACCATAGTTTGGCTGAGCTAGGATCTTGCTATCCACCACAAGTATGGTACCCTAGGGATTTTTCCTCCAAAGTACTTTATGTCCTGAGTTTAGAAGTCTCTCCAGAGGAGACCTCTTCCCTTCTTTCCCTCATGTAAATGTGTCTTAATGGGTCACTTTATGAGTAAGTCAAACCAGATAGAAGAGCTATACTGATGGACCTAACTTCTTTTCAGAGGGAGAAGACCTATTACTGTGAAATAGTGAACTTAGGTTTGGGCCTGTTTAGTTTTGCTGAACTGCCTTTTTTTTAACTTTTTCTTTTTAAATTTTTGCCACAAGCACTCATTCACTGAGTGGGACAGGTACAGGTCACATTGTATATTTAAAACAAAAGACACCAATAAAAATGTAACAGCATTGTTTTTTAAAGACCATTTGAGTATTCCTTCCCTATCTCTTGGACAGGGTGCCAGAATGACCAATAATATCACTGTATATTCCTTTCCCCTTTTGAAAACCTGGCCCTGTCCCTTGTGTCCAAAATGAAGAAAAGTTGGTCCTTTGTTAACATTCACTGCTGAATTTGGATCCCCTTCCCAAAAGTGCAGCATGTTCCTTTAGAGTAAAATTAAATGAAAATGCTATTCAAGCTCCTTGCTCCAGGAAGGTAATCACATCTATTTCTCCTTTCTCTCAGGCTCCAAACTCTTTTCCATAATAGGAATGACTCTTTGCCTTATGTCTTAATATCTAAGCAGTTGTTTCTTTAAAAAAAAAAAAGGAGGGAAGAAGAGGGAGCTCAAAGTCTGACTCAACACTGGGAATTCAGCCTCAGCCTCTGATCACAGTATGCCCCTTGAGCTCATTCTTTTGAATCATATTAACAGCCCTGCAAGGGAGATAAAATTATGGCCTTCAGTTTGCAAGCTATTTGGAAGATAATGAATAATTCCAAGTATTTACCATCTTCCTCTTAGTCATTCCTTTGAACATTAGGACGCTTCAATTTCAGTCAATAGTCTTCCCCTTCTTGTAATTTGCTTAAACCAGGACCATAACAATTAGATGCCAAAATACCCCTGAACCCTTGATTTATTTCTTTCTATAGATTAAAAAAAAAGCTTATAAAGGTTATTTGTGCTAGGGGAAAAAAGTAATTCTTTCAATTATAAAGACAAGGACTTGTGCTAAACATTTTCCCCCTTTTAACAGTTTATACTGCCTTAGGCTTTGGGTACAGTAGAGCAGTAGGTGATCAAAGAAAAGGGTTGTGTGAATTTTAAATACTTCAGGGAATCCGAGAAAGATAGATGCTCTGTGGCCTTGGAGGACTTGATCTTCATGGAGGCACCAGCATGAAGTCATTTAGTGTCACATGGCTTCACTGACCCAGCAGAAGAAGCAAGCAAAGCACTGTCACAAAACATCTTGAGTCCTAGAATCCTAAAAGTCAAGTTCAGACCATTTTAAATTATTTTTTCTCCCACTAGATGAAAATATAATAATATTCCTGCACTTTGTTGAAAAATAGAAATCTTTCCAGTAAAATTATAACAAATGAGGTCAGCTCTTTGCTGAATTTTTAAAAAGATGTAATATGGGTCTAGAACAGTAAGGATAAAAATAAGTAACATCTATACTGAACTTTATACATATATATATAAATGAAATTATTATATATACATATATAATCATCTCATTTGATCCTCAGATCAACCTTGGGAAGTATATCCTATTATTTGGGTTTTTTTTACAGAGAAAGAAACTAAGGCAACCAGAAAATAAATGACTTACCCAAACAGAGCTAATAAGTGTCTGGGGCATTTACTATTTGTGTGACCCTGGCCAAGTTGCAGTTTATTCATCTGTAACATGAGCTGGAGAAGGGAGTGGCAAACCACTCGAGTATCTTTGTCAAGAAAACTCCAAGTGGCATCATGAAGAGTAAGGCATGATTGAAATGACTGAACAACAACAACATTAACTATCTGAGGCAAGACTTCAATTCATCTTCCTTACTCTAAGTTCAGCACTCAATCTTCTATTCCACCTAGCTGAATCTATGAGGATCATAGAATTGGAAAGTAATAATAATGTCATTTAGTCATACCTACTACTCATTTCAAGAATAACTTCTATAATATTACTGACTAGGGGCAGCTAGGTGGCACAGTGGATAAAGCATCAGCCCTGGATTCAGGAGGACCTGAGTTCAAACCTGGCCTCAGACACTTGACAATTACTAGCTGTGTGACCCTGGGCATGTCACTTAACCCTCAATGACCCCCCCAAAATTATAAAAAATATAATATTACTGATAGATAGTCATCCCATGGTTTCTTGAACATTTGCCATGACAAGATGCTCAATACTTCCAAAAATCTATTTTCAATTGGAAGCACTTCTAATTATTACAGTTCTTTACAATGAACTGAAATCTAATCAACTGGAATTTCATAAAGTCAGAGAAGTAGATTTTAGAAGCCCTCTCATCCTGCCCTCATTTAATGGAGGAGGAAAGTCTCAGAGAGGTTATATTACTCACTCAGAGAAGTGCTAGGGTTTGAACCCATCTTCTTGTTTTACCATTTTTTTCTAACTCCAAATCCCAAGCCCTTTCCATTACATGATGGTTACCTGCAATTCGACCCCATGGGCTATGTACTCTGAGACCACACAATCTATACCATTTTTCACGTGGCAATTCCCTCATCATTCTTCAAGGATTAATGCTCTGGTAAATTATTCACATTTGAACCCAGGGACAATAACATGTCTGTGTCAAATTGATATTCCTAATCTAGTCTACTGGTTTCCAAATTATATCCTCCTTCTCTAGTAACGCAAGAAACCTTCAGGGATTGGTGGAAGGAGGGAGTGAAGGATTAGTACATTGGTGGCAAAATACACTATAACCTTGTACTTCTATTATCTATGGAAACTGTTTAAAATTACTTAGCATTAGGTTGTCCAAGTTATAAATACCCAGTGTTCCAGGTGATGATATCCTGCTCTAGAGAACAAATCAGGGGTAATTTCAGCTGATATGTCAGAAAGGTAGTACTACACCTGGATCTCATAGCCCTGCTTTTATCACCATGATAAGACAAGGTCTAACCCATACCAATATCCATTACCCCATGACACTACAAGAAAGATAATAAAGACCAGTCTTCTGCCATATCTCAATCACCCTCTCCCCATTCACTTTTCCTGTGACCGACCAATCAAGACATCCCTCCCTCATCTTCATAGCAATTCTACACAGTACTTTCTTTGCCTCTAGAATCATTAATTAACCAATAGCCTTCTGTGACACCTGAAAGATATCCCTGTAGCCTTCTGATTCCTTTACACCTAAATATCCTTACTTCGTAAACCCCCATAGCCTCTAAAAATAAAACCAAATTGTTAAGAGACAAGAGACTTTTTTCTTCCTTCTGAGAATAACAGCAGCCCCCTGTCTTGCATACACCCCTTGCCATACCCCATGAAAGGTAATGCAGAATAGTGAAATAGGCAATGGATTTGGAGACAGAAGAGGACTTCATAACTTAATTCTGATATTCTTTGTATGACCTTGGACAGTCAGCTAAGCCAACTGAGACTCAGTTTCCTCATCTGTAAAATTAAGAGTTTGTATTAAATAGCCTCTACAGATCCTTCCAGTTCTAGAACTACGGCTCTATTTAAACCTTCAAGAACTTAAAAAGAGTGTGAAAAGGACTGACATAGAACATAACTTGCTAAATGCTTGCAAAGCAGTTAAGGATGCTTATTTGTGTTTAAACCACTTTGCAAATCTTAAAGCTTTTACAAATGTCAGCTTTTAGTTTAGTTGTAGTTTTGGTTTTATTACTCAACAAATCCAATATAATCTCATTACAGCAGTATAGGTTCAATTGGCCAGGCACATTAAAATTAGCAATTTGGGGGATAGAATTCTCCTAGTGATATAGCAAATGATCAGGAGGAGCACTTTTCAGATTATTCTAGAACATATTAGGTCCCGAGCTGTAGCAAGCATAAGCAATCACCCCAGTATAACTGAGTAAATGTTGATGTCCCTCCATATTTGCTTTTTTTTTTTACTGCTTTGATAGAACTATCAGTTTTATTTCTTTTTCTACATAAGGAACATAAGTAATACCATTCTGAGTAAGGTCTATTGCATATTCATCCTAGTACTGTGTCCCCATCAATGAATATTCTGGAACATTGTGGAAAATCATTCCACTTTGACATCAACCTCAACTATTAGTCATGGACCCCTAAACATGCTAATTTTCACTACTTTGTTTAAACTATTGGGTATTTCTGCCAAATTGCTCCTGCATTCATTTTTATTATGTTTTTGCTAATCAGGATACTTTGCTGTTATTATTTGGATTACAAAAATATGAGGAGGTTCTGTGATTTTTATCAGCATAGCAAAGTCTTTCCAAAAAAAATGCAATCCATTTTGACTTAGTAGATCATAGGATCCAAGATTAGATTTGGAAATAATCTTAAAGAAGATTGAGTCCAATCTCTTCATTTTATAGATGAGGAATTGACTTCTAGAGAAGTTAAGTGACTTTTCCTTGACCATACAGTTAGATAAGTCCTAGGAAATATCTGAGGCACAGGGAGGAGATAGGGAAGGAAGGAAGGAAGGAAGGAAGGAAGGAAGGAAGAAAGAAAGAAAGAAAGAAAGAAAGAAAGAAAGAAAGAAAGAAAGAAAGAAAGAAAGAAAGAAAGAAAGAAAGAAAGGAGGGAGGGAGGGAGGGAGGGAGGGAGGGAGGGAGGGAGGGAGGGAAGGAAGGAAGGAGGGAGGGAAGGGAGGAAACAAGTATTATTTAAGTGTGTGTTATCTTGTGCCAGGCACTGTGCTAATCACTTTAAAAGTATTGTCTTATTTGGTCTTTGCAATTATCCTGGAAGGTAGGTACTATTATTGTCCTAATTTTACAATTAAGAAAACTGAAGCTACTGATGGTTACATGATTTGTCCAAGGTCACATAGCCATTAAATGTCAGAAGTGGGATTACACTCAGATCTTCCTTATTCTATCCTCAATACTAAATGCACTATGCTATGTTGTGTATTGTATATTGATCAGTATCATTTCTGGTTTGTTTACTAGAATTTGTTGGTCTAATGCAATATATTGAGTAATTATGGTAATTTTGTTACACATCTAATAATGCCTTTACCCATGAAAATTTGAGAGCTAAATCTCCATAAACAATTTCAGCAATGTTATAATGCCATAGAAAAAATGAAAAGGGCATATTTTTCATTCTATGACAGGCAGCTGGGAGGACAGTTCATCAAGTTGGACTATCAATATGTGTATCTTAGACAAGCATTACAGATGGATAATGAGCTGATCACCAAATCCAGTAGGAGGAAGCAATTGTGTTCAATTGCATATGGGGAATAGTACAGTGATTATAATGATTCCTAAACATGGACTGCTGTAAAACCCCATCTCCATCTCTTTAGTGAAAGTATTCTCCTGGTGCTTTTAGATAGCTTCAGATAATGAAACACCACGATCATGGAACAATCAAATTTACAGATAATCTGAAGGACAATGGAAAGGCACATGATAAGATAACTGGGTTGTAGCATGCCACTATTTCTTGTATGCAAAAGATGTAAATTACATTATCTAAGGCACATACATCTAGAAGAGTGTGTTGTAAGAGGGTGCTCATGTAGTGGGAATGACAAAAAACAGACCAAATATCACCCTAAGGTATGATGAAGGCCTCAATCATGGTCTTGGGGATGCTCTGTAGAAGATAAATGGAAAGGCATAGACAAAACTCACAGAGGATGAGAAGGCACGAAAAGGGAAACATTTACATCAGTGGGAATAGCCACAAGGATAAAATCAGTTTTCTATAATCATGATTCTTTGCTTCATCTTCTGTCTGAAAAGTGTGGCTAGGATTACCTTTCTGATTCAGTTCCATCCATGTAGGACTGGAGAGGACTAAGTGAGTCTTTGGAATCTTCCTCTTTTTATATTTATAGCTCCTGGTTTAGCAATACTTTCCTGTTCTGAAAAGATATAAGATAATAATATATTTGCAAATGTCAATGAATAGTACTTTATATGTAATCATGTAGTTATTAAAGTATTTGTTGAATTTATAAAAAGATAATAATTTTGTGGACTGGGATTAGGGAAAGGAGAAAGAAGCCAACTTATGATTTCTTTGGTACAGGTGCCTGTTGGCACTGAAGCTCTACCAATAGAGGTTAGTAACTCATCTCTAACTTAGAAAATTTGCCTGAGGTTACTGAAATAGTGACTTATCCTTGGTTCCTTTGCTTGTATATATCAAGGGCAGGCCTCTTTAGCACACTGCTTCTCTAAAGAATTTATCATATTACAAGAAAAGAAACAACAAATCACATACAGCTGAAGAATCTCTTATAGAAAATAGGAAATGATTCATAATCATTGGGGGTAACTATATAGCTCAGACTAAGACTTGGTTATTTAATGAAGTGCAGATATCAACAAAGTTATTAATGATTTGGTGTCTTCTAACTTTAGGATAATATAAGCCTTTTTTCTGTTACATTTTTATGTACTTCTAATACAAATAGATAATGTGTGTCAAAATAGATTCCATTTTATAGATGACTATCTTTTCTATACTTAGCAGGATTGAAAGTTATAATAGTTTTGGTAGAAGAAAAAATGTATATGTCATCAAGGTAGACAATACTACTGGCTCAAACTATATATTTTCATGAAGCATCTTTGTCACATCCATGTGTTATTGAGAGCTTCTTGTACTATTTATGCAAAAAAAAAATAAAAGTCCTTTACTTTCTAGTTATGTTTTTGATTGATCTAATAAACCTCTGTTTGAATATCACCTTTATCATAAGTGGCATCGCCATAGTTACTATATAAGAGGCTTTATCTTATACCAACAATAGGATTTGAACATTTGTGCGCTTCCCATATATGTGCTCAGAGTTTAAATACCTCTTTAGATCATTATGATTTTCATTATAGGCAAATTCTGACTCTTAGAAAATGTGATTTATTTTGTGTTGGTTATTCAGAAAGCAATGGATTTGTGGTTTTTGTTTTTGTTTTTATTTTTAGCAAAATTGATTTTTAATAGCTACATAATTGCTACTAACACTGAGTAATTATTTTTCTTCTGGACACTCTCTACCTAAGCATGTGATAAGGCCTAGATATCTCATTTAATTAGTATAGGGAGGGCCAAAAGTCATGAAGGGGTCTAATGTTTTAATAATTTTTGAAAATTATTTTTCTTTATTTCATATACTGTATTTACTGTAAATGATGTTATGGTATTGCAAATTAAAAACAAAAATAGAGGAGTTATTGAATATTGAAACCCTTTTGTGACTTCATGATTTTTGGCCTACCTTTTACAAAGACCCCTCCAAGTGGGAAAACTACCTCCATCAATAAGGGTAAACATCTGTGTAGCTAAAAAATCTTAAAGTTGCCTAGAATACTGAGTTTTTACTTTCTTGGGATCACACAGTCTATATGTTTAATAATCAGGACCAGAGCTAGCTTTTTATCTATTATTTCATGATGACTCTCTATATCTTTCCAAATATATGGTACCCAGCACCAAAAAACTATAGGTATGGTCTGACTAGGTGGAGAACAGCAGACCTATTATACAAAGTGTGGCTCAGAAGAAAGAGCATTGGCTCTGGAATTGGTGGACATAGGTTCAAATTCTGTTTCTGGTGCTTTCTACAAGACCTTGGACAAGTTCCTTGCTTAACACCTCTGCATCTGAGTTTCCTCATCTGTAAAATGAAAAGATTGCCATAGATGACCTTGAGGATCCCTTCCTAATTTAAATCTATGCTCCTATGGCTTTCTTATCTTTAAATATTTCTTGGCTACTTTATTATAGTAGACTCTTTGATGGCTGCTTCCTTCCAGAGCCAAATGAAGTACAACTGGAATATGTACAACATGTGTATAGGTTCATCAAGCATCAAATATGCATTTGACAGTTGAACCCAAATAGTGTTGATTAATGGATCAATGTTAACTTAGAACAGGCATCCTTAATCTTTTTTGCCTGTCATTTACCCCCTTGACAGTCAGGTGAAGCCTACAGGCCCTCATCAGAATCACGTTCAATTGCCTAAAGTAAAATAAATAGAATTAAAAAGAAAACAATTATATTGAATTCAATTATCAATTTTTTATTTGAAAGTTCAAGAACCCCAGGTTAAGAACTCTAGAATTAAGGATATGAACAGAAAGTTTTCACATGAAGAAATTAAAGCTATGATGGAAAATGCTCTCCACATTCAGAAAAAGAACTATGGAGTCTTAATGCAGATCAAAGCATACTGTTTTCACTTTTTTTGGTTGTTGTTGTTTTTTCCTTCTTATGTTTTTTTCCCTTTTGTTCTGATTCTTCCTTCACAACATGACTAATGTGGAAATATGTTTAATATTATTGTACACATGTAACCTATTTCATATTGCTTGATGCTTCAGGGAGTAAAGTGAGGGAAGGAGGAAAATTTGGAACTCGCAATCTTACAAAAATAATGTTGAGGGCAGCTAGATAGCGAATTGATAAAGCAACAGCTTTGGATTCAGGAGGACCCAAGTCCAGCCTCAGACACTTGACACTTACTAGCTGTGTGACCCCGGGCAGGTCACTTAACCCTCATTGCCCTGCAAAAAATAAAAAAAAAATTGAATAAAATTTTTTAAATGAATGTTGAAAAATATGTTTACATGTAATTGGAAAAAATAGTATTAAGTGGGGAAAAAAGACTTCAACTTAGAGGAAGTATCTAGTGGAGTGACTTGGAATAAAACTATGCTGGATAACAGAATTGAGACCAAGAAATAACTCATTAGAATGTAAGATCCTGGAGGCCAAGAACTTATTTTTTTATTTATATACCCAGAACTTAGCACAATATCTGATACTTAATTACTTCTTGTTTATTAGTTGATTGGTTGATCCTGATAGTCTTAAACAGGGGACACAATCTTACAACATAAATGTAGTAAGGATAAATGTAAAGATATGTTTGCATTTTAAAAAATTTTACAAGTACAAAATAAGAGAAATGCCTAATAAAGACCAGAAGATTTTGGTATATTTCAAGATCAAAATTAATTAAAACTGTGACATGGCAGCCTGATAAGCTAATTTGTTCTTAAGCTGCATCAATGGAAGCACAGTGTCAGCAACAATGGAAAGACACTGTGGCATTAAAAAAAAAATTTAAAAATTTAAAAAAAAAGAACCTTGGATTCAGTAGTAGAGGAAGTTGAAGTCATAGAACCAGGGTTCATATTTGGCTTCAGCTACTTACCACTTTCATCTATCTTGAGAGGGACATGATTTATTTGTGCCTGAATTTCATTTCTGAGAAATGAGGATAATCTCCTGAGAAATGAGGACCCCTTCTTCCTCCAAATCTTTGAGCCTAAATCCTGGGTTTGAATTTTTCATCTCCTATCATTATGTGAAGTTTTTAGCATAAATACTCTTTAAATTCCCCTCAAAATTTAAATCTTCTGCTAATCCTCTCATATTCTTCTTTGGTCACACTGTATCTTGAGCACTTCATTCGTTTCTTGTTCTTGTTTCTTATATTAGGAAGGCATTGATACTAGACCCATTATTGCATTCCTGAAATTCCTAATACTAGAAGATGCTGAGGCAGATGGATTGCTTGAGTTTGGGAGTTCTGAGCATCATTTAGGGCCAAAGCAGATGGTCGTCTGCACTAAGTCGGGCACCACTATGGTGAACCCCCAAGAAGAGAAAGCTTGAAGCTGCCTAAGGAGCAGTGAATGGACTCATGTCAGAAATGTAGCTGATCAAAGTTTTTGTGTCAGTCAGCAGTGGGATTGGGCCATTCATGGTCCCTGTGCTTCCATTCTGGGCAAGAATGGAAGATGTAGCCTCAAAAACAAAATAGGATTTACACTGACAAGCTCATGTCCAAAGGAAGGTGACCAGTGTGACTAAGAAAAGTTAAATCCTGTCCAAAAGAAGAGAAAAATTGGCAGAATATTATCTCAGTCTTCAAATATTTCTTCTCTATATGATCTCTCTTTGGATGATCTCATAATTTCCTGTATGTTCAACTATTATCTCTAGACATAGTACTCCCAGACGTTATATCCAGGCCTAATCTATGAATCTGAGAGATCTTCCTAAAGTCTTTATTTCTATTGATACCACCACCATCATTTTAGTCACTCAGGTGAACAACCTCACTCATTCTGAACTTTTCCATTTTCCTCATCCTTTTTACCCAAACACTTGTTAAATTGCATCAATTCTCTCTCCATCATATTTCTCACATAGATCCTTTTCTTTTCACTCACACTGTAACTATTCTAGCTCAGAAACCCATCACCCTCCAGCTGACCTATTACTGAACTTCCTAATTAGTCTCCTTGCCTCCAATCTCTTCCCTCTCCAATCCATCCTCCACACACTTGCCAAAGGGATAGACCTGAAGCATAGTTCCTTACTCAAGAAGCTCTGACAATCTCCTCTTGCCTCTAGAAAAAAATACAAACTTTTTCTGTTTGCCTTTTAAAACATTTCCCAATCTAGCTCCAGTCTCCCCTTCAACATTTTATGTTTCATCCAAATGTTACTATTCCCTATTCTCTGTACATGATATTCCATCTCTTGTTTCCCTGTTTTTCCCAGCCTTTCCTCCATGCCTAAACTATGCCCATTCCTTACCTACACTTCCTAGAATCCATAGTTTATTTAAATTTAAGCTCATGAGCCACTTCCAAGATGAAGTCTCCCCTTATCCTCCCCAACCTAGTTTCTATTGCCTTGTCTCCTAGAAATTAATTCTGTGAAATGGTGTGGGATGGAAATATCTATTCCATTTATTTTTGCTCTGCATGTATATTTCTTTAAGTTTAATTTTCTATGTATGCATTGATTTCTTCCCAATAGAATGTAAGTACCTAGAGGGTAAGAACTATTATTTTGGAGGGAGTGGTGTGGAATACACAGTTATTGAAGATTCATGGAAACTCAGAAATGACAAGAGTCTCTGAAGTTTGGAAAGTGCCAAAGGATTACATTTTGCAACCCAAAATGCTGAAATGCGAGATAAGAGCATCAAAATCAACAACAACAAAAAGGATTTTATTGATCTCTTAGCTGAAAATAGCACTGTACACTTTCAAGTTCTGAACAGTTTTTTGAATCAGCACAGAGATGTCTTTAGACTACAGCAAAAGTTAGCAACCTGCCTGAAGGCCCTCAAAGTCTTTGGTATCTTCTAAAATCTCATCAAGGTGTATATATTCATTGCAGTTTTCATAATGTTAACTTTCTTGGACTTCCTTTCTTTGAGAAGGAGTGGCACAAAGACTTTCAATTTGTAAAATTCATGAATTAGATTTTTACACACTCCTCTTCCTTAGTGTTGGCTTCCTCCATCTCTCCACTATCCCCTTCGGGTCCTCCATGGAGGTGTAGGTGTCTGACAGTTCCCACTTTTAACCTTGTTTCCCCTAATCTAGCATAGTGTCTGGCCCACAGTAGATGATGAATACATTCTCTCTCTCTCTCTCTCTCTCTCTCTCTCTCTCTCTCTCTCTCTCTCTCTCTCTCTCTCTCTTTCTCTTTTTTTTTTCTTTTCTTTTCTTTTTTTTTTGCAGGGCAATGATGGTTAAGTGACTTGCCCAGGGTTACACAGCTAGGAAGTTTCAAGTGTCTGAGGCCAGATTTGAACTCAGGTCCTCCTGAATCTAGGACTGGTGCTCCATCCACTGAGCCACCTAGCTGCCCCCAGACATTCTCTTTTTAATGGATGATTGAACAGGAGAGGCTTAAATGTTATTCTGTTTGTCCCAAGAGAAATAAATGTTGCCACAACATAAGAAAAAACTTCAGTTTAAAACTGGAAGTGATGTCCTAAGGTAGAAGTACATGCCCCAACTCCAGAAGCTTTCAATCAGGGTCCATATGATCAGTTTTCTAAGATGTAAAGAACTCTCATTGTTCAGCTAAAGGTTGTTCCAGATAATGCCTAAGTTCCTTTGTTGTTCTATACTTTTATGAACACTTGAGGTAATAAGGTTATCCATCTTTTGGGGAATCTTTATCTTGGGAATATTGTGTCACTATGGAGTTTTTGTTTCCTTAACTACTCAAGCCTTCCCAAAATGCATTTTAATTTATATAGATTTGTATGGTTTTTAACTCATTTTTTTTTCATTCATTTGTATGGTATTTCATTCATGACTGTTACTGGGTCTTCCTTTATTTATCTTCATCATCCTGGAAGCATAGCTCTGCTCTTTGAAACATCCTTAGGATAGGTCTTTATTGATTGCTTAATTAATCAATATGCCAATCAATAGGTTTTCATGATTGGCTAGCATCTATATGAGGTGGCTAGGTGGCATGGTGGCTAGAGCACTGGGCTTGGAGTAAGGAAGACCTGAGTTCAAGTCCAGCCTTAGACACTTACTAGCTGTGTGGCTCTGAGCAAGATACTTAACTCTGCCTCAGTTTTCTCTTCTGTAAAATGAGCTGGAGAAAGAAATGGCAAACCACTCCAGTATCTTTGCCAAGAAAACCCCAAATGGGGTCATGAAGAATTGGAAAAGACTGAAATGAATGGGGGGGGGAAGCTAGGTGGCACAGTGGATAAAGCACCAGTCCTGGATTCAGGAGGACTTGAGTGCAAATTTGACCTCAAACACTTGACACTTACTAGCTGTGTGACCTTGGGCAAGTCACTTAATCCTCATTGTCCCATGCAGACAAAAAAAAGACTGAAATGAATGAACAGCAACAAAGTACCTATATAGCATTTTAAAGTTTGCAAAGTGATTTATAAATATTATCTCATTTTATTGTTCCAACAACCTTGGTAGGTATTTGCAATTATTGTCTTTGTTTTACATATGAGAAAATTAGCCTGTTGGAAGTTAGGTGACCCTGTGCTTAGCAAAACACCTAGCATATACTAGGCACTTAATTAATATTTATTGACCAACTGATTTGCCCAAGGTCATATAAATAACAAGTACTTAAAATTGAATTTGGATTCAGGTCTCTGTGATTCCATGTTCTGTATGCTATTCACTGTACCACCTACCTTCCAGCTTCAGCTAGGTAGTAATTAACCCTCTCTCATCACTTTGATAAGTGCTGGGATTGAGGGTGTACATCAGCAATATAAAAGTCATCCTAGTATTTATATGACCTGATGTTTGATGGGACTAATTTTAGTTACAGCAAAAATCATAGAATCATAACATTTTACAGTTGGCAAGGACCTACAAGATAATCTCATCCAAGCTGCCCTTCAATGAGGAATCCCTTCTGTAGCATCACTGACAGATGGCCCTCCAGCCTCTCTGTGTGAATACTTCCAGTCAAGAGGAACTCATGCTCTCATGTCATAGTCAGAGCAGTAATTTACTATTGAACTGCTTCTTTCTTTTATTTTTTTCTTTAACTGTAGGATTAAATTATAACAATAGCTACCTAGTATTTATATACTGCTTTGAGGTTTCAAAAGCATTTTACAAATATGATCTCATTTAATCCTCACAACAACCCTTGGGAGGTAGGTACTATTGTTATTCTCATTTTACAGGAAAGGAAACTGAGGCATACAGAGGTTGTGACTTGCCCAGGGTCACATAGATAGTTAGATGTCTTAGGCAGGATTTGAACTTTAGGTCCTATGCTCTATCTACTGCATCACCATGCTGCTTTTTTTTTTTCCAGGGTAATGAGGGTTAAGAGACTTTCCCAGGGTTACAAACTAGTAAGTGTCAAGTGTCTGAGTCTGGATTTGAACTCAGGTACTCCTGAGTCCAAGGCCAGTGCTTTATCCACTGTAAGCTGCCTTTTAACAAAAACAAATCCTATTCACTCCTATACTAAGTTTTTTAATTAACCCTGTGATATAGGTAGTTCAAGATCTGCTATCTCCAGTTCTTTTGCTAAAAGGTTAATCTTTTCTACAAGATCACAATGCAACAGGCAGAAGTTTGTTGTTGTTGGGTTTTTTCTGGGTCTTTTAAAGCATTTATTCAGTACTTACTATGTGCCAGATACTGTCCTAAGCATGTTACAACCATTCTTTCATTTGATTTTCACAACGATCTCAGAAGGGAAGTGCTATTGTCATCCTCATTTTACAAATGAGGAAACTTAGGCAAAAAGAAGCAAAGTGACTTGCTCTGCCAGAGTCATAGAGCTAGTGTTTGGGGGCCAGGTTTAGATTTAATTCTTCTTTGGCAGGTAGGAGGCGCAGAGGAGTCAGGAGGACCTGAGTTCAAATCCGGTCTCAGACACTTAACATTTACTATCTGTGTGACCCTAGGCAAGTCACTTAACCCCAATTGCCTCACACACACACACAAAGACAGTAAATTCAGTTCTTCTTGACTCCAAGTACACCACTGTATCCACTGTATCCCCTAATTGCCTCCAAAAAAATAGTATGATATTATTTGTAAAGTTCATTGAGATTTCAGATAAAAAGTGCATACATATTTGTTTTATTCAAAAGCATGTAATTCATACATGCAGAATAAATGTTTATTCCTTTTGTTATAATCATTTGCTTTTTCTTATCTAAAGTATATTCTTTTTTGTATTGTATTGATTATTATATTTATATTTACAACTCCTCCCCCCAAATGAACAATAAAATAAAAATATAGACCTCATATAAAATATGAATAGTTAAGGAAACAACAAAAAAAATAATTACTAAATTTACCACATCAAAAAAAAAAAAGTGGGGACAGCTAGGTGGTGCAGTGGATAAAGCACCAGCCCTGGATTCAGGAGGACCTGAATTCATATTTGTCGTCAGACACATGACACTTACTAGCTGTGTGACCCCGGGAAAGTCACCTAACCCTCATTGCCCCACCAAAAAAGACAAAAAACAAAAACAAAACAAAACAAAAAAAAAAAACAAGTTTTCCTATTCTGCATTTTAAGTTCATCACTTTCTGGCAGAAGGCAAGTAATAGAGAGACCTCATCTATAGTCCTCAAGGTCATCCAGGTTTATCTTTGCATTGATATGAGTTCTAAGTCTTTCAAAGTGCTGTTTCTTTATAATAGCACTGAATAAATTGTTTCCCTTAGTTCTACCTACTTCACTTTGTATCAATTTAGATGAGATGGGACTGACCAATTTATTACTTCTAGTGAGAGGGAAGATGATCAGGTCCTGTTATCTATCCTTTAGCTGCTTCCTAAGATCTTTTAGGTTTTATCATCTTACCTACCTATGATTTTCAAACTTTAGTAATTTATCAAAGTAATGACAGAAGGTTAATTACTAACTAGCTAAAGCTGGAAGGGAGGTAGTGCAGTAAATAGAGTACAGAACATGGAATCACAGAGACCTGAATTCAAATTTAACTTTAAGCATTTGCTATTTATATGATCTTGGGCAAATCAGTCAGTCAATAAATATTAAGTGCCTAGTATATGTTAGATATTTTAGGTTCTTAATCCTAAGGGCTCAGGGGCCTTCCTATTTGTCAGATGACTGTACCCCTAGGACTTCTAAGTTTTTCATTCTGCCCTACAGCTAAGATTTATTTTAGCATTGCCTCCCCCAATTATAATGTAAGTTTCTTGAAGATCTGTGGGGTGGGTATCTTGCTTTATATATTTACATTTTAGCACTTAGCACAGTATTTTTATTCATTCATTAATAAGTATTTGTGAATAAACTGAGTATCATCATGCAGAGTTGACCTCTATATTATTTGAATTCCTTAACCTTATATGTTCTAGTGCTTCCAATTTAAAGATGATTATTTTTGGTAGGGAAAAGAAAATCAAAATTAGAATTGAGTAGCCCCATTTTCTCTTTGTCATGCATTATTATTATCTCATCCACCAAAAGCAGTGTTTATATCATCTTCCTCCTGCTTATGACTTCAAATCAATTCCACAATCATTTATTGCTTTTTTTGCCCCCAGATCAACCTCATTTATTCTACAAATTAATCAATTTCTGCCAAAGCCCCAACATTTAAAGGAGAAAGCCTCAATAGCTGGTGTCTGAAAAAAAAACTTTTTAAAAAAGCTTTTATAGTAATTCTGTAACTCCTTCCTTTCTTCTCTTTTCTCACTGCTGAACAGACGTTAAAAACTTTCCTTTTCTCTCTCAGAATCTTCATTCATTAACTCTCCCCTTCTTATTCCTTTCATTTTCTTTTTCTCTTTTCTTTCACTTCTCTTCTTTTTCCTTTTTCCTCTTTTTCTTTTTCTTCCTTTTCATTTTCCTTTTCCTTCATGTTCCTTTTGTTTCTTGGCTAAATTTTTGGACTTTGTGTTAGACAGTAAGTGAGCAGGAATGGGAAGGGATAAAGATGCTAAAAAGTCACTTTGATCAGAAGTTCCTATAACTCAGAAAATTAGAGAACAAAAATAGTTGCAATTCCCCCATATATTTATGAGTAAATTTGTGAGGATATTTTAAATTAAAAAAAAGATACTTTGAGGGAGGAAGGTAACATCCTATCTTTCAAGTCATTGGCCAAAGAGTGAGGAAATTGCAACTCCTGGTAGTACATTTAGTGGAAAATAGAGAAATTGTTAAGGAAATCACAAGGAATTTTTTTTTCATCTAAGTGCGAGAAGAATATAAAGAAAATAAAAGGTAATGTTTAATCATTATTATTCATATTTATTATTTAAATTATCATATTTATCATTATTAGTCTGCAAAGCACCTTATATAAATTTTGTTTCTTGAGTTATGTATTCCAACAACTTGCTAGTGTTATCCCTATTTTATATATTTACAATTAAAGTTCAAGGGCTTTAAGTGACTTGATCATATATTTAATAAATGTATGAGATAGGCATGAACCAGATATTACTCACTCTGGACAAGTCCCAACATACCTATGTTGTCTTCCTTGGGCCATGGGTTTCCTCTTAGAAAGTGCTGCTTTATTATTATGCAGTGCACTTATTTGCTGTAACAATCAGTCCAGAATATTTGGTGACTAAATAAATAAACAACCAAACAAATAAATGAATGAATGGAATGAATTTATAAACGAGTGAATAAATAAACCAAATGAATAAATAGGTAAATAAATAAATATAAATGAATAAATAAATTAAATGAATACATAAATAAACATATACACACATATATATATATACATATGTGTATCTGTATATATGTATATGTGTGTATGCATGCATGCATGTATATTTTGTCTTACCATTTTCTCATTGTGTTGTTTCAAAATAATAATATATTCTATTCCAGTTCATTTCTGTTTTTGTTTACTTCTTAAGCCTTCTGGACTGCCCCACTCTGGAATTTGGCCATTATTTTTGGCAAAAATACAACACTTTAATCATTTTACTACGTCTTTTATTTCCTCAGTACACATAACCTTTGGGCAGAGTCACTTCCTTAACTGTCATACAATCTGGAATTGATTTTCAGTAAAAATAATGTTTTCACTCCTGTCTCAGCCCTCTTTTACTTGACAATGTCAATCATACTATTAAGTTTTGTCAAAGCCCTTACAAGAAAGATAGTGTTATTACATGCTCACAGAGAGCTATAACTAGGAAATGTAACTGGGATTTTGCTGTTGGGAGCAACTTGGAATTTAGAGGGAGGCACTTTCAGTCTTTCTCCCAATGCAAAAACAACAGAGTTAAGCACAGAATTACCTAAAATAGAAAGCTAGATGGCCCACTTCCTTTCCTTGGTGTTTTTACTCTCTTTTGGCAGCTGCCTCAGGCAAATGTTACTGTGTATTCATCATACCCCTCTTACCCTCTCCCCTCATTGTGACATACCTAGGAATATCCCAAGGGTCTCTACTTATATATCCTACCTCCCCATTTATGTCCCAGGATTCTTACCTATTCCCAACTGAATAAAGGGTATCATTTTGGTTGGTTAGTCCTGGGTGCAAAAAACTGCTAATTGTAGTATGATTTCAAATATTACCATCTCATGGATAGAAGGAGAAAACAACATTGGAATTATAGGAGAATTATAATAAATGACTAGTAATGATAGCAACATATTGTATATCCTAATTGTCATGATTCCCTAATTACATTTGGATTTACAGGAATGATTTATAGAGGATATAATATGGCAGCCAAAAAGAAATGTAAAATTATATTTATGGTGTATTAAGAAAAGTCTAGTACCCAGGATGAAAGAGATAATTTTTGAAGTATTTTGTCCTGGTTGGACTACATTATGTTTCTTGTGTTCAGTTCTGGGTGGCACATTTTGGGAAGCAGTTTGACAAGCTGGCTTCCATATAAAAGGTCACCACTAGAGTGAGGAAATTTAAGACAAAGATTGATTGACAGATCTAGGACTGTTTAGCTTAAAAAAGAAAAGCCTTAGAGGGGGTACTTGATAGCTGTCCTCAAGTATTTAAAGGATTGCCATATGTAAGATGGGTTAGAATTGTTTGTTCCTCTTGGGTCCTTAAAGCATAAATAGAAGCAATATATGGAAGTTACAGAATGGTAGTTCTATCTTTCTCTGTAAAGGAAATCCTTCCTTTAAAATTAGTTTTCTTTTCTTCTTTCTTTTTTTTTTTGAATATAGTTTTCTTAGTGGGGTGGGCTGCTTTATAAGGTACTGAGTTCCTCATCTCTGAAGATCTTCAGGTAGAGGTTAGATTATTCATTCCTAATGGAAGTAGTAGAAGAGATTACTATTCAGGTCCAGGCTGAGCTAGCTGAGCTCTAAATCCCCCTCCAGCTCAAGAATATGTGATTCTTTGAATGTCCAAGATATTATTCATGAGGAAGTATCTAACTACTATTTCAAGAATAGGAATAAAAGTTTCTTATAACAACCCCAGCTTTGGCCACCAGGATAATAACTATCTAAGTGCTGCATTAAAAAGAGTATCATTCTAATAGGTTTCGGTGACCCCAGGAAGAAGCGTTACCCCTCGACATCATGGGAGCAAAATAGTCATATGTACCATAAGGGATAAGATGTAGCTACAATCAAGAATTTGATCTTTTATGCAACAGATTCAATTTACCTAAAAGATAGATTTAATCTTACACCCTGATAACCTTCTAGCTGTGCACACATAGGATAGCATCAGAGGGATTAATCTGTAAAATTATCATAAATTGGATCTGAGAGAGTCCACAGAGAATCACTAAGGGATCATAGTCTGGAGCTGGAATAAAACTCACAGGCAGCCCATCTACTTCCACCACCTCATTTTACAGGGGGCTCAAAATATTCTCCAGAAAAGCCAATGCTTCCATTTTTAGTTTCTCTAAGGCATTTAGGAGAACAGGTGTCTTCCATATTTTACCATTTATGGATGACAGAGTTAATCCAAGAGAATGTGAGTTTAAATTTAGGAAATTTAAATTTGTATCATCTAGGCGAAGAAACCTGTTTAAATTTATAGTGAAATGAAAATGATTTATCAGAAAAAGGAAAAGGTACAACAGCTGAGTCTAGGAGTTCTAAGCACAAGGAGGTATATGAAAAGGTTTACATATAGAAGATTAAGGGCTAACATTTTCATGAGATAACAGAAACAAGCAAGCAATCATTACAGACTGGCTCCTCATAAATAAAGTTATAACTAGTCTAACTCATCATTGAGTTTGTTGAGATTGGAGTGAATTTCTTATCCTTTTAATGATGGTCTCTGGTATGGAAATTTTGTGGCCTGTGTCACACACAAATCAGATCCAGTTATGGCCAATAGCAAAAGCAAATTGGAACCCAAAGCCTTTTGAATTACCAATTGTATTTGTGCTTAATCCTCAACTATATATTACTGCTAATCATAAAATACTTTCATAGCAATTCTTCTCCCTCTAGCTTCCTTTTCTAATATAGTGCAGTGAAGATCAGTAATTATCTGAAATGATCAGGAAATCTAATGGCACGCAACAATAAGGACATGGTGATCTCTAGGAGGGATCCAGCTGCTTGAAAGTATATGTCATGGAATCCTTTCTTAAATTACATATTAATACCTAATCATAACAAAATTCAGGGAAAAAAATGATAAATTACAACATGTACTGTTAACAGGTTTTACAATTTGTTTCTGTTATTTTGCCTTGGTGGGAAAGAGAGGACAGGACGTGGGCCAGACTTTTCAATTCATTGTTTTAAGGAATTACCCAAGGGTACTAGAGGCTAAGTGATTTCCTCTAGGTTTTACAGCTAGTATGTATCCGAAGAGAGGTCTTGAACTCAGTTCTTGATTCTCTGGTCAGCCATCTACTAACTATAGCCAAGCTATCTGTCAAATTTTCCTTCTGCTACAGAAAAACAAATAACAAAATGACTTTTTCTTATGGGCATCATGATGCAATGAAGAATTAATATAGACCCATGAAGAAAATTCAATTGCCCACTATCACCAAGGGGGGGAAATCATCTTTAAAAGAAATTAAATTTTCATTTATCAGTTAATTTCTTTCAAAACCACATAACAGGCTTTAACTATGTCAGAACCTCATTTTCAAGTGGTAGAGGGAAGCATGATTGGAAACTGTATAAGTTGGTTGGCAACAGGATAGGGAAAAGGCCAGGGAAGGATGCGTTAGCAAAACCCAGCACCTTTCTGTCTAAAATTCTATCATTTATGTTAACCATGTGACTGAATGTCCAGTCTATGCTGTGAACTGCTATTTGTCTCTTTGCAACAAAGGTCACGTGTCACTTTCACTCAAAGGATACAACTTTCCTGTCAATAATTTTATGTCTACGCCACAACACTTAAATGATTCTTTGTACCCAATGTGGTAAGTATTGTTTTAATATTTGTGTAGAGTATGTTCTGCTCCTCTAATGCACAGATCACGTTTAATAATTTGTTTAAGTAGCATACTATCATACTGTTCAGTGTTAAACTGGTGAGCTTGATGGATAATTGGGATTCATTATTAAACATCACATTCAACCTCTGGCCAGTTCACTCTTGCCTCTTTGAGTGTCACAAAGTGAATATACTGAGTAAATAATGTACTCACCTTAACTGGATACCTAAACACCACCCACAACTCCCAAGCAGCCATATTTCTTTCTAATTAAAGGTTTTAATACTTTCAATACTATATCTAATTTTAAAAAATAAAGGGTAAATAAAGTTTCTTCTAAAACACCAAATTACATCAAGGTATGACTTTATGTATGTCAATTTGTACCAAGGTTGATAGATTTTAGGCTAGTTTGTTAACCAATTTATTTACTATTTTGATTGATTGAAGGCTATTTGTGTTGTTGGGGCTATTTTTTTTTATAGCTTCTTACCTATATACAATTTCTCAGTGGCTGGACTTCTAAATATTTGCAATGTGAAATTAGTATTCATAAAACCCATCATTTTGTAGTCCTAGATTTAAAACTTTTACCACAGGAAAACATTCCTAACCAGTTATTAGAATAAGAATGTCATTATAAAATTAACCAGTAACTGCAATATGTCTCTTAGTGGACAATATTCCTATAGCCAATTTTCTTCTCTCACCAGGTTCAGAATATGTCACAGTCCATTGAAGTCTTAAACTTACGGACGCAGAGGGATTTCCAATATGTTTTAAAAATGGAAACCCAAATGAAAGGACTGAAGGCCAAGTTTCGGCAGATTGAAGATGACCGGAAGACATTGATGACCAAGCATTTTCAAGTAGGTTTTACTTCCATAGTCTTTGGGAAAGCCAGTGGGAGAAAAGTACTGAACCATGCATGATATATTAACTGCATGCATTTCTACTAGAAATAAGTGCTCATACAATGTTAAAGACTCATTTGGGAAAATATTCATTTAACCACTAAGAGTGACCATTAGTTGTAAGATAGTAGAGAAAGCTCTTTATAAATAGAATCCTACTCCATTATGGAAATGTGGAGAATATGTCATGATTTAAATGTATTTGAATATCTGTGATAACTAGATTGCTTAAAGTTTTTTTTTTAATTTTCTTACTGCTAGCTTTTCTATTTCTGCATATGGCACCATCTTCCTGTAAAGACCTAAATTACTAACCAGAGAAGCATCTTTGACCTTTCCTTCTCTCTCACCATGCTCAAAATCCAGTTACCAAATCTTATTTCACACATCTATCTCTTCTTTTCTGTTGACTCACCAATGTCTTAGACTAAGCCTCCTTTAACTTTTAAGACTCTAATGGCCTCCTAATTGGTCTCTTTGCCTCTAGTCAATACCTCTTCTCAATCTTTTCTTCACATAGTTTTGTTTTGTTTTTTAAACTGAAAGGTATGACCATGTTTCTCCTTTGCTCAAAAGCCTTGGTTGGCTCTCTAATATCTATGGGATAAATAAACATTCTATAGCCCATTGCTGTTATGTTTCCATAAATCTGGCAGTAGCCTACATTAATAAAGTCTACCTTTATTCCACACCACTGCTCTTCACAGACATCACCATGCCAGCTGAACAAGACTATTTATTGACTTCTCTGATTTAATCCCACCTTCTCTTGCCTGGATGCCTAACTCTGTCGAAATCTCCTTGCTTCAAAGTTCAAACTCATTTGCCCCACCTCTTACAATAAACTTTCCAGATCCCCTAGCTAAGAATTCTCTCTCTCTCTCTGTCTCTCTCTATGTCTCTCTGTTTCTCTGTCTCTCTCTGTCTCTCTCTGTCTCTCTGTCTCTGTCTCTGTCTCTGTATCTGTCTCTCTCTCTCTGTCTCTCTCTCTCTCTCCTCTCTTTATATTTTCTTAGATAATTTTGCTTGGATCTCCAATTTTTCCATAGTCATATTCTACCTCACATCATGCTTCTTTGAAGACCTATCTGACCTCCCAAGAACAAGTATGGTATTGTTTTTCCTCTTTGTAGCCAAAGAACCTATCACACTGCTTACTCAAAGCACATATTTATTTTTGTCTTTTAAAATAAGTTTTATTGATTTTTTTACATCATCATAGTTTTCCACATTTGATTGGTTAGTTGTTGTCGTTTGTACTCAAAAGGACCAAAATGACACTCACTATGTCTGGTTCAAGGTATAGTATTTCCCAACTGTGGCTGATCTGCACCAATATGAGCTTGGAAAGGGCTACTCAGAAGTCAGGAAAGATAGTCCATATTAACATTTAAAGTGAAGATGTTTCTAATTTGCACATCTCAAGTTTCTTTTTCCAGTATCTCTCTCTCTCCCAGAGAACCCACCTATATAAAATATTTTAAAGACAAAAACAAGATGAAAAACCATTATAACCATTTGATAAACTGAAAAATTCTGAAAACATGTGCAATGATATGTAACACCATGAACATTTGGTTGGGGATGTCCTGTCATAGCAAGGATCTATTTGTATATTTATTTATTTGTTTGTTTATTTATTTGCTTATTTATTTATTTGTGTGTTGTTTATTTATTTGTGGGGCAATTGGGGTTAAGTGACTTGCCCAGGTTCACACAGCTAGTAAGTGTCAAGTGTCTGAGGCCACATTTGAACTCAGGTCCTCCTGATTCCAGAGATGGTATTCTATTCACTGTGCCACCTAGCTGCCTCTAGAGATTTATTTTTATATGGCATTGAATTAAACCCTTAGGTGGGTACAGGAAAATGATCGCCAGCCTTTTGGATTACATGTTACCTTAAAGCTAACCTTACTGAAGGTTTTCAATCCTCATGCCCCATATTCAAAATGAAGGGAAATAAATTCTAGAGTTTACCATGCATATGGACACAAATAAAATTCAGATTATTTTTTTATGAAGAAAAATTAATTCCATATACATTTTTAGTATTTTAAGTTTTTAAATATTTTTCAGGATGCCTTTTCACAAATTAGTGTGATACTTGATTCTTTTGTTATTGAATAATTAATAATAATAGCTAGTATTTATATAGCCTTTACTATGTGGTAGGCACTATGGTAGGTGCTTTGTAAATATTATCTCATTTAACTCTCACAGTAACTCCATGAAGTTGATGATATTATTTTCCCCATTTTACACTTGAGGAAACAGAGACAAACAAAGGTTAAGTGACTTGTCCAAGGTCACATAGCTAGTAGCTGAGTCAAGGTTTGAAATCAGGTCTTCTTGACTTCAGGCCCAGTATTCTATCCACTGTACCACGTAGCTGCCTTATTAACCAATCGTTTTATTCTCAAATTTAGTGTTTGAAAGAGATGCCTACATGTCATATTCAGCCTTTGATTTGTCTTTCTCTTGGAATTTGATTGAGAAAAACACTGACAATGCTGATTCACAGAGATAAGGCATAATAAATGCAATTACAACCTTTCAAATAGTTTATGAACAGGATATGTTTCTCCAAGGATACTCCCTAAATTTTTTACCTCCATTGATTGTGAGTCACAGTTTCTTGTTATTGCAGAGATCAATTAGATCACCTTTCTCTGGGTCATTGTTGATTACCTTTTTCCTTAGTTCAGCATGAAAAATGTCTCAAATCTATAAATCATTCACTTGTCTTTTGGTCCATAAGAAGTATGTCTGAAAAAAAAAAAGAAGTATGTCTGCATCTTTCTTTTTCATAATTTACAGATGTTCCAAATGATCTTTCCTCTTAGTCCCCTCATTCTCACTCTTCTCCCTGGAATCCACTTTATTTCAATAATTCAATAACTTTACTACTTTCTTTAAAAAATTTAATATGACAATATAATTAGTTACTAGATATTCCCAGTGTTGTTTTGACAAGCTTCCTGTACGATCTGGGGTCTTTCATACCTTAGGTTGACAACCCTTGGTGTCAAGGATATAAATTATCAAATTATGCAATTAAGTATATTATAATAATAAGATGAGCAAATTCTGGAATCATCAGATACTGATGTCCAAAGTTCTTCTAACAAAGTTCTTCTAACAACTGCGCCTCTTTGAGGGAAGTTTAAATATGTTTTCTGGCCTTCATATTTAATAATGCAAGAGGATACCATGAAAAGATTCTGAGTGCTAAATATAGTCAATGACTTCTAAGGATAGAGGGGGAAAACCCTTTGTCTTGTAGGTTTTAGTAAGATAGCAAAATATAAGAAAAACCAAACATAAAATAAGAGAAATATGTTGTATGTCACCCATAAATACATTAAAGTTTTAGAATTCTGAGGTTCACAGCCATAGGTTTTATGACAATATAATTCTGGGAAATTGCTGGGTGTTGGTGTTGGGTCAGTTCCATTCAGTTTCCAGGTGCATCTGTCTAATACCTCTCATCTCTTTCTTCTTTCACCCCATATATACATGTGTGTATATTACATACAAAACATGTAATGTGCATCACATGTATTACATGAAATCAGTCTTAAAATTAAAATAAGAAACAGAAAAAAATACTTCTTATCTTAAAAATGTGGGGTGTTCATACATTTATTATGTCCACTTCTGCTGACTTTTGTTTTAGACACAATGTTCAGAGAAGGGACATTCTAGATTGTGTGAAGACCTGGTGTTTTTGCCATATGAAAATAACTTGAGGGATCAGCGAATATTTAGTCTGGAAAAGAGGAGGCTTAAAGGGATATCAGAGCAGTCTTCAAAAGTCTGAATAGCTGCCATATGGTAGCTAGATTTAACCTCTTTCACTGTCTTGTTTGTAACCAGGACATTGCACCAATGGGTAAAGTTGCAGGGAGGTATATTTTGAACCAATTTTGACCCAAAGAAAAAAAAATTCCTAATAATTAAAAATGGTCCAAAAACTGAATGTTTTTTCTTGGTACTCTTGGTATTTTTCATGATATTGTCTCAGAAGTCTTTAAGTAGATAATGGATAACTGTTCTTTGGGGATTTTGGAGACTGGATCCACACTTTGATATGAGGAGACAATTAAAACTGAAATTCTAGAATTATTTGTTTTCTTGCCTGATCCTAACCACAAATAAACAAAAATAGCAGGAGGACATGTATCATCTAATAAACCAATTCCTCTGTGTACTCAAATGGGTTAAGTGGCTTGTCTAAAATCTCAGAACCGGTCGGTGTTGAAGCTGGGGTCGTAAATCATGCCCCCTGCTTCTGCATATTAATCTCATTTTTGTATTTTTTTTTTGTGGGGCAATGAGGATTAAGTGACTTGCCCAGTCACTAGTAAGTTTCAAGTGTCTAAGGCCAGATTTGAACTCAAATCCTCCCAAATGCAGAGCCAGTGCTTTATCCACTGCACCACCTAGCATACTAATCTCAAAGCAAAAATCTGAGATATCTGGAAACGGAAAAAGTACAGAAGAAAATGGCCTCAGTTGTTGTGTACTATTTGTTAAGATGCATAAGAGGAAAGCAACAACCAGAACGTTGAACATCTCATTGGAACCATTAAGGAGTATTTGAAAATGTACATTTTTTTTTATTTAAGAAATTGTCATCTTGAATATTACCATAACTAATGAGCTAACTGTTCTCTACTGCTTGGGTTGTTCTTGCTGTTATTCTCGGTTTGTTTTCCCTTTGTGGGAAAAAAAAAAGGTCCAGTACTTTATGCACTGACACACTGCCTCCCAGAATAAAAAATACTCCTAAAATTGAGGTATTTTAGTCAATAGCAAAGGGAAAAAACAACCAGACAACGATGCCGATAGGAATTGATTAAATCTTTTCATAGCGCTGCATTTTAAATCACTGTGAAGTGGTAATAACACACACTGTTGATCGATCTTCTCCTTGAAGGGTGACTAACCTTTCAATGAAGCCCACTTCCTAGATGATATCTTGCCGTTACAATGTGAGGCCTCTGGGTATTATATTCCAGCACAATAGAAACACTCAGAGAAAATATTGCTCAGGGGTGTCAGAATGTGGCAGTTCCGTGCGAAGCAGCCTCCTTTCCCTCATTGGGCTTCTGAAATAATTGGACAGAAGCTTCCTGTGGAAGTGCTTATGTTGCCTCACTTCGTTTATGGATCAAAAAGATTCAAAGATCCTTTCAAACACCTTAATTTCTAGAAAACACCTTTCAAAATAATAGGAAAAGTAGACTCCCCACCGTTATAAGTTGGTGGAGGGGGAATTTCAGAGTTTAAGTCTGTTCTCTTCTTCTCAGGTACGTCCCCTCCATAGTCTCAGTTTTTGCTCCAGAGTGAAGCACTCTTTTATATGACAGGCTTTCAATATTTAATAATAGCTGCCATGCCTCCCCTCAATCTTTTCCCCCCTAGCACCTTCTACTGATCCACTAAGCATGAACTGAATTTTGCAAATAACTTTTAAAACAACAAGATATTTGTGATCTTACAGTTTAGAAAGTACATAGGACGTTTACTGGGAAATTTCGGGCTCAATAATGCAAAAAAAAATCTATTAAAATGTCTTCTACAAATTGAGAAAATAATTTCCAGTGCTAATTCTCAAAGTTAAAACACACAACCTTGCATATAACAAAGAATGACATCAGTGTCTAATGTGAATCCCAAAGCTTGTCTAAAATTTTGAGACAGAAACATACAGAGAGAGAGAGAGACAGAGAGACAGAGAGACAGACAGAAAAAGACAGAGACAGAGACAGAGAAAAAGATAGACACAGACACAGAGAGAGATTGGAGAGGGAGCAAAGAGAAAGAGAAAGAACCAGAGATGAAGGACAAAGTGAGAGAATATTAGAACATCATATACAATCTATTAACTTCTCTAGCACATTATTCTCATATCATTTAAGTCAATTTAAAAGCTTACCAGAAACAAAGGAAGGGATGTTTTAGCACTTTAGGATTGTTAAGACCCATGAATGAGGACTGACTGTATGTACTATTCAAATTAGCCAAATAAAATAATTGACTAAATTTTCATTCACATTTAGAGATGGGCTGATAAATGTTTAACAATAGCTTCTCTGGGGAAAAAAGGAAAGAAATGTATGTACAACCTGCTTTTCATCCACATTACTGACATTTTTTTCCATCACTTTCTCAAGTCTTGCCAATCAACAAAATAATAAATGGAGCACTGATTTGTAATGTTATAAAATTTGTAGTGGTATAAATACTCACACAGAATATTTAACAATCAGCTCTCCCAAGCCATTTCCAACTGTCCCTAGTATGACCCCGCTATATAGTTGTTGTTTTTTTAATCATAATCTGTGATTTCATTTGTGTGGAGAATCCTCATTGTGGAAACTTCCTCCACCAATAGAGACTGGCCACTCATTTGTAGCTTTTAGTCTTAGAGACCAGGCTGGCACAATGAGAGATCAAGCATTTTGCCTCTAATCATGCAACTAGAATTTATCAGAGGCAGAGTTTGAACCAGATATTTCTGACTGCAGGACCAGAAAGCAATCTAATGCCATGTAGCCTCTCAAAAGAAAAGCTTAAAACAACTTTTATTCCCAGATGGCACAGTGCCCAGCACAAAGTAGGCACTTTTATTTACAGACTGGCTTAGATACATGCTGATTTGATAAAGAAACACTTTATAAATCTAGGGTTTCCATATCATAGAAAATCATAGAAGATGAGACTATAAAGATCACCTATCTTTATCCTTTCATTTTGTAGATGAGACAACAGAAGAATAGAGAATATAATTGGTTGGTTGGTTGTTGTCTCTCATTCCTGAAGAGGACCAAAATGACATTATGATGTTGGAATCAAGGTACAATGTTTCTGACTGTGGCTGATCAGACCAATATGAGCTTGGAAGGCTCTACCACAGGTCAGGCACAAATAGTCCACATGAAACTTTGGAATAGAAATGTCTATTTGCTTATCTTCCATTTCTTTTGAGTTTCTGAAATTCTGCTTTGATAATAGAGCACAAATCCTTCTTTGATGAGGATGTGCCATGCTAGACAGTTCTTTGCCAGTGTCTTCCACTGAAGCCAGAGATCTTCAGAGAAACCATGAGAGTGTCCTTGTTCAGAGAGATCTGAGAGAGCATATAAGAGACTTTCCCAAAGTCAAATAATTGGTGAGTGGCAATGCCATCAGTTGGATATAGTCCACCTGATTTAGCTGGTACATATTTTCTGTTATGCTTAACTGTCCCTTATGATAGGCATTTCAAAAATTCCAAAGCATCCAATGGGATCCCCCCAAAAGAAGAGTAAATGTCTTTGGGACACATGAAGGAATCCATGCCCTTTGCATGTCATAGATGGCTAAAATTGTAATATTGGTGAATGAAGCATCTTGTCATAATAAATATAAAGCACTGAGGTTGTCAGGAAGATATAGGTTAAAATCCTGCCTCTGACACACACTAGATGTGAAAACATGGGCAAGTCAATTAATCTCCCAGTGACTCCCAACATTCATCTCTAAGGCTGTTAGTTACAGAGGAGTTTATCTTTATCTTTGACATGCATTTCTGATAAGAGTTTCTCAATCTGATGAAATTATAAATTTGGACCTACAGGCAGAAACCTGCTACATTTTGGGTTTTGTTTTGAGCAGGATCTGAGTTCAGATTTTGGCTCTGTTACTCACTATCAGTGTGACAATGGACAAATCTCTTTAATTATCAGTCACCACTCATTCTTCAAATGATAGTCATGTACTACATGACTCCTAAGGTGCTTCCAACTCTAGAAATATAAGTATGGTCTGGGACTTCATTGGTATTGAGAAAGTGCCTACTATGTGCCACACATTTTTGTCAAACATTGTTACCAATGGAATGGAGGAATATTGGAGTGGAGGGAAAAAATGTTGCTTTAGGTTCTACTGATGCAGATCTGTACACTCCCCCCCCCCCCCGGGCAATGACGGTTACATGACTTGCCCAGTGTCACACAGTTGATATGTCTCAAGTGTCTGAGGCCGGATTTGAACTCAGGTCCTCCTCCTGAATCCAGGGCCAGTGCTTTATCCACTGCACTACCTAGCTATCTCAGATCTGTATACTTTTTAAAACAAATGTAGTAGCCAAAAAATAAGCTAATGTGATTTGGGACTGCATTAAGTACAGCAGAGCTCCAGGAATAGGGAAATGGTAGTCCCACTGGGCTCTGCCTTCATCATTCTTCATCTGGAGTATTATGTTCAGTTCTAGGAAAGAGAGTTTAAGGGGGATGTTAATAAGCCTCAAGTAACCAGAGAATGGCAACCCTGATGGCAAAGGGCCTTAAGACCATGACACATGAAAAATGGGTGAAGTAACACTTATGCCAAAGAAGAGAAGACCCAGAGGACATGCTAACTGTCTCTGAATATTTGAAAGACTGCAATAGAGAGGAAGGGTTAGGCTTAATTCTGTTTGATTCCAGAAAACAGCAGCAGGAACAATGGGTTGAAGTTGAAAAGAGGTCAGTGTAGGCTCCATCTCAGAGAAATTTTCCTAATAATGCAACCTATCCAAAAGTGGCATGGGCTGCCTCCATCAGCAGTGGGTTCCCCATCCTGGGAGCTTAAAAGCATGTACTGAATAATCATTTATTAGATATTTGAAAGAGTGAGATTCTTTCAAGTATGGCTTAGAGTAGATGAGCACTAAGTTCCTTTTTAAAAGCTCCAATTATGTGATACTCTGCATCTTCCTGGAGCTGTTGTTGTTTGTCCTTTGTTCTTGAAGAGGACTGTGACATTAGGGTGATGTCATGACTTGCACTGAATTGAATTTAAGTGAGGGAGGGCTATGCAAGGTCCCCAAATTACTCTCTCATCCAAAGCCATCTGGGTCCAATGGCAAGATATATACCAGGACAGCTGTAGATAGCCCTGGATTTTTAAGGCAACTAGAATTAAGTGACTTGACCAAAGTCACACAGCTAGTGAGTGTCTGAGATGACATTTGAACTCAGGTTCTCCCATATTCAGGACCAGTTCTCTATCCACTACACTACCTAGCTGCCCCAATTTCCTAGAGCAATGAGGGGGCTGATTGATTTCCCAAGGATCACACAACTGATATGTGTCAGAGGCAGGCCCTGAAACCAGGTCTTACTTGGCTCCAAGGATAACTATTTGATTTGCAATGCTGACTCTCATAATGTATTTAAAAGAAAAAGACAGGTTGTCCCCTCAAATGTATGCTAGAGCAAGCTTGAATTGGCTTATGAGAGTCAGTTGTTAAATTTTAAGTATGAACATTTTTGTTGAACAGTGTCGTTCTGTTTTGTCCAGTTCTTTGTTGACTACATATGGAATTTTCTTGCAAAGGTACAGTAGTTTGTCATTTCCTTCTCCAGTGGATTACAGTAAACAGGGTAAGTAACTTGCACAGGGTCACACAACTAGTAAGTGTCTGAAGTTGGATTTGAACTCAGGTCCATCAAGCCACTGAGCCACTGAGCTGCCTCCAAGGCAAACAGAGGGTAAGTGACTTGCCTAGGGCAACACAGCTAGTAATTGTCTAAGGCCAGATTTTAATTCAGGATTCCAGGTCCAATGTTATATCCAGTGAGCTATCTAACTGGGAACATTTTTATTTTGGAAATTGTAAATGTAAACCTGTATATCTTGGAAACTGGAAAAAGGTTACTAGAATCAGCATTTGAATTAGTATTTTATTAATTGTCCAGACAAGAAAATAATAGAGAAAATGTTAATAATGCAGTTGAAACTTAAAAGTATGTTGTAGGTACAGTTTGGTTTTTTTTGAGAGCTGGTTTTTAAACATTTATCAGCACAGTCCTGTGTCCCCTGGTGAAGAAAAAGGAGGAGTAGGAGGAGGATAGATTGCTTTTGAAAGAAATTTTAAATCAAAAGGAATTCATTTTCCCAATAAATTGATCCAGACAATATCTGTATAGTACTTTCAGCTCATCAAAAAGACTAATGAGATTTGTACTTCTAAACTTAAGATTGAGCACCTGTCCCTTTCCCCGAATTCACATAGCCACTATTTTTAAGACAGGATGGTCTTTGCCATGCAATTATTGATTAGGCATTCACATTACACCTTTTGTCAGAATAACAAAATTCCAGGCAGGCAAAGGCCAGCATAGGTCATTAAGCCCAGCTCTGTGTTGTTCTATTTCAACCTTTTAAATATTCGATTTTGTTCTGCTTCTACTTTCTTCCTCTCTCTCTGACAAGTTGCCAGCACTGGAAAATGGATTGTTAGCCATGAAATAATAGAGCATTCAAAAGCTCAAAATAATACAAATACCCTGTTTTCTTTCAGAAAGTAAATGAATTGTTGAACTGTGATATGCCATCCAAGGGCCCTACCTTCCTTAAAGCTTGGTCATTTCCACCTGAGAAAGGCCTTCCCATTACAAGAACAATACTATCTTTCTGATAATTCTTATCATATGTGCTGAATGGTACCAACAGAACCATTTTCATTAAAATCATAATGAGCAATTTTGCCATCCTTTAGGAATGACATGGTGCGCTAATAAATGCATTTCCAAATGAGACACTAAAAATGAGGGTAGCTCTGCATTTCAGGCCCTTCAACTCTGATTTTTTGAGAGATCTCACTCATTATGCAGACTCCCTCCTCCTTCTCATTTTGCACACATGCCCTAAATTCAAGAATTTCCAAGCCTATACAGTAAATGGAAATTTCCCCACAAGTAACATCAATCCATAAATCAGGGCAGCAATGGGATCTCCTGCTATTCTAATGCATTTATCGTAATAACAGCTTCTGAATGTAATTTAAAAATGCAATTTTCCACTGCTTAAATTAGCTAGCTGTATAATGTGCATTCTGACGGCACCTATGGATTATTCTCAAGTGATCATAATAATGGCGATTTGTTGCCCCAAATGATATCTTTCTGCAGTAAATGGAAGGCTAAGTTGAAACTGTTAGATTGTATGAAAACTGACAACCACCCAGTTTTTGAAAGTTAGGGAAAACAAGGTGGAATCTCATGAAAGCAAAAGTAATATTCTGCTTTTATTTTTCCTGGAATGCCATTGAAAATTATAGGTATTTTGCAGCTCCCCATTCCCCCAATATAAAAAATACAAACTTCTCTATTTTGCATTTAAAGTTTTTTATAATCCAGTTCCTATCCATTCTTCTGGACAGATTTGTCATTATTTTTCTTTCCACGTTCTATGTGCAGGACAGGCTAGCCTCCTGAATGCTCTCCATATGCAGCATTTCTTTGACTTAATATTACACCTTTACACAGGCTGCCCCATACACATAGAGCACAATCCCAGCACTACCCCGCATTTTAGAAACATGAACTTCCTTCAGCTCGAGTCAGCTATATGAGGTGTTTTTAGACCCTTCTGATTATGAGGATCTTGCCACCTTCCCCTCCCTAAAAGGTACGTTTCCATTTACTGTGTATGTTTGCGAAGAACTTAAGCCTTTACATGTTCATCTCCCTAACCCCTTCCCCCCAGTAAAATAAAAGCATCTTAAGGGTAGCAACTGATTCACAGTTGCCTTTGTATCCCCAGAGTAGAATAGAGACAATTTTTGTTGTTGTTGTTTTTGGTTTTGGGGTTTTTTGCAGGGCAATGAGGGTTAAGTGACTTGCTCAGGGTCACACAGCTAGTAAGTGTCAAGTGTCCGGGGACAGATTTGAACTGAGGTCCCCCCTGAATCCAAGGCCAGTGCTTTATCCACTGCACCACCTAGCTACCCCTGAGACAATTCTTAACAAATTGAAAGAATGAATTGGGACTTGTCCTTGAAATGGGGCAAAGCAAGGGAGGTTTATTTCACCAAAAAAGCATCTTGATCAAAGAAGGAAAATCAACACTTTTTCAAGTACAGAGGACTCACTTGGCTAAAAAATGTCCATTAGTAGTAGCAGTAAACTAGTGTCCTGAGAGAGTTAATATACCGCACATGGACAAGCAGTCATTTTAAATGCAGTTAGCTCTCAATTCCCCATGCTAATGGAGCAAAGTCATTCCAAATAATCCAAATGATTGAGAAAGCCAACCCTTTCTTTCTCTTTTTCTTTCTTTTTCCTCTTTCCATTTCTTCCTTCCTTTTTCTTTTTTATTTCCCTTTGTTCTCTTTCTTCCTTCCTTTTTCCTTTCTCTCTCTGTCCCTCTCTGTCCCTGTCTCTGTCTGTCTCTGTCTGTGTGTGTCTCTCTTTCTCTCTTTCTGTTTCTCTAGCTCTGTCTCTGTCTTTGCCTTTCTCCTTTATTTTCTTTCTTCCTTCTTTCCAACCTTTATTTCTCTGTTCTTTGCCTCTCACTCAGGCTGGAGTTGCCACATCCACTCATGAACCCAATCCTACTGCTGATGAGAGCAGAAGTTTATCCCACTCCATTCCAGCTTGGTTCACATTCCTTCTTTTTGGAAGCATGGTGCACCATCTGCCCCATCCTTACCTCCCATAAACTGACCATATTGGTGCCAGACTTAATGTAGTCACCCAAAAAGCTTTAGCTTTACTGTAGCTCAGAATTTCCAAATCCAAGTTTTATTTAACACCCCTCAGTAGTAGGGATTACAAAGATACATCACCATGACTGGCCAGAATTAATTTCTTAAGACTGGAAAATTGTGCTTTATTTTATTGTCATCTGAACAGTTCACATAGGTGTATTATCCACTGGGAAAACTCCCTCCACTGATGCAAAAACTGACTGGGAAGTAGCAGTGGTCAGAATTGCATTACCAAAGCATTCTGGGTCCCTTGGGATATGAGGATATCAGTAGTTAAGATCCAAAGAGTAAAAGAGATATTTCTGGACCAAAGAAATAATTTGTAGCATTCTACAAGCATTGAGCCACAAGTTCAATATAGAACCGTTTCTTTCTTCTATTATAGTTTGTGGTTTGGATTTCATTGATATTTGCATCAGGATTTAGTCATGAATACTTCATAAACTGAATGATTTAGTGATTTAGGCACTCCTAGGATTCTTATCTGTAACAGAGGTACAAAATGAACAGTTGTCCAAGCAGTGAAGTGAGAGGAATGCTGAAGTACTCTTAGCAACTAGTTCTGATTTTTTAAATAATAATAATAATAATAATAATAATGAGGATTGTTTGTACACAGGGGATACTACAGGGAGCATTTGCACTTGGGATTTCAGTAATTTCATAAAAGTGTTTCCCAGAGTGGAGTAAGACTATGTATAAAACAGGGAGCAACCTGAAGAAATAAGTAACTATTTGAGGAAAAATAGAGAAAATAGACCTGAAAAAGAAGAAAAAAAAACTAGATCATAACTTATTGTCTTTGGAGAATTGCTGAAGGCATTGTTAAGTAATCTGCCCATAGTCACACAACTAGTTGTATCATAAATAGGATTTGAGCCCAGATTTTCCTTACTCTAAGTCCAATCCTCCATCTACCAAGCCATGTTGCCTCTCCTTGGGAAATATTGGGAGACTTGTTTGTGTTTGTGGCAGAATTACTTCTTTACTGCTGGCATTTTACTTGACCTGATATACATATATTTTTAAATAGCATATTATAGTTGTGTAACCCTGGGCCAGTCACTTAACCCCTATTGCCTCACCCCCCCCAAAAAAATAGTGTATTATCTGAACACATACACAGAGTTTGATGGTATGTGTGTGGGTTTCTTTTTTGGCGGGGAGGGAAGATCATAGTAAAGAAACAAATTTTGAGAGAAAAGTGTTTTGTAGAAAACATAGCATGAAAAAGGAAGTTGGAGCTGTCAAGATTTCCATCCTGTCCAAGAACTACCAAAATATGTAATTCATGGGTGGATAATTGATAATCAACTATAAATCGTTTGTGCCGAGGAATAGTTTAAGCCAAATATGTTCCCAAATCATACATTCAAAGAAACGCAAGAATGAAAGAACCTTAGTTTTGGGAAGATTTTGGATTTTGTTTTGTTTTCTTGAATGAATAATTATTGTTCTGGTCCTAGATTGGTCCTATGATTTCATCAACATAGAGAACTCCCAGGATTGAAAATACCTTGCTCAGATACAGATAGACAACTGCCAGGAACTTAAGAAGCTGTCTGGGTGTGCTGAAAGGTTCAGTGATTCCCCCAATGTCACATATCTAGGGGCAGACCTTGAACTCAGGTCTTTCTGACTCCAAGGCATAGCCTCTAACTACTTAACTATGTTCTCTCTCATACTTCATTTCACAAAGCATGAAAAAGACAAAACAAAAGAAAATTTTGGACTTAATATATAAATTCTTCATTTCTACCACCATATCTTCTTTTTTCTAATTACAAAAAAGATTGATTTATTTTCAGGAAATTTTTATTTTAACTCATCTTATAAAACCAAAAAGTCTTCTTGTACTGCCATACTAGGATAAGTGGATTTACAGCTCATAATCCTGGGGTCACTTACATTTTCCCTAAACACCAATTTCTACCTAAAATCAATAAGGAATTCTGAAGCCATTCCAGTAATCACCCTTAAGTATCATATTAAAGGGATTTAGCTGTGTGATCTGTTTTAAACTGCTCTCAGGAACAATTGGCTGCTTTTCACAGGAGTTGAAAGAAAAGATGGATGAGCTCCTGCCCTTGATCCCAGTCCTGGAACAGTACAAAACGGATGCCAAGCTAATCACCCAGTTCAAAGAGGAAATTAGGAATCTGTCTGCAGTCCTCACAGGAATTCAGGAAGAAATCGGGGCCTATGACTATGAAGAACTGCACCAGAGGGTGCTCAGTTTAGAAACCAGACTTCGAGACTGCATGAAGAAGCTCAGTAAGTTGAATTTTATTTATTTTTCTGAGTTATATGCTTAACTTTACTAAAACTAATCTTTTGCCTTTGTAATATTGGATATAGATACTCTAAGAAGCCAAGGAAGCCCTCTTAACCTTAGGTATTGAGATGATGAAAATGACTCACTCAACACAAGCAGGGGCTATGTTATTAGGAAAAGGAAATCCTTTTGATTGATTAATTTTGGGAAGAAATAAGGGTTACCCAGACTCACATGGCTAATAAATGTCTGAGGTCTAATTTGAACTCAGGACCTCCTGAACCCAGGGCTGGTGCTTTATCCACTGTGCCACCTAGCTGCCCTGAGAAATACTTTTGATTTAACCACATTGTAAAAAACAAGCTGTGTTGTTTTGTTTTTCATAACAGAATGATGTTCCAGTGTTTCTTCTCGCGTGTCTTGAGAGTAATCCTGGAAAAGTGAATAGAAACCCAGCCTCTGAATCAGAATGACTTGAGTTCAAGTGCTGCCTTTGACACTCACTGGTTGGGTGACCTTGGGAAAGTGACCCAACTTCTCAGGACTACAGGAAGTTAATAAGGATATAGTTGGAAAATACTTAGCAAGAAACAAGATCAGATCCAATTTGTGCCTCAGTGGTATTCCACAGAGATACATATCTCTCATATTAGTCTCATTATAACCTGTACAAGGTGAGGTTCTTGTCTTATCAGAGGAGCAATGCCTCCTCTCCTTTTGACTTCCAGAGAAAGGGAGCCCACCACCTCCCACAAAAGCCTTTGGGATAGCTCTAATGCATAGTAATTTTATACTGTCATGACACTTAAATGTGCCTCTCTGCATCTTCCAAATACTGTTTTTAGTTCTTCCTACTGGAGCCAAGCAGACAAACATACAAATTCCTGAGAACAGGTGTTATGTCCTCCCCAAGCTTTCTCTTCTCCAGGCTAAATTACCCTGGGTCTTTCAAATGATCACTATGAGCATTAACACAAGGCTCTTCACCATCCTAATTGCTCTTCTCTAGGCATCCTGCAAAATATCAATGTCCCTCTCTGAGTAAAGTGTTCCTGAAATGAATTAAGTATATATGAGTACTTAATGATATTTGATTAGAAAATGACTGACTTTCTGGGAAGCTGGGTACCATTTTAGCAGCATGAAAATCACATGATCACAAATACAACTAAATATAGAATAGGGTTGAGATCCATGCTTGTATTATATGACCTTTGAAGTCTCTTCCAACTCTAATTATGTTTAATGATATAGATATAACAAACGTATACGATGATTTAAGCTTTAGAAAGTGCTTTCCTCACAGCTCTGTGGGAGATAGTGAGTGATATGCATGTGCACAGAAGAAAGTGCATGATGAGTCAGAGGCTTGGATTCAAATTCTGCTTCTGTCACATGCCTCTGTGATTTGGGGCAACTAACCTGTTCTCCTTAAGTCTTACTTTCCTAATTTATAAAATAAAGGGGGTTGGCTAGGTGGCCCATGAGGTTCCTTCCACCTCTGGATGTAAGATACTATGATTCTTCTTTACATATGAGAGAGCCAAGGCACTGATAAGTGATAAATGAAGTGAATTGTCCAGGATCATGCAGCTTTGAAAGTGTTGGTGGGAGGACTCAAATCTATTAACTCCATAAAGAAGGCAGGTACCACTATAACTATCTTGTATCTCTAATAGCCTTATTAATGGAAGATAATGTAATAAATATGGACAATGATCCATTGGTTAGAAGGTTACTAAAATAGTGAGAAAGCTACCAAGTAGACAATGAAGGACAACACATTAGAACTGTCTGGAAAACAGCATCGGGCGAGACTGCTCCACCAAAGCACTCAGCATCATGCAGAATGGCAGTATTCATGGTTCAAATCCATAGAGGGAATAGAAACCAAAGAGGTTATTGCTGGCTTGTAGACAGAATTCACAGCATTTGTCCATGAGGTAAGTACAGAATAATTGCTTCCTACTATGGTAGAATGTGGCTTGAATTTTTTTGGTATCTACTTCAAGATCCAGTCATGACTACTTCATAAACTTTATGAGTTGGTGATTTCACTTAGGCCCTCCTGGGATTCATATCTACAACACAGATATAAAATGAGCAGTTGGCCATGGACTGAAATGAGAGAGAGGGTGAAGCCCCTTCAGGAACTAACTCTATGTTGTTAAGAAAAAGGAATGCTTGCACAAAGAGGGTACTCCAGGGAGTACTTGATTCCTCATTAACTTCAGAAAAGTGTTTCCCCTGAGTAGAGTAAGACTATGTGCTAAAACAGAGAGTGAATAGAGGGAAGAAATAACAGTTTGGGGAAAATTGGTGGCCCAGCTATTAGTGTGTGGGGCCTGGAGTCAAGAAGACCTGATTTCAAATCTGGCCTCAGACCCTTACCATCTGCGTAAGTGTCAAGGCTATTAACATAATCTTTGTTCCATTTTTTCCTCTGTAAAATGCAGATATTAATAGTGCCTACTTCCCAGATTGCTGTGAAAACAAAATGGGATAATACTTGCAAAGTACTTAGCCAACTTCAAAGTTTTATATGAATTGTAGCTATCATTACTGGAAATAGAAAAGGAATAACTAGAAAAAAATATTGTGCCCAGAATTTCAAGTTGAAAGGGCCCTATGAAGCCAGCTAGTCTAACTACTGACTAAATAAAAAAATCTCCTTGCAAAATGGCAAATGAAAAATCACCTAGCCTCAACTTCCTCCAAATAGTTTGGAGGAATCCTCCCTGACCTATTCATAATTATGCCACTTTTGTCCTATTCACCCATCTATGACCATAAGATGCCACAATTCATTTTCAAACAGCTATGATCATTAAAAAATGTTTCCTTAAATCAAGCCAAAATTTGCAACTTCCACCTTTTTATTCTTACCTTTTTTTTGGTTTTCAGTGATTTTCAGGCATGTCCAACTCTTCCTGCCCCATTTGTGGTTTTCTTGGCAAAGGAACTGGAGTGGCTTTCCATTTCTTTCTCCAGCTTATTTTATAGATGAGGAAACTGAGGCAAACAGTGTTAAATGTCTTGCTCAAGGTCACAAAGCTATGTAGTACCTGAGGTTGGACTTGAACTCAGGAAGATGAGTCTTGCTGACTCCAGGCCCAGGACTCTATCTACTATGCCACCTCTGGGGTTAAGCAAAATAAGCCTGACCACTTTTCCATGTGACAGTTCTTAAAAGATTTCCTGATAGCTACCATGGTTCCCCTGAATCTTTTCCCCAGTCCCTTCTACCAATCCACATAAGCATGAACTAGACACTCTTTACCATCCTATTTGTGACTTTGTTAAAATGCCTTGTTTATATATATATATATATATGTTCCTCTTATCTCATCAAAGATTAGATGGCATTTTTGTTTGTTTGGTTTTGGGGGTTTTTTTGTGGGGCAATGGGGGTTAAGTGACTTGCCCAGGGTCACACAGCTAGTAAGTGTCAAGTGTCTGAGGCCAGATTTGAGCTCAGGTACTCCTGAATCCAGGGCTGGTACTTTACCCACTTTGCCACCTAGCTGCCCCCAGATGGCATTTTTGAGGCATATGTGGTATTCTAATATTAAAGAATCTCCTTAGTTATAAGATGGAAAAATTAGACCTTAGACACCATCAAGTCTGATAAGTTCATTTTGCTGGTGAGGATATTGAAACCCAGGAAGATGAGGTTATTTGCCCAGGTCACAGCTAGTAAATGTCTGAGGAATTTTCCTAGCCAGATCTTCCTGATTCCAAATCAAGGGCAGTATCCATAATACCACACTGATAAAGACCATGGCAAATTGTCTTATAAATAAAATGTGGTGGCACCATAGAAAGAGACAGTTGAGAATAGTCAATTCCTTAGATGTCACATATATTCCACTCTATCTCATCAATGAAATGAAATTTGAAAGCTTTACTTCATGCTGACCTCTACTGCAGTAATCACAGAACAGCACTCTCTATCATAGCCATTACAGAACATTCTTTTCCATTATGAATCATAAGAAATGACATCACTGAGATTAAAAATATAAAGAGAAACTCTAACCCACTAGCAAAAACCATCCAGCTCCTTATCCCTTATCAGTGACCATCATTTTGTAGGAAAAGCCTGTGTGGACTGTCTTCCCTAATTATTGTTTTCAGAGATAAGGGAGCAATTTCCAAGCTAGTACATCATTTAAAAATGTACATATCCACTTCATTTTCAGCAGAAATTATATACTTGGAAAAGACAAAAGAAAGTTATATCTTAATTACAGAATGATTTTAACTAAATAACTCCTGGTTATGTTCTGCCTTCATGATAAGAATAGCTTAGGTTACTTGATAAGTTATGCTATTTTTAGCTGGGATAAAGAAAACAGGAAAGTCATCATGATACACTAGAGGTACAGCCTCAGACATGGGAAGGCTTGGTTTCGTAGATGTAGAGATAGAAAGAACCTCTCCGGATATTTATTATAATGCTCACATTTTACAAATGAGGAAATTGAGACTGGGGAATATTAAAGGACTTAGCCAAGTTCACATGAGTATTGGGGATCAATGGTAAGATCTGAGCTGAGGTCCTCTGGCTCTAGGATCAACGTGCTTTCTACTCTATGCTGCCTCAGACATATGGCTATGTGAAGCACTGTGCATGTCCCAAGAGACTAAAGTTGGAATGCATCTTCACAATAACCACCAACCAAATAAAAACCTTCTCTGCCAAAAGAGAAAACATTACACTACTGAGAGTGTAGATAACAATGTAGGAAGCTAAATATTGCATTTCAGGAATGGAGGAGTGTTCCTGTTTAAACACAGAGAGATGGTAGTTTTTGCTCCATCCTGCATTCATGGACATACCTTAAGCTCTTGGTGCCCCCAGTATTTCTCTAAGACTATAAATTGAAAATCCAGTACCAACCTGCATTGGTACAGGGAGATTCCTTACCAAAGATTTCCTATATCAACAAAATTATAGATTCAGTCTGATAAGAGAACAAATACATATTTGTAAAATCACAGAAGTTAAGGATGAGAAGGGGCCTCAAAAGTGATCGAGTCAACTGAGCAGAAATCCCCTCTACAACTTCAAGGATAACTTCATCTGATCTCTACTTGAAGACCAGTGATGAAGAACTCTCCATCTTAATTATTTTAGATAATTCTAATCATTAGGGAGTTGATTCTTATTTCATATTAAAAGCCACTTCTCTATAGCATCTGACCTCTGTTCCCAATTCTACCTTTCAGTGCCAGCTAAACAAATCTAAGCATTCTTCCTTTCTGAAGCAAGAGGAAATGTCCTAAGATGACCTATGCCTATCACCTAGTTTGGATGTTTTTATTTTTTCTTTTGTTCCAACCTAACTAGCATCACACCAAGGGGGAAAGAGGAGACTCTCAAATTAAATTAAAAAATAAAAACTACATAGAATGCCTACTGTGATCAAGCTCTTAACCAAGTGCTGTGGAGCTTATAATAAAATTATGATAGACTAAGATATCTGGCTATATATTTTCATTTAATACCAATACTTTTTATTGGTCCATATTGGCTCCTGTCCTTGTTGATATGCCTTGTAAGAACCTATTTTTGTCTCCCGTGGATTTGTTGTCACCAATGAAAGAGCCCAGGCTCTGGGAATGAGTTCATTGTTTGTTTCCTGGACACTAACCATAAACGCTAGCCCACAGCCCCTCCCACCATGTAAAGCCTAGGCATCTGTTATGGACAGATGGACTCTCCTAAAACAGGGTGGCAGACAATAGAATGCTCTAACCTAGAAAGATCCTGAGATTTAGAGGGAGCTATGTGAGGGTTAGTGGGATGTTGGAGTGAACAACTTTTTAGTATGAGAATAGGACTGAATTCTAACATTTCACTTTGAGCTTATCTAGCCTTATTGTTCTGGAAATCCTGCCTCTTCTTTGTTCATCTGACATACCTCTCAGCATTATAGGCTCAAAGGAATGTATCTCTACCCCTCTGCCTCTGCTCTGGTATTTACCAGGTACATTTGGTATTTAGACCTGAAAGTGAGAGTCTTTGTTTTGTTTTGTTTTGTTGTTTTGTGGGGCAATGACGGTTAAGTGACTTGCCCAGGGTTACACAGCTAGTGTCAAGTGTCTGAGGCTGGATTTGAACTCAGGTCCTCCTGAATCCAAGGCCAGTGCTTTATCCACTGCACCACCTAGCTGCCCCTAAGTGAGAGTCTTTGTAGACACCGATTCCAAGCTGTTTCAATTGGAATTGAGGCTTCTTCAGTTTAATAAATCCACAATTGATTAAGGGCCTACCGTGTGGCAGGTATTCTACCAGGTTCTGGGGACAATAAGAGAAAAATAAAATGGTCCTTGCCTTCATGAAGGGCAGAGTAGAGAATGCAGTACTTGAACATTCAGATAGATGGGTACTTGAATACAGTAGAAAGAATTCTGGAATCCATGAAACTAGATTGAAGTCCCACTTCTAACATTATTACCTTACAGCATTAGGTAAATCACTTAACTTCTCTTTGTCTTAGTTTCCAGAACTTTAAAATGGCCAGCCTCTGAGAATGCTTCCAAATCTCAATCAAGCATCCCAAGTCATTTAACATCCATGAACCTCAGTTTCTTCATCAAGCAAATGATTCAATGGCTTCTAAAGTTCTTTTCAGCTATAGATCTCTTATATATGATGCTGTGGTTCTAGCAATGTAAATATTTGCTCTAATGATGATCATAATTTATTCATGTATCTCTATCCTGTGTTACTCTGTGTCATCCCAGAGCATGCTGAATTCTTTGATTGTGTTGTCTCAGAGTTGCAAGGATACCAGTGAAATGCACAGGTCATCCAACTATTATCTCTTATGATTAACATATCACCAACCCATCTTTCTTTTTTCTATTATTTTTTTCCTAGAAATGTGTAAAGTAAACAGGTAACAAATGCAAAGTAATAGAAGAGCACTAGCAACTGGGGAAAATCTGGGTAGGTCTCATTAACATCTGAACTGAGCTTTGAAGAAAACTAAAGATTTTAAGGGGCTAAGGCAAAGAGAAAGTGGGTTCTAAATGACGGGGCTAGCCTCTGGAAAAAAACAAACATAGTGGCTAGTCATAAAATCATCTATGTGGTCATTAGTAGGCCAGTGTGACTGGAATGCAGAGAGTGTGAAGGGGAACACTATGAAGTAAGTCAGGAAGGTAAAAGTGGGCCAGATTTTGAAGGGATTTAAATGCAATAGGTAAGAATTTATATTTCTTTTCTTGGGGCAGTGTTGTGGGATCTTTATATCCCATGATTACACAGTCATAAGGTTAATGGGGTCCATTACCATTTGATTCAACTCATATCTGCTTTATAAAAAGAAATAGAAGCGGGGCAGCCAGGTGGCCCAGTGGATAAAGCACTGGCTTTGGATTCAGGAGGACCTGAGTTCAAATCCAGCCTCGGACACTTGACACTTACTAGCTGTGTGACCCTGGGCAAGTCACTTAACCTCATTGCCTCGCCAAAAAAAAAAAAAGAAAGAAAAAAAAAGAAATAGAAGCATGAAAACGTTTCTCTTCCTATGACTTATACCCTGTATGTCAGTTCTAAGCAGACACTGAACACCCTCCAGGTGTAGGACATACCTGCAGGGTGTAACATAGCCATTGGCTATAATTAAACAAAGCACAGTCAAATACAAACAAGTGCTTGTATTAATTCAGAATACAACTGTGCATGTCCTAAGAGACTAGAGTTTGAATGTATCTTCACAATAACCACTAACCAAATAAATCCCTTCCCTACCCAAAAAGAAAACACTACAATACTAAGAATATAGATAACAATGTAAGAAACTAAATACATGACTTAAAGGAATGGGAGAATGTCCCTGTTTAAATACATAGATATATTAGCTTTTGTTCTGTCCCATATTCATGGCCCCAATGATGAGGAATAACTTGAAAAATTTACAGGATAAGAATTTTGTATTCATTTTGCCACGCAGTGTGCAACCCATCAAAGGAGAACCAATGATCTTGGTAGATACCAGTTGGGATGCTCTATTCTATTAGATATCTCCCAGAAAAACAGAGAAAGGATGTATAACAGGTGTAGCTGAGCTCCTATCCAACATCTATTCCACCCATAGTTAGTACTGTCTAACAAAATATCTTCACAGAGTTTAATGTTGCTAAATCCATAGGATGATAGCATTTAGTTGATCAATAAATATTTATTAAGTACATACTATGTATCAGGTATTTTGCTAAGTACTGGAGATACAAAAAAAAAGCAAAAGACAGTTTATACACTCAAGGAGGTCACAATCTAATGTGGGAAGACAACAAGCATATGTGTGTGTGTGTATACATATATATATACGAAGAGGTTTTATACATAATAAATATGAATAATTAAGAGAGAGAAGAAACTGGAATTAAGAGGGATTGGGTAAGGCTTCCTGTAGAAGAGGGGGTTTAATAATAACATAAAGGAATCCAAGGAGGCCAGAAGGCAGAAATGAGGTCATCATTCCAAGCATGGGGAACAGTCAGAAAATGCCCAGACATGAAAGATAGAGTGTCTTATTCATGAACAGCTAGGAGACAAGTTTCACTGGATAGAAGGGTAGATGATGGAGAGGAAGGTGTAAGAAGAAGTTTCTATGTTTGTTTTATGGAGAGTCAGTGTAGATTAAGTGGCAAAAGCACTGTTGTTGGAATAAAAACATATGTGAATTCAAATCCAAGATCTAACACTTACTAGCCCTGTCACTTAATTGCTCTAAACTACAGGTCTTTATCTTCTGAAAGATAAATATATTTGCATGATGTACTTACCAGTTCATTGTGAGAAACAGGTTTATGGACATTTAAGCTACTATCAGTATAGATGGCATTTAGTTAACAACATAATCTTACCATTTTTGTTGTGAAATTAAGGATTTGGATTAAAACATAAATACTTGAGCAGCAAAATTCCCTATTGGTCCCAAAGAAAGAACACAAGGAGGCATCATAATGAAAAGTAAAGTGTCATACTTAAAGGTATAAAACCTGGGTTTAATTCCTACCTCTACCTGTTTCTACTTGTATGACCTTAGATAAATCCTTTAACTTTTATAGAACTCATTTTCCTCACCTTTAAAACCATAGAGTAAGACTAGTTAATATCTATGGTTCCTTTGAACTCTAAATTTATTGTCAATATTATACTTTAACCTCTCCTTAAGTACCCAACTTACTGATATATATATATATATATACACATACATATACATATATATACACATACATATACATATATATATACACACATTATATGTGTGTGTGTGTATATATACATATATATATAAATATATATACAAATTATGACTCAGATTTTCTATTTCACTTTATCCCTACTATAATTTACACTTCATAGTACTTTGCTAGGCCAATGGTTTGGTGCCATCTAGTGAGTCCCCAGATATATCTTGCAATTTACATAGAGGTTCATGAGAATTAATATTTAATAGGGATATAATTAGTAATTAAAAATTAGAGAGGAACATCATAACTTTAAAAGGTTTATCCTTACTGGTCTTATTTGTGGTCCTATCATTCCTATTTGTAGCCAGTAATCAAATATAGTAAATGACCTAAATATTATTTATGGTAATGGCCTTGTTCTTGTGGATAAGAAAAAAAACAATAGTCTTATTTTCAAATAAAATATTTATTGTCATTTCCATATCAGCAAAGCAATATGTAGTAAATGGGAAAAAAACTGCCCAAATCCTTTTTTAAACCTAAGGAGGTTTGGAATATAAGCTTTTTATCTCTTCTATTTTATGGCCATCTGTTCTTTCTTTCCTACAATGGGGCTTCAATATGTCTTGCCAAAATATCTGATATTAGACTGAGTCTAATCACTCTAATCAGGAGGCCCTAGAAATCTCAGGAAAAGAAAGACATATAAGAATCAAAGAATGAAGCAAAAGATAAGAGCTAACCAATAGAATTAAAAGAAGGAAATTTAGAAAATCCTCCAATTAAAATGAAAAAATGAGAATGAGTTCCTCTTTTAACCAACAATGTAAGGCATTTTTTTATTCTATAAAAAGCTTTGAAATGTGAAAAACCTTACTGTACTCTTTATTCCAGTTTATATGATTATGCTGCAATGAAAATGCATCTGGATGTGAATCAGAGAACTCAGATCTGAAACCTGGCTCTGCTATTTATTAAGTACATGGTTTTAGATAAGTTTCTTAGGTCTCAACTTCTTCATGTGTCAAATGAATGGACTGGACTAAATTATCTCAAAGACCCTGTCTACCTCTAAAATCTAATAGCATCAAAGTCTCAAGTACATTGTGGATCTTTCATATGATCCCAGATTTTCTGTGAGGCTTTCCCTATGAGAACATTTGATCACTCTACCCCTAATCCACTGAGCCATTCACAATGGGTGGAAGTGGCAAAGAGGCAAATTTAAGTTTGATATCAATCTGTAAACAAAAACAACAACAAATTTCCCATCAATAAGTACAGCCCAAAATTCAGACAAGCTAACATAGAAGGTAATGAATTCCCATTTACTGGACTTTCAATTGGAAATGGAATGACCTCTTGTTGGGAATATCGTAGAGGGCATTATCCTTGGGCACATTGGGAGCCTATTTCCTCTAAGTCCTCTTACAGTTCTGAGATTCTGAGAGTCTATGATTTTGTGAATATTTTAAAATACTTTGGTACAATTATATGTTTAAAAATGAAAAGAAACAGATAGTGGGTTTGCTTGACTGATCCTACAACTAATCATTATCCTAGACCATTTTTAATTGCTTCTAAACTACTGATTGACAAGTCTGTTGTACTTGATCTTATATCATACAAAAAGGAACGCTCAGGTAAGAAATAAGCTGATCACTGTCTATATTTGTCTATATAGAAAGTTTCTCTGAGTACCATATATGCGATTTTAATGCCTTACCAAATGCTTATATGTTTTCATGCATTTAATATCTAATTGGAGGGCTCACCAAGAAATCAAGGAAGCAAGAAAAATCCTTTAGATTTTGGCCATCCACTTTTGTAGGAACATTTGCCTCCTAGGCCATTTTTGCACATTTTGTTCTCTTTAATTTCCCTTCCCTCATAGGATATATGAGTTTGGCAATAAAGCATTCTTTGATATATTGAAAGAGAAACTATTTTTAATTAGACCATGAGCTCCTACATTAGACCATGAGTTCCTTAAGATCAAGGACTGATTTTTGTCCTTCCTTGCATACCAACACTTGGCAGAGTGCCTTGTATGTAACAGGTGTTTAATAAATGATAATTGACTAAATATGCTGAGAGGAAAAAAACATTGATTTACCTATTTTTAACCATTCATGGTCTCATTGGTGGACAGAAAATAATAACTCACTTTTATATAATACTCTAAGTTTTTCAAAGCATTCTAGTCATAGAAACCCTATGAGTTAGGCAATACAAGTGTTATTATCTCCAATTTATTGATGAACAAGCTGAGATACAAAAAGGTTAAATTATTTGCCTACAACCACATAGATAATATGCACCAAGAATTCTAAATCTAAGTCTCCTAACTCCATACCTAGATATTTTCTCAATGCTATTCTTGGAAGCTTTAGATAAAGGGGCCCTGATGTTGACATCTTCCTCTGAGGGTGTACCTTGATCTTCCTTGTCACTGAAGAAACTTTCTATGGTCTTCACCTTTCTCTGTCTGATCATCTTGCCTTTCTTTTACTTGACTTTTAGCTCCTTAAATTGGGGCACTATTTCCAGGCTGCAGTATCCCAAGCTTCAGAAGTGCCAGGTGGTATGATTTAAGGAGGATCAGGCTCTTCACTCACCTGACCTGTTCCCTGGTCCATAGATGACTCCAGACCAACTTGCTGATCAACCAACTTTGTGTGTTGTGGTTGTCAGCTGAGACGAGCCTGTGCCCCTCCCCAACCTGGGCCACTGCTACTCAAGCCTATCTACTTGTTCCCAGTAGGAGTGAAAAACGCAAGTTCTGCCTCAGCACCAGCATAGACCCCTGTAGTCTCCCCCCCCTGACAAGGGCTCAGCCCTCTCACCAGACTGTGAGCTTAGTTCCAGACCACACCGGCACTTCATCTGATTCAGAGGCTCTGGGGGTCTCCTTCTCTGGTGAGGCCTTCCTGGGATTAGATCTGCATCAGAGTGACTGTGGGGTTGGGCTCCACTCCTGTCTTAGCACAGCAGTTCCCACCTCCCGACTTTCTAAGCCATTCTTGCTTAGAAGATGATTTCAGCACCTTCTTCTATGGGTTTTCCTGCTCCAGGCATTGTCCTAAGGCATTATTTGAATGTTTTTTGGAGTGATTGTGTCATGAGTTCAAGCGCTCACTGCCTTTCCTCCGCCATCTTCCATCCTCATTTTCTTGAACTCTCTCAATGCTATTCTGTGGATACATAGAATACCAGTCCACCAATGAACTGATCAAAATAATTTACTGATTTAATAAAGTTTCTGACACATCCAGCTTTATTACTTTCAACTACTGAGCAATTATAATTCAGACATCAATGGCCATTTGGAATAAGAATGGATTCATTCGTTTTCCCTGTTGTCTGCAAGATTTCCTTCTTTGATTCATAGATTTTTTTTTTACTTTGAAGAGTTTATAGACACCATCTAGTTGAACTCTTACCTGTAGAATGAATTTCCCTCTAGAAAATTTGCCAGTGGACAAATAACCTCTGCTAGTAGACCTTTCCTGATAGGGAGACCATCACCTTTGAAGCAGTCCCTTGCATTTTGGGACAACTTTAACTGTTGGGAAGTTCTTCCTCATTCTGAACCAGAACCTGCCTATCTGGGATTTTTATCCATTGGTTCTATCATTCAGCCTTCTGACCAATAAAAAATAAATATTCTTTCTTCTATGTGACACCCTTTAAATACTTAAAGACAAGTATCATATTCTCTGCCGAGGGCTCTCTGCTCTAGTCTAAGCCTCTTTCAACAGATGTGCAAATGGTTGGAAGACAGAATTAGAATTTTTCTAAAGGAACTTTTATGTGGAAATTGAAGGGAAAACAAAGGAAAACATAAAAGTAATCAATTTTATGGGGCAGTCAGGTGGCATAGTGGATAGAGGGCTGGACCTGGAGTCAAGAAGCCTAGCCTCTGACTCGTACTAGCTTTATGATCCTGGGCAAGTCACTTAACCCAATTTACCTCAGTTTCCTCATTTTATAAAATGAAATAGCAAAGGAAATGACAAACTACTTCAGTCTCTTTGCCAAGAAAACCCCAAATTGAGTAAAAAAAGAGTCAGAAATGACTGAAACAATAAAAATCAAGTTTAAAATCTGACCACAGATTGCCTTAGCCAGGTTCTGCTTACTGGGTACCCAACTTTCATTCCTTTAAATTTCAGTTTGAATAGAAATTGTTAAATGTCCATTATGAGAAGCAGAATTACCTGGGGATAGAAAGCCAGCCTTGGGAAAACCTGAATTCAAACATTGCCTTTGTCACACATTGGTGATATGACCCTGGAAAAGCCATTTAACTACTTAGTGCTCTGGCCAACTCTCTAAAACCATCAACTGCAAAGAAGATATCTAGCTACACTGAGGAACTCATGTTCCTTGAGTTCTCTGTGCCCAGTAAATCATTCTCCCTCCAAAATAAATAAATTATTATTTGCAGAGTTCTTGATAGAAGCATTATGTGGGGTTTTTTCATTATAATAAAGGGACCTTGGGGCAACTAAGTGGCACAGTAGATAGAGCACCGGCCTTGGAGTCAGGAGGACCTGAGTTCAAATCTGACCTCAAACACTTAACACTTACTAGCTGTGTGACCCTGGGCAAATCACTTAACCCAAATTGCCTCACCAAAATAATAATAATAATAATAATAATAATAATAATAATACCTTGAAACTTATGTCAATGGTTCAAAGATTCTAACATGACTTACTATATTATAAGGCTTTGGGTGCAGGCCCAGTGACAGAAATTGCAGTCTAAGGACCAGCCTAGCTAAGGCTGCAGGAATGATCAACAGGATGTTGGCTATAAAGTGATACATTTTTATAGTGACCCATGAACAAAACAAAACTATAAAACTTCTCTTAAATTTGTGCAGCCATCTCTTTCTCCCACAATGAAGGTGATGGAATGGCAAAAAGTGTGCAGAGGGTACTAAGAATCATACTTTTTTTTAACCTACATTGGGATGTTTGTTCAATGGGCATTGCCAGAGCAGAAACACACTCTTTCTTGCTATAAATGAAGAAGAAAAGTTGCAAAAAAAGAAGTTGCTACTAAATGGAAGATTAATTCTCAAGTTCTCCTCTGAAAGCCAAATAAAAGAGTCCCATGGGGAATATCAAAGATTTGGGCTTAGAAAGGATCTCAGAAACCCTCTAATCCAACCCCTTTCATTTTCTAAAAATACTGTGCTCTAGAGAAGATAAGTGACTCTCCTAAGGTTACCTAGGTAATAATTAGTGTTAGCAGCAAGATTTGAAACCAGCTTCCACACTTCTAGGCCCATGAGCCAGGTGTGCCTAAAGGTAACAAGGAATATCATGTCAGGGGACCTTGGATCATCTGACTTTGCAATGTCTATAATGAGTATAAGCAAACAGATAACCTTGAATTTAATTTTAGTTTAATAAAGAAGCAGCAATGTTCCACAAAGATCTTGAAAAGGTCCTCCATACTAAGTCAAAATATACTTAAATATTTGATGACTTCATTGTAAAGGCAAGTGCAGTGAAACATAAAAAAAAAAAGAAAAAGAAAAAGAAAAACCACTAGGCTGGGAATCATGGTTCAGGATCAAGAAAACAAAGAGAATTAAAGATACTCAGAAACCTTGCCCCTTCTTCTTCATGAAGAGGTTTGGAGGGTGATGGAACCGATGAACACTGAACATCATCATTGCCACATCATCATCCTCACCACCACCATCATAATTATTGTCATTTTTTTTTTAGTGAGGCAATTGGGGTTAAGTGACTTGTCCAGGGTCACACAGCTAGTAAGTGTTAAGTGTCAGAGACCGGATTTGAACTCAGGTACTCCTGACTCCAGGGCCGGTGCTTTATCCACTGTGCCACCTAGCCACCCGTCATCTTTTAATATAAAAGAAATAAGCATCTATAGACATGGAAACCCTTTGAATCTATTTGCTAAAGGATGTGGGGTTTGTGTTTTAGACTATTAATATGAGAAGAAAGATGAAAAATGAAGTAAAGAATAATAGGGCAATATGGGCAATAGCCAAAGCAATTTTGTCATCTATAAATATCAGACCTAAAATCATTTTCAAAATAAGTAAAGGAAGTAAACCGAAAGCATTCTATGGTCTAGGAGTCATTGTTTTACTTAAGGGATCTGAAGATCAAATTCCAGGAGGGGATAGAAGCCACTGGAAGTGTCCTCCTTGCTCCCCCTCCCCAAGTGAAAATTGCAGTCACTATCTGAATTAGCCACAATTAGGAATAACCACTTTAATCCAATTATTTGGATATTTCAAGCAATGGTGTTTGATGTCCCTAGATTTTCTAGATAATTGAAACATATCTCTATTTTAATTTGTCTGGGTGGGGAGATATAGCCTCCATGTGAGGTCAATGGAATGACTTCCATAAAGCATTTCAAGCTATTGCATACTACGAATTGCCTTCCAATGAGAACATAATTTTAAAATACCCAGAGGGAAGCTTGAATAGTCAAGATCCTTGGGAACAGTGTTCATTGCCTGGATCTTATCTGATTCACATTTCCAAATAGCCTTCACAACAGCAATGACTAAGGATATTCTGGCTTTGGCTCAGGACTTGGCTCTTCCATTGGCTCTGTCTATACCTAGGACATGGATTCTGAAGAGTTATAGGTAGTTTGGACTATTTACATAGAACAGAACAAACCCAAGGGCTGTAGGTTTCTGGCTCATTAGTTAGAAAAGAAATAAGCTTTTTTTGTACTGCACCTCAGAAGGCAAATACTATATTCATTGATTCAATATGTGAGTGAATCATTGGTAGCTTCTCAGAATTTCATTCTAGTATTTACAGTTTATCTATTAAAAATTACAAGGAAACTTGCTTGCATGAAACCTTCCAGATAAACATGTACAAAGATATAAAAGAGAGGAAAAAGGGTTTTTAATTGAAATAATAACAATTTTTACTGAGAATATATATAGCATTTGACTCATGGGGTTGTTATAGGGGTGCAAATGAGATAATACACCTGAAGCACTTTGCAAACCTCAAAGCATTACATAAAAATCAGCTATTATTATTGTTATTACTACAACACGGTAATAATCCACTCTTGTTCAACTCAATTCAACATTTATTACCTACTCTGGGAAAGGCATACAAAAGTACTAAGGCATTCAAAAAGGTACAAAAATATACAATACATTTTTTTCTTGTGTGGGGCAATGAGGATTAGGTGACTTGCCCTGGGTCACACAGCTAATAAGTGTCAAGTGTCTGAAGCCAGATTTGAACTCAGGTTCTCCTGAATCCAGGGCTGGTGCTTTATCCACTGAGCCACCTACCTGCTCCCAATACATTCCTGCTCAAGGAAATCAAATATGTGCACAAATAGTTCTGATATGAAATTTAAAATTTTAGGTATAAATGCTTGGCCCAGCATAGTTTCTTTTAAGGGTCATAAAGTAATTTCAATTGCCTAGTGTTGTAGAGCGAAACTTTGCTCAGGAAATCAGGCCTTGGAAACAAGGAGGAGAACCTTAGTGGAATTAGAATTCATTAACCTGTGTGTAGGAGATTCATCAATAGCAGAGATGTGTGTGTGTGTTCAGGGGGATGGAACATAGTGAGATGAGCCAAGGAAATATCAACCAGTTAAATAAACATAAGAAATCAGTAGGATTTGTAGGTGTTCTGCAGAACTGGCCACTATAGTTAACAATTTAGACAATCATCTTGTGCTATGAGCAACCAGCTATTTCAGGTCTCTTCTACCTACCCAGCAGTGCTCTGACAAGAAGTCCTCACTGGTGTTGACAGTAAGTGATAAAATAAATTCAAAGTGCTAGTAGAGTTCTAAGGAAGAAATGGTCATTTCTCATAGAATCTTTCACCTAATATATCAGGTTAAGGAAATTAGAAAAAATATTGGTTAGAAAAGATGCCAACATAAATAGCTTCATAAGGATGATGAGCACTTTTAGAAGCTCAGTTTGATTATTTGGAGGTACTAGAAATGGTGAAACTGATCAATTATGATGGAAGTAATGGGTCAAAAAAATTACACTTCTACATATCACTGACGAATGTATAACTCAAGATTCTTCTTCCAGTAATAATGTTTTTTGGGGAAACAAGATAAAAAACCCCACAAAAACCTAATGTCAACTTTGTAATCCCTTGAGGAAATAAAATATAAATATCCAAGGCCAAAACTTTTGGGGAGGTGTGGGGGAAGGGCAATAAGGGTTAAGTGACTTGCCCAGGGTCACACAGCTAGTAAGTGTCAAGTGTCTGAGGCCACAATTGAACTCAGGTCCTCCTGAATCCAGGGCCATTACTTTATCCATTGTGCCATCTAGCTGTCCCCTAAGGCCCAAACTTTTAAAATGTGAACTCCCCATATCAATGTTTCATTTGTTTGCTATATATGCTATTACTATGAAAAACTCATGATTGTATCTAAATGTTTTCCTTTGTTCATGCTCTACATGTATCTATGCATATATGTGCAAATTCTAAAAGAAAATGACACTTCCACATAGCACTGAAGAATTCACAACTCCAGGTTCTGCCAATAATAAACTGATTTCTTTTGGAAAAAACAAGGAGGGAAAATTCCAAACTATGGTGTGCATCATGCTAAGTAAACTCATTCCCCTCCTTTGTTTTTAAAACCTGGTCACTTCTCATGTTGTGAGAAATATTTAAGCTTTTTGCTGTGGTAATGATAAAAGCATGATTATTTGATGAAAGGAGTAGAAAGGAATAAAGAGACCAAATGCAGAGATGATGGTACAGGAGAAGAAAGAAAAAATAAGATACTTAACATTTCCTAGGAGATGGGAAATTTTTGGAGATTTTAAATCTACATTTACTGCTATATACATTGGTTATAAATATATTCACTACACAAATTTTATTAAAAATCACTTACTTAGTCTCATAATAAGTATTTCAGGTTTCCATTTCTTCCCCTTAGACTCCAACATTTTTGAAGGATTTTTTTTTCTTGAACTCCTTCCTGGATGGCACTATATATTTCCAGCCAAGTCATTACATTTTCACCTTTCAGCATCTCCTGGCAATCTAATACACTGTTATGCACTCCATAAAGTCACAAGTCTCAGACTTTGAGGGTTTTCTTGCTTATTCTGTACTATTTTGTTTGGACTTCTTTACACTGCAAAAAACTAACATCTGTTTCAGGTACCCCAGAAGGCAAATTGCTGGGAATTCTATTTCCAGAATGTCTTTCTCAGGAAATACATATTCACTAACTGAAAAGAGAGACATTGAGGGCTTTTTGACCTTTTATACGGATGGTCAATGGGATGGGAAAGAAATGCTTACTATTAAAGAATACTTTTTGAATCAAGCACATCAGAAGAGACAACTGCTGAGCTGGCATGAGTCTTCTATTTGCCCAGAAAGTATAATGGATGACTTTCAACTCTTCTCAACCTAAAGTCAACTTGGTACCCTCTTGAGCAATGACAATATAAATGACCAAGAACCAAAGTGGTAAAATGTAAACTTCCCATCTCAAAGCTGTATGTGTTTGTCATGTATGATTTCTATGAAAAACTCATGAAAATCTGGATTATTGTTGTTCCTACTCTGTGGATGAGTGTGAAGTGTTGGCCATGTTCGTGAAACGTATTTGCATTTCTTCTCATTTCAGCATGTGGCAAGTTGATGAAAATCACAGGTCCTATCACAATCAAGACGTCTGGAACCCGATTTGGAGCTTGGATGACAGATCCTTTAGCATCAGAAAAAAATAACCGAGTATGTTGTTTCCCTAAATGCCTTGGCCTTTCTTCGAACATTTCTTTACACTTTAACTTTACAAGGATATAAACTTTCTCCTGGGGTATATAGTTCATCTTAGAAATATACGACTTCTTTTACATATTTTGCTTAATTCATGCTATTAGCCACTCCAACTGAGAATGTAAAAATCACTGAAGAACAGTATTCCTTCCTGGAAATATTCAATCTCATTGAATCTAATTTTAATTCATCTTTTTTTCATTAATAAGCCTGGAAAACAACTCATTAAAACTCTATAGATTTTTTATATTGCTATTGTAAAATGTAGTCCTTGAAGGAGAGATTACCTGATGCAGTAGAAAGTGAGATAGAGTCAGGATCTAGGTTCAAAACCTGACTCTGCATTTGCTTTGGGTGTGCCATTTGTCAGTTTTCCAATCTATAAAATAAGGGGGTTGGACTGCATGACCTCTAAGATCTCTGCCATTTCTACATCTCTTATAGAATTCTACAAGCTTCTATATGCTAATTCAGTAAAGAAATGACAGGCCAATAGAAGACAGGCAACTCAGCAGGGAGAAAAGGGGATATAGGGGAAAAAAGTGATAAATGTAGAATCAGAACTTCCGGGTATGAATACCAGCTCTGCCAATCACTATCTGAATGACCTTGACCAAATCATTTAAGATGAATAGACCTGTGTTTTCTCACCTTTAAAATGAGAGGGCTAGACTAGCTTACCTCTAAGGTGCCTCCCAGCTCTAAAGCTATGATAGGATCCCAGGTGAGATGTTCCATGGGAAGCCTTGAGTTAATAGTAACTTCAGTAGTATTGAAAATCTTGTTGTTCTTCCCACTGATATTTTCATGAACTCTGCATATTAAACCACTACTCTACAACTTTAGGGAAGTGCTATGTAGATTTTCAAATTCCGTATAATTTCATCTTTGGGGAAGCAATCTAAGGTGTTTTGGTTACTGAAGTAAAAGGAAAAAATAAATTTATTATGAGGCATTTTCTCATAAGAAACTTGTCCCATGAATCTTTGTTAGTGTTAGAGTTATGCTTCAGTGTATTCATAATCCACATTCAAACAGGATACTTGAAAAATGAGCCTTAGACCATGAAATCTTAGACCTTTCCATAAAATGTAGATTCTTGCTCCAGATGAGGAGATAGAGTAAATGTAAATCACTCAAGGTAATTTTTCCCCATAATTATCAGTGACTATTTCAACACATTTGAAATTCCCAAGTAGAAATGATTACCTCAGGTATTTTGGAGATAATTTTATATGAAAGGATATATCAAAGGACCTGGGTTCAAGTTACCTCTTTCATTTATTACCTGTGTGAATGTAGACAAAGACCTCCCATAAGTCATCTGGAAAAGGAAGAGGCTAGACTTTATGACCTCTGAGGTCTTTTCATCCTTAATGTAGTATCACAAGATTAGTACAATGAGGTATGTGAAGAATTCTTTTGTTTTTTGGTGGGCAATTGGGGTTAAGTGACTTGCCTGGGGTCACACAGCTAGTAAGTGTCAAGTGTCTAAGGCCACATTTGAACTCAGGTCCTGAATCCAGGGCTGGTGCTTTATCCACTGCACCACCTAGCTGCCCCGAAGAATTCTTTTAAATGGCAATAACAAAAGAGAGAAAAATTTACTATAAACCAATTATTTCAATTATTCATATCTATATCAAATGAGATCTTTGTAAAAAATATCAATTAGCACAGTAGCTGACACATGGTATATGCTTAATGCTTGTTCCCCTTCCCAACATTTGTCTCCCCTTCTGAATATAAGGATAGTTAAAATGTCTGTAAATTCTTTAGACCCTTCTTTTAATTTTATTTTTCAAAAGAGGGTCAAGATTTGTGATTTCATTATCATAGGAAAAACACAAAGAGAATTTTGATACCGGTGCAGATCATCAACTATTTCTCAGAGAACTGACAGATAGTAAAAGGTCATATGACTTACCCAGGGTCAGTTAAACATTATATGTCACAGGAAAAACCCGATATCCTGGTTCTTCTTGACTTCCACTGCTATCTACTGAGGCACAATATCTCTCATATCCCTTCCGTAGAACATACTTAATTCAATTGAACGAGTTCAACAAACTGTATTAAGTATCTACTGTCTTACCATACCAAAGCTAGATACTGATACACTAAATCAAGCTACTTCCTGCTCTTGAGAAGCACATATTCCACTGGAGGAAGATAATATATCAGACCAAAGCAGGAAAATAATTTGGTTTTCAAAATCTTCAGGTATATACATATTAATTTGTATTATCTGTATTCATAGTTGCTGATTTTACATATTTCTAGATTTTTTTTATGAGTATACAAAGACATTGAGTTGATCTTTCTTTTTTTTTTTTTAAACTCTTTCCAGGTCTGGTACATGGATAGTTACACTAACACATAAGATTGTCCGTGAATATAAATCAATTGCCAGACTTTGTCAGTGGAGCTGAATCAAGGAATATAACCTTCCTTTCACCATGGGCAGGGACTAACCATGTGGTCTACAATGGCTCCCTCTATTTTAACAAGTATCAGAGTAATATCATCATCAAGTACAGCTTTGACACAGGGAGAGTACTGGCCCAGAGGAGCCTGGAATATGCTGGCTTTCATAATGTCTACCCTTACACATGGGGTGGCTTCTCTGACATCGATCTTATGGCTGATGAGATTGGACTGTGGGCAGTATATGCAACCAACCAGAATGCAGGCAACATTGTCATCAGCCAGCTTAACCAAGATACCTTGGAGGTGGTGAAGAGCTGGAGTACTGGCTATCCCAAGAGGAGTGCTGGGGAATCCTTCATGATCTGTGGGACCTTATATGTCACCAACTCCCATTTAACTGGAGCAAAGGTTTATTACTCTTATTCCACCAAAACCTCCACATATGAGTACACAGACATCCCCTTCCATAATCAATACTTTCACATATCCATGCTTGACTACAATGCAAGAGATAGAGCTCTATATGCCTGGAACAATGGGCATCAGGTCCTGTTCAATGTCACCCTTTTCCACATCATTAAGACTGAGGATGACACATAAGTGTTGCTTTATTATTTTTTTATTTTTCCAATTATCTTAGTGTCATTTGTGATAAACTCTAAAGCATCTCACGTTGTTTTTTTTTTTTCTGTAGTGTGTGTTTTTTCAATCATTTGCCAAAAAGCATTTTATACTATAGAGTGTGTCACAGAAACACCCAAGATTGTCCTAAAATGACCCGTTGGAAATGCATCTTAATTATCGAATCAGCAAGGCCCATCAAGACCTTGTGTGAAAAGCACTAAAGAGAGTTCAAGTGACTAAAGTCATAGTTTTCAAAAGATTAATGATCTGCCTTATATTTGAGTCAAAGACTAATGGTGGCTTAAATGCATGAATGTCTTTTTTTACTTCTGTCCTTTTTTTAATCTGTCTATTTGTTGCTCCACATCAGGAAATATTTGGGTAGTAATTGGAAGCGAAAAGAGTACTTTCCCCCCATTTATTTCTTAAAAGACAAAAAAATAATATTGAAGGATCTGGTTTACTTGGAAAAATTAATGTCCATCATTTTGCTATTACCTAATTCTCTGATGCGGTGCTGTAAAGTACATTTTTAAACCTCTTGCTAACATTTTACTGGCAATATGTATTTCTACCATTGTAACCACCATTGTGCAATTGTATCTCTTCACTTCTGTGAAAGTAAACTAAGTACTATTTTTTATAAAATACATTGAAGTTGAATCTTAGTGATGACTATAGATGGGTTTGGAAATACAATCAAAAGGGATTATGTTCTCAGATTGGTCCCTTTCAGTAAGTATTGTAAACATCAAAAACATAATCAGAAAAAAGCCCTCTGTCCATTAATTCAATTCAATTCAAATGGATTTAAGAAGTATAATCTCAAAGTAGTAATTGTATACTCCCAGTGTATAATGAATCATTGACAACTAAGGATGACAAAAGTAGCCCAATATAGCGGGTTTGATGCAACATTTATTTGTCTACTATTCATTATAGTTTTCTGCAGAATCCCCAAGTCATATATTGGAAATAATATTTCCATATTTCAGGCCAACAGCAAAGTTCACATTTTATGATCAAATATTTTACACCTTATTTGACTATGAACAAATCAGGAGCAAGAGAATAATTCCACATACCTGGATTCTCATGCTACAGGAAGGACATAACAACATTGTTATTATAGATTTCTCAAAATATTCTCCAAAACCATAATATGAGCATTGTGAAGTTATGTAGTAGGTCTATACAAGAAAATAAAAATTGAAGTCATGCTTATTTTCAGGGCTTTCACTTGTAAAAGTATCCAATAGAGAGGCTAAGTGGGGGACTACCACATCATCTGCTTATCTTACATAACTCATTATTTTTGCTAAGTGACTTTACCACTCTCAAGAGAAAAAAAAAACTTCAGTGTTATTTTCTTATGCTAAAACTCAGAATGTGCACTTAATGTGAACAGAATAATTAAATGTTAACTATAATTCTACAAAGCTGAAGGTCATAGAATCAGAAATTGGAATTAAGAAGGAACTTTGGGTCCATTTTAATTAGTTCATATCTGAATAAGAATCTCTTCTACAACATATCTTTATAGGTGTTCATTTAACCTTTATTGGAATATCTACCTTTTGGGGGACACTGCTATTTTTTTTTTTTTGCAAAGCAATGAGGGTTAAGTGACTTGCCCAGGGTCACACAGCTAGTAAGTGTAAAGTATCTGAGGCCAGATTTGAAGTCAGGTTCTCTAAATCCAGGGCCAGTGCTCTATCTACTGAGTAACCTAGCTGCCCTTGATACTGCTACTTGTAAAAAGAGACCAATAATTGATTCTACTTTGTGATAGATTTAATTGTGAGGATCCTCTTTCAACTTCCACAAATCACTCTTAGTTCTGCCTTCCAGGATCAAGCCAAAAGAGTCTAATTTTCTTTCCAGGGGACAGTCCTACAGATACTTGAAGACAGCTATCATGCCTCCTTATAACCATTTTTTAAAATGCAGTTTTGGGAAACTGACATTTTTCCAATGAAAGATTTAGTTTGGTCTTTTGCTTTGCAATTTAGACACACTTATGTGTGTATGTATGTACATATATATATATATATATATATATATATATATATATATATATATATGTATATGTATATGTATATATACATACATACCATATACCCAATTCAACATAATGCCATATTTATACTAACAAATAGTGACCATCATGCAAAGTATTGAAAACATACATATTAATGTTGACAACGGATGTTGAAAATTGTAGGTATAAACCATTTATGTTTATATTCATCTGGTTTTTCATTCCTTAATGGAAATCATATCCATACTTACATGAGGGTAGCATAAATTTCAGTAAATGGTCTATAGTTTTCAACTTGGGAAAATTCTGATTACTTGTATTTGAAAACTCTTTTTCCTCTATATTAGAGAAGATCCGTGACTTCCCTTTCAAAAGATTTATCCTTAATAGTATCAATTATTCCCATGAAAAATCCCGGGAGATTCAAACAACCAAGGCATTTATACTTGGCCCAATAAAAACATTATCAGACGTTGATAACTTAGGAGAGCAAACTTTTGTATGAGGAAAAAAGAAAGCTGCATCAACTTCTGAAATAAAAGCTTTCTAAGTAGGTGGCTTCAATTGCAAATATGATGCTCCATTTCTTTTCCAGAATTACTAGCTTGAGGTACATTCAACCCTAAGGTGAATGCAGTTTATTTGCCAGGTGTACAGCTCTTAAAGCACTTTAGGATCTTGATGTAAGATTTCTTCATCGTTACACTGATTGAGGTTACCATGAGCTTTTGCGTGATTTGTATTAAATACAAATAGAAATGCAATTTTCCTTGGTGAACGATTATCATGTTAGTACCTGAGATCAAAAACAACTTTTTTTTTCAAAAACCTGGTAGTCTCGAACCTTCAACCAAAAGAATATACTTTATAGAAAATTCTTTGGCAATTCTGAAAGCTGAGCTGACGGAAATAGATATTTAACAATACCTAACATTTATAGGGCACTTTGAGGTTTGTAAAGCACATTACATATATGTTTAGATTGAAAGGTAGATTACTTCATTTGATCTTCACTGTAACTCTCTATATTATTATCACCATGTTATAGCTGAGAGAAATTATGTGACTTGCCTATAGCTACCAAGCCTTTATGTTGGGATTTGAGCATCAGCCTTCCTGACTCCAAGTTTAGGATTTGATCTACCCTGCCACACTAATCAGCGTGACAGCAAGACCAGCTAACTCAAAGACTAGAATGAATCCTTTAAAATCTCTGCTCATTGATCTCCCTGTTGATATAAATGAAATTAGCTGCATAATTGGCAAATACCTGTCATAATAAGTTGTATAGCCATAGCCTAGGAAACAATAACAGTCGCTATGTAATAAGTGATAATTGAAAATTTTTATTTATATCTCTATTATTGATTCGACCTATTACTTCATTAGTATAGAGCAGTGGTATCAACCTCAAATAGAAATGGGGGCTACTAAACCACATGAAAGAATGCCTGTGAAGCACATATTGATTTAAAATGCCACATATTAATATTATTTATGTCCTATTATATTTTTATTTAGTTTTGTTAATTATTTCCTAATTATATGTTTAACTCTCAAGAGTGTTGTGGACAATGCAGGTTTGCATGTTTGACATCTCTGCATATAGGACTCCTGGATGAGGGAACCTCTTCTAATTTAGGTTGATACCTTCTCAGCAATTTATCATCTTAGAAAATTACTGAGAGCACTGTAAGGCTAAATGACTTGCCTAGGGTTACATAGTCAATATCTGTCAGAAGCAGTAATTGAACTGACTTCACAAGGCTGGTTCCCTGGCTTATCTTGCCATTCATGTAGTACTTCAAAGTGTGTGAAACATTTTAAATATAGTATCTGTTTGGAGCTTCATAACAACCTTGTGAGATAGGCACCATGGTCTGTATTCCTATTTTCCAGTTAAGGAAACTGAGATTCACAAAGGTCATGTGTTTTTTTTTTCCCCAAGATTATATAATGATTAAAAGCAAATGGTAGGGAATAAAACCTATGTCTTCTTGCTACAAATTCTAACATTGCTTCCCAAGACATAACAGAACAATGATACTGATGATTATTTTGTGTTGGGTGGCTTATCAGTTCACACAAAAGATATCTGTGAAATAGGTTTTCATTTTACAATGTATTCAAAACCTGTAGACCAAAATGGAAACAAAGCAATTACTTAGAAGTAATATGAAAGGAAATAGACAAAAAAAATAAGATAACCCAAGACCTTTTATACCAAAGTTCATACTTATCCCTATAAGTCAATGTGTTCATTTAATCAGATGGCATCCAATTTCTTATCATTATAAGGTGACATTCTTGATAATGATTCCATATTTGTTTTCTTAGAAATAAGAGGGAAATAAGACAATGTCTTACTGCTTCCCTTTCCTAGATACAGAAATAGATATCTGCTCTGATAGCCAGAAATATCTACGTTTGAGGTCCTTATTTGGCAAATACTAGTTTTGTGATTTTGAGCAAGTTGAAACACATCTCAGTGCTATGGGCAACTCTCTGAGCCTGTGAGCTTCAGAGAAGATACCACACCGTATTAGTACAACATAGGGAATCATCTCCCCCAATGGTTTTCTGTATCAGTGAAATCAGAATTCCAAACTTTATTCTTTCTTTCCAATTAAGTAAGTAAAAACTCTACCATCCTGAAAGTCATAAGTAACCACCCAACTTAAAAATAAGTTTATTAAATAGAAATAGATATAACCAGAAGATTATTTTATAACTTAAAATGTTGGGCAGCTAGGTGGCACAGTAGATAAAGCACCAGCCCTGGATTCAGGAGGACCTGAGTTCAAATCTGGCCTCAGACACTTGACACTTACTAGCTGTGTGACCCTGGGCAAGTCACTTAACCCTTATTGCCCTAAAAAAAAAAAAAACTTAAAATGTTAGCTTGAAGCTTATTTTCCCTCCAAATAAATAGCATTTTGATATAGGTAAGTTTTATACTTACTATTAATAATGATAGCTAGTAATAAGTAATATTCATATATTGCTTTAAGCTTGCAAAGCACTTTATATATACTAACTCATTGAATGTTCACAAACATCTTGTGAGTTAGATGCTATTAGTATGCCCATTTTTCTAATAAAGAAACAATGAGGTTAAGTGGCTTGCTCGTGATCACATAGTTAGTAAATATATGAGGTCAGTATTTGAACTTGTTTTCTGATTCCAAGCCTTGCTTTGTATCCAATGCATTACCTACCCGCCTGCTGTTTTGTCCACTTTGAAAGACAGGTCTTAAAATAAAGTTTCCTTGGCCTCCTTGTCAAACAAAAATATCAAATTATCCTTGCAAGAACCTTAATGTGAATGTTAGGAGTGTAAAACTCAAAATCTGTCACCCAAGAGAGACCCACCATGGGAAAGAGAATTCCTACCCATTTGCTTGTGATCTGGATATTAGTGAAGTCAGCACATCTAAAGGTGGTATTCAGCTGACTTCTGTAGTTGTGTATGATTCATTCTCACAATTAACTGTATATCTAATATTGCTAATACATGTTTTAATAGCACTGTCATAGACTGAGTTCATTTCATCTTCTCCATCATAGCCAGTTAAGCATACCATGGGAAGAGCTACTGAGGGGAGTCTCCTGGAACTTTGCCTATTCTGAACTCTATATGATAATCAATTAAAAGTATGGTGAAACAGGATGATACAATGCCTTAATCATGAGCTCCTTGATTAGAAACTTTCAGGACATTCATATCCATAGAGACCTGGAAGCCCTAAATGTCATTTAGCTCAATAGGCTATATCCACTGTGAAGCCACGTTTATAGTATGAAAGGTTTTTCTAACATTTATCTACATCCAGCTTAAATCTAGGAGGTAATAATTCCTAATGGTCAATCACGATGCAAAATACGTTTGGGGTTTGACAAAATGAGGCATACTAGATTAATGTGTAATCTATAAGGTAAGTACAATATGATATAAAGTTAAGCATTGGGACAAATATTAACTTCTCTAGGGCTGAGGTGAGTGAAAGAAGAGGAATGATAGAGGATAACAAGGTTCAAACTTCTGAGCATTGATCAGTTTATCAAGCAGCGCATGGCATTTGCCTAAGAAATTGGACCAGGTCCCTCCTCAGCTTAAGACTGAAACCTGATACTTGCTGGGGAGAAAGACGTTTATACATTAAAGAACAATCAGATAAGGCCAATTAATTGAAAGGAAACAAACAAGATCCTGGACATCTGATTTCTAATTGCTTGAAAGATTAGTGCCTTTCCAAGTTGGGTAGGAGGGGGAGAGCAAACAGGCATAATTCCTTGCATTCAGAAAAGAGGTTGTCCAACTGCCACCCAAATGTATGTAAATAATCAAAGGAAACATGAAATAATAACTGACTTATGAGTATGGGCCAGTTTCACATAAGACATATGAAGGGCTTGAAATGTACAACTGTGACAAAACTACTTGCATCAATATTTGATTTTGACTAGGTTTCTGGTCAGCATACCCTAAGTCTTTGGTTTAAGGGTCTCTAAGCACCAGATAGAAGTGGTCCAGTTTTCTAGCTATATGCAGGGCTAGCTTTAAACAATGCAATAAGGTTTTCTCCTCATTCCCACAATTGAATAAATGTTCTCACAAGAAAGTTGAATGAGACCCATAATAGAATAGAAAGGGAAACTGAGATAGATGCAGAAATATAGTCCTAAGATGGAATCAGTGTGGTTCACTCAATTCCCACTGTTAAAAATTTGCTGTCTTAAGCCCCTCAATTCCCTTTATGCCCAGAGTTAGAAGCAGTAAGGAATGATGCCTATTTTGCTGGACTTGGAGTAAGAAGAGAGGGGTTCAATTCCCACCTCTTGACATTTACCTGAGGAAATCATTCAAATTCTCTTTACCTTAGACAACAATCTAAGTAAACATTCTTAACTTCAACCTGTGTGTGTGTGTGTGTGTGTGTGTGTGTGTGTATGTGTGTGTGTGCTGTGTGTGTGAGGAGAGAGAGAGAGAGAGAGAGAGGAGAGAGAGAGAGAGAGCGAGAGAGAGTGAGTGTAGTTATGGGACCCCTTTGGAACTCCTTCATAGAATAATGTTTTAAGCCCATAAAATACTAGAATTATCAGTAAAGCATTTATTGAAGTATAATAATAATTTAAAAACAAAAATAAGTTCACATACACTACCCCCAGCCTCCCACCTCAAGTTAAGAATTGCTGCCCTAGATCTGATTTACTAAATCATAGATGGGTTATGTTCTGCCTTGGTGGAGGGCATTAGTACAAGCGGAGTTCCCAAAGTTGCCCAAATTACACTGATCCTTTCTATAGTCATGCCTTGTTTTTTTGGTTTGTTTGTTTTGCAGGGCAAATGGGGGTTAAGTGACTAGCCCAGGGTCCACACAACTAGTAAGTCGTCAAGTGTCTGAGGCCGGCTTTGAACTCAGGTCCTCCTGAATCCAGGCCGGTGCTTTATCCACTGCGCCACCTAGCTGCCCCTATAGTCATGCCTTGTTAATAAGATCCATGACATTAAAATCCCTTGGATATTTTACAGGAAACTGTGTGTGCTATTTAAGAGTCTTTTTAGCTTATCACGAAACAAACATACATTTACCAAGTAAATTTGACTTGAAGTTTGGAATTAAGGGAAATATAACTATACACCCTACCCCCTTTATAGTTTCTCTAATATTTCCAAATGAATGAATTTTCTTTTTTTTTCTTTCCATTTTTTTGGGGGGTTTTTGGTTGGGCAATGAGGGTTAAGTGACTTGCCCAAGGTCACACAGCTAGTAAGTGTCAAGTGTCTGAGGCCAGATTTGAGCTCAGGTCTCCTGACTCCAGGGCTGGTGCTTTATCCACTGTGCAATTTAGCTGCCCCCTGAATGAATTTTTCATGTCCAGTGTTCCTCAAAATAATCTGTTTCATTCTTCCAAGATAAAACTAGTTAGCCAAAATCTCACATTCATTTAACTGTTTAACAGGTTTTGGGAAAAGAAGGTTATCAAGCTGATGTATAACATGATAAAATTTCCAAGCTTTTGCAATGTGTGTGTGTGTGCAGCAGTTGTGCAAAGAATGCGGGCCAGTGAGCAGTCAGTAAACCCTGGAGATTTCCCATTGGCCTTTTCAATGGGAATGCTTCTCAGGGTTTGTCAGCATATAAACCCCAAGTTTTATGCATGCCTACTCTTTTACCTTATAATCCATTTAGAACTCCAGGACTAATTACGGGATAGTCCAAATTAGCATTACAGAATTAGAGATTATCATAAGAGAATTCCTCAGAAAAAAAAAAAACGTAAGTGGCTAGGCAACCTGACCTTTGAATCAAAAAAGTACAAAGTACCTGGGTTCCAATCCTGCTGTTGATACATTACCCTGTGTGAACATGAGCAAATCACTTAACTTTGAAGTGCCCCCAGGCAACTATCTAAGACTATAAATTACACAGAGGAGTAAACAAATTGGGGACAGTGTAATGATGATGAAGATAATGATGATAATGAAGAAGAAATCATATGCTATATTCCTCTTCCTCAGACCATATATGTATATGCATTTACATAATAATGTATGTATACATATATACCTAGAAATCCAATGTGTACATGCATATGTATATATACACATATGTGTGTATGTGTGTCTGTATATATACATATCCTGGTAAATATGTAAAATCATCCAACTGGTACCTTCTGTGTTTTCCTGCTTGATACTAGAATATGGTCAGAGATATTCTTTGGCATTTTAAGGAGACAATAACCCAAATATTGTAAAAGAGTTTGTCAATACTTCCAAAATGGCAATGCTACCTTAATTTGTAGAAAATATTCAATGTATATTCAAAATATAACATGTTGCTGCACATTTCCTAGAAATAGAAATGTGATATATCATAGGTTTTACAATGTTATGATGAAAACGATTCCCCACACTTTCAAAGTTGGAGCTCTTAACCAACCTAGATAGTCTATTGTTGTCAAGTTATGAAGTAATCCCAAATTATTCATCACATGAAACATGTTGGCTTTTTTGCTTTAGGGACCATTTAAGCACTTTCAAATGAAATGTTAGCAAATGGGAAGGACATTCAAGGAATAACAATAATGACTCGCATTGATTGTCAAACTTTAAGGTCTATAAGATATTTTACAAATATAATACCATTTAAGGCTTACATCTATTCTGTAAGGTAGGGCACTACAACATATTATCCCTATTTTACAGATGAAAAAATTGAGAGAGTAAAATTAAGTGACTTTCTAGCAACAAACAACTAGTAAGCACTAGTATTATTTTTGGTTTTGGTTTTAGTTTTTTGTTTGTTTGGGGTTTTTTGCTGGGCAATGAGGGTTAAGTGACTTGCCCAGGGTCACACAGCTAGTAAGTGTCAAGTGTCTGAGGCCAGATTTGAACTCAGGTCCTCCTGAAACCGGGACTGGTGTTTTACCCACTGTGCCACCTAGCTGCCCCTAGTGTTGGGTTTTGAACCCAGATCTTCCTGAGTTACCAGATGAAACAATCCATCTCTATGCCATAGTCCTCAAATAGGTGACTATCTAATCTAATAGAAGTAGATTTATCTTTCCCTTTCTGTCGATAAATATCAGTGCACTGTAATATTGCCTTATTCCTCTCAGTAACACCCTTGTTTTCTCTCCCCTAATCTCTCCAGAATATCAGCTTGCTTTAATAGGGAAAAATAGAGACAGGTGTAATAGTTTGAGCTGCTGTTTCTATGATGTAACTTGTAAAATTAAGAGTTGTCTCCCCTTTAATAGCTCTCTGAAAAAGGGACATCTCCCCCCCTACAAAGGTTCTCAATATTTAGAAGAGAAACAGTTAAGATATTATAGAAGAGGGAAGCCGGGTTCTATTTTCTTTAGAGTTCAATGACCTAGACTTATCAGTATAGAGTCTAGCCTCCATTTTTTGCTGGGCTTCAGAAGTAGTCTTTTGAAATTCTGGGTCAGTCTTTTGGAAGCAGAATTTAGACACTGACCTGGTGCTGAGAAGATGAGACATGTCCATCAAATTTAACTCCAAATCTGAAGTTAACTGCTGTAGAAATCCATAAGCAACAAAGGTACCTAGAATGCTTCTTTATCTTTGAAATGATTGGCATTTGACATATGCAATCTCAGAAGAAGAAATTAAATAAAAGGTCCTTCTTTGGTTTTGGTTCTATTTTTAAAAAATCTTATAATCTACAGGAATCCTTACATGGTGGGCTACAATGGTTAGTATTAAATTGAAGCTGCTTCCAACATGGGATAGTAATTTGTATTTTTCTAAATCATAGATTGTTTAGACATATCTCCAGGTACCATTCCATTTTAAAACCCAAATGATGAACATAAATAAATATTTTCTTTCTCACAGAGGTCTTCATTAGCAATTGATCTTGACATATGTCATTTGTACTGAAAAGGGACAGCGTTGGTAGCCTTCAGTGGATAGAGCACTGGACCTGGAGTCAGGAAGACCTGAGTTCAAATGTGGCCTCAGGTATTTACTAGCTTGTAACCCTTGGGCAAGCTCATTTAACCTCTGTTTGCCTTTAACCTATTGGAGGAAGTAAATGTCAAACCTCTCCCATTATCTTGTCAAGAAAACCCCATAAACAGTATAGTGCACAGTCTCATGAAGAGTCAGGCATAACTGAACAACAACAGAAAATGGGAGCCAGATTTTCCTTTGCAAGGGGTACTTTCCTCCAATTGACATCCTGATGAGTATCTTTGATACTTATAGTAATCTATGACCTTATTTGTGAGTATTCCCTCCAATAATACAAATTAGAGCCCCTGCACCTCCTATGTGCAAATGTTTGTTTTTACCTTCAAGCCTCCGGAGAGGAATGGCTCAGAAAGCTAATGGGCTTTCTTGGCTCCTTTTTTTAAATCTCAAGCATACTGTGTATCACATAGCATTTTTTTTTTTTTTGGTATCATTCTCACAAAGTGACTCTCCATGTTTTTCATCTAAATATATCCTCTGTAGTGCCCTAACCTCATATAGCCCTCTATTTAGACACCTTACATTTTGATACTTCTTTGTGTTCTTCAAAGGAGCTTTCATGTCTATTTCTTTATTTAGCTTCCTACTTGGATGTCACATTCATGGGATAGAGGTGACCTTGGTTTCTCAAAGCTCATGCAAACAGAGATTAAGCTCCAAAAGGTTCTATTATGTTGGAAATGCTTCAGGCATGTCTTAACACCAGGCCTGAGTCTATATTCTGATAACTCAGTTGAGGAAGGGTTCATTACCAGCAAGCTGGCCACTTGAAGTTTTGAGATACATAGGCCAGGTGTTTTCAACCTCCATTTTTTCAAATAAGCAACTTGAGAGACAGAGCATTTCACTGGCTTACCCAAGGTCACCCAGATAGCACCAGAACTAGGATTGGAGTTCTCCAAAATGTTCAATGCTTTATAAACACTGCTACCTCAGAAAGAAATGATAAATTGGCACATTAACAGGTTAAAATCTGAGAACACAAGTACATTCCAACAACCTTATATATGAGCAGTGTATTCTGGAAACTTTCTATAGAATATCTTAACTTTTGGTCTCAAACGTTCCACTTTGAGAAAGAAATGTTTGTCTTTCATTATGGTAAAATTTCTGAAAAGCAAACTTTTAAGAAAGCAAAACTAAAAAAAATGTTAAAAATTTGTATTTTTTTTAATTTAAAAAAAAATTAAAAAGAAAACAAAACTACATTTAATTAACTCGAAAGAAGTGAGTGCATCTTTATGCTGTATTCCATCCCCTTCAGGAATGGGAAGAGTTACTTGTATGGCTTGTGAAGTGGATAGGACCCCAGAGCCTGGAGTCAGAAAGACCTGAGTTTGCATCTAGCCAGAGACACTTACTAGCTGTGTGACTCTGAACAAGTAACTTAATTCTGTCTGCCTCAGTTTCCTGATCTCTAAAATGAGCTGAGAAGGAAATGACAAAACCACTCACATTATATTCCATCAAGAAAACACCAAGGGGGTCATGAAGAGTCAGACAGGACTGAAATGTCTCAACAGCACAAGAAAAACATGCTTGGCTTTGTACAATCCCCTTCTTCCATATCCATTTTCTTCATAACCATTGTGTAAAAAAAAAAATAATAAAGGTAGAAGGCAGCTAGGTGGCACAATGGATACAGCACTGGCCTTGGATTCAGGAGGGACCTGAGTTCAAATCCTACCTCTGACATGACACTTCCTAGCTGTGTGACCCTGGGCAAGTCACTTAACCCTCATTGCCCCGCAAAAAAAAAAAAAACAAATAAGCAAATAAATAAATGAATGAATAAATAAATGGATGGATAAATAAATAAATGAGTGAGTGAATGAATGAATGAATAAATAAATAAAGCTAACTGTTTCTCCCACATAATTCTTTCCTTCACAATCCCTTTTCCCCTCTTGATTTAAAACAACATTCATGTTGTCTGAAAGAATTTCTATGAATCATAAATCTCAGGTTTAAAGGAAGAAAGTACCTTAGAGGCTACTGAATCCAAGCCCCTCATTTACAGAGGAGAGAACTGAAGAACAGAGAACTAGGGTTCACACATCTAGTAAATACCTGAGATGGGATTTTGAACACAACCTTTCCTGTGTCTAAGTCTATATATGTGATTTATGCATGTGATGGCTAGACAAGTCTGCCCTCAAGGAACTTACAAAGGCACCTAGATAGCACAGTGCTAGGTCTGGGGTCATGAAGATCTGAGTTCAAATGCGGACTCTAACAATTCAAGCTATGTGACCCTTGGTCAATTCCCTCAACTTCTGCCTGCCTCCATCTGTAAAATGTGGATAATTACAGCATTTACTTCACAAGGTTGTTGTAAGTATCAAATAACATAGTAATTATAAAGAGCTTAGCACAGTACCTGGTATGTAATCAGCACTTTATAAATGTTAGCTATTATTTTTATTAATTGAATTCAATAAACATTTGTCAGGTGCCTATTATGTGTCTGGCACTAAGCTAAATGCTGGGGATATAAAAAGAAGGAAAAGACAGGCCCTGCCCTCAAGAAGGTTACAATCTAATGGAGGACAGTGTGCAAACAAATATATATTAAGCATGCTATGTACAGGATAAATAGAAAATAATTAAAAGAGGGCTATTACTATTATTATTATTATTATTCAATATTGGTTTTAAAAGGCAGAAAAAGAGCATCTACTCCCTCTTCTCAGTGTCAAAGTCATCCTTTTTTTCAAAGAACCTGGTATTATTTAGTTCATAGAACCAAATGTTCCTTCGTCCTTTTTTCCTCTTGAACCATCTTCTCCCAACTTCCTGACATATCAGGCTTCTTCTTTAGCACCTCATGTCCTTGTTTTCCTGTTTTCACATTGAAAGTAGGTTGGTCTGGCTTTGTTTTGTTTTGTTTTGTCCTTCAAAGATGTTCTTCATTCTTACAGATAACCCAAGAAAAGGAGAATTCCTGAGAAATTCCTCAGGCCCCTTTTCGTATTCTTCTGGGAGAGAAAACAGCCTAAGATTTGAGCATTAATAGCTGTTCCTTGGCCGTGAAAGAAATACAGATGTTGTGTACTTCGGGACCATTGCTGTAAAATTCACCCTGCTATTCATGCTTAATGCAAATCAGATTCTGGATGCTTATCTTTTTTATTAGGAACTATCTTGGAGAACTGCAGTAGCAGACTGAATATAGAGGCAACTAAGTGTTGCAGTGGATAGAGTGCTGGGCCTGGAGTCAGGAACACTCAAAATCCAGCATCAAACTCTAACTATGTGACACTGGTCAAGTCATCTAACCTGTATTAGTTTCAGTATTCTCAAGTGCCAAAGGGGAATAATAATAGCACCTATCTTCCAGGAATGTTGTGAGGATCAAATAATATAATAATTGCATCATTCTAAGATGATAATGATGATGACGATGAAGACAAAAATATAATGTCATAGGCTCCTGCTTCTTCTTTGTACATTAGCACCTCATTAATTCCTTGAAAGCCACTCTCAACTTCATTCTCTCATTCACTAATCTCTCACAATGTTTTACCAACTACAGTCTCCTAACCCAAGGATTCTTGAACTTTTCCCCTGAGAAATGTTTATGTACTCCAGGCATAAAAGTATATAAAATAGGTATACATAACCTTTTACTGCTGTCAAATTTTTCTCTACCCCCAAATTCAGTCATACAACTCAATATGGGGTCACGACCCACAGTTTAAGCAGCTTTGTCCCAATACTTTACTCCTTCCTTCTGTCTACTATTCTTCCTCATCAAGTGCTCCTTCTTCATCTTTACCATTTTTTACTCCTTTTGCTTCTTCTCAGATCCTCTATATCAATCCCCTCTTTTCCTTCAATGGGAATTGTGTTTTTCAATTCCAACCTTCAACTTCTTTTATCCTCAACAAATGTCTCCTCCCCAAGATTCAATCCCTGCAACTCCTTCATAATGACAAAGCCTTCTCTCTCCCAGCACCATTCCACTTCCTTTTCCTTTCCCTCCTCTTCTGCTTCATCTCCCATAGAAGCTTTCAATCTCTCCTCACATGAGACAGGTTTGTTCACAATCTTTATGTAGGCTTCCTCCCCTTCTTAAATGTCCTTCTTAGTATGCCTTCTTGTTGGAATTTTATTAATCTTTTCTATCTCCTTAAAACAAACTTTTATTGAGAACCTATACTATAGATCACCTCATATATTCTCTTCTCTAGGGTTTTTGTTTGTTTTGTTTTGTTTTGGGGAGGTTTTTTGTGAGGCAATTGGGTTAAGTGACTTGCCCAGGGTCACACAGCCAGTATGTGTCAAGTGTCTGAGGCCAGATTTGAACTCAGGTCCTCCTGACTCCAGGGCCAGTGCTCTAGCCACTGCGCCATTTAGCTGCCCTGTTCTCTAGGTATTTATAACACTATCTCCTCCAACTAATCTTATCACTCTTTCTCATTCAGCTTTGCTGCGTCTTCCCCCAGATCATTCTCCCTAACCTTAGACATCTCCAGAGGTTCTTTCCTGGGCCTTCTTCTTTTCTTTTTTTGGTTTATTCCATTTCACTTAGTTATCAGTGCCCATGGATTTTCATCATCTATATACAGATGGTTCTCAGAGATCTATTTATACAGTCCCAAACACTCTGCTCAACTTCAGTCTCAGATCTCCAACAACCTCTTGGAAATCTAGAACTAAATATTCTATCTAATCTTAAATTTAACATACCCAAAACTTACTCACTTTTGTAAGGGCCTAAAATTCTCGCTGTGATGTCTAAAATGTAAGAGTGGTCACCTTAAATTAGAAAATGTATAGCATCAATCTTTGGGCATTAAATATTTATTAAAGTATATTAGGGGTTAGTAAAGATAAACACATGGATAAAATATCCCTATTTTGCCTGCCCCTGATGCCTCTGCAGCCAAGCCCAAGTCAAGAACCGTAAAAGCCTCGCTTCAGCAGCTTCTCCCAGAACCTCTTGTGAAACAGGAAACGGGGCCATCCACACATACACAGCTCCAAGCTAATTGGCTGGTATCTTTGATTGACACAACTAACAGGTGGTAACTTCTGGATGCTAAAGTCACATGGTTTCCAAGTCACATGCTTTCTCCTCATGGCGGAGCTTCCCTGCAATATCTTTCTCAACAGGTTGGAAGCGCTCTAAATCTCACACTATCTTTCTCTCCAAAAACCTCCCCTCTTCCTAACTCATCTCTCCACCACCTCCTCCATATATGATCTGTTGCAAAGGTATATCATTTCTTCCTTCATAATATCTTTAATATCTTCTTCTCCTATAAGACTGCCACCACTCTGGGACAGGCCCTAACTAATTCAGGACAGGACTATTGCAAGACTTCTAGTTGGTCTCCCTACCTCAAATCTCTCTTCACTCCAATCCATCTCCCACTCAAATACCAAAATGATTTTCTTCATTAACAGGTCTGATCATGCTATCCCTTCATTCAATAAAATTCAGTGGTTCCCTATCACTTCCAAGATCAAATATAAAATGCTCTGTATGGTGTTCTAAGTGCTCATAACCTGTCCCCATCTTACTTGTCCAATATTCTTATACTTTACTCATTCCAACATCCTCTACAGTTCAGTGATACTGACCTCCTTACTGTTCTTTGCTGGAAGTATTCCATTTCCTGACTGTATTTTCACTTTTGGTCCCACCTACCTGCAATTCTCTCCTTTCTTTTCTCTATCTCCTGGACTCTGTCAAGACCCACCTTAAATCTAGCCTTCTACAAGAAGTCATTCCTAGTTTCCCTTAATGTTAGTACCTTCCTTCTAAGATTGCCCCCAATTTAGACTATATTTATCTTGTCCATTTCATTTTTTTTCATGTTTTCTCCTCCATTAGACTATAGGCTCCTTGAGAACAGTAACATTTTTTTTACTTTCTTTGTATCCCCAATACATAACATAACCCCTGAAATATAGTAGGTTTTTAATAAATGCTTGGTGACTGACTACTCTGATCTATGAAAAGAATTAAAAGTAAAATACTGATGAAATTAGCATACTTGTTTTGTATTTATGTGTGGTAACTGAAAGGTTCTTGTTCACAAGTTTCAGTTTGAAAGCATACAATGATTCAAACCAAACATCTGGATTATATGTGTGGAAAGCAGACTTATTCCCCATTAAAGATGACAGGAGCAACAAAACACCATTGCCCTCACCTACATACATTGACTAATTACTTCCCAAAATGCTCCCTTGTCTTTATGTTACATCAACCTCTGTCAGGGACTGATTAATGATACCATAAAACCACCATAAAAGAAACTCCACGTTTGAACCATCATTTCAGTAGGCTCAACTCACATTGGTTATGTTACTCTGGAGGAATGATACAATTTCTAGCGTTTCTAAGAAATACAGTGAAGCTCTCCTCTAATGAATCCCCAAAGGGAAGAGGGATGTTTATTACAGTAAAAACAAGTTTGGGTTGCGTTGAAATTCTTCTTGGAGTTCATTCCCTCCCAGAGCTTCCCCTGGCTGATTTTGAAGTTCCTCCAGGCCAATGAAAGCTTTGTTGAACTCTGATGCTGTATTTTCATTCCCCTCATAGTCAGGAGGTTTAGTTTTGGATCAGATAGAGGTAAGGAAAGAAGGGGCAACCAAAAAGCTGTTTGATTATTGGATCATGTTTATGCTTTCTTCATCTATTCTATCTGTTTGAACCCAATAACGGGGATAAGTAGTTTGAATTGATGTTACTGTAAGTCCTTGTCTTAGTTTCCCAGCTCAATTTCCTTTTGAAGCCACAAAACAGAAATGGCCTGGCAGGGCAAAATGTTGTTTCTCTATTAATCAGAGGCAAAAGGGCATTTCTACTGTGTTGCTGTTATTTTTTTCCTACATTTTCACAGGAAAATGTAAGCTAGTCATCACCTGCCAACCTGTACTATATGTCTCCCATTACCTGGATAGCCACTATGACCCTCTGCTTATTATTGTGATTCAGTTCAGTTCAATTCACCATTATTTATTAAGTATCTACTATGGGTCAACCACAGTGGTAGGTGCTCAGGATACAAAAACAAAAATTAAACAGCCTGAGTCCTTGAGTAATTTACAGCCTATAGTAGGGGAGGGAAACGGAGAACAAACTCTGCATATAAAAAAATGAAAGCAAAACATACGAAATGAATGATTTTTTCCCTCAAGGAGGAGTACCCTAACAACTGGAAGAATTAGGAGAAGTCTCTTGAAGAAGATGACACTTGAGTTGAGCCTTTAAAGGAGCTACAGATTTTAAGAGGCAGGAATGGAAAGGGTTTGCATTACAATGATGGGGGGCAGTGAGTGCAAAAACATAGTTGGAGGTGGAATGTCATGTGTTGGAGAGCTGCAAGTAGGTCAGTTTGCATAGAACATAAAGTGTTTGGAAGAGTAATATGCAATCTTGAGTGAAATGTGACAGTGTTTATGAGGATGTGTTATCCCAATTAAAAAAAGCAATTACTCTAGCTAGGACAATATAAATATAAGCACTTTTCTTCAAGTCAGTGGTGACCAAACAGAACAATACCCCTGCACAAAGCACCCTGGCATCAAGGGAATCTTCCTGATCTGTAACCTCTCCATGATGGTATCAAGGAGGTATCACTGGGGTAAGGGGAAGGGAATAAATAATTATATAGCACCTAATGTATGCCAGGTGCTGTGCTAAGCACAACAAAAGCGATCTCTTGATTTCACTGTCCCTCTAGTCTATTACTAGAAACATTCTGAAGCATACCGAGCAGAGATCATTAGACAGTCCTTTGAGGAGGAATTCTCCTCTTACCTACAATACAAAAAGTCTCAAAAGTTTAGCTCTCTACTTTCTAAGGCAGCGGGGTATCACTGTAGATACAGTTAGTGGATTTGAGTAGAGGAATCCCAAAGGTCAAATTTTACCTCACTTACCTAATTTGTGATCCTACTTAAATCACTCTCCATTAAAATGGATATCAAAATAACACTTACCTCATAGGATTGCTGTGAAAATCAAATGAGATAATGTATTCAAAGCACTTTGCAAACCTTAAAGCACTAGGTTAAAAATTAATTTTCATTATTGTTTTGCCACTAAGCTGTTTAGCCCTCCTGTTCCAAATGGGCACTAGGTAATGTGGGCTTACTTATATTTCCCCTCAGAGAGAAAAAAGGAGAAAAATACATGATATAAAGTCAGCATTTCCCTAAAATTCAGCGACATCTGTTGCAGTCCTCAGTAAATCACCTGAGCTTCCTCAATGGGTCCTACAGAGTTTTACCCATACAACTGCTTCAGTCCAATAAAAAATTCTTCTTGCAAGAGCCATTTAATGGCATAAAGTAAATGTGATACAGTTGAGTAAAGAAGGCATCAAGTTTGAAATACAGCAAGACATAAGCAGTGATTCTGATTAAGTTAGATATATTGAGCTATTTCTCCTTGTTCTCAACCCATATCATCTCTGTTTTCCCTCAATATCACAGAAGTATCACATCATAAAAAGGGGGATGCCAAACACAAGGCAAAATGCCAGAAGGTCATCTTCCCCATCCAAATGCTGCTTCCATTTTTATTTGGTTCCTCTGTTCTTAAATCACGCCCCATAAAGTATTCAGTTCCTGCTGACATTGTACATTTGTCTTTTCTATAAGTGACACCCTCAATGCCAGAAGGAGTTGTAAAGTCCCATCTCACCAACAACTTAGATCCATTCAAGTGGCCTCACACGGCTGACTGAAGCTTTGAAGATTTATACTTCATTTTGGTCTTTGCCAAAGAGACCTGACTCTACAAAGTGGGATGGCAGTCAAAAAGTCAAAGGTGAGCTTATATGGATAATCTCACTATATTCAAATTGTGATGTTTAAAATTTAAATGGGTGGTTGCCTTAAATTAGAAGCTTTAGCACCAGTCTTTGGGCATTAAGCATTTATTAAAGCATACCAAGTATTCACGTGGAGTTCAGAAAGTTAAGAAAAGGCCTATCTAGCCTAGAGTTCCAGTCTGGTTTGGTTCTTCCTCAAGTCCTCTGCCACGGGCCTGCTTCAATCACGAACTCCCCCCAAACTGAGTGTGGAAGCTTTTTATAGGTCTGGAGCAGAGGCGGTCCTTACACACTGCTGCAAGCTGATTGGTAGGTGTCATCCAAATCCATTGGTTCACTGGACTTGAAGGTGGTCTCGAGTTAAGTTCAAAGTCCTCAGCTTCTGAGAACAATACCTTCTTAAGGGATAGCCAGGTATGCTTACAATCTAGTTAAACTGAAGTAGGCTAATCAGCAGTCAATCAGTCTCACTTAATTCAATCAGTTTAGATAAATCTCCAGGTGGGCTTTTGAGTATCTGTTAATCCCATTATTTTATCATAATATCTATATCCATATTCAAATTCATACCCATACCCACATGCATATCGATATCCATACCCATATCTATATTCATATTTATACCTATATCTCAATCTCCATCTCAGATCTTTATCTATATCATCTCTTGCATCTCTATCTCTATCTAATCTATACACATATATACACATGTACACATATGCTAAATATGTGAACATTTGTGTGTGTGGTGTATACACCAATGTGTACATGTATGTGATGTGTACATGTGTGTGCATACATGTGTGTGTATATATACATATATGATATTTTACTATACCTTTTATTTCAATGGTAAAAGGTGACTATCCGTGAAAAGCAAATCTGTGCTTGCTCTTAGAATGTAGTATGGAGAATTTGGAGGTTAAGTGACTTGCCTAAGGCAACACAGTAAGTATGGGTCCACAGTGGGACTTGATTGCAGTTCTTTACACTAAAATTAGCTTTCAATTCACCATATCACCATGCCTCATTTCCATAATGTAATTTTATGACACTTTAGTAGAATTATCTTCCCAAACTGCAACAGTCTAGAACAGGAGTTTTAAACGTTTTTTGTTGTTATTATTGACCTCCTTGGGAGTCTGTTGAAACCTATGGATCCCTTTTCAGAATAATATTTTTAGAGGTAGAAAATATAAAATACATTGGATTAAAAAGGAAACCAATTATATTGAAATATAATTATATTTCAATATAATTGGTCCATGCATACACATTGTATGTGAATATATAAGATTTGTATATTATGTGTGTATATGTGTGTATGTGTATATGTGTGTTTACACATGCACATGCATATATATACATACACACACATAAAAATTTATAACCTCTGGTCTAGAATGATGGACTGAATCTGTTAAAACAAAATGTAAGGGGCAGCTAGATGGCACAGTGGATAGAGCACAGGCCCTGGAGTCAGGAGTACCTGAGTTCAAATCCAGCCTCAGACACTTAACACTTACTAGCTGTGTGACCCTGGGCAAGTCACTTAACCCCAATTGCCTCACTAAAAAAAAAAATGTAAAAGGGATACATGATGTACTGTCTTCTACTTTGATTTTTTAAAATTGATTTCCCTAGCAATTACTGAAAATTGCAAGGAGTTTGAGGTATGTTATCTGATTTTTTCCTCACATCACTATGACTTAGGTCCTCTCTTCATTTTGTAGATGAGGAAGCTTGTGGCTCCCAGAGGTTAAGCAACTTGCCTTTTTCTGCCAAAGACACCAGCATCCTTTGAGTCTCCAGGTTCATAACTTTGGCACTCTTCTCAACTCCTCACTTTCCCTCACCCCACAGTCAACTGTCAGATCCTGCTTTTTCTACTTCCACAACATCCCTCAAAACTAGCATTCTCTCTCTACTCATGCAGCTAGTATCTTCATTCAATTCCTCATCACCTCTCACCTATATTATTGCAAAAGCCTCCATCCCCTCCCTGGGCCCCCGTCCCCTGCTTTCTTCAAGTCTATTGTTCTCTCAGTCCATCCTTCACACTTATGGCAAAATAGTTTTGCTTAAGTGCAAATCTACATAACTCCCCTACTCGATAATCTCCAGTGGTTTTATATTTCCTTCATAATCAAATGAACAACTCTGCTTAGTTTTTAAAGCCCTTCACAACTAAGACCCATGTTATCTTTCCAGACTCAGCATGCATTACTACCCCTCCGGCACTCTGTTATGCTGCCAATTGGCCTTCTCTTTCTTCCTCACGCATGACATTTCACCTCTTATCTCCATGCTTGGAATGCATCCCTCTATTCTTTTCATACTGCAACTCAAGCATTACCTTCTATATAAATCCTTTTCTAATCCCTTTAAGTGCTAGTGCCTTTCTCTAGGTCTAGCATATAGTAGGTGCTTAAACATGCTTGTTGGCTTGCCTCTCATTACTTTGTATTTAACTACTTTATATTTTCCTTTTCTTTTTATTGCTTTTATATTTATTCTGCATGGGATAGGTATTGGGACTGGATCTATTATTTCATTCACATAAGGGAATAGGGGATGAAGTTTTTATTAAATATCTACTATGTCTCGAGCATTATGCTAAGTACTATACAAATAGTATCTCATTTGATCAACACACTGACCCTGTGGGGTAGGTGCTATAATTATCCCCATTTCACAGTTGAAGAAGCTAAGACAGACTATATTTAAGTGACACAGCTATTAAGTGTATGAAGTAAGCTTTAAGCTTAGATCTTTCTGATTTGAGGCCCAGCGCACTATACACTGTGTCAACTAGTAGAACTTCAAGGTGAATACACTCCCTCTTCCAAACCTAGTTGGCATCTTCACTGAAAGTTTCAGTCTCAGTGAATACCACTCTTATACTTGTATACTTATATAACCATCTCGTCTCCCCTTTTACAATGTTAACTACTTTTAAGCAGATATTATTTCATTATTTGCATTTGTGTCCCCAGTAGCTGGTACAAAGGAAACACTTAATAAATACATTTTTTGAATAAAAGTATTTTATTATTTTCCAGTTACATGTAGAGATAGTTTTCAACATTTGTTTTTATAAGATTTCCAATTTCCAATTTTTCTCCCTTCCTCCCTCCCTCCCCTAGACAGCAGGTAATCTGATATAGGTTTTATATATACATATATATAATATACATACATATATATAATAACATCAAACATATTTCTGCAATAGTCATGTTGTAAGAGAAGAATCAGAGTAAAAAAGAAAAACCACAAAAAAGAAAAACAACAGCACCAAAACCAAAAGAAATAGTATGGTTCAATCAGCACCCATACTCCACAGTTCTTTTTATAAATACTCTTAATAAAAGGTGAATTCTTCCAAATCTACCACTTGCTGCTGGAAATGAACATATTTGTCGGGAGAAAATACTGAAAAGAGACATGAAAATCATATTTAAATATTTGAGGGGTATCAAGTAGAAGATAGAATAGACTTGTTCCACTTGACACCAAAGGACAGAACCTGGAACAACAGTTACAAATTGCTGAAAGGCAGTTTCCAACCTAACAATTAAAGGAAAAATGGATTAGGTTTGCTGCAGCAGGTTGTGAAGTGTCCCCCCCCCCAATTACAGGACTTTGTAAACAAAGGCTTGATTACCACTTGTGGAACTTGCCAAAGAAATGATTGTTATTCAACTACAAATTAGAGTAACTTACCCCTAATGACTATTTCCAATTTCATATTCTGTCATTCTATACTAGTCTGTCAAGATTTTCTGGGATTCCAATTCCTTTGTCCAATGGGTTAAACATTGTCCCCAGCTTCAAGTTATCTATAAATTTCAAAAGACAACTTCCATTTCCTCAAGTAAGTTATTGATGAATATACTTAACACCACAGAATGAGAACAAGTGCCTGGAAGATAACAGTAGAGATCCCCTTCCAGGGTAATATTAATCAATTCACCATTCAATGAAAGCCAGAGAGATTCCTTGTTTAGGTTTTGATGGCTTACAGTGAGTGATTATTTTATAATACTTTTTTTTTGCTTAGAACTAATAATAACTATTAAGAGTTAATTAATAATAAATTGTACTTAGAGTAGGAATTGTTTCTGTTCCTCCAAGAAATTTTGAGGATCGCCTCTTTTCAGATTGATACTTTTCTGATGCTAAATTAGGCCATCTTTTGTTTCTATTCTTACCTAGCCCTTAGTCATTGACTGAGCATTGCCTCAGACAAACTGAAACTTGTAAATGACTTTAATTTAGAAAGTCCGAGCTCATCCACTGCATTCTGGGCCATCACCAGTAGTCTTGAATTTTGTCTTGCTACTGGACTTCAATGACTCTGAAGGAAACAGTGAAACTGACAGCTTTGTCAACTCTGCCTAACTGAAACCCAATTCGTGCAAAAGTCAGGACATCAGCCTCAGGATGTCATTAGTCTTCTTTGAAAATAAAGGACAAGGAGGGAACAGAAGAGAACAGGATCGGAGTGTGAAACCAGGCGACTCTTTGCCAGCATCTTCAGTGTGGCAGCTCAGGCAGTGGCAGAGAGAATGCAATGGCATCATGTTGGGCATGATAAAGAACTCCTTGTTTGGGAGCGTGGAGACCTGGCCCTGGGAGGCCCTGAGCAAGGCGGGGAAGGAAGAGCTGACCTATGAAGAAAGGGACAGTGAAGGTGACAAGTTTGCTACTGTGGAAGTGACAGATAAGCCCTTTGATGAAGCCTTAAAGGAAGCAATGCCAAAAGTTTTAAAGTATATTGGAGGCTCTAATGACAAAGGAGTTGGGATGGGAATGACTATTCCAGTATCCTTTGCTATATTCCGCCATGAGGATGGCTCTCTACAGAAGAAAGTGAAGGTTTAGTTTCGGGTTCCAAACCAGTTTCAAGCTGATACTCCAATTCCCAGTGATAAAAGCATTGAGTTGGAAGAAAGGGAAAGCATCATTGTCTATTCCATGCAGTTTGGTAGTTATGCTAAGAAAGCTGATTATGTGTCTAAAGCAGCCCAGCTGTGCTCAGCCCTGGAAGGAACAGCAAACTACCATACTGATTTTTACTTCTGTACTGGATATGATCCTCCCATGAAACCTTATGGAAGATGTAATGGGGTCTAGCTGGTAAAAAAGTGAGTCACTGACTCACTGGGCTTCCAGGAAATTTTTTTAAGTAGCTTAATGGTCAGAATTTCTACTGGAGATTAAAACTCTGAAAGGGGAATGCAGATACACAGTATAACTTTCTGCCAAGTTAATATAATATTGTATTCTTCCAGGCCTGTGGGGTTTGGGTTTTGGTTTAAGATTTCCTTTCTCTGGGTGGGACACTGTACAACTAAAATAAATAGCATTCTTGTGATTAAAAAAAAGAAGAAAATAAAGGACAAGGGGCAGTTAGGTGGCACAGTGGATAAAGCACCAGCCTCAGACACTTGACATTTACTAGCTGTGTGAGCCTGGGCAAGTCAATTAACCCTCATTAACCCTCATTGCCCCCACAAAAAGAAAGAAAGAAAGAGAAAAGAAATGACAAATGGGGGCACCTAGGTGGTGCAGTGGATAAAGCACTGGCCCTGAATTCAGGAGGTTCTGAGTTCAAATGTGACCTCAGACACTTGACACTTGACACTTACTAGCTGTGTGACCTTGGGCAAGTCACTTAACCCTCATTGCTCTGTGCAAAAAGAAAATGAAGGACAAAAAAGAGCAATATTAATCAATAAATGGCGGATCACTTTGCCTCTCTGGCTCTCATTTTTGTCACCTACAAAATGAAAGGGTTAGATTACATAACCTCTAAAATCCCTTTGTAAATCTATAATCCTATAAATCAGTTTTTGTTTGTTTGGTTGGTTGGTTGTTTGGTTGGTTTTTGGTGGAATTTTGTTGTTATTGTTGTTGTTTTTGTGGGGCAATGAGGGTTAAGTGACTTGCCCAGGGTCACACAGCTATTAAGTGTCAAGTGTCTGAGGCTGGATTTGAACTCAGGTCCTCCTGACTCCAGGGCCAGTGCTCTATCTACTGCGCCATCTAGTTGCCCCACCCTGAACCAGTTTTTGATCAATAAAACTATTTATGGCTTCCAGTTTTTCAGCCTGTCAATGACAAAACCATACTAGAACTTGCAAAATGTCCAATTGATATTCTGAGATAGTTTTACTGTGAAATCTAACCACCAGGATATTCCTTTGATACTTCAATGCAACCACTTGTTTTCCTTATCCATAAGGATGTTGAAGAATATGTTTGTAAGTTCCCTTCTAGTTCTTAAACTATGATCTAATGATAGTGATGATGATGAGATTTTAAGATTTGCATAACACTTTACAAATATTATCACATTTTATCCTTGCAGCAACCCTAGCAAGTAGATTATTATCTCTATTTTGCAGATGAAGGAACTGAGGCAGAGAGAAGGCAAGTGACTTACCCAAGATCACACAGCTATTAAGTACGTAAGATGAGAGATTTGACTTCAGGTTTTCTGACCACAGATACAGTACTCCATCCACAGTGCCAAATAGTTGGAGCACTGATCTTACCAATGAAGGGAACTATTCCCACAGTCTCTAAATTGTTTATCGGCTTTCTCCATGTTTTCCCATAAGTCATTCATAGCAGGTCCTTCCAAAATGTTTGAGACCTTCCTCTTATACTTTTTCTATGTTAATTGTGCCAGGTCAACCTGCAGTTTTTCCATCTTTTCCCCTTTATTTTTGCTACTTTACTTACCTACTTCCTTTTCCAATTATATCTTTCTTTAGATCATTCTTTTTCATTACTTCTTACATGTAAATCATATGTGATGTAATGTTATGATTTTTTTTTTTGGTGAGACAATTGGGGTCAAGCGACTTGTCCAGGGTCACACAGCTAGTAAGTGTCAAGTGTCTGAGGCTGGATTTGAACTCAGGTCCTCCTGAATCCAGAGCCAGTGCCCTATCCACTGCACCACCTAGCTGCCCCAATCATGATATTTTAAAACATTTTTTAAAAGATAATCAAGTATAGCATGATCTGTTCTTGATTAATCCATAGAGACTTTCAGCAATCATCATTTTTGAGCTATGAGACATGGCATACACCTATAATCTAGGCTACTGGGGAGGCTGGAGTCTGCCACCAATATGGTGAGCCCCTTGAGCACAAAGAGGAGGATGGGGATTAAACTGCCTAAGGAACAGTGAGTGAACAGGTCCAGATTGGAAATAGATCAGGTCAAAGCCCCCATATTGCAGTAGGATCAAGGGTCACTGCACTTCCAGCCTGGGCAAATGAGGGATATTCAGTAACCCTTTCTCCCCTCGCTGGGGGCGCCCCCCCCCAAAAAGGGCAAACAACCCTTTCTTTTTGTAAAGTCCCGCAATAATGATTTTTTTATTTGGGGGGGCAGGGAGTAAGGCCAATGTCATTAGTCTATTTTTTTGAGGAATTTTCTTTCGATTTTGTAGAACATTTGCTGATACTGTTTTCCACTTTTTTGTAAAATTCACCAGTAACAGCTCAACAATAATACCCATAAATCCTTTCAATACCCTAAGATATAGTTCATCTAGGCCTTATGATCTGAAATTATGAGGATACCTAATATCTTGCTAATATTGGGTTAAATAAGACCAATGTGAATTCATGTGAACTCATCAAACATCATTATTGTTTGTTTCTATATTTTAGGATGTATAGAGAAGGTGAAAGGGAAGTCTGAGAAGAAGATAAAATGGCTAAATTGTCTTATAACAATAGCATCAAGAATGTAAAATTCACAAGGATTCAAGTCTGGCAAAGAAACCTAAGGACAAATAAACAGTCTATTTGTATCACTACGTTAGGGAAAAAAGGAGAAACAAAGAAAGAATAAAACTGATGCTCACAGTGGATGAGAGAAGAATAATAGTGAAGGACAGAAGTCCAAGCGGTCTTCCTTTTATTTCCTTCTGTTTTATAACCTAAGTGCAATGGTCTTTGGCTAGGAAAGAACACAACAAAATATGAGAGAGACAGAGATAAATAGATAGATAGACATGGAGACAGAGAGAGATGGACAGAGGGAGACACAGAGTTTGCCCTTATCTGCTTTGGATGACTTTAAGTCACCATGTCTGAATGAAGTATATCCTGACTCAGCCTCTGGCTACTTCGAGAGGTAATGATTTCTATATAATGTGAGATCTCACAGCAAAGATTGGAAGATCATTTCCTGTTCAGTTTAACATTGAACTAGATGACCACTAAGATTAGATCACTTCCAACCCTGAAGTTTTCTGATTCAGCAAAGCCATTTATTTCCTCTTTAAACATAGGAGCTATTTTGGTGTTGACATTATATCCCCAATTGCAAGTAGTGACTGGTAAATAGTAGGAACTTAATAAATGTTTGTCAAATTGAATAGTTAGAAATGTATGCTTGCGTTATATTCACTGCAATAGACTTTGAACAATTGGTCCGTGTTTCAAATACCAGGAATAGAGCACTCATTAGACAATTAGTCACTTTTCCAATTAAAATAAAAGTGAAAGTCAATCATTATGTCATACTGGGAAGAGGAAAATTACTGCAATCAGTATTTTGCATTTCTATAACAACTTTCATCTGAGAAGTTCAAAGCTTTAATTTAATTAAGCTTTTGATCACTCTTATGAAGTAGGTATTATTATATCTATGTGACGTACGTATAAATGTATTCACAGAGAGATTAATTCATTTGCCTATGGTGATAGAATGTGATAGCGAAAAAGAAAAAATTCAAGTTCTCAAAGCTTAGCCACAATTACCTACTTAGCCTCTAGAACATCATTCATCTCTCAGAGATGAAATTTATATTTCATAGATGTACATGTCTGAATTTTTCATTTGTCTGTTCTGGACCTCATGTGATGTGTGAATTCAAGAAAATTGGATTCAAGGTAAGTCCAGGGATTCTGTTGTTTCTTAGCCTCACATCATGCTATCTAAAAGTTGGGTTCCTTAAAGTTAGGTTCTTTACTTTTTACTTATACCGACTTTACATATGCTCCCTCCCTTCTCAGCCAGTTAACATGCTCCCCCAAAGCAAGAGTGTTTACTTTTAATTAAGGCATAAATTGTGCATCAAAGTGTCAGGGGAAAACTTGTGATTCTCCACCTAATCTTTTCTTAATGAAAAGGATTTGATAGGTGCTGTGTTTGGATTAGTCACAGTACATGAATTTAAGGAATATGTTTAAGCAAAGCAACTTAAAATATCCCAAGAACTGATGGTTACCCAAAGGATGCAGTATGAAACATCTTCCAAAACAAAGAGCCTACTATCCTGTTCAAATGACTTCATAATGCTGTTTCTACTTATTATGTAACATAGCCTAATTTTATCTTCTAAAATTTCAGGCAGAGGGAAGGAGCTGTCTTAAGATAGCATCCATAACCAATATGTCAGTTGAAGGTGCCAGACACCTCTTAACTTATAGATAAATTAGTTTAATTTGAAAATTTCCCTCTAATGTACTTTGTCTCACGACTTTCCTCAAAGGAAGTCTAAAAAAATATCTAAACTTGGCTTCTGGTTTTTAGCTTTTTTTCTAGAGATAGTCTGCCCATACCCTGTTCTAGTAGCAAGATTCCAATAAATATCTGAACAAAGAACAGAACAATTACAAAATATGTGAAGAACAAAAAAAGGATTCACATCATAGCCGTGTTAGCAAGAGAACAATGTCATTTCCCTTCTCATTTCAACATAGAATCGGTTCCTATCTACAAATAAAAAATTCCCAATAGGAGGGGCAATTCCAGTAATATAGGTGAGGTTGAAGACTCTAACAGAGGCAATGCTCAAGTTGCTTTTCTCTTGCTTTTTCCAGAGCAGTTATTCACAAGCATGCCCATTCTGAATTGTGTCTTTTAGTTCCTGACTCTCTAGTTCCACATCAAATACATCACTGTGATAGTGTTCCAACTTCGAGAGAACCCAGTTTGGCTCAGGAACCCTAAGCAACTGCCCACCAGCTTCTGCTTTTGCTGCTGCCCCTGCTGAAGCTACATCTTTCTCATTATCATAATGTAGATTTTTCTCCCAAGAGACTTCATGGCTTCTTTTTCCAAACATCCTTTATGCATTTGCCCTCAGGATGATAGCCTGTATATCCTGCATTTCCTTCATCACTGTGCAGATTCTTTTTATGAGAAGGCTCTCTTCCCAGTTATGAATTTGTAGCATCTTCAAATTATACCACGTATATTCATACATATGTTCATATACATGCATTTATATAGTCCATACAACATTCTTTCAAATTAGACATATGATGATTACATTCCAAGTAGCCTAACTGTATAGGCCATGTGCAGGTCCATGTTGTGCAAAAGAATATAGTATGATTCCATTCATATCTTACCACATAGGTGAGTTGTACATAGACACCTGTAGTATAGCATCTATACTATATCTAGTCAAACCAGACACCTGACCACCCCATCTTCTTTCCATGCCTCCCAAGGCTTCCACTCCTACTTCTAAAACTTCCCAGCTAGAACTCCATGTCTTGCCCTATGATCAAGATGATTGGTGAGATTTCACTCTACATAGCCAACCAACATGCCATCTTCTTTCCAGGAAAGGGCATGTGTACGCTTACAATGCCACTCATTTTCCAGCTCTTGCTCTGAAAACAGTAATTAAATCGTCACTATTATTGCTTCTGGAAAGGGCACTTTAGTCAACTGTCCTACAATTCCAATCATCATTTTGGGGATTTCATCCTTCTTACTTGGCTACCACCCTTCTGTCTGAATTGTACCTTGCTATTAAAATGCAATAGCTCTATCAGGGCAGCATTGCTCTGTTGGTTTTGTATTCCCAGGACTTAGAACAGTGCTTGGCATGTAGGAAGTACTTATTATGTGTTTCTGTTCATGCATTCATTCAACTCTTCACTCTCCCTTCCCCCACAAATCCAATCATTTACCAATTCTAATTGATATTTTTTTTCTCTAACATCTCTCATCTTCATCTAGTTTCTCTCTATTTCTCTCCCTTTTTGCCTCTCTCTAACTCTGTGTCTCTGACTGTCTGTGTCGCCATGTCTCTGTCTCTTGCTGTTATTGTCTCTCTCTTTGTCTCTCTACATCTCTGTCTTCTCTGTATCTTTCCAGCTCTGTCTTTCTCATTTATATTAACTGTGATCATTGCTTACACCTGCTGTAGTGCAGCTCATCTTCTTGAACAAATTTTAATGCCGAGTTGTTTAGATGGAACTTGTAACTGCTTAGGAGATTTATAGTTCAGAGAACATCACCGTGAGAAGGCCCTAATTTATTTTCACAGTTATGCAAAATTTAGATTTTGTGCATGTGTAACGCTGCCTGGAACCAGCACCAATTGTATTTCACAGACTCAACTAGAGGAATAATCGAAGCCAGATTCTAGAAGGTGACCTTTCTTTTTCTTCTTTTAACCTCTCATTCCCAGTAATGAAAGAGAAAAGAAAAAAAGAAGAGCCCTGTGCATACACTAAGGGCCCTGACACTGTAGTCCTTTTCCCTAGTCTCAGCCAGATTCTCTGCATATATTTTCCCCAATCTCTGTGCATCACTATAGATGGGTTGATGGATGATCTCCTAGCTCCACTGTTACTTTCAATTCCCTTAAATTCCTTAAATGATGTGCCATTGCTAACTACTTCCAACTCCATTTAGCCTTTGCTGGAGCTATAACTAAACCATTGCCATTGGAGTTTTGTTCCAGGGCAGAGAACTTTAATGTCAGAGGATAGCCACTGAATACTGTCATTACCATAGAGACAACTGAGCTAAGCCCCAAATAATATAGTGGTTCAGTGTATAAAAAGAAATGTTAAGAGCCTCAGGACATTCCAATGACATACCTCAGGGTTGGCAAGAGGGGCCCCATAGCAATTTCTTGAGTTAGATCCTTTCTAACTCTTAATGATTTTCTAGCTATAGTATCATAAATTTAGAGTCAGAAGAAGCCTCAGAGTACATAGTGTCCAACTCTCTTATTTACAGATGAGGAAACTGAGGCCCATAGGCAACTATGATTCATGCAAGTTCACATTGTTATTATTGTTGTTATTGTTGTTGAGTTGCTCAGTTGTGTCTGACTCTTCATGACTTCATGGCCCACAACATACCAGGCCCTTCTATCTTACACTCTCTCTCAAAGTCTAAGTTCATGCTTGTTTTCATGATACTATCTATCCATCTCATCTTCTGTTACCCCCTTCTCTTTTTAAACCATCAGTCTTTCCTGGCATCAAGGTGTTGGGATAAAAAATCTGACACTGCTTCCATTTCTCCCCCTATTTTCCAGCAAGTTATGGGAACAGTTGCAAGTTCCTAGTTTTTGTTGGTTTTTTGTTGTTGTTGTTGTTGTGTTAAGGCAGTTTTTACACTTTCTTCCTTCATCCTCTTCAAGATGCTTCTTAATGTCTACTTCACTTTCAGAGGGATGTGGTCTGCATATCTGAGATTGTTGATATTTCTCCCAGCAACTATAATTTTGGCTTTTGATTCATTTAGTTTGGCATTTTTCATGATATCCTCTGCATATAAATTAAATAAAAAGGTAACAATATACAGCCTTATTGTACTCCTTTCCTGATCTTCAACCAATTAATTGTTTCATGTTCATTTCTAACTGTTGCTTCTTGGCCCACATACCAGTTCCACAAGAGACAAGTAAGATGATTTGATACTCCCATATCTTTGAGGACTTGCCACATTTTGTTTGTGATCTACACAGTCAAAGCCTTCAGTGTAGTCAGTGAAGCAAAAATAGATTTTTCTGAAACTTCCTTGCTTTCTCCATAATCCAGTGAATGCTAGCAATTTGGTCTCTCATTCCTCTGACTTTTTCAAAAGCAGTCAGGTCTTCTGGGAATTCTTGGTTCATATATTGCTGGAGCTGAGCTTGTTGATTCTTAAGCATAACCTTGCTGATGCATGCAATGAGCACAATTGGTAATTTGAAATGTCCTTGGCATTTTCCTTCTTTAGGATTGGAACATAAAATGATCTTTTCCAATCAGTGACCACTGTTGTATTTTCCAAATTTCCTGGCATATTGAGTGTAACACTTTAACAGCATCATCTTTTTACGCTTTAAATAGCTTAACTGGAATTCCAGCATTATTGTTAGCAATATTTCCTACTGCCTACTTGACTTCATTCTCCAGGATGTCTGACTAGATCAGTAAGTGGTTATTGGTGATGTTAATATCTGCCTTAGGGCAGCTAAGTGGGGCAGTGAATAAAGCACTATCCCTGGATTCAGGAGCACCTGAGTTCCAATCCGGTCTCAGACACTTGATACTTGCTAACTGTGTGACTCTGGGCAAATCACTTAACCCTCATTGCCCCACAATAAATAAATAGATAAATAAATAAATAAACGAACAAATAAAAAAATCTGCCTTGTACGATTCTTTTGTGTATTCTTGCCACTTATTCTTAATCTCTTCTGCTTGGGTTAAATCCTTACTACTTTTGTCTTTTATCATGTCCATTTTTGCATGAAACTTTCCCTTGATAGCTCTAATTTTCTTTTAAGTTCACACACACACACACACACACACACACACACACACACACACAATCAGTCCAATCTCCACATTTTATAGGAAAAGATACTGAGGCCCAGACAGGGAAAAAAATTACCCTAGGTAACACAGGGGACAGTGTTCTTCTGATCCACCCTCCTCATTTTATATTTCCTCTCCTCTTAGGAATCTGAGGTCCAGTTAAGGAAATTGAGTTGCCTGAGGACATATATTGACCTTGGAAATCATCTGGTCCAACTCTCTTTGCAGAAGGGAGTACTGAGATCCATAGCAGGAAAAGGACTAGCCTAAGTTTATACAGGAATTTAAGGCTAGTCTTCCAATATAGATTCTCTAATTGCATCACTCCCTAACTTGATTTTTTTCTACATCATGCTTATACACATAATAATACCTTTAACTACCCTGTTTCTCTTGAATAAATAATAAGATTTTATGACTGTATTTCAATTATGGGTTTATTCTATTACATTTCAGTAATACCTGTAAGATGAAATATGCATTAGGATAAAAAGTTCATCTTGCCTATATAGAAAGGTAGATAAGGGGAAACTGATTAATTTTATGTAATTTCTTCATGTACATGAAAAATATTGCAAGGTATAGTCCTTTATTATACGGGAACACCTCCCACAAAATTGAATATCTGTATTTGGTACCTTTCTGAAGTAAATGAACTTTCCTGGGAAGACGTAGTGAGTTCTTCCCATTTGCTGGAGTTGTTTCCTGATGATTTGTTGACTAATGCCTTAGGACAGACAATCAATACACAATGCTTTGTTAAGTGCCTACTATGTATCAAGCACTTTGCTAGTGATAGTTATATTAAAAAAAATAAAAGGAAAAATGTTCTCTGTCTTTAAAGAGCTTAGATTTTATAGGCAAATATCTAGACACATACAAAATATAGAAGGAATTCAAAGATGGTAAAATGAGATGGGAAGGTACTAGCAACTGAAGGAACCTGTAGAGGACCCTTGCATAAGGTGAGACTTGAGCTGAGTCTTGAAATAAGGCAAAGAAACTAAGACATGGAGGTGATGTTCCAGAGCATGCTAGGACTAAGGGAAAGTCAGTGCAAAGATATGGAGACTAGAAACATAGTATCACATTCAACAAACTCCAAGTGGTCTGGTTTTCTAGATTGTAGAGTATCTAGAGGAAAGTAATGTGTAAGAAGACTGGATAGTTAGCAAGAAGCCAAGTTGTACAAATCCAGCCTCAGACACTTAACACTTACTAGCTGTGTGACCCTGGGCAAGTCACTTAACCCCAATTGCCTCACTTAAAATAAAAAGCCACCCTGGAAACTGTGTAGAGGATGGATCATGTTGGGGAAGTATGTAAGACAGAGAAAATGGCCAGAAGGCCATTGTAATGGTCCAGACAAAGGTGAAGAGAGACAACCCAGGGTGGTAAACTAGGGAGGAGATGGAACAACACTTGAGAAATGTAAAGGTATAAATGACACATTTTGGCAATGGATTGGAGAGATAAAGTGAGTATATGTGAGGAGTAAAGCTGAGAACCCTGATGATTGTGAGAGATGGTGGTATCCTACACAGTAATAATGAAAGACTGGTAAAGAAGGAGGCTTTGGGGACAAGATAATGAGCTCTCTGTTGAATGTGTTTCATTTAAATGCCTATGGAACATACAGTTTGAGACATTCAAAGGTTAGTTGGTGGCCCATGACTGTAGCTTAGAAAAGAGATTAAGGTTGAATTATAGATCTGGAAGTCCTGTAGAGATAGGTGGTGTGGGAATTTATTTTGATTTGGGGACCCTGCTTTTGGGCTGAGATTAAAAAGCCTTAGGCCCTCAGGGTTTTTTTCTTTGTAAGAGGGGCTGGTGCCCCTCCCCCTCTGCTTCAGCTGAGCCAAAAAGCCCATGGTCTTTACAGGATGCCAGGTCAGACGGCTGTGGGAAAAAGCCCCAGCTCCCTACACTCTGAAGGGAGCTGCCCCAGATATCCCAAGCTCTTGTAGGCCAGGGTGTAGCCATGGGGGGGTGGGGCAGGGAGCCCGAGGTTTGAGGGGAGAGAAGGAAGATATATACAGTGGGGGGGTGGTCAGCACAGGGAGGTTGGGGCAAGCGAAGTTGGAGAAAGAGAGGTTGGAGAAGACAGACAGGAGGGAGGCTGCTACAAGGATGCTAAGGGGAGTGAGGCTAGGTAAGAAGGGGGGAGATGGAGAAAAAGCTAAGAGCAAGGAGCCTGGAGTCTGGAGGACTAAGAGAACCCAAGGAGGTCTGTGAGAAAGGGACACTAGAGACACTTTGGGGAGGATGCTGGAAGACGCAGCAGGTCAACAAAGTGAAAGTGGCTTGGAGTTAGAAGAAACTAGCTGAGCAGTGAAAGGGGAGCTAGAGTGAAGGAGAAAAAGAGTGAAAGTTGGAAAAAGCTGGAGCATACCCATACTAAACGGCCCATCCTAAATTAATAGCAGTCAGATAGCCAGGCAGTCAAAAGTCCCCAGATTATTTCCCCCTGTTATATTAGGGCCCAAGCTAGTTAGCAAAAATGTTTTTACATTTAAATTATGACCCAGATGGGACTTATGGCCCAATTATAATTTTCTAAAGTTATAATTTTTCAAATAACTATAATTTTTATATAAGCACAGTTACAAAATTTTTCAGATTTGTTATAGTTTAAAAAAAATTTTTACAGTGGTCATCAAAAAACTTGGAGCTTATAAGACCAATAAGATAATATAAGCATAAAGATAAGAAACTCAGGGAAGAGCCTTGGAGGAGAACCACATTTAACAGGAATGGTATGAATGACAAATCAGGAGAATGAGAAACAGTGGTCAAAAAGATTAGAAGAGCCAAGGGAGATCCATGGCACACAGTCCTGGAATGGAGAAAGTATCCAGGAGGAAATGATTAATTTCTAAGTGGTTCTGAAAGAAACCCCTAATGGAATGACCAAGTCTCCCAAACAATTACTTTGACTCAAGGATGTATACAGGAGCTATTCATACTTGATTCTGATTGACTGATTCAATCAAAAAGTCTCCTTACCTAACAAATATTTAAGTGTTGAAACTTACATTGGCAATAGAGGTTACCTCCAGGACCAAATATATAATGTTCTGTTTGGCATTTAAACCCCTTCTTAACCTGGCTCCTTCCAAAGTCTCCAGTTATCTTATACTTTAATCCAAGTACTCTACAATTTAGCACTATTGGCTTTTTTTTTTTTTTGCTGTTCCTCTGTGTTCACTTTATGTGTCTGAACCATGCCTTGTCACCAACTTTCCCAGTTTCCATAATGTTTCTCTTTCCTCTTCTTTGCCTCCTTACCTCCTTGACTCCTTTTAAGACAATTCAAATCCCACCTTTTATACCAGTCCCTCTTTAGTGTTCCCCTTGCTCATAGCCCCACTGCTACTGCCTTCCATCTGATGTTATATACAATTTTATCTTGGTCAAAAAATAAAGCAGTTAGAATCAGGGATAACCAAACACCACTGCCACAGACAAACTGAGATGTGGGAAAGACCTTAATTCAGAAAGGGCAAGGTCACCCACTGCATCCTGGGTCATCACCAGTCATCTTGACTTTTGTCTGGCCACTAGGCTTTAATAATGATGGAAGGAGAGAGTGAGGCTGATGGCTTTGCTGAAGTCTTAAATCCAATTTATGAGCAAGTCAAGACAAAACCCTCATGATGTCATTGATTCTCTTCACAAATGAAGGCTGAACAACAACAATAACCATTCACTGTGTATATATTTATGTATACAAACCTACTTGCATGTTGTATCCTCCCTAATGGGAGCTCTTTTAAGTCAGAGACTGTATTTATACCTTTCTTTGTAATCTCAGAACTTAGTATACTGTCTGCTAAATAGTAAACTCGTAATAAATTATTGTTGACTGACTAACTGAGCAAGGAAATAGCATGATCAGAAAATTAGTACATTGTCTTGTAGTAGTAAGAGAGACAGTGTAGAGATCAAAGAGAAAGCAGTTGGGAAGATCTGGTAGGAAAATATTATAATCATCCAGGTGGGTAGTATTGAAAGACTATATAGGGAAAGTAGTAAAGAAAATAGACAGATGGGACTAGATGCAGGAGTTGTGGTTGCCTACTATCTGGAGTTAATAGATTATGAGGAGAAGACATTGATATTGATATTGATAGCTATCAATGCAATCACTAATTGACCCAGATCCTGTAATAGCAGAGGCAGAAAGAGGTGATGTTTTTTAATCTAATAAGCTCTTGATTATTGACTTTTATTTGTTTGTTGTCATTCCACTCTACCAAAAAGGGGGGGGGGAAACTCTGGGAAACATGCTGAACAGAGAAAAATCATGGGCTGTTTAAACATAAGAAAACATCAACTTGAAACAATGCTCCACATATTGATACATTCCAGTTGAATCTGATTCAACAGCCTCTGAAAAGTGCCTCCTTTGGCTCTGGCTGTGATATCCCCCAGGCAGGATACATCTCAATAAAAGTAAATTCTTTTTTATTTCAATCACACCATTCACATGCCCAAGTACATGACTTCTTTGTCTCTAAATATATGACCACCACAGGTGACATTTCAGTTGCCTCTTGAAGGAGAAGTCACTGCTTTCATTTTGCTCCTGTAAATCCTGCCAAATGGCTCATTATCTCTGGTCCTTGCATCAGGAAAAAGGCAAACTCAAAAGAGAGACAGAGGAGATATACTCAGAAATGATGAGGTCCCAGAAGGCTAAGCAGCTTCAGATTACACTTGGGCAGAAGAGAAGGTTGCCCAAAGGAATGCTTTGGTTGGCTTCTTCATCTGCTGTCCTTTGTTGTTTTTGATGATGATGTTTTTCCTTTGCTCTCACTAAATGAAAGTATAAATAGAATGCTACAGTTATCCTGGAACTTGGAATGCTTAATCGAGGCATAACTGCAATTTTCCCCTTTGTCAAACCCAAATTCCTGACCAAAATGCCTGATTTCTAGAGTTCTGAAAGATGACCGACTATAATAAATGTATTCCCAAGAGTACACATTTTTCGATTTTTTTCCTAATATTGAGCCTAAATTTACCTCTGAAACAAATACCCATCTCCCCTCCTACTTCATTTGTACTTGACCAAAAAACCAAAAAGGTTTTCTCTTCCAAACAATATTTGCTAGCACATCATCTCAACTTAACACTGTCTCACTACTCAATGGCAGAGATCTCCTCTTCTTCCAACCAAAGCTTTCCAAATCTGCAAGTAACATGATTTCTAGTTCCCTCGTTATCTAATAAATGGTTTTCTACTCCATTTTCTTCTATTCCACCCTGAGAGTTGTCCTCCTTTGAATGCCCTACTATATATTTAATTCAAAGTCATTTCCATTCAAGAAATATTTAACTTTTCCCTTTTCTTCCCTTTATTTTCATGGAGCTCTGTAAACTATGCATATGAGCAAAAACCATTGGCAGATTGAGAAAAAGAAATACTATGAGCTATTCAATTATTTCAATTGTGTCTGATTCTTTATGACCCCATTTGGGATTTGCTTTGAAAAGATACTTCAGAGGTTTGCCATTTTCTGCTCCAGCTCATTTTACAGATGAGGAACTGAAGCAAACAGATTCAAGTGACTTGCCCAGGGTTACATATCTAGTAAGTGATTGAGGCCAGATTTGAACTCAGGTCTTCCAGATTCCAGGCTCAGTGCTCTATCCTCCTAGCTGCCCTATGACTATAATATAGTCCCTTCATAAAAATGGTTATCACTGTTGGTTATATGGATAGCACATTGGAATCCCTTTAGACTTTTAGTGCTTAAGTTCAACACACTCATCAGTGACAAATTCAGGAACACTGGAGTTCAAGTCTTACCTTTGTCATAGACTTTGCAGAAAGCCCTGGACAAACCCTTGGACCACTCAATGCCCCAGACAACTCTCTGATACTGAAAATTACAAAATACATGATCTCCTGCATTGTGAGAGAGACCTTGCTCACTGCAGGCTCCCTAAAGCAATAAATCATGGACCTAACACTAAATGGGGGAAAATAGCATCCATGGATTGAAGGGAAATGCCACTTTATATCATGACAACCATAATAGTGGCATTGCTACTCGCTTAGAAGAAATTGTATGTATGGCAACAGGGAAAATTTCCATCTATTATATTGATAAAGGAAGGAATTTTCTTTATACCATGTTATACCTCAGAGAGAAATGGAATAATAATATTCCAAGTTCAACTGGGACATCAGAACACAGAAACTAAACAACTCCTTAGCACAAACTGTGAGTCTTAGAGGAGTAAAGCTTAACTGTACCATTGCAAAAGTTTTTGTTAAATCATTTTCTGTCATATCTCACTCTTTGTAACTACATTTGGGACTTTCTTAGAAACTGGAGGGATTTGACATTTCCTCCTCCAGCTCATTTTACATATGAAAAACTGAGACAAACAGGGTTAAGTGACTTGCCCTGGGTCACACAACTAGTAAGTGTCTGGGTCTGGATATAAACTCACAAAGATTAATCTTCCTTATCCCAGGCTGGGCAAGGTTAAACATTTAAAATAACTAGAAATAATAGTCTTTCTCTTGAAAAATCAAAGTTTGGATTTTTCACAACTGTGTGACAACCTATAAATTACATATATAGATGTATATATATATATATGTGTGTGTGTGTGTGTGCATGTATATATTTAAATGAACTCTACAGAATCTATGATGGAACATTAGCTAGAAAAGGAATATGGCTTGAACATAGACTGAGATCTTTCTGGACTTTTGACTTCATATCTGTATCTACTCATAATGAAATTTTAGAGAACTGTGACAATTATCTAGGTAATTTAGGTTAAGAAAGAACATATAAAATAACTGGAGCAGATTTATTAGGGTTGCTAGGGTTTTTTCTACATAATTTCATTTTAGCTTCATAGAAATCCTCTGCAGCAAGTATAGAAAGAATTCCTAACCATGCCCTCTTTTTTCTCTTCGGGATCTGTGATTTCATTTATGGGAGGGACTCCTATTATAAAAATCCCTCTACCAAAGTAGATCTTGACACAAATTGATAGTCTTAGACAATTGTCTGGAATGCTGAGAACCTCAAATAATCTGTCCTATTTAAAAACTAAGTCTGAATTGGACATTTTTTCTGAAGGCAGGTTCTATTTGAGGAAGGGTTCATTTGAATCCGTATAATCACAAGCCTGGGCAGTTGGATGGCTCAGAGGTTAGAATGTCTGGCCTGGAGTCAAGAAGACCTGAATTCCAACCTGGCTTCAGCCAGCTATGTAACCCTGTGCAAGTCACTTAACCCTGTTTGCCTCAGTTTCTTCATTTGTAAAATGAGCTGGGAAGGAAATGGAAAACCACTCCAGTGTCTTTGCCAAGAAAACTCCAAATGAATTAAGAAAGAATGAGACATGACTGAAATGAATGAGCAACAAAAATGAAAAACCACATCCTAAATTATTTATATTGAAAATAAAATAGTCATATTTGTAATGAAATCAAAACACACTTAAGTGGTTACCATGTACTGGACATTATACTAAGTAATGGGGACACAAATACAAACAAGAAAGACTGTTCTTGTCCTAAAGAAGCTGACATTCAAATAGAGGAAGACAATACATATTATCAGAGAGCAAGAGTTGGAAGGGTTAGGGAGGAATAAAGCATGCACACATCAGAGAGTCTTGGAGATTAACAGGCAAGTGGCTGTGATGGGCCCTGGCTGAATAAGAAAAGGTCAAAGTTCTTCATTTAGAGCCCAGGATCCCAGGTGTGGAAGTCTTGGACAGCAAATCCCTGATGGAACTGGTGCTGGTGTTCCCAAGTCTTTCTTTGCAAAAATACTAGTGTGTTCTAAGTTTGTTATTCTGGACAGTCATTCTACAAAGCCTGCTCTAGGTCATAGGAAATAGAACTAGTTAGAAATTATATGACTGGGCAGCTAGATGGTGCAGTGGATAAAGCACCGGCTCTGGAGTCAGGAGTACCTGAGTTCAAATCCGGCCTCAGACACTTAACACTTACTAGCCGTGTGACCCTTGGCAAGTCATTTAACCCCAATTGCCTCACTAAAAAAAAAAGAAAGAAAGAAATTGTATGACCTCAGTTTAACTCTAAACATGAAAAACTTCAGCTTAAAGGAATTTCTAACATTTACCCTAGGTCCATGGGACTACACAACTATATCAACCATACATGGCCAAGTGTTAGAATAAAAGGATGAGCAGGAAGGAGTTTACATATGATCTTTCTGAAAATGAGGAGAGGGAAATGAAAGGGCTCCACTGCAAGTAGTTTAATAGATGAGCAGACAGTCATATCCAGACCACAAAAAATTAATCAGGCTTTGGTACAATTTTATTCCAATTTGTATTCTTTGGGGAAAACTTGCCCAGCCACTGCTAAATGGGGATTCCTCCAGCCTGCCAAACATCCCATTTCAATTAGCATATATTTACATATGTTGACATACAAATATACAGACTGTCAGCCTTAGGTAAGTTATGATGCAGCACCAGCAGGTAAGTTAGTTTTTATTGGTAGAAGCCTAGGGAAAACTTAACCACAACTGCCTATTTGGGGGGAGGGGATGCTCTTTACACAAGATAAAAAGTTCAATTAGCAGTCCATTTTTGCATTACCTTATTTTACATATTAGCAACATCTCTTCCATATGGTTGGATTCCTATTGCATTGGACTATAGATTTAGGGCTGGACAGGACTTTAAGGGCAATTTTTGCATGAGCAAACAGAGACAGAGACAGGTGAACTGACTAAGGAGATCACGAATTTAAATAGCCAAAAGACATACTTTTATACTGTTCTATGTAGTTTGCCACTATAAATTTAGCAAAATAGATCCTCCCAGAAACTCACTGTGACTCTGGCTGAGATAATTCCAACAGAAGCCAACTGGGATCATCTAGAAGTATTATTTCAGTAGAAAGGAAGGGGCTCCAAAACATAGAAGCCTCAACTATGTAATCCAGGCTCTTTAATCATATAGGAGGCTAGAAACTGGCAATAATGTAGTAGAACTATCTGAAAACGTAGACCAGTAAATAGGCCAAGGAGTCAATGTACAGTATAGAATCCAGCAGAAGCTTAACAAATGAGAAATGGAACTGGTAATGGCCAAGACACAAGTTATCCCCTCCAAACCCTTCTGCTCTTGGATGGCTTGTAAATATACCCAGTTATACTACCCACATTCCTTTGCATCAAGCAGCAGCTGAAGAGTCAAGTTGAGTTTCATTTTGTTGAAGGAGATTTACTACGGATTGATATTACCCTGCCATAGCCCATTTATGAATACAGATTAAAGTGGAAAAGGCACTTGGCAATTATAATCAGCCCAAGAATAATAATGGCATGAGTTGTCCTTTTTTTATTTGTCCGCCTTCTGTATTCACTAGTTGAAGAGGATATTTGATAGAGTTCATTCTTTGGTTTGGAGATCATTTCTTGTATATCTATGTCTAAATTATCAATGAATTGGATTTTATAAGTAATTTCTTTCCAAACTAATATTTTGAGGGGTTTTCTATTATTCTTTTTAAAAAAATTTTCTAGGTATTTTTCATATAAGAGTTCTGCTAAAAGATAACAGCAAAAAGCTGATGATTCCCCCTGTGCTATAACCCACCCTCATAAAAAGGGCTTTGAGAGGTTGCCTTGTGCAGTGGAAGACACACAGATGGGGAGTTAGAAGACCTCAGTTCAAGCCATAGAATCTTAGATGTGGCATTTGAAGGAATGTTAGATGTAATCTAGGGTAAAAGTATCATTGATTTGGAGGTGGAGACCTTTGAGGGCATCTTAGCCAATTCCTTCTGCTCCCAGATAAAGAATATGGGTTCCAAGAAGTTAAGTAACTTCCTTAGCTGCACTGCTTATAAATGACAAAGATATGAGTTGACCCCATATGTATTTTGAATGAAAACCCAGCAGCTTTCCTACTGTGCTTCTATGTGTTATCTTACAGATGAGGAAATGTGTCACTTGAAATATTAGGGGGGAAGCCCATCTCTGTTCTAAGTTATTGGGGACCTTAGCTGGGGTTTCTAATATACTGCTACTTATAAATTAATGGCTATTACACCAGGTTTTGTAGCAAGCATTTATTAAATTATATTAAATGTTAGTAGAGAGTTGACCACATTTAACACAAGCCAAAAATCCCCAGCAACCAGAGAGAGAGAGAGAGAGAGAGAGAGAGAGAGAGAGAGAGAGAGCGAACACATGGCTCCAGAGTTCAGAGGTCCTACATTACCTAGAGCTAGAGAGAGAAGAGAGGGGGACGTGTACCTACCTACTTCAGCATCCGAGGCCAAGAGAGCTAAAGTAAGCCTCCTGTGGTCCACCTCAGAGGCAGCTCTTCCACATTGCTCAAAGCTAATTGGCTAGCATCATTCAATTCTATTCATTTATGTGACCTGAGGGTGTTCCATTATCCAAATAAGCAATACCTGCAGGGTTGAATGAAATACAGACCCTTTGAGGGAAAAGGCTTTCAGGTAGGTATGGTTTTTATTGTCTACTCAGAGTCTGATTTCCATTTCTACTGATTCTGGGCTATCTTTGGAAGAGATAAGGTAAGGTTTCTGAGCTAAGCCCTTGAGTGAGGGGGTCCCTGTGCCCCCCAAAAGTTCATTATTAATAATTGTTGTCTCACAGAAACTATGTCCTTGCTTTCTTATTTACTTTCTCTGCATCTTTGAGCAAATTACTTAACTTCCCTGATGCTCATTCTCCTTATCTATAAAATAGGCTATAATAGTATCTATACTACTTACTTTCACAAGGTTGTCATGATAACTCAAATCAATGAATAGGTATTAAATGCCTTTGATATGCAAGGTGTTGTGCTGGGTACAATGAGAAAAATGCCAGTCCTTCCCTTTAAGTTTATTGCAATATTTTCTTTTATTATGGAGAGTAGAGGTTGGAATATGACATATACACAAATTAAAAGTAATACAAAAAATTATACAATTAAAATTAATTAATTATTATTAATTATTTTATATTATTTATATTTATTTATATTAATTATTTTTAATTATTTAAAAAATATACAAATTAAAAGTAATACAAGGGTGGCTAGGTGGCGCAGTGGATAAAGCACCGGCCCTGGAGTCAGGAGTACCTGAGTTCAAATCCGGCCTCAGACACTTAACACTTACTAGCTGTGTGACCCTGGGCAAGTCACTTAACCCCAATTTCCTCACTAAAAAAAAAAAAAAAGTAATACAAAACCAGCAAAGTTGTCTAGGAGTATCTGAGGAGGAAGAGAACACTTTTAGCTAAAGATAGTTGAGGAATGCCCTTTATATGCTGTAAAGCTTTATTTAAATTTATTACTGCTTTATTTTCTATCTCATTCTTAAAACCTCATACTCTCCCAATGATTTAAAAAAAAAACACTTTTCTAATAGTTACAAAGTTGAAACTTGATTTTTCAGTCAACTAATTGGTCATCTTCATCTTTCATTTAATTCTAATGAAAATCTCTTTCTCCTTTACTTTTATAAAATAATTATAATTTAATTCCAGATCACTGAAGCTGAGAGCCAGAATGGACTTTAGAAGCCACTGAGTCCAACTTCTAACTCAAGAAGAAATTAAATGGTTTCTTCCATCAAGTCTACACTTGACTCTTTACAACTTCCACTCACTACCTCTAATATTGCCTTCTGAGACCAAATGGAACAATTCTAATGTCTTGCAAGTGACAATCCTTTGAAATACTTAAAGACAAGAATTATGTCACTGCCACTGTAACTTGCTGCATCCATCACCCCTTATCCCTATAGCGTTCTCCCACCTTCACAAAGTCTTTTCTTCTCCAGAATCAGTATCCTTAGTTTCTTTAACCAGTTCTCATAATGAAGCCCTGTATCCTACAGGGCATTATTACCTCTCATTTTACAGAAAAGGAAACAGGTTCAGAAAGATTAAATACATCATGTCAGATTTATTAAATACATAAGTGTCAGAGGGAGTAATAGAATCTATTCCCCTCCTTATATCCATCCCCATGTTATTTCCACTATTCCAAGCTAGAATTCTGACCTGTGCTAATGCACTACCTTTTATTGGATCCTAGCCAGGTGGCTCTCCCAATTAACTTCTTGTCATCTGCCAAAGATAATTTTTAAGCTTCTAAACTAAATGTTGCTAAGACTACATACCTGTTCCCTGTAAACAAGGAAATGATACTTATTCTCTAAGATATTAGCAATACTATTACAACTCAATATGCCAATGATCTAGGCAGTGGGAGGCCAATAGTTTATGATTGCCTCATAGATCACTGTGACTTAATTATTCTTGACAGTCAGCCTAAGTAGTGGTTAATTATACTCTACTTTGCTAGGTATATTGAGTGTAAATTCACAGAATATATTAGGCAAAGTCAATACTCAGGAATAAAAGAGTTACTTCAAAGGTTTAAGAATATTCTGACTTCATCTTCTTGTTACTCTATGCTATTTTAAAGGTGGTCAAAACGGTTCAATTAATTCTCATTTCCAAGATAAAATCCTCTATTTCCTTTATTTATATACCTAGACACACATAGACATATATGAGTATGTATATATATATACATATATATACATATATATGATATTAAACACACCTATGAATATTTCAGATCAAGTCTCAATTTAACATGTCTTTTTAGGAAAGAATTCCCATCACAACTCTTGATTTGACTTCAGGCTTTTCATTGAGATTGTCACTAAATCCCATTAAATCCTATTTTTCTCTCAATCATCTCTAGCCCTGTGCATAGACAGATAGAAATAATGCCAGAGGGATTATGCTTGGGAGCATATGTAATCTGTGCCCCTTGGTTGGTTCTTCTCCAAAAAAATAACTTGGTGATTCTCAAAAAGTTCATTTCAGAAAAGGCCTAAGGGTTATTGAATATGTTGGTCCAAATTTTCTCTGACTGGGAGAAGAGAATTTTAACAAGATTAAAGCTTAGGAGGTTTGTTGCACTGATGTTATTAGCATAATCTGTAATCTCAGCAGTAAGAACATGTGAAATATGAATATCATACCAAGCAGATTTTGAGGAACAGTAAGGGGAAAATAAGATACAGATGTATCTTAAGGAAAGCAGGCAAAACAGCAGGGAGAGAGGATTATAAGGAACCATGAAGGCTATTTATCAATGTTCAGCCTTCAAAAAAAATTAAACATAAACCCTACTGGTCTTGCCTTCAAGTCAGAAGCATATGAGTTTTGCAAAGAAAAGTGTCTATGCTCAAGTGCTATTCACAAGAGAATCTGAATCTGAGAATTTGGGATTATTTTTTTTCTAACACCCAATACAATAAAAAAGGAATGCCATGGGAATTAAAACGTTTTAGCTAGTAAATGGTCTCCTGCATGTGCAAAAATTTTGGAGTAATGCCAAGGCATTTAGTTTCAAAGCAAGAGAAATTGATCTTGTAACAATATTCTGCTACAAGAACTTTACTTCTGTCACACAGAGTGATTGATGTTGATTTAATCATTTGGACTCATGGGGGCTGGAACTGTGAAATGACAGCTGAGATTTGAGCCACTATTTCTATGGAGCTGCAGACTGATAGTCTTAGACGGGGAAACAGCAAATAGGCAAAATATATCTAAGGCTTAGTCCCCAACTTTTTACCCTGACTTCACTTGAGATAGGATATCAGATTTAGCACAATGATCTCTTCTTTGTACAGAACTCTAAAGCCCTCTGCCATTGAGACCCTACTGACCTACCTTTCAAAATTTATTCTGTATTACTTGCCTTCACACGCTCCACATTCTGATCAAAACGGTTCTCTGAAATTGCCATTCATCTCCCATCTCTGCACCTTTGCACAGGTTATATGCTATGCCTAAAATGTATTCCCTCTTCATGTCTATCTATTAAAATCCCTAACTTCCTTGAAGGTTCAGTTCAGTCACTAACTAAACTGTCACAGAGTAGTATATGAAGCTTTTCCTGACACCACTCCGAACCCCACCCTCCGACACTTCTACCCTTAGCTAGAAGTGCTGTCTCCCCTTGAAAATTATCTTAATTTACTTTTATGGGTATGCCCTCAACAGAAGGTCTCAGATTTGGTTTCTGAGCCCAGACCTCCTGCCTCATATCCAATTCTTTTACCACTCTACCAGGCTGCCTCTGCCTGACTATTCTTCGCAAAGATACTAGAGTAGATTGCCATTCCTTCTCCAGCTCATTTTCCAGGTGAGGTGACTAGGGCACAAAGGGTTAAGTGACTTGCCCAGGGTCACACAGCTAGTAAATGTCTGAGGTCTCATTTGAACTCAGGTTTCCCTGACTCTAGGTCCAGTGCTCTGTCCACTGTGCCACATAGATGCCTCTAATTATTACCAAACTCTAAGGTGTTTGAAATTCACCTTTACCTGGACAAATGATGTCTTGATCATAGCATTCATGAAATCTCACAAAAATGCTCATTTTGGAAATTCTATATTTGAACCATCAGATACCTAAAGGTCAAGGCTTTAAATGAAAGTTCTTGAAGAGAGAGAATAATGTAATGTGCCTTTGAAAATATGCTACTTTTTAATACTTTTTTTCTGTGGCAACTGACCTTCCACTTAGACATTATCTTTAATATGTCATATATATGCCCCAAGAGTTATTCTTTATCAGACAACTTCTCCCTTGAGTCCTTTTCTGAGAAAGCCAATGTTCAAGTAAAAGGAATTGCATTTTAAAGCCATTTCAGAGTTACCATTTTCATTCATCCAATTATCTAATCAGTTGGCAGAGTTTCCTCTGGACTAATTGGAGAGATTAGTGGTGCCACATTGAAGGAATTGGTGATAATGAAACCAAACTACCTGCCTAATGACACAATTTAGAGCTCATTACTTGACCATACAGCTCAATGTATAAAGACAAAGGGCTAGAAGCTTCTTCCTTCAGTTTCTTAACTTTACTCCAATGCAGAGGTTTCAAGGAAATTTCTTAATGACTGGGGAAGCATAGGGCATAGGGGGAAAAAAGAAAACAATAACAACAAAAAAAGAAAATAAAGAAATCAAGCAGAATGTCAGCTTAATTATCACCAATTAATATTTATCAAGCTACTATAGGATTGCTTGAAATAGTCTATGTGCTGAACATCAGAATGAAGTAGATTAAGAATTATTGCCTTGGGGGTGTGAAGCCAAGATGGTGGAGGAAAGGCTGTGACTCCCCCAAGTTCCCAGCAACAAGTCCACACACTACCAAAAATAATGCCATAAGAACTCCCAGAAGCAGCCCAACCCACAAAAGAACAGAGTGAGACTATTTTCTAGCCAAAGAAGGTTTAATAGGATGACTCGGATCACCTGTTTCAGACTGAGAGAAGAGTTCATTGTGCAGTGAGTATGCAGCCCAGGAGAGACCTGCCTCCAGGGCCTTGGAGTCTTTAGCAACAGCAGCTTTTTCTGAAGCTGGGCTCACAGACCTGTGAAAGGGTTCAGAGGTTGGCCATGGTGAAGTGGCTGAAGTCTCTCCTGGAGTTGGGACTAAGAGCCCATGTTTTGAATCAGTGGGCTGACTTGAATGGCTGAGGCCCAGTGGGAGAGGAGCCCTGGGATGCCAAGCTTCCAACAGTAGAGAATCAGATTTCAATCAGACATCTGCCTCCTGGTCCAGATGAGTAAGCAGAGAAAACAGCAGATGATAGATAGCTTCTTTGGGGGAAAGGTAGACCAGATACACCCTTAGAAAAAGAAAATAACAAAGTCAAAGCTCCAACATCCAAAGCTTCCAAGAAAAAATATGAATTGGTCTCAGGCCTTGGAAGCTCTCAAAAGGGACTTTGAAGAGAAAGTAGGAGAGATAGAAGAAAGATTTAGTGAGATGGAGGAAAGAATGGAAAGAGAAATGAGAGTGATGCAGGAGAGTCATGAGAAAAAAGTTGACAGCTTAAAAAGCCAAATGGAAAATGAGATACAAAAGCTCTCTGAAGAAAATAATTGCCTAAGAATTAGGATTAAATAAATGGAAGTTAGTGACTTTATGAGGAATGAAGACATAGGGAATCAAATCCAAATGAATAAAAAATAATAGGGCAATATAAAATATCTCCTTGGAAAAATAACTGACCTGGAAAATAAATCCAGGAGAGATAATTTGAAAATCATTGGACTACCTGAAAATTATGAACAAAATGAGAGTTTAGACATCATCTTCCAAGAAACTGTCAGAGAAAATTGCCCTGATATTCTAGAAGCAGAAGGTAAAATAGAAATTGAAAGAATCCACCAATCACCTCCTGAAAGAGATTACAAAAGGAAAACTGCCAGGAATATTATAGCCAAATTTCAGGGATCTCATGTCAAGTAAAAAATATTACAAGCAGCTACAAAAAAGGAATTCAAATACTATGGAGCTACAATAAGAATAACATAGGATCTAGCATCATCCACATTAAAGGGCCAGAGGGCATGGAATATGATATTCTGGAGGGCAAAGGACCTGGGACTACAACCAAGAATCATCTACCCAGCAAAACTTTGTATAATCTTTCAGGCAGAAAAAATGTGACTTCAATGAAAAAGAAGATTTCTAGGCATTCATGATGAAAAGACCTGAACTAAATAGAAAATTTGACTTTCAAATATAAGACCCTAAAGAAGCATAAAAAGGTAAACAGGAAAAAAGCAATGATGAGAGATGTTAAAAAGTTAAACTGTTTACCTTCCTACATGGGAAGATATACTTCTAACTCATAACAACTTTCCCAGTGTTAGGGCAGCTGAAAGGAATATACTTAGAGAGAGGGTACAGGTGTGAATCAAATATGAAGAGATGATATCTATAAAGCATTTATTTTTTGTTTATCTTTGTTTTTTCTGGGACAGGCTGGGTAGGATGGCTTATTTCTATGGCCAGATTTGGCCTTGGGGCCTCCTGGTCCAGAGCTGGTGCTTTGTCCACTGTGTCACTTGGCTAACCCATGATGACTTGACATCTTTAAAATAAGGTTAAGGGGGGGGGCGGCTAGGTGGCCCAGTGGATAAAGCACCGGCCCTGGATTCAGGAGTACCTGAGTTCAAATCCGGCCTCAGACACTTGACACTTACTAGCTGTGTGACTCTGGGCAAGTCACTTAACCCCCATTGCCCTGCAAAAAAAAAATAATAATAATAAGGTTAAGGAGTAAGAGGAATGCACTGGAAGTAAGGGAAAGGGAGAGACAAACTGGGGGAAAGTAGCTCACACAAAAGAAACAAGAAAAAGCTTTTGGAGTAGGGGTGGGGATGAAGAAGGAGCAAGGGAGTGAATGAATCTTACTCTCATCAGAATTGGCTCAAAGAGGGAATAACATACCCACTCAAGTGGGTATAGTAATATATCTTTCCCCAAGGGAAAGGGGAAGGGAAAGGGGATGGGGCAGGGGGAGGTGAAGGAAAGGAGTGCAGATTGGGGCAGGGGGCAGTAAAAAGCAAAACAATTTAGAGGAGGGAATAGGGTGAAGGAAGATAGAAAATAGAGGAAATGTCAAGGAGAGGGAATAGGATGGAGGGTAAAACAGTTCATAATAATTGTGAAAGAAATGATGAACAGGATGCTATCAGAAGGACGTATGAAAAAAATGGTAACTATCAACAGAGGAAGAACTGATGGTATCTGAATACAGATTGAAGTATAATTTTTTGTTAGCTTCTCTTTCTAAAGTTATTTTGTATATTTTCTTTCACAACCTGACTAATGTGAAGATGTTTTGCATAACTGCACATGGATGACTTATACTGAATTGCTTGATTTCATAGGGAGAGTTGAGGAGGGAGGGAAGAAGAAAATTTAGAACACAAAGTTTAAAAAAAATTCATGTGAACAAAATAAAAACTTTACATGTAACTTGGGGAAAATTCTAAATAAAATTTAACAAAAAGAATTATATCCTTAGCTTGGGGTTATATAGACAATTAATGTAAAGAAACATTTGTTTTGGTCCATTTCCAATACCAATACTGAAGGTAGGATGCTCCTAGCCCAGTAAACTTTCTGAAGTTCCTTATAATAACATGGAGCTTCATGTTATTGTTTATTCACCCTCATATCTAGAGTCATACCAGAAGCATCTTGGGATTGTTAATAGTTGCTCAGAAGAAGCAGCATTGGTATACTTGGATAGAAAAGCAGTCTTGAACTTAGGAAGACCTAGGTTCAAATCCTGCCTCTGGCAAATATTAGCTGTGTAATCATGGAACAAATCACTGAACCTCTCAGTCCTCCAGACACTGAGTTGCTTGGAAAGGGGGGGCAGGTATTCACAATGAAAATTCACTAAACAGATAAAATCACAAGTTTGGTCAGCCTTCCCTTACTAACACTCCCCCACCCACCCACACATACATCAGAACTTATATGTGCATACTGTTTTACTCGTAGCAACATTATGGGGGTGAAGTTAGGCTTCTCTCCTTCTCCTCCTTGCCAACTACCTCCCCACTGTAGAAGAAGCAATACCCAGTGGTCCCAGTCTCCTAACTGGTGATGACTGCTGGCCCAGACCACTACTTTGGGAGCTTCACCCCATTTGTGACCCAAGGTCCTAGAATTCTTCTCCTTGTTCTTACCAACAACATTTCCCCTTGGGGGCATCCCTCTCCCCAGATTTCCAGACTTCATTATATATTGTCTTCTCCCATTAAAATGTAAGTCCCTTCATGGTAGAGGTGTCTTGTTTGCTTGTCTTTGTTTCTTTAGTGCTTAATATAGTGCCTGGTACATAGTAAATACTTCACAATTTTTTCTACCTATTCATCTCTCCCTCTCCTTCTCCTCCCTCCCTGCCTCCCTCCCTCTCTCTCCATCTCTTTCCATCTCTCCCTGTCTTTCTGTCTTTGTCTCTCTCTCTCTCTCTCCAACTCTCTCTGTCTCTGTCTCTCTCTGTCTCTCTCTTTCTCAGCAATCATAAAGTCTAGGAGTAGGGCCCAGGCCAGGTTTCCAGGTTTTGGAGCCAGACCACCAGCTTTGATATGAAAAGGAAGAGACTTCATGACCAGGTTGTTGGTACCTGAAACAGAGATTTACCCAGACCCAATGCCTTAGAAACCAATGCTTTGTAGAAACTACTCATTAAATCTGGGCCTTTTCTTCTGAGAGACCAACATTATATACTGAAAGTGTCTCCCAAGGAATGGTGGTGGGAAAAAATATTTGTACTTCTGGGGTTTTTTTGTTTGTTTTTGTACTTCTGTTTTTAATATATGTTTTAAGTAAATTTTATAAAAAGATACTTGTAAAATTTTACCTTTGTAAAAGCAAACTGATATAAATTGATTAAATGGAACTGGGGCATTAATCACTGGCAGCTAACAGTAGGCATAATGCACCAGAATGAAGGCTTAAGTCAACAGCAGTAAAGAAATTCTCGACCCCTCAGGATTTCCCCTTTAACCTAGAGGGCGAGGGTTCAACTAGGTAGCACATGGATAAAGCACTGGACCTAGATTCAGGAGGACCTGAGTTCAAATCCAACCTCAGACACTTGACACTTACTAGTTGTGTGACCCCGGGCAAGTCACTTAACCTTCATTGTCCTGAAAAGAAAAAAAAAAGCAACACATAAAAACAAAAGAAGCTGGAGGATGAGATATAGCTGGCCTCATTCTAATAAAGCAAAGTCAGAGAACTCATATATCATCTATCTGTTTTCTATCATCTATCATCTCATCTCTGTTATCTGTAATATATCATCTATTTGTTATCTGTCCTCTATCCTCTATCTCTCTATCATTTATCTATTATATATATTCTATATCTACCAAGTATCTATCATCTATCTATCATGGTACTGAAAATTATTCTAAGTGACCCATTGTTCCCAGTCCTGCATATAAATCAGTGTAGGAGGGAAACTCCACTGGGAAAGCCATCACCTAGTCTGCAGCTTTTCTATTACCTAATATTTAGCCCTGTACTAGTTGTGATGTAAATACCCCTCCCTGAAAAACATGACATACAGACAACTGGGGAGGAAGTGAAAAATAATAGCCCATCCCCTGTTACTGATGCAGACCTAGCTGAATTGTCTTTATCTCATTTTTGAAGTAATCAATAATAGCTGGTTTCATCTTGAATCCCTTGCTGCTCTCCAGTGACCAGCCCATCAACATGTTGCTACCTTTATTAAAATAAATTCCTTTTAATTCTCTTTTTCCTGAGCTTTGCCTCCTTAATCAAGATGAAAGCCTGAACAAAGAATTTTCCTTTTAACACTGGACTTCAGAGAGCTTAACTGACTTACCCAGAATCAGGTCACTTATGTGAATGATTTTTAAATTAGACTCTAAATCAGAATTTAAACCTAGATCCGTTAATTCAGAATCCAGAATACTCTCTCTGTTCTATTATGCAGCCTCTTTAGGAGTCATTCTTGGAGGGGAGAGAATGAGAACATTTGAAAGGATGTATTATGCAGTGTCCATCATGTATACATATTTAATTTATAGAATCTCACTTTTTTTGTACCTGTCACTTCATCAGAGTTCATGTCATTTTAGACACTATAGTTAAAGCTATAAAAATGTATTGGTTTGATGGCTTTTTAAAAATTAAATAGACTGAAATGTTATCTGTGTGTTTAGACTTGGGCAGCTTGGTGTTACAGAAATGGCCTCAATTTCCTAATCTATTAAAATAGCAGGCTTGAGCCAGATGATCTTTAAAGTCCCTTCTCACTCAATCAGTCAATCATTCATCAGTTTCAAGTGATTGTTGTGTGCCAGACACTGATAGGTGCACAGCATGCACAAACTAAAGTAAAATAGTCCCTGCCCTGAAGGGCATTATAATCTAGCCTGAGGGAGACAACTTGTCCATATACAATTACAGTCCATATAAGGCAATTGGGGCAACAAAGACTCTTGTAAATGAGAGAATCAGGAAAGGATCCATGTAGAAGGCTAAGGTGAGAAGGGATGATAGAATCATGGATTGAGATGTGGAAGAGACCTTTCATTGTTATTCAGTCATTTCAGTTGTGTCCAAATTCTCATGACCCCATTTGGGGTTTTCTTGGCAAAGATGCTAGAGTGGTTTGTCATTTCCTTCTCCAGCTCATTTTATAAATGAGGAAACTGAAGCAAACAGGACTTGTCCAAGATCAAATAGATAGTCAATGTCTAAGGGAAGATTTAAAGTCAAAATGACAAGTCTTCATCTTAACTCCTACCTCCACTGCACCACCTACCTGCCCTATCCTCTTACTATTCCTCCAAAGCAAAGTTTGTTTTCTGGGCCTGTCATTCCACCAGACTCTCCAGAGCCCAACTCTTTGATTGGAATTGTAGAATTGTTCTCTACTGAGTACAGCATCTCCTACTGAGCTAGTTGCTTTTCTGCAAGACTCCCTAACTGATGGGGTGGAAGGAAGAGAGATAAAATAATCTCTCCCACTCCACTTTGTGCTCTGCTAGAGACCTAAGGGAAAAGACAAACAGCAATTCTTTCTTAAGAGTTATCTGTTTCCACAATAGCTGGCTTTCTTTGGATAACCTTTTCCCCTTCAGCTTTAGAGATCATGTTTTTCCTAGAGTTTGATGACTTTTTAAAGGATACCAGGGGAAATGATTTATCTTTTATGCAGCCAATGGTTACCATTCTATAATTCTCAAAAATTGCTGGAAGAACTTTTTTTGTACTTCTTAGAAGAGCAACAAAGTGCAAAACCCTTCTCTGAATTTTTATTGTAATCTGCAAATAGGCCATTTAGTATGTAAGCTATTCAAAGGATTCTACCTTTTTTTTCCACTTAAAATGGTCCTAAGACAACACTACTACTCTAAGTCTGAAAGGGGCAAAATCTTAACACTTCAATGTTTTTGTTATATGTTTCCTCTATGGGGATCACTGATTTGGGATTTCCCTCCTCCCATTCCCATTTAGGTGACAGGAAGTAAAGTGTAAGAAGATTAGAAAATCAACTGTGGAAAACTTCAATACTCGTATCAAGACAATGATTGAAGAACCCATGATGAAAAATGCCATCTACCTCCAGAGAGATAACTGATGAACTCTGAGTATAGATTGAAGCATACTCTTTCACCTTCTTTGTTTTTCTTGCTTTTTGTTTTTATATAACATTGTTAGTATGGAAATATGTTTATATGTTTTTCATGACCTCACATACATAATGATATCGCATTGCTTGCCTTCTCAATGTGTGGGGTAGGGGGAAGGAAGGGAGAGACTTTGATACTCAAATTCTTTTAAAAAAAGAATGTAAGAAATAAATAATTTTTTAAAAAAGAAAAGAGTTTTGAAAAGCTTACAAATGGGGTGTGGGGTAAGGTGGGGAGTGAAAGAAGACCATAGAGGTAGGTTGAGTTTGGTTTGTGAAAGACCTAAATTCCAAATGGAGGGATTTACATTTGATCCCTGTAATAGAAAGGAGCCATTAGAGTTGACTTCATAAAGCAGTGACATTGTCCAAGCTGTTCTTTAGGAAAATCACTTTGGCATCTATGTGAATAATCATTTGAAGAGAGGAGTAATGTGAGAATTTGGAAAGAAATTAGGAAGACATAGTAAGAGCAATATCCTAACCTCTGTCTCCCATGCAGGTTAAACTAGATTTTTAAAAATTTATTTTTAAAGGTATTGAAACATTACTCAAGGGTTGGTTGACTCAGGGACTAAGGACTGAATCTGTTCAAATCACTTCCTCATTGTGTGAGTATAAAGCCAAGGGCTCATTGAGGGATCAGTGATAGAATCATTAATCAGAAGAATCAACAAAGGGATACTTAATGCCTATGCTTTCTGAATATTCTACTCCTTCTGTGGTTAAGTCAATCTTCTTTAGTTCACTGTGCAATGGCTTACAAATCATTTAAGTGTCTCATTCTGTTCCAGTATTGACCCTTAAGGAAGAGGAAACTGGCCTGAGTCAGGCCGAGCCAAGAGAGGATGTTGCAATATTCCAGTGAGGACTATGGAAAAGGAGAGAAGAGAATGCAAAAGAGGAACAGCAAAAATAAAAGAATTAATGGTAGGTAAGCTTTAGCATCAAGAGCCCTAGAATGGATCAAAAACCTTCCTGTGTGATGTGTCTTTGGTCAAATGATCCAGAGCAATAGAATGAAGATATAATGTGAAATACCAAGTATATAATTGTAAAAAAAAGTATTACCAAACAAAAAGGAATAATCAGAAACATACTCAGTACAGACAGCATTCAGGCAACCACTATAATAGCTGAGGATGCAGATAAGGATAATTGGGACAATGTTAAAAAATAGTCTATTAAGAAGAGCAACAGAGTACACGAAACTGGAGAAGACATGGTCCATAAGAAAAGTTGATGGGCCATGACTTTTGACCATCCTGGTGCAGACCCTTATCACTGTAGGCCTGAACTGTTACAATAGCCCACTGGCTGGACTCCCTACTATGTCTCTCCCCATCCTCGATTCAGCTGTCAAAGTGATCTTCCTAAAGTGCAGGCCTATTCTCCACTACTTATTAAATTTCAGTGGCTCCTTATTATCTCCAGGATCAAATATAAAAATCCTTTGTTTGGCATTCAAAGCTCTTCATAAAGTTGCCCCCTCCTAATGTTTTAGTTCTACTTTAATCTCAATCTTTCAATCTCTCTCTCTCCTCTTGCTGTTCAGTTCTATCTGACTTTTTATGACCCTGTTATGGGGTTTTCTTGGCAAAGATACTGGAGTGGTTTGCAGTTTCTTTCTCCAGTGGATTAAGGCAAATAGAGGTTAAATGAGTTGCCTAGGGTCAGACAGATATAGCAATTGTCTTAGGATGGATTGAAACTTCCTTACTCCAGGCCCAGAGCTCTATTCACTGACCTACCTAATTGTCTCCCCTTCCTGCCCTTCCCCCATTTAAACCTGTCCCTTTCACCCTCTGGAGTTTGAATTGGTAGCAGAGTTTGTAGACTGTACCACATCATTTTAGAGACACAGTTACAATTCTAGTTTCAGAATTTCTCTTCTTTTGAAAAGATAGAGACTTCCAGTTTGGATCTCAAGTCTTAGTAAAGGGAGAGAGACACAGAGAAAGAGACAGAGAGACAAAGAAAGACAGAAACACAGAGAAACAAGAACAGAAAAAGATAAATAATCCCTGAATTATGAAAGACAAATATGGTCTCAACTACAGATTATCCTGTTTCATTTAGCCTCCAACAATATGGTTTGCAGTTTTCACAAGCTAAAAGTGTATTTGCCTAGGGAGAAAAAAAATGTTTTATGGAACTATAAAAGAGCTTTGCTTAAGTATAGACCTTGACAAAAGTTGCATGACAATGCCCTCCATCTCTTCAGGTTCTTGGATCCATTTTCTATGCCCTCTAGCAATGTAGAGTGAAATTATGAGCTAGTTAACTGTCCTGTCAGCTTCACATTGCCTCTGTCATCAGTATTTCTATCTACTCTACAATTGGGTTTGATGACAGTATAAACTGAAGTTGGCCAGGTACTTGTATAGGTCTTCCCTACATACTGATAGTGCATTTCTTCAGCTGCCTCCTTCACACTGTATTTTACAATAGTTCTCATTGGTACCGTGAGACATGTTTCTCCTAGAGGGAAAAATGCTTTTGACACCACAAATAGTGATGTTAGTCCCTGAAATATCCTTTCATTTTATTCTGAGAAATCAAAATGTGAAAGGACAGGAATGAAAGAATATAGATTCAGTCAAACAGCTGGGTTTTTTTTCCTGCTGACTTGGCTAAAGAAATCTTGAGATTTGGCTGGGCCATCTTCCCTCTGGTCATGCCTACAGCAAGAGCCATACAAAAGATGAGCTGTCTAGGAGATGTTTCACTCAAAATTGAGGAGAGAGGAAGAGAGAGGGCCTGGTATAAGAAATAGTAGTAATAGCTGTAGTCATAGTTATATTCCTAATCACAGTCACAGTCAGAGTTGTAGTCATAGTCATAGCTGTAGTCAGTCATAATAATTGTTGTTGTAGTAATAGTAGTAAAATTAATGGAAGAAATAATGGTGGTAAGGGTGATAGCACCTTATATATTTATGATACTTTTTATATTACAAAACACTTTAATACCAATTTTCATTTTTGAACTCCATAATAGCTCTGGTGGGTTGGTAAAGAAAGTATAATATTTTTTCTCATTTGAAAAATGGGGAAACCAAGTTGTAGAGAAAATATCACAAGGTTAGTGGCCATCCTATTTAGACATTCTTGGTTAACTTTCTTAATAATCAACAACTTGTTACACTGTTAGTTCTTAGGAATGAAAGCAAATGATAACTTACCACCTTACAACAACAGAAAAATAGGATAAAAGCACATAAAGGTACATATAAATCTGAGAAAATATGTAAAGAAGAATGAGCTAAAAAGAGGCCAAACACTATGAAAGAAAATGAACCAAAATTCTATGTTCAAAAAGAGAATTCTGAAAATCCCTCCCTCCTCCAATTCATACACCAATAGCAAGAAAGCACAGAAAAGGTCAAAAGATAAATAAAACTATTAGAAGAAAATAGCAGAAATGAAGTTAAGAAATCAGATACCTGAATATAAAATTTTAAATATCAACAGAGTACAGAATTAGGAAACAGAACATACTCTCCAAAGAAATCAAGACTGAAAAAATGGCAGGGAAAAAATAAATGGAAAAAAATTCGGCAGAAGAAAACCCAAAGTTCACAACATTGTAACATGTTATTTCTACATCATACAAAAAATTAAACAATGTATGTGTATAATTTCTATAGTATATCAAATAAGATATGGTAGGACACATAAGGATCAACAGTTTCTCATAAGATCTTCAAAGATAAAAAAATCCATAATAACCTAACACACACACACAAATAAGCAAACTGATTAAAACTTTTGAGTAAATGTAATAGTCACTAATTGAATCAACAGATTGAAGCCAGAAAAAAATAATAAAACCAAACAGAAACAACCCATACATCAATCACCAAGTAATGTACTGGTAAAACATATTTTTTCACAATTTCAATAGCAAACAAATTTTGAAAGTAGTCAATAGAAAAACTTGAAAGTATGAAGAAACAACCATTTAAATGATCCAAAAATTACTCTTTTCTTAAGAAAATTTGAGGAGGAAAAGGAGAGAAAAGAACATTGTGAAAAAAGCAAAGAGGCTCAAGTTGCAACCCTAAATTCCATATGCTGCAAAAAGCCAAGTCTTGTCAACATGTTTTTAAATGAACCTTCAGAAACAACAACAACAAAGAGGTATATAAGTCTTTTTGGAGAAACAGAAACAAGTTAAGAAATATATCACTTGAAAACTCCCCCAAACAAAAGAAACAGAAGTAAGATACCAAGAAAACACTTAATGTTAATAGGTGATTAAAAAAATTAAATTTAATTTAGTAGTAAAAGAAAGATCAAAAATAGATCACCAAAGGACAAAAAGGACCTAAATGGCTAGAGAGTTAAAGGATATTTAAAGAATCAGGAGAAAGGAAAGAGAAGGAGCTGAATTAATATTTCATGAAACAAATCCCATTCTTCTCTATTAATGAACAAATATATTTTATAGGTGAGTTGACACATTGGGAAGGTACCCAACTAGGGAAAAGAGAGGTAAGAGATGAAAGAAAATCATTTGCTCTAAGAATGAGTGATACCTATAAGAACTGTATTTTATTGCCAAGAAAGGGATTGTACCCAGAGTAGTTTGAGGAACATTTAATAATTATTCTGTGATGCATCTGAAGCAGTCTTCTGAAAGTAAAATTTAAATCTACCAAAAAAAAATAACAAAAGTAGAAAAATAGAATAAAGAACACAATTTAAAAAACAAAAGATCAAAATATAAACATTGAGAAAGCACACAAGAAGAAATCTTTAATGAGAGAAATAGATAAAATGGAAATAAAAAAATACTTTGTGAATTATACATATTTGTTTTTGAAGAACAATTAATAGAGATACTCATACTATCTCACACATCTTTTAATTCTCCATTAGTTGGGGGCAGTTAGGTGGCACAGTAGATGATAAAGCACCAGCCCTGGATTCAGAAAGACCTGAGTTCAAATCCACTCTCAGACATTTGACACCTACTAGCTGTGTGACCCTGGGTAAGTCCCATCCCCCCCCCCATAAAAACCCTATTAGTCTCATGGAACAAAAATGTATTCTATATTATTTTCTTTCATATTTTAGAGAAAACCACTTAAATTAACAATGATGAAAGAAGTATAATAAACTGTATTTTGTAACCAATCTAAAATTATCAGTCTAAAATATATCTGCATTACAAAGTTAGCTGTAGAAGGGTAATTCAATAACACATGTCATATCTATCTGAGCAGAATCCCCAAAGGAGATGTAGTTTAGTTATCTCAAGCATTAAGTCAAAAATATATTGTAAATGGATCAACAAAAGTACTCTGGAGGACACCTTTCTCTTATTTGACCTTTAATAACCACATGAGCCTGAAGGCATGTAGTCCCATTGGATCTTGGAATCCACTCTTAACCACTGACTATAAAAGGGGGGAAATGAGGGGAAAAAATCATTTCTAGTTAGTTTAGAATTGCTTTCTTAATGAGCAGCCTTCCTTACTCCTTATCCAGGCAATAAGAAAATGGAACCTCCTTTCCATTCATCTAAACATTTTTAAAAATGTATTACCCATTCATGGAATCAATGATTCAGTATTTGAGAGTGTATTAGAGGTAATGGTAATAACCATATGAACTCAACCAACAATATGTTGACAAAGAAATACTTTACCAATGGTTTGATCATGTGTATGGTTTATAGAAATAGAAGGGTTTATGACAGCAATTCAGGAGCAGATCATTACCTCCAGGAATTATAGAAAAGGTATCCCTAAGGATTCCAGCATTATGAGTGCAGAATCTAGAAGGAAATTGTTAAAATTGAAACACTTCACTGTAGGTTGCCAAAATTTAGCAGCTATGAAAGAGCTTGTCAGACACAAAGTTACAGCTACATATACATTGGAAGCACTCATATAAAAAGTAACAAATAGCAAATCATCTATAACAAATAAAACCCCCAAATATCATTGAGAATTCAACAAATGAACTGTCCTCAAACTGGAACATTATCAGAGACCACAACCAACTGGTTAACATTGATCCATACATATTAAAAAAAAAAACATTGAATAAACATGACCATACCAAATATTCATAATCTCTAAACTATTTGGAATAAAAAAAAAACACTGCAAAAGCATAGAGACTTAATGGAAAAAATAAAATACATATGGTAATGCATAGGTTTAAGTCTACAAAATCCCAGTCAACCTCTCAGCTACTGGAATTCTTCTAAAGATGTCTTCAGTAAACTGATATAACATTGGCTTATACCCCAATACTTTTATTCAATTACAAAAAGTGATCCTTTAATCCATTTGAATGACCTTTAGAACATTAAACATAAAAAATAATAAAAAACAATAGTAGTGACCTATTCCAGGACCATTTCTATCTCAATTCTAACAAAAAAAATGATAACAATGAGAAAATAATCACAATCATAACAATCTATATAATAATTTAAGGTTTGTTAATCACTTTATTCTGAACAAACCTGTGAAGTAGGTAATCTAAATTAACAAGAAAAAAGTTATTTTGCCCAGGATCCTGTACCCAATAAATATGAGTCAATACTTACAATCAGGCTTCCTGCCTCTAGACCACATTTGTACTACACCATGATCTAATCCAAATGCCACTTGAAATGAGAATACATACTATGACATCCTTAGATTATATACACATCACATATACATAGGTATGAATACAGACATACATTCACAAACACATGCATGCATACATACATACATACCACATAACGCCATAAACCTTTTTGTTGGAGCCATTTAATCTCTGAGGAATATGGGAGAGTGTTGAAGAAGAGGAAGAAATAGACTTGCAAATTTAGTTCAATTCCCTATGAGAAATATTAGAATATACTTGTAGCTCAAAAGAGTATGGTCTAGGTGATGGTGATTTAAATTTCCTCCTTTAACAAAACTAATGTTGGTATAAAGGAAAACATTCAGTGTCTTTCAGATTCTTGTTGAAATTGAGAAAGATAAAAACAAAAATCTAGAGAATATAATAACCCTGTGCCTTAAGCAACAGAAGTTGTAGACATACCCCCAGATGATAACACAAAATATATATTTATGTAATGGTTACTCCTTGTAGTGATAGCTCATGTGTAAAGTCTTCTCTGCAGTAAATAGAATTTATTTGAACATGTCATAAAGCCCTTGATGGTAGAAGTTAGGGACATCTTGCCATTACTAGATAATATGTATATGGTCTCCTATTTTTAAAATCCTAGGAAGAAGGATGTACATTCATGGATGGGGGTTTAGAAATATGTAGGCCCTGGGAATGATGTGAATTTTCCCATGAGGTGTAGAGGCTGGACCATGGAAGCCATTTTCAGTCAAGCTGCAAACCAAGTGTGGTTTATGTCTATGTTGAGGGGACTTTTGTACACTGAAAAAAAAACATGCCAAGTGCTATTAGAATGTGGGAGGTTAGATGAATAGTATCGTTTCCTTTCTTTACTTAAATATATGAATTTTCCCTAACTCAGTCCTATCACCATTACTGTTTCCTGCAACAATTGCTTACCTAAGTTGGATTTTCTTTGTGTTTTTGTTAGATGGGGTGTGCTAGGCAGAACTGATTCTGATCTTTCTTGGTTTCATTGAAAGCACCCTTTCCCTGGATGACTTCCTCAAAAAATAGCCTGAATGAACCAGATTAGCATCCTCTGTACTCTTTCACTTTGTTCAGTGTTTCACTTTGGGAGGAAATTAGTGGGGGAAGATGCTTGCTATTTTTATATAAACTTTAAGAAAGTTCATGGTATTTGAGTTCTGCAAATAAGCTCCTAATTCTTACTTCTATCAACAAAGCCCATCCTAATTTCTCCTGCCAAAACTGTTCCCTAAGGACATTCAGGTGGGAGGCAGCATAGTGAAGAACTAACACTGAAAATCTGATTGAGTCTGGAGAGATGGGGGTCTATCTTCAGGTCTGCCAGTATCTGTTTGACCTTGACCAAGGCACATTGTGTCTGGGTCTCAGTGGAAGGAATTGAACTAGGTGATCTCTATGGTCTCTTCTGACTGTAAAACTCAATGATCAGGTGGCATCCTGATCTCCAGTGCCCTCATCTTAAACCAAAGGGAGAGAATGTGCCCTGGTGTCCTTAATGTGGAAGGACACTGCTAAAAGTAAATTTAAAGAATATAAAAAGCATTGAATTTCTTAGAATAAAAAAATCTGGGTTAGGACCCAGGGCTCCTTACTCACAGGCCAGTGTACTCTATTATAACTTGTCACCCAGAAATTAATGTGCAAAAGAAACTCTAGGTCTTGTGGGGAAAGGGGAGAATTTTATTCCATGTTCTGAATCACCAGATAATGGCATTCTATATTATTATATTTATTAAATTTATTAATTATTTATATATATATATATGTAAGGTATGCTTTGGCTATAACTGTGTCATTATATGTATCTGTGGGTCTTTCATTAGCTATAATTATATAATTTATTTTTCACTATTTTGCTTTTTGTTTATTTGTGTATGTACTATACATTTGTCAGAATTTGCTTTTGAAGCTTCATATGCTAATGCACTAATGGTGTGTATTGCTCTGGCATCTATGTTTATTATATGTTCTACGGATAACTTGGGCAGCTATATAAAGTTATGCTTGGATTATATTATGCTTACTACACACAATAATAATAGGAGCATTATATTAACAGTAGTGTATAACAGCTAAGTGGCACAATAACTAAAATGTCATGCCTGGATTTAGGAAGACCTGAATTCAAATCCAAATTCACTTACTAGCTGTGTAACCCTGGGGAAGTCATTTAACCCTGATTGTCTAAGTTTCCACATCTGTAAAATGAGCTGGAGAAAGAAATAGCAAGCCACTCTAGTATCTTTGCCAGGAAAAAACTTCAAATGGGGTAACAGAGAGGAGAACACAACTTAAAATGACTAGACAATGATAATTATTATTGACATTGGAATTATTACATAAAAGTATTTACTTCTGACTCCAATGTAATATTGTAGGGGCTGCAAAATATTTCACTGAAAGAAAGAATGTCCACTTCCTGCCACAAACACTCATTGCCAGAGAGTAGCTGTTTTTTACTCTGTGCTTTCCATATCTTTAGGCACCAACGAGGCATGAAATGGAGAGCTGAATAGCTCCAGGGAGTAGAACTTCTGTACAAGACTACTGACAGAGTCAAGCATGATTACAAATTGTGGAAGACCTTTTAAATGAGTCAAACCATTGCTTTGTACTTTTCAGGTTTTTAGCTTGCAGTATGTGCTCTGCATTTGTTTATTCTTTCAATCTGACTTGTATGTATACCTAAATAAATCAAAGGCCCCTAATTGTGTGAGATGCCAGTGGGAGCCCATGACTGGCAATGAGTGTGTTGAGAGGTTGATTTGCCCTTAAACTTTTGGTCATGTCAGACAAATATTCAGGAAGAGATAGAGAAAAAAAATCCAACCAACTTGACTGCCCTGGGATGTTTTCCTATGACCAGCAGTTGCAAATACTAGGTGACAGGTTTCACCTGGCTGTTGATCAAAAAGGGAAAAGTATTCACCAACTATAGTCCTGGAGGCAGAAATCACTAACCTTCAGCCTTACTAGTGGACAGGGGAAAATGAAGTATAATGAGGTTAGTCCCCCCTCTTCTCCCTATGCTTTTTAAAAACCAGGAAGCTTGAAAGCACTTTGTACACAATTACCTGGGCACAACAGCTTCTTCCTTTCCCATGAAAACAAGTCAATATGAAAGGGAGATGGGGAGGTATAAAATGCTATTATACTCAATTCTTGATTTATGATAAATAAGTTTTCATTTAAATACTAGCTGAGTGAATGCTGTGGCACCTCACTAAATAGGAAAAGCAAAGTTAGCAACTAAATGGGAATGGGGGCAATAAGCCAAAGAAGTTATGAATTATTATTGAAATATTTATAACCCTAGTTAGGAATTTGGGAATATTCTAGGTACAACATGGATATTTGGACAGCTGGTATTATATGCATATATGCAGAAGGGAATTGGTAGCTCAAGGTCAGGAGCTGACAGACACCTTCATAAGGTCTACTTGACTGAGCTTGTGAAGCTTATGGTTAAAATACTACCAGTCATTTCCTACTATCCTAGGCCTATCCTCAATACTAGTGGATAAAACATTGTTCTTATAAGGAAAGTAAAAGTGTTTCACTGAAAGAATTAAGTCCATACCTGGCATACATTTTCTCCTTATCTTTGGCTGACAGAATACTTATATTCCTTCAAGACTCATCTCATTTGCTACTTCTTCCATAAAGCCTTTCCCAATGTACCCAGTTCTTAATTCTTTATCAAATTCCAAATAAACTTTTATTTATTTGTTTATATAATACAGCATCCCAGTAACACACACTTGAGGGCATGTCTATTTCATGTTTGTTTTTGTATTAAATGAGATAATAATTGTAAAACACTTAGCACGGTACCTGATATATAGTAAACATTATGTAAATAAATATTAGATATTGTTGTTATTGTTATTATTTTCATTATATCCCTAGGACTTACTTTATCACAGAGCTTCGCACATAGTAAATGCTTAATGAATGTTTTTTTTTTAATTACCTACAAGAATGAGGTATTAGTCAGTCATTGATTGTACCTGGCAAGAGGTATTAACATATTTGGAACACAAAATAATTTAAGTGGATGGAAATTTGTCAAAAGACAACAATGTGAAAAGAACACATGAATTCTATACAAGGAAAATCAGCTGAATTTGAAAATTATAAGATTTTAGGGTCATTAATCTCCCTAAATAGCACCCCCATTCCTTTCTAGATATAAATAATATAGAATTACTTTGAGTTGTGTTGCAAGAGTCATGGCCCATTCCACCCCCACCCCACTTCCTATACTCCCTAAACTCTATTCAGTCATTGTACATGGCAGCTATACTCATATTCTATCTGGTAAAGCTTTTGATCTTGGAATTCATATGGAATATTCCTCTTTTATGTTTCATTCCTAAGTAGGTGACTGGACTGAGCAATAATCTCAAAATGGACATGCCAAGCTTCGAGGTGATTTGGTGAATTAAAGATGTCAAAAAAAAGTTGCTGAGTAGGCTGGTAATAATATCTAGCAAATGACAGCAGGTTGAAAATTATAAATCGGAGAAAATATTCAGTGACAGGCAGATTGGCCTAAGGCTGAATATTTTATCACTCACACAAGAGTCAAAAGTGATTGGAACAGTAATAGCACTCAGTTGAAAAAGAAAATGACTGATTAATAATCTTGAAAATTATTTTATGATATAAGGATATTAAGTATCAACCTCACAGAAGATGTAACAGTAGTTATAAGTTAATGTGAGTTAAAAAGAAAACTAGGTGGGCATGGTATATAGAGTTCTGGACTTGGAATCAGGAAGACCAAGGTCAAATCTCACTTTGTACTCTTACTATGTATCTGACCATTGGCAAGTCACTTAAATATCTGTCTGCCTGATCTTCTTTTCCATAAAATGGGAATAATAATAACCACTACCTGCAAGAGTTGTTGTAAGTGTATAACCCATAACTGATTGCTTGCTGCCTCAGGGAGCAGGGGAGGGGAGGGAGGGAAGGAGGGATAAAAATTGAAACCCAAAACTATAAGTAAAAATGTTTTGTTACATTTTTAAAAAAAGAATTGTTGTAAGGATCAAATAAAACATTATAGTTAAAGAACTTTGCAAATTTTAAAGCACTATATAAAAGTTGGCTATTATTTCTGAATTAATAATTATATAATTATTAATACCTGATCCTGGGTCCTGGGTTTATGCTTTCTTATTTGTGTAGGAATAAATTGCCTACCCTACCCCATATCTGGTTAATATCGCACATTGAATTCAACCTTTTAGTTTTCCCATTTTGGAGAAGTACAGAAAGAAGGAAGGTATAGATCCCCAGTCTTTGGTCATCCAGCCTTAGTGCCCCACAACAAAAGTAGCAATAAAATCAAGAAAGAACTTAAAAGGCATAAACTTAGACAAAGAAAAAAATAACCTATCTGGAGTTGTTCATAACATGATGTTATATAGTACCTATAACATTACTTAGAAAATCCAAGATAATGAATAAAGGAACTAATTGAGATCATTAGTGACCAGTTACGTAGCAGGATATAAAACAAATGCACAAAAATTGACAGCATTTATATAAAACAACACAAAAATCCATGAGGAAAAGTAGAAAGGGAAAATCTATCTATCTATCTGTCTGTCTGTCTATACACAAAACATATACATGCATATACATATATGTATGAATATACACATGTGCATGTATATACATCCATATATACGTAAATACTTATATGTATATATGGATGTACAAAGTACATCCAATATCAGGGAATCAATCAACAAAATATATTCAAGACCTATATATATGAAATTGTGAAATGCTTCTTAAAAAATAAATTAAAATTTAAAGTAACTGGAGGGGAAAGTTCAGTGCTTATGTCTTGAACATGACAATATAATCAAAACAATGAGCAACATACCAAAACAAAATGCAAAAATATTCATTTACAAAATTAGACAAAATGTTGTTCATTTGGAGGATAAAATGATATAGAATATTAAGGGGAAATTTTTTTAAAGTAGAGATCAAGCATTTTAGACCTCTGATTTAGACACTTTATGTGGGTTTAAAAAATAGAAAAATAGATTAATGGAATAGATTAGATGATGAAGGACCAAAAAAAAAATTAAGCTTAGTAATCTAGTATTTGATATACCTAAGAACATAAATTACCAGGGAAAGAACTTTTTATTTGACAATTTTTCCTGGGAATCCTGGAAAGCAGTTTGTCAAAAAATTAGGGTTAATACAACTCCTTAGACCATATGCCACACTAAAATCAAAATGGATACATGACCTGAATATTAAAAGATACAGAACATAGAAAATAGAAGAGAATCAGATCAGGTATTTTCCATGGCTATGCCCAGGGGATACATTATTAAACATAAAATGGAAAGATACAGATGATCACAAAAGACTAAACAGATATTCTTGATTTCATGAAATTGAAAAGCTTTTGCACAAACTGAATGAACACAACTAAAAATAGGAAAAGAAATGATGAACTGGGGAAAATATTTCCATCAAATAGTTCAGAAAAGGGTCTGATTCCTAAGATATACAAGGAACTAAGAAAAATATAAGACTAAAAGTTATTTCCCAGTGGATATGTAATCAAAGGATAAGGACAAAAAGTTCTCAGTGGAAGAATTGGAAACTATTAACTACATGAATCATAATACTAAATCACTAAGAATAAAAAAAATTAAATCAAAATAACTCTGAGGTTTTATCTCACACCCAATAAATTGGAAAAGATGACAAATAGTCTTCAAGGGGCTGTCGAAAATAAGCATTCTGATGCACTGCTGGTGGAGCTATGCATTGGTACCACTATTCTTTTTATTTCCTTTTTTTAGTTTTCAACCTTTGTTTTTAAAAGATTTTCAGTTCCAAATTTTTCTCCCTCCTTTCCTTCCCTCCACCCTCCCCAAGATATGGGTTATATATGTACAATCATATTCAACATATTTCTGCATTAGTCATGTTGTGAAAGAAGAATCAGGGAATAAGGGGAAAAAACTCATAAAACAAACAAAAAAGGAGAAACACTATGGTTCAATCTGGCACCACTATTCTGTAAAACAACTTGGAATTATGTTCATAGTGACTAACGTATTCATAATTAGCTGGGAAAACTCTACTTGCACATATCCCAGGGAAAGGAAGGATTTAAAAAAAGGTCACCCATACACCAAAATAGGGTTTGCATTCTTTTTGTATTTGTAAAGAACTAGAAACAAAGTAGATGTCCATCATTTGGGACATGGTTAAATAGGTGTAGCACATAACAAAGATAGAACCTAGACCAGCACTTTTATTTCTATAAGGAATCCCCAGGTTGGGAAAATCCCTCTATCGATGCAAGTTGGTACCTTCTTTACAACTTATAGTGTTAGAGAATTGTTGAGAGAATTGAGAAGGAAAATGACTTACCTAGCATTACACAGTATATGTCAATAGCAAGTCTTTAACGTAGGTCTTCCTAGCTTTGAGGCCAGCTCTCTATTCACTATGCAATACTACCTCTCTCTGATAAATGAGTAAAATGGACTATTACATGCTATGAGAAAGAATAAAACATATGTATACAGAGAAACATAGGAAGACATATGAACTGATGCAAAGTAACGTTTGCAAAAGTAGAAAGAAAATACACACAACTATATAAATGGAAACAACAAAGTAATTTAAATTGAAATGTGAAAATATGACTAAGTTTGTTCCTTAAGAGATATGAAAATGTATTTCTCCATATTCTTTTCAAAACTAGAGGACTTTGGGTATGGAATACTTCATAGAATGTCATCTTTTTTTTAACTGTTGATTTTGCTCATGTGATTTTTTTATTTGTTATTTTTTTTTAATAAGGAATGAATCACTAAGAGGAAAGGAAATATAAAAAACAAAAATGTTTTAAAAAAAGAAAAGTGAAAAGATTCTTCAGAAAATGTAATGCATATTCCTCACTGTGGCTGCTCAAGGATATTTTGCACTATTTTCATTCCCTCAATCTTTCAGGTTTTTCTAATTTGGATTAACACATGAATCAGCAATCTATTTGCCCTACATTAGTAGAATCTGAGTCATCTAGATCTTGCCATTCCTTCTTGATAGAAATAGGAATAGCAATAAAAACCATAGCCTCTTATATCATTATATAAAAGTATAAAGTATTGGGAACAAAAAAAGGGTATAAAAAACCTACATTCAAGAAGGTAAATTTGACCTATTAAGTATGGTTGTAACTTGGTGTGATGTGATTCATGAATTGAATAAGGTCAGAGCACATATCCACTGAATTACTAAGGAATAGAATATGGAAGCAAGACCAAGAAGTTAAAGGTGAATAGGAAAGAGTGGAATAGGAAGTATTTAAAGGAAACATTCTATCAGGAGTGCAAATGCTCACAATGAATTGATGTTGCTTCCCCACTCCAGTACATGAATTTCATCTAATGAATCCTCAATGTGTAGTGATACTTCCCTATTGTTTTTGCTTAATCTCTTTCAAATTTTATCCTCTTCCATGACCTTATTCAATTCATGAATCACATCACACCAAGTTACAAGTTGCTGTTGAATGCAAAGGATACACTAAGGGCTTTTTCAGCTGTGTGGGAAAATAAAGTAAAATTGGAAAGTATTTAAATATGTTTGGATCAGGATTTCAGGGCAACTGTACCATATTATCAAATATTCTGATTTTGAAGTAAAGAGGGTAATATCATCAAACTATATATCAGTGAAATTAACTTTTACTGCTGTCAAAACTCTATGTTATATAATTAAAGATATACTTCATAAATACTTAGATAAACAGTAATCACTGCATTTCCCAGAAATAGGTCATACCAGATAAACATTATTACTTTTTTGACAATCTCAAGATTATTAGATCATGGAAATAACACAAAGTATAATTTGATTTTAGTGAGATGTTTGACAAACTGTCTCATTATAACATTGTGGACAAAATGGAGGATATGTGCACAGAAAGTATATAACTAGGGAGAATAAAGAATAGGTAAATGATGAGATCCAAAGTGAGTCATTATACTGATCAACAGCAACATGCAGGTATCAAATGGAGGACCCTAGGGATCTGTGCTTGGCCCTGTAATGTTTAATATTTTCATCAATGACTTGATAAAGGTTTAGATTCCATACTTACCAAATTATCACATGAAAAAAAGTTGGATAGCACAGTTAACACATTGAATGGTGATGACAAGATTTATTTTCATTTCTATTTCCCAAGCACTGGTTTTGCACATAGTAGGGGCTTAATAAAGATTTGTTGTTAATCAAAAATTTTTGGCAAGCTAGAATGATGGATTGAATTTAGAAAGGTAAAATTTAACAGTGCAAAATATAAACTCATACACTTACATTACAAAAATTAACTGTAAAAGAATAAGATGGAGGAAACGTGACCAGATACTGGTTCATGTGAATAAGACTCCTGAATTTTAGTGGGCTTCAGCTCATCAACACTCATGGTGTTGCATGCCAACAGCCAAATAAAGAGATAATTTGATCTTAAACAACATCAGAAAAAATATAAAATCACAGGGGGTGATAATTCTAGTTTACTTTATCTTGACCTGAGCACTCTGAAGTATTTATTTCATTTTTGATGCCTTTCCTTACCTTTGTGAAGGACATTGACAAATAAAAACATGTCTAGAGGAGCCAAACAAGAATAGTGATCAGACTATAGAACATTTCATTCAATTCAATAAACATTTATAAAGTACCAATGATGTATATGACAGAGAGGTAATCTGGCACAGTAGACCTACAAATTTGGATTCAGTCTGGCTTCCAAACTTACTTCTCATACTTAATAACTGTGGGGCCCAAGGACAAATCACTTAGCCTCTATAATAGCTGCAAAGCCAACATCACTTAAACTGCCTGAGTTTTAGGCAACTCCAAAAGATTTTTCTACTAGTCCATAGCTGGTTATGATCTGCATAAATAAAAAGAACTCCCATATCAAGATTACTGATTATTGTTATTTGTATATGGCACTCTGTTAGAGAAGGCTACAAACATGAAAAATGATACAGTCCCTATACTTAAGAAGATTATAATATACTAGAAATATAGGTACAAAATAAATAGATTACAAGATAGAGTAGGAAGGGGATAAAGAACAGTTCTACACAATGCTTCTATGAAATTTTATGACTATGGTCACAGAGAAAGGTTTATGGATAATGTGGTACGTAGCGAGTTTGGGGGAAAGTAAAGCATTTCTACAGGCAGAGAAAAAAAGAGGGTACATTGTGAGGAACCTGGCTTTCTTCCTCTCCCCTGACAAAGAAGTCAACTCTGAAAAATAATAACAAAATTTATCTGGAAAAACAAAAGCTCAAGGATATCATGGGAACCAATGAAAAATAATACAAAAGAAGGTGGTCAAACAGTACCAGATCTGAAACTATATTATATAGCAGTAATTATCAAAACAATCTGGTACTGGCTAAGAAATTGAGGTGGATCAGTGGAATAGAATAGGTACAATTGCACTATAGTAAATGAGTATAGTAATCCAGCATATGATAAACTCAAAGATTCAAGTTTTGGAACAAAAATTCATTATTTGACAAAAACTACTAGGAAAACTGGAGAATGGTATGGCAGAAACTAGGTATAGATCAACATCTCACACCTCATACTAAAATAATCACCACTATTCTCAACAATACAGTGATCCAAGACAATCCCAAAGGACTATTGATAAAACATACTATCCACCTTGAAAGAAAGAACTGATATTGATGGAACACAGACTGAAGCATGATATTTTTCGCTTTTCATTTTTTTCTTCAAGTTTTCTTGAACAAAATAACTAATATGGTAATGTTTTACATAATCATACATGTATAACCTATATCTGATTGCTGCCTTAGGAAAGGGAGAGGGGAGGGAGGAAAGGAGGGATAAAAATTGGAACTCAAAACTATAAATAAAAATGTTTTTACTTTAAAAAAGAAAAACGAAGTCATTTCTGCTAAATGGTAGTCAATTTAAAAATATCAACTTCAAAAATGAGATTACCTTTGTAAACTGTCTATGAATAGATTCAAAGGGGAAGAAAGGTTAGTGTTTGTGAAGAGGCTATTTACAATATCTTCTATCTTTTTGACTTGCAAATCATTACCCTGCATTCCTTATCCTAAATTAATATATATCCTTCCTCCCAAAGAATGGAGGAGGGAGGAGTTCAGTGAGATTTGATCTCTTTACATTTACTTGGTTTTTGGTCCACACTGGCAAGGGCATGAATGTTTAAGGTATTCTCCAAAGTCTTTATTTTTGTTTGTTTTTCAGATATCCATCCCTAATGTCAAATGTTCCCACAAATTTGAAGGCCAATACTACCTGTCTCAGTTTCCTGAGTACCATTTTTGTATTAATCCTTATTCTCATCTTTTTCTTGAAGGGTTAGTTAGGGCTAATGCCCCTTCCATTTACTGTGACCCTCCATAGTTTTGGAGTTCTGCTAAGAGTAAACTGTTAAGTTCCTGAAACTTCTCTTATACAGGAGATTTCGCTTGCATATATTAGGTGTTTAATAAATGTTGAATTGAATTGAATTTGTCAAATTTTCTTTCAAGTCAAATGTATGAATTAAAATTCCCAGTTAGCAAGTGACTTTGCCTAACATCTATAAACAACCTTCTTGGGACTAGAAACTGTTGGCCTCTGTCCCTGATTTACTGTTTTGGGCTAATTTCTGGAGGCTTTAAAAGTGATCATTCTTATGATTCATTCCCTACTGTTTCATAGTGAATGCTTCCTAAAAGGATGGTTATGTAATAAGTTCACTTGTGCCAGAAAAGTGGAAAGACAACCCAGGCACAAAACTTATAGATTCTATAAACTTAATAGATTTATAGAAGGATATAGCACAGATATCCAGTTATCATGCTGATGGAGAAAGAACCTTGGAATTTGACTGTTTCTAATGTTCTTCTTGGAGTTTATACATCTCCACACTATCTGGGAGCTCCCATATCTGGGGGTCACAACTGCCCCAGTGATGACTTGGCTGGTAAACTATGCATACCGCTTGACTGAGAAATGCCACTAGTAGGCCTATATCTCAAGAAGATCAGAGAAAGAAGAAAAGGTAGGGGCAGTTAAGTTATGCAGTGGATAGAGGACTGGCCCTGGATTCAGGAGGACCTGAATTCAAATCCAGTCTTAGACACTTGACAGGTACTAACTGTGTGACCCTGGTCAAGTCACTTAACCCCAATTGCCTCATCCGAAATTGAAAAACAAAGAGAGAGAGAGAGAGGGGGGGGGGGGCAGGGGGGGGGGAAGGGTCCATATGTACAAAAATATTTAGAGCATCTCTTTTTGTGGTGGCAAAGGCTTGGAAAGGATGACCATTAACTGGAGAATGGCTGAGTAAGTTGTGGTGTATGAATGTACTGGAATACTTTTGTACAGTAAGAAATGATGACGGAGATAGTTATAAAAAAAAACTGTGAAGACCTACATAAATTAATGCAAAGTGAAGTAAGAAGAACAATGAGAAAAAAACCTAGACAGTAAAGTTGTAAAGATAATCAACTTTGAAAGACAGTAATTATGAACAGAATGGTGTATCACAATTCCAAAATATTCATAATAAAAACTGCTATTCTCCTCTAGATAGAGAATAGCACCTAGAGTATTTTTCCCTTCTGTATTTTTTCTTGCTTCTTTGGAATATGAATAATACAGAAATTTGTTTTGCATGACTACAAATATTTGTAATGGCTTCTGTTTGGATGAAGGAGAGGTGTGAGTGAGAGAGAGTGAGAGAGAGAGGGAGAGAGGGAGGGGGAGAGAGAGAGAGAGAGAAGAGAGAGAGAGAGAGAGAGAGAGAGAGAGAGAGAGAGAGAGAGAGAGTTTGGAATTAAAAAAAAGAATAAAAAAGTATCTCTGGTAAAATAAAAATTACCTGACTTAAGGAACATTATCTGGAGTTGTCTGTTTCCTTGCCACTTGATCTGTTTTGGCATTTTCAGAATTAAAGTGGTGAAGAGATGAGGTGTTCACTAATGCCTCCATTTTCAAACCTATGATTTTATGACCTTTGAACACTACAATTTGTTGGGAGTGAAGAAGGGGGAGTAAATGAAAAAAAATAGTTGAGCTCAGACCCTGGCTGACCTTGAAAGTTTATTATAAAGAGGAGGAATCTGAATTCATTGCCTTGATCATAAATAATGGATCAACTACCTATTTATACATGACTCTCTTGTGGTCAGAAGCATGGATAAGAAAGATTATCTCCACTGGAGGAATAATAAAATTGGGTGTTCACAATCCCCAAATGCAATTGTGATCTCTTTGATATGTGTATTCTTTTGAATAGATAAACTAAAAGCCATGACTATCCATTTCCTACTTCTCCAGTCAATGTTCTCCTATAAACTCACCACAGAAGAACCACCCAACCTACTGAAGACCTTCAAGTTCTCTTGATGATACAAGAATAGCAATGGTATATGTACCGTCCTACTTCTACATAATTTCTTATTTATAATGTTTTATAATCTTCTTATAATCTGCCAATCCATTGCCTTGGGGGTGATTTTCTTCTTCTTTTTTTTTTTTTTTTTGGTGAGGCAATTGGGGTCAAGTGACTTCCCTAGGGTCACACAGCCAGCAAGTGTCAAGGGTCTGAGGCCAGACTTGAACTCAGGACCTCCTGAATCCAGGGTTGGTGCTCTATCCACTGTGCCATCTAGCTGCCCCGGGAGTGATTTTCACTTTCAGGTTTTTCATGACTGTAGTTTACCAGCACATGAAGCTATACAACAAGACCAGAAGAATATTGATAATTTTTAAACGTACTTTTGTTTCAGGAAGAATCCTGGAGTTATTGAAAGAACTTTGCATTTTCCCAAAAGCAACAGAGCCCACTCTTTTCATATTCAAAAGGATAGTAAAAAACAAACAAACAAAAACCACAAAGTTGGCTCCAAATATAGCCTAAGTATACAGCAACACTTAACACTCTTGAGTCAGTCTCCAAATGCTGAAGCATTCTATACAGGTGCAATAAACAGATTAATACTCACTCAGGAATTTCATTCAGTACCTCATATGTTTGTATGTATTATACTTAAGAGGTGGGCAAAGGCAGATATAGGAAAGGTAGTAGAAAGGAAGTCTATTACATTTGTGATTTTTCTAAAGCATGGGTCTAACCATGTAAATCCTCTCACCCCCACTAAATAAATTTCAGTAGCTCCCTATTACTTCCAGGATTAAATATAAGTCCTCTGTTTGACTTTTAAAGCTCTTCATTACACCATCCCTGATTAATTTTACACAAACACACACATCCATGTAATAACACACACACACCACAGCTATACTGGCCTACTTGCCCAAGGACATAGAGGAAACCAGTAATAGATCTTATAGAAACTTATAGGATTCAGAAACTCGGTCCTGTGACTCCAAATCTATTTTCCAAAAATCTTTTATCATTAGCCCACACTGCCTTAGTTGTTTGTCTCTCTCTGTCTCTGTCTCTATCTCTTTCTCCGTCTCTCTCTCTCTCTTTTTTTTTTTTTTTTTGCGGGGCAATGGGGGTTAAGTGACTTGCCCAGGGTCACACAGCTAGTAAGTGTCAAGTGTCTGAGGTCAGATTTGAACTCAGGTACTCCTGAATCCAGGGCCAGTGCTTTATCCACTGCGCCACCTAGCTGCCCCCTCTTTCTCTGTCTCTCTCCATATCTCTGTCTGTCTCTCTGTCCCTCTGTTTTCTCCGTCTCTCTGTCTCTCAACTGGGTTGGTGTCCCTATCTCCCCCATCTGAAAATGCAATGGTCACTCACAGGCTTGATCTCACTGCCAAATAGTCTAGGAGATCAGCTTTATTTCCTAGCCAAGTCCCAACCTTCCTTACATAGCCTGGGGACCTCTTCTCCCAAAGACTCATCATATTGGTACCCAATTAGTGCAGACACCCAATGAGCTTAGCAGAACCTTTGAGCTCAGGCAATTGATCAACTTCAGCCTCCCGAATCTCAGGGATTACAAGTATGCACTAACACTCTCAACTTGGTTGGGTATTAAAGAATAGCTCAGACTTGTATAGGCAGATTAGTGTATTCACTCATAAAGAAGAAAGAACAACTAAGTGGAACACAGTCAGACATTCCCCTGTGTTGCTGTTGTTCAGTCACATTCAACAATTTTTTACCCCATTTGGTGTTTTCTTGGCAAAGATGCTGGAGTGGTTTGCCATTTCTTTCTCCAGATCATTTTACAGAAAAAAGACAAAGTTAAGTGACTTACCAAGGGTCACACAGCTAGTAAGAGTCTGAGACCAGATTTGAACTCAAGAAGTTGAGTCTTCTAACTCTGGCCCAGAGCTCTATCCATTGTGCCACTCAGCTGCACAGTTCATGCTATGGGATAAACACCCACCTCTTGTACTTCTTGCAACTGCTTGTCACCTCCACCTGGACAAGTTACAGAATAAATCTCACAGTTGAAAAATATCTCAGAGGTCATCTGATTTAACCAATCTTCACAGTAAAACTCTTTTATAAGATACAACCCTCTGCAGTTTAAAAGAGGTATAGCAAAGCTGAATTATTCTCAGAAGGGCAACCAGGTAAAAGGCCTTTAATTGGTGTCATATGAGGATCAATTCAATGCTTTCCTTCCCCCTCCAGGTGTCTTCTCTGAAAAATAATCCTTAGTCTGCACCCTCTACAATTCAAGTGGTGTGACTAATGTTCTCTCAGCCAGTTGTATTGTTCTTTTCTCAGCTCAGTGAAAGAAGTGATAAATAACAACCGGGTCAGAGCATAGAGACAACTTGTTTATCAATTAAAATCTCACTATGTGTGACTACCTCCATTAAGATATCTGTGTGCAGGAGTAAGTAGAATATCACCTCCTACTCCCTAACACATACATGCAAGTATGTATGTATACATATACACATTCATGTACAGATACTACTCCCAAACATACACACATACATATATATGCATATATATTCATGTATACATATATGCATATATATGTATTATTGTGAAATTGTTTTCCTCATTGGAGCTTCACAAAAACTCTGAGGTAGGATTTATGGCTCTTGCCATCCAGGGCCTCTGGACACTGAGTTAGTGTGTTCTACTTACTACTTTAAGCACTGCATTACTGTTATTACTACTCACTCTCCAGGTCACATTGTTACTCATTCCCAGTCATTCATTTGTGTCATGGACCTCATTGTGACCCAAGTCTGCTGAAAATGAAATGATATCAAAGTAGTAAAATAATATCATTGTTCTTTTCTCCCTGTTTCAGGCTGACAGCACGGTAATGATTAATAATTTGTAAATATCAAAAAGTCAGAACTCCTGTGAGAGGATCTCATGCCTAAGTGAATAACTAGTTACATTTTCCCCATAAAAATTTAACATCCTTTTTATTGTAAGCTTTTAATAAAACATTTATAATAATAAAGTCTGAAATGGATGATATTTAAACATATTCTAAATTGAATCACCCTGCATAAAGAAATATTTGATTTATTAGAAATATTCCAAAAATAAATCACCTTTCTTTGTATTAATAAATAAATAAATAAAAATCTCTTAGGCAGTAAAAAGGAGGGAAAGAGAGGAGAAGGCTGTGAATTTCAAGGAAGAGTTTCATGCCTAACCGGATGACTTTCTTTAGATGAATTCTCTTCCAAATGTTTTTGACTGATGAAAAATATGAAATGTCATCCCTGAATAGAAAGAAGAATATATTCATAGAAATAATAAAACTAAGGAAATTACTAGCTTCAAGTTCCCCCAACATGTGTGAAATTTAATATTACAAAGATACGAAAGTCTTTGATATTTGGCAGTATTAGTAAATGCGAGCAAAAGATCCAGGCTATGAAGGGAGAAATAAATATCTAATGGAATTAATCTGAAATTTGTTGATCCTTACTATCATCTTAAGAGGAATTCCACATCATATTGGCCCCTGGAAATCTCCCTAGTTTCCTACCAAAGCTTCTTTTTTTTGCCATTAGTGAGCCTGTCTTGGCCTACCAAGTCTCATTTATATCCTGGCATACTTTTGAAATCTTAGACTTTTATTTCAGGTGCCATTGAAAAAAAAATTTAACTGTGGGAACCTGGGCAAGTCACTTAACCCTCATTGTCCTGGAAAGAAAGAAAGAAAGAAAGAAAGAAAGAAAGAAAGAAAGAAAGAAAGAAAGAAAGAAAGAAAGAAAGAAACAAAGAAACAAAGAAACAAAGAAACAAAGAAACAAAGAAACAAAGAAAGAAACAAAGAAACAAAGAAACAAAGAAAGAAAGAAAGAAAGAGAAAGAAACAAAGAAACAAAGAAACAAAGAAAGAAATCAGCTCTTATTTATTTATTTGCAGGGCAATGAGGGTTAAGCGACTTGCCCAGGGTCACACAGCTAGTAAGTATCGAGTGTATGAGGCCAGATTTGACCTCAGGTCTTCCTCAATCCAAGACCGGTGCTCTATCCACTGCATCACCTAGCTGCCCCTGAAATCAGCTCTTCTTGATTATTTTGATTTATTTTTAGTTTGATTATGGGATTAGGCTCCATTCCTTAGGAAGAGCTAGCCCTAAACTAACCAACTAATATGACATGACATAAGTTAAACTTAAATATAGGTTACTATAGACTTATTGAATACATAGATTGAGAAGACTTTATCATTCAGTAGCAGATAAATTAAAAGAATAAAATCATCATAAGATTACAAAAGTTTTTCAAAAGTCTAATTTCCTTTTCTAGCAGAAATGGGAGTTGACCAGAGGCAAAGTTGATGTTTCCAGCCACTGGAGAAAGGTGAGCTGGTTAAAGGTTATTTTTCCCAGTCTTAGTGGACAAACTCCTTTTTTTTTCTTGAGTTAGAAATCTAATTGAGTAATGAACTAATCTAAGGAATGTGGGGGGTGGGGAGGAATGACTGCTAACCACTTACTACAGAGTTCTTCTTCCAGTAAACCTCCTGGTTACAAAACAAAACAAAACAAAACAAAAAAACACCTCAAGGAAAGGATGCTTGGGTCTCGAAGATAATAACTATCCAGGTGACCTGTGTTGTCCAATAGAATTATGTTCAAAACAAGTTTTTCTGTAATTTTTCCAATTCCTTTTTGTTTGTTGTTTTTATAAAAACCATTTCTGTAAATCACTCCTTGTTTCTGACCTCTAGGGAGTCAGGTGACCTGATTTCATATGCAAATGCTAGCTTTGCAAGTTAAATCATAGATGGCTAAGTACTTTGTCCTCAGTTTCCTTATTATTCAGATAATCAGTTTTAATACCATTCAAATGAGGTGGGCCAGTCCCCTTTGAATTCTATTTTCCCATAAGCTTATTCACTTATAGGCAAGGTGATATTATATATGTGTGTGGATTGCATACACACACACACACACACACACACATATATATTATATGAAGAAGAATCTAGCCAAATTTTGGGAAGCACAAGACCAAAGTGTGGTGAATTTTTCATCCATGACACTCTGATGACCATTTACTAAGTTATGGGGTATAAGGGAGTTGAAATCTTACAATGGATGCACAAGGAATTACAATGATAAAATCTTGGGTCCTAACCTAGCTCAGCAAGACCTTACCTGTTATGGTGTCATTGTTAAACACCTAGTTGCCATGGAAGTATCGATCACAAACTAATTGACATGACCACAAGAATGATTTGCCTATTAATGAACCAATGATGGGTAGTCTGCCTTTATAACCAACAAGTGGGGTATAGCTCCTTGCTGGTCATTACACTTACAAATATGGCATTCTGAGGGCTCTGTTAGCACTGTGATATTGATCTATCCAGAGGGAGTGAGAAAAGCAGTAGATTCTACATTATTCCTGAATCTTTGAAATGGCACATCCCCCCTACCCTCATGTATAGAAGTTAAATGTACCTGGTTCCAGGTAAGAGGGCTGATGTCTCTTGAGCAGGGTCAATTTAGAGATCCATTGCATCTATAAGTAGAATTGGATGGTTTTATATATGTAAGAGAAGGAATCTGATAAGTATCATAGGCCAGTATGAAAGAATGCTGGGCCTAGAGTCAGGAAAACCTGAGTTCCAACCCAGACTCAGACACTTACTAGCTGTTGACCCTAAGCAAGTCACTTAACTTCTGTTTGCCTTAATCTACCGAAAAAGGAAATGGCAAACCACCACAGTAAAATTTCCAAAAAACCCCATGCACAGTGTCAATGTTTCTATGGTCTGCAGGGTCACAAAGAGTCAGACAAGATTGAAAGACTGAACAACAGCAATAAGTATCAAGTATAAAACAGTAATTTGTACATGAGAAAAATAAGATCAAGGGCAGTTACGTGACTTATCTAAGGGTAGCAAAGAGTTGTTCTAACTGGTCTCTGTATGCTGATTGGGGCAGGGGAAGAATGCAGGATGGAGGTTCAAGGCTGTTGTTGTTGTCCTTCCTTCTCAAAGAAGATCATGACATCAGGGTGAGGACATGATTAAAAGTGAATTGGATTAGGTGAGGGAGGGCTGGTTCAAGGCACTTGTGTAGAAACATTTCCTGTGGGTCAATAGTGAGAGCTGGCTTATGGCTCATAGACACTTATTTAGATATAACTAGCAGAGATCGCCACCTTGCAATCAACTAGATGGGGGAGACAATGACCATGATAGCTCAGGGGAGGGTAAAGGAAATGAGAGTCATAATGAGACAAAGCTAAATGTCTGTAAATGTAATATATCCTACGAATTGCACTTCTTACAATTATGGAGTTCGAATTCTTCAAACTCAAGGTATTATGGTGCAAAACACAGACTGTATACAACAAAGGAAAAAAGTGGAATATATATAATTAGCTCAGGCCTTACAAAATATTATAGGTTAAAGGAGAATGGTTTGCAGAGCAGATAAAATACTCTATGCATGATGATAGATGTGAGGTTTTTTTGTTATTGTTTTGTTTTATGGTGAGGCAATTGGGGTTAAGTGACTTGCCAGGGTCACACAGCTACTAAGTGTCAAGTGTCTGAGGCCAAATTTTGAACTCAGGGTCCTCCTGAATCCAGGCCAGTGCTCTATCAACTGTGCCACCTAGCTGCCTTGATAGAGGTGTTTCCATGAAAGAAAAATGGAAGTGGCAAAGGAGAGAATGAGGAGGGGTCGAGATTTAAGTTACTATTTAGTATGAAAAGGAGTCTTGCTTGACCAGAGGGCCAGATCCCAATTCCCTTTTCTATAACTTTCAAAAACTGCCTACATGAAACAGTAATCACTAAATTCATTTGCCTAGATAATAATCTTTTATTAAATATTCTGATTGCTGAAAGGGACTTTGCCTGGAAATATGCCTTTATTTAACAGGGAGGGAAAGAGAGCATACTCTGCTCTATAGTCTCTGGCATGTCTCTAGACAGTAAAATTTATGTTCAAGAGGCAGCGGGAAAATTTTCCCTAAAACAGTTTCTTGGTCTTTTTTGATTCTGAAGGAAAACAGAAAATTTCCATCTTACAACTTGATAATTCTAGGAGTGTACCTATGAGTATTTAGTGGACCATCTGTATCTGGTACAATGGGTTGCTGAGGTGAAATTGTCCCAAAGTAGTGGAGGAAGATATTCAACATCACTCCTTTGTCAGTTAGTCAATAGCATTTATTAAAAGGCTCCTCTGTCCTAAGCACTGTACTAAGTACTGAGGAGAGAAATAAAGAACAAACAAATGACAACAAAAACATGGACTCCTGGCCTTAGAAATTTACATTCTAATAAGTAAGATGATATAACCAAAAAAGAATGTATATATAAGGTATATATAAGTGGAGATAGGGGCAGATAGGTGGTACAGTGGATAGAGAAACTGGTTCTGAAGTCAGGATGACCTGAGTTCAAATCTCACCTCAGACACTAGCTGTCTGACCCTGGGCAAGTCACTTAAACCCCAATTGCTTTAAAACATCCAGAGCCATCTCCAGTCCATCCTGATATGTATCTTGCTACTGGACCCAAATGGCTCTGGATGAGAGAATGAGGGTTGGTGACCTTGCACAGACCTCCCTCACTTAATTCAATTCATTGCAAGTCATGACATCACCTCCTGATGTCATCGTCCTCTTCCAGAACTAAGGACAAAAACAAACAACAACAACAACAACACAAAACAGTTTAGATGGAAAGTAATCTCAGAGGGAAGGCATTGGGAAAGATAAAAAGAGAAGGCTACTGGGGACTAGAAAAAAATACTCTTGCATAAAACGGAATTCCAGGAATGCTCAAGTCTAGTCAGGGATATAATGCTTCTGGGTCAGCTCTGCCAAATATAATATAATGAACTATTTGTGTCAGTATCTGTTTAAACTCAATTTACAAGCATCCAGATGCTTAGCAAGGTTTTCTAGAATGTTGTGAGTCTTTTCTTCTTGTTGATTGCCTTACTTTAGAATGGAAATTGGTAAGCTGACAAGCACCTAGGGATAAACAACCAGGATGATGAAATATCTCAAGTCCATCACTTTAAGGATATAGGTGGGTGGGGGGTTTATACTGAAGCAGAAAAGATTCAGGGGGTAGTTTATAGCTGGTTTTTTTTAAGTATTTGAAGAGCTATCCTAGGAAGAAGGCACTTACTCTGGCCCCAGAGGACAGAACCAGTATCAATGGATAGAAGTTGCAAAGAGAGAGCTTAATGGCCATAAGGATTTCTGAACAATTAGAACTTTCCAAGAGTAGAATGAGATACCTTAAGAATATATGGGTTCTACCTTTATGTTCTTCAGGCAAAGGATGGATGACCATGTGTTGAATATATGATGGCGGGGACTAGATGGCCAATGAGATATCTTCCAATTCTAAAATTCTATGATTCTAAAATTCTCTTGACTTCTAGCTGGTTGCTTAACTTAATGTCTTACCTTATTACTCTGTTATCACACATGAAAGAGCCATTTCACTTTGGGACATCTCTGTTCTAAAAATCACAGAATCGGGGATAGCTAGGTAGCACAGTAGATAAAGCACTGGCCCTGGATTCAGGAGGACCTGAGTTTAAGTCTGGCCTCAGAAGCTTAACACTTACTTGCTGTGTGACCCTGGACAAGTCACTTAACCCTCATTGCCTCATCTTAATAAATAAATAAAAATCACAGAATCTCACAGTATGAAGTGGCCCAAGAGACCAGTTACATTAAAGAGGAATCCTCTTGACAACATTCCCAATAAATAGTTAAAAAGAAAATGGAAAACAAGCCTTCAGGAATTTTTTTTTTAAAGCTTCATTTGCTTCCACCTCTTTTATTTTAAAAATTAAAATTAACAAGACTTTTCCCAATAAAATATACTATATTGACTGTAATTAATGTATATTATGGAAACAATTCAGGTATCATGTTAGTTTTAATGGAGTTCTATAAAATCTTATCCAAAGGTGTATTTAGAAGCATATAAACTGTTAAGATGTCAGAACCCCACAAGTAATTCCAAGGACAAGCTAAGAATCTTATTAATACTGAGAGCTTAAAAAATGGAGAGCTTTAAAGGTTTGTAGTGATTGGCATTGAATGTGTCATATTTGTATTTATGCCACTGAGAAGTGAATATAGAAAAACATTCCAGTATAGGCTACTCTTATTCCTTAGATGGGACTGATTGGAAAAAAAAAATGTATGGACTTTTGGGGATTTTGGCAGCAATTGCAAGATACACTGGAATTAGTTCTATTGCTTTTGGCGCTGTTCATATACAAACTCACTATGTTACGAAAACAAACTCCTCTCTCATTTGGCACTTAATGTCCTTTAGAATCTGTCCTCTACCATACATTTCAGGCTTAATGATACAGTAGTTGAAGATTTGTGCAGATTCCTCAGAGTTATTGCAGATGTTGTGGTCACAGTCTGCCTTCCACTATGCCTCTTCACCAGCCCACCTGGTACTTTGCAGGCCTGGTGATCTGAATTATAATAGGATTGGCCTAGGGTCAGGAAGGTTGTCAAAAATATTTTCCTGGGGCAAGAATTGCCCACAAAGTACTACCTTCTGTATTTGAGCCTAGAAGGGGAGTTGTGTTATTTATATCCTTTTATTCCTGTATTATGTGTTCTTAAACTTCAATTATTACAGTAGTTTTAATTGGATTTTCATGGTTCATGAGTGCCTGCTGCATTATTGTTTTAAGTCCTTGAACTCCTGCTTCATGAGCCAAATTTAGGCTTAGCCCACAATAATTTGCACTTTGAGCACAGGGATATATTTCTGTTTGTTTATCTCACAGCTGCTGTAGGTTGCCCCAATCTCTTGCTCAGACCATCAATTGATCTCTTCGGGCTTATAAAGACCCATAGTTAGGGCCTGATGGCATTGAGAGGAAATGGAGGAGGGATGTACACCTAAAAGGTATGTTCTAGTTATGTACCTGAAGTATTCAAGGAGTAGAGCATCATCAGGAGTGGGCATGAATCAAATATATCAAATTCCCTTCAAACCTGTAATGAGTAAGAGTTAGAGGTATATATTCCAGGGGGCTCTGTCTTTGAAAAATAAGCACTACTCACCCTTCCCCCCCCCAACCCCCGCCCCTGCCAAGAAGCAGAAAGGTGCTCCCCTCTAATAATTCCTTAGCTTTGACCTTTTGGAGGGCTTGCCTAATTAGAAGAGACTGACTCTACAGCCTTCCTCAGTCCAACCTCTGTTTAAACTCACCCAAGCCTCAAATGTATTGTCCATCTATCCCTCCTTCTCTCCCCCGATTCCTGAGGCAGTAAAAAAATAGATATGGATTATACATGTGAAGTTATGTAAAGCATTGCTTTATTAGTCATTTTGTATAAAAAATGAATAAAACAAAAAGTGAAAGAAAAAACATTAAAAAATGTATTGTCCACTCAGAAGGATCTGTGCAGCCCAAGGAAATGGCTCAGGTTCTTGATTGGCAAATTTTCTTGTTCCTGGGATGGCTCAGCCAGTTCCTTCTCATAATGGGTTTGAAGGGCAAAAGAGTGGAATTATTTATAGGAGCTTGCCTATTTAACAACATTGGGGAGATACTTTTTTACAATCACTGAGTTTATTTCAAGGAAAGGGAATCTTTTGGTCTATTTGGTAATTATTTCAATTCCCTAGATGACACTGAAAGGGAATCTACATCCAACTTACATGGAACAAGATGGCAGACCCTCCCTTGTCTTTTCAGTTCTGTCCAACTCTTTATTACACCATTTGTGCTTTCCTTGGCAAAGATACTAGAGTGAGTTACCTTTTTTTTTCTCTAGCTCATTTTACAAATGAGAAACGGAGGCAAAGAGAGTCAAGTGACTTATCCAGGGACATACAGCTTGTAAGTGTCTGAGGCCAGACCTAAACTCAAAGAGATGAGTCTTCCTTACTCCAGGCCCAACACTTAATCCAGTACACTGCCTAGCTGCCCTTAGGCCCTCAGTAGAAACCTTTAATAAAGGGGCCACAATTTAGAATTATTCCCATGATGGTGCTCCTAATGAAGGAGAGGTTTTGAATGGTATAAGATGAAAGTATTGACTAGGTGGGAGTATTGGGTGAGCCTCAATATAAAGGTAGACTCCAGGATAGGTGGCATAGTAAAGGCCTGTAGCCTCTTAACTATTTTAATTCATATTGTCAGGACTTGTGATAAGGACAAGTAATAATGTCATACATACTATTATTCATTTCGGGGAACTGACTGATGTTCCTTGTTCTGCTCCTAGCCATCACAGTCGTGTTTTCCCAGATTTTAGGGAACTGCCTCTGACATTGTTAAAAATAAAAACTTATTTCTTATGTTGCTTTGTATTTTTATTTGTTTTAATCTCCTTAGAAATTTTAGGGTTGTGTGGATATTCTTGCTTGGTTTTGGTTTTTGGTTTTTTGGTGGGGCAATGAGGTTTAAATGACTTGCATACAGCTAGTGAAGTGTCTGAGGCTGGATTTGAACTCAGGTCCTCCTGAATTCAGGGTCTGTGCTTTATCTACCTCACCACCTAGCTGCCCCATTGATATTCTTTTTAGTAATGAAAGGTCCCCCAGAAAATTTGGGGAACTTTGTCACAATGGGGTAAGATATAATAGGAGCATGGACAGACTCCTGGGCTATTGCAGCTCTGTGGAAACAGCCTGTATTCTACCTACTGGCTTACCCCCACCTCTTGGTTTGAATTATAAAATGATTGGCCTGGGGGTGAGACAGGTTGTCAGAAATAATTTCCTGAGTTTCAGCGGCCTTCCAGGCACTTCCTGCAGCTCCTGACCATGGAAAGGAAATTGTGTTTTATACTCTTTAAAATTCTGGTATTATTTGTTTTTAGATTTCAATTATTAAAGCAGTTTTAATTGGATTGTTATGGCTCATGAGGGTCTATGGCATTATAAAAACAAATCAATACCATGAACCTGTTTGACTAAACTCAAGTTAGGAAAAGCCCACAATAGATATAGACATTACTCCCTCTCGTATACTCTGTAGTATAGCTGAACTGGTCTTGTTTCCCCTCATGTGTAACATTCCATTTGCATCTTTATGCTTTTGTGGAGGTTATTCCCCATGGCTAGACTGTACAACCTCACCTCCATCTCTTAGAATGCCTTCCTTAAAAGTTCTGCTCATGCACCACCTTCTATGAGAGATTGCCCCAGACTGATGAGGCTGCCAGTGTCTTCCTGCACCCCCCCCCAATTACATGCATGTATATATATGTATATATTTGCATGTGTGTATATCTGTATAAGCATACACACACACACATTTATTAAGCACCTAATAGATGCTAGGTACTAACCTCCAGAGAAAAAGTCTAATAGGAGTGGAATTAAATATATATAGAGGATAAACACTTAATATATACAAATTGAATACAAAGTAATTTCAAGAGGAAAAGGGTGAAAAAACAATATAGTTCCCATAATAATTTATTTTGGTTGGTTGGAAAATTTGTAGAATTCTGTTAAATCAGGAAGCCAAACTAAAAGTTTAATGTTTTTCCAGATCAGGTTTTAAAAAGAAGAATTGAGCTTTGCCAGACTTAAGGATACCATAGTGACTAACTTAAGGTGTTTGTTTATATGCTAGTTATTGGTGATCTATTATCAAGTAGACTGGGCATGGTCGAACACATTCATAATCTCTGCTCCCAGGGTAGCAGGAGCCCTGGAGTTTTCAGTTAAAGGATTAAGGAAATCGGGTGCCCTTACTAAGTTTACCTTATTATAGTGAGCCCCAAGAAGAATTGGGGAAGGGGGCAAGGGATGTCATCAGTTTATCTAGCAAGGTGTAAGGCAGCCTAGATTGGAAACAAACCTGATTAAAGCTACTAACACAGGGGTCTGACGAAAATCCTGCTGTCTTCATGAGCCGCTTAGTGGACTCTCTGAAGAAATATACCAACCTAGACCCCCAAAGAGATGTAGGAATAACTGTCCTCAATATTCATTTTATCAGCCAGTCTGCTCCTGACATTAGGAGAGAGCTCCAGAAGTTAGACTGGGGGCCCCAGATCCCATCCTCACAACTCCTTGACATTGCTTTTAAGATTTTTAATAACAGGGACCTTGCAGTAGCCAAAGAGAGAGAAAAGATGGCTCGTGCCCGCTCCATAGACCAAGCTCATATAATAGCAGCAGCCATCACCACATCTGCTACCAGCAGAACTCTGGCTGGCCGAGATTCTGGCAGCTGCAGTAAACCGGGACACAGAAGTAGGGGACGCCGCACGAAGGTGAGGTCAGCTCTCCTACCTCTTTGTCCCCAGGGCAGCACCCGAGAGATCGGCTTAGCAAAAATCCAGGGCTCTGCAGCTTGCTCTCCTGACCAGCATCGTGTCAGGCCTATGGCCAAGCTGGATATAGGAGGCAAGCCTAGGAATGGTTTTGGGGCGACCTCTGTCTTACTCTCTGGTTCAGGTCCTAGCATACAATCAAGGCACAAAGTGGGGATGGGATAAAAGGACCCTTAATGTAGACAGACACTGCCTATCACAGAATTAGGTTTGAACTCCCTCCTGTAAAGCAGGCCACACCCTGTCCTGCAAAAAGGTCCCACTTGACTCCTGATCTGATAAAGTCCCTTTTCCTTTTTTGCTCTGGTCAGTTTTAATTTTTTTTGTTTGTCTGTTCCATCTAGGCTCAAGGATTCATGGCACTGTGCCTACGTGTTGCCTCTGGACTCTCTGGGCCCCTCACAACTCCGAGCATTCCAGGCCTTCTCCACTTCTCTCCCCTCCCCCTCCCTTGCGCCGTGATTCTTCGACCCCCCGGTCAGCATGAAGCAGTTTCAGAAGAATCTTCGTCCCCTTTCCTTATATATAGAGAAGTGGGGAATGTCATGGGGCGCAGAGCACCCCAGAATTTCTCTGGGGCACACCGAGGAATCTTCTCCTTGAGAAACTAAACCAGAGGACAGATAAGGCCTAGAGGAACCAAATCAGACTGAGCTAGCTTGGGATTCCTACCCTTCATTCCGGTCTCCCTTATCCTGGGGAGATAAGTTTGGGTGTGGCTTCGGCCTTTGTGTTCTGAAGAGGGATCCGTAGCCACCCCTCACCCAATTCCTCTAGTCACTACTAGTGGGGGATGGTCCTCCACTCCTCACCCAATTCCCCCAGCTACCACCAGTGGGGGATGGTCCTCTCTCACTAAAGGAACTTTTCATGGGCAGATGGTCCACCCCCATCAGTCCTCTATAAAAGTACCTTCCGGTCTCCTGTTCGAGGAGATTTGGTACCTCTGAGCCATGTGCTTTATGCCAAATCTCCCCATGAAAAGTCTAAGGATTTCTTTCATGGTTTCCCTCCCCCCACCCTTCCCTTCCCTTGGCCCTAAATAAACTATCACCTTGTTCTAACTAAGTTTTGTGTGCAAGAGGGTGTAATTCTTTAAAGAGGAATTCCCAAGAACCCCAACCCCAACCCGTACCCCATTTCCCACTATAACACTACCTTGCTGATCAACTTCCTACCTGGGCGAGATAGGATGATCCAGTCTCAAAAAAAATCATCCTATAGTCCCCTCTGAACTTAATTTTTTCCTGTTTGTTTCTGTTTTGTTTTGTTTTTCTTTTCTTGAATTGCTCACACTGGTTTTTGTGTCTAGACAATATTCAATTCCATGTGGTAGTAAGCAGGAACAAGAAAAAGAACAGTGGTACACAAGCAAGATGTGCCATATTAATTCTTCCCCCAAAGCCTTCATTTTTCCCTTCAGTATAATGCCTGCTGTCTTTTCTAATTGCAGGATTTTCACAAATAAAAAGGCACCATAGCTCTCTCTCTCCCTGGGCACAGAGGAAGGACTGGGTATGTATGAAAACAAGCTAAGAGTCAAGAAGGTCTTTCCATTTGGTTCCCCAGCGGGTGATGAATGAGCTTCCATGCCTGAATAGATAATACAAAGCCCAGCAAATCTTTGCAACATTAATATGAAAGGAAACACTTCATATAGAGAGAGACATTATTGAGTACCAATAATGAGAAAGTCTGTAGTAAGTTATTCAAGAAGCTTGAAAGCAGTTTTGTCCCATGGGAACCACTTATTGAAGATGGTTCCAACCAAACAAGAGATCACCTCTAATGGAAACAAAAATTATGTTTCCTGATCTAAGTCCCAGTTCGCAGAACAAGCATGAGACTTTTGCAGAGATTAGAGATTAGGGCTTGCAGTAGTCCAATACAATACTCCTGTGAAAGCTCAGAGCAGTGGAGAAATTTTAATTTTTCAGAAAGATTGACACTTAAAAAGTGATGAAATAGAAAATGAATATGTCCTGAAAAGAAGAGAGAAGAAAGAGAACTGATCTTCATTCCCAGGTTAAACATTAACATCAGAAATAGAGTTCTTAATGATATAATTTTCACATACAATCCATCGTGCCCTGAATTCTTCAATGTTTAGTTTCTTTCTCTCCATATCTAAAATTATTTCATTTTGACAGTGTAATGCCTAAAAATGGAATAAAAATAAAACATTTCTACTAAAAATAGAAATAAAACATGGCTATTAAAGATGCATATATGATTTTTGATTTATACTAACTTACAGGTCAAATTTCCTAGGTGGACGCAGGGGTGCATGGTGAAATTTCTATTGTAGTAGAAATTGAATTGGGCTATTCCAGGTAAAATGCACTCAAAATTGGACAATTCCAGGTAAAATGCACTCAAAGATCCCCTAGAAAGTTCCAGGGACTCCAAGGACATGATGACTCAATATTTGGGCTAATTTAAGATGATAAATTCCCTGCTTACTTCTGATGCTGAAGGATATAGAAGTTTTGAAATGATAAAAACAATTCACTGCTTCTGAACAGGAAGAGTTGATGGCTTAGTGGACCTTTTTTATTTAATTTATTTCTTTTATTCTGAACTAAAGAAATAAAACAAATATTTCCATAACATAGTAGAATAGGAGGGGGAAAGATGAAGTGGACTTTTTAATAGGAGAGACATCTCCAACTTGTTTTCTCTTGATTCAACTCTCACATATGGCATATAATGCACTCTTTCTATATTCCCCATCTGAGCAATTGGGGAAGAAATTGTGCTATTCCTCCCACCCACTCCCCTCATTGACATTCCTATATGGTGCATGATTCAACTAGATAAGATTGTTCCTGGGCCCCTGGATGTTGCTGGGTTTTTTTTTAATGTTTTGTGCTTTCATTCTTGAGTAAGTGATCAAATATTAGCCTTAAAATAGATTTGTTGGGGCAGCTAGTTGGTGCAATGGATAGAGCACCAGTCTTGGATTGAGGAGGACCTGAGTTCAAATGTGACCTCAGATACTTGACACTTACTAGCTGTGTGACCCTGGGCAAGTCACTTAACCCCAATTGCCTCACCAAAAAAAAAAGAGGAAAATATATTTGTCCATGACATTACCTATAATTTCATTGTTATAAATGAAAATTCCTCTACTAGTGCAGATCAGGTAACAATTCTTTGACTTAGAGTCTTAAACATTGTAGGAACTTCATAAATTCTTGTGGGATACCATTGTTGTATTGTGCCAATAAGTGGAAGTTTAAAGGAAGTCAATTTCAATTAATTTTTAAAACATTTTTCCAACCATTCAAGTTTTCTGAGAATGGAATAATGGGTTGCCCTTCACTAAAGTTCTTCAATTGGAGGTTGAATTAGCATTGCCCCATATTGGTTTTAGATATGATTTATTTTTCAACTATGTCTTGGGCTTGATGATTTCTAAGGTCCCTTCCAATTCAGGATTCTATGATCCCAGAAAAGCAGAGGTAATTATTGGATCTAAACAGCTGTGCCAAAAAAAAAAAGAAAAAGAAAACGCCTTTCACTTGATCAATTAAATAAATTTCATTACTTAAATGATCTTGCTTAGTCCAAAGTCAACATATATCCTGTAAACTTACTTCCTATATTAAGATAGCTTTAGGTTGTAGACTTGATTATATTTTGGAAGCGTCTTTTAATTTTCCAAAGCCTACTAACAAAATAGCTCTTGGTTAATGAATACGATCTTTTGTTCAAGGTACGAATTTTCATATATTTCCATCCTGAAACAAGATAAAAAAAATTGGACCCTTCACAGCTCTCTAGGCTCAGTTGTAAAGGCTACAATTTTAGTATCAGGCCTATTCAAGTCTGAACCTTTTCACATTATCTCTTCCAACTCTTTGATTCTGCAAATCTATAATGGCTCACAAACGCCTTTGGGATGGGGGTAAAACTCTTGTTCATTCTATTTAAGTTCTGCCATAATTTCGTGCCCCTTTATATATTCCACTTTATCTACCACTAGTTCCTGAAATAATTCCTATCATGCAGTCACAGAATTCTGCTCCCTTTATGGATTCTTGATATATCATGTTCATTCCTGCTTCTTCACTTGAATGTGTTTTCCCACCACCATCCATGAATGCCATTTCCCATTTTCTTAACAAATTCAAATCCCAACTATTCTTCAATTCCTACTTCACCTAAAAAAAAAAGAAAACTTGTTGGACAGTTCTGTGAGGACCAGTATATTGAAGTCGGCTTGTCTGGCTGGCAGGCAGGACTCACATCTGGGTAATAACTTTGAAACCAGTAAAGGCAAATTGCCCAGAGAGAGGCAGATCAAAACTATAGTTCATAAAGAAGATAGGTGCCAAAGAAGATAAGTAGTCAGCAGCTAACTGAAGTAAGGAGATCAAAATAAAAAGGGCAATAGTCCATCCAGGCAGGGTCTGAGTTTCCAAGGAGAGCTAAACCAATGGGCTAAGTATGGAATGATGAAATAGAATGTATGAGCTTTGTTAGGGAGCCAGTACTTTGAGAATCCTTTGCTCCTGGAGATACCTATTTATGTAGAAGGAGGCTTTTCATTCATGTTCCTGTCTTTGTTGCCATTATTTATTGAACCATATTGGTTATACCCTCATTAACCCAACACCCCCCATTGCTTCAGCTTATATTAATCTTTGTCTTTCCTAGTTTCAATATATCTTTTTTTGCCTGTGCAGGCTTTATAAGCTCTGAGGAGCATCGTCACAGCTCACAATCAAAGTGATTCATCAAGTCCCCTAGGGAAAGACTCGGAGTTTTCCCACTTAGGATTCTAGTATAATCTTAAGGCACTGGAGTATTTTTGTCTGATGTTATCCCCTTAAGTCCTCATTTTTCTGTGTCTGCACAATGTTAACTACCAATAATTAGTGCTCCAGTATCATTTAACAAATTTCCATCAATTAGCTTTTACAAAGGAATAGTTATGGATAAGATATAGTAGGAATCGAAGTACAAATATTTCCCCCCCAAAAACTGAAAGCATTCTCTCCCCTATACCACCTTTGTTCCTTGGAGAAGGGGCACAAATATAAAGTTGCTTCCACATAGCATTTATCCCACCAAGTTCACCCCTAAATTTGTCAAAGGTGAGGTATGATTTGCTGTAGCTCTGGCTTGACTGTCTTCAATCTATGCTGTGTCAACTAGGTTGTTCTGGATTTTACTCTTCAGCATCTTGGTGGGTTGCAAAATCTAGGGTAGATTCCAGCTCCCAGACTACTAGTGGCTTGCCCTTGTGATCTTTCAAAACTCATAGCTATCTCCAATTCTTTACCCAAAAAGGAAGGAATGAAAACACTAATGCAAAGAACAAAGGGCTGTATTCACAGGGTATGTGCAAGGTCTAGGTAAGGTGGAACCAATGTATCACATCATCATGCTATTTGCAGCATGTCTCTCACTCCAATGTAGCCAGGTGGGGAGAAGCCAGAGCTTAATTTGACTGGTTAGTGTTTTTTGAATAAGCCTTTCACCTTTTGAGTTCTGGCTTAGTAGCCAATCAGAAAACAACAACAACAATTATACCTCTACTACATTATTAGAAGATTGTGACGTGTTACAGAATATCTACATTTTACAAAGTTCATGTTGAGGTTGTACCTATTATTCATGAAGACCATGGTCCTCTGGTTTATCCATATTATACAATGAATAAAAAACTGTCTTGTCTCCCTAAAGAGACCATGGATTCCTTCAGGGCAGGGACTATATCATACTACTTTTATATCCCCTACATTACTTGCAATACTCCTAGGAACAGATTACCACCTCAATACATGTCTTAGCTGATCAAAGTTAATTCCTACCCATCAGTGTGACCTGCTCGTTTTGGTTACCTCTCAGAATTCAGAACCGAAGATGCATTATATTGTAGTTAGACTTCCACATCTCGTTAGAGAGGCAGCATAGAGTAATGGGTAGAGTGTTGTACTTAAAGTTAGGATAACATGGGTTTAAATCACAGGTAATGTGAGGCTTAAATAAAATAATGAATAAAACATTATATAAATTCAGATAGTAATAGTAACATGGGGCAGTTAGGTGGCACGGTTAATAGAGTGCCAGGGCTAGAGTCAGGAAGACTCATCTTCCTAAATTCAAATATGGCCTGAAATATTTACTAGCTATATGACCCTGGGCAAGTGATTTAACCCCATTTGCACTAGTATCCTTATCTATAAAATGATCTAGAGAAGGAAATAGCAAACTACCCCAGTATCTTGGCTTAGAAAATCCCAAATGGTGTCACAAAGTGTCAGATGATTGAAAATGACTGTACACATTGGGGTGGATAGTTGGCACAGTGGATAGAGCGCTGGCCCTGGAGTCAGGAGAACCTGAGTTCAAATCCGACCTCAGACACTTAACACTTACTAGCTGTGTGACCCTGGACAAGTCACTTAAACCCAATTGCTTCACTAAAAAAAAAATTGATATCTTAAGAAAAAAAAAAAAGAAAATGACTGAACAACAAATAGGAAGAGAAGAAGAAAGAGGTAGAGGAGGAGGAAAAGGAGAAGGAAGAGGAAGAATAACTTGGTCATTGTATGAGCCTTTTACTGCACTCCTGATCTCAAATATAGTTTAACAATCAAACTCTGAAGGAGAAGGGGAGGGGAGGTACACACACTTTTTATTTTGATCTGCAATATTAACAATTCCTTAAATCTAGACAATGAACAAGACAATAAATCAAGCCTTGATTTATACCAATTGGTGATTTCTGAAGTGTACATTCTTACCTCGAAAATTTAACAATTATCTCTCAAAAGCTCATGAGATCCGGCTCCAGCACCACACCCTGATATAAATCTGACACATAGCAGTTGTGTGACCCTGGACAAGTAAAAATGAGCATTTTGGACTGGGTGACTTCTATGTTTCGTTCTAGCTCTAAATCATAGATCCCTATATTATTTCTCCTGTCCATCTTCCTCAAGACAACTTAAGGAAATGTCATATCTATAAATGCTAATAATAGGTGCTTACTAAATACACTCCAATAATATGTTCTACAAATATTTTCCCCAAATCCTGTGATTAATTTTTTTACTTTACCGGCCTTCAGAAAATGTTGCTCTTCTTCCCTAATGAATATTGATGCTAAAATCTTAAATAAGATATTAGCAAGGAGATTACAGCAAGTGATCACCAGGATGATACACTATGACCAGGTGGGATTTATACCAGGAATGCAGGGCTAGTTCAACATTAGGAAAACTATGAACATAATCAACCACATCAATAAGAAAACCAACCAAAATCATATGATTATCTCAATAGATGCAGAGAAAGCTTTTGACAAAATACAGCACTCATTCCTAATAAAAACACTAGAGAGTTTAGGAATAGGTGGAGCTTTCCTTAAAATAATAAACAGTATATACCTAAAGCCATCAGCAAGTATTATATGCAATGGAGATAAATTAGAGGCCTTCCCAATAAGATCAGGGGTGAAACAGGGAAGTCCATTATCACCCTTATTATTTAATATTGTACTAGAAATGCTAGCTTTAGCAATCAGAGAAGAGAAAGGAATTAAAGGAATTAGAATAGGCAAGGAGGAAACAAAACTATCACTCTTTGCAGATGATATGATGGTATACTTAAAGAATCCTAGAGAATCAACTCAAAAATTACTTGAAACAATTAACAACTTTAGCAAAGTATCAGGATATAAAATAAATCCACAGAAATCATCAGCATTTCTATACATGACCAACAAAGTCCAGCAGCAAAAGATAGAAAGAGAAATTCCATTTAAAGCAATGGTAAATAATATAAAATACTTGGGAGTCTACTTGCCAAGACAAACCCAGGAACTCTATGAACACAACTACCAAACACGCTGCACACAAATCAAATCAGATCTAAATAATTGGAAAGATATCAATTGCTCATGGATAGGCAGAGCTAATATAGTAAAAATGACAATACTGCCTAAATTAATTTACTTATTCAGTGCCATACCAATCAGACTACCTAAAAATTATTTTATACAGCTAGAAAAAATAATAACAAAATTCATCTGGAAAAACAAAAAATCAAGAATATCCAGGGAAATAATGAAAAAAATTTCAAAGGAAGGTGGGTTAGCGGTACCAAACCTGGAGCTTTACCATAAAGCAGCAGTCATCAAAACTATCTGGTACTGGCTAAAAAATAGAGTGGTAGATCAATGGAATAGGCTAGGCACAGGAAATGCAGTAGTAAATGACACTAGTAATGTAGTATTTGATAAACCCAAAGACTCCAGCTTCTGGGATAGGAACTCAGTATTTGACAAAAACTACTGGGAAAACTGGAAGATAATATGGCAGAAATTAGGCATAGACCAACATCTTACACCTTATACTAAAATAAGGTCAAAATGGATACATGATTTAGACATAGGAGGTGATGCCATAGGTAAATTAGGAGAGAAAGGAATAGTCTACCTATCAGATCTTTGGAAAGGAAAACAGTTTATGACCAAACAAAAGATAGAGTATATTATAAAATGCAAAATGGATGATTTTTATTACATTAAATTAAAAATTTTTTGTACAAACAGAAGCAATACATGCACAATTAGAAGGGAGGCAGAAAGCTAGGAAACAATTTTTGTGGCCTGATAAAGGCCTCATCTCTAAAATATATAGGGAACTAAATCAAATTTATAAGAATCCAAATCATTCCCCAATTGAGAAATGGTCAAAGGATATGAACAGGCAGTTTTCTGATGAAGAAACCAAAGCTACCTATTCCCATATGAAAAAATGCTCTAAATCACTATTGATTAGAGAGATGCAAATTAAAACAACTCTGAAGTACCACCTGACACCTATAAGATTGGTTAAAATGACAAAAAAGGAAAATAATAAATGTTGGAGAAGCTGTGGGAAAATTGGAACACTAATGCATTGTTGGTGGAACTGTGAACTGATCCAACCATTCCGGAGAGCAATTTGGAATTATGCCCAAAGGGAGATAAAGCTGTGCATACCCTTTGACCCAGCAATACCACTTTTGGGTCTTTTGCCCCAAGAAATCATGGAAAGGGGAAAGGGACCCACATGTACAAAAATATTTATAGCTGCTCTTTACATGGTGGCAAGGAATTAGAAGTTGAGGGGATGCCCATCAATTGGGGAATGGCTGGACAAGTTGTGGTATATGAATACAATGGAATACTATTGTGCTATAAGAAATTATGAGCAGGAGGAGTTCAGAGAAACCTGGAGGGTCTTGGGTGAGCTGATGATGAGTGAGATGAGCAGAACCAGAAGAACACTATACACAGTATCATCAACATTGAGTGTTGATCTACTGTGATGGAATATATTCTTCTCACCAATGCAATGGTACAGAAGAGTTCCAGGGAACTCATGATAGAAGAGGATCTCCAAATCCAAGAAAAAAAAAAAGAACTGTGGAGTATAGATGCTTAATGAACCATACTATTTCTTTTGGGGTTTTTTTGCTGTTGTTTTTTCTATTTTGAGGTTTTTCATCATTGCTCTGATTTTTCTCTTATAACATGACTAGTGCATAAATAGGATTAATGTTATTATGTGTATATATATATAACCTATATCAGTTTACCTGCTGTCTAGGGGAGGGGGGAGGGAAGGGAGGAAGGGAGAAAAATCTGAAATTGGAAAGCTTGTATAAACAAAAGTTGAGAACTATCTTTACATGTAACAGAAAAAAATAATTAATTAATTAATTTTTTAAAAAAAAGAAAATGTTGCTCTTCCTTGTTACCTTTTCTTAAATTGAGTAAACAAAATAGTGGGTCTTAAAAAATAAATAAGTAATGAATTCTGTTGATGTAATTCACTTTGTGAAAACAGAGTGGTATCCTAATTCCTTTTTTATCCTTTAGGGTGAATATCACAAGCTAAGTTTGCTTTAAAGTCTTTGAGCAGACAGTTAGGTGTGCAGTGGATAAAGCACCAGCCATGGATTCAGAAGGACCAGATTTCAAATATGACCTTAGACACATGACACTTAGCTGTGTGACCTTGGACAAATCACTTAACCCTCACTGCCCTGCAAAAAATATATAAAGAAACAAATAAATAAATATGTGAATGAATGGATAAATAAATAATAAATGAGCAAGAGAATGGATAAATGATAAGTATATATGTAGGTAAAGAAAAGATAAACAAAAGAATGAATGAATAGATAAAAAGATAATGAATAAATACACAGATAGATAATTAATGAATGAATGAATAAATAAATAAACAGACAGACAGAGAGAGAGAGAGAAGAGATAAAGTCAATTGGAAAAGAAGACGCAAAAAAAACCCAAAAACCACCAGTGTGCAGAAGGAAATGTCTAGGTTCCTAAATGAGATTAAAGTTATGAAGCAAGATAATATTTTTAATTTCATAGGATCATAGACTTTGCATAGGAATGGATCTTAGAGATCACTGAGTCTATCCCCTCATTCTACAGATGAAGAAACTTGAGGCTGAAAAAATAAAGTTACTTGCCCAGGGTAATACAGCTCGTAAGTTCCTGAGGCTAAATGAAATTTAAGCCTACCTGACTCAAAGCTCAGCACTCTATCCTCTCTATCATCTAGCTGAATTCATAGAAACTGTCCATAGTTTCAATGAAATAGAAAGTAAAATCTTTCCTCCTTCTATCATCTACCGGAACCCACTAGAGGGTTTTTAACTTCCTCCTTTGTCTATATATACTTTGCCAATTTCCCAGCTCTAGATAAAGCTTGCCCCGCCCCCCACCAAATAGAATATATCTTGAGACTGAACTCCACAGATTAGAGGAGAAATTTGTATATTACTGACATAAAATCCTATAACAAATGTCATAATAACCCTCCCCAAAAAAGAAAGCTATATCTTGAGTCATTACTAGGACTCATTCCAGTGCCTTAAAACAGTAGTTGTTGAAAATAAGCATAAATGAACAGGGATCTACAAGTGTTTATTAAATACCTACTATGTGTCCAGGGACTGTGTTATATTCTTGGGATACGAATAACAGAAAATAAAACAATCCCGGGTAAAGGGAGGTCAAGAGTGGTTGGAATCCAGGATAGGCATCTACCAGAAAGCAGAGGTGTCAATATAGTGAGTATAAGGAAAATGTTGATTTGTAATTAGCAGGTTTGTGTTTAAATTATGGCTCTACCCCTTCCTCTTTTTTTGTGAGGCAATTGGGGTGAGTGACTTGCCCAGGGTCACACAGCTAGTAAGTGTCAAGTGTCTGAGGCAGGATTTGAACTCAGGTCCTTCTGAATCCAGGGTTGGTGCTCTATCCACTGCACCACCTAGCTGCCCCTACCCCCTTCCTCCTTATATGCAACATTGGGAAAGTTGATTTACCTCTTTAAGCCTTAGTTTCCTTAATTTGTTAAATGGGGAACTAAATGACCTCTAAAGTTACCTTCTAGCTCCAAATTCTACGATATTAAATGGAAAGAAAGGCATTGAAACACAATGTGGAAGGAGCAAAGGCATGCCTTGCCTCCTTCCAATTCGTCGGCCAAGAACTCATTCACACCTAAATTTAATTGTCAGCTACCACACTGCCCTTTCCTTTTAGGAAGTTGCAGATATAAATTTCATTTTATTATGTATGAATTATTATCAATTCCAAATCAGTTGAGTCCAAATTAGTGGGTTTAGTTTAATCTCATTTGAACTTCGTTGTATTTAAGACTAGATTTAAATAACAAATATATAGTTACTTGCGTATCCATTATTACCTAATTTGGAAAGCAATGCTATTTAATTTTTTTTTTAAATCACTTGTGAATTCACAGCTACCTCCATTTTTGTGTCTTATTCTAAGGTCCACATACCAGGTAGCTGTTATTTTATCAACTTGTAATGCCCCCTGCTGGCCCGGCATAATAATACAAAAGAGCAATTAACTCTTTGGTACGGTTTCATTCTTTGAATATACCTGAATGAAGCAGTGACTGGTTCAAAATCTCAGGTTGTATGTTTTGCCTTAAGGAAAGAATGAAGTCAAATATCTATAGGTGAGTCATTAAGCCTCTTAGAAGGGCAGCTAGGTGGCACAGTGGATTAAGCGCTGGCCCTGGATTCGGAAGGACCTGAGTTCAAATCCGACCTCAGACACTTGACACTTAATAGTTGTGTGGCCCTGGGCAAGCCACTTGACCCCCTCCCCCCAAAAAAAGATAGCCTCTTAGAAACATTGTATATTGCACTGATTTATGAACACTTGTAAAACTCAAAAGGCTATTTTTGACACTGTGGTTTATAATAGCAATATTTCTGATTAAAACCACAACTAAGCCAAATTTACTTGCATCAATAATAAGCAGGATTATGAGTTATTTGTTCCCTGGAATTTAATGACCCTAATTTGAGAATATACGCTAAAATAAGAAGTAGCATATAGAGTTCTAGACCTTCAGGCAGGAAGACCATTTTGTCATTCAACCTCTCTAAGCCTCAATTTCTCTATCTGTAAAGATGAAAATAATAATAGCAGTAGTACCAATAGCTGTAAGACGTGAGAGGAATAATGAAGATGTAGTTCTTTGTAAATCTTTAAAAGTCATATATAAATTTCAGTTATTATAATAGACACCTAAATGTATTTGGTTCTCTCAATGCTTCACCTTAATTAACACCTTAATTAACCCTTCAGATTAAATTAGGCACCTGTGGAAGCTTCATTGATTATCCAGACATCAGAGTGTTATCTAATATGTTACTATGTCATCAGACTAAAAATTATTTCAGTAAATAGTTAATGTAGATCCTTAAATCACAATGTCCAGAGGAAAAACTACTCCCCAGAAATATAGCTGTAGATAATTTCACTAACTCTTTTTTTGTGTGAGGCAATGAGGGTTAAGTGACTTGCCCAGGGTCACACAACTAGTAAGTGTCAAGTATCTGAGGCCAGATTTGATCTCAGGACCTCCTGAATCCATGACTGGTGCTTTATCCACTGTGCCACCTAGCTGCCCCGCACTAACTCTTTTATATCAGTATATGCAGTTTGATTTCATTCCTAGCAATTAATACTACCCAGAAATTGGAAGGGGCTACCTTGGAAAATAGTCCATTGGACTCCATCGCCAGAAACATCCAGGCCTACACTGGATGATATCTTCCTCAGGATTCTGTTAGAGGTACACTTGTATCAGGCAGGGGTTTGACATGAGTGACATCTGAGATTCTTGCCAACCTTTAGAGTCTATTATTCTTTCAAATCATAATATGCAATGTAGAAGCAGTATTGTAAGATGTTCAGCTGTGAATGACTTGGCTATTCTCAAGACCAACTCTGAAGAACTTATAATGAAAAATGAAATCCATCTCCAGAGAAAGAACTGATGGTTTCTGAATATGCACTGAAGCAATAAAAAAAAAATCGTAATGTGAATGTGAAAACTGTACCTTCCCTGGGTATCATAGATAATGTTGGGAAACCATAGATTTCCAATCATAGCCAATCAGCTAGATAGGCATCAGTGGCAAGCTGGCACAAAGGCATCATCTGAGCCTGGGGTGAAGAATCAATAGGCCCTACAGACTGAGGCCACCCTAAAAGATGATATTTCCATGTAGATAGTGGAGAGAGAGGAGAGGAAAATGAATAATGGCCATTTTTTGGCCCTTTCTGCCACATTTATGGTGAAACATCTGGATAACAGCAGGTGGAAAAAGAACAGGACTAATGCCCACTTCACGGGCTATGCAATGTCAAGTGTTTTTGCATATTTAATTGTTGTTCCTCAAATGGTATGATTCTATCTGCAATATCCCAGAAGCTGTTTCTAAAAAGTCAATTAAGACAGGAGTCAACTCCATATAATTTAAACACTTTGGTATTCTGTTGTAATGGATCAGAAAAGAACCATTTTAAGGCAAAGGAAAAAAAAGGAAAAATGAGAAAGGCAAGATTGGAGGGAGAGAGAGGAAGTAGGGAAGAAAGGAAGGAAAGAAGGAAGGAAGGAAAAATGGAGAAAGAAAGAATCCCATTTTTCAAAATCAATCACTGGTGAATTTGGTAGAAAATGACTCACAGACAGTATTTTCCCATCTCTAAAACATTCAGTTTGCTACAAAAGGTGCCCTCTGATGACATAGTCTTGAAAAAAAGATGCTAAGTACATTCAAGTAATGTAATAACCACTAGGGCAGACAACAATTTATTTGGGCATGAGTCACTTAACCAAGTAGCCTAGCTAGAACTTCAAGATGAATATTCAAATGAAACAAATCATTATTTTTACAACCTATATTTTAGAAACATTCAAAAGAATTAGTCCCAAACAACTTTGCTTGTGAGACTTTCACCACCTCTTTGTATTTAATAGGTTTACAGAAACACAATTCTCTCACTTGAAATCCTTAAGGTTGCCAGTGAGTACCTGCAACCACTTGGCATGTGGGAAAACTAAAGCATTCAGATATTCCTAACTTTCAGATGCCTGAGTTGTTTCACTCACTGCCCATACTTTACATGCATTAGAAGTTTGGATATATTTGTAGCCATAGAAAATATGCAATTCCATAGGATTTAGGGCTAGAGGAGATGTAAAAAGGCCATTGAGTCAAACCCCATTTTTATAGATAAAAAAACTGATAGTTACAGATACTAAAAGCCTTGCCCAAGATCGCATAACTAATATATGCCAGGGGCAGAATTTGAACCCAGGTCTTCCTGACTCCAGTTCCCACACTCTATGCCCACAGCAGCATGTAGTGTTTGTGTCGATTCCTTCCCTTGTTTTGAACTTAATGGAACATCTACAGTTCCATGCTGCTTGAAACAAACTATTAATTTATCTTTAAAATGAGAGCAATAGCTTGCTTAAAAAGACAGAGAGATGACAATTCGTAGTCCACTTATTGGATTTCATGTTGATTTCATCACAATTTCCACAAGCTCCTGCTTTGAGACTGGATAATGGATCATTTTTCCAACAGCAAAAAGTATCAAATGGGAGCTTTATGGTTTTTAAAACCAATAGCCAAGCTTTAGTACTCTTCTTTATGGCTCACCTGACACACGACCCAATCTTATCTCAGCTCTCTTTAGTAGTCAAAAAGCAATGTGCTAGTAAGAACACTGCGGAACAGAATATTGAATGGCTCAAGTATGCATCTAAAGAGGTCCCAATTTCAGAATAATTGTTTCTATTTTGTAACTGTATTACCAGAAGTACTTTCAGCAAAATCTAAATATATTACAAGAATATTCTTCTACATTTGGGGCAGAACCTTCTATCAAATGACTGGAAAGCATACCTATGATTCGTCTATTACAGGGTTTATTTTGTGGGAGATGAGTGTCTGCTCCTTTCTATCAAACCTGAGTGAGAGGTAGTCATTAAATGTTTCTACAAACAGGAATATTTATTGTTGGTACAATTTTTGTTGAAATCAGGTTTTATTCTGGAAATTAATGATTCAGCTAAGTGGCAGCTAAGGGGCAAATTGAATAGCAGGCTAGACTTAAAGTCAAGAAAACCTGAGTTCAAATCACTTTTATTCAGTGGTAAAATGAGGATAATAACCCTGCCTCATAGGGGTTCTGAGGATCAAATGAAATAACATGTAAAGTGCTTTATAATAACCTTAAAATACAATATAATTTCTAGTAAATAACAGAAGTAATATTATTATTATTATAATTATTGATATTTCTAAAAGAATTATGTATTTCACAAAGCCATTCTTATAAATCACCTGGATTAGGGACTCATTTCCCCTTTAAGAATACAAAGGTATTGAGGCAGACAATAAAATACTTGGGCGTCTACTGGCCAAGACGCAACCCAGGAACTATAAGAACACAATCACAAAACACTTTTCACACAAATAAATCAGATCTAAATAAGTGGAAAAATATCAATTGTTCAGGATTGGCTGAGCCAATATAATAAAAATGACAATTCTACTGAAATTAATTTACTTATTCAATGTCATACCAATCAGAACTACCTCAAAATTATTTTGTAGAGCTAGAAAAAAATAACAAAATTCATCTGGAAGAACAAAAGGTCAAGAATATCAAGGGAACTAATGAAAAAAATGCACAGGAAGTTGGGTTAGCTGTACCAAATCTGAAGCTTACTATAAAGTGGCAGTCATCAAAACTATTTGGTACTGGCTAAGAAATAGAGTGAGGATCAATGGAATAGGTTAGATGCTGGAGACACAGTAGTAAATGACTATAGTAATGTACTTTTGATAAACCCAAAGACTCCAGCTTCTGGGATAGGAATTCAGAAAAAACTGCTGGGAAAACTGGTAGTAACTAGGCATAGAAAACCAACCATCCTAACACCTTATACTAAAATAAGGTCAAAATGGGTACATGATTTTAGACATAGAGGTGATACCATAGGTAAATTAGGAGAGGAGAAATAGTTTAACCTCTCGATTTATGAAAAGGAGAACAGTTGATGACTAAACAAGAGATAAAGAATATTATGAAATGCAAAATGGATGATTTTGATTACATCTAAATAAAAAAGTTTATGTACAAACAGAAGCAAGGCATCCAGAATTAAAAAAGGAGGCAGAAAGCTAGGAACCATTTTATAGACAGTATTTCTGATAACAGGCCTCATTTCTAAAATATATCAGGAACTAAATCAAATTTAGGAGAATCCAAGCCATTCCCCAATTGAGGAAGGTTCAAAGGACATGAACAGGCAGTTTTCTGATGAAGAAATAAAAGCTATCTATTGCCATATGAACAAAATCCTCTAAATCACTATTGATTGACCTGATGGTATCTGAATATAGATTGAAGTAATAATTTTTTTGTTATTTCCTCTTTCTAAAGTTATTTTGTCTGTTTTTCTTTCACACCTGACTAATGTAGAGATGTTTTACATGACTACACATGTATAACCTATATTGAATTGCTTAGGGAGTTCTTAGGAGGAATGGGGAGGGGAGAGAGGAAGAAAAATTTGGAACACAAAATTTATTTAAAAAATCAATGTGAAAAATTTGTTTTTTACATGTAACTTGGGGAAATTCTAAATAAATACATTTATTGTTAAAAAAATAACATCAAGGTATTAATGATCTAGTTGCTAAGAGGTAAAAAAGACTTCTTTCCACCCCACCCCCCCCCTCCTAGTTACCTTCTCTTCATCTAGGTGCATATTTTGATTTTAAAAAGAGAAAGGAATGGGAAGTACAAATACACTAAATTACACCTTCGCACTAAATATCCAATAAGTCACATTATATACTGTTAATGGCTAAAATTCTAGCTATTCTGTCTAAAATATCTAATGAGTGGTCACCAAATAAATTATAAGCTTCAGCAAGAGTTAGGCTTTTAAGCATTTATTAAGGAGAATAAGAATTTGATAGAGGAGAGAGAGAAAGGCCTGGAATTCCTATCTATTAAAGGGAGAGCGCATTTCTAGCTCCCTTCTCTGCCAGAGTCCTCAGAAAGAGGGACTGAGACAGAGTGCTAGTCCCTTCCTTCTTCCTCTCACTAGCCAAGTCATTTCCTGACGTCAAAGAAAGACTCCTGGTCTTGCCCTCAAAGACCTTAGCTTCACGGGCGGAACTCTTCTACTGTAAGTCTGCCAGCAGGTGGATCATTCCAATCGTTACAATACATAACCATAGGTATAATTAGGGCAATGTGATCAGTGTTATGAGTCCAGAACTGAGAAGGTGCTGACAATACACCTATTACTTCACTAAGTAGGAATAAGTTAGCTAGTACCTAGTTAGTAATAACGATTCATTTAAATAAGGGCACTAGCAGATGGTGAATATCTAAGGTGAACCCACAATGTCCTAGTTTTTTCCTTCTCTCTCATCTGTCAATGACCTCCCTAGCAGCAGTCTCATTGTATCCTCTAGTTTCTTGCCTCTCTCCCAAAAAGGCATATCCCAAGGTTTCTACTTACATCACCATAATTTCTCCAAAGTCTCTCTTCCCACTCACTGAATTTATCTTTGGAAGTTGATATGCATTAATCTTTCATACTGTTTTCCCCTAGCCCGTGTTTTATAGAACTTTCCACAATGCCAGAATTGCTACTTATAGCAGTGTATATGACTGATTGCTATGTAATATAATGGGGGTTAATTCTAGAATTCCTAGAAGAATGGAAAGGAAATGGAGAAGAAGAGGTATCGTTTATTGGAGGTGAACAGGAAAACTTTTCCAATAATACATTTGACCAGATATACAAGTCTCCCACTTTTGTTTCTTTTGTGATATAGGTCTTGTTCTCAGAAGAAAGTATATGATTCTTTGTCCTTTGGCGTCTGCCAGGAGATTCCTTTGTAAAGATTTCAGACTGCAAAAGCTAAGAATCTGGGAAGATTATTAGTTCCAAATCTCATGTGTGAACATAAGGTATAGCCTTATAGTCCTACATTTCTATGTAAAATACATTTTTCTCTTGTGATTTTCTGGTGATATGCTAAGGAAGAGGCATAGCCTGAATCCATTTGAAACTCAATAGATCATTTATACCAAGCTGAAAAAAAAAAAAAAAAGATTGCTTTGTGCACTACTTTTATCTATGATATCTAATATTATAGAACCTTAGAAAAGTACTCAAATTCCTATCCAGAAGTCCCCAAGAGAAATCTAGATAAGCTCAATTCATAAAAAAAAAAGAAAGGATTAAATATATTAAGAAAAGCATTGGCAAAACATTCTAAAGTTTATTCCTAGTAGGAAATATTACTCTTGTAGAAATGAAACTCATTTTATTGAGCAAAGCTCCCCATAAGTTACCCAGATATCAGAGTGAGATAAATGTCTTTTAAGAAATACAATCTTGGGGTCAGCTAGATGGCATAGTGGATAAAGCACCGGCCCTGGATTCAGGAGAACCTGAGTTCAAATCTGGACTCAGACACTTGACACTTACTACCTGTGTGACCCTGGGCAAGTCACTTAACACTCATTGCCCCACCAAAATAAACAAACAAACAAACAGAAGTAATACAGTTCTCTTTTAATTTGCTAGTTGGTTGAGGGCTGGTATAGTAGCAATTCTTGTCAGTAATCTTTTTTTCCTTCCTTTCTGGATCACTTTTTTTTTTTTAAGTGAGGCAATTGGGGTTAAGTGACTTGCCCAGGGTCACACAGCTAGTAAGTGTGTGTTAAGTGTCTGAGGCCGGATTTGAACTCAGGTACTCCTGACTCCAGGGCCGGTGCTCTATCCACTGCGCCACCTAGCTGCCCCTCTGGATCACTTTTAATCCACAAGATCCCTAAAATGAGGGGATGAGGGAAGAATCACTCTCCAGTCTATGGCTGGTTTTTCACACGCAAAAACTACAGTCCTGGTCAATGATGCTTCCAAGTGTTCACAGTTCTGGTGTGCTGAAGGCCAGCACCTGGACAAGTACAAGTAGAAATTATCGCAATTCCAGCCATAACAACCTTGAGTAGTATGAAAACTCCTTGAAAGCAGGGACTACTTTTTCTCATTATCTTTGTATTACCAGTGCTAATGCAAAAACTTTCTTTTAAAAATGCTAATTGATCAGGCCAGATTTTATTGAAATTTATCAAAGGCCTTTCATGGAGCATTAAAAAAAATTTGTCAGAAAGATTCTTTGCTAGTAAGAAAAAAAAAAAAGATTCTGGCACTAGGAAATAGTGGATGGACCAGAAAGGAAAATTTTCTACTATTCTATACATAGAGACTTATTGATAAAAGGTACTTTGGAGATCATAGAGTTCAACATGCTATCCATTCAAGAAAACTTAAAAGACATTTCTGCAATATTCTTGGATAATGTCATTTAAATACCTCTTTAATTGTGATCTCCTGACTTCTCCAAACAACCTTTTCCATTTTTGAACGGCTCTAGCTGGTGGGAATTTCTTTTTTTTTCACTGAGCTAGAATCTGACTTATAAGAGTATGAGAAAGATGCATTGCTAGCATTCTCTATATATATGAAGGGAAGGATTAATGAGTATAACCTATATGAGTGAAATTCTACCAAAAATTAGCAGAATAAGTGGATTGAGACAAGGAATCACTTCTTTCTACTCAAACTACTCTTTAATTTTCTTCTGTTACTCTTATCTCACTCCCTTCCCTTTCTATTCCCTCTATTAAAGAGACAAAATCTCTCATGCTCCCATGTTGCATGGCTTCGGTCAGAAAGAAATTAAGTTAGTTCTTTGTCTTTAGTTCTGACATAAAATCTATATTTCAGCTTCCTTTTTGAGAAACACTTATTATCTATCATTAGTTTTAGTTTAGGATGTATAATTATGAACTTTACTCTCTACAGATTTTACTTGTAATATCGCCTATTCTGCAATGTTTATGTGGTACATAAAAGGAGGGTTAGGATTGTTTTTATTTTTTCCTTTACATTGCATTATTCTTTCAACTTTATTTTTAAATGCATGTTATAGTGTTGTGTAATGCATAGAGTCCTGGGCTTTGAGTTAGGGAAAAAAAGTTAGATTCAAATTGCAAGTCTGTCATTTACTATGTGACCATAGACAAATAATTTAACCTCTATGTGCCTCAGGCAATCTCTTAAGGGTTACTGACTAATTTATACATGTGGTGTGATCTGCATGATGAGATAGAATGGAACATCAATTTTACACACTGATGAAACCACAGATTATTCATACATATATAGTTAGATGAAATAACTATTTCAGTTTTCACTGAAAAGATAAGATCTTTAGCACAATGAATTGTTTCTTCCTTTATAAGTTGATATAAGTCATTTGCACAAGAACACAACCATTTCTTTGTTTAGGTCATAATAAAATATCCATCATTTGAAAAGACATCTTGAATTTTTGGTCTTTTGAACTATTTTCAGCTTGCATAGTATAAAGAGCTCAGCATAATTTTTAAAAAATGTTTGGTGTTTCTTAAACAAAGATGATGCTGCAGATAGAGCATCAGTGCATCAGTCTTGTTGAAATTAGAAGTGGCTCCTAAGATGTCCACAATATAATTTCCTATACATGACATTCCATCTCTCTCACTCTGTCTCTCTGGACAGATTGTCCCCCACACCTGGAATTCTCTCCTTTACCACCTTCACCTCTTAGAACCCCATTTCCTTTTAGGCTCAGCTCAAGTACCACAACCCTCCAGGGAGTACAATTTGCATAATGTGAATTTATGTAAAGTAAGAACTGTCATATCACATGAAGCCTTTACTTATTCTCCCAGTTGTTAGTGCTCCTCCCTAAAAAAATATTTATTCACTTTTGTACACATTTTATTTATTTGAGTAAATTTCCCCATCTCTAAAAGTTTTAAATCAGATGTCTCATAGAAACACAAGATACATACAGGTGCATAGTTTTATGCATGTATCTCCCATTAGAATGTGAGCTCCTTAGGGCAGGGATGATGTAATATCCCCAGTGTTTAGCATTTTATTAAAAGTTTAATGAAAAAAATTTAATGAACACATGTTGACTGACTAATTTGGTGACAGACTGAATGAGGATGGTAGTGGAGTGAGTAAAGAGAAGTATTATATGTGGAAAAAATGGAAATCCTATGATTCGGCACTAACTTCATATGTGTGGGAGAGTAAGGAGACAAGGATGACACCAAGGCCACAAACTTGAGTGACTGGAAGGGTGGTAGTGGTAGTATCTTCAACAGTAAATATGGAAGTTCAGAAAAGGAATACAGAGTAGGAAAGTGGCAATGATAAATTCTATTTTAGACTTAATAACTTTGAGATGCCTACAGAACATCAAATATCCAATAGGTAGATAGTGATGCAGGAGCTGAAAGAGAAACTAGGAGTATGCATATGTGTATGTTTGTCTATGTATATACACATGCATGTGTGTATGTGTATATGCACATATACATATACAGGTACATACATGTAAATAATTGGCAAGAGATGACTATTGAACTTATGGAACTGATGAGATCATCAAGTGAATACAGATTTTTTTAAAAAGAAGGCCCAGGAAACAAGCCTTGGAGATACCTATAATTAGTGGCTGTGATGTGTATGAGGATTGATCAAGGAAGATTAAAAAACAGTCAGACAAATAGTAGGAGAACCAAGAAAGAGCAGAATGACCAAAAAAAAAAAACAGGAAAAGAATGAGTATATAGATGGTGATAAATAGTGTTCAATGCTACAAGGACACAAAACAGGAACCTTGAACAATCCACTCAGATTCCTTTAAGGCCACAAGTGAGTTATTTTACTTTTTTTAAACTTTTTTTTTTTTTGTGAGCCAATTGGGGTTAAGTGACTTGCCCAGGGTCACACAGCTGGTAAGTATCTTACTTTAAATCCTCAGACTTGAGATGATTCTTTGTCAGAGTTACTTTGCTCAGCCCTAAAGACATTTTAACTTTCTGGAAATGAAAGCAAACATGATGAACTTCTGGATCACCAGTTTTTTAGGCTTTAAAAATTATAAACAAAATCAACTGTGGCATCAGAAGGGGGATTACTAATTTCACTCATTTTTCCATGAAGTTCACATATGATTTTCTAAGGAGAAAGAGAAAGGAGCTGGAAGAGTATCAGTTGTTTAAGCCTCATTATGAATCAAAAAGTTGAACAGAACCCCAGAAGTCTGTTTTCTGTATCTGGCAAGAGTCTCTATCTCTCTTCAGGAGATGTCACAAAAAGAAATGAAACCCAGAAAAGCTTAGTCTTTGGAAAAGATGAATGATGCTTTACCAAAGAATGGTTCCTAAGTAGATTAAAATGGAGCTCTGGTTGTGTATGTAATACACCTCCTCTTGGTACACTGCCAAGCCTTGGTTGCCTCACTTGATATCTTGAGCATGGCATAGAGAAAAAAACAATCCTTCCAGCTGAAATATAACTTAGATCTGAACAGCTAAAAATTTCAGGACTGAAATGTAGAAATAAATATGGACAGAGTCCAAGGTCTTGCAGTTCTTCCCATTCCCTCTGGGAAGGATATTATCATTTGTTATTCTGGCATTGTGTTCAGCATGCTTTCATCTGCAAAGGTTCTCAGTTCTTTGCAGCAAACCAAAACACTGATTTGTTTCTGAGTGGTGTTTAATTGGATGAAAGATGCCTTCCATTTATAATAATGGTTTTAGCTGACATGTATAGAATCACCATGATCATTGAGGTAAATTGAGATAGAGAGCTTTCCTTGAAACCAAGAAAACCTTGGATCAAGTCTCACATCTGACACATAGGCTGTGTGACTCTAGGCAGGTCACTTAGCTTTTCTGCTCTCTAGGCAATAAGATCACATGGAGGAAGGACTAAAATGGATCTATATATGTCCCCTTTTCTCCTCTGATGCTTCTACTATCCTTATGGAGACCCTTTTCATCTCACACTTGGACTGTTGGAGGAGCCTTCTGGTGCATCTGCATGCTTCAAATCTCTCCTCACTCCAGTCCTTCCTCCCACTGACCTGTCAAAGTGATCTTCCAAAGGCCCAATTCTGACCATGTCACTCAATAAACTGCAGTGGCTCCTTATCACCTCCAGTCCTGTCCAACACTCTATGCATTTCAACAGTGTGATGATGTAATCTTTCCTAGCAACCTGTGGAACTGAAATCTAATCATAACTAGAGTTTAAAATTTCATCCAATGCCAAGACAATTCAAATAAAATGCTGTAATCTACTCTTTGGTTTTTTTTGCAGGGCCATGAGGGTCAAGTGACTTGCCCAGGGTCACACAGGTAGCGTCAAGTGTCAAGCGTCTGAGGTCAGTTTTGAACTCAGGTCCTCCTGAATCCAGGGCTGGTGCTTTATCCGCTGTGCCACCTAGCTTCCCCCTATAATCTACTCTTGTCCCCTGCACCATCATCCCCTCCTTTCCAAACCTAATACAACCTTCTTCCTAATATGAATGGCACTGACAAGACACTTTAATGGATACATTGACTTCTTGTGCCACCTTATCTGGCTTTAGTACTAAGGCCATGTCTTGCTGATTACCAAAACCTGGAGCCATCTATTCAAAGATTTACTTGGAATCTCAAAATTTTAGGACTGGTTAGGAGCTTCCATTTTTAGCTCAACCTCTCACCTAATACAAAATCAATTTCTATAAGTACTCCTTTAAGCCTGAAAGCCCAGGACCACATAAGAAAGCACAGGGCATAATAATACCTAATAGCTAGTATTTATATAGCATTTTAAGATTTGCAAAGCACTTTACAAACTTCTCTCATTTGATTCTCACAACAACCCTCTGAAGCAGATGCTATTATTATTCTCATTTTGAAGATAAAGAAAATGAGGTTGAGAGCTGTTAAGAGATATTAAGTAACAGGATAACAGAGAGTAAGTATCTGGCACTAGCCATCCATTGTTTTGCTTTGTTTTGTTTTGTTTTTAATTCTATTTTTTTGCAGGGCAATGAGGGTTAAGTGACTTGCCCAGGGTCACAGAGCTAGTAAGTGTCAAGTGTCTGAGGCTGGATTTGAACTCAGGTCCTCCTGAATCCAGGGCCAGTGCTTTATCCACTGGACCCCCTAGCTGCCCCCTAGCCACCCCCTATCCATCCATTGTTGAACAACTCTGAGTATTAAACAGCTCTTCAATAGGTTGAGTCAAAAATCTGCCTCCCTGGCACCTCTTCCACTGAGTAGATTCATTTCTGCCTTCTAGAATTATACAGAACAATTGTACTCACTCTTCCATGGGGTCTGGAATTCTGAAATTAGTTTCTCTAACCACAACCTCCTAATCTTTAGTTTTTCTTCTGCCTCGCTGTCCTAAACCCATTTATTCTCCCCATGACCATGGGTTCCTCCACCCTATCTATCACTCCTGCTTGTTCTCCCAATCTATCACATATGCTATCCTTTTTCTATAATCTTTTCACATTCCCGAACTTTTGGTTGACTATTCCAACTGTAAACTATCCATTACCTTTGATTCTCAACCCCTCATCCTCTCTCACCCCCAATTCAATCAGTTGCTAAAATTTTATCATTTGTATCTTTACAACAGCTCATAAAAATCACCATTCTCCTTTGACATAGCTCATACCTTTGTCCAGGACTTTCTTACTTCTTGCCTAAACTACTGAAATAAAATTTCTCTTGGTCTCCCATTAGGGAGACCCCATTCTAATCCACCACCAACTCAAAAGCCAATGAAATATTCCTAAAGCGCCCTCCTAGTCATATCACTCTCTCTCTCTCTCTCTCACACACACACACACACACACACACACACACACACACACACACACTCAATACTCAATAAACTCCAGTGGTTCCTTATTCCCCTCCAGGATCAAATATAATCATCTGGCTTTTTTTGTGTTTGTGTGAAGGACAATGAGGGTTAAGTTACTTGCCCAGGGTCACACAGCTAGTCAAGTGTCTAAGGCTGTATTTGAACTCAGGTCCTCCTGAATCTAGGGCCAGTGATCTATCCACTGCACCACCTAGCTTCCCCCTCTCTGATTGGCTTTTAAAACCCTTTACCACCTGGACCTTTCTAACCTTTGCTTAGACCTTAGCCTAAGACTTTAGATTTTACTCACATCCACATATTCTATGATACAATGAAACAAAAACACTGGCCTCCTTAACCACTTCATGCGTTTTCACTGGATGTTCCCAAATCTGAAAGTATTTTCCTCTTCTTTTCTAACTCCTAGCTTCTCTGGCTTCTTTTAAATCTCAGCTCAGATCTCATCTTCTTCAAAAGATGTTTCCCAAGCTCCTTTGAAGGTAGTTCCTTTCCTCTGAGACTATTTCCAATTTACCTGGTAAATATCTGACATGTAAATAGTTATTTGCAAGTTCTTTCACCCCATTACACTGAGTTCCTTGAAAGCTGGAATTTTTTTTTGCCTTCATTTGTATACTCATTTCTTAGCACAATGCTTGGCACATAGTTAGTGCTTTATAGTTGCTTCTTGCCTTGCCTTGTCTCTTTATTATATTGGCAATAACACCTTGGCAAACCTTAGCCCTGTTACCTCCTCCCCCTGCCTTTTTCTGTCCTACTCATGAAGGACACTCCTGGAGAAACTCATATAACCATGCTAAATGAATCTGCTAAAAAAAAATGCATTTTATTCTCTCATTTGTGCCCACTACTACATGACAAAACTTTTATTCTTCCCTGACTGACACTATTACAGCTTCCATAGTAACCATTTCAGACCTCCTCTTTCCTCAGACTTGCTATACCACCTCCTTCCTCCCTTCCTCACAACAGATCCCCTAGCATCCTATAACCCTTTTCTGAGAAAATGGAATCTATCCATCATGCAGTTCCACATCCTCCCTCCTCCACATCACATATCTTTTTTTCATCAATTCCCACCTTCTCCTTTGCTACCATCTATGGAGAAGATATGAGGGTTTTCTCTACCTATCCATTTGTGTACTTGATCTTATACTTTTCCTTGTTATCTCATCTCTTCCCTGTCCTTCCCTCATCCTCAGTATCCCTTTGTCTAATAGCTTTTTCATTGCCTCATATAAACATCCTCAGGGCTTCCTGATCCTTGACTTTCAAGTTTTCATCCTAGAATCAGGAAGACCTGAATTCAAATCAGACCTCAGACCCTTACTAGCTGTGTGACCCTGGGCAAGTCATTTAACCTCTGTTTCAGTTTCTTCAACTGTAAAATAAAAATAACAATAGCACCTACCTTGCAGGCTATTGTTGTGAGGATTAAATGATATAATATTTATAAACCACTTAGCACAGTGTCTAACATTAGGTAGGTACTCTATAAATGTTGAGTTGTTCCCTTCCCATCATTACCTTCCAACCCAGTAAGTGTGGGTATGCTCCCAGACTCTATTTAGGATTCTCTTCTTCTTGGCACATTCTCCATCAATGAGCTCTCCATCAAACATCAATATGCTTCTAAGAGCTCCATTGTCAGTACTATGACAGCCTAATCTCTCTCCTGAATTCTAGTCCCATATTAGTAGTAAACAAGGGCCAGGTATATAGCCCTTTTTCATAATGGACCTTTGATTTCATGGGTATAAGGACATTCCAGTGATTTCCCTACCAATGCAGATCAGAGCCTGATTGGTGCCACCTAGCTGAGACTTAATTTTCAAAGCTGGGGAGATCAGCACATAGTGGAGAGGAATGCTAACTATATTGTCTTCCACTTCTTTAGTCTATATAGCCATGGTTCTGGATTAAATTATAAATAGTATAATTATAATTAACTATTATAATATAATAATTAATTATTATAATTTAATATTCTGTGTTAAATTATAAGTGCTTGAGAAATATGGCTTAATGACTTGAATAAAATATACTAAACCTGGAAAGATTCCTCATCCAGTTGAGATACTGGTTTCTTTAAAAGTCTAAAAAATGTTTTTATCCTGTCCTAATCTGGCAAGATCCCAGTGCCTATACAGTTGGTTAGGAGAAGTAGGTGCTCATTCTCATAGCTTTTGCCTCCGTTAGGGTTAGGGGAAAAGGTATGTGCCTAGAAACAAAAATGTGGGGGATGGTGATGGAAAAGGGGCAATTGCTACAGGGCAGTAATAAGAACCTGGTAGAGACCTTCATTTATGGGTGAAGCATAGGGACATTGCTGTAGGGAGGATATACCACTGGCCCACTTTAACATTACTGTCCTGAGTGAAAGCTCAATTTGCCCTATATTTCTTTTTTTTTAATATTATTTTCATTTTATTTAGAATTTTCCTCAAGTTACATGCAAAAAAATTAAAAAACATTTTTTCACATTGATTTTTTAAAACTTTGTGTTCTAAATTTTTTTTCTCCCTCCCTCCTCAACACTCCATAAGAAGTCAAGCAAATCAATATAAGTCATACATGTGCAGTTATGCAAAACGTCTTCATTTTAGTCAGGTTGTGAAAGAAAATATACAAAATAACTTTAGAAAGAGGAGCTAACAAATAAAATTATACTTCAATCTATATTCAGATACTATCAAATCTTCCTCTGTTGATGTTTGCATTTTTCATATATCCTTCTGATAGCATCCTGCTCTTCATTTCTTTCACAATTACTATTTCTAACTGTATTACCCTCCATCTTATTTCACTCTATTTTCTATCTTACTTCACACTATCCCTCCTCAGAAGTGTTTTGCTTCTTACTGACTCCTCCCCCAATCTGCTCCTCCTTCCTTCACCTCCTCCCCATCTCCTTCCCCTCCCACTTTCCCTGAGGGCAAAACACATTACTATACCCACTTCAGTGTGTATGTTATTCTGCCTTTGAGCCAATTATGATAAGAGTAAGGTTCACTCATTCCCCCACCCCTTTCCTATCTTCCCCTCTACTCTATAAGCTTTTTCTTGTTTCTTTTATGTGACCTACTTTTCCCAAGTCCACTTTTCCCTTTCCCTTTCTTCCAGTACATTCCTCTTACCCCTTAACTTTATTTCAAAAATGTCATCATGGGTCAGCTAGGTGACATAATGGACAAAGCACCAGCCCTGGACCCAGGAGGGCCCAAGCCAAAATCCAGCCCCAAATATAAGCCACCCCACCTTGCCTGCACCACAAAAAGGGGTGGGGGAGATAAACAAAAAATAAATGCTTTATAGATATCATTACTTCATATTCAATTCACACCTGTGCCCTCTGTCTAAGTATATTGCTTTCGGCTACCCTAATACTGGGAAAGTTCTTATGAGTTAGAAATATTATCTTACCATGTAGGAATGTAAACAGTTTAACCTTTTAATATCCCTCATGATTTCCTTTTCCTTTATACCTTTTTATGCTTCTCTAGCATCTTATATTTGAAAGTCAAATTTTCTATTCATTTCATGTCTTTTCATCACAAATGCCTGGAAATCCTCTTTTTCATTGAAGTCCCATTTTTTCCTCTGAAAGATTATACAAGTTTTGCTGGGTAGGTGATTCTTATCTATAGTCTGAGTTCCTTTGCCCTGCAGAATATCATGTTCCATGCCCTCTGGTCCTTTAATGTAGATGCTGCTAGATCTTGTGTTATCCTTACTGTAGTTCCACAGTATTTGATATTGCTGCTTGCAATATCTTCTCCTTGACCTAGAATCTCTGGAATTTGGCTATAATATTCTTGGAAGTTTTCCCTTTGGGATCTCTTTCTGGAGGTGATGGGTGGATTCTTTCAATTTCTATTTTATCTTCTGATTCTAGAATATCAGGGAAATTTTCCCTGACAATATTTGGAAGATGATATCTAAACTCTTATTTTGATCATGGCTTTCAGGTAGACCAATAATTTTCAAATTATCTCTCCTGGATCTACTTTCCAGGTCAGCTATTTTTCAAAGGAGATATTTCATATTGCCCTCTATTTTTCTTTGATTCATTTGGATTTGCTTTACTGTGTCTTGCTTTCTCATAAAGTCACTAACTTCCATTTGTTCACTCCTAATTCTTAGGCAATTATTTTCTTCAGAGAGCTTTTTTATCTCCTTTTCCATTTGTCTTTTCAAGCTGTTGACTTTTTTCTCATGACTCTCCTGCATTGCCCTCCTTTCTCTTTCCATTCTTTCCTCCACCTTTCTAAATCTTCCTTCTATCTCTCCTACTTTCTCTTCAAAGTCCCTTTTGAGCACTTCTATGGCCTGAGACCAATTCCTATTTTTCTTGGAAGCTTTGGATGCTGGAGCTTTGACTTTGTTATTATCTTCTTTTGAGGGTGTATTCTGGTATACTTTTCCCCCCAAAAAAGCTCTCTATAGTCTGCTGTTTTCTTTTCCTACTCATCTCGACCAGAAGCAGATGTCTGATTAAAATCTGATTCTCTATGGTTGGAAGCTTGGCATTCCTGTACCCCTCCACCACTGGGCTGCCACCACTTGATTCAGCCCACTGGATCAGAACCTGGGTGCTTTGTCCCAACTCCAGCAAAGACTGCAGTCACTACACCCCGGCCAACCTCAGAACCCCCTCACCAGTGCCCGAGTCAAGCCTCAGAAGAAGCCACTAGCACCGAAGATTCCCAAGGCGCTGGAGGTGTGGTGTATTCTGGGCTGGGTCCACACTGCATCTTACACTCACTCTCAGCCCAAACAGCCGGTGATACCAGTTGCCATCTTTGGTTGGAAAATAGTCTCACTCTGTTCTTATGTGGGTTAGGCTGCTCTGGAAGTTGTTTTATGACATTATTTTGGAGTGTTTGGATGGGTTTGTTGAGAACTTGGGAGAGTCACAGGCTTTCCTCCACCATCTTGTCCCCACCCCCATATTTCTTATATCCTTCATCACCAAAGCTAGAAAAGTTTTACACTGGATTATCACATATGAATTGATTGCTCAATTGAAGTCCTTCTAATTCCTTCAATTTGAATTAATAATTAATGGTGCCAATTAAGTCAGTTGTACACCTTGTAAAACAACTTCATAAAAATGAATGAAGAATAAGAACCTGCTATGAGAAAATGTTACTGACCTTTTAGGGTAGCCAATGAGGATAGCTTGGGACCCAGACACTTAACCTAAGCATATTGATTAAACAAGGGCTCTCAGATTCACTCAATCACACCCTAAACAGTGTCATAAATTCCTATGTGGTAATTTCTTCAAGTACTCATTTTTCCTAGGTCATAACTGCATCATTCTGCAGGTAAGGTATTGAGGGGTATAGGGAACATTGGAATCTTTATCCCTGTGTACATGGATACAGGGTTTGTTTCAGAGGTCCAGTAAAGTCATGCATTCCCATGACCTGTCCCAAATCCCAACCACTTCCTTAACTTGACCTTCTGAACCCCTCCTCTGACCTACTCTTAGGGTATTTTCATTTAGGAAAAGCCTTAACTAGCAAATAGAATGAGCTTTGGGGTAAACAGCTTGAAATGTGCCCTTAAGTCATCTTTTAAAACAAAATTTAAAAAAAAACAAAACCCTTCCACCTCATCTCTGCCTCTTGGCTTCCCTGGTTTCCTTTAAGTCCCAAATAAAATTGCATCTTCAGGGAGCCTTTTCCAAGCTCTCTTAATTCTAGTATCTTCCCTCTTTAATAACTTTCTATTAGTCAGCATATAGCTTGCTTTGTTTATATTTATTTGTTTGTTGTCTACTTGAGGGCAGGGACTTTCTTTTGCCTCATTTTGTATTCCCAGTGTTTAGCACAAGGCCTGGCACTTAGTACAAAATTAATGAATATTTCTTGACTACAGATATCAAATATGGGTGAGGGGTGGGAAGAAAGAGGCTTAGATACTATAAGCCTATTACTGAGGATCCCGATACAGAATAAGGATGAGGGAGAGCCAGGAAGGTAATAGAAAAGGCTAAAAAAGTAGTGAGTGAAAACCATTTAGTATGTTTCTTTTCTTTTTTTTTGTGGGTCAGTGAGGTTTAAAAGACTTGCCCAGGGTCACACAACTAGTAAGTGTCAAGTGTGTGAGGCCAGATTTGAACTCAGGTCCTCCTGAATCCAGGACCAGTGCTTTATCCACCACACCACCTAGCTGCCCCAGTATGTTTCTCTATTTAATTATTCATTCCAACTAAGTTCTAAATTTAGTTGTTTCTATAAGGATCCTTAAGTGTTGTTAGCACCTTCTAAATTGATGCCCTAAAAGAGAGTGCCCTTCATGTGGCCTTAATTATACTTCTGCCACTTGGAGATAGCCTCAGTATACCATATTCTTTTTTTTTTCAAGGCAATGAGAGTTAAGTGACTAGCTCAGGGTCACACAGCTAGGAAGTGCCAAGTGTCTGAGGCCAGATTTGAACTCAGGTCCTCCTGAATTTAGGGTCAATGCTTTATCCACTGCACCACCTAGCTGCCCTAGTATACCATATTCTTAAAATCTCTAGTCCATTCTCATTAGCCAAGTCACAGCTGACCATTCAATAGGATCTTACATTATTCAAAATACCCAGCTGGCACTGAGGTGGGCATAATATATACCATTTCTATCATCCACTAAGGTTAAGTGGGATACAGTCTCACGCTTTAATAATACTCAGCAAAATGGTCTGTGGTTGAACCTAATAGAAAAGCTTATTGAGAGAAATTCTTAAAGAAAATCTGCCTAGGAAATATTTTTAAAAGATTTAAATTTGAATTGCAAATCTGATCTTTTTCTATCTCCCTGTTGACTCTTTAATCTTCATTCCTTCTCCTTAGAGTTTAGCTCTCTTCTCCAGGAACATATCCCCTTTCATGTTAATGCAATAATTTTCTTTTCAGTTTCTTCTATTTGTTCTGAAAACATAGTTATAAATTTCTGAGAAAGTAAATAATGGCCTATCCCATTTTTTTTTACTTCTTTCTGGTCTGAGACATTTTAAATGAATTGAAAAGAGTGATGAGTCTGAAAAAGAACAGCATATACACATAAATATAGGGCATCGATAAAGTTAGAACTGAAGAGGAACTGAGAAAAGCAGCCAATGGTCAACCTATCACTAGATTTTAATGTCCTCATTTTGCAATTCTTTGAGGAACAGAATTTCTTTAAAATATTTTTTGAAGAGCTTTCCCCTCAGGGATAACTCAGGCTCTTGGTTACTAGGACTAAGTTAGGCTAGATCTGCAAAAGGGCAAGATTTGGGAATGTGAAAAATTGGATCATACCTATTATTTGGCATCTTGTGGCCTCTCTTCCCACCCCAACACCACCTCTACCCAGACAAAACAAAGCAACAACAATTTGACTGATCTCAATCCCTTTTTGTTCTTTCAATGTACTCAATAAGTTGTGGCCCAGAGGGCTTACACAGGGTGTAATTTGGGACCCTTTAAGAAATTATATTGGGGGCAGCTAGGTGGCGCAATGGATAAAGCACAGGTCCTGAATTCAGGAGGATCTGAGTTCAAATCTGGCCTCAGACACTGGACACTTACTAGCTGTGTGACCCTGGGCAAGTCACTTAATAGCCTCACCAAAAAAAAAAAAAAAAAGAAAAAGAAAAAGAAAAGAAAAGAAATTATATTGGGGCAGATTATTTTAGATTTAACATAGGAACTTGCTCTAGGGGTGAGAAGCAGGAAGAGTCTGCAAAACTGCAAACATTAACTTCTATCCCTGATGCCTCTAGACCCTAGCTTCTTAAACTGGATCGCAAACCCATATGGGGTCACATAACTGAATTTGAGGGGTTGCAAAAAAATTTGGCAACAATAAAATGTTATGCATACCTATTTTATATACTTATATACCCTGGGTCATGTAAAAATTTCTTGAATGAAAAGGGGACAAGAGTGGAAAAATCTTAAGAAGCCCCAATCTAGACTCTCTACTGTCAAACTCATTAACTCTTTTTTTATAAGCCCAGCACAAATGGATGGATGGCTCTTGATTCTAAATAGCCTAAACCAACCAAATCATTTATTTTAATGAAGCATAAATAAGTAGACAAGTACCCAGGACCAGAATAAATCCTCAGTTATCTCTATAAGGCATTAAAGGAGCATGACCACAACCTAGAGCAATATAATCAATTTCCCAAATGAAGGCTTACCTCCATCAAAGCCTATTTTATTAGCAGGGACATTCAGTAACTTATCAAGTTGATTAGGCTCCGCTGATCATCCTGTTCAACTAAAATCAGTCAGTGTACAGACAAAAGCAAAGGATAAGGAAGAGGATAGCAGGAAAGAGATCAGTCTGAGACCCTGAGGGTGAATGGAGGCCTGAATTTTGACAATGAAAAGTTGAACATTGTCTAGACGGCATTGTCTAGTGATCTGCCTATCCCTCCAACTGCAGCTCCCCGCCCCCCAACGCCATCCCCTCAAAAAAGTAGCATCTGATGAAAGGACATTCAAATCTCCATGTACTTCCTGGTCCAACATATTTCATGCTTCCTCTATTCAGGCCATTCCCCTTCTCCCCACCAGTAACCTGGACTCCTTCCTTGGGTCACTCAGATCTAGTAGGTTTGGGGTGAATTTTTGTTTTGCTTTGTTTCTGTGGGGTTTTGCCTCACCTTTATGGTTACCAGATGCCCCGCCCCCAACCAGAAACTCCCTGACCTGATGCACACATCTCTACCCCCTCTGCTTTCTTGCTTCTCTTCCCCTATTAAAAGGTAAGCTTCTTCAGAATAGGATTGTCCTGTTTGCTTGTGTAACGATTGGAATGATGCCACCTGCTGGAGACTTACTGTAGGAAAGCTCCACCATGAGGAGAAGGCCTCTGAGGGCAAGACCATTCAGCTTTTCTTTGGCATCGGGAAGTTATGTTTGCTTGTGGGAGGAAGAGAAGGCGAGGCTGACGCTCTGCCTCTCTTTCCTCAGGACTCTGGTGGAGAAGAGAGCTAGAAATGTGCTCTCCCTTTGATAGATAGATGAATCTAGGCCTTTCTCTTTCTTTTCACCAAATTCTTATTCTCCTTAATAAATACTTAAAAGTCTAACTCTTGCTAAAGCTTATAATTTATTGGCGACCACTCATTAGATATTTTAGACAGACTAGCTACAATTTTAGCTCCTTATACATGCATTTGTACCCCCAGATCCCCAGCATTCAGCACAGCACCTGACACTTCATAAATGTGTGAAAAACTATCCTCCAGGGGGCAGCTAGGTGGCACAGTGAATAGAGCACCGGCCCTGGAATCAGGAGTACCTGAGTTCAAATCCAGCCTCAGACACTTGACACTTACTAGCTGTGTGACCCTGGGCAAGTCACTTAACCCCCATTGCCCCACCAAAAAAAAAAAAAAAAAACCCTACCCTCCATAACCCATCCCATTGACAACCACTGAAAAGGTAGAAAGAAAATGTAGTGTAGTGGAGAGGGCCCTGGACTTAGAGTCAGGAAGACCCGGGTTAGAAAGTGCCTTGGACATTAGCAGTGTGACCCTGGGTGAATCATGGAATCTCTGTTTCAGGAAGACCTAAGGCTAAATTTGACCTGAGACACTTGCTAGCTATGTGAGCAAGTCATTTAACTTCTGCCTCAGTTTCTCCATCTGTAAAAGGATAATAATAATGATTCCCACCACCCAGAGTTGTTGTGAGAATCAAATGAGATAATAATCACTTGGTACATTGTGGTTGTTCAGTTGCTTTCAGTTGTATCCAACTTTTTGTGACCCCATTTGGGGTTTTCTTGGCTGAAATACTGCATATGGTAAATGTTGTATAATGTTCTTGTTATTAATATTATTTTTTTGTTCTTCCCAGTAATATGAAGCCCCTATTAAAGTACTCTGAACCCTTAGGATACTCCATAAACACTTGTTTACTGATGATGACCCACTAACTTGTAGTATGTGACTAAGCAAGGAAATTGATGTTTCTGTTTATTCTCTATGGAATGGAGATAATATTTGGCATAGAAGATACTGATTTTCCAAATCACAATGTTGTACATAACATATTAATGATGCTAAGATGCCCTTAAAATTTAAAAACAGAAACAAAAAATAAACCCAGAAATCCCTGTTACTGCTGTGTTCCTTTATGTGAGCTCATTAAAGGAAGATTCTAGGTTGGGTATTTTTTTCTCACCAAAAATTATTTAAAAGACTCTTTAAATATTAAATATTTCTTACAGGCTCTCATTAAGTGCAGAGTTGTGGGACTATAGTAGTAACTCTTTGCTATTTCTCCATTCCCTACTGGGAGAGGAGAGATCTATGAATAAGCCATCTGGGCAATTTCTTAATTATTTTGGAGGAGTGGGAGGAAAGAAGCGAAATATTAAAGGAAAATTGGTACTACCCTCCTTTTCATCTCTGGACTAGAAGAGTCATGGTTTATAAAGCCTCCGTCTCCATAGTCACAAACTCTAGAGAGATAATTGACAGCAATTCATCCAAAGTAGTCTCAATACCCAAAGTGTTTAACAGTGTATTAAGAATGGAAACACCAGGGGCAGCTAGGTGGCACAGTGGATAAAGCACCAGCCCTGGATTTAGGAGGACCTGAGTTTAAACCTAGCCTCAGACACTTGACACTTACTAGCTGTATGACCCTGGGAAAGTCACTTATCCCTCATTGTCCCAAAACAAAGAAAAACAAAACCAAGAAGAAGGGGAAGGAGAAGGAGAAGGAGGAGGAGGAGGAGGAGGAAGAAGAGGAGGAAGAGGAGGAGGAGAACACCAAAGTGAAGAAAAGTAGACCCAGGGAGGAAAGGGTCAAAGGTATGCAAAATTGTGCTTACCCATCAGATGATAGCCTTAGAAAAAAAAAAACTACTAAAAATAGTTTTCAACTGTATATCTCAAGATTATCTACTTGAAACCCCAAATAAAACTAGGCATGCTCCTTCAGGAAAGGGGTCTCTGACCAGTATCTCCCCCATCCTGGCCTATATATCTACAAAATATATGCAAAATAAATAGAAGGTAACTTTGGCATGTCATCTAGATAAGAAACAGCTCACCCACAACCATGATCTTGTTTCCCTCAAACTTAAAACATTTTTAAATGATCCTACCATCTCCTCAAGCTCTCATAGCCCTTTTTATCTTCTCCTATAAAAATTTGTCTACATTTAGTGCTTTAATATCCTTTCCTACCAATCACTTTTAAATTCCTTGAACACTGGCTTCAGACTGAGCTGAAACTTCTCACTTAATGGTTGCCACCAATCTCTTGAATGCTAAATCTAACGAATTTTTCTCAGTCCCCATCCTTCTTCACCTCTTTGCAGGTTTTGACAGTGTCAAACACCATCTTTTCCTGGCCACTCTCTTTTCCTTTGCCTTCAAAAACACTGCTTTCTTTTTCTTGGTTCTCTTCCTATCCATCTGACTACACTTTTTTAGTCTTCTTTGCTGAATCATCATCCATTTTCCACCAAATATATATATATATATGTGTGTGTGTGTGTGTGTGTGTGTGTCTGTATATATACATACACACACACACACACACATATATATACACACATATATACAGACATACACATATATAGGCATTGCGCAAACAAGGCTTGGTGGCTAAGTTGTTTTCTCTCTCCCTTGGTTATTTCATTGACTCCATGCAGTTCAATTTCCATCTCTATATAGAAAAGAAAGAGAGTGAGAGAGACAGAGAGACAGAGGCAGAGACATGCAGAGAGATCATAGACATCTATATCTAGCCCTAACCCTTCTCCCAATTTACTGTCTATTTGCTAAAGATGTCCACCTGGATATCAGACAAAGCTTCTAAAGCTAAGAAAAATGAAAATGATTATTTAAACACCCCCATTTTATAGATATGGAAAGAGATGGATAGAAAGGCTCAGTGACTTTCCTAAGCTCACATCAGTGATATGTGATAAAGGCAGGATTCAAATGTAGCTCATCTATAATTGGAGCCATACTCTTCAAATAGAAAAGGAGCTTCCCTATGACTATTTCCTTTTCATAGGACCTTTAAATGTTGACATTGTGCTGAACTACCATTTATCCTGAATGGTTGGTTACCTGGATACACATGTAGATGATCAATTTTCAAAGAATTGGGATACATTACAATATATTGAGGCAATGTAGTATAGGAGATAAAGAACTGGCTTTAGATCTAGGCTTGACTCTAGACTCTGACACATACTGGCTATATGACCCTGGGTACGTCATTTAATCTTTCAATGTTCTAGGCAGTTGTTTAAGACTATAAATTTCACAGAAGATGAAAAACTACATTGGGAGATGGAAGATCCTCAGCCAAGATTTACCTACATCAATGAAGACACAGCTCCAGTCCTTATACCCAAATACTAAAAGCAAAAATAAACAACCACCAAAAAAAAAAAACCCTCTTTAATATTAATTTAAACTTCATTGGATTATTTAAAAGATACAAATGTTTTATTTTAATTTTGTTCTTTGAGGTTGATTTTTTTTTCAATTAGCATTGGTTTGCATGCTATATTTCATGCAGTATAATATAGAATGATAATTTTATTATTATTGTTCAAAAAAATTCTCCCAGATTACCTACCAAGTTACACAGAAATCATGATCTGTGTTGGAGAAGGAAGCACTCTGATTAGCTCACATATAATTTGAGTAATTGAAGCAAATTATTATTAGTTGCCAAATTCTTTAGTTCCAAATTAGGCCAACCAAATTTTCTCAACTACACAATCTGTCAAAATTTAAAGAAAGGGTTATATTTTTCTTTTATTTCTCATCACCAGTTTTTGAGATTCATTGTTCTCAAAAAACTACTCTTGACACTTGCGTGGGATATATGTATATAAGTGTGTTTTAAAAGCTCAATTATCTATGCCAGGATTCTACATCTTGTGCGTTTAGCCATATCCAGGGTTTTTCTGGTACCAACTAGTACAGATGACCTCGATTGTTCTGAAGCAGGTTTTTGAAGTGAATAAGCTGTTTTCTCCACTAAATGAACTCTTAAGAATAGATGTTTGTTTCAGGAATGCAATCACCATGAACAGGCTGTCTCAAATACTTGATACTAATGGTTCTTAAAACCGCTAGAGTTTTTAGATACTTCCTGAGAGCCTGATTCCCATTTCTAGTGACCTTGCTCAATTCAATTCAACAAACATTTATTAAATACCTGTTTAGTGCAAGAGAGTGTTAGATTCCAAGGATCCAATGTTTTAAAAATATATAGACTTTGAATCAAGAAAATTCATAACAATAATAATAATAATAACAATAATAATAATAACAATAATAAGTAATACCAGCTAACAATTATATAGCACTTATTATGTGCCACACTCTTGGCAGGTAAGGGCTTTCTAGTGGGATAAAATTGTGCCCATTTTATACATGAGGAAACTGAGGCAGAGGTTAAATTACTTGCCCAGCATCACATGGGTAGTAGGTGTCACTCTAGAAATTTACTGATAATGGAATAGAAATTTAGAAAAAAATGGAAGATAAGAAATATATATATATGTATATATATATACACACACACACACATATATTTATATATACATATATATCATATATGCATATGCATATATATATATATATATATGGCATAAGGACCATAACTCTGGTGTGGTGACAAGAATTAAAAGGATGCCTTTCAGTATTTCTAAATGCTCCAGGAAGATTGTGAAAACTTCAGTTAATTTTCATACCCCTGGAACTAACTACCAGGACCACAATTGAATAAGAAAGGGACTTTAAGCTGAATATCAAGTAAGCATGCAAGAATTCCCACTTGGGCAAAGGGTAAGAATGTTGAGAAAATTTCTTAAAATGAGGGGCTTTTTTTCTGGTCTGAGTATAGCTATGGACCTTTAAAAAAAAAGCTAAAAATGGGTAGTTTGGGTAGTTTAGCCATAGGTATGTGATCATTTTACAAAAAAAAAAAAAAAGTGATAACACACCCTTTGAGAAAAAAAGAGAAGGAGGAGGAGGCAGCGGTGGCAATTCCAAAAAGTTCCAGCAGTTCTAGGGAAAGGAATCCCAGCAGCACATGACATCTGAATCCTTATGATGGGTTTTGCAACATAGAGGAATGGTAGCCACAGAGGTCAAGTGGATCAGCCACAAGGAGCAGGCAGTCACAGGGAGCTAGTACAAGGAGAAACATCACACAGCTGCAGGACAAGACACAATTACAGGAATGTGTCATCTGGAGCATGTTTTCTCTCCCGCAAAGGGTTACAGGAATATATGGCTGATTGTACCCCTTGGTATATGAGACTATTTTCCCAAGATATTTAGGTTTTATCATTTGCTGATGAGAAATTTGCATATAGCTTTTAGTCTTAAGAGAGTTGCCTGGGGGCAGCTAGGTGGCGCAGTGGATGGAGCACTGGCCCTGGATTCAGGAGGACCTGAGCTCAAATCCAGTCTCAGACACTTGAGACTTACTAGCTGTGTGACCCTGGGCAAGTCACTTAACCCTCATTGCCCCTCAGAGAGAGAGAGAGAGAGAGAGAGAGAGAGAGAGAGAGAGAGAGAGAGAGAGAGAGAGAGAGAGAGAGAAGCCTGAAGCACTTAAAAGTTGTGATTCATTGATATGTTTCATATTTTAAACGAGAATGCAAAAGATCAGGGTTCAAGTCATTGCTGCACTATCACAATTACCCAAATACTCCACAGTGGGTAATGAATCAATCAATAAACATTTATTAAATGCCTACTATGTGTCAGGCACTATACTAAACGTCAGAGATTCAAATAGAGGCAAAAGAGAGTCCCTGACCTCAAGGAGTTTAGAATCTAATGGGGGAGGCAACAAGCAAAGAAAACCAGGTATATATGGGATAAATAGGAAATAATTAACAGAGGAAAGGCATTAAGAATTAAGAAGAGTGGGGGAAGCCTTTCTATAGGAAATTTAATTGGGATATAATGGAAGCCATGGATGCCAGTAGTCAGAGCAGAGACAGCCAGACAAAATGCCCAGAACCAGCCAGGGAGTTCCTAGACCAAGAGCTACATGTCATCTGTCTGTCTGTCTGTCTATCTATCTATCCATCCATCCATCCATCCATCTATCCATCTATCTATCTATCTATCATCTATTTATTTATTTCAAGTTTTGAGTTCCAAATTCTCTCTCTCTCTTATTTCATCCCTCCTTACCCTCCCCCCTCCCTGAGGTGGCAAGTAATCAGATATAGGTTATACATGTGCAACTATGTAAAACATTATCGTATTAGTCAACTACATGTCCTCTAACAAATACCTTTGCACTATAACCTAAGTCCAAAGGAGGGATCCAAACAAACTCCTATGAGGAGTAGCAACTAAACAGGACCTAAAGGAAGTATGGAGTTATAATAGGTAAAGATGTTGCATCCTTAACCTTACATGCTGAAACAGTCTGAGCATAATTGGAATAGTATTGTAGCTGTGATTCCCTCCACTGAAGAGGAGAATTTGAGAAAAACTCAAAAAAAAAGCAACCACTAGCTCTAATATAGGCAGCTATTCCCATACTGCCCATATGAGGTTCTTTGGGGAGTTCCCCAAGGATAATAAAACTTGTTAATTGGATATCAGAGTGTAGGTCTACTGATAGTGCCAAACATTCTGGAAACACTGACGAATATATCAGAAAAATGTTTATTGTTTTCTGTACCTATCCTAGAGAAAACAAACATGTCTATCAGCAATATTACATCCCAGGCTGAAGTCATCTAGGGATTCCATTGGAGCATAGCTGGCAGTATTGTGTGATAGCCAGTCCAGGAGGAATCTACCAATGCATAATAGTGAAGATACCACAAGGGTTGATACTTTCTTTCATCTTTCTTTCGTTTTGCCTAGAAAAATGTGAAGAGAAGCATCTTTAAAACCTTACAGAATCTCTCTGGTGTTGCATATGTTGCAGAAATAGGTAGAGTTCCTGTTTTTAAAACTGAGCAGTTTTACCATGGAGCTCTGGGGCCGTCATACTTCTGGGTACAAATCAATTTCTCTATAACCTGGAGTAAGAATGGTTATGGCTTATGAGTCTGATTCTAGGAACTCCTTCACAAAACATAGCTTTCCACCTCCTGTCTTACTGTTTAATGATGCTCAAATTCCCCTTGACAGAGGATAAAAACCTTTAGTATCCCTCAAACTAAGATAATGCTTAAAGTATAGGATCATTGATTTATAACTGGAAGGGATCTTAAAGGCATTCTAGTTGAATCCCATAATGTTATAGATAAGGTAACTTGGGCCCAGAGAGGCTGTGACTTGTTCACAGTCACACAGTCTATGTCAAAGGTAGGTTTTGAATTCAAGTTTTTCTGACTCCAAGTATAGTAATATCTCCACTACAACATGTTGCAAAGGACGTGCAAATGTCCTTTGGAAGAAATTAACTTAAATTCATATTAGGATGTAAATAACACTGGATCCTTGTTAGAGGTCTTGGTAGAGAGTAGGGAATGAAGAAGAAATAGAAAGGGGACTGGATATTTATGAAGAGGAAGGAGTGAAATCTGGAAGAAAAATGACTGCAGAAAGGGGGGCTGTAATCAACAAATTCAAACCACATATAATATAATTTTGTTTATTACCTACTCTCAGAATAAGTGAATCTCACTTAATACATCCTTTTTTAAATCAACTCACAGGGATTCTCTAATGTTGAAGGGTATCTGGCCTGAGACACTATCTGCATGACCCTGGGCAAGTCACTTAACCCTGTTTACCTCAGTTTCCTCATCTGTAAAATGAGCTAGAAGAAATGGCAAAAACCACTCCAGTACCTTTGCCAAGAAAACTACAAAAGTGGTCACAAAGAGTCAGACAACTAAAAAAAAAAATAAACAAATGAGAGAAATCTCTAAAATATTCCTTGACATCTCTTAACCTTAACCTTCTCTTGTCAGCAATAAAAATGGACTGCATTGAATTAGCACTGTTTTTACACAGTATTTCTGGCTAACCAAGAACACCATTTGCTAAGAATTTATTAGTCTATAACAAAATCCATTTTGGAAAATGCTAAATAAATATAGTGTGATCATTTATGATAAATTTAGCTATTTGTCTATTAAAAAGTCTCATTAGGATTAATGAGCATTTATCATGCCTTGACATAGCACATTTACATGTGTAAATTTAACATGCTACCTAAATGTCCAATTTGTTTCCTGAGGTAAATGCCAAGATGTTGACAAATGCTTTATAAGGAAGTAATCTATGCACAGAATCAAAGAACACTTTATTTTCACTTCAACAAACAAGTGCTATTTAAAGCTGGTTTCTGTAATAAGTTATCCACCTCTCCAGGGTGTCTCACAGTTCTTAGAGCTACATAAATCATTAGCTTACTAAACAACTGATCCCATATCCCAGTGTCTCCCCTACTTAGAGAATGATGAGGAAGATCATGAAAAAAAGCCACCTACAGTCAACAGGATATTGAACAAGTATTCAGTCATTTTACATATAGATAAAAAAACCTCACAGATTTACACACAGCAAAAAAGCACAAAAGGTGACCTTCTCTGAGGTAGCATGATGGACATGATGTAATTTATTTGTTACCCACTTCCTGAATGCTCTCTTCATCCCAAGGCCTTCCCAGGATGCCCTTCTTCAGCCCAGAATTTAGAACATCCACCTTTGTCCTCTTTGCTCCAGAGACTTCCCAGGGAACTCTTCTTCAAACCATTCAACTCCAAGTCTCTGTCTTGGTCTCCTGGCCTTCTCCAGTGTCCTGGAAGTTGTTCTTTAATCAAACCCACCCCAAACTGGCAACTCCAACCTCCTCACTAAATCCCACTACACCATACCTTTGCCTATTCCTGACTCATGTGAGGTGGGTCTCAAGTCATCAACATCATCACCTGTCATGAGGTTGGACTTTGAGAGAGAGCCTTAGTCAACTGCCTTTATCACTGGATCTTTCTCTAGCCATTGACATTCTGCCTGTACTTATTCCTCAATTATTATCATATTCCCACCCCTTATACTCTCCCCACCCCAATGATTCTGAACCCAAGGCCATCTTTGTACCAATCCCATTCCTTCTACCCAACAACCTCCTCCCTTACTACCATTTCCTCCCTACCACCCCTAACCATATTCTAGTCTAGATATACCCACCATTTCTACTATCATGTCTAGATTGCCAGTTCCAAATTTGACATACATGCTTTCATCTTAAGGCTATTCCTTTCTCATTCCCTCCTTCTGGATCTCACTTGAGACCCAGCTCATACCTGATGACATAGCATCCCAAACACTCCTTCCATTTCTGGCTGTACTTTCATTCATATCCCGTGACTCACTAGTTGTGGTGGGGAAATTAGAATATCCTTGTTCCCCATTGATGCTTCTAGACTCTTCTTCTATCACCATCACTTGTAACCAATCATCCTTTTGAGTTTTATTCAATACAAGAGTAAAGATGCATAGAAATTGAGTAGAGAGAAAAACTGAGAAATTAGGGTATTTGAGACAAAATTAATACATGTACTCAAATCCTGTAGTATGTACTATAACTTCTCCTCCCATTTGCGTCTAAGTTCCTTGAGAAAGCTATCTGCAATTTGGGCTTCTACTTCCTCTTCTAACCCCTCTGAAATATGACTTCCAGCATTATCATTCAAACGACTCTCTTTGAAGTTACTAATAATATCTTAAACACGACATCTAAAGGGATTTCTCAATTTTCATCCTTCTTGACCTGTTGATTGTCCTTTTCACCTGGTTATTCTCACCTGTCTGGATTTCTGTGACATTGCTCTCAATTGAGTCTTCTCCTCCCTGTCTGATGACTCTTTTTCAGTCTTCTTTGCTCAATCTTCATCTGGGTCATGAGTACTAATTCTAAATCTCACCCACAGCTCTGTCCTGAGTCCTTTCTTCCTCTATACAAGCGTTGTTTTTGTTTTTTGTTTTTGGGGTTTTTTTTTTCATTTTTTTGGTGAGGCAATTGGGGTTAAGTGACTTGCTCAGGGTTATATAGCTAGTAAGTGTCAAGTATCTGAGGTCAAATTTGAACTCAGGTCCTCCTAAATCCAGGGCCAGTGCTCTATCTACTGCACCACCTAGCTGCCCAAGGGTTGTTTTTGTTTAACATGTAGTCTGTGAGCTTTTAAAAATATTTTTTGTTTGTTTGTTTGTTTGCTTTTTTAGTGAGGCAATTGGGGTTAAGTGACTTGCCCAGGGTCACACAGCTAGTAAGTGTTAAGTGTCTGAGGCCAGATTTGAACTCAGGTACTCCTGACTCCAGGGCCGGTGCTCTACCCACTGCACCACCTAGCTGCCCCCCCTTTTAAAAATATTTTGACAACTGTATTTCAGTATAATTGTTTTCCATTGTAAATCTATACATTTTATTTTATGCATTCAAAAACTCTACTCTGAAGAGTCCATAAGACTCACTAGATTGCCAAAGCAGTTCATATCTCTCACTCACACACACACACACACACACACACACACACACAGTTAAGAACCTTTGCTCTTAATGTTATCTTAGTGATTCCATCAACTGCCATGCAGTCAATTACTATCTCTAAGAAGATAATTCCCAGATCATAGATCTAGCCATCTTTTTGCTGACCTTGTCTCATGTAACCATCTACCTCTTAGGTAACTCATATTGGACATCACACTGATACCTCAAACTCAGCATGAGCAAAACAAAACTCATTATCTTTTTCTCCAAAACACTACCCTATTGTAAACTGCCCTCTTATTGTTGAGGCCACCTCCATTCTCCCAATCACTCAGTCTCACAATCTTGATGTCTTTGGCTACAGAAGGCATTGTAGCCAAATTGACAGTAGAATCCAATGTATGAACTTAATAAGTATTATGCTCTAACCAACCTACTTAGTAACAATTCATTTTCAAGTAATTGAGGAATTTTTAACCTTATCCTTACATCTTTCAGGTCATAGCATCACACTGTAGAACTATAAAATTGTAAACATTGGGAACAGAAAAGGAAATTAGAGATTATTTATTCTAACTGCCTTATTTTATGGATGAGAAATTTAAGACCATTCACATTCTCTTGTCACATTCCCCAGTAACAACCAAGTGACAAATGCTTTCCATTAGGCACATAGGACATCAGATAAGAGAGTGTGGATGATTCGATGTGACACTATCACAACTACTAGAAAAACTCCCTAAGCACATCTCAGAAATTTCACTTTTTATACAGGAAGAACATACCCTAGTCCCTTCGATTCCTGCTGTAGATTACAATGCATTCTATTATATTGTCACCACACTTCTGAGAGACTACACAACACCTCTTGATAGACTACAAAAGTGAACAAAATCTTGTGGAGTTTTTTTTTTCCTTAGGACTAAGAAATACTACAGTCTGGGTCTCTATTAGAAAAAGGTAAAAGCTAATTTATTCAAAAAAGATGTCTTTCAAGTTAATTAGCGATGAAAATTATAAGAAATTCCATCTGTCTTCAGACTATTGTACATAGTAAAAATTCAAAAGTCAAGAGAATAGAATAGAGTACCATATTGGGACCTAAAAGTCTAATACTTCAGTAGCCTCATCATTAAAATTAATCTCTGAATTCTTTTTTTTTAAGTGAGGCAATTGGGGTTAAGTGACTTGCCCAGGGTCACACAGCTAGTGTTAAGTGTCTGAGGCCAGATTTGAACTCAGGTACTCCTGACTGCAGGGCTGGTGCTCTATCCACTGCACCACCTAGCTGCCCCAATCTCTGAATTCTTACCAATTAAAACCTTCTATCTTTATTTTCTCTTAGACTTTATACGTAGGGTTTTGTATTTCTCTAATATCTTTTGATCAGAGCACATAGTAGTTGAAAATGAATGAAAAATTGGCCACTTTCATTGAAGCATTACTACCACTAAAATAAATTTGACATATCAGGATGTTAGAAAGTCACAGCTTGTCAAAGATTCCAATTACTGTTAATATCCCATTGCTCTGAGCAAAAATTATTTTAAACTGGGCTAAACATATTTCTTACTGTCAACTGAGTCATTCAAGTACTTCTACCCACTCCAAAGTTAGTCTTTTTGTTAGAGAAGTCAACTCTCATCTGCAAAATTGAGATCTACATATACCCTTCAAGTTAAAGAAATGATGAGAAAGAAGAGAAGGTATATAGTAAGTGGATAGAGGGCTGGCTTTGCAATGAAGAATAACAGAATTTCAGAGTTCTGGTTATCTCAGCAGCCACCTAAACCCAAGCTGTGCCTGAAAATAATCTTTCCTATGACATACTCAACAGGAGTTCATCCCATTTTTGCTACAAGACCTCCAAAGTTATTACCATTCATGGCTACCCATTCTAGTTTTGTATAGATGTGTTAAGAATTTTTCCCCTTAATTCAAGCCTAAATTTACTTCTTTTCAATTTCTACCCATTGCTTCTAAATCTATCTTTATGGGGACTGAGTTCTGATACTGCCTCTGCCAATAGCACCGTGACCACAGGGCAAATGACCAAGTTTCTCAGTGCTACCAGGGTAAGCTAAAAAGGGTCACTGAATAGGGTAGAGGATTAGTGTAGATGACCTCCAAGTTTCCTTCAAACTCTAACTATGTGCTTCTATACTATTAAAAGTTCCTTTTGGGGCAGCTAGGTGGCACAGTGGATAGAGCACTGGCCCTGGAGTCAGGAGTACCTGAGTTCAAATCTGGCCTCAGACACTTAACCCTTACTAGCTGTGTGACCCTAAGCAAGCTACTTAACCCCAATTGTCTCACTAAAAAAAAAAAAGTGCCTTTTAAATTTTAAATAATGGAGTTTTCAGTATTAGATACATTAGTTATCTAGATATCATCATATGCCTGGACCATATGGCAGACAAAACTGGAAAGTAGGCAAAGTTTTTCTAAAACTTACATTTTTATTAGCTCCTAATTTCTTTTGAAATTGCATTCATTAAAAGAATTATAGGGTTGACCAAACAAGAGATAGAGTATATTATAAAATGCAAAATGGATGATTTTGATTATATTAAATTAAAAAATTTTTGTACAAACAGAAGCAATGTATCCAAAATTGGAAGGGAGGCAGAAAGCTGGGAAACAATTTTTGAGGCCAGTGCTTCTGATAAAGGCCTCATCTCTAAAATATATAGGGAATTAAATCAAATTTATAAGAATCCAAGTCATTCCCCAATTGAGAAATGGTCAAAGGATATGAACAGGCAGTTTTCTGATGAAGAAACCAAAGCTATCTATTCCCATATGAAAAAATGCTCTAAATCTCTAATGATTAGAGAGATGCAAATTAAAACAACTCTGAGGTACCATCTGACACCTATCAGATTGGCTAAAATGACAAAAAAGGAAGATAATAAATGTTGGAGAGGCTGTGGGAAAATTGGAACACTAATGCATTGTTGGTGGAGCTGTGAGCTGATCCAACCATTCTGGAGAGCAATTTGGAATTATGCCCAAAGGGCGATAAAGCTGTGCATACCCTTTGACCCAGCAATCCCACTTTTAGGTCTTTTGCCCAAAGAAATCATAGAAGGGGGAAAGGGACCCACATGTACAAAAATATTTATAGCTGCTCTTTACATGGTAGCAAGGAATTGGAAGTTGAGGGGGTGCCCATCAGTTGGGGAATGGCTGGACAAGTTGTGGTATATGAATACAATGGAATACTATTGTGCTGTAAGAAATGATGAGCAGGAAGAGTTCAGAGAAACCTGGAGGGTCTTACATGAGCTGATGATGAGTGAGATGAGCAGAACCAGAAGAACATTGTACACAGTATCATCAACATTGAGTGTTGACCTACTGTGATGGACTATATTCTTCTCACCAATGCAATGGTACAGAAGAGTTCCAGGGAACTCATGATAGAAGAGGATCTCCAAATCCAAGAAAAAAAAAGAAAGAAAGAACTGTGGAGTATAGATGCTGAGTGAACCATATTATTTCTTTTGTTTTGGGTGCTGTTGTTTTTTTTTCTTTCTATTTTGAGGTTTTGCATCACTGCTCTGATTCTTTCTCTTGTAACAGGATTAATGCAGAAATAGTATTAATGTTATTATGTGTATATATATGTGTGTGTGTGTATATATATATATATATGTATATGTATAGAGATATATAGATATAACCTATATCAGATTACCTGCTGTCTAGGGGAGGGGGGAGGGAGGGGTGGGAGGGAGAAAAATCTGAAATTGTAAAGCATGTATATAAACAAAAGTTGAGAACTATCTTTACATGTAATGGAAAAAATAAAATACCTCATACATTAAAAAAAAAAAAAAGAATTATAGGGGCAGCTAGGTGGCGCAGTGGATAGAGCACCGGCCCTGGAGTCAGGAGGACCTGAGTTCAAATCTGGCCTCAGACACTTGACACTTGCTCACTGTGTGATCCTGGGCAAGTCACTTAACCCCAATTAACTCACTAAAAAAAAAAAAATTATGGAATCTGAATGAAGACTGAACCATATATTCTCACTTTTTTTCTCCTTTCTTGAGGTTTTTCCCTTTTGTTCTGATTCTTCTCTCACAACATGACTAATGTAGAAATATGTTGGATGTGGTTGTATATATACAACCTATAGCAGATTGGTTGCGGTCTTGTGTGTGTATGTGTGAGTATATAACAAGTGACATAAAGTTGCATCATTAACAATATTTTTCAGATTGATTTCCAGCAGTGAGCTGAGATGGAATAATTTCAGTGAAGAACTTACTCAAAATAATAATGTATTTTTATTTCAACACAGCTAATTGCTAAAAAATACCCATCATATTTTTTTTTAGAATATTGAGCTTAAAACCATATGATTTAGGTAAGAGTTTGGCACAGACCCAGTCATCTTGTCAACTGATGGTATCCCCAGATGGAGGATACTGGTGAGTAGAGGGCATCTTTCTGCCTCGAGGATTATGAGGAACTGCTTCTTTGAGATTTGCGGTGACATGTCAGGGAAGTGCTTTGGAGAGACTGAAGTATATGTAAATATTCTATAACTGGTTCTATTAGCCCACATGATGAATGGCTTTGGAGATATTCAGAAAGACCTTTCAGTTTCAGCAACTTCCTCTTTGCCTAATTTGCTGCGTCTCCTCTAGAAACATGTGGTGACTCCATTCACAACTTCAGTTGTAAGACTATGCTATAAGGAGAAAGACCTCAGGGCCTTTCTTTTCTCTGAAACCATAAGACCCCTGAAAAATGAAATGTCTCAGAGCTGTTAATTCATTCTTTTCTGTTCTAGGTGCAGGGAGTAGCCTAATGTCTGGGTGAGGAATCAGACTCCAGTACACCTTTGGTGGTCAGTGTAGCATCAATGCCCCAGAAAAAGAGAGGAGTGACTTTTGGGAATTAATTTGGGACCACAGACCGTGCAAGGACTCATTGGTAGCAGTAACGTTTTTGTGTCATGAACTTAGTACAACAAATACTATGTAGAAACTGAGCTAATTTTTAAACCTAGTCCCCACCCTACCAAGATTAAGGTGGTGATGGAGTAGTATTTTGCCCCTGAAACGTTGAGAGAAATGTTTGTATATTTGTTCTTGGTATATCAGTAAAATAAATATCTCTGTAAATGCTTTGCAGTATAATATGGTTAAATGGAACTGGGGTGTTAGTTATTGATCTCCTAATAATGGGTTAAATATAGCTGGTGGGGTCTTGAACAGGCAGCAGAGAAAAGAAATATCCAAAAAAATATGTCTCAGAGTATTATGGAACCCCAGGGGACTGATGTAGCAGACTAGAGTCAGAGTATACATGTTACACTTAAATTTTATAATATTTCATCTCTAGCCTCTACACTTGGAATGCTTTCTCTCCTCACTCCCTACTTTTTTTTTTTAATTTTTTTTTTTGATGAGGCAATGAGGGTTAAGTGACTTGCCCGGGGTTACACAGCTAAGTAAGAGTCAAGTGTCTTAGGCCAGATTTGAACTCAGGTCCTCCTGAATCCAGGACCAGTGCTTTATCCACTGCACCACCTAGCTGCCCCTCACCCCCTACTTCTTAAAAATTTCCATTCCCTTCAAGGCTCATCTCAAGAGTCATCTCCATTATGAGGCCTTTCCTGCTTCACCCAGATGTTACAGTTCTCCCCTTCCCCTGAAATTATCTTGTATTTATTTTGTATTTGTTTGTGTGCTTGTTGTTTCTCCCTAGTAGAATGTAAGTTATTCAATATCAGGATATCAGGGAATGCTTTTTTTTTTTTTTTTGCAGGGCAATGAGGGTTAACTGACTTGCCTAAGGTCACACAGCTAGTAAGTGTCAAGTGTCTGGGGCCACATTTGAACTCAGGTCTTCCTGAATCCAGGGCTGGTGCTTTATCCACTGTGTCACCTAGCTGCCCCCAGTTTGCTTCATTTTTGCATTTATCACCAGCCTCTAGTATAGGCTGGCAAATAGCAGGTGATAATTAAATGCTCACTGGATTTAATTCTAATAATGAACAATTTCTGTCATCCAGGCAACAAGCTTAACTAAATTTAAAGGGAATCAGTGTCAGAAGACAGACCACCAGATGATGGATTCTTCAGCCATGAAAACTATGGACAGCCATCTACTAACAGTATAGAATGATTCCAACCTTCACGGATGGAGGAGGGACCCGAAAAGGCGCAATCACAAAGTGTTAACTGTTGTTGGAACGATTGCCTTTAAATGACACTTTTGAGCACTTTGGAAGACAGGTTTTTAGGTGGCTCAACATCCCCCACTGTGTTTATCCATAACTAAGAAGCTAGGTAAAGCACTGAGGCAAAGAAATGACAAAAGCAAACAATCCCATTCTCGATTCAATCATCTCAGGCAAAAATAAAAATAAATTAAATTACTGATAATTTACCACTTTATAGAACCATAAAATATAGTTCCCTAGACCTGATACTATCTATCATTGTTCAAAGTTCTTGCATGAACAACAGCAGAGATCTAGAGCCATAAAGGAGAAAAAATTATTGAGAAAATACCAAGATGTAAATCTAAAGAAAATCTACAGAGCAATTCGGCATTAAAAAAAAAATCAGGTTTTATGGGCTGTCCATGCCACCGGAATAAAATTATAGGCAATCCCAATCACCAACTGTATTTCACTATCATATATCTCATGCCTGGAGCTTTTAAAATGCCTTGAGGACTGAAAAAGGTTAGGGTCCCCTGCTTTTGAGCCTCTTGTATTGTTGCAGTCAGAGCCCAGGTTTGAGAAACTGCTGGCCAGCTGCCTCATGGAGATTGGCTTCCTTTCCATAGGCCCTTATCTGGAGCCTAATTATTGTTTCAAACAGCCAGAGGCCCCTTCCCTCCGTTCTTTTCTGAGTACCAACCATTAAATTTTATGCCTTGGGATGCCTGCCCAAGTTGTGAGCTGTTCTATTAAAGCAAATCTTCTTTTCTTTACCTGCCTTTGTCCAGGTCTAGTCTTCCTCCAAGTCATGAGTTTACTCAAAAGAGAATGTCATGATGATTAGTGGCAAGATAAAAACTGCTCCCTTCCTTGGGATATTAATAAAACAGACCTCAGTGTTATTTCAACTAGTGCTTCATGTTCTTTCCTTCCTGCCTTTTCTTGCAGGTCTAAATGTCTTCAACTTTGATTAAAAAAAGATTTTTTTCACGCAATAACACCATAGAACTAATATTAAGCAGCAAATTGGAAAAACTCTAAGCAGGGTCCAGACTTAGCCACTGGGCTCAGTGCTCATTTGTTTTCATTCACATTCTTCTGATTAGATTTCTGCTGTACAAACTAATAGAAGGAAACTGCCTGCACAAGTCTTTGTAATAGATGATTCCCACAATGCCTGCAGTCAGGAACTGATGGTTTTGTGGAGGGCATCTCGTTAACCCAGAGCTCCAAAGCTTAAGAGGGTGCCTGCTATTGCTAACATTTTCCAGTGGAATTGTAATTTTATTGCAGCACACTCACACTTCTTTCAACAGAAGAGACTTAGCAAAGAGATTGCTTCTAGTGCAAAATCCAAAAATAAAGAAAAGGAATTCGACATAGTCCAAGGGCATTTTCATGACCTTTGTCTGAACCCGTAAAACAAAATACTTCATATGATCAGGCTCTAAAAAACTCTATAGTAAATTAATTTATGGTGTGGAAAATGTCAGGATTACAGGACAAACAGCAGGTGAAATCACAGAATGATATTTCAAAGAGATCGCTAAAATCATCTAATCCAATTCTTGTCCAAAACATGCATGCTAAATTAAATATTAACTGACATATTTTTTAAACATTTTTTTTTCATTTTACAATGTGCTACACATGTCTGCTATCTTAGTGGGATATCAGAACAACCCTGGGAAACAAGTTCTATAGTTATTAATTACCCCCCCTTACCAAAATAAAACCAAGGATCTGAAAGACAAAATAATTTGCTCATCTTCACACAATTGGTCATTTTCAGAGATGGTGTTTGTAGCCAGATTTTCCAGACCCCACATCCAGCACTCCATCTATTATAATGCACTGTTTCCGCAAGACCAGCAAATGGTCATCAAACCTCTGCTTGAGTACCTTCCACCTTCCCTGTAATTTCTCTGTCTCTCTTTCTCTGTCTCTCTTCCTCTGTCTCATCTCAACTTTCTCTCATCTCTTTGTCTCATCTTTCATCTCTTTCTTCCCTTTCCCTCCTCCCTCTCCCTCTTCCCCTTTTCCTCCCTCTCTTTTCCCCCTTTCCTCTTTTTCTGCCTCTCTCCCCCTGTACCTCTCTCCCTCCCCACCACTCCTCCTCTCTCATCTAATTGCTCACCATGCTCTGAAAATCTTTTTGTTTCTCAAATTTTACTTCAGCACAAAATCATATGATCAAAGAATATTCAATTTGGAACAGATTTCACTGGCAATGTAGCCCAAATTAGAGACCAAAAATCCCCAACATAACACATCTGACAAGTGGTATCAGGAGAGATAGCATGGAATAGCAAATAGAGCCTTGGACTAGGAGTAAAGAATAACTTCAAATCCCACCTCAGATATTGACCAGGTATAACCCTTGGAAAGTAACTTAACATTTCTCTGCCTTGGTTTCCTTATCTGTAAAATAAAGGGGTTGAATTGGAAGGTTTCTAGGGTACCTTCTACCTCTGCCTATGACACCATAGGCATCCAGTTTCTCCTAAGTACTCCATGGTTGGGGAGAAAGATGAACCTATGATCTCTCAAGTCATCCCTCTTCTCTTTCCAGTAGTCCTTTTTAGGGCTAAGAAGGAAGGGCTATTATGAAGTTGCTTCTTGTTGCTGTTGTTTTAATTTTCTGACAGCAAGCCTAATTGTGTCTTTATGGCTTTGGATCATTTCTCCTGGTTTTGTTTGGTTGGTTGGTTTTTGTTCCCCCCTCCTGGGACAAAACAAAACAAGTCTAATCCCTCCTACACGCGATACCCTTCAAATACTTGAAGATGGTTACCTCGGTCCCCTGAGTCTTCTCTTCTTCAAGATAAATATACTGTAAGGGGCTAAAATTCTAGCCAATGGTTGCCAATAAATTATAAGCTTTAGCAAGACTATTTAAGGGTCTAAGTATTTATTAAAGAGCATTAGGATCAGAGAGAAAGGTAAAAATCTAACTATTTCTAAGAGACCCCATCATGCGACCCACCATGGCGAGGTCAGGAACAAAAAGAGCCCCAATGCCTGCTGTGAAGCTGGGAACACACACACACACACACACACACACACACACACAGCTCCAAGCTAATTGGCTGGCAGCTTTGATAGACAGCACCCTCGAGCAAACGTCACTTCCTGACACCAAGGACCTGACTGCATGGCTTGCCTTCAGACGCCTTCTCCTCATGGCGGAGCTTCCCAAAGTAACTCCCCAGCAGGTGGCGTCATTCCAATAGGTACAATACACATTTCCTTCAGCCGATTGATATGGACTCAAAGACCTTTACCATCCTGACTGCTTCCCATTGGCTGAGTTATGGTTATTTGTAAATCTGTCAGACTAAAAGCACCTTGAGCACAGGCACTGCCCTTTGTGAACTTTGCATCCTCTTGCCTTACGTAGGGCTTTGGACATGTTTGGCATATAAAAATCTTCTGTGGACTGAACCAAATTCTAATATTTACAAGTAGAACTTTACAAGCACTATGCAGAACAGACAATAAAAATATATATTGTCATTTTGTTCAGTGTTTCCATATAGAGTTAAGATCTGTTTTTACTATAGATATAAATCTGTAAATCGGACTTTTTTACAGGAATAATAATAAACAGATATTTATTATAGAAAAGACTTTATAGTGGAGGTGGTACTTGTGTTGAACCTTGGAGGAGGTGAGGGATTTTAAGAGGTAGAGATGGGAGAAGGTGAAATCTATTGCCCTGTGGGACTGTGCATATAGCAGTGGCTCTGGAAGGCAGGGGATCTGGGTTCAAACTCCACCTCTGCTAATTGCCACCTGTAGGACTTTCAACAAGTCCTATAACCTTCCTGGGATTCCATTTCCTCACCTATAAAATGAGAATTGTTGGGGGCAGCTAGGTGGCACAATGGATAAAGCACCCACCCTAGATTGAGGAAGACCTGAGTTCAAATCTGACCTCAAACACTTAACACTTACTAGCTGTGTGACCCTGGGCAAGTCACTTAACCCTCATTGCCCTGCAAAAAAAAGAAAAAGAATTGTTGAGCTCTGAGGCTCCCTCCTCCACCTCACCCCACTCTAGATACACATATTTAAGATCATTCTACAGACAGGAGTGAGGTTTGGGGAAAGCAGGATGGAAAAGAGAATGATAACTACAATGTGAAGGAAAACAACCTTTTTAAGACCTCGATTGTAATCACATCAGCTAAAAATAATGTCTACCGCTCATTTCTCTAACCCTTGCAATCTAACTAACAGTCTCTTCACATTATAGAAACCACTCTTTCAAAGGTTACTTGTGATGGATTAGCTGAATGAACTAATAATTTTTCTTCAATGTTTTCAATGTACTTGAACTTTTGGCTTCTTTTGATACCATTGAATACATGTAAGCTCCTCTGGTAGACTCTTTTCTCTTCCCTTCCATGATACTGCTGTCTTATCATTCACCTCCCTGACCATTTCTTCCCAGTACCCTTTGCTGAGTCATCATCCATCTCCCATCTAAAATATATGGTAATTCCCAATATCCTATCATAAGTATTTTTGATTCTTTGCTTTGCACTTTATACTTTTTTCTCATAGTGATCTTATCAGTTCCCAAAGGTTAATTCCATTTCTATAGATGATCCCTATTTTTTATCTAATACTCATATATCTCTTGAACTTAATCCTACATCTCCAACTTCTGTTGAATATCTATTTCAATATTCCATTGACATCTCAAATTCAAAATACCTAGAATATATTACTGTTAAGGGCTAAAATTCTAGCTAAACTGTCTAAAATATCTAATGAGTGGTCGCCAATCAATTACAAGCTTTAGCAAGAGTTAGAGTTTTAAGCATTTATTAAGGAGAATAAGAATTTGGTAAAGAGAGAGAGAAAGGCCTAGATTCCTATCTATTAAAGGGAGAGCACATTTCCAGCTCCCTTCTCCACCAGAGTCCAGAGGAAAAGAGCCCCAGAGTCAGCGCCAGTCTCTTCCTTCCTCCTCCCACTAGTCCGCGTCACTTCCTCCCGCCAAAGAAAAGACTCCTGGTCTTGCCCTCAAAGACCTTCCCTTCATGGGCAGAACTCCTCTACAGTAAGTATCCAGCAGGTGGCGTTATTCCAATCGTTACAGTCCCCCCTGTTGTTCCTCAAGAAACAAAATGTTTCCTTGACGGAACAGTAAAAACAATATGATAACTATTGCTAACTAATAATATGTGAACAACAATATAGAAAAGGAAGAGAGGAAAGTTTTGTCCAGAGGGGCAATTTTTTTTTTTTTGTCCTCATGAACCGACGCTTTGACATTAGTCTTGCAAAGGGAGGGCCTCTGCAGAGAATACATGTTACAGATGGTGTATATTATAACAGAAAGAGAAAAAAACCAACAAAAAGAACAAATCAAAACTGTTCATTTAAAGTCTCTGAAAGTCTTTTCTCAGATGTCCTCTAGGTGTAGTCGTGGAATGGAAGTCTTTTCAGGGGTTGATGTGTGGATGCTGGTAATCAGCCAGGAAAATTTCCTACAAAATTGAGCTTAACACAACTTTAAAATAGCTTTGTCAATAATCAAGTCAAACAATGAAAGTTCTCAAAAACATGTCTAAGGGAATTCAGAATCTTAGTTGTTACACATGAAACATATAATAAAACAAAAATTGAACCATTCTTTAAAGTTATAATATTACTATAGTCCCCCCCTTATGGAGGGTAATTGAGAAGACAATTGCTGCGATATTAATTATTAAAAATAATTTTTTATCTTTGTTTCATCACTTTTTGCATCATCTGCCTAATTATCCTCATGCCATTATGAGAAATTAAAAAATCTAATATAATTGGTAACAGGTGTCAAGGCCAAATTCAACACTGTATTTATCATGACACCTGAGATAATTATGGGGGTTACCATAAAAGAACAGAGAAATGATGGGATATGAGCATTCCCACACTTGAGCAATATGTACTGCCCATACAGTATGCCAGGCTTAAAATAGGTGGATGGAATATATGTCCATGCCACCGAACATATTGGAAGAAACTGAGTCAGACTTAATCAGATGCATGGGATTGAGATGTCCATGGCATCAGGCATATAGGAGGGAGCATAGAAGCCAGGTGTAGAAGTGAGATGGGTGGGATGAATACTTCCAGCCATCTGTACAATATTGTGGGGAAAAAGAGAATAAAATATTAAACCAAGAGAATCCAACCTCAACATTTGTCAAAAGCTGTTCCCTCGGCCATACCTTGACTTCATGCATGTCTCCCCTCATGTGACAGTTCAGTGTCTGCTCTTGCATGTATTCCTCTTGTGATTGGATGGCATCTTGGCCAACTGGCATCTGATAACTCAGAATAAAGGCAATTAATGTCTTAAATGATAAGTTCCCATAATCCAAGTCTCATATGGATTTAAAAATTGAGGATAATAAATGATTGCAAAAAATGTGAATACATCTTGACTCAGAACACAATATATAATTATGCAACAATTTCAAATGATACCCCTTTTTTAAACTTAGTATACAATTACTTTTTTGAAAAATCTGAACATATTTAAATACAAGTTAAAGCACAACACAATCTCAAAGACAACTTTTACAAATGTTCCCCTCTTTTTTTTTTTTTGAATATGCTTATCAAAAATAATACTTCTAGAATCAATTTACACTTGCCATGGCAAACAATTTGCTAGGGAAATGCTTTAAAGAGTTTGATCAAATAATCAGTTGAGAAAAATAACAAAAACAAATAACTCAGAATATGGGAGCACAATACTCCTAGAATTAACATTGTATTATGAAATCAAAACCATGTTTCAAAATTAGATAGATGAATGAATAGAAGAAAATACACATGGAATAATAAAAGACAATGAAATTCAAACTAGGGAAATCTAAATGAATATGAACTTAATATCAATAAGAGTATTATAAAATATAAACTTGATCACATGACTATAAAAAGCTTTTACAAATATTCTCCTTGTTTTAGAAACTAAGTATAAAACACAATCTCAAATGCATGAAAATCTCTATGAAAATAAACCCATACCATTAATTTCAAAATGTATATATAATAGCATAGAAGTCCTATGTAACCTCTGAACTGATACTATTACTCTGAGTGAATTCAGAACACTTTTGATTCCGATATCTAAAATCCCCAATACTCATATCAATACCTTGCTGCTTACTTCTACATTTCTGTAAAATATATATCCTTCCATGGCAAAAGAAGCAGAGTCTTGAACTATGTTGATGATTGTCATTCTTATTCAGCTTAAGTTTTTCTTCTTTAACCCCTCTATATTGTCTGTCAGTCTTTTCACCATACAAATGCTTTATAAGATTACTAATTAAAGACAAAAGCAGGTTAGCAAAATTATGAACAAAACAAGCATATCTGGAATTTAAAGAGTTTTCTAAGATTGTCTCAAAAGCACAGCCAGGCCGGGGAAGGGCTGAGCCTGAAGCTGCAAATGCAGGTAGAAAAAGTTGAGCATGTGCATCAGATCTCTGGACTTCCCAGGCAGGGGAAGCTATGGGCTTGGCCATAGGAGGAGTAGAGGGTGGGGTCTGGGGAGGAGGGGAGGGACCAGCGCAATTTGAATCCGACTTGATTTTGAACTCAGGCCTGGATTCCTCTTCCCCCACTTTGCCTCCAGGTGCTAGGGGATTAAAAGCTTCTAGAGGGTGGGTCATTGCCTCCAGGCATGCAAAATTAGAGCAACAATTAGTGTTGGAACTGGGAAAAGCAGCAGGAATCTCTTCAGGTTTCTCTGAAAAAGCATGGTTGGGAGAGGGAGAGATATTTCCTTGTGTGAGTAAGTTACTGGCTCTTTTAACAAAAATAAAAAGAAAAATAGAAAATCCACAAAAACAAAGCATTAACATGATCTTATCTCCCATTTGTCTGGTTAAACAGACCAAAATCAAAAATAGGATAATTAGGGAGTTTAAAAGGTCCATTCGAAAAAATTCAAAGGAAAAACACAGCCAGTACACCAGTACTTAGCAGTTAAAGGGAGAGGGAGGGGAAATTTCTTACCCAACCAGCAGATCAGAAGAAGACTGAGGGTTAGCTTTCCTCTTCGTGGTCAGCCATCTGTTAAGGGCTAAAATTCTAGCTAAACTGTCTAAAATATCTAATGAGTGGTCGCCAATCAATTACAAGCTTTAGCAAGAGTTAGAGTTTTAAGCATTTATTAAGGAGAATAAGAATTTGGTAAAGAGAGAGAGAAAGGCCTAGATTCCTATCTATTAAAGGGAGAGCACATTTCCAGCTCCCTTCTCCACCAGAGTCCAGAGGAAAAGAGCCCCAGAGTCAGCGCCAGTCTCTTCCTTCCTCCTCCCACTAGTCCGCGTCACTTCCTCCCGCCAAAGAAAAGACTCCTGGTCTTGCCCTCAAAGACCTTCCCTTCATGGGCAGAACTCCTCTACAGTAAGTATCCAGCAGGTGGCGTTATTCCAATCGTTACATTACCTTCTTTTCTAAAACTGCCATCCTCAATCTAACTTCCCTGTTTCTGTTACAAGTATCATTACCCTTCTTGTGACACAATTTCATAACCTCAGAATAATATTTGAGTCTTCCCTCTTCTTATTGCTCACCTCCCATATCCAAGCAGTTGTCAAAGCTCTATCATCTCTGTTCCACAATATATCTCACATCACTCTTCTTTTTTTTTCACACATATTGCCAATATCCCAGTTAAGACACTTAGAATTTCTGACCTTGATTATTGTCAAAGCCTCCTAAATTGTTGCCCTGCTTCTGATCTTTCCCAATCCAGCCTCTACTTAGCTACAAAAAAAAAAAGAACAGAAGGAAAGGGAAAGGGAAAGGAAAAGGAAAAGGAAAAGGAAAAGGAAAAGGAAAAGGAAAAGGAAAAGGAAAAGGAAAAGGAAAAGGAAAAGGAAAAGGAAAGGGAAAAGGAAAAGGAAAGGGAAAAGGAAAGGGAAAGGGAAAAGGAAAAGGAAAAGGAAAAGGAAAAGGAAAAGGAAAGGGAAAAGGAAAAGGAAAAGGAAAAGGAAAAGGAAAAGGAAAAGGAAAGGGAAAAGGAAAAGGAAAGGGAAAAGAAAACAAAAGAAAAGAAAAATCCTCCTAAGGCATGGAACTGACCTCAGCATTTCTCTGTTTAGTTTTTTTTGGTCTAAGGCCCCTTCTAGTTCTAGGTTTCTAATTCAATCAACAAGTAAATCAATAAGAATTTATTAAGTGCTATGTGCCAGGCACCATGCTAGCACTAGGGATACAAAGAAGGATAAAGTATGATTCCTACTTTCAGGGAGCTCACATTCTAAAATTGAGAGACAAGGTGCAAACTGTTATATAAATATTGAATATATTTGTGTGTATATACACATATGTATATAGGGGTGTGTGTATGTGTTTGTATATTGAATATATATATGTGTGTATGTATATGCACATATGTATTTAAGGGTATGTGTATGTATGTGCACACACACACATATACACCACACATATACATACTCACTTAGTAAATTGTCCTACCGTGACAGATTCATTTCATATGACTCACCTTTTGGCATTATTTGTTCTAGTCAAATTAACCTACACGTCATTCAACAAACAATGATATTCTCTCTTCCAGCTTAATGACTTTGCATAGACTCCATGCTTGGAATAAACACTTTCTCTCTTAACTTCTACCTCATATGATGGCTAGTTTCCTTTAAGGGGCAGGTGCCCCCTGACCAAAGCCTTCCTGATCTTCTCTCCCTCTAGCCACATTGTTAGTGCTCTCTCCCTGTTCAAATTACATCATATTTAATGATCTCTGTACATAGGATCATAGATTTAAGGATTTTAAAGTTCATTAAGTACAATCTCCTCATTTTAGAAATGAAATGGAAGACCAGAAGGTTAAGTGGCTTGTCCACAGTAGCATTTGAAGTGTTATTTGAATACAGGCCATCCTTAATCTAAGCCCTCTTCTCAATCCAGTATATCACAGGGTTTCTCTGACATACCAAGTGGAATGTGATTTACCTGAGGGCAGGAACCATTTTGTTTTATCTTTGCAAATCCTACAAGAAGTACTTAAAAAGCTTTTATTGTATTCCTGAATCACTGAGAATACAAATAATTTTAGGAAGAGCTCCCATGACATATTATTAAAAGAAAATCTCAAATTTTCAGAGTCTGTTTGTAAATCTTGACATTGTAGAAAGCTGACTTTATCACAAGCCTTTACAAATGACTGACCATTGGCCTGAACCGGTCTGAAATGTCAATTATTAAAGATTACAATATTGTGAATTTACACAGTGTTGGAAGTTTGGCAAAATGCCTTACAAATACATCATTTTATCCTTACAACAACACTCTGAGGTGGGTGTTATTTGTATCCCCATTTTACAGATATGGAAACTGGGCAGAGGTTAATTGACTTCTTTAGAGCTACACAGTGTAACGATTGGAATGACGCCACCTGCTGGAGACTTACTGTGGAAGAGTTCTGCCCATGAAGTGAAGGTCTTTGAGGGCAAGACCAGGAGTCTTTTCTTTGGCGTCAGGAAGTGACGCAGGCTAGTGGGAGGAGGAAGGAAGAGACTGGCACTTGCTCTGACTCTCTTTCCTTTGGACTCTGGTGGAGAGCGGAGCTAGAAATGTGCTCTCCCTTTAATAGATAGGAATCTAGGCCTTTCTCTCTCTTTACCAAATTCTTATTCTCCTTAATAAATGCTTAAAAGTCTAACTCTTGCTAAAGCTTATAATTTATTGGCGACCACTCATTAGATATTTTAGACAGTTTAGCTAGAATTTTAGCCCTTAACAACAGCTAATAAGATCATGAGGCTGATTTGAACTCAGGTCTTCTTAACTCTTAACTCCAACTGTCTATCTATTGTGTTATCTGACTGCCTGTATTTCTATATTAAATAAAAGCTATATTAAATGATCTTATTCTATTACCAGTCATTATATACTGTATAGATACTGAAAATATTCTAAAGAGCAGAGTTAAAGACTATCATGAGAATAAAAATTTTCCTCATGATTCTTAGAAAAATCCAGTGTTAAAATTGAAGCAATGGTTGCTTCAGTTTTCTCCTGAGTCTGTTAAAATCAAGGGGTAAAAAAACTTTAGAAAGCTATTATATTTACAAAGCCTAAGGAATAGAGGAGGGCACCATAGGGCATTTTTACTGAATGAAAAAAAATCCTATTAAAATAATGAATAAGCATGTACGACTTCAAAGTAACCTTAACTTACAAGAACCATAAAAAGGGTGTATTTTTTCCTAATTACAACTTTCCAACTTTAACATTGCAACTGACTAAGTCTGACCTTATGGTAAAGAAGAACTGACAAGGGAGTTTTCTAAATGTTTCTCAGAAACCATATTTTTAATATTTAAAAGTATTTAAAACTTACCTAAAAGCACTCAAAGGGAACAGAAAAAAAGAAGAAAAAAAAGATCAGTTGTCATCAATTAGTACACTAACTAGGAAACATTTATGATGAGCCTACAATGTCCCTGGCAGTGTTCCCAGCTCTAGAAAGACACAGCCAAAAACTAATCCTGCCCTAAAGGAGCTTCCATTCAATTGGGCAAACAGCACGTATTCACATGAGTAGATGCAATGCACATATGCAATAGACATGAGGAGGTGGAGGATTCAAGGAAAGCCTCCCAAATGTGCAGAAAGGAGGTAATTCTTGAGATGAGATGTGAAGGAAGCTGTCATTCCAAAAGGAAGCAGAAGGAATAGTGTGTGTTAAAGCCCACTGATGGGAGAAGTCAGTTATCAGGTACAGCAGGTAGACCTATTTTCCTTAGATGTAGAGTGGACAAAGTGATGGAATATGTGTTGAGTAAGTTTGGAAAGGTAGACTAGAGTCAGATTGTGAAGAACCTTAAATGTGAATGGGAGATTGTATTTGATTCTAGATGCAAAAAGTTTATCACCAGAAAACTCACTGTCTTTTGAGATTACTTCAGCTTGAGTACTTACACCTCATGAGCATGCTAAGTTGCTTCTGCCCCTCTAATTGGAGGCTAGAAGATGAAGAAAAAAAACATCCTTCCTAAAGCTTCTATAGAGGGCTCAGGATCCTATCAACTGATCAGAACCAGCCTCTAACATGTGAATGGTGGGAACCAAACAGAGCAGGCTAGAGACAAGTGAGTCAATAATTAGATACAAATTTTATTTTCAAAGTGAGGAAAAAGGCTTGAAAGCAAGGACTGGCTATAGACACGTGTGCCAGAGCCCCACCAGTGGGATAGGGGTGGGGTGGAACCAGAGGCAATGTGAAGAGACCTCAATACTTATACTAGTGGCTGCCCAGTAAGTTGTAGTCCCCACAATGAAGGAGCAGCAAGCATGTGACAAGCTTGATTTATTGCAGGACTTTCTGAGTTTGTCCAGTGCTTGTCTTTGATCAGAGAACACCTGGTGAATTATGTGACTAGCCCAGAGGGTGAGATCATGCAGACGTGATAGAAAAGGATTATTGTTCTGCCAAGTTCAGCTTGCCTGCTGGGCCTTAGCTCTGGAAAACAGGTGATCTAAGTTTTATTTTGTGAATCTCAAACATATCTTTATTTGCCATTAGCTACTTGGCTTGGTTTTGAATCCACCACCATCATCATCATCATACCCCTCTGGCACCTGCCCCCCCCCATTTTCAGCTTCTTTTTGTATATCATTTTTACCCATTAGATTGTAAGTTCCTTGAGGGCAAAGATGGTCCTTCTTTTTCTTATTTGTATCTCTAGCACTTAGCATAATGCCTGGCACATAATACGCACTTAATAAATATTTATTTTATTATATTGTAACAGGGAACTATTGCAGCTTCTCAATCAGAGGAGTAACATGGTCAAATCTGTGTTTCTGGAATATTATTTTGGCAGCTATGTGTTAAATGGATTAGATGAGGGAGAAATTTGAAGCTATAAGACCAAATAGGAGGCTATTCAATAAGCTAGGCAAAAGGTCATGGGGCCCTGAATTAAGGAAGTTTTTGTATGAGTGAAGAGATGGGGATGGATATTAGAGATGTTGTACAGGTAGAATCAATAAGACTTGGCAATTGCTTGGCAATTGAGGGAGAGTAAAGAGCCAAGGATGCAAACACAGTCGCAAATGTTAGTGACTGGAAGGATGGTTATGTCTGGCAGAAATAGGGAAGTTAGGAAAGGGAGAGGATGACTTAGTGGGAAATATAATGAGTTGTTTTTTGGATAGTTGAGTGTGAGATACCTATAAACATCCAATATGAAATGCCCAACAGACAAGAAATGAAAAGGGTCTCAGTCTCTGGAGGGAGATTATGACTGGGTCTATAGATGCAGATAGGAGTTACCTGAAGGGGATGATCAGTAAAACCATGAGAGCAGATGAGGGGTAAGAGATAGGGGGGCAGGGGTGAGAGAGAAGTGGTTGAGGTGGTGGTGAGAGAGGGGGGGGAGGTGAGAGAGACATGAGAAAGAGGGGAAGAGAGGTAGATAGACAGACAGACAGAGACAGAGACAGAGAAATAAGAACAGCCCTGAGTTATACTTACAGCTAAGGGGCAATATGGGTGAAGATCCAGAAAAGGAAATGGAGTGGCCAGATCAAAAAAGAGAAATATCATGAAAACCCAGAGGGAAGAAATGAGGAAAGAGTAATCAACAGTAGCAAGTGTTTCAGAGAAGTAAAGAACTAAAAGGGGCAATTAAGACATCCCTAGTGATATAAAGAGAGCAATTTTAAGTAGAATGATGACATGAGAAGCCAAAAAGCAAGGGGCTGAGAAGAAATGGAGGCAAATATAGAGCTACTTTTTCCCTAGGAATTTGCCAGGGAAAGGGAGGAAAATACAGGATAATAACTTGAAAGGATAAAATTATGTTTAATTTGGTGGAGGAAATTAGTGTTAAATGACTTGGCCAGGGTCACATAGCTAGTAAATGTCTAAGGTCCTATTTGAATTCAGGTTCTCCTAATTCCAGGGCTAGTGTTCTAGACACCATACCAGCAAGCTCCCCCTTAGTTTTGGGGGGAATTTTTGTTTTGGTTTGTTTTGGGGCGGGGCCAGGTTGTTTTCTTTTAGTAGATAGGAGAGCTCTGGTGGTGATTGTAAGCAGGGAAGGAGCCAAGAGACAGGAAAAAACGGGAAATTAGAGAATTCAGGGATAATGATAGAGGAAATTTGTTGTAAGAGTCAGGAAAGGATGTCAAGGAAGATTTATTCAAATATCTTAGCCCTAAACTTGACAGAGTGAATGGAGTTTTCATTTGCAGATAATCAAATCAACTTATCATATTAGTCAGGAATCCTATCAGGTAAATTTAGTCAGTAGGTATTCAGATAAATGAGGATCTCATAACATCAGAGATCCAATACATCTTGGAAAGCAGGAATAATGAGCACACATGAGGAATATATCCATCCATCCATATGCATATGCATATGCATACCATATCTATGCCATATCCATACCATATCAATACCTATACCCATACCTATACCTATATCTGTATATCTGTATTTGTATATAGATATATAAAAAAGAGGGAAAGAAAGATAGAGTTATATATGTATATATATATATATATATATATAGGTATACACACACATATATACATCTATGTATAAGTATATATTTATGGTTTTATATGGCCTTACCTTGATTCATGAATTTCTTTTGAGAAAAATGGTCTAATTGTGAAAAACAGCCATATTAACATGAACTACCCTCCCCTCTAAAAAAATAATAATATTAGATAATGTAGGGGCCAAATTTTAATTGGGGAGTGTTAGCTAGGCGGCTCAACACAATATTAGGGCAAGGAAGGAGACCAACAGCCTCCCTCAAAAACAGAACAGGGTTTATTAACAAGAACGAACTTAAAAACACAAGTAAGATTAGTAGAATTAAGGAAAAGGGAAAAGGGAATGGGGAAAGGAAAATTTTACAACCTGATATCACACCACCACCCTGGGCTCAGCAGAACACACAGCTGCATCCCATCTCTTTCCAGCTCAAACACCAGAATGGCGAGTCTCCTCCCTTCTCCTTCCCAGCAAACCCTGGGCTGTCCACACACAGCCCCAAGCTAATTGGCTGGCAGCCCTGATTGACAGTCACATGACTGCCTTCACTGGGCTTCCAGTCATTATAATTTTGCCAAAGCCATGTAAGCGTCAGCAAGTGGTGATGACATGAGGTGCCAGTGCCATGGTGACAGCTACAGCCAGTGGGTGGAGCACCATGTTGTTGCCTAAGCCCCGCCCAATGTGCACACTGGGATTCCTTCAATTCCAGCCAAAAGATGAGGTCATTAAAAACCTCAAATCACAATTAATTCTTTACAATAACATTTACAGATCACTTTAATTTTTGCAAAGTACTTATCAAACATTACCTCATTTGATCCTTATAACAATAATGTGAGGGTAGGATCCAACATTATTCCCAATTTATAAACAAGGAAATTGAATCTGAAAGTTTAAGTGATTTGACCAGGATCACACAGCTAGTAAGTACTTGAGGCATATCTGTGAATCCAGGTGTTCCTGACTCTATTCACTATTCAAACTAGCTTGAAAAGAAAAAAAGGGGGGGGAGGGGAGAAGAAAGTAATAAATCACATGATACAATGCTAGTGTATATCCTGTGGCTCACAGAAATGTAGTTATGTACTCAAGAAAGGGTACATACACAGCTGAGCAAGCAAATGACATTTAGTGCCCCATGTTTTGGGTGCCTCAGGGTTGGAAGGGATCTCACAGATCATCTAATCCAATCCATACACAACCAATAATACAACTTCCCCCAAAAACTGTTTATCCAGGCTCTCTTAGAAGCCTATCTTAAGGGAAACTCTAATTGCTAATATTAATATTCTAATATTTTATGCCAATTATTGCTACTTAGTCCTGTTTATTCATCTACCAACAACTAAGGTTAACAAGGACATGACAAGAAAGTTTCAAAGTTTTGTCTTCACCTTTCGTTCAGATCCCTAGTGGAGCTAGGACAGTATAGGAAAGAACAATTCCAATGCATGTTGTTCATGCTTTTTAGATTCATGCTGCACAGGAAATACTATTAGTTCACACCTACGCTTACAGCACTGCTGAGCAGCAGGTATAGGTGAACTGCCCATGCTACAACAGTCCAGTTCTAAGAGAACATTCTATTAGCACAGGCCTATTTACCCAACAGTGTTCACCTAACATGCTTCAGGGCTCCCTTGCTTCCTCTTTATTTTGAGGCTCTGTTGTTCATGGGCTGTCTATTGATTATATCTCACTCTCACCAAGTTACCAGCCTATCTTATTCACTTGTACATTTCTTGGATGACTTCCTTCTTGCTATTTCCCTCTTCCTAATTTCTTATTTGTAAAGTATTGTTGCCTGATCATGCCCATTATATTTTTCCTCATTTCAGTGACTCTCAATTTCAGTTCTTTGGAAATATAGCTTTCTGTTACTCAGAGCTGTACAACAAGATCTAGGGAAATCCCTGAAGGTTTGTATGGTGGTTTTCTAATGCCATAGCTCACTAGCCTACACAGGTTTGTTCCTCTCATCATTATAACTTGATGTAAGTCAGATAGAATATAGTTTGAATTAGCTTCTAGAAAGCTAGTTCTAAATCATATTTTAGAAAGGGATATTCATTAAGGTCACCTAATTGGTACAAAATAGCATCTTCCCAAAAGTGTGACACACTCTTCACCTATGCATAAAGTCCAGGGAAAGGTGATATCAAGGCTTGAGAGTACATAGATAAAAAAAGTAATTGCCAGATCCTGGTTTCTGAAATTCTTTTTTCTCCCCTTCATGGGTTACTAATGAAATTCCCCATAAGCATGATATAGGAACTAGGCTTCATGTAGAGTCCCTAGACTGATTTTTCTCATTCTGTCTATTCAGTTTTCAGATTTTGGTGCAAGCCACTGCTATCTTGAGGATGATTCTAGGATACAAATGCATCCTTTCAACACTTCTAAACTAATCAAGGACTTTTTTGCACCTAATCTAAAGCCTTTGACACAGTCCTTGATTGATTCAATATAATTGTGTTGGCCTTGTTCACACCTAGTTCAGACCTCTGGTTTTTAAGTGCTCTCACCTGAAAAAAAAAATGAAAGTATTAGTGCATACCTAATAAGGTTTAAGAGCTGGGTGAGAAGAAGTGAAGAGAAGTTAATGGGCCCAAAAAGAAGGAATTCAAGCATCAGAACTAGAAATGGAAATAATCAGACATTGTTGTTGCTTGTCCTTTGTTCTCAAAGAGAACCATGACAAATATCATTACTTGCAATGAATTGAATTGAAGTGAAGGAGAGCTGTGCAAGGTCACCAACCTCACTTTCTCTTCCAAAGCCATCTGGGTCCAGTGGCAAGATATATATCAGGAGAACCAGGAGAACACTGTGCACAGTGACAACAATACTGTTTGATGAAGAATTGTGAATGACAACTATTCTCAGCAATACAATGATCCAAGACAATCCTAAAGAACTAATAATGAAGCATACTATCTACCTCCAAAGAAAGAATTTATATTGATTGAACACAAACTAAAGCATGGTATTTTAACTTTCTTTCATTTTTTCCTTTTATTACAGTTTTCTTACATAAAATATGATAATGTTTTACATAATTGCACATGTATAACCTACATCGGATTGCTTACTGCCTTGGGGAGAGGGAAGGTGAAGGAGAGAAGGAGTGATAAAATTTGGAATTCAAAACTTTAAATAAAAATGTCTATTTTTTTTTTAAGATATACACCAGTATGACTGGAGATGGCCGCGGATGTTTTAAGGCAATTGGGCTTAAGTGACTTACCCTGGATCACACAGCTAGCAAGGGTCTGAGGTGAGATTTGAACTCAGGTCCTCCTGACTCCAGGGCCAGTGCTTTATCCACTGTGCCACCTAGCTGCCCCTAATTGGGCATAAGCAATAAAACAAAGATCATAACAAAGGATCAGTATAAGGAAGTCATTACATCAATGTTGACAAGAGAAGCAAAATTAAGAGTTTGAAAATGTTAAAGCAGTCAGGAGCAAAAGTCAAATCAGAAGGAAGACCAATAAGTTGAAGGACAAGAAAGCTAACATGGCCCAGTCAAGAGCTATGAAATGAATGACAGTTTGCCTTATTCCCTGTAGGCAACAGCTAGTGTCCACTTTAGTTGGGTCAGCTTGAGCCAGTCTGTTATATTTCACTTCTTAAATGAACAGGTTTCCTGATTCCCCATAAAAATTCTTCCCTCAACTGTTTTCTTCAAATTCCCATCTACATTTTTTTCTATATTCTGAAGAGAGATTTATTTAGAAGACTATGCCAGTGATTAATGAAACGATAGATGGATCTGAATCTCAGAATGGTAAAGGAAAAGCCAGAGTGTTAATTTCCCACCCTTCTCTATAAAAATGACTATCATTGAATAATGAAGTTGTCAAGACCCAGTTCATCATCTCAGACCTGACTACTTAGGTAAATGATTATAGCATCTTGGGAAAGACTAAAGCACCTCACAGATCATCTAATCCAATCCATATCCAGCCAAGAATATCCTCTACAACTTCCCCCAGAATTGTTTATCCAGTCTCTGAGAGAAGCCTAATGGTAAGGGGGAAATCTAATACTTCCCAATATAGTCCATTCCACTTTGGGATAGCTCTGATTGTTAGGAAGATTTTCCGTAAGTTCTACCCACTGTGAGGACCAATTTTTAATTGGGGAGTGCTAGCTAAGCAGTTTGTCGCAATATTAGGGCAAGGAAGGAGACAAGCAGCCTCCCTCAAAACAGAGCAGGATTTATTTTAACAAAATGAACTTAAAAAAAAAAAAAGCACAAACAGGATAAGTAGGATCAAGGGAAAGGAAATAAAATGGGGAAGGGAAATTATAATACCTGAAAAAATACCACCACCCAGGAATCAGCTGAAAATATGCAGCAATATGCTTGTCGCTTTCCAGCATCCACCTAGAATGTCCAATTCTCCTCCCCCAAACCTAGAAACACCCCACACATCCCCAGCCAATGTGATGGCTGCTCTGACAGTCACATGACTGCCCTCACTAGGCTTCTAATCATTATCATTTTGCCCGGCACACGTAGGCGTCATCGAGTGGTGATGACGTGAGGTGCCAGAGCCCTCGCAAGGGCTACAACCAGTAGGTGGAGCACCGCACAGTTTGCAGAGCCCCAGGCCAGTGAGCTGTAGCATAAAAGCCTCAAATAACAATTAATTCTTTACACCAATGAACCTTCTCTTATCTTCTGGAAATGAGGATGGAGTGGTGTCCATTTCAAATAGAAATTGATTCCTGCAGCAGCATTCTGACTTCAAAAACCACTAATTAATGTGATCTACATTATATATTTTTTTAATTTTGTTAATAGTTTCCCAATTATATTTTAATTTTGTTCAGTTTAGGCAGCATGGAGGCTACAGTTTCAAGTTTGACACTTCTGTTCTACATGAAGGCTTTTCAAATAGTTGACCATAGCTATGAAACCTTGACAAAATCTGTTCTTCTCCAGGCAAAACATCTGCAGTTCTTTCAATTAATCATTGCATGGAATTATCTCAAAGCTCTCATCATCCTACTCACCTTCATTATATGTATTCCAATTTATCAAGGTTCTTTCTAAAATGTGGTTCCGTAATAATTTGACACTATCACTGCCATTGTTCTAAATGCTGTACTTCCTTCCCTTAATGTTAGTCACCACACCTTGTTTTAAAAAAATAAAACATAGTCTTGACTCATATTGAGCTCATAATTTATTTTAAAAAAGGATTTTTTTAAAAAATGAACCATTATCATGTGCTGCTCTTGCCATCTTGTGCTACTTAAGCTGATTTATTAAACAAAGTGTAAGATTTTACATCTATCATTACTTAATTCCATCTTAACAGAGTCAGTCTGTTGCTATCTTTTTAGATCCTGACTATTCAGTGTGAAAGCTATCTTCTTTGCATCATGTCATTTGGAAATTTGATAAGGTTGCCATTTATAATTTCATGCCTTGATTGATAAAAATATTAGACTGCAAATGGCCAAATACACATATCCCCTGTGACACTACAATAGAGACACCTCTCTCTGAGTTGACATCAAACCATTAATGACTACTCTTTTTGTCTGACGTTCAAATCTGCCCAACTGAAATAATATCTAGCCTTTATCTATACATCTCACCCAAAATAATAGTATATGATAGTTTATGAAATTATTTCCTTAAATCCAGCTGATCTGTATTTATAATACTCATCTGACCTAACTTTCTAAAAACTTCAAGTAAACAAAGCAAGTCTGTCATGCTCTGTTCTTGATACAGCCATCTTTGGCCTCTATGATCACCATTTCTTTTTCCAGATACTCATTAATGAGCCTTTGGATAATATACAGTTTTGCCAGTGTGAGGGCCAAAATTTGATATACAGAGTGTTATTTGGGTGACTCACCTTAATATTGAGGTCCTGGAAATATGAGGGACCTTTAAGGTTCACCCTCCCCTCTGAACTGCCCTTTTTAGATATTTTTCCCAGGCCAATAAGAAAGGAGCCGCTAAGCTTTAGTTCACAAAAGGATCAGATTTTATTACTTGGGAATTAATTAAACAACAAAGATGAAACTAATAAAAATCAAAGATAAGGAAATAGGAAAATAGAAATACAGAGAAATACTCTTAACTCTAAACCTTACCTATGCACTCCCCAGACCGTTTCCAATTAAGCTAGTGCAAAGGAATTTAGGGTTTTCCTTAATTAACTCACCAACACCTGGAAGTCTACATTTGCTCGTGCCACCCGGAAAAGCAGTCACCCGAGACAGAGCAAACACGAACCACCACCTCAAGGGCAGAAGAAGAAGAGCCCACCTTCCCGAAGACGCCTAGCATTCCAGAAGCACTCTCTACCTCCCTTCAGGGAACATTCAATCTTTTCCTCCCCCAAAACTGGAGGTCCTTCAAAAACTACCTATGGAGAGTTCTTCTGACCTCAGTAGCATATGTAACCTCAGAGTGGGCCAGGTGTGGCCCTTCCCAAACGAGTCAGCTAAAAACTGCAATATTAATCTTTACCACAAATAATTTTTACCACACCAGCAGTAGAAGTCAAACTTGCCAGCCCATAGTTTGGACACTCTGCTCCATTTCTTTTTAAGAATCAAAACATTTTCACTTCATCTGTCTTGGGGCATTTGTCCCATTCTCAACAAATATTCAAAGATCCATGGACAGTGGATCAGTAATCAAATTTGCCAATTCTCTCAGTATCCTGGGAAGCCATTTGTCTGGTTCTGGTCATTTGAAGTCATTCAGATGCTCTCCAACTTTCTTCCCATTTATCTTGGGTTTCAACTCAATATTGAATGTTTCAAGGTAACTCTTTTACAGGCCAAAATCATTCCATTGGCAAAGAAAACAGAAGCAAAATGAAAGTTGAGTGATTCAGCTTTGTCTTCTTCATACATCAATATTCCTTCTGTCCCAAGAACTGTTGCTGTGCTTTCTTTGATCCTCCTCTTTTACTAAGTGGAGTCCTTAATTTCTGTTGCTAAAATTAAGAATGTAATTTAATATTCCAGGCATTTTTTTATTCCACTGGTATTTAAGGCACTGATCTCCTCCCCCACCCACCACCCCATGCCCCATGCTTTATTGCAATACTTTCACTTTGTGTTTTTTTCCAGAAATTAATTTTCAAGAGCTTTTCATACCAACCACACTGATTTTGTCAGAATTGTAGTCCATGTTCATCCCATACATTGGGGAAAGTAATTGTATGCTTAGTTTTCTTCTCCTCAATCATAAATTCTAAGAAGGAGCAGTCACTTTCCACCAAGGTTCCCATAATTTCTGATTCATCATCCATTTACTCATTGCTGATTAGAATCAGTCCAGAATAGTAGTTCCCTTCATTACTTTCTTCATCTTTCCAAAGGATAAATTATCATTAAATACTTGTCTGTTTTGATCACTGGCCCATTTCCTGTATTTTGTACCACTTTATGTCAAAAAAAAAAAAAAGGTCTTGTGGAGAGTTAGAATCTTTCTTGTTTTAACATAAGCTTATTTAATCTTATTGAATATTTCATAAATATATGGAATAGTGATTGTTCTCTTCACATGGAGTCCATTGTATATAATAAGATTAACTCCATCTACTTTTTTTGCAAATTTAAACAATATATTCTTATGCATCCTCAAATAACATTTGCCCTCTCATATGCTGTCCAAAAATATTGCAAAATCCTTGAGAGAACATATGTTATTACTCTGCTCCTACCCACTTTCCCCTAAGAGAAGCTAAACTATACTGACAGATGTATAACTGGAGAGAAGGGAGCCAGTTTATAAGGTGTTAACATTCCTAAGAAGTTTGGCTGAGAACAGAAAAAGAAAAGAAAAAAGTGGGGAAAGGCATCATATCAAAAGACAGTAATACAGCCAAAGGAAAGTTGAAGTCAAATAGCTTGAGAGATCTGGTTGTTAAATATTCCATGTGGGCATTTATACCTCAGGAATAAGCAAATGCCGGGAATCAGAGTTGGATATATTGATTTGTTGGTTGTATACACTTAAGAAAATGATAGTGCTCACTTTGGCAGTACATATACTAAAATTGGAATGAAACAGAGAAGATTAGCATGGCCCCTGTGCAAGGATGACACACAAATTCCTGAAGAAAATGATAGAGAAAATGTTAACAATGCAGATTAAACTTTAAAGTGTGCCATACATAGTTTTTCCCCAGAGAGCTGTTCAGCAGACCTCTGACTGTGGGCAAATCTGAGAATCCAGATTGAGTCAAACTTTCATGTGACACCTAAACCAAGTCAGGCAGTCTTGAGGGCTAATCAGATCCAAAGGCAGCCTGAGTCAACATCAAGGTGGAAGTAAACACCAACTGTGAAGACAGGTCAGTGCTAAGATGAGGTGTTGAGAGATAAGGCTTCATTCTTCTCATGTTTCATTGGATAAGATATAGCAGAGTAGTGGCTCTATCCATTTCAACATCTCAGTGAAACTATGGATACCTCCCCACCCCTGGATCTAATAAGGCTGTGACCCTAATGCAGGATGTATAAGAAGGTTTATTTCCCAGATTTTTAATTCATGTACTATTAAGTAATTTCCAGTATAATATTGTATATTTTTTTCTACAGTAGAATGGCAGGAAAGGGCAACTAGGTAGCACAATGGACAGAGCGCCAGCCCTGGAGTCAGGAAATCTCATCTTCCTGAGTTCAAATTTGACTTCAGACACTTACCAGTTGTGTGGCCCTGGACAAGTCCCTTCACCCTGTGAGATTTAAAATTGGATATAAGAGCATTAAACTCCCCCTTTAAACTTTTCCCTTATATATCTTCCAGACCAGTAAGTAAAGAAGCCTCTGAGCTTTAATCAGTGAGGGATTAGTTTTTATTGTTTAGACAACAAACAGGTGATACCGATTAGGGAAATAGGAAAGTAGAACTACAAATGAATAGTCTTAGATCTAAGCTTAGTCTATATTCTTTTATAGAACTCACCGAATCCCAAAACTGCCTGCCAGACTGAGAACCAGAGCTGATCACCAGAACACGCCGTCACTGCTAAACTGAGAAGCCAGAATGTGCAAGACCAAGAGTCAACTTCCATTCTCACTCTCACTTTTAAATTGGGGTCCTGGAAGTATGGCATACTTCGCCATGCTCTCCCTGCAGCAGCAGGCACACGGTTGTTCCTCACGGTCTCCTCCCCAAAAGGGCGGTCCTTCAAAAGCTGCCTCAGTAGTATGCATTCAACTCTCAAATGATTCAGTTAATTAAAACTTCTGTTTTTTACCACAACCCTGTTTGCCTTAGTTTCCACATCTGGAAAAATGAGCTGGAGAAAGAAATGGCAAACCACTCCAGTATCTTCATCAAGAAACTGTAAAAAAAATATATTAATTTGCTAATCTAATCTGAAAAATTATATAAATGTACTTATATGAAAAATTATGACTATATGGAAATTTATAACTTTAGAAAAATTATAATTGGGCCATAAATCCCATCTGGGTCACCATTCAAATGTAAGAATATTTTAATTTACTAGCTGGCTTAGGCCTAATCTGTGGACTTTTGACTGGCTGGCTATCTAACTGCTATTAATTGTCTAAACCAATGTGTTAGGGCCGTTCCTTCCCCCACTGCCTCTCAGACTGATAAGAAAAAAGGGATTAAAATGCCTGTTTTAATTAAAGTAAATATGGGGTTTTATTTAGGTGAATAAAGTTAGAGTTAAATGTAGAAACAAGGATAATAAAATTAAAATACGACCTGTCAGCTTTTTAAACTTTCTACCACCTCTTGCCTATGGGTGTGCTAGCTGCTGCTGCTGCTGTGGCCTGCAGTCATGCCTCGCTGGGACAGGTTCACCTTCAGTCCTCTCCAACTTTCTCAGTCTTATCCCTTTCACTCTTTAACTTCTTTCACCCAAACTCCCCTGTCTCACTTTCACTGCTCCTCTCCTCTATTCTAACTACAAGCCCCCTTCACTTTGTTGACCCCCCTGAAAAACTTCTTAGCATTCTCGTTTCCTCAGGCATCTCTCGACCTTCTCACTAGCTCTTTCTCCAACTCTGTCAGCCATATGGACGAACCCTGAAAAGCCTCTTACTCCGTCCCTCCTGTGAACCCCCAACGTCTTCTTTTTATTAACCTTCTCTCTCAGGTGAAACTTGAGCTGGCCACCTACGTAGGCCAAGCTAATTCGCTGGCTGCAATAGCACCGTGGGGGGGGGGGGGGCCCTTTGAGTGGAGTGAGTCATGTGCACCACACCCCAGGGCTCAAGGGAGCCTTGCCCCATGCTGCTCACCCGGGACCTCTGCACAGGCTATGCCAGGGGCCTGCCAGGAGTATGTCCCCTCAGGGTGGAGGGAGCTGGGGCTTTTCCCAGCCTTCCCTGTACCCTAAGGCCCACGGGGCTTCTGAGTTGGGCCCCTGAAGTGGAGGAGGAGGGGCAGCTCTGCTCACACAGAGAAAAACCCTCAGGGCCTAAGGCTTTTTAATCTCAGCCCAAAGGCAGGGTCCCCAAATCACAATAAATTCCCACAAAACCCCAAAGAGAATCATAGAAAGTTAGACATGAATGACACAACTGAACAACCAAAGAATGGTAGGAAAAAGCAGGAATTAGGGCAGTAATAGAATTATGGTCAGTCGAGGAGAAACACATAGAGGAAAGATAAAGAACAAAGAGTATCACTAACTCCTTTTTCCAACCCCTCATAAAAGAAAAAAGATTATTATTATCATTATTTAAACTCAGCAATTTTCTAATTAATTTAGTATGTACAGAACTTTGCTCTTCTCTTTACAAATTAATTTTTCAACAACCAGCAGTACATCTTTAAATTACTTTGAGTAGAAAACAATTACACATACAAACATTGAATATTATTCAATTAGGACAAGTGCCTTAGGTTTGTTGTTTTTTTTTTCTGTATTTTTGTGGCTTTCATTAGCCTATATGAAATTCAAGATTCCAAGATCTCTCAGAACAAATAAACTACTTGTTACCCATAAAGTTTTACATTGAATAATTTGTTCTTTCTGATGTTGGAAGAAGACTTTAGGATAAAAGTCTTCATCTTATGGAAACTAATGGACAGAGTATTAACTCCCTTCTCCCTCTATGATCATTGGACAGAACATTACATAGAACAATCCCAAATTTTGATTTCCATTCTTTTTTCTGACCTTTGCACTTTTTTTGTGACTTGGCTTTGCCAAGGTCTGTGCCTGGCTTTGAACTCAGGTCTTCCTGATTACAGATCAAATGCTGCCCCACTGATAAGTGTGTTTATTCCCTTTAAATCATTTGTGATGATCTTTTGTTTGTCTTTTGAAGAGGCATCTCCCTTAATTGACAATAGTGACTTTGTTGCTTTTGTATGCCCTTAACCAACAATATTTAGAAGGAAAGATAGACATCATTCTAGTCAGAGACCCCTTTTCATAGTTAAGGCACCCAGCCTCTTCTAGCTCCCCCCTAGGTATAAATTCAAGACTTCCTTGGATGGGAGTAGATAAGATAAGAGATATCTAGCCAAGTCTCCTTGTGAGCTATGAATATTTTAAAAATAGGTGCATATACATCTTACCTGGGCAAGCACAATTGACAAATGTACATAGTCATTTTCATATTGTGTTTCTCATTAGAATGTAAGCTCCTTGATTAGAGGGACTTCTTTGACCTTTCTTTGTAACCTTAGAACAATTCCTGGGACCAAGTAAGTGCTTAATAAATGCTTAATGACTGACTGATCACTCCACCCAATATGTATACAGTGATCCTTTCCATATCTCCACTTTCCCCACTCTCCCCATCTCTGTTTTGATATTTCAGTTGGCATAAGAAATTGAATTGGAATTTGGGGGGAGTTTTGTTGAAGCTGCAGACAACATGCCCAGGCCGTCAGATGACACAGAGCCTAGGATCAAAAACTTAACCCAAATTTCACAATAAGGTAAAGCAAACACCTCATAAAAGAAAAAAAATAAATAAATTCAGACTTCTTCTCTGGTATAAAAAGAGAGCCAAAAGATGTTATGCAGATTTTCCAAATCTTGGGGGTGTCATGCCCATAGCCCCTGCAAGGTGGAAAGGATAACTATATAGAGCATGGTACTATCATTAAGGAAATTTAACCAGTGAGAAATAATTTACCTTTTTTTACATTTCATAGGACCTGGAAACAAACTGGAGAAGGGCAGGGGAGCCTGGGAGTTGAGAGTGGGAGGGGGTGGTTAAGTCTGTCCTTATCTTATAATTAGTATTCTGGAGCCTTGATAAGCAAAGAGTATGCCCACCCCAGGAAAATGTCCATTTTTTATACCTTTTTGTTTGCATGTCAAAAGCTGCTGTGTAGGCTGCCCTGGGGGAATTCTATTTCAACTGCAGAAAGTTGTTAACATAAGGCTGAGCTTGTAGTATGCCCTTATGATGACAGCTTGTTCAAAACCACACAAGACAAAGGACAGGGAAAAATTTGGAAATTGTGGCTGTCATACGTGTGCAGCCTCAACATTATGCTAATCCTAGAAATTGTGGGATGGAGAACATTGATAGCCTGACAATTGCAGCCAACCACTCCTCCCACCCCCCACCACCATCTTTATAATCTCCAGCTCTTGGCAACTGGAAATAAATCTGACCAATAAAAATATAGTGGTGACATTTGTTCAGGCAGTTTCCTTTTTATGAATATTTCACCTTTGAGTGTAAATTATTTAAAACATTGACATTAATTCCAAGTTTGGGGTTTTAAAAAATTTCCGACATCAAATACAAGGGAACTACTCTGTAAAATCTGAGTTTGCAAATCATGGCATTAGATTAAAAATGAGTTTTTAAAGTGTTCAGCAGAAAATAAAGGCAAGAGGGCAAAACTGCTTGGAAAGTAGTATGCCTCTAACAGCTGGCATTTATATAATAATTCTTCAATAATGCATCATATTTATATTAACTCCTTTGAGACTTACAACAGTCTTAAGAAGGAGATACTATGGGATGCCCATTTTACAAATCAAGAAACTGAGGCTGACAGACCAGTGTCTTATTTGATTCTTCTACATAGTGCTGTGAGGTTGGTGTTGCTATTATGTTTATTTTGCAAAGAAGTTGAGGCCCAGAGAGATTACATGCTTTTCCCCTAACCAAAACTGATGTTTGACTGTACTAGTCAATGACAGTACACAATTAGCTTGAAGCAATGGTATTTAATGAACTAGCAGAAAAAGAAAAGCAGCAAAAAAGTATTCTTCCCTTAAACACAGGGAACACTCTCCCATAGAAAAAGGTACTTCCTAAGAGAAGAGTGTACATACATTGAGAACATTAGAGAGGCAGCATATATCCAATTCAACTTATCTCAGTAAACATTTATTAGGCACCAACTGTATGCCAGGCAGTGTTCTAATTGTTAAGGATACAAATAAGAAAAAAAAAAAAGATAGTCCTTCTCTTTAAGAAACTTTCAATTAAATAGGGGAAGACACCATACAAAAGGAAGCTAAAAATGGAGGGAGGCAAAGGTGCCACCATGGGGTAACTGGCAGGAGTCGGGGTATGATATGTGGTAGAGACCACACCAAGAAGAGCTGTTGATGGAAAGGGAAGAGTTTCCAGGATACACAGGTGTAGGGAGAAGAAATGAAGGGAATATGGAAGCATGACATGCCTCTGCTTCATGACCTGAATGAAAGTCTAGTAAAGGTGATCAGAAAGTAGCAATAAGACAGGTAGGAGAAAAGTGAAGCTAGACTAGTGCCATGGAGACCTAGGGAAGACTGTATCAAAAGAAAAGAGGGTGACCAACAAACACATCTTCCTGACTCCACATCCAGTGTCCTAACCACCTTTCCTGACTACGTCTCTTTAAAGTCTCACAAAACATTTTTCCTGAGTTCATAAGAAAAAAGAACCCAGGAGACACATTGCATAAATTGCATCATTTGTAACAAAATTGAAATAAAAAACTTTCTTTCGGGAGCCAACACCATAGGAAAAGTTCCCTGACGACATCAAAATATTGTTAGATAAGTTTAGTGGATAGAAATCCAGGCCTTTAGTTAAAAAAGACTCCTCCTCCAGGGTTAAAAATCTAGCCTCAGAGACTTACTAGCGGTGTGACCCTGGTCAAGTCATTTAACCCTGCTTGCCTCAGTTTCCTCATCTGTAAAATGGGCTGGAGAAGGATATAGCAAACCACTCTAGTATCTTTGCCAAGAAAACCCCAAATGGGGTCACAAAGAGTCGGACGTGATTCAAACATCTGAATAAAAAAAGGACATCCGAAAGCAGGAAGCCTGAATAAGAGTTCTATTCCTCCCCAGAATTTAGCATGGTTCTGGACACTCAGTAAGTACTTGATAGATTGAGTTCAACCTCCCTAATTCCACTCTGTATTTTTCTCCCTCAACCTTAGGTAAGATAAACTATGTTATTTTGTTTTGTTTTTTCCCCAAGCAAAAAGAAGTCGCACTAAAACTTGACCCCAATGTCAGTGGCCCTTTACACAGACACTTTGATCCTCTGCTTCATTTTTGCCAACCACATCCTTCAATGGGATTAGGGTACAGCTAGTGTCTGCTCCACTTGGAGAGAATCAACAAGCTTCTTTTGATAAACTGGAGTCATAGAAGCCTGGAAAAGTTAATGTACTCCCACACAGGGAAAGAAGCTCCAAGAGGAGAAGTATCTTCTGGGAGAAGGGAGTGTGGGAGGGAGCAGAGAAAAACAATAGCAAATTAAAGCTCAAAGCCAGAGGCAGTCTATTGTAAAGTTACATCCTCCCTGTGATAGACAAGTCAGTAGAGGTAGATGGTGCAAACTGGTAGTGGGATGCAAATTCGCTGTTTTCTCCCACAATTCACCAAATAGTTTTTGTTTGTTTTTCCTAAGGATTACTTTCTCTTATCTGGTCTGGTTAATAACTAAATGGTACTGTGGATAAAGTACAGGCCCTGGATTCAGAAGGATATGAGTTCAAATCCAGCCTCAGACACTTACTAGCTATGTGACCCTGGGCAAGTCACTTGACCCTCATTGCTCCACCAAAAAAAAAAAAAAAAGTAGCAACTTGACCTAGTGCAGAGAATGTGTTAGAGTCAGGAGACCCGTGTTGGCAACCCAGCTCAGATACCTTATTGCTGTGTCAGCTTGGGCAAGCCATCTAACTGCTTGGTGTTCTATGCAACTCTCTAGAGAGAGAGAGACTCTTTTTTTTTTTAAATATATTTTGATCATTTTCTTTCAATATAATCAGTGTCTTTTGTAATCCTGTGCATTTTGTTTTATTCATTTAAAATATTATCCTGAGAAGGGGTGCAGAGGCTTTACCAGATTGCCCCAGAACAGTTAAGAACCCCTGCTGTGGGACATAGCTGTAGAGAAAGGTACTTACCTACATTTGTAAGTGTTGCAGATATCTATATATACAATACATACTATATAGAGAAAGACAGACCAACAGATAGACAGACATATACAGAGAAGGAAGCAGAGAATGAGAGAGTGATTGGCCCAGGGTCACATGGTTAATGTGTCAGCACAGATTTATACCCAGATTACAAATTCAGGACTCTGTCCACTATTCCAAGTTGCCTATCACAGTTTCAATTTCAGTAACCCATGGATTCTGTGGGACTGGTTTATCTAAATGGAATGACAGCTAGACCAACATCTTATACGGTATACCAAAATAAAGTCAAAATAGGTACATGATTTAGACATAAGGGATGATACCATAGGCAATTTAGGAGATGAAGAAATAGTTTCTCTGTCAGATCTATGGAGAGGGGAAGAATTTATGACCAAACAAGACATAGTGAACATGACGTAAGACAAAATGTATCATTTTGATTACATTAAATTTTTTTTAAATTGCACAAACAAAACCAATGCAACCAAGAATAGAAGAAAAGCGGAAACCTGGGAAACAATTTTTACAGTCACTGTTTCTGATACAGGCCTCATTTCTCAAATATAAAGAGAACTGAATCAAATTTATAAGAATACAAGTCATTACCCAAATGAGAAATGGTCAAAGGATATGAACAGGCACTTTTCAGATGAAGAAATTACAGCTATCTATAGTCATTTAAAAATGTTCTAAATGACTATTGATTAGAGAAATGCAAATTAAAATAATTCTGAGGTACCACCTCATACCTATCAGATTGGCTAATATGACAAAAGAAGAAAATGATAAATGTTGGAGAAGATGTGGGAAGATTGGAACACTAATGCATTGTTGGTGGAATTGTGAACTGATTCAACCATTCTGGAGAACAATTTAGAACTTTACCCAAAGGGCTATAAAACTGTACATACACTTTGTCCTAGCAATTCCACTAATAGGTCTGAATCCCAAAGAGATCATAAAAAATAGAAAAGGACAAAAATATTTATAGCAGCTCTTTTTGTCATTGCAAAGAATTGGAAATTGAAGGCATGCCCATCAATTGGGGAATGGCTGAACAAGTTCTGGTACAGGATGGGACAAAAGTCACAATGTTTTAATACATTTTTGAAAATTATTTTTTCTTTATTTTTTGCCATTTATGAGATCTTTCACACATAATATAAATCTCATTTCCTATATATACTATATATGATGATCTGGCAATTTAAATTAAAAACAAAAAAATTAAAATTAAATATTGAAACCTTTTTGTGACTTTTGCCCACCCTATATGAACGGAATGGAATGGAAAACTATTGTACTATAAGAAATGATGAGCAGGCAGATTTCAGAAATACTTGAGAAGACTTACATGAACTGATTCAAAATGAAGTAAACAGAACCAGGAGAACATTGTACACAGTAACAACAACATTATTTGATAATCAACTGTGATAGACTTAGCTCTTCTCAGAAATACAATGATCCAAGACAATTCCAAAAGACTCATGATGAAAATTGCTCTCCACGTCCAGAAAAAAGAACTATGGGGTCTGAATGTAAATTGAAGCATACTATTTTCATTTTTTTTGTTGTTTTTTTTTTCTTTCTTGAAATTTTTCCCTTTTATTCTGATTCTTCTTTTACAACATGACTAATGTGGAAATATGTTTAACATAATTGTACATATCTAACCTATATCAGATTACTTGATATCTTGGGAAGGAGAGAGGGAAGTAAGGGAGGGAGAAAAAATTTAGAACTCCAAATCTTACAAAAAATCAGTGTTGAAAACTCTTTACATGTAATTGGGGGGGAAATACTATTAATTTTTTTAAAAAAGAAATAGAATAACACCTCTATTACTTGGGGGCATCGATGACTATTTTCTTCAGCTGACTTCCTCCTTACTCATTCCTCCTCTACCACATTTTTGTTGATTGTATCACTATCTTTTGAGGAACTCAAATTCAAAACGTTGACTCTATACTTTTCCTCAACCCCCATAACAACCATTTGCCAGATTTTGTGGAGTCTGTTTCCGTTATGTCTCTGACATCTATCACTTTTTCTCTATTCATATACCTTCTAATCTTGGTTCAGTTTCCTATAACCTCTCCCCTCAACTATTAATAGTCCCAGAATGAATAGGTTTAACTTCTCTTGCTAATGTTTTCTCTTTGGAATCTGTCTTATGCATAATTTCTAAAGTGATACCACCACCACTATCCCAAACTGAGATTTAACCATGTCACCTATAACTCAAAAATCTCATGTTCATAGGATTATGCATCTGGAAAAGACATCAGAGACCATCTATTCCAACCCCCATATTTTACAAATGAGGAAACTGAGGCTTTCAGTGGTTTCCTATTGCATGTAGGGTAAAATGCAACATTTTCAGGCTGACATTTAAAGCCCTTCACAATCTGGGTCCCACTTATTTTTCTGGTTTTATTTCCTAATTCCACCTTTCAGGCATGCTCCAGTCCAAACTATGGGTAAGCTGTTCCCTATATATGACATTTCATCCCCCATATCAGTGGCTTTATCCAAATAGTCTTCTCAATATGGAATGCACTCCCTCCTACTCTCTGCCTTATAAGATTACTAGCTACAAAAAATCATTTTTGATAGGATGGGAGATCTACAGATGGAAGGGAATTTAGTAGTCATATAATCCAGTCCCTTACTTTTTATAACAGTGATTTCCCTGACCTCCTCAATGCCTGGGGGGCATTTCACTTTTCCCCTAAAGTTCTTCAGTACAGAAGGGGATCTGGGGTGTCCAATTTCTCTGTCCTTGGCTCCAGCCCCCACTCATGGCATCCTGACAATTGTAAAGGCTCTCGGGGTGGGGGCAGCTAGGTGGCGCAGTAGATAAAGTACTGGCCTTGGATTCAAGAGGACCTGAGTTCAAATCCAGCCTCAGATACTTGACACTTAACTAGCTGTGTGACCCTGGGCAAGTCACTTAACCCTCATTGCCCTGCAAAAAAAAAAAATTGTAAAGGCTCTCCTGTATGGCTCCTAACAGATTAGCTTTTACAAAGTAATATTTACTTCAAAGGTATAGCCAGAATAAGCATCCACATCCCTCTCAACACCAGGGTACATAAACCTAGCTGTATTATCTTATGTTAAGGGGAGGGAAAAGGGATTAATTCCACAGTTTAACTCAATTCTTCTATAGCAGAATCCCATAAAGTTTCAAGTCCAAACCCCAACCCAACTCCCCACCTTGGAATCAAGTCCAAGGCAGGCTCTCTGGCTTCTCAAGGCCTCCCTGTTGGGCTGGATGGATGACTAGACATCAGGCCTGTACCTCTGACTCCAAGGTCACCATGGCTGGGGCTCTTACATCCAATGGTGATTCTGCAACCAAAGCTTAGGAAGGACAAACATAGGACAAACAAAATGGAACAAAACAAATAAAAAACCCTAAGCATAGGCCCGTTTTGGGGGCTACTAAATAAAGAGGGGAGAAAGACAGTTCTTTTACCCCAAATCAGTCAGTTCAGGAAAACCTTATCCTGGTGATTGTGACCTTCAGCCTCTCTGGAAGCCAAAGGAAAGAGAATAAATGTCCCAATCCCAATCTGTCAGTTTTTAAAAGAATCAACCTGTTTGGATGATGTAGCAATTGAAAGGGGAGAACAAAGGCAGGATGTCTTCTGTGAGTGAGATTTTCCCCATCCCTTAGTTATAAGAGATTTACCATAGTTATAAGTGATTTAAGATAATAATCAATATATTAACTAAAAAATTGTGATTTATTCTATTTAATATAGATTACATATGGTCAAAAGGTTAAGTCTTTTCTCATATTTCCTAATTTTCCAATGTCAAGCATTAGGTAATATCACAAGATCTAGTAGTCAGCAATGCTATATTTTAATAATCACAAGTGACATACTTTTCTATAAAGAGTTCACGTTGCTGACCAGTGGCCTGACAATGACCCACCCTATTGTCATCATAATGCTGACATTTATGGTCATTCAGGTAGTTCCTCATATTTCCTAAGAATATGTTTTAATTTTAGAAGTACAACTAATGATATAATACTGTACAAGTGTAACTTTGGAAGGGTATATAAACCCATGGATTTTGTAATTCTGGGTCTTTCAGGCCCAATGCCTGGATGAGCGGATTTATTGGGAGGCTAAAACACTCTCAATAAACCTATTGGCTTTGTTGGGGGACTAACTCTCTCTCAATAAATCTATTTGCTTCAGCCTGGAAACTTTGTTGTTTTTGTTCTTCCATCTGACTTAAAAATTTTCCCGACGCTTCTCCCTAGAAGCAGGGTCTTCCCATATTAGGTATCTGAGTATGTGCAGGAAAGTCCTCATTACATTTTTTTTTTTTGGTGGGGCAATGGGCGTTAAGTGACTTGCTCAGGGTCACACAGCTAGTAAGTGTCAAGTGTCCCAGGCCGGATTTGAACTCAGGTACTCCTGAATCCAGGGCCAGTGCTTTATCCACTGTGCTATCTAGCCGCCCCCTCATTACATTTTAATAGTTGAAAAAACTGAAACCCAAAGATGTTAAGTTATTTGTCCCCAGGTTACATTAGGCTTACTTCTGGTGTTGGTACTGTAGTCAATTGTCTTGAGTTCAACTTTGAACTCTGCTGCCATGACTCCAAGTTCAATATTTTCTTTCCATCACAACATACTGTTATTCCCTTTGTAACGATTGGAATAACGCCACCTGCTGGATACTTACTGTAGAGGAGTTCTGCCCATGAAGGGAAGGTCTTTGAGGGCAAGACCAGGAGTCAGGAAGTGACGCGGGCTAGTGGGAGGAGGAAGGAAGAGACTGGCGCTCAGTCTCGCTCTCTTTCCTCTGGACTCTGGTGGAGAGCGGAGCTAGAAATGTGCTCTCCCTTTAATAGATAGGAATCTAGGCCTTTCTCTCTCTCTTTACCAAATTCTTGTTTTCCTTAATAAACGCTTAAAGGTCTAACTCTTGCTAAAGCTTATAATTTATTGGCGACCACTCATTAGATATTTTAGACAGACTAGCTAGAATTTTAACCCTTAACAGATGGCTGACCACGAAGAGGAAAGCTAAACCTCAGTCTTCTGATCTTCTGGTTGGGTAAGAAATTTCCCCTCCCTCTCCCTTTAAACTGCTAAGTACTGGTGCACTGGCTGTGTTTTCCCTTTAAAATTTTTCGAATGGACCTTTTAAACTCCCTAATTACCCTATTTTTGATTTTAGTCTGTTTAACCAGACAAATGGGAGATAAGATCATGTTAATGCTTTGTTTTTCTGGATTTTCTATTTTTCTTTTTATTTTTGTTAAAAGAGCCAGCAACTTACTCACACAAGGAAATATCTCTCCCTTTCCCAACCATGCTTTTTCAGAGGAACCTGAAGAGATTCCTGCAGCTTTTCCCAGTTCTAACAGTAATTGTTGCTTTAATTTTGCATGCCTGGAGGCAATGACCCACCCTCTAGAAGCTTTTAATCCCCTAGCACCTGGAGGCAAAGTGGGGGAAGAGGAATCCAGGCCTGAGTTCAAAATCAAGTCTGATTCAAATTGCTCTGGTCCCTCCCCTCCTCTCCAGACCCCACCCTCTACTCCTCCCATGGCCAAGCCCATTGCTTCCCGGGCCTGGGAAGTCCAGAGATCTAATGCTCATGCGCAACTTTCTCTAACTACATTTGCAGCTTCAGGCTCAGCCCTTCCCCAGCCTGGCTGTGCTTCTGAGACAACCTTAGAAAGCCCTTTAAATTCTAGATATGCTCGTTTTGTTCATAATTTTGCTAACCTGCTTTTGTCTTTAATTAGTAATATCATAAAGCATTTGTATGGTGAAAAGACTGACAGACAATATAAAGGGGTTAAAGAAGAAAAACTTAAGCTGAATAAGAATGACAACCATCAACATAGTTCAAGACTCTGCTTCTTTTGCCATGGAAGGGTATATATTTTAGAGAAATGTAGAAGTAAGCAGCAAGGTATTGATATGAGTGTTGGGGATTTTAGATATCGGAATCAAAAGTGTTCTGAATTCATTCAGAGTATTAATGTCAGTTCAGAGGTTACATAGGACTTCTATGCTATTACATATACATTTTGAAATTAATGGTATGGGTTTATTTTCGTAGAGATTTTCCTGCTTTTGAGATTGTGTTTTATACTTAGTTTTTAAAACAAGGAGAATATTTGTAAAAGCTTTTTATAGTCATGTGATCAGGTTTATATTTTGTAATACTCTTATTAATATTAAGTTCATATTCATTTAGATTTCCCTAGTTTGAATTTCATTGTCTTTTATTATTCCACGTGTATTTTCTTCTATTCATTCATCTATCTAATTTTGAAACATGGTTTTGATTTCATAATACAATGTTAATTCTAGGAGTATTGTGCTCCCATATTCTGAGTTGTTTGTTTTTGTTATTTTTTTTTCTCAACTGATTATTTGATCAAACTCTTTAAAGCATTTCCCTGGCAAATTGTTTGCCATGGCAAGTGTAAATTGATTCTAGAAGTATTATTTTTGATAAGCATATTCCAAAAAAAAAAAAAGAGGGGAACATTTGTAAAAGTTGTCTTTGAGATTGTGTTGTGCTTTAATTTTTATTTAAATACGTTCAGATTTTTCAAAAAAGTAATTGTATACTAAGTAAAAAAAAGGGTATTATTTGAAATTGTTGCATAATTATATATTGTGTTCTGAGTCAAGATGTATTCACATTTTTTGCAATCATTTATTATCCTCAATTTTTAAATCCATATGAGACTTGGATTATGGGAACTTATCATTTAAGACATTAATTGCCTTTATTCTGAGTTATCAGATGCCAGTTGGCCAAGATGCCATCCAATCACAAGAGGAATACATGCAAGAGCAGACACTGAACAGTCACATGAGGGGAGACATGCATGAAGTCAAGGTATGGCCGAGGGAACGGCTTTTGACAAATGTTGAGGTTGGATTCTCTTGGTTTAATATTTTATTCTCTTTTTCCCCACAATATTGTACAGATGGCTGGAAGTATTCATCCCACCCATCTCACTTCTATACCTGGCTTCTATGCTCCCTCCTATATGCCTGATGCCATGGACATCTCAATCCCATGCATCTGATTAAGTCTGACTCAGTTTCCTCCAATATGTTAGGTGGCATGGACATATATTCCATCCACCTATTTTAAGCCTGGCATACTGCACGGACAGTACATATTGCTCAAGTGTGGGAATGCTCATATCCCATCATTTCTCTGTTCTTTTATGGTAACCCCCATAATTATCTCAGGTGTCATGATAAATACAGTGTTGAATTTGGCCTTGACACCTGTTACCAATTATATTAGATTTTTTAAATTTCTCATAGTGGCATGAGGATGATTAGGCAGATGATGCAAAAAGTGATGAAACAAAGATAAAAATTATTTTGAAAAATTAATATCACAGCAATTGTCTTCTCAATTACCCTCCATAAGGGGGGGACTATAGTAATATTATAATTTTAAAGAATGTTTCAATTTTTGTTTTATTATATGTTTCATGTGTAACAACTAAGATTCTGAATTCCCTTAGACATGTTTTTGAGAACTTTCATTGTTTGATTTGATTATTGACAAAGCTATTTTAAAGTTGTGTTAAGCTCAATTTTGTAGGAAATTTTCCTGGCTGATTACCAGTATCCACACATCAACCCCTGAAAAGACTTCCATTCCACGACTACACCTAGAGGACATCTGAGAAAAGACTTTCAGAAACTTTAAATGAACAGCTTTGTTTTGTTTTTTTTTTTCTCTTTTCTTTTTCTGTTATAATATCATCTGTAATATGTATTTTCTGCAGAGGCCCTCCCTTTGCAAGACTAATGTCAAAGCGTCGGTTCATGAGGACAAAAAAAAAAATCACCCCTCTGGACAAAACTTTCCTCTCTTCCTTTTCTATATTGTCGTTCACATATTATTAGTTAGCAATAGTTATTATATTCTTTTTACTGTTCCGTCAAGGAAACATTTTGTTTCTTGAGGAACAACAGGGGGGACTGTAACGATTGGAATAACGCCACCTGCTGGATACTTACTGTAGAGGAGTTCTGCCCATGAAGGGAAGGTCTTTGAGGGCAAGACCAGGAGTCAGGAAGTGACGCGGGCTAGTGGGAGGAGGAAGGAAGAGACTGGCGCTCAGTCTCGCTCTCTTTCCTCTGGACTCTGGTGGAGAGCGGAGCTAGAAATGTGCTCTCCCTTTAATAGATAGGAATCTAGGCCTTTCTCTCTCTCTTTACCAAATTCTTGTTTTCCTTAATAAACGCTTAAAGGTCTAACTCTTGCTAAAGCTTATAATTTATTGGCGACCACTCATTAGATATTTTAGACAGACTAGCTAGAATTTTAACCCTTAACACCTTGGAAGTACAAATCAGTGCTTATATCATTATGGACACCTTCCCATTCTGGCAAATACTTTACATTACTTTTCCAATGATTTGCATTCATTTATTTATGTATTATATCTCCACCACCCCAATAAAATATTGTTATGGGGAAATAGTATGGATTTGGGGCAGGGGTTCTTAGGAATCTATCTTTAAAAAATTACACCTTCTTGTGCACAAATCCAATTACAGTAAAATAATAGTTTATTTAGGTGCTAGGAAAAGGAAACCAAGAGAGAATTCCTTGAACTTTCATGGGGAGAAGGCCTGGTACAGAGGCATGGCTCTCTGAGATACCTATCTCTTCCAACAGGAAACAGATATTTTTCTAGAGGACTGATGGTGGTCTGATGGGATGATCATCTGACTGTGCAAAGTTCCCTTACTGGGTGGTGGGTTGGAAGCAGTCTGGTGAGAGGCAGTTGTTCTGTCCCCTAGTGACATTTTCGCAGCAGCCATGACTAATAGGGTTATCTCCTCAAGGGGTCAGGGAGATTGGAATGAAGGGTGGTGGTCCTGGAGTTATCTCAGTGAAGATCAGGTGCTGCTTATCTCTTTAGGTGTGTCTGTCCTTTGGTTTAGTTTTTCAAGGAGAAAGTTCCTTGATTTCCCCCCCGAAAACTTCTGAGGTACCCCAGGCCTATAATAAATACTATAAGCATTAAGTGCCTACTATGCACCAGACATTTGTGCTGAGGTCTAGGGATACAAATAAGAAAAAGAAAGAAGGTCCCAAACTTCAAGAAACTGAATGTATGGATCACCTGGATTTGATGGAGGTGCCTTACTATCCAAAAATACTTTATATGAAACCCTGGGTTAATAGGATCAAAAGGTCCTTCAACTGAACTCCAAACTGAACCCAGATAGCTAGCATGTAGAAGTCCTTACCTGGTGACTTCTTTCCTCTGGATAGTAAGTCCCTCATCCTTGCTAAATGCCTTTTTGGAATCCTGTAATCTTATCATGGTACTTCTATATTTCCTCCATACTTATTATAACTGAAATTGTTAAAAACTGCTTTGCACTACATCCATTCTTGTTATAGTATTGGTTTGATTCGTACCATGCTAATGAAACTGACAACACCCTGTAACTAGTGGAAAGAACAAAAAACAAACAAACAAACAAAAAACTTATATACCCTCAGAAAGAGGGAGTCCCTGAGCTCCCTTCTTAGGAAAGGATTTCCAGCATGAATCATGCTGTTTCTTCTTGCGACAAATAAACTGGATCTATGTTTTCCTGTCTGTCTCTGATCTGGTTTTCCTTTAGGAAACATGTTCTCTGATAGGTTTTTTTGGTAGAAGGACAGGTATGGAAACAAATTATAGGAAATACTATAAAATTAATTTCTCTGATCTGTTTATTATTTTTTTGTAGGAGCCAGGCAAATAAAAAACTATATTTAATTTTTGACACAATCTAATAGAGGAAGAGAATACATAAAAAAAGCATGGTGGGAAGGTATTAAAACCAAGCAAAGCAGCTGGTAGGATATAAAAAGATGGCTGAGAATTCTGAGCCCTCTTTAAAGGAAGGTTTTAAAGGGTAGAAGCAATTGAAAGTACTAATGAGATATGAGTACCAAAGCTGAATCAATCTCCATTATAATGAGTAGATAAGTTTATCCTGAGGGGAAGTGGTTGTGTTGAAGTCAAAGCCAAGCAGAGCACTAGTGGGAGAGTGCCCCCAATAGAATGGGAAATCCTTGAGGGTAAGGATTGTTTGTTTTTATCTCTGGATGACTGGAGCCTGGGACTTAATTAATGTGTATTGAATTGATTTGGAAGATGGAATTGGGAGTCCAGAATCTTGGATTTTAGTCCTGGCTCAACATCATATAATGGGTAAACCTGTAAATTATTTACCTCAAATATAATGATGGCTAGCTTTACTGGAGGCATGAATGATATAGACAAAAGTACAAATAAATTCCTTAGGATTATAAACTTCAAGCTGGAAGGGACCTTGGACATCATGTAGGCCAACAACCACATTTTAGCCATGAGGAAACAGAAGTCTAGAAAGGTAAGGTTACTTCCCCAAGGTCACACAGGTATTAAGTATAAAGATCAAGATATAAACACAGGAACTCTGATTCTAAATCCACTGATCTTTCCCTTGAACCCTTGAACTACACTGAAAGGATCAAATTAAGAAAATGAAAATAGTACTAGTGGTGAAGGTCATTTAGACCTTACCAATAAACTTTAAAATCTATCTTGGAGGGGGCAGCTAAGTAGCCCAGTGGATAAAGCCCTGGCCTTGGATTCAGCACGACCTGAGTTCAAATCCAGCCTCAGACACTTGACACTAGCTGTGTGACCCTGGGCAAGTCACTTAACCCTCATTGCCCCACAAAACAAAACAAAAAAATCTATCTTGGAAGAAGATCCCCTTAGCTGTGAAAAGGTGGCATCTTCCTTGGAGCAGGAGTCCAATATCAACAAGGAAAAAAAAGAGTAGCTGTAGCTTGTTCCAGAAAGCTGTAAAGACTGTCTTTCCTCTCCCATTAAACAGCCCCTAAAGTGTCATATTCTTGTTAGTTTCCCAGGCAAAAGCAAGAAATACTCTATTAAAAAATTTATAGCTGAGTAAACCAAGTCCCAAAGCACTATGAAAAATATAGCAAAAGGAACAACAAGTTTCTGCACTGTCACTTTTTAAAAGTAACTTTATTTCAGGTTTTTCTTATATAAAAGTTAGTTTGTGGCCATATTTGACCCAATAGCATTCCCATTTCATCTCTGAGAAGATCATATGGCTGTTTCTTGGTAATGCTTTCAATGGAAAGGTTTTTTGGGGGGAGGGGGAGCAGATCATTGATATTTTTTTTGTAAGTGGAAAATTTCTACCATTGGAAATAAGCACTGACTCTATAAACTAATGGTCTTACAATTCCCTGGGGGCACTGAGAGGTTAATGGGCTTGTCCAGGGACACAGTCAGAATACCAGATGCAGGACTTGAATCCAGATCTTCCTGATTCTGTAGATATCTTCCTATTCATTATAAAACACAAAATTTATTTTCCGTTGTTTTTACTGTTCTCCTTGTCAAAAGTTTCAGCATTCTATCCTTACTCCTTCCAAAGGTGATAATTGAGTGCATCCATTATTGGAAGTTTGAGAAGAATGTGCCATTCTGTCACTGTTCTCCTTGTCAAAAGTTTCAGCGTTCTATCCTCACTCCTTCCAAAGGTGATTATTGAGTGCATCCTTTATTGGAAGTTAGAGAAAAATGTGCCATTCTGTCAATAAAGATTTAAGTATCTATGGTGTGTCAGGAACTGTGCTAATTACTAGGGATGCAAAGAAAGACAAAAGACAGTCTCTCTTTTTGGAGAAGTTCATAGTCTAATGGGGGAGACCATCTACAAATAATTATATAGTTAAGCTATATGCAGGGAAAAAATGGGAAAATCACTGAACTAAAGCCTAAGATTACAATGAAAAGACAAAGCATTGGTTTATACCATGCTCCAGTCAGTGCATTAGCATTTATTATGCACATGCTATGTGTTAGGCACTGTGCTAAACACTTAGGATATGAAGAAAAGAAAAAAAATTCCTGCTCTGAAGGAGCTCCCTATCTATTGGGGGAGACTACATGCAAAAACCATGTACAAACAAGCTACAAATGCTTTAGAAGAGAATGGGGATATTATAACCTTCGTTTTTAACCAAATTACATCAATGTCAGGATATAGGGTGAGGTTTCCAAGGCTATGACAGCAGAGTACAGGCAGGTAATACCAAGTGTAAGGAGCTTCAAACATGGGCTCAATGACTATCTCATGCCTGCCATTTGTCATAGTTAAGTTTAAATAGACTCATGACAAGAAGGCTGGCCAGGACATGGTCATTTTTTTTTTTTTTTTACCAAAGCAACTCAAAAAAGTATTCTGTGGATGAGAGGGATGGCAGAGGACAGGGTTACAATCTACTTTGGTAAAGGGGGTACACAACACACACACACAAAAAATACAACAAATTCTTGAAATACAGAAGACACTATCGATTAATTGAGTTGAGCAAACACATCTAGAATCATCAATCTAGTTAAGACTTCTTGCTTCTCCCAAAAGAAATGAAGCTCTGGATAGCTACAAGAATCATCTGGTACTCTAGTCCCAGCAATGGATTTTAACTATAAATTCATAGACAAGAGATTTTTAGAGCTGGAAGGGAACTTAGAAGTAATCTAGCCATGGGCTTCTAAAACTTTTTCCATTTGTGACCCCTTTTCACCTGAGAAATGTTTACACTAGCCGGGTATATAGGTATATAAAATAGGTATACATAACCTTTTAGTATTGCCAAACTTTTCGTGACTCCCACATTCAGTTATGCAGTCCCATATGGGGTCACAACCCACAGTTTAAGAAGCTGGGATCTAAGCTGACTCTCACTTTGCAGGTGAGTAAAGTGAGCCACAGAGAAGTTAACTGATTTCCCAGAGGTCATGGCATAACAGGTGACAGAACCAAGATTTTTAATTCAGTCCTCTGACTCCAAATCCAGTGCTTTCTTAGCAATACTATGATGCCGTATTCCTCAAGGCCAGTGACCGTATTAGTTGACATTTTGATTTTCCTTCCCATTTCGTCAGCATACACAGCACCAAAATTATCTGGGATTCACAAAGAAGATAATTAATTTCAAAATTTGGTCCCACTATGTGCTCATTCACAGTTATAAAAATGAAGAAGTCTCATCTTCTTTAGATTGTTAAGCCCCCCTCTTCACTTCCACCTCCTAGATTTCCTGACTTTCTTCAGAGCACAGCTTGGATACCACCTCTTCCATTAAGGCTTTCTTGATTCACAACCCTCATTAGTTCAGTCTCCCTCAAAATTACTTTTTATGAATTTCTATGTGCTTTGAATTTGCTTACTTGAAGGAGTTTCAATCTCTCTCTTTTTTCTCTCTCCTCTCCCTCTTTTTCTCCCTCCCTCCATCTTTTAGGAGTAGTCTTGCACTTTCTGTACATTGTCCTAAGTATTTGGACAACTTTATTCTCTCTGAAAGTAAGGTAAGTACAAAGTTACAAGGTCTGGACTACTACCATGATATTTCCTGTGTCTACCTTCCTCATGTTACTCCCAAAAAAATCTTCCCCCAATCACTCCAAACTCTTTTTTGATTCTGTGCTCTTTAGAGCCTAGCTTCTTCTTCTGTTTTTTGTTTTTTTTGTTTTTTTGCAGGGCAATGGGGGTTAAGTGACTTAAGTGCCCAGGGTCACACAGCTAGTAACTGTCAAGTGTCTGAGGCCGGATTTGAACTCAGGTACTCCTGAATCCAGGGCTGGTGCTTTATCCACTGCGCCACCTAGCTGCCCCCTAGAGACTAGCTTCTTAAACTGTGGAACGTGACCTCATATGGGGTCATGTAACTGAACATGTGGGTGGTAAAAAATTTGGCAATAGTAAAAGGTTATATATACCTATTTAATTATACCTACATACCTGGGGTTGCATAAAATTTTCTTGGACTAAAAGGGGTCATGAATGGGAAAAGTTTAAGAAGCCCTGCTGTAGAGGATGCTCCATTGTTACTCAATCAAGGATGCCTCTCCTCCATCATCAAAAAACCCTCACGTGATCTGTCGGTCTTGCCAGCTCTCCTATAATATCTCTCATCTCTTTTATGTCTAAGCTCCTTAAGAAGGTCATCTATAATCAATACCTACAGTTCCTTTCATTTCATTTTCTTCTGAACTCTTTTCAGTTTGGCTTTCTATCCCATCATGAAATCTCACCATTCAACTGAAACCGTGCTCTCCAAAGTTACTGATGATCTCTTACTTGCCAAATCTAATGATCTTTCCTCAATTTTCATTCTTCTTAACCTGTGTAGCTTTTGAGAATTATTATGTCCTTCTTTCCCTTGATACTCTCTTCTCTGTAGGTTTTTGGTTTTGGGGGTTTTTTTGTTGTTTTTTGCAGGGCATTGGGGGTTATGTGACTTGCCCAGGGTCACACAGCTAGTAAGTGTCAAGTGTCTGAGGTTGGATTTAAACTCAGGTACTCCTGAATCCAGGGCTGGTGCTTTATCCACTGTACCACCTAGCTGCCCCCCTCTGTAGGTTTTTGTGACACTATTCTCTCCCAGTTCTCCTGCCTGACTCACTTTCTGCCTCTTTTTCTCGATTTTCATCCTCATCATACCCATTAGCCATGGTTGTCACCAAAGGTTCTGCTCTGGGCCCTCTTCTCTTATGCTTCTATATTATTAGCCTTGGTGATCTCATCAGGTCCCACAATTTCAGTTATCATCTCTATGCTGATGATTCTCAAAACTAATTTTCTAACCCTTAGCTCACTCCTGACCTCCAGGCTCACATCTCCATCCGCCTTTTGGAATATTTCAAACTGGATTTCTTGTAGATATCTTAAAGTCAACATATCCAAAACTTAACACATTATCATTCCTTATTACTGTAGAAGGTATCACCATCATCCCAGTCATCCCAGTTCACAACATACATGTGACCCCAAGCCCTCTCTCTCACGCCTATATCAAAATCATGCACCAAGTCCTATCTTTTCAACCTTCACAACATCTCTTCTCTCTCCTAACATTGCCACCACTATGGTGCAGGCCCTCATCACTTTCCACCTGGACAGTTGTAATAGTATGCTCATTGGATTCCATGCTCAAGTCGCTTCCCATCCTAATCCTTCCTCCATGCAACTATCAAATTGATCTTCTTAAAATGTAGGTCCAATCATATCATGACCTCTTCAGCAAACTCCATTGGCTCCCTCTTGCCCCCAGGATCAAATACAAAATTCCTTTTTGGCAGATAACGATTGCTTAACCTCTTTGAATCCCAGTTTCCTCCTCTGTAAAAATGAGCCAATGGGGGCAGCTAGGTGGTGCAGTGGATAGAGCACCAGCCCTGGAGTCAGGAGTACCTGAGTTCAAATCCGGCTTCAGACATTTAACACGTACTAGCTGTGTGACCCTGGGCAAGTCACTTAACCCCAATTGCCTCACTTAAAAAAAAAAAAATGAGCCAATGAACATAGCATATCTTTCCTTAGCCCAGTAGTCTACTCCAAACACCTCCCTCATATGAAGGTTTAAATTAAAAAAAATACCTCAAACATGCAGCAAATAGTAATGAGAGATTCTATTCATCTAAAAGGAGAGAATGGTACTCCATGAAGTAGAGGGGAAAAGGAATAAAATTGCCTGGCAAGAAGAGCTAGCTTGTCTGACTTTCAAGGTCAGTCTTCCTTGGGGTTTCTTTACAAGGCTTGACTATGAATTCTCAGTATCCTTATCTTCCTTCAAAGCTGAGCTCAAGGTGCAGCTAGGTGACGCAGTGGATAGAGCTGTGTAATTTAAAATTCCAAATGTGGGTTCTAATCTGTCCCCCCAGTTTTGGGGGGAAACTGACTAAAATCACTGATAAATGAATTTAGGTTTTTTTAAGAGTTTATTAAAAGATAGTAAAAGAAAGAGAAAGATTGAGAACAGATTTCTTATAACCTGGCAATCCTAGCCTTCCTAAACCTCCCACTTCTGAAGTCCTCTGCCACCACGTCGATCTCTCACACCAAAAATAAAGGAATAACTCTCTCGCCAGCATCTGCTTCCTGCTTCCTGTTCCCCTCCCAGAAATGGGAGGTTCTTTAAGCTGATTGGCTAGCATCATTCAAATTCATTGGTTCACTGGACCTGAAGGTGGTCTCGATGTAAAGTTCAAAGTTTTTAGCTTCTGAAAACAATACCTTCTTAAGTACCCTCTTAAGTACCAGCCAGATGTGCTTACAATCTAGTTTACTGGAAGTAAGCCAGTAAGCCAGACAGCAGTCAGTCGCCTTATCCAATTCAATCAGTTTAAATCAATCTCCAGGTGGGTCCCTGAGTATCTGCTAAATTTCCTCATCTACCACATTCCATTATCTTGGCACAGAGTACTGGCCCTGGAGTCAGGAGGACCTGAGTTCAAATCCGGCCTCAGACACTTGACAATTTATTAGCTGTGTGACCCTGGGCAAGTCACTTAACCCCAATTGCCTCACCAAAAACAGAACAAAACAAAACAAAATAAAACAAATAAAGCTGAGCTCAAGTGCCATCTTCTACATGAGGCCTTTCCTGATCTTCATCCATTTTCTAGAGTCACCTACCTCCCCCCCAAAAAAAATACCTTATATTAACTTTGTAGCAGTTTTGTATATACTTATATGTATATGCGCTTCTGCTAGTGTAATTTAAGGCTCAAAGACAAGGGTTATTTCATTTTTGCCTTTTTAATCCCTAGCATCTAGCACATAATAGGTATTTTATAAACACCTATTTTTTCATTGTTTGGTGACCCCAGCAATGAAGTCCTCAATCACAGTCTCAACCACAATTTGCACAAGCCAATGCCTGACCAAAAACTCATAAGTTGGTTATTTTTTTGTTTGTTTGTTTTGGTGGGGCAATGAGGGTTAAGTGACTTGCCCAGGGTCACACAGCGAGTAGGTATCAAGTGTTTGAGGCCGGGTTTGAACTCAGGTCCTCCTGAATCCAGGGCCAGTTCTTTATCCACTGTGCCACGTAGCTGCCACTAAAAACTCATAAGTTTTGAGCCTTATTTTGGGGAGGTATCCCATAGAGACCTGGCCAAAACCCATTTGTGGATGGAGTTCAAGATCCCATCTATCCAAGTCCTAGTGTGCAGAATCTATAAGAATAAGAGAAATGAAAAAAGCACACATTAAGAAAATGACCTCTAAATCCAAATTCCACATGTAAGAGCGGCTCCAGTCTTGTCAGTATGTCAGCAGACAGTCCCTCAGGAAGACATTAAGTAGTTGTATAATTAGAACTCAAATTGTCATTTAGAGAAGAAAATGTGTACACTTCCCATAAGAAAAAAAAACCAACATGACAGACATGAGGAAATATAAGTCAGAGTAATTTTTTTTTTTCCTGAGCACAGTGAATGCCTGTTTCATCTCCCTCTGGTCCCAGAAAGGTCCCTGACAAATCCACAGTAGACATAAACACAAATAATGCACCTCTCACAGACATCCACCTCCTGACCTGCAGCTATACAGAACATGTTTACAAGCTGCTATGCCCACAAATAGAGACACTTGAGAATCAGTGGAATCATCAAAGACCATGAAGCAGGTCAGGCTCAAAGGTCCACATTTTCCTTTGAGAGGTAATCACTGGCTGCTAGACTAGCCTGGTTGTAAGCAACTCCCTCTCAAGAGAGTAGGTTGCAAGGGTGTTAGCTGGCATTCTGATTCCTCCATCCATCACTACCTTTCCTAGCACGGTCTTACCACTGCCACCGGTGGAATAATTGTTTCCTCATCCCTCGATTCACAGACCTAATTTGGCCAACTCTAGGCAAAATGCATGTCAACAGCAGGATGTGGGGCAGGTGGAAGAGGGGAGTGGAATCATTGCCTAGTCATGTCCTTACCCAACCTCCTCTCCATTTCATCATGAAACCATTGACATTTGATGTGATTGTTTTTAATTGAGAGGCAGAAGGGAGGAGGTACATAAGGTGTTGGGCTATGTTCAAATCTTGCTTCTGATACTTACCTTGTTGTCATAGATTTAGAAAACATAGAGTACCTAACCTAGAATTAGAAATACCTCAGTTCAGATACTGCTTCAGATGGCATCATAGATTTTGAAGCGATCTAGTCCAACCTCCTCCTTTTACAGATAAGGAAACTAAAGTTACATGGGGTTATACAGGTAGTAAGTAGCAAAGCTGGAATTTTAATCCCAGTCCTCTGATGCTAAAATCACAGTGTTGATGTGTTGTTTTTTCCCACTGCAGCAACCTTTCTCCATTTACTAGATGGAAAACTGTGGGCAAGTCAATTAACAGCTCTGAGCCTCAGTTTCCTCCTTTGTAAAACTAGAGATATGAATACCAGTAGTAAGTTCTTCCCAGGACTGTCATAAAACTCAAACAAGGTCATGGAGATCAAATACTATACAGAGTAAGCTATTATTATTAATTTGACTAACAGAAAAGCTTGAAACACTGTTTCAATTTTATTTTGTTTTGTTTTATTTTGTATTTTGCGGAAATGCAAACATGTTGAATCCAAATTCTGTGAATAAGTCCAGGATCATAAACACAACAAATATTTTTAGGCACCTATGGACCAGGCCCTATGCTAGGCCCTTGTGATATAAAGATAAAAATGGGCAAGTTTCTGCCCTCAAGAAGCTTATATTTTTCTTAGAAGACTAAAAAGATTTAGAAGGCCAAGCTATGAGTAAAGGTAGCTGTTAGGAAATAGAAGATGAGAATAAAAAAACAGAATCATGCTCTAAGCCAAGTGATACAGGGTACAGAAAATGGTAAGGAATCCAGAAGTGACTTCCATTGTATTCTATTGTTTAACAATGTTGACTATTAAAAGGTAGAGACCAACTTTCAGAACATCAGTACCTTTTGAAAGATAGGTTTCTTGCCAGAGCTATCATACAACTGCTACCTGATAAAAGAGTTCCTAACAATTAAAATCTTGAGGTAGTCTTAAACAATGGGCCAGCTAGATGGTACAGTGGCTAGAGTACTGGACCTGGAGTCAGGAAGACCTGAGTTCAAATCTGCCCTCAGACACTTAATGCCTGTATGACCCAGGACAAGTCACTTACCTTGTCTGCCTCCATTTCCTCATCTGTAAAATAAGCTGGAGAAGGAAATGACAAACCACTGCACCATGTTTGCCAAGAAAACCCCAAATGGGGTCATGAAGAGTCAGTCATGACTAAACAACAAAAGTCTGAAGCAATAATAGTTTTCACCCTCTTTCTTTGGGGATGCTCCATCTTATAATGATCTACTGAATTGGCATACTTTTCAAGAACTCAAAAGCAAGGGAAAAACTTTATCAATAGTGGTCATTAAGTGATGATTTCTTTTGTAACAAAAGTCATGCTTTACTCTGTGAGGAAATAAGAAACTATTCCCCAGTAATTGTTGTGCTTCCAAGTTCTTATTCCTTTACAAGCCTATTCATAGCTATAAATTGTAGGGATGACTGTGAAGCATAATGCATAAAATGTTGGGTTTAAAGTCAAGAAGCTATGATTTCAAATCCCATTTCTGATACTTTCTACATGTGTGACCATAAATAAGCTACAAACGTCATTGAGCTTCAGTTCCCTCATCTGTAAAAAGTGGAATAATAATTATCCCTGCCACAGTATCTATTTCATATGGTTATTACAAGGCTTAAATTTTATAGCATGTAAAGTGCTTTGCAAACTTTAAAGCAGCATACAAATGTGAGTTATTCATTCTTTCTCTGTTTTTTTATTTTATACACATAGGAACAATATAATCTATTCTTCCAAAATGGGTGCCTCAGCATAGAAGTTGAAGTGGGGCAGCTAGGTGGCACAGTGGATAGAGCACCGGCCCTGGAATTAGGAGGACCTGAGTTCAAATCTGGCCTCAGACACTTAAAACTTCCTAGCTGTGTGACACTGGTCAAGTCACTTAACCCCAATTGCCTCACCAAAAAAAAAAAGAAGAAGAAGTTGAGGAAGTAAGCATATAATATTTGAAAAAGACTGGTAATGCATACTATGATGTTTGTTCATCAAATACCACAGATGGAGGAAGGACTATTGGACTATGGATTCTGTTCTGATGGTTCAAAGAAAAGAAATGACAAGGCAATAAATCCTAGAAATTATTGTCTCTCTGCTCTATAAAATGATAACCAAAAAGACATATAACTGTTTTATACTGCCTAAAATCATAGTGTTTTATCACTTCTTTGCATTTTTCCTTTTTTAAAAAATTATGAGCTTGGTAAACATCAAGAACAATGACCAAGGCCATATCCAAAGAATAGGAAAAAATAGTTTTAAATGAAGCTCTGAAGCTCTATTACATACAGCTTGGGTTTAAGTATATATTAAATTTAACATGGTAGTATCTATAATACCTTGATTGTCCATGTCCTCTTTTTGAACTTCCTTCTTCTCTCCTCTGGATTTTCAAAAATATCTCATTGAGGTATTTTAAAACAAGATTGCATAGGATGTGTTGAAAATACATTAACTACAAAGCATATGATTATCAAGAGTTAAGGACAGAACAAGAGACTCATAGAATTTCAGATTTTGAAGTCCTGTAGTGCTAACCTTGCTTGAAAAAAAAATACAAGGAAAGAAAAGAGTGTCAATGAAACATTCCGTGCCCTCTGAAGTGTCTTCCATTTCTGCAACTCTGTGATTCTTGGTTCCATCCTTGATTCTTGGTCATCTTATGCTTGGTAAATAATAATTTATCAAGCCATTCTCCATAAACTTGCAATAAAATGCCAAGGTTAAAACCTTGTATTATCAAAAGGGGTCTTTAAGAAGTCTAATAAATATGGTTATATAATACTTTCAAAGAGTTTTTAGAGTTTTAAGAAAGGCAATTTTAAAAACATATGTGTATAGGTGTAGATATATATACCATAGGTATGTGTGTGTATGCCTGTGTGTATGTGTGTATAAATATATATGCATATGTATATTTGGAAATTTAAAAATTTGAACAAACATGTGTTTATTCTATCCTTGGAGATTATAACCACTGGGAGGCAACTTATTTTTGCAGCCTATTTGCTGTCAAGAAGCAATGAAGTGCAAATAGAAGGTAATTGAACTTAGCAATTTGTTTACCCAGAAAGGAAACATCTGGAGAAGAAAAACTGAACTATTTTTAATAATTAGCCAGTCACGTTCTATAAGGAACACACTGGTATATGATCTAGCATTATAATAAGGAGTCCACAGTCATGGGATTCTGAAAGATTAGTAATTAACTTCCTTCCAGTTCAAGGAACCATTCTCATAAAAGAAAAGAAAATGAGAAGTCAGGGAACAGTGAGTGCCCTCTCTTGATCTCTCTGAATTTTATTTACTGTTTGCCCAAACTTACAAATAATTCCTTTTTTACTCAATGAGCTATTTTTACTTATCTCACCTGTCATGTCTGGGGGAAAAAATCTGGCATTGTCACTGTCTCAAGAGTCTGTGAGTTGGAAAAAAAAGGCATCTTAAAGAAATTAGAACCTGGCATGCCTATACCCAAAGCCCTGGGAACAATCCTCAACTCTCTGAAGGGTACTAAAATTCACAAAGCCCTTTGTCTGATTTACCAGTGTTCCTCTTGTAAAAATATAAGGAGAGGTGAGCTACCAGATTTAGTGCAGCCCAATTATGTAGTACCTTCTGGTACAGGACATATTGCAAACTGGCAACAGCACTCTCCATCAGTGCTGTACTCTAATCAGGTACAATCTTGCCCCCTCTCAACCTGTCAGAATGCTTCCTAAAGTAATTAGAATCTATTTTTGAAGGGTAGAAGTACTCTTTCAATTTTAAAATGGAAAGTGTAGGACTATGGTCTAAATAGAGCAGGACTCTTCGGAGTAGAAAATACTGATTAATAATACATAACACAGATCTCATCTCTGCATTTTCATCTTCTATCTTTCACCTCTAAATCTATGATGCTGTGGTCCTATACAGATCATAAAGCTTTCCAGCCTCAATGGAGCACTGTGCATGTCAGTTCAAACTAGTAATATCCAGACACCCTAATTCATAGAGATTATTGCATTAATTCTAAAGACTACACAGAAGCAGGCTTTGACTTGATGTAAGAAACAATTACAGCTGTTCAAAAGTGGAAGGGGATGCCTATTTTGGGATGTAATAGATTTCTCACCTATTGGAGGCCTTCAAACAAGTAGATCACCACTTGTTAGCTATACTATAGAAGAGATTCAAATCAATTCAAAATGAATTTATTAAGTTCCTCTTTTATGTAAGGTGAAAAGTACACTTAAGGCCATCCACTTTACATAGAAGAGGTTGGGGCCTCTTGTATATAAAATGAAAAGCAGTATACTATAGTGGATAGTGATCCTGCCTTGGAGTCAGTAAGATCTGGGCTGAAGTCCTACTTCTGATAACTCCTAGTAGCTATGTGACCATGGAAAAATTGCTTAAGATCCCCGTTTCCCGGAATAGTCTCTAAGACTGTACATTTCATATGAATTGCCGGCCCGGACCAATGGTTGGAATTTCCACTCCAGAAAAACACCATTCTGATAAAATCATAGATTCATATTTTAAAATAATAATATAATAGGCAAAATATTATGTTAGGCACTGTCAACAAAAAGGCAAAAATGAAGGCAAATAACTCTGTCCTCAAGAAGAAGTTTATCTTGTTTTCTGGTTATCTTCGAAGAGATGGCTGCTAAAATCTCTTTGACCTCTGCAGTTGTATTATTCTGTGATAATGGGTAGATTATGTTCTGTCAGTGAAGATATCTTGAACATAAATAATGTGCCATGAGACATGGAGAATGGCACTGAAACGATGGCCAAATCATTTGGGTCCTAGGAAGTCCCCTACCTGTTAAAACCAAGGCACAATCAATGATATAAGCTGCTTTGGGAACTCAGAATCAAGAATGCCTCTGCATTACAGGTCCACAAACATATCCCCGAGGATTCCCATATAGTTTGGTAAAGATGTTGAGGAGAAGACTAAAGGAAAGAATAAAAGAATGAGAGAAAATTGAAAAGAACCTCATATGACAGTCTCTACTATAAACAACATAGTGTGTGACAAGTTTCCAAGTTGTCTGTGTCCTCGAAACTCCTGAGGGCCATAAGGCAGCATAACATAAACATTTCCTCCCCATAAAATGTTCTCTTTTCCTCCTCCTTTGATCCAATAGATGAAAACATAATGAGATTTTATCAAACCCACTTTATCCTATTGTTACTTCTGCCAGACGGATGGTGCATTACACCCTTCTGGCTTTGATACTGACAGTGAAACCTTCTAACAGATTGCCAATAACCCTGACACAAAAGCTCCTGAAAATGTAACTTATCCCAGAACCATGTTCCTGGGTTTGCTGCCAGCACTGCAGCTGTCAAATTTGGCCCCCAAAGCGCCCTTGATTAAAGAAGAGAGCCAAAGAAAGAGAGAGCGTTTGCCAGTGTGGGACAACTCTAAACCTCAGTGTTGGTAATTACACCTCAAATATGCTATATTTTGCTGTGGCAGTGTTGAAAGCAGAGAGCAAAAGAGGATCTATTATCTCACAAGGCCCCAAAAGCCAAGGATATCCCCCCAATTCTCTGCAACTGCATTACCTTCAGCTGTGATTTTTACAGCCCCTCCAAGACAACCATTATTTGGTCTGATATTTGGAGGAAACCTTGTGCAGTTATGGGCAACGTTGCTTGTGGCTGGTTCTTGGAAGACAGCATTGAATCCCTGGGCCTCATCACAGAGGGAGAGGGCACTCAGTTATGGCAGCCACATTCTGGTGAGTGAGACATAAATTGTAGACACTCAACACTTGTGGCCATTAACACTAAACTTTTAACCAAGAGGAAACCATCCATCTCTATTTTCTTTGCCCAATTTCAAATTGCAGAATTAGCTCCCTGGTAAATCTTCAGTCTTTTGGCACCTCTTCTTATTTATACTCTTATATAAGCCTTCTATTCAGTCTTCCTGCCTTCAGTTTAGCCTCTCTCTGTGACAAGCTGTCTGGATTTATTATGGAGTCAAAAGAAACCTCCTTTTGAGAGTGAATTGTTTAATTTTCAATGTGAGTATTTACTCCTAAGAAATAGGCAAATATTAAAAATCAGAGCATTTTATTTTTCCCCAATTACATGCAGAAAACAATTTTAACATTCATTTTTAAAACTTTTGAGTTCTAAATTTTCTCCCTTTCTTCCCTCCCTGCCTCCTCTAGAAGGCAAGCAATTCGATATAGGTTATACATGTGTAGTTAGGCAAAACTAAATTAAACAATTACATCTCAACTCCCTAGACAGGCTTAGTTCCACCCTCAGTTCTTTCTCTAGAGATGGATCACTTTGTTTGTTTTTGTGGGGCAAAGGGGATTAAGTGACTTGCCCAGGGTCACACAGCTAGTAAGTGTCAAGTGTCTGAGGTGGGATTTGAACTCAAGTACTCCTGAATCCAGGGCTGGTGCTCCTTCCTTTGCACCACCCAGCTGCCCCCAAGATGGATTTTTTTTTTTTGCTGGGAAATGAGGGCTAGGTAAGTTGCCCAGGGTCACACAACAAGGAAATGTAACTGTCCGAGGTCAGATTTGAACTCAGGTTCTCCTGAATCCAAGGCCAGTGCTTTATCCACTGCACCACCTAGCTGCCCCCAGATGGATCACTTTTTTCATAAGTTCTTCAGAGTTGTCTTGAATCATGGTATTGCTGAAAATAGCTAAGTTATGCACAGCTGATCATCTTACAATATTACTGTTACTTTGTATACAGTACATTTCACTTTGTATCAGCTCATGTAAGTCTTTCCAGGTTTTTCTGATAGCATCCTGCTCATCATTTCTTATAGAACAATAATGTTTCATTATAATCTCATCCCACAATTTGTTCAGTTGTTCCCTAATTGATGGGCATTTCCTCAATTTAGAATTCAACTTTGTGTTTTTTATCTTCTTTTGCATACCGACCTAATAGTGGTATTACTAGATCAAAAAGTATACAAGGTTTTATATCCTTTTGGCCACAGTTTCAAATTGCTCTACAGAATTTTTGAATCAGTTTACAACTTCACTGAGCACATTAATGTCTCATTTTCCCTATATCTCCTACATTTGTAATTTTCCTCTGCTGTCCTATTATCCAATTCAGTAGGTATGAGGTAGTAACCCAGAATTGTTTTGACCTGTATCTTTCCAATCAATAGTAAGTTAGAGCATTTCTTTTCATATGGCTATAGGTAGCTTTGATTATTTTATCTGAAAACTTCATGTCTTTTAATAATCTATAATTTGGGGAATGGCTTTTATTTTAATAAATTTTACTCAGTTCTCGATGTATTTGAGACCTGAGGCCTGTTGGACAAACTTGTTTCAAATTTTTTTCACAGCTACAATTGCTAACTGTACTTCCCTCTATCCTATTCCCTTCCCATGATAGTTACTCTATTTTCCATCTTTTTTCACCCTGTCTCTCCTCAAAAATGTTTTGCTTCTGACTGTCCCCTCCCCCAATCTTCCCTCCCTTCAATCACAACTCCTTTATCCTCTTCCCATTATATTTTCCAGCATGGTAAGATAGATTACTATACCCAATTGAATGTGTATGTTATTCCCTCTTTGATCCAGTTCTGATGAGAGTAAGGTTTACCCACTCCCTAGCACCTCCCCCATCTTCCCCTCCATTGTATAACTTTTTTCTTGTTTCTTTTATTTTATTTTCTTTTATTTTAACCTCTCCTTTTCCCTTTCTCCCAGTGCATTCCTCTTACCCCTTAATTTTATTTTTCAAAAGATATCATTCATTCATATTCAACTCACAACTATGCCCTCCGTCTAAATATACTCCCTCCAGCTGTCTTAATAATGAGAAAGTTCTTATTAGTTGCAAGTATCATCTTCCTGTTTAGGAATGTAAACAGTTTAACCTTTTAATATGCTTATGATTTTTTTCCTATTTTCCTTTTTATGATTCTCTAGGGTCTTGTATTTCAAAGTCAAATTTTCTATTCAGTTCAGGTCTTTTCATCAAGAATGCCTTAAAGTCCTCTCTTTTATGGAATTCCCATTTTCCCCCCTGAACTATTATAATCAGTTTTGCTGGGTAGGTGATTCTTGGTTGTAATCCCAGTTCCTTTTCCTTCTGGAATAGCATATTCTAAGCCCTCCAATCCTTTAATGTAAAAGCTGCTAAATCTTGTCTTACCCTTACTGTAGCTCCACAATACTTGAATTGTTTCTTTCTGGAGGCCTGCAATATTTTCTCCTTGACCTGAGAGCTCTGGAATTTGGCTATAATATTCCTGGAGGTTTTCATTTTGGGATCTCTTTCAGGAGGTGATTGGTGAATTCTTTCAATTTCTATTTTACCTTCTGCTTATAGAATATCAGGGCAATTTTCCCTCATAATTTCTTAGAAGATGATGTCTAGGCTCTTTTTGGTTTTGATCATGGCTTTCAGGTAGTCCAATAATTTTCAAATTATTGAATCTCACCTGAATCTATTTTCCAAGTCAGTTGTTTTTCCAATGAGATATTTCACATTGCCTTCTATTTTTTTTTTATTCTTTTGGTTTTGCTTTATTGCTTCTTGGTTTCTCATAAATTCATTAGCTTCCATTTGCTCAATCCTAATTTTTAAGGAATTATTTTCTTCAGAGAGATTTTGTACCTCATTTTCCATTTGGCCAGTTCAGCTTTTCATGGAATTCTTTTCCTCATTGGTTTTTTGTACCTCTTTTACCATTTTGCCCAATCTTTTTTTAAGGTATTATTTTCTTCAGTGTCTACTTTACAAGATGTTGACTTTTTTCATGATTTTCTTAAATCAGTCTCATTTCTCTTTCTATTTTTCTGCTACCTCTCTTACTTTATTTTCAAAGTCCTTTTTGGACACTTCTATGGCCTGAGACCAATTCATATTTTTCTTGAAAGCTTTAGATGTAGGAGATTTGACTTTGTTATCTTCTTCTGAGGGTATATTTTGATATTCCTCATCACCATAGAAACCTTCTGGGATCAGTATTGTTTTTCTGTTTGCTCATTTTTTCCAGCCTATTTCTTGACTTTTTTTTTTTTTTGGTGAGGCAATTGGGGTTAAGTGACTTGCCCAGAGTCACACAGCTAGTAAGTGTTTAATGTCTGAGGCCGGATTTGAACTCAGGTCCTTCTGAATCCAAGACCTTTGCTCTATCCACTGCACTACCTAGCTGTTCCTATTTCTTGACTTTTAAGTCTTTGTTAAAGTGAGACCCTGCTTCCAGAGTGGAGGGTATACTGTCCCAAGCTTCAGAGGGTTTGTGCAGCTGTTCTCCAAGATACTTTTAGGAATTTTTAAGTCCTTACTTCTTCCAAGGTGGTATGATTTAAGAAGAGGTATGTTCACCACTCTCTTGGCTTTGCTCTGGTCTGCAAGCAACCATAGGCCTGCTTTTCTGCCCTGCAACAATGAACAAAGGCCTGCTACACTGTGGCTACAAGGACTGGTGTGACTGTGCTCCACCATGACCAAGACTTTGACCTGGATCCAAGTATGGCAAAGAAACAGGGTCCTGCCTCAGTGGTAGCAAAGAGACCCATGTAATTTCCTTCTGGCCAATTGTTTTATCCCCTTATCATCTGTTGGCTGAGGTCCAGAAGCAGTTTCTGCAGCTTCTGATTCATAGGTTCCCAAGGCCTGCTCCTGGTTCACTGGGAATGGATCTGGCCTGGGGCTGGGGCTGGACAGGGCTATGCTCCACTCTCACCCCAGAATAACAGACCTTTCCTGCCATCCTTCTAAGTTGTCTTTAGCTGGAAAATTATTTCACCCTGTCCTTTTGTGGATTCTGCTGCTCCAAGAATTGTTTTATGGCATTATTTGAAGGTATTTGGAGGGGTCTTGGGGAGAGCTCAGGCAAGTCACTGCCTTTTCTCCACCATCGTGGCTCAACCATTAGCCCACTTCTTCACAGATGAGAAAAGTATGGCACAGAGAGATTGCTTGACTTGCTCAAGCTCACAAAACTAGTATTCTTGACCCTAAATCCAGAAGCTGATCCTCTACATTATGCTACTTCAACAGAGACACTAAAATAATTATGAATTAGATTTGGAAGCCCCTTCTTGCTTTTTATCCTCCAAATGAATGTCAAAGTATCCTCAATCAACACTCAGCTGCTATGTGCAAAACTTTTTTTTTTGCTCATCTATAATTTCTTTCCAACTTCCCTTCTCTGTGATCTTTTTAAAAATCTCATCTTAAAGTTCAAACTCATTTTTTTAAAAAGTCACAACTATAAAACCCCCACTACACACTAGATTCTCCAGGCACTCCCAAAATAATTGAGGGATATGTATGTTGTGATCCCTGGCCTAGGATATCATTTCAGAAATTAATCCTAACAGAAGGTAATGCCTCTTGGACTGTCACAACTACAGTAAAATTGTATTCTACACACTGATGATATATTATTCTTGAGACATTCTCATTTGTAGCTAGTGTGTTTTGGGGGAAGCCCTTCCATGACCTTATCCACATAGCCAAACTCAAGCAGTGGAAACTGCTCCAAGGAGGTACCATATGGCTTCTCTTTCAATGTTCATATGCATCATTCTACAGGAAAAAAAAGTAAGAGGCAGAGGAAGGATTCTTATTAGATGAAAGGAATGAAGGAAATTCATTTAGAGACTAACACTGGATTTTTATCTTATCCCTTTTGTTTAAAGGAATGTTAATAGGGGGCAGCTGGGTGGTGCAGTGGATAAAACAATGGCCCTGGATTCAGGAGGACCTGAGTTCAAACCCGACCTCAGACACTAGATACTTACTAGCTGTGTGACCCTGGGCAAGTCACCTCATTGCCCTGCAATAAATAAATAAATAAATAAATAAATACATAAACAAATAAATAAATTAGCAGATAAATAAACAAACAAATGAAGGCATGTTAATAGATCAAACAATCAACAAGCACTCATTATAAGCACCTGCTATATACCAGGCCTTGTTCTAGGCATTGAGAATACAAATACAACAAATATAACTTTCTTTTTTTTTGGGGGGGGGGGCAGTGAGGGTTAAGTCACTTGCCCAGGGTCACACAGCTAGTAAGTGTCAAGTGTCTGAGGCCAGATTTAAAATCAGGTCCTCCTGAATCCAAGGCTGGTGCTTTATCCACTGCACCACCTAGCTGCCCCAACAAATATAACTCTTAAGGAAGCTAATAGTTTATTCTTTGAGTTGTTTTCATCAAAATCCTCTGTATTTACCAAAATGATGGTGTTCATTATTGAAGTAAAAGGACCTTCAAATCCCAGCCCTATTATTTCCTACCTGTATGACCTTATGAAGTCACTGGGTCTCAGTTTTCTCATCTGTAAAATGTGGGGATGGGGTAAAGAACAAGAGGAGATGACTTATGAAGTCCCTTCAAGCTCTAAAAATAGGACCCTTTGATTCTGAGATAGCCAGACAGCAAGTGTCATAGAGTAGAACTTGGAGTCAGGAGGAGCAGCGTTTGAATCTTCAGTCATTAACTAGCTGTGTGACCCTGTACAAGTTGTCAGCCTCAGTTTCCTCATATGTAAAGTGAAGAAAATTATAGCATCTACTTTACAGGGTTGTTGTAAAGATCAGATGATATATGTAAAGTGCCTTACAAACATTAAAGTTCTATATAAATGCTAGTTGATGTTGTTGTTATTACTATTACTATTACTATTATTATTATTATTATTATTATTATTATTATTATTATTATTATTATTATTATTATTATTATTATTATTATTATTATTACTGTGCTGCTTTGGGAACCAAATAACTTCAAATTTTCTGGTCTAATACTGTGCCTACTGATATAGTATGTATTTAGTGTTTGATTAATTTAATTACCTGAGTAAGTAACTAACTATTAAATAACTTGAGACAGACTCTAGTTTTGAGAGAATCCCATAAGGATACCATTCTATTAAAAGGCTATAGCAAAAAATTTAATATAAATGCCATTATTATGTAAGCATTTTGGATACTCACTTGATATGAGTGGCATTTATGGGTGTTCACATTCATATTCAGGAAGTCAACAATGCGCTAACTAATTAGTAATAGCATACACCATATATGAGAGCAGCTGATAATCTTGAGCCTCATTTGGGTTAATATGCACATCTGCTTGTGGGTCTACTTTGCTTATCAGCAGGAAAACAATGCTAGCCTATCCATGTGGCAGTAGAAACATTAGGAACATGCAAGATCATCCACTTTCCAAGTGGTTACCATCTCCTTACTTCTAATCCTCCGGTTTGTTTGTTTGGTTTAGTTTGGTTTCCCCCAGCAAAGGGACCCTTATGGATATGGTTGAACTACAATCAGAGAACTCGGATTAAATTCTGGCTTTACTATTTATTATATGTGTGACTTTTAACAGGGCACTTCCCCATATTGGACTTCTGTTTCTTCATCTAATTTTTAGCATTTGGTTTGTGTGTGTGTGTGTGTGTGTATGTTACAACTTCTCTCTCTACCCCTCATTGGGAAGGCAAACATTTTGAGATATGTTGTACAAAAAAACACAGAGAAGGGCGGAGCCAAGATGGTGGAGGAGAGGCTGTGACTCCCACAAGCTCGAGATAAACCCGTCCATTCACACCCAAATAATGCAGTAAAAAAGCAAAACCCACAACAGCCTAATGCACATAAGAACAGAGTGAGACTATTTCTCTGCAAATTGGGCAATTCTGATCACCTACTGATCAGGCTAAACAGCTCAGCGCACAGTCCAGACCCAGCCAGGGACACTGCTTCCAGCATATGTCAGGGTCTTCAGCACCAGCAGCTTCTGAGGCTCCAATCACGGACTGATAAGGGGGTTCAGCAGTAGGCTGGGGTGAAGTGGAAGCAGTATCTACTGGAGTTGGGGCAAAGCACCCTGGTTCTGAACCAGTGGGCTGAATCGAGTGGTGGTGGCCCAGTGGAGGAGGGGCAAAAGCATGCCAAGCTTCCGACCAAAGAGAATCAGAGTTCAATCAGACCTCTGTTTCCAGGTCAAAGAGAAAGCAGCTGTGATTACTCACAAGCCAGGCAGGCTGAGAAGAAGCCCAATGTAGCATGAACAGTGTGTCCTGGAAGCAGTGCTACACTTTAAGAAGGAGTAAAAAGCCAAGAAATAGTTAGCCAGGATGAGTAGGCAGAGAAAGCAGAAGACCATCGAAAACTTCTTTGGGGGAAAGGTAGACTACAATACATCCTCAGAAGAAGATAATAACAGGCTCAAAGCTCCAACATCCAAAGCTTCCAAGAAACATATGAACTGGTCTCAGGCCATGGAAGCTCTCATGAAGAGAAAGTAGGAGAGATAGAATGAAGATGTAGAGAAAGAGAGCAAGGAATGGAAAGAAAAATGAGAGCAAAGCAGGAGAGTCATGAGAAAAAAGTCAACAGTTTGAAAAGCCAAATGGAAAAGGAGATTAAAAAACTGCTAAAAATAATTGCCTAAGAATTAGGATTGAACAAATGGAAGCTAGTGACCTTATGAGAAACCAAGACACAGTAAAGCAAATCCAATTGAATGAAAAAATAGAGGGCAATGTGAAATATCTCCATGGTAAAACAGCTGACCTGGAAAATAAATCTAGGAGAGATAATTTGAAAATCAGTGGACTACCTGAAAACCATGACCAAAACAACAGCTTAGACACCATCCTCCAAGAGATTGTGAGGGAAAATTGCCCTGATATTCTAGAAGCAGAAGCTAAAATAGAAATTGAAATAATCCACCAATCTCCTCCTGAAAGAGATCCCAAAAGGAAAACCTCCAGGAATATTATAGCCAAATTCCAGAACTCCCAGGTCAAGGAGAAAATATTGCAAGCAGCTAGAAAAAAGGAATTTAAATACTGTGGAGCTCCAATAAGGATAAAGCAAGATCTAGCAGCTTCTACATTAAAGGACCGGAGGACATGGAATATGATATTCCAGAGGGCAAAGGAACTGGTACTACAGTCAAAAATCATGTACCCAGCAAAACTAAGCATCATCTTTCAGAGGAAAACATGGAATTTTATTTATTTATATATTTATTTTAGTGAGGCAATTGGGGTTAAGTGACTTGCCCAGGGTCATACAGCTAGTAAGTGTTAAGTGTCTGAGGCTCCTGACTCCAGAGCCGGTGCTTTATCCGCTGTACCACCTAGCCGCCCCAAACATGGAATTTCGATGAGAAAGAAGACTTTCAGGCATTCGTTATGAAAAGACCTGAACTGAATAGAAAATTTGACTTTCAAATACAAGACCCTGGAGAAGCATAAAAAGATAAACAGGAAAAAGACTTCAAGAGGGATATTAAAAGATCAAACTATTTATATCCCTACATGGGAAGATAATACTTCAAACTCATAAGAACTATCTCAGTAAGGAATTAACAGAGAACACAGGTCTGAACTGAATACGAAGGTATGATATCTGTAAAGCATTTATGTTTTGTTCTTTGTGGGGTGTCTTATGTCTGGGGCTGCATTTGGGCTTGGGGCCTCCTGGGTCCAGGGCTGGTGCATTGTCCACTGTGCCACTTAATTAACCCATAATGACATCTTTAAAATAGGGTTGAGGATAGCTGTGTGACCCTGGGCAAGTCACTTAACCCCCATTGTCCCGCAAAAAAAAAAAAAATAGGGTTGAGGTGTAGGAGAAATAGACTGGGGGAGGGGGAAGGGGAGACATGGTCTGGGGAGAAGTTGTTCACATGAAGGAAACGAGAAAAAAGCTTATGGAGGGGAGGGGAAGAGGGGGAAGGAATTGGGGAGTAAGTGAACCTTAATATCATCAGAATTGACTCAAAGAAGGACTAACATACATACTCAAGTGGATATAGTAATATATTTTTGCCCTGAGGGAGGGGAGGGAAATAAGGGGGGGGGGGAAGAGGGGAAGGAGGGAAGGACAGATTGGGGGAGAGAGCAGTAAAAAGCAAAATACTTTCGAGGAAGGTAAAGATGTTCTGCATAACTGCACAAGTATGACATACTGAATTGCTTTATTTCATAGGGAGGGTTGAGGAGAGAGGGAGGAAAAAAATTTGGAACACAGAATTAGCTCAAAGACCTTAAACTCATCAGAGTTGGCTCATGGAAGGAATAACATTCACACTCAGTTGGGAGGAATAATCTATTTAACCCTACAGGAAAGTATGAGGGGAAGAGAATAAGGAAGGAAGGGTGAAAAAAAAAGGGAGTGCAGAGTAGAGGAGGGGACAGTCAGAAGTAATACACTTTTGAAGAGGAATAGTTTAAAAGAAGATAGAAAATAGAGTAAGTATCATGGGAAGGGAATAGGATGGAGGGAAATAGTTATGATGATTGAATATAATGACAAAACGTGTGGTACCTATTTTGCTGGGCTAATATGAAGAAAAATTCTTTGTCAAGTTTAAGGTACTTTATTTAGGTTATGATGAACAGGATACTATCAGAAAAACCTGGAAAGACCTACATGAACTGAAGCAGAGTGAAATGTACTGTATACAAAATAACAGCAATAGTTTAAGATGATCTGCTGGGAAGCATGTGGTTATTTTCAGCAAGGCAATGATCCAATATAGCCCTGAAGGACTTATGAAAATGGAAACCCATCTACAGAGAACGAAGTGATAGTATCTGAAAATAGATGGAAACACATTTTTTTCTTTTTCTTTTTTCTTTTTTTTTGGTGAGGCAGTTGGGGTTGGGTGGCTTGCCCAGGTCACACAGCTAGTAGGTGTTGGGTGTCTGGGGCCGGATTTGAGCTTGGGTGCTCCTGGTTCCAGGGCCAGTGCTCTGTCCACTGCACCACCTAGCTGCCCCTGGAAACACATTTTTTAAAAAAAAAATTTTTTTTCCTCTTTGACAATTCCTCAATCTGAAGTTTTGGGGGGTTTTTGACTGTTTTCTCTCACAACCTAGCTAATGTGGGAATGTTTTCCATGACTACTCATGTATAACTTATTTTGAAATGCTTGAGTTCTAGTGGGTTGGGGGTGGGAATGGAGGAGGAAGAGAAGTTGGAACACAAATTTTTAAAAAATTGATGATAAATTTGTTTTTACATATATTTTGGAAAATAAAATTCTATTCAATTAAAAAAAAGAAAACAGAACAAAGAAACAAAGAAAAAAGTTTTGTTTTTTTTAATTATGCTTTAATCTGTATTGAGTCTTTATAAGTTCTTTCTCTGGAAATGCTTAGAATTGTTTCCATCATATATCCTTCAGAATTGTCTTAGATCATTGTATTGCTGAAAACATCTATGTCATTCACAATTGATTATTTTACAATAGTGCTATTAATGTGTACAATGTTCTCCTGGTTCTGCTTACTTCATTTTTAATCAGTTCACATAAGTTTTCCCAAGTATTTCTGAAAACATCTTGATTCTCCTTTCTTATAGCGCAATAGTATTCCATCACAATTATATACCACAACTTGTTCATCCATTCACCAATTGATGGGCATTGCCTCAATTTCTAACTCTTTGCCACCACAAAAAGTGCTGTTATAAATGTTTGTACATGTAGGCCCTTTCTCTTTTTAAAATCTCTTTGGGATACCTACCTAGTAGTGGTATTAGTGGGCTAAATGGTATGCACAGTTTTATAGGCCTTTGGGCATAGATCCAAATTTCTCTTCAGAATGTTTGGGTCAGTTTACAATAGCATCAACAATGTGTTAGTGTTCCAATTTCCACATCCCGTTCAAAATTTGTCATTCCCCTCTTCTGTCATATTTGTCAATCTGATAGATATGGGGTGGTAGCTCAGAATTGTTTTAGTTGCATTTTTCTAATCATTCATGATTTAGAGCATACTTACATGACTATAGATAGCTTTTATTTCTTTGTCTGAAAATTGACTTCATATGCTTTGACTATCAATTAGGAATGACTTGCATTTGCATAATTTTGATTTATTTCTATATATATTTGAGAAATGAGGCCTTTGCCAGAGAAATTTGTTGTAAAATATTTTCCCCAATTTTTTGCTTTCTTCCTAATCTTGATTTCATTGGTTTTGTTTGTATTAAATCTTTTTAATTTTATGTAATAAAAATTATCCATTTTATATCCATAATGCTCTCTATCTCTTGTTTGGTCATGAATTCTTCCCTTATTCATAGTTCACTTTTTTGTTGTGGTTGTTTGTTTGTTTTTGTGAGGCAATGAGGGTTAAGTGACTTGCCCAGGGTCACGCAGCTAGTAAGTGTCGAGTGTCTGAGGCCAGATTTGAACTTAGGTCCTCCTGAATACAGGGCCAGTGCTTTATCCACTGCACCATCTAGCTGTCCCCAGCATACTTTCTTTCTTTCTTTCTTTCTTTCTTTCTTTCTTTCTTTCTTTCTTTCTTTCTTTCTTTCTTTCTTTCTTTCTTTCTTTCTTTCTTTCTTTCTTTCTTTCTTTCTTTCTTTTCTCTTTCTCTCTTTCTTTCTTTCTTTAACTGTTCAATTTAAAATTAATTTTCCTCTTTTGTGCTCCTTGCTCTCAATGGGCAACAATGAGGAAAACACAACCTATTCCCCTATGGTGTTCAGTTTCCTACCCAAGATTTCATAACCATTTGTAGTTCTTTTAGATTCCATCTGGTAGTGTCAATTGTGACTACATAACTCATTAGAAATGGGTAATTGTCATGTTTTGAAGTCTTAGGAGGTTTTCTGTTATGCCTTGCATACAGATATGCATATATATCTGCTGGATACAATAGACCACTCTACTAGTACTACTATTTTGACCAATATCTGTCTCAGCATCCCTGAGCAGCAAGTCACCAACTACTATTCCTCTCTTCTTCCTCTGCCCCTTGTCGAATTATCTTTCACCTGATAGGTTCTGTGGTTCGAATATATCATTATTGGGAGAACAAGCTGCTTCTTTCTCCTCAAAGACTATAACTCTCTCCTATTTAGGATGAAACTCAGATGCGTTTTTAAGTGTAAGACTCTTCCATCCTCTATCATCCCAACAACTGTCAAGTTTCCCTTCCCTGTAACGATTGGGATAACGCCACCTGCTGGATACTTACTGTAGAAGAGTTCTGCCCATGAAGCGAAGGTCTTTGAGGGCAAGACCAAGAGTCTTTTCTTTGGTATCAGGAAGTGACGCGGACTAGTGGGAGGAGGAAGGAGGAGACTGGGGGCTCTTTCCTCTGGACTCGGGTGGAGAGCGGAGCTAGAAATGTGCTCTCCCTTTAAATAGATAGGAATCTAGGCCTTTCTCTCTCTCTTTATCAAATTCTTATTCTCCTTAATAAATGCTTAAAAGTCTAACTCTTGCTAAAGCTTATAATTTATTGGCGACCACTCATTAGATATTTTAGACAGACTAGCTAGAATTTTAGCCCTTGACAGATGGCTGACCACGAAGAGGAAAGCTGAACCTCACTTCTGATCTTCCGGTTGGGTAAGAAATTTCTCCTACCCTTTAAACTGCTAAGTACTGGTGCACTGGCTGTGTTTTCCCTTTAAATTTTTTCAAATGGACCTTTTAAACTCCCTAATTACCCTATTTTTGATTTTAGTCTGTTTAACCAGACAAATGGGAGATAAGATCATGTTAATGCTTTGTTTTTCTGGATTTTCTATTTTTCTTTTTATTTTTGTTAGAAGAGCCAGCAACTTACTCAAACAAGGAAATATCTCTCCCTCTCCCAACCATGCTTTTTCAGAGAAACCTGAAGAGATTCCTGCAGCTTTTCCCAGTTCTAACACTAATTGTTGCTCTAATTTTGCATGCCTGGAGGCAATGACCCACCCTCTAGAAGCTTTTAATCCCCTAGCTCCTGGAGGCAAAGTGGGGGAAGAGGAATCCAGGCCTGAGTTCAAAATCAAGTCTGATTCAAATTGTGCTGGTCCCTCCCCTCCTCTCCAAACCCCACCCTCTACTCCTCCCATGGCCAAGCCCATTGCTTCCCCTGCCTGGGAAGTCCAGAGATCTGATGCGCATGCTCAACTTTCTCTAACTACATTTGCAGCTTCAGGCTCAGCTCTTCCCCAGCCTGGCTGTGCTTCTGAGACAACCTTAGAAAGCCCTTTAAATTCCAGATATGCTTGTTTTGTTCATAATTTTACTAACCTGCTTTTGTCTTTAATTAGTAATCTTATAAAGCATTTGTATGGTGAAAAGACTGACAGACAATATAGAGGGGTTAAAGAAGAAAAATTTAAGCTAAATAAGAATGACAATCATCAACATAGTTCAAGACTCCGCTTCTTTTGCCATGGAAGGGTATATATTTTACAGATATGAGTATTGGGGATTTTAGATATCGGAATCAAGAGTGTTCTGAATTCACTCAGATTATTAATGTCAGTTCAGAGGTTACATAGGATTTCTATGCTATTACATATACATTTTGGAATTAATGGTATAGGTTTATTTTCATAGAGATTTTAATGCTTTTGAGATTGTGTCTTATACTTAGTTTCTAAAACAAGGAGAATATTTGTAAAAGCTTTTTATAGTCATGCGATCAAGTTTATATTTTGTAATACTCTTATTAATATTAAGTTCATATTCATTTAGATTTCCCTAGTTTGAATTTCATTGTCTTTTATTATTCCATGTGTATTTTCTTCTATTCATTCATCTATCTAATTTTGAAACATGGTTTTGATTTCATAATACAATGTTAATTCTAGGAGTATTGTGCTCCCATATTCTGAGTTGTTTGTTTCTGTTATTTTTTCTCAACTGATTATTTGATCAAACTCTTTAAAGCATTTCCCTGGCAAATTGTTTGCCATGGCAAGTGTAAATTGATTCTAGAAGTATTATTTTTGATAAGCATATTCCCAAAAAAAAAAAAAAGAGAGGAACATTTGTAAAAGTTGTCTTTGAGATTGTGTTGTGCTTTAACTTGTATTCAAATATGTTCTGATTTTTCACAAAAGTAATTGTATACTAAGTAAAAAAAAGGGGTATTATTTGAAATTGTTGCATAATTATATATTGTGTTCTGAGTCAAGATGTATTCACATTTTTTGCAATCATTTATTATCCTCAATTTTTAAATCCATATGAGATTTTAAATTATGGGAATTTATCATTTAAGACATTAATTGCCTTTATTCTGAGTTATCAGATGCCAGTTGGCCAAGATGCCATCCAATCACAAGAGGAATACATGCAAGAGCAGACACTGAACTGTCACATGAGGGGAGACATGCATGAAGTCAAGGTATGGCCGAGGGAATGGCTTTTGACAAATGTTGAGGTTGGATTCTCTTGGTTTAATATTTTATTTTATTTTTCCCCACAATATTGTACAGATGGCTGGAAGTATTGATCCCACCCATCTCACTTCTACACCTGGCTTCTATTCTCCCTCCTATATGCCTGATGCCATGGACATCTCAATCCCATGCATCTGATTAAGTCTGACTCAGTTTCCTCCAATATGTTCGGTGGCATGGACATATATTCCATCCACCTGTTTTAAGCCTGGCATACTGCATGGACAGTATATACTGCTCAAGTGTGGGAATGCTCATATCCCATCATTTCTCTGTTCTTTTATGGTAACCCCCATAATTATCTCAGGTGTCATGATAAATACAGTGTTGAATTTGGCCTTGACACCTGTTACCAATTATATTAGATTTTTAAATTTCTCATAATGGCATGAGGATAATTAGGCAGATGATGCAAAAAGTGATGAAACAAAGATAAAAAATTATTTTTATTAATTAATATTGCAGCAATTATCTTCTCAATTACCCTCCATAAGGGGGAACTATAGTAATATTATAATTTTAAAGAATGTTTCAATTTTTGTTTTATTATATGTTTCACGTGTTAACAACTAAGATTCTGTATTCCCTTAGACATGTTTTTGAGAACTTTCATTGTTTGATTTGATTATTGACAAAGCTATTTTAAAGTTGTGTTAAGCTCAATTTTGTAGGAAGTTTTCCTGGCTGATTACCAGCATCTACACCTCAACCCCTGAAAAGACTTCCATTCCACAACTACACCTAGAGGACATCTAAGAAAAGACTTTCAGAGACTTTAAATGAACAGTTTTGATTTGTTGTTTTTGTTGGTTTTTTTTTCCTTTCTGTTATAATATACACCATCTGTAACATGTATTCTCTGCAGAGGCCCTCCCTTTGCAAGACTAATGTCAAAGCGTCGGTTCATGAGGACAAAAAAATATCGCTCCTCTGGACAAAACTTTCCTCTCTTCCTTTTCTATATTGTTGTTCACATATTATTAGTTAGCAATAGTTATTATATTCTTTTTACTGTTCCGTCAAGGAAACATTTTGTTTCTTGAGGAACAACAGGGGGGACTGTAACGATTGGGATAACGCCACCTGCTGGATACTTACTGTAGAAGAGTTCTGCCCATGAAGCGAAGGTCTTTGAGGGCAAGACCAGGAGTCTTTTCTTTGGTATCAGGAAGTGACGCGGACTAGTGGGAGGAGGAAGGAGGAGACTGGGGGCTCTTTCCTCTGGACTCGGGTGGAGAGCGGAGCTAGAAATGTGCTCTCCCTTTAAATAGATAGGAATCTAGGCCTTTCTCTCTCTCTTTATCAAATTCTTATTCTCCTTAATAAATGCTTAAAAGTCTAACTCTTGCTAAAGCTTATAATTTATTGGCGACCGCTCATTAGATATTTTAGACAGACTAGCTAGAATTTTAGCCCTTAACATCCCCCTCCTCTGATTGCTTTCTTTCACCATTGAAACCTTGCTGCTGTTTCATTCTAACAACTTAGAGTGCTGATAAGTGTTTGAGTAGCTTCAACTTCCATTCCAGGAGGGAGATCATTCTACAATAGGAACACAGGTAACAGCAACTCGGCTTCAAAAGAAATACAAACAATAGATGTTCAATAAAAGTCCCTATACAATTTCTCCTACTCTTCACAATGGCTACATTGTGAAGGTACATGTAAAAACAAATTTTCTTTTAAACATTATGTTCCAAATTCTCTTTGTCCATTCCTCCCCATCCCTCCCTAAGAAATCAAGCAATTCAAGTTATACATGTGCAGTCATGCAAAACATCTCCACATGAGTCAGGTTGTGCAAGAAAACAGACAAAATAACTTTAAAAAGAGTAATTAACAAATAAAAAAATTATACTTCAGTCTGTATTCAGACACCATCAGGTCTTTCTCTGTAGATGGATTGCATTTTTCATAAGTACTTCTTATAGCATATAGCTCATCATTTCTTTCACAGTTACTATTGCTAACTGTATTGCCCTCCATCCTATTACCTAACTTTGATATTTACTCTATTTTCTATCTTCTTTCACCATATCCCTCCTCAAAAGTGGTTTGCTCTTTACTGCCCCCCTCTTCCTTCACCTCTTCCCCCTTATTCCCTTCCCCTCCCACTTTCCCACAGGGCAAGACATATTATTATACCCACTTGAGTGCGTATGTTATTCTCTCTTTGAGCCAATTCTGATGAGAGTAAGGCTTACTCACTCCCCTGCTCCTTCCCCATCTTCCCTTTCACTCCATAAGCTTTTTCTTGTTTCTTTTATGTCAGCTACTTTACCCCATTATATCTCTCCCTTTCCCTTTCTTCCAGTGCTTTCCTCTCACCCCTTAACTTTATTTTAATGATGTTATCATGGGGCAGCTAGTTGACACAGAGGACAAAGCACCAGCCCTAGACCCAGGAGGCCCTGGGTCCAAATCTGGCCAAAGATCCAAGTATCTCCACCCTGACTGTCCCACAAAAATGGGGGGATAAACAAAAAATAAATGCTTTACAGATATCATCCCTTCATAGTCAATTCACACCTGTTCCCTCTAAGTATATTCCTTTCAGCTGTCCTAATACTGATAAAGTTCTTATGAGTTAGAAGTATCATCTTCCCATATAGGAATGTAAATAGTTTCACCTTTTTAACATCTCTCACAATTTCTTTTTCCGGTTTACCTTTTTATGCTTCTCTAGGGTCTTATATTTGAAAGTCATATTTTCTATTCACTTCAGGTCTTTTCTTCATGAACGCCTGAAAGTCCTCGTTTTCACTGAAGTTCCATTTTTCCCCCTGAAAGATTATACTTAGTTTTTTTGGATATGTGATTCTTGATTGTAATCACAGTTCCTTTGCCCTCTGGAACATCATATTCCATACCCTCTGATCCTTTAATGTAGAAGCTGCTAGATCTTGTTTTATCCTTACTGTAGCTCCACAGTATTTGAATTCCTTTTTTCTAGCTGCTTGCAACATTTTCTTCTTGACCTGGGAGATCTGGAATTTGGCTATAATATTTCTGGAAGTGTTCATTAGGGGATCTCTTTCAGGAGGTGTGCCCCAAATTGTCTTATGGCATTATTTGGAGATATGTGGATGGATCACGGGAGCTCTGAAAGTTAGAGCCTTTTTCCTACTATCTTACCTCCAATCCCAGCATTATTTCTTGATATTACTTATGGGCATTTATATTTCGCCCAGCTAAAATTTTTTTAAACCAATTCTTATTTCTTAATCATTTACAGCCCAGCACAAATTCCTTTCCATTGTTGCGATAATTCCATAGCCATAGCCAACTCCCCTTCAGTCCTATATCAATTTTCTGTCTGTTTCATTAATGTGCCCCACCCACTGATTCATTCTATTAATTCATTTAACCCTCTACTTTTCCCACTTCACTTTCTTACTTATTTTTTCTTGTCTTGCCATCTACATTTTCCTAATCCTCCTTGTTTCTACTTTTGATGTACTTTTACATCTTAACCATCTTTCATTCTACTTTGTTGTTGTCCAGTCATTTAATCATGTCATTAACTCAAGGTGACTACTTATGATTTGGATGACTACAATGGGGAGGAGTATCATCATGATGTCTCTAAAAGTACTTGCCTATGACGAGAATGACCATGAAGATCATTGTTAAGTCATTGTTGTTGTTTTCACTAGTTCAGGGAATTAATGGGCAGCAAAACAAATCAGTCATATCAGATTTTTCATGATCCCATACATACCAATATCATCTGTGGGGTTTTCTTGGCAAAGATACTGGAGTAGTTTATCACTTCCTCCTCCAGTGCATTAAGTGACTTACCCAGGATCACATAGCTAGTGTCTGAAGCCATATTTGAACTCTGGTCTACCTGACTCCAGGCCCAATACTTTATATGCTGAGCCACCTAGTTACCTCCTTGATCCTACTTAATCCCCTTCAATAAATTTACCATCTCAATTAGTAAGGAGAAATAATAATAATAATAATAATAATAATAATAATAATGAAGAAGAACAAGAAGACGAATGGCTAGCATTTATATAGTACATTTCAAAGCACTTTATAAATATCTCATTTTATCTTTGCAACAATTCAGGGGAATAAGTATCATTATCCCCATTTTATAATTGAGGAAACCAAAAAAGATAGAGGCTAAATGACTTGCGCATGAGTCACAGAGCTAACTTCCAAAATCTTGCCTAATCTTGCCATTCCTACATTTCTAACATTTCTCCCATCTGTCCGTTCTCTCTATTCATAGCTTCAAACTTGGCTCAGACTCTCACCACCTCTTGCCTAGACAATTGCAGTGGCCTCCTAATTGGTCTTCCCGCCTCATCTTTCCCCACTCCAATCCAACCTCCACACAACTACCAGAGTGATTTTCCTTTAATGTGAGTCATGCCAGGTCACCAGGTCACTCACCATTGCCTCTAGGATTAAATTTAAATTCCTCTCTTTGACTTTTAGAGCCCTTCATAAACTGGAACCAAACTATCTTTCTAACCTCATTATAAATTATTTCTCTCTCCAGTCACATTGACCTTTTTTCTGTTCCTTAGACATAGCACTCCATCTCCTCTCTACGTACCTCTCATAAGCTGTCCTTCATGCCTGTAATACACTTCCTCTTCACTTCTCTACTTTTTAGAATTTCTCACTTCCTTCAAGATGTAACTCAAATATCAACTTCTCTAAGAAGTCTTTCCTGTATCTCTTAATTGCTAGAACTTCTCCAATTATCTTGTATTGACCTGTTTTGTATTTATGTCATATTTATTCTCCATATGTTGTAAATTTACTTCAATATGTATATGTCATTCTCCTCAATGGAATATAAGCTCATTAAAAGTAGGAATTGCTCCTTCCTTCCTTCCTTCCTTCCTTCCTTCCTTCCTTCCTTCCTTCCTTCCTTCCTTCCTTCCTTCCTTCCTTCCTTCCTTCCTTCCTTCCTTCCCTTCTTTCCTTCTTTCCTTCTTTCCTTCTTTCCTTCTTTCCTTCTTTCCTTCTTTCCTTCTTTCCTTCTTTCCTTCTTTCCTTCTTACTTTCTTTCTGGCTTTGCATCCCCAGCACACAGTACAGTACCTGGAATATAGTAGACCTTTAATAAATGCTTGCTGATTGACAAATTATCATGGAGAAACAAGACTTTTCAAATCTGATACTTCCAGAAGGCATGATTCTGTAACTCATAATTAATAAGGAACATGGAGAAAGCTTTTGTTATTGCTGATAATTCACAGTAGAAAAAAAGGATAAATTTTAAAAAGAATATCTGCTTAAGTAAATACTGTTTGAAAACAAGTTTGGAGTTTCTGAAGAAAGGCTTAAGATAGGGGAATACTGGTATTTTTTAACAGAGAGGTAGTTATTATTTTTTTCTTGTCATGGAGTCTCTTGTGAATCCATTCAAAATTGCCTTTTTATTGAAAATGGATGTGGGGCAGCTAGGTGGCACAGTGGATAAAGCACTGGCCCTGGATTGAGGAGTACCTGAGTTCAAATCTGGCTTCAGACACTTGACACTTACTAGCTGTGTGACCCTGGGCAAGTCACTTAACCCCCATGGCCCTGCAAAAAAAAAGAAAAGAAAAGAAAAGAAAAAGAAAAGAAAAGAAAAGGAAAAGAAAAGAAAAGAAAAGAAAAGAAAAGAAAAGAAAAGAAAAGAAAAGAAAAGAAAAGAAAAGAAAAGAAAAGAAAAGAAAAGAAAAGAAAAGAAAAGAAAAGAAAAGAAAAGAAAAGAAAAGAAAAGAAAAGAAAAGAAAAGAAAAGAAAAGAAAAGAAAAGAAAAGAAAATGGATGGGAAGCAATGAGATTGCTAATATATATCTACCAAGCCTGATAGCAAAGAGAAACAGGTATTATGTAAGAAAGATCAGTATAAAGGACTAGTCATTCTTAAGACCCAATATGCAAGAAGGGACAATAATAAAGCTTATAGTCTCCTCTGTAGTGCTACATATATGCAAAATAAGAAAATAAGGAGAAAGCACTTTCTTCCTTAAAAAGTGGTGAGCAGGGCAGCTAGGTGGCACAGTGGATAGAGCACCAGCCCTGGAATCAGGAGTACCTGAATTCAAATCCAGCCTCAGACACTGGATACTAGCTGTGTGATCCTGGGCAAGTCACTTAACCCTCATTGCCCAACAACAACAAAAAAATAGTGGTGAGCTATCATAGTTCCATAAAAAGAATTAAAAACATATCATGCCAGACTAACATCATTTCCTTTTTTGATAGTTACTAGACTAAAAAACACTATGGTCCTTTCATTATTTCAGTAAGGCATTTGCTAAGGTCCCTCATGCTGTTTCTTTGTACAAGATGAAGAAATGTAAAATATATGATAGTACAGCAAGGTCAACTTGTAATAAAGAGTCACCATTAATGAGTAGATGTAAAATTAAATCTCTACTAAAGTTCCTCAGGAATCTGCCCTTGACCCTGCCCTATTCAACATTCTTATCAATGATGTTTATGAAGATATAGGTGCCATGTAAGTAGTTGGGTTTTTTTAAAGTTCAGTTTGGAAATCTCAGATTTTTATATAATAGTCGTTCTCTGCTCTGGTTATTCTGCTTTTTTTCCCTTTGTTTATGTTTTGTTTTGTTTTGTTTTGCTTTTGTGGAGGTTTTTTTGGGGGGAAGATGAGGATTAAGTAACTTGCCCAGGGTCACACAGCTAGTAAGTTTCAAGTGTCTGAGGTCAGATTTGAACTCGGGTCCTCCTGAATCCAGGGCCAGTGCTTTATCCACTGTGCCACGTAACTTCCCCCCTTTTATTTTCTTTCTGGCATCCTCATCCCTTTTCTGAAATATTTAATGACTGCAACATTCCACAATAGAAGCTTCCTACCCAGCTTCACTAATTGGCACTTTCTTCTGTATGGCATCACAAGTAAGAAACCAAACAGATATGCCTGCTAGATATTAAGATCCTCCTGAAAAAATACTTTGTATTTGCCTACATCTGTGGCACCATGTGAGATGAACCCCAGGCATACCTGCACTGGTCTAGGATGTGACAAAAGCCTGAAACCTGGACATGGGGTCTTGAAGATGTCTCTATTAGTTTGTAGACTTCATTTTTCCTCCTGCCATGATGTAATGAGAATCTCAATGGAAGCTTGGACTCATCTCTGATGAATGAATGAGGCATGTATCCTGTCACTTCAGTTGTCTGGTTGTACTCTTATTGCCCCACCTCCATCCATTCCCTTTTCCTAATGGGCATGTCAAGATAAGTTCTTTCTCTTATATGAGTAAAATTGGCAAATAAATTACCATTGCTTACACCATCTGATGGCTTGTTGGTCTCTCTCTTCTGTAGAAATCCCTATCTCCCAAAAGTAGTAACCACAGACTGAGGCAACATGTTTATCAAATCTAGCAGTTGAATAAAGTGAGGAAGTTAACCAATTTATTTTATAACAAAGTCAAAAGCTAAAAGATCTCAAGAGGCCAAAAGGATGGGACAAATCTAATAAGATTACATTTAATAGTGACGAGTGCAAAAGGTACATTTCAGCTAAAAATAATCAACCAAAGAAGCTCAAATTGGGCAAATATAACTATATACCAAAAAAAGGTATCTGGGTCTTTGGGGTTTTTTTTTAGAAGATTTAAAGCTCTATGTGAGGCAAGAGCATGATGCAGCAGCCAAATAAATGAATGTCACACGAAGTTGTATTAAGAAAGGCATAGTACCTAGCAGTAAGGCTGTGATAATCCTACAATATGTATCCATGTTCAGATTAGAGAATTGCTTTCATTCCTGGCCACCACACTATAGAAAATAGTAATTAATAATGGGTTATGGGGGGGCAGCTAGGTGGTGCAGTGGATAGAGCACTGGCCCTGGAGTCAGGAGGACCTGAGTTCAAATCCGGCCTCAGACACTTTACACTTACTAGCTGTGTGACCCTGGGCAAGTCACTTAACCCCAATTGCCTCACTAAAATAAAACAAACAAACAAACAAACAAAATAATGGGTTATGGGGGCAGCTAGGTGGCACAGTGGATAAAGCACCAGCCCTAGATTCAGGAGGACCTGAGTTCAAATCCAGCCTCACATACTTGACACTTACTAGCTGTGTGACCCTGCACAAGTCACTTAACCCCCAATGCCCCACAAAAAATGGGTTATATTTATATCACACCTTAATGTTTACAAAGTACTTGAGAACCCCACTGCAAAAATGAGGAAAATGAGGACGAGAGGTAAAGTAACTTGCCCACAGTTTCACAGCAACTCTAGTGTCTGAGGACAGATTTGAACTCAATTCTTCCTGATTCTTAGTCTAACACTCTAACCACTATTTCCCCTACCTGTCATTACAAATGTCAACAAACTGGAGATCTAGAACAAGACAGTCAAGATGGTGAGAAGGGAAGGGGAGACAAAGAATAAGCCTTTATATAGCACTTATTGTGTACCAGGCATTGTGCTAAGTGCTTTTACAAATATTATCTCTATCTACTGTGCCACTTAGCTGCCTGAGATGTATTGGAAAATCACCAGAAATAACTTGGGAATATTTATCTTAGAGAGAAGACTTAATAGTACATGCTAATTGTCTTGAAGTATTTACACAGGAGAGAGAAGACTTGCCTACTTAACTACACAAGGTAGATTAAGAGGCAGCAGTTTGAAATTGCAAAGTAAATTTTGTCTTAATATAAGCAAAAAGTCTTCCTGGTAATTAAAACTGTACATCATTAGTATTAGCTACCTAAATAAGAACTTGGTCGTCCCCTTACTGGCTGAGGTTGAATTATCACTTAACCCAGAGTGTTATGGATGAAATTCCTGTTCAGCTATAGATTGAACAGGATGTATCTAAACTAACTGGATGCCTGGGAATGGGCTTTCTGCTAAAAGCAAAGTTTCTGATTTTTGTTTGCCTTTGTGAAAATCTCAGCAAGAGGAAGCTTTAAGGGGAAATGCTCTGATCTTGACCAATGAGAAGCTCATCAAAGACATGGTGATAAACCTAGAAAAGAAGGTGGTAGGATGTTTTATAGGGACAAAGAGGGAACTTCCAAGCATAGACAAATGTGCATATTTCAACTAGGGTATCTGTGTACAAGATGTGAAAAGGGAAATTGATGCCTCTCCCCTCCCCTAATTATTCACATCCTATTTCACAGACAATGGAATTTTTCCTATGGAAAATGTAAACATTTATGAAAAGTACTATTGAACTATTTTTCTTTCCACCATTCTGAATGTTGCATGAAAGGCTGCTCCCTGGTTTGCCTGTGCATGATCTGAGCTCTGCTGATGGATGAGCCACACTTTAGGGAGAGGAAACTTGAACAAGATAGGAAGTAAATAAAGCAGCCAACATGATTGCACAGGAATGATGTAAAAGGGTGCATGCAAAAATTGAAAGGAATGTCTGGTAACCATAGACAGATACAAAGGACTCCTCAAAATCTGTAAGACTACAATTAGGAAGGTGTAACGATTGGAATAACGCCACCTGCTGGATACTTACTGTAGAAGAGTTCTGCCCATGAAGTGAAGGTCTTTGAGGGCAAGACCAGGAGTCTTTTCTTTGGTATCAGGAAGTGACGCGGACTAGTGGGAGGAGGAAGGAGGAGACTGGGGCCCTTTCCTTTGGACGCTGGCGGAGAAGGGAGTTAGAAATGTGCTCTCCCTTTAATAGATAGGAATCTAGGCCTTTTCTTCTCTCTCTTTACCAAATTCTTATTCTCCTTAATAAATGCTTAAAAGTCTAACTCTTGCTAAAGCTTATAATTTATTGGCGACCACTCATTAGATATTTTAGACAGTTTAGCTAGAATTTTAGCCCTTAACAAAGGTTAAAGCCTAAAATGAACTGAAGCTTGTGAAAAAAAACATCTAAGGACAAGAAGAAAGGCTATGTTGTGGACAAGAACATGGAAGGGCTGAAGCCACCATTTAAGATAGATCAGGTCATGTGTGTTAAAAAATGACAAAGAAAGCTGAACTATTCAACTCTTCCTACTTTGCTTCTATTAATGGCTTCAGCCCTTCCACATAGCTAGTGTCTGAAGTCAGATTTGAACTCAAGAAGATGAGTCTTCCTGACTCCAGGCCCAGTGCTCTCTCCACTGCACCACTTAGCTGCCCTGTGAGATAGGTAATACAGGTATTATTGCCCCAAATTCTGATAAGGAAACAGAGCCTCAAAGAAGCTAAGTGATTTTCCCATGGTAACAGAGGCACTAAGCAGTATCTGTACCAAGATCTTATCAATGACCAGTCCTACATGTCATCTACTAAGCAAAGTTTATTCTGAAGAATTCTATCCCAAGTTATTGTAATAAATTCCATACGTGATTACTGAAAGAACATAGGTAATCTTGAAGGAAGTATGGAAAAAAGGAAAACAAATTTGAGACAAACAAAAGGCGTTTTGACTTTCAAAAGAGAAGAGATAGTTTTTCAATCTGGTGTAGAGAAATTTGATTTGATGCAAGGAACATTCCATAAATTACTGTTGTGCATAGTTTACACTCTGCATTGGGGAAAATACAATGTTTAGATGAGACTAGGTCCACTATCTAATGGAGCACACATCTAATATATACTTATACTTTGTGAAATTTTAGAGAGGAATCAATGATCACTACAAATCAACCAACATTTATTAAGAAGGAAATATTCCAGATTAACCTCATTCATTCCCTTTTTGACAGACTAGTAAAATTGTAAATTGCACATGTTATCAAATTAAGTAAAATATTTGTCAGAATCTGTAATGGTACCTTTACAGCAGACATACTAGAGTCAGCTCAAACCAGCGTTTGAGAGCCAATTGTTACATTTCCAGTGGGAGCATTTACCCCTCAGAAATCAGCAAACACTACAAATAAGAGCTTGATTTCTTTTTTGTTGATTTCCTAGACTTAAGAAAGTAATGGAGAACATGTTAATAATACAAATTAAACTAAAAAGTTTACCATGAGCACATTTTCCCAGAGAGCTGGTTATGAAACATTTACCAGCATAGTACTGAGTGGTTGTGAACAAGATAAAGATATCTGGACAATGATGCTAACACACTTAGGGAGATTCAAAATGGATTCAATGATTGGTCCAAAATTGTGGTTCCCAAAATTGATAATTGGATCTATGACAACCTACATAAAAATGGAGTGGTGCAGGATTCTGTCTTTGGCTCGGTTCTGTTCAGCACCTTTATGAGACATGAATGAATGCATAGAAGTTATGCATATACTATTTCCTTTGTGTAGGACACTTGATATAATTGGTGACACAATTTGGATCCAAAGAGCTTTTTGGTGGATAAAACAGTGGTTCAAATTTAATGAAATACAATTTTTTTTGGCGGGGCAATGGGGGTTAAGTGACTTGCCCTGGGTCACACAGCTACTAAGTGTCAAGGGTCTGAAGCCGGATTTGAACTCAGGTACTCCTGAATCCAAGGCCAGTGCTTATCCACTGTACCACCTAGCTGCCTCATGAAATACAATTTTTTTTTGAATTCTTTCTTTTTGGCAGCTTGCAATATTTTCTCCTTGACCTGAGAGCTCTGGAATTTGGCTATAATATTCCTAGGAGTTTTCTTTTGGGGATCTTTTTCTGGAGGTGATCAGTGGATTCTTTCAATTTCTATTTTAGCTTCTTCTTCTAGAATTTCAGGGCAATTTTACCTGAGAATATCTTGGAAGATGGTGTCTAAGCTCTTTCCTTGATCATGATTTTTAGGTAGACCAATAATTTTCAAATTATCTCTCCTGGACCTATTTTCCAGGTCAGCAGTTTTTCCCAGAAGATATTTCACATTGCCCTCTATTTTTTATTCATTTGGATTTGTTTTATTGTGTCTTGGTTTCTCATAAAGTCACCGGTTTCCATTTCTTCAATCCTAATTCTTAGGCAATTATCCATTTGGCTTTTCAAGCTGTTGACTTTTTTCTCATGTCTTTCCTGCATCACCCTCATTTCTCTTTCGATTTTTTCCTCTACCTCTCTAATTTTATCTTCAAAGTCCTTTTTGAGCATCTCTATGGCCTGAGACCAATTCGTATTTTTCTTGGAAGCTTTAGATATAGGGGCCCTGATGTTGACATCTTCCTCTGAGGGTGCCCTTTGGTCTCCCTTGTTACTGAAGAAATTTTCTATGGTCCTCGCCTTTCTCTGTTGGCTCATCTTGCCTTTCTTTTACTAGACTTTTAGCTCCTTAAAGTGGGGCACTGTTTCCAGGCTGCAGTATCCCAAGCTTAAGAAGTCCCAGGTAGTATGATTTAAGGAGAATCAGGTTCTTCCCTTGCCCTCCCAGACTGTTTCCTGGTCCTAGATGACCTCAGACCAACTTGCCAATCAACCAGCTTTGTGTGTTGTGGTTGTTAGCTCCGACGAGCCTGTGCCCCTCCCCCACCTGGGCCACTTCTACTCGAGCCTACCACCTGGTTCTCAGTAGGGGTGTAGAATTCAAGTTCTGCCTTAGCACCAGCATAGACCCCTGTAGTCTCTTCTCTGCCCAGGGCTCAGCCTACTCACCAGACTATGAGCTTAGTTCCAGACGACACTGGTGCTTCAGCTGATTCAGAGGCTCTGGGGGTCTCCTTCTCTGGTGAGGACTTTCTGAGACTGGATCTGTGTCAGGGTGACTGTGGGGTTGGGCCCAACTTCTGTATCAGCACAGCAGCTCCCTCCTTCTGACCTTCCAAGCCATTCTTGGTTAGAAGATGATTTTAGCACATTCTTCTATGAGTTTTGCTGTTCCAGGAATTTTCCTATGACCTTATTTGCATGTTTTTTGGAGCGATCATGTCATGAGTTCGGGAGCTCACTGCCTTTCCGCCACCATCTTGGCTCCACCCCACAGAAAGCTCTTCCATGAAATACAATTTTAACGAATAAATAAATAAAATTAAAGAATTTTATTGACTCCAGAGCACTAAATAAAGGTTTAGTTTTGTTAAGTCAACTATAAAAATATGGAATAATGGAGACATAACTATATGGCTGTTCACATGCAAAAGACTTGGGCATTTTTTGTGGACCATAAACTCAACATAAGCCAGCAATGTTATGTTGCTGACAAAATAATAATAATAATAATAACACTAATAATAGAAGCATCACTTCCCATAATTAGGGAGGTGCAATAATGCCATTATAATCTCCCCTATAAGAATACATCTAGGGCATTATATTTGGTACTGTCACATTTTGGGAATGACATTTAAAATTATTTTGAAAGAAACTTTAATAGGATGTCAAGGGGACAGAACATAGCATTTCTCCTTAAGAAGAAAAGATTTGGAAAGGAAGGAGTACCTTGTTGCTATATTGAAATATTTAAAGTGACATGGATACTATAATGAAGAGAGGTTATATTAATTCTGATTGACTCCAGAGCACTAATATTTGAAAATTACAGAGAGGTTGACTTTGGCTCAATAGAAGGATTGACATTTTTACAGCATCCAAAATGAAATCAATTGCCTCAGTCAGTAGTTGCTATCATTAACAGGCTATAAGCACAGGTTATATGGTTACTTTGCATGAATGTTGTAATAATGAGACCCATGCTCCAGATGTGGTTTACAATGCTGAGGTCTCTTCCAACTCTGAGACTCTGTAATTATAATCTGATAGACACTTTTTTATCCATCCCACTCTTGCTATTCCCCTCACTTCCAGACTTCAAAACTATGCTTTTGTTACAGTCTCATCCTGAAATTTCTCTTAAGTACCTGGGAGCTCCTCAACTAACCATCCTTCAAGCCTTCTCACCTAAAAAAAAATCCCTCACAATGCCTACCTCCTCTTACTATTGGTAAGTTCCTCTTGGGGCCTCAACTTGTGGAGGACATGGTAGCCCAGGCTACCCAGATTTTATTACACTTTTAGCTCTGCTAATAGTTTCTAGACTTCAAAACCATGTCCCTTCACTAGATACCTTCATCTCTTCTCCAACCTACAACATACTTTTCAGCTCCCTTTTGGGATTTGAGCTCCCCCATTTGACCATTAGAACTATCCTGATTTTTGTACATACTTGTATCTCCAACACTTAGCAAGTGCTGACAACACAGTAAGTATTGAATAAATACTTGTACTTTTCTTCCCTCTTTTTCTCCCTCTTTCTTTCCTTCCTTCCTTCCTTTTTCAAAGTTAAAATCACAGAATAGGTTTTGTGAAGAGAACAAGGTGTCTCAGAATTTTTCAGTCTCCATAACAACCCTTAAAACACCTTGTGAACACATGGATTTCCTGTCCCACAGGTCCAAAGAATCAATTGATCAACTACACGACAGCTTTGTGTAAGAGTTTATCCTGAAGCCAATGACACTAGTAGAACTTGTTTCTTCAGTGCTGAGTGAGGTAGTATTGACTGCTAGACATCCATTATTTGTCAAAAGAGTGTTAAGTGACCGCTGGGGTAAAATTATAGAAGAAGTATTTAGAGTCTGACGAGGATGCACAGCCATGGCTGAACAAGCATTTTTTTTTCTTGCATCTGTTGCTTTCTGAATTTAAAAATTTGCAGCTTCCAGCTGGTAGACTGTAAACTTGAAATTTCTCAAGACTATCCAATTGATATGTTCATTTCTATTTCTGTCCTCTTTATAAATGTTACTCATAGCTCAGTGGAAAGGTGGAAGAGAAGAAGGGATCCCACTAGGGGGCCTTCCTCTGTATTTGCATGGATCTGTTTCAGTCTTGGTGAATTTAACTCCATAGATAGGGAATTAAAGGCTTTCCCCCTCTCAATCACTAACTGAATCTGAGGGAAAATGTCTTACAGCAAATCTTAGGCATGGCTCATGTCTAAGGAATTTCCAGATGGAATGAATGGGGCCCTTTTTGGAATGATAAGCACTCTACAAAATAGTTATCAGGCATAGGACGACTATTTATCTCATTTAGCAGAAAAGCAATTCTTGAATCATAGATGCATAGGCATGCACTAGCAAATGCTTAAAGCACAAAATAGTAATCTATCATTCCTAATATATTGCTCAGGGAAGAAGAAGAGATTCCTTGGAATCTTGTGATACTGCTGAACAGATTTCACTTTCACCTCAGTCTGTGCTGTTTAGTGGCAATTCAAGGTACAGGTGTTCTGATCAGCCAGGGTAGTGATCTCCATCAAGAAGGACAGGGTTGCATAAAAGCACTTGCTGATGATACCAGGAGGTCCAAGCCCCTCAGGTTCACAAGATAACCATCAAGGTTCAAAATGTCCATCTCAGGATCACCGTTCAGGTACCTGTCCTCAAAGAAAGAAAAAAAGCAAAAGCAGCTAGGAACTTCAGGTTCAAACTCAGGTTCCCCATCTGAGTCTCAATTCAAAAAAGCATCTACCTCACCTGGTTGCTGTTAGGATCAAATGAGATCAATTATGTGTTGCTCCTTCATTAAACTGTAATCAAGGTTTGTGTTTTACCTTTCTTGTTACCTCAGTGCCTAGCATAATACCCAGACCATAGGAGAGACCTAATACATGTGGACTGAACAAATAATTTTGTAAACTTTATGCAGGTGGTGTAGTAGTACCCTGAAGTCAGAAAGACGCATCTACCTGTTTTCAAATCTGACCTTAGACACTTACTAGCTGTGTGACCCTTGGCAAGTCATTTAACCTTATTTATCTCAGTTTCCTCATTTGTAAAATGAGCTAGAGAAGGAAATGGCAAACCACTTCAGTATCTTTGCCAAGAAAACGCCAAACAGGGCCACAAAGAGCCAGACACAACTGAAAAATAATCGAACAATAAAGGTACCATATGTGTGAACTATTAATACTGTCCACAACTAACTTTTGCAACTCTTTGCAACTTTTTTACATTTATGGACTGAGTAACACTTTAATGTATTATTTTATGTGATCTACATAATGACTCAGTGAGGGAGGTGCTAATATTATCTCCATTTTAAAAATGAGAGAACCGAGGCAGACAGAGATCAAGTGCCCATTATAGAGCTACACCACTAATATATATAGTACATGAAGTCACATTCAGACTTCAATTAGAGTGTTCTATCCCTGTTCATTTCATCTTCTTCAAGATTATCATACATAGATGAGACAAGTTACCTGGTACATTTTGCCTCGGCAAAAATCTTATTTAGGTAATGTTGTCAGTCAATTGATATACCCTAGGGTTGCATTGCCAATAGGTAATCAGCAGGTGGCAGGGTGACCTTTAATAAAGATCAAAGAGGATCATGGGATATTTATGGTATTTTCCTCCTAATGGGACAGTCTGTCAAAGGGAGTGGTCACATCCACAGGGTTGAGTTAGGATGAGACACTCCATACTGTGAAGTGCTAGAAGGCCTTCAGAAGAAATATGCTTATATATTTGAAAGATAGCATTGGATTTCATTTTCTCCCTCTCATCCTGTTGGGGGCTAAATTTTAAAAGAAAAGGTGGATCAGGGTGTAAATGTGACTATAAGGACCACAGGGAAAGCAAAGAATATGAGAAAGGGCTAAGAATACTGACTATATAGCAAAGAGTGAACAACACCAGTAGGTTTGGACCAGGAGTTTGGAATTTTAAAGAGAAAGCTTGCAATTATAAATAAACCCCCTTGGGCCCTGTTTGAGGCAAGTAAAGCAAAATTCAGGACAGAATTTGTTTCATGTTTTGATTTCAATAAATCCCTAAACCAATCAAATGCTCCACACTGAAATTAATACGCTTAGTTTCAAAGATATAATTGCTGTACTTGGGATTCATTTGCTTTTTGCCTTCAAGTATTTAAAGCAGCATCATGGGAAAGAGGGATTAATTACACTTGTAGAGTTTGGCCCTGGAGGGCAGAACCAGGAACAAGGGGCAGAAGTTCTGAAGGGGCAGATTTAGAGACACTGGAGAAAATAATTTCTAACAATTAGTGCTAACAGCGGTTTGGGATGCCCTGGAAACTAGTAGTTTCCTCTCACAAAGGGGTCTTGAAGCAAAGGGTTTAAGACAATTTGTGATGTATGTTGAAGAGAGCTATCTCATGAAGATGTGGGTTAGATTAGATAGCCTCTGGGCTATCTTCCAACTCTGAGATTCTGTTTACTAGGAAATATTGTTGGTCAAAGAAAAATTCTCTTTATTCCCCCATCAAAATTTTAGCCATCCCAGAAGCCCTAGCTTAAGATCCCCAATCCAGGAAGCTTTCCCTTATTTTTCTAGCAGACATTGATTTCTGCCACTTCTGAAGTCCTAGAACACTTACTGTCCACAAAATATCTTTTGCCACTCGATCATTTATTATCATATGATCTAGACCTATAATTTCCTTGCTATTGGTAATTCTCAGTGAAGAATCTTCCCTACCATTGCAGGTTGGGAACTCCTCTGCAACTTAAAGCCTTAGAAAGTTTTCTAGGACTATGAAAAATTAAGTGAATTGCTCAGGGTCACACAGACAGCATGAACTCAAAGAGTCCCAACTCTAAAGCTGGTCCTTTATTCACTACTCCATGTTTCCTCCATGCTATCACATATACCTAATTGTTTCAATGTTTTATGTCATTAAGTTCCTTGGCTCTACCTTAACTAGCTAATGAAAAATGGGGAAACAAAGATGATAGATAGGTAGATGTTATTAATAGATATAAATATATAGATATCTCTATAAATATCTAGCTAGTGCTATCATCTATCTATATATCATTTCATCTATCTAATGAAAGTCCTTATATCAAGGGGTTTAAAATCCAATGAAGAGAAGGTTAAGTCAACAAATAATTATGATAAAAGGGAGAGTGAGATACTTGCAAAGGAGAGGTTAAAGTGTAGTATTAGGATATGGTGTCAACTCCCTATTCATTCTTCATCTTTCTCCTTCTTCCTTTTCCTTTCCCTCTTCTTCCTCTCTCTTCCTTTCCTTCTCCCTTCCCTCTCCTCCTCCTCCTCCTTTCTCCATCTCCCCTCCCAGCCTCTCTCTCCCATCTCAATTACAACTGTTTTGCTAACCCTGAACTGGCAAGTTGGGGTGGTTCTCCCAAGAAGCAGCAAGGGTACATCAGCTCACTTTCAGAATCCTAGGGAATGATCCTAGTGTGGGGAAACTAAACACCTATCAAAATATTTCTCATTTAAGCAAATTGGACAAAATGACCCCATTAACATGAAACATTTTCTAAACAAGACAGCAAAAGCAAGAATAATGATAGCATTACAATCCATCCATAAACCTAGGTCACAATCACCTACCAATGGAGAATAAACACAAATTTTCAGAAAAACTCTCAGGGAGGCAAATGATTAGGGAAACCTATGAGCAGGGCAACTCAAATCTCTGGAGTGCAGGAATTAACAGACTTAGTCTCTTTCAGGTACCACATATCACTGCTCAACTCTCCTACAGGACAAAACCACTTCTTTGCTGGCTGTGATCCTCAGCCAACTGAAGCAGTACTCAGCTCTTTTAGGAAAAAGAAAAAAGAGCAGAGACTAAGGAAATGAGTATATAGTACCTACTGTGTACTAGGCATGTATTTATATTTTTAAAAATATTATCTCATTTGAACCTCCCAATAACACTAGGAGGTAAATTCTATTATCATCTTAATTTTACAGTGGAGGAAAATGAGGCAAATAGGAGTTAAGTGACTTGCCCAGGGTCACACAGCTATTAAGTATGTAAAGCTGGATTTGAACTCATATCTTCCTGACTCTAGGCTTAGCACTTTCTTCACTGTGCCACCAGCTGTCTGGGGTATCTGCAGAGCTGTTAAACTGGCTTCTTTAGCTTCTTCTTCCTCTATTTCTATATATAATATTTGTTTCTCTCATTGTTTAACTTCTTTATTCCTTATGTTCTGAGTGCCCCTTTGCCTCCAAGCCAGGTCTTCTTGAGGGAAGTTACTTACCTCTATCTTAGGGTAAGAAAACATAATTTACATTTCTGTCAGATACAATATAAGTAGGCTATGTGAAATTGTTTCATAATCACCAGCAAGCTCTAGTTATCAGGGTTTCCCAGCTTTCAACCTCAAAATGTTCATAAAAGTCATATGCTAATTAGCTGCTAAGAAATGAAACACTTCCGCCATCACTGCCTTCAGCACCTTTCCCTCTATGGAGCTGTTTGCTCTTAGGTCTTCTTAGTACATTCAAATTCCTAGAACTACTTCTGTGTCTGCCCCTTTGCAGAAACAAAACTGGCCAAATTTGAAAAGAAGGGGCATTAACTTACAAAGCAAAATGCTAAGAGAAATTTGAAGAGGGTTAGGATAATTTTCACCATGTAGAGAGGTGATAGAATCATACAGGAAGGCTTCATAGTGGAGGTAGTATATGAGTCAGATATTGAAGGGAGACGATTCAAAAGATGGAGATTTATGGTAATCCATTACAAGTTTGTGGGACAGTATGATCAAAGACACAGAGAAAAGAGACTGCATGATGGCAAAGGGGGAGTTATGGATAGTCCAGTTTGAAAAGAAAAGTAAGGGATTTAGTATGAAATAAAGCTGGACAAGTTAAGAGTGCACATTTTGTTTGTCAGGCAATGGAAAATCACCAAAGATTATAGAATGGAGAGAGGGATGATACACATAAGGAAGATTTCTTGTATACCAATACAAACTAGAAAAAAATTAAATTTTTGGATCAAAACTCAGAAAAAAGATGATGTTTTCAGAGTGATAGAAACATTAAATCCTTAAATGTCAAAACTAAAGATCTTTTTTCAATAGTAATATGGCATAACAAATAAAGAAAACAGCTAATCATATTTAGATATAACAAAACTTGGAAGGTTAGTTTACATATCAAAGACTCAGCATCCAACAGGGCAGAACAATCAGTTAACTCTAATAAAGTTAGTGATATATCTTATACTGATAAATGCAAAACTATATTTAAAATTAAGTTTTGCATTGATCAGTGTTCCTAAGTCTTGTAAAGTTGTTTGTCTCTACAAATATTGTTATCATTATATTAATTATTTCCCTGGTTCTGCTCATTTCAGTATGCCTCAATTCACATGTCTCTCCAAGTTTCTCTGAAACTATCCCTTTCATTTCTCAAAGCTCAGGGGTATTCCAATATATTCACTCACCAATAACCTGTTTAGCCATTCCCTGATTAGTGAACATGCTTCAGTTTCCAATTCTTTGCCACCACAAAAAGAGCTATCAATAATTTTATATGTCCTTAGTTAGAATATGTTTTACATATGACTAATTTTCCCCAAATCTATTTTGCCTCTGGTTCCCCATCCCCTTTCTTCCCTTTCCCTCCCACTTCCTTATTTGATTATGTGAGATAATTTCACAGAATCTTCCTCTCCCCCACTCATTCTCTCTCTCTTCTTTTCCCTCCTGTTCCTTTCCATTCTCTTCAGATCATCAAAACAAAATAAAAGCACTCCTAGGCCCTCTCTCTAATTAAACTCCCTCTCTGACCTCTGATGATGAGAGAGTTCTGAGAAGACAAATGAGTCATTTCCCAAATTCAAGGTAAGCAAGTTATCATTGTTTAGTCTCTTATGACTGTTTGCTTATGTTTACCTTTTTATGTATCTCTTTGCTTCTGCATTTGTATTTCAAAGTTTATATGCAGCCCTAGTCTTTTTGTTAGGAAGGCTTGGAAGTCTTCTATTTCATTATAAATTCCTGTAGATTTATTTCCACTTTTGCTGAGTAAATTATTCTTGAGTATAAGCCTATATACTTTGCCTTTGGAATATTATATTACAAGCTCTCCATTCCTTTATAGTTGTAGCTTCTAAATCCTGTATGATTCTAACTGTGGCTCCTCAGTATCTGAAATTTCTCTTTCTGGCTCCTTGCAGTATTTTTTTCTTTAACATGAAGCTCTGAATTTTGTAAATAATAGTCCTGGGAGTTTTGAGTTTAGGATTTGTTTCTGGAGGTGACTAGTGGATTCTTTCAATTTCTACTTTGTCTTTTGGGAAGATCAGGAAAGTGTGCTTTGATGATTTCTTAAAGTGTGATATCTAGGCTCTTTCTATGTTTCTTTAATTTTGTCTCTTCATTCTGTTTTTGGTCAGATTTTTTTCTCTGTCAGATGGCTTACTTATATAAATGTTTTAGCCTTTTGACTTTGTTTCAATATTTTCTGGTCACATGAAGTCTTCTATTCAGTCCATTCTAATGCTCAGGAAATTCGTTGCTTCAATAAGTTTTTGTAATTCTTGTTTCAAACCTTTAATTCCCCTTCCAATTCTTTCTTCCATAGCTCTCATTTCTTTTTCCATTTTTCCAGTGCTTTTATGTTATGTGCAAAAACATATTAACTCTTTAATCTTTTGCTTTAGCTCTTCCAAAACTTATGGTTGAACTTGTACTTGAGCTATGTTTTTCTTTAAGGCTTTTCTTATAAATGTTTTGGAATCATGTTGTTCTGAGTTTATTTCCCAAGTTTCTCTGTCACCATAATAACCTTTTATGGTGAGATTATTTTCTTGTTTGCTCATCCTTGCAGCCTACCTCCTTATTTCAGTCTTTATGTTTAAACAAGGCTCTGCAAATTTCTGGAAGGAAAGTCTTGTCTGACCCCATTGCTGCTTTCTTGGGTTATTAAATTCCATTACCTCAGAGGTAAGTCATACTGAAGAGATGTCAACTTTCAGTACTGTTAAAGTGATCTGATCTCTTCAAATTCCTGACTTGGGTTTGAATCTGAGCAATATCCTTGAGAGCTTACCCTGGCTGGAATTCCAGTGGACTGCTGCCAGACTCAACCACTGTCAGTCAAATGGAAAGTTCTACTGGTTCAAAGTGATAAAACTACAAGTGCCTCTTTGGTCTAGGATTCTTGCCCTACTTATACCAGTAATCTACACAACCACTCTCTAAATTAGATATTTTTTTTTAGTTCCCATTTCACAAATGAAGAAATTTAGACTGAAAGAAGCCTAAGTGATTTGCCCTGGGTCACATGGCTAGCAAGTGTTCAGACACATGATTCAAAGACATCTTGTAGATTCAAAATCCAGCTCTCTATCCTTCATGCCACCTAGCTACTTCTCATAGGTAGATTATTATTAAAGTTCCACCCAGCTCTAAGTACTATGATCCTATGAAAAGCAACAAGAGACTTTTTCATTTGTATATTATCCTGCTAAATGTAAACCTATTATTAATGCAAATGTTAAGGATCTAATACATAGACAAGCTGTCTTTAGGTTGTTCCTAAATAGTATCATTGTATGTAACTCTTTATCAGGAAATGCAGTCAATGATATCCTGAACTGAAACATTCATCCTCTTTTTACCTTTCCTAACCTACTAGCCAGTGACAGAATTCCCTGAAATATTGACTTGTATATATGCTCTCCATTATGTTATCAGTATTAGCATACTTGTTTATTATAAGAAATTATAAAAATCGTGAATGAAGACAGAAAAAGCTGGATCTTATTGGGGTGGGGGAGAATGAAAGTGCAATAAATCAATTTAATTCTTCTCCTGTGTACTGTGCTTATAAGAATCAGTATGTAAACACTATAGGATGTAAATATTCAGCATGGGCCTCATAATATATTTAGAAGAGCAACCTGAAATATCTGAAGATAGCTCTTGGATGAGCAAGATGATAAATTGGGGAAGAATTTCATTTTATGCTATGTTTTTATATTATGTATCATTTTAACACCATCTGAATCATTGGGGGAATCTCTTCCTGACAACAAAATTAGAAGAAAGTAGCACTGAGATATGTTTTATTTAGTACTAAGAAATACCAGTTGTAATCTGCTTGCTAGAAATCAGTGACACTACCAGATTTAGGCTTTCAGTGTCTATTAAAAATCATTGTTAAGAAATATGCACACAATGCAAACAAGCAAACTTAAAATATTCTCAGAAAAAATGCCAAAACTCTGAAAGAAAAAACATAATTCTCAAAGGTATAACTGTCAAAAATTGTGCTTTTGAATTTTAATGAAAAAAATTGCACAATGGAAAGTTAAAATTTCAGTGTAAACAAGAGCTATGTATAGGCTAGAAAGAGAAATTAAATTGATATGTCACAGATATAGGAAAGTTAAATATGAAACCTATTGAAAGTGGGGGGTGGGGATTTAATGTGAGGACTACAGAAAGATTCATAGAAAATGTCAAATTTTTCAGTATAGCCAATGGGAAGAAACATGTATTTTCTCTGAGGGCAAAAGACCTGTCTGTATCTGTAGAAAATTGATATTTGTGAATAAAAATATATACACAATTTACAGGATATCATTTAAATGTATCATCTTTGTTTTCCCAACTATAAATCCTGTGGGCCTAATTTACATGGGATGTAAGTTTGCCAGCAGGATTTATATTCAATGACCAAACCAGCTATGGAATCTTCAGTGGGTCTTCTCTACCATTTTATCTCAATTGATTGTGTTTAACTACTTGGCAATCTGTCTTGATATTAAGTCAATTAAAAATATCAGATTAACCATGTAGCATGAGGGGAGAAGGTTGATCAGTTTGGATGTTGTTATCTAGAAAGATTATTTCTAATATTACTGAATATTTGAAGGGTGTCTATGTAAATGACAATTAAGTGGATAATTATGATGTCCAAATTTGGCCCCAGAAAACAGTTGAGAAAATATACCTTCCCCACTTCATTACTTTGTGGGAGTGAAGGGGAAGGGGACGATGTTTAGGGAAGACTAATACCTCTGGTGTGAGGACTGCTGAATCATTTTTAGAGATACTTTCCACCTTTGGTGTCCTCCTGATTCACGTAATTCTCACCTGTGGCACCAAGAAACTGTAGCATGCAAAATATTCACACACTGGCAAACACTTTTGCAGAGGACTAAACCAGGTTGAGGGTAACTGAGGGGTCCCAAACCCATCAGTGAATTATGGGGATGTCTACCCAAAAGATTTGAGGATTTCCCCCGGCAAGATAGGGGGATGAGAACAATTTGCTTCAACAGCCATGAATATGGCTGAAGCAGGTTCTGTGAAGTGCTAAGATGTGTTATTAATCAAAGACACCAAGGTCACTCCCTGAATCCTGAGTCATCACCAGTCATAGACTTTTGTCTTGACATTAGACTCTGATGACTCCAGAAGAAAAGAGTGGGGCTGAAGACTTCATGCAACTCTGCCTCACTTAAATCCAATCTATGTGTAAGTCAAAAGACCTCATCCATGCCATTTTGCCCTTTTTACCTACCTTGAAGTCCTGTGGGTAGAGGAAAGTGATGAAACAGCAGGTGCAGATACACTTGGAGCTGTAGTCCCAACCCTGTACATAGGGGGCCCTGGCCATAGGGTCACTTCTCACTGGCCTGAAGAAGCAATGGTATTCTGCAGCCCCCTGGCTTTCTGAGCAGCCTTTTTAAAGGACCATGCTATTCACTTTGTAACATGAGGAAGGACTAGAAAAGGTACATTACCTCATTTCTAAAATATTTATGGAACTAAATAAAATTTAAAATAATGCAAGTCATTCCCCAATTGAGAAATTATCAAAGTGCATGAACAGTCAGTTTTCAGATGTAGAAATTAAAGCTATCTGTTGTCATACAAAAATGCTCTAAATAACTACTTATTAGAGAAATGCAAATTAAAACAACTCTGAGGTACTGCTTCACACCTATCAGATTGGTTAATATGACAAAAACAAAGGAAAACAATAAATATTGGAGAAGCCATGGAAAAATTGGAACACTAATGCACTGTTGGTGGAGTTATGAACTGATCCAGCCATTCTGGAGAGCAATTTGGAACTATGCCCAAAGGGTTATAAAACTTTGCGTAGCCTTTCACCCAGAAATACCACTATTATGTCTTTATCCCCAAAAGATCATAAAAAAGAAAAAAGGACCTACATGTGCAAAAATATTTATAGCTGTTCTTTTTGTGATAGCATAGAATTGGAAATTGAGGGGATGCCCATAAATTGTGGTATATGAATGTAATGCAGTACTATTGTGCTGTAAGAAACTATGAGCAGGCAGATTTCAGAAAAACGTGGAAAGACTTATGTGAATTGATGCTGAGTAAAATTAGCAGAGCCAGGAGAACACTGTACACAAAGTCAACAACATTGTGTGATGATCAACTGTGATAGACTTAACTCTTCTCAGCAATACAATGATCCAAGATAATTCAAAGAACTCATAATGGAAAATGCTCTCCACATCCAGAAAAAAAGAACTGTGAAATCTGGATGCAGATTTTTGAAGTTTTTCCCTTTTGTTTTGATTCTTCTTTCACAATATGACTAATGCAGAAATATGTTGAATGTGATTGTACATATATAATCTATATCAAATTGCTTGTTGTCTTGGGGAAGGGAGAAGCAAGGGAGGGATGAAGAAAAAGTTGGAATTGGAAATCTTATAAAAACAAATGTTGAAAACTATTTCTACATGTAACTGGAAAATAATAAAATACTTTTTTGATTTAAAAAAAAAGAAGCACCAGGGAAGCTAGGTGGCACAGTGGATAGAGCACCGGCCTTGGAGTCAGGAGTACCTGAGTTCAAATCCAACCTCAGACACTTAACACTTACTAGCTGTGCGACCCTGGGCAAGTCGCTTAACCCCAATTGCCTCACTAAAAAAAAAAAAAAAAAAAAAAGAAGTACCTTAAAAAAGTGTGTGTTTCACCTAACCCTGGCCTCTTGCCACAGCATGTGGTGATCCCATCCTGTGGTCAAAATAAAAATAAATTTACAAAAACTTTTGTGAAGAAGATTTCACTCACCACCAGAATATGGAATATGCTCACACTTATAGACAATGTGAAATCCAGTAGATCTGAAAGAACAGCTCTTGTTGCAAGAAAACTCAGAAGGTATCACATCCAAATGGAAGCCCTGAGTAAAACAACATTGGCAAAGTAAGGCCAGCTTACCAGAGTCAGAGATAGATATACATTTTTCTGGAGTGACTACAGAGCACAATGAAGCTGACCTAGGTTTTGCAATCAAAACTAATCTGCTCAATTAGCTTGTATGCCTAGCAAAATGATTGAACAACAATACTAATGACAATGTGATTACCACTTGCAGGAAAGTGCCATGCCACCATCGTCAAGGTGTATTTGCCCACCAGGACAAACCCTTATGAGGTCAAAGAAATTTTATAAACACCTGGAGACCCTTATCATCAGTGTGCTAAAAGAATACAAGCTTATAATTCTGGGTGACTTTAATGCCAGAGTAGGCACAGATTATCAGACATGGCAAGGAGTACTTAGCATGAAGGGAGTCAGAAATAGCAACAGCAATTGTAACTTACTACTGAAGACTTGTGTGTCTCATGAACTTCTCATTATCAACACTGTCTTCTGTTTATCTAAATGCAATAAACATTTGTGCATGTACCATGGAAAAAAAACATTGGCATTTAATAGACTATCTCATCGTAAGGATAAGATTCAAATAGGATGTGAGAGTAATGAAGGTGATGTATAGTGCAGAGTGCTGAACCAATCATAGACTTATCCTCTCTAAACTAAACTTCACATTCAACAAAAGCAGTGGCCTCAAGGCAAGATGAATACCAGAAGATATGTCAACATATTAGAGCACTTCTCTAAGCATGAAGAGTTTGTTGCTAACTTGGAGGGAAAACTGAGCCAACACACAGTTGGAAGAGAAAAATGAGTAGACTGCTTCCAGAGATTTGGTGTACAGCATTTGATTTGCTTATCTGGGTCAAAATACTCTCCAACATCAAGATTGTTTTGATGAAAATGATGAGGTAATTCAGAAACTGCTAAATGAAAAACAAGAACTCCACCAGGTTTATCAGCAGGATAGTTCATCTGTCTCTAAGAAGGCGGCATCTAACTCCATCAAAAGTAAAGTCTAAGGGGCAGCTAGGTGGCACAGTGGATAAAGCACCCGCCCTGGATTCAGGAGTACCTGAGTTCAAATCCGGCCTCAGATACTTAACACTTACTAGTTGTGTGACCCTGGGCAAGTCACTTAACCCTCATTGCTCTAAAAAAAAAAAAAAAAAGTAAAGTCCAGCTACTTCCAGGGGCAGAGCCAAGATGGCAGAGGAAAGACATTAAATGCACAGAGCTCCTGACACAATTATACCCAAAATAGCAATAAAAAACCCTTGGAGGAGCAAAACCCACAAAAAGACTGGCTGAGATTCTTTCCAGCCAAAGACAGATTAGAGGGGGCCATTATGAGCTGCTAGAAGAGTCCAACCCTGCAATCATGCCAACACAGACCCCAGGCATTCTGCACTAGAGGAACTTGCCCCTGAACCTCCAAATCAGCTGGAACACCAATGTCTTCTAGAACTAAGCTTACAGTCAGGTGAGAGGGCTGAATAGCTGGCCAGGGGGGTGGAAAATACAGGGGTGTCTAAAGGGACCTAAGGAGGAATTTGGCTATCCCACCCTAGCAGGGAACCAGGAAGAAATCATGAATGGCAGGAGGCCCAGGTGGGAGAGGGGCACAGGCTCATTGGAGCTAAGAACCACAGCACACAAAGTTCTGCTGGCTGGTGTGAGATTTAAAATTGGATATAAGAGCATTAAACTCCCCTTTAACCTTTCCCTTATATATCTCCCAGACCAGTAAGAGAAAGAAACTTCTGAGCTTTAATTAGAGATGGATTACTTAGCTTTTATTGTTTGGGAATTAATTAGCCAACAAACAGGTGATACTGATTAGGGAAATAGGAAAGTAGAAATACAAATGAATAGTCTTAGATCTAAGCTTAGTCTATATTCTTTTATAAAACTCACCGAATCCCAAAGCTACCTCTCAGGCTGAGAACCAGCATCAAGCGCGTGCTGCCACCGAGGACCAGAGCCGATCACCCGAACACGCCGTCAAACCTGAGCCAGCATGTGTGTGCCGAGAACGAGAGCCCACTTCCGTTCTCTCCTCATTTTTAAGCTCGAGTCCCAGAAGTCTCTCGTGCTCGGCCACGCTCTCCCGGGCAGCAGCAGGCGCATGGCTGCTCGTCGCGGTCTCATCCCCAAAAGGTCGGTCCTGCAAAAACTGGCGGTTAAATTTTAGTTAAAAACCTTCATTTTTTTTTACCACACTGGTTAATTAGCCAGGTGGCTTGAGGTTATCTTCAGACCAGAGAATAGGCCAGGTGAGAGGAAAACCTGCCCTCCCTCAAAGTATAAAACCTGGTGCCCTCTGAAGCCTAGGACAGTGTAGCTTAGAAGTAGGGACCCACTATAAGAGGGAGTTAAAAGTCAAGTAAAAGGTAGCAAGATGAACAAGTAAAGAAAGTTGAGAACTATGGAAAGTTTTTGTTAGTGACAAAGAAGATTGAGGTACACCCTCAGAAAAGGATAACAACCTCAGAGCCCCTATATCCAAAGATTCCAAGAAAAATATGAATTGGTCTCAGGCCATGGAAGTGCTCAAAAGGGATTTGAGAGAAAGTATGAGAGATAGAAGGAAGATTTAGAGAGGTGGAGGAAAGAATGGAAAGAGAAATGAGAGCTATGCAGGAGAGTCATGAGAAAAAAGTCAACAGCTTAAAAAGCCAAATGGAAAAGGAAATACAGAAGCTCTCTGAAGAAAATAATTTCCTAAGAATTAGGATTGAACAAATGGAAGTTAATGACTTAATGAGAAACCAAGACATAGTAAAGCAAATAGAAATGAATAAAAAAAAAATAGGGCAATAGGAAATATCTCCTTGGAAAAATAGGTGACCTGGAAAATAGATCCAGGAGAGACAATTTGAAAATCATTGGACTACCTGAAAATCATGAACAAAATAAGAGTTTAGACATCATCTTCCAAGAAATTGTCAGGGGAAATTGCCCTAGAACCAGAAGGTAAAATAGAAATTGAAAGAATCCACCAATCACCTCCTGATAGAGATCCCAAAAGGAAAACTTCCAGGAATATTATAGCCAAATTCCTGAGATCCCATGTCAAGGAGAAAATATTGCAAGCAGCTAGAAGAAAGGAGTTCAAATACTGTGGAGCTACAGTAAGGATAAAACAAGATCTAACAGCATTTACATTAAAGGACAAGAGGGCATGAAATATTATCTTCCACAGGGCAAAGGAACTGGGACTACAACCAATAATCACCTACCCAGAAAAACTTGTATAATCTTTCAGAGGAAAAAATGGTACTTCATTGAAAAAGAGGACTTTCAGACATTTGTGATGAAAAGACCTGAACTTTCTGAATAAAAAATTTGACTTTCAAATATAAGACCCTAGAGAAGCATAAGAAGGTAAACAGTAAAAAGAAATAATGAGGGATTTTAAAAGATTAAACTGTTTACATTCCTACATGGGAAGATAACACTTCAAACTCATAAGAACTTTCTCAGTATTAGGGTAGCTGAAAGGAACAATACACTTAGAGGACACTGGTCTATACTGAATATGAAGGGGTGATATCTGTAAATTTATTTTATTCATTATTTATTTATTTATTTTTATTTATTTTTTGTTTATCCTTGTTTTTTGTGGGGAAGGCAGGGTGGGGTGGCTTATGTCTGTGGCCAGATTTGGGCTTCAGGTCTCCTGGGTCCACAGATGGTGTTTTGTCCACTATGCCACCAGCTAACCCATGATGACATCTTTAAAATAGGGTTGAGGGGTAGAAGGCATGCACTGGGGGAGGTGTAAGGGGAGAGGTGGACTGGGGAGAGGTAGATCACATGAAGGAAACAAGAAAAAGCTTATGGAAGAGAGGGAAAGAGGTGGAAGGAGTAGGGGAGTGAATTGGCTCAAAGAGGGAATAACATACATACTCAAGTAATATCTTTTGCCCTGTTGAAAGTGGGAGGGGAAAGAGATGTGGGGGAGAAGAGGGGAAGGAGGGAAGGACATATTGGGGGAGAGAACAGTAAAAAGCAAAACACTTTCTAGGAAGGTAAAGATGTTCTGCATAACTGTGCAGGTAAGATTTATATTGAATTGCTTGATTTCATAGGGAGAGTTGAGCAGGGAGGGAGGAAGAAAATTTAGAACACAGAATTAGCTCAAAGGCCTTAATTTCATCAGAATTGACTCAAGGAGGGAATAACATATAGACCCAATTGGGAGGAGTAATCTATCTAAGCCTACATGAAAGTAGGAGGGGAAGAGGATAAGGAGAAAAGGGTGAAAGAAGGGAGGGCAGAGCAGGGGAGGGGGTAGTCAGAAGCACAACAATTTTGAGGAGGAATAGGGTAAAAGAAGATAGAAAAAAGAGTAAATATCATGGGAAGGGAATAGGATGAAGGGAAATAGTTATGATGATTGACTATAATGGCAAAACATATGGTACCTACTTTGCTGGGCTATTGTGAAGAAAATTCTTTGTCAAGTTTAAGGTACTATATAAAAGTTATGATGAACAGGATGCTATCAGAAAAACCTACATGAACCAAAGCAGAGTGAAATGTACTGTATACAAAATGACAGTAATAGTGTAAGATGATCTGCTGGAATGGAAAGAACGTGGTTTTTACAGCAATGCAATGATCCAATATAACTCTGAAGGACTTATGAAAGTTGCAATCCATCTACAGAGAAAGAACTGATGGTGTCTGAAGACAAATTGAAGAATTTTTTTGACAGTTCCTTAATCTGAAGTTTTCTTTTTGTCTGTTTTCTCTCACAAGCTGACTGATGTGGAGATGTTTTCCATGGCTGCTCAAATATAAATAAACAAACAAACAAATAAAGTGCAAGTGAAACTTAGAGAGATGGAGAATTCTTGGCTCAGGAAGAAGGCAGATGAAATTCAGTTTTATGTTGATAGTAACATTCCAAAATTAGTTTTATGATTCCCTGAAGACACTTTATAGGCCAAAGACCTTTATTGCCTCTCAGGTACTCAGTGCTATTGGAGCCACATTGATTAGTGATAAGGACATGATCCTGAAGAGATGGGATGAGCATTTCCATAGTATTCTCAACAGACCATCATCAATAAATGTTGAAGCCACTGACCATATACCTCAGGTCAAAGTAGGTCCCTCTCTAGTCAACCTTCCAACTAAAGAAGAGGTTTTGAATGCCTTTAGGCTCCTCTTATGTGGTAAAGCATATGGTGCTGATTCTGTTCCAACTGAGATTTATAGTGCAGGGGGTCCATTCCTCATACAAAAGCTGATGGAAATTTTCTGGGTCATATGGCAAGAGGAGATTATCCCTCAGGAGTTCAAGGATGCCTCCATTGTCCACATCTCTATAGGAAAGGAAAATTGGTTGTCCTCTGGCATTCATAGGGGAATCTCTCTTAGTCATTGGCATCAAGATTCTTGTTAGAGTCTCCTCTTAATAATTGTACCTGAGAACAAGTGTGGTTTCAGAAAGGACCAAGGAACAGTTGCTACAGTTTGAGTTTTACAACTACAGAAGAAATGTCAGGAACAGAACAGATGTCTATGCACCAGGTTCATCAATCCAACAAGGACTTTGGTATTGGTAGTTGTGAGGGTTTGTTGAAAATTACAGTGAAATTTGATTGCCCAGAAAAGTTCATAAGTACTGAATATCAGTCTCATTATAGCATGTTTACATGGGTTCTGGATGATGGACAATGCTCTTGAATTTTCCCAGTCACCAACAAAGTTAAGCAGGACTTGTGCTTACTTCACTGGGGTTTTTTTGTTTGTTTTGGTTGTGTGTTTTTTAATGGGGCAATGAGGGTTAAGTGACTTGCCCAGGGTCACACAGCTAGTAAGTGTCAAGTGTCTGGGGCCAGATTTGAACTGAGGTTCTCCTGAATCCAGGGCTGGTGCTTTATCCACTGCACCACCTAGCTGCCCCTTCAATGTGTTATAACATGATGTTTTCAGCAATGTTGTCAGACATCTTCAACAAAGACAAAAATGGCATTAAGGTCAGCTACCACACTGAGGGTAAATAATTTAATTTGAAAAGGCTGCAAGAGAAGACTACAGTAGAGGTAGAGTTGGTTTATGACTTTTTGTCCATAAATAACTGAGCCATCAATGCATACTCCAAGGCTTATATACAAACAGTATCAATCAATTCTGTTATAGATCAATTCTCTTCTGTTTGTCCTAATTTTGGCCTAACAATTAACAACCAGAAAACAGAGGTTCTGCACCAGCCAGCACCACACCATCCATATGTGAGACCATTAGTTACAACAAATGGAGAAATTTTGAATTCTGTGGATAAGTTCATTTACTTTGACAGTATACTTTCCAGCTATGTTCACACAGATGAGATTGATGCATACATAACCAGAGCTAGCTCAGAGTTTGGGAGGCTCAAAAGGAAAGTGTGGTAGAGAAGAGGTATTAGATTTCCTACCAAACTGAAGGTCTATAGAGTCATTGTGCTTTCCTCATTGTTCCATGCTTTTGAAACCTCTAGAGCATACCAGGGCCATGCCATGAAACTGAAACACTTCCATTTGAATTGTCTTAGGAAGATTTTGAAAATTGCCTGACAAGATGAGGTCATTTCTCAAGATAAATTGACAAGCATTCACTCTATTACAGAGAGCATGGTTCCACCTGGCTGGCCACATTACTCAAATGCCAAAAGTTTGCCTTAAAAAATACTATTTTACAGAAAACTCACACCAGGCAAGCACTCATGTGGAGGTCAGAAGAAATGATACAAGGATACTCTCAAGGTCTCTCTGAAGAACTTTGGAATTTACTCGGGAGACAATGACATAGGAACATCCAGCCTGGTATGACCACATCAAAAGTGCTGTATTGTGTGGGCAAAGCAGAATTAAAGTAGTTCAAAAGAAACACAAGATGCACAAATTTAGAGATATCTGCATTCCAAATGTTCATATGGAATATTTGTGCCCGACCTGAGGTAGAGCCTTCCATTCTCATATTGGTCTGATCAGCCACAATTGGCCAAACTGTATCTTGACCCCCAACACACTGATATCATTTGCCTCTTCAAGAACAAAAGAAAATCAACCAACCAACCAACCAACATAGTGGGAGTGTAGGGGAGTAGAATATTGTCTATTCTGACACAAAGTATTGTTTAACTTAATTCATTTTGACTTTTTATATATTAGTTTCAAAGAGCCTGCTTACTAGGTAGGGAAAGAAATGCACATGAAGTAACTAATATTAAAAACAAAAATTCATATGGACAAATTTTAGCAATGTAAAAAATGGTTAAATTATTAGAGATATACTATGTTATAATGAGCAGTACATGAAATTTAAATTGAATAAACCACATCAGTGGTATGCTGATGTCAGCTCATACTAGCTTGCAAGAGCCTAATGTTAAATTTTCACAGTGAGCATTTATATCTTGGAAACTACAAATACCATAAATCAGGCTTTGATTGCTAAGACTTAAGAAAATGATAGAGAACATTTTAATAATGCAGATTAAACCTGAAAGTATATTATAGGTACATTTTTTTCTCAGAAAGTCAATTGTTAAACATTTCCTGGCATAGTCCTGCATCATATCCTAGTTCTAGTGTTTCCATAAGCTAGCTTTGGAGCTTGATAAAGCTATCAAATGTATTATTAGATAGTAGATTTCTGTAATAGTAAATTTCCTCATGTTCTGGACTTTTTATTTTCAACTTCATATCACCAGTACTTAGCACAGGGCCTTGAAAATAGTAGACATTTAATCAATGTTTCTTGAATTGAATTGTCTGTTAAGTTAAATTTCACCTTGGTTTCCTTATCTTTAAAAAGAATGGATCAAATACAGTGCCAGCTAAGGTTCCAACTTGATAATTTGTATCCTTGAAAAAGATACACCTTGTCTATTATAATGTACTATATTATTTTAACTTTGAGGGGTGTTGCCTTTTATTCCAGTAAAAATTAGGCCCTTAATTTATGACCAAAAAATGCTATCCATTCCCAGACAAAGAATGTGCCTGAATACAGATTGAAGCATACTTTTTTTTTAACTTTATTTTTCTTGAGGGTTTGTTTGTTTTCTTTCACAATATGAATAATATGGAAAAATAAGGCAGCTAGGTGGTATGGTGGATAAAGCACTGGCCCTGGAGTCAGGAGAACCTGAGTTCAAATCTCACTTCAGACACTTACTAGCTGTGTGACCCTGGGAAAGTCACTTACAACCAATTGCCTTAAACATCTGGGTCCATCTCCAATTGTCCTGATATATCTTGTCAGTGGACCCAGATGGCTCTGGAGGAAAGAGTGAGGTTGGTGACCTTGCATAGCCCTCCCTCACTTAAATCTAATTCACTGCAAGTTATGACATCACCTCCTAATCTTATAGTTTTCTTTGAGAATGAAGGACAGACAACAACAATATGGAAATATGTTTTGCATAATTACACATTATAACCTATATTGAATTGCTTGTCTTCTCATTAGAGGAATGGGAAGGGAGGAAGGGAGAGAACTCAGAACCTGAAGTTTTTAAGACAAATGTTAAAAATTGTTTTCACATGTAATTGGCGGGGTGGGGGGGCATAAAATGGGGAAATGGGGAAAAAATTAAGCCCTTGTAGAGCAAGTACTATTTCATTTTTTATTTTGTATCCACATGCCCAAGATATAGTAGGAACTTAATAAATGTTAACTATTTAATTTTTTTAATTTCCTAAAGAATTTCTATTAAATCTACTTATTCCATCACTTCCTATGTTGTATTATACCTACCTGTTTATAAGTTATATTGTAACACCAACAATCAATTTCAGTAGAATCTAAGCTCCTTGAGGACAAGAGCTTTATAAATTTCATTTCTGTGAGCCTAATATCTAGAACAGCTCCTTGAACATGGTGGGTACCAAATACATTTTAGAAATTTTAATTTAATTGCCCAAGCATAGAAAAGAATACAAGAAAATACAACAGAGGAGCATTTTCCTAGTAAGGTAAAGGTGAACGATCCAATTAATAGCATAGCCAGGTGAACTTAGCAACAACTAAATCACTGCTTCCAAATAAGGCATCATGACAGTGGCCACTGTGCATAAGAGAAACTGGGTCAAATCACAAAGAAAAGCTTGATTCTGAGATTGGAATATTTTAGCTCTATATTTGGTTCTCTGTAAGTCTGGTAATTTTATATTTTTGAAGGCAGTATATTTCTTTTACATTCTCTATTTTGTTGAAATATAATTACATACTAAGTCCTGATCATTCATTTTATTTCTTCTAGACTTATTGTGACTTAAGGGTGTTCATTTTTTATTTTGCTGATTTCATTTTCCATCCTCTTGTTTATAATTATATTGACTAAAGCTTTACTACTTTTCTTAGTCTTTTTAAACAACCATCATTTAGGTTTGCTTATCAGTTCTATAATCCTTTTGGTTTCCAATTTATCTATTCATATTTTCAAGATTTTGTCTTTTATGCTTATTTTTGGTTTGTTTATTTCTTGGGATTTTATTTTTTAATCTTTTATTTTTTGTTCTTTTTTATTTTTCTTTAGCTCTTGCTTTAACTTATCTAGGAATTCTTGTTATGCTTTTATCCACTCTGCATTTTTCCTTGACATTTTGCTTATAAATTATTTTCAAGTCATTGTCTTCTTCTGAGTTTGTGTCTTGAGCTAGCTCTTCATTAGTTAGGTCCTTTCTTGTATGTTTGCTCATTTTTCCATTCTACTTCTTGACTTTGTATTTTATTTAATATTTGGTTCTATCCACTTCTGGTGGGGATGTCTGACTTCTCACAGCTTAGCCTGGGAGTCTACAAGTTAATTGGGTAGTGGGTGAGAGCTGCCAGATGGCATTTGTTTTCCTGCTCTTTGAACAATTTCAAAAGGCCCCTGGGATTTCTCTTCCCCAGTGCTTCCTATTCTGTTGTTTGATCCGTTTTATGTCCCTGGGTGCTGGAGTGCTCCTCGATCCGTACCACCCACCACTGCTGCTTCTGCTGCCACTACCCTGCACTATGCTTTTTACCACCCCATACTCCAATGTCCCCAGACCTCTCTGTCAGTCTTATTAAATTATCCTGGGCAATAAATATGACTTCCTGTGACTTTTTCTTATATTTCCCAATTAGAATTCCATTTGGCATTTTTTTAGGTTATTGTGAAGGAGGTGTATCAGGGCCTAGGCAAAAATGCTGACTCTTGGGGAAGCTAGGTGGCACAGTGGAGAGAGCACCAGCCCTGGAGTCAGGAGGACCTAAGTTCAGATCTGCCCTCAGACACTTGACACTTACTAGCTGTGTGACCTTGGGCAAGTCACTTAACCCCAATTGCCTCACCAAAAAAAAATTTTTAAATAAAAACAGAATAAAAAATGCTGAATCTTGGTCTACCATCTTGACTATCCCTCCTCTTTCATTTTAAAATGAATATTCAGTTCATTAAACCTCTTATTTGTGTTGATATGTTTTTGTGTATTGTAATTTTTTTCTGATGACTGCTTTACCTACATCCAAAAAAAATTGGTATGTCATGTCATGTCATATTTATCATTAAAGTTTACATAATTATTGTTTCTTTGATTTGTTCTTTAACCCACTTGCTACTAAGGATTTTATAATTATATCTCTCAATTTAGATTTCTATCATTTGTTCATGCACTATGAATTGATCACTACTTTTATTATGTTATGGTTTATAAAGAATGAGTTTAGTGATTTACGTTTTTTCTAAAAATTTTTATTTTAACATTCTCTATACCCTAACATTGTGCTCATATTTTTTCTAAAAGTGCTATAAAATACTTTAAAATATTTATATTTCTTAGTGGCTCCATTTAGAAGGCTCCCATATTCTTTTAGTTCTAATTTCCCCAACAATTTGCTCATTCCTATAATTTCTCATTAGGTTAGCATTTTTAAAGATATATACACCTCTGAGAGAGTAACAATAAAGTCTCCTAAAATTATTGTTATAATTTTTTATTTTTTGTAATTCAGTTTATTTTTCTCTTATGAATTTAGATGCTATTATATTTGGAACATATGAGTTTAATATTGACATTGATTTGCTGCCTATGCTTCCCCTAGGTAGCAGTTTTATGGTAGAAAAGATGAAGCCCATTTTGGGGGGAAATGGCTACACAAAATATAGGGGTGAAACATTGCACATATTGGATTTTTTAATATGTTGATTGGTTTTACTGATTTATTTTTCTTCTTCCTCTTTTTTTCTCTTCTTATGTTTGTTATAAAGAGTAGTTTTCTGGGATATGGGGAGAGAGCGGTCCAGTGGGAATCTAGATCATGTGAATACAAAAGATATCAATAAAAACAAAAACAGCTCAGTTGAACATGACTCAAAGTTAAAATGATAATAGCACATTGTGATTTCTCTCCTGCAATAAGATTTATCAAGTTTGCTATGACAAAGCTCAACAAGTTAGCATTGCTCACTTCTGACCCATTTTCTCTACTCACAAAACTGCCACCATAGTTCTTGTCCTACTCACCTTTCATTTATATTATTTCTAAAAGAATCTATCCAGGATGGGTGACAGAAAAACCTGATACCAATTAGGGTATCCCTCCCTCTTCCATTCCTTTTTTTTTTCATTTCTTCTCTCCAACTCCAGTCTAACCTCACAATCCATCCAGCATGGTCAGCAGGAAGATCTACCTTGCCTTTCTTCATCCTTGTATCAAATATTTATCTTGGTCCTTAGAAAGGCCTACTACAACCCTAAAATAATAAAGAAAAAGGCCAAAAAAATTAATCTTCTTATCAGAAGGAAATCTGGCCCTTATAGAGATTCCCAGGTCATAGAGAATTCTTGCTGATTTTTTAAAGAAAGGTTTTAGAAAGTTTTTAGAACCTATTCAGCTAGTATTTGTCCCTTCAAAATGGAGTAAGAAATAAAACTAATTTGACTTGGTGATTATGTAGCAAGAATATACTGTCCCTCTGGGCAGGTAGGTGGCACAGTGAATAAAGCACTGGCCCTGGATTCAGGAACACCGGAGTTCAAATCTGGCCTCAAATACTTGACATTAGCTATGTGACCCTGGGCAAGTCACTTAACCCTCATTGCCCTGTTTAAAAAAAAAAAGACTATACTGTCCCTGAACAATACTCTCATCAATGTCAACCTACTTCAGAGAATTTCTCTTCCTTCAAGATATAGTACTAGCACCATCATGTACATGAAGCCTTTCTGATGCCCTCAATCTCTAGTGACTTCATGCTCAAATTACCTGGTATTCAATTAATTTTTATTTGTATTAATTGTATATATACACACATATGTGTTGTTTGTATGTGTGTGCTTCACATGAGAATGAATGCTCTTTAGAGCCAGTGATTATTTCAGTCATTTATTTGCATAATGCCTGGCACTATGTGTTTGTTTGGTGTTTAACAGCTATGTATTGAGTCAGTGAAAATAAAGGTAGTGAAACTTTCCAGGTGGAAGCATCTTCTATTATCTTCTAACTCTAAATGTGTGATCCCAGGGTTCTGTAGTTGGATTTCATTGCTATTTTCTCCAACTGATGTGGAAGACAGAGCTGTGGTAATGACACACATTTAAAAAACTGTTTGCTAAACTGTCTAGAAAACATCTCCAGTCACCCCAAGGTATTTCATATCTGGAATACGTATGTTGTTTTAAAAAAAAGGCATTGAAAAGGTATATAAAAAAGTATGGGTATGAACTTGATTGGTATTATAAAAGAAAGCATGGAAAAAAAGAAGCCAGATAAATTTTGTTGAACAAAGCACTAATTAACTCATTAATAACCACATACAATCTTTATCTTTCACTGGACTAAGAACTTTTGTCTAGAAAAGGAACCAGGGATCATAAAGAGTCAATGAGCTTTCATCAATCAGATCTAAACCTAGTCAACAAACATTTATAAAGCACCTACTATGTAACAGTCACTGTTATATATCAGAATGCCAAGAAAGGCAAACAACAGGTCCTGACCTCCAGAAACTGACAATATAATGGGGAGATAATATGCAAACAATGATATAGCAATAAGAAATATTCAGGATACCAGACTAAAATCAATTCATTTTGGCTATACAAGTAGACAGGTAAATAAGGGGGATGCTATAAATATAGTGTGAAGAATTAATTGTTATTTGAGGGTTTTATGACCCCATCTTTTGACTAGAATTTAAAAAAAAACCTCGGCACAAGCACTAGCCTGGGGCTCTGTAAACAGCACAGTGCTCCACCCACTGGTTGTAGCAGTCACCATGGCGGTGGCACCTCACATCATCACCACTTGCCAACACCTACATGGGCCTGGCAAAATTATAATGATTGGAAGCCCAGTGAGGGAAGTCATGTGACTGTCAAAGCAGCCAGTCAATTGGCTGACCACAGTGAGCCTGGGGTCTGCTGGGAAGAAGGAAGATTTTTTGCCATTCTAGCTTGAAGCTAGAAGGCGACAGGAAGCTGCTGTGTGTGCTCCACTGATTCCTGGGTGGTGGTGTTGTTCAGGTTGTATAATTTTCCTTTCCCCATTTTATTTCCTTTCCCTTGATCCTACTGATCCTGTTTGTGGGTTGTTTTTTTAAGTTCATTCTTGTTAAATAAATCCTACTCTGTTTTGAGGGAGGCTGTCTGTCTCCTTCCTTGCCCCACTATTGCGGCAAGCCGCTTAGCTAACACTCCCCAATTAAAAATTGGTCCCCACAATAGGTTACCTGGATTTTTTTTTAAGTGAGGCAATTGGGGTTAAGTGACTTGCCCAGGGTCACACAGCTAGTAAGTGTTAAGTGTCAGAGGTCGGATTTGAACTCAGGTACTCCTGACTCAAGGGCTCTATCCACTGCGCCACCTAGCTGCCCTACCTGGATTTTTAACAGAACATTTTGTAAAGTCTCCCAATGCTTCTCTTTTAGAAAAGATAGATAAGGACTACATAATAGTACAATTAGGAGGTTTTAAAACTATCTGGTCAGACCAGTCACAGTAGTCACTAATGGTTTGATGGTCAACTTAAAAGGAGATCTTTAGGCCATTTCCCAAGCTATCTATGCTTCTGCCCTATGATGTTTAACATTCTAATCAATGCTTTATATGAAGACATAGATGGAACCCTTTTCATATTCAGAACTGACGCAAAGATAGGAGGGATAACAAACATATGAGTTGACAAGTTCTAAAAGGCTAGAACAATGGACAAATCTAAAAAGAAAAAATTAATAGGGAATAAATGCACCAAATTACTATTGAGTTGAAAAAGTAACTTCACTGGTCTTAAGGAAGGAAGGCATGAGTGCATAACAATTGCAATGAAAAAGATCTGGAGGATTTAATGGGCTACAGTCTCACTATGAGTGAGTCAGTCTTACCAGAATAATAACATGGTATGACAACTGAAAAATTTGGGGCTACACTAAGAAAGTCATAAGGTTTAGTAGTGAGAGGTAGCATAGTTAAGTAGATGTCAAGTCCAACTCAGAGTCAGGAAAACCTGCCTTCAAATTCTAGTTCTGAAATATATGGGTTATGAACCTTCAGCAAGTCACTGAGTCTTTCAATACATTTAGGAACTCTCTAAGACTTAGGTGTTCATTCTGCATTTGTAGGAAGAATGTCTTCATCAGGAGTTCCCTATACCAATAAAATCACAGATCCAAGCCAAAAAAGAGACTAGGCCTAAGGAAGTGATATTACTGCTATATTTTGCCCTGCTCAAACTGTATTTGGAGTATTTTATTGAACTGTAGGTACCACATTTTTGGAAGGACGTTGATAAGGTACCCAGTTGACAGTACCCAGAGGAGAATAATCAGGAAACTGAAACGTCTTAAGTTAATGTTATATGGAAATCATTTGAAAGACCTTTGGATATTAAGCCTAGGGGGGAAAAACCAATTTAGACAATATAGCTATCTTCATGTATTTGATGAGTTGTAAACATGGAAGAATGAACGAGTAAACAACTGAATGAATGAAAACATTTTAAGCACTTTTTCTATGCCAAGCACCATGGTGAAGAATAAAAACACAAATACAGAAGCAGGGTTGTCCCTGAACTCAAAGAACTTACATTCAAATAGAAGAGACAATACACATAGGGAAGTGGTAGTATAGTTGCTGTTCAGTCCTTTCAGTCCTTCATGACCCCATTTGTGTTGTTATTGGGTTTGGGGATTTTTTTGGCAAAGATACTGGAGTATTTTGCCCTTCCTTCTCCAGCTTATTTTTCAAAAGAGGAACTGAGGCAAAAAGGGTTCAATGACTTGCCCAGGATCACAGAGCTAGTGTCTGAGGCAAGATTTGAACTCAGGAAGATGAGTCTTCTTAATTCCATGCCTGGCATTCTATCTACTGTGCCACATAGTTGCCTAAGTGCCTAAGCAAGAGAAGGATCTTTTGTTCTGGGCAGTCACAGGGATGCATGGAACTTTCAGGGAACTCATTGGCATACCCTTTCCAGGAACAGTTGTTTTGTTTATAGTTTCCAGAGGAAGAGAAGTACACATACCGTGACAGTGTAGATAACATGAAGCTAACAAGGGTGTATGGCTAAATGAGATGTGAAGCATGGTTTGGTCTGGGGACAGCTAGATATAGTGAATTTGCCATTTGCTCACCAATGAGAATACTATAGCTTCAGAAAAGGAGCTACAAAAATGAGTGGGCAACATGTCATACTGGATAGGATACTGGACTAAGAGTCAGGAAAACTCAAGTTCAAATCCAATCTCAGACTGGCTATGTGACACAAGCAAGTCATGTAAACTCCCTGAAATTTAGTTTTCCCATCTATAAAATGGGGAGACTGTCTTTGATAGTTTCAAAAGTCCTTCCATCACTAAATCTATGATCTCATGGAAAGATCAGTCAAAAGTCAGAGATAAGAAATATTCAACTTGTTCTGCTTGGTCCCAAAGGGCCAAACAGGTTGTTAAAAAGATAAAAAACTTAAAATTGAAGTAAGGGAAAACTTGTTGAACAATTAGAGCTGTCTGAATATTGCATAGCCTGCTTCAGGAGGTAGTGGGTTTCCCTTCCATGGAGGTGTTCAGGTCATCATGCTGGATGACCAGTTGTCAAGAATGCTGAAGAAGGGGTTCTTGTTTAGCTACTATTTGAATTAGTTGGATTTTGTATCTTCTCTCAATTCGAAGATGCTGTGTGTTTTCTTCTGACTTTAGTAAACACTCTTTGCCAATTTCCAAGACAATCATTTTGCTGTACATGAAATCTATGTATAAAAATTGTGATTTTTTTCTTTTATTCCCTAATAGTGCATGTCCTTCACCAAACTTTTACCTGTTGACTCATTCTGGCTGGAGTTCGCCCTGGGTTCTCAAAGGCCACATTAATGATACACAGGTTCTGGCAATTTCTGCCAATCAGAAAAAGTTTCAAGTACAAGTTCAGAAGTGGACTTTACTGAATGTCTTTCATTGAAGGGAGGAGCAGCCTAGCTAGGTTTGGACGATCTCATCACCAGCTTGGCTACTATATGAAAAGTTTGGGTGACATAACTTCTCCCAAACAACATTCACTAAGGTATAGAGTCTTAGACGTGAGGACCCACCTTCTGTAAAAGGAATATAAAGTTGGTAAAGTCCATCAATAGAACATAAACTTCTTGAAGGCAGGGACTATTTTGTTTTTATTTTTATTTCTCCAGTGTCTAGCACAGTCCTTTACACATAGAAAACACTTAAATGTCTGTCCATATGAAATGATTTGAATTTCACTAGAGAAGGAGTAAGGAAGGAGGTAATCATATGAGTAAAGTAAAAATCTATCAAGTACCCAAGAATAATGTATGTATTCCAGACCCCAAAGTAGGATGATGCCCCATTTCCTTCCTTGGCCCACAATCAAATTAGATGAAAGGTGTTTTCTGCCATAAATAAGCTATTTATTTCGAGCTCCAAGTTTACATGCTACAAATGAAGACTCTCTAGAGTCCAGACTTTTTAAACTTTGATCATTAACTTTTTTTCTTACATGTCTGATTAAGCTTAATGAGTTAGCTAAGTTAATGAAGTGTGATGTCCCATTAAATACAATCAACTGACAACAATTAATTCCTAGTGCAAGTTCCTTGTTGATTGATTATATTTATCAGGGTGATAGAATGTAAGTGATATGAATGTCTTAACAGAAAAGTAAAAACTGCAAGTTCTTAGAGTTTATCTCAAGGAAAATGTTTGACTTCTTTAATTTTTCACTTGACTTTTCCATAGCATAATAACATAAACCTCAAGGAACAAAATGTTGGTGAGAAAAAATTACCTTTTATTATTGAAAGATTGACCTAGAGTCTCACTTTCTAAAGTCATAGCAACCTCTATGTTATTCAGAACATATGGTATTCCCTGGATGACACATATAAGAATCAAAGTATATATCCCAGAGATCCATCTTAATGATGGGCAACATGAAATACATACATATAGGAGGAAAATCAGAAATGCAGACAGACTTAAATGTAGGTAAATTCCCAATTCTCTACATCCATTTTCAATAATAGGACAAGATGTCTCAAGGGTCCGAAGATCAGAGGAAAAGTCCACAAACTTTATCATCAACCACCATTAGAATAATGGGCCATCAACAGAGATTTGGTAAATGAGCCTGATAGAAACTGTGTGGGATTTCCGGGAAGATGAGAAATCCATTTAAATCACCTCAGTGAGTTAAAACTACCACAGAAAGAGAAAGAGTCTGGTTAGGAAAGATACAGTTCTTACTTAGGCACAAGTAACTCATTAATTGTCAATGATGGGAAAATAAGTATTAAAAATCAGTTCAATGGATGAATGGAAAGAGTTCCATTATTACAGAATATCATCGATTCATGTTAAGAAAACTCATATTATGGAATTGATTTTCATTGAACATAAACTGTAAATTAAAGAAACAAAATAGGAAAAAAATGGGAGTAAGGAAGATTGTACTCAGTAGAAGTGTGAAAATAATTCTACACTTGGATAATTACTATTACCTGATCTTTGAAGACCACTGACAGTCCTACATATAGTTGTCAAATATATAGAGGAACAATAACAAAACTAAGAACACTCAAAGGCTCTATTGTTCCACATGTGTTAAGAATTAATCTACCAACCAGTTTGTATTAGGTGTGCCAAGCACTGTGCTAGGAGCTGGGGATACAAGTAGTGAAAATATTGTCATTCTTACTTGGACTGACTCTGAAGTCAAAGGATCTAGGTCGAAAGCTACATTCACCCTTACTACTTATGTGACCTTAGGTAAATTTCTTCATTTAACCTAGGGTTTCTGTATTCTTATGGGTAAAATGAAGGAATTGGCCTAGATGATTTCTTTCAGCTCTAGATCTATGATCCTATAATCTCTTCATATAAGAATTTATATTGCAAATGAATAAGACCATTAGTGTTTGAAAATTGATTCAAGAGGCCTCCCTGAATCCTGTTCATTGTAATTAACTAATGAGTATAAGTGGTGCTCCTTAGCACTATTTAGCTGTCATCAATAGTAGGCCTTGGTTTGTTTATTTTTATTTTGGCCATGTAAGGCTGTAAAAACAAACGGTTGGTGACAGTCATTTTATGTATATAATTAAATTATTCACCTAACACATGAAGTTAATCAAGCTTTCCGTACCCATCTATAACCTCTAAGTCAGTACAAAAGGTTTCTCCCCTGAGCTAAGTGAATCGTAGTGACTCACTTAAGCCAGATGTTTCCCTGCACTCTATCTAGCTTTGTCTACAATATCTAATTTAATGAAAGCTGAATTCTGACTATGGTAGCAAACCCTCAATAAAGTTGGTCCAATTTAGAGACCTCCTAATGAGCATGTGTCTTAGAAATGGAAATTAAGAGGCATCTGCTCACTTCAGGCACCAATGACTTTGGTGAATAGAGACCCCTCCCACATTATCTAAGTTGCCTTGCCAGTAAACACAGGCTCATGTTCCACTTCATTTCCATTTTTGTCATAGAGCTGGGAAGGACAAGTAGCATTTAGGTGGAGAGTGAATATGGGATGCTCCAAACCTGCAAATCCTCTTGTCTTTTCTCCCTCATTGACCAGCCCAAGGAACACTGAAAAAGTACAAATTTAATTACATTACCAGCTACTTGCTCTTACTCACTGGTTTCTACACTTACTTTGTGAAAGTAAGGTAAGAATTTCTTCAAGGCAGAAGCTGTTTCAATAGCAAGAAACTTTTCCTGGTCCCCACAAAATCGGCTTATGCAAATAAGAGAGATCTGATTCTCTAAATGGGAAGAACTAAGTGCCTACTATGTGCCAGCCACTATGTTAAGCACTTTACAAATATTATCTCATTTGATCTTCACAACAATCTTTTGAGATCGGTGTTGTTATTATTCCCATTTTATAGTTGATGAAATTGAGGCAGAGTTTAAGTGACATGCTCAAGGTCACATAACAAATGTCTGAGATCAGATTTGAATTCAGGTTTTCTCATTCCAGGCCCAACAATCTAACTACTGTGCCACCTAGCTGCCTCGATCTGGTGATTAGGGGAAGGGATAGATAGATAGATGATAGATAGATAGATAGATAGATAGATAGATAGATAGATAGATAGATAGATAGATAGATAGATAGATAGATGATAGATAGATAGATAGATAGATAGATAGATAGATAGATAGATAGATAGATAGATAGATAGATAGATAGATAGATGATGGATGGATGGATAGGCAGACAGGCAGACAGGCAGAAAGGAAGACAGTTAAACATTTAATATGTACTTCATTCTAGAGGGTACAAATACTACCAGGCATACAAATACAAAGAAGCAAGTCAGTCCTTTGCCCTCAAAGAGCTTATATTCTAATAGAGGAAGATGACACATCAATTTGAACTTGAAGGGGGAAAGGCCTATATGCTCATTGTTTAGAGCTGATGACAACTCAGTGACAGTAAATAGAGTGATGAACTTGGAGTCAGGATAACATAAATTCATATCTAAACTTAGGTACTTATTAGCTATATGACCCCAAGCAAAACATTTAATCTCTCTGAAATTAAGTTTCCTAATCTATAAAATAGGGGTAACAATATTACCTCTCTTACAGCATGGTTGTAAGGATCAAATGAGATAACAAGCATAAAGCATTTAAAGTGTTAGATAAATGCTGGTTTTCAATGATATTATCATTCTCATAATTAATGTTAAGTGAGTTAGAGGTACAGATGGAGTCCAAGGTTCTAGAAAGGTAGGAAATGGGGACAATGGCCAGAGTGGAAGTGATATGAAATGAACTGGAAATTTTGGTTTTGAGCATTTTACCCTACCATTTGCATCATAGGGGTAAAGTTATGAAGCATGGGAATAATTAAAGAGGCTGAAAAGCTATTATTTCAGTATCTGATTACATGAAATTTCAAAATGATTCTTCTAACTCCCATCATGCTCAAGTGCCAGCATTTCCATGCAATCATTATTCTCTTCTTATATCAATCTTCTACCTTAAACAACATAGCAGAATCATAGAGATCTTTGTTAAAAGAGACCTCAGGTGGCCACTAGTCTAGTTTGTAACTGACCAAAAATGCCCTCTACAATCTAACTGACAGATCCTTATCCAGCCTTTGCTCCAGAACCTCCGATGAGGTAGAAAATATCACTAGTATGACCATGGGAAAAGTGATCTTTGAGCCTCAGTTTCCTCATCTGTAAAGTGATGAAGCTGAACTGAATTACCTCTAGGAGCCTTCTCTCTCTAAATATCTAAACCTAGGGGCAGCTAGGTGGCACAGTGGATAGAACACTGGCCCTGGAGTCAGGAATACCTGAGTTCAAATCCGGCCTCAGACACTTAACACTTACTAGCTGTGTGACTCTGGGCAAGTCACTTAACCCCAATTGCCTCACTAAAATAAATATCTAAACCTAAATTCCAGCTCTGCCACTTGCAAGCCATGTGACCTTGCATCACCACCCACTTTACCTCTCTGGACCTCAGTTTCCTCAGCTGAGAAAATGGGGGTAAATAATGCTTTTACTACCTAACTCATGGAATTTCTGTGACAGTTAGGTAACTTTGTAAAATACTTACTTGATACCATAGATTTACAGCTAGAAGGGATCCTAGAGGTCATCTAATCAAACTTCCTCATTTTATAGATGAGGAAAATGAAACCCCCAAAAGGTTAAAGAGATTGCTCAAGGTCATACAGGCAGCAAGCACTATAATTGGAAATTAAATCCAGGTTCTCTGACTCAGAATCCAATAGTCTTCCACTTCCTCTGCTTTTGAAATGCTATTGACTCTGGCAGGAGAGAGGATTCTTGGATTGGGCTAGAATGATTTACTTTTTCCTCACCTCCAGCATACTAATTATGCCTCTTTGCACTTTCTACCTATTGCTCCTTGATCTACTTTCTGGGGTCAAGCAGGAAAAATCTAATCCTCCTTCCAAATGACAGAAGTTATTTCCATGGACATAAAAACAATAACAACCCACCCTAGATGGATAACCACCACAAGTAAAGGAAGTATAATTAGCAGATGCTGTCTTTTTCATTTACACTAAAATGCTCTGCCCCCTCACTTCTGCCTCTTATTTTTACTTGGATTCCTTCATAACTCAGTTCAAAGCCCACCTTCCTCAGGAGATCTTCCCAAGTCTTCAAAAGTGTGAATACTTCCCCCTTTCAGCTTACTTTAATCTACTCTGAAATGTTTTACAACTAGTTATATGCATGCTGTTTGCCTCATTAGAATGTATTCTCCTGGAGGGCAGAGACAGGTTGTTTGATATTTTTTAATGTTTTTTTTTTCTATTTTGTCTTTCTTTCTGTCCCCAGTGCCAAGCACTGTGCTATATAGAAAACACTTTTTAAATGATTGTTAATTGACCGGTTGACTGCAAGTTTTTATGGGGATCCGCTAAATTGAGCACTTTATGTAATCTATTAAGGAATTTTATTAGTATTGTCTTTCATGTCTTTGAGATTTAATTTAAACAAAGCCAAGAGTTAAGGTGCTTGAGGGTTCTGTGTGGCCAAAACCAATTATTACCCCTCTTCATGTTTGTGATCTACCAGTAGAATCACTGATTCACTGTAGTATCTGACTGCATAGATGCTAATATGCTGACTTAAATTACCAAGGAAGATAAATATATATATATGTATATATATATACACACACATACATATATACATATATACATATACATACATATATATATACATATATAGATATATATATAATGTGCTTTAAAAACTATAGTTTACTTGTAGAGGCATTCAACTGAATCATGCTGAAAGATGGTCATTGTGAGTCTCTGACAAAACCACTGATCCTAGGGTGTCATATGTAGGTCATTCTCCTTTTACATCCAGGACATGTTGTTCAGACCATAGATCTCTGTAAATGTGAGCATTAAATTTTATAAAGTATCTAAATGGGAGCAATAAAAATATGTGGGTGGAGCTGGTATTGTGGCCATATATTTAAATGAATTTTCAGCACAATTAGGTGACTAATTGTGCATCGAAACTTCCATGGTGTATAGCATGTCACATACAGGCAATGATGATTGATATGAGAACTCTTCATTCCAAATACACCATTCCATGATGAACCAAGTTACTGATGTTACTCAGCTTGGAAAAGATTCTCCTCTTCAAAAAAAAAAATCCCTTCATATCAAAAGGGCCAAAAGTTTGAAACAAAAAAAGGCAAAAACCATTGTCACAATATAAGACATTCAAAGCTGAACTTTCTTTTTTTTTTCTTTTTTTCTTTTTTTTTTTTTTAAGTGAGGCAATTGGGGTTAAGTGAATTTGCCCAGGGTCACACAGCTAGTAAGTGTCAAGGCTCTGAGGCCGGATTTGAACTCAGGTCCTTCTGAATCCAGGGCCAGTGCTTTATCCACTGTGCCACCTAGCTGCCCCCTAAAAGCTGAGCTTTCTATGCCACATAATGAGAGAAGAGCTAAAGGTGATATCATCAAACCTCAGTTTTAATCCTAGTTCTGCTACCTACTCTACATGCAACCTTGTTATCCTCACTTAACATCTCTTGGCCTAATTTTCCTCAATTGAGAAATGGTGGCAATGAAACAGATGACTTTTATGTTCCTTTCCAACTCTGGATATATGATCCTATGAGCTTGCTGATTTTTTGGAACTGATGTTACAATGTTTTTGGTAGGTGTTTGCAAAGCACAAGGTACAACTTCAATGAAATTATCAATTTTTTTTCCATTTCAAACTAATATTAACCATGAATCAATTCATTCACCTGCATCCCTTTCTGAAAGCAAGATTCTTCTTTTTTTTTTTGGTGAGACAATTGGGGTTAAGGGACTTGCCTAGGGTCACACAGCTAGTAATTGTTAAATGTCAGAGGTCAGATTTGAACTCAGGTCATCCTGAATCCAGGGCCAGTACTCTATCCACTGTGCCACCTAGCTGCCCCCTGAAAGCAAGATTCTTGAAAGAGTGACTATGTTGTATTCTACTAAAAATATTTTCTCTTGCTAATTTAGATGGTGACAGTTGTACACACATTTGTACACAGGTGGTAAAAAAAAATAAAGGCTTACAGTTTTCACCAAAGTTGGCCAACTAGAAGATCAAATTTTGGCGCTATGAAAAAAAAAAAAACAACACCAAGAACCAGGTACCTCTCTCTTTAGTAGGGGCAGAAGCAAAGGTCACATATGAGTCAGCCAGGAGCAATGTTTAAACTTTGCAATGATAATAATAACAGCTCATATTTATATGGTGATATACTGGAAGCTGTAGGGGACAGTGGAAAGAGTATTAGCACTGGAGTCAAAGCATGAAGTACCTAAACAACTTCTCAGGTCCCTTCTAACTAGAAATCTATGGCAAGCAAACAGCTCACAAAGCACTTTCCTTATAATATCCCTATAAAATAAGGAGTACAAAAACTATTTAGTCCCATTCTACAGATAAGGAAAATTAGGATAATATGGAAAAGTAGCTGGCCTGAGATTAAATGACTAATAAATGACAGAGTTGGGACTTAGGACCATAGATTTAGAACTGGAAGGATCTTAGAGGTCATCTAATTTAGATCCATCATTTTATAGCTGGTGAAATTGAGACCTAAAGTGGTTGAGTGATTTGCTATCAGTAAGTTATTCAACAAGCCTTTATTAAGGATTTAATATGTGCCAGGCACGGTGATTAGTGGTGGGTTTACAAATAGAAGTCCAAATATGACTGCCCTCCTGAAGCTTACATTCTAATGAGGAAAGAAAACACAAAAAAGGTTGGAATGGAAAGTGAGAAGCAGGAACCAAGTAACAGGTGCTAGGGCATGGCAGAGAAAACCCTGTAGTGCTGAGTCAGCAATACAGCCTGGCAATAGATGAAGACATATTTGGCTTGAGACTCTTCCTTAAATTGGAGGTGTTTGCAAAGAACAAGGTACACCTTTAATGGAATTCATTTTTCCATTTAAAACTTAATCAGCTCAGGGGAAAAAAATTGCTCTTTCTTAGAGCAAGATTATTGAAAAGGTGGCTCAAGATGGAAAGTATTTTCGGGGCAGCTAGGTGGCACAGTGGATAAAGCACTGGCCTTGGATTAAAGAGGACCCGAGTTCAAATCCAGCCCCAGACACTTAACACTTACTATTTGTGTGACCCTGGACAAGTCACTTAACCCTCATTGCCCCTCAAAAAAAAAAAAAAGATGGAGAGTATTTGCAATGTGAAAAGCAGTCCAGGAGTAGAGTGAACTTCTAGGGTGAAGAGGTTTTTATGGTATGGTAGAGATGAGTCAATAGTATAGCCTAGGGGGCAGCTAGGTGGCACAGTGGATAAAGCACCAGCTCTGAATTCAGGAGGACCTGAATTAAAATTTCACCTCAAATACTTGACACTTACTAGCTATGTAACCCTTAACCTTCATTGCCCTGCCAAAAAAAAAAAAATAGCATAGCCTAGAAAAAGATGAAGAGGAATGGTTGGCTCAACATTATCCAGGTAGGAGTGGGGCCAGAACTTGAATCCAAGTTTTCTGATTTCAGGCCTGATAATTTTTCCACTATATGTCCTGAAAAGGTATGTTGAGAATCAGGCACAGCTAGGCTGCACAGTGGGTGGAGCACCAAACCTGGATTTAGGAATACCTAAATTAAAATCTTGCCTCAGTCACTTAGTAGCTCTGTCACATTGGGCAAGACACTTAACCCTGCTTGCCTCAGTTTTCTCATCTGGAAAATGAGTTGGAGATGGAGAAGGAAATGGCAAACTACTCCAGTATCTTTGCCAAGAAAATCCCAAAAGGAATCGTAAAGCGTCAGACACAACCAAAAATGAATAAACAACAAAAAAAAGTTGAGAATTGACTATACCATACTGGGAAGGTAGCTTCTGACTAAAAATCAAGTGCTCTCTCCATTTTAGCATGTTGTGTCCATTCTTCCATGCTATGAAGATCAATTCTTAAAGTCTTACATTCCTAATATTACAGGCTAACAGCTTAGAAGGCAATGTAATTTTTCCCACCTCATGCTCACCCCAGATTTCTGAGTTTGACAGTTATTATTCTCAGGTCAAAGGTTTCAAAAGACAGGAAACAGTTATGAGGGTACAAAAGAAGGCCATCCTGAAATGCTTTTCAGTTCTCTTCCTCAGAAATCTATCATTTTTTTGGAGGAATTTCTCTTCCAATTTTGGTACACACAGTTGGCAGGCTGTGTTGGAAAAAAGCTGATTTTGTTCAATGCACATTCTGTATTTGGGCCAGTTTGTGACAACATTTCTCTGTCTAAGTTAATCTAAAAAGGCTGCTGTGACAGCTTACCTCAACTAGCATCCAGTCGGCTTTCATCCAATGCAGTTTGAGAAATAATAAAAGTGGAACCTTCAAAGGACTTCTGAGTGTTCTTTCTGTGAAGGGAAGGTCTGCTGCTCCTCAAATTCAAGTACTGCTTCTAGGCTGAATTTTCAAAAATGGACGACTGATTATACCCAAACAGATAAGGCAAATATAGGAGGAAAATTGCTATGAGGATGTTTCTTTTTTTTTCTTTAAAAAAGAGCCATTTTGTTAAGTGGCTGATGAAATTGGCAAAGAAATTGTTCATGGTCAGCAGAGTGCTAAGTAGATAGCCTCCAGGAGAAGAAAATGAATAAAATAAACTAGAGTTTTTGCTTGCAATTTTAGACTGATCAGCCTGTACTGTTTCACGCCTCTGTTCATTTGTCCTGATTCTTTGCGTCATTTTCTATCAAACCTGCCTTCCTACAAAACCAGCTTCTCTTAAACACGAAAGCAAAACCCTCCACTCTTTTTCCACAGCAACCCAATCTAAAACACTTCCATTTTCATTTTTTTTCCATTTTGCACCAGATGAAAGCTTCCTATACATTAGCTCAGGCCGCAGTAACTTTTTCAAAGTTACTTAGGCAGAGATAAGTTGTGACAAAGTGGCCACAATACAGAATGTGCACTGAACAAAATCAGTTTTATACATCCATGTGTATTGACATTGGAAAAACTATAAGGCCTATGTTATATGTCCTGGATGGTATCTTTTACCCCACTTCTTATCCACTAGGCTATATTGCTAACATGCCTCTTTATTCCCATCATGATTCTGCACTGTATTTGAGTAGTTTATTTAATTTCTGTTTATCATTGTGTTTAATGATTCACATATAGCATCTACAAGAGAATATGATGACCTTTTGCATTAGCAAATAGTTTGGGATAAAAGAAAATACTGTGAAATTTTCCATTTGTGATCCACCCTTATCTTCTCTTATTCAGTTCTTGGTATAGTTTACCATCCATTAGCACTATTTATCTGTGGTGATATATGTATAGGAGAAAAGCTCAAAGAGCCATCCAATTGAATCTCAGAATGTAGGCCAAAAAAATTTTTTTTCATCCATTTTGTTTCTCCCTTGTGAATAGTCAATTGTTTTGCATTATGGTAAATTTTGTCCTGGAGGCTTTGTTATATTCTAGGAGTTAATGCAATTGATGCTGTGGCACCTGTAAATAGAAGCATTTCATCAGCCCCACCATTTATAGAACATTTCCCTTTATTTGCATATCGTGCAAAAAGTCTTATAAGGCATTAATGAATACTTTTTATGGACATTTCTATTTCTGCTAAACACATCACTCAATGTCAATTGTGTCCTTGGATGTCATAGATTTATTTAAAATAGAATTTTAAAATAGGCACTAGTAAATAACATTGCTGAATTCAATTTCTTTCCCTCCTCTTTTCCTAGTGTTACATTTTCATCTTTTCAACTTCAAAGACAGGGTGTTTTTTTTAATGGACTGGAAGTTCAATATGAATCAATGATGTTATATGGATCCTGAGAAAGCTAATGCGCATTATTAAAAGACGCAGAGCATCGAAAACTATAAGGTTAAATGTTCTTTTTTTTTTTTTTTTTAGTGAGGCAGTTGGGGTTGAGTGACTTGCCCAGGGTCACACAGCTAGTAAGTGTTAAGTTTCTGAGGCTGGATTTGAACTCAGGTATTCCTGACTCCAGGGCCGGTGCTCTATCCACTGCGCCACCTAGCTGCCCCTAAGTGTTCTATTATATCTATCTTCAAACCATTCTTCCAGCACTCCTCATTGCTTTCTGCTATAACTCTTAGGCTCTGGCCCTAGGAAATCAGGCTTTGATTGGTGAGTTTTCATCTTAACTTTCCCAGAATGATGCCTCCACACAACTACCCAACCATCTCCACACCATGATCCCCTCCCAGTTTTCGGGCTCTCCTTTATGTGTTGCCTTCTCCCATTAGAACATACTTGAGAGCAGGGACCCAGATCTCTTTCTTATTTGTACCAGCACTTAGCACAGTGTCTGGCATGTATTCAGCACTTAATAAGTGCTTTGTCTTTTATCTTTCTGTCTTCATACCAATTTGGCCTGATCAGACCACATCAAAAGTACCTATATTCAGTTCTGTGTACCACAATTTAAGAAGAAAATCAATAAGCTGAGAGTATTTCAGGGGAAGGAGGTCAGGATAGTGAATAGCTTGTCATGTCACAAAAGGATTAGTCAAAGGAACTGGACATGTTTGGCCAGGAGAAGAGATAATTGGGGGTTGGGGAGAGATGACAATAGTTTTCAAGTATTTGAAAGGCCTTTACATAAGAGAGGAATATGATGTGTTCTATTTGTCCCCAGAGAACAGAACTATGAAGCAAGAATTGCCAAAAGGCAAATTTAGGTTTGGTCTAAGGAAAAATTTTCTGCTACGGAGCTATAAATAGGTGAAATAGATTGCCTTAGTAAGCTTTCCTTCACTGAAGGTCTTCTGGCAAATACTAAATGACCTTTCATTATGTATCTTGTAGAAAGGATCCTTTTTTTCACCTATGGGTTAGAAGATATGGCTGCTGAGATCCTGCGATGCTGGGACTCTGTCTTGATGCCACCACCCAAAGTTTTACCCCATCTGTAACAAGTTCTATTACTTATTTCTATTATTGCTTATTCTACTGTTTCACTTTATAACACTCCAACCTACTTATTTTCAAAGGCCTTTATTCTCATTTATCTCTGCTTACTTCTCTTTGTGAAATTTGAAAGTTTCTGCTTTCATCTCTTCTATTGCTAACTACTTCTCCCTCTACTCCCCTGAAGGGGAGTATCTTTTCTATCACACAGGAAAATATTCTTTTGTTGACTTGCCAAGGAGCCCTCCCTGAAAAGCCTAGGTGTCCTAAATGGATAGAACTTGAAATGCATAAATGGTCCAATCTGTGTTCAACTTGACTGGATTTGTCAGCCTGATGAGTCTAAGTTCCTCTGACAACAGAATGGCAATTTTCCACAGGTTTCCCTTCTTAACATGAAGTTTCCATTCCTTTCCCTCATAACCACAGAAAAGATGCTTAACATTTTGCTTCTAATTAAAGTTCTTACAAGGTATATTGTCACATGCTTGGCTACTTTTTGTCCTTTTACATCTGAGGCTATCAGCATTATCTCATTTAAATCACAAGAATAAGCACAGAGCACTGGTGCAGAGGTAGTAGAAAGGCAAGACAGATCATCAACCAGAGATTGCCCTGAAAGCTTCAAGATGAAGAATTAGCAGGTTATTCAAGCAGAGCAAGCTCTGGTATAAGTAATGGTGTATCCAAACCAGCCAGCACGTTGCTATTATGTTAGAGAGAAATGTGAGGAGACTGAGGAACCAGGTAAGGACACTACAGAGACATTGTGGCAATAGTCGGGGATTCCTGATCTTGCACATAGGCAGTGGTGGCCAGGGAGGAGTGTGGAAAAGGGCCTGGGGAAAACAAAATTTGACTAGATTTCTACTGGGAACATTGAACATACTGGCTTTCTATTTATAGGAGTCCAATAGTCTGTGACAAGGAATCTTTGTGTGTGTGTGTGTTTGTGTGTGTGTGTGTGTGTGTGTGTGTGTGTGCGTGTGCACATCTATACTCAACTGGTCACCCAATCTAAGAGGGAAAAAGGAACATGCCCATGTCCTTTGAGTTGTCTACATGAATCTGTAGCTGTTTTGTTGTGATGCCCCAGACACAAAGCATATCCTTGGGAGAATTGGTTGATGATGGTGCCTTATGTTCCCAGCTCTGCCTAGACCAGAATATTTCTGTTGGCTGAGATTACTCTCTTATCTTAAAGAGGCCTGGCTCACCAAGGGCATGAGAATATAAAAGTTAACTCCTTGAAGGAATGCCTAATTCATTTTATATGTATGGCATAGAGCTTAGAACCAGTCATAGATAAGATTCTGCTAAATATATTTGATGTTGAAGAGGATTTCTTATGACACTTAACTAATGAAAGGATTTATAACCACCTCAAAAAATAATTTGTGCAAACAGGGAACCGATGAAACCTCTAACATGATCAGACTATCATGGAGCTTGTAGCACATCAAACAAATCGTTTGATTGATTTTAAACCATTAGTGTAAGATTGTTGTTTGTTCATAACTACTACTTCACTTAATACTTTGGTTGATAAATTTATTCACTGAAAGTGGCAGCTTTTGATCAGTCTTTGCTATGTCAGTCACAAATTGGAACCAATGTGTCAAATACTCCCAGCAGAAATCTAGTTCAATTTTTTTTTCTTTTCCTGTCCCTATCCCATACTCTTCTCTACCACCACTGCACTATGGGCATTGTCTTCCCCTGTTAGAATGTCAGCTCACTAAGCTCAGGAAACATTTTATTTGGACCAAAACGGATAATGACAAATACTGGAAGGGCTGTGAGAAAACAAGTGCATTAATTCACTGTTGGCGGAGCTGTGAACTGTTACAGAAATTATGGAAAGTGATTTGTAATTCTTCTCAACAAGCTATTAAATTGTGCACAACCTTTTACCTTACAATATTGCTACCAGGTCTATACCTCCCAAAGAGTTCAAATAAAGAAAAGGATGCATATGTGTAAAAATATTTATAGCAACTCTTTTTTGTGGAGATAAAGAGTTGGAAACTGAGGGGATGCCCATCAATTGGGGATGGCTGAACGAGTTATGATATATGAATAGGAAGAAATACTATTATTTGCTAAGAAATAGTTAAAGAGATGATTTCAGACAATACTGGGAAGACTTGTATAAACTGATGCAAAATGAAGAGAACAGAAAAAAGAAGACCAATCTATATAATTACAACAATATGGTGAAGATAAACTTTGAAATTCTTTGAAACTATAATAATCACAATGACCAACTACAACTGTAAAGAATTTATGATAAAACACGCCATCCATATTCAGAGGGGGGAGATGATTGACTCAAAGTGCAGATGGAGGTATTCATGCAGACATACATATACATATATATTTACATATATTTTGGGGCATGGGCAATGCAGGAATTTGTTTGATAGGCTTAATTTTTTTCTTACTTTCCCAATGTAAGAAGGAGGAGGAGGAGGAGGAAGGAAGAAAATGAGAACCTGAAAGTCAAATAAAACTGAATTTTAAAATTCCAGAAAAGGAAGTAATATAATTGAATATTTACTTAAGGAGAAAAGATATAAGATGATAGCTATTGGTGATAATAGAATCAACTGAGATTTTATAAAAATGAGGGAGACTTGGGTGTATTTATAGGCAAAAGAAAAGGAAACAGTAGATAGGGAGATACTGAAGATATAGGGGATAATGGATGAGGAATGGTTGTGGGACAATCTGCTGGAGAAGACAGAAAGGGATAGAGTCAAAGATAAGAAATTTGGCCTTGTCAAGAAGAAGGATCACAACTTCATTAGAGATTAGTGTGAAGAAGACAGTAAGGGATTTTTTTCTGGGTGATAAGAGATGAGGAACAAGAGATAAGTGGGTATTCCAGATGAAGACCTCAATATTTTCACTGGAATATAATGCAAAATCCTCACCTGAGAATATTGGGGGAGGAGTCTTGTTTGAAGTTTGAGGGAAAATGAGGTTTGGAGCAGCCACTGTGCTGAGGTGGACAATCAATTAGAGAAGAATAGGAGGCCCTTACTATAGTGAAGGCTCAGTTGAAAATAAACATATATTTATAGTAAGCCCAGTCAGCTTTTGTGACTTCTTCCAGCTCAAGAGGGAAACCAGAAAGTAGATGCCAAAAATAAACTCAAGGTTAATGAAGGGGGCATTAACCATCTCAGGAAAATTATTGTTTCCTAAATTAAAGTTCATTAGAATATACACAGGTCCATGCCACACAATTCATGACTGTGAATCTCAAAATAAAAGGTTAACAAAATAACTACATTATTATCAAAGATTATTTTTATCTTTTCCAAAGGACCAAAATAGAGCCAGTAGAGCCATATTTTCCAAGAAATATCTATTGGGGAGACTGTAAATTACCAACAGTAGGTAATAGTGGCAGGTAAGACATTAGAGAAATTAATAGAGGATGAAATCGCAAAACATCTGGAGAAATATGAGGTGATAAAAACTAGCCAGCACAATTTCATAAAAAGTAAATCTTTCCAGACAAATGTGGGGAAATTTTCAAACCATAATGAAGAAAGTTCAACACATGAATCCCGAAGTATCGGTTTCCAAAAGTTGTTTGATGTTTGGTGCTTAATAAATATAATTGAATTGTTGGATTGAATTGCATTGTATTAAAATAAAATGAGCTTTGGACACTAAAGTTTAGCTTACAACCAAAAAGGGGGAGGGTGTAAATGGGGATTGAATGTATTAAAGGTCGCTCGATTAAATTTAACTTATGCTAATTTAATTGATTTGTGTGTATAGGTACAGCCTAACTGCATATATATTATGTCAGGATTAAAATTAGTTTTCCAGAAAATGGTCAGATAAGCATGAGGTCATGATAATGGATTTAGGTACAAGAAAGTGATTGCTTATATTAATGCACAGGAATCTATTTCAGGGTCAAGTTCGATTTTAAATTAACTATAGGGAAGGTATGTGGTAAATTTAGCATCACAGAAATACTAAATTAGACCTTTTTTATTAAGATAAACAAAATTGCTTTATGGGATTGTGTTTGGCTTTTTTTTAATTATAGAAAGGAAATTATAAAGTGTGTAAAACCAATCAGTCTCAAAGAGTTTGAATTACTTCACAACCAAATCATCTTTTTAAGCTTTTAAAGAGTTGGGGAAACAATTTTAAACTAAGAATAAATAAATCACTGAAATGTTCTGTTCTTTGTTCTTGCATCTATAATATGAGATAGGTGACCTTTAAAGACCTTTCTAGTACCAACCTTCTAGGAGCGTATGGTTTTATTATATACTCTTCTCATACTTCCTCATTTGTCACAATTTTGATGATATATACTTTTTTTTAATGGATACAGGCAGAAAAAGAAAAAGAGAGCACTGTATGTCTTTGATTTCTTTAATAAAAGGAACTTCTATACGGGGAAATTCCCTCCACCTATGTATATCAGCAACTGTTCAGCAAATTATAATATTAGAAAGTTGCCTGGAATATTAAGTTTAGAGTCTTATCTTGGGTCACACAAATAGTGCATTTCATAGGAGGAATTTGAGCCCAATTTTTTTTTTTTTTTACTCCATGGCCAGCTTTTTATTCACTATGCCAAGCTGCTTCTCATTTTACACATAGTACTGTTGTTTTTGAGTCGATTCAGTCATGTCCAACTCTTCATTTGGGGTTTTCTTGGCAAAGATGCTAGAGCAGTTTGCCATTTCCTTCTGTAACTCATTTCACAGATGAGGAACTGAGGCAAAAAGGGTTGTGAGTTTCCTGGGTATCACACAGCTACTGTCTGAGGCTGGATTTAACTCAAGAAGATGAGTTTTCCTAACTCCAGGACCCATGCTCTATGAAATCTGTGGGCCCTATAATTTTCTCTCCAATTTACCACATGCCTAAGAATGGTCAAATTGAAATTATTCTTCACAAATAGCTTTGAAAGGGCATAGTTGTATTTGTTTTGTTTTCTGATGTGTTGTTTGTTGTTATTATTTAATGAAAGCAATAACAGTTCATGTCTTTTACTTCCTCAAGTAGGTTTGAATCTTGGGTGCCATTCATGAAAGTTTTGTGACTCTTTTTGAGATAAAAAGAAAATTATTTCTCAAAGAAGGTAAAATTTTGAAATAAGGTACAATTGCAGCAATATGAAAGGGACCTCAGACATTTTGCTCCAGAAAAATAATAGTAAAGTGAGGGAATTTACACATTGTTCTCCTTTATACTTGAAGATGATTTTGCTAACAGCACATCTTAAATTCAAAGTTGCCTTCAATAAGTCCAACATTGCCTTAGGATATGTCTCAGAATCATATAATAGAACCTTCTTCATAATAGTGAGTGCTTTGCAAAATCTGAGAGTTTACTACTTCATTTCTATGATTTAAGACTTTCATATACTATTAGGGGCATTTATAGTATATTAGAGGCTCACTATTGCATTCTCTAGTTTCTTATTGCTTTAGAAGGTTATTTTTCCAAAATGCACTTAGCATAAATTGATGGGCTTCATCTTGTCCACATTAAGTTTTTGATTTATCATCTAAAATGAACAGATATCCAAGTCAATGGCAGAGAACAAAACTTGACTTGACTTGTGCCTACGTGTTCAGTAGGAGAAGATTTCTGATAGTACAGTATCTGTTATGGAAACCAATTGGTCCCAGTCCAAAAAAAGCTGTGAGGGGTAGTAGAAAGAGGTCTGGAGTGAAGTGACTCTGAAATTTACTAGTTATGTGACCCTGGGCAATTCACTTGACCTCTGAACCTCAGTGCTGTTAGTCATAAAAAGGGAATGATAAACTTGCAATATCTCCTTTACAGCATTGTTGTAAATAAAGTCTTTGGTAACCCTCAGAGTGCTCTATAAATATGATTTGTTATACATTCTTTTATCAGCTCCTGTTGAGCAGTCCAACATATGTAGACAGTGCCTTCTAATGGAAAAGATAGATAAGAAGGGCACAATACAACTTATGACCATATCTGAACAACAAATTTAACAACAAGGCAGGTTATTTTATATACTCTAGAAAATACAAAATAATATATGCATTTTTCTAATCCCAGATGTATCATTAAAATGTTAACTTCTTTTGCTTATGTTCAGACATAATTACCACTGATCATAAAAATATAAAATTATTCAGAACTGAAGCATGATCATGATGATTATACATTATGATCTCTCAAAAATATTCTTATGAAATCACTAGAATAGGTTTTATTAATCTAGTTATATTTTTCATTATGTGCTCATTCATTAATTGATAAAATATTTATTGAGAGACTTCTATGAACAAAACACTTTGTTATGTATTGTGGAAACCACCAAAATGAATATGGCACAATCCCTGCCCTCCACAAATAGGGAAACTGAGCCAACCACACAAATAATCATAATTCAAGTCCCCAATACACTCAGTGACTTAAGAGATATATAAGCAAAAAGCTCTGTGTGAGTCAGGAGCTAGAGATCACCTCCATTTGAGATTTCAAAGAAAGTTCCATAAAGTAGATAGAATTTGAGGCCTTGGATGCTGAAAAGATTCAGAGAGGTAAAAATGTGGAGAGGTCATTCTAGACTCAGGGAATAATGTGAGGCTTGGTGAGAGAGCGTAAGGCTATTTGAGGGCAAGAAAGTAGTCTTATTATGCTGGAATATAAGGAAAAGACTATCATAAAGGTGAAAGATAAGACTAAAGAGTCAGATTAAGGCCAGAGCATGAAAGGCCTTGAAGGTCAAGTTAAAAATTCATATTGATCATATCTTCTCTTTCACTCGAAAACAATTCATGGCTCCCTAGAGCATAATAAAGTCTAAACTCCTGACTCTGGTATTCAAGACTCTTCACAATCTGATTCTAAACTGACCTCTCAGCCTTATATCATATTCTAGAATCTAGCTAGTGCTATGACTAGCAAATTTTGTACCCAGAACAAGTAGTAAAAATAAGTAGCTTGGGGGGGGGGCAGCTAAGTAACACGGTGGATAGAGCACCGGTCCTGGATTCAGGAGGACCTGAGTTCAAATACAACTTCATGCATTTGAAACTTACCAGCTGTGTGACCCTGGGCAAGTCACTTAACCTTCATTGCCCTGGAAAAAAAAATAAGTAGCTAGACAAGTGGCTTGAAAGGCATCCTCATTTTGAGGTTAGAATGTAGCGTTTGGAGAGATACCAGGAGACTCACAAAGCTGCTGCTAGGTTTGTAAAGCCATTAGTGTAGGCCCATACCTGAAAGGAACTCAACTGGGATTTGAAAGCTAGGAGATGAAGTGGTCACCATCCGGTAGCTTCCTATTTTAATTAACTATTCTTGGTAATGAAATGCTAAGCTTGGTAAAAGCAGTTCTGCAAGATTGCAAGTGCCCTGGAACAAAGCCCTAATTGTCCCACCTTAGTTTGGTTCTCACCAACTTAAATTACTGTCTATTCCTTCATGTCATTGTGCCCTCTCCCATCTCCATTCCTATGCTCCCATTGTCTCCTATGCCTATAATATACTTTGTCGTGGCCTTCAGCCTCCATCAGTAAAAGCTCCTCCTTTCCTTCAAGACCCAAGTCAAGGGGCATACTCAGGAAAATCTCCACATCCTTTCTCCCTCCCTTAGCTGAAAGTAATCTCTCCCTCCTTAAATTTCTCAGAATTTTGCTTCCTTAATTTTAATACTACTCTCTTTTATATCATAGTTATTTCTGTATTTGTCCTTTTCCCTCATTAAGTTGTCATTTTCTTGAGAGCTGAGATTGTTTTACTTAACTTCATATTACCAATACCTAGCACAATACCATATATATATATATATATATATATACATATACACACACACATACATATACGTACCATATATACACATATACATACATGTATGGTATATTTATCTATGCATAGCACATGCATGTATATATGTATATGCATTTGTGTATGTATCAACACATGTGTATGTGTGTGTCTCAATACGTGTATGTATATATGTGTGTGTGTGTGTATATATATATATATATATTCATATATGGATCTATTAGGCACCTAATAACCATTTGTTGAAATGAACAGGATTTAATTTAGATTAGGGTCCAGAAGCATAATGTATCCAATGCTCTAAAAGGTATCCCCATGATAGCATAGATTCACTTCTTTTTTTTTTAATGTTTATTTTCATTTTTTTTTTGCAGGGCAATGGGGGTTAAGTGACTTGCCCAGGGTCACACAGCTATTAAGTGTCAAGTGTCTGAGATTGGATTTGAACTCAGGTCCTCCTGAATCCAGTACCAGTGCTTTATCCACTGCACCACCTAGCTGCCCCCATAGATTCACTTCTGATTCCCCACAACACTGATGAAGCTTGATATTGAGGGAAGAGCTCTGGGCTAGAAATTGACAGATTCTTATCCTAATTTTGGTTCTGACTCTAAATAGCTGTGTGGCTGTGTGACCTTTGGTAAGCGACTTAACTCCTGTCTCATTCTTCTCATCTAGGAAAAAAAAATCTTGATGATCTCTTACCAAAATTGTATGAGGTGTTTTTGAGTCATATCTACAGAGTTTTTAAAAATCCCCTTTAGGATTCCCAAAATTCAGATATCTGACATGGTATAGAGGCAGAGCAAGTAGTACAGAGCAAGGAGAGTTGCTTGCCATTTATATTATTTTTGCATAAAAATTTTATATATGCCCTTCTTATGCACCATGGTATTTAACTAGGACTGGGTATTTTGTGGTGCAGGTAACATACTCCATGATCCCAGGCTGCTTCCCACCTTCAATTCTCTGTTTCTCTTAGTTTCCAACACTCTCGATTTCTTTTTCTAGATCACTTCTCTTTGCCCAAAAAAATTATATCCACTGTATCTGAGGCAGAGTAATATAGGAAGAAGAGGACAGGCTCTAAAATCATAAGTCCTGGGTTCAAATTCTGATTCTAATGGTAGACAAATTAACCTCAGGCAAATCTATTAACCTTCCTGGGCTCACTTTCCTGAATTGTAAAATAAGGAAAGATTCATGAAATCTCCTATTACTGTCAAAAGATGTTTAAAGGGCTACGTCATTGTTTTATATGCCTTAGATAGTTATCTAGTTTGATATAACATTTATTAAACATTTATTATGTGCCACTTAAGCCCTAGGATACCAAATACAAGCAAGGAGAAAAAAATCCTCTGATTTTCAGGAATATATATTCTGATGAGAGGAGACAATTCATTAAAGGTGCTGGATGGGAATAGAGGATAACATACCCATTCAGACCACAGGGAAAAAAACAAAGTTTCATAGAAGTCTGACCTGGGAAAAAATAGTAGCAACAACAACAAAAACAATAATAATAGCATTTGTGGAAGATCTACTATATACCAGACCAAGTGCTTTACAAATGTTATCCATATGATCTTCACAACAAGGCTAGGAAGTTGGTGTTATTATTTTCCCCAATTTACAGCTGAGGAAGATCTAGACTTCAAGTGCTCCATTTACAAATATTATAGATTTTATCCCATTTGATCCTCATAGCAACTATAGGAGATAGGTATTATTTTATTCCCATTTTACTGTTGAGGAAACTGAGGCAGTCAGTGGTTAAGTGACTTACCCAGAGTCACACAGCTAGTAAGTGCCTAGGGCCAGATTTAAACATGTCCTTTTTTTTAAACTCCAGGCCCAGCACTCTATCCACTGAATCACCTAACTACCTCCAAACTCTCATGTAGAAGCAGATCCAAGTGTCCTGAAGGGGCAAAGACTGACACAGAATAGGACTAAGATAAGGAGACTAGTAGTAAATTTAGCTAAAACTAACCATTTCTGCCTCATTTGGGGCTACTATGTGGTGATCTGCCTTATCTCCTGGTATTGGCAAGATCTCATTGACTTCAAGGGGCTAATAGGAGAACTGACTTTAAGGCTATTTTATAACAAAGTCTTTAGGTGAATTATTTATGGTAACATTTCAAATGTTTATTTATGCCTCTTCTCCCTCACTTAAATCCTATTCACTACAAGTTATGACATATCACCTCCTGATGTTGGGCTCCTCTTCAAGAACAAAGGGCCAACAACAGCAGAAGACAAAGTGCTGGGGCAGGTAGGTGGCACAGTGCATAGAGCACTGGATTCAGGAGGACCTGAGTTTAAATGCAGCCTCAGACACTTGATACTTACTAGCTGTGTGACCCTGGGGGAGTCACTTCACTCTCATAGCCCCACCAAAAAATAAAAGAAGACAAAGCATTCTTGAGGATAGGAACCACCTTCTAACCATGTTTGTATCCACAGAAATGATTATCTTAATGCTTTACACAGAGTAGATAATACATATTTGTTAGTTTGATTTCATTTTCATCAGTAGCTAGGTATCTAGTCCCAATCTCTCCCTGAGCTCTAAGTCAGCAACTCCAACTGCTGAACATCTGAGTCTGGATGTCTCACTGACCTGAAATTCAAGATGAACAAATCTATTTTCCAAAATGAACACTCCATCTCCTGTATATTCCCCCATGCCAGGAATGCATGCCCTCCTCATCTTTTCATCCATGCCTCTCTGGAGCTTTGTCATCCTACAAAGATCAGCCTGGGAGCCACCTCCTACTTGGAGCCCTCTGGGTGGTAATGCTCTCTCCTTAACATTTTATATGATACTAACATAGGATGGTGAGCACGCACAGAGTGCCGTCCCTTTTTGGAAAGAGCTGGGGAGTCTGTTTCTAGAAAGACACAATATGTTGTAATGGAGTTGTCCCTTCAATTGATTAGCACCACCTCCACCACTCCAAGCAACAGAAAGAAAGTAAACTTTTCCACTACAGGGAATGTTTGGGTTCTTTCTTTATGGCCCTAGTGCCAGGGAGATAGGATGGCATATTGGACATAGGGCTGGACATGAAGCCAGGATTCCCTAGGTACAAGACCTACTGAAAAATACTGGTTGTGACCCTGGGCAAATAACTTAGCCTCTCAGTGTTCTAGGTCAAGCATTCTGAACCTGGGGGCTAAGAACCCCTTTTTTTTCCCTGAGATCTTTTTTAAAGAAGCATTCAGGGGAGTAGCTAGGTGGCACAGTGGATAAAGCACCAGTCCTGGACTCAGGAAGACCTGAGTTCAAATCCAACCTCTGACACTTGACACTTACTAGTTGTGTGACCTCAGACAAGTCACTTAATCCTCATTGCCGCACACAAAAAAAGAAGCATTCAGATAACTATATAATTGGTTTTCTTTGTAATCTTATGGATTTTAATTTTTTGGAGGCAATTGTGGTTAAGTGACTTGTCTGAGTCACAATCTAGTAAGTATCTGAAGTCAGATTTTAACTCAGGTCTGCCTGACTCTAAGGCCAGTGCTCTATTTAGTCCACCATCTAGCTGCCCCTAAAAGTATTCTGAGAAGGGTTCAACAGATAGCCAAAGAAGTCTATGACAGAAAATCGTTTAGGAACCTCTATTCTATGCAATTATCAACCACTATGAGTTACAGAGAATGTGCCAACCTACATTGGTAGATAATTTTTTTTCATTTTACAGTTCTCTGTATTAACACAATCACAAATCGAAACACTAGCCTTCTTTGTGGTGGCAGAGATACAATATGGCAAAGTAAACAGAAAGCTGGTCTTAGAGTCAAGAATACTTGGATTCAAGTTCTGTCTTTGACATGTATTAGCTACTTGACCATAAGCAAGTCACTTATCTTTTCAGTGCTCAAAAGAGAGGACTTTCCACACTAGAAGTTATCTTTACTGCAAAATTTACAGGAACCGCCCCCCCCCCAATTCCAATGCCTTGCACAAAGTTTTGTTGTTTAGTCATCTCAGTCATTTCCAACTCTTCAGGACCCCACTTGGGGTTTTCTTGGCAAAGATATTGAAGTGGTTTGCCATTTTCTTCTCTACTTTATTTTACAGATGAAGAAACTGAGGCAAACTGGGTTAAGTGATTTGCCCAGGGTCGCACAACTAGTAAATGTCTGAGGCTGGATTTGAACTCAGATCTCCCTGACTCCATGCCTAGCACTCTACCCCCTGCACCACCTAGCTGCCCCTTGGATGAGTTGAATTGAATCTTCTCCCTAAACCCCTTTCCCTTGCATAATTATTCAAAGCATCATTGGAGCATAGAATCAGAGATAGAAATGAGCCCAAAGGCTATCTTGTCTAATTCTCTATTTTATGAGGAAACTGAAGCCTAGCAAAGTTCAGTGATTTTCCCAGGTAGTAAAGCAGGTGGCAGAGCAAAAATTCAAACTCAGATCTCTGATTTCCAATCCATCACACTTCCCACTGCACCCCACTGTTGAATTGCTTCACTGAACCAAATTATAGCTGATGAAGTCTAGGGAGAAGCCTGAATTCTACTCGTTGGCAATTTTAAAGGAAGGTTGCAACATAAGTGCTAGACAGCATTTTTAAGAAGACAAATATAATTACAAATCAATCAGTAAGAAATCCCACTTCCAAAGGGCTAGAGAACAGTAGCAAAAGGCAAATTAGTGGGGCTCTCCAAAGCATTCAGAATGGTAGAGCAAAGATTTTATCAGTGGCAGAGGGGTACAACTAGATGATGACCTCTCAAAAACTTAGCCATAGAAACCCAGGATTGAGTGATGGAGATAAACATAGAGCATCAACCTATGCCAGGATATATGCATCAATTAATCAATATGCAGAAACCTCCCAAACTTGTTTTCACCTTCCTTATTTCTTTTATGTCTTTGTTCTCTCTCCCCTCTCTTCAACTCTCCCCATGACCCCAGTACTAAAGATTGCTTAGTTGTTTATGGTTGGATCTCAGACCTTGAGAGAACAGAGATTGTACTGCTATTTGGTACAGTGCCTGGCATATCACAGGCTTTCCAAAAAATACTAAATGATAATGGGCCTGCAAATGGTTTCTAATGCCTATATCATTATTGTTAACCACCTTATCAATTTGTTTGGTGATAGAAAAGGCTTATTGCCCCAGCACTGAGGATGCTAATAACTACTGCATTCCTGAAAATGGTCAATATGGTTTCAAACTCTCCTCCCCAGGTTTGCTTTGGCTGACTAGCCCAGGAATGTATAAATACTATATGCATTCCAATTCCCCTTGGTGCCTCCAGGCAATGACTAATAATAGTGCAGGGTTGGTGACATTGGTTTAAACTCTCTTATTGATTTGTTATTTTATTATCTTTGCCATTTCCTCTTTTCATTATGTTCATTTCAACAACCCATTAGAATGAGAAAGGCCGTACTTCAGTAAAGGATCCTTGCCAGAATATGTGAGACACTCAAGGCCAGTCTTTGAGGGCTAAAACAGTAACATGGTCCTTAAACAGTCATCAGTTATCAGAAGGTACCTATTTTAACCTTTAGTTCAAATGAAACCAAGCTAGGGTAATTGAGTAATGCAGATCAGAGAGCTAAGAAAAAAAAATAATAATAAAACCTCCTTTTCAAGGGCAATGCAGTCCATGCCATAAAAACATACAAGACCAAGAGACACTCTCAAAGGATTAAGTTAATATCAAAGGATATAAACAAACACTCAAAGGACACTTTCCAAAGAAGTATTGTGAACTTTAATAAGCTTAATAAACTTTAATAAAAGATTGTTCTAAATCACAAATAATAAAAAAATACAAATTAAAATTTGAGGTTTCATCCTCTATGCAGAAAGTTTCCTATGATGACAACAGATTTATTATCAATTTGTTTTTATCATAAAGTCATAAATATGGAGCTGGAAGGGATATCAGATGCCATTTTATCTAACTTTCTCATTTTACAGATAGAGATTCAGAAAGAGGTGGCTTGCCCAAAGTCATATAGTGTGAGGCAAGATTTGAACCCATGTTCCCCTGATTCCAAATCTAGCACTCTATCAATTACAATTCCTAAACTCTTTTTCCCCCTCTCTTTCTTTTTTACCCTTTATCACAAGAGACAGCATGCTAGGGTGTGGGCCAGGAAGTAGAGTTGTATTAAGAAATAAAGATGGGGCAGCTAGGTGGCGCAGTGGATAGAGCACCGGCCCTGGATTCAGGAGATCCTGAGTTCAAATTCGGCCTCAGACACTTAACACTTACTAGCTGTGTGACCCTGGGCAAGTCACTTAACCCCAATTGCCTCACTAAAAAAATAAATAAATAAATAAAAAGATTATGTAAATATATCACTAAAATTTTAAAAAGTTAAAAGCCAATTGTTATTATTGTGAATGTTTCCCTGATTATACAAACCTTTCTTATTCCTCTGAATGCCTAAAGCTGTTATTTGAAACTAATACCACCTGGCATTATTAGTTGTATCTTAATGTCTCTCTATCTATCATGCCTACAACCAGGTGGCAAACTTCTTGAGGACATCCACACCCTCTCCTAATTCTTTATTTCCCCTTTAGTATGTAGCAGTGTCTTGCTCACACTTCTGCAGCGATAATCCTTGTTCTCAGTGATATGGTTTTTCCCAACAGTAGGACAGAATACAATCCATTTTCACCTCATTCTTGTCCATGTCTCCCTTAAATCCTCCATAGAGTATTCCCACCTCCTATGTGCCCATTTCACTGAAGGCTTTGCTAAGGTTCTTTTTTATGTTTCACGAATATCATTCATTGTCCTTCCCTCACTCCTGCTACAAAGCTGAGTCATATATATTTTTGGGTCATAACAAGGTCTTGATGATGTTTATTGTAACACTTCTGCTTAAGTCTTCATTGATAATACACAGCATTCACACTACTCTCTACCATAAACACGATGTTCTAGCCATATTGGCCTATTTCCTACTGTACATATCTAAAACTTCATCTCCCACCTCTGTGTCCTCTACAAGGCTGTCTCTATTGCCTAAAATACTGTTCTTTCTCACATTTCCTTTTCACAATTTCTCCTTCTCTTCAAGGCTTGGCTCAAGAGATAATATCTAAACAAGATCTTTGCTTATCATTCCCACCCCCTCCCCTGCTATGTTACTTTGTACTTACTTTGTTGTCTTTGGATTTACTTGCTTGCATAGATACTTTTCATCAACAGTAGACTGCAAGTCCCTTGAGGACAAAAACTTTCATCTTTGTCTTTGTTTTCTAAGAGCCTAGCACAGGATATTTCATGTAGTAGGTGTTTAATAATTATTTATTGAACATAATTGAATTAAAATACAGTCATCTTGCATCTTGGCATTGTGTGTTTATCTTCACCTACAATCGTGACTATATTAAGATCTATATTTGACAGTGACCGAGCATCATTAGGGGAGTATTGGACTCAACAAGATGGATTTTTCCCCTTAGGATATGGGTTTTGACCATACAAAAATGCACTATTATTTCCCAAAAACAATCTAGCCCAGTCTCCTAATTTTATACAACTCTGGGCTCAGCTCATTGTCCATCTACAGCATCTGTCCACACTCTCTTTCCTGATGGACTGGCACAAAAGGCTATTTTTCCAACTATATGTCATACATAATCTGGGCACACTGCCTTGGCCATTGCAAGTGTTTAATAAATATTTGTTGATGGATCAATTGATCGAACAACTGCTTTGGGGACTGGGATTTGACTTTGAGAGCAGTGTCATTTGGGCCTGCTTTTTACAGAACTTTCAATCCAATCCAATTTGCATTAGAAAGCCTCCTTTGTACAGCACCCTTAGGGCAACTCTGCAAAGTCACTTTGAAAGTAAATGCCATCAAATATTAATAAGATAGGCCAAGGGGAAAAGGCTTGTAGTTTATCCCAGATGAAATGAGCAAGGTTGTTGTTGGGTTTTTTTTTTTCCTAAACCATGAATGCAAACAAGAATTAAACTCCATAACCCAGAGCAAGAGAGCAAAAGAAAAAGGTGATAAAGGTCATCAGAAGCAAACTGAGAAGAACAGGAAGACATCAATGAAGCAAATAGAGGTGCCTTGCTGAAGACAACGAAGGTCCCTTAAAGGAAGAGATTGAAGCTGTAATGTATAATTTCTAGTCTAATCTGAATTGAAAATGTTTTTTTGTTTTGTTTCTATAATCTGTATGATACCATCACATACATATAGATCACATGCAGCTCTCTACAATTTGGGTCTGGAAGATGACTGAGCATTTCCTCCAAAAAGTATTGGAAACAGAGCAGGAGGCAGATTGCCCTGGCTCTTTGCATGCAAAGTTAGAGTAATGGTGATTTGGAGCGGAAAGAAAACAGACTCTCAAGGTTACCTTTCGATTGGTTTAGGTTTTACAAGATGTTTTTGGAAACCTGCCAATAAATCATGGCCCTGTGCTTTATTCTAATACCAATTTAGATGTAAATATAGTCAATTTTTCAATATGTAGGATTTGTTTATCCAGTTTGTATATTATTCACCTCCCTCTTCCTTCCACTATGCCTTTTGAGGCTATGCTATTGATTATTAGCACCGGCCTTGTCATTACACAAAAGCAGAGTAAGAAGGGAACCACTTTCCAAGTATATCAGATATGATTCCCCAACCCACAATCTCAAAATGTGTCCTCTACATGTTTCTATAATATAACACTTTTTTAATGGCAAAGCTATTCACTCCATGGTTAGAATACAAATACCTCTTTTTGAGGTAAAATTCATTCATTCATTCATTCATTCATTCATTCATTCATTCATTCATTCATTCAGCCTTTATTAAGCATTTACTATGTACCAAGCCCAGTACAGGGCATCAAGGTGGTTCAATGGATAATAGCACTGGGCCTGGAGTCAAAAAGACTAGAGCACAAATCTGACCTCAGACAGTTACTAGCTGTGTGACCCTGGGAAAGTCACTTAACCCCTGCCTCCATAAAACTGGAGAAGGAAAGAGCAAACCGCTCAAGTATCCTTGCCAAGAAAATCTCACAGACAGTTGTTCCATGGGGTCTGGAAAAGTCAGACATGACTGAACAACATGTACCAGACATTACCATGTCCTAGAGATAAAAAGAGAAAAACAAAGCATTTCTCCTAATCACAGATCTCAAAATTGGAAGGAAACTAAGAGGCCATCACATCTAACCCATACCTCAACAAATAGTCCCACTAGTCATTCAATAAGCCAATAAACATTCATTAAATGAGCTGTTCTAGGAAAGGCACTATGCTAAGGTCTCGGAATACAAAGAAAGGCAAAAGATAATCCCTGCCCTCAAGGACTTTATGATCTGGAGGAGGGGGCAACATGTAAATAACCTTGACAAACGAGATGTATACAGGATAAATTGGAGGTAATCAAAGAAGAGAAGGCACTAAAATTAAGGGGATCTGGAAAGGTTTCTCATGTATGGTGAGATTTTAGCAGGGACTTAAAGGAAGCCAAGAGGCCAAGATGAAAAGGGAAAAAAATACCAAGCATAGGAGCCAATGAAAGGAGCATACAATCTAATGGACAACAAAGAAATTTTATACACAGACACACACACACATATGTGTGTGTGTATATATATATATATATATATATATATATATATATATACACACATATATATATATATATATATATATACACACACATATATATATATATATATATATATATATATATATATATATATACACATATACATATATATGGCAAATTGAGATAAACAACAGAAGGAAGATATCAGTATTAAGGGGGATCAGGAAAGGCTCCTTGCAGAAGGAGAGATTTTAGCTAGGACTTGAAGGATGCCAAGGAATTTACACAGTGAAGATGAGAAGAGAGTTCCAGACATGAGGGATAAGCAGGGAAAGTGCCTGAAATTAGGAGATAATCATCTTGTATAAAGAAAAGTGAGTAGGTCAATATCACTGTATTATAGATTACATGGAAGATGGAGGGAGGGGAGTAAGGTATGGCTGGAAAGGTAGAAGAGGGCCAGGTAATGAAGGCCTTTGGATGCCAAACAGGTGATTTTGTAGTTGGTCTTGGAAGTGATAGAAAGCCATTATAGTTCATTGAATGGGGGTGGGGTGAGATGATATCTGGACTTTAAGATCAGTTTGACAGCTGAGTGGAGGATGGACTGGAACAGAGAATGACTTGAAGCAAGGAGACCAATTCCAGGCATGAGATGATAAGTGCCTACAGCTGTACTGACAATATCATCAGCTTCATTTTGCAGATGATCAAACTGAGACCCAGAGGGGCTAAGAGACTTGCCCAAGGTCACACAATGAATTTTTTTTCTAGCAACGAATATTATCAGCAGAGTTCAAGTAGAGAAATCTGGGGCGGAATTTGGCTCAAGGTCCAGCATAGATCCTACTATAGCAAGCTGCCTTGAATAGGGATTCAGTCTGTGATCATGGAACAGAGTTTCTCTTTATGGAAAGTAGATCAAATAGAAATCAAACTCATAGCCTTATCTTCAATAGCACCATATTTTAACCTGGTGAGGTTCATGAGACAGAAATGGATCACAGAGTCTTCCTAAAGAAAGTGGACATAAATTTAAGCATTCAAGACCAACAATTGACCACCAATTCACCCTAAAGGCCATCTGACAATAAATTTATTTCAATAGTTAGATCTGTCCATTTATCAAATCAGAGGATTACAGAATATTTGAATTCACAGTGATCTCAGAAACCGCCTAATCCAACTCTTGCCCACCAAAATGCAATTGACTGCTTCTGGAAGTAGCCGGTAATGAGGTGTTTCTTTAAAACTTCCAAAGAGGGTAAAGCTACTACTGCCAAAAGAAACCCCCATCCATTCGTGGTGATCTCTAATTATTGGGTACCTTTTTCCTGATATCAAGCCTACATTTTCCTCTTTGAAACTTTGACCCTTTGTTGCTTCTTCAATACCCTAGGACCAACAAAACAAATCCAGTCCATCTTCTACATGGTAAACGATTAGTAGTAGTAGTAGTAGGCCTCCACCAGTCATGGACGACCATGGATCAGCCTCTTGAAGACCCACAGGACATAGTGTGGCTGTGCAGTCCAATACGGGAGCTGCAACTCCTGAGTGACTTATAACCGGTAACTGCCGCATCCCGTGTTGTATCTACCCCATGAGGAGTAGCTGGAGTGTCCTCTCCAGGGCCCTGGCCTGGACAGATCAATATGGAAAACAAGCTGTTGCCCATGCAGCAGGTATTCCCTCTCCACGACATTGGTGTATCCAAAGGAGAGGCAGAGTCAATACAGTTTGGCACCAGTGCTGCTGCAGGAGTTGCCAGAGGGATGTGATGTCTAATATCCAATGGCCTAAGGGACTCAACTCCTGATTTTTCATCAGGGTTGACTCCCAAAGCCTTTCCCATATATGGGTATAGCCGCAAGGCAGCAGAGGTTTAAAATCAGGGTTTCCTTCCCCTAGGCGGGTTGCCTGCCAAGGCCCCACCTGCCCGAAGCGACTAGTTTTTAAGGCACCAGTGACTCTCCTTAAAATGGTAAATGATTAAATACTCCCTTTCCTAAATCTTCTCTTCTCCAGATCAAACATCCACAGTTCATTTAACAGATCCTCACATCACACTGGCTCAAGGCACCAGGTGGGATGCTCACTTTTGGACACTCTCCAGCATAGCCATGTTCTTTTTAACATGTGGTACCTGAAACTGACCATAATACACCAGCCTGACCAAGATTGAGTTTGGCAAAAATATCACTTCCTTATTCCTGGAAGCCATGCATCTCACAATGTAATCCAAAATCACTTTAGTTTTTCAGCTCCCATATCACACTGTTTACTCATATTGAGCTTGTAGTCCACTAAAACCCCCAGATCTAAAATAAACTGGTGTCTAACAATATCTCACCCATACAATGCTTATAGAGTTGTTGGTTTTTTTTAATCCAGTTTCAATCAATACCTTATGTGTATGCTTATAGCCTATACACATGCTATATAAGCCTATATGTGCTCTCAGGATTCTTAATCTAACTCCCACTTCCAAGAATGAATCTCAGGGGCCACAGAGCTTGCCTTCATTTTCCCCACATTTTCCATTCCTGAGAGTAAAAGTCAAGGTGATTCTTTAATGCCATCAGCTATAGCCCCAACCCAACCCAACCCAAATATTTAGTTCCAAGATTATTGGTTTAGAATCATTTAATCAACTAGCCTTAAGCAGCAAGGGGTATTTACTAAGGTGGCTCAGCAAGTACAATCAGTATAAAATACTCCCCACAAAAGTCTGTGACATACTCTCCCACACATATACATAGAGTCTAGGGGAGAGTGGGCTCAAGTTGAGAAATTTATCAAAGGAGTAACTAGCTGCTGGAAGTTTTATTTTTTCCTCATTCATGGGGTGTTCAAGAAGTTCACCTTAAGCATGGTTAATATCCATCCATCTGTCCTTGGCTCCCAATGCATATGTTCTGGGGAAACTTCTAGGAAACCTCTGGCCAAAGGGGAGAGATGAAAGGGAATTGGCTTCTCCTTCTTCCACCAAGATAGTTTCTCCTTAGGAGTATGTTGGAAAGCAATAGTTGCTCAAATTTCTGGAAAAGAGGATACACTATAGCTTTGGTAAAGTGCTTCAGGGGATATCATGAGGAGAAAGAATTAAACTTGTTCACTTCAGTCCCTAAGGGCAGACCTAGGAGCAATGGGTATAACCAGTAGAGAAAACCTCTTCTCAATCTGCTTGATACTTTACCAAACATCCTTAAGGGGCATGACCAAATGTTCCCAGCCAAGCTAAATATGATTTTTGTGCAAGCCATTCCAATCAAAGGCCATTTAGCATTTGGTCCAAGATCTACTAGTGATTGATAAATTGAAATATGTTCTCACCTAGTTAAATACCAAAGTTAAAATGGGGTGGGGTGGTTTAATTCCACCTTTACTTCCTGGTGAAATTCAACCTTATTACATCCAGCCTAATGTCCTAGCCAGTCAAAGTCTTTGTAGATCCTCTACTATGTTAATTAATCCTCCTAATTTGAGTCATGTCCTCAGGAAATGCTTATATTCCTAATGTAGAATCCTTCTCTCTGATGAGGCAAAAAATGTGGGTGATAGTGCTGGAATATTGTGATTCATTAGCCACAGGGCCCCTTCATTTAGATTCCAAACCTATTTATAATACTTATAATTAAATCTGAAAAGGTTTTCTTGCAAAAGTTGCAGATGAGCTACATTTGCTAGTACCAATTGGAATTTCAAGGGGACAATAATAGCCCCTGCTGTGTTCAGCATCTATTCAGCATCTATACTTGTTGGTTGGTCACTCCACACTCCACAGATTGCCCTGTCTCACAACACAGTATATTTTGTAAGAGCCATGATGTCAATAGAAATGCAGAATCACACAGAAGTTGAAGTGTCAAATGTTAAATCACCCTGAGATCAGCAAAAGTTTCTAGAAATTTACTCAAATGTGGGGACTTTACTCATGTAATATACAGTCCACTGCTGTCAAATTCAAATAGAAAAGGATGCCAGTGGCCCACATATTAACTTAGAAAATTGCAAATTAGCATTATTTGTGTTGCAATATTTTTCTATTTATTTTGTTAAACATTTCCCAATTATATTTTAATTTGGTTCCTTATTAGGGAGTTTTACAGGCTACTTGTGACCTGTGGGCCACAAGTTTGATGCCTCTGGTATACACCATTGTATGCTAGAGTCCTTCAGGATAATTTCTGCATCTAGAGTAGAGTTAAAATCAATTCTCCAATGCTCTTCAACAGAACTTCATGTAGGAGGAAGGAGGAGAACCCAACAGCTCACTTTTGTGTTTTTCTTTTAATTATGCTCTCCATCACATTCATACTCATCCTCAGCAAAAAGAAAAGCTGGAGCCCTGCAATGTGTCTTCAGGGAGCTCTCTTAGAACAACAAAAATGTATTGCAACATTTCTCTGTCTTCCAATTTCAGTTGTGTTGGGTGATATGCACTGTGTGTGTTCAGTCACTGCAGCAAGCTCTGAAATGTAAGCTCCCTGTCTTCTCATCTCAGCTCAGTAAGAAAGAAGTAGCATCTATCCCCTCCCCAGAGCCTGAAGCAACTCACAGGAGAGAAACATCTGTGAATTTGAAGGAAGGTATCCTTGAAGAAATCCTTCTTTGGTCTTGGAAATCTCAGTGACTCAGTCTATGAATATACAGTTGCTCAATGAATAAAACTTCCTAGAAGTTGTGGCTTTTCTTTTCTTTTCTTTTCTTTTTTTTTTTTTTTTGCAGGGCAAAAGGGTTAAGTGACTTGCCCAGAGTCACACAGCTAGTAAGTGTCAAATGTCTGAGGCTGGATATGAACTCAGGTCTTTTTTGAACTCAGGTCTGAATCCAGGGCAGATGCTTTATCCACTGTGCCACCTAGCTGCCCCTCCTTGTGGCTTTTTTGAGCCTGGTTCTCAGAGTACTGAATCTGAGAGCCATAAGTAGGACTAGACAACTTGGGCACCAAAATTTGACAGTACTTGTTCTACTTCAGCCTCATAGGAACAACTAGGTTTTGCAACTGGTTAGCAAGAATAATTAGTTAAAAAAAGGAAATCATCAGATGGTCTTCTTCCTCCATACAGCTATTACATCCTATGTGAACTCCACTCAGCCAGAGAAGTTGAGAAGCATTGATATGAGATGGTGACATTGAGAGGATCTCCATCCCTGGATCCTTATTTAAGGGTCTTTTCACACTATTTGTTCTGGGGAGCATTTTTTTTGTGAGGCAATTGGGGTTAAGTGACTTGCCCAGGGTCACACAGCTAGTAAGTGTTAAGTGTCTGAGGCCGGATTTGAACTCAGGTACTCCTGACTCCAGGGCCGGTGCTCTATCCACTGCGCCACCTAGCTGCCCTGGGAGCATTTTTTGTGTGAAGCTTTCCCTGGGTGCATAACTGGCTACTTCCAGCTCTGCTGTGAAGTCAACCATTTTCACAGTCAATTGGCTCAGTGTGACCTTGTTTAGGAGTCACGAGGTGGAATGGCCTAATGGAGAATCTTCTCCAAAGCAATGGGGCATACTTGTGGTACACTTCTACTCCATTTGCCTTTCAAACAATTACTCCAACTGTTCGTTTCCTGAGGAAACTACAGCTAGTAAACAACAGCTTTTCCCACAGAGTAGCCTTCTACAAGGGAAAAGAGCAAAAGCATCCATTTAATTTAACAAGTATTTATTGAAGTGTGCCAAAAATGCAACTACAACTGGAACCCATTAACATGAAAAAATTCTAAATGTATAGGAATCAGTCCAAGCTCAGAGAAGGTGAAAAGAGGGCAATAAATAGGCACCTGGGAGGAACAGGTGATAGAGTACTGGGTCCGAAGTCAGGAAAATGAGTTCAAACCCACCCTCGGACACTTTCTAGTTGTGTGACCCTAAGCAATTCACTTAATGTCCTTTTGCCTCAGTTTCCTCATCTGTAAAATGTGATGATAAGAATAGCACCTACTTTCCAGGATTGCTGTGAAAATAAATAAATAAGCATTTATTAAGCATCTACTATAATCAAATTAGATAATATTTATAAAACACTTAATACAGTGCCTGGCATGTAAAAATAGCTTAACAATTGTGTATTTCCCCCCTTTCCTTCTTCTTTCCTTTCTTCAGTTACATTGTTGATGGACCACCTCCATGAAAGACTGTTTTCTTGAATTAGAAGACTTGATTTTCCATTCTTCAATGAATCTGACACTTACTAGCTATGTGAGCCTGGACAAATCACTTCACTTCTATCTCAGTTTTATCATCCATAAAATGGAAATAATAATAGAACCTACCTCATGGGGTTTTAGTGAGAATAAAATGAGATATGTGTGAAGTTCTTTTCAAATTTTTAACCACTATATAAATGCTAGCTATTTAAAAACAATTACTGACACATCATGCCTCTTCTATCTTATCCTTGTGAAGGTTGGGGGAGGCTTTTTTAGCCAGGTGCAAAACTTTACATTGTTCCCCATCAAATTTCATCTTATTAGAATGAGCTTAATGCTCTAACTTTTTAATATCATTTTGGGTCCAGATTCTATCATCCATTGTGCTAGTGTCCTCCAGCTTTGTATCATCTTCATATTTGATGAACATGACACAAGTCTTTAAGTCATTAACAACAAATGTTAAATAATGTAGAACAAAGGTATAAATGCATAGTATAGCAGAAAAGGTGTTCAACTTCATCATCAAACTTGGAGTCATGCAACTTGAGTTCAAATCCTAGTTCGAACTCTTATGATCTATTCCTTTAGTGAATTATCTTAGATTGTAAGTTTCTTGAGGACAGGAATATTTTTCCTTTTTCTTATTTCTCTTTCCAGCACTTAGTACAGTGTTTGGCATATATTAGGCATTTAATGTTTAATGAATTGGATTGGTTTGACCTTGGACAAATCACCTCTGTTTCCTTATTTGTAAAATGAGAGCATTAGACTAGATATCTTCTAAGGTGGTATCCAGATTGAGAACTACTTCTGAACTCTGACTCTATGCTCCCTGAGATAGTCTATCAGAGACCTCTGACCACAGTGACACAAAAACTTTAGTAGATACTCTTTGAGTCCAGCCATACAAACCAGTTCAGAATATATCTAATTGTTATCTATCTATATCTCACTCTCTTCTCTACAAGTCCAGAAGAAGATATTTTGTCAAAAATCTTTGGTAAAATTAAAATAAACAAAGATCCATAATATTCCTCTCATTTACTCATCAAGTAAACATTTCAAAAAAGGAGATGACTTTAGTTTGATATGACCTGCTCTTGATTTTGATTCCTTCCATATCTTGATGAAGCCATGTTGGCTCTTTGTAATCAACACTTCCCATTCTAGTTGATTGCTAACCATCTCTTTAATGATCCATTCTAGAATTTTCCCAGAAATCAAGTCGTGTTCATTGGTATGTAATTTGTAGAGTCCTTTCTGTTCCTTTTTTTGATAAATTCAGAGATTGGCTAACGAGGGGACAATCTTTTGAGTATGTTCTCTCTGAGTCCAATCCATATACTGTCATGGTGAGCCTTCTGGGTATATTGATGAAGGGGCCCTTCCCCCAACTCCAGACCATGTACAAATATTTTCTGGCTATTTCTTTTTAACTGACTGCATAGCAATTTTTTAAAAAAAATCTTTCAATCAGCTGCTAAACTGCAAGTGAGTGATCTAGCCTAGCTGAGCAAAGAAAAAACTGATTCATAAACCACGCCAGACATGTACTTGATGAAATCTACAAGAAGAGAGGAAAGGACTTCCAGGACTAGGAAGACCCTTGCTGCCCCACTCCCATAATCCCATGAGTGGGGATGGGAAATATTATGTAGCAAACACTTTAAGTTCCATTCCACTCATGCCAGGGATGAAGTAGATATCTAGAGGACAACCTCAGTTTTGCAGGATATTGTGCTTTGGGCCTTATTATACTCTCAGTAAATATTACTTTGTAAAAGCTAATTGACATTAATTGGTTAATTGATACTGAAGCGGTTAACTGGTCAATTGATATTGGAAGACAAGGGGAAGGGGATAAGCATTTATATAACACCTACTATGTGCAAGGCACTGTGCGAAGTGGATGTTTTGCGGTGTGTGTGTGTGTGTGTGTGTGTGTGTGTGTGTGTGTGTGTGTTTTGGGTATGAGCAACAGTATTAAAAAATTTCCTGATTCCTCAGAACCCTGAACAAAGTAGTTAACCATCTTCTAGGGTCCTAGCCTGCCAGTGCAAATGGGAGGTTGAGATAGAGAGTAGTGCTGGAGGGGTTAATGATGATTTTTTTTTAAAAAAAGACCTTTGTACCTCTCTGATTTGGGAGGTACCTCTCTAATTTTCCATGATCCTTTATCCATTTCAGAAAGTAGCTCAATAATCATGGCTGGCAGGTCCTCCAGTAACTGAAGATATAGTTCATCTGGGCCAAGTGACTTGAATTCATCAAGAGAAACTAAATGCATAATATTTCCCCACTTACCTTGGATAGCAAATCCCTATTGGTCATTTCTGGTCTATCATTTCCAGTGTGATAGTTATTCTCCTTGGCAGAAAAAAAAAAAAGGAAATAAAAATTGACAGCTCTACCTTATCTCTTTTGTCAATTTCCATAATTCCATCCACCACTAAGAAAAGACCCTGTACCTTCTTGGAGCCCCTTTTTTTTTCTCCTAATATAACTTTTAAAAATCCTTTCTTGTTATCCTAAGCTTTCCCAGCCTGAGCTCAGCTCCTCCTCAGCTTTACCATTCAATACTATCTCTACAAGACTCTGACATGCCATTATATTCATTCTCTCTTATCTGGCCTTGCTTCTATCTTCTGTACACTTCTTTCTTGTTTTAATCTAAGTTGATTTATAAGTTCCCTGTGAATTCAGACCATTCTTTTCAGATAAATCCAATTTTTCTTCTTCGTTGAAACTTTTTGTCATCAGTATTTCTTTCTTGAGTATCTACCATAACCCATAGACGGACAGCCCCTGTAGCACTTTAGTCCATAAGATCCTTCCTAGCTTTCCACTGAACCCTTTGAAATATGCTTTTTCACAAGATAGGGAACGTGTCAAATGTTGTATAAATTTACTCTTCTTCTCTATTGCAAACCCTGAGTCCCAGGTTTCCTTTTCTTTCTAGTGCAGAAGTGAGTTCCTCCCTGTTAATATCAGATCCAGAATAGAATTTCTCCTTTAATGGTTCCTCCACCTTTTAAAGGATAAGATTATTTCTAAGACAATTCCAGAAGTTATTTCTTCCTCTCCTCTTGGCACAGAAGCTGCTCTAGCAGATATCTGGATAATTGAATTCCCCCATCACTACTATATCATGCTTCTGTTCTAAATCTGTTTTCAATTTCTGGCCAGGTGGCCTGTAATATATACTAATAAGAAAATAACTTGTTTTCCCTTTTATTGACCTTTAACCAAATATTTCTTTCATGGTTCCTGCCTCTGCTTCCTAGATTTCCTCCCAAGAGTACACTTTTTTAGCATAAAATGGTAACCTCACCTGTTTTACATTTTTGTTTGTTGTTGTCATTTAAAATAAAGAATTCCCTTCTGAAAACCTAATCTGGTCATTGGTTTCATCTGACAAGCCTCAGTGGTATCCTTATAGCCAAATGTATCCCCATGTATTATGACTTCTTTTCCCTGCTGCTTATTCTATAAACTTTGGATGTTTGTGTATAAATATTTGAGGTCATGGGCTTTACTACTGCCTCTGTTCTTGGATTTTTTCCTCCTATGAACTTCTGGGTGTCTCAACTGCTATTATTACTTCTTTGTAGGTATTATCTATGGTGTCTAGCTTGGAATATATACATACAGAGGCATTTCCCTCCCCTATCTCTTTTCATTTAAATCTTTTTTGATTAGATTGGCAAGATACCAGCAAATATATTGTTGCAAGATTCTGTTAGTATACTCCAACTCTGGTGAGGACTCTCATAGCTTTATTTTAAACTATAGTCCAGATGTCAAAATACCATGCTCTATCACCACCTTTGGAGCCAGCTGTTCATTTTCCAATTTTTTCTCTTCTTCAACCCTTGATTTCAATGGAAGCAATGAGGAAAATCCAATTTGTGCCCATATGCTCTTCAGTTTTCCCCAAAAACTTTATAATTTACTGGTGATATATTTTAGATTCTTTCTAATGGCGATATTTTTGTCCAGATGAATCAGCAAAAGTGAATAGTTTTTATCCATTTTGATAAGCCAAGAGGGTCTCTGTTATGTCTTGTATACAGGCCTCAGAAAAATAATGGTCCTCTCTCTTGTTTCAATCATGCTGACAAATAGCTGCCTCAATATTCCTGAGGAAGGAATCACCAATGATTACTACTCTTCTACCTCTAACCTTGCTGTGAATGATCTCTCACCTGTTTCTGCTGCTCTACTCTATAGTTCTTGAGTGAATAAGTAGCTCCTCTCTGTTCAAAACATATCACTTTCTCTCTTTAAGAAGAAATGAAGGGGCAGCTAGGTGGTGCAGTGAATAGATCAGCAGCCCTGGAGTCAGGAGGACCTGAGTTCAAATCCGGCCTCAGACACTTAACACTTACTAGCTGTGACCCTGGGCAAGTCACTTAACCCCATTTGCTTCACTAAATAAAAAATTAAAATTAAAAAAAGAAGAAGAAATGAAAATATGTTAAGATCTAATTATATGACTTTAAAGGAGTTTGGTGATACACTGGACAGAATGCCATACTTAGAGTCAAGAAGGCATGAGTTCCAATCCTGCCTCAGGTAAATAATAACTATATGACCCTATGCAAATCATTTAACCCCTTTTCAGCTTCACTTTTCTTATCTATAAAATGGGAACAACAATGTCACCTACCTTGTGGGGGAGGGGGTTGATAATAAAATGAAATAATATTTGCAAAGTTCTCTGCAAATCCTAAGTCACTGAATAAATGCTAGTAGTAGTAGTAGTAGTGGCAGTGGTGGTAGTAGTCATTCATATCTGGCCTTTTTCTTCCCTTTCTATTCTAAGTTATTCTCTTCCACTCAACATCCTGACAAAATTTAAATCTCTTCTCCACCTCAGTTGCATTCCTCCCCCTCACTATTTAATGCTTTCTCCTGTTTTCTTTGGGAATGCTTTCATTCTCCTTAACAACATAGAGTATAGAATGGTATTCTTTGGGTCCCTTTGCCTTCTACCCAGAAAGAGATCAGCCTATATTTCAAAGTCATATAAGAATCACTAGCTCTGATAGACATACAAACATCACACAAGTTATATAGTCACTGCAAATTTTCTTCTATTCTCTGTACATTTTGAAATGTCTAGCCTTGATTTTTGTTTTTGTTTTTTAAAACTACTTGTGGATGTTTACACCTCAGTAAAAATTTTTCAGTAAATTTTGACCTCTTAATAATTTAACAAACCCACTCAATTTCCTTAGTCTTAACAACTTCACAGCCATACCATCTCCTTTTCAAACTTTCGCTATCCTTAACAAATTCAACCAACCCATCAATCAACTCAGCTTAATTTTCTCCTTCGTTGCCCCGCTTATCTTTTTCTTACTTGCTTTCTCTTGTTTTTCCTTCTACTTTTTCTTCTTTGGTCTTCTTTCTTAGGTTCTATTCCCCAGTCCTCCATGACCTTCCTTAATTGTCTTTAATCCTTTAAAGGGATAGGACTTGACTTTTGAATTCATTAGTTTAGGAAATTCCCAGGTGCTGAAACTCTTCCAGTGCAGGTGGGCACCATCTCTACAATTTATAGACATAGTTGCTGAGAGCACAGTGAATTTAAATGGATTCCTTAGGGTGATCCAGCCAGTTTGCACCAGAGAGAACACTTGAATCCAGGACTTTCTGGATTTGAGGCTATCTTTCCTATCCATTGTGCCACTCTGACTCTTAATCTGTGTTTTACTTTACAAACCTTAAAGCACTATATAAATGCTAGCAAAAGCAGTAGCAGTAGTAGTTAATTATCCTTGAGCCTACTCTTCTTTCAACCTAGAAGTAAAATCTGGATCAGTATCTATCCTAGAGATGATCTACCTTCAGATTTTCCTCAAATTCTTGCAAATTTCTCCAAATCTTTCCTTCACAAATTTAACCTTTAAATTCACTAATCCAAACCATTCAGAATCACCCAATTTCTTCTCTTTCTACCTCAAGTACTTCTCTCTGCCCTTGTTCATTTTCCCATGAAAGCAGGAGTAAATAAAAATACAATTTCTACCATTCTCTGGGTGTTTCTCCCAACCTCAGGCCTTGGTTGTCTATTTATATAGTCACCTAGCAAATCCATGACTTTATACCTCAGTCAATGGTGTGGACAGACCTATACTGTACTGTGTCAGCATAGTCTCTTAGGATGTCCTCAGAGTCACAGAATCACAGGATTTGAGAACAAACACAATAGCAAATGCTTTTAATGGTAAATACATTTTAGCAATATTATCTTATTTGATCCTCACAATACCATAAAGTAGGCATTTCAAAAATCAATAGCCATATTTTATACATGAGGCAACTGAGGCTCAGCAAGGTTAAAACTTGACCAAATTGATATAGTTAGGAAATAGGACAAAAATCAGTAATCTTTCACTTTCTCACTTATGTTTAATAGGATGACAAATTTAAGACCTGCTATAAATTGGGGAAGCTCTAAAAGTATGGAATTCAAAACTTTTCATTTTACATATCAAAATTAGACTGATGGCAGTTGGTACCAAGGGGATTCATTTCTGCAATGAAACAAAGGCTGCCAAGAAACAAAAACAAGATAAATTCACAAAAGAAATCATTTAAGATCCGTGTGGAATAAAAAATCATAATGAATTACAAATACATGGAGAGCTGGTTTGGGTTAGGTGACTGTATTTTTTAAAATAGCATCTATGCTGCCTATTGATGGCCATCATGTGAGTGTAGCAGTTATCCTCCAGTGTACAAAATACTGATTTGAATCCATTTGCAAACACATACATTATTACTGCCATCCCAGGACATTGCACTCTGAATGTGGGGGTGCTACCCTTTATTTCCATCAATTACTTGAGGAATTAAGATTGCCACTCTGTTAAGAATCATTTAAAGTTACAAAATCACAGCATGCATGAACAATTCATCAGCTTGCTGCAGAGAGCTGTTGAACTAATTGCTTTTGACATGGGTCAAATATCTTTGGGTATCTATTCTGCTTAAGCAAATTAGGATATTTGGAAAAGGCTGTTGAATAAAAGCTCCACAAAGATAACTTTTAAAAAGAAGAGAAAACCCTTGAGTTTTGCTATTTTTCTTATAATATGATTGGCATTGAGAATCCAAACGGACATGATAACTCTTCATGGTTGATAATGAACCTCAGGTGTTTCAATGGTTGTTTTGGATTTAGAGAGTCTATTTTCATTCAAATCAGGCTGTCTTTCTTGTGATGTGGGTCTGAGAAAGGACTTCAAAAGTGATATTTATGTTCTGGGTAACCTTTATCTTTACTTGATTTGAAGCCAATGGGCAATGACTTCTGGGTCAAGAATCAAATTTCTTTAACTCCAGACCTGACTACAAACCTTCCTCATAGTTCATGCTCCCCATCCATGATGATTTACTTAAATTGACATAGGTTAGAGATATGTGGAACAGTTTTGAAGACATCAGAAGCACAAGGCTTAGATTTAATTTCTGGTTTATAGCAACAGATACTTTGACAGATCTGTAATCTCACTGAGAAGGGTACTCCTGCTAACTGAAGCAAATCAGAAATTCATCCATGCCTTTCCATTCTATGCAATTCTTGTCTATATCTTCTCATAAAAAATTTGTTGTCAATTCAAAAGGACATGAATAAGAGGTTTAAATGATTTCAAATTCAAAATCTCAGTATTAAATTTCTGAAGTTGTCTAACTAGGTACACTGAGGTAGTTAGAATGCAATAGTTACAAGGTCAACAGCCAGGAGAAGGGGAGCTATGGAAAGAGCTAAAGGGACAGGGAAATATTAGGCTTTCAAGTAGGGTGACACTCAGTAATAGATTGGTCAGTCAGAGGCCTAAATACATAAACAATCATCTTTAGGATAAAATACAAACTATTTTCTTCCCCTCATAACCTGTCTTCAATTTATTTTTCCCTTTTTTCATATTATTTACTTTTACACATTCTATGAGGCAACCAACCTGGCTTTCACTATAGTAGATGATATTCAAAATCCTTTCTCCATATCTTTTTTTTTTTTGTGAGGCAATTGAGGTTAAGTGACTTGCCCAGGGTCACACGACTAGTAAGTGCTAAGTGTCTGAGGCTGGATTTGAACTCAGGTACTCCTGACTCCAGGGCCGGTGCTCTATCCACTGTGCCACCTAGCTGCCCCTCTCCATATCTTTTTAAAGGCTTATATACAGAAACAAGAAAATATCTCCTTCCTCCCACATGAAGTCTATCTTGATCCCCTTGCTAATGCCCCCTCCATGTCTTCCCCATTACTTCATATTGACTTCATATCTATGTTGTATTTACTTACCTGAAAGTTTGTTTTGCCCTAATAATAGAATGTAAACTCCTAGAGAGCAGGAATAGTTGCATTTTTTTCCTTTATTCTCTTAGTACCTAACTAAGTGCCTGGCACATAATAGGACTCTAATAAATGAGGAAAGAAGGAAGGAAGGAAGGAAGGAAGGAAGGAAGGAAGGAAGGAAGGAAGGAAGGAAGGAAGGAAGGAAGGAAGGAAGGAAGGAAGGAAGGAAGGAAGGAAGGAAGGAAGGAAAGGAGGGACAGAGGAGGGAGGGTAGGAAAGAAGGTAGGAAGAAAGGAAGGGCAAAGATTAAAGTAAGGAGTGAGTAAAAAGTAAACAGACTTGGGGTAGACATACATAGAATTAGGAATTCAGGAAGGTAATATGATGAAAGATCAAACTGATGAATGAAATTCTGGCGGAAGAATAAAGGAGCAAAAAGACCTATGTTTGGGTTCAAAATTGAACTGCACAAACACAGGATGAGAGAGACACAGTTTGGCAATCATATTTGTGAAAACAATTTAGGTGTTTGAGTTGTCAATGCTGAGACATAGCCAGAAGAGCTATTGTGTTCAATCTTAGGCTACATTATTAGATATATGGTGTCTACAACAAGGTAGGTGACAATTTTGCTCTCTATTGTACAATCATCAGGCCGTATCTGAAGAACTATGATCTAGGGAGAGAAAGTGAAAGAAATTTCAGGACTGACATCGAAACACTAGAATTTTGGCAATGGAGGACAACTAGGATGACAAAGAAATTAGAAACCATATAAGGATTACATATAAGTATTAAGTAAAGGAACTGTAGTTAAAGATGATTAACCTGGAGAAAAGATTTAGGAAGAAGCCAATAAATTTCTTCAAATATTGACAGGATTGTCATAAGAAAAAGGAATGAACTTTTTCCTGCATAAATCTAGAAAAAAGAAAAATTTACAGTCAGTGGAAGTCATAGGAAAGTAGATTTTAGCTCAATGTAAGCATGATCTTTCTAAAACTTAGAGCTATCTAAACATGTCTACTTCACCATAAGTATGTAAGGAGACTCCAGATTCATCAAGGATATTTAAAGAACAGATTTATATATCAATGTGAGAGTCAGAATAGATGATCTTTCAGGTCCCTTTAAACTCTGATGCTTTCTAGTTCTTTGATTCTATCAACAGGGAGAGAAATGGATAAAAGCAAGAAGAGACAAAGATTATGTTGGTATGTTTATATCTAATTCTCTAAGCTTCCTTATTCCATCCAAACCCCCCAAATTTATGTTTTTCCTGTTCTAAAGGACTTTCCAGTAAAAAGTTTGAGGAATACAAAAAAGAAAAACTTTGTGAATATACAGAAGATCAATACCATAGATAATAGCTACAAGGAAGAAAAATGACAGTTGACATTCAGTAGTCCACAGAAGACACAATCAAAGAAAGGCCCTGGTAGGAAAAACTCATGGGCTCAGATGTCTATAGACAAAACCCCAAAGTTTAGACTACAAGGAATATAAACTATAGATAATAATTCAAGTTGCAAATTTGAACTCATACATATCATTGAATTGAAATCCATTACCTAAAGTATGACTCTAAATAGGTATACCTTATTCAAAAGAAACAGCATAAGCAAAATGGGGGACAAGACACCATTTTATATTAAGAATATATAATCATGGGGGCAGCTAGGTGGCACAGTGAATAGAGCACCGGCCCTGAATTCAGGAGGACCTGAGTTCAAAACCAGTCTCAGACACTTAACACTTACTAGCTGTGTGACCCTGGGCAAGTCACTTAAACCTCATTACCCTGCAAAAAAAAATCAAACAAACAAACAAAAAAAAGAATGTATAATCATGTAAGGAAATCTAGTAATCCAATGGAGAAAAGATGGTAGAAATCATTTGGTTAGAAATAAATGGAAGGAAAAATAGAAGTTATTTTATCATTAAAGTATACTAAATTAGGAAATAGATGAAGGTCCAGAAATAGATCATGAACACAGCATAAAGGTATGAGGAATAAATGAGTCAATGAATGTAAGCATAAATGAAAGAAAATCATTTACTGTTTACAGTGTGCCAAACACTGTACCCAGCACTGAGAATGCACATAGGAAAGCAAAACAGTCCCTGCTCTCGTGGAGCTCACATTTTAATAAGGTGAAAACAATATAGGTAGAAGGTTTTAACTGTAAGATAAATATAAATGAACCCATGATCCTTAGGGTGTAGCAGCAAAGCAGATGGTGAAGCATTTTTTACCATCATTTCCACTGGTTTATAAACTAAGGTTATCAATTTTTTTTTCTGATTTTGAGTCATTAGGCTAAGGACATTAGTAGAGAAAACTTTCTTTTGGAGAGTTTCAGTAGCCAAAACTGCTAAGGATGCTGAGACTATAGTACCTGTAAAAAGCAATTGCCAAGGAGCAGCTAGGTGGTGAATTGGATAAAGCACCGGTCCTGGATTCAGGAGAACCTGAGTTCAAATCCGGCCTCAGACACTTGACACTTACTAGCTGTGTGACCTCAGAAAAGTCACTTAACCCCCATTGCCCTGCAAAACAAGGGAAAAAAGCAATTGCCAAGTTACATTTCCTGAAGGGTTGCTTCCCTGGATGATGGCTGGTGAGCGTGGGCTAGAATTAGTCTCCATAGGGAGAAGAGAGAGAGGCTTGGTCAATCATTAAGATTTAACATCGGAGCCAAGATGGCGGAGAAGAAGCAGCAAGCTGCCTGAGCTCTCCTTCTGTTCCCTCAAAAAGAACATTAAATCAAGCCTCTGGACGGATTCTGAAACTACAGAACCTGCAAAGAGACAGAGAGACACAGTCCTCCAACCAGAGATAATTTAGAAGACTTCAGGAAAAGATCGGTCTGACTTGGGCAAAAGGGAGGCCCAGCGCAGGGCAGCAACCCAGCGCCGAGGGAGTCGGGGCAAGTCAGCAGGAGCAGCGGGACACAGCCGAACAACTGAGGCCCCTGGAACCTGGTTCAAAAATCTGATGGCCAAGAAGGACAGTGGAAAAACCTACCTGCACCAGCCGAGAGGGCCATGAACGGGTCAGGTGGGATCAGACGCCGGGGTCCGGCGCTTGGCTGGCCCAGCACAATCAGACAGGAAGTTCAGGGTGGGGGATCTCCACACACCATAAAGGCCTCAGAGTAAAAACCTGGTCACACAGCACCTATACCCCTGCACAAGAAGCCCAAAACAGGGACCCTGGTGCCCCAAGAGCAGACCTCAACTTAAAGAATAAATAAATAAGCTGCAATAATGAGTAAGAAGCAAAAAAAGAGCCCTCTCCATTGAGAGCTTCTGTATCAATAGGGAAGAAACAAACACAAACTCAGATGAGGACAATAGCCTCAAATTGCCTACATCTGAAGCCTCACTAGGGAAGGTGAATTGGTCAAGAACAAAAAGCCTTCCTGGAAGAGCTCAAAAAGGATTTTAAAAATCAATTTCAAGAGGTAGAAGAAAAAATGGGGAGAGAAATGAAAGCAAAACAAGAAAACTATGAAAAAAGAATCAGCAACTTGGAAAAGGAAGCACATAATTTCACTGAAGAAAACAAAGCCTTAAAAAATTCATTTGGCCAAATGGAAAAAAAGGTGTATAATCTCACTGAAGAAAACAATACCTTAAAAAATTCACTTGGCCAAATGGAAAAAAAGGTGCATAATCTCACTGAAGAAAACAATGCCTTAAAAATTAAAGTGGGACAGTTGGAAGATAAGGAATCCATGAGACACCAGGAATCAGTCAAGCAGAATCAAAAAAATGAAAAAATAGAAGAAAATGTGAAATACCTCATTGGAAAGACAACTGATCTGGAAAACAGATCGAGGAGAGACAATTTGAGAATCATTGGACTGCCTGAAAGCCATGACCAGAAAAAGAATCTAGACACCATATTCCAGGAAATTATTAAGGAGAACTGCCCTGATATCATAGAATCAGAGGATAAAATCATCATTGAAAGAATCCACTGATCACCTCCTGAAAGAGACCCCAAAAGGAAAACTCCAAGGAATATTGTAGCCAAATTCCAGAATTATCAGGTGAAGGAGAAAATACTCCAAGCAGCCAGAAAGAAGCAATTTAAATATCATGGAGCCACAGTCAGGATTTCTTAGGACCTGGCAGCTTCAACATTAAAGGACCGCAAGGCTTGGAATATGATATTCCAGGAAGGCAAAGGAGCTTGGATTGCAGCCGAGAATCTATTACCCAGCAAAAATGTGCATTTTCTTTCAGGGGAAAAGATGGACATTTAATGACATTGGGGACTTTCAATCTTTCCTGGTGAAAAGACCAGAACTGAATAGAAAATTCGCTCTCAACATACAAGACTCAAGAGAAGTTTAAAAAAGTAAACAGAGGGGGGGGAAAAAAAGGTTACCCTATTAGGTTAAACTGTTTATATCCCTACACAGGAAGATAATACGCATAATTCTTAAGAACTGTAAATGTATTTGGGCAGAGAGAAGAACTTTATATAGAGGGTATAAATATAAATTGTTTTGATGTGATGATACAAAAGAATTAAGGGGTTAAAAAGGGAGTCTATGGGGAGGAGAGGAAAGGGGAGGTGGAATGGGATGAATTATATCATATGAAGAGGTGGAAAAAAAACCTATTACAATAGAGGGAAAGAAAGGAGGGGGGAACATTGTTTCAATCCTATTCTCATTAGATTTGACTCAAAGAGGGAATAACATATACGTTCATTGGGATAAACTTAACTCATTCTTTAGGGAAACAAAAGGGGAAGGGAAAGGGGGGGACTGATAGAAGGGAGGACAAAAGCAAGGGAGAAAAGGGTAAAGAAAAGAGAGGGGGTGATAAAAAGGGAGGGCAGATCGGGGGAGGCAGGGGTAAGAAGTAAAACGTCGGTGAGGAGGAATAGGGTGAAAGAAGGGGGGAAAAGTACAAAGGGGGTAAATAGAATGGAGGGGAATAGACAGTCAGTAATAATAACTGTGAATGTGAATGGGATGAACTCTGCTATAAAACGGAAGTGAATTGCAGAGTGGATTAAAAACCAGAACCCTACAATATGCTGTTTACAAGAAACACATTTGAAGCAGAGAGATACACACAGAGTAAAGGTAAAAGGCTGGAGCAGAATATATTATGCCTCAGCTAAAGTAAAAAAGGCAGGGGTAGCAATCCTTATCTCAGACAAAGTGCAGGCAAAAATAGATCTCATTAAAAGAGATAAGGAAGGAAATTACATCTTACTTAAAGGTACTATAGATAATGAAGTAATATCAATATTAAATATGTATGCGCCAAGTGGTATAGCATCCAAGTTCTTAGAGAAGAAGTTAAATGAGTTACAAGAGGAATTAGACAGTAATACTATACTAGTGGGGGATCTGAATCTCCCCCTCTCAGAATTAGATAAATCTAGCCAAAAAATAAATAAGAAAGAAGTGAAAGAGGTGAATAGATTACTAGAAAAGTTAGACATGATAGATGTCTGGAGAAAATTGAATGGGGATAGAAAGGAATATGCCTTGTTCTCAGCAGTACATGTCACATTTTCAAAAATTGACCATGTATTAGGGCACAAAAACATCATAGTCAAATGTAGAAAGGCAGAAATAGTAAATGCATCCTTCTCAGATCATGATGCAATAAAAATTACATGTAAGAAAGAGCCAGGGAAAAGTAGAATGAAAATCAATTGGAAACTAAATAATTTCATTCTAAAGAATGAATGGGCCAAACAAGAAATCATAGAAACAATCAATAACTTTATCCAAGAGAATGACAATAATGAGACAACATACCAAAATCTATGGGATACAGCCAAAGCAGTGCTTAGGGGAAAATTTATAGCTCTAAATGCTTACATGAATAAAAAAGAGAAAGAGGAGATTAATGAATTGGGCATGCAACTTAAAAAGCTAGAAAAAGAACAAATTAGAAATCCCCAATTAGACACTAAATTAGAGATCCTGAAAATTAAAGGAGAAATTAATAAGATTGAAAGCAAAAAAAACTATATAATTAATCAATAAAACTAAGAGCTGGTTTTATGAAAAAACCAATAAAAGAGATAAAATATTGGTTAATTTGATTAAAAAAAAAGAAAGAAGAAAACCAAATTACCAGTATCAAAAATGAAAAGGGTGATGTTACCACCAATGAAGTGGAAATTAAGTCAATAATTAGGAATTATTTTGCCCAACTGTATGCCAATAAATTTGACAATCTAAATGAAATGGATGAATATTTACAAAAATACAAACTGCCCAGGTTAACGGAAGAAGAAATAAAATCCTTAAATAAACCCATATTAGAAAAAGAAATTGAACAAGCCATTAATGAACTCCCTAAGAAAAAATCCCCAGGGCCAGATGGGTTTACGGGTGAATTTTACCAAACATTTAAAGAACAATTAATTCCAATATTATACAAATTATTTGGAAAAATTTCCACCAAATTCGTTTTATGACACAAATATGGTGGTGATACCAAAACCAGGCAAAGCAAAAACAGAGAAAGAAAATTATAGACCAATTTCCCTAATGAATATTGATGCTAAAATCTTAAATAAGATATTAGCAAGGAGATTACAGCAAGTGATCACCAGGATAATACACTATGACCAGGTGGGATTTATACCAGGAATGCAGGGCTGGTTCAACATTAGAAAAACTATTAACATAATCAACCATATCAATAAGAAAACCAACCAAAATCATATGATTATCTCAATAGATGCAGAAAAAGCTTTTGACAAAGCACAACAACCATTCCTAATAAAAACACTAGAGAGTTTAGGAATAGGTGGAGCTTTCCTTAGAATAATAAACAGTATCTACCTAAAGCCATCAGCAAGTATTATATGCAATGGAGATAAATTAGAGGCCTTCCCGATAAGATCAGGGGTGAAACAGGGATGTCCATTATCACCCCTATTATTTAATATTGTACTAGAAATGTTAGCTTTAGCAATCAGAGAAGAGAAAGGAATTAAAGGAATTAGAATAGGCAAGGAGGAAACAAAACTATCACTCTTTGCAGATGATATGATGGTATACTTAAAGAATCCTAGAGAATCAACTCAAGAATTACTTGAAACAATTAACAACTTTAGCAAAGTATCAGGATATAAAATAAATCCACAGAAATCATCAGCATTTCTATACATGACCAACAAAGTCCAGCAGCAAGAGATAGAAAGAGAAATTCCATTTAAAGTAACGGTAGATAATATAAAATACTTGGGAGTCTACTTGCCAAGACAAACCCAGGAACTCTATGAACACAACTACCAAACACTCTTCACACAAATCAAATCAGATCTAAATAATTGGAAAGATATCAATTGCTCATGGGATAGGCAGAGCTAATATAGTAAAAATGACAATACTGCCTAAATTAATTTACTTATTCAGTGCCATACCAATCAGACTACCTAAAAATTATTTTATACAGCTAGAAAAAATAATAACAAAATTCATCTGGAAAAACAAAAAATCAAGAATATCCAGGGAAATAATGAAAAAAAATTCACAGGAAGGTGGGTTAGTGGTAACAAACCTGTAGCTTTACTATAAAGCGGCAGTCATCAAAACTATCTGGTACTGGCTAAAAAATAGAATGGTAGATCAATGGAATAGGCTAGGCTCAGGAAATGCAGTAGTAAATGACACTAGTAATGTAGTGTTTGATAAACCCAAAGACTCCAGCTTCTGGGATAGAAACTCAGTATTTGACAAAAACTGCTGGGAAAACTGGAAGATAGTATGGCAGAAATTAGGCATAGACCAACATCTTACACCTTATACTAAAATAAGGTCAAAATGGATACATGATTTAGACATAAGAGGTGATACCATAGGTAAATTAGGAGAGAAAGAGATAATCTACCTATCAGATCTTTGGAAAGGAAAACAGTTTTTGACCAAACAAGAGATAGAGTATATTATAAAATGCAAAATGGATGATTTTGATTATATTAAATTAAAAAATTTCTGTACAAACAGAAGCAATGCATCCAAAATTAGAAGGGAGGCATTAAGCTAGGAAATATTTTTTGAGGCCAGTACTTCTGATAAAGGCCTCATCTCTAAAATATATAGGGAACTAAATCAAATTTATAAGAATCCAAGTCATTCCCCAATTGAGAAATGGTCAAAGGATATGCACAGGCAGTTTTCTGATGAAGAAACCAAAGCTATCTATTCCCATATGAAAAAATGCTCTAAATCTCTAATGATTAGAGAGATGCAAATTAAAACAACTCTGAGGTACCACCTGACACCTATCAGATTGACTAAAATGACAAAAAAAGAAGATAATAAATGTTGGAGAAGCTGTGGGAAAATTGGAACACTAATTCATTGTTGGTGGAGCTGTGAACTGATCCAACCATTCTGGAGAGCAATTTGGAATTATGCCCAAAGGGTGATAAAGCTGTGCATACCCTTTGACCCAGCAATTCCACTTTTAGGTCTTTTTCCCAAAGAAATCATGGAGGGGGGAAAGGGACCCACATGTACAAAAATATTTATAGCTGCTCTTTACGTGGTAGCAAGGCATTGGAAGTTGAGGGGGTGCCCATCAATTGGGGAATGGCTGGACAAGTTGTGGTATATGAATACAATGGAATACTATTGTGCTGTAAGAAAGGATGAGCAGGAGGAGTTCAGAGAAACCTGGAGGGTCTTGGGTGAGCTGATGATGAGTGAGATGAGCAGAACCAGAAGAACATTGTACACAGTATCATCAACATTGAGTGTTGACCTACTGTGATGGACTATATTCTTCTCACCAATGCAATGGTACAGAAGAGTTCCAGGGAACTCGTGATAGAAGAGGATCTCCAAATACAAGAAAAAAAAAAGAACTGTGGAGTATAGATGCTGATTGAAACATACTATTTCTTTTGTTTTGGGTGCTGTTGTTTTTTTTTTCTATTTTGAGGTTTTGCATTACTGCCCTGATTTTTTCTCTTGTAACAGGATTAATGCAGAAATAGGATTAATGTTATTATGGATATATATATGTGTTTGTATATATATATATATATGTATATGTATATAGATATATAGATATAACCTATATCAGATTACCTGCTGTCTAGGGGAGGGGGGAGGGAGGGAGAAAAATCTGAAATTGTAAAGCTTGTATAAACAAAAGTTGAGAACTATCTTTACATGTAATGGAAAAAATAAAATACCTTATATGTAAAAAAAAAAAAAGATTTAACATCTACTTTGTGCCAGACACTGCAGTAAGTACTGGGGATACAAAGAAAGGCAAAGAACTGAGAAGGCTGAGAAAGGCATCTTGCAGAAGGTGGGACTTTAGCTGAGACTTTAAGGAAGCCAGGAGGTAACAATGAGGTGGGAGACAATTCCAGGTATAGGTGTCTGCCAAGGAAAATGCTTAGAATTGTAAGATTGAGCATCTTGCATGGTGAATGACAGAGAGGGTAGAATGACTAGATCACAAAATATGTGGAGAGGAGTAAGATGTAAGAAGGTTGGAAAGGTAAGAAAAAGTCAGCTTACAGGGCTTTGAAAGCCTTTGATCCTGGAGATAATAGAGAGCCACTAGACTTTATTGAAGGGGATGGTAATATGGTCAGACCTCTCTTTTAGGAAGAAGAATTTGACAGCTCAGTGGAGGATGAATCGGAGTGAGGAAATAGTTGAATCAAGGAGATCAACCAACAGGCTTCTGCAATAATCCAAGCACAAACTGATAAGAACCTACACCTGGATGGAGGCAGTGTCAGAGGAGAAAAGGGAGACTATAAGAGAGATGTTGTGAATGTGAAAACAATGGGACTTGACTGCGGATGGGATATAGAGTGCTGTGATAAGAGTGTGGAGCAAAAGATGATCCTCACTTGTGAGCCTGAATGTTTGGGAGGACGGTGGTGCCCACAAAGGTTATAAAACAGGAAGAGGGGAGTGTTGAAGAAGAAAATAATGAGTTCCATTGTAGACTAGAGGTCAGGTAAGAGATCTGAGAGTTATCTTCATAGGAATGATCATTGAAGACATCAACGAGTGAAAAAGCATAGAAGGAGAAGAGTAAAAGTCATAAGAAAGAGCCTGTTAACATGCATGAATTCAAAGAATATTCACAAAAGGAGAAATCAAAGAAACAAAGAGATAGGTAGGAAAAGAACCAGGAGAGAGTAGTGTCATCAAATACTAGAGAAGAGAGATTATCAAGAAGAGTGTTATCAACAGTATCAAAGATTTCAGAGAAATCAGGAGAGATGACAACTGAGAAAAGGCCATTCAATTTAGCAATTAAGATATAACTAGTAACTTTGGACAGAGCAGTTTCACTTGAATGATGGGGTTAGAACATATACATTATATGTATTTAAATATATAGATATATACAAACACATGTTGGAACATACGTTCTAAGTATTATGGATACATCCCAGATCACAACATTCAGCATAAACAGTGGAGTCAAGCAAGGATGCGTGCTTGCTCCCACACTGTTTGGAATTTTCTTCTCCATGCTATTGCGTCATGCTTTTGGTTCATCAACTGATGGCATCTATCTGCATTCCCGGTTGGACGGAGGCCTGTTCAACGTTTCACGTCTGAGATCCCAAACCAGAGTGAGAGGTAGTACCCTTAGAGACCTGCTTTTCACCAATGATGCCACACTTTCCAGTCACTCAGAACATGAATTACAGACCTGGATGGATCACTTCTCCCAAGCTTGCACAGACTTTGGCCTAACCATTAATCTTTTTTTTTTTTTTTGGTGAGGCAATTGGGGTTAAGTGACTTGCCTAGGGTCACACAGCTAGTAAGTGTTAAGTGTCTGAGGCCGGATTTGAACTCAGGTCCTCCTGACTCCAGGGCTGGTGCTCTATCCACTGCACCACCTAGCTGCCCTAACCATTAATTTTAAAAAGACGGAAGTCATGTGTCGGAGTTCTATGTCGCCTCTATTGATACACATAGGTAGCTACCAGTAGGATGTCATAATCCAATTCTCATATCTTGGCTCTATTGTCAGTGACAATTTGTCACTTGATTCTGAGATCAATCAGAGGATTGGGAAAGCTACTTCAACCATGGTTAAGCTTGCCAAGCATGTCTGGGCAAACAGTAAACTGATAAGACGAACCAAATTTGCCATCTATAGAGCATACCTTAGTGTATGGCAGCGAAACATGGACTACATATACTAGACAAGAGAAGAAGCTTAACAGCTTCCACATGCACTGCCTTTGGTGCATCCTTGGCATGTCTTGGTCAGATAGGATCACCAACACAGAAGTGCTCCAATGCGCGCAACTTCCTAGCATCTACACACTACTGAAACAAAGATGGCTGCGCTGTGTGAGATTTAAAATTGGATATATGAGCATTAAACTCCCCCTTTTAACTTTTCCCTTATATGTGTGTGTGTGTGTGTGTGTGTGTGTGTGTGTGTGTGTATATATATATATATATCTCCCAGACCACTAAGAAAAAGAAGCCTCTGAGCTTTAATCAGTGAGGGATTAGTTTTCATTGCTTGGGAATTAATTAGACAACAAAAGGTGACACCAATTAGGGAAATAGGAAAGTGGAAATACAAATGAATAATCTTAGATCTAAGCTTCGTCTATATTCCTTTATAAAACTCATCGAATCCCAAACTGCCTGCCAGGTCCAAGAAGCAGCACCGAACACCAAACTCGTTTGCCACCACGGCTAAGCTGAAAAGCCAGAGAGAGAGAGACCTTCCATTCCTCCCTCAGTTTTAAGCTGGCATGCTAGAAGTTCATAGCGGACTCCTCCCCAAAAGGGAGGGCCTTCAAAAGCCGATTTAGTAGCATGCACTCAACTCTCAAATGATTCAGCTAAAACTTCCATTTTTTATCACAGCTGGCTCAGTCATGTGTACCGCATGCAAGATGGGCGCATTCCTAAAGACCTACTCTATGGCTAATTAGCCTCAGGCCAAAGACCTGCTGGCCACCCCCAGCTTCACTACAGAGATGTATGCAAGTGAGACTTGAGGGCTCTGGGAATAGACATCAGCAGCTGGGAGGAGATGGCCAAGGACCATGCCTGATGGAGTTCAGTACTCAGGAGTAGCTTGCGTGCAGCTGAGATGGGCCTTCAAACTTGAGAGGAAGAAAAATGAATGAGACACAGGAACCAACGGGCAACAGAGAGTGCAGTTTTCCGATGTCCTCATTGTGGCAGGAGCTGCGGCTCCCATATCAGACTGTACAGCCACACTGTGGCCTGTGGCTCTTCAAGGCACTGATCCATGGTTGTCTGTGACTGGTGGAAGCTTACTATGTGTATTTATTTATGTTTGTTTGATTGTAGGTGGAAAGCCAGACTACAAAGAGGTTAGAAGTGAATGAAAGGAAAGGAAGTGAAAGCATCTATTGCAGACAGCCTTCTGAAGGAGTTTAGCTGCAAAATGGAAGAGAAATGTGGAACAATAGCTAGCAGGGATGGATAGATCAAGTGAAAGTTTTTTAAAGATGGAGGAGACATGTAGGAAAAACTTCATTGTAATAACCTTTTATGACTTTGTAATATTATAACTTTTCATTGTTATAACCTTTATTATAAGGCTTGGACCTCACTCAATCCTTTTGTTTAGACTTCACCCAAAGTTTATGTTTTGACTTTGCCCAAACTTTATTGAATGTTTAGACTTGCCCGCTGATATACATCTCAAGCAACCCACTTGCTTTATTTGAAAACTGGTTATATGCAGCAACCATGTCCTTGTGTACTTTCTGAAACTGCCTGTGTGTATCCCACTCAACTGTTAGGTCCTTGTACCCCTGTTTGAACTCTATATCATATAAAACTTACAAATACTCAGGGGAACTGGCCACAACTTTCTTGGCTCTCCCCTCTGGTGAACAACTAAAACACTTCTTTCTGAAACTTTTTTATGTTCTGTGTTTGTCCTCAACTGACAGACATGGGCATGTTTGTAGGCATTAAGGAAGCAGTCAGAAGATAAAGAGTGATTTAAGGAAATGAAAGAGTGGGCATGATAGAGATGACAATCTGCTAAAAAAGACAGGATAGAATGGAATAATTTATCCATATAGAGAGATTTGCTTGGGCAAAGAGAAAGACAATCTCTTCATGTAAAACTTGGAGTGAAGTGATTTAAGTAATGTAGTCTGTTACTCCCAGGGCTTTAGGGCTTTTACCTTCCCATTCTTGGCAGTTGATGAGCAGATCATGTTTATGGTAGTAAAGATAGTGGTCCCCTTCTGCCCTCAGTGATGACTATGAGCACCAGGCTGGAAGCAAATCTGGTGGGCTATGAAACAATGATATCCACGGAGATTTTTGACTCAGTGTTCTTATCTATATCCATAAGGGTCAGAAGGGTGGATGAAGTAGTGGTGATGGTTTGATTAATATGACACATATAGTCTCCTGTTTCACACTAAGATTTTCTAACAGCTTTAATTAAGCTGGCTTGCCTGCCCCTATTAGAGGCAATTGGTCAGCAATTGGTGGGGAGGGTAGATAGATAGATAGATAGATAGATAGATAGATAGATAGATAGATAGATGGATGATAGAGATTGATAGAGAGATGATCATAGATGATAAATAACTGATATCTAGATGATAGATGATAGAGATATATGCATATGTATACATCTGTGCACACTTTCATATGCATCTGTTTTTGTATATACATACATATTTCTGGATCATATAGTCCACAATACATATATATGTGCATACATATCTATAGAGATAGAGATAGAGATAGATAGATAGATAGATAGATAGATAGATAGATAGATATACAAATACATCTGTGTATCCAAATATCTGTAGGAACTATCTCTGATAAAAGGAGGGAAACTAATCAATTCTTGGCTTTCCATAATGATAATTTCACCCTTCAAAAGTAGAGAAAATGGCAAGGGGGAAATCTATTCCAGATACGATTTATGTTTAACCTGGAAGAACTGGTTACTAGGTTCAAAATGATGGAGGCAGTAATCATTTCCTCCAAGAATTTGTGAAAGATAGGAAGAGGAAATTCAGGAATCATTTGAAAGGCAACCTAGATTTTGGGGAACAAAATTTCAAATGATGCAGAGGGAGGATAAGTAGTATTCTGTAGTCTATAATTCTGTAGGTGAAATCAGTCCAAGAGGCACAGGAAACTGTCTGGAATTAAATACTAAAGATAAAAAGGCAAAATATTCCAATGAAGAGAAAAAAAAGTTATCTGAAAATACCAATAAGGTATTAAGGTATAAGATATAAAGTGTCCTTACTGACCACATTGGATGGTTGTTTTTTTAATGTGTAAAGAAGATACAAGCAAGGGCAAGTAATAGAGGATAGATGCATTGACTTGGTAGGTTCTTTAAGAAAGGTGTTAATATTCTGGATGAGTTGAGATTGGTAATGAATGCTAAGAATAACCCAAAATGTATTTTTAGCTTTAATGAGGGAGAAAGGAAAATGGAAAAAGTAGGACCATCTCTGGGGAAGATGGAATGATAATAACTGTCATCAGAGACAAGGTGGAACTGCTTATTTGTTATTTTTCTTCTATTTCCTCTGCCAAGAAGAGCTGACTAAAAAGAAGAAAATAGCATCCAAGATAAGTAAATAAGAACAAAGCAAGTGAGTACCTAGCTACCCCTTGATGAATTTGCCAAAATAAACTACATCCTTTGGTATTGAAAGAACTGGTCGGGACAGCTAGGTGGCACGGTGGATAAAGCACCAGCCCTAGATTCAGGAGGACCTGAGGTAAAATTTGGCCTCAGACACTTGACACTTACTAGCTGTGTGACCCTGGGCAAGTCACTTAACCCTCATTGCCCCACAAAGAAAGAAAGAAGGAAGGAAGAAAGGAAGGAAGGAAGGAAGGAAGGAAGGAAGGAAGGAAGGAAGGAAGGAAGGAAGGAAGGAAGGAAGGAAGGAAGGGGGAGAGAGAGAGAGAGAGAGAGAGGGAGAGAGAGAGAGAGAGAGAGAGAGAGAGAGAGAGAGAGAGAGAGAGAGAGAGAGAGAGAGAGAGAGAGAACTGGTGGATTGATTGCTAAGCCACTGTCCATGATCTTTGAAACACTGTGGAGAGTAGGAGAGTTATGACAAGACAAGGAGAAAGGGATAGAATAGAATCCACACAATATAGACTGGTGATCTTGATCTCAGGTCCTTGGAAAATTATAAAATATATCATAAAAGAGATGGCTTGTGAATATACAGACGAGAACTAATAGAATGTAAGTTCCTTGAAGGCAGATACAGTTTAGTTTAATTTAATTTAATTTAGTTTAATTAGCTAGTGCATTTTTTGGTACAGAGTCAGTGTGTAATAAATGTGCACTGAATACATTTTTTAATATAGAGGAGGATGCAGTAATTACAGAAGCAGCAAGGCTTATTCATGAACAAGTCATGTCAGACAAGTTACACTTACATTCCTGAAAAGGTTACTAAACTGATATATCAGGAAGATGTTAAAGATGTATTTTACCTAAATTTTAGCAAAGCATTTTGAACTTTGTTGTGTCCTTAGGACATGTATCCAATACATAATAGAGAACCTCTAAAGAATTGTCAAAATCAATAACTACCAAATTTTAAGGATTTGTGTGGGCACAAATGATGCAGAAGGAAACTAAAAAGCATTTCCAACAATTATGAAGTCTTGAACAAGAAACTGAAGACCCAAAGGGCTCAGAATCTATTTTTCCCACTGAAATCTATTGAAAGGAAAGGAAGCAGGAGAAAAAAAACAATTTGGCAATTGAACAGAGCACTAAGAAATTAGTGTCTGAGAATGGAATTTGGATTTCTCAACAATGGCTTAAAATACAAGAATGACAGATTCTCCACCAGACACAGAGAATATCTTGCAAAGGATATTAAAAAACCCACACTTACAAATAACCTAAAAAGGGGAGGAAGGGAAAATACCCTATATATCCCAAACTATATACAACAGAGATTAACTACAGAGAAGGAAGAATAGCATTTGAAATACACAGAATTTCACAGGAGATGAAGTCCAAGAAAGGAGACAGTAATAAAATACACAGTCTCAAACATCTAAACATAAATCCCAAAAGTTTAGATAACAAACAAGGAACGAAATATATTAATTTAAGAAAATTTTATTTTATAAATATCACTAAAATTTTGTGGGATGAAACCAATGACTACACCATAGATGGAGATGAGTACACATTATATTCGCTACATATACTAAGGTGAGAAAACCCAAGAACCATATGGAAAAAGCATCCCAGAAAGTATTTTTTAAAGGTCAAAGAGACAAGAAAAGAAATGATTTTGTTATCGGAGTATACTGCAGACCTCATAGACAGAAAGAAGAAAAAGATAAGGAGTTTGGGAAATATATCACAAGCCACACATAGAAGCAAGGCATAGCAGTGAGAGGGGACTTCAATTATTAAAATATCTGTTGGAGCTTACTCAATGCCAGAAACAGCAGCTAATAAATTCGTGACTTGCCTTAGTGATAATTTCACCATGCAAAAGATGCCAACAAATGAAATTTTATTCTGAATCTGATTCTCTCTGACAAGGAATTGGTTTTGAAGGCATGAAGATAAGACTATTATTATTTGTCCTTCATTCCAGAGGAGGACCATGATGTCAGGAGGTGATGTCATGACTTGCAGTGAATTGGATTTAAGTGAGGGAAGACTGTGCAAAGTCACCAACCTCACTCTCTCCTCCAGAGCCATCCAGATCCAGTGGCAAGATATATATCAGGACAACTGGATGTTTAAGGCAATTAGGGGTAAGTGACTTTCCCAGGGTCACACAGCTAGTAAGTGTCTGAGGTGAGATTTGGACTCAGGTCCTCCCAACTTCAGAGCCAATGTTCTATCCACTGGATTACCTAGCTACCTCCAAAAAAGACAAGAACTCAGATAAAGTAATCACTCCCTACTAGAGTTTTTGATAGAGGAGACTAAATCCAAACATGGTTTGACATACTCCTCAGATTTTGGGAAAACAGATTACAAAAGATTCAGAGGAAATATAAGTAGGCTCCAAAGGAATAAAATGTTTCAGGGACTGTCAGTTCAGGCTAGATGGGAAATCCTCAAGAATAAAATTCTTAAGGCACAAAGGGAAACAATTCTAAAGACAAGGAAAAATGGGATTTGTTTGAAAGGAATGATCTGACTACACAGGGAACTCACTAACCATATTAGATTTTTAAAAGAAATATATGAAAGATGCAAGCAAAGCCAGGTAATGGAGGATAATTATAAAAATGTAGCGATGTAAAAACAATTGAAATTTCTTAGGTTACAGCTACTTTGATAAAAATAAATAAATAAATACTGTCAATTCCAAGCAACTTATGTTTGGATCAACCAAAGCCTTTGCTGACCCTTCTCACAACATTTAACTCTGATAAAACTAAAATGACAACTATTTATAATTTCCTTTCCAACTTGAGCATTGTACATAGACTCAACCTCTGAGCTGATGCTTCTAGTTGCTGCTGATACTTGGGGTGAAGTAATTCAAACCCTTTATGAAATGATTCAGGGGGTAGCTAGGTGGCGCGAGGGGCAGCTAGGTGGCTCAGTCTCAGCTAAAATCCCACCTTCTCCAGGAAGCCTTTATCTGATCTCCAATTCATTCTAGCATCATCCTCTGTTAATTATTTCAAATTTACCCACTACATAGCTTATTTATACATACATGTTTGCATGTTGTCTCCCCCTTGTGAGTTCAACCAGGACTTTTTTTTTCATCTTTCTTTGTATTCCCAGTGCTTAGCACAGTGCCTAGCACATAATGGGAACTTAATCAGTTTTTTTTTTCTGGTTAAACATTTTTATTTATATTTTTCTCTTCCAATCTCTATCCCTCCTTCCCTCCCTCCCCTCCCCCTTCCTGAGGCAGCAAATAATTCAATATGGGTTATCCATATATGATCATGCAAAACATCATCATATTTGTCATTTAATGAAAGAAGGTGAAAAATAACTTGCTTCAGTCTGTTCCATCAATATCAGTTCTTTTTGTTTTGACTAAAGAAAAAGCAGATCAATGATTTGGGCATACAACTAAAAAAACTAGAAAATGAACAAATTAAAAATCCCCAACTAAACACCAAATTGGAAATTCTGAAAATCAAAGGAGAGGAGAGATTATAAAATTGAAAGTAAGAAAACTATTGAATTAATAAATAAAACTAGAAGCTGGTTTTATGGAAAAAGCAATAAAATAGATAAACCATTGATTAATTTGATCAAAAAAGAAAAGAAAATCAAATCACTGGTATCAAAAATAAAAAGGGTAAAATCACCACCAATGAAGTGGAAATTAAGAAAATTAATAGGAATTATTTTGCCCAATTATATGCCTATAAATTTGACAATCTAATTGAAATGGATGAATATCTACAAAAATATAAATTACCCAGACTAGCAGAAGAAGAAATAAAATATTTAAATAACCCAATTTTAGAAAAAGAAATTGATCAAGTCATCAATGAACTTCCTAAGGAAAAAATCTCCAGGACCAGATGGACTCACAAGTGAATTCTACCAAACATTTCAAGAACAATTAATCTCACACTATATAAATTATTTGAAAAAATAAGTGGAGTCCTACTTAATCAATTTTTATTGACTAACCAACATAACGTCTCTGAGCTTTCGATTTTCCATCTAAAAATGTGTAATATGGTAACATTTGAACTGTCTACCTTACCATGTTACTGTTAGAAAATTACTATATAAACTCTCAGCTGTCATAAACTAAGCTATAAACTAAGATTTATGAAATATGTTTGCAATCCAGTGATCCTGATCATATTCTAGAAGAAGAATCAGAAACTGAAAAATTCCATGCTCATTTTAGAGTTATGGGCCCCACTACCACCATCACCACTATGATGACCACCCCATGGAGGGTAAATATTTGAATAAATTCCAAATTTCCTTTAATTCTCAGTGAGTAGAAGAGCTTCTGCTCTCCAGTTCCTCCTCTCTAGGTTGCCATACTATTACATCAGTCTGATATAATCAGGATTCCTTGTAAAATTAGTAAAAGCTTTCACCATATAAGAGCAAACCCTACAACAAGACTAAGATCAAATGCTTTTTTTGTTGTTTTTTTGTTTGTTTTTTGTTTTTTAGTGAGGCAATTGGGGTTAAGTGACTTGCCCAGGGTCACACAGCTAGTGAGTGTTAAGTGTCTGGGGCCAGATTTGAACTCAGGTACTCCTGATTCCAGGGCCAGTGCTCTATCCACTGCGCCAACTAGCTGCCCCTAGATCAAATGCTTTTAATAAGCTTTCAACTTTGCCTCAGAGGAGATCTATTCAGGGGCAGCTAGGTGGTGCAGTGGATACAGCACCAGCCCTGAAATCAGGAGGACCTGAGTTCAAAAATGACCTCAGACACTTGACACTAGCTGTGTGACCCTGGGCAAGTCACTTAACCCCAATTGCCTCATCAAAAACAAACAAACAAAAACACAGGAGATCTATTCCAGGTATACAGACATACCTCTAGGAATATTCTGTTTTATGCTGTTTTTAAGTGTCTAATGGGTGTTCAACAACAACTGTGAACTTATCAACTCAGCAAGGCTTTGGTGGTATCTATAAATGTATACATTTGTAGAAATAGCCTTTGAACTATTTGTATTATAAAAACCCAATTTTATAGTTTCTCCAAACCCAAGATGCACTCTTCCTCTCCATTTCAAAATCAATCACAAGTGAATATAATGATGCTACAAAAACACATTGTAGTAAGGCTACAACATCAATAGATATCCACTAAAACATAATGACATTTAAGACCTAAACAACACAGTTTGGGTTTTTTGAAAGCTAGCTGATATGTCATTTGTGGTTCATATTTAAGTCAAGTCGACAAGTATTTATTAAGCATTATTTGCCTATATGCCATGAGAGCCCCAGGATATACTATATTTATGTCATAATGATATCTAACCTTCACTGCCGTAATAAAGAAGTAATTCCATTGTGTCTGTGACAATTCAAAGTCCACAATCATCCCTTAGAAATTTGCCATTTCAAAGACTCCTAACTAATGATTGTAATCTCCATCCATAAGCAAAATGGATGGGATTTCTCCCTTCAGGCAATGGTTATGCTCTTGGAAAGTTCTATATAAGCTGCATTTTTGTAAATCAAGTAATTGTGAAGTAGCTAGAGAGCTGGCTAATGGAAGGAAAAGTTTGATGAATCCTTCTCTAAAAAGTGAATAGACATGCCCTAATTGATCTTTTATGTAAGTATGGATTTTTATATATCTTCAAATCTATACCTTCCTACTGTGAAGGTGACTCCTGGATGAGTATAATGTGGCAATTAGAACAGGCACCCACTCTTCTCTAAGCTAAACATTACAAGTTTCTTCAACTAATGCCTCATATGGCATGATCTCAAGGCAATTCACCATCTTGATTGCTTTTCTCTGGGATTTTTCCAGTTTGTGGATGTCTTTCCTAAAATGTAGCAACCAAAACTGAACGCAGATCACAGATGTGATCTGACCAAATTAGAGGACATCTGAATTAATGCCATTCTAGTTCTGGATACTATTTCCCTTTTAATGTAGTCTAAGGTCACAGTAGCTTTTTTGCCTGTCACCACAATGTTGACTAATATTGAAATTGAAGTCCACCAAAACACCAAGTTCATTTCATATAGAGTGATAATTGGCCATATTTCCACATCTTATACTTGTGAGGTTTATCTCTAAGCCCAATCATAAAATGTTATGTGTATCCCTATTAAATTTCATCATCTTAAAATCATCCCAGGGTTCTAGGCTGTTGAAATTTTATATTAGCCTAATTTTGTTAACCAGTGTACTAACCCCAATTCCTAGTTTAATATCATCTGGAAATTTGATAAACATGTCATTTATTTCTCAATAAAATGTTAAAAATAGTACAGGTCAAAAAGAGGCCCCTAGGGCAATACCCTAGAGACCACACTCTAAATAGACTAACAGTTCTTTAGGTCCAGTTATTCAAACAGTCCCAAAACTACTTATCTTCTCTACATCTTTTCCACAATAAGAACATGAGAAATATTTTGTCAAATGCTTTGCTAAAATCCTTGTAGTTCTACTATGGCAATTCCTTGATTAACCAATCTAGTAAGCCTATCAAAAGGAAAAGGAAAGTAGACTAGTATAGATAATCTATTTCAAAATAAATTGTGTTGGATTTTCATGATTCCTGTGTCCTTTTCTATATGTTAACAAGATATTTGGAAATGTTTCCAAATTTTGCAGAGTCAAGTTCGAGATCATTGGCTTATAGTTTTCAGACTCCATGTTTTTCCATTTAAAAAAATCAGGACACTTGCCTTACCCTACCTCTGAATTATTTCTCCTCTTTTCCATGATCTTTGAATAATCATTCACAATGGCTAAGTAATCATATCAGTAAGTTCCTTCATGACTTTAGTTTGTTTGGACCTTTTGACTTAGATTTATTAAGAGTCCTAGATGCCTTCTTTCTATCCTTCTGTTGTCCTGGTTTTCATCTCCTTATGAACCTTCTTCACCTCTAGTCCAAAGATTATTTTCCATAACTAAGAAAACAGAAGTAAAATAAAGAGTTGAGTAGTTCTTCCTTCCCTCCATGATCAGTTATGATTTTTCCATCCACCATAGACAGGAGACTATTACCTTCCTTAATCCTTTCCTTTTCTCCAACATATATCTAATTGTGGTATCTGAAGTCCCTCATGAGTCCCCTAAATGCTAATCCAAATAGAGACATGGTATTAGTATTGATGGACAACCATGACTCATGAGTCCCTATTGATATAGTTCTTTTACCAAGAAACTATAGATCACATTAGTTTAAAGAAAAAGCATATTTCACAAGATCATAACTGATCATAGAGGGAAGGAAGAACTACTCAACACTTATTTTACTACTGTTTTCTTAGCCAGCCTCAGAGCTGAGGGGGATCTTGAAGGCCATTTAATCCAAATTCTAATTTTAAAATGAGACAACTGAAGTGGAGGGTATTAATTGACCTGCACAAGGTCACACACGTAGTATCAGACTTTGGGATTTGAACACATTGATTATAGAACTAGTGTTCTTGCTGTTGTGGCATGCATTTAATTAAGCAGTGAGGCAAAATAAATGCTAGGAAAGATTCTGCCTATACACACCAGGGTATGGGCATACTCTATCTCAGGTTACCACATCACCATTGGGAGAACAGATACAGAGAATTTTCTGGTCTGTGAACCACTGTGGCTGGCAGAGTAATAAAAATGGAAGGCAAAAGTATAGGGGAAATTTACAGCCAGGGAACCCACACAGCCTGAGCAACTCACACTCTCAACTCACACTTGCTATGTATGCTACAACCCTTCTCTGCTTCAGGCACCACTACTCCTTGCTTCTCTACAGAACCACAAATAGACCCCAGTGGTGTTAGGCTGAGTTGTTTTGGCTGCTGTACTTTTCTCTCTTCCCTGCAGCTCTCTGCTGTCATCTCAACTTATCTCCTCTTCACTGCTTTCTGTTCCTCTGTGCTGGGCATCTCTGCTGAGCTGCTGCAGCTCTGCTTTCATCTGCTCAGCTTCAGCTATTATTTGGAAAGGGCTTACAGACTCATTTACATCATAGCCCCAGGAACAATTTGACTCTTTTATGATTTCAGACCCCATTCAGTCACAAACCTCCCCCTAGGTAGGGAAGTTCCTCAGCATTTGTCTAAATTTTCAAGTGAATTCCCCTGATTCTTTGTAGACTGTCTAAACTCTTATTCTAAGTTCTTTTATAACACTGAGTCCTTCCTAATTATGCAGTGTTCTACTAATTTAAAAAAATGTGGAGGAGTTGGCTGGAGCTGGGGCACAGGGACTATGACTGAAAAGAGTTGGGTGGATTTAGTGAAGCTGATAACCTTTGCCTTATTTTTCATTAGTAACCAAATCACTATGAAACAGATTTCAAATTTATACCCAGCAAATTCATGAGTATGTAGGATGTCCCAAAAGGCTTAAAGGCTTAAAACTGCACATGGGGATACCATGTATATTCCCTATATGAAAATAACCCATCCTTGTATTTTTTTGGTCTTTAACATTTCTTACTGAATCATTCTGAGCTTTAATTAATACTCCTGACATTATACTTATAGGAAAATGCCATACATTTTCATTTATTCTCCATTACTTTTCCTTATTTTGACCTTCTGCATATATCTTTGTAAAATCTAAATATGGGAGCAGCTAGGTGGTGCAGTGGATAGAGCACTGGCCCTGGAGTCAGAAGGACCTGAGTTCAAACCCAGCCTCAGACACTTGACACTTACTAACTATGTGACCCTGGGCAAATCACTTAACCCCAGTTGTCTCACCAAAAAAAAAAAAAAATCTAAGTATGAGTCTTCAGAGAATCCATATTACAACATTGGTCTTTTAAGGAAACCTCTCCCTCCCCAAAACCATTTGTTCTCACATCAAAATTATTGTTTCTCTTTGTGTCTTAAGAATTTCCTATCCTGTGTTCATTTTCCAGGAAGATCTATAGTGTGGGGAATTCTGCCTATCCTTCCTTCACCATCATTGTCCAATTACAAATTTGTGGCCCCGGCTTTAGATTAAGGCAAGATTCAGTAATAATTATTGCTAACTTTTATAGAGTATTTATATAATTTATAATTTTCACACTACACACATCCCAAAAAAACCTGAGACAGGCACTTAAACTATTATTGTCTTCATTTTACTTTATCTTCATTTCATAAGCTTTCAGAGAAGTTGTGACTTGCCCAAGATCACATTAGGAAGTTTTAGAATAAGATCAGGTCTTCAGACTCTTAATCCTGTACTTTTTCTACTATGTTCATTTCCCTCAGCATAAAATACCTTCAGATTGTTCATGACTATAATTGTCATCATTCAGCCTTCTCTTTTAAAGACTATTTCTAACATACTTCTTTTTGTCCTTGTCATAGAAGGGTATTATTAGCACTAGTTAGCTGTTTGATCTGACTCTTAAAAATGCTTTTCTGTGATTTCCTGTCTAATAAATATCTAACTACATTTAGTTTTTACTGCAATTGATTGCAGATTCCTTCCTTTTTCACATCAAGTTTAGGAACTCTTTTCTCTTTTGACAAATTCAATTATACATTGTTCACCTTCAAGTTTTAACAGTACAGTCATGTCCATTCCCCTGGGCACTTTTGGTGCCAAGCATTAAGCTATCACATTTGAGAATTTCATTTAGAATCATTGCATCTTAGAGTTGGAAGGAGCCTCAGAGGTCATCTTTTCCAAGCTTTACCTGAACAAGAATCCTTTACTACAAAATCTCTGAGAAGTGGTCCTCCACCTTCCACTTGCAGATATACAATGATTGTCAAATCAATAAGCATTTATGCTTGTTATTATCCTCATGATGGGGAACTCACCACTTCCTAAAGTAAGTTTTTACACCTTTTTTCTATTCTAATTGTTAGGAAACCTTTCTTGGCATCAAAGCCTAAATCTACTTCTATGCCATTCCCATACATTGTTCCCAGTTCTGCCCTCTATGTAATAGAACAAATCTGATTCCTATTAAATATTATATACCTTGAAACAATTAAAGACAACTACCTTATCTTATTCAGGTTAAATATCTCCAGTTTCTTCAATTAAGCCTCATATGCTTTGGTCTGTAATCTGCTTATCATCCTGGTCATTTTTACCTGAATAAGCCTCAATTTGTCAATGTCCTTATTCAATTAGAGAGATCAGAATTGAACACAATGTTCTAGATGTGGTCTGACCCAGGTAGAGTAAGAATAATAATCTAGGTCCAAGTAAAATGTCCCAAATAACCTGGAATTATTTGAATAATTCTGGCAGCTGTCTTTATTTCTAGATTACTTGGGTCTCTAAAATTCAACCAATTAAGATTTTCATAATAAAAATAGTATTTGCCATAAGCTATGTAGGCAATAAAAGTCAACCCTCTTCAAAGAGGACAGGACTATTAATCCAATGACTATAGAGATGAGGCTAGCATTTCTAACAGATGACCCTACATGACTTTAGAACATGTATACTATCATCTCAGTCAGTGGTAGTAATTTATCTTTATTCCCAAAGGAAAAAGACACATATTTCACTCATATATTGCTATGTATGAGTTATGTAGCATGACTTCTCTTAAGAGCACCTCCCAACACTACCACTACCATCCTGGAAGTGTTTTGTAACTTTGCAAAGTGCAGTGCACAATATGACTCCCAAGACACACACAGCAATCAGGATAATGCTCTTTCCATGCTCAGGACATTGGAGAGCAACTGCTCGCAAACCTATTTCATTCCTTTGCAACCAGCTAAGACATTCTGACTCTGGATGGATCTTTAACAGGGCATTTTTATATGAAAGCTGTTGGAAGGAAATGTCAGCCAAACAAGATGACTAACAAATTGACCCTGTATCTGTTTCGACCAAAATGCTAAGAATCTCTTCCTTCAGCTTTAGAATTCAATTTCAATGTAATATTAAACTATTTAAGATAGCACTGCATAATTCAAAAGAAAAGTATGGATACACTGTAGCAGTGAAATTGTATAATGCTATGGCTTAATGTAATAGAAGTCAGTATCATCTGGATCTTTCCAATCATAATTTCAGCAGCTAAAGCACCAGGGACTCCATCAGTATAGACACTATATTTTCACTCAATTACATTATGCATTAAAAAGTAGTGGTTTACAGCATCTATTAGACTTGTTATTACCCTTGTGCCATACTCAATTGACCAGAAGAAGGGAAAAAACCTCTCTCCTGAGGGAGAAGAGAATGAAAAAGCAAATTCAGTGGAATGCATAATAGGTACTCCCTGGGAGAATGCCTTAAGGTTTCAGTTCATTTCTTCCCAAGATGAGTATTCCTATTCAATGTATCAAAGTAAACAGCATGCCTCATTACCCATTTCTATTGTTCATACCACACACATATAGGTATAACACTGATTAATGGAAAGGAATTACCACATTCGATTACTTAAAATAAGTAACTCAGGAGGCTAGGGTTTGCTGGGCTCCCTGAATGAAAAGAAACACCAATAAAGCAAATGTAAGAAAATAATTGTTTAATAGTTCTATCTACCATGTTGAAGAATGGAGAAGTCTCCTTTCCCTCAAGCAGATGGGAAAAATGCATGGGCTTTGAAATAGATAACTACTCCAGAGATTACTATTAGAATGCCAAAGAAAAGGAGGTGAGAGTCACAGAACTTAATTTGACTTATATGTAACTTTGGCTGAGAATCTTAATCCTCCAAAAGAGCATCCATTAGCCTGGGTCCTCTTTGTGTGGTACATGAATTGAGTAGTCTCTTTTTTTCTAATTCATTTTTATTTTATTTTGAGTTCCAAATTCTCTGCCTACCCCTAGTCCTTCTCCCACCCACTGAGAAGGCAATAAATACAAAACTTATTACAAATATGAAGTCATGCAAAACAAATTTCTGTATTAGCCAGGTTCAGGGGGAAAAGACAAGAAAAAGCAGAGGGGAAAAATCTTTCAATCTTCATTCTGTATCCATCAGTTCTCTATCTGATGATAGTATTTTTATCATGAGTCCTTTGGAATTGTGGTGGGTCATTGTCTTTATAGATTTGCTAAGTCTGTTACATTGTAAATTGTTCTTATGTTCTGCTCCTTTACTTTGCATCAATTCATATGTCATCCCATGTTTTTCCAAAACCATCCATTTCATCATTTCTTGCAAAACAATAATATTCTATCACATTCATAGAACATAATTTATTCATCCATTCCCCTATTCCTGGATGTCCCCATAGCTTCAATTTTTTGCCACCACAAAAAACTATTCTAAATAATTTTATACATATGGGTCTATGCTACTCTATATAAATATGTGATACAATATATATAATAAAATATATAAATATACATTTACACATATAAGATAAAGACATGCTTTAATTTTTACTGATTTTTTTCTTTTAAATTAAAACAAAAATTTTATCCAAGAGCTTCTAAATATAGACCTTGTTCTAAAGTTATATTTCTATGATTAAAATTATCTACTTGAAATTAGTCAAATGATTAAATTAATATCTCTGTATTTTGATATTCCATAGATAGTACCAAAATCTCATTATATCTATAAACAGAGAACAAGGATGCCTTCCTTCATATCAGAAGAAAACCAAATTGTGTAATTTTTTTTTCTTGACCTAAAGCACTTAATCTCTTATTTTTTTCTCTTTCATTATCATAAAGGTGATATAAAAATAATATTAAGAAAAAAATTGAAGCAGTCAACCAAATCATTTTCTATCATTTTGAAATATGGGATACATGTATTCTATGTAAATTGGAACAAAGCCTTGCTTTAAATACCTCTGATGGAAATATCATGATGTCAAAGCTACAAATATATGAAGGGAAATATATATATATATATATATATATATATATATATATATAATATGTATGTGTGTATGTATAGCGAGAGTATATATTGTGTATATACTATATATACACTGAACATATACACTGTATATATACCGAATATATATGTATGTGTATATAAACATACACATACACAAATATTTATATAAACACACACACACACACACACACACACACACACACTGAGCATTTTCCAAATAGATCACTTAATTTTACTGAAAACCCCGGCCCATTATATTCTGTAGGGTGATTAAAAAACAGAAAAATGTTTTTCATGATCTTTCATGGATATGTTTATTAAACAGTGGTAGAGAACCCAGTCCATCCCTTTTCCCCAAATTCTATCATGTTGCATGGAAAGGATATTGTACCTGAACATAAGGCTGACTACATGACCCAGAAGAAGGACATTTTCCAGGGAAGGACAAGTACAAAGCTAATAGTTGTGCAGAAACATCAAAACTCCAGGTTACAGAAGAAAAAAACTGAATGATGCCTTTTATTAATGTCCGAATAAGGTGTTAAGTCCGCAGAGTCTAAATTAAAGAATTACAGAGATTTAGGGTTAGAAGGAACCTCAGAGGAAATGTAATGTTACTTGTTGTTGAAAAGGAATACCTCTATGATATTCCTTAGAAGTATTAACCTGGTTTCTTCTTGAGTATCTCTACTGATGAGGGAACCACTCTATCAAGACAGTCAATTCCACTTTTGGATAGCTCTCATTGTTAAGAAATTTTCTCTTACTCTGGCCTTAATCTGCTTCTCTGAAATTTTAACCTATTTCTTAGTTCTGCTTTCTGGGATTAAATAGGGTAAATTTATCCCCCCTTCTAGTTCCTTTAACTGATCTTTATTTGGCATGAACTCAAGTATAATCATCAATCTAATAACTGTCCTCTGGATGGACTAATAGATTCAGAGATTTAGTGCTGGGAAGGACCCTGGATGTCATTGAACCTAACTTCATTATTTTACACTTGAGGAAACCAAGGCTGAAAAAGGTTAAGTAACTTGTCTGATGTCACACAGCTATTAAGTGAATGAAACAGGATTTAAACTTAGGTCTTCTTTAATTCCAAATCCAGTACTGTGCCCACTATGTCAACTAGCCACCAATCTGACTTATGAATCTCTGTCAGAAGTGAAGAAAGGAATCTGAGAATGAGGAATTTATCCTGTTTGGCCCTGAAAATGAGAACTGGACACAACAAAGCCCAACAGACTCTCTATCATTAAAGGTGTAGAATATAAGAGCTTAGTGTTTCTTTGAAAGGGTCACAGTCTCTTACCAAACACAAAAACTTAACTAAACTAGACCCATTTGTTTCTTTGTCAAGAATTCTTTGTTAAAGAAACAAAGTTTGTGTATTTCAGAATAGCAGTTGTAATTCTATAGATCATAAAAGGAAGCTGTGATATGCCACAATTACTGTAAAGGCAATGTCTTTTATACCTTATATCTGATTAAATCTAAAGCAATCAAGCAATTTCACTATTGCTTACAATTTTAAAGAAAGCACTCATTGGGTTTCAAAGGCCTCCAGGTACGGTACAAGATTAAAAACCATAAAGCCATGACAATAACTAAAAAGACAAACAGTCGAAAGGCGTGAAACTAAAATATTCTAGTTACTATTTAGATAAGAAAATATATATTATAAGGTATAGGTGGTAACATCCAGTGAATTATTTCTTGTGATAAAAAATATTTTAAACCTCACCTTTCCTTGCTCTTGACACATAACTAAGATTTTTTTTCCACCTGGAAAAAAGCAACTTGGGGTGTATAGTGACGCTGGGGGTAGTCCAGTTGTGTGTAGTTGATGTGGAAGAGAAAGTAATCTGACCCATGGCCCCTCTGGATATTGTAGAGATAAAGTTATGGCAGCCTGGAGGAAAATGCACTGGCACACTGACAAAAGATCATGTGATACATGGGCAGTAGTTACCTCAAGGAGGAAATGTTCCCCCCAGAAGTAACTGCACCCTACTATAAATCAATGCTTTGGGGCAAAGCCCTAATACCTAGTGCTAGTTTCAACTTTGCTTGCCTTTTACTATTCTGTGATGCTCAGACCTGAAATTATTTATCCTGGAGGAAATAGTTTAGGACTAACTCAATAACGGTCTTTAATTATTTAAAAGGAGGAGGAGGAGGAGAAAGAGGCAAAGAAGAAAGAGGAGAAGGAGGAAGAGGAGGAGGAGGAGAAGAAAAAGAAGGAGGAAGAGGAGGAGGAAGAGAAGAGAATTCTATTTATAGATTATAATTAATTAAACAAATACGTATTATCATCTATGTACCTAGTCACTGTGCTAGATGCTGAGGATTCAAAGGCAAAAAAGGACAGTTTCTGCTTCAAGAAGCTTATATTCTACCAGGTGAGACAACATACTCATATCTAAGTACCCATATAATAAATAGAAAATAAATACAAGGTAGCTAAATGCATGCCATTTGGGGAGGAAAGCAAGTAACAGTTGCTAAGATCAGAAAAAGCACCTCCTGAAAATGGAGCTTAAGCTGAGTCTTAAAGGAAGAGAGGGAGTCTATGAAGAGTAAATACTAGGCATGGGGAGTGAAGATTCAAGGCCAGTGGAAAAAGAAGGTAGAATGTCACATGTGAGGAAAACAGTTTGGCCAGTGAGGAGGGAAGTAATATATAATGATTCTGAAAAGATAGGGTAAGGCTAAGTTGTAAAGAGCTATAAATGTCAAACAGATATTTGGTTCTAGAGACAAGAGAGAATCAATTAAGTTTACTGAGCAAGGAAGTGGCATGGTCATATCTTAAGGAAAATTACTTTGACAGGTATATCAGTCAACAAGTATTTATTAAATACCTACTATGTACTAGACAGCTAGGGGGTGCACACCTAGGTGAATAGAGGACAGGTCTGGAGTCTGGAAGACCTGAGTTCAAATCTGTCCTCAGACATCTGTTAGCTGTGTGACCCTGGACAAGCCACTTAACCCTCTTTACCTTAGTTTCATCATCTGTAAAATTAGCTAGAAAAGAAAATGGCAACCCACTTCAATATCTTTACCAAGAAAATCCCAAATGGTGTCACAAAGAGTCAGATACAACCAAAATGACTAATCAACAACAATGTATTAGATACTGTGCTCAATCCTCCAGATGCAAAGAAAGGCAAAAACACAGCCCCTATCCTCAAGAAGCTAACAATCTAATGGAGAGATGATGCACAAACAACTACATACATACAATATATATGCAGCTGTGTGGAGCATGAATTTTGGGAGAGGAGTGAAACATCATGATAAACCAGGTAAGATGTGGTAAAGATTTTCAAAGTACTTTACAAATATTATCATATCCTATTCTCACACCCCTAAGAGGTAAATGCTATTATCATTTATTTTTACTTTTAAAAAATATATATTTATGGGGCAGCTAGATGGCGCAGTGGATAGAGCACTGGCCCTGGAGTCAGGAGTACCTGAGACTGGATTGCCTTTGCCTAATAGAACTATGCTTTTAGTGGCCTGAAATTCTGGTTGGGGAGAAAACAGTCCAATTTTTTTGCACCTACATACTTTTAGTGGTATATGCTTATGAGTAATGGAATCAATAATCACTGGATAATAAAAGTTTAGGATCATTCAAAGGATGATTAAGAAATTCATAATGTTCATTAGTAGACTATAACATATAACTAACCAAGACCTACACAGTAGAAGAATGTCATGAATGAGTGAATGAATGAAGCATTTATTAAATATCTACTATATGCAAAGCACTGTGCCAAGTGCAGGAGATACAAGTAGAAAAACAAGACAGTCCCTACTTTCAGGGATCTCACATTATACTGGGGGAGAAAACACATATGGAAGTTTTCAGTCTCAAGCTAGGTGCAAAAGTCCCATGGTTCTCAGGATATAGTAACAAAACAGATATTGATATTTTTCTTTTAATGTCATTTCTGATGTTTAAAAAATTAGTTTATGTTTTTGAACTATTTGACATTGTCAAGGACTTTGGTGGCAAGACTTCTTTTCTGGGTAGCTGTGCCCAGAGCACCTGCAGGAGCAGTTGCCTGGCTGCATCTCCAATGCAGTTGCTTTGAAGAATGATGATTGGGGCAGCTAGGTGGCGCAGTGGATAGAGCACTGGCCCTGGAGTCAGGAGTACCTAAGTTCAAATCTGGCCTCAGACACTTAACACTTACTAGCTGTGTGACCCTGGGCAAGTCACTTAACCCCAATTGCCTCACTAAAAAAAAAAAAAAGAATGATGATTGAGAGAACTATGCTGAAAACATTGCTATTCCCAAAGTTATTGGGTTCAGGGTCCTGAATTGTCTTCATCAGGATCTTAGAGATAGTGGTCAAGGTGATAATAATAGTTTGGCTTCTGTCTCCATCAGGAAGCTCGCTGATTCAACTAGTCTGGCTTGCCTGCCCTGTAGATGGAAGTTGGTTGAAAGGTAGTAGGGATGGCTGGCCCCTTATCCACAGGAATTGCCCTCCCCAAATGATGGCTGTGAAGGCTGAGCAGAAAACAAGACTGGAGATCTAGAAAGTATTGCCATTCCCAGGGCTCCTGTACTTGACTATTGATGGTGAGGTCTGAAATATATGATCAGAAAAGATGCAAATGTAGGCTTCATCTTGGGGAAATTTTCCTAACCACTAAAGCAAACCAAAGCAGAAATGTTTTGCTTAGAGAGGTGGTAAATTCCCTCTCTGTGATGTCTTCTTCAAGTAGAGGCCAGATGACAAGGCATCTAAGTGAGGATTCTTTCTTGAATAGATTAGACCAGAGGACCACTGCAGTCAAAGCAACAACCAATTATTAAGTGATAATTGCATGCCGCAGCAATATACTTAGTGCTGTAATTTTTGCGGTTGCTTGTCCTTTATTCTCAAAGAGGATCATGACATTGGGAGGCAGATGTCTTGACTTGCAGTGAATTGGATTTAAGTGAGGAAGGACTGTGCAAAGTCACCAGCCTCACTCTCTCTTCCAGAGCCATCTGAGTCCAGTGGCAAGATATGTGTGTGTGTGTGTGTGTGTGTGTGTGTGTGTGTGTGTGTGTGTGTATCAGGACGACTGGAGATGGACCCAGATATTTAAGGTAATTGGGATTAATTGACTTGCCCAGAGTCTTATAGCTGTCTGAGGTAAAATTTGAACTCAGGTCCTCCCAGCTTCAGGGCCAGTGCTCTGTCCATTAGATCACCTAGCTGCCTAAGTGCTGTAATACAAAGGAAGATAAAAACAGTCCCTGCCTTCAAAGATCTTAAAATCTAATGGGGGAAGGAGGGAACAGCATGTAAAAAACTTTGTACAAATAAGACATTTACAGGAAAAATTGGACATAATCTCAGAAGTAAAGCACTAACATTAAGGAAAACTAGCTTCTTCAGAAGATGGGATTTTATTTGAGTCTTAAGGTAGAGATAGGAAGGGCAAGATTTCTAGGAAAGGGGGACCAACCAGTAAAAATGTCTGGAGTCAGGAGATGGAATGTCTCATGTAAAGAACAGAAATAAAATGAGTTTCACTGGATCATAGAGTTTGGGGGATTTTTTTAGACTAAGGCATAAGAAGTTTGGAAGTAGGAAAGGACCTAGTTTTAAAGGATTTTAAAAGTCAAATAAAGTATTTAAAAATTAATCCTGGCAAGAGAGTATCAAAAGGACTGCTGGAATTTATTAAATAGGAGGATGACATGGTCAGACCTGTACTTAAGGAAGATCAGTTTGATAATCGTGTGAAAGATGGACTTCGGTGGGGAGAAACTTGAAACATAGAGACCAACCAGAAGACTATTGCAATAGTTCATGCCTGAGGTGATGTCAGACTTACCTGCCCTGCACCATGGAAGTAGTAGTTTCAGAGAGGAGAGGCAACTTATGTAAGAGATATTGCAAAGGTAAAATTAACAAGATTGGACAATTAGTTATATAGGAAGAATGATAGAATGAGGAGTCAAAGATGGCATCTAGATTGAGACAGGGTGACTTGAGCACCTTGGGCTGTAATAGAAAATTTAGGAGGAGTGGAAGGCTTTGAGGAATTATAATGAGTTCATTTGGGATGTGTTGAGTTTAAGATGTCTTTTGGACATCTAGATTAAAGCAAAATGTGACCAGAGATCAGGAAAGATTGTGGCTAGATAAATAGATTAAAAAATAGTCTGCCTAGAATTAGTAATTAGCTCCATGGGGGCTGATGAGATCACTAAGTGAAATATAGAGGGAGAAAAGAAGACCCAATATTGACTTACGGGACACACCTGGTTAGCAGGACTGACCTGGAGGAAGATGAAGCAAAGAAGACTGAAAAAGAATGGTCAGAAGGGTAGAAACAAGGAGAGAGAAGTATAAAGAAAACCTAGGGGAAAAAGAAAGAAAGGAGAAGAGAAAGAACAACAGCCTGTAAGCCTGCAGAGAGAAATCCTTTCCAACTCTCAAATTCTGTAGTTCTGTGAAAAGAAGGTGTCATGTGCAGAAAACTTGTGTACTTCTTTAGTAGCCAAATAGCTAAGAGAATTTAGCTAAGCCAAATAGTAGCTAAGAGAATTAGAGAAAGGTCCCCAGTGTATTGGGGACTTTGTGATAGATTTACAAGGGAAAGTGACTGAATCACCTTGGATGAAAGGTCATGGATGACTTTTAATCTGAACCACTAGATAGAATAGCCACATCATTGCAATCATGGATATCTCAAATTATCAAAGTAACAATAAAGGGGGCACATGCTGCTGACATCTTGTGTTTTCTTTTAAAGTAAAAATACTTAATCTATCATCATTTCCATAATTCCATATATGTTATCTGAAAAAAAATGCCTTAATTCTGTATAGATTCATATCATGAGTCAGAGGCAAAGTTAAGTGCAGTTATTTCTTGATTTTCTAGTCATAGTGTTTATTTTATGTCTCAGCATTTGGAAAGCTGCCATTATTGGATGTTTCAATGTAATCTTCAACTTCTAATATGTTTCAACTGTTGGCATCTTGGCCATTGATGAAAAACCCAACATACTCCAAGTCCATGAAAAATGCAGAGGCAGTATATAATGTAATTCCTTAGGGCAATTTTTATGAATACATAGTAAGGCCTTAATTAATGCTTTTTGATTGATTGATTGATATAGGAAAGTAGACTCTATTGGTTATCCAATAAGTCACTAGCTGTCACTTTGCAGAACATACAACAATGAAGACGATAGCTCTCTTGTCACATGTTTGACAAGGATAAGTTGTTTTTCCAACACTGCAGGAGAAGACAAACTACAGCACCTCAGGGCAGTCTGTTCACACAGATGCTCCAGATGCTGTCACTTCTGCTACTAACAAAGCAGCTGATCCAACTTGTTTACTATTCTGTTTGGCCTGGTGGGTTTTGAGTGATTCATCATGGGATACACACTGGATCTTTATGGGCTCAAGTGAGGAGAACCAAATTTGGATTTTACAAGATGGTAATTGGTTTGTCTATATAAGGTCACTGACTAATATAGAAACAGCTGTTTTATGATGCCATGGCTTCAGTGATGAAACCCCATTACCTTTCAATATTTGGGGATGATGGGTAACTCAGACATATGCCTGGAAGTCTCAAATGATTGGAAGAGGCTTTTAGATTTTCTTGAAATCCTATATTCATTGAAAGCATCAGGAAATTTATAAGATCAAATCAAGTAAGTCAATATTCATTTATTAAGTACTCACTATATGCAAGGAAATGTGCACAGCATTGGTCGTAAAAAGAAAGGCAAAAATAGTCCTTGCCCTTCAAAACCTTACATTCTAATGGGAGTGACGATATGAAAATACATACATAAATTTATATGAAGGCAACTATGTGTTCTGTATATAGACAGCTGGGCCTGGAGTCAGGAAGATGAATCTTCCTGAGTTCAAATCTGGCCTCAGACACTTACTAGCTGTGTGACCCTGAGCAAGTCACTTCACACTACTTGCCTCAGTTTCCTCATCTATAAAATGAGCAAATGGAGCACCACTCCAGTACCTCTGCCAAGAAAACCCCAAATGGGGTCATTAAGAATCAAACACATCTGAAAATGACTGAAAACAACAAACCATTTTGCTCTCATACAAATTTGTCATTTGTTAAGGTTTAGGTATTTTAATCTCAATCTGGAACCAAAGAGGCATGAGATGGCTGACCTTGGAGGCAGAAAAAACAGGGTGGAAATCCTGCCTCTGACATATACTAAGTGTGTGACCCTCTCAATACTCTATACAACTTTCTAGAATTTCAAATGACTTGTAGATCTGTATTGGCTTGTGGTACAGGGAATTTTCACACTTGAATCGTCCTACACTAGTAAAATCACAGTGATAGACTCCCCTCTTCATAAAAATCTGGAAACAAGTAGCACCTACCATATTTGGCTTGGATTTTTTCCTTTTAATTTTGTCATAATTTACATGATTGATTTTTGTATCTGCTTTCCTTACTCTCTATTGGTTCATGCTAGTTTTCCTATGTATGTCTAAATCTTTCTTGTAGTCATTCTGTCAGTGCAATACTATTTATTTCATGGTGTATTCTGTTTTTAGCCAAATTTTTTAAAATTTTATTTCAAATAGCATTTGGGTACATGTGGGAACTTTATTTCTGTCATTCATCTGCTTTAGGTATGAATCCAATTTGGAGATGATTAGAGGAAAGGTAAAAAACTGTTTAGTAGCTTTTCTGAAATAATTCCTAATTGTTTTGCAGAATGGTTGGACCCATTCATAGTTCCAAGATTTGTAACTTAATGAATCTCTTCACCCACAGACTCTTCAACATGGATCTTATTAAGTCTATTCTGTTTCTGGGCCTCAATTTCCTTATCTGTAAAATGAAGGGAGAGTTGAGTCCTTTCTCAAATTACCATTTCTAGGCCTAATTTCTCTCCAGTTTTTATCTTTACGCCCCTTCATGAACTTTTTGATCCAGCATCATTGGCCTATTTCCTATTCCTTACATGTGACACACTATCTCTCATGTTTGTATCTTTGTGTTGGAAACATTTGTTCACATTCATAGAATATTCTCCCTTCTCATTTCTGCCTCTTAGATTCTCTGGCTTCTTTCAAGATGTATCTCAAGTGCTATTGTCTCTAGGAGACCTTTTTTTGTTCCTTCACCTCTCACTATTTTCCCTTTGAGTAGACCTTCAGCCAGTTTGTATATATCCTGTATGTGTTGTGGTTCAGTCATTTTCAGTCAGGTCTGACTCATTGTAATGTCATTTGGGGTTTTCTTGGCAAAGATACTGGAGTGGTTTGCCATTTCTTTCTCCAGATCATCTGACAGATGAGGAAACTGAAGCAAATAGGGTTTAGTAATTTGCCCAGGGTCACAGAACTAGTAAATGTCTGAGGCCAGATTTTAATTCAGGAAGAGGGATCTTCTTGACTCCAGGTCTGGCACTCTATTCATTGTGCCACCTACTTGTCTAACAAAAAGATGGTTTAATTCTTTTCTAAAAAGAACATCAAGAAAACATTTAATATATAGCACAAAACCAAAAAGAAATTGCAGAAGCTAATGTAATAGAGCAGTTTTCTTATTACCTTGTTCATTTTAATATATCCTTCTTAAAAACAATCGAAATGTAGTAGACACTCTGTTTCTTATACAAACCTCTTCCTTGTTCTTTGTATATAAAAATGTGTATGTTTGACAGTTGTTAAATTCACAATAGAAAATTAAGTACAAAAATAATTTGTCAGGGCAGGTAAGTGGCGCAGTGAATAAAACAGTGGTCCTGGATTCAGGAGGACCTGAGTTCAAATCCGGCTTCAGACACTTGACACTTACTAGCTGCGTGACCCTGGGCAAGTCACTTAACCCCAATTGCCTCACCAAAAAAAAAAAATTATCACTAAAAGGAAGAAGAGATATGGAATTGGATCTAAGATAGAATAGGATTAGGGAAATGAGTATATTTGGGGGCAGCAGAGAAGGAGCTAGTAGAGAGGGATTAAAGATGTCAGAGAGACATTGAATCATTGCTAAAGAAAGGTCTTGGAGAAAGAGGAAGGTAAAGGGAATAAAGATGCAAGTAAAGAGATTAAATTCCTTAAGGAGGATGAGAGATAACTCATTTTCCATGAACAGAAGCAAGGAGGAGTAAGTGTCTGACAATGCTGAGAATTTGGGGAGAGTGAAGGAGGAAAGCTATAGATAGGGGTGCACATCCCACAGGACCTCAATCTTATCTATGAAATTGAAAGTAGACCATTAGTTTATGTAGCTGAAATAGGTACTGAAAGTAGCCAATGAGTTGGGCTCAGGATTGTTTAGGATGAACAGATAAGGCGGGATCTCATTTGTCAAACTGCATAGTGCTGACATTCATTCTAAACCTTTAACTTCCACAAAAGCCCAACTTTTTAACACCAATATTCTCCCAGTGCAGCTCTATGAGTGACATTCATGAAACACCATGATTCCAAATGAATTAAAATTATAGATGACTTGAAGAGCAATCAATCAACAAGCATTTATTAACTATTATGTGCCAGGCAAAGAAAAAGAATTAAATAATCCCTGCCCCCAAAGAGCTTCCATTCTCTTGTGGAGACAAGTAAGTACAAAACTATATTCTGATGACATATATAAAGAATGGGAAGGGAACTGACTCTAAAGGGGTTGGTTAGTGATTGGGTTACCGAAAGAAAAAGAAGAGAAATGAGGTTCATTGAAGGATTTTTTAATGCATGGAGGAAAACAAACAGAAAGCAAAAAGAAAATATATTCATTAGGTTTATTATATACTTAAAGGAAAAACAAACTATACATGGCAGAGATTCCTAATTTAACATGTAACCCTTCTTTTTCTGTTCTGCTTTATATAGGGAAACATCTATTTCATTTGGTGTTTGTTAAGTTCAGAATAAGATAATAAAACTCAAAATCTGCATATGCATATGGATATATACATATACACATACACACACACTATACACACACACACACACACACACATGAATGTGAAATAAATGCAAATTAGTTGAATACAAGGTTGTTAGCAAAGGTACTAGCAGTTGCAAGGCTCAGGAAAGACATCATATAGAAGGTAGTACTTGATCTGTGTCTTCCAGGAAGTGATAAAAGTAGATGTGAATAGACTGCAGCACATTACCAAAGATGACTTTCATAGGAAAAGTGTGGGGGGGGGGGAGATTCATCATCAAAGAGAGTTATATTACAGTCATAGAGGGGGATTGGTCATGTGTCAAGAGTGCAAGATAACAAATGAAAAGCCAAGTGTTTCCCTGGAGCCCATAAAATATTTAAAGAAGCAGAGGAAAGCTTCTAGAGATTTGGATAAATCTCCTATGGATGATTTATGTAAAGATATAGTAGAGTTACACAGAATGATGTGGCAGGGGTGGGGAGGGGGGAGTACAATCTGCACCAGTAGAAGGAAGGTTCACAATGATACAAACTCAGAACTTTCAAAGTAAAGGCCTAATTAAAATTCATTCCTCCATCCAGTCTGCATGTCAACCCAAACCACATCTTCCATGTATTCCTTTCAACTAACACAGATTTGATTTAGCAGCAAGCCATTTTCTAGGGATTTTTCCCCAATTTTTTAAAGACATTGTTCTGCAAACAAACCTTATTTTTATTCTGTGTTCTGTTTGCAGTGTTGAGGGGCATAAATCAAGTAAGAAAACACTTTGTTTTGTTATTTATTGCATTTTATTTCCAATGGTCTACTTTTCTGAACTGAGTAGATGGGGAAAGAGTGCTTAGCTTTCAATTGTTCAAATAAATGTGTGTGCACGCCTCAATGAGTTCTAGTGCTATGATGGCAGGACCACACTATATTTATTCTCTCCTACTGCTCTAACAGACAGACCCCCACCCTAAGGTTAGAAGCATGAGCACTAGAATGCTAATATCTCTCCCAACTGTTCGCCCCCCCCCCAAAAAAAAAGGGTATTGCCTTTATTTTAATAAACTTGCCTTTTGTTTAACCTAGAGAAACATACAAAGATAGTTCTGTAGTTCAGTGACTTTGGAGAGAGACAGACCCTTCCCATAACCACCAAGGAGGATCACAGGAAGTTGGATAATGAGGTTTATATTTCCTTCCCCCATCAGGCTTGAAATAAAAAGTCTGAAATAGAGGCACTAGCCCCAAATGGTTTCTTTAAGACTGTTAACAGAGCATAAGCTGGAAAGTTTTAACGATAAAGAACTTTTCTTCTTTTAATAATTCAGGACCTAGATGAGGTAAAGGACCTTACCAGTTTAAGGTGGGTTTTTGTTGTTGTTGTTGTTGTTTTACTAAATTAGTCTTTTTTCATATTTATGATGTAATGTAACAATTCAACAAACAATTGTCAAATGCCCCTATTTGAAAGGTACTTTGCTAGGCACTGGAATACAAAGGCTAAAAAACCCAAGCCCTGCCCTCTAGGAGCAGGTTAGAGGGTAGGTATCACCTGTGATCATATAATAAATATTTTAATATATATAAAATTTATATAAATGCATACATATATACATACATAAATATGTATGTATGTACACACACACACACACACACATACAATGAGGGGAGAAGAAGAAAGAAGAAGAAGAATGAATGAATGAATGAAGTATCAAAGTATCAGAGGATGCCTTTGGGGGAGATAAATCACTGGACCCAAAATTCATTTAAAGAAACATTAACTGCCTACAATGTGCAAAGCAGAGTGGCAGAGTGAATAAAGCACCAGCCTTGGAGCCAAGCAAATGTTCATTCAACTCCTGCCTCTGACATCCATACTAGGCTGTGAGATTAGGGATAAGACATTTTAACTCTCAATATCTCCTGGTAACTCACCAACAGAACTCAAATACCAGTGAAAGTAAAACACCAATGAAACAACCTGCAAGGCGGGAAGGAAAAGAGATGGGAAAAGAAAATTTATACACACACACACTTTGTAAAGCTTAAAGCATTATATAAATGCTAGCTATTATTACTTTATTTTATGAATATCTTACTAATATTTACCCAGAGTTTTTGGACTCATGGTAAAACCAACTCTAGCAGTTGCTTTATTCACTCCCCAGAACCTATAAATCATTCTTCCATTTAACTTCAGCCTTCTTCTTTTTTCCTACTTTTATTTATAATGAAAATATCAAGATGAACATAATCCAGTTCTACTTAGATGTCTATCTTTTCATCAGTGGACATTTGGATTTCACATTAAAAGTGCCAATAGTTAAGCTAATGTTTGTCAGTGGAACAAAAACTATAATTCTTGGCACTCACCTTGTCACCATCATGGCATTAGTAATGTTCCACACAGGGTTGAGGGCCATTTTGTTAGCCTACTGGTAATGATCTTTATACTTAGTTGGACTGCTTCTCAGAAAACAAACATTATTTATTGCCAAGACTAAAATTAAAGACTTTCCAATTTTGTGGAACCTTCCAGAGCTTTGTTGTTCAAGTAATTTAGCCCTGAGAACCTACAGTCAGGTCCATACCATAATTAATCATTGGAGTAGAGGGTAACCATAAAGTCATATACATACATATATATATATATATACACACACACACATACACATACACATACATATATACATACATATACATATATGTATGTATACACATATGCATATATATGTGTATATGTATGGTGTATATATGTGTTTATGTGTATAGATGTATGTATGTATATATATACTTATGGGGAGGAGGGCAAGGTATTTGTCAAAGTTTAATGCTCACAGTAACATCATCACTTCTAAGTGCTCACTTTTTTCTATATTGGAAAACTAAAGACCATAATAGATTCATCTTCTATAAGCAATTATTAAATGCTTCTATAATAAGAATTTATTAAATGCCTCCTTTTTTGAGGCAACATGCTAAGCACCAGGGATAAGAAAAAAAGACAAAACCCAGTCTCTGCTCTCAAGAAATTTACAGTCTAATGGAAAGAGAACATTCAAAGAATGATGTACAAACAATATATACACCAAATACATTGGAGATGACTTTAAAGAGAAGGCACTAGAATTAAAGAAAAATGGAAAAGAAGGTGAAATTTTTAACTGGGACTTGAAGGAAACCAGCAAGGCCAAGAATTGTAGGGGACTTTTGTTACAGTCCTTTTATATTTTCTTAAAAGGTGATATTCAGAATGGATAAGGATTACACAGAAACTTCAGGGTAGGAGTATTTCTAAATCCCTCCAGACCATCTACAAAACTCAGTAAAATTTAGACATCATAAAAGCTTATGTATAGCTTTCTCATCCTTCCTCATAGGATTTATTGTATCAAGATTTTGCTGCATCCCATTAGCACAAATACACGCCAAAGTATATGTTTTCCAGGTAATTGGTGCTCTCTGCATTTGGCCTCATCCTTTTTATTGCACCTGCGGTATGCACTGGTGGCCCAGGAACACATGCCCTATTGATGTATACTGCATAATTGTCAATTAAAATTCTATAATTAGCTAGAGACTAAGGCCTCTGGCACTCAGCAGCTGGGTTATCCAAGAGAGTGAAGAAAAAGCTACTCTCAGAGATTTTTATTCAGGTTCTTTGATCCCAAATAAAAATAAGCAAAATCTGAAGAAAAGAAATATAGTCAGCTAGCCCCTAAGCCCAATGACAGTCTGTTTCAGCAAAAAAAGGTTCATATCAGTGCCAAAATAATTTATAATTACTTATAAGTAATACTGATAATTGCTTATAAAGTACTTATAATTACTCATAAAATAGCTTTGAATTTCATCATTGACAGTAGTTTTCAAAGCAGGGGAAGGTCAGTGGAAGAAAGAAAATGCAAGCTTGTGACATCTCCTTAAACAGTATCGTACAATTGCCTAACAATCTCTGGGCTGACAATCCCTTGTGGGAGTAGTGGAGCAAGAAATGAGTCCTTGAAGTATGTCAATTGCAACAACCCATCAGTGGGCTAAAAGCCAGTCATGACTGGCATCTGTCCTGTTGAACATGATTGAATCTCTCACCATTAGTCTGCAGGATTAATTATATGGGGACCAGGAGGCAGTTTACAAACCACTTTATTCTTTTTAGTCAGGTAGCAGACAAACCAAGAGGATTTTAATTTTCTTCTCTTTTGTTCTATATGTTTTTTGTTACAAAGTTTTGCTTTCTGGGCAGGGGAAGGAAAAGAATATATTGGGGGGAAAAGGTGATAGAAATAATATTGGTTCAAAATCTAGAGGGGGTAGAATCATAAGTTGCTTCATCTCTCAAAAAAAATCCTTCTACTTTTTCAAGTGATTCATATTTAAGACTTTAGCACAATGCCTGGTGGTCAGTGGGAACCATGTAAATGATTATTACCTTCCCCCTTTCTTGGTTTTGCCCCATCCCCAAGTCCTGTCTCTTTCTAATCCCAATCAATATTTAAAATTTGGAGGAAAAGGCTTTAAAGCGATTTACTGATCCATTCTCCTCTCCCTGTGTTGCATAGAAAATAAATTTCATCAACAACCCCTGAAAAAACATCTAGCTAGAAGTAAATATGAGAGACAGTGACCAGGAAACAGAAGAGATTCAGAGGTCCTTTAATAACATCACTAAATTTCAGTGATCTGCAAGATTATATTCTTTACTAGCTAATTAGTCTTGCTCTACAGGCCCTAACTCAAGATTAGGGAAGACAATAAGAAAATGCAACTAGATTGCATGTAGATCAAAACAGCATTGCATTTTGAAGGCAATAATTTAAGCAAGCTGACCATACAACTAGAGAAAAAAGCCCTCAGTGTCTTCTTAGGGTATACTACAGTGTTCCACTAAGCCTAGTTCAAGTGCCTCAAATATTTCCCAAAAGACTTATAAATGATTAGAAAAGACTCTCAAATTATATCTCGAGATGGATATCATTCTTTTCCCTCAAGCTTCTTTAAAGATAAAAGAATACCATTTCAATATACACCCTCTCTCTAGAAATGGAGATGTTATGGTTCAATCTATAACCCTAAAAATGCAAATACACATACTAAAGCCCTGATAAAACATGTTATTCTGGAGGGTGAGTGAGTCAGAATTAGCCCACAATACAAGCATTTTATGGGGAGTTCATGGAAGCAGCTAGGTGGCACAGTGGATAAAGCACCTGCCCTGGATTCAGGAGGACCTGAGTTCAAATCCAGCCTCAGACACTTGGTACTTACTAGCTGTGTGACCCTGGGCAAGTCACTTAACCCTCATTGCCCTGCAAAAAAATAAAGTAAAATAAAATAAAGGGATCCCACTCTACAATGCCCAGTTTGACATTAATTCAATCCAATTCAATAATTTAATAAACATATATTAAATATGTAACAGAAACTAAGCACACAAAGACAATAATGAAACTATCCATGCCCTCAAGTAGCTTACATTGTCACAGCAGATGTTTGCCTTATTGACCTTCCATCAGTAATCATTTGTACCTGGAACAAGCCAATGAAGTCCATATCTCTGCCTCATGTTGTTAGACTTGCAAGGAACCCCAGAGAACACTTTTTCCTACTTTTTCATTTTATAAAGGAATCAACAAAGATCCAGGGCTATTTTCCAATCAAGAACTAAAACCTCATTTTTCTACACCCAGACCAATACTCTTTTGTACTTTGTCAAAATTTGACATCACTCAAGGTCAAAAGGTAGCATCACTGGTCCTTCCAAACTATGGACCCCTCATCTTCCTTAGTTCTTCCCCTATAATTGGCCTCTAGCTCAGCTACCCTGCTAACCCCTAATGCTATGAGAAAATGGAAGTCATTCGGGGAGAACAAGTATTGGGGTGGGGTGGGGGTGGGAGGTGGAAGGAAGAAGTCCAAGGAATAGAGGAAGCAGAGGCATTCCCAAGACACCCTGGTCCTGAAGTTGATCTATGGGGAAGACTCCCTCAACTGCCTTTTCCTGACTAAGGTTCCCTCACAACTCATGCCCCTCTCTTACAACAGACTGTACCAAGAGGCAGCAGAGAACACACCTAAGCAAGGAGACACATTTCCCTTTCACTAGGAGAAGCCCTGTTCCTCCAGGGACCTGGGATCCCTAAACTCCTACTCTCCTACTCCACTTATCACACTTTCTCCCATCTAATCTCCAGTCTTAAAAACATAAGAAACAAGAGAGAGCAAAACTTGGAGAAAATAAAGGATCCACAGTATACATGAGACCAAGGGCTCAACAAGAAATTATGGGCCTCCAGAAGGTAGGGAAGCTCTATCTTCTTTCTCCTACTTGAAGAGCCTCTCTCCACAGGCTGATTATGGGCAAGCAAAGGACCATGGGCAGGGAGGTGAAAGCTCTTCCCAGGCTGCCATTATTTCCTAGACTGTTTTTGCATCCCTGGGAATATAAAATACGCTGTGAGTCATCCACAATGAAGAAGGATTAAATAGATGACAGATAGATAGATAGATAGATAGATAGATAGATAGATAGATAGATAGATAGATAGATAGATAGATGATAGATAGGTAGGTAGGTAGATAGATAGATAGATAGATAGATAGATAGATAGATAGATAGATAGATAGATAGATAGATGATAGGTAGGTAGATAGATAGATGGATAGATAGATAGATAGATAGATAGATAGATAGATAGATAGATAAATGGTTAGATGATGGGTAGGTGGGTGGGTGGATGGATGTGATGTGATGGATGGATGGTAGGCAAATAGGTATGGAGAGAGGGGGAGATGATAGATGGAAAAGATAGATGGATAGACCATTTATTAAGTGCTTAGTATTGCCAGGCACTGTGCTAAAAGATACAAATTCAAACAAGCCCTCAAGGAGGTTATATTGTAATGGTGGAAGGACTTAAATAAGCAGAGATGCCAAAGTTGGTTATGTAGGAAGATAGGATGAGGTGGGGTATGGGGATAGTTGGAATACAGCATGGAATCTAATAGAGATTGAAGTCCAAGTTTCCAGTGGGGATGGGGTAGGGAGAAACCAGGATGGTTGTAAAAGCACAGACATGATATGGAAATAGCCTGAAAGTGATCATCCACATTGTGGGGGAGGGTTAAGAAGAGGCAGTACGAGGAACCTTGTGCTGTATTTTGAGAAGGACCTTAGTCTCAATCTCACCTCTGCCCTCTCATTAGTAAAATGAGAAGAATTGGACTAAATGAAGTTTGAGGTTCCTTCCTCCAGCTCTCTGATCTTCCCAACCTAGACACCAGACCACACAGCTTGTGTCCTATCATACCCAGCCTCTGTCAATGGAACCAAGCAAGAAACTTGAGTTGTTTCCCCAAGAGAAGCTTGCATCCGCCTCCACTCTCACCTCACTGTCTTAACACCAGCAACACCCCCAAACTCTCCCTCCTCCCTATTTTGTGTCTTAAAGAAGTACAATAACTTGTCAGGTCCCCTTAAATTTCCTGCCCCAGGACAAATTGCTCACCCTTAGGGAATTATTTTTTTTTACCTTTGAGCAATTTCCCCACCCTGGGAATAAAAGCCTGGTTGCCTCACCCTCTTATCTGTTCTTACAGCCCAGAATGGCATAAAAGAATCTAAAAAGTCAAAGTCAGACCTCCATTTAGTATATTACTTTGGTCCTCATCACATTTTTTTTTCCATATCACAGAACTGCAAAGTAATTTGGTAACATCTGTTATCATCTACTGCTTTTACAATTTGTGTAATATTTGCCAACTTACTAGGACAAAAAAAATGTTTTTTTCAAATTTGGTTTAGTTTCCAATAATGACTCCAAGCCTGCAGCAGCCTCTGTAACAGTCAACAGTCAGAGATTCAAGAAGCAGAGAATTTAACAGCCTTTAATAGTCATGCATGTGGAAAAGTGAGCTAAATGTAAAAGTGCTAATGGTTTTCTTTACAGGTCCTTAAAGCTCACCAGGCACGGTTAGTACAGCATCTACCCTTGAAATCATTGGACAAAATGAAGCAAATGATCTCTCCCTGGCTTTTAGCTATTGACCTGGATTGGCATCAGGGCAAGCTTTTTAATAAGCCTTTCACAGGCCATTTTCAGAAACGGTCCTCACAGCTGTCTAAATAGAAGTGATCACTCCTGAAATGAAACAACCTAAAATAATGCTCATTGGAATTAAGTGAAAGGGCTTCCTCATTTATTCCAGAGATAATCTCCTGTTCTTTTTTCTTTTTCTTTTTTTGAGCAATGGTTGCAATTAACATCTGTGTTAACATGAATGTCACTCAACTTTTCTGAAACTGCTTCCTTACAAATAAAATGGAAAGAATCATATTTGCATCATATACATCAAGTTGCAAATATAGTACTATACTCCATTATTAGTTTTATTTAACTCTTTTATTTGGACCTCTCACAAAGTGGAAGCAATCTATAAATGTGTATAATGTAAGAACAAAACACATTAATATGTTTTTTTTTTATTTTTGTTTTTGTTTTTTTTTTTTGGTGGGGCAATGAGGGTTAAGTGACTTGTCCAGGGTCACGCAGCTAGTAAGTGTCAAGTGTCTGAGGCCAGATTTGAACTCAGGTACTCCTGAATCCAGAGCCAGTGCTTTATCCACTGTGCCTCCTAGCTGCCCAATATTAATATGTTTTTTAAAGTACTAAAATAAAGTTATTTTTAAAGCAAAATCAAGTTATTAGGGGCTGCTAGGTGACACAGTGGATAGAGTGCCAGGTTTGGAGTCAGAAAGACCTGAGATTGAATCCAACCTCAGATACATAACTAGCTGTGTGACTGAGCAATTTGCTTATGTAAAAAGTTGCTATCTGTATGGGGTTAAAATTCTAGCTAGACTGTCTAAAAATCTAATGAGTGGTCACCATAAATTATAAGTTTTAGCAGGAGTTTAGACTTTTAAGTATTTATTAAGGAGCATAAGAATTTGGTGAGGAGAGAAAAAGAGGCCAAGCTTCCTTCATCTATCTATCTCAGGGAGCCAGCATTTCAGCTCCATTCAAACCGAGGTCCCTGGGTGAAAAAGTGAGCTCACTCGCTCCTTCCTCCTCCCAGAAACCTCCTCTCCAACAGGAAACAGGGCTGTCCACATACACACACAGCTCCAAGCTAATTGGCTGGTAGCTCTGATTGACAAGTCCCACAGATGTAACTTCCAGACGCTAAAGTCACATGGTCTCTAAATCACATGTTTTCTCCTCATGATGGAGCTTCTCTCCAGATGGAGATGGAGTATCTCTCCAGTAGGGGGTGCAATTCCAATTCTCACACTTAACTACTCTTTGCCTCAGTTTCATATCTGTAAAATGAGAATAATAATAGCATTATGAGGATCAAATGAGATAATTGTAAAGCACTTGGTATAGTGCCCTGCACACAAGTCTATGTAAGTGTTAGCTATTTATCACTATATAATTGAGTTGGGTTTAGTTGACCTACAGTTTTACTAGAAACTTCAAGTAAAGAAACTCCCACTACCAATGAGGATCTATGTCTTTTCTGATGCTTATTGTCTTAGATAGAGGAGTCTAGGGCAATGAAAGGTTAATTAACCTGCCTTGGGTCTTATAGCCAATATATATCAGAGACTAGACTTGAACCCTGGCCTTTCTAACTTCCAATAAGCTTTCTTTCCACTGTACTACTTCTTGTTCTTGTCTTTGAGCTGTGTTCAACTCGTCATGATCCCATTTGGTGTTTTCTTGGCAGAGATACTGAAGCAGTTTGCCTTTTTCTTTCTTTCCCTTGCAGTATACTACACTACTTTTTAAATTAATGAATTAAACATGTTAATGACTTATTATCAATAATGACATTATAATTATCAATAGTGAATTGATATTATAATTGTTGTTTTCATCACTGTCATTATTATAGTGTCCTTATGATGAATTTCAATCTCTCTTAAACACATTGTCAATTCACTGAGGGTTGTGAACCCTTTAAGGTGGTACCTAAGTGCTAACACTTCCCCCAGTGGCTTCCCCCTGAAAAGCTGCATGGTCTATTAGAGAATGGAATGGGCCAGGAATAAGAAAACCTGAGTATGATTCCTGACTCTGAAAATCAATAGCCATGTGATCCTAAGAAAGTTATCTAATTGTTCTGTATCTGTTTTCCCAACCTAAAAAAGAATGCTGTAGGGGGCAGCTAGGTGGCATAGTGGATAAAGCACCGGCCCTGGATTCAGGAGTACCTGAATTCAAATCCGACCTCAGACACTTAACACTTACTAGCTGTGTGACCCTGGGCAAGTCACTTAACCCTCATTGCCCCGGAAAAACAAAACAAAACAAAACAAAACAAAAACAAAAACAAAAAGAATGCTGTAGTCAGCCCTACACTTTGGGAACACCATTTTGGGAGCTGGGTGGAGGATGGATTAAAATAGGGAGAAACTTGAGGTCAAGAGACCAATTAGAAGGCAACTGCAATAGTTAGGCAAGTGTTGATGGGACTCTGGCCAGGTTGCTGACTACAGAGTGGAAAGAGAAGACATATGAAAAATGGTGTGTAGGTAGTGTATGGGCCAAATTCAGTAGGGGGAGAGTTAACTGAGTGGCTCACCTTAATATTGGGGTTCAGAAAATAATGGGAGACATCTAGGTCCAGAGTTTCCTCTCTTCCAAACTGCCTTTTCTTTAGTTATTTCTCTCAGAGTGATAAGAAAGGAGATTAACAGACTCTTTTCCACAAACAAATCAGGTTTTATTAATGGGAAAAAAATTTACAAGTGAAGTTAATAGAGTCAGGGACAATGAGAAAGGGGATAGAGAAAGTGAAAAATATGACCCATTTCCCAGATGGTTAGAATCTAAATCTCTAGGGTAAAAAGGCCCCCAGATATCTCAAATAAGCTCTGCTTCCTCAGCTACTCAGAATAGCTTGGCTCCAACCAAAACTGTCTCAAACTCTAAACTTGTTTCCAGCTCAGCTGGCCTAAGAAGCCAGCCTTGCCTCAACAACACAAACTCATAACCACCTGGAATCTGTAGTTCTAGGGAGAATCAGCTGTGCAGTGTCTCCTGGTATGGTCTGAAGGTCAACCACCACCAGCTCCTCTCTCTCTCCCTTTCTTTCCCATTCCTCCCAGAGTTCTCCCTTCCCCTTCCTTCCTCTCCCACAGGAAGGGAGATTTTTAGCCATGGTGAGTCTCCAATTGGTTCAACCTACCCCCTGGGCTGTCCCCATTATAATTTGGTCAGGCCCATGTGGACATGGGGGAACTCCTAGGTGGGGCTTAGGTACTTTGTTGGATACTTTGACTCAATAAATGTTCTTTGTGTTATTCAGTCCCACCTAATATACATGACAAATCTAATCAGAGTTCCTTTTGTTTGTTCTATTATCTTTTCAAGTACATACCCATCTTTTCTTAGGCTTTCTCAAGATTACATCTTTTCAGTCTGACCATAATGAAGCAAAGATGGGGTCATGGAAACCCCAAATCACAATTAATTCCTTACAGTAGAAATGAAAAGATTTGGCAATAGACTGGATATGTAAAATATTCCTATTGCTCCTTGTTCTGTTTTGTGGGGAGAAGCCAAAAAATTCAATAGTTATAGCACATCATGATGTGAAACAGAGCTAGACTGGAGCAGAGATAGAGACAAGGAGATAGCAACAGAGTGTTAGTTACAAAAAGCGACAAAGATGGGAGAAAGAGGGAAAGGTGGGAAAGGAAGAGGAAGCAGGAGGAAGAGAAAAAATGGATGGAGGAAAAGAGAAGGGGTATAAAGGAACAGGAGGAAGAGGAAGAACAGAGAGAAAGGGAGGAAAAGGAGGTAGATGAAGTAAAAGAAGAGAGATGGAGGGAAAGGAGGGAGAGAGAGAGGAAGAGGAAGAGAGAAGAAGGAAGGAGGAGAGGGAGAGAAAAAGAGGGAAGGATGGAGGGAGGGAGAGCAAGGACAAGAAAGAGGAGATAAGGGGAAAGAGCATTTATTAAGTACTTACTGTGTGACAGCTAGATATACAAGTAGGAACAAGAAGGACAATTTCTGCCTTCAAGGACTTTACATTCTAATGGGGGAAAAACCAACATATAAAGGAGAGCCAGGAGGCAGATAGGAGAAATAAAGATGGCATGGCATGGAATGTCCCAGAAGTGAGTTAGACATCTCAATTCAGGAAAGATTAAGCAAAAACTCAACTACCAGAATGTACTGTAGTTTCAGCTTTAGAATCCAAGGAGATAGAGATGATTGCCTGAGTGGAGTCCAGAGATGAAATTGTAATCTCATCAATCTCAAAGTTCTCTGCAACAATGCATATAATAACCCATCCATGCCTTCCTATCCTGTTCAATGTGGATGGAACCCTTTTAATAAACTTATGGGAGGATATGGATGAAAATTGTGGTTTATCCTTATTAACATCCTTGTGGTGAAATAAATAACAAAATATTTACTATAGCACTTCTTAGCTTAACAAAAAACAAGAACTTAACCCACATTGTCCCAAAAAAGAAAAAAGTGAAATATATTAATAAAATACTTGGATAACTAAGTGGAGAAGTGGATAAAGGGCCAGCCCTGGATTCAGAAGGACCTGAGTTCAAATCCAGCCCCAGACACTTGACACTTACTACCTGTGTGACCCTGGGCAAGTCACTTAACCCTTACTGCCCTGCCAAATACATACACACACACACACACACACACACACACACACACACACAAATAAAAAACAAGAAATAAGGTGGGAGTCTGTTATTTAGGAAATGACTCCACACATTGTGGTACATGAATGTAAGCATATTACTCTGAATGTAAGAAATAGCAAATATCAAGAATTAGAAAAAGATGGAAATATCTATGTATATACATATGTGTATGAACTGATGCAGAGTGAAGTAATCAGAACAAGGAAAACTAAATATAATGGCAACAACAATCTAAATGGAAAGAATAACAATTAAACTGAAAAATGCTTAACTATAAGTACCAACTCTGACTCTGGAGAAATGCATTTCTCTCCCCTTACTAAAGAGACAGGACAATGGGCATGGAATATTGCATGTATTATCAAACATGAGTAATGTGTTGTTAGTTTGCTGAACTTGGCCTTTTTCTTATTTCTATTTTCTAAAATTTTGTTACACAATAATTATTACTGGGTAGTATAGAGATGAAGGAAATATTTAGAAATAAATGTATTATAAAAGTAAATGACATCAATATTTTTTAATCTTATTGAAGAGAATCAGGGAAGATTATAAGTAAAATTGCCTCATAAAACAAGATTCAGTAGAAAGAAAAATAAGCTTAAAAAGAGCTTGTCAAGAGACCCAATTAACCAAAATCATGCCAAAGCATTTAAGGATGAAATGGAAAGCACCAAACAAAAACAAAATAGAAAATATCTAAAAAGATGTTTATAGCAATCTCTTTTCATCCTCGGTTACAGAAAACCCACCACAATTGGACTCTGACATCACAATCCCCAAGGTGTTACTTGCAGGAAATGGTAATAGCACTTAAGACTGAAAAATAAGAGGAGTAGCTAGATGAGGCCCAGTAGTCAGTCACAAATAATGACTGCAATAGAAGTGACACAATTTGAAGAGGGTAGTGTTTAAGACTTGATTCTAAAGATTATATATATGTCCAAAATTCTAGCTGTGATGTCTAAAATCTAATGAGTAGTCACCTTAAATTAGAAGATTTAGCAAGAGTTTAGCCTTTTAAGTATTTATTAAAGTGCCTTAGAAGTTAGTGATAGGGCAGCTAGGTGGCACAAACTACTATGGTGATAGGAAAGATCAAGAAACAAACTCATAAGAAAAAGATATCAAAATCACTACAAAGCAAAGCCTCAAAGACATATATGAATTAGACACAAGACCAACAAAAATTCCTGGAAGAGCTAAAAACAACAACAAAAAGAATGATAGTTTTGTTTCCTCATTACCTATTCTAATTCCTTTAATTTCCTTTTCTTCATTAGCCAGTAGGGAATTATGATACACTGGGTTGATAGCTTATGGCGCACAAGATGAATGATATTTTCCACTACTCCAAATCCAGGTTCTGAGGTGAAGTCCATAATGCCCTGGCTATGGCTAAGGTCCAAAATCCCAAGCTCTGAATTTAGATGGACCAAGTTCTCATAAATCATTCTTGGGTTTATGTTCCACCAAGAATTTTTCCTGGAGACCTCATATTTTGCCCCTACATGGGATTTTCCCTGGTAACATTAAAAAATGGCTATGGGGGCAGCTAGGTGGCACAGTGGATAGAGCACCGGCCCTGGATTCAGGAGGACCTGAGTTCAAATCAGGCCTCAAACACTTAACACTTACTAGCTGTGTGACCCTGGGAAAGTCACTTAACCCCAATTGCCTCACCAAACCCCCCCCAAAACCCCCCAAAATGGCTATGTATTTAAAGGATAGGATAAAAGAAATAAAAAGAAAAAAAGAAAAGGACAAGGAAGGACCCCTAGCTCCCATCTGACTACTCAGGCTAGTGATATATTTCAAATACTGTCCAACCATTATTTCACTCAATAAAAAGACTCAACAAAACACAAAGAACACATAGGAAGCCACAAGTTTCCAAACAGTGATCCTTCTATCGCCAATGAGCCTAGCTCTCCCCTAGAGAACTATATAGTCCCCAACACTTAAAGTGCTTCTCTAAGGTTTGGAGCAAAAGGAATACTTTTGCACTTGAGATAGCTAGAGAGGCAAGCCCTCATCCTAACATATCTGCACAGTTTACATAACTCATGGTAGTTCTCTGAAGAACTTTGGAATTGATTGTGTGACATGGGAGACACTAGCATAGGATTGCCCAGCATGGCGTGCCTTCCTCAGAGAAGGAATTGTGCTTTATAAACAAAGCAGAATTGAAGTAGCTCTTCAAAAAAAATGCAAGATGCATACATTTAGAGAATCCACCCCAAATGTTCACATGGATTATTTGTGCCCAATCTGTGGTAGAGCCTTCAGAGCTCATATTGGTTTGATCAGCTACAATTGGACACATAGTAATGACTTTAACCCAGTAGTTTCATTTTGGTCCTCTTTGAGAATGAAGGACAGCAACCATGGTAGTAGAAGAGCATAAGGCCCAGGGTTGCTTTTTACATGTTGTGACAGCATCTTTTTGTTCTTCCAGCTTCTTCACCCAGTGTTTATTTTTCTTCTCTCCAAGAGTTGGTTAAAGAATGCGAGTGAGACTCCTCGTCTCTCCCAAAGACTGGGTGTAGAAGTTCAGTGCTGTCCAGGGCAAAACTCCTTAACTTCCTCCCATAGACCAGATCCAGAAACTCAGCCCTGACTAGGAAGCTTTCAACAATCTTCTCATAAATATAGAAACATACCCATGGATCTGACTTTCAAGAAAGAAAAAAAAAAGTCTCTTCCTCTGAACTAATCATTCCTTAAAAGGCTCTTTGTGGTCACACCCTTTACAAAAAACCCTGTCAAATTTGGCCAAGAGCTGAAGCCAAAGTCATTGAGCTCTAGTTGGCAGAGTCTATTCATCTTCCTTTCTTGAAAATTAAAAGCTCATTTGGCTTTATCCAATCCTATGGCACCTCACCCTTTCTCTAGCTTCTTTCAAAGATGCCTCGAAATGATACAGCTTTCACATCTGCCCGTTCATTCAGTGTCTTAGGATATAGTTTCTAAGGACCTCATCACATAAATTCATATAGGGCAACTAGGTACTTTCTTCCTATTTTCCACCTTAGATAGCTTAGGCACCAACTATCTCTTTTTTTTTTTTTGCAGGGCAATGATGGTTAAGTGACTTGCCCAGGGTCACACAGCTAGCAAGTGTCAAGTGTTTGAGGCCGGATTTGAACTCAGGTCCTCCTGAATCCAGGGCCGGTGCTTTATCCACTGCGCCACCTAGCTGCCCCCCAACAACTATCTCTTAACAATTTTGTTCCATCCATTCCAAAGATCATTCTCCTTCAATAAAAATATAGGGTGGGCCAAAAGTCATTAATATTTAACAACTCCTTTATTTTTTATTTTAAATTTACAATACCGTAATATTATACACAGTATATATAAGAAATGAATTTACATTACTATGTATGAAAAATCAAATCTTGTAAATGGTGAAAAACAAAGAAAAATATTTTAAAAGGTTTTTAAAACATCGGTTATTCAAACACTAAAATATGAATTGTCGGTAATAACGAGGCAGGAGGATACAGTGGAAAGAATACTGTCTCTGGAGTCAGAGGTGGTCATGGCTGTTACTGTTGTTTATCTTTTCAGTCATGTCTGCCTGTGACTCCATTTGTGATTTCCTTTGCAAAGATAATGAAATGGTTTGCCATTTCCCTCTCTACCTCTTCTTACTTATGAGGAAACTGAGGCAAACAAGATTAAGTGACTTTCCCAGGATCACATAAATTACTAAGTGTCTGAGGACAAATTTGAATTTATGAATATGAGTCTTCCTGACTCTGGATCTGGCACTCTATCCACTGAGTCACCTAGCTGCCCTATATTCAGAGGACCTGAGTTCAACAGCTGCCACTTAAACTATGCTTGTGACCTTGAACAGCAAGTTATTTACCCTGTATAGGCCTCAATATTCTCCAAGAAAAAATGAAAAAGTTGGACTAGATGACCTCTTAGGTCCCTTCCAGGTCTAAATCTATCATCCAAATCATCTTGTGATCATCATCCTGTAACGATTGGAATGACGCCACCTGCTGGAGACTTACTGTAGAAGAGTTCCACCCATGAAGCGAAGGTCTTTGAGGGCAAGACCAGGAGTCTTTTCTTTGGCGTCAGGAAGTGACGCGGGCTAGTGGGAGGAGGAAGGAAGAGACTGGCGCTCGGTCTGGCTCTTTCCTCTGGACTCTGGTGGAGAAGGGAGCTAGAAATGTGCTCTCCCTTTAATAGATAGGAATCTAGGCCTTTCTCTCTCTCTTTACCAAATTCTTATTCTCCTTAATAAATGCTTAAAAGTCTAACTCTTGCTAAAGCTTATAATTTATTGGCGACCACTCATTAGATATTTTAGACAGACTAGCTAGAATTTTAGCCCTTAACAATCCTGAGCAGTGGTCCTACTTCTTTTTAAATTTTCTTCTTTTCAACTATATATTTCAAAGAAGAAGGAGGTGGGAGGCATCTTTTATTGTCTTTAGTATTCCTTACCAACCTTAGCTCAAAAGTATAGGCAGCTAGGTGGTATAGTGGATAAAGTGTTATACCTGAAGTTAAGAAGACCTGATTTCAAATCCACCTTCAGATGAGTTGTGTGACTCTGGACAAGTCACTTGACCACTGTCTGCTTCAGTTTCCTCATCCATAATCTGAAATAATAATTGCACTGAATTCCCAAGATTCTTTTGAGAGTAAAATGAAGTAACACCTTCAAAGCACTTTATAAAATTTAAAAGATTATATAAATACTCACTACTATTATCACTATTCTTGGCTTTGCCATCCTGACACTAGTGTTACTGGAATGTGTCAATCCAATGGAGAACCCTCCATATTGTTCCCAGAACTTTTCTATATAGCAGAAATCTTACCCACTGTATGAGGAACAATAGGCAACTATAGGAGCATGTGCTTGACCAGGTTCCCTAATACAAGTTGAGTAAGATAGTGATTCCGGGGCAGCTAGATGGCGCAGTGGATAGAGCACCGGCCCTGGATTCAGAAGTACCTGAGTTCAAATCCGGCCTCAGACATTTAACACTTACTAGCTGTGTGACCCTGGGCAAGTAACTTAACCCCAATTGCCCCTCAAAAAAAAAAAGATAGTGATTCCACAAAACAAGAAAGACAAATAATCTGACCCTTTCTGCATTGCCCACATCATAGTCCAATGCATTTATTCAATAAGCAACTAATACTTATTGAAACAGCCACAATAAGCCTAGTAATTAAGTTCCAAATTTGTAAACTAATGGTTGGAAATAAAACTCTGAATTTCAAAAAATAAAATATTTGGAATTAGGTTAGCTAGTAAGAAAAAATAAAATATGTGGTTGAACAAATGAATATTATCTGAAAAAAATTGGTCAGGTTTTGCAAATGCTATGAAACCTCAAAATTAATATTTTCTATGTCTGTAATAGCTTCAAATTGTTGATAATAAAACATAAGTAAAATGTGAGGCTTTGTGATCTGAATATATAAGAATATATAAGACCATTCTCCTTTCAGATGCTAATGCTTCAAAGGAATCCAGTGGGTTGGAATGCCCTTCTTTCTTTTTGTCTTTATGACCACAAAAATAAATGTGTTCTGTTAGGGTGAACAATGCTCCACCTTTTAAAGGAAGTCTTGTACAACATTGTTCTTTTGTGATGGAAAAGATATCACCACTCATTTCTCAACTCCTTACAAATTGTCTTCTGACTCCATTACTTAGCTAAAACTATGATCAAACATTCTAAAAGATGTGTGATGTCATTTTTATGGGTAATCTTTCTCTGACTACAAATCACAACCCTTTCATACCTTAATAAATGGCTTCAATGTGTTTTTCTGAACATAAACCAAAATCACCTGGTGACCAATTTTCTGTTGATGAACTTCTATATATTTTGCTAAGTAGATCCTAGTAAAATGTGTATTGTCTGTCACCAGAACTATACTCAAAACTTTTCAACTTTGTAAGACCTATCAGTGCTTGTACTCCACTGGGAATAGAGAATTCTAATTTGCTTCCAAACCATAATAAGTCATTGGAGTGGATTTTAGTGGAGACCAAGCTCTTCAATATTTCACAGGATAGCAACCAGCACCTTGGATAGTTCCCTTTGGAGACCTCTCTGGGGAACAAAGATGTAATTGAGACAAAATAAGAAAGCATTAAGGATCTACATCCCCAGAGGAAGTGCCAAAACCAATAAAATCATGTATTCACCAAGATAAAATACTATTAGAGAGCAGTGGTCTAGGAGTAGAGGAGATTCAGGACTTAATCCAGGCTCTGTTACTAATTTCCCGTGTAACCTTTGAGAAGGCTCTTCACATCACTGAGCCTCAATATCCTTATCTGAAAAATGAAGGCACATTTGAGTCATGCCTTGCATTCTAATTTGCAAATCTATTTTATCTCTGTTTGATCTTCAGAAATTTTTCGATGGTGTAAATAAAGCAAAAGATTTTAGGAAAATCTAAAAATCATTTCAAATACCTTTGAGCCTCTCTAACATATATTCCAGTAACTTAGTACTTGGCCCATAGTAAGCACTTAAGAAATATTTATTGATTTGACATGATCTTTAGAAACTTTCTGATGTTTTAAATAAAATAAGGGATTTCAAGAAAATCTAAAAGCCTCTTTAAAACCTTTGAGCCTCCCAGATGTATCTGAGTTACCCAGCATCCCAAAATATAGTGTGATTTCATCACTGAAGTCACAGCATTATAAAACAGCTATTACCCTATTACTCAGTGACCTTACATAGGCAAACCCATTACCATCTTGTAAAATTCAATATTGGTTCTCATTTAAGGACATAAAGATCCATTGTGTGTCCCATTATAAATCATTCAAGAATCACCTGGACCAATGGATGAGTAAGCAGGTTGGATAAGCTGTTCTATTAGTCACAGAAGTGATGGCATCTGGAGCATCTGTTTGAACAGATTGCCCTGAGGTATTGTAGTAGTCCTTTCACTGAGTCTTGGGAAAACAACTTATCTCTGTTTGGCATATAACAAGAGAGCCATTTTTATTGATCTATGTTCTACAAAGTAACAATCAGTGATTAACCTGGACGAAAGTCTATATTCCTACAACAGCCTCTTCACCATGTGCTAGAATGTATTCATTAGAATTTCCTTAAGGAGATACATTATGCTCTTTTAATGTGGCTTCATAGCTTTGGGGATCATAATTTTTTTCATTGATGGCTAGCATGCCAATAGTTATAGCATCTTAGAAGTTGAAGATTATGCTGAAGTGATCCAAACCCTCCAAATTGTAAAACATAACATCTAAAATCAAATAGAATCCAGGCCTAGAGAATCATGAAACAGGTGAACTTTTGATTTTTCTATATACTCCTCATATCCATCTGCACAAAACTGAAGCATTTTTCAGATAATTTTGGTTCTCAAAATAGGTTAAAAATGAAGATTCAGGAATGAATTAGGCACAATGATTGTCTACATCATCCCAAAATGCAATTTACTTGGCTATCACTAAAGTTTGCTTGTATTTGCTTTCTGTATAATTTGTACTAAGTAATCTGTATACAAATTCCTCCCCCCCAATAGAACTGTGATAAAATAAAGGGATTTGGCAGATGCCAGGGGCCCCACCCAAAGATTGATTTAGAATTGATTGATTGAATTGGGTGAGACTGAGAAATTGACTGAGAACCTACTTAAGAATTTTCAAATCCAAAAAAAAAGAATGTTTAAATGGAGACCACACCTGGCTGGCCCTGAGTGGGGTGTTGTTCTCAGAGGCTGTGGCCTACACCATCAACAGGAGACCACTCTCAACCAATCAGCTTGAAGGACCTCCCCTTTTGGGGAGGGAGACAGTAAGTAGGAAGCTGAGGCTGGCTTGCAGGAGCTTCCTCTTTTCATTCAGGAACCAGTATGTGGCAGCAGACAGAGAAAAAGAGAGGGACAGAGAGAAAGAGAGGAAAGTAGATAGAAAGTAGACTTTTCTGGCTTTACAGGATCCCATGTGTTGTCTTTACTCCTTAATAATAAATCCTTAAAAGCCTAAACTCTTGCTGAATTTATCAGTAAATCTTAGCCAGTTCCCCCTAGAAAAACTGGGGGGGGGGGCAGATTAGGACCCACATTAGATTTTAAACATCACAGAACATAAGCTTCTTGAGGGCAAGGACCACTTTAGTTTCATCAATATCCTCAAAAATCCTCAATACATAGCAGAGTACCCTACACTTCAGACATGTTTGTTGAGTTTATCTGAATTGAGTCTCATTAGAACTAAATTTTAGAAGGGCAAAGGCTCTCTATAAGTGCAATTACAAAATCTTCACAAAGAGAACTCAAAAGAACCAAGGAAAGAGAAAAAGACTGCAGGGTAAGGATAGACCAGCTGCTGTCACCCTCATCATTATTCACCCATGAAACAATGTAAGTGTCATATGCAAGAGTAGTGGGCCCATAAAATAAGAAATCTCAATTACTCTAAGTTATAAAAGTATTTTGCCTGGATTTCTTAGAATTTTTTTTTATTCCATATAAGTTCTGACCTGTCCTTATCCCAACTCCCATTCACAATGATGAATTAGGGTCCCAAGAGCTTGGCTAGCTAAATTTGTTTCTCACGGTTCTAAGGGTAACTTTAAGGGGTTGGAATTAACATTGTTAAATTCTATTAGCTCAAGCCCTAATGTTATGTTTCTCCTTATCCCAAGATTGTCAGAGGAGAATATATACTTAGATAGCCTTAAGAAGATTTTAGAGAAAACAGTCAAAAAACTCAAAACTTCAGATTAAGGAATTGTCAAAGAGGAAAAGAAAAAAATTTTAAATGTGTTTCCATCTGTTTTCAGACACTATCAGTTCTTTCTCTGTAGATGGGCTGCAATCTTCATAAGTCCTTCAGGGTTATATTGCATCATTGCCTTGCTGAAAATAACCACATGCTTCCCAGCAGATCATCCCCCACTATTGCTGTTATTTTGTATACAGTACATTTCACTCTGCTTCAGTTCATGTAGGTCTTTCCAGATTATTCTGATAGTATCCTTTTCATTATAACCTGTATATAGTACCTTAAGCTTGACAGAGAATTTTCTTCATAAAAGCCCAGCAAAGTTTTGCTGTTAGAATCAATCATCATAACTATTTCCCTCCATCCCACTCCCTTCCCATGACATTTACTCTATCTTCTTTTTACCTATTCCTCCTCAAAAGTGTTTTACTTCTAACTATCCTCTCCCTCACTCTTCACTCCCTTTTTTCACCCTTCCTTCCTTATCCTCTTCCCTCCTACTTTCTTGCAGGGTTAAAGAGATTACTCCTCCCAATTGCGTATGAAATCTCTTCCCTCCATGAGCCCACTCCAATGAGATCAGGGTCCCTGAGTTAATGCTGTGTTCTAAGTTTTTCTTCCTCCCTCCTTCCTCAACCCTCCCTATGAGATCAAGCAATTTAATATGTCGTAATGGTGCAGTAATGCAGAACATCTTCATCTTCCTTGAAACTGTTTTGCTTTTTACTGCTCTCTCCCCCAATCTGACCTTTCCTCCTTCCCTTCTTGCCCCCTCCCCTTTTCTCTCTCCCCTCCCTCAGAGCAAAAATATATTACTATACCTACTTGAGTTTTCTCTCACAACTAGCTAATATGGGAATTTTTCCATGACTACTCATGTATAACTTATTTTGAATTGCTTGAGTTCTTGTGGGTGGGGAGTAGGAATGGAGGGGGGAAGAGAAATTGGAACACAAGAGTTTTTAAAATATTGATGCTATAATTTTGTTTTTACATATATTTTGGAAAATAAAATTCTATTCAAGAAAAAAAAGATTTTAGAAAGGGGTATATAACAACAATAGGTACAAAACATCCCCCAAAGGTCTATGACACATTTTCTCATAATTACATGAAGAATCTGGATAAAGTGGGCTTATACTTAGGGAGCACATCTCAAAAAGTGGTAACTCACAGCTCCTGAGAGTCCCTTTCTATCATTATTGGAGTACTCAGAAAATTCCCTTTAGACCTACTATAATATCTTTGGTGAGCTCATTCTAGATAAATTAGTCTAAAAATCAGTCCTTGGATTGCAATGAAATAAACACTACTTCCAGCTTATTGAGAAATGCCCTTTAGGACACTAATGAGAAGAAGGAAGTCATTGTTTTTCCAGAGGTATGCTATTAGAACATTGATAGAAAAATGGGAGGTCCAACCTTCTTTAGAAACTTTCATGCTGGCAAGATCCTCTTCCAGGCAAAACTAGGGGAGGGAGAATAGAGGGTAAGAGGAGAGACCTGGCCAAGTCCAAGCCAAGGTTTCTCCTTCCTACTTTTAATTCCTTTTAAGGATATTCAGCTAAATATAATTTTTTCTCTGCAGTACATGGCACCTACAGAAAAATCGACCAAGTGTTACGACACAAAAACCTCACAACCAAATACAAAAAACCCCAAATAGTAAATACAAACTTTTCAGATCATAATGTGATAAAAATTATATTCAATAATGGGCAATTGAAAGAAAAATTTAATTAGCAATTAAATAATCTAATCCTAAAAAAGCAAATGGGGCAAAGAACAAATCTTAGAAATAATTGATAATGTCATCAAAGAAAATTATAATAATGAGACAATATATGTGAGAAAATAATTATTAATAATGAATTTCTTGTTGGGGGGGTACCCAGAGATCAGTTTCAGTCCCTTCTCCCCACTCTCCTACCCCAAATCTAATTCTTGAAGAAGTTCTCATCTTTTTTGGGACAGGCCCAAGATAACAGACGTAATGAAGATTGATTCTGTTGTTTAACTAAGTGAACTGATGTGATTATACCACACCTAAATACTGTACCCTTTACCACCTGTGCCTTTAGCAATGGCCTTTTGCATACTTCTCCATTAGGTCATCCCTAGAGTTTATCTTAATTTGGACCACCCTGAAGTCATAATAACCAATGGAATTGAATGATGCTAACCAATTAGCTCTGATCAATTATAATGACCCACCTCTATAAAAAAAGGATAAAAACCCTTGACCATTTGAGGGTTGCCATCTTGGCATTAAAAGCACTAGAAAGCATAGGAATAAATGAAGCTTACTTTAAAATGATAAGTAATATTTATCTAAAAACCATTACATTATCTGTAATGGGGATAAGCTAGAAGTTTTTACAGTACAATCAGGGGTGAAGCAAGGATGCCCATTATGACCTCTATTATTTAATATTGTACTAGAAATGTTAGCTATAGCAATAAGAGAAGAAAAGGAAATTAAAGGAATTAGAATAGACAGTGAGGAAACAAAACTATCACTCTTTGCAGATGATATGATGGTATAGTTAGAAAATTCTAGAGAATCAACTAAAAAACTACTTGAAATTATTAACAATTTTAGCAAAGTTGCAGGATACAAAATAAACCCACATAAATCATCAGCATTTCTATATATGACCAACAAAGCCAAGCAGAAACAGATAGAAAGAAAAATCCCATTTAAAATAACCGTAGGCAATAAAAAATACTAGGGAGTCAACCTACCAAGACAAACCCAGGAACTATATGAACACAATTGTAAAACACTTCTCACACAAATAAAGTCAAATCTAAACAATTGGAAAAATATTAATTGCTCATAGGTAGACCAAGCCAATATAATGAAAATTACAATCCTACCTAAACTAATATGTTTAATTCCATACTAAACTATCAAAAATTACTAAATACTAATACTAAATAAAAATACTATCAAACTATCAAAAATTATTTTATTGAGCTAGAAAAAATTATTACAAAATTCATCTGGAAGAACAAAAGCTCAAGGATATCAAGGGAATCAGTGAAAAAATGTGAAAGAAGGTAGTCTAACAATACCAGATCTCAAACTGTATTATAAAGGGGAAATTATCAAAACAATCTGATACTGGCTAAGAAATAAAGTGGTGGATTGGTGGAATAGAATAAGTATGAGTTACACTATAATAACAGGGTATTCAGCTAGAATACTATATTCACTCCCTTTTCAGAAATTCTCTCCCTTTTCTCACCCTGTTTGATAATTTATAGATGACCCCTGGAATATAGTTGTTTCTTTAAACCCTATCCAGACTTGATTCTTATGCAACATCTTTCTAGTTTAAGGCCTTTCCACAAGTAGACTAAGGCAGTTCTTAACCTTTTTGTGTGTCCTGGACCTTTGGCGATCTGATAAATTCAATTCAATTCAAATTCAATATACATTCATTAAGAACCTACTATGTGCTGGACACTGTGCTAAGCCTGGGGATACAAATGAGAAAAGATGCCCTTGCCCTTGAGGAGCTTACAATCTAATAAGGGAAGACAACACAAAAAAAGAAAATGAAAAGGAGCAGGGAGGTTGGGGGGTACTAAAAAATGAGGGAGGAGCCAAAGCCAACCAAAGCTGCTAATGGAAAATGGAATAATAAAATGTTTTTTAAAAGCCATGAATTCCTTCACAGAATAATGTTTTAAATACATAAAAGACATAGGAAACCCATTATATTTGTAAGAAAGTTATTAAAATATTTTTAAATGAAAAAAAAGTTCAAGGACTTTTGGTAAAGAACTCCTGGCCTAAGGTCTTTTGGTTGTTTGATGAGTAAGCTTTCTCATATAATTATACTATTAAAATCAAAATGGGATGGAGGTGGTTATAGTCCCACCCTAATAAATGCCTCAAGTTTTTATTTCACTTTACCCAAATAGAAAATTAATTTACAGGAAGAATTCTCTCTATTCAGTTTCAGTACACTACTAAGACTAGTCATAAGACCCAGCAAGAAGATACAACTCCTGCCAGATAAGAAGAGAGTTTTATGGGGCAGCTAGGTGGTGCAGTGGATAGAGCACTGGCCCTGGAGTCAGGAGGACCTGAGTTCAAACCCAGCCTTAAACACTTAACACTTACTAGCTGTGTGACCTTGGGCAAGTCACTTAACCCCAATTGCCTCACCAAAAAAAAGAAGGGAGTTTTGTCAGAAGTTGCTGAGATTTGTTCAAAAGTCATCTTCAGCTTTCAGGAAAAGATTCCTTCCAGTGAGAAGTGGGTAAAGCCCCTTCAGGCCAATCAGAATTTTAGCTAGGGTAAACTCCCTTGTAATTACTAAAAAGAGCCTTCAACTGGTTTGGATTACTTCTATCCCTCTAATTGGGCATATCTAAATCATAAGCAATTGCCAAGGGAGCAGAAAAGATAAGATAAGTGATAACATGCAGTTCAAAAGCATAACTTGATGATAGATGCATAAAGAAATATGGATAATTGTGGATATTGTCCATGATCCAAAAGCAAGAGAACCTAATTTTTCAAAAAAAAAAGTCAATGGCACAAAAGACCAAGAGAGATCATAAGCCCAAACACTAATCCAACAGCTTGAGGAAAGAAATTATTCTATTTAACTGAATAGGACAGTTCTAGCAGTACATTGTAGGGACAATTCATTCACCCTGATGCTTGACCACAAACACAATGAACCATTCTAGCAATCCCTTTTGTCATTTTTTTTTAAATACAAATGATATCCATAGACTATAGACCTCTTTTCTATAGTTCTCTTTTAAGGTGGAAGACAGATTTTTAAGAGGGCTACATGGTTTTTAGGGGCACCTAGGTGGCACAGTGGATAGAGAGCAATAGGCCTGGAGTCAGGAAGACCTAGCTACATAACCCTGGGCAAGTAACTTACCCCTGTTGGCCTCAGTTTCCTCGTCTGGAAAATGAGCTACAGAAGGAAATGGTGAAACCATTTCTATCTTTGCCAAGAAAACCCCAAATAGAATCATGAAGAGTTGGACCCAACTGAACAACAACAAAAACAGGTTTTTTATATATTCATCTCTAACAGAGCAAGTCTTGAAGAAGCCCACTGGTAATGTCAGCATTGTTGTCACTCCACTTTGCATCTGTAACTCTAATTGGTCTGAACTCTAAGAAACAAGTTTCCCTCCCCAGGAGAATCTAATTGCCTGAAATCTGCTTTTTTAAATCAGTCTTGAATTCTCAACATCTTCCCAACTCCCTCAACCTTTTCTCCCCTGTGATTGGGGGACTGGAGGGTGGAACACTAAACTCTACTCAAAACTTTCCTTTATAGAGGAAAGGACTTGGACTTTCCAGAGAGCTACACTTTGCATCTGCAGCTCTGCTTGGTCTGAACTCCACCAAACAAGACACCCGCTGATGTCCTTTCCCCCACACTTTACTCTTTCCAACTTCTTTTTTGTGTGTTTTCTTCCATTAGATTATATGCTTCTTGAGGGCAGGATCTGTTTTTTCCCCTCATTTGTACCCACAACCCTTAGAACAGTGACTGGTACATTTTGTTCAGTTGTTGTCAGTCATGTCCAATTCTTGGTGACCCCATTTGGGGTTTCTTTGGCAGAGATACTAAAATGGTTTGCCATTTCCTTCTCTAGCTCATTTTACAAATGAGGAATCTGATTAAGTGACTTGCCTAGGGTCACACAACTACTAAGTGTAACTGTGTACTTGGGAAGATGGGTCTTTGGGACCCCAGGACTAGCACCCTATCTACTGTACCAATTAGCTGCCCCACCTGGCACATAGTAGGCATTTAATAAATGTTTATTGAATTCGATTGAAATCATGGCTTGTTATTGTTATTGTTTTTATGTTTGTTATTGGGCTTGGGTTCGTTTGAGTTTTTTTGCCTAATGCTTAAAGATGGTCATTAAAAATAATTTAAAATGGTAATTCACATACATGGCTGTGTTGTTCCTCTAAATATGTATCCTTTTCAACACTTTCCCAAACCATAGCAATTCTGGTATGTTTTCTTCATGCTGTTCTGACTCAAAGCCCTTATTTGATTTTTTTTAATGCCTATGTGATTTTTTTAAAGAGCTCTAATAGCTTAGAACTACACTAAGGTTTTGGGGATATCACATTTATCAAAGGAATGACAAGAATTCCTATAAATTTCCTTATGAGTGAATTCCCTCCCGAATTTGATCAGCTAAAGGGAAAAGGACTTCTGTTAACACAGTATAACCCATCTTCTGATTTGTTTTCACCATCTGGCTAATTCTTACCGGGAAAAGTAATGGCCGGCTCCTCCTTTCACATGTTTCCCAAAGGACAAAGAAACAAATCAAATAGTGTCAGACTGCCCATTTGACAGCTGTAATGAATTAAATTGCATTCAGCACTTTAGTACATTATGTCCTCCATTAAAAAAGTATGTAAAATGAATGATTTAAAAAGACATCCTGGATCTGCATGAAGAGAGGGGCATGGAGTAGCTGCTTCCAACAGGGAAAGGCTAACTTTGCTATCCCCATGCCTGAATGTCATTTGCTAAAAACAGCCTAGTTTGTCCACTGAAAACCAAGAAATAATGTTGGGTTGAAGAAGGTGTCACTTTGTCCGACTGAGTTGGAAGCTATCAGACTATGAAAAATGGTTCTCATTTGTTTAGTCGCCTTCCTGAACCTGCCCCATCTGCACCATTTCAATCCTTTTCCTTTAGAATATGTAAATCACTCGTCTCTGGCTAGAGGGAGCACCGCTGCTCACTGCTGTCACCTAATGGTAATTCATATATATATTTGTCAGGGTGGTTTTTCAAGTGTTTTGCTTTTCAAGGCCAGTGAGATTCCATTTTCCTGCTGTGGAAAAGGTTAGATGGTAGCTAAATTCATTGTTTGTCCTTTCTCTTTATTAAAAAGAAACAGCAGGAAGTAATGAAGAAAGGCCTGGATTGAGTAATCTGGATTCAAAAATCTTGCTACTTGCTAGCCACAAGACTATGGGGAAATCAGTAACCTCCTCACACCCTCAGTTGCCTGATGCGGTATTTGGAGATTATAACAAATGCACTACCTGCCTCATGGTGTTGCTGTGAGGATCACTAAGGCCCTCTACAGGATGTGGCAAAAATCAAGTTTTAAGTTAGTAAAGCTTGTTATTTAACTTATTAAATTTTAAACCTCGCTAAAACTTTGGGACACCCAGTATGATGTGTAGGGGGTTGGTTAATGAAAGTTTGCTGATCAGCTTAAGGTCATATGGAGGTGAACCTTTATTTAGGACTGTTAATGATATATAAAGGAGTGTATTCCATTTGCAAGCTCAGTGAGAGAATTGGAGGACAACTAATGAAAAGTCCTATTTAAGAGAAAATTCATTTTGTATGGGAACTGTCTAATAATGCTGCACTGAGAATGAATAATTGAGTCTCAGTTATTGGGGATAATGCATTTGGCTTGAGCATTTGTGGAATATCGCCAACCAGAGGTATGCCAGAGCCAGCTTGAGCCAGCTGGAAGCTGATTATTAAATTTTCAGAAAGCATTCACACCTTTGAAATCGGCAAATGCTACAAATCAGGGCTTGATTTATTATTTCCTTGATTGTCTAGACTTAAGAAAGTGATGGAAAAAGTCTTAATAATGCAAATTTAAAGTGTGACTTGCATTTTTTTGAGAGCTGGCTGTTAAATGTATACCTACATATTCTTGTAACCAACCCTTTGTGTTGGATCTATAAAAGTAAAAGGGTATGGATAGATAGATAGATGGATAGACAGATAGATAGATATGTAGATATATATATAGATATATACACACATACACATATACATATATGTAAGTGTATATGTGTGTATTTATGTGTTTATACATATATATACATACATACATGTATGTGTGTATATGTGTATGGATAGATGGATAGATAGATGATAGATAGATTAGATAGATAGATCTTTATGTATATACTCATACTCACCCATTCTTTGAGAAGATCTAGAAAAAAGTAATGCCTGAGAATAAACTTTGACTCCTTGGGGGCCCCTGCACTGCCCCACAAATATCAACCAACCAATTTCCCTTAGCACCAAAGATATCAGAACATCTTTTACCCACTACATGGTAGCATATGGGTTCATGGGGGTAAATAAGACTCCCCATAGATGAAAGAGAATCAGATTACTTGTTGATGAGATACTGTGAGTGTTTCATGAAGCATACATTCTGTCTGGGGAGAAATAAAGACTTTCTAATATCCCATATGCTCTATTACTTTGAGGCCTTGCATGAGAAGCATAGATTTTTCTTTTAAATCCATAGCTGTGGAGGCTACGATGTGAACTATATTCTGAAATTTCTCATGGGAAACTCTGGGTGGAGGCAAAATGAGCCAAAGCATTATTATTTGGAGAAGGGAGGGATCTTTACCAACATTCAGTCTGGTCTGTTTAAATCCAAAGCTTGGGATCCTGGACCATGGAATTTGTAGTCAGAGATCATGAGTTCAAATCTCATTTCAGCTACTTACTGTGTGACCTCAGAAAAATCACAACTTCACTAAGACACCTTCCTTAGGTGTAACATGAGGCGGTAAAACATAGATGAACCCTAAAATTTCTCCTACATCTAAATCTATGGTCCTATGAGGCTAAATATCAACTATCATTATTGGGACATTTTAATGGTGAGCACCTAATACTCACAATCAGTGATGATAATAACAAAATAATAATAGTATTTATATAATACTTTAAGATTTGCAAAAAGTTTCACAAGTATTATCTCATTTTATCCTCATAACAATCCTGGGAGGTACATGCTATGTCCCCAGTTTGTAGATGAGGGAACTGAGGCAGACTGAGGTCACTTGACTTGCCCAAATTTCTCCAGCTAGTAAGTGTCTGAAACCAAATTTGAACGTAGGCCTTCTTGACTCCAGGTCTTGCACATCCACTGGGCTACCTAGCTGCCTCATATTCCTGCTTAGTTTAATAATTAATATGAAAACACATGCTAAGCTAGTTATTAAGTAAAAAAGACAAAATCAGAATTTAATTCTCTTCTAATAAATTCTAATTCAAGCTTGAAATATGATCAGAGTTGAGCTCGCTGTGCTATCACTGATGCCAAAAAGAGTTGATCTTTGAGCAACTCCCTGCCCATTCTTCAGTGCAGAAAGCCCAAAATGTAATCATAGAAATAGGGCAGATAATGAGATATTAACCTCCATGTAAAGACATATCCATACCCAAAGATCCCCTTACTGAATATGAACAAGTTTCCCCTTGATTAAATAGAAGGGGAAATTGGCCATTATGATTTTCTTAAGTATTAGCCATAGCCCAAAATGACTCCTATAAGATGGACAAACAATTCTAAGGTTAGTCAGTTTAAGTCAGACCAGACCAAACAAAAGCATCTTTGTGAAGTAGGTATCTGGCACCTCTCTGCTTCTATATTCAAGGGCAGTGGGCAGAGGGGGAGATTTTCTTTCCTCTCCCATCATAATGGTCATTGGCATTTGGTAGCAGAAGAATGAACCCAATCATGAACACTCCAGTGTTTCCAGAGTGAGCCAGTCAGAGAGAGTTCAAGGCAGAGTTGAGATCCATTCAGACAAGGGCAAGAGATACACACTCTCCAGTCAGACAAAACAGAAAAGCAGTGACTTGAGGGAAGAAGGAGAAGATGCAATTTCAGTGAGAGTGATTCCTGGCAACAGAGAAAGGAGTTGGCCACAGCTTTAAGGTGAAACTAGTACTGACAACTGAGAAGTGAGCTTCAGTGAGGAGCAGATATTGAGAGGTAGCTAAGCAACCCTCCCAGAAAAAATGCTATACCTGAGGGTAGAGTGGTGGGAAGACTAACTGAAGAAAGTACATCAAGACCTTGTAATATCAGACATTTGAGTTGCCAGGGCGATGTGTGTTCCCTACATCTATGCCTAATTACCATTGAACTCTTTGTGCCCACTCTGTCCATGGATTCTGTGTATATTTGAGAGAATAGACCCATGTTTATGGGGGGAATTATTTATAACTATTGTTCTAACCCTCATTTTAGAAAATGCATCTGCTCAAAGCTAATTGTAACTACTGGGTGACTATTAATGGGAAGCCCACCAGTGGGGGAAGCCCACAAATGTAACTTGTGAGTTAAAGTTTTAGGAGTTCAGACCCAGAAAGCTCTACAGTTTGTGATGGTATTTACATCATGGGGGCCCAACTTGAAAACCTATGAATGCTGAGTAGGGAAGGTAGCTGCCAGAGAGAATGCTATATATAAAATAAACACAACAGTCCTGATTTACTGGGCTCAATTTGGGATGCATTTAGTAAAAAGAAATTAGTAAAAACAATGACAAGTATATGCATGTAATTACAAAATGAATAAAAAACAGTGAAAAGTATATAATGCATGAAAATGCTAAATGTAGTGTTTAAAAAGTGGGAAATTGCCTTTGATACTTATACCATATTTACTTTTTATTCTATCTACTCCTCCCTAATTTTTTCAGAGGAGAATGCAAAATTACTCTCTGTGTAAAGTTTCCCTATGGACTGGTAGTTGTCAGTAGGAAGAACATAATTAAGCCCTATTTGCTGACAATGAAAGGAAAAGGCCTTAACCTCTGCTCAGGACTCTTCAACTATATTCCCTCCACGCCTTCTGAGCCACCAGTCTGAAGGGGACTCTACTAATCATAACTGGGAAAAATTATGTTCCCAGTGTAGCAATCCTGAGGTTTTCTAGGGTTCAGCCTTGTCAACTATAGCCATGAAGAGCAATTTATAGTGAAATAAAATAATGGATGAGAAGAGAGAATGCACCTTAGGGAGAAGTGAAGGGAAGAGAGAATCAAAACCGCCTTCCAACTTATTGCAATAGAAAAGACATTGAATTTGTAATTAAGAGAATTGGGTTTGAGTCATGGTGTTATAATAATCAAAGAGAGAAAAGAAATGAGCTGTGGGAACAAGAAGGTGGCAATTGTCCCCATGACCCTTATAGTGACATAAGCATCTCTCTCATACTGAGGCTGGCTGTAAGCAGCATGTAAAAAAGCAGAGAGCACCCCAGCTTGATTCTCCTAACTTGTCTTTCTATAGTTACCTTAAATTTAAAGACCACTTGGAGAAGAGGAAAAGCCAGGTGAGAAAGCATGGAGCAGTAGAAAGAGCAATGAAGTTGTAGTCATAGGAACTGAGTTTGATCCCCATATCTGCCACAGTACCTGTGTAATCTTGAGTAAGCATTAGCCTCTCTGTGCCTCAGTGGCTTGGGGAAGTTGGAGAGATGATATTAGGGTCCCTTTCAACTGTAGATTTATGATGCTATGACCTCTTAGGAATTTTTCACTATTTGTCTGCTTACATTCGCCCATGCTGTGTGTATCACTGGGAAAGTGGGATACACTGGGCTGAACTATAAGCAGCTTGAGGTCTTAGGCAAAGGCCCCAACAGTTGCAGCAGTTGCATTTTAGACGATACTTTGTATTCTTTTTTATTCTTATGGGTGTCCCTGTGGGACCCTGACAATGGGTATCTGTGGGACCCTGACCCCTAGCTCCATAAAAAAAGAATTTTAGAGTAGCAAGGAACCTTAGAAATCATCTATTCCAGAAAACCAATGAAGAAACTGAATCCCAGAGAGGTTGAGTGATTTGCCCAAAGTCTCAATGATACCAATCAATTGGTGCAGAGTCAGAGGACCTGGGTTCAAATCTGGTATCTGTTCATTAACCATGTGATTTGGGGCATTTCACTGGGCCTCAGTTTCCAAATCTGTAAAAATTATCAGGTTAATTTGGATGATCTTTAACATCTCTAAATATGTAATCCCATGATTGTTTTGTAGAGTCCAAGTGATCTGGGGGCAAATACATTGGAGACAATAATTACTTATGCCACTTACTTCACTAGATGGTCGTGAGGCTCAAATGAAACCTGGGTGACAATTTAAAAAGGACATTTGTTGGTCAAATGAGAACATCCAGAATAATGTAACCATGATACTTAAGAACCTTTAGCCATTATCAATCAGTTGAAGGAACTGGGGGTCTTTGAGCCTGCAGAAGAGAAGACTTTAGGCAGATATAACAAAGTACTTGAAGGGTGTCATGTGGAAGAAGGATATCTCAGCCCCAGAGGGAAGAACAAGGAGACAAAGAGAAACATTTAGTTTTAATTATTTTTTATAAAGGTATTTTATGGGGAAGTTAGGTGGTGCAGTGAATAGAGCACCAGCACTGGAGACAGGAGGACCTGAGTTCAAATCTGGCCTCAGACCCCTAACACTTACTAGCTGTGTGACCCTGGTCAAGTCACTTAACCCCAATTACCTCATCAAAAAAAAATATTTTATTATTTTCCAGTTACATGTAAGGATAGTTTTCAACATTTGTTTTCATAGGATTTTTAGTTCCAAATTTTTTTTCCCACACTCCCTTCTCTCCCTCCTCCCCATGACAGAAAACAATCTGATATAGGTTATTTATGTATGATCACATTAAACATATTTCTGCATTAGTCATATTGTGAAAGAAGAATCAGGGCACAAGGGAAAAACCTTAAAAAAAGAAGGAAAAAAAAACAGCCCAAAAGTAGAAACCATATGGTTCAATCTGCATTCAAAATCCACAGTTCATTCTTCTGGATGTTGAGACCATTTTCTATCATGAGTTCTTTGAAATTGTTTTGGATCATTGCACTGCTGAGAAGAGCCAAGTCTATCACAGTTGATCATCACATAATATTGTCGTTACTGTGTACAATGTTCTCCTGGTTCTGCTCTACTTACTCAGCATCAGTTCATGTAAGTCTTTCCAGGTTTCCAAAGAGAAACATTTAGGCCTGATGTGAAGAAGAGAACTTATCAAAGATTATAGCTATCCATAAATGGAAGGGGCTTCCTAGAAAGGGGAAGGATTCTTCAATGGAGACCTTCAAGGAAAAACTGGATGATCACTTATCAGGTAGATTCTAGAAATTCTCTTTCAAATATGGTTTGGACGAAATGGCTGCTTAGATCCTACCTAGCATGGAAATTCTGTAATTCTGAGACAATGAGTGTGAAGCATTTTACAGACCTTACAATGTAATTTCTACTTCAGCTATTTTTAATTACTATTAAAATTATCACTATAGCACAATCAAAATAATAAATGGACATCATAATCTGGGAATCATTTTAACTTTTCTGTTCCTTTTAAAAATTTTTATTAACCTGTCATACCAACTATTTCCCATCCAATGATTTTAGGGACAGACTCTCTCCAGAAAGAGTTTTTATCAAAGTTTGAAAGGGACATGAGGGTGGGAGGCAGACTTGAGTTTGACAGGGTTGTTTGTGATGGATATGCTAATCAAACAGTAGGAAGCCATGCCTGCCTGTGTTCTCTCACTTTTTTTTCCTTTATCTTAAGGCACAGCTGTCAATAGATGACTTACAGCTTCTCCTATGTCAGGGAAAGAATAGTACCCCAGCTGGTCTGGCCATTTTTTTTTCCTTCCTCTCCCATGGTGTAGATTCCTCCCTACAATGTGAGCTGTGAGCACCCCAGGCATTCTGTCCCATTCTTCTGCTGTTCCAGGTCCCCAGTTGCTCATTTAACCTTAGCAACTCTGGATGTGAGAAGCTGTCCATTTGTATTCTGAAGAAAAAAAAAAGCAGAGAGGAGACTGGGCTTTGCTTACACATCCAAATGTTCCCTTTCCAGAAACAGTGAGAGCTGTCTCTGTTTGATGGATTTTTCAGAGCTGTCATCTCATGTCACATAAAATGTCTTACAGAACTTTTAAATACTAGGACTGAATTATTTGGGAAGTAGAACCTTCAAAATAAAAATTATATAGAAAAAAAATTTTGGCTGGCAAAAATATCCTCATTTAGGGCAGCTAGATGGCGCAGTGGATAGAGCACCAGCCCTGGAGTCAGGAGTACCTGAGTTCAAATCTGGCCTCAGACACTTAACACTGACCCTGGCCAAGTCACTTAACCCCAATTGCCTCACACAAAAAAAAGAAGAAGAAGAAGAAAAGAAATAAAAAAGAAAAAAGGAAGGGAAAGTACCATTAAAATATTTTTAAAAAATCCTCATTTTAAAAGTGGGGTGAATTTTGCCAACACTCCAAGCAATAGAATTATGCTCGCTCTCTCTCTCCCCTCCTGCCCCTCAAGAATGCTAACTGTGCCTTCTCATTTCTACAACATCTATCCTTGCTGCTTTGCATGGTGCCTCACAAATGAGAAAAGAGATGGGGACACAGAAAAGAGAAAATGATAAAGCAAAGAAGGAGGTTAGTGTGAGAAGCATATGCTGGAGTTTCTCTCCAGTTAGTTATATTAGTAGCAAATTGGATACCCCAAGGAAGACAAAGACAGGAAGAAAGGCCCTATCTATGACAAAATATACATAGCAGCACTTTTTGTGAGAGTAGAGAAGCAGAGACAAAGCAGGTAGCCATCAACTGGCATATGAATTAATAGAATATTTTAGTTCATTAAGGAGGAATTCAAAGAAATATGGGAAGATTTATATGAAATGACATAGTAAAATTAAGCAGAGTCAGAACAACTATATGCACAATGACTACAACAGTGGAAATGTAGAGAGCCCTGAAAAGGAAGTTGAGCTCAGAGTAAATTAATGACAATTCATGGTCCAAGAGAACAGATAATGAAATATACCAATCTCCTCTTGGAAAAGAGGCAGAACGGGGCAGCTAGGTGGCACAGTGGATAAAGCACCACACTGGCCCTGGAGGACCTGAGTTCAAATCCAGTTTCAGACACTTAATACTTACTAGCTGTGTGACCCTGGGAAGGTCACTTAACCCTCATTGCCCTGCAAAAAGAAAAAAAGAAAAGAGGCAGAGAATATGGAGGCAGCATTACATACATTTTGAAGCATAGTTGGTTTTGCTTGACTATCACAAGAAAAGATTTAATATCTGGAAAAGAGAAAAGGGTGGGCTAAATTCAGAAATGACAGTGATATAAAAATGTATCAGTAGAACAAATCTACATTCTATTTTAATACATGTTTGTATCTTTTTTGCATCATCTAGATTCTCCTTGATATCTCTTTTCAAAGAGCCATTCCTTATAATGAACAATTTCATTTAGAAAGAAGAGAAAAAATTCCGCAAAACTGATCCATATCTATAAAAAGTCTGACAGTAATATTTTACATCCACAGCACACTTTTCTGCAAAAGATTAAGCAAAAGAGGGGAGAGAGATGTCTTATAATTTCCTGGAAGGTGGGGAAATTGGAGTGGGCACAAGCTTGTTTGGTTTATTTTTTTCTATTTTCACAACATTGAGTTTCAAATGTCTTATGGCAATTATTCTTTCCATTGATATTGTTGGAATCACTGTGTATATTGTTTTCCTGGATCTAATTACTTCACCTTGCATCAGGTCATGTAAGTTATCTCATGCTCTTTCATATTCATCATGCTCATCATTTCTTACACCACAGCAGTATCCTATTATATTCATTTATCACAATTTGATGAGCTCTTTTCCAATTGCTGAGCATCCAGTTTATTTCCTGTTCTTTGCTGCCATGAAAGTATCTCTATAAACAATGTGATAAATATGAAGCCTTTTATTTGCAAATAACCTCTTTGGAATATATACCCAGATATGGAATCAAAGGTCAAGGAATGTGGACTAAAGTATTAGCCATGGTATTCACATAATCCCAGATTGCTTTTCAAAATTGTTAAATCAATTCACAGTTCCATCAAGAATTCATTAGTGTGACGATCCTTCCACAAACCCTACAACACTGACTATTCCCATCTTTTGTTATATTTGTCAACTTGCTAGGTATGAAGTAAAAACCTCAGGGTTATTTTGATTTGAAATTCTCTCTTCATTAGTGATTTGGAATATTGTTTCCTATTATTATGAATAGTTGTCAAGTCTTTTGAAAATTATTCATATCCTTTGACCACTCCTCTGTTGAGGAATGATTTTTGGAAATCAATATGGAATATTATGATTATGATTATTATGATTATTGTAGCTAAGGAGACTGGAATTCCGATTGGCACAAAATTGGCTTAGGCCTTAGATAATAACAATAATGATGATGATAACAATAATAATAGCATTTAGATAGTGCTTTAAGGTTTACACAACACAATGTGCCTATGTTATCTCATTTGATCATAACAAATAACAAGTTTCTTTCCAAGGTAATTTGTGTTTTCTGGTTAATTGAATACTGGGTTACTTAGTTCAATTACTTTTGATTCTTCCACATTTAGTTGCTCTGATTGATCTACTTTTCAATTTTTAGCCAAACCAAATGGTTTTGATTCAACTTTTCTTTTAATTTTAAAGAAAGAACAATTTAGAATACAGACATAAAAGAAGAAAAAGAGTAATGGAATCACTTAAAGCTTCCAAAAGAATAACCTAAACAAAATCTAAATGCAATGCTAAAAGATAAATAGGAATAGATATTCAATTTCTTGGCAGAAATTTGCAAGTAGAATGATAAAATTCTCCATTCCTATCCCTGTCTCTGTCTCTCTGTCTCTATCTCTACCTGTCTGTCTCTCTCCTACTAATTGTTTTGTTTTTTGTGTTTTTCTCATGGTTTTCTTGGTGGTATCAAACCATTTTGTTCAAGATATCTGCTGTTTCCTGTTTGCACATAAGCATGAGACAAATATCCATTCCCAGAATCCTAGAGATTGAACCAACAGTGAAAATTATATGTGTGTATATGTATATATATGAATATATATATATTCATTTATATGTATGTGTGTATGCATACATGAATAGATAGATGATAGATAGATAGATAGATAGATAGATAGATAGATAGATAGATAGATAGATAGATAGTAGCACCTCAAATCTTGCATTGGGAATCTATTCTTAGGAATAAATTCATATGAATTAAGAATAGATTCCCAGTGCTAGATTTGGGGTACTCCTGTAGAGTTTCCAATTATCTCAAGTGGGTTTTGAAGGTGGCCTTATATGCATAGGGAAGTCAAAGCAGTGTTCTTACATGCATAGGGAAGTGATATTTCAAGGTTAAAAGAATTAGGAAGAAGAAAAAAGTAGTAGAGGGCAGAAAATGGATGGTCAGGGATTTCTTTTCCATTCTATGTCTAATCCAGAAAGCTTTGATACATTGTGGGCTTTTCTTTTGCATTAAGGTATAACCTTGTTGATAACAGAGGTAGCAGCTATTAGTTTTTTTTATTAATGCCTGGCTTAGTCATGTACTTCCAAGACCCTGTATAGACTTCTCCCCATGCTATCTGCTTTAGTCACCTAGTGGTTAAGTTATTGTGGCAACATTTAAAGCTTCCCTAGATTGACTATGGAACAGCTAGGTGGCTCATTGCATAGGGCACTGAGTCTGTGGTCAGAAACACCTGAGTTCAAAGCCAGCCTCAAACACTTACTAGCTGTGTGACCCTGGTCAAGTCACAGGACCTCTGTTTGTCTTAATCCACTGGAGAAGGAAATGGCAAACCATTCTAGTGCCCTTGCCAGGAAAATTTTGTGGAAAGTATGGTCCATGGGGTCACAAAGAGTTGGACATAACTGAATTACAGATCTCACTATATGAATATGACATGAGGCAATTTGATAAATTATGGTTGGGTAAAAAATTTTAAACAGTTTTTTAATTAATTAACTTTTTTAGGGGCAATGAGGGTTAAGTGACTTGCCCAGGGTCACACAGCTAGTAATTGTCAAGTGTCTGAGGTCAGATTTGAACTCAGGTGTTTCTGACCACAGGCTCAGTGCCCTATGCAATGAGCCACCTAGCTGCCCCTTTAAACAGTTTTTAAAAAGCAATCTAATTGGCAGGAACTTTGAGCATTATCATGGGGAACAAAGAAAGACAGTGTGCCTCAGCTCAAAAACACTTGGAATTGGGGCAGAGCCAAGATGGCAGAAAGAAATTGGGAAGTTGCCTGAGCTCTCCCAAATTTCTCTCAGGAACAATGATGAATTAAATCTCTAAACAGATTCTAGAGCTACAGAACCTACAAAAAAGATGAAGTGAAACTAGCTTATGACTTAAGATAACCTAGAAGGACTTCATGAAAAGTCTGTCTCACTTGTGTGAGGGTGTCTGGACAAGGCAGCTGAAGGTTCTTAGCCATAGCACAGAACAGCAACTGAGGACCCTTAGTCCTGTACCAGCAGGGTGGTGGCACAGCAGACCAGTTGTGAGGCCCCCCACCTTCAATACAAAAGGCAATCTGCCAGCTGGGGTATCTGCTACCCAACATATGCTACTAGGCCAGGCCACTCTAATGCAGTGAGTAAGCCTTGAGGCACTGAAGCCTCAAAGCAGAGAGCCACTGATTAAGCCCCTGTCCCCCAGCAAAAGAAGCTTGGGACATTGCCCCTGTATCCTAGGAGCAGACTCCAACTTTAAAAGGCACCACAATAGGCTAAAATATGAGTAAGAAACAGATAAGAACTCTCACCATAGAAAGCTACTATTGTAAGAGGGAAAACCAAAATACAGACTCAGAAGAGGAAAACAATGCCAAAATACCTACATGCAAAGAAGACTCAAATTGAAAAATGAATTTGTCTCAAGACCAAAAAGCCCTCTTGGAAGAGCTCAAAAAGGATTTTATTAAGCAAATAAGAGAGGGAGAAGAAAAACTGGGAAAAGAAATGACTCCTTAAAAAATACAATTGGCCATGCCCAAAGGCTATAAAGCTGTGCATACCCTTTGACCCAGTAATACCACTATTGGTTCTTTTTCCCAAAGAGATCATAAAAACAGGAAAAGGACCCACATGTACAAAAATACTTATAGCAGCTCTCTTTGTGGTGGCAAGGAATTGGAAATTGAGGGGATGACAATCAATTGGGGAATGGCTGAACAAGTTGTGGTATATGAATGTAATAGAATACTATTGTGCTGTAAGAAATGATGAGCAGGCAGATTTCAGAGAAACCTGGAAGGACTTACATGAACTGATGATGAGTGAGATAAGCAGAACCAGGAGAACATTGTACATAGTATCAACAATATTGTGTGTTGATCAACTGTGATAGACTTGATTCTCCTCAGCAATACAATGGTCCAAGATAGCTCCAAAGGACTCATTATGGAAAATGCTCTCCAAATCCAGGGAAAAAAAGAACTGTTGAATCTGGATGCAAATTGAACCATACTATTTCTATTGTTTTTGTTGTTGTTGTTTTTTCTTTTTTGAGGTTTTTCCTTTCTGCTCTAATTCTTCTTTTTTAACATGACTTATGTTATAACAGAATTATGTTTAATGTTATTATATGTATAATGTTATTATATGTATAATGTTATTATACATATATAACCTATATCAGATTACTTGCTGTCTTGGAATGGGGGGGAATTGAAACTAGAAATCTTATAAAAACAAATGTCTCTACATGTAACTGAAAAATAATCAAATACTTTCATAATTTTAAAAGTAAAAATGGCAATCACCAAACTTAAAAAAAATATATAAGTGGCCAAATGGAAAATGAGGTGTAAAAGCTGACTGGGGAAAATACTTCCTTAAGTATTAGAATTGGGCAGATGGAAGTTAATGACTCAATGAGACATCAGGAAAAAGTAAAGGAGAATCAAAAGAATATAAAAATAGAAAATGTAAAATACCTCATTGGAAAAACAACAGGCCTGGAAAATAGATCCAGGTGGGACAATTTTTTTAAATATTGGACTACCTGAGGCCTTTGACAAAAACAAAAGAGCCTGGATAGTATATTTCAGGAAATTATCTAGGAGAACTGCCCCAATGTCTTAGGACCAGAGGAAAAAATAGTCATTGAAAGAATCCACAGATCACCTCCTGAAAGAGACTGCAAAAGGAAAACTCCAAAGAATATTGTAGCAAAATTCCAGAATTATGAGGTGAACAAAAAAATACCACAAGCAGCCAGAAACAATTTAAATATCAAGGAGCCATGATCAAGATTACACAGGACCTGGTACCTTAAACATTAAAGGATCAGAGGGCTTGGAATATGATATTCTGGAGGCCAAAGAGCTTGGATTGCAACCAAGAACCTACTACCCAGAAAAACTGTTCATAATCTTTCAGGGGAAAAGATGGATATTTAATGAAATAGAGGACTTAAAATATTTCCCAGTGAGAAGTCCAGAAGTGAACAGACAATCTTCAAATATAAGACTCAAAGGAAGCATAAAAAGGAAAAAGATACTCATAATTCTTGATAACTGTATCTCTATTAGGGAAGATGGAAGGATCATAGAAGGTATGGGTATAAGTTGAGTTTGATGTGATAATATTTTTTAAATTTAAGGAATGACAAAAAGGATTGTATGGGGAGAAGAGGAAAGGGGAGGGAGAATGTTGTAAATCATATCACATGAAAAGACACAAAAGACCTATTACAATAGAGGGCAAGAAGTGAGAGATGAGTATTGTTTCAACCTTACTCTTATCAGATTTGCCTCAAAGAGGGAAAAACATACACACTAAGTTCTGTATAAAATACAGAAAATTATCTTCCCTATAAAGAAGTAAGAGGGGAAAAGGGAAAGAAAAGGGTGGGGTGCTGATAGAAGGAAGGACAAAAGTAGGAGGGAAGGGGGGAAAGAAAAGAGAGGTGGGGCTGATAGAAGTGAATGAAGATTGAGAGAGATGGTGACCAGAAGCAAAACACTGGTGAGAAGGAAAAGGGTGAAAGGAGAGAGAAAAGTATAGACTAAGGGGGGAAATAGGATGAATCATAACTGTAAATGTAAATGGAATGAACTTGCCCCTAAAACAGAAGTGGATAGGAAAGTGGATTAAAGACCAGAATCCTAAAATATGTAGTTTGCAAGAATCACATTGGATACATAGAGATATATACAGAGTAAAGGTAAAGGCTGGAGCAGAATATATTATGCTTCAACTCAAGTAAAAGAAAAGGAGGGGTAGCAATCCTTACAACAAGCAAAGCAAAAGTAAAAATAGATCCAATTAAAAGAGATAAGGAAGGAAACTACATCTTGCTAAAATATACCATAGAAAATAAAGTAATATAAATGGTAAACATATATGCACCTTGTGATATAGCGTCCAAATTCTTACAGAAGAAGATAAGTGAGTTACAACCTCCCCCTCTCAGAACCAGATAACTATAACCACAAAATAAATAAGAAAGAAGTTAAACAGGTGAATAGAATTATATATATATATATATATATATATATATATATATATATTATGGACATCTGGAGAAAACTGAATGAGAATAGAAAAGAATATACCTTTTTCTCAGCAGTATGTGGCACCTACACAAAATTTATTGTTATTAAAGCATAAAAACCTCAGTCAAATGCAGAAAGGCAGATAGTAAATGCATCCTTTTCAGATCATGATGTAATAAAACTTAAGTATAATAAATGGCCATGGAAAGATAGACCAAAAATTAATTGGAAATTAAATAATATCATCATAAAGAATGAGTGAGTCAAACAAGAAATCATAAAAACCATCAACAACTTCATAAAAGAGAATGACAATAATGTGACAACATACCAAAATTTATGGGATGCAGCCAAAGCAGTTCTTAAGGGAGATTTTATATCTCTAAATGCCTACATGAATAAAATAGAGAAATAGGGAATCAATGAATTGGGAATGCCACTTAAAAAGCTAGAAAAAGAACAAATTAAAAATCCCCAATTAAACACCAAATTGGACATTCTGAAAATTAAAGTTGAGATTAATAAAATTGAAAATAAGAAAACTATAGAATTAATAAATAAAATTAAGAGCTGGTTCTATGAAAAGACCAATAAAATAGATAAACCTTTGGTTAATTTTATTTTTAAAAAGAAAGAAAGAAAGAAAGAAGAAAAACAAATTACCTGTATCAAAAATACAAAGGGTGAATGCACTACCAATGAAGAGGAAATTAAAGCAATAATTAGGAGCTATTTTGCCCAACTGTATGCCAATAAATTTGACAATCTAAATTAAATGAATGAATATTTACAATATAAATTGCCCAGGTTAACAGAAGAAAAAATAAAATGCTTAAGACCATTTTAGAAAAAAAGAAATTGAACAAGCCATCAAAGAACTCCCTAAGAAAAAAAATCTCCAGGGCCAGATGGATTTGCCAGTGAATTCTACCAAACATTTAAAGAGCAATTCATTCCAATACTGTATAAACTATTTGGAAAAATAGGTGAAGAAAGAGTCCTACCAAACATCTTGTATGAGACAAATATGGTGCCAATATCTAAACCAGGAAGAGCCAAAACAGAAAAAGAAAAGTATAGACCAATTTCTCTAATGAATATTGATACAAAAATTATAAATAAAATACTAGCAAAGAGATTATAACAATTTATCACCAGGATAATACACTATGACCAGGTGGGATTTATACCAGGAATGCAGGACTGATTCAATATTAGGAAAACTATCAACATAATCAACCACATTGATAACAAAACTAACCACAATCATATGATTATCTCAATAGATGCAGAGAAAACTTTTGACAAAATACAGCACCCATTCCTATTAAAACACTAAAGAGGATAGGAATAAATGGTGTTTTCCTTAAAATAATAAGTAGTATCTATCTAAAACCATCAGCAAGCATTATATGTAATGGGGATAAATTTAGAAGCATTCCTAATAAGATGAGGGGTGAAACAAGGATGCCCATTATCACCACTTTTATTCAATATTGTACTAGAAATGTTAGCTTTAGCAATAAGAGAATAAAAAGAAATTGAATGAATTAGAAAAGGAAATAAGGAAGCAAAACTATCACTCTTTGCAGATGATATGATGCTATACTTAAAGAATTCTAAAGAATCAACTAAAAAACTACTTGAAATAATAACTTTGGCAAAGTTTCAGGATATAAAATAAACCCACATAAAGCATCAGCATTTCTATGTATGACCAACAAAGCCCAGCAACAAGAGATAGAAAGAGATATTCTATTTAAAATAACTGTAGACAATATAAAATATTTGGGAAAGTACCTGCCAAGATAAACCCAGGAACTATATGAACACAATTGCAAAACACTTTTCACACGAATAAAGTAATATCTAAACAAATGGAAAAATATTAATTGTTCATGAGTAGCCTGAGCTAATATGATAAAATGACAATTCTACCTAAATTAATTTACTTATTCAGTGACAGAACCATCAAACTACCAAGAATTATTTTTTAGAGCTACAAAAAAAAATAACAAAATTCATCTGGAAGAATAAAAGATCAAGAATATCAAGGGAATTAATGAAAAAATGCAAAGTAAGGTGGCCTGGCTATATCAGATCTAAAACTATATCATAAAGTGGTGTAATGATTGGAATGACACCACCTGCTGGAGACTTACTGTAGAAGAGTTCCACCCATGAAGCGAAGGTCTTTGAGGGCAAGACCAGGAGTCTTTTCTTTGGCGTCAGGAAGTGACATGGGCTAGTGGGAGGAGGAAGGAAGAGACTGGCGCTCGGGCTCACTCTTTTTCCTTTGGACTCTGGTGGAGAAGGGAGCTAGAAATGTGCTCTCCCTTTAATAGATAGGAATCTAGGCCTTTCTCTCTCTCTTTACCAAATTCTTATTCTCCTTAATAAATGCTTAAAAGTCTAACTCTTGCTAAAGCTTATAATTTATTGGTGACCACTCATTAGATATTTTAGACAGTTTAGCTAGAATTTTAGCCCTTAACAGATGGCTGACCACTAAGAGGAAAGCTAAACCTCAGTCTTCTGATCTTCTGGTACTGCTGAATTGCCGGGTGTTTTCCCTTTAAATTTTTTCGAATGGACCTTTTAAACTCCCTAATTACTCTATTTTTTATTTTAGTCTGCTTAACCAGACAAATGGGAGATAAGATCATGTTAATGCTTTGTTTTTGTGGATTTTCTATTTTTATTTTTGTTAAAAGAGCCAGCAATTTACTCACACAAGGAAATATCTCCCCCTCTCCCAACCATGCTTTTTCAGAGAAACCTGAAGAGATTCCTGCAGCTTTTCCCAATTCTAACACTAATTGTTGCTCTAATTTTGCATGCCTGGAGGCAATGACCCACCCTCTAGAAGCTTTTAATCCCCTAGCGCCTGGAGGCAAAGTGGGGGAAGAGGAATCCAGGCCTGAGTTCAAAATCAAGTCTGATTCAAATTGCGCTGGTCCCTCCCCTCCTCTCCAGACCCCACCCTCTACTCCTCCCATGGCCAAGCCCATTGCTTCCCCTGCCTGGGAAGTCCAGAGATCTAATGCTCATGTGCAACTTTCTCTAACTACATTTGCAGCTTCAGGCTCAGTCCTTCCCCAGCCTGGCTGTGCTTCAGAGACAACCTTAGAAAGCCCTTTAAATTCCACATATGCCCGTTTTGTTCATAATTTTGCTAACCTGCTTTTGTCTTTAATTAGTAATATTATAAAGCATTTGTATGGTGAAAAGACTGACAGACAATATAGAGGGGTTAAAGAAGAAAAACTCAAGCTGAATAAGAATGACAATCATCAACATAGTTCAAGACTGCTTCTTTTGCCATGGAAGGGTATATATTGTACAGAAATGTAGAAGGAAGCAGCAAGGTATTGATATGAGTATTGGGGATTTTAGATATCAGAATCAAAAGTGTTCTGAATTCACTCAGAGTATTAATGTCAGTTCAGAGGTTACATAGGATTTCTATGCTATTACATATACATTTTGAAATTAATGGTATGGGTTTATTTTCATAGAGATTTTCATGCTTTTGAGATTGTGTTTTATACTTAGTTTTTAAAACAAGGAGAGTATTTGTAAAAGCTTTTTATAGTCGTGATCAAGTTTATATTTTATAAGACTCATTAATATTAAGTTCATATTCATTTAGATTTCTCTAGTTTGAATTTCATTGTCTTTTATTGTTCCATGTGTATTTTCTTCTAGTCATTTGTCTATCTAATTTTGAAACATTGCAAGATGGTTTTGATTTCATAATACAATGTTAATTCTAGGAGTATTGTGCTCCCATATTCTGAGTTGTTTGTTTCTGTTATTTTTTCTCAACTGATTATTTGATCAAACTCTTTAAAGCATTTCCCTGGCAAATTGGTTGCCATGGCAAGTGTAAATTGATTCTAGAAGTATTATTTTTGATAAGCATATTCCAAAAAAAAAAGAGGGGAACATTTGTAAAAATTTTCTTTGAGATTCTGTTGTGCTTTAACTTGTATTTAAATATGTTCTGATTTTTCACAAAAGTAATTGTATACTAAGTAAAAAAAAGGTATTATTTGAAATTGTTGCATAATTTTATATTCTGAGCCAAGATGTATTCACATTTTTTGCTATCATTTATTATCCTCAATTTTTAAATCCCTATGAGACTTGGATTATGGGAACTTATCATTTAAGACATTAATTGCCTTTATTCTGAGTTATCAGATGCCAGTTGGCCAAGATGCCATCCAATCACAAGAGGAATACATGCAAGAGCAGACACTGAACTGTTGCATGAGGGGAGAAATGCATGAAGTCAAGGTATGGCCGAGGGAACAGCTTTTGACAAATGTTGAGGTTGGATTCTCTTGGTTTAATATTTTATTTTCTTTTTCCCCACAATACTGTACAGATGGCTGGAAGTTTTGATCCCACCCATCTCACTTCTACACCGGGCTTCTATGCTCCCTCCTATATGCCTGATGCCATGGACATCTCAATCCCATGCATCTGATTAAGTCTGACTCAGTTTCCTCCAGTATGTTCGGTGGCATGGACATATATTCCATCCACCTATTTTAAGGTTGGCATACTGTATGGGTAGTACATACTGCTCAAGTGTGGGAGTGCTCATATCCCATCATTTCTCTGTTCTTTTATGGTAACACCCATAATTATCTCAGGTGTCATGATAAATACACTGTTGAATTTGGCCTTGATTTCTGTTACCAATTATATTAGATTTAAAAATTTCTCATAATGGCATGAGGATAATTAGGCAGACGATGCAAAAAGTGATGAAACAAAGAATTAATATCACAGCAATTGTCTCTTCAATTACCCTCCATAAGGGGGGGGACTATATTAATATTAATTTTAAAGAATGTTTCAATTTTTGTTTTATTATATGTTTCATGTGTAACAACTAAGATTCTGAATTCCCTTAGACATGTTTTTGAGAACTTTCATTGTTTGATTTGATTATTGACAAAGCTATTTTAAAGTTGTGTTAAGCTCAATTTTGTAGGAAATTTTCCTGGCTGATTACCAGTATCCACACATCAAACCCTGAAAAGACTTCCATTCCACCACTATGCCTAGAGGACATCTGAGAAAAGACTTTCAGAGACTTTAAATGAACAGTTTTGTGTTGTTGTTGTTGTTTTTTCTTTTCTCTTTCTGTTATAATATACACCATCTGTAACATGTACTCTCTGCAGAGGTCCTCCCTTTGCAAGACCAATGTCAAAGCGTCGGTTCATGAGGACAAAAAATCGCCCCTCTGGACAAAACTTTCCTCTCTCCCTTTTCTATATTTTTATTAACATATTGTTAGTTAGCATAGGTTATTATATTCTGTTATTTTTGACTGTTTCATCAAGGAAATGCACCGTTTCTTGAGGAAACAAAGCGGGGAACTGTAACGATTGGAATGATGCCACCTGCTGGAGACTTACTGTAGAAGAGTTCCACCCATGAAGCGAAGGTCTTTGAGGGCAAGACCAGGAGTCTTTTCTTTTTCGTCAGGAAGTGACGCGGGCTAGTGGGAGGAGGAAGGAAGAGACTGGCGCTCGGGCTCACTCTTTTTCCTTTGGACTCTGGTGGAGAGTGGAGCTAGAAATGTGCTCTCCCTTTAATAGATAGATGAATGTAGGCTTTTCTCTCTCTTTACCAAATTCTTATTCTCCTTAATAAATGCTTAAAAGTCTAACTCTTGCTAAAGCTTATAATTTATTGGTGACCACTCATTAGATATTTTAGACAGTTTAGCTAGAATTTTAGCCCTTAACAGTGGCAATCATAAAAACTATGTGGTACTGGCTAAGAAATAGAGTGGTAGATCAGTGGAATGGGTTAAACACACAAAGCACACAAAGTAAATGAATATAGCAATCTACTGTTTGATAAATCCAAAGACTCCAGTTTATTGGATAAGAACACACTATTTGACAAAAACTGCTGAGAAAACTGGAAAATAGTATGTTAGAAATCAAGCATGGACCAATATCTTACACCATATACCAAAGTCAAGTCAAAATGGGTACATTATTTAAACATAAAAGGTGATATCATAGATAAATTAGAAGAGGAAGGAATAATCTACCTGTCAGATCTATGGAGAGAGGAAGAATTTGTAACCAAAGATGAGATAGAAAATATTATAAAATGCAAAATGTATCATTTTGATTACATTAAATAAAAAAAAGGTTTTGCACAAACAAAACCAATGCAACCAAGATTAGAAAGAAAGAAGAAAGCTGGGAAGCAATTTTTACAGTCAATGTTTCTGATAAAAGCCTCATTTCTGAAATATATAGAAAATTGAATCAAATTTAAAAGAATACAAGTCACTGCCCAATTGAGAAATGGTCAAAAAATATTAATAGGCTGTTTTCAGATGAAGAAATTAAAGCTATCTAAAGTCACATGAAAAATGTTCTCAACCAGTATTGATTAGAGAAACACAAATTAAAGCAACTCTGAGGTACCACCTCACACCTATCACATTGGCTATATGACAAAAAAGGAAAATGATAAATGCTGGAGGTGTGGAAAAATTGGAACACTAATGCATTGTTGGTGGAGTTGTGAATTGATCAGACCATTCTTGAGAGCAATCTGGAACTATGCCCAAAAGACTATAAAACTGCATACTCTTTGACCCAGCAATACTTCTATTAGGTCTATTTCCCAAAGAGATTATAAAAAAGAGTAAAGGACACACATGTACAAAATTATTTATAGCTGCTCTTTTTACAATGGCAAAGAATTGGAAATTAGGGGAATGCCCATAAACTGAGTGATGGCTGAATAAGTTGTGGTATATGAATGTAATGGAATAATATTACGTTATAATAAGTGATGAACAGACAGATTTCAGAAAAACCTGGAAAGGTTTACATGAATTGATGCTACATGAAGTAAGCAAAACCAAGAGAACACTGTACACTCTAACAGCAACACAATGTGATGATCAGCTGTGATAGACTTAGCTCTTCTAAGCAATACAGTGATCTAAGGCAATTCCAAGACTCATGATGGAAAATTCTATCCACATTCTGAAAAAGAACTATGGAGTCTGAATGCAGATCAAAGCATACTATTTTCACTTTGGTGTTTTGTTGTTGTTTCTTCTTGCTTGTGTTTTTCCCCTTTTGTTCTGATTTTTCTCTCACAATATTTCACTAATGGTGAAATATATTTAATATGATTGTAATGTATAACCTATATTAGATTGCTTGCTGTCTTTGGGAGGGTAAGGGAAAGGAAAAAGGAAGAAAAACTTTGAAACTAACTTTACATGTAATAGGGGAAAATAAAATACTTTTAAAAGAAATTTTAAATGCTAGAATTAAAACAACAAAACTATATTTCATCCCTATTCTGTGTTAGGGCCTGTGCTGTCATAGAAGTACAAAGAGGACTAATGCGTAGGAAAAATGATGGTCTCTTTGGCAGTCTGCTTTGCAAATTAGGAAATTTCCCAAACTCCAAACAAATGGCTTGGAAAACTAAACCAAATGGAATCCATTTTAGTGGGCTGTTCAAGATAGAGGAATATCTCTCAAACCTTTGGGAAATAATGGAATTCTGTGCATTGCTAAACCAATAAGGGCTTTCTGAAGTTGCTATCAGCTACTTAGCAATGTACAACTGTTGACTCCACTTTGGTTACTCAGAAGAATTGATTTGCTATTAAACTTGGCTTTGGGCAATATTTAGTACCCTTCTCCCCATCCAGCCCCCAGTATTATTTGTAATTTATTCCATCTGTAAGATGTAGATCAAACTTAATCTAAAACATGCACTATCTCTTTTCCCAATGCATAAACATAATTCCCATTAACAATAATAAAAGCTTCATGGTCATCTCAAGTGGAGCATCTAACCATAAGTGTTTAAGGGTGAAATATTTTATGTCCTATGTGAGAAGAAGCAGTAGACAATTTTGATGTAGTCTAACAAGGTTAAAAATGCAAAGCATAATTTGTTTTCCATGTAATGTTGTACTAGTGCATGTTGTGTTTCTGTCAAGAAACAGCATGAAGCTCACATATTTGCTGGGATAAAAAGGATTCCTAACTTTGTGAATCCACATTCCAAAGACTGAAGAAATAATTGTATTTTAGAAAATCCCTGAGGGTTAGTTAGACTTAGATTTAAGTGTTTGGTTTGATATTGGTTTTCTGTTTGTTTTTTTCTTTTCTTTTCTTTTCTTTCTTTCTTAAACAGGGGAAGAAGGTATGAGGAAGAGACAATGAGTTTTGTACTTTATGACTCTTATGACCTAGGTCCAGCAACTCTGGATTCACAAAGTATTGCATCCAATCTCAGGAGCTTCTCAAAAATCACTCCCTTTGACTTCCTTTGCTCCCAGCTAGCTTTCCCTGAGAACCTCAAAATTGGACTCATTTGCCCCTACCCAGAGTTTCCTGTGGGAGTTTCCAGAATATAGCTCATATCTAGGCCTCAACAGTGGTCATTAAAACTGCCCCAGCATACATGCAAATATTCAAGACAATGCATATCTGAAGCAGAACAGTTTTTACTTCATCCTCTAGAAATAATTGAAACAAGACAAAACAAAACCAACAGTAGCCCAACACAGGGACCCAGAACAATCCAAACATTTTCCTCCAGTGAGTCTCACTTTCTATCCCATGGTACTATGTAGGGATCCAGCCTGACATGGCTATTCTAAGGGTTTGTAATGCTCTTGAAAGCAAATTTCTCAAGAGTCAACTCCTAACATTTTGGTGAACATTACTTTCTAATCCCAGGACCTAACTATACCAGCCTTCTCATCTTTTAATTTTGTTAAATGACCCAGTCTTCTTTCTAGTCAACCCTAGGAACAAGGTCAGAAGGAATCCTTTATTTTTACCCCTTCTACTGGGTTTGAACTCAGACATCCTCAGGCTACTCCGATCCTCCATTTCCTCATCTGTAAAATAAGGGTGTTGAACTAGACCAGGGCTTCTTAAACTGTGGGTCCCCACCCTATATGGGGTCAAGTAACTGAATGGGGGGGGGAGGCTCAAAAAATTTGGCAACAGTAAAAGGTTATGTATACCTATTTTATATGCCTATATATTGGGGTTGTATAAAAATTTCTTGGGGGAAAAGGGGTCACAAGTGAGAAAAGTTTAAGAAATTCTTGGAGTAGATGACCTCTAAAGTCTCTTCTAGTTCTAAATCTTTGATGGTTAGGCCTGAAGTCAGAAAAACGCTGACTTCCAATCCAGTCTCAGACTTTCATTAGTTATGTGGCCCTGGGTAAGTCACTTAACCTGTTTGCCTCAGTTTCCTCAACTGTAAAATGGGGACTATAATAGCAACTAGCTCCCAGGGTTGCATCAAGGATAAAATGAGATAATATTAATAAAGTATTAGCACATTGCCTGGCATATAGGAGATACTTCATAAGTGCTTGTTGGATGGATGGATGGGTGGTAGATGGATGGATGGATGGATGGATGGGTAGATAGACAGATGTTATGGGGAGAACAGGTGGGAGGTTTTGGGTAGGGGTTTGAGATAGGAGTAAAGGTTTGGGGTCCTCAGGAATTTCTCTTTAAAGAATTACACCCTTTTGCACACAAATCCAATAGAATAAGATAATAGTTTATTTAGGGGCTAGGAAAAGGAAACCAAGAGAGAAATCCTTGCACTTCTTCTCATGGGGAGAAGGCATAGCACAGAGGCATGGCTCTGAGATACCTATCCTCTCAAGCAGGGGACAGGCAGACACTTTTATGGAGGTCTGATGGCAGTCCAATGAGGTGATCATCTGACTGTGGAAAGTTCCCCTATTGAGGGAGGACTATTCCCCACTACTGGTGACTGGGGGAGTTGGGTGAGGGGTAGTCGAGGATCTCTCAAGCCATCTTTCTCTTCCCTCACCACAAAGGCAGCAGCCACACCTAATCTTATCTCCCCAGGGGTGGGGGAGACTGGAATGAAGAGTGGTGGTCCTGGAGCTAGCTCAGTCCTGATCTGGTGTCACTTATCTCTTGTGTCTGTCCTTTGGTTTAGTTTCTCAAGGAGAAGGTTCTTTGAAGTACCCCAGAAAACTTCTAGGGTGCTAGGCCCATAACAGATAGATAGATAGATAGATAGATAGATAGATAGATAGATAGATAGATAGATAGATAGATAGATAGATAGATAGATGGATGATAGATAGATGGGAGATAGAGATACACACATATATACATATACACACATACATGTATGTATATGTATGTGTATGCCAGGTACTACATAAGTGCTTTACAAAGAGTATTTCACTTGATCCTCACAACGACCCTGAAAAATAAGTGCTATTATTATCCCCCTTTTTACAGTTGAAACTGAGACAAACAAAGGTTAAGTCACTTACCAAAGTTATTCAGCTAGTAAGTTTCACAGGCTAGATTGGAACCCAGATCTTCCTGCTTTTAAATCCAGTACTCTACTGTGCCACCTAGCCCAGATTCTGTCCATCTATGTTCCCAACAAAACTGAGGAGATAGATAGATAGATAGATAGATAGATAGATAGATAGATAGATAGATAGATAGATAGATAGATATGAGAGAGACAGAGATAGAGATAGAGATAGAGATAGAGATAGAGATAGAGATAGAGATAGAGATAGAGATAGAGATAGAGATATATAGATATGTTTGGTTTTTTTTTCTGCCCCTGGGTAACATGCCTTCTGAAGCTTGACTGCTGCCTTTCTCCATACAATATCCCCCAAATTTAAATCCTGAGTAACCTCCAGCTTTTTTCTTCCCAAAGCATTGTTGATCAGACTTTCACAGAGCCTCTTCCTCTAGTTTCACACTGACAGCCCACAATGACTTACTGCAAGCACTGATTAGAATACCAATGCCCCATATAGCCACAATGGCCAGCAAGCTCCAAGGCAGCCTTATTTGAGATAAAGGCAATATTTAACATCCCCTGAAAACTCTGAAATAATCCTGAAGTAGATTATAGGATTTCTATCATCTTTTGGAATCAAATGACTATTGCAAGAGCTGGGACACTTGCCAAGTGCTGATGTGTGAAAAACATGGGGACGGTCACTTATCGCTGTGGCTGGGAGCTGCACAAAACATTAATATAAAGTAATATTGCTGCTGATTAAACATTATTAGTATATTCAGTTGGATACAGGAACACAAGCCCAGATTTTAAATACTGCCAACACATTCCAGTACAACGTATTTATAGTCTGAAATAAATGTGCACAACCAAAGAAGTGCATGAAACTGAGGAAGAGATCTCTCTTAAGCAGTCTCAAATTAAGTGTGAGTGTTGGGAGAGGTTGCCTGGATCTTATCTTTTTTTTAAATAAAGGGTTTTAGGGTATTCAAAAAAAAAAACCCACCCCACCACCCATTCTTTCTTTAGAGTTTGAAGTCATTGTGATCTTATCAAGTGGGATATATACTATGTTGTGACCCCTCCCTCCATAAAATATGTATGCTAGTCCACTTTATATTTACATTGGGTAGGCTCTCAATCCATCACTGCTCCCTACATTATTCTGTGACTCTTGGTGCCTGAGAACCTTCTTTCTTTCTAGGCAGCAAGAACAATCAAAGGTAGGTACCCAGGCTGTGGCTGCTGAAGACAATTCAAGTCCAAAAATATTTATTTAGCACCGATCACGGGTCAGGCACTGGTCAGCAAAAAGTGTATAAAGGGGCAAGGAAAAGGATAGGGAAAATCATTCATTAAGCACCTACTATGTGCTATGCACTGTGCTGAACACTTTACAAATATTATTTCATTTGATCCTAACAACAACCCTGGGAGGGAGCTGTTATTATCTCTCTTTTACAATTGAAGAAGCTGAGGCAGACAAGAGGTTAAGTGCCTTACCCAGAGTTACATAATTAGTGTCTGAGGCCAGGTATGAATTCAGATCTTCCTGCCTCCAGGCTCAGTGGTCTATCTATTTCATCACAGGGAGATTACAATCTACTGAAGGGATATGATTTGTATACAAATGAATAAATACAGAGTCAGAGAGGAAAAGATTAAATGCCTTGCCCATAATCACAGTACTAATAAATGCCTGAGGTAGGAATAGAATATTCAAGAATAACTACCAACCTAAAGATGTAGTAAGGAGGAGGCTACTGGTAGGAAAGGGATTGTTGGGGGTGGCACCTGAACCTGAGCCTTGACATCATACAGTGCATTAACTTTCCCCTGCTGAGACGATTTTGTGGCCTCTTATATTAGTTATATTACTATTCTTTAGGAACAGCAAGGTGGCACAATACATAGAGTACTGTACCTGGAGTCAAGAATAATGATATAATATTTCAAAAACCCTTTGCAAACTTTAAAGTGCTATATAAATGCTTTGCTGTTGTCGTTCAGTCGTTTCAGTCATGTCTGACTCTTCTTGACCCCATTTGGCGTTTTGTTGGCATTTGCTATTTCCTTCTTCAGCCCATTTTATAGATGAGGAAACTGAGGCAAACAGGGTTAAGTGCCTTGCCCAGGGTCACTCAGCTGGTAGTGTCAGATGCTAGATGAATCTTCCTGACTCGAGGCCTGGAACTCTATATAAATGCTAGTTATTATTATTGTTTTTGTTGTTGTTGTTATATCCATTTCAACAACACCATCCTATACATGCCATATATACTTTGAGCAGAGATCAAATGGGCCAACACAACACAATATGGGTTTTTCTGTGACTAATCAATGTTTCTTGAAATTGTTATTCTCAACCTTTTCAGCTTTTTTTTTTCAATCAAGCCAATTTTACAATGCTTACTGACTTTAGATCCCATTTGTTTATTGGAATCTCTAGGACATGCCTATAGTTTGTGAAAACATAGCCCATATTGCTTGTTGCCTGAGCAGCCTTCCCAATGCACTTCTATGTCATTCCTCTCATTCAATGGCTCACCCTTGGTCTGATAAATAAAGCTTAAATACCTGATCTTATCTTTTGATTCACTGTCTGGTGTCAATCTGTCATACCAGGCTAATCCCATGCTATCATGTAGTCTGTATTCCAGGAATCATGAACTCTACTCTATTCCATCATGAATTGCTTTTCTCACCATTCCCTGTCACATCTCCATGGTTTTATTTATATCATTCCCCAATCATGTGAAGGGAAACAGGGAGGACTAGTACCTCTGGTGTGAGGGCTTGACAACCGTTTTCAAGGCTGCTTATCCACCTTTGGTGTTTACCTTTCTCCCAGCTTTCACCTGTGGCTTAAAAATGCTGTAGTCGGGCAGCTAGGTGGAGCGGTGGATAGAGCACCGGCCCTGGAATCAAATCTGGCCTCAGACACTTAACACTTACTAGCTGTGTGACCCTGGGCAAGTCACTTAACCCCAACTGCCTCACTAAAAAAAATAATAAAATAATAATGCTGTAGCCACACCCTAGTAAAACCATCTCAGCAAACAAGCTAAACTAGGTTGAGGGTAACCGACTGTCCTCAAACCCCTCAGAGAGTTAGGCGGAGATGTCTACCTCAAGCATGTGAAGACTTGCCCCCATGCTAAAGCTTCTAATTTATAAGTAAACCTAGCTAGTTTTCCCTATACTTGTGACAGAAATAGACCACCACACATTTAATTTTAAACATCACAGGTGGAATGTGTAGATGAGAACAATTTGTTCCAATGACCATGAAGTGTTGCTGTGGAACCCTTAGAGCTTGGTCAGACATGAAACACACCAAGGTCATCCACCACATCCCCAGGTCATCTTGATTCTGACGACTCTGGAAGAGAGAATGAGGCTAACAACTTTGTGTAACTGCCTCCCTTAAATCTAATTCACACACAAGGTATCACTCTGTGATGTCATTGGTCCTTTCCAAAAACAAAGGATGAACAACATGGATAAACAAATGTTCACATCAATTTTTAAAACTTTGTGTTCCAAATTCTCTTCCTCCCTCCTTCCTCATGCCCTTAAGAACTCAAGCAATTCAATATATTATACATGTCCAGTTATGCAAAACATATTCATATACCATCAGTTCTTTCTCTGTAAATGGATTGCATTTTTCATAAGTCCTCTGATAACATCTTGCTCATCATTTCTCACAGCACAATAGTGATCCATCCTAATCTCATCCCACAATTTTTTCAGCCATTCCCCAATTGATAGGCATCATCCCAACTTCAAATATGTGTGGTTTTATAACCCTTTGGCCATAGTTCATATGATTATAGGTGGCTTTGATTCATCTGGCATTTTAATAAAATTGACTCAGTTCTCTATGTGTTAGAGAAATGAGGCCTATCAGACAAACTTGCTTCAATTTTTTTTCACAGTTACTATTGCTAACTGTATTACCCTCCATCCTATTCCCTCCCCTTGATATTTACTCTATTTTCTATCTTCTTTCACCCTATCCCTCCTCCAAAGTATTTTGCTTCTGAATGCCCCTTCCACCAATCTGGCCTCCCTTCTTTCATCCCTTCCCCCTTGTCCCCTTCCCCTCACACTTTCCTGAAGGGCAAGATATATTACTATACCCAATTGAGTGTGAAGGATGAACAACAATAAGGAATAGAAAAACTACTCTGCAATCACCAGAAAGACCCTGACCCCCACCATAGTCTACAAATGTTAAAGCAGCTTCCCTTCACTACAGATGCTCAGGTCATCTTTAATCCATTGACTTACCAGCCATCTTCCAGTTTGAAAGAAACTTTACCCCTTGCATCTATTGTCCTAATTGATGACTCTGTCCTAAACCATTATTTCAGGAAAAGCTCCTGTTGTCCTTCACTTCACTCCAGGCTTTCTGGCCATCTCTTTTATGACCTTGCTGACACCCTTTCCTCACCTCTCTTCTCTCTCAGTTCTAGAATCAAGAACCATGATTTAATCTACTCCACCATTGTTCTTGGATGGGTTGTATCAATCTGCTCCTCTCAGACAATGAAACTTTCCAGTCCAAAGTTCCTCCAAAGTGCCCTGAGGGCAGGAACTGTCTTTGGGTTTTTTTGGTAATTATATGCCAAGGGCTTAGGACAGTGCTTGGTACAGAGTAAGTGCTAAATTAAAAAAAAAAAAAACCTGAGTTAAAATCTGGTCTCAGACACAGTCACTTAACCCCTATTTACTTTAATTCACTGGTGAAGAAAATGGCAAAACATCCTGGAGAGACAATAGTGCAAGTATTGTTACCTTTATCTTAGAGATAAGAAGACTCAAACTCTAAAAGATAAAATGGCTTGCCCAAGATCACACAACTAATAAATGTTTAAGATGGGAATTGAATATAGAACTTCTGACTCCATGTCCAACCCTCTTTCCACTAGATCACATTGTCTCCTTCTTTATGTATCATCTATTTTTATATATCATATATGATATGGCAACTTCTATCACATCCCTCATTGTTTGACTATATGGACGGCACTATCTTTCAGCTTCATTTCTCCAGGACTTAGCACACTGTTTTTTAGGTAATGGGTACTTAGCTAATGTTAGTTGAATTAAATTTAACAATAGGGCAGGATGTTTTAAAATCTAGAAAATTGGGTATTATAGTTACTATATGTATGAACTATCTGCCATACCAAGGTAGAGACTGCATGATTTAATGGATAAAGTTGTGTGTTCAAACCTAGAAAATATGAGTTCAAATCTTATTAGGTGTGTGATCTAGAGCAATTCTTTTAACCTCTCTGAGATCTTGCTTCCTTATGTGTAAAATGGGGATAAAAATAGCATGGACCAATGAAATGAGGACTAAACATGGATAAAATAAAAATGTATAGCTAGTGGGTAGTCTGGTCTCAGTTCTCTCAAAGTGAAACCTGCTATGTCTTTCCCCTAAGAGTTCTAGGATTGCCCTTTAGGGTTGGAGTTTCTCTTGTCTAATGTTGTCAGATCAAGATCAAGACATCATTCTAATGGATAAAGCAATGGCCCTGAATTCAGGAGGACCAGAGTTCAAATCTAGCCTCAGACACTTGAAACTTAACTAGCTGTGTGATCTTGGGCAAGTCACTTAAACATCACTGCCCTGCCAAAAAAAAAAGGCATTCTAGGTATGCTTTCCAAACTGTTAAGTAGGCCCCTGTTCCATTTAACCAGTTGACATCAATTAGGATTTGAGAAGGAATATTCATTTCAAAGATAAAGCAAGAACAAAAGTATAAACACTATTCCCTAGTACCTGGGGGTACACTCTTTCCTATACCTATACCTCAGTCTCCTGGGAGACTTAATTCAGTTTCTATATAGCATGGTTTTCACCAAGTTCATCTCAAAATGTGGCATTGTTTGTAGAGCAGCCCTTGTCTCAGCTTCTTCTAGGCTGGGTCCCAAAGAACTTTTCTCCCAACTAGAGTTAGTCCCACTGGCTATAAAACCTGGCATAGACCAGATTTCAGAAGCCTTTAAAGGTCAAAAGGTCTTAACTTCCTCATTTCTGGGGGTATCAGGATGGGCTAGCTGCAAAAGCCAACAAAGGCTCGATTCCTGGACTGCACCACATACACACATCATGACTATGGGTGGATGGTTCTCCTGACCTTTGAAGCTGACAAAGTCATAATCTTTTATCTCTTTCAGATAAATCAAAAGAACAAATATGGAGGCAAGGAACCAAGGCTCTAGAAAGGGGCCTGAGACCTTTCCTCATCTGTTACCAGATACTGTCATCCAGGAAGAAGTTACTGGAAGAGAAGAGGCCAAACCCAGAGAAGGAATTAGGTCAACTAGTGCCCTTTTAATGCACCCCCTTGTCCAACTCTGTAGTCACAACCAGTCTATTAGGATCCTCCATTATGTGGTAAACAAACTGCAACCAATTATAGATTATGTATATATGAATGTGCTCAAATGTAAATGTATATATGTAAATATGAATGTGCTCAAAATTTTTTTTCCAAAGAACTTCTATTGTACATATTCTACTGTCTCAGAAGCAGGCTTCCAAGACTCTTTCAAGTGGGTAATAGTATCAGTTCTGTCTGTGCATGCTCAGAAGGATTGGGGTTTGTGGCCAGTACCTATCATGTGTGACATTGAAAAAGTTCAAGAGACATGGTTTCTGGATAGTCATTTTATTAATAATGTTAACATATTATCAACAAAATGAGTCAGTGACACTCTCAAATACCAAAGTCAAATCATCACAGTGGGCTCACAGTTTATACATCCTTGAAACAGTGTGTGTTCCTTAAGGGTGGTAACCAACTCTGATTGGTTAACAATTAATAAGAAGAATGAGTATTATAATGAAATAGGAACTTATTCCAATAAGGGGCTGGGGGGAATATGACTTTGATTATGTAATTTGCTTCTAAATTGCCCTGACTTCACAAGCTAATCAAAGAATTTATCCCCACCCAAACCTGTGTAGAGCACAATGGGCCCCTGGGTGGGATATGAACAAGATTGAGAAAAAAGTTAATTTAATCTCATAATCAGCAATGTCCTTCAGATACTGAACAACCTACAGGCTTTGGAAAACATATTGGTCCTAATTCAATAATTGATTATTAATAGGAGAGAAAAGAAATCATTTATCTCACTGTCATGGACATATGCATACCTGTATACATGCATCATCAATGTATTGTGATGATTAAAACTAAATGTGTAAGGGGCAGCTAGGTGGCGCAGTGGATAAAGCACCGGCCCTGGATTCAAGAGTTCAAATTCGGCCTCAGACACTTGACACTTACTAGCTGTGTGACCCTGGGCAAGTCACTTAACCCTCATTGTCCTACAAAAAAAACCCAACAAAAACAAAAACAAAAAAACACTAAATGTGTAGTCTCCTATTCCTGTCCCAAGTGTAGGAAAAATTAGCTGGGATTTCTAATATATTTGTTACTTAGAAATTAGAGGCTACTGCACCAGTTTGGGGCATTAAGCATTTATTAAAGTATATTAGATATTAGTAAAGAGAGAACACATGCCTCTGAAAGATATGAAAGCCTAGAGAAGAGAGAAAATGGGAACCCAGAGAGCTGCCTCTGTACTCACCCCATTCCCAAGCCAAAGAGGGCAAGTCTTTGTGCAAGCTCGCTGAGGGCAGGAGCAGATCCCACCCATAAACATTGCTCAAAGCTCATTGGCTAGCATCACTCAAATCTATTGGTTCATGCTGATGTCAGAGCCCAGAGAACAGGTCCTCTGGTGGGAACAAAGCTTTCAAGTAGGTGTGGTTAAAACCCCTATTATTAATAATTTTCTCAAAGTATCTATGCCTCTGTGTCATATATATATATATATATATATAGGCACACATTAAAGTATGCATAGGTATCACATCTATATTATATATGTATACATATATTAAAATCATACATAAATATGAGCTATTATTATTAGCATCTCTTTCAAAACTTCAGTTGCATTAAAGGTTATTTCTTTTTCATTTCGTTGTTCAAAAAGAAATACAGTAAAAATAAGATAGTCTACCATAGTTCATGACTCAAAGAATTTTATTGTTATTGCTATTGTTATTGATCATTTGCAGTCAAATCAAGGCCACAGAATTCTCCTCTAATACCTTGACATAGTGAGACAAAAGTTCTCAAAAGGTATAAGAAGCAAAGTTAAGTGACTTGCCCAAGGTCACACAAAGTAACAATCCAAATCCAAACCCATGTCTCCTTATTTCTGGCCAACAGATCTTTCTAATACTTGGTATAGACTGTTTATATGTGATTTTATTCTACATCTAGGATATTATTTGGAACATAATAGGTGCTTAATGAATGGTTATTGAATTAAAATGAACTTATTCATAGAAGAGGAGCAACTAAGTGAAACAGTCCCTGGCCTTGAGTCAGGAAGACCTGAGTTCAAATTTGACCTCAGATACTTACTAGCTATATAACCCTGGCAAGTCACTTATCCATGTTTGCTTCAGTTCCTCATCTATAAAATGGGAACACACTGGAGAAGGGAATGGCAAACCACTTCAGTATCTTTGATAAGAAAACCCCATGGACCAGTCTATGGGTGCATGAAGAGTCAGACACAATTGAATAACAACAATTCATAGAAGGCAACATGGCACAGTGAAAAGAACATTGAACGTGGGGTTACGAGACCTGAGTTCAAATCTATACTTTGCCATTTAGCTTTTAATCTCTGAAAAGTAATGTAACCTCTCTGGTCCTCAATTTCTTTGTCTCAAAATGAAAGAGTTGTACCGGATAACATTAAAGGTTCTTTGCAACCTTAGTGCAGTGATATCATTCAGTAACAGAAGTTTCAATACACTCTTTACTTATGATTACTTTTCTTATTATTCATTTGTTTCAGTCATGTCTGACTCTTCATGGCTCCATTTGGGGTTTTCTTGCCAAAAATACTGGAATGGTTTGTCATTTCCATCTCCAGCTCATGTTCCAGATAAGAAAACGGAGGCAAACAGGGTTAAGTGACTTGTCCAGGGTCAAATAGCTAGTAAGTATCTGAAGTCAGATTTGAACCCAGGAAGATGAGTCTTCCTGACTCCAGGCCGGCCACTCTATTGACTTTGCCACCTAACCCCTAATTTGCTTGATAATTGTTCCTGACTTTGCCTGGGTATGTTTACCCCCAGGAGGTATATTAGTCTTACTCTGTTCTTATGTGCATTAGGCGGTTCTGGGTTTTGATTTTTACCGCATTATTTGGGCATGGATGGACAGGTTTATCTGGAGCTTGTGGGAGTCACAGCCTCTCCTCCACCATCTTGGCTCCGCCCCCCAGGAGATATATTAGAACAGGCTAAATTTTCCCTAATAAAATAACTTGATATATAATTTCTGTTTCATTTTCTATCTTTGCACATGGCTATTCCCCTAATATAAGGCAACTAGATGATGCAGTAGATAAAGCACTGGACCTAGAGTCAGGAAGAGTTGAGTTCAAATTCAGCCTCAGACGCTTACTAGCTGCTGTGTGAAGTCATTTTGCCTCTGCCTGCCTCAGTGTCCTCAACTGTAAAATGGGTATAAGAATAGCACCTACCTACCTCCCAGGATTGTTTTGATGATCAAATGAGATAATATTTGGAAAGCACTTAGTACATACAGTGCCTGGCACATAGTAGGCACTTAATAAATACTTTTTCCTTACCCCTCCCCAAGGTGAGCTCCTTGAAGGTAAAAGCTGTTTAAGATTTTTGTTGGGAGTAGAGAGAAAGGGCAATTGCCTTTGTATCCAAGGAACCTTGTGCATAATAGGGCTTAATAAATGTCCATTGATTTAAATCTAATTGAATGACATTTCTCAACTGGTACTATGCAAAGGGCAATCTGAGGACTGCTGGTCAAATCCCATATGCGAGGCTTAAAAACTTGTGTGGTGGGACAGCTAGTTGGCACAGTGGATTGAGCACCGGCCCTGGATTCAGGAGTACCTGAGTTCAAATCTGGCCTCAGACACTTACCACTTACTAGCTGTGTGACCCTAGGCAAGTCACTTAACCCCAATTGCCTCACCAAAAACCAAACAAACAAAAAACCTTGTGTGGCTCCAGGGGAATCACTTAACCTCACTGAGCCTCAGTGTCTACATATGCAAAATAAGTACACTAGATAGCTCTGAGGTCTCTTCTAGCTCTTGATCTATGACTCATAAGTAAGTGTATGTGTATATATGTATATACGTATGTATGTATGCATGTATATATGTATCTGTGTATGTATATATGTGTGCATGTATGTATGTGTGTATGTGTATACATACATATATTTACATATATACACACATCTGCCTCACATTCGCTTAACTATGCATTCTTTTTCATTTATTATCTCCTAATTTTTTGTTTTTCTTTACCTTTTTTGAGGTTTTAGTATCTCCAAAGGTTTTTTTCCCCCCTCTCCATTGTTTTTTCTTTCTCATCGGTTTGGGGGAGGATTTTTTTTTAATCTTAAAAAATTTCTCAAACCATTAAAATCTAGTCAGGAAGCTGTCGGAATCCACATCGATGCAGGCTCAGTACTCCAGCAGAATCAGTCTACATAGCCCCAGGTCATTAAGGTCATTACTGAAAAGACACAGAATTGATTAAGCCAGAGTCTAAATACAGTCTGGTGGGGGTAGCTTAAGTAAGGTCAGAAAGGGTCAACAGCAACAGAGGTGAGAACTGGATAAGCAGGATAAGTCAATAATTAAAAAAAAAAAAAGCCAAGGTCAGGTTTTCTAGGAACCTCATGGAAATTGCATAGGGGAAAATAATCTTGCAGGGGGGTGGGGGTGGGGGTGGGGCAGCAAGTGTTGCTTGAGGCCATGGGTAGTTTTTAATCTGCCAGCTCTGTTCCTGAAGGTACATTGGTAAACTCTACAGTGACATATTGATCATTATTTTATTTGTTTTGTCTGTATTTGCATTGCATATTATTATGCCTTAGCGATTGTCAGATGACCTTGAAAGAAGTGCCATAAGGAAAGTGGGAAGGAAATGTGAGACTGAAAAAGAAGATGGGCCACCCACTGTGGTAAGAGCCAAAGATAACAGATGGGCAGCCCCAGCATTGCACTGGAACCCATGGGATGTTTAAAAAAAAAAAAAACCCTTAAAGGACTCCAATACTTGGGACAGATCCTCTGGATGATCTCTGGAAATATGAACAAGGATTATACAGAATGGGAAAGCATGATGAGTTGTGATCTGCACTAGTGAAGAGTACACCCCCAATGATGAGATCATAACACCATTGACATCTTGAAGAAGTGATAGCATACCATGTAGGGTCTCCAGCCCATACTTCTCCTCCATAAGCATTTGGACAAGGCAAATACTGTAATGACGGGGAAAAAAGCAGCTTTATAAATATGAAAGATAGTGTCATCTTCAATCTAACCAATTAGTTGGAAATGGCCTCAAATACTTTGACAGCTATTCTATCCTCATAAATCTTGTCTTCTCCAAGTTAAACATCCTGCATTCTTCAAGGAATCTTTAGCACCCAAACTTGTCAGTGTCTTTGCTAAAATCAGGAACTCAAACCGAAGACAATCTTCTAAATGTGTTCTGATCAGTGTAACTTCCTTCCTTTTATACTAAAGAAGCCTAGGATAACAATAGCCTTTTGGACCTTTTGGCCACATCACACAGTTGACTCATTTCATGCTTGAAGTCGACTATGACCCCCATATCTTTTTTTTCATATGAACCTTTTTCCTCTATCATGTACTTGTAATATTGTTTCTTTGAACCAAATGATAGAATGTTTCATTTAACCCTATTAAATGTTAACATTTGATTTTATCCATCTTTCTGTCCTTTCAAAAATCTCTCATTTTTTTTGGATTCTGGCATCCAAAATGTTATTTATACTTTGGAATGTCTAATATATTTTTAAATTTTCATTTAGTATGCAAATTTGATAAGCATGACAATTGTGCCTTCATCAAAGTCATTGATAAAAATGTTGAACAGCACAGTACCAAAGATAGATCCCTAGAATATTCCATTAGAAACCCCCTTCCCAATATTGTCAACTCATTATGACTATTTCTAGGATCTTGTCTTCTAACAAGTTTACCTATGCCATGATTCAACATCTCTTCATCTTTTCCAAAAGAATAATTCAAAAGATTTTTATAAAAAATTTCACTGACATCTAGTTCTACTATATCTACAGCATTCAGATGATATACTAGTCTACTTTTTTTTTTTTTACCAGACCTTTGTTCCATCAGTGTAGGGATCAATAAATTAGATGGTCCCTACAAATGTAAATTATCATCTGTTCTGCAATGTATATAGTGTTACAGAATTTCCTGGGGTACTGAGAAGCTAAGTGACTTCTGAGTCACAGTGACATAGCCAGTGTATGGAAGAGGCTGAACCTGAACCCAACTCTTCTTGATCTAGAAGTTAGTTCTCTATTCACTACACCAAAATGCCACTCACACAGTATAATAATAACTTTTCTAAAAAAGAAATCTTGGTTAATCTGTCATGACTCATTCTGGATAAAACCAGGCTAATGCTCAGCAAAATACTTATAAAAAATCTTTTTTAATAATATATAACCAGTATCCCAACAGGTAGCCCAGTGCTGTCTACTATGTATGAAAGGAGACATGACTCCTGATTGGATAATTGAGACTTGTTTTCACCTCATACAGGTGTCAGGGAATCTTATCAGTTACTTTAAATAGGATGGGATGACTGGATTGATTTACTCAATCAATCCCAGCTTTGGCTTTGTCAGGAACAATTTTTAATTGGGGAGTGCTAGCTAAGCGGCTCTCAGCAATATTGGGGCAAGGAAGGAGACCGGCAGCCTCCCTCAAAACAGAACAAGATTTATTTTAACAAGAACGAACTTTAAAAAAAAAAACAGGGAAAGGATATAAAATGGGGAAAGGGAAATTATAATACCTGAAAAAAATACCACTGCCCAGGAATCAGCTGAAAAAATGCAGCAGAATGCCTGTAGCTTTCCAGCTTCCACCTAGAATGTCCAATTCTCCTCCCCCAAACCTAGAAACACTTCTACACAGCCCCAGCCAATGGGATGGCCGCTCTGACAGTCACATGACTGCCCTCACTAAGTTTCTAATCATTATAATTTTGCCAGGCCCATGTAGGCATCAGCGAGTGGTGATGACGTGAGGTGCCAGAGCCCTGGCAAGGGCTACAACCAGTGGGTGGAGCACCATGCGGTTTGCGGAGCCCCAGGCCAGTGTGCGCCAAGGCATAAAAACCTCAATTAACAATTAATTCTTTACAGCTCTTCCTCCAGTTTGGAGAAGATAGGTTACAAATATTCTATAATGGAAATCAGATTTACTGAACTACCATTGAAGGATGTATCCCATTCCCTTTTTTGGAAATGGGAGCATCTGCCTTTCTCCAGTCCTACATTGCTCCCACTCTGTGAAGCAATCAATGAGTTCTTTCCATAGCCTAAGATGTAACCAATCTAGACCTGATGATTCAAATTTATTGGGGGCATTTAAGTGTTCTTTTACTGTTTCCTACTTATCTTGGTTTTGCAATTGCCTGTAAAATATTTTTGTTCTGATCTCATCATTCACCTTGGAAAAGGAAGGAAAGAAGAGGAAAGATAAGGAATTGGAAGGAAGGGTGAGGAAGAAGACAGGAAGAAAAAGAAAAGCAATATTTGAGTGAGTCATTCTGTCTTTGACTAGTGTTTAGATAGTGCTTTCAAGTTGGCAAAGCACTTGCAAGTATTATGTCATTTTTTTATCTTCATAACAACATGGGGGGGTGCTATAATTATCCCCCATTTTACAGATGAGAAAATTGAAAAAATAGAGGCTAAATGATTGAATGACTCAACTCCTTCCCAAATTTTCCTTTATAGAAGGCTATGAACTTGTAGAAATTTCCAAGTAACTCTCTATTTTCCATCAGTAGCTTTGCTTGGTTCAACTACAGAGAACATCATGCTCCTGGCTCCAGGTACTTCCAGGTATCCCCCACCCCTTTCAGTTTTATTTCCTGTGCAATCTTCCCCCATTAGATTATAAACTCCTTGAGGGCAGGGATTGTCTTTTATTTTTCTTATGTGTATCTCTAGCACTTAGCACAGTGCCTGGCACATAGTAATCACTTAATAATAAATGTTTATAGAACTGAATTAAATTGAATTGCCTAGGATCACACAGCTAGAAAGTATCTGAGGCTAGATTTGAACTAAGATATAGAGCTCTCTCCCCTTTGCCACCTACCTGCCTCTCATGGGTTCATCTATCCCAAATAGTGGTGCTATTCCTTCTTTGACCTTCTTCTAACCTCCAATACAGGTGAGTATTTTTTCTTTTTTAGCCTTTTTTATTGGGGGTATGTTTTTTTTTAATTTTTATTTTATTGAAACAAATTGTAATTTATTAAAATAAATGTATGTGTTTATTTTATATGTATGATGGTAAGTTGCTTTATCACATTCTATTGTGCATCATACTTTTCTGTCCAATGCCATAGCCCCTCTTTTTAGACCTGAGGGCAAGGCTTATATAATGTGTTTCAATCTTTGTATCATAAGCATCTGTACAAAGTAAGTATTTAATAAGTGTTTATTGAATCAAATTGATGATTCCATTCACCACAAAAACAAACAGTTATTATCCCCAATATTAGCACACATGGTAAGCCTGGATGGGTCATTAATTTCCACTCTAACTGCATCTGGCCAAGCTGTTCCATTAGAGTTTACTAATGTATCCAATAGGAAGCAAGGAATGAGAAGAATGAGTATAGAAGAGCTAGCTAGGTCATTATCCCTACTTACTACAAGCTGACATCCTCCTTCCCCAAAAGTACAAGTGAAGTACGAGGTGAAAGATGGACAATGGACCTCTAAAAGACTGTAGACTCATATATTGTACCCAGAGCTATCTATAAATTTGGGGATGCTAGGAGCAATGGCATATGACTGGCACTTTCAAAATTTCTCCACCAATGCTCAAGCAGCATGCCAAGACTGACAGAAAGTAATCCCATGCTATGCTCACTTTTGACAAAGAATAGGACAGCAACTTATGTTAACTTATCAAGAAAGGTGAGGAACGTGAGATCCACTGCATATTCTGAGTCATTTATGGCTGGCTTTGAAATGGCAGTGAGCCAAGATATCAGAATTGCCTTTCCAACAGTTCACTGAGGATGCTTCTTTCCTCTCTGGCAGGGCATTTGGAAAAGTGTAAAAACCAGTGGCCTGAAACAGCTCTCCCAGAAAAATGACCACTTGTCTTTTAAGCATCACCTGCTTCCTGCCCTGGCTTGCATCCCAACTAGAGCAATACTTGTCACTTTTAATGCTTTTTTACAACAGCAATGTTTTCCAAGGCATGGAGAAGCCTTGTTTGGTAGGGGGGGGAAGAGCTAGGAAAATCCAGGGTTTGAATCCCGGCTTAGATACTTACTAGCTGGGGGGAGGGGGGGAGATACAGCTAGGTGGCACAGTGGATAAAGCACCGGCCCTGGATTCAGGAGAACCTGAGTTCAAATCCAGCCTCAGATACTTGTTACTTAATAGCTCTATGACCCTGGGCAAGTCACTTAACCCTCATTGCTCCACAAAAATATTAATAATAATATTAATAATAATAATAAATACTTACTAGCTGGGTGACCTTAAGCAAATTAACTGACTTCTTTGAGCCTCAGTTTCCTTATTTGTCAAAGGGGGTAAGAATGGTTGCTGTTCTTGCCATTTCCCAGGTTTGTTGTGAGAAAGGTGCTTTGTCAACCCTAGAGAGGTAGATTAATGAGTTATCATTGTACAAACTGTCACTTACTATTTTAAGGAAATGGAGATTGAGCATATATACATTGTCACCTAGTTTGATACCATTAAACAGAACTCCTTGAAAGCAGGGACAGGGTGGGGGTTCTTTTTGCCTTTCTTGGTATTTCCAGGGCTTAACACAGTGTTTGGCACATAGCAAGCATGTAATAAATGCAAGTTGACTGACCTTGAATAAAAAATGTAGAACTTCTATGTTAATATGCTTCATAAACTGATAAAAAGTATGATAATATCAAAGGTTAAACCTTGGAATTCAGTGCCAGGTATCCATTAGCCATTCAGACTTTGAGGATTTGATTGCTGATGTCGAGAAGCAGGGAAGGAGGTGGTACAGCCTTTCTTAGGCATTGTTTATGCCATTGTTGTTTGGTGATTATAATTATTGTTTGGTGGTTGTGGTTGTTGTGTCATTTGAGTCATGTAAAACTCTTCATGACACGACTTAGGGTTTTCTTGGCAAAGATACTGGAGTGATTTGCCATTTCCTTTTCTAACTCATTTTACAGATGAGGAAACTGGGGCAAACAGAGTTAAATGACTTTTCCAGGGTCACACTGCTAGTTAAATGTCTGATGCCAGATTTGAACTCAGGAAGATTAGTCTTCCTGATTGTAGGCCAGGCACTCTAACTACTACACCACCTAGTTCCCTCTAGGCAGTAGTAAGTAGGTAAGTTAGCCCCAGCCAACAAAAGGGACTCCAATAGCACCTATTCTCCACAAAAGGGAAAAAAAGAGCTAAGATTACTAATAGCTCCAGTGGGGAGAAGCCATATAGAAAAGAGAGTACTGGTTCAGATGATCACAGATGTCCAGCTAGACATGACCCTAGGAACCATGTAGTTTGATTCCTTTATTTTATAGGTAAAGAAACTGAAGCATACATTAACTTGCCCAAGATCATGCAGGGATCAAAGGACAGAGACCAGATTTGACTCCGAATGAGAAAAGGTAGATAAATTGAGAAATACAAGTAAAACAAAAGATATCCTTTCTTTGATTTTTTTTTAAAAAGACAGGTAGAAAAGATGTAAGTAAAGTCAAATAACTGGGTAAAAGGGGAATCACATCCTATAAGCAATATCAGATGTGTGTATAAGAGCTCAAAATAAGGTAATGTTGGAAAGGTAAGGACATCAATGAGAGGGTTTTTGTTTTTTTGCTATTGTTTGGGCTGGAGGGGTAGGTATACCTAAGGAAAGAAGATCAAAATATAGAATTCCTGCTCACAATGGATGGCATGATAATAAATGATGACAGAAAAGATGGCAGAGTCTCTGCCATGTTTATCTTAGGAGCCAACTAGTATTTAAAAAATGGTGGAATTAACTTACATGGATTCCATGTTATAAGTATGGTTCTTAGAAATGACATCATTAAGTACTACCCACTCTTGAAGCATATGGGAACAAAGTATGGTCCATATCTGGGCTCAAATGCTGGGTTCTAAAGACCATTTACCACCTATGTGATCTTGGAGAAGTCAATTTGCTCTCTCTGGACCTCACTATTCTCACATGTAAAATTAAGGGTGTGGATTAGCTGGTTTCTGAAGCCCCTTCTTTTCTAGAGTTATGTCCAAATGACATTATGATCCATGATATATAATATCCATATAATCTCATGATCTCACTATGGCCATACTGATGCCTTCACTACCAACAATAAATATAAGCAAGGCAGTCAGTCATTGGAGCCATTGATATGTGAGTGTGGGGGAAGCAGAGATGGTCTATACACTACAATAGCATAAAAGATGGTAATTAGGTAAAATCACTAAATATTTATTAAATGCCTACTCTTTTACCCAGAAATCAAAATAGATCATTGGGATTTGCCACTCAGTAGTCCTCATTTTGCCCAGAAAAAAAAAGATGCATGGCAACATTTCCATCAGTTTCCCTGGACTCTGACTGATAGATAAACTAATACAAATACTTATTTGGAGAAAGGATTGCAAAGACTGGGATGGTGCCCAAGTATCTTAGCCACAGAATCGTGCAATTGCCATATTAGAAAAAGGTGAAGGGAGGGAGGGTAGGATGGCAGAAGAGGGAGATCCCGTGACCATCATCAGCTCCTTTTCTGATGCTATTTGGAATAGACCAAATATTCCTAATAATTTACTATGGCCAGCTAGGGCAAGGATTAATAGGAACCATATTTCCAGCTGAACTTTGAGCCACGCCATTTCCCTGCTGTTCTAAGCCATTGTCCTTGTTCCCTCTGGGCTTCACAGCTGTGACCATGGAGGTCAGTTGGCAGTTGGCAGTTGTTGGGTATAGCTCCCACCAAATGAGGTCAGTGTGTTTCTATCCTCCTATGCCAGCCATCTTGAGGCTCAGGGGATTTCTCCTGGGAATTTGTCAGCTATGTACACCCTGTACTGCAGACAAAGAGAAATAATAACCCCGCTGTACTCTGTGTTGCTCAACCCACTCTGAAAGGAGTCATTCCATTCTGGACACATGTTAAGAAGATAAGGTTAGGGAATGGACCTATGACTTTATTAACAAAGGAAATTCCTGGATAAGGAAACTCCATCCACCAATTCAGGTCAGCACATCCATAGCTTATAAAGTTGACCAGAGTTCTGAGAAGTTAAGTGACTTCCTCAGGGTCACACAGTCAGTATGTGTCAAAGGAAAGGTTTAAATTCAGATATTCTGCCTCTGAGAACAACTCTCTCTCCACTACGAAATGCTACCTCTTATGTGAGGAGACATTTATAATACTGAGCCTGAACAGATAAGGAAGAGCAGGATGTAAAAGGAACTTTAAACCACTGCATTCAACAAGCATTTACTAAGCCCCTACTCCATTCCAGGAATCATTGTGCTAGCTTCTTGGGAATAAAGACAAAAACGAAACCCTTTCCATCCTCAAAGAGCATAGAGTGCATTTTCTTTTGGGAAACAAATATGTGAATATATTTATGTGAGTGTAAATATGTGTGAAAAACAATGAAGGGGAGACACTGGGCACTGGGGGAATCAGGAAAGGTCTTGTGATGTAGTTGTCACTTTAGCTGAGCTTTGAAGGAAACTAGGAATTGTAGGAGGCAGAAATGAGGAGGGAGTTATCCCAGGCATGAAGGACAGCCTTGGTAACAGCACAGAGATGGAAGATATAATGTAATGCATGAGGAACAGCAAATAAGCCAGCTTAGCTAGTACATAGAATGTATGGAGGGGAGTAACATACAATAAATCTGGAAAGGTAGGTAGATTTCAGTCATATAGTGAAGGGTTTTAAATGTCTTACAGAGGAATCGGTCTTTTTATCCTAGAAGTAAAAGGAAGCTATCTGATCTATTTGAGTGGGAGGGTGACATGGTCAGACCTACATTTTAGGAATATCAATTTGGTGGCTTCTGTGAACGTTGAATTGGAGAAATGGGGAGAATTATTAGGAGGTGATTGCAATGGTCCAGGTGAGAAGTGATAAAAGTGTGAGCTGGGCTTGTGGTATATGAGATGCACAAGATGTCATGGAGGTAGAAGCAGGATTTGGAAAATAACTGGATCCTGATGGGATGCTGTAAGATAAAGATCAGTTGAAGACATGAGAAATATTTATCCTGGAGGAGAAATTTAGAGGAGACACGATCAGCCCTTATGTATTTTAAGGACTGTCCTATGGGGGAAGAATTAGATAGTCTTTGTATCTTTACAAGATAGTGCAGGGATTAATAGTGGAAGTTATAGGAGGCTAATATCATGGCTTTTATAGAATCTCCGAGTCTGGGAATTCCTTCTAGAGCTTACCTAATAAATAGTCATCTTCTCTCTGCTTAAACATCTCGGGGAGACTCATTTTGCTATTAGACTGTTGCAATGATGATGATGCTAATAATGATAGCAAGCATTTACATAGCACTTTAAGGTTTTCAAAGCACTTTACAAATATCAGGGGCAACTAAGTGGTGCAGTGGATAAAAGCACTGGCCCTGGAATCAGGAGGAACTGAATTCAAATCTCACTTCAGACACTTACTAGTTGGGCAAGTGATCTTGGGCAAGTCACTTAACCCCAATTGCCTTAAACATCTGGGGGCCACCTCCAATTGTGCTGATGTATATCTTTCCATTGGACCCAGATAGCTCTGGAGGAGAGAGTGAGGTTGGGCACCTTGCACAGTCCTCCCTCACTTAAATCCAATTCACTGCAAATCATGACATCACCTCCAGATGTCATAGTCCTCTTCAAGAATGAAGGGCAAACAACAACAACAACAAATATTTCATCAGTATCATAAACACCTAAGAAGACTTGTAAGAACTAATACACTGGGGCATCTAGTTGGCACAGTGGATAAAGCACTGGCCCTAGATTCAGGAAGACCTGAGTTCAAATCTGGCCTCAGACACTTGATGCTGTGTGACCCTGGGCAAGTCACTTAACCCCCATTGCCCTCCCAAAAAAAGAAAGAAAGAAAATAACTAATACACCATGAAGTAAAAAGAACCAGGAAAATAATTTATAAAATTACAATATGGTAAAGACAAATAACTTTGAAAGAATTGTGGACTCTGATCATAATGCTGCATAATGTCTAAGCATAGTATTATCTTTGATTCCATTGAATTAGGATGAAATTTACTTCTCACTTCCTGAGAGGTGAAGAGACTTAGAGTGAAGGACATGACATAGGTTGGTTTTTTTTTAATGATTATTATTTTTGGACATGGTCAGTGCAGAAATTTACTTTGACCATACAAATTCAAAACAGTTTTTTGTTTGTTTGTTTGTTTTTTATCTCAGTTGGGGGGGTAGGGAAGAAAGTGGATTTTTTGCTGGTTGAAATAAATAAAATGTAATTTTTAAAAATTGCAAAAGAAAACATTATTTTATCACAATAACCCTGAGATGTAGTTGTTATTATTACTCTTATTTTGGAGATGAAACTGAGGCATACAAAATTTATATTTATTGGAAAATTCTTCGACGCACCAAGTGAAAATTCTCTTCCCTGTAACTTCCTTGTTTCTTTGATTTGCCTCACTATAGAGGAAAATATGAAAGGAATTGCTCAAAAACTTTCATGGGCTCCCTCTGGACTATAGGATAAAATTCAACCTTATTAGTCTGCCATATCAGGTCATTCACTCAGCTTTCCAATCTTATTTGACATTTTCTTTCCTTTCTCATATTCTTCATTCCAGCTAAACTGGGCTATTAAGATCATGGGATTTAAAGTTGGAAAAGGGTTTAGAGTCATCTGCTGGAACTCTTTCATTTTATAGATGAGAAAATTGAGGCTTGGAGAAGTTGTGATTTGCTTTATGTCACACTGATAATAAATAGCAAAGTCAGAATTCAAATTTATGTTCTCTGACTCCTAATCCAGTCTTCTTTCCAATATACCACACTGCCTCTTTCCATCCCTCTTCCAGTTTTCTTAAAGCCCTTTGCCTTGGGGGCAGCTAGGTGGCACAGTGGATAAAACACCAGCCCTGGATTCAGGAGGACCTGAGTTCAAATCTAGCCTCAGACACTTGACACTTACCAGCTGTGTGACCCTGGGCAAGTCACTTAACCCTCATTGCCCCGCTCCCCCCAAAAAAGCCCTTTGCTTAGAATTTTGATTTTTGTAGAATAGTTATATAAATGTCATCACATATCCCCTTTTTTAGACTGTAAGCTCCTCTAGGTCATGGAATGTCTTGTTTTCATCTCTCTAGCCCTAGCAGCTAGCTCACTGCCTCACAGATAATACTTGATAAGTATCTGTTGAATTGAACTGAGCCACTATGAGGCAGCAGATTCTGAAGAATAAAAAGAAGCTGGTCAATGAAGAAAAAATTGTAGGAACTATGGAAGAAATGACCTTGATCTCTAGAGCTCATGATAACTAAGAAAGCAAATGATGGTCTCATGTATATTCAAGACCACATAAAAATGGATTTTGAAAAGTTCAACAGGAGAAAAGAATGATCCCACAGCCTTAGATTCTAAGAGGCAAATAGCTCAAAAGGATGAGTGATTCTCAGGAATCAAATTCCAAAGACACAGTTAACCCAATGAGGGAAAAAATCAGAAGGTGTCTGAAGAAATTGATGTGGCTGCATTTGCAATTCTCAAATGAACTCAGATTTTGTTTAAATCATAAAAATATTTTATTATTTTCCAGTTACATGTAAAGATAGTTTTCAACATTTGTTTTCATGACATTTTTAGTTCCAATTTTATCTCCCTCCCTTCCTTCCCCCCTTCCCAAGACAGAAAGCAATCTGATATGGGTTATATTTGTACAATTACATTAAACATATTTCTGCATTAGCCATGTGAAAGAAGAATCAGAACAAAAAGGAAAAACCTCAAAAAAGAAGGGAAAAAAACAGCCAAAAAGTAGGAAACTGTTTGGTTCAATCTGCATTCAGATTCCACAGGTGTTTTTTTCTGGATGTGGAGAACATTTTCCATCATGAGTTCTTTGGAATTGTCTTGGATCATTGCACTGCTGAGAAGAGCCAAGTCTATCACAGTTGATTATCACACAATGTTGTTGTTACTGTGTACAGCGTTCTCCTGGTTTTGCTCACTTCACTCAGTCCATTTAAGTCTTCCCAGGTTTTTCTGAAATCTTCCTGCTCATCATTTCTTATAGCAGAATAGTATTCCATTACATTCATATACCACAACTTGTTCAGCCATTCCCCAATTGATGGCCATTCCCTCAATTTCCAATTCTTTGCTACCTCAAAGAGAGCTGCTATAAAAATTTTTGTACATGTGGGTCCTTTTCCCTTTTTTATGATCTCTTTGGGATATAGACCTAATAGTGGTATGACTGGGTCAAGGATATGCACAGTCCCACAGTCCTTTGGGCATAGTTTGAATTCAGATTTTAAAAGACATATGTAAAATATAGAAAAATAGTCACATAATATAGAAGAAATATAAGAGTATATCATGAACTTGCAAGAATAGTGACCAGAAATTGAAAATGAGCTCAAGGTTAAAAAAAAAAAATGTTAAGGACTATTAAAAAAAAAAGTGCTCCTTGGCTCTTGTTATGTGCAGGTCAAGAAACTTAAAGAGAAGATAGGCCCTCTATTTGGAGCAGTTGGCACAGTGTTAAAGTAAAAGAAAGTAGAAATGACTGGTTATTTTGCTTCCATCTTATCCATCAAGAACTATTTTCAGATTGTAAAAGGTAGAACAAAAACATTTTAAAGGAAATTGAAAGCAAAGATGAAGTCAGTCAGTCAACAAGTATTCATTAACCCCTCCTTACTTTGTTCCAGGAACAGTTCTAAGGGCTGAGAATGCAAATACAAGTAGAAAAAAGGGCAATATCTGCCTTCACTAATAGGTAAGACATAGCACAAAAAGAAAATGAAAATGGATGTTGGGATACCTTGGGCAAAGGAAGTCCTGAGTAGAGCTTGGAAAGGAATGAGACATGGCTGGTCTAAGCATCAATCCTAAAATGGAGATTCTAAAAAGAATCATGCAATCAGAGGAAGAGTCTGCCTGGGCAGAGTATACTTTCAGTGTATGAATTTCAGAGTTAGCATGAGGCTTCTGATTTAAGATTTAGGCACAGGGGCAGCTAGGTGGCGCAGTGGATAAAGCACTGGCTTTGGATTCAGGAGGACCTGAGTTCAAATCTGTACTCAGACACTTGACACTTACTAGCTGTGTGACCCTGGGCAAGTCACTTAACCCCAGTCACCCAGAAAAAAAAAAAGAGTTAGGCACATGGTAGAGGAATGAAGAAATGACATCAAATGAAGAAAGACATCAAATCACCTTGCCAAATACAGGACTTTAGCCAAACAGAAAAAAACAGATTCCTAATGGAGGCTTCCAAAAAATCAAAATGGTTTTACCTTAAGAAGCAGTGAATTACCTATAATTAAAACTGTTCAGGCAAAAGCTAGACCCACCAGTTATTGAGTATGTCATAAAAGGGATTTATGCTTCAGGTAGGGGATTAGAGAAGATGACCTCAGGGCAGCTACTCCTCAACACTGTGCTTCCAAAAAATGCCAGTGACAATTTCCTTTTTAGGATCACGGTACAAAATGTCATTTAACATGGTGGTGGTTGTTTTTAAATGCAACGGCAAGTTAAAGCTTCATTAAATCTCCAAAAACTTTGTATGTCAGAATTCAAATTTAGGTAAATTTCTAATTAAATATATTATTTGAGTTCTGACAATTACAATGACCCCAGTGTGCCCATGTGGTAAGGTGGAAAGAGCATTGTATCTGAAATGCACTCAAATCCTGATTCTGCCCCTTACTTCCTGTGTGGCATTGGGCAAAGAACTCAAATTCTCAAGGCCTCAACTTCTTCCTCTATAAAATGAGGGACTTAAACTGGATGACCTCTAAGGTCAGTCTTCCAAATCTACATCCATGGTTCTGAAAACTCTTAACGCCTCATGTGCCTTTCTTGCCATCTCTTACATAACAAATGTAAGAGCTGTTCATTACCCACTGTCAGTTAAGGAAAGCTACATCCAATTCTCAAATTCCATTTGTAAATGTAGACATTGCATCTGAAAAAGTCACTTTTCATCCCCGAAGTATATTTGTTATTTTTGTGGAAAGCCTCTCCTAAGTAATTTAGTGCTCCATTTTTTATCAATAAACAGGAAAAAAAAAAACTCCATCTATTCAATTTTTGGATATTTTCAGTATGTAAGTACTATGAAGAAAAAAAAAATGAATGGACCTTAAATGTTGTGAGATTGCTTGATTCTCTGTGGGCATTTTAAAAGTAATACTTTTATACAGCAGTTTTTAAAAAAAATGCCAAACAATCATTACTTAACAAGAGAGGAATGACATCCCAATACTTTATGTTGGACATTGCTATATGCTCTACTGCCATCTAGCTGTCTTGTCAGGTAACACACCCACTCTCAACATGGATACGTCATTTAAATTTAAGTATAGTTAAATATTGTTGATTTTCAGCCTTGGAAATCTCATCTTAACACTTCTTTACTCTTACATGTTATAAAATAAATATAAATTCCCAAACAATAAAAAGAAAATATTTTTCTATTCTATCACTCCCAAATAAATGTCACTTCATGAATGCATCTAGTACTGCTCATTGCAAATCTATTAATTTGTAAATAAAATTGTTCACATATAACAATTAATATCCTATTTTAAATACATATTTAATTGGGAAGAGTTCTAGTTTAGTTTTAAATCTACAATTCTTCTATTATGAGAAAAATTAGCTTGCATTCATTCCCTGTTGGTTATTCCCCACTTTTGTTTTCCTAAGACTTGTGATCCAGTCACAGATGAGGTTTGAATGCACCCAAACCTGGACCAGGAAATTGCCATCATCCATAGCATTTATCTGAGTCCTCACATGCCCATAATATACAAAGTTCATTGGTATACAAATCAAGTGAAATAGATGTGCCCCAGTCCTCTAGAATCTGATTAGATGACCTTTAAGGCCTCTTAAAGCTCTAAATTTATGATCCCATCATCCTATGACCTTAAAATACATAAAGTTATCAGGAAGATGGAAATAAGGAACACGGAACTTCCAATGATATCCCTCATCTGGGAGGAAGACAACCATTTTGGTTTGGGTTTTCAAATATAAATGTTGAGACATCCCAAGTGACATTATCCCAGATAACTATAGGAATGCCAAAACAAGGATGAAGTCTGACAGCAGAAATCCGGGCTATTACTTGGCTATCAATCATAGAAAAGATCTTTCACAAATCCTCCTGAACCAACAACTCTTTCTGTTTATTGAAAATGTTCTTCCTGAATCTCATTATGCTTTGAGATATTTTGTATAAAACCAATGACATTGAATTCACTATTTTAAAAAAAAATGTAGGTAATAAAGCCATGACCTTCTCTGACTACATCTCTCAGTCTTCTACAACAAACTAGAAGTACTATCAAAGATTCATGCTGAATACTAATATATTATTGGTATCGTCCCATAAAAGAATTCACTATTCTTTCCCAACACATAGTGACTAAAGAGAAGGCTTTTATTAATGTAGTTTTTACAGCCCTTTGATTTCATTTGATGCTGAGAAAATCATTCAACCATCTGCATCTTATCTACCTCTCCATTTCTATTTCATGAAACTCCCTTCCTGCAATCTGTGTTGCAGCCACAAGCTATTTTCCATGCCTGAAATGTGTTCCTTTCTCATCCCTACCTTTCACAATCCTTATCTACCATCAAGGCTCAATTCAGACACAACCACTCCTTTTTCTGATTATTCCATAATTAATACTCTACCTTCAATCTTCCTTGCATTATACTTTTGTGTTCACATGTTGTTTCTGTCCAGTAGAATGAAATTCCTTGAGGGGCAGGAGTCTTGTTTGTGTTTGTATATTGTGAGAAAATAATGGGTTTTTTGGGGGAGGTCCCCCACCAGAGGGATCCTTGCCTGACATCTTTTAAAGCTAGCCCAGGGTCAGTAGAGTTGGAGCTCAGACTCTGAATAGAGGCCATGGAGATTAAAACCACAACTACCTGAAAGCCTTTCCCCTCAGAGGGTCTGTCCTCTGGACTCTGACTCCAGCAGAACTGCTCATTTTAATACAGACCACCCTCAAGTCCAGTAAACCAATAGATTTGAATGATGCTAGCCAATTAGCTTGGAGCAATGTGTAAGGGCCGCCTCTCCTCTGGACCACAGGGAGCTTAAGCTCTCACTCACTCTCTTGGCCTGGGACACTGGAGGAGACAGGCACATTGCCCCCAATCTCTTCTTTATTTATCTGGGTATGTAGGGATTCTAATTCTGACTACTGTGCTCTCTCTCTCTTTACTCTCATTTAATATGCTTTAATAAATGATTAATGCCCATGGTGCAGTAGCCTCTAATTTATAAGTAGCAATGTATTAGAAACCCCAGCTAAGTTCCCCAATATCTTAGGACAGTGATAGGCACCCCCCATATCTTTTCAAATGACACAGTATCCTCGGTACCTAGTATAGTACCTTGTATATAATAAGAACTTTGTTGAGCTAAAATCATTTGGATCTATTTCTGTGATGGATCCCTTATCATCTTAGCTACTTTTATATATTTGATACTCAGATACAAAGTGTCTCCTGTGTATACGTTAGGATCATAGAATATTCCTTGATGGATATAACAACAGAGATAATTCATTCAGTGATGCTTAAATCATTCAACATCTAAATAGAAAACACAAGTCAAACATTTTACAAAGGTACTACTGGAAAAGGTTCTGTGCAGAATCCAAATGTAAGAAGAATTTTTCACTAATAGTCTATGGATGGATGGGGGCAGCCAGGTGGCACAGTGGACAAACACAGGCCCTGGATTCAGTGTCTGACCTCAGACACTTGACACTTACTAGCTATGTGAACCTGGGCAAGTCACTTAACCCTCATTATCCCACAAAAAAAAATAGCAACATTCTACCAATGATGTTGAATTTCTTCATTCAACAAATACTTATTGCGCACTCAAGTATATGGCACCATGCTATATACATCAGTCTTTCTGTTTGCCATCTAGTCCTTCACACTACAACCAGATTAGACATTTCTAAAGTACTACTATCATCCTGTCTTGACCCATATTAAAAAAACCTCAATAATAATAATATAATTATAATAAGAACAATATCCTAACTCCTCTCCACATGCAAGGCAGGTTAATTTTTCCTTACAAGGAAGCCTTGTTTGAGACTTGGCTGACTCAGAGAACTAAAGGTTCATTACTGTTGATATCACCTCATTCCCTAGAATATCAATCAACAAACATCTGTTAAGCTATATACAAGACACTGGGGCACAAAGGCAAAATAAGCAATAATCTCTTCTTTTAAGAAGTTTATATTCTCTTGGTGAAACCCTATGCACTTATATAGGGTATCCAAAAACTTTGAGTGCAGTTTTAAGTTCACTGACTTTTGGGATACCCTGGATAACTATACAATATAAACATAAAATACAATTAAGGAGAGAGCTTACTAGGAGATGAAGAAATCAAGAAAGGTTTCATGTAGGATATAGTGCATAAGCTTTGTCTTAACAAAAAAAAAAAGATGCTCAGGCTAAGGTGAGAAAGGAATGCATTCTAGGCATGGGGTGTAAGGCGCTAAAATTCTAGCTATAATGTCTAAAATCTAATGAGTGGTTGCCTTAAATTAGAAGCTTTAGCAAGAGTTTAGACTTTTAAGTATTTATTAAAGTGCATTAGAAATTAGTGAATAGAGAGGGAGAGGTAAAAGGCAAGTTTCCTCTAACTATCTATTAGACCCCAGCATCTGACCCCCCCCCAAGCTGTGGTCAGGAACCCAAAAAACCCAACACTTTAGCGGCTACTCCCAGAACCTCTTGTGAAACAGGAAAAAGGGCTGTCCACACACATAGCTCCAAGCTAATTGGATGGTAACTTTGATTGACAGGACCCATGAGCAAACATCACTTCCTGATGCCAAACTGACCTTTGAAACCCCAGAAAAGGTCACTTCCGGATGCTAAAGTCACATGGTTTCTTTTCAGGCCAGAGCTCACAATCTCCCTCCCAGCAGGGGGTGTCATTCCAATTCTCACAGGGGGAAGGCCAGGACAAAGCCAGAGATGAAAGCTAAATTCCTTAGCCTGTCACTCAAGGTCCTCCACAGTCTAATCTCAGCATATCTTTTTAACACTGATGTTTCATGACTCACCTAAGCAATTGATCCCTTTTCATTTATTCCCCTTGAAGTTACTGCACCTTTGCTCTAGATGCTTTCCTCCCTCTTTTCTACTTTTTCACAGAGCTAATATGTGTCTGTGGCCATGTTGAACTCAGGTCTTCCTAAGTCCAAGTCCAGCACTCTACCCACAGCTGACACATTGGCTTTGTCCAACAATGTATCTCTTCTATATCTTGAGTCCATCACTTCTCTGTTACAAGATACAAAGCAAGCTTCATTATTAGTTGCTTCACACTTTTAAAAGCACACTTAAAGACAACTAACTTATTGGTTCTTAACTTTAGGCTTGAGACAGAGATCTTTTAAAACTCAGATCACATTTTACCTCCTCTGTGTCACCTTGCCTCAACTATCCTAAAGGAAAGTGATTTATCTTGGCTCTGAACTCCTATAATACATACTGGATATGTGAGCTCCATAAAAAAAACTATGTACTGCCCCTTTCTTCCTATTCTCAGCTCTTCCCAGGAGCACGGTCAGGGATAGGGCCTATTTTTTCCCTTCCAGTCAGTCAACAAACATTTATTAAGCACTTAGTGTGCTTAATAATGCTAGGCATTTAGCTTAGTTATAGAATTATAAAAGCAGACCAAAAAAAAATAGTTCCTTGCCTCAAGGAGCTCACAGTCTAATGAGGGAAACAACATGTAAATAATCATGAATATACAAGATATGCAAAGGGTAAATTGGAGGTAATCTCAGAGGGAAAGCACTAGTATTAAGGAGGACCCAGAAAGGCTTCTTGTAGAAGGAGCAATGTTAGCTAGGACTTGAAAGAAGCCAAGAAAATCAAGACAGAATTCCAAGCATGGGGAACAGCCAATGTAAAGGGACACATTTGGAAAATTTAATATCTTTTGGGAGTAATAGCAAGAAAGTCAGTGTCACTAAACTGTAAAGTACTTAGTTATGAGTAAGGTGTAAAAAGACTGGAAAGATGGGAAGGAACTAGATTATGAAGGGCTTTAAAGGCCAAACAGAAGATGTTATATTTGATCCTGGAGATGATGGGGAACCACTGGAGTTCACTGAATGTGGGAGGGTGGTGATGACATGATCAGATGTCCTCTTTAGGAAGCTCAGTTTGACAGGTGAGTGAAGGATGGACTGGAGTAGGGAGAGATAAGGTAGGAAGACCAAGCAACAGGCTTCTGCAAAAGTCTAGAAGGAAGGTGATGAGAGTCTACACTAGAGTGGGGGCAGTGACAGAAGAGATTTTACAGTTGTGTAAATAAGAGATGTTGGGAAAGTAGAATTGACAAGACTTTGCAACTGATTAGATTGGGAGGGTGAAAGAAAGTAAGGCATGGAGAATTACATCTAAATTGTGAACCTGAGTGACTAGGAGGAACGTGGTGTCCTTGACAAAAATAGGAAAATTAGGAAAATGGGAGGGATTGGGGAGAAAGATTATGCAAGGGTTAGACAAGTTCTATGGTCTTGATTAAAACTTTCTTATATTTAGAGATTGGGGAAATGGCTCAGTAGGTAAGGTCCTGTATAAGTTGGTGGCAGAATCATCATCATGGTCTGGTGGTCTCCTCAAACCTCAAAACTGTTGCAGACTGTTCTTCTTTGAGCACTTTGAATTATTTTGTGCCTTTCCCCACTTTTCATTCCTAGGGTTCCTTACATAGTCCATGTATGATAGCACTTGCTTCATCTGGGAAAATTAGTCATCTTAATGTGTTCCTTCATTATAATGCTTATTCCCTATTGGGCTCTTCACTGGTGCTGTTATTAATTAATATGACTGTGCTGTCATGATGCTCATTGTATAAAAAGCTTGACTCTCTCTTTGAGTTGACCCAGCCAAGAAAATCATCATTAAATCAAGACTGTAAATTTAAAAGTTGGTCTATAATCCTACAAAATCAGTGTTACTGTGCACTCTGGATGTTAGGAAGGGGTAGTATCCCAGGATCAGCTTGCCCAGATATGTACAACATATTCCTATATGTTTCTTTGGCCCAGTAAGTACCCTCTTTGATCCTCTAGCAAGAATTTCCCTTCTGTTCTATTCCTTAACTTAAGCTGAAAGATTCTATTCATTCATTTGGCTGTATAACTCACAAAGTCCATGTACAGCCAGACCCAAGTCATCCAACTACAATGTAGAAAAAAATCAGTCCTGATTCAAGTCATGGAGGTAAAGGAAAATAGATTCTGGAACAGAAGCAGAGTCAAAACTAAGATCAATAGCATCTGAGGAGAACAAGAAGCAATGACCGGACTCAGGCTGTATGGGTTGGATAACAAGGTAGACAATGAGGGTTGGAGCTGGGCAAAGAGTTGTCTCAGTCAGCTATGCTTATCCTTCAGTGGGAATTTGCACATTTTTCGGCTTGGTCATGGAGACATTGACTAATTCTCTTTCCAGCTTCTTCCAAAAGAGCTGAATGTCAAATTAGAGCCATTCCCTAATTGATAGATGATCAAAAGATATGAAGTTTTCAAATGAAATAATCAACATTACCTATAGCTATATAAAAAATACTCTAACTCATTATTGATTGGAGAGATGCAGGTCAAAACTATTTTGGTGTACTACCTCATACATATTGGATTAGATAACAGGACAGCAGAGGAAAAAGACAAATGTTGAAGGGGATATAGGGAAAATGAGACATTAAAGCACTCTTGGTGAAGTTGTAAACTGATTCAAACATTCTGTAGAGCAATTTGGAACTATGTCCAAAGGGTTATAAAATCATGTGTACCCTTTGACCTAGTAATACTACTACTAGATAGGTATCCAAAAAGAGATGAAAAACAAAAAGTTGAATACATAATTGAGGAGATGCCCATCAATTGGGGAATGGATGAACAAACTGGGATTAGATTATGATGAAACTCTATTGTGTTATAAGAAATTATGAGCAGGATGCTATCAGAAAAACCTGGCCATGAGCTGATACAAATTGAAATGTACTGTATACAAAATAACAGCAATATTGTAAGATGATCAGCTGTGAATGACTTAGTTATTTTCAGCAATACAATGATCCAAGATAACTCTGAAGGACTTTTGAAAAATGCAATCCATCTCCAGAGAAAGAACTGATGGTGTCTGAACACAGATTGAAGCATAGTTTTTTTAGTTTCTTTTTCTTAAGGTTTTTTGTCTGTTTTATTTCACAACCTGACTAATGTGAAAATGTTTTACATGACCACACATGTATAACATATTGAATTTCTTGAATTCTTAAGAGGGTGGGGAAGAAGAGTGGAATAGAATTTGGAACACAAAGTTTTAAAACTCAACATTAAAAATTGGGAAAAAATAAAATTCTAAATTAAAAAAAAGAGCTGAATGTCTCCTACTGATACCATACCACCTACATAGTGTCAGAAAGGCAGGGACTAAGTCTTAGATCATATTTGTTTCTCTCTTTGGAATTTGGATATAGTTAGGTGGTTCAGAGAATAGAGTGCTGGTCCTGGATTCAGGAAGACCTAAGTTCAAATCCAGCTTCAGACACTTACTAACTACATCACCCAACATAAATTACTTAACCTCTGTTTGCCTCAGATTCCTCACCTATAAAATTAAGCTAATAAAAGCACCTACTTCCCAAGTTTCTTATGAGGATCAAATGAGAAAATACTAGTAAAACATTTAGCAGAGTACTTGGCACATAAGTAGGTTCTTAATAAATGTTTCCTTTCTTCTTTCCCCTAGGACTTAATACAGAGTTCTGCGTATAGTAGGCACTTAATAAATTTGTCTCAAAGTTTAAATTAAAATTGTAACTTTTGTTTGGTATTGTCTGTCCACAACCATTTAAGATCATAGATTTAGATCTTAAAGAAATCTTAGAAGTTGAGTCGAAACCCTTCATTTTATAGATAAGGAAACCATGGAACAGAGAGTTTGAGTGAATGATAGAGTCGCTATTGCCCAGCTAGTGTCTGACATGAGACTTGAACAGACCAAGTCCAGCAACCTATGTATTCAGTGCCATAACTGTCCATAATTACATGTAAGCCAAATTCAGTTAGAGGGTAGGGCAAAGGACAGTAAAGCAAGAGGCCCTTCCTACAGAGAGAACAGGTGCTCTATGGTTTGGGAGACCCCAGAGACCAGGAGAGGACCATCATAGTGACAAGACCCTGGGGGTGACAGTTCAAGGGTTGATGTACTAAGTTCCACCAGAGGTCTTAGACAAAGAAGAGATGGTAGTTTCTACAGAAAAGAAGTAGAACCCCTAAAAGAAGAGAAACACCCTCCACCCTCCTCAGGTGCCAGTGCCCTTGGATAAAGCTTCATCTACCCAATGCTAGTTAATGGTTGAGCAAATGTTTATGTTTTTAATATATATCTTCATTATTCATTTCTTCAGGTCTGGGACTGCCTCATACTTCTTTATATCACAATAGAACCAAGTAAAGAACCATGAACCATGGTGTCTCAATAAATATCTGTTGATTTGATTGAATTTCATATAGGAGTCAATCTTCTATTTGTGTCTAGATAGGATGGTCACTTTGGAGCTGGCTGAGTAGACTTTTATGGCCAGCACACTGGAATTTCAAAGAAATCAATGTTGAAATAATATTTTTCCACTTTATCAAATATAATTCTGTATGGAGCAAATTGCTCATCATATCCATCACATAGCATCTAAAAACATTTTCTATATTCTGCATTGAGCTTGCTAGGACAATAATGTCTACTTCCTTTTCTTCCCTATTATTCCATACTCATCCTAATTCTTCTATATTGTTCTTTACTTCTGTGTAGTTGTGTCCCAAATCAGTTATCCTCTTTTTGTTTCTTTGAAGAGTCTCTTTACTATGGATTCAAATTTTCCCATTCTGCTAGTTATTTCTGGGGTCCAGGCCATAAATTCTACCATTTGTTCCCTTTTAACTTCTTTCAAGATTCTGATTCCTCTCTTGAACCAGTCATGTTCCTTTATTTGCAATATTTATTTCAGAAGGTTTGTAGTTTTTTAAATATCTTGGTAGCCATCTTCCCTTACAATTTTAGTATCTTCCCTATTGATTTATCTGCTTGTGCTCTATGTTTTTGTTTGTTTGTTTTGGGATTTTTTTAGGGCAGTCAGGTTTAGGTGAATTACCCAGGGTCACACAGCTAGTAAGTGTCAAGTTTCAGAGATTTTTTTTCTCTTATTTCCCCTATCTCTTTACAATCTGACTCCCTCCCTTTTGATGGTAAGTTTGTCCTTAGGGTTGAACTTCAAAGCTACCTGAGCTTTTTACTATGTTGAGGACCTCACTTTTTATCAACCTTGGGACTTGCTCTAAGTGACTTCTGGGAGGGCAGAACAGCTATATTCCAGTACCTTTTTCTTTAGCCCAGATACAATCCCTATGCTGGAACCTTCCTACACTTCCCTCCATCCCATAGTTAGTTCTCTAAGGAGCCAGGCTGCCCCAGATAGATTATAATCTATTCCATTCTAGACTTCTTCCTCCTCAAGTGGCTGGGCAGAATTAAAGGCTATTTATTGCTCCTTGCCACAGAATGGTGGTGCTAAGGGCAAGGAGAGAGTAGGCAAGAAGAAGCTATAGTTTCAGCAAAGAAATTGCTCAATGGGTCCCATTACACAAGCCAGACTGTATACCCAGGTAGATGATGGAAGCTGATTGGGGAAGGATGCCATGAATAAGGGGTTCTCTCCTGTTAATTCATGAAGTGGTTACCTTGTTAGGATAATTGGTTTCTTGGTCTATGGAGATAACTGAAAAATTTCTTGCTGAGAAGGGAAAGGGAGGAAAGGGAATTAAGAGTTAGTAGGAACAAGACTAAAATGTATAATCCTTCATCTTGTTGGTCATATGACCCCCACCTTTCCTAATTCCGTTCATCATTTTTAACATTGACTCTGTGCACATCAAGGTTAGAATTCGTTACCCTCTTCCATCTCCCTTCCCATTTTCTTTGTCTTCTCAATATCACCTATCCCCTCCACTTTCCTTCCTTCCTCCCATCACATATATGATGACAACCAAAAACATTTCTTTAGTCCCTAAAGCAAATACTTTCCCTAGACCACCTAAAAGAAGTAGGCTGGTTGTAGAAACTTGTGTGAAGCTAGAAAAACAATATTTTAATTGAAGAGAAAAGTAAATTCCATGGGCCCAAATGTATGTATTCAACTGTAGGAAGAAGAGCACAATTCATTACACTAAGCCAAGGGTGTTGGTAATGTACTCAATCTCACCTCTCATACATATATACAGACTTTTCAATCTCCCTCCTTTTTTCAAAGAGGCTAGTAGAAAGAAAGCTTTTTACTAGACACAAAACAGGATTTTTTTTTCCTCTCCTTATTATATCACCTGGGTAGCTAATTTGCTAGTCTGATTTCTTTCAATCTGGAAACATTTTGAAGACAGAATTATCTTGATAAAACTAGCTCAGCTTTCTCTCTTCCAAAGACAAAGCTTTAATCATTGCCATCATCTCACAAACCCAGTGAAGACAAAAGTCTTCTTTCTGTCTGGGGACAGAAGAGCTGAGAAAAACATTGTACCACATTCAGGCACACAGCTCTCCTCTCACAGATACACTAAAGTTATTATTATTTTTTTGCATTACAGAAGCATTATATGCAGCCTTGGACTAATGAATTTTCCAAACTGTTAAACTGCTGGAGAAATTACTACTTCCCTCCCCACCCTCCCACCCAACCCCTCAAATTGCAATGCTTAAATCTAGCATTGATTCTCAGAGAGAAAATATCAGTAAACAAAGGCTGCTATACTTTAAAAATAGAAATGTAGCAAAGAATGAGGGAAATGTTTACCAGCCTTCAATGTCCATTATCTACTATCTTTGATCTCAAGAAGGCCAAGACTTTTTTTGCCTCTCTCATTTGTCAGCCTCCTCCATGACAAATGACCGATGACAATAATGTCAGCCAGGCTGAAGGAGGATAAACTTTATTTAAGGTTACACAAAGTTAAGACACAGGCCTGAGGCCTTAACTAAACTTTCACATGGTACACATTTTAAAAAGGCATCAATTTGTATCCTCACTCTAAGGTAGCTCTGAGGTCCAGGTTAATAACAGAGTGTTATGAAATTTTCAAAATGTGGTTTCCTAAAATAAGGAAAGGAAAGTATAGCCTTCCCCAGGCAGTGGGAAGCAGGAAAAAAATAGCTGCAGGGTAGAGAAAGGATTAACCACAATTCTACCTATCCTGTAGAAGACCAAAAGATCTAAGGCAGCCAATAGCTCCATGGGGAGAAGCCAGATAGGAAACAGAGGGGAAACTGCTCTCCCTACAGGTTCCCAGAAAAGTCAAGGTGCTGAGTCTCTGGAATAAGGAAGAGATATAAATTATGAAATATAGGGATTGTAAAAATAAAAGGTATGCAAAGAAAGGAGATGGAAGCAAAGGCTTACAGGGGGTATGGCTACAAAATGGCATCATGTCCTTCAAGAAACATTGGATGCACTTGAGTTCAGAATGGAATAAACCTGGAAAGCTAAAGGAGTAATTGTATTAAAGAAAACAGGATCAAAGAAAGTATAGAATCACTGGATGGCAAGATCATAAATGATGACAGAAAGAAGGCATAGTCACTGCATATTTATTTTGTTTCTCTTTTCTGAGGAAAAAAATAATCTTTGGCTGGAAAGGATAAAACAAAACTGGCTAATAGTGACCTAAAACTCAAATAACTAAGGAGATAGTAAGCTATCACCTCCTGTAGTTGCCCTATATGAGTTCAAGTGCCCAGATCCACACAAAAGAACTGGCAGACAGAATTATTGATAGATACACTGTCAACAATCTTTGAACATGAAGAAAGGAAAGAATACCATAGGGTTGGAGAAGAAGAAATGTTAGCCCAAATTTTTAAAAGGCGCTTGATTTCAATTTCTCGTACAATTGTTAAAAGGATTATCAAAGGGAGGGTTAGTAAACATTTAGAAAAGAAAGCACTCATTAAAGAAAAAAGAGCCAACATAGATTTACCAAAAATAGGTCATTAAACTCCAACAGGAAGATGAGACTAAAGTCATACATACTTATCATTTTAGCTTGTCCAAAATCTCATGAAGAAAATAGTTAGACTCTCAGAAGAGCTTTCATGGGCTGAGACTGTTATTGCTTTGTATTCATAAAGAAAAAATAAATAACCAGTGATGGAAATCATTTACTCTAGAAACCTTGGACAATATGAGGTTTAAGTTGTTTATATACAGTGTCTCTTTTATATGGGGCCAAAAGCTGGAGCTAAGAGGTCCCAGCCTGCCACCAATACCATTTCTATCACTCTTTCAGCCCTAAGTCACCTGCAAAGGCATTGTTCACATACTGAATAAATTCCAAGCATTTATTACGGGAGTATAACATTTTGTTTCAGACTTCTAGACAATGTAAGTTTTAGACAATGACTACCAGTGTGATATTTAGAGTTAGAACACCTGTGATAGAATTTTGACTCAGACATGGATTAGTAGTTACATGTTGCTTGATAAATCACTTACCCTATTTAAGGTTCAGTTGCCTTTGTCTGAGAAATGAGGGCAACATTAATGGGTGAATAAGCAGTTATTAAGCTCAAATCTCATTTATGACACTTACTAACAATTTAAAATCCCATCTCCAACACATATTAAGTGACCCTGGGTGGGTCACCTAACTGGGCCTCAGTTTCCTCATTTATAAAAATAAAAAAATTAGAGTAGATGGCCTCTAGGATCCCTTCTAGCTCTCCCTCTATGATCCTATGGCCCTATGTGTATTTTACACATTTGATACTGTGGGAAAAGTATGGGATTTGTAATCAAAAGACATGATTTCAAATCTTAACTCTGTCATTTACTACTAGTTTGCCACTAGGCAAGATGTTTTACCTTTCTGGGTCTTATTTCCTTATATTCGTAATGAAATTGTTGTATTGTTGTTGAGTTGTTTTTTTAGGCACATCTGACTCTTTGTGACCCCGTTTGGGGTTTTCTTGGCAAAGACACTGGAGTAGTTTGCCATTCCCTTCCCCAGCTCATTTTAGAGATGAGGAGATTGAAGTAAAGAGGGTTAAGTGATTTGGTCACATATCTAGTGATTGTCTGAGGCCAGATTTGAACTCAGGTCTTCCCAACTCCAGGCCTAGCACTCTATCTTCTGTTCCACCTAGCTGCCTAGGTGGTGAAATAGTTGGGCTAAATCTTCTTTACAGGTTTTTTCCAACTTTGCAGCTATAATACCACAACTTTAAGGAGCTATAAAAATTTGTTATTGTTACTAATAAATTAAAGTGAATAATAACTATAAAATGGTGATAGAATTCTACTAGAATAGCTTAATTACAATACAACCTAATATAGATCCAAGAATCCAGGGGATGTAAACAAGGGAGCAATTTTTCACTGACTATGTCCCATTTGGAAATTAATCTGATGGGCAAATACTTTGTATAAAATATTTAAAGTTTGAGCCCACTCTCCCCAGGGATTAGAGTGGTATAAGGGAGACTGTGCTCTTGGGTATTTCGGGAAAATATAAAGTATGTTCTTGTTATACTTTTGTGGTATGTTGTGTTTTTTTAAAGCTAATTGATGATCATAGGTTAAATAAAACTGGGGCACTAATCAACGATGATTAAAGTGGAAGAGACACTGGAAGGGGACTTAAACCATTAATATTGGAGAAAAACAACACCAAACCTATAGAAGTACCTTTAGAACCCAAAGGTGAAGATGTAGCCTTGTTAGGGAACACATTTCATCTGTGAGAATGGGAGTTGTCATAAGCATTCTCAGAGCTTATATTCCCAGTCGATATGTATTTTACTTAAACTGTATATCTATCCTACCCCCACCCTGTACATTTTCACACACACACACACACAATATAGGCTCCTTGAAGGCAGAGATTGTTTTGTTTTTGTATTTGAATCTCCAGCACTTGTATTTAATAGGCACCGAATTTTTTTTGAATTATTAAATTGAATCAAAGGAAAGTGAAATCTGTTTTATCTGATGTGAGAGTTTCTTGCTTCCCTTAAAAATTTTAAGTAGAAAACACATGAATTCTGCCCTTGAAATCTTTGTTCAAGTGTCCATTTTTTATGGTTAGCCTCTGCTTGAAGGCTCACTTAACTCCCTGTTGTCACTACATCAATCCTAAACTGAATCAGAGACATTATCAAATGACGGTGCTGTCTCAGTGGAAGACTGATTAGAGGTCACAACTACAAAAGTACCATTAGCCCATCTCATGGAATTAAATTAAGTAAATTGTTAGCTATGGTAGCCCAATGAATGCCAAGACAATGTTTAACTTTCACAAAATTTCACCTTTGCCTACTGATAGCAATTTGGGATGGATTTCTCTTTGTTCTGTTTTCCCTTCTAGATCCAAAGCTTCTGATAAAGAACTGTTACTGATATTTCCTTGGAATACCTCATCTATACCCTTTGAGTAAATTGAAGATTAGAGAATTTTACAATATCTGCAGAATCAAAACTGTGGCTCACCCAAAGGGCAGCTAAAGAATGAATGGTGGGGGGCAGTTACTAGGTGGTCCAGTGGATAAAGCACCGGTCCTGGATTCAGGAGGACCTGAATTCAAATCTGACCTCAGACACTTGACACTTACTAGCTGTGTGACCCTGGGCAAGTCACTTAACCCTCATTGCCCTGCAAAAAGAAAAGAAAAAAAGAATGCATGATGGACATAGTCTGCAACATCCTATGAATAAGAAAGAATTATAGCCAAGATGTAGTATATAAACATCATCAGAAAGATTTATAGCTGGGAGTGGGGAGGGAACAGGTGAACAAGTCTTGTAGCAAAAGTGAGAGGAATCAGATGTGTTGTATTGGTAGTGTGGAGAACCATAGAAGGATCTTCAACATGCTGAGCAGAACACTAAGAGAGGACATACACAATAAATAGTCATAGTGAATAGAGTTCTGGGCCTGGAGTCAGGAAGAACTGAGTTAAAGTCCAACCTCAGACACTACCTTTATGACCTTGGATAAAACACTCAACTTCTGGCTACCTCAGTTTTCTCATCTGTAAAATGGAGATAATAATAGCACCCACCTCTCAAAGTTGTTGAAAAGTTGTTGATCAAATGAGATACTTGTAAAATGTGTAGCATAGTAGAAAGCACTATCTAAATGTTAGCTATTTTTATTATTATAGTAGCACTAGATTAGAAAATATTGTAGTGTGATGAAAGAATGAGATTTAGCAAATACTCAAAGACCCACCTGGAGATTAATCTAGACTGATTGAATCAAGTGAGAGTGATTAACTGCTGATTAGCCTACTTCAAGTTAACTGGATTGTAATCGCACCTTGAGAACACCTTCAGAACCAATGCATTTGGATGATGCCAACCAATCAGCTTGAAGCAGTGTGTAAGGACTGCCTCAGTTCCAGACCTATAAAAAGCTTCCACAATCAGTTTGCTAGAGAGAGTTCGTGATTGAAGCAGGCTTGTGGCAGAGGACTTGAGGAAGAACCAGACCAGGCTGGAACTCTAGGCTAAGTAGGCTTTTTTCTTAACTTTCTGAACTCTATGGGAATATCTGTATGTTTTAATAAATGTTTAATGCCCAAGGACTGGTGCTAAAGCTTCTAATTTAAGGCGACCACAATTTAGATTTTAAACATCACAGTAGTATGGTGGAAAGTATACCAGATTTGGATCCAAATTTTGAATAAGTTACTTCCCCTCTCTGAGCTTCACTTTCCTCATTTGTAAAATTAGGGTGTTGAGCTAATTGAGCTCTAACATCCCTCCTGTGTTTGAATTTATAATACTGCTGTAATTTACTCAATTGGAAAAAGTAAAAAAAATCACATTAAAGTCTTATATGATCTTCCCAACAACCCAATAAGGTAGATGCTATAGCTATTATCATCTCTACAGATGCTATAGCTATTACTATCTCTGCTCAACAAAGTGATTTAGTTAGGGTCACACAGCTAGTGTCTATGGCCAGAGATAGGTTGGGAGCCCAGAACTTTATCAATAATGCCACATTGCCTCTTGATGACATATTAATAAGATTACTTGAAATAGTAAAGAAAGTATGCACTTATTCTATTCACATAAGTCCTTGATAACTATCTCCTAACATCATTTAGGCCTTACCTACATAGACTGATAATTATGTAGCAATTATGCTACATAATTGAAGTGGGGTGGGAGCAACTGTGTGCTACATTTTCTACTGTATTTTTCCTAAAAGTTTATGGTGCTTTGGGTGCTTTAAACTATCTAAATAATAACTTCAGTTCTCTACTTCATTTTGCAAGGATGTTGTTCAATCATTTCAGTTATGTCTGACTCTTCATGTCCTCATGTGGAGTTTTCTTGGCAAAGATATTCTAGTGGTTTGCCCTTTCCTTTTCCAGAACAGAGGAGTAATTGAGGCAAACAGGGTTCAGTGATTTGCCCAGAATCAAATAGCTAGAGTCTGAAGTCAAATTTGAACTCGGGTCTTCCTGAATCCAGGTCCAGTATTCTATCCACTGTACCATCTAGCTGCCCTTTTGCCAGGATAGAGGCAGCCATATTTTAATACTTTGATGTAGAGAAGAAAGATCCATAGTTTGCTACAAGTCTGGCAAACTGGATAAGTATATACAATTCTCTGAATTTCACAAAAGGAAAGAAAATAGAATCTGCAAAGTACAAGCCAGTTTCTGGGAAATTCCCAGAATGTACAATGGAGTCTTATTTTGTATAGATTTAACTTAAATTAATCGAACTATATGTGCTTGAGAGAAAAGATAGAAAAAAAAACTAAAATAACATGAGGCCTATTTTCCCTCTCACTTAGCCTGAGAGACATGAGACTTCTATTCCTTCAGTCAGTCTCAGTTCCCACATGCCTTTAACAATGGATCATCTTGCCTTGCTGCGTTTAATGCCAAAATCTCCTTTTCATCAAACCCACAGATAAGCTGTTCTGTTTAAGAAAGTATAGCTCATGAGAGGGATAACCTTAGTTGGCCTTCCTAGATTTCTTTTACTTCCTTTTGTCCTCTCTTACCCCAATCACAAAAGAGAAACAGGTGTGTGATGGTGTGGATCACCCTCTAAGATAACCAAATGTGTCTGAAGCCCTTTCAAGAATATTTTCCCTAGCTATCAGTTTTCTTCACAGCTAAATCACTTAGCTGTTTCTGATTTCTTCTATTTAACTAGAAGTTCCAGTTCCCCCATTCCCTCTTAATCAAAAGTTTAGCAGGGTGTTGTGAAAAATAAAATCTACATTCAGTTTTTTTTCCATAGTAACTGTTTCAGGTCCACCAAATCTCTGATATAGACTGCCATCATTGAAAGAGTTCCTAGCCGTCAATCAATCAACAAGCATTTCCTCCTGTGTTCCAGGTACTATACCAGGCAGTGGAGATAAAAATTCAAAAGGAAAATAACCCTTAGTTTCAAGGAGATGATGTTATATTATGGTTATTTAAAGATACTGAATTGTACTTTATGATTACTCTATGGTATTTTCAAGAATCATTTTGACCATTTGTAATATTCACTTAACCAATTCACTTCAAGACCTAACTTCCACATTTTATTCTACTCCATTATATTATGAAAGAAATGGACAGAAAATGGATGAAGATAAGGATGCATTTTCCCAGAGAATGCAGAGGTTAATGGCTTACTTCCTTACCACACAAGCTCTCCATTTGGAGAGTAGAGGAGGAGCAACAGGAGCAATTATTGGTAGTAGGGTGAAAAATAGAGAGATGATTGAAACCATGGGAACTGATAACATCACCAACTGAGACACTAGAGGAAAGAGAAGACCTATAACAGATCCTCAGTATATATACAATATCAAAAAGCTTAGCAGGGATGAAGACCCAGAAAAGGAGATGGAACAAGGGCAGACAGAAAGGTAAGAGATGAATCAAGAAAGAGTAATATCACAAAAGCCAAGAAAGGAGAAAGTATTCAGGAGAAGAAAGTAGTCAATGGGGTCAATTACTTTAGAGAGGTCAAGACAAATAAGGAATGAGGGAAAAGCCATTAGATTCCACAATTAAGAGATCACTGGTAACTTTGGATAGAGCAGTTTCAGGTCCATGATGAAGTCAGAAGCCAGATTGCAGGGGATTTAGAAGAGATTAAGAGGAGGGAAAATGGAGGTATCAAGTGTAAAGGACTTATTCAAGGAATTTCACTGAAAAGGAGGATATGTAATATAGGATGATAGGTGGCAGGGATGTTAGAATACAATGATAGATTTGTTAGTATGAGAAGATATAGCTATATGTGTAGGCAAGAGGAAAGGAATAAATAGATAGGAAGAGGTAGAAGAGCATAGGAATCTGCTAGATAATTTAGAAGAGAAGAGGACGAAGGGAACATATAGAAGGGTAGGCCCTGATGAGGAAAAGGGCCATCTTTTCCTTATCAATGATGTAGTAAAAAAGGAGGAAATAGAACATTCCAGGGGTATGTGAGATAAAAAGATGATAATAGAAAGAAGGCATTAATTTTTTTCAGTTAAAAAAAGAGAAAAGGTCCTCAGTTTTGAGGTTTAGGGAGTTGAGAAGCTTGAAGAGGAAAGAGAATGTTTGGTACGGTCACTATAACAAGTGGGATGGAAGATGAACAATGGAGAATAGAAGGATTGCATTGCTGCAACATGGACTCAATTGACAATAGATAACATAAACTTGCAATGGAGCCAGTTAGTCCAATTGCATGGCTTCCTTTAGTTCCATTCAGTAACATGTGAGTAAGAATAATGGAGAAAAATGGTGATAGTAACCTGGGATTTGTATTCAGCAAGGCATGAATGGCAATAGGAGAATGTAGTAAGTGAAATGAGAATTTCAATTTAAATAAACGGTTTCACTAAGGGGTCAAAATTAACAAGTGAGAAGAATGTTCCCAGAAAAGGGGTGATGCCTAGGAAAGTTCAGGGTAAAGAAATTAGAGATCACAGTTCAGACAAAGAATATGTTTGGAAGTAGAAAGGCATAGAGAAACATGGAATGATAGAAGATTATGTTAAGATAGAGAAATTTAGGAGTTTTTGAACATAAAAGTGGAAATGTGTAGATAATAGCAAGATAAAGGGTCTCTGAATGTACTAAGGTGACATAAAATCAGAAATAGCATCTGTTTCAAATGTGAAGCTGACATAAAACTAGGAGAGACAGCTAACATAATGAATGATAGTATCATAATCTAAAAATAACTACACAGCCTGCAAAAATTAAACAATCTAATAAAATGCAATTTAATAGGTATAAATGTTCTTGGGTTCAAGAAATCAACTTCACCAATACAAGATGGAGAAAGCACAGGTAGACATCCATTGTGGAAGGAAAGATCCACAGGTTTTAATGGAGTGAAAATTCATGAGTCAACATTGGTGTATGACAGCCAAGAAAATCTAATGCAATTTTAAACTGTTTAAAGAGAAACATACGTTCTAGGAATAAAAAGGTGGTAGTCCTTTGGGGCAGCTAGATGGCGCAGTGGATAGAGCACCAGCCCTGGAGTCAGGAGTACCTGAGTTCAAATCCGGCCTCAGACACTTAACACTTACTAGCTGTGTGACCCTGGGCAAGTCACTTAACCCCAATTGCCTCACTGAAAAAAAAAAAAAGAAAAGGTGGTAGTCCTGCACTCTGCATTAGTTGGCCCACATCTCAAGTATTGTGTTCAGTTCTTCTTTAGGAAGGGTAGGAGAATACTGAGAACAGGGCCACCAGAATGATGAAGAGCCTTCAGTCCATCTAATCTGAGGATATATTGAAAGAACTGAGGATGTTTATCTGGGAAAACAAAAAATGTAGAGGGAATATGATAGTTATCTCAAAATACTTGAAAGACTATGAAGTCCAAGTAATAGATTCAATTGGATTGTTTTGGTTTTGGGTTTGGGTTTTTGGCATTTCTTGTTGTTATTGTCGTTGTTGTTGTTGTTGTTGTTTGCTTGTTTATTTGTTTTTGGCCCCACTAGTCAGAACTAGGAATAATGGATGAATGTTGCAAAAAGATAAAGTTAAGCTTGTTACTGGAAGAATCTCCCTAATGATAAAGATATCCAAAAGCACAATGGGCTTCTTTGAGAAGTAGGAGGTTCTCTCTCATTGGTCTGTCTTCAAGAAAAGGCTGAATGGTATGTGTGTGTGTGTGTGTGTGTGTGTGTGTGTGTGTGTGTGTGTGTGTGTGTGTGTGTGTGTGTGTGTGTACTGGAGATTGTTTCTGGGGCACAAATTAGACTAAATGTTTGCTGAAGGCCATTCCAAATCAGAAATTGTGATACTGAGGATGACATGTTATTAAGAAGCATTGTGGGCAAAGACTTTTCCTAATAGAGAATACAGGAAGGAAGCAATCCCAACAATATGAAAAATGCATGGATGGTTTATCACTTATTCATATGATCTTTTAATGAAATAATAATTTGTAAAATGTTGAGGGAAAGTATCCAGTAAAAAAATTCAGAAAATTATCAACTACTTTCTCAATCCAGTGCTAGAATGTTCTTTTGGACAAGACCCTAGTGTCCCTTTCACTTGTTTTGTCAGCTAAAAGCAGAAGTATCTGTGATCCTTTTCTGGGGTGGGTAGGTTAAGGAAGAGCCCAGAATTGATCTGCAGCTCTGAAGCAAGTAAAGGGACATGATACATCATATATTGCAAACCAAGAAAACCAAATTAATATCCATTCAGAATGTTTCCATTTTAGGACGCTCTTAGCTTCATCTAGTAGACTATCTCTCAGCAGTCTTCATTTTATAGGATAATAAAACTCACCTGAGAAATAAACATTTTATGTCATTTTTCCAACAGGCAATTTGAGAAGCTTTTTGGGGGTCATATCCTATAACATAACCCAAAGTCTACAGTCTAGAAGACAAATTAATGCCGATTTAGCTAGGATTTGATTTCATTTCCTCCCTTTCATTTCACTTTAACTGTCTTGGAAGCAAATAGAATCATATTATTTCTTATTGTGGTTTAAAATGTCTCTGCTGAAAGCAAAAGCAAGAAATCAATGAAATCTGATGTGGTAGAAACACTAAAATATATACTTAGATGCTGAGAATTGGAACCAATATGGCAATGTAGAGGTAGCAACCTAGTCAAACTCTCCCCACATTCCATTCCAAAAACTTTAAAATAAGGCCTCATATCAAATTCTAGAGCCAACAAAAGGTCAAGGTGAAACATTTTTTCCAGTTTAAGCCAACATAGGAAGTCAGTAGGAAAGGTCTGTGACACTGGAGTAGGGACTGCCCTAGAGCACATGTAGTAGCAGCAGATAATGATGTTGATAATTTAGAAGCTCTCAGCCCAGAGATGGTATAGGGGTCAGATAACTGTTGAGAAAAAAGATTACAGGAGACCCTTTGCTGGTACTAAGTGCAAGACATTGTTGTTTGGCAATTCTATTGCCCATGAAGTTCTGGGTAGCAATTTCAGGGTGAAGAGGAGCACATGTGATCAGTTACAAGGGAACAGGGACCCTGGCCACAGTTCTAAGGCAGAGAGGAATACTAGAGCTTGTGGATACAGGAGAGCAGGAACCCTGATCACAGACTCGGGGCCAAAAGGAACACTAGTGCTTCTAGCTACATGGAAACAGGGACCCTTCATAGGTATAGATAAGAGCAGAGACCAGGAAAGCAGTAGCCATACATATCTCCAGATTATACTACCTTGGAAGCCCTAAAAACTTGTAGACCATCAGAAATAGCTCTGAAAATAGCACACAAAATCCTGAACCGTGGAATAGTTCCTCCCCACCCCGCAACCATAGTGAACAGATAGCAACTTTAACATAAAGTTCAAAATCAAGAAATAGGCTATAAAATGAGGAAACAACAACAACAAAAAAAAAAAAACCTTGAACATAAAAAGCTACTAGAATGTCAGGGAAGACCAAGATACAAACTCAGAAGAAGACAACTATATGGAAATAGCTGCAGGCAAAGCCTTAGTGAAAAAATGCTATTTGGTCATAAACCCAACATGAATTCTTAGAATAGTTAAAGAGAAAACTAAGAGTAGTATAGGAAAAATAAGGAAAAGAAATGAGATGCAAGAAAATTCTGAAAAGAGAATTAACTGTGTGGCATTTGAAAATATATAGAGGGGCGGGGAGAAAAAAAAAGAATATATGGCGGTGCCTATCTTTGTCCCAAGTTTTAGGGAACTTATCTGGGATTTCTAATATATTGTTACTTAGAAATTAGAGGATAAAGTACCAGTTTGGGGCATTAAGCATTTATTGAAGCATGTTAAATGTTAGGGGAGAGAGAGAGAGAGAGACAGAGAGAGAGAGCGCACGCTCATTGCTCAGAAGTAGAATTCAAAAGCCCTACATACATAGATAGAAAAGAGAGAGAGTAGGGACCAGGTGGCTGCCTCCTCCAGCATCCCAGGCCCAGCATAAAATCCAAGGATGAGGAGAGGCACAGTGATAAGAGCAGGGGAGAGAAAAGAGTGAGGGGGAGTGAAGAGAGTGAGGCCCCTTGCCCCAAGGGTTTTTATCCTCTCTCGGGGTCACTGCACATTGATCCAAATTAATTGGCCAGTCCATTGATTGGCATGACTTGAGGGTAGTAACCTAGGTGAGTTAACTTACTTTATATAGTCAGAAAGGTCAATCTACATTTCCTTTGCAATTCTCTTGACTCTGGGCTGGCCTTAAAATAAGTCAGTCAAAATTCCTTCAAGTGGGGGGGGGACCTCTAGGACCCCCCCCAACCCATTATTTCCTCCCAACAGTTTGGTAAAAGAAGCTCAAAAAATATTGAAGAAAATTACATTTTAAAAAGAGAATAGGCCAAATGCTAAAAAAGGCACAAAAATTCAATAAAGAATTCAAAAAGCAAAACTGGCCAAATGGAAAAAAGAGCTCATTGAAGAAAATCATTCCTTAAAAATTAGAATTGAGCAAGTAGAAGCTAATGACTCCATGAGACAAAGTCAAAAGAATTAAAAATAGAAGGAAATGTGAAATATCTTATTTAGATTGAGGAGAGAGAATTTAAGAATCATCAGACTATCTGAAAGCCATGATAAAAAAGAATATAGACATCATATTTCAATAAAGTATGAAGAAAAATTACCCCAGTATTTTAAATCCAAACAATAAAATAGAAATTGATAAAATTCACCAATCACCTCCTTAGAGAGATCTCAAAATGAAAACTCCCAAGAATATTGTAGCTAAATTCTAGAGCTCTCAGGTCAAGGAGAAAATATTGCACACAGCTAGAAAGAAAAAATCAAATATTATGGATCAATAGGATTGTATAAGACTTAGTATCTTCTACATTAAAGGAGGATAGAGATTGTAATATGATATTCTGTAAGGCAAAGGAGCTAGGATTATAACCAAGAATAATCTACCAGCAAAACTGAGTATAATTCTCATGGGGAAAATATTTAATGAAATAGAAAACTTTCAATCATTCCTGATGAAAAGACAGAGCTAGAATAGAAAATTTAACAAACACAAAACTCAAGAGAAACATGAATAGGTAAAGATGAAAGAGAAAATCATAAGGAATTCAATAATGCTAAAGTGCATTCCTTTATGACAATATGATACATGTCACTCCAAAGAACTTTATCATTATTAGGTCAATTAGAAAAAGTCTACACACACAGAGGGCATGGATGTGAGGTAATTATTTTAAGATGATCTCCATCAATAATGGGGTGAGAAAGAAAGATGTCCCAGAAGAAGAAGAAAGGAAGAGGAAGAATGGGGAAAGTTATCTTAAATAAAAGAGGCATACAAGGAAGAGATTTTGCAGTGGAGGGGAACATGGGAGGATGTGGAAGGCAGTGGTAGAACCTCACTCTCATCAGAATTGGTTCAAAGAGGGAAGAATACAGACACACACACACACATTCAGTTGGGTATAAGAATCTATCTTACCCAACAGGGAAGTCGGAGGAAAAGAAAATAAGAAAAAAGGGGTGAGTGATAAAATGAGGGCAGACTAAATGAGGCAGTGGTCATAAGCAAAACATACTTTTCACAAGGAAATTCGTAAAAAAAAACAAAAAGGAAGAGAAAGTCAGATGGTGGGAAACACACAGTTACTAATCATAATTGTGAATGGAAATGAGTTGAATTCACTCATAAAATGAAAGTAGCAGAATGGATTAGAAACTATAATCCAGTAATATGTTGCTTACAGGATAGATACTGAATGTCCTTAAATCCCAAAGAGACTGGGTTAAATTTAGCCAAACTTTGGGAGTATAAATGTGCTTGCTTTGCCCATTGAGATGTAGGAATACTTATGGGCTTTATCCATTTGTTGTGTATTTCATCTACACATTCAAAAATAGTTGCTATGTATCTCCTATGAAAAACTGAAACTAAGGAAGATGTGACAAAAGTATGAAATATTGACTCAAACTGGAGAGATGTGACTAATACATATGATATGAACCAACTAATCCTTAAAATTCAATAAGCCTATTTTTTGCTATCACAGGGCTAGGTTCTGGGGCTATACCCACACACAAAAAAGATGTGTGTCTGCTTTCATGGAGCTAAATTCTATTGGAAGAACTACATTCTAGAATGCAAGTAAATACTAAATTGTATAGCTTATACTACAAATACCATAGGCATTCAGAGGAGTAAAAGATCAATGAGGGGAGGTGCAAATAACACTGAAGGAGACATGACAAGCTGAGTCCTGAAAGATGTGGATAGGGATATTTAAATCTGACTATTTGCAGGCTTTTTAAAAAGAGACTATTCATTTCATTGGTGGATGGGACTTCTAATCAGAAATCTTTCTACTAATGCAAAGTAATATATGCTTTGCAATTTACTGTGTAACAGAGATGCCTGGGACATTGAGAAGTTAAATGGTTTGCCCAGGACCACAGAGCCCTTATGTGTCAAAAGCAAAACTTGAACTCAGGTCTTCTTAACTCTGATATCCACTACTATGTCATGAGCCTTCTCATTTATAGAATATTCCTTAGAAAACACTCCAATGCATAGTTATTGTTAACCTATATATAACACTAATTCAAGTAATCTGCACAATAATTTTTATTTTGTTGGTGTATAAACTAGAAATACTGAAGGCTGAATTTATATTGTATTTTCACCAAGTCTATTCTTATCAGTTGGACTAAGAATCATTCTGCAAGGGGCAGCTAGGTGGTGCAGTAGATAAAGCACCAGCCCTGGATTCAGGAGGACCTGAGTTCAAATTCAGCCTCAGACACTTGACACTAGCTGTGTGACTCTGAGCAAGACACTTAACCCACATTGACCCACAGAAAAAGAATCATTCTGCACATTGGAGTTGAGGAGGACATAAAAACACGAAGCCCAGGTATTCCCAATCAATCAATAAGTATTAATTAAGCACCTACTATGTGACAGGAAATGTACTAGGATCTGGGCATATAAAGAATAACATAATCTCTACTGGTGTACAGCTTACATTCTAATGGAGAAGGCAAGTACAAATAGATATGTATGCACATATGTATACATACATATACATGTATGTGTGTATATACATACATATATGTGTATGTGTGTGTGTATACTACAAAGTTAATAAATTCAAGGGAGTTTTAGAGGAAGTTTAACAGTTGGTGGAGGTAAGGATGAAATGTACTCCAACCAGAGGTAACAGCTATTATGAATGTGTATAATTGGGAGGTAATTATAATAGAGATCATTTATATAGCACTTTAAGGTAGCAAAGAGATTTACGAATATTGTCTCATTTGATCTTCATGACAATCCCAGGAAGTAGGCGCTATTATTATCCCTGTTACACAGATGAGAAAACTGAGGCAAGCAAAGGCTAAGTGATTTGACAAGAGTCACAGAGTTAGTAAGTGACTTGGGCAATATTCAAACTTAGGTCTTTCCTACTCCAGATCCAGAATTCTATGCACCATGTAGCTGAAAGTGGAATATTGTATATAACAAATGGAGAAATGGTCAGTTTGGTTAAATTGCAGAGTACAGACATGGGGAGTAATGTTCAATGAGGCTGAAAAGACTATTGGGGATTATGTTGTGAAAGGCTTTAAAAGCTAAACAGAGAAGTTGATATTTTATCCTAGAAGCATTAGGAAGCCACCAGGGTTGACATAATAGGGGAATCATGTGGTCAGAACTGTACTAAAGGAAAATAACTTTGGCATCTTTCAAATAGAATGGTTTACAAGACTTGAAGCACAGAGAACAATGAGGAGGATATTGCAATAATCTAGGTGAAAAGTAATGAGGTCCTGAACTAAGATCGGTACCCATATGAGTGAAAACAAGGGGTTCAATGCAAGAGATACTATGAACCTAGAAATGGCAAGATTGGGCAACTACTTATGTATGTAGAGTGAGGAGCCATAGATAATGCCAAGGTTATGAACCTAGGACCCCAGAAGGATATTTATGCCTTAAAAAGAAAAAGGGATCTTTTTTTATTCATCTTCTTATACAAAATGACTAATCTGGAAATGTTTTATGTGGTTGTACATGTATAAACTATATTCTATTGCTTATCATCTCAGAGAGAGGGAGAAGAGGGGAGAGAGAGGAATAGAATTGAAACCCAAAACTTTTTTTTAAATCTTTAAAAATTGTTTTAACATGTGATTGGGGAGAAATATATAAATATATATATATATATACATATACATATATATGTATATTTTATGTATGTGTATATACTCACACACAGACACAAACATCCCTATATATACATACATACATACACACATGTTTGAAGGGAGGGAAAGAAATTGCATTCAACTTGCAGGGGCAGCTAGGTGGCACAATGGATAGAGCACCAGCCTTGGAGTCAGGAGGACCTGAGTTCAAATCTGGTCTCAGACACTTGATACTTAATAGCTGTGTGACCCTGGGCAAGTCACTTAACCCCAATTGCCTCAAAAAAAAATCATCAACTTGCTGCATGTTGATTTTGCTATGCCTTCAGAACATCATGTTTGCAATGTCCAATAAGTACTTGGTGAAGTGGGACTCAAGTTTAGTTGAGAGACTGAGGCTAGATATAAAGATATATGATCCATCTACATAGAGATGACTATTAAAACCATGGAAGTTAATGAGGTGACTTAGAGAAAATGTAGAGGGAAAAGAGAATTTGACCTAGGACATACTTTGTGGGGTATGATACTAAAAATGAACCAGCAAAGGTTATCGAGAAAAGCAGTCAGCCAGGTAAGAAGCAAACCAGGAAAGAGTAGTGTCATGAAAACCCAGAGAAGAGGGAATATCCAGGAGAAGATCAGTGGTGTCAAATAGAGGTGATATGTTCAGAAGGCTAAGGACTGAGGTAAGACTAGATTTCTTAACTAAGAGAGCATTGATAACTTTCAAGAGGACAGTTATAGTTGCATGATGAGGCCAGAGGGCAAACTGCAAGGGGCTGAGAAGTAAGTGAGAGGAGAGAATATAGAGGCAATGTGTTTAGATAGCTTTTCCCCTCAAGGAGTTTGACTGAGAAAGACATGAGAAATATAAAATAATAATTTGAGGGGATGGTTGAGCTTAGTAGAGTTTGTTGGGTTTTTTTTAAAGGATGGAAGTGTCTCCTTTTTGCAGACTTTAAACTAAATACCAACAACACCTTTCACTCCCATTTTGAACCTTACACTTCCTTTGATTCACTGCCATTCATCCAGGAGCTAAAGGTCAACATTATTTCTTTTTACCTCTGAGAGTAAAAAAAAAAAAAATACATCCTCTTGCAGACGCCACCTTCCCATGCCCCAGACTCATCATCCAGCCATGCTTTAAAGGATTCAAGCTGGCTCAGACCCTAGAAACAACTAACTTTCCCTTCCGAGGTTCTATAGCAAGAAACATTTTTATGGACTATAATGGAACAGCTGGCAGTAGGTCTGAGAATATAGTGTGAGGCTTAAAATGCTGCAGTTATCAGTCAGTCACACTCCAGAGCAGGTCATGCATAATAAACAGCTGCTTTATTAGCTTGATGGAGTGTGCAGCAAATATGAAATGATAGCATGCAGCTACAGCCCACAAGCTGAGGAGTCGCTGGAAAATGTGCAGTTATGGGCCAAATAATGGACGCCATTCACAATAACACTAGAGATCAATTCCAACCAGTGCACATTAGTTATCAGGAAATCTCTGAGGGATGACAGAGAGAAGAAGCCATTCAACCACCACATGGGGGACACCCCACATCCAGGGCCTTTGGTTTGGTAACAAATTCTGTTTTCCCAAGCACTGGGAAGCTAATAAATAAACATGGAACATGAATAAAGATGAATTTTGGAGAGGTGATTTTTCATGATGAATTAGCCAGGGTAATTGGTGATTTGTTACCAGACTGGTACCCAGAACTCTTTTCTTGTCCTTTTGTGGAAAAAAAGATTTAAGCACTGCTTCCTGTGTTTCCCAGGAAGTAGCAGTAGGTTTGACAGAGCCCAGAAGGTGCTAAGATGATAACAGGTCCACCAAGAGAAGACTGTTAGCTTGAAACCCAGGGACCTGCATCCCAGCACTCCCCCCATCAGAATGTTTCTTGAATAAATAGCTAACTTATTAAAAATGCATCCTATGTACCAACATGAAGCATTTATGAAATGGTAATCCCCACAGGAAAAAAAATCCCAGAAAAAGGGCAGTCATGCATATGCAAAGTTTCTCCCTAATACTATCTCCTGATACTAATTGAAGCTTTCTATTTTAGACACCAATATTTGACACCTATTCATTTGCTCCATCTGTATAATCTGTCAGAGAATAACACAGTAACACATTTAAATGAATTAATTGCAAGATTATGTGGACATGAGTCTATGTCTACATATACCCCCCAAAATTTGAAGTGAAGAATTGAAGCAATTACATGAATGATTCAAAGGAGGAGAGGAAGAGGAGGAGGAGGAGGAGGAGAAAAGGAGGAGGAGAAGAGGAGAAGAAGAAAAGGAAAAAGAGAAGAAAAGAAAACCTCTGACCTAAATTATCTGGGAACTTTGAAACAAATTGAAGGCTATAGCTACATGACTGGAGGCAATTAGACCACTCAGTTTTGACACTAACCTCCTTGCTTCTTTAGATGGCAAAATTGGTGGCTCTTCTGCAGAGGTGTGAGCTGCAACCAGCCAAAACTGTGCATAGAGCAAATAGCGAAGGGAAGAGAGGTGGAGAACACCCAGCTGGCAGAACACCATTGAATTTCAGGTGTACCTATACTAGAAGGTGGAGGCCCATTCCACAGAGAGTCCCTTATAGAGAACCATAAGACAAGATACAAGAATGATGGTGATGTTGAGGAGGAATCAAGAAAGTACATTGTCCATGGGAAAAAGAAAATAACCATTCCATGTGAGCTCCCTGGGGCAAAGCCCAATTCATCCCATGCTAGTTACAGTTCTGGTGAAGTTCCATTTTTCCTGTGACATTGTGGCTCACTGAGGTGACTATTGCTCTGTTCTGATGTCGTCCACTGTATTTAGACTCTACCTTCAGCACTCGGGACTAATGGCTAACTGCCTTCAATAAATATACCAGGCTGTACAAAGGACTGGTATTCCCATTTCAATTGGAAGAAACCAAGGCTAAAAGCTAGAAAGACTCAAAACTTTAAATAAAAATGCTTATTATTTAAAAAATAAAATAAAGAATCCCCCCCCCAAATCAAGCCCTCATAATCCAAAGCAGTGCCCACCAGCTTCACTTGTTTGTTTTGAGACTTCATGTGTAAATATTTGCTTGATTTTGATGACAAATTCTGGGCAAAGAGGATCCCATAGATTCTGTTTCCTAGCCTTCCCAGGTATGTTGGACCACTTAATTAATCAATCAACAAGCATTTATTAAGTACCTGCTATGTTCCAGGCACTGTGCCTAGTACTAGGGATACAAAAAGAGGCAAAGGAGAGGCTCTAATTTCAAGGAGCTTACCAAGAAATGAGGAAGCAAATAAATACAAAGCAAGCCAAATACAAAATAAATAGGAAATAATTAACAAAAGCAAGGCATTAGAATTAAGAGGCGTTGGAAAAGACTTCCAGTAAAAAATGGATACTTCTGTCCCTGGGCTTCCTTCCTTTGATTCATAGAACTCTGAGTCAGGCTCAAAGCTAAACCTTGGCAACAATATAAGAATGTAAATTCCTGTCAGACTATATGCTCCTCGACAGTAGGGATTGTTTCATTCTTTGCATTCCTATCCTCAACACCCAGTGCAGTAACTGGCATTTATAGACTCTTAATAAATGCTTATTGATTCTTTCATTGACCAATCTGAGCAAGACACACATTTAGCTTCTCCTTGCTCAGAGACACTGGATATCTTTATGTCATCCACCAAAATGTGGTTTCCCAGCTAATTTACTCCAGGCTGATATATTTGGGATCATAGTTCATGCACCCCAGTGAGATGTCTACCTTTACCAGTCAGCAAAAGGACACAAGTCAAAAAATATGTATATTCAAAACAAAAGGCATTTAATTAAATAACATTCTCTCCATACACACTTGGGGAACACTCTCTCACAATCTGCCCTGTCACCAATGGGAAAGGGAACACACAGAAGGTATATGATATTTTAGGACATTGTAAAAGATACTGACTTGTTCCCAGGAAACGTGTGAAAAGGCACATACCAGTAACCTCTATGGCCAAGGAATATGTGTGGAGACACATCCACCAGGATCTCATCATGTGACCATCCTACTCATGTTAGGAACATGTATGGCTAAAGATCATATGTAGACATCATACATGTGGCCAGGGAATACTTGTAGAGGGCACACACATAGCTACAAGTGAGACTATGGCCCACATACGACCAGGGCTAAACCCTCTAATATTCCTTCACTATCACTGTCTTCCTGTGATGTCGCACAATTTTCCCTACAAGTCCCTGCTAAATTTTAGCTCTCTTTTCTGATGGGTATCATATCTTTTTCTCTCTTTCATATCATTTCTCACTTAGTCTTCATTAGGCACATGGTAAGCAAGCTCTTACTGTTAGCCTGTCCTAGGCTTCACTTCTTCAGAGACATCTGCAGTTCTTGGCTCCCATTTACTTTAGTGTAGTGTCTAGATACTCTCTCCTTGACCACTCCTGGCTGAATCCTTTTAGTGCATTGAATAGCCAAAAAATCAGCAGAATGTCCACAAATTAAAAATTTGGGACTAAGAGTAAAGGTGCAGATTAAATCTGTTCTTTTTATTGTCTTTTGTCTAGAGGTCCATGGTCTTAGGCAACTTTCTGACTTAAGGTTAGTAAATTCCTTATAATTTCTATTATATCTTTGATTTAGTGCCTATGACTCACTGATCCCACCCCACAATAAGCCCACAGAAACTACATAGATCTTGGGGCTAAGTCCACCTCACCCCAAAGATCTTCTTTGATTGAAAACGAATCAAGGCAAGAACAAAAATTTAGGTAAAGATCCTGAGATAGATAAATGACTTGATTCCTTATGCACATCTGCCAGCAACAAAGCCCTAGACTTTTTCTACTCTCTTCTGGACAACACAAAACACTGCTGTTCTCTCTGAACTTAGTACTCACTGTGATGACATGAACATATTTTTCAGGAACAATTTTCTAAACCAAACCTAAGTCATAAAAAAGCTAAGAGGTAATCAGAAAATATATCACCTCTAAGAGCAATACCATAGGACATTAGCTACAACAGTCAATACATCTTTTCCATCTCCTCTGGATAGTGAAAATTATCAAAATAACAGCTCAGATACATAGAAGCTATCATTCCTTTATGAGAATACTTAGTAGAAATAACTGGGCTTTGCCCCATATATTCTCCTTAACTGTGGAATTCAGTTCACTCAAATCACAGCAATTTGTGGCTTCTATAGCTCCTCTCTGGAAATATCAACCATCATTTGTTGCTATTGTCCTAGCCAATCAAACAGTAGATTGTCATGAAATAAATATTTCTTAGGCCATGTTACTATAGCACCAAACATATCACCTATGCTAATAAGAAGCATCCTCAAAGAGCAGTCCCCTCTGAAATAAGCAGAAAACATCATTATGCCCATTTATCAGATGAAGACCTAGAAAATTAAAATATGCAGAGAGAAAGGAGAGGCTAAATGACTCCAGCAGCATCCAAGACTATAACTATATGCTAGAACTGTTATTCCTTTCCCCCTTAATAATAAAAGGTTAAATACAACCTGAAAAAGCAGAGTATTTAACTCAATAGAGATGTTGATCTCAATCAAGGGCAACTAGGTGGTAAAATGGATAAGAGTGCTGGGTCTGGAGTCAGAAAGACTCATCTTCCAAGTTCAAATCTGACCTCAGACACTTACTATCTGTGTGACCCTGGGCAAGTCATTTAACTCTGTTTGCCTCAGTTTCCTCATCTGCAAAATTAGCTGGAGAAGATTATGGCAAGCCACTCCAGTATCTTTGCCAAGAAAATCCCATGTAAGGTCACAAAGAGTCAAACACAACTCAAAAATGACAACTAAAACTTTATCTCGATATCCAGAATAATCAAGTGGTTGGACATACTTACATCTGTCCAATTCTTGCTGATTTTTTTTTTCTTTTGCAGGGCAATGAGGATTAAGTGACTTGCCCAGGGTCACACAGCTAGTAAGTGCCAAGTGTCTGAGGCTGGATTTGAACTCAGGCCCCCCTGAATCCAGGGTCAGTACTTTATCCACTGCACCACCTAGCTGTCCCCAACACCTACCCAATTCTTAATGTGACTAGGGCCATTGGTTCAATTCAATTCTGTATGATACTGAAAATATACAAGAAAATATTTTATTAGATGCTATTCATAATTTCAACTCACAATAATCAATCAACCAATAAACGTTTATTAAGTATACTACTATGTGCCAAACACTGTGTTAAGAGCTGGGGATACAAAAAGAGGCAAAAAGCAGTCCTGCCCTCAAAGAGCTACAATCTAATGGGTGAGACAACATGTAAACAAATATATACAGAGTGAACTATATACAGGATAAATAGGAAATGATTCAAAGAGGGAATGCACTGGAACTAAAAGGGGTTAGAGAAGGCTTCCTGTAGACAGTGGGATTTCAGTTGGAACTTAAAGGAAGCCGGGGAAGTCAGTATTTGGAGTTGAGAAGGGGAACGTTTCAAATATGGGGGATAGCCGGAGAAAATGGCTGGAGCTGAGAGATGGCATGTGTTGTTCATAAAATAGCCAGGAGGCCAGTGTTGGGGAGTCAGATGTAAGAAGACGGGAAAGGAGGAGGGGACTGGGCTATGAAGGACTTTGAATGCCAAAGAGAGCAATTTGTATTTGCTCCCTGAGGCAGCGGGAAGCCATTGGAGTTTAGTGGGCACTTAAATCTTTATCGATTAATTGAATTACAAAGAACTCTATGAGCACAAAATGTGTTCATTGGCATTATCTTATTTGATGTACAATCATCTTCTGAATGAAATAGTTAAGTAGATCGTCTCCATTTTATAGATGAGGAACTTGAGGTTCTGAGAGACTAATTGTTCAAGGTCACATGATGAGGAAGCAGGCACAGTCAGCACTGGAGCCTGGACTGCTTCCCACTGTATCATGTATCACTTCACACTGGTGGAGTTGCTTTGCAACAATCCCATAGATGTGCAGTTTTTCTTTGGTAAAAACAGAAATACAAAGATAAATAGCATTACCTAAAGAGCAGCAGGAAAGAGGCCCTGGGCCTGTGGAGGCAGTTGAATCATTTGCAAGTAGTTTATCATTCGACATAATAACACAGGGCCTTAAAAAGCCTCCTCTGACACTTTCATTTGTTGTGAGATAGAGTGCTAACCGCACAGGAATTTAATATCACCATGCAATCAAACTTTGCTGCACCCAGAATGCCCTGACGATCTTCAGCCCGTGTGAGCTGACCACGAGAAGAGACACGGAAGGGAGGCCGGCAGCAAAAAAGTGAGGACAAAGTGTTGCCTTTTGACTATGAGAAGCAATGCGGTGTAATGGAACTTAAGCTAGACCTGAAGCCAGGAGAGCTCAGAGCTCAAATACTACCTCTGACACTTACTAGGCATATAACTGTAGCTAAGCCATTCAACCTGAGTTCAAATCCTGCCTCAGACATGAGCTATGTGACCCTGAACGAGTCGCTTGACCTTTGTTTTGTAACTGAGAGCAATTATCTCATCTATAAAATCGAGATGATAATAGTACTTACCTCCTAGAGTTCTGATAAGGATCAAATAAGATAATATTTGTGATGCACTCAGCATGGTGCCTGGCACATAATAAGTACTATATAAATGTTTGCCATTATTATTAATAATTAATTGTTAAGTTATTTGCAAAAGGCCACACAAGAATAGAATCTTGGTGTCTTGTGCTGAAGCAAGAATGGAAAAGAGAATTATGGAGAATCTGTGAATTAAAAAATAATCGGGGGCAGCTAGGTGGCACAGTGGATAAAGCATAGGCCCTGGATTCAGGAGCACCTGAGTTCAAATCTGGCCTCAGACACTTGACACTTACTAGCTGTGTGACCCTGGGCAAGTCACTTATCCCCCATTGCCCCGTAAAAAATTTAAAAAAATAAATAATCAATAAATATTTTTGTGAAGTACCTTCCATGTGCCTAGCACTTTGTTAGACTCTGAGAATACAAATAAAACGAATAAAACCATCAATATAATTATTAATAATATTAGCATCAATATAAGTAGCAATAATATTAAAATACTGCCATAATGAATGACATTAATAACACTATAATAAATATAATATTTATAACAATATAATAATTATTATCCCAACAGTCTCAAATTCCTTATATGTAAAATGTGTATAATAATAATGGTATATGGCATAGTTTTCTTTTGTGTGTGTGTGGCACAATGAGGGTTAAGTGACTTGCCCAGGGTCATACAGCTGGTAAGTGTCAAGTGTCTGAGGCTGGATTTGAACTCAGGTCCTCCTGAATCCAGGGCTGGTGCTTTATCCACTACACCACCTAGCTGCCCACCATGGCATAATTTTCTATCCACTATAGCACCTAGTTGCCTCATATCTACACATATACATATATGTGTATATACATCCATATATACATATATGTGTGCACTCATATATATGCACATTTATATGTCCATACATATAGGAATATATTGCATGTTTTTATAATTATATTTCCATATAATTGGTTTCCTTTGTAATCCTAGGTGTTTTATGCAATTAAAAGCATTATTCTCAGAAGGGTCCTATGATTTAAAAAAAAAAAAAAGGTTACCAATCCCTGATCTAGGATAACATGAGTGAGATTTTGCCCATCCTTTAGTTATAAGAGATTTACCATAGTTATAAGTGATTTAATTAAGATAATAATCAATATATTAACTAAAAATTGTGATTTATTATATTTAGATATTTTATTACAATTATATAAGGTCAATAGGTTAAGTCTATCTTCTGACCAACTTTCCAATGTCAAGCATTAAGTAATATCATAAGATCCAGTAGTCAGCAATACTATATTTTAGAGCCCACAAGTGACATGCTTGACTCAAGGAGTTCACACAGCTCACCAGTGGCATGGTTGAATAATAGGAGGGGGTCATGCAGCATGACTATGACCCACCCTGTTGTCATCATAAGATTGATAAGAGTATTGAAAAATGCTGGCATTATGGTCACATAGGCAGTTTCCCATATTTCCTAAGAATATGCTTTAATTTTAGAAGTGCAACTAATTAAGATTAATTCTATGTTATATAAGTGTAACTTTTGGAAGGGAATATAAACCCATGGATTTTGTAACTCTGAGTCTTTCAGATCCAATCCCTGGATGACCAGCTTTACTGGGGAACTAAACCTCTCTCAATAAGCCTATTTGCTTAGCCTGGAAACTTTGTTGTTTCTGTTCATCCGTCAGATTTAGAAATTTTCCCGACATGTATAAATTCCTGTTTAGTTTTGTTTTGGGTTTTCTTTTTTTGGGGGGGGGTTGTTGGGTTTTTTTGCGGGGCTATGGGGGTTAAGTGACTTGTCCAGGGTCACAAAGCTAGTAAGTGTCAAGTGTCTGAGGTCAGATTTGAACTCAGGTACTCCTGAATCCAGGGCTGGTGCTTCGTCTACTGAATCAACTTAGCTGCCCCTCCTGTTTAGTTTTTAAAGCTTCCCACACAACCTAGCCACAATCTATCTTCCTAGTCTCATTAAAGATCACTCTGCCCTGATACTCTTCAATCCAGTCAAAATTGTTTTCTCTTAGTTTCTTGCGTGGCACACCATACATCCACTGGCTATTCCCAATACCCAGAATGTACTGTTCCCTCATCTCTACTTCATAGAATCCCTCTTTTACTTCAAGGATGGAATGACCTTCAAGGTTGGCTGTCTTCTACATGAAGCCTTTTTTGATCCCTTCAATTCTTACTGCTTCCTGTGTCATTTTAGGGAATTTGTTTGGGGTTTCTAATATATTGTTGTTTTTTTCTAAAATATTGTTACTTAGAAATTAGAGGCTATAGCACCAGTTTGGGAATTAAGCATTTATTAAAGCATATTAAATATTAGTAAAGAGAGAGCCACATGGCCCTGAAAGTTGAGAGCAAGAGAGAAAGTAAAAGCATGGCTGCTTCCTTCAGCATTCCCAGGCCGAGAGGAAGAGAGAACATAAGCTACCTGCGAGTCGGAGAAGAGGCGGCCCTTCCACACTGCTCAAAGTTAATTCAAATCTTTTGGTTTACTGGATTTGAGGATGGTCCCTGAGCAGAATGTGCTGATGTCAGAGTCCAGACAATGGACCCTCTGGAGGGAAAGTCTTTCAGGTAGGTGTGGTTTTAACCTCTATTGTTTCCATTCACAGTCCAAGGTCCATCTTGACTGATTCTGGGCCAGTCTTAAAAGGTCAGGCAATTAGGCCCTTGAGTGAGGAGATCTCTGGGATCCCCAAAACCCATTATTTTCTCCCATTCCCCACCCTGATGTGTTTAAATATTATATATATATATATATTCTCATCATATTTGTTCCAGATATACTTACTGTGTTTGCTTATACAGATAAGTTCCTTGAGAGTAAAAATTGTTTCATTCTTTTTATTTGTATTCTCAGTGTCTGACAAAGTGTTCGGCACATGGCAGGTACTTCACAAAAATGTTTGTTGATTATTTTTTTATTCATGGATTCTCCATAATTCTCTTTTCCATCCTTGCTTCAGCACAAGAAACCAAGAATCTATTCCTCTGTGGCCTTCTGTAAATAAGTTAACAGCTCTATGACTCACTTCTGTGAAAATGTGAATCAACAAGTCAATTGATTTTTTAATTTATCATTTCTTAAGGATCTATTTATGTGCTAAGTGTTGTGGATGGGCAGCTAGGTGGTACAGTGGATAGAGCACGAGACTGGTTCTGGAATCAAGAAGTCATCTTCCTGAGTTCAAATCTAGACTCAGTTACTAGTTGTGTGACCCTGGGCAAGTCATTTGACCATGTTTGCCTCAGTTTCCCCATCTGTAAAATGAATTGAGAAGGAAATGGCAAACCACTGGGGTATATTTGCTAAGGAAACCCCAAATGGCATCATGAAGAGTTGGACACAACTGAAGACTAACAATAACAACTAAAGTGTCGGGGATACAAAAACAGAAGGGAAATAATCTGTTCCTAACAGGAAAGACAATCTGTACATATCTAATCTTGAGGTATCTCTCACTGAGGCCCTGAAGTTGGGCCCAAAGGACTGGAATCCAGTACCAGTTCCTGTTCCACACTGAGGCATATATTTGGATCAGTTTGAGTCCTAGGAAGGTCCTGTCTCTAATCAGTAGGATTAGGCTCTCCTCCTCACATCCTTCATTTCATTAAGGTATAACCCATCACCGGATAAAAGTTGCTTAAAGCTTAGGTTATGGTTCATATCCAGGTCCCCCCAAAATGGAGAATTATTACTCCAAGACACTCCAGGTATGAGTTTATTCCTACACACAAAGGAATGCTAAACACAGATCATTCACATACACATTAACTGAACAAATTAAACTGGATTCAGTATCTAACCTTCTAACTACTATTACAATATGCTGAGAAACTGATATTTGACTTCATCAGAACATAAAGCAGTTTGTAGTACTGCTAATTAAGCATTTATGTTTCACCTTATCCCAGCACTATCATTACACCTCTGCTGATAAAACATCCAGGCTTGAGATGGATCCTTTTCTTATCGGCAGCCTTTATTTCTCAGAGTGCTGGAACAGTTGTTGGAGATTGCTCTCTATTCACCCTTTAAATCTCTTCAACTCTGACCTTTTAAACTCCCAAGATTGCTTCAATTCAGTGCATGCCTACCTGAGGATAGAGACTGTTTTTTTTTCTTTCTTTGTATTCTCAATACTTAGCATAGTGACTAGTGCATTAGTAGGTGTTCAAGAAATGTCTGTTGATTAATTGATTAGGAAAGAAAAAGAAACAAAAGGAGAAAAAGCGACCAAAGAACCCAGAACAAATCCAAATCCACCTTGCTGTGTACTAGTTGCTACAACATCAGGATAGAGAAGCATCTCTCCTATGCCACCCCTCACTGGAACCTCACAGAAATTTGCAAGCATGTAGGGACCAATCAGAAGTTCTTTTTCTTTTAAAGCTAACTCAGTGCCTCAGCACCCTTTGCTGAAAGACCCAAACAAAGAATTACCCTGTTATTGGAGTCCTAAAATTTTCCAGGAGGACTCTGGGACCATGCTCCCTAGGATGGTTCCCAAAATCCAAATTAGCAATCAACAGACAGACATATGGATAGATGACAGACAGATAAATTGAGAGATGCAAAAATAGATGATTAGATAGATTAATAATAAATAGGAAAATAGAGTTTGGGGAGGGAGGGCATTAGGAACTAGAGGAAACAGGAAAAACTTCAAGTGGAAAGTGGCACTTGAGCTAAGGTATGATAGAACCAAGGGACTTGGAAAGGCATTGTTGAGGAGAGAGAAAATTCCAGGCATTCAAGAGAATCAGTACAAAGACAAGGAGACAAATGTATCATTTTATGTGCAGAGCATCAAGTAGGACAATACAGCAAGACTATATAGTACATAGAAAGTACAAGGAGACTAAAAAGGTAGAAAGGGGTCAGACTGAAGAGTTTTAAATGCTAAACAAAACAAACTTTCAGTTTTGCCCCTAGTACAATGACTTGTACAGGCTCTGAACTTAATAAGCACTTGCTGAATGCATGAACGAATGACTTAAATTCCTTAAGAACAGCTATCTGCTCATTTGCCATCTCTTTTATCTTGGTTTCTATTCCCTTCAACCGTATTTGTTTTATCCTTCTCCATCCAAAGATTATTCTCCTTGGAAGACAAAAGAGGAGCAAAATAAAAATTAAATAGTTCCATCTTCTCCCTGTTGAATATTATCATTGTCTAAGTCACTCCCACCCAGTGGTCCTATTATGGTTTTGACTTTTCTCTTGCCCTAACTTAACCAGAAATACCCTATTTGTTATTGTGGCATTCATTGCCAATCTTTAGCATCTTGCTACTCTTTAGCATTTTGCTACTCTTATAAAACTGTGCTTTTGAATTTATAATTTATTATTCTCTAGCTTCTGAATATGTCTTTTTTTCAAATTCAAGTTGGTCAATGAGTTCCCTCTGCACCCACACCAGTCTTTTTAAGCAGATTCTTTTTTCCTCCTCATCAGAATTCTTTGTGTCCATGTCATAGTAATCTTATTCCTGAGCACTTATCAGCCCTCATGAGCTACTTGCCCTGTAGAATATTAGGTTATGGTATCATATAAATTTTTTCCTCTCTTCTACCTCTTGTTTTCTCTGGCTTCCTTCAAGCCTCAGATAAAATCCCATCTTCTGAACAGAGCCTGTCCCAGTTTTACTTAATGTTTGTGCCTTTTCTCTGGGATTATCCCCAATTTATCCTATTTCTGTCTTGTTTGTACATAGTTGTTTGCATATTATTTCTCCCAACCCATCTTATTACATTGTGAGTTCCTCAAAAGCAAGGACCATGCCTTTCTTTGTGTCTCCAGCACTTAGCACAGTACCTGCCAAATAGCAGACACTTAAAAATGACTGTTTATTTGACCTTACACCACTTTTACTAAACAATTTGAAATCCACTTTCCCAAAATCTAAGGTTCGAATCAGACTATACACAGGTTTCCTCCCCTTATCTATCCAGAAATCTAAGATGGTTCAGTCACTTCTTTGGAAGTTTCTCATTATTTCTTCATCTGAAATTTTAACTCTTTTATCCTAAAGGAAAATAAATGGTTACCAGCATGAAACTTCTCCTTTTCCACTGAGGATTACTTTAATAGTATGGCAGCTCCATTTGTCTAATTCATTGCTCAGGTAATTAATTACTGCAATAATCAAGCAAGGAACACCTCCCACTACTCTACACTTATGCTGTATCCCTGAGAGTCCTATAGGCACACTTCCAAGTACAAAGTTCTAGGTGCCTCGAGAGCAGGTTTCTGTTCCCAAGGATTATACTCCTATGTTGTCTGCTCACTAGGAGCTGGGATTGTGCTGAGACAGGAAAGTTATGTTATCTATTCTGTATACCCAGTAGAATAGGGTTCATGTGTGGGTTCCAGATGGTATTGTCACTAGAAGGAAGCCGAGCATGATTTATCAGTGACCTAGGTTGAAAATTGTCCCACAGACAAATCAATATGTAGCTAAAGGCCCCTTCAATAGTGTAACAGACTGAGTAGCTGCCCCAAATTCAAAATACATTAGGTTAGGGGCAACTAGGTGGCACAGTGGATAAAGCACTAGCCCTGGATTCAGAAGGACCTGAGTTCTGGCCTCAGACACTTGACACTTAGTAGCTGTGTGACCCTGGGCAAGTAACTGAACCCTCATTGTCCTGCAAAAAAAACCCAAAGTACATTAGGTCATCCTCCACTCAAAACCATAGCTCATAGGCATCTCCTTATCTTTTTTTTTTTTTTTTGGTGAGGCAGTTGGGGTTAAGTGACTTGCCCAGGGTCACACAGCTAGTAAGTGTCAAGTGTCTGAGGCTGGATTTGAACTCAGGTCCTCCTGAATCCAGGGCCAGTGCTTTATCCACTGTGCTACCTAGCTGCCCCATCTCCTTATCTTTTTATCCAACCAACCAAAGACCACACTTGTTCATAGCAAAAGATATTTCATTTTTTTTTCTTTTTTTTTTCTTTTTTTAGTGAGGCAATTGGGGTTAAGTGACTTGCCCAAGGTCACACAGCTAGTAAGTGTTAAGTGTCTGAGGCCGGATTTGAACTCAGGTACTCCTGAATCCAGGGCCGGTGCTCTATCCACTGCGCCACCTAGCTGCCCCAAGATATTTCATTAAATAGAGAGCAAAACTAGATGACAAGGAAATCTCTCACACTCACCTCCCTATACACACAGGGACAGGCTCGCCCACGGATTCCTATAACACTGGTGGTAAAAGTACCATGCATGGCCAGAGAACACATTATAGGAGAGGATGCCTATGTAGGGGACATACACAGGCAGGTCAACTCACCATCTTCTGCGTCTCTGTCATATAGCTTGTCTCCCTTAGAGACGGGCCTATGAGGTTAGTTCGCTGAGTTTTAAGTTGCTGGATTGAGTTGTGCATCCTTGTTCAGTTGTTCTTTCCTTTGCATTGTCCTCTCTTAGTCCCCAACAACTGGGCTGTTTTCTTTGGGTATTGTTTGTGCTGCTCTGTGCTGTCATCTACTGGTCTTCCATTCAATTTCAGTTACCTTTTTTTCCCCTCGAATTCCATAAGGGAGGAATCTCAGATTTTTTAGGACATGGTTTCAGGGGCATTGTTGTTGCTGTGTCATTTCACTTGTGTCCAACTCTTCATGACCCCATTTGGTGTTTTCTTGGCAAAGTTCTGAAGTGGTTTGCATTTCCTTCTCCAGCACATTTCACAGATGGCAAAATGGAGAGAAACAGGGTTAAGTGACTTTCCCAGGGTCACACAGCTAGTAAATGTCTGAGGTCAGATCTGAATTCAGGTCTTCCTGACTCCTGGCCTGGCACTCTATCCACTGTGCCACTTAGCTGCCCAATCAGAGGCTATGTATGATATATACATGTATATAACATATATGATATAGTTAGATAATGTACATGACCAAAGCCACAGCCAGCAAGCAAAATCCCTCAAGTTTAGCTTAAATATGTCTGTTGAACTCCCTTGATTTTACTAAAGCTGATATTCCCTGAGCTCAGTCTCTTTGTTGTTGAGTCATTTCAGTTGTGTCCCATTTGAGATTTTCTTGGCAAAGATATTAGAGTGGTTTTCCATTTCCTTCTCTAGCTCATCTTACGGATGAGAAAACTGAGGAAAACAGGGTTAAATGATTTGCCCAGAGACACACAGCTAATAAGTATCTGAGGCCAGATTTGAACTCAGGAAGATAAGTCTTCCTGACTCCAGGTCCAGTACCACCCCACCGCTAAATTGCCCTAAGCTTAGCCTATCTCTAATCTTAAAGTATAAAAATCATTCCAACTGCTTTCTATTTTATTAGTCAATTCCTCAGTGGTCTATGCAAATCACCTCAGGGCATTACTGAAAGGTCTAGGTAAAGCCAGGCTTCCCAATAAGTAACAAAATCAATGCATTCCCTATACTTGAGACCTAAAAATTCTTGAGGCCCTACCTTAAATCCCTCCACTTTTTACACTTCCAGGTACAGGTAAGGACTAGCAGCCAGTCTCACCTGGCAAATCCAGTTCTTTAATTGATCAAAAGCTTCCTAGCTTCTGTGCCTCCAATTTACCATTTTGCACAACTAATATTTAATAACTTTCACCTGAGTCCTTATTCCATGTTTTTCCTGTGGCTTCTCCCTCTTCTATTCTATCTCTCTTTTGCCTTTCCACTTCCCTTGAAAGTGATTTCACACCTTTAATGTTTGGTACTTCCAGCTGAGAGAGATTAGGGGGTGAAACAGTGGAGGGAGGAGATGTGTGAAGAGAAATGGGAACAATTCTATTTTCTTTCTTGTTGTCATTGACTTACATATCTTTTGTGCTGCTTGCCAAGCAGGCATGGTGTGACTCATTGATTTTTGTCATTTCTATTGTAAGACAGGGATGACTGGTCTTATTGACAAAAGTGATTCAAGAGCTTCCTGCAACCCAGCCAGGTTGTGGGCAAGCTGGACAGCTCCAAGTCCCAGCTGAATCCCATCAATGGAGGCCCCTTTCCAAGTGGATTGATACAATGCAGGTACAGTACGGTTAAAAAAATGCTTGGTTCAATTGAAAAGTAGAGTTTTAAAAGCTAAACTCTGCATGTAAACAAATATCTGCTTAGCTAGAGGATGCAATGAAATCCAAATATTTTTTCAGTCCAACGTCTTCACTTGCTCTCTTCTATATAGCCTTTGGGTAACTCTCAAATTGCAACTGTTTTGAGTTAGTTTTCTACTCCTCTAATGCTAAAGTATCAATAAAATTTTACATGTTGAATAAAGAATAAGCAACGTTATTCCCCAGGCATATGTGGAATCCAGGCAAGAACTGGTGCTCAATCCTACAGTCTTGTTTTGAATCAAAAGCTTCCCAATAGGGTGATGCTAAAATATTTACTGTTTGAAGGGAAAGTTTCCTGGATGGCCCATGAAATATTATTGTTTAGATTTAGCAATGATTCCTCCTGCTGAAGGGCAGGTCTAACTGATCACCTTGTAGTTAGGAATTTTTTAAAAATTATACCTCAGAAGTCCCATAAATGCTAGTCTGTTTAAAGAAAAGACACACTATGTCTGCCTCCATGCAAAAAGCAAAGTAAAAGTTCAGGTAAAGAGTTCAGGGTGCAGGTCACATTTGGGGTTACTAGAGATGGCGCTGAAGAACATTTTGTAAACCTTAACACACTGTATAAGAACATGGAATTTAAGGGGCAGCTAGGTGGCGCAGTGGATAGAGTACTGGCCCTGGATTCAGGAGGACCTGAGTTCAAATCTGGCCTCAGACACTTAACACTTACTAGCTGTGTGACCCTGGACAAGTCACTTAACCCCAATTGCCCCACAAAAATAAAAGAACATGGAATTTAGAAATGGAAGGGATTTTAAAGGTCATCTAGTCTAACCCCGTAATTTTATGTATGGGGAAGCTGAGGCACATAGCAGTTTAAGTGGTCCACCTGAAGTGACATGGGTTATAGTTTCAGAACCAGTATTTAAACTCAAGTTGTCTGAGACTCATATGTACCTGTGAGTTATTATTATCTTCAGAATTTTGAATGCTGATCCTATATCTTAAACTACAGAGACTGTTTTAGCTTTTGCACCTTGAAAACATACAACAGCAAAAATATTTAGGGTGGCTATACCTACTAGAGAATATGTACAACTCCAAGAAAGGAAAGCATAGCCAGGCCTACTCAGATGAGGATTCCTTCAAGCCAAAGATTATATGCTGGTGAAGCACTGAACCATGATGCAGACATATCAATCCAAACGTGGTGTCCTACTTGAAAAGGAATAATATTCCTTTTCTCTTAGAAATATGATACAGAGTCAGCCATGATATTTAGAGAGAAGGGAACCAGGCATTGAAAACAAGAATGAATGCTGACAAACACTTGCCAGGTAAGGAATTGATCATCAATGGGATTCATAAACTCAATAAATATAGATTAAGTGCCTACTCTGTGCAACTCTCCAAGATTCTACTCAGATCATTCACTGTGGTGTGCAAGTGTCACTGGGTCATGCCAGAGCTATCCCAACAGAACTCAAGATTGATCTGTCAGGTTCTATCATGCTGAAAGGGATTCAGACATGATCCTGGCAACAGACTGAGTCTGCTACACTAGAACTAATGATGTAGAATCTAATTACCAGTCATTTGAGGAAAGAAGGTGCCAAGTATCACATTGTCTTCAAACTGTCTATAAACATTGACAGCTTTTGGCATTAAAAATGGGAGGTATGCATCCAGTGACTAATAAAATGATGTATTATTGGAAGAACTGAACCACATAAGTGTTGGTATTTTCATGTTAACCAAAACTACAAAAGGTAGTTGCACAATTTGGGAATGGCTGAACAAGTTGTGGTATATGAATGTAATAGAATACTATTGTGCAGGCAAATTTCAGAAAAACCTGAAAAGGCTTATATGAACTAATTCTGAGTGATGTGAACAGAACCAAGAGAACATTGTACACAGTAACAGCAATATTGTGTGATGATCAATTATGATAGAATTAGCTCTTCTCAGCAATACAATGATAGAAGACAATTCCAAAAGACCTGATGGAAAATGCTCTCAACATCCAGAAAAAGAACTATGGAGTCTGAATGCAGATTGAAGCATGCTATTTTCATTTTTTGTTGTTGTTTATTTTTAGTTCTTCTTTCTCATGTTTTTTTTTCCTTTTGTTCTGATTCTTCTCTCACAACATGACTAATGTGGAAATATGTTTAGCATGATTGTAATGTATGCCCTATATCAGATTGCTTGCTGGCTTCAGGAGCGGGCAGGGAAGAGAGGGAGGGAGAAAAATTCGGAACTCAAAATGTTTTAAAAAAAAGAATTTTAAAGACTATATTTACTTGTAATTGGAAAAAATAAAATACTATTTAAAAAAAAGGTAATTGCTGTTAAATGGATGATATCTTCCAACTTAAACATACAAAAATATTTATAGCTGTTCTTTTTATGGTGGCAGAGAACTGAAAACTAAGGGGATGCCCAAAAAGATGAAAAAATTATGGTACATGAATATGATATAACATTATTTCTCTATAAGAAATTATAAAAAAGGCACTTTGGAGAAACCTGGTAAGATCTGATGACTTGATGAAGAGTGAAGTGAATAGTCAGGAAAAGAATTTATATAATAACAAGAATCTAAATACAAGCAACTTTGAAAGACTTCAGAACCCTAAACAGTCCAAAGACCAACAATGTTTCCAAAGGACCAGTCATGAAGAATGCCAGTAGGATAATGATAGACTCAAGATGCTAAATGAAGCATAACTTTTTTGACATGACCAATATGTAAATTTGTTTTGTTTGACTAAGCATAGATGTTTCAAGAGGTTCCCTGGGTTTTTTCCAAGTTGGGGGCAGAGGAGGCAGAAGAGGGGAAAAAAAGAAATATTTGTCCATGGAAAAAACAAAATAAAGTTTAAAAATTAATGAAAAAGGTCAAAGGAACAAGGTCAGAAGGACACATTCTATGAGGGAAACAGGATTCCATAAAGGATGAATAAAAATCAGTCAGCTACAGGAAACCTTCCCAAAGGCAATTAGGAGACGCCCCATTGAAAATGTACTCAGTGTAAAATTGGATATTGAAATTGTAAAATTGCTGTGAAGGTGCTATGAGGGATATGAGAAATGTGGGTCAACTTGGAAGTTGCACAGAACAGGAATTGGAATATGAGAGATTTTTTAGTGTCTCTACTTTCGTTTAAAAAAAAAAAAGTGAGTTCCCTGATTTTAGACACCAGTGAAAGTTAGACACAAAATTCTCCAAATAGAAAAAGGAAATTCATCATGCTAACAGATGGTAACAGAATAAACAAATCACTTGATTATCATGGGATGCAATATGGTACAATGTAAATCACTTTGGATTTGGAGCCAGCAAATGTGGATTCCAATACTGGTTCTGTCACTTAATCCCTATGTGGCAGAGCTAAGTTACCTAGCTTTTCTGAGCCTCAGTTGCCTCATCCGTAAAGCTGGGGGGGATGAGGGATGAATTAGATTAGAATTAGCCATAAAAGTTCTTTCTAAGTAAAAATCTGTGTGTATTTGAACATGTATTTTCTACAACACCTTTTGTTTTATGATTTGATTACTTGATTGGACCTTTCCCCTGAGAAGCAAGTGATCTATATTGGTCCCAGTTATTAGTAGGTATATTTCAAGTGGAAGTGTTCTCTCCCTCCTGTATTTACTTATAAATAAATGATGTATTATAAGAAGTAAAAGTTCTTTTTTTTTTTTTGGTGGGGCAATCAGGGTTAAGTGACTTGCCCAGGGTCACACAGCTAGTAACTGTCAAGTGTCTGAGGCCACATTTGAACTCAGGTCCTCCTGAATCCAGGGCCAGTGCTTTATTTACTGTGCCACCTAAATGCCCAAATAGTTCTTTTTTTGCTAGGGGCAGAATTTAAACTCATAGGTATCACTGAGACTTGGAGAGATAAAACCCATCACTGGAATGTGGATGAACCTTTTTCAAAAGAAACAGGATAGGTGAGAAAGGAGGGGGAAGAGTGAGGTAGGAATAGCATTGTATTATTAATGAATGAATTATGGGATGAGAAAGTGGGCATACAAATAGAAAAGAGAAGACAGCTCTCATGCTGGACATTATCGTGGTTAAAGTCGGGAGAGAAGAAAAGAAAACAGAAGTAACTAGAGTCCACCTTGACAGAAAGTGGCAATGGCTTAGGGAATGTGGGAAACAGATTACAAACATGAGACAAAGGGTTGATAGAGTAATGATGGGAAATTTCAATCATCCAAATATCTGCTGCAGTTCTCCTTTCCAAAGCAGAGAAGCTACTTACTTCTTGATTTGCCTTAGTGGAAAGATGGAGAATAAGGGAATTTCTATTATGGGTCTGATCGTAGCAGAAATGTTGACAACTTTGAAGAGAGATGACAACTCTCTCCTAGAGTTTATGATAGAGAGGAAACTGCATTCTATATTTTGAGAAGTTATTAATGGTTTCATGTCAACATGGAAGGAAGTCTCCAGTGGGGTAGCTCAGGGATCTCAGTGTGACCTTGGGTTGTTTAGCATTTTCATTAATAACTTGGATAAAAGCATCATTGTTATGTTCACCAAATTTTCAGATGACACAAAGCTGGGAGGGATAGTTTATACATGGAATAACTAATCTTGAATGGCTAGAACACTGGGCTAAATCCAATAAGATGAAATTCAATAAGGCTAAATGTCTTGCCTTGGGAACAAAAAAAATCAATTTCACAAGTATAAGATGGAGGAAGCATGGATAGACAGCAGTTGTTCTTAAAAAAAAAAAAAACAGCTAGGAGTTTTAGCGGACCATGAACTCCATATAAATCGGTAGCGAGAGATAGCAGCCAAAAAAGCTAATGTGATGTTGGGATGCATTCAGAGGGATATTGTTGTTGTTTCTTTGTTGTTTCATAGCATCTAAGTGAAATAAAGTGAAGTGTTTCAAAGTGAATATCAACTGCCCTTATATTGTTCTTATATCCCTTGTTCAATAGATCTTTAAAAGCCATGACTGAAAAATGCAATCCCCTGCAGCCAATTTAGTGACAAGACTCTTCCAACATAACTAGACTGGTCCTTGGACAATAGGCATAGATACTCTACTCTCTACCATGATCTCTCTGCTACCAGGATTGGACTCAAAATCTTTATGATTTAATAGAACATAACATCTTATACTCCATTAGGCATAGCCTTAAAGAACCCAACAGCCCATGGGGCATCTAGGTGGTGCAGTGAATAGAGCACGGGCCCTGGAGTCAGGAGGATGTGAGTTCAACTCAGGCCTCAGACACTTAACACTTACTAACTGTGTGACCCCGGGCAAGTCACTTAACCCCAATTGCCTCACCAAAAAAAAAAGAACCCAAGACCACCTCCATATCCCAATGATATGAGATATCAAACAGACTCATCACCATCTAACCCACCAATTTCATTCTTATCTTAATTACCTATCTTCAGTACAAATATTTCCAGCCTATCTTCTTGCTATCACAATAATCCCTGATGAAATCATGAAGTGTAACACAGTACAAAACGCATTCCAGTTAGATAAGACTCAGAACCAAAGAAATCCTCCTACATAAAACCCCTCCATTGCTATTAGATTGTGTTCTTTTTTTTTTCTTTCCAAGCTCTTCTCATCTTTTCTAGAAACTTTTCCAGACATTAGCAAAAAGGGTGTTAGAAATAAGTCCTCCCTTTGTACAAAATATATGCTATCCTAGAATCTTATGTTTGATTCTGGGTACCATAGCTCCTAAAGACAGATAGAAGTAAAGAAACTTGAGAGAAGAATAAGTAGGATAATGACGGTGGTGGTGGTGATTACAATGATAGTGTCAGCCAGCATAATGCCTACTACATGCTAGGCACTTTAGAAATATTATCTCAGTTGATCCTCACAACAACCCAGTATGTAGATGCTATAATTATCCCCAATTTACAGTTGTAGAAACTGAGGTAATTAGAGTTATTAAAGAGCTTGGACACAGTCATATAGCTTATAAGTGTCTGAACTCATGATGGAGTCATCCTGACTCCAGGCCCAGCACTTTATCCAATACACCTCCTAGCTGCTTCTGAGGGAGATACCATAGAAGGCCATTTTGAAGGGACTGGCTCTCCACTGGAAAGATGAATACTAAGGAGGATCATAAGTTTATAACCTAAAGCAGGGGTTCTTAACCTTGGATCTATGGATTTTTTTCTAAATATTTTGATAACTATATTTCAATATAATTGGTTTATTTTGTAATTTTATGATTTAAACATTATTTTGAGGAATCCATAGGCTTCATAAAACTGCCCAAAAGGTCCATAACACATATTAAGAATAACCCAAGGGGGCAGCTAGCTGGCGCAGTGCATAAAGCACCAACCATGGATTCAGGAGTACCTGAGTTCAAATCCGGCCTCAGACACTTGACACTTGCTAGCTGTGTGACCTGGGCAAGTCACTTAACCCCCATTGCCCCACACAAATAAAAGAATAACCCAAGCTACTGGGAGATCAGAGATCACTTAGTCATTTTGAGAAGACTGAGGCCTCTTAAAAGAAGTTAAGTGACTTGCCTAAATTCACACAGGTAACAAGCTGCAGAGGTGACATTCAAACCAGGGCTAGAATTTAAACCAGCATCCTCTGGCTCCTAATCTGATCTTCTTTCCAATCCAGAGTCTGATATAACTCTATAAAAGCATGAATATATTCATGAAGAAAGTGCTATTCCCCAAATCCTGGCATATCAGACTAAGGAGCATCCCTTTGGAGCCTGAGAAAAAGTAAAACAAAGACTTATGAAAGGAAACACTACTAAATATAGCAGGCAATATATTAGTAAAACTAATTAACCCAAGATTTGGCTGAGACTGAAAATAGAAATAGCTTCAAAAGAATGCTTTAGACCATTTCCAGGATGCCAGAGCCATAAGGGATTATTAAGGTAACTTGGTTGTTTGAGGACACATACCTAACCTTTGAGGCTAAGAATAGTAGACATTACATAATCTGCTCAAAGTGATGCAGCCAGTTAGGGGGGATAGCAAGGGCAATAATCCAGGTTTCCGGCCTCCTCATCTAATGTTTTTCCCAGTATAATACCACCATGTACCCTTGGTCTAAGTTTCCCCTGCTTTCTGTCTCAGTTTGAATTCCACTTTCTGCAAAAGGCATTTCTCTATCCTCCCTGTCTCCTAGTGCACTTCCCCTTTTAGATTACCTTCCATGTACTCAATATTTATCTTTTTTTTACCCATTTATCTCCACATTGTCTTCTCTATTAGAAAGTTATTTCTTAAGGGAAGAGACTTTTCCTCTTTTCTTTGTATCCCCAGCCCTTAACACAGTGCACGACACATAGTAAGCACTTAATAAATCCTTCTTGATTGATGGATTGATCATCTCCCATGAGTTCATGAGCTCCAAGAAGACAGAAAGTATCTTCTAGTTTCACTGTAAAACTACTAATCCCCTAATATTATGAATCTGAGTAAAGTCAACAACGTCCAAATCAGAGCTCCAATAAACACTTTCATCAATAGAACTCTGACTCCTCTGAATATGACTCAAGGGATCTAAACCATCCTCTATTAGCAGAAAGTACCCTTAATATAATAAAATAATTGACATTTATAGAAACTTCAAAGGCATTATTTCATTATTTCATTTGCTCCTCCTCGCCCTCCTATTAGAGAGATGATACAGGTACTATCTCTATTTCTGCAGAGGATGATGATGAAACACATCCTAAAGGTTATTCCTGAGGGTCACTCCTTGTTCCTCATGGCATTGATGCCATGCTGACTACAAATATATATTCTGGAATGCCAGGATGCCAAGAAAGGCTCCCATCCCTTTGTATCCTGAGGGCGTCAAAGCAAGTCCAAAATCTAGAATACCAGCATAATGAGGAGCCCTCCAGACCTTTCAGACTCACGTGATCATAAATTATACTCCCTTCACTAATCGTCATGAGCAGAGGCCTCACTGAGCTCCATCAAGATCAAAGAGGCAGAGAACTGAAGCAAAAAGATCATTTGAATTCTTCTGCAGCCAATACAAAGAGCTTCCTCTTCACCAAGTGGTTAGCTGACTGCAACCATTTATAGAAGGTCCACTCATGCTCCACAGTCCCTTCAAGTTACTTCCATTCCATGCAATTACAAGTCTCCCCACAGCCAGAAAACAGGCTCCTCAGGGTCTCTATGCAGGGAGATGCGATTAGAGGCACTCTGCAAATGTGCCAGGTTCTTGTAATACAACAACAATAACAAAAGAAATCTTGGTACTAATAATGAACTTTTAAGAAAGACAGAGTAATTAACTTTGGTATTCATTGGATCTTTATGTTCATTGTGCTGAAAGAATGGAAATAAAACTAACAGCACATTTATATGAGGTCTTAAGGATGCTAGTATTTTCTTCCCACAATTTTTGATTTGGGTGATAAAAATATAAAGAAAATGGATCTGAATTAATGGGGAAAATATATTGTATTTCCAAATGCATGACATGAATACCCTAGGAGTCAGAATTTACAGCAGAGAAAATTCCAGAGGATCACAGATTTAGGACTAGAGGGAACCTTAGTGGTCACCAATTCCAAATCCTTCATTTAATAGTGAAGCACCATGGTGCAGGAGAACAAATCCTAAATCTGTATTCAGAGACCCAGGTTCAAATAATTTCTCTGCTACTTAACTGTGTGACCTTGCAGCTTGGTCAGATATGAAGACACCAAGGTCATTCACTGCATCCCTGACCATCGCCAGTCATTTGGCCTTTTGTCTTGCCACTGAATGTTGATGACTCTGGAATAGAGAGTAAGGTAAAGAACTTTATACAATTCTGCCTCACTTAAATCTAATTCACACATAAGTCAAGACATCACCCTGTGTTGTTATTGCTTTTCTTAGAAAAGAAAGGATGAATAACAATGCATATATGACCTTGGGCAATTTAACTTCACTGGGCTTCAGTTTCTTCAAACCAAAATGATGAGGGGAAGGGGGAGGGGTCCGAATTTATGTATCTTTAGATGAGGAAATCCAGCCCTAGAGAAGATAAAGTGACTATACTAACAACACATAAGTAGGAAGAGCAAACTGAGATTTGAACAGTCTTCTGATTGTATATCCAAGGCTCTTTATACCACACTCTGGCTGCCTCTCCATGAAAGGACTAAAGTGGCCTATCCAGTAATTTCAAGGAGAAAAGGATTCATAACCTAGAGACCTCTAGATAAAAGTTCCTCCCAAAGCATGAACAATATATACACCAGCATATGGGAGACTCCTGGAGGTGCTATAGTCATTTACCAAGAACATTCTGTCACATGATCTTAACCATTGAAAACATATTTCTCATTGACTATACATCCCAGTTCCTCACACCAAGAGTTATTTGTCTAAAGGCTTGTATTGCTCACAGCTGTCATTGTATTTTCCTTTGACTGACTCAGTAAACTTGAGGACAAAAAAAGAAATTAACTTAACCAACTATATTCTGGGTGGGAGAGAGAAGTAAGGGAGGATCATTTGGGGGGGAGGAACATTTCTAGGGACCATTCACCCTGGCATTCCAAAGACAGGTTCCTTCAGCAAAATTTGCTCTACCATCCAGTTGATGAGATCAGTCAGTGTTCTTAAATTTCCTGCCATTGTGGCTGAAACATTCCTATTAGTAAGGCATTTTAGCTTGTTTTCTAATACAGAGAATTCTAGTTTTGGAATAGGACAAGCATCCATCTGACAAGCTGACACTATTATATATCCTGTACTTGCAATATGTAATTAATAAGTTTCAGTTCCTATTCGACTCAATGATCACTTATTAATTCTTTATTATGTGCAAGCTGGGTCAGCAATTCATCTGCCACTCAGCCTTAGGGAGCTACCGGAAACACTGAGGAGTCTAACTGAATCCAGATTTGAATTCAGGACTTCCTGATTCCAAGTCCAAGCACATGAAGTATATATAAAATTATTTAGAGGAAAAGAACACTTACATCTGGGAGAACCCAGATGGGCCTTTTGTAGGAGACAGTATCTAATCTGAAGTCTGATGACAGCTAGGGATTTCAAGAAACAAAAGTTAGAGGGGAGAGAATCGAAGACATGGGAGATGGGTTTTGGGGAGGTAGGAGGTAGGATGTCATCTCTGGGCGATATCAGATAGGCCAATTTGGATGAAATAAAGAGCTCACGGGGGGCGGGGGGGGGGGATAATACACAAATGCTCAAATGGATTTGGGATCTCACTCGTGTCCTATTCAAACCCCAACCAGTCCCCAAGGCACCTCTCCACCTAGCCCATGAGCATGTACCTTCTTCAATCTCTGCTCAAAGCCCCTCAATCCCACAAACCTATCTTCCCCTTTTTAGCTTCCTTGTATGTGCTGTCTTCCTCCACTACAATGCAAGTTCTTTGAGGACAGGGACTGTCTCTTTTTGTTTGTATTTCTATTCCTAATGGTTTGCACATTAGCTGGAGCATTAGGCTTAATTAATGTTTTATCTATCCATCTAAGTGACTTTCCTGAGGCCACATGGGTCATAAGTGGCAGAACTGGAATGTGAACCCAGTTTTATTTCAAATGCAGGTCCAACATTTTGAGTTTCTACTTTTTTACCCAGATTTAAATTAGTGTAATTATATGATGCAACATATTGCTAGCAATAATATCAGTGCACAAAAACCTGCTATGACATTTCTTTCCATGGGAGGGATTGCCTTTTGCAGGGTAGAAGTTCTAGAGCCTAGCTTTTTAAACTGTGGGTTGCAACCCCCAGATAAAGTCACATAATTGAATGTGAGGGCCATGAAAAATTTGTGGGGAAGGGTGTGGAGAGCTCATTGTAAAACATTTACCAGCAAACTCCTACCTAAAGTCCTTTTCCCTTACATCATGGTCTCTCACTGAATGCTGTGAGAGAGTCACTAAGATCCACTTAGAGTGAATGAGGCAAGAGTCAATGGGTAATTCTGCCAGGCCTTGTGGAAAGCCTTTGCAGCTAATAAAAGAACCTCCTCTTAAACACATGATTAACCATCTGGAACCAGTTACAAAACGTTGAGGAATTCCTTCAAGACAATTCAAATACCACCTAATCTGGAAGACCTTCCCCAGTCCATCCAACCTTTACTTCTAATCCCTTTCCTTCTAAAAGTACCTTCTATCTACGATGTATATATTATATACCTATTTAGTTGTTTACATATTGTCTTCTCCATTGAAATGTAAACTCCTTGAGAGCAAATGTTTGGGGGGGTTGTTGGCCTTGTTTTGTATTTCCAGCACTTAATACAGTACCCAGCACATAGTAAAGGCTTAATAAATACTTGTTTATTCAATAATTCTGAACCCTTTGAAATATGATCTTCCCAAATACAGAGTGCATGTCAGATTATGCCTGGCTTTCTTCTCTATCTATATCTTAAACTCTACAAGACAGGGATTATTTCCCTGCAAAGTTCCAATCATTCCTAGCCCATCAACTAGTTTTTTCATGCTGCTGAGTCTCAGATCCCAAATAGAATGTTCCCTGTTGGTTCCTCCACCTCTCAAAGAGAAAAAATCATCCAATAGGGACAAAGTACAAGATGGTAGCAAGAAGGCTTTGCTTTTGTGGGCTCTGTCTCTACTCCATAAGCTACTTTTCTATGAGCTGCATTGGAACACAGTTGGAATATTCTACATTCAAATGAAGAAAGCTTCTCATGCTTTTTTATTTTTTAAATGTCTCATCAACATTCAAACTGTGAATTCATTTTATGCAAAAACTCTATATTAGTGAGTAGACAACATTTCTGCAATCAAGGAGTTTATGTGTTAATGGGAAAGGGAAGAAATAAGGAATGGAGTTATTCATCTGGGCAACTGATTTGGGCTGACATTGAATTCCAGGGACTATTCTCCAAAACACTTTGGGACATCAGCTGCAGTCAATCATCAAAGAATATATTTCCCCTGTACCCAAAAGTATAGAAGACTGTTTCTCCTTAGCTACAATGATATATGGGTGTGTACATGTATGCAATACTTCTCAGGTGGTGGAATTTTCTAAAACAGAAGGCATTATTTCCTCCTTGTGTTCCCAAAGCCTTGTGAAGTGCTTTGTGGACAAAAAGGGAACATGCTGGTGGATGAGATGTTGGACTGAAGTCAGGAAGAACCAGATTTAACTTCAGCCCATGACACCAGCTGAATGATCACAGGTCAGTCTTTTAATTTCTCTGAAACTCAGTTCTCCTATTCACAAAGGTCAGGTATAAATGCAACTTCACAGGGTTATTATGAGACATTATTATAAACAATGGGAAAATAAAAGAGGTATGAGATAGAGCCTATGTCTTCAAGGTGCTTAAAACCTCATTGAGGAGACAGGATGTATACAGGAAGATACATAGCAATGTAACATAACAGAGACTAAAACGATACAGTAAGAAGCTCAGAAATTCAAAGTAGGGAGTGATCACTTGAAAGTCTTGAGGAAAGGGAAGAAAGGGGGAAAATGTCATAAGGCCTTGGTGAGAGAAGCCAATGAAGTAGCTAGGTTCTGCAAAGAGGTTGTAGTGACTCTCATTCATTCAACAAGCATTTATTAATTGTGCACTATGTGCCAGGCATGTCAAGTCAAGTCAAAGAGCATTTATTAAGTGCTTGCTATGTGCAAGGCTTTGTGTGAAGTACTGGGAAATATAAGCAAAAAGAAAGATAGCTCTTGCCTTCCAGGATGTCACATTCTAATAGGGTAAGATAGCACAAAAAGGGAGTTGGAAAAGTGGGCATGGGGAGAAGATACCTTCACCAGCCAGAATAATAAAATTCAGAGAATGAAAGGTGATTGATCTGGGCCTTTCCTCAAAATAGAAGTTCTGGAAAGAACGTACCAATGGGAAAAGGGTGTCTGCAGGAGCAGAAGGAAAAAGCAACAAAGGCATAGTGGCAAAGTCCAGAGAATGAAAGTTAGCTGGTCTGGTCCTTCAAAATATTATATTCTAGGCACTAGGAGGGAAGGCCCAAAATCAAACAACTTATACCCTCAAATGACTCACATTGTGTTGGAAGGAGACAATTTATACACGTAAGAATAAATAAAACAAACAAAAACCTGTGCTTCAAATCAATGATTTCCCCTCTACAAATCCAGATAAACAGCTTCTCTGCAATTTATAGTAAAAAATTGTCCCCTGAAGCACTGAGAAATTAAGTGATTTTGTAGGCTCACACAGTCAGTATGTGTCTAGGGTAGGACTTGAACCCAGGTCTCACTGATAAGGCACTAGCAACTGGAAACCAAGAAAATGGTCCCAAAAGAAGTACCACAAGAACTAAGATTTGAAGGAAACTTCAAGATTAAGAGAAAGAAACAGTTTGGGAGCATATTGTGGAAAAGATAGCAAGTGAATAAATTCTCTGAAGAGGATACTCATTGTTCATTCGTAGTGAACCCCAGGAACAAAGCAAGGGTGTGAATTGGTCACCGGGGCCTTCTGAGACAAGGCATCTGTTATGAAAGGAAGTTTTTCTCCAAGTAAATAATTGGCTCACCTTGACTCACCAGACAGGTACTGCTGTTATTAACAGACGGGTCCCAGCTAATGATGCTAAATGGGGTGGATCTAATCCAAGCAATGCAGTTAATCGTAAACACTTTCAGCAGCAGGAAAAAAAAGTTTATAAATGATATGGCCATGTGTTTTATCATTCAGATTCATATCACTTATACGCTGCAACCTTCAAACAATAAGCCCCATCATAGCCTGGGAAGGGACTTTTGTTCTCTCTAGAAAAATGTGAAATCAATCTCTGTTCTTTAGGACATGTATTGTAAAATTGATATGCTCATTTGGAAGGTACTTTCTATATTTATGTAAATATGTGTCATCCTTACCTAATAAATAATGCATCCATATTCCGGGGCAATTAAAGACTAACTGTTCTCTCGAACTCTTCCTTTTGTGATTCGTCCTTCTGAATGCCCTTCAAAGTGCCAAATGCATTCCCTGCTTTCCTTCCCATCCAAGAATGCTAATCAGACTTCATTTCATATTTGTCCTGTGGGACTTCTAAAACAACAGAGAACACTTTGTTTTAGGCCCTCTTGTGGGGCTAGCAGCAGGATTAACGTGGCAAAGCAAAGGCTGCCCTCTCCCCAGAGATTCTCTCTTTTTTTTTAATTGGTGATTGATGAATCATTGTACCAACCCTTTCTTATACCAGGAAGATGACAGTGACCCACATGCAGGCATCCCTGGGAATTAAACTGCTTTCTCTGTAGTGGTAATGAATTTGGTCTGACCTGATCCACCCCAAGCAATCATATTCATTTCAAGGCAGCTTGCTGGGGAGAAGGGGCAGACATAAAGGAGGTTTTATTCTGTAAGACACCTACTATTTATTTTAACCAAACAGGAAAAACCAAGTGGATGAAGAATGCCTATTGAGCTCATTATGATTTGTACTTAATGACCCACCTAGAAAATTCATTCATATATATGAGTGTTTTTTCTGGATTTGAGTCTGGGCTCCAACACTTACCAACTCTGGAACCTTGAACAAATCACTTCAATCTCACTGAGGTTCAGTTTCCTCATATGTAAAATGAGAATAACATTACTGCACAAAGTTTTCATGGAAATCAAATGAGACAATATTTGCGAATGTACTTTGTTACAATAATTTCATATGCTAACAAAGTGTTGCAATGATGCATCAGCCTTGGAATCAAAAAGAATTGGGCTCAAGTTCTGACGTTAACACATTAACTGAGTGACCATAAACAAGTCACTTAATTTCTTAGTTCCCCTATGCAAATTTCAAAGGCTATGTAAGTCTCAGAAAAATTGCTAATTTACATTGGTAGAGGAATTTTCCACACCAGAGAGCTCTCAACAAAGATGACATATTTGTACAACCCCTTATAATCCAGATGCAATCTCTTATAATAATAGCTGGCATTTAAGTAGTGCTTTAAGATTTGTGAAGCCCTTTACATGCATTACCTCATTTAATCTTCACAACAACCCTATGAGGTAAGTGCTATTATTATCCCCATTTTACAGATGAGGAAACTGAAGCTGAGAGGTTAAGTAACTTGTCCACAGTCACACAGCTTGTAAGTATGTTGGGGAGGATTAGAATTTAACACATTAGCATTATGGTCCAGATTATCAGTAATATGCAGAGACAAATATATTTGCCATGAACAACTAGGTTTATGGATAAAGCAAAAGTGCTTGGCACACAGTAAGTGTGCTCTTTTTCATTCATTTTATAATGCATTTTTTCATTCATTTTATAATTACCACCTTTAATCTAATAGTACAGTTTGGGAGGCCAGGATGAGGGCAGAGATTGAACTGAGAAGTCAGGGACATCATATCCCAGCTCTAGTCCTTGGGACTAGATGGTGAAGAGACTGAAGTTCTAAACCTTTTTTGGTGCCCCATCTTCTCCAGGGGATTCACCCACTATGACCACAATCCTCCCATTTCCCAAAGACTGGGGAGTAGGCCATCATTGACAGGAACACTTCAAGTTAAAAATACTTTCCTCTCATTGTTGCTAGGGCAGAGCTTAATGTGAGTTTACAGACCAGGTTCCAAGCCAAAAGAGAGGAGGGAAACCCAACCCTCAGTATTGCTTCCTTTGTTCTTTTTTTACAATGTACTTTCTGCATTTTCTATCGAAGAGCATATGTAATGTTTCAACTCCAATTATCTCCCTAGGAGTTTGTACTTCTCTCCTTCCTCCTCTCCCCTCCTCTTTTTATAGTTCAGAAGGGACAGTAGCATCCATTGTACTCTGAAAAGATTTTTAAAACACAGACAAAAAAACAACTCTCTGCAATAAATGTGCTCACAGTAAATAATTCCTCCCAAGATTTTTATCACTGCTGCTGTTAGTGGATTCCTGGCTCAGAGAAAGAGGGGGGGAGGGGGAAAGGAGGGAGGGAGGGAGAGAGAGAGAGAGACAGAGACAGAGACAGAGACAGAGAGAGAGAGTGTGTGTGTTCGGGAAGCAGAGCAAAGATTCTCATTTTAATTTTGCTTTCTCTTCTAAAGCACAGAAGGTATTATCTTCAGAACAGCCCCAGATTACAGTTAATGGCTCTCTTAGTGTGGGACATGATCTTCATTTGCACTCCTACTCACCTGCCTCGTAGCTCAAGGTAATTTTCCATCCATCCTGTGGATTTAGTTAGCAGAAGCAAGGCAGCCTCAGCTATAGTCTCTAAGGAGGGATGCTGTTCTCATGCCTGGACAATAGACTGACTCTTTCCCACTGGACTCTCCATCTGCACACCATTTACCTTAAAATTAGAGCATTATAGAGCTGGTAGTGACCCTCAAAATTATATATGTGGTCTTGTTCTTGTTCTTGTTGTTGTTATCACCCAATAAAAAATAGAGGTGTAGTCCAGGACTAGGAACTAGGATTACAAACACAAAAATGAACTAACCCCCAGTGAATTTATGCCCTTTTGGTGGGAGAAAACATGTAGGCAGATAAGCAGGTTGTTACAATAAATGTTTAACAACTGCTTTCTGAACCACATGACATACTTTTAAGTTGTTTTTTTGGTTTGGTTTGGTTTTTGGCAGGGCAATGGGGGTTAAGTGACTTGCCCAAGATCACACAGCTAGTAAGTGTCAAGTGTCTTGCTTTTAAGTTTAATATGCATTATTAAAAAATTCACTTTCTTAAATCTAGAAAATCAACAAAACAATCAAGAACTGCTTTGTACACTTGCTATTTCTAAGATACAAATTTAACGATAGGCTCTCTCCTCCTCCCTCACCTCTGACCCCAGCTCATAAAAGCTGGCTCTTTTATATACTTGCAGATAAGTGAATCCACAACCTATAGAAAGATATACAAAATAATTTCAAGAGGGAAAGGGAGGAAATATCTGCAATCGGGAGTTTTGTGTAGGAGGTGGCACCTGTTCTCAACTTTGAACTTATTCTTTCTGAACAGGGAATTCAAAGAGGTCCAGGAGAGGAGAAGGTGAATTTCAAACATAGAGGACACCCATGGAAAGGAGCAGCTGGAGGAGATGAAATGTCATATACAGGGAATGTGGAAGAACAAGGAGGTGGCTTACCTCTCCCCCTAAGCTCAGTGCTTCAGAGATGCAAGAAAGAAAGAACATGCAACTTTGAAGGCATGCTCAAGAAATACACTAACTTATATTATCTCTCTTCCAGGATTGTTGCAAGGCCTTGTAAAACTTAAAGCTCAAATAAATTTGCAATATTGTTACTTCCTGAGGCAGAAATGTGCTGGAACCAGCTTGAACCTGTCATGATAACGTACTGTTAAATCTCAGTGAGCATTTATGCCTCAAAACTTGGAAAACACCACAAATCAGGGCTTGATTTATGGTTTGGTTGATGGTCTAGACTTAAGAAAGTGATGGAGAAAATGTTAATAATGCAGATTAAACTTAAAAGTCTGCCAGACCTTATGAAGAACTAATGGGTAACTTGACCGGCATAGTTCTAGCCCAATGTAGCTAGAAATTAATACATCCAGGAGAGAATTAGGCCTTTCAACTCCAGGTCCAGCATTCTTCCCCTCCAGACTTGTTCTCTATTTCTTAATATAGTTCTCAGTAAAGAGTAGGGCAAAATAAGATGGAGGAAAACAGTTTTATGACTATACTGTTAAACCTAAATTATTTGCTAATGCAGGTGAAATTCCTACTTGAATGTGTTTACATATTAAAATGTCAAGGAGAAGGAAAGCCCACCAGTTCAAATTGTGAGAGATCTCAAATTCTCCCTTTCACATAAAGATCTAGGAAGAATTTTTGTTGCTGATTCTCTCTCTGAATCTGTCTCTGTGAGTTTTTCTCTGTGTCTCTTTCTTTTTTCTGTCTCTCTCTTAAACCAGAACTGTGATTTCACTGGTATAGACTAGAGTTCACAGTGAAGATGTTCCTCTTCCACTGTAAACTGGCACCTTCTCTACAACTTATAGTCTTAGAGCAAGAACTCAACCTTTTTGTGGCATGGACCTTTAGGGCAATCTGTGAAATGTTACAAATGTTCATTTGTTCAGTCATTGTTCAGTGTTCATTGTTCAGTGACTTGTTCAGTGTTCATTGTTCATTGTTCAGTGACTTGCCCAGGGTCACACAGCTAGTAAGTATCAAGTGTCTGAGGCTGGATTTGAACTCAGGTACTCCTGAATCCAAGGCCAGTGCTCTATCCACTTCGCCACCTAGCTGCCCCAGATCAGTCATTCTTTTCAATCATGTCTGACTCTTCATGACCCCATTTGGGGTTTTCTTGGCAAAGATACTGGAATGGTTTGCCATTTCCTTGTCCAGATCATTTTACGTATGAGTTAATTGAGGCAAAGAGAGTTAAGTGACTTGCCCAGGATCACACAGCTGGTAAGTGTCTGAGGCCAGATTTGAACTCAGGAAGATGAGTTTTCCTGACTCCAGCCCTGGTGCTCCATCCACTGCACCACCTAGCTGCACAGTGTTTTAGCACAGTACCTGAAACATAGTGGGCCCTTAATGAATGTTTATTGACTGACTGACTGATGAAGCCAATGGAACATCAAAATGATGTTTTTAAATGCAGTTAATATGTTTCAGAGGCTAGACTCAAACTAAGGTCTTTCTGACTCCAAGGTAATTTCTGTCCCCTCTGCCTCACTGACTCTTATTAGAATGCTAACAAATTCAATTGAAAAATAAACTTATTAAATGGGCTAGGTCCTGGAAAGACAATTCAGGTAAATTCAAAATAAATCCAACTAGCATTTATTAAGACCCTTCTATGTACAAAGGACAAGGCCTATTGAGAACTGGTCTCAGAGTCCAGAGGAACCAAGTTCCAGGCCCAACACTGATGCTGACTATGTTATCCTGGGTAAACCACTTGAGCTTTCTGTTCCCCCAGGGAATTCTCAAAAATTATCTAGTTGAGCAAGTTTTTGTTGTTGTTGTCTCGATGTTTCTGACTTTTCATGACCCCATTTGGGTTTTCTTGGCAGAGAAAGTGGAATGGTTTGACATTTCCTTCTCTAGCTCATTTTACAGATGAGGAAACTGAAGCAAAAAGGGTTTAGCGACTTGCCCAGGGTCACACAACTAGTAAGTGTATGAGGCCAGATTTGAACTCAGGAAAATGAGTCTTCCTATCTCTAGGCCCTACACTCCATTCACTGCAGCACCTAGCTGCCCCTTCAGAGCAATACTGATCTGCATTGATCAAGGGAGATGCCTCAGGCATTCCGCAAAGAAATATTATAGGTCCAGACCAAAAAAGAAATGTGCGATGTACTGCCCTGACAACAACACAGTCCCTGCTGTTAAGAAGTTCACACTTAAAGGGTATAGGGAATAGCTGATATAGGGAATGATGGGACAAAGGGAAGGAGGCCCAGACCAAAGGACTTTAGAGTATTAATGAAGATAGTCAATCAACAAACATTTATTAAACACCTACTCTATGTAGGGCCCTGTGCTAAATAAGCCCTGGGAATACAAACACAGAATTTGAAGGAAAGGAAGGAGGCAGCACATTCCAAAGGTCTGGGAAACATCCTACCTGAACACCTGGAGAAGAAAGGATAGGAGACAGGGGACAGGGGAACAGTCCATAGGCCAGATTAATTAAAATATAGACTCCACAAAGAGGAATGGTAAGAAACAAACCCGGAAATTTGAGTTTGGTCCAGATTATGAAAGGTCTGAAATGCCAGACTCAGGAGTTTGTACTTTATCCTAAAGAAAATAAGGAACCTCTCAGGCTCCCTATTAAGCAGAGGAATGACACAATCATATCTTTGCACTAAGAATATTTATCTGGCAACTATATGAAGAAGAGACCAGAGAGAGGGAGGGACTAGAGGCAGAAATACCAGGCTATTATAATAGCCGAGGGGAGAAGTGATAATGGCCTGAATAATTATGACCACAGTGTGATCAGGACACAGAGGGAAAGGAGAGCCACACATTGGCATGAGAAGAACAATGGATTTAAAGTTAGAGAACCCATGTTCAAAACCCAGCCCTACCACTTAGTAACCTTGGGCAAGTCATTTCAGCTCTGGGCCTCACATCAGTATGATATAAGAGGGCTGGACTGAAAAACCCCTAATTCTCAATATAAGATCCTATCATGTGACACTTGGCAGATGATTAGATTGAGGAAGAGAAGAAAGAGTAAAGGGTGATTTTGAGGTTTCAAAGGTGACTAGGATAATATTGGTGTCACCAACAGAAATAGAGAAGTTAGCAGAGTAAAGTTTACAGGGAAGATGGTTAGCTTGATTTTGAATATTTTGACTTAGGTGAAGATGTCTTCAGTGGGAAGGGGTAGAGAAAAGAGGGATAGACTGGAAGGCAAAGAGTAAATTTGAACTATCCATTAAGTAGAAATAATAATTGAAGTCCATACCACAAGCCACTTGAGTTTGCCTTGACCATACAAACTTGAGTCTCAGACCCACAAACTAAGCCATGGAAAATAAAGTAGCTAGTGAAATCAAAAGTGGGGAAGTCATCTAGCTGATTTTTCCCTGATCCACTTACATCTGTCTGGCATCCAGGGCTGGACTTCAGAGCCTCCTGAAGATAGGAAGGAGGGAGGCAGACAGTCCACCAGACCTTGACAAAAATGGTCACCCCAAGAAGAAGCTTAGGGAGGTAATGTGTGCAAAAAGAAGGAAGCACAAGCAGGAGTGGAAGCAGGCAGGTTCCAGATTCCAAGAAGTCCCACAACAGGGGAGAGAGGGCTGCCAGGACCCAAGCTTATGAAGTCAGAGGAACCAACAAAGAACAAGTTCATTGTAGCTGAGGGAGGGGAAATGATCATAAAGGAGATCATCAATAAAAGCAAATGATGTGGGGCAGCTAGGTGGCACAGTGGATGGAGCACCAGCCCTGGAGTCAGGAGGACCTGAGTTCAAATCTGGCCTCAGACACTTAACATTTACTAGCTGTGTGACCCTGGGCAAGTCACTTAACCAATTGCCTTACCAAAAAAAAAAGAAAAGCAAATGATGCTACTACATTTTACAATCACAAAGTCACTGGTGATCTTATTGGGGGCGGGGAATGGGGAGCACTTTGGACAGAATATAATCTTCTTACTTCCCACCACCACCTCCTGGCTTCCTTCAAGACTCAGTTCAAATTGTAATCTCCGCAGGAGGCCTTTCCAGATGCTCCCAAATGCTAAATCCCTTCCCCTCCTCTGTTATTTTCCATCTACTCTGTATATATCTGGAATATACCTCGCTATTCACCTGTTGTCTCCCCCCATTTGCTCCTTGAGGGCAGGGACTTTTTTTGTCTTCCTCTGTATCCCTTGCACTTAGCATAGTAACTGGCATTCCTTACTATGGGCAAGCACTTAATAAATGCTTGTACGCATTTATTAGTCTGGAATGGAAAATTGACTTTAGGGGGTTGAGGAATAAGTATATAGTGAGGCAGTATAGGAAGTAAGTATACATTATTATTTTTTTTTCTATAAGCTTGAAAGTAAAGAAGAGGGGTGACAATGGAGCAAAGTCCCCTGAGAGACAGAAGAGAATGAGATAATCCAGGACAGAAGGAGAAGAGTGATCTGTGGGAAAGAGAAGATGGTAGAAAGATTCCAGATGGGTCATTCAAAATTGAAATACAACTGTGATAAGACATTCAATATAGGCTTAGACTGATCTGAGTGACAGAACAGTGATTGGATCTTAACAACAACAACAAGAAAAAAAAAGTCTGCCTTTGTTGCCTTTGAAAATTAAAGTGGCTAGTCAGGAGGCCTTCATAGAGACATAAAGGACTCTTGAATTCTTGAAAACTCAAAAAAATATGTGCCCAGAAATGTGGGGCAAATAATTCAGGATGGCCACAATCTCTCCCTGCACAATAACCTTGTGTTCTGTGCCCAAATTCTACTTTGCCCTTAGAAGGGACAAGAGGAAGAAGGGAGGGGAATGACAGAATCAGGGAAGATAAGGATAAATAGACCCATTTGTATAGGCCAAATGGATCAAAGCTAGTGAGGGGCAGCAATGTGAGTAAAAGAGATCATGCACAATGGGAGGAAGGAGTGGTTAGAAAGGGAAGAAGGTATGAGGGACATTTGAATGAATGAAAACTTTTATAGTGCTTATTACATTCCAGGCTCTGAGCTAAATTCTGAAGATACAAATACAAAAACAAAACCTTTGCTGCCCCCAAGGAGCTTACCTTCTAATAAGGGGAGACAAGCCATATAGGGAATTTGTGGTGAAAATAAGTTTTAATCCTTTAAAAAGATAACAAGGTTTGTCATCTTAGTCTAACTGATGTCATTTTGTTTTAAGCCTCCATTTTGTGATTAAGTTGTTTTGAAGTAAATTTTTTTCAATAAGCTAAGCACATATGTGTTTTGATACAGTAAATAACACATCTTCTTAAATAATTGATAAACATATGTGGAACCTCAGATAGGACAGACCACCAATGTAAAGCTATTATAAACAATTTTATTAGTAGTTCAAGTAGTAAAGTCCCAATCAAATTCCATACTTGAAGGTATAAAAAAACTTTCTGGAGGCCCCAACCCTCAGTTTATTTCTAGGGCACAACTAAGATAACATTTGTAAAGTATTTAGCAAAGTATCTGGCACATAGTTGGTGCTAAAAATTTTATAAATGTTATCTTATTTGAGCTTTGCAACAATTCTAGAAGGTAGGTACTATTATTACATTTTACAGTTGATGAAGTTGAGAAAGACAGAGGTTGGGTGACTTGCCCAGAGTCATACAGGTAAGTAAGTGTCTGAGGCTATATTTTCCTGACTCCAGACCCAGGGCTCTATCTACTGTGCCACCTAACTGCTCCACCAGTAATGCACATGACAAACCATCAATGCCTTCTTATTCTGTGTGACTTTGTCTCCTACTATAAATTGTTCACTGAGAATTCACCCAAGAACCTGGAGGTGGAGGAGGACTCCAATCATCACATGAGAAACTTCATCTCAGATGTCCTCACTCTGTATGTAGATTACTCTCAGAAACATTTTATGGTGATAGGAAGGAAGACATATGGATTGGTAGTAGTTATTGATATTTTTCTCAATCACCTTCTTTGGAGATAACCTATGATTTTCCCTAAACTTTTTGCATACCTTCAGAATTAAAACATGGATGTCCTCAAGATTCTGCCTCCTCTAGCTGGGACTTGCTCTGTGTACACGGGTCAGATGTAACTACTCTCCCATCTTTGTATTCTTAAACCCATGAAATTCATTCATATTGAAGTATAAATGAATAATAAGGCTTAAGGAATTTTCCCTTCCAGAAGTATTCACTTTACTGTGATAAATCCCTTCTTCAAATTCAGGAATAAATAAAGGAAATAAAGGTAAAGCAATTCAAATAAAAGAAAGCAATTCTTATTGTGAATTTATTAGCCTTAAGAAGGGATGAACAAAAAAAAGAAGAATGGATGAAGCAGACATTAGGGTGGGGAGAGAGAGAGAGACTAAAGAGGGTTTTTACTGGCACTTGAAATCATACACTTAAGGATCCCATTAGAAATGTGGACTGGAGTTTGAAAGTCCAAATGAGACTACAACCAGGTCAAGGAGCAACTTAGTTTATTACAAGAGAAAGCAAAGGTGTACATGCCCAGACCCCTCTAGACAGAGAACAAAGGAGCCTGGTTCTGCAAGGCAAAACCTAACATATTTATGAGTTTGAGCAAAATTGGGAGGTATAAGTGGAGGAGAAAGGTAGTCCTTCCAGAAATTTCTAGAACATGGAAGCAGGATGTTCTTGTTTAGCATAAATTGGCAAGGGGAATCTGTAAACAGCAGCACAGGTTTCAGGAAGTTCTGGTCAGTTCTGAGGTGGGCTAGCTCAGTAGGTGTAAAATCTGAAGTAGGGCTGCAAGGTAGGGCAGATCAAAGAATCACTTATATGTCAAGGCTAAGCCTGGGTCAGATTGGTTACTGATTGATCCATTCCATCATTAGGCCCTCCATTCTGCTCCTCCAATCCTATGGAAGAGGGTAACTCAAGGAAGACAGGTTAATTCCTGGGTATATATCCATAGACTATAAGCTCCTTGAGGTCAGGGTCCGTATTTGCCTATATCTAGGCATCCCAAACATTTGGCACTCAGGAAACATTTAATAAATGCTTATAGACTGATAAGGCTGACCCAGACCAGAAAAAAAGCAAAATGACTAATAGACTCATATAATGAAATTATGCATATTAAAAACACTTTGCAAATCTTAAAGGGCTATATAAATGTCAACTGTTTTTATTATCTCTATGATAATTATTATGTTAGAGCTTGAAGGAAATTTAGAGATTGCTGATATCACAGAGGTCCAATTCCCCTCCAGTTCAGAATGAGTTGTTTGGGGGTAATCATGATTAGGGGCAGAATAAGAAGTAGACCTGTGATTTCATTAATATGGGGGAATCACAGGTGAGGACACTTTCTTAAACAATGCAGGTTGACACCTCTTCTGCTTTATACTTTTGAGAGCTGCCTGAAAGATTAAGGGACTTTCTCAGGGTCACACAGCCAGAGTCAGAGGTAGGTATTAAATCAAGGTCTTCATGAGTTTCTGGCTTTAAAACCAGCTCTCTAGCTACTATATCACACTGCCCCCCTAATCAAAATTATTCACATTGTATAGTTCAAATCCTTATCCCAGTATAGCCCATACTCACAGCCTAGGTAAGAACCACAAATTCAATAGGAATGTATTGTGGCAGAATAATTACAAGGTAAATAACTAGGAAAAATAATTGGAAAATCATTCCCAGTGTCCCTTATGAGAATGGATGTGACCCATTACAGGCTACTGAGAGATTATAATTTAATATCCCAGAGGACTGGAGAAAGGGAGCTAGTCACCTGAAAGGCTGCTGCACCTGGTGGTGGAAAGTTAGGGTTGGATGTCATCTGTTTTGTGGAGATCTACAGAATCCTCTTGGGAGGAGGAAGGCTGACCTGGCATTCACAGAAACTAGAAATTTGTTGAAGACTTTGAGGGCAGGCTAGAAATCTGCTGAAGTCTACCACTTCCATTTCTGAAGTCATCAAGTGCTAGCCAGGATGCCTGAGTTTAATCCCATGGTCATCCCAATGACTCCTCTTCCATCTCCCTGCCCCAAATGAAATTCCAACATGCTACTTTCTACCTCCAGCAATGACCTTTCCTGTTTGGCCACTTTTAGGACTCCCTGACTCTCAATGGATTCCTCATCTATCAAAGTCCTCACCTTGTGATGTTGCTCCTCCATGCCCAAACATTCTCCTTCCAGAGAAAAAGAATCCTGAAGGTTTCTCCCAGGAAGCTATGTTGGCTTGGTCTCAGGCATTTGAGAAGATACACGCAAATGGACAATGGAGGCCAACATGGCTATTATACCAATATTTCACTCTCTTTGAAAAGTAGACATTTTTATCAGTTAACTTGAATAAAGGCATAGGTGGTATGGCTACCAAATTTGTGCATAATGATACCCTTCTATTTTATATTGCACTTGACAATTCACATGCAAATATATTTAGAATCTGAGGTTTTTGTTAGAGGGAGAATTTCCTGGTTTGGGAATGTCATCTACCAAAGCAGATAATAATATGACTGTTGTTGCTCAATCATTTAGTCATGTCCAAATCTTCATGACCCTGTGGACAATACTGTCCATGAGATTTTTTTGGCAAAGATGCTTGAGAGGTTTGCCATTTCATTTTCCAGCGAATTATGGAATAATTAACGAATATGAGTAGGGCTTAGCAAATAAATCCTGGAGAGATGCTTAAGGCACATAGACATAAAGTACACATTTAGTTTGGGGGCTGGATTTGAACACAGGTTTTCCTGAATCCAAGCCTAGCAGTCCCATGACATGCTGCCTCTGTTTTGCAATTGATATCCATAATGGACATGACATAGTAGAATACTAAATGTGATACAGTGGAAAGAATACTGAATTTGGAGTCTGAGGACACAAGTTCAAATCCTACTTCTGAGGTTTATTGCCTATATGACTTTGAGCCAGTCAATTAGCCTCTATGGACTTTAGTCACCTCACCTACCAATGTAATGGTCTAACTAGATGATCACTGAGACACATTCCATCTCTAAGGTCCAACAATATACTATGTGATAGATGGGTGGCCTATGCCACTGGCAGCTAGATGGCACAGTAGCTTCCTCATTGGCAAAAGTAAAAAAAAATATTTTGTATATTCTTCTATCTTATTTGGTACTTTTAGAAATACTGTGAGGTAGGCAGGGAAGCAATGGTTATCAACATTTCACAGATAAGGAAGCTGGGCCTTAGATGCCAAATGACTTGCCCAGAGTCATATGGCTAATTAATGGCTAACCCAGACTAAACCCAAAACTTCTTGATCTTGAGTCCAAGATTCTTTTCATCATGTTAACCATGCCATGAATCTAGAAGGGAGAGTGTTTGGGTCAAATTCACTATGGGGAGAGTTAATTGGGCGGCTCACCTTAATATTGAGGTTCAGAAAATAATGGGAGACCTCTAGGTCCAGAGTTTCCTCTCTTCTAAACAGCCTTTTATGGTTATTTCTCTCAGACTGATAAGAAGGGAGATTAACAGCCTCTTTTCCACAAACAAATCAGGTTTTCTTAATGGGAACAAAATTTACAACACAAGTGAAGTTAATAGAACCAGGGACAATGAGAAAGGGGTTAGAGAAAGGGAAAGATATGACCCACTTCCCAAATGGTTAGAATCTAAATCTCTAGGGTAAAAATGCCCACAGGTACCTCATATAAGCTCTGCTTCCTCAGCTACTCAGAACAGCTTGACTCGAACAAAAACTGACTCAAACCCTAAACCTGCCTCCAGCTCAGTTGGCCTAAGATTCAACAACACAAATTCCCCAGCACCTGGAATCTGTAGTTCTAAGGAGAATCAGCTGTGCAGTGTCTCCTGATTTGGTCTGAAGGCCAACTACCACCAGCTCCTCCCTCTCCCTCTCCCTCTCCCTCTCCCTCTCCCTCTCCCTCTCCCTCTCCCTCTCCCTCTCCCTCTCCCTCTCCCTCTCCCTCTCCCTCTCCCTCTCCCTCTCCCTCTCCCTCTCCCTCTCCCTCTCCCTCTCCCTCTCCCTCTCTCTCCCCCATTTCTGGAGTTCTCTCTTCCCCTTCCTGCCTCTCCCACAGGAAGGGAGGTTCTTAGCCATGCTGAGTCTCCAGTTGGTTCAACATCTCCCCTGGGGTGTCCCCATTATAATTTGGCCAGGCCCATGTGGACATGGGGGAACTCCTAGGTGGGGCTTAGGTACTTTGTTGGATACTTTGACTCAATAAATGTTCTTTGTGTTATTCAGTCCCACCTAATATACATGACAAATCTGATCAGAGTTCCTTTTGTTTGTTCTATAATCTCTTCAAGTACACCCCCATCTTCTCTTGGGCTTTTCAAGATTACATCTTTTCAGTCTGACCATAATGACACAAAGATGGGGTCATGGAAACCCCAAATCACAATTAATTCCTTACAAGAGCTAATATGTGGGGTCTGTCACTTAATCAACAAGCTTTTATTAATCATTTACTGTATGTCTTGTGCATGACCAAAAACAGAAAATGTAAAACAAATAGCCAGTTCCACTTGTTATACTCCCCCAGGAAGGTAAAGACCCTTTGTGGGAATGCTGAACAGATACAGAGAAACTCACAAGGTTCAGCTTTCTTGGCCAGCAAAGGCCTGGCTTTATTTAGTCCTGCAGCTATAGGATAATATTGGTGTTGATCATCATCTCTTCTGAGAAACATGAGGCCAAGGAAATCCTCTCCCCTCTGGATGATTAAGGCCAAATCCCAACCACAGGAATCATAAATGCGGGAAATGTCCGTATCTCAACATCTATTGTTTAACTGTGCCCAGAAAAGAAAATAAAAGGTATAATTGATCCGGTCTCAAGCCTCTCACAGCAAGCATAATCTCCCACAGCCATGCTAGAAGTCAAAGGGAGAGAGAATACTAGAAAAATACTGGAAAAGTATAACCATTTCTCCTCAGATCCTCTTATAAACTACAATAGGGAAAGTTCCTCCCAGGAATTCTTTGTGTCATACCAGAAAGATGCATATCCCTCAGCAAGAAGCCAGAAAACACATGCCCAATTCTACAGAAGATTCCCAGTTCAACAGAAAAGGGATAGTAGATGCTATGAAGTTAAAAGAAAATCAGGTACTTTTTTTGTGTGGGGGGCAATGAGAGTTAAGTGACTTGCCCAGGGTCACACCACTAGTAAATGTCAAGTATCTGAGGCTAGATTTGAACTCAGGTCCTCCTGAATCCAGGCCCAGTGCTTTATCTACTGCATCACCTAGGTACCTGAAAATCAGGTACATCTGAAAAGAGAATAATGGGCATTTATAATAAATAATTAGGAACTTTTAATCAGGTAGGAATTATAAAAAGAGAATTGGAGTAAAGATTGTCATAAAATAAATTTAGAAATAAATTAACAAAAAAGGGGAACTATATATATGGCAAGAGTGAAAGATAACCTTAGATGGCTCAGATACTCCCTGTTACCTTCATGATGTCAGGAGAAAGCAAAGGTCTCTCTGTGGCAACTATATGAAATGACATAAATAAGAATCATACAGGATGGAAAGTCTTGCACTCTGCATCACTGAAGAGAGTATCCACACTGATGAAATCAAGGATCCAGGTGAGTAAACCATAAGGTGATTCTACATATGTATATGAATTTATCCAATTTAATCCTTCCAGGGAAGGGGGAAATACACATTAACTTGGGGGAAAATCATTGGTTTCTTATCAACTTTAAGTTTTCACTTAAGAACTCCAGTTCTCACTAGTTTCCAGAGTAAATCTATCCAACCAGAAGGAAAATTGCAGAGGGAAAAAAATAGTGTAGAAAATAATGGATGCTCAAGGAAGGCTACTGTCTAACGAGATTATAGACCATTTCCCCTGGAGTATGCCACAATGGCCAGGCCCAGAACTGAACAAGGGAAGAGCAGAGTGATTTATCTTTGGGAAATTGTGCAGCACTTTTAATGAGCCCTAGGTTTTGTTTGAAACAAAAGCCCATCTTTTTTAACAGCAATATCCTCCTGGTGATATTCTAGGTGTACCAGTCATATAACACCATAGTCCCTGAAGAATTAAAACTGTGAATATCAAGAATTCTAAAGGAAGTCCCCCAGAACACTGAGTGACCCCAGCGGCAGCTTTCTGGGAGGGAATATACAAAATTCACACAAAATTAGCAGCCATGGTTGGATTGCAATCTGCACTTGTTAGGTCATCTGTCTGAGATCACAGAACAAAGATCTAGACATGGAAGGAACCTCAGAGATCATTTTACAGATGAGAAAACAGGCTACAGAGGTGAAGAAGGTTGACTAAGATGACACAGGTAATAGCAGTTAATAATAATAGCTAGCAGGGGCAGCTAGATGGCGCAGTGGATAAGACACCCGCCCTGGATTCAGGAGTACCTGAGTTCAAATCCGGCCTCCGACACTTAACACTTACTAGCTGTGTGACCCTGGGCAAGTCACTTAACCCCAACTGCCTCACCAAAAAAACTAACTAACTAAATAATAATAATAGTTAGCATCTATATAGCACTTTAAGATTTGCAAAGTGCTTTCCAAATATTATCTTCATGTTATCCTCACAACAATCCTGGGAGGTAAGTGTTATTATATTATCCTCATTTTACAGAATAGGAAATTTAGGCAGGCAGGTTAAGTGATTGGTCCAAGGCCATTCATCTAGTTAGTATCTGAGAGTAGATTTGAACTTAGATCTTCTTGACTCCAGGTCCACCACTCTATTCACTGTCCCACCTAACTTGTAAGCATCAGATGTGGGATTTGAACCCAAGTCCTCTGACTCCATAGTCAGTGTCCCTTCCACTGTACCATATTGCCTCTGATGCATCTGAGTATCTTGTGTTATTATTGTTGTTCATCCTTTGTTTTTGAAGAGAACCAATGAACCAATGACATCACAGGGTGATATCTTGACTTGCTCTTGAATTAGATTTAAGTGAGGCAGAGTTGCAAAAAGGCATCAGTCTCACTTTCTCTTCCACAGTCATTGAAGTCCAGTGGCAGGACAAAAGTCAAGAGTACTAATGGATGCATTAGATCACACCAGGGTACTGGTGTTGTGCATGTTACAACTTCTTGGAGCCACAGGTGAGAGTTGAATGACAGGTTGAGCAGCATGAAAAAGGCTTAGCAAGTCCTCCCACTGGAGATGCTAGTCCTCCCAGAACACTCCATACACTCCTACTGCATGGTGGAGTAGATAGAGTATCCAACCTGAAGTCAGGAAATTTTGAGTTCAAATTGACCTCAGACACTTACTAGCTATGTGACTCTAGACAAATCATTTAGCTCCATTTGCCTCAGTTTCCTCAACTGTAAAATGAGCTAGAGAAGGAAATGGCGAATTATTCCAGTATCTTTGTCAATAAACCCCCAAATGGGGTCACAAAGAGTTGGAAACAACTGAATAATAGATAATTCTAGAACTGGTGAAAATCATCACCTTTCCAACTTAGAGTATCTTGTGTATGTCACTACAAAGCTACATGAGAGGACAGCATTTAGGTCATTTTGAAAACACCACAAAATGTTTTATGTGTTTAAATGTTATTACTATACAACATTGTATAAAAAACACTAGACTTGGAACCTGGAGATCAGGGTGGAATGACCTTGGACAAATCATTTAAACTTCATGAAACTGTTGCTCTTATGTTATTTCACAAGCTATAGCTTCTTGGTGTCCCAGGTGAGATCTGTATAAACACCAAAAATGGATGAGCAGTCCTGAAAAGGGCTGGGCAAGACCTCACACCAGAGGTGTTCATCCCCTCCAGAACATCCCATGCACCCCTGCTCCTGTGTAAAGGGAGGACAATAATGATACTACTAACCATGTAGAAGTGTTGAGATGAGAATCCTTTATAAAGTTCCATATAAATGCGGGGCTTTACTATTATCATGAGGAACAGTTCAGGAACCAAAAAGGAAATTACAGAGATCTTCAGCTGGCCAAGTAGATGATCCACATAATTAACATCAATGCATCAACAGTAAGAAAGGGGCTTGAATATGGCAGGAGGAAGAAATAAAAGGAAGAATCTGGATGCCCCCTAAGGCCCCTCAGAGCTCCATGGGGTTTTTAGAAATAATTTCTGCCAGACAATGACCACAGTCAGATTAAGAAAAAAAAAACAGTCCTCTGACACAGGACAGGCAGGACAAAGATACAGCAAGACTCAGCTTTTCTATCCTGAAGGCCTGGCTGGGCTCCAGGGCTATGCAACAATCTGTCTCCAAAGCTCCGGCAGCTCTCAGCTCAGCTTTCTGGGGAACTTGCATCCTGACTCTCAGCCTCCTGCTTCACTAGCCTCCTCGGCAAAGCTGAGTGGAGGAAGAAATTAACAAAGAGCTGTGGTTTTCCAAGGGCTAAGGCGTTGCCACAATGCAGACCAAGAAACAGACAGACAAAAGAGAAGCCCCACCATGGATAGGTTTGGGAACAGCATAAACTGCTCCTTTTATACCTATAGTAAGATAAAGTAAAGGCTTCTTGTGCTTAGACACTGAGCCTGAAAAAGATGTCAACTGGGGAATGGCTGAACAAGTTGTGGCATATGTTAGTGATGGAATACTACTGGTGCTACAAGAAATGATGAGCCCATGATCTTAGAAAAACATGGAAAGATTTGCATGAAATAATGAAGAGCAAAATGAACAGAATCAAGAGAACATTGTATACAATAACAGCAATATTGTTTTAAGAACAACATTGAGAGACTGTCATTTTGACTATTATAAGTACTCCCCCAATGAACTACAAAGGCTATATGAGAAAAGATGTTATCTGCATCCAGAGAAAGACCCAATACATAGAAGTGTGTATAGAATATGTGTGTGTATACAGACCCACAAACACATATGTGTCTAATGGTATCATCTCTAATGTAAGGGGAAGGGGAAAAAGAAAGTTACATGATAACTTTATTCTGTCTTTAAAAAGAATAGCAAATGGCATATATAGATTTGCAGTTTTGTGTGCAATCATTTTTTCTATTCTACTATTTTATGGAAATGATTGTTTTATTTCTTAATTTCAGAATAAAATCATAAAAATTGGGGGGAAAAGACATTTGCATTTTTCTTGACATTGGCATTTTGAGATTATGGATTTGGAGCAGGAAAGGATCACAGGGGTCAAATAGTCCAACAAGTGAATCAACTAGCATTTATTGAACACCATGTGTAGGGCACTGAGCTAAGCCATTTTCTGCCTACAGCAAAGTCTAACCACATCACTCCCCAACTCTAGAGGCTTCCAGGGCTCCCTATTAGGTGTTTTTTTTTTTAGAGAGTCAATGAGGGTTAAGTGACTTGCCCAGGGTCACACAGCTAGTAAGTGTCAAGTGTCTGAGGCCGGATTTGAACTCAGGTCCTCCTGAATCCAGGGCTGGTGCTTTATCCACTGCGCTACCTAGCTGCCCCCCTCCCTATCAGTTCTAAGATTAAATAGAAACAGACATCTCAAAGTCAGAAGGGACCTCAGTGGCCATCTAGTCTGACCCCACAAGTCAGCAAGAATCCCATCCACAGTACACTTGATGAGGGGCCTCAGCCTTTCATCCAGCAGTAAAAGCCAGCCTGCTACCTACCTCCTGAGGAAGCCAATTCCACTTTGGGGACAGTTTTGATTCTTATGGAGTTTTTCCTGACATCAAATCAAAATTTGTCTCTTTGCAGTTTTTAGTCATTGCTCCTGACTCTGGTTCTCCCTTCTGAGTCCAAATAGAATAAATCTAATCCCTCTTCCATAAGCTATATCTTCAAATACTTGAAGACAATTTTCATATTTCCCTTGATTCTTCTCCAGGAGAGGTACCCTCAGTCCTTTCAACTGATCCTCATATGACAGATTCAAGTCCTTTCCCTCTCCCAGTTGTCCTTCTCTGGACACTAGCCAGTTGATCAGATAGAAACTCCTTTGTTGGCTATTTAAAGTCCTTCACAATCTGGTTCCAGTCTACCAACCCAGGCCTATTCCACATTATTCTCCTCACTCTCTACTTCAACATTCCAGTTAAATCGACCTGCTTCCTATTCCCCATCAAAGCACTCAATCTACCACCTCTATTCCTTTGTACTGTCTTTCTCCTGTTCCTAGAACTATCTCCCTCCTCACCTCTGCCTCTTGGATCCCCTGGCTTTCTTCTCAATTTAGCCCAGATGCCACATCCTACAAGAGGCCTGCCCTAATCCCTGCCCTGCTGCCCCACCAATTGTTAACACCTTCCTCCCTCTCTGACAAACATATACAAATATGGGTAAAAGACAGTCCCCACTGTCAAAAAGTTCACAATTTAATGAAGGGGATAGCATATAAGATAAGAGGTTGCATGGGAGGGGGATGGGGGGGTGGTAGAGTTCAAAGACAAAAAATGAACAGCCCCTGCCTTCAAGGACCTTACTTTCTACTGGGGGAAGGGGAGATTAGAAAGTATATAGCAAAAAATATATATGTAAAAATATACATATTTACTTTGTGTATACTAATAAATATATAAATAAAAATATGTTAACATTTTGTATATATTTATTGATATAGCTTTTTTAAATTTCCCAATAGAAAATAAGCTTATTTTTTAGGTTAAGTGACTTGCCCAGGATCACACAGGTAGTAAGTGTCAAGTGTCTGAGCCCAGATTTAAACTTAAGCCCTTCTGACTTCAAGGTCTGTGCTTTGTCCACTGTGCCACCTAGCTGCCCCAGAGGTAAGTTTCTTAAGGACAGGGACTGTTAATTTTTTTGTCTTTGAAACCCAACCCCTCCTCCCTTGCCTATATTTTATCTCCTTCTTCAGACTGCGAACTCCTTGAGAGCAGGAATTGTCTTTTACCTATATTTGTATCCCCAGCATTTAGCACAGTGCCTAGTACATAGTTAATAAATGCTTATTGACTGACTAACTACTATTAGGAGCTCCAGATGAGGAGACTCCCTTTACCAATGCAGGCTAGTTATTGTTCTTCAGTGTATAGTTTTATGGAATTGCCAAGAAGACTGAACAGGTGAAGGATTTCCCCAGGGTCTCATACATATTATTTGTCATATGCTGGATTTGAACCAAGGACTTCCCACTCCAGGTCTTCTACCTACCATCTCCATGTTGCTTCCACCTTTCACATGGTAGATGTTGATAAGTGCTTCTTCAATTTCATTGAATTAAATTAGGAAAGTGGTTTGCATGGGGTCACACAGATAGTGGACAGCAGAGCCAAGATCCAAACCCAGGGCTTCTGACTCCAAACCCAGCACTAATCCCACTACACCAGACATCCTTTCCTCCTCCCAAAAGAAAAGATCACCTTTTATGTAACATAATATTTGATTTTCAAATCATGCATTAGAAGAAAGAAAATATATATACGATAGTTCCCATGGAGGTTATTTCCCTGTTGAGTCATCTCCCCCAAAAGCTTTGTGTTCTGTCTGAGACTTGATGAAATGGAATCCCTCAGGGATTCAGGACATGTCACGTTTTCTATATTGGAAAGCATCAGACCTTTTGTGAGTCTTATAGACTCTAACAAACTTTTGCAACACTCTAACAAGTACAGATATTAGGTTACTTTTCCTAAAATGAATCTCTGTAAGCCAAAAATCACACCACGGGCATTGTCTCAGATGTGTTTTTCCTTCATTTCTGACTGAATTTTAAGTGTCAGAGAAGCTTAGTCTACATCTGTCTTCCCTTCTCTCTAGCCTAACCCTTACCTTCTATGTGATTTAATTTTCTGTAAACAAATACATGACGATATTAGAGACAATTAAGATTGTCATGTAAATGAACCATGGAGGAAAGTTGTATATAATCTTAGCATTGGAAGGGACCTCGGTGGTCAGTTACTCTAACCCATATCTGAATTGAGTCCCCTCTATATTTCATCTCCCAAGTGGTCCTACCCACTTTGGTTGAAGGGACCAACTATCTTCCAAGGCAATCCATTTGCTTTGGGACAGCTCTAATTGTCAAGACAATTTTCTTTATATCAAGCCCAAATCTGTAATGCCTATTATTCTTCTAGGACCAAACAAAATCAATCAATAAGCTCTTATTAAGCAGTTACTATTTGCCAGCAACTGTGGTAGGTTCTGGGAACACAGCGGCAACAACAACAACAACAAAAATCAAAACTGTCCTCAAGGAGCTTACATTCTATGTAAGGAAACAACATGAAACATATAAAAATATTTAAAATATATAAAAAGTAATTAAAGATAACTGAGGGGCCCTAGTAGTTGGACGAAAATGCAGAAGGTGGCACTTGACTTGATCTTAGAAGGAAGCCAGAGACCCTCATAGGGCAGTGAGGTGACACAGTGGATAGAGTGGGACCTGGAGGCAGGAAGACCTGAGTGCAAATCCAGCCTTGGATATTTATTAGCTGTGTGACCCTGAGTAAGTCTCTTAACCCTCTTTGATTCAATTTCCTCCTCTGTAAAATGAGCTGAAGAAGGAAATGTCAAACCACCCCAGTATCTTTGCCACAAAGAGGTGGACATGACTAACAACAACAACAATAATAACAAGAGATTCAAATAGACAAAAGTGAGGAGGTAAAACATTCCAGACAAAGGGAAATGGATAATAGAAAATGGAAAAAGCACATACTGAAAACAGTGAGGAGACCAGTTTGTCTCTGGTATAGAATATGTGAAGGACAAAAGTATGTGAAATACCTGGAAATGTGAGCTAACACCAGACTGGGAAAGACTTTAAATGCCAAACAACAGTGTTTGCATTTTATTCAACAGGTAACAGACAACACTTGACAGGTACTACTGGTGTGACCCTGGGCAAGTCACTTAACCCCCATTGCCCCTCCCCCCCCAAAAGAGGTAATAGACAATCACTGGAGCTTCTGTTCAGTGAACTGTTAGGGCCAAATTCAGTATGAGGAGAGTTAATTGGGTGGCTCTCCATAATATTGGGGTTCAGAAAATAATGGGGGACCTCTAGGTCCAGAGTTTTCCCTTGTCCAAACTGCCTCTTTTCCAGTTATGTCTCCCAGACCAATAAGAAAGGAGATCAACAGCCTCTTTTCCACAAACAAATCAGGTTTTATTAATGGTAACAAAATTTACAACAAGTGGAGTTAATAAAGCCCAGGACAATGAGAAAGGGGATAGGTAAAAAGGCCCCAGGTACCTCGAGTAAGCTCTATTTTCTCAGCTACTCAGAACAGCTTATCTAAAACAAAAACTGACTCAAAACCCAAACATGTAAGGAACACAAACTCACCACCACCTGGAATCTGCAGTTCCAAGGAGAATCAGCCTTGCAGTGTCTCCTGGTTAGATCAGAAGATCAAACAACACACCAGCTCCTCTCTCTCTCTCAACCTTTTTTCCCTATCCCTCTCTGAGAGAACTTTCTTTCCCCCTTCCTGTCTCTCTCACAGAAAGGGTGGTTCTATAGCCAGGCTGAGTCTCCAATTGGTTTAACCTACCCCCTGGGCTGTCCCCATTTTAATTTGGCCAGGCCCATGTGGGTGTGGGGGAACTCCTAGGTGGGGGTTAGGTACTTTAGTTATGTTATGGGAGTATTATGGGCCCTGGTTACCCCAGAAGTTGTCTTGGGAGGTAAAGGAACTTTTTCCTTGAAACCCCAGGACTTTTCCCCTGAGCTCAACCAAGGACAGACACACCCAAAAGAGATAAGCAGCACAGGATCGAACTGAGCAAGTTCCAGGACCATCACCCGGCATTCCAGTCCTCCTCACCACCTGGGTGAGGTAATCCTGATAGGCTTGGCTGCACCAGGAGAGGACAAAGAATTTGCCCACCAGCAGACTGCTCAGACGCACCAGGATGGAGTTAACTCTCATCACCAGATTGTCCATGGCCCACCCATCATCAAACTACCCCAACCCACCTTCAGACGACTTCCACCCCATCACCCAATAAGGTAAATTTTAACCATGCCATTTTAGCCCTATAAAAGGGCACTCCCCAAGCTAGTCAAGGAGGAAAGTGTTTTTTAAACCTCCCTCCCAGCCAGTTTCTCTGGTACCCCAATAAACCTGTTCTTTTATTCCTAAATAGGACTTGCACGAGAGTATAATTCTTTACAGAGGAATCCTAAGGACCCATGTGCTTTCTCCCCATATCAGTCTAATACTTTAACTCAATAAATGTTCTTTGTGTTGTTTGTTCTATAATCTCTTAAAGTACACACCCATTTTCTCTATCTTTTCAGTCTGACATTGATGAAGCAAAGATGGGGTTATAAAAACCCCAAATCACAATTAATTCCTGGGGGCATCTAGGTGGCACAGTGGATAAAGCACTGGCCCTGGGTTCAGGAGGACCTGAGTTCAAATCCAGCCTCAGACACTTGACACTTACTAGCTGTGTGACCCTAGGCAAGTCACTTAACCCTCATTGCCCCGCAAAAAACAAACAAAAAACCCCACAATTAATTCCTTACATAACTATCCCTTTGGCAGCTGTGTGGAAGATGGAAGGGAGAGGGAGAGATTGTAAGCAGAGAGACCAATTTGGAGGCTATTGCAAAAATCCATCTTTTATGTGACTGGCATTCAAATATCTGAAGATAGTTATCATGCTCTCTTCATCACCAAAGTCTCCAGCAGTTTTGTTGTCATTCAGTCATTTGGGTCGTATTCTACTCTTCATGACCCCATTTGGGATTTTCTTGGCAAAGACACTGGAGTGGTTTGCCATTTCCTTCTCCAACTTCACTTTACAGATGAGGAAACTGAGGCAAACAGGTTAAGTGACTCACCTCAGGGTCACTAGTAAGGGTCTGGAGCCAGATTTGAACTCAGGAAGATGAGTGTTCCTGATTGCAGACCTGGCACTCTATCCACTGTACCACCTAGCTGCCCTTATTCATTAGCCTAAACATCACCAAATAACTAAAAAACAAAGAATTTTTTCTGTAATAAAACACTAATTTATTTGTTTCATAAATTCTTTATTTTGAAAATGGTTTTCCTTAAAAGAGTCCCCCCCACACACACACACACACAGAATTCAGGTTTATCCTTCTGTAAATGGAGACACCAAGGCAAGGAGAGGTGATAGAACTTTCCCTGGGTCACCTGGTAAATTAAGGGCAAGAGTGCCAGGAGTCCTAAGTCACAGTTACCACTGAGCTCTGCTCTGTCCAACTCCCAGAAAAAAAAGAAAAAAGAAAAAAGCCAAAGTTTCAGAAAACAGTTAATCCGAAGAGAAGCATGAATCCATTTGTGGCACTTGTTTCTCTGGAAGAAATAATGGTCCCACTCCTCTCGGCATGTAGCCTGTATCTCATCAGCCGCGCCGTGACTTTTTCAATCTTCTAGTCGTCAACACTTTGTCAATAACTTGAGGAAGGACACAGATGAAGCCAATCTGGGCTGGCTATGACCTCATATGCGAAAGCCCTTGCCTGTTTGGAAAAGAGCCTGAAATACAATCTGTATGATCATCATTCCTTAGAAATGGCCAGACGACAACAGATAAAGATATAGGACACATACAAATGGGAGGAGCAGACACCAGAACAAGCAGACTTCAAATGATCTTGAAATTCTTTCTGGCTCTGTGACTGGGATGCTAAGTGAGTGACCTTGGGGTCCATCAATCAGTTTCTGTCTCCAATTCCCTTACTTTTTATACAGTGTAGAAAGTGGTAAAGCTCACAACAAGTGAACCCAAGGGAAACCAAATGGCATAGTTAAGAGGATGAGATAGCCTCGGCTTTCTAGAACAGAACCCAAAACGTACTGTACAGAACCAGTGCAAATAATGGGTTCATTGGTCAACCACCCTTTTTCCAAGTGGGGAAGTTCCTAGAAGTTCTGTGAAGAATGAAGGAACCCCCAGAGAACAATAGGAACTGTGGCCAAGAAGTGAGGATAGTATTGGGGTGGGGGTGGGTGGTATATGAATATAGAGAAAGGAACTCTTCTCCCTTGGCTCCACTTTCTCCATCCCCACCCAAAAGGCTTCCTACTCCAGTCCACAGCCTGACATCATTATGTCAGACAATCATAGCTTGTTATCTCATTATTTAGTCCAATCCCCTTATTTCATAGATGAGGAAACTGAGACCCAAACAGGTGGTTAGTTAAGAGAACTGAGTATAGAACCTAGGTTCCAGATTCTAGATCTAGTATCAGAATAATGCCTAGCAATCACATCCAGAGTGCATTATTCTGGATGCAGTCTGGTGCAGAACTACAGAAATCAAGTCAACAGGCATTTACTAAATGCTTACTATTTGCCAGGCATTGTGATAAGCAGTGGGAATAGGAAAAAACAAAAAACAAAAAGAAAAATAGTACCTGTCTCAGGGAAACATTCTAAATGGGGGAAGAGTATACCTAAAAAGTAGCTGAAAAGCGAGGAGCAGAGAGAATATATTCATTTTGGGGGGTCGGGGGAGGAATGTTGGAGAAAGAAGTCCAGAAAGTCAGGAATAGAGGCTACAGAGGAATGTAGTGAATGTAACTAATCTGCACCCTGCCTTAAAATGGAGGTTCCGGGCATAGAGGCATCTTGCTAAAGATAATGAGATGAGCTACTAATGACTACAGCTTCACTTATCCTATGTAGGATCTAGTGAACACTCAATCAACTGTGCTTAGCTTCCCCTGAGTTTTTCCACAGAATCCTTTGAGATTCTCCCATAAACACCCCAAGCACCACCTCTTTTGCTTTTCTTTCTTTCCTTTGTCATGGGGGACTGGCCTCCTAGCACGTGCAAAGTGAAGGTAGTACAATTTCCCATGAGAAAGAATCTAGGAAACCTACTTCCAGGAGAATTCTGGTGACATATAAGCAAAATACCTTGGACAAATGTGAAGCATATATAAATTACTGGTGTATAGAAGGAACTGGAGGTTCATTTTGGGGTTTTTTTTGGAGGGGTTGCTTTTTTTGTTTGTTTGTTTTGTGGGGCAATGAGGGTTGTGTCTTGCCCAGGGTCACACAGCTAGTAAGTGTCAAATGTCTGAGGCCAGATTTAAACTCAGGTCCTCCTGAATCCAGGGCTGGTGCTTTATCCACTGCACCACCTAGCTCCCCCCAAGTTCTATATAACTCACTATATTTTAAAAAAATTTTGTGGGGCAATGAGTGTTAAGTGACTTGCCCAAGGTCACAAAGCTAGTAAGTGTCAAGTGTCTGAGATGGGATTTGAACTCAGGTCCTCCTGAATCCAGGGCCAGTGCTTTATCCACAGTGCCACCTAACTGCCCTGGATGTGCGTTAAAAAAAAAAAAAAAAACCTTCTCTTCATCTGACTTTGGTTCTTTCCTTGTCTTTTGGTTTGTTCTTTATTTTATGTGAAAGATTGGAGGATGTGAATTTTGAAAGGTCAGGAGAATGAGCCACCTAAGGAGTCTGGGAGTAGAGTATTTGCCATGTCTTGCAGCCATCCCATTAAAGCTGCTCCAAGGGACAAAGTAAAGAGCTTTTAGGACACAGCACACCAGTAACTGAGAGAAGGATTGATCCAGAAGTGATACCACATTTGGATGTGAACTTGGTAAGATTTGTGCCATGTAAAAATTGCATTAAGTCTGAGCCCACCATCCCTTGAGATAGGCAGAATAGGAAAGAATATGCCCCAGAAATATTAGAGCAAAATGTTTATATTTCTGTTCTTGCTATATCTTCAAATTAAATCTTTTTATAAAGGATAATATCAATTCATTAAGTGGAACTGGAATGATAGACATTGGCCCCTATGGGGGGGAACCACACCCAGAGAAGATAGAAAGTTCCAACCCCCTAGGGATAACCCTATAATCCCAAGGGGAGGGGGAGATGTAGCTAGCATCAATCATGGAAAGTGGGGACATGAGAATACCCCATTATACATTGAAATCTGGAAAAAAAATGTGTCATTTAGCTCTGCAATTTGAGAGTTGCTCCATAATCCAAAGAGAATCTGTCCAGTCCTGTCCTGTGTCCATATCTATAAGAAATATATCCCCATCTGACACGTATAATTTGCTCATTACCACCAAGGCTTGAAAGACTTCTGACTTTGGCTGGACGAGAGGGTTCTCAACATCATGATATAAAATCAGAAAGATTTACCTAAAAGTTCTCCTGGAATGTTAGTGCTCTTGTCTGAAACCTTCTCTACCTTTTCTTGTAGGGAACTTGAAGGTTAGATTTTGCCAAGATGTAATAGGACCCAGATATCATGACCCCCAGTTTTGTGATCCTCCTGTTTCATCATTTTGTTTGATCTTACATATATTTATTTATGTTGTCTCCTTGACAGCAGAGATCAATTGTGTTTCTAGCACCTAGTAGAGTGTCTTGCCCATAGTAGACATTTAATTTGAAATGACTTTGTAGATAGAGCACTGGAGCCAGAAAGTTGTTATTTCATGTCTGACTCTTTTATGACCCCGTTTGGGGTTTTCTTGGCAAAGATACTGACATAGTCTGCTACTTCCTTCTTGAGCTCACTTTACAGGAGAGGAAACCGAGGCAAAAGGGAATAAGTGATTTGTTTAAGATCACATAGCTAGTAAGTGTCTGAGGTCAAATTTTAACTCAGATCTTCCTGATTCCAGGCCCAGTGCTCTATCCACTACTCCACTTAGCTGCTTGGGGTCAGGAAGACCTGGATTCAAATCTAGTCTCAGATACTTATTAGCTGTGTGACCTTGAACAAATCACTTTACTTCTGTTTGCCTCCTCAACAATAAAATGGGGATATTTATAGCACCTGTCTCGCAGGATTATTATAAAGATAAAACGAGATACTATTTGCAAAGTGCTTAGCACTGCACCTAGCATATAGTAGAACCCGTATAAATATTAACTATTATTATTAGTATTATTGATGTTTGTTGATTGATTGATTGACTAACTGACTATTGGCTAACCTGGGATGATATGAGGTATGATTCATCTCTATTCTTCCCTAAAAAAATCCCCCACAACTTTCCCATTGGTTGTAAATCATTCAACCAAGAGGCATTTATAAAGCACCAACTATATACTAGACACTGTGGGACATGCAAAGATAGTAATAAAACATTTCTTGACCTAAAGAACCTCAAATTCTATTATGGAAGACAAGATGTATAAATTATAGGACAGATACAGTTGTAAATAGCATCACAATTAAGGGCAAGAAAGAGATAACCCTCTTGCTCACTGTACCACTGGGTTCTGTGTGTAGATACATCCTTGCTGGGGACAAAGGAATTAAAGAATAATTAAGGGACAGCTAGGAAGCACAGTGGATAAAGCACTGGCCCTGGATTCAGGAGGACCCAAGTTCAAATGCGGCCTCAAACACTTGACACTTACTAGCTGTGTGACACTGGGTAAGTCACTTAACCCTCATTGCCCCACTAATAATAATAATAATAATAATAGAAAGACAATGCCATAATTTTTTGCTAGCATTATTTAAGAAAAAGCATAGATCTGGAAACTTTCATAACCATGCCCAGGAGATCAGTTTTCCCTCAGGTTCCCAGGATCGTGGGTTTAGAGCTAGGAGTGGACTCTAGATGTCCAACCCTTTCATTGTACAAATGAGGAAACTGGGGTTTAGAAAAGTTTAATGACTTGTGCAAGGTCTCACAGCTAGTAAGTGGCAGTCAGGTTTTGAACTACTTTTCCGCAAATGCAAATACATCACTCTTTCCATGTTACAAGCTGTGGGGCAGCAGAGCCAGGAACATGATCTTTATGGAGTGGGACAAGATGAGGTCAAGAGAAACTCAGGAGCCACAGTGTTCCACTTAAGGGCTGTGCACAATCAATCAAAATAAAAATCCCCAGGAGCAAGAAATGTACTGAAGCGTATGTCAGGAGTAAGAGCAAGGGCAGCAACAGGGAGTCATGATGAGCCAGAGCACGGATAAACTGGAACCCGAGTAGAACCCAGCAAAACCAGCATTGGGAGTGAAATGCAGATAGGGAGGGCAGACCAACAAGTAACTAACTGACTGACTGACTGACTGAATCAAGCGCCTCATCCTAAGGTCAATGACTTTCAAAGCTGAACCTGGATGTCAAGTATGACCCTCATTAATGAGGAGCAACTGTTTAATCAAAAGGCTCATACAGAAATGTAGAGGAATAAGGATTAGTGGCACAGGGAATAGAGCACGTGGCCTGGAGTCAGGAAGACCTGAATTCAAATCCTGACTCAGGTATATACTAGCTGTGTGACCTTGGGCAAGTCACTTACTCCTGTTTGCCTCCGTTTCTTCATCTCTAAAATGAGATGGAGAAGAAAATGACAAACTTCTCCAATATCTTTGCCAAGAAAACCCCAGATGGGGTCATGAAGAGTCAGATATGCCTGAAACAACTGAACAAGGACTAGGCCTGTGAATGGATTAGAAAGGAGAACTCCCAGGTCAAGGACATCATTCTACCAGTGCAGGCCTAAATTGTCTCTGCTATATAGAATCCTAAAGGGTTGTTTAGGGCACTGAGGGCATGTCACACAGCCGGGATGTGTCAGAGGGGAGACTTGAACTGAGATCTTCCTGGCTCAGATACCAGCTCTCTATTATCCATAGTACCTCTCAGAAGTAAGCAGGGAATAATAAGTGATAAGGGAAGGGAGGCAGTACATGGGATTTTGTGCTGCTCCCTGATTGGAAGGTCTGAGCTACCCAGATAGATTGGCATGGATGAGGGTATAAAGGCAGGAGTGGAGTTCAAAAGCCTTCTACTTAAGCCCTGCTCCAAGACTTCATGATGGTGTGAAGGTGAACCTCAAATCCCAAATAACACACAAATGAATCACAAGCTTTTGCAGGTTCTGTTAAGTTCACAGCCTCCAAAGACAGGCCTCATGAGGGATTTCATTTCTGCTGTCTAAGGATAAGACTAGCTGACTTTGTTTGGAAAGGCTCATCCCCACCTTTGAGGGAGTGATGAATTTTTCAACCACAGCACCTTTTAAAGATCACCTCCTAAACAACAGAGGGGTTACTATCTACATCAGGGGAGAGAGAAACTTCTCTTGTGACAATCACAAATCTTGGACATGTTGAGGGATGAACCCAGGAGGGGGAAAGAGTTTAAAAAGAAGAGGGAAGGATTGAGTACTGTGGAGAACCCAGGAGGAGCTGATAGAGATTGAAACCTCAGCTCAGGAAGCTGAGCACAGCCTGCTGTGCCTGCAACAAAGAAATCACTAGTCAGGGAATTTTTAGAGGCAAGATCCAGGGGACACTACTGTGTCAGTGATTCAGATGGATCTGTGGAAAGCTGTTTGCACCTAATACCCAGAGGATAGATCTGGAGTCCAAGATCCTGGAAGAAACCCAGAGAGGTTCAAAGAGACACTGACCTTGGGCTGGATGTGGAAATCACTCTGCAAACCTTAAAACCCTATTAGATTAAGTATAGGCTACAAATATGATTCTAACTGGGATTCTAACAGCAGTATAGTAGAGATGGAAAACTGGCCTAGAGTCAGGAAGGCCTGGGTTCTAGGTAACTTCTGATACAAACTGCCTGTGACCCTTGGCAAGTCACTTAATCTCTCAATCCCTCAGGCAACTCTCTTAGACTATCAATTGCAGAAGTGTGGTCAGCCTTCACTGGCAAAGGGAGCTACTTCATGACATGATCCCTATTCCAAAGAAATCACAGGTCCAGTCCCACGGCATAAAATGATGAAGGGACAGTGACCCCAAGAGTCAAGATTAGGAGCCAGGTGCATAGTGATCTATAATATGATCAGAATATTTGAAAGGAAGCGAAAGCAGAAAAGACGACAAGGCTTCAACCTGGGCCAAGGCAATTGAATGTTGTGGGATTGGGAATCTGTATTTGATTCAGAGAAGGTTGCTCACACTGTAGTAAAAGTATTCCACATACACTTGAACTCTCTATTCACAATGCACTACACCTTCTTTCTGGAGTCACTTTGGTGACAGCAGCAAAAGGGCACCCAAGACAGCAAGAGCAGCAATCCATCCGGAAGAGTCTTCTTTGGGGGGGCTATCTATGGATAATCATACCCACATGAGGAAATCTAGCTTGCTTAGTGTATAGAGTGTCAGTCTTAGAGTCAGAAAGACTCATCTTCCTGAGTTCAAATCTAGTCTCAGACATTTAATAGCTTTGTCACCCTGGGCAAGTCACTTCAACCTGTTTGCCTCAATTTCCTCATCTGTCAAAGGAGCTGGCAAACCACTCCAGCCAAGAAAACTCAAATTAGGGACATGGAGAGCTGGACATGACTAAAACGACTGAACAACAACAATCTATGGGTATGGACATTACTGACATTAGTGACTCCATTGGCCAGGTTGCAGTGAGGTCTGAGAGAAGTAGCAACAAGGTGACAAGAAGGTGATTCTCTTCCCTCTCCCCTCATCTCCCACCCCATGGCACTGAAGATCTCTTTCATATTGGATTTTTTAGTCAGAGGGTCAGTATTTTAATTCCTCCTTTTCCAATTATTCTCTGTGTTTCCTGAGTAACTCACTTCTCTCTAAGGCATTTCCATTGTACACCATGTTGACTTTCTTGGAAACAGGTTCCCTAACCTCCTCTTTGTGGGAAATTTGCATCAGAAGTGCTCTGCACATATGCCAGTCTCCCACTACATGCATTCTCTCATGGAGAATACAATCATATCTATGACTGTTACCAGACTGGAAGTTTCATTAGCATTTCTGAATTATTTACATGTGATTGCTCTGAATTATTCTGATCATATTATAGATCACTATGCACCTGAGCCCCAGTTTTCTCATCTATACAATGAGGAGGTTATTCTAGATGATGACCTCTAACACCCTTCCTAGTTCTGCAATCTACAATCTATGATCCTTAAGCTAACTAAAAGTTTAAATTGTTATATGATTTCCCCAGACCTTCTGGTACATCTAAGATTGATTCACATTAAAATAAGTAAAACTAGTCTTATTTAACATTTTACTTTACCTCATAATGAAGTGTGTGTATAAATCAACTTGGTATCACTATTAGTATGTGTCAACATGCTAACAATATACATTATTGACAGAGATCATGAAAAACCCTAAGTCTTCAGGTTTACATGAATTTTTCAGTTGGAAATAATTTGTAGATGACAGGTCCTGTTGGAGAACAGACACTGTTAACTGGCTGACACCCTAATGAGTACTTCACCATAAGCCCAGTTTCCTTAGAGTTCTGGAACAGGACAAGAAATCTGAATGGAGACAACATGGCCACAAACCAAATTATTTATTCAGGAAGCTGTCACACATTTCAAGGGATCTTTTCACTGTGCTAAAAAGCAACTGGGCCCCATGGAGAATACATCCATATCTTACCAGTATTACCCGGCTGGAAGTTTCATTTGCATTTCTGAATTATTTACGTCAAATCGGTCTGAATTATTCTGATCATATTACAGAGAAAATGTTCCAAGTGTCTGTGTAAATAGTCACGACTGAAATAAGAACTCCTGGTTTAAAAAATATTAATTTGGGAATATACAATTATGAAAAAATATGTTCATTCATAGACAATGTTTCTAGTTTTCAAATGTATTTGTCAGACATTATTTCATAGTTGTCAAACACAAATAATAATAACAGATATTTATGGTACACAATATTTAAGATTTGCACACATTATCAAAGTTGAGCCACAGTAATCCTGTTAAAGTAGACACCTTTTTCTTATTTAGTCATTTTTCAGTTGTCTAATTCTTCATGACCCCTTTGGTGTTTTCTTGTCAAAGATACTGGAGTAATTTGCCATTTTCTTCTTCAGCTCATTTTACAGATGAGGAAACCAAGGCAAATGAGTAATGACTTGCCCAAGGTCTCATAGCTAGTAAGTGTCTGAGGCCAGATTTGAACTCAGGTTTTCCTGACTCCAGGCCTGATGTTTTATCCGCTGAACCACCTTGCTGCCTTACATATTACAGGTACTATTATTTCCTTTTTATAGATAAGGAAACTGAGATTCATAGAGGTTGTGATTAACAAGCCCACAGCTAGAGGATTCAAACTCAGGTCTTCCTGAAAACAATGCCTATAATCAATTGACTATACCCCCTTCCTCTCTTCTGTAATGTTCGTGTAATAAAGTTAATCTGTTTAACAGAGAAGTTAATGGAAAAATAACCTCTTTGCTATCAATGGTCTCTCTATTTCCTAATGGAACAAAATGGATTTCACTTTAAACATCAGATCCCATGCTCATTCACATTTTATTAAAAATATAACAGGAAGCATGATAAAATGAGGAAAACATAAAATTAATTTATGTTTTATAATTATCCATAGGTGACTGGTATTTGTTAAGCATTTCACCTTTTGTGCAATATTAGCATAAATTAAGCCCCATTTGGGAGCTTAATTTAATTTGTGTAATCCAACACTGCAAATAATTTTCAAAATTCATTAAGTGCACAAATTTATTTCCCTTGCAAATTCAGTGTCAATCCCCATTTTTCAATGTTCTTTCAGTTTTTTTTCCTTTTCTATTTTCTATGAGTCCCCTCTGTCCAACCTCCACTCTTATTAGCCAGCATAGAAAATTACAAAGATGTCAGTGTGTGGGACTGATACAAATGTAAGTCCTATAAATTGGCCATCAGAATTACCAGAGTCTGTATCCTAAGCCCTGATATGAATGACTCCCTTGGGTCTGATTTCTTGGCCCAGATCCTGGTTTTTCCCACTCTGTTGATATCCCGATTAGAAATCCAAAACCGTCTCACTGCTCATTAGAACTGTCTCACCTGGGTCTAGATTTCCTCAGTACCAGATAATACCTCATTTTCTCTGAATTTTTATTGTTAGATTTGGGACTCAACACTACCACCTCCAATCCAATTATCCCTCAAGACAGAATTCTCTTTATGGTGCAACTTTTCCAAAAAATCACAGGATTTGAGATTTGGACCAGACTTCACAGCCTTCTAGTTCAATGCGTATGTAAAAGGAATCATTTCTATTTCTCTCCATTCAGATCCTGCCTCTGATTTTTGTAGTTTATGGGACAAGTCACTCAATTTCTTTAGGCCTCAGTTTCCTCATGTATAAAATGAGGAAATTGGAATAAATGGTTTCCAAAGTTCCTTTTAGCTCTACATATGTGATCCTCTCTATTAACCACATTTGGCTAGTATAATATTAACTGATATCCACAATACCTCTCATACATTGTAAGATCCAGAATTCACTTCTAAATCATCAAATGAAAATAAAATTTCATATCATGTATTGTTAGCACCAAGTACATTTTACCTAATTCTTTGAAAATTGGTAAGCCATGGATGGTATCTATAAAATTTCCATATAAACAAGAACTTGCCAAGATGAAGAGAAGAGAGTTTATTAGCAGCTAGGTAGCATAGTGGATAAAGCACTGAGCCTAGAGTCAAGAAGACCTCAATTCAAATATGACACTTATTAAATTGGGTGATTTATTTGATCTTTTTTTCCCTCAATTTCCTCAACTATAAAATAAGGATAATAGTAGTACCTACCCAGAAGGGTCATTGTGAGTATCAAATGGGATAATATTTGTAATGTACTTAGCACAGTGCCTGACACATAGGAGGTGCTATATAAATGTTTAACCTCTCCTTTATATATTTTAATACTTCAAGAATTTGTGACTGTCAGTGTGGGTATTGCCTTTACCAATGTATGTTCAAAATCCTTCTGCTTTAGAGGGTTGTATGGCCAAAAAAAGTTATCATCCTGAAACCAACCTATTCATGTTGTTCAGTTGTTTTTCAGTTGTGTCCAACTCTTTATGACCCCATTTGGAGTTTTCTTTGCAAACATATGGGAGTACTTTGCCATGTCCTTCTCTAGCTCATTTTATAGAAGAAGAAACTGAGACAAACAGGCTTAAGTGACTTGCCCAGGTCCACACATATAGTAAGTAACTGAGACCAGATTTGAACTCAGGAAGATGAGTCTTCCTGATTCCAGGCTTAGCACTCTATCCACTATACCACCTAGCTGCCCTAACTTGTTGATAAGCCTCTCCAAATTTACTCCAATTAATCACTGGAAAACAGGCATCATAAGACCCATACTTGAAACATTGGCAAAAGCTGCCAGTTCCTATACTGGTATAGCCCCTGAGAATCTAAGGTCACTTTCATATCACAATGAGGCATCAAAGTAAGATGCTAGGAGAGTACTCCACTGGCACTCACATGTTTTAGCATAAAGTAACAGGGACCAAAAGAAACGTACATCTGTGATAAATGGGTTTCATGTTATCTACTCTTCTTTAGCATTTTTGCATTACTAAATTCTTGGCCCTTGGCATCTGCCATTCAATCCATTTTGCACAACTGAATGCAGACACTAGGTCACTTGGTAAGCAAGACTACAACATCTAGAGAGCTACTTTCAGTTCTAAATGCCATATTTTAGGGAAAACACCATCTGAAGCTGCTCTTTAGTCATCTTCAAGCCACGCCTCCTGGACTCTGGGCCTGTTCTCCAGTTCTTGTCCTAGGGTTTTGCACTTCTGATTAGTGAGAATTCTCCATACTCTCAGGATAATTCTCCAACTATGCTGACCCAGGACCACTATGCCACTGCTCTCTAGCCATCTTAATGCTATGTTGTGGGCCAAGTCACCTTCCTTTACCCTGTCTACCTCTAAGCTCTGGGAACAGTAATCAACACCAGCATTCCTGGAAAGGACATGTCAACCAATTGATCTATAGTTCTATTCATGATCTCTGTGATTTCCCAGTCCAAAATGCCCCTCCTTGAATACCACTCCTTTACATGTGCTGTCTTTCCTCATTAGAATGGGAGCTCCTTGAGGACAGGGATGATTTTTCTTTTTGTATTTGTATCCCAACACTTAGTACAGTACCTGGCACTTAATAAATATTTTTCATTCATTCATTCATTCATGTCCAGAGAGGGCAACCAGAATGTGGAAAAGATTAAGGAAAATGACACATGGGTAGGTTGGAGGACCTGGAGATTTTAAGCACTGGAGATAAGTTTTAGAAGGGGCCATAGCTGTTTTTAAATATTTAAGAAGCAAGAAGGTTTCCATCTAACCCCCCCAAAAACAGGACTGGAAACAATAAATGAAAATTGCAGAGAGGCAGGTTTAGGTTTGTTGCTATGAAGGAAAGTATTAAAAATTAGAATTCTCTAAAGGTAGAGAGGACTTCCTTTGTAGGTAATGGATTGAAGACCACTGGAGGTCTCCAAGTTGGTACTGGATGACTACTTTACTGGAGATGTTGAAGAAAAGACCTGAATGGGAATTCAGGTTCATCTACATTACACAAGTTCACCTACATTACAAGGTCATAGAATCTTAGATCTAGAGCAAGAAGGGATCTCTAGCTCTCATTTTACAGATAAGAAAGGGGAGGCTTTAGGAGGTAAAAGAATAGCCCAAGATCACACAGGAAGTAAGCCTGACTTAGGATCCTGACTTAGCTCCTCTAACTGCAGAACCTCTGACTGCAGAGTTTTGTAGCCACCAAAGTCCCTTTTAGCCCTGAAGTTCTGCAGTGTTGTGTACAATGCTGTGGTCAGGTGATTAGGCTGGATGGCAGAAGGGCTGTGTTATGGAATAAGGCATATTACATGATGCCTGGAGAACTCAAAGAATCATAGTGTGGGGCCTCATAGTCTTGATGTCTCAAATCCCAAAGGCACCCAGCAGCAGCCCTTAAATATAAACCATCTTAAATAATCCCTTGGAGTATCTAAAAATCTCATCAGCTCTGTTGCTTGAAATTATCTGATTTTGCTCTTGAGAGTAGAGGCTCATATAAAGGATTGTTTTCTTTCAAGTTTATAGAAAACCCTCTAATTTGTTGGAAGATTAAGGGGAGAACTACTAGAAAGTTCACAAGGAGCTCAATTTTATGCAATAGGGAAGATAAATTATAGCAAATGGACATCTGAATGAATGAAGGGATAGATGGATGGATGAGCCCAATTAAGCAATAGCTACAGCTGCTGTCAAAAGGAAGATGCTTTCACAGATGGTCTGGGGAGCAAGTTGTGATTTCAAAATATAAGTGAGGAAGAAGTCAATATTGGGTTTTGTCATACTTGGGCTAAATACCTCATTACCCCCTTTAAAAATGTACAACCTGAGGTTGAAGAAGGCTACCAACTGATTTTGCACCAAGTAAATGGAGAAATAAATTACTTGTAGATATTTATCAGAACTAGCTTGAGGAAGTGACGTCATTTCTGAAAAAGGCAATTGGGAAGCATATTAAAGTGAGGGGTCATAGATTTAGAATAGAAAAGTACCTCAGAGGTCACTTAGTCCAAGCCCCTCATTTTATAGATAAGGAAACTGAATCCAAGAGAAGTGATATGATTAAGTGATACAGACAGGTAGTAAAGTAAATAGCAAATCTGGGAAACAAGCTCCTCTATGTGGTACAGTAAAGAGCACTGTCTTTGAAGGCAGAGGACTTGATCTCAAATTCAGACTCTGCTGCATACTCCCTGTGTGACCCTGGGCAAGTCACTTCATCTGTCTTGCCTCAATTCCTCAACTGTAGAATGAGGAGATAGGAATAAATGGCATCTCATGTCCCTTCCAAAACAGGATTTATTATCCTATGGCTCTGGATCCATCACTCATGCCACTGCATCTGTGGCTTGGAGATGAAAATTTCCCCCCAAAATGAGTGGCTGATAGTTAAGGATTTTCTCACATTCTAATTTATTTTTTATTTATTTTAAACATTCTTTTCTTTTTAACTTGTGAGTTCCCAAATTATTTCCCCACCTCTCAGCCCTTCCCCAAACACTGAAAAGGCAAACAGTATGCTATCAATTATTCATGTAAAATCATGCAAAACATACTTCCACATTAGCCATATCACAAAAAAGCAACAAAAAAAGAAAGTGAGAAAATTATATTTAAATTTGTACTCAGAGTTCATCAGTTCTCTCTCTGAAGGTAGATAGCATTGTTTCATCATGAGTCCTTTGGAATTGCCTTGGATCATTGTATTGATAAGAATAGCCAAGTCTTTCATAGTTCATCATTATTGAAACATTGCTGTTACTGTGCACAATGATCCCCCAGTTCTCACTTCACTTTGAATCAGTTCACATAGGTTTTGCCTTGTTGGTTTTTTTCCCTAAAAATCATCCCCTTCATCATTTTCCAAAGCACTATAGTACTCTGTCACAATCTTAAGCCAAAATTTGTTCAGCCATTTTCCAATTGATGAGCATATTCTTGATTTCCAATTCTTTGCCACCACAAAAAGAAAAAAGCTGCCATAAATATTTTTGTATATAGAGGTCTGTTTCCTTTTTCTTTTATCTCTTTGAGATTCAAAGCTAGTAATGGCATTGCTGAGTCAAAGGGTATGCACAGTTTTATAGCCCTTAGGGTATAGTTCCAATTTGTTCTCCAATGTGGTTGGACCAGTCTACTACTCCACCACCAGTTCATTAATGTACCTATTTTTCCCTCCTCCCTTCCCTTGTCATTTCTGATAACTGATAAAAGGTACTTCAAGATACTTATAATTTGTCATTCTCTAATTAATAGTGATTTAGGTTTTTTTATATATATTTATATAGGTATAATTTTTTCCTGAAAACTGCCTGTTTATATCCTTTGACCATTTATCAATTGGGGAATAGTTCCTATTTTTACAAAATTAACTCAGTTCTATACCCAGTATATATTTGAGGAATGAGGCTTTTATCAGAGAATCTTGCTTTAAACAATTATGTTATTATTTCATTATCTATGTTACCTTTAACATGTGTAGGTTCACTGATTATCTCTTTTAATTAGGTCTGTTTTTGCTTTTGCTTTGTCTGAGATCATGATTACTATTCCTGTCTTTTTTACTTCAGCTGAAACATGATAGAGTCTTTTTCAGTCCTTTATTTCAACTCTGTGTATGTGTGTTTCTGTAAGTCTGTCTCTTGTTAGCAACATATTTTTAGATTCTTGTTTCTAATCTGTTCTGCTGTTTCCATCAATTCACATTCATAACTATAATTACCATGTATTTCCTTCCATCCCATTTCCTTCTGTTACTTCTCTCTCTTTTTATCCCATTCCTCCTATTTTGCTTTTAACCACTACCTCCCTTAATCCACCTTCTCTCTTAACATTCTCTTTTTTTCTTATCCCATTTCCCTCCTATCTCCCTAATGAGTAAATTACATTTCTATACACAACTAAGTGTATATATATAAAATATATATATATATATAGATACAACATGTGTCTATATTTATATATTTATATATCTACATATTTCTATCTATGTCTACCTATATATATATATATAGATTATATACATATATATTATGGAGATACATGCATTATATAATGTATATATACATATAAATATCTATTTAAACCAATTCTGATGAGAGGTTCAAACCTTGTCCACCACCACTCCATTTCCCCCAATCTTCCTTACATACCTTTTATGTGAGAAAATACTCCCCATTCTACTTTACCTTTTCTCCTTTTACCAGTCCATCCCTCTTTTTTACCCCTCCATTTGTTCCAACATAATCAACTCACACTCATGCCCTCTATCTATGTATATTCCTTTTAACTGTCCTAATAATGATAAACTTCTTAGGAGTTACATGTATTATCTTCCCATATAGAAATGTAAACAGCTTAACTTTATTGAGTCCCTTATGATTATTCTTTCATGTTTATCTTTTTATGCTTCTCTTGAGTCTTAGGTTTGAATTTCAAATCTTCTATTTAACTCTGGTCTTATTATCAGAATAAAGGAATTTTAAATATTATGAACTTGTGGTATCTCGAGTCAGTGAAGAGAGAGGGAGAAAGGAGACCAAATTCTACCAGAGACATAGTCCTCTTAAGTTTCAACAGAGTTGTCTAGAGATCAGCTAATCAAGGCAAGAAGCTTTGCCCCTTGCTTAGGAATAGGGAGTAGTCAAGGGTATACCAGTTCACAGAAACTCATTGTTAAATGATCATTGTGAGTGTTTGCACCTTGGAAATCGGCAAATGCTAGAAATTGAAGCATGATTTATTCCTTGGTTGTTTGTGATTAAACTGAAAAGTACATAGGTAGAGCATTTTGGGAGGGGGGGAATTGTTTTTTAAACATTTACCAGCACACCCCTTGAAGGTAATGCTGGAGGTACAAGACACCTTTAGGAACCAAAAACCATAAAGCTAACTAGTGAATCTAAGTGAGATAAGAGAAAGATAAGCATTTTCATGCATGCATTCATTCCACAAATATCTATAGACTACTATACAAAAGACAGTGGTACACAAAATAGTATTTTATAATGAAAAGAGTATTAGATTGGGAGCTAGAAAATCTGGATTCCAATTCCAACTCTGTATTCTATGAAGAGAAGGAAAAGAAGGAAAAAGAGAAGAAGAGAAGGAGGAGGGGAACAAAAAGGAGGAGGAAAAGAAAGAGAAAAAAGGAGTGAGCAAGAGGAAGAAGAAAAAGATAAGGAAAAAGAATGAGATAAGGCTAGAATGTGGAGAGCCCTGAATTACAGGGTAGTGAATTTACATTTTATTTGCTCATCAATGGAGAACCACTGAAGGCTTGGATATAGAGGAGGGCTTTGATCATAGAGAGGTAGTGGGGAAATTTCTTGGTCCATTCTGTGAAGAATGGATTAGAGAAGGCAAATATTAGAACTATAAAGCTGAAGAGGAAATCTTATTAGGATTCTGGCCTTCTGGTTTTTTGCAACAAACACAAGCACTGGTGGATTTTCTCTAGGCTGCCTCTTGGCACATGCTTTATCTATCACACCTTTGATTTAAGTGCAAGCTGGAGGTCATGTTCGAAAAATATGCTCTCACCTCCTAAAGTGAATCCGAGATGCCCAGAGAAAAACATCCTAGACTTTCCTTTCATCCTATTCATGATGCCTTAACCTAGACAACTCAAGTACCACCTTCTACACAAAGATTCTCATGATCCCAAACATCCCAAACTGCTACTGCCCCCCCAACCATCATGTACTTAAGTACTTGTATCTATTTTGTATTTTACATATGTGTATGTAAAATTTTAATCACCTATTTTTATGTGTATGTGTCTCCCTAAATAGAATATAAGTTCCTTGCAGACAGGGACTATTTTGTTTTTTACTTTGTATTCACATGATGTAGCTTGGTGCATGATATATGGTGTATATAATCTGGCACATAGTAGACATAATAAATACTTATTGATTGCTCCAGAGATGCCTCACAAACAGATGAAAACTATTTTAAGCTCTAGAATTCTCTGGTTATCTGATTCTCAGCTCTGTAAACTATCTAGAGAAAGTTGAAGAATGAGATAAAATGAGTCCTGGATACAAGGAGAAGTCCCTACATCCATAAGAAGGAAGGAGTGTCCATTCTGTTCTAATCAACCCTGGGATATGCTGGGGGAAATTCCTTTTTTCTTTAGAACCCCAAGTTTCTATGGGAGAAAGAAAGTCATAAATAAATGCCAAATTGAAATCCATTTTGAAGTGTTCTAACCTGCAAGATATTTAATGGGTACCATCGTATTCCTGATAAGTTGGAGTTAGCCATATGTAAGTTAACTGGCATTTTATAACCAGGTGCCCAGAAATCATAGCTTATTGAGCAACCCATTGACTCACTTCAATTCAGGGGAAATGAAGGACTCCTATTTCTAAAGTTTATTTCTCAGCATCTCTTCTATGCCTAATGACCAGCTGGAAGATAATAGATCTACATTCACATGGACACCATCTTGTTGTAGTGATATTTTTGACATATTCTTGATTTAATGCCAAAATTCTCAACTGTACACTTCCACTTCCCTCTCCAGACCCCTATACACACACACACACACACACACACACACACACACACACACACACACACTTCTGAAATAATGGTGTGATGAGAGAAAGGACAAGTCATTTATTTTATTTCTTTTTTAGTCCAGGGGAAACCCCTCCTCAAAAAAATGTAATTATTTTAAAGGCAGAAGATAAGAAAGGGGCACTTTAATTCAATTATACTTCAAAAGGAGTTGCCAGGAAAATATTTTTAACTGCTATATCAGCAATTTTCCAAAGATAGTTTTACACAGAAATGAGGATTAATGGAAAAGAAATCAGCAGGGGAAATTTAACTATAGTTTAAAGAACAGCAGGTGGGACACAATACATTATTACTTTTTTATTCATTACTTGCTCAGAGACTTGAAAAAAAATCTAACCAACTTGACAGAGTGCTACCTCAAGCTGTAACCTTATGAATACAAAATGTGTGCTATAATAATATCTCTCTGACCTCCTGTGCCTTTCGTTCCCTCCATATTAGCTCCTTCTACCTCACAGCATTCTTTAAAGCCTGCAGCAGAGTTCACAGTGATTTACAGATGAGGGATCTGGATCACCAAGGAGTAGAAATCTCTTCCCAGGGTCACACAAAGGACCACTGATAGAGGGAAGAATTAATCCCAGAGCCCATAATTTAGCCCTTCATCATCACTTGGTGCGTCCTTCCTGACCCCCTACCAAATGGTTTTCTCCTTGAAATCCAGACTATGGGAAATGACTGACCCATGATTTGACCAGTTGGGTTTCAATAACTAATGGATTCCCTCCTGTATTTTATTTGAAAGCAAGAGGTTTAAACCTCTGGGGGATGAGTTGAGCATTTCTTATTTCAGAATTCACATGGAATCTGGAAGTTTGCCATGGGAAAAAAGATGCATATAGTCATTTTTTTTAAAGTTTTTATTGATGTCTTCTGTTTCTTACATCATTATAGCTCTTTCAAGTATCCGTTCCCGGAGTATACATAGAGGGATAAATATAAATTATCTTTGATGTGATAATATAAAGAAAATTAAGGGGTGAAAAAAGGAGTTTATGGGGAGAAAAGGAAAAGGGAGGTGGAATGGGGTTAATTACATCATATGAAAAGGTTCAAAAAATCTTTTACAATAGAGGGAAAGAAGTGAGGGGTGAGCATTGTTTCAAGTATCCCTTCCCCTACAAGAGAGTCATTTCATATAACAAATTATATTTGTTAAAGAGGAAAAAATAAACAGCACAACTAATCACTACATTGAAAAAGTCTGAAAACATATGCAATGTGTAATGCCTGTGGACCTCACACCTCTGCAAAAGGGCTGGTTTGGAGTGTCTTCTCATCTTTTTTCATTCAAGTCCTATTTGATTTTTTAGTGTAGTTACTATTTCCATTTCCATTATTATAGTTACTGTGTGTATTTTCTTGGCTCTGCTGACTTCACTCTGCATTAGATCATGTAGATCTTTCTGTGTTTTTCTGTATTTATCACATACATAATTTCTTATAACACAACAAATATTCCATTACATCCATGTACCATAATGTGTTTAGCTATTTCCCAATCAATGAGCATCTACTTTATTTCCAATTCTCTGCTATTGCTAAAGGTGCTGTTATAAATTTTTTGGTGTATACAGTAACTTTATTTTATCAATGGTTCTCTTGAAATATAACCCTATCTTGTTAAAATAATATAAAGATGGGACAGCTAGGTGGCGCAGTGGATAGAGCACTGGCCCTGGATTCAGGAGTACCTGAGTTCAAATCCGGCTTCAGATACTTGACACTTACTAGCTGTGTGACCCTGGGCAAGTCACTTAACCCCCATTGCCCCACCAAAAAAAAAAAAATAATAATAATAATATAAACATTTTACTCACCGTATTTGCATAATTCTAAATTGTTTTCCAAAATGGTTGGGCCATTTCAGAGCTCCCCCAACAAAGTATTCTTGTGCCTAATAGTCTTTTCCTTTTTTTTTTTTTTGCAAAGCAATTGGGGTTAAGTGACTCGCCCAGGGTCACACAACTGATAAGTGTTAAGTATCTGAGGACAGATTTGAACTCAGGTCCTCCTGAATCCAGGGCCAGTGCTCTATCCACTGTGCCACTTAGCTGCCCCTTGTGCCTAATATTCTACAAACCCTTCAACATTGACTATTGGCATTTTTGCTAATTTGTAGAGTATGAGGTAAAACCACAAGATTGTTTTGATTTTCATTTCCTTTATTATTACTGACTTAGAGTATTATTATATGTGATTGTGAGCATTTATAATTTTTTTGAAAAGTTTAAATCTTTTTATTTTGATTGGGAAAAGGTGATAAAATATATGTTGTTGTTGTTGTTGTTGTTGTTGTTACATATCTTGGCTTCCAAATCCTTCTCAGAGAAATTTGATACAATTTTTTTTTCTCATTCAACCATATCCCTTCTTATTCTAGCTGCATTAGTTCTATTTATGCAGAAGCTTTTCGGTTTATCAGTTATCTTTTGGTAGATTGATATGAATGAACAGGAATCATAGCATCTGAGAGTTGAAAGGAACAATGGAAACCTGAAGTATGAATTTGATAACACATTCCTGATAAACATTTGCCCAGCCCATGTTTAAGCAAGTCCAGTGACAAGGAACTCAATAATCTCCCAAAGCAGGACATTTGCTTTTTTAGAGTGGTCTAATTGTCAGGAAAGTCTACTGTCTTTTGACTTCAACTTCATGATCCTGGTTATGCTTTCTGGGGCTAAGCAATTCTATATCATAACCTTTCAAATATTTGAATAAAGTTCCCACCCCCCAAGCTCCCAATCCTATTTTGCCTAGGCTAAATATCTCCAATTCCTTCAACTAATCCTTACATGGGATGGATGTGAGTTCACTCCCCATACTGGATACCCTCCTTTGGACATGGCCCTCTCTTCTTCCACTTGTGAACCAGAAAATTACCCTTTTCTGCATAAATGCATATCTTAGGCTAGTGATGCAACTGTATCAAAGGGGAAACAAGCTGGAAGTTTAAAATAAAATAAAATAAAGAACTCACATCATCACTGCCACACTCTAAGGCTCTTAAAGTTCCCTTAATAATAACTCCAATTTGCCTAGAGTTTTATGGTTACTATGTCTTTTCATATCCATTATCCCATGTGTTCCAATGCTTAGCCTAATGTCTGGCACTAAATTGAAACTTAATAAATGTCGATTGATTGATTGCCCATCACAAGAGCCCCAAGGCAGTCAGGACAAGGTATTGCTGTTTGGTTTTTTGGTTTGGTTTTTTTGGGTTTTTTGCAGGGCAATGAGGATTAAGTAACTTGCCCAGAGTCACACAGCTAGTAAGTGTCAAGTGTCTAAGGCCGGATTTGAACTCAGGTCCTCCTGAATCCAGGGCCAGTGCTTTATCCACTGCGTCACCTAGCTGCCCCCTGCTGTTTGTTTTATAGATAAGGAAACAGGTCCATTGAGGGGGAAGTGGCTTAATCCAAATCCATTCAACAAGAGCCAAGGTCTGAGTCCAGGTCTTTTGAATCCTCATACTGTACCCTTTCTGTCACAACATGCTGTCTCTCATACTCTCTTCATAGTGTCCACAAGTTTCCATCTATGTTTTCATGGTCCTTAAATTCAATTTTCTACAAATTCTAAGAATTTTTTAAATTCTCCTAGTCATTCAATGGCATTTTCCTGTTTTTCTTAATTGCTGGTATTACAACAGTTAATGACTACTATATTTACATTTAATTGTAGAAAATTTCTACTACTTGTTCCAGGTTCCCAGCCTCTGAATTACCCTAGACTCTCCTTCATCCTTCATTTTCAATCAATTGCCAAGAATTGTAGGTTCTACCCCAATTATATCCCTTGAATCAGTCTCCCTATGTACTCATTGCCACCACCCTAGATCAGGCACTTATTACTTCTCATATAGAGAGTGGCAACAGCATCCTAATTGATCTCTCTCCTTTCATAATACATCAAAATAATCTTCCTAAAGTACAGGTGGGTTAGTACATCAGCCTAGCCCCCCCCCCCCTCAAAAAATAGTGGCTCTATATTGTCACTGGATGAACTACAATTGCCTCTACTTCACAATCTGGTTCCAGCCTACCTGTGTAGATTTATCTCATACTTCTCCCCTTCCAATATTCTACATTTCAGGCAAACTGGACAACTGCATTTCCCCAAATTTAAATTCTATCTCTCACCTCCATGCCTTTGTACAAGCTGTCCTCTATGCCTAAAATATGCTCATTTCCACTTTTTAGAATCCTTAGCTTTCTTCAAGGTGTAGTTTATGTACCACTTCCTACAAGAAACTTTTCCTGATTGCCCTAGTTGTTAATATTCTCTCTCGCTCCTAAAATTTTCTTGCATGCACTTATATGTTTCTATCTTGTATACCCCAGTGAAATGTAACTCATTGAGTGTGGTGACTTTTTTTTTAATCTTCTATTCCCCATTCTTAGATGGTACTTTACATGTGGTGTGTGCTAAATAAGTGCATGCTGAATTAAATAGGGCTCTCTGGCCTTGACCATTAGGTATAATATTGTTTGTATAGGGAAATGTATTCCAATTCCACCCAACTGATTTACAAATGGTATTTAAGGGAAGAACCCTTTGTAAATTGTGGTCTGTCTGGATCTCTTTTTTTTCTAAGCCATAGCTTAGATTGGTTTTGCCCTTTTCTACTTTCCTCCCCAGGTGTGGGATGAGGTAATTCAGTTTCAACTACCTGCTTCTTCTGTTTTTCCTGAACTGGAATAACCAGCATATTTCCATCATCTAAGTTTGCTACTTTTCTACAAATGATATTCATTCACAGGCAAAATGTGATGTGTAAACATAATGACTCAGGAAAGGTCTTAGTAATTTGCTCCAGAGCCACTGAAAGTGATGTGAGCTGAGAAGCACCTAGGGATTATTCAAACTGTGAATCTGCTAGAGGAATAGACAACTGGGGTCAAATGCCTCATCCTTTAGCCCATGCCGGAGTTTTATTTCCATCTGGATCGAATCCTATAAAGAGGCTGAGCCAATGGTATCATAAATCTTCCTTCAGAAAAGCATATAGTATTAACCCAAGATTTTCCCAGTTCTGAGGCATAGATATTGCCCAAAGAGCCCAGGACTTGCAGTGAGAATGGCACTCACCCCGCCCCATGGGAGCACGCATGTTCAAGCACACACAGGAGAGTTGTGAGTTTGTAAAAAAAAAAAAATGTGTACAAGGTAATGAGCCCATTCTAAAATCTTGGCCTGGGGACCCAGAATTTAAGCTTCTACAGCTAAATCAATTTTTTTGAAAAAGAGATAGATGGCAAAGATGATAAGCCCAATTTTCCAGTTGGAGAAACACAGACATGAGGAGAAATGAAAAGATTTTCCTCAGGTCAGACAATCTAACCATGTCAGGTCTTGGATTGGACCCAAGCCCTTTTAACCATCAGTCCAGGACTCTCGGACCTAAAGGCATGTACAATCCAAGTTTATATAAAATAGACTATTTTCTGTGAATGTGTATATGATCCTTTAGGGAAAAATCACAGGTGCTATTAACAGCCCTTGACCTTGGCTATATATCAAAGCAAAACAAGAGGAGTTATAATTAGGAAGTGCAGTATTATGAAGAAAAGGTCAAATAAATTGCTAAAAATACTGTTTAAAATATGGAGCACTGTAAAAGTGCTGATGTGGGAGAAATGACTATTGATTAAATCTGGTACTTCAAATCCCTGCTAATGCCATAAAATTTAATGGATTACAAAGTGAACCCAAAAGTCTCATGGAAAACCATGGGGGAAGGCAGCTAGGGACTCCCCTTAATTAAGCTGAGCACAGAAAGCATGCATTGCTTTCCCCCTCCCCATAAAAAACCCTCAAACCTTGAGAGATGAAAACAGCATCCTGTTTTTCTTCTGCCTACTGCAAATTTCCACTCATTTTTTCTTGAAGAGAATAATTTCCTGCTCACACACACACACACACACACACACACACACACACAAACACACACACACAAAGCCCTGGAGACTGAAGGGTTTGCAGTTGTTTTACTTTACAGTCACGACAAGCATCGTTTAGAAAACTCCAAGGCAAAATTCCCCCACAATCCTCTCTACCCAGATAGCTTGCTGCCTTGCCATTGATTGGTGCTTTAGTGCTATGATGAAAAGACCAGAGGATTTTACCTCTGGCCCTTTGTCATTCTGTCCTTGGCCACTCAGGTCCTCTAAGAAGGGAAATGATCCTTTTGGTCTTGTTCCACTTCTACTTAGCTCAATAAGAATGTCATTTCTGAGTATAATGTGAAAAGCTTCCTTCGGGAACATAGAAATGGACTATTCCATATCACCAAGAAAAGATTTATATGTTTGTCTGGGAAGAAGATCCTTAGGCTAAATCTTAGAGGAATACATTGCTTGACCTATTAAGATCCATGTTTACCCTTTTTCATGATCAGAAGAAGCATTTGTTATTCTGCCAAATTAAACTCATGAATGCTAAAAAGATTTCATCTAGATAGAAAGAGTATGGAAAACAGCTGTGTGACTGACTAGCTTTGGGGAGCTTAGAATCACAGAATGTCAGGGTTGGGAGGAACCTGAGAGGTCAATGAGTCCAACCTGTACAAAATAAGAATCCTGTCTACAACATAGCAGAAATGTCACCAAAGGGATGGTATAGTGGGAACAGCATGGGTTCCTGAGTCAGAGGATCCAGGTTCAAATCTGACCTCTACTGTACACTACCTCTATGAGATTCAGGTCCTTCATCTGAAAAATAAGGGGGTTGAACTAAATGACCTCTGAGGTCCTTTCCAGCTCTGGTCCTATGATCCTATTAAGCTTGGTCATCCTGACTTTGCTCCAAGATTTCCAAAGATAGTCAATTCACACTCCCTTAAGGAAGCGCACACTGCTTCAGACAGCTCTAACAACAAGAGAGTTTTTCTGTACACTAACCCTAAATCTGTCCATATGCAATGGCCATGCATTTGCTCCTAGTTCTACCCTCTGGGACCAAATAGAAGAAGTTTAAGCCATATTCCACAGACCGTGCTTCAGATACTTGAAAATATCATGTAACTCCCTACAACTTCTTTTTCCCAGGCTAAAATTTTTCATTTCCTTCAACTTATATGTTATGATCTTCAACCCCCTTCACCATCCTAGCAACCTTCCTCTGGACATTGTCCAGTTTATTAATATCCTTCTTTTATTGTAGCACTCAAAATTGAACATAATATTCCAGATGTGATCTGTCCAGGATTCACTTCAACTGTAACCTCCCCAGTTCTAGCTACCACACATTTTTGAATGTAGCTCAAGATTAAAGTAATCCTCCTTTTCTTTCTCTTTCTCCTCCTCCTCCTTCTTTTCTCCCTCTGTCCACATGGAGAGTCATACCCTTAAACGTGGGTGCTCTGTCCAAAGGAATATATATATATATATATATATATATATATATATATATATATATATATATATTTTTATTGCTTATACTTCTCAAGGGACCTTGGGGCTTGGGGCTAGATTATTTTTCTTCCTTATTTATTTATTCTATCTTTTTTTGTCCATTTGTTTATAAACTGGAACAGTTAACTCTTTTGTCTCATGTAGTTTTCATTTACAGTTTCTTGAAATATAGCTCTGGAAAACCAGACTTTGATAAAGCCCATTATGATTCAAATGGAGCTACTTGACTATGCCTTTTTAAGCCCAAATCACTCTAGCTTTCACCGATTGGCCAATATAGATCTCGGTCCAAACTTCACTTGTTTAGATGGCTCAGAGTAAGTGTAAATAGCAATTATTTCTGTTCTCACCAGAAACTCTGAGGATCTTCCCTTCTCTGATTCTTTTGTGAAGGCAAACTAGGCCATCTTTGCCTCAGTTCTTACCTAGCCTTTAACTACTGAATGGGCATTGTCTCAGGCAAACTGAGACCTGGGAAAGACCTTTAGCTTTAAAAGACCAAGGTCTCCCACTGCGTCAGGGCCATCCCCAGTTATCTTAACCTAAATCTTGCCACTGGATTTGGATGACTCTGGAGGAGAGAGTGGAACTGATAACTCTGCACAGCTCTGCCTCACTTAAATACAATTCAGTTGCAAATCAAAACTTCACCCTCCTGATGTCATTGGTCATCTTTGATAATGAAGGAGGAACAAAAATAGAATTTTGCCAGAAATCAGAGTAAGGCTCATTGGCTTATTGTTTCTAGACACCTCTCTCTTACCTGGCTCAAAATGGATTACTTTGTTACATCTGTAACAACTTCTGGCAAAGTGTTGGCTGACCACAGAGACCAGGAGTTGTAGTTTTGGGAATAAAGGAAACTAACATAAGATCAACCCTCAGAGGAGAAGACAAAAGATACCTCTTGTACATTGGGAAATTTTGGAGGTATCAAAAGAGAATAACGTAGAGATAAGGGAGATAAAGCATATATTTGACAGGTTTCATATGATGTCTCATAAATACCCATAGTTGATTCTGTCCTTATGTTGATTGGTGACCTTTTGTTGGAATCATGAGGGAACAGGACAGCTCTAGAAGCAGCACAAGAAAGATTAACCTTTCTTGGAACAAGACTCAACCTTTCAGCCTATTGTTAGAGTTTTGCATAAGCATAAGGCTTTTCATAACAGTACTTGCAAACTCAATTACTACAAAAGCAGGCCATTTTTTCCATAAATCTGTCTCATACACAGGGGCCCAATAGTAACCCAAAGTTACACATCTCGGTGTGCTATACATGTACCTTATTCTGTGAACAGCACTAGTCTCTGGTTTAGTCAATCAGTCAATAAAGATTGACTATGTATGTATCAGGCACTATGTTAAGTGCTGGTGATAAATAAAATCAAATCAAGAGAAAATCCCTGCTTTCAAGGAGCTCACTCTAATGGGAAAGACAAGATGGAAATAACTATGTACAAACAAGCTATAGAATGGAGAAATTTGGAGATAATGAACAGAGGCACATCACTAGATTAGTTTCCATAACACTTCTTGGTTTTCTAAAGGACAAACAAGCACTTTTCTCTCTATATTTCTATCACTGGTCTTCCTCTCCTCACCAAGAACTCAGGGTTCCTGATTGGTAATCACTGAACAACCCTGTCTCACTTCACTTCATACTAGACTCTTGCGAGTTCTCTGATAAGGTATAACTTGTGATTGATATAAAAGTGAGCACATACCCCAGAGAAGGAGTGATTCATTATTTTATGTCACGGACCATTTTAGGAGTAGACTGAAGCCCAGAGGTCCTTTATTAGAAGGTTATGAAATGTTTAAAATAAAGTATGGAGGATAACAATGGAAACCAATTAAATTTAAATAAATTATCAACAAAATATTAAATTCATGGATGTTGGATTAAGAACTTCTTCTCTACAGCTTAAAAGTGTTCTATTAAATTACCAATCAGCAGAAGTCTTCTGCTATGATCTTAGTTTGTACAGCCACAAACTGGAAAAGCAAACCATGAAATAATAAATTATTTTTGTCAGATATTTCAAGGACCAACCTGAATTATCATAGCCCATGTAAGAATGAATAATTGGTAAAAATCAAAAAGTACAAATGAACCATGTACGGATAGACATAGTCTTCAAAGACATTTCTCCTGAAAAGAGAACACACCAGAAGAATTGCATCTTTTGAGTACATTGCATAAAGAGACCCATCTCTTATTTTGCTTACATCTGTCTTACAGCGAAGATGATGATAGTTTTCTTATAGTGAATAGTTGGTACAGAAATGAAGAGAAAAAAAGGACAAACCCATGTTTAACTATTGAGGCAATAGTCAGTCAACCAGCATTTATTAAGCATTTGCTATGTGCCAGTCACTATTCTAAGTACCAAGGATGCAAAGAAAGGCAAAAATATAAGAAGCTCATGTTTTAATGGGGGATACAATCTAGAAACAACTATGCATCATATATGTCATATTATATATATATAGCATTATTATATAGATTTATAATGTATATATAATTAAATATGAATTACATATAATATACATGGAGGAGAGAGATAGAGAGAAAGAGAGAGACAGAGAGCAGAAGATACTCTCAGAGGGAAGTTAGTAGCTTTGGAGAAGGTGGGAAGAGGAGACCTGGCAAAGGTCTTCTGTACAAGGTAGAATTTGATAGAAGTCTTGATGTAAGCCAGGGTAGGCAGGAGGTTAGTGTCAGGAGGAATGGCATTTTGGGAATGGGAGACAGCAAATTAAAAGGCAAGGAGTCAGATGATTGAGTGTTGTGCGAAGGGAAAAAAAGGATAATGTTGCCAGATCTTAGATTATGCAGAAGGGAGTATTGTTGTCATTGTTTGTCCTTCATTCTGGAAGAGGACCATGACATCAGGGTGACGGCATGACTTACACTGAATTGGATTTAAGTGAGGAAGAGCTGTGTAAGATCACCTACCTCATTCTCCTCCAGAGGCATTTGGGCCCAATAGCAAGATATATATCCGGGCAACTAGAGATGGCCCCTGATGTTGAAGGCAATTGGGGTTTCATGACTTGCCTGGGGCCATACGGCTAGTGTCTGAGGTGAGATTTGAACTCAGGTCCTCTCAACTTCAGGGCCAGTGCTCCACCTAGCTGCCTAAGTGCTGGAATACAAAGGAAGACAAAAACAGTCCCTGCCCTCAGAGATCTTAAAATCTAATCAGGGGTACAACAGAAGGGAGTATGGTGCAAAAAAGAATGGATAGGCAGTAAGGGGCTACATGGTGAAGGGCATTCACTGCCAAACAGAGCCATTGAAATTTATCCTGGAGGTAATAGGGAGCAACTAGAGGTGTTTTGTTTTGTTTGGGGACCGTGTGACATTATTAAGACCTTTGCTTCACCATGGCAGCTGTGTAGGGGATGCATTGGAACAGGGACAACCTTGAGCCAGAGAGACCATTCAGAAAAACAGTACAGTGGTGAGGTGATGAAAACTTGCACCAAGGAGGTTAGCTGTGTAGGTGGAGAGAAGGAAACATATAAGAGAGATGTGAAGATAGGAACTACTAGACGAAGTCTGGGAGTGGAGGAAAGCTAGTTTCTTCTCATCACCCACCATGTGAAAATATCTTACAATTTTGATTTTGTTAATTCCCCTTAAAAGCTCCCCAATTTCAGAGACAGATAAACCACATAACTCCAATTATTCACCACCAGGTGAATGAAGTAATAGGTAAGGCAGATTCAGGTGGTTTGTAGAGGCATGAAATCTCGTGGAAGCTCTAGCCTCTGTAGGGACCAGCAGATTAGAGGTGTGGACCAAAGAAAGATCATTCCCAAGGAATAAAACATGGTGTGGAAAGAGTAGCCACACCCTGGGACAAAGATAAAAAATTCCAAAAGGAGAGGACTACTCCCTCACCTCTAAATCTCCAAATTTGGCCCAATAGTACCACCTTCTGGTTACATTAAGGCAAAAGGAAGTCAGAGAAAGTTTCTGAACAGAGTAACTCAGGCTGAAATACACACTAGGAAGATTGACTTGATGTGAAAAACAGCTTGGAAAAGATAGACTAGAGTCTGAGAAACTAATTAGGAGGGTCTTTTTATATCCAATACCTAGCACAATTCCTCTAGTATGATAGGAACTTAATAAATGCTAGTTAAACTAAAGTACGATAGTCCAGGCAAGAAGTAACTGATATAACAGTCCATAAGTGGAGATACTAGGGATCCTGCTTCTAGGAGAACCATCCAAGCTACTCTGAGCATGTGCACTTAAATCAGGTGGATCTAGGCCAGAGAGATTTCATAGAGAAGCTATGAGCATTCATTATAAGATAATGTAATATTATCTTGATTTATGGTCATTCCTAGGGTATATGGGGTTTCTAGGGAGGAGTAGCACCCTGATAATGAGGGCTTGATGAGTCCTTTGGTGTTTACCTATCCCCCAACTCTCACCTATAACTCCAAGAAGCTATAGTGTGCACAGCATTGCATACATTTTGTATGTACCTGTACACGTTATTTCCATCCCAGTAAAACACTGGTTCCTTGAGTTCAATGAATGTTTTTATTTTTTTACCTTTCCATTCCTAGTTCCTAGTACAGAATCTATTATAAATGCCTATTGAATTGAATTTTATTGTAAAGGAAATATCTAGCACTTTATTAATGTACTGTTCTCTGAAATCCTTGACAGTTCCTATTTTTGTGACCAAGATGCACAAACTAAATATTATCTTATTGACATATTCCCAACATACATATTCATATTGTATAATGAAAAGAGTACTGAATCTGGAATCAGTAGACCAGAGTTCTGAGCCAGCTTTACTACACCTGTGTAACCTTCTACTAGTGACTTACCTTCTTCAAGCTTTATTTTTCACTCATGTAACATGAGAGTTGGGTTACATCAGGAACTCTCAACTGTTTTTGGGTTATGGAACCCTTGTAAACTAGTAAAACCAATTAATCTCTTCTCAAAAGGAATGTCGTCAAAGGCTTGAAATACATAAAATTATAATGGAACCTAATTATATGGAAATAGTTATCAAAATATTTTTAAAAACAAGTTCATGGACCCCAGGTTAAGAATCCCTTAATTAGATGATCTCTAATGTCCATAGCTTCTTTAAAAACCTAAGTTCCTATAAACTTTTAAAATTCGTACTTAATTATGTTTTCCCCTTCAAATTTCCTTTTTAATTTTAAATGAAACCAGTGCAGACTAGCGAACTAAAGTGAGAAATATTTCTTGATGAGAATCATTGACAGCGACAGTATTAAATTACAAACTCATATTTCTATCCCTTTATCTGCTAAATGAGAAAGTTTATTACAGTAGGTTCTACTAGACTTTTGCCAAGATCAATCATTTGAATTATAAAAATTAAAAATTAAAAGTATAGTTTCAAGTGCTTGAAAATATACCATATCAGTATTTTCATTGTGCCCAAAATGTGTTTCTAAAGATTTACTACATTGGCATAATGCAGTATTTTAAATAAATAATTATTTGTTGTTTTTTTAACCTAAATGCACATTTACCCTAATGTCTATTCCATATTATTCTGTTATTTTAATTTCTTAGTTCTAAACTGTCCAGAATCTTGTAAATCTTGATTTTTTCATCCATTATTAGCTATCCCTGGCAGCTTCATGTCATCAACAAATGTGGTAAATGTGCGTTCCATGTATTAATCCAAGTCACTGATAAAATTTAATGGAATAGAATCAAGGACAGAGACCAGGAGTATGTAACCGAAGACCTTCTTCAAGTTGTTCAACAAGCTTCAACTGCACCTAACTGTGCTAGTATCCAGCCACTACTCTGACTGCAAGAATACATATGAAAGACTTTATCAAATGTTTTACTGACATTTTTGTCATTGACTTTTATCATTCCTCTGATCATCACTCTGGTGCCTAGTAATCCTATCAACAAAGAAAATGAGAGTAGCCTGAAATGATTTGTTCTTAGTGAACCTAGGTTGACTCTTTATAATGACTATTTCCCTTTCCAGTGATCATGTTCTATTATTTTAATTATCTCATCCATTGCTTTCCTGGAATTCAACAGCAAAATTTTATAGCATCTACTTTCTTCCATTTTTCAAAGTCAGAACATCAATCCATTAGTCTTTCTGTACCTCTCCAGGTCTCAGTTATTCTTAGAAGATTACATGTAATAGAGTCTTTCAGTACCTTGTGATGCAATACATCCAGGCAAAAAGAGACTTTAATTTATTTAAATTCGAAGTTTTATATTGTCCTTTGAGCTGATTTTTAAATTTCTCTTTACCTATGGTTGTTTTGTCCTTTCTAAAGTAAAGGTCAGTTTTCTTGACCTTCTCTTTTTTATCTATTGACATTATACCTTTTGTCCTATGAAATAGGCCTCCTGTTGTTCTTTTCTTTTCATGCTTTCCTTAAAATCCCTTTTTGTTATCCTTAGAATTTTTTATAAGACACCATCCATTCTGAACCTTAGTTTTCCTATTAGTATTCTTATAAGACACTAATAGTTTTGTATCCATCCTTAGTTATGGACCTTCTGTATTCTGGGCTTGTGCATTAATAAACTGAGTTTATTAGAGAATTCCTTATGAAGCTACATTCATTTCTTTAAATTTTTTTTCTTTCTTTCTTATCAGTATCATATCTAATTTTGTTTGTTTTATTTTTAGATTTTAACAGAAATTTGAAGGGCTAGCTTTCCTTTCATAATCCTGTACCAGAAGATCATCTATATCTTGTCATTGGAAATTCACTTTCATTTGAAATTTACATTTTTAAATGTGTTTTTTATTATGTCTTGGTTTCTCATAAAGTCACTATCTTACATTTGTTCAATCCTAATTCTTAGGCAATTATTTTCGTCAGAGAGCTTTTGTATCTCCTTTTCCATTTGGCTTTTCAAGCTATTGACTTTTTTCTCATATCTTTGCTGCATTACCTTCATTTCTCTTTCCAGTTTTACCTCTACCTCTCTAACTTTATCTTCAAAGTCCTTTTTGAGCACCTCTATGGTCTAAGACCAATTCGTATTTTTCTTGGAAGCTTTAGATATAGGGGCCCTGACATTGCCATCCTCCTCTGAGGGTGCACCTTGATCTTCCTTGTCACTAAAGAAACTTTCTATGGTCCTCACCTTCCTCTGTCTGCTCATCTTGCCTTTCTTTTACTTGACTTTTAGCTCCTTAACGTGGAGCACTGTTTCCAAGTCGTACTGTCCCAAGCTTCAGGGGGTCCCAGGTGGTATGATTTAAGGAGGGGCAGGTTCTTCACTCACCTGGCCAGTTCCCTGGTCAGTAGATAACCCCAGGCCAACTTGCTAATCAACCAGACAGAAAAACTTTGTGTGCTGTGGTGGTCAGCTCCGATAAACCTGTGCCTTTCCCCCACCTGGGCCACTGCTACTCACGTCTACCACCTGGTTCCCAGCAGGGGTGAAAAACCCAAGTTCTACCTCAGCACCAGCAGAGACCCCTGTAATCTCCCCTTTCCAAATGGTCAGCCCTCTCACCATACCATGAGCTTAGTTCCAGACAACACGGCTGCTGCAGCTGATTCAGAAGCTCTGGGGGTCGCTTTCTCTGGTGAGACCTTCCTGGGACTGGATCTGTGTCAGAGTGACTGTGGGGTTGGACTCTCCTCCTGTCTCAGCACAGCAGCTTCCTCCTTCTGACCTTCCAAGGCATACTTAGTTGAAAAATTATCTCAGCATGTTCTTCTGTGGATTTTGCTGCTCCAGGAATTGTCCTATGTCATTATTTGGAGGTTTTTTGGAGCAATCATGTAGTGAGTTTGAGAGCTCACTGACTTTCCTCTGCCATCTTGGCAGTGCCCCAGAACTTAAATGTGTTTTTTTTAAAGCATTGGGAACGGTTCTATCTTTGTCTCTAAATCTCATTTAACTCTGTCTTACATTGTCTTTCTTAGTAAGTATGAATTGCCAGATGACAGGATCTCTTTTCCATAAGGTTCCCATTCCTTTCATTTTATTAACTAAATATTATGATCATAGACTGAGGACTCTAAGGAATCTTAAGGGTAATTAGGTAAATCCTAATTTTATAGACAAGGAAATTGAGGCAAAGATGGAAAGATGACACAGGTAGAACCAGCATTTGACTTCAGTAGACTGCCTCAAAAGTACAACATTCTTTCCATTACCCTGTGATGTTCCTCTATACTATTCCTCTTTGTTGTTTGGAATAAGTTAAGAAAAAAATTATCCTTATTGGTTCATTAATGTTTTGAATAAGTAAGTTTGGTCAGTGTAACGATTGGAATGATGCCACCTGCTGGAGACTTACTGTAGAAAAGCTCCGCCATGAGGTCAAGGTCTCTGAGGGGCAAGACCATGCATCTTTTCTTTGGTGTCAAGAAGTGACGTTTGCAAGTGGGAGGAAGAAGGGGGAGCCTGGCGCTCTGACTCGGGCTCTTTCTTGTGGACTCTGGTGGAGAGCAGAGCTAGGAATGCTCTCTCCCTTTAATAGATAGAGGAATCTAGGCCTTTCTCTCTCTCGTTACCAAATTTTTATTCTCCTTAATAAATTCTTAAAAGTCTAACTCTTGCTAAAGCTTATAATTTGTTGGCGACCACTCATTAGATATTTTAGACAGTTTAGCTAAAATTTTAGCCTTAACAGTCAGCAAGACAAGTTATGTGACTCTGGGCAAGTTGGAGAAGGAAATAACAAACTAAACCAGTGTCTGTCAAGAAAACCCCATGAACAGTACAATCCATAGGATCACGAAGACCTGGACAAGACTAAACAACAACTCTATTTCCTAGCCAATATGAGATTGTTTTTGTGATTACTACACTGTAATAAAGTCTGAAATCTTGTTTTACTAGAATGCCTTTGTCCACACTTTTTTCTCATTTCTCTTGATATTATTGAACTTTTTTCCTTCCAGATGAATTTGCTATTGTTTTTCTAGATATATAAAATAATTCTTTGATGGTTTGATTGTTATAAAATTGAATGAGTAAATTTAATTAGAATTGTCATTTTTATTAAAATTGCTCAGCCTTCCCATGAGGAAATCATATTTCTCCAGTTGTTTAGATCTGTTTTTATTTGCATGAAAAGTGTTTTGTAACTGTAATGATATAGTCCCTGAGTTTGTCTTGGCAGGTAGAATCCCAAGTATTTTACGTTGCTGTAGTTATTTTAAATGGAATTTCTCTTTCTATCTCATGCTGCTGAGTTTTATTGTTAATATATTAAAATGTAGGGTATATTTTTTATCCTGCAACTTTGCTAAAATTATTTCAACTAATTTTTAAGTTGATTCTCCAAGGTTCTCAAAGTATATCATCATATCATCTGCATCAAAGTGATAGCTTTGTTTCCTCATCGCCTATTCTTATTCCTTCAATTTATGTTTCTTGTCTTATTGTTAATAGCTAGGATTTCTAGTACAATATTGAAAATAGTGGTGATAATGGAGATCTTTGCTTTACCTCTGATCTTATAGGGAAGGCTTCTAGATTATCCCCATTACAAATAATGCTTGCTCTTGGTTTTAGATAGATACTACTTATAATTTTAAGAAAACCAGGGGCAGCTAGGTGGTGCAGTGGATAAAGCACTGGCCTTGGATTTGGGAGGACCTGAGTTCAAATCCAGCCTCAGACACTTGACACTTACTTAGCTGTGTGACCCTGGGCAAGTCACTTAACCCTCATTGCCCCACAAAAAAAAAAAGAAAAGAACAAAAGAAAAGCTCCATTTATTCCTATGCTTTCTAATGTTTTTAATATGAATGGGCATTATATTTCCTCAAAAGTTGTTCTGCATCTACTGAGATAACCATATGATTTTTGTTATTTTTGATACTGATATGGTCAATTATGCTAATAGTTTTCCTAATATTGAACCAGTCCTGCATTCCTCATATAAATCCTACCTGGGCATAGTATATGATCACTGTGATATATTTCTGTAATCTCCCTGCTATTATCTTATTTAAAATTTCTGAATCAATATTTATTGGGCAAGTTGTTCTGTAGTTTTCTTTCTGTTTTTATTTTCCCTGATTGAGGTATCAAAACCCTATTTGTCAGACTCTCTCTCTCTCTCTCTCTCTCTCTCTCTCTCTCTCTCTCTCTCTCTCTCTCTCACTCTGTATGTGTCTGTGTGCATGTGCGCATGCATGTCTATCTCTGTGTATGTCTCTGTCTAAGCCTCTGTCTCTGTGTTTCTGTCTGTGTATCTCTGTATCTCTCTCTTTCTCTGTCTCTCTGTGTCTCTCCCTGTCTCTATCTCTGTCTCTCTGTCTCTGTCTCTGTCTCTCCCTCTCTCTCCCACACACACACACACACACAATGTGCACCATATCCATTTGGCACAGATATCCTATCCATGATCCTCATTGCTATAATCATATCTTGAAGAAATAAATATTTACTATTCATACTGTTCTTAACTTAAAGATTCTACTTACCTTACACTGTGGCCATGAAGGAAACACTGATTAAATGATAAAGTACTATATAAATTTGAATTGTTACTATTTGAATAATCCTTTTAACATATCCTAAAACTGTTATTCAGTCACTAAACTGCATGAGGATGAATGGTTACAAAATTATCTGAAATAGAAAAATAGATTCATTTCTATGGCAATTTCATTTTTAATATGATGCTGATCTTTCTGTAATAAAAGATAAGAGACTTATTTAAATGCCCTTTTCTAATCTCCCACTAAGATCACAGTTAAGTAAAGAATACCAGACAAAGCAATAGGAGGCTGTAGGGGATTGGACCCTATCTATGAAACTGCATGTAGTTAATCACACAAAACATCTCAAGACCAAAAAAAAAAAAAAAGACTTTGTTTTTCTTTCCTGAATTTCATGGCCGGCTTTAAAAAAGAGTTTCATGCATTCAAACAAAAAGATTCCCATTAGAAGATATGGAGACAAGCATCAGGTCAAGTGCCCAGTCTAGCAATACTCAGAAATTTCAAACATTGTCAAACAGCTTCTTTTATAGTCAGTCTTCAGTTAATTACTGATACATATTTTATACACTGAACTCCAGATTGCTATGAACTAAGGCAGGTTTATTTTAGGTCCTGAAGTGAACCCAGAAAATCTTTCCTGCCTTGTCTGTTTTTAAAAAAGAAAGAAACAACTGGATCTTATCCTCAGATAATCCTAGTGGTTGGTTGTTGTCTGTTTGCTTGTTTAGGGTACAGAGAAGCCAAAGAGGGATTGTCCAAACCTGGAACAAATGTTCCACAAACGATGAACCTAAAGAGTTTTCCTGGGGTGCTGAGAGTTTAAGCAGCTTACCCAGGGATCACAAGCTATATATATCAGAGATGAGATTGGAATTCCAGGGCCAGTTTTCTGTCCACTAGGTTCTGCTGTGGCTAATTTCAGGTTTGTTGTTGTTTATTCATTTTCAGTCATGTCTGATTCTTTGTGACCCCTTTTGGGGTTTTCTTGGCAAAGACACTGGAATAATTTGCCATTTCCTTCTCATTTTACACATAAGGAAACTGAGTCAAACAGGCTTAAGCAACTACTCCAGGGTATGAAAGTAATTTTAACTAAGGTGATCATTTGTCCAACCCTGACGTCTCTCCCAGATGCTACTCTTGCATCTCTAACTGCCCTTTAGAAATCTCAGATTGTAGGTCGCATTGATGTCTTAAACTCAACATGTCCAAAACTGACCTCATCATCTCTCCCCCGATCCCTCCCTTCTTCCAACCTTCCGGGTTATATTGAGGGTCCTACCACTCTCCCAATAGTCACCCAAACTTGAAACCTAGGTCTCATCCTCCATTCCATACAATTCCCCACTCACCATATTCAATTAGTGATCCAGTCATTTCTACCTTCCTAAAATCTCATGCATATCCTTCCTTCTCCCTTCTGATGACACAGTATCCACCATCATGCAAGCCCTGGCCTCCTTATACAGGATTGTTGGAATAGTTTGGTGGTTGTTCTCCCTTCCACAAAGTCTCTTCCCATACCAATTTATGATCTATTAAGCCGTCAAGTTGATCTTCCTAAAATGCAGGTCTGACCATATGACCCTCTTCCCTGTTACATCCAGGATCAAATATAAAATCTTCCATTTAGCTTTCAGAACCCTTCATTCCCCTGCATGTACCCTGTGAACCAGTGGCACTAGCCTCCTTGATTCTCCTCCCACAAAACACTCCATCCTCCAACTCTGAGCTCTTTCACTAGCTGAGATCCATGCCTGAAATGCTCTTTCCCCTTATCTCTGGCTCCCAGCTTCCTTTAAGTCTCAACTGAAATCCCACCTTCTAAAAGAAGAGTTTCACTATCCCTCTTAAAGCCACTACCTTCCATCCTTTATATATCTTATTTGTGCATAGTAGTTTGCATGTTGTCTCCCCCATTCAACTGTAAAGTCCTTGAGAGAAGGGATTTTATATTCCCAGAGCTTAGCACAGCACCTGGTATATACTAGGTGCTTAATAAATGCTAATCAACTGGCTATTTAATATCAAAATCTACTGTGAATATTTGAAGTTATACATCCCTGTCCCCACACAAAACAGCTAAGTAATTCTTCATTAATATGGCAATTCAGGGGGCAGCTAGGTGGCACAGTAGATAAAGCACCAGCCCTAGATTCAGGAGGACCTGAGTTCAAATCCAGACTCAGACACTTGACACTTACTAGCTGTGTGACCTTGGGCAAGTCACTTAACCCTCATTGCCCACCTCAAAAAAGGCAATTCATCATTAATAAGGCAACTTATTTTCCAGGTATGATACAGATTCTTGCCTCTGTTTTGAGTGTCTGATTGTCAGGTTGTCCATCAGTGATATTACTGTTGCACTTTGGGATTGCCTAGGAAAAAATTCTGAAGGATTGAATTGTCTGATCTATTGACTTTTCATTTCACTGTAACTATATTCAAAAGAAAAACCTGAGATGGAAAATATTTTCTCTTCTTCATTGATTCTTTTTATTTTTAAGTTTGCTACTTTATACTCTTAACATCCAACATTACTCATTATCATTTCAGAGTTAACTGGTGAAGAATCTCTTCTTCTCTAGCCCTTGGCCCTGCTCATTCCAGATCTTAACAAAGCACTGTGGGATATGAGCACCAGGAGCGGGGTCATTTTGGTTCAAAGCCTCAGCTTTAAGCTTGATAGTTCTCACTTCATTTAAGCAGTTACTAAATCATGCAGCTGTGGCTTCCAAGTTCCATGCCTTTCCTTCTTTGCACAAATTCTGGAGAAGAAAAGGATCAGGGAAAGAAGGAAAGTTGTCTTTGAATTTTTGAGGGCCTATCATGTAAAGGAGGAATTACAATCACCCCACTTTGTCCAAGTGGAAAGAATAAGAGAATTACAGAAGTCCAGTTCAACTCACTAGAAGGAATAGCTTCCTAATCATTTAGGCTTAGGGACAGAGCCAGTAATTTCATTGATGTAGGGAACTCCTGGGTGAGGAAAGTCCCTCTACCAATGCAAGTGGTCAATTTTTTCTGCAATTTATATTCTTTTTTTTTTCAGGGCAATGAAGAATAAGTGACTTGCCCAGGGTCACACAGCTAGTAAGTGTCAAGTATCTGAGGCCAGATTTGAACTCAGGTCCTCCTAAATCCAGAGCCAGTGCTTTATCCACTGCACCACCTACCTGCCCATGCAACTTACATTCTTAGAGTTGCCTAGGACACTGAGAGGATAAATGACTTTTCTGGACTCACAAAGACCAATGACATCACAAAAGTGATATCCTGACTTGCAAGTAAATTGGATTTAAATGAGGCAGGGATGCACAAAGTGATCAGTCTCACTCTCTTCTTCAGAGTCATTGGAGTCCAATGGCAAGACAAAAGTCAAGACCTCTGGCAAAGACCCCACACAGCCAGAATGTGTTAAAAGTAGGACCTGAACCCAGGTCTTTTTGGCTTCAAGGCCAACTCTCGGTCTACTATACCACACTGCCCATCAATAGATAGCATTGTTCAAAAAAAGGGGACAAGTTACCGAGTGATATAATGAATTTACTTGCCTTGGACGTTTTGAAGCAGACTAAGAAGACAACTTGTCAAGGATGCTAAAGCAAGGATTCCAGTATTGAGTCAGAATTTGAACAATACAGTCTCTGAGGATCCTTCCAACTATATGATCTCTAAAAAGATCTTAATCCAGTTATTAGTTAACTTGTCCTTAGTCAAAATAAACTTCCACATCTTATCCTACCAAGTTCCAACCTTTCCACTCTTCTATTGATCTAAAATGTGACTGAAAAAAATATTCTTTACAAGTCACTTCTATTACCTCATTTCCATTTCTGAAGCCTTCCCGTGTCCACTCACTTTTATTAAATTCAGTGTTGTAGGACACTGTGATCTTTCTTGTTTATCACCTACACTTCTATCTATTCAATTGATTCACTGTTGGACTTGGAGTCAAAGATCTGTGTACAAATCCAAATCCTACCACTTATTAGTTATGTGACTTCAAAAAACTCTCAGAGTCTCAGTTTTCTCATTTGTGAATTGAAAATAATGATGGTCCCACTGCCTACTTCTCAGTGTTAATGTGAGGATAGAATGAAACGTGTACATTAAGTTTTTTGTACTTCATAAAGCACAATACAAATATGAGGTATAATTACTGTTATAAAGATATTCTTCCACATTTAGGTCTCTATAACCTCTTTGGATTCCAAATCTGGGAAATGGCTTCTCCTAAGTTCCTGTTTACTTTTCTGAAACCCCTCCCAAGTCAGTTAAAACTATACAAGTGACATCATGAAAAAGCAAATGAATGTTTACTTAGCATAGGATGGTGAAGATGACAATGTGAAAGATATTAACCAGCCTTATTCCCTTTAAAACCATCCCCAGAAAAGTTTCAAAATAGCACCAGGAGAAACAATGATTGAGAAAACTAAAGTAGGAGGGGCATTCCAATAAATTCCCCTATCCAGTCATTAGGTCAATAAAGAATGGGTTAGGGGGAAGGAAAAACGAGAGGGAGAGGTAGTCAACAAGCACTGGACTTAGTCCCAGATTTACAAAGAAAGGCAAAAAAGAATCTCTGCTCTTGAGTAGTTCACAGTCTAATTGGGGAGCTAACATACAAATAACTAAGTACAAACAAGATATATACAGGATAAATTGGAAATAACCTCAGAGGTAAGACACCTTAGATTAAGGAGGACTAGAAAAGGTTTCCTGTAGCTGAAATTTGAGAGGAGCTAGGAAGCAGAAATGAGGAGAGAGACATTACTTCAAGCTTGTGCAATAAAGGAATTCTTTGTTGAGAAAATGATATTTTGTAGGAGGAGAGGGACTTTAATGAGCAGAAATTATATGGGCGTCCATTTCAATTGACATGGGGCTTGGGACTATTAAAGTTTAAACTGGCCAACTAGCTATCAGGATGGACACACCTAAAAAGTAGGGGGAGATTAAATTCTATAGCAAGAAAGTCAGTTAGGCATGGCTACTACTTGAGGTAGGAGACAGAGATAACTACAGAGGTCAGGACTGTCATTTCAAAAGAAAATTCTCCCTGACTCTCAGGAATCTCCCCCCGCCAAAGAGAACTTTCCATAGTCAGGTGGTCACCCCCATCCATCACCCCACCATCAGTCCTCTATAAAGGCTTTGGCCTCCCTCCCAATCCAAAAGAAAGGTGACTCAGAAAATCATGTTGTCTCTAAGCCACCTCCTCTCCCCCTGAGGCTATGTCTTTGACTTCTCTCTTGGTCACTTTCTCTAAGCATCCAAATTTATTCTAATTGGATCGTGTGCAAAGAGGTGTAATTCTTTAAAGAGGAATACCTAAAGAACCCCCATCACCTATTTTCCCTGTGATACCACTCCTAGTGGATAACACGAGCAAAAGAGTTGAGATGCGAAAGGGCCTGATGGGAACAGGATACAATGAAATAGTCAACAAGCATTTCTCATGAACTTACTATGTCCTGGGCACTGAGCTAAGCTCTGGGGATACAAAGAAAGACAAAAGACATTCCCTGTTCTCAAGAAACTCACAATCTAATAGGGGAGTAAACAGGAAAGCAATTATGTACAAACTAGATATATACAAGATAAATTGGAGATAATCAACAGAAGGAAAGCATTAGCATTAGGAGGGATTAGAAAAGGCTTCTTATAGAAGATATGATTTTACCTAGTACTTGAAGCAAGGTAAAGAGGCCCAATGTCCCTGGATTGCACATGATGGGGAGCAAAGTGTAAGATGTCTCACAAGATAGAAGGTACAAGGTCTCCAATGGCTTTAAAAACCAAACCAAGGGTTGTGTATTTGATCCTGAGAGAACCAAGCAAACTCCATTTTGTATCATTGCTGACATTTTGTACAGCTCCTGGAATTACATATCTTTTTCCTGAGTTAATTTTAGTTTTCTTGTAAGTCACATAATTTCAGGGAAGTCATTTATAATTGTACCATCAATTGTTTTACAGGATGCAGATGGATGCAACCAAACAAAGTCCCTGAACTCAGGAAAGTCCCTAAATTTAAAATTAGTAACTCAAATAATAGTAACTGTACTATAAAGAACCCTTGTGAATCTCTCTTTATGGTCCTTTTGCCTGCTAAGGGGCCCTGGAACCAATTTGTTTTACAAATGCATGCTTTGCTAATAAATTGCATAGATTGGACTTTGCTTCCTCAGTTATTACAAAATCACAACAATCCTGGAAGCAATGAGGAGCCACTAGAGTTTGCTGAATAGGAGAGCTAGATACACAAGGAGGTTACTTTCAGTTTATTCAGTTGAGTGAAGCTCTCTTCAATGCATGGATGGATCAACAACCATTGTGATCTACCATGGAAACCTCTTAGCACCAGTGGAGCTCTTCATGGTTGCTTTGTATTCAGGCAATGAGGAAATGACATCAATAGTGTAAACCTTTAGAATAGAGGATTTTCAAGCATTCCTGATTTTTAAAAAAACATAAAAGACCAGAGCTATATAGGATCTTTTTTCATATAAACACAGGAGACAAAAGAAACTTTGAAAAGTAGAGATATTTGAGTTACTAGAAGAGCTAAATGATGGCCAAGTGCCTATAGAAGTGAAGACACAAGTGTCCCTTCTAAATCCCACTGTCTTCGATGGTCACAGAAGGGGAAATGAAAGGGAAAAAACAGGGACTGGGAAAGATTTTGTTGTATTTTAAACAGAAAAGTAAAGAGATAGGAAAGGAATAGATGAGAAAAGAAATGAGGAAGAAAAGTGTAGAACTGGGGCAGCTAGGTGGCTCAATGGATAAAGCACCAGCCCTGGATTCAGAAGGACCTGAGTTCAAATCTGCTTTCAGATGTTTGACACTTAACCCTCATTGTCTGCCCTGCCCCCCAAAAATGCAAGGGACAGATAGGTGGCACAGTGAATTGAGCCCCGGCTCTGGATTCAGGAGGACTTAAGTTCAAGTCTAGCCTCAGACACTTGATACTTAATAGTTGTGTGACCCTGGGCAAGTCACTTAATCCACATTGCCTCACAAAAAAAAAAGTTTAGAACTTATTTCTCATTATTGGAGCAAACAAGAGGAGGGATGGAGAGAACAAATATCTTATGAACCTCACTCAGCTGAACTGAACAAAGGAACATTGAAAACAGAGAATTTAATGAATAAATACACTAAATTCAATAGAGAATTGGGTAAGGACAGAGGGAGAGATTTCATGATATCAAGAGAGTTGGGGAGACAATAGTCACAAACCCAAACACCACCGCAGACACTTACTATCTATGTGAACCAGCACAAGTCATTTACTCCCTCTGAGCTTGTTTCCTATCTGTAAAGTGAGCATAATAATAATACCTACTTCCCAGGGTTGTTGTGAGGATCAAATGAAATATTTGTAAACCACTTAGCTCAGAGCCTGGCACATAGTAGGCACTTAATAAATGTTTCTTTCCTTCCTTGTAGAAGACCATGGATGAGAGTCATACAGGATGGGCAGCCATAGAGGGTAGCCACAGAAGGTAGCCTTGAATAGGTTGTACTCTGAATCATTAAAATAGATCCACTTGAATATTTGAACATGATAGTTTACTTTAGAGAATTCTAGAAATTAAATGAAATATTTAATAAAACAACAACTTCACACCTTCACATGCTCCTCACACCTTTTTACCTAATTCTTGGACTCCTTCCTCCCCTGGAATGGAAAGAATAGAGGTTGAACATTGGAGAGCTTCTCCAAGATCCTCCCCCATTTTAGGAGGGCCCATGGAAAATCCATCCCATCATTTCCCACTCTCCTAGATTTCATGATCTCCAGTAGTTTATCATTCTGCAAGATGAATTCAGCTCTGTAACTCATACCTCCTGTAGGACTTGATCATCCTTCCTCTTTTTACCACCACTCCTCCATATCCCCCAGGCCACTTTCTGTCTATGATATAAGATTGTAGGGACCAATTTTTAATTGGGGAAGGAGACTGACAGCTTCCCTCAAAACAGAGCAGGATTTATTTAGAAGAACGAACTTTAAAAAACACAAACAGGATCAGTAGGATTAAGGGAAAGGAAATAAAATGGGGAAAGGGAAATAATACAACCTGAATCACACCACCATCCAGGAATCAGCTGAGAACACACAGCAGCATCCTGTGACCTTCCAGCTTCAAGCTAGAATGAACGAAAAACCTCCCTTCTTCCCAGCAGACCCCAGGCTAACTACACACAGCCCCAAGCCAATTGGCTGGCAGCTCTGACTGACAGTCACATGACTGCCCTTACTGGGCTTCCAGTCATTATAATTTTGCCAGGCCCATGTAGGCATCAGCAAGTGGTGATGATGTGAAGTGCCAGCACCATGGTGACGGCTACAACCAATGGGTGGAGCACTGGTACCATTTGCAGAGCCCCAGACCAGGTTTCTTTAAAATTCTAGCCAAAAGATGGGGTCATAAAAACCTCAAATAACAATTAATTCTATAGAAGAGATAGGAAATGAATAATATATAAATAAGTAAAACCCCATCCCCATGAAACCTTTGTCCCTTCCTGGTGTTTATTTCCCTGCTTTGTAAGCATAGTGTTCTGAATCCATTCCTCTTTTGGCCCTAATATCCACGATGATGATGATAGATAGATAGATAGATAGACAGACAGACAGACAGACAGACAGACAGACAGACAGATAGATAGATAGATAGATAGATAGATAGATAGATAGATAGATAGATAGATAGATAGATAGATAGGACTCTAAGGTTTGCAAAGCACTTTACATGTTATCTCATTTGAACCTTTGTAAGGTAAGTGTTATTATTTTTGTTTTATAGATGAGGAAACTGAGACACATAGAGATTAAGTGACTTGCCCTGACTCTCACACTTGTAAATATCTGTCAGGATTTGAACTTGGTTCTTCTTTATTTCAAGTCCAGAGCTCTATCCACTACAGTACCATGTTTTAAAATGTCACTGACCACTCCCGTTGTGTCCTCCTTTCCTTGTCCTTCCTTTCCCTTTTTTCCATCTCTGCACCAGTATTATCTTAAGCCACATTTCCCCTTTTTTGAGGTTAAAACATGCCCAAATATCCCCAGTTTTGTACCACTAGCCTATCTAATTCTTCTGTGAAACCCGTGTTCTAAGAATGGAGCACCTTACCAATTTAAAAAAATTTAAAACTGATCATTTGATCAAATTCTTTATTAATAACAACTGCACCACGTAGATACAGCTTCAGAGGTCAGTGAGGGGGTCTTAGCATGTCTGAAACAGAATAAGCCAGGAATTCTGGTTACTAAACACTGTTCAGATAGCTAGTTGGAGCATTTCACAAGATTCAGAGCAATATATTCCAGCTTTCCTCTGGCTCTAGCTCCTTGATATTTTGTCATTGACAGAAGAATTAAGCTATAATTATCCATTTTTAAATTTTAAGGAAATTGTAGAGTAGAAATACAGCAAATAACTGCTTTGTTCAGACCCTGAGGGGATAGGTCACCCTTGATTTGCTGGTGTGTAGCTCTCCTGGCCTCATATGAAATTAGGCCTGAAGCCAATATCTATGTGGACTTTCATTTACACTGCCCTTGCTACATGAGAGCAAGTTAAATGGGAGTTTCATTGAGCTAAAATAGCTTTGATAGACACTACCAAACCCATTGAGAAAATCGATAGAAATCTAGCATGCATTTCAACTGTACAATTAAGTGGAAATTTGATTGTGACCCAAGGGGATTTCTTCTTTAATTCATGCTCTTTATTGGGCTGTAGCTCTTGTAGCCTGGCTATGGTTGAATCTACTCTCCTTGCAAAGCAGAAGAAGTGGACACTCAGTCTACTAATTCCTTCCTAAAATTAGAAAAATCCATCAGCACAAAGAGGACTCTGGGTGATTTTGTCCCCATAAATAATAATGGGCTTGGCACTCCCTTCCAAGTTCTGCAGGCAACTAAGTCCACCCTTCCAATGTTTCCAGGAGAATAAAGAATCTCAGTGAGAGAATGGATGTCAGAGGTCATCTTATCCCAACTTGAGCTGAAATGGATCCCTGACAAGTGCTCATACAATTTTTGATAACTGGGAGGCAGTGGGGAACTGAAAGGCCTGAATATGAATTGTGGCTCTGCTCCTTCTTATCAAATCATTCCACATCTCTGGGCTTCAGTTCCTTCTTTTTGTAAAACAAGAAGGTTGAACTAGGTGACCTCTAAGTTTCCTTCTAGATTTGAAGGATAATCCTATGGTCTCTAAGCTTTTCCCAAATTCTCCCAGGTGGCCATTCTCAGACTTGCTTGTTACTGTTCCATCCGCTCCACCCTCCCATTTATGTAGATGTGTTTTGTTTTGGTTTTTTCCTGGAATTAAGAAGTCCCAGTGAAGTGTAATGGGTATCCGGTGAGTTCACATACTTCATAAGCTTGCTCAGCAGATGTAACTTCTCTATGTGAGGATCACTAGGGAGCTTGCTTCTGGAGGAATCATGATAGAGTATATTGGCCATTCTATAACTGGTGCCAGTTGGCTAACTTGGTGTTGAGAAGGCTGCTCTGTAATAGGCTTTGGAGGCATTCAAAAAGACCTGTCACCTTCTTCTGGTTTTATTCACTCTTCTGGCTTCATTTGGTGACTTCCTTTATTCATGGCATTTGGTAAGAGACAATGCTCTCAGGGGCAAAGCCTTAGGGCTTCTCCTCAGAGTTCTCTTTCCTTGGACTTCCCATTTCTTCCCTTGGTTCTGTGCATTTTGCTCTTTATTATTTTGTGCAAATCTATCTATGTCTTTTCTACAATCAATGAGCTCATCATTACTTATAGCACAGTAGTATTCCCTCAAAATCATATATCACAACTTGATCAGCCATTCCCCAATTGATGAGTATTCCAAATCCTGTCTCTGATACATGATAGCTGTATAATCTTTCACCATTCAAGCAACCATCTCAACCATTAACTACAGACTAATTGTCTATTTGTATTGTGTAATGATTGGAATGATGCCACCTACTGGAGACTTGCTGTGGAGAGCTCCACCATGAGGAAAATGCCTCAGAGGCATTGTGGCTTTTCCTTGGCGTCAGGAAATGATGCTTGCTCATGGGTGCTGTCTATCAAGTCTACCAGCCAATCAACTGGAGGAGCCTCCTATGGTCTGGGAGGAGACAGGAAGGAGGAAAGGGAGCCTGCGCAGGGAGCGCAGGCCCTTTTTGGCTTCCGGACTTGATGGTGGTGGCGGCAGAGGACTTCACAGGAGATTTGAGGAAAGATAGGAATGCCAGACTGTTAGAATTCTGTTCTCAATCTTTTTCTTTCTATTTTCCAATAAACCCTTAAAACCCTAAACTCGTTTTATCAGTGATTTTTAGTCAGTTTCCCCCAAACTGGGGGAACACATTAGAATCCACATTTAGAATCTTAAATTACACAGTTTGGCTGACCACGAAGAGGAAAACTGAACGTTCATCTTCTGATCTTCTGATTGGGTAAGATTTCCCCTCCCTTGTCCCCTTAAATTGGAAAGAACTACCAAGTATAGGCTATTTTAAATTTCAAATGGATCTTTTAAACACCCTAAGTACCCCTTTTCTAGCTTTACCTTCACTAATCAAAGATGTTGGCCAGCTTGAACTTGAATATATTTTTATTACTCTTTGTGGTTTTGTGGGGCTTTTTGGTGTGGTATGGAGAATTTGGCATGTCCTAGATAATGTTAGAATAAAGATGATTCCCTGGGATTCCCCATTAGGAAAGCTACTTATGGATTGGAATGAGGGAAAACTTAGACTAAATACAACCATGACCAGAGGAGAGCTTATCAGACTGTGTTTTATGTGGCATGAGGAATTACAGGAAGAATGGCCCAAATATGGGTCATTTGATCCCCAAACATTGAGGCATTTGCAAAGAACCCTAAGTAGATGTCCACCTGAACATTTACGTTATTGGAAAATCTGGGCCAGAGCAAGTGAAAATTATCATACTAAAAATATAAAACGAGGAAAATCCAGGCCCCAGTTTACATCTGAGTCTGCCACCCAAACTGAAACGATAGACTGGCAGACAGACATGGCCTGCCTAACCGAAATGCCCAACAGAACAACTAAATCCAAGGCCATTCAGACTGAAATTCCAAATGACCCAACTCTTATTCCCTCACCCTCTACTTCCTCCATGCCAAACAAACAAATAAAGAAAGAAAGAAATGATTTCCCTGTAGAGGAGACAGAGAAAGTAAAAATTTTTCCCCTTCAAGAGATCCTCACCCATGGTCAAAAAGGTACTATACGTAAGCTCAGACAATACACACCTTTTACACCCAAGGATTTGGCTTTATGGGGACAAAGCACTCCTAAATTTGATGAAGATCCCACAGCAGTTATCAGGCAGTTTAGAGCAATTTTTAGAGCATATCAGCCCACTTGGAATGATGTTACTGACCTTATGGAAATAATATTGTCCCCAGGAGAAAGAGCAGATATAGTAGCTGCAGCAAACAGCCTGGAAGCCACGGGAAAGGTTGATATTGGGTGGCCTATTCAAGACCCTGACTGGGACCCCAATAACCCTGAGCATTTTGATATGTTGAAAGATGCAAGGGAAACATTGCTGAAGGCAATGGAATCCTGTATTAGAAAGACTGATAACTGGCAAAAATTTATAGATATAGTTCAGGGACCTGATGAGAGACCTAATAGATTTTATGACAGGCTGTGTAAGTATGCCAGGCAATATGCTAGACTAGACCCATTAGACAGTAGAGACGCCCATATTATCTGCTCTCATTTTGTAAACCAGTCATTACCAGAAATTCGGAAATATTTTAAAAAGCAATGTCCTGGGTGGAATAGTTTGAGTCCTGACAGACTTAAAGAAATAGCAACATATATTTACGAAGGAAATGAGAGAGAAGAAAGGAACAGACAGGACATTTTAGCTCCAGTACAGGAAACAACAGGGCAGAGAAACTGGAAAATTGAAAATCGTTATCAACCCCCTAAATTTTGTGAGTACTGCAAAAAACAAGGACACTTCTTGAGGGAATGTAGAACTAGAAAACAAGACCTTAAGAGGACAATGACCGAGAGCCTTGAGGAATTCTTTGGGGGAAATCGAAATAATTTTGGAAACTTCTATCAGAAAGGAAACAACCGGAGTAATTATAACCCTTATTACAGGCAGAATCAAAATGGATATAAATCTTTTCAGGGGGATACAAAGAGACAGTATCAGGATAACCATACACCCTATCAGGGAGGAACAGAAGGACAGAACCAGAATCAGGGTAACCATGGACTCCCTCAAAGGGGGGCACAGGATTGACAAGAGGAAGGGGAGGAATGGAACAAAGATAATGAAAGCAACATATTCCCAGATCTGGATTTTTTGAATGCGCTTGTGCCAGTTCATTCACCTCCCCAGAGTAATGAACCTCATGTGACCCTCAAAGTAGGGGACACGTATTATGACTGTTTACTAGACACAGGAGCTTCTAAATCAGTATTAATAAGCAAACCAGATGCTGGGTGTAGACCTGTAGGATTTTTAAATGTAGTAGGAGTCTCAGGAAAGAGCCAGAGAGTGGCAAAATTGAATCCTCGCATGGTATCTATGGGGCCCTTAACAGTAGAACATTCATTTTTACTCATGCCTGATGCCCCTGTAAATTTATTAGGTCGTGATCTCCTTTGTAAGCTTAGAGCAACCATATCTTGTGCTCCAGATGGGGGTGTCTCCCTACAATTGCCAGAGGATACTGTTCATTTATTACCAATTTTACTTACAGAAGCTCAAGGAACAGCAGGGGAGGTATCCAAAATCCCCTCTGACATTCCTGAGTCTTTATGGGCCTCATCCCCTAATGAGGTGGGGCTCCTTAAGTCTGCCATACCTGTTACCTTTAAAGTTAAGGGGGGACCACCCCCCTCCATTCCACAGTATCCATTGTCTAGGGAAGCAATAGAAGGGATCACCCCTATAATTGAGGCTTTGAAAAGCCAGGGTATTATTATTCCATGTCATCACTCTCCATGCAATACTCCCATTTTGCCAGTTAAAAAACCCAAGCCTGGGCCAGATGGTAAACCTGTTTATCGTTTTGTGCAAGATCTTAGAGCAATTAATAATTATGTTATCCCTAGACATGCTATATTGGCTTCCCCTTCTACCATACTTTCTTCCATTCCCTATGAATCTACATGTTTCACAGTGGTAGACCTCTGCTCTGCCTTTTTCTCCATACCAGTACATGAGGACTTCCAATATTTATTTGCTTTTACCTGGAAAAATAGACAGTGGACCTGGACTAGACTCCCACAGGGATTTGTAGACAGTCCCACATTATTTTCCCAAATTTTACAGCAGGATCTGGCCTCTATTACCTTTAAAGGCTCCACACTAGTACAATATGTTGATGACTTACTTTTAGCCTCCCCTAATGCTGAAATTTGTCAGGAAGACAGCCGTCACTTACTGCTGGAGTTGCACAAGAGAGGACACAAGGTTTCCAAGACAAAGGTACAATGGTGTTTGCCCCAGGTAGAATATTTAGGATTTATTTTGGCTGCTGGAACTCGCTCTGTCTCTTCTAAGAGAGTCCAGGCCATTCAACAACTTTCTGCCCCCTCTACTAAGAAGCAATTAAGAGCCATTCTGGGAGCAGCTGGGTACTGTAGACAATGGATACCCTCTTTTGGTGAAATTACTAAACCTCTCATAGCTCTTACAAAAAGTTCTGTTCCAGACATTTTACAGTTGGATCCCCAGCATCTCTCAGCCATAAAAGAATTAAAACGGGCCTTGTTATCAGCACCTGCCCTGGGACTACCAGATTATAGTAAGCCTTTCACTCTCTTTGTGCATGAACAAAGGGGGGTGGCTTCTGGAGTCCTGACTCAGTCACTGGGGCCTAACCAACGCCCTATAGCCTACTATTCAATTCAGCTGGACCCTGTAGCGGCTGGAGTGCCACCTTGCCTTAGAGCAGTGGCGGCCACAGCCCTTTTGGTAGAAAAAGCCTCTGATTTGGTCCTAGGTAACCCTCTAACTGTGCAATGCCCTCATGAAGTGGAGGCTCTCTTACTACGTCACAGGACACAAGCCTTTTCAGATCAAAGGCTGGCTAAGTATGAAATAACCCTGTTAGGTAATGAGAATATCACTTTAAAACGCTGCACAGTTCTTAATCCAGCAACACTACTCCCTAATTTACCATTCTCGGGGGAACCGTTGCATGACTGTGCTTCTTTAGTTGATATGGCTGAAAAACCCCGTGATGATCTTTTTGATACACCTTTAGAAAATCCTGATCTTGTCCTCTATACAGATGGTTCCTCATTTATGAGAGAGGGAACCCGTTTTACTGGAGCTGCTGTAGTTTCTGATTATGACACCCTCTGGGCAGCTTCTCTGCCTTGCCATTTTAGTGCACAGGCTGCTGAACTTGTGGCTCTTACACAGGCCTGTAATATAGCCAAAGGTAAGAGTGCCACTATTTTTACTGACTCGAAATATGGCTTTGGCATATGCCACTTTATTGGTATGATTTGGCGTCAACGAGGCTTTCTAACATCCTCGGGCAAGGCTATTGCCAATGGGGACCTTATCAAGGACCTCTTAGATGCCCTGAAACTGCCTTCTTCCCTAGCTGTTGTACATTGCCCTGCCCACACAGGGAATAGTGATCCTGTTTCAAAGGGAAATGCACGAGCCGATTCTGCAGCCAAGCTTGCTGCATTAGAAGCTCCTGAACATGTATTTAACCTTTCACCTTCTGAGGATATTCCTTCCAACCTAACCTATGACGATTCTGAAGTAGAAAAGTGGAAAAAGAAATTTAAGGCGAAACAGATCAATGGCATCTGGGTGTCTCCGGAAGGTAAGCCATTTCTTCCCCGGAAATTCTACCACCAGGTATGCCTCTCTGTTCACAGAAAAGGCCATTTTGGTACACAAGGCATTGTAGACTCTATTAAGAGAACCTGGATAGCACCAGGTGTAACTAATACAGCATCTCGAATCTGCTCGGGCTGTTCCACATGTCAGTCTTATAATCAGTATGCTTTTAAGGCCAAAGCTTATGGAGGGCGTCCTCTAGCATATACACCTTTTGAGCACTTACAAATTGATTATATTACTATGCCAAAAGCAGGACATTATAAATTTTGCCTTGTTATAGTTGATCAGCTCACTCGGTGGGTGGAGGCCTTTCCCAGCCCCCGAGCCACAACTGCCTTTGTTGCCAAAATTCTTCTTAAAGAGATAGTACCTCGTTTTGGCCCACCAGCCCGCATCGATTCTGACAAAGGCACACATTTCACTGATTCGATTTTATCCCAAATCTACTCTTTCTTGGGAGTGACTCCAAAATTCCACACGCCCTACCATCCACAAAGTTCAGGCCAAGTTGAACGTATGAATAAAGAGCTTAAGAGCATGATTGGCAAATTATGTACTGAAACCCATTTGAAATGGCCTGATGTTCTACCATTGGCATTATTCTATCTACGAAGTAGACCAAGGGGAGAACTTCATATATCTCCTTATGAAATGCTTTTTGGTCACCCTCCTATCCAAGCTAAAACTTTTTCCCCAGTTTATACATCACTGGTGGGAGGTGATACTTCTGTTGCCTCCTATATACAGGAATTACAGACCAGGCTACGTGAACTCCATGAGGCAGGAGCTGTGGTCCAGGCAGGCCCATTAGACTTTTCATTGCATAACTTCAACCCAGGAGATAAAATATATGTAAAGAATTTTCAGAGAACCAGTGGAACCCAACCTGCCTGGGAAGGACCTTTTCAGGTATTATTGACAACTCCTACTGCCATTAAAATTGGTGAAAAAGACTCATGGATTCATTGCTCTCATATAAAGCCTGCACCATTCATAGGTGAAGAGATTTCAGATAGACCTGAGGTAGATGCTAAAAAGCTAAAAACCCTAACGATAGCAACTGTTAAAGAGCAAAGAGAGTTCAGAGGAAATAGGCAGTTCCCATTTGATAATCCCACTGATCAGTTAAATGCTTTGGGACTCAGTCTTCGTAAAGTATCAGGAGACGGAAATTGCCTTTTTAGGGCTTTAGCAGACCAGCTAGAAGGTCACTGTAGAAATCATCTCAGACACAGACAAGAAGCTGCTTCTTATATGATTAACCATAGACAAGAGTTTGAGTCTTTTATAGTAAATGACTCCCCTTTTGAAGAATATGTTGATGAATTAAAGAAATTTGGAAAGTGGGGAGGAAATGATACAATTGTAGCATTTGCTAAGCAGCATCAGCTGAATGTTGTGGTTCATCAATTAAATCAGCCTTTATTGAAAATCAGTGGCACAGACAAACCTGATGCTAGAGAACTCCACATTTTCTACCATAAAGAACATTATGACAGCATTAGAAAGATCAATGACAATTCAGAAACCCCTGCCACTTTGGCTTGCAGAGAATTGGGGAACCAGTTAAAACAATGTGGCATACCCCAAACTCTAGCAGCTTAAATACCTTATAATTTAACAAGCATTTCCTTCTACAGGCAAAAGCACTGAAGCACATGGCCTAGTTTTCTGGCCCACCTCAACTATTTTTTAAAAAATTCTTTTGTTTTGACTTTTGAAAGGCACTAAAAAAACCTGGAATTCACCACACCTTTAAGTTCTTTAAAAGCACAAAAGGGTGCTTAGCGAATCTTTTGTTTTTTATTTTTATTTTTGGTTTTGCTTTGTTTCTTGACTTTTGTTTCTTTTGCTTTTCTTTAAAACTAAATTTTATAAACTAAGTGATTATTCAAAGACATTTTAAGTATATGCTGTGGGTGAGGCTATCGGGCCTCAGAAGCTACCAGAATTCTTTTTTTTTACTCTTTCTTTTTGAGAGAACCATGAGTTCTAATGAGTTTTGTTTTATTTATTTATTTTTTCTCCTTTCTCTTTTATGTTGTTCTGTTTAACTAAAAAAGACCAGAAAGGGTTATTGAACCCTATTGCTTGATACCTCACTGAAAACATTGAATATTGAAATCTTATTTCTTTTTGAAAAATTAATCACCACTTTAAGTATCTGCTACTGTTATACTAGAGAATTCATGTATAAGATGATGTGGTTTACTAGCTAAAAGAAGATTATGTGATAATGTCTAATGTAATCAGCTATTTACATTCGTTTATTATTTATATGTCATCATACTCTGGGTATGGTTTGGAATTATTGTATATATCACTAATATATTCTCAGTTATGCAGCATAGCACGCATTTTTACCATCATACTGTCTTTGGTGAAATTAATGAGATTTTGGAAGTATGGAAACTTATCATTTCAGAGACTAATTTGCTGTGAACTCTGATGCAGGCCCTGTAGAGAATATATGTGCAACAAAAGGAGAGACAGGTATATGTAAGTCCATGGTTTGCTTATGATGGTGACTATGTAGAGCACAATTACTAGGCACAGTCCAGTATTCATCCTCTCTCCCTCCTAATTTAACCTAATTTAACTGAACTTAATTATCTTTTTATCTCACTCAGTTGAACTCACCTGTGGCCTAGCACAATCACTGGCTGTCTCGGAACCATGAGATATGGTATGATAACCTTTCCATAACATTTTCAGGTGTCATGAACACATACTAAATTTGGCTTTGATCCAGACACATGGTGGTAAAAAGTGTTACACATTGCATAACTACCTCAACCCTCTATTACAAGTCTAACCATATAAAGGAAGGAATGTAATGGAATTTATTAATTTGATCATTGACAATGCTATGCTAAGGTTTAGTAAAAATACAGCAATTCAAACAGTTAAAGAAGAGAATCCAGCTTTTCAGTGTTCCGTCAAGGAAACATTTTGTTTCTTGAGGAACAACAGGGGGGACTGTAATGATTGGAATGACGCCACCTACTGGAGACTTGCTGTGGAGAGCTCCACCATGAGGAAAATGCCTCAGAGGCATTGTGGCTTTTCCTTGGCGTCAGGAAATGATGCTTGCTCATGGGTGCTGTCTATCAAGTCTACCAGCCAATCAACTGGAGGAGCCTCCTATGGTCTGGGAGGAGACAGGAAGGAGGAAAGGGAGCCTGCGCAGGGAGCGCAGGCCCTTTTTGGCTTCCGGACTTGATGGTGGTGGCGGCAGAGGACTTCACAGGAGATTTGAGGAAAGATAGGAATGCCAGACTGTTAGAATTCTGTTCTCAATCTTTTTCTTTCTATTTTCCAATAAACCCTTAAAACCCTAAACTCGTTTTATCAGTGATTTTTAGTCAGTTTCCCCCAAACTGGGGGAACACATTAGAATCCACATTTAGAATCTTAAATTACACAATTGGCAGAGGCAATTTCTACATTGTAAGTTTCATAAATGAATAAAATCACAGGTCTGAACCAAAATAAAAATAGTACTATTAATAATAATTTTTTTACTTTGTGGGGCAATGAAAGTTAAGTGACTTGCCCAGGGTCACATAGCTAGTAAGTGTCAAATGTATGAGGCTGGATTTGAACTGAGATCCTCCCAAATCCAGGGCAGGTGCTTTATCCACTGTGCCACCCCGCTGCCCCCAATAATAATTTTAATAATAAGAACAAGAAATCCAGGTCTTCTCTGAGGGAAGATTTTTCTCTTCTACCACTCTCATCAATTTATCATAATCGATGAATCATTTTGCAAAGACCTGGCTTCTCGAATGATTTGTGTGAAGCCCCAGGACTGGACTCAATTCCATCCACAGACATCCCAACCATGATTGAGCATGCCATAATGAATTCATTGCTAGAATGCAAGGCTAGCAGATGAACCTCGTGTCTCCTTTTAGGAGAGATTTTCCCTGATTGAGGTTACAAGGGATCAACTAATTCAATTAATAATTAAATCCCCATTTACATCTGTAACATAAAGGGAATGAACTAGGTCATCTCTAAGGTCCCTTCTACGCCTGAATCTCATGAACCTATGAGGTCAAGACATGGAGGATTCTTTGTACAAAGACATGGAGAAATAGAATATGAAGTTTAAAAAATACCTTCTAGGGTAGTTTGGTTAGAAGATGGAGAAGAGTAATATGAAAACATGCTTTAAAAAAAAAAAAGCTGAACAGAGACTGTGAAGGGCTTTAAATGCCAGGCTGAATAGTTTGTATCTTTATCCAAGAATCAGTAGGGAGCCACTGAAAATTTGGGGGGGCAAGAAAATTCTATGGTCAGAAGAGGATTATTTTGGATTTCCTAATAAATTTTATTGATGTTTTTACTTTTATTTTAGCTATATTCACACAGTAATCCTCCCTCTACTCCTTAAACTCCCCACCCATTCCCGAATACAAACCATCTTTTATAATAAAGCATAAAAAAGAGGAAGGTAAAACAGTTCAGCAAAACAAACAGAATATTGAAAAAGTCTACCATTAGATAGAGTGCTCCACACCCATAGTCTCCCATCTTGGAAAAAGTTTTGGTAGTTTCTGTGAAGGATTGTTAAAAGAGGGGAGAGACCGGGGCAGCTAGATGGCACAGTGGATAAAGCACCGGCCCTGGATTCAGGAGTACCTGAGTTCAAATCTGGCCTCAGACACTTGACACTTACTAGCTGTGTGACCCTGAGCAAGTCACTTAACCCTCATTGCCCCACCAAAACAAAAAACAAAAAAACAGACTGAGGCACACAGTAGAACTAAAAATGGTTCCTAGGTTTGCAGAGCCTATTTAGTGTATATTTACTTAGACCATATTTCTTATAAACTCAAATTGTGGGAAATGAAATCTTTTCCATAGGAATCTCTATCCCAGCCAGAGATGGTTTCTTTTTTTTTTCTCCACCACGTGCCATACTCATTCCTTCCTCTGAGTCACAGCTCATGCTGTTGCCTCCATCTGTAACACCCTTCCCAGTTCTTTTCACCTATCCAAATCCTACATTTCCTTCAAGTTCTAGCTCCCGTGTCACATCCTCCATGAAGTATTCCAGAGATACCTTCCAAAGATAACCTCTGGGGAAGTCCACCATCCATAAACATAAGTCATATACCAGAGTCCAATCAAAGAGAGAAGCAACGGGGCTGCAACACCAAATCAGATGAGAGGGTAGCCTGAGCATAAGCCAGAATTAAGAAATATAATACTCAAGCCAGCAAAGCAGATTTTCAGCAAAGCTAGGTGAGAGAAAACAGGACAGAGAGCCAGAGGACAGGTCAAGGTCAGAGACAGGGACAGAAGAGATAAATGCAAATGAGTAGCCAGGAGCAACAGAGCAGGTCAGTTGAATACTGATACAAATCTGTGAAAGCAGACGGCATTCTGGCAAGCCTCAATTTTTAGGTTCTTTAAAGAAGAGCAGCCCACTTCTTCCAAGGTCTCCCATATCCATATAATACAGTCAGTACTGCCTGATTTAGCATGTTGCATTGCATAATTTATTCTACTTTGTCAAACTTTTTTGTGAATTAATTTTGATTCCAAACCATATTGTAAGCTTCTTGGGGGCAGGGACTGTCTTCTACCTCTTATAATAAGCCTGTATGGTATGATGGAGAGGATACTTGGCCTTGAGTAAAGAGGCTTAGATTGGAATGCTACCTAGGACTTTCCAGATCATTGACAGAGGTGTGCCTATTGTCTGAAATCCACGAGCACAATACTCCAGATGTAGTTAGATCAGATGAGAGCACAACAGGACTATCACCTCCTGCCTTTTGGGACATGATGTCACCTCTTTTGATTCAGTCAGAGCCATTATTTTGGTGGTCATTATTTTAGCTATCATGTCAGACCATTGACTCGTGCTGAACAGAGTTTGTGATCTTCCAAAATCTCCAAATTTTTTTTCCATATGATTGATCTAGGTACTCTTCACCCTTCTTTTGCTTATGATATATATTTTGTTAAATATTTGATGACAAATCTTGGCTTAATCCCAAAGAAATTAATCAATTCTACTGAGCTAGGTGGCTCAGTGGATAAAGCACTGGCCCTGGATTCAGGAGTACCTGAGTTCAAATCTGGTCTCAGACATTTGACACTTACTAGCTGTATGACCCTGGGCAAGTCACTTAATCCTCATTGCCCTGCAAAAAAAAAAGAAAGAAAGAAAATTCTTTGTTTGGGCCTCACTCTCATTAATAAAGCAAATTCAAGGAATAAGAGAAAAGTAGTTTATTGTGGCACACCAAGGCAGCAGCATTGAGTGCCACCAGGCCTCGATTTCAAACTTCCAGCTGCTTTCATAGACAGGAGTAAACAACTTCCATACAAGGGAAAGACAGTTCTGATTGGTACACAGTTCAATGAGGATACAGGCTGGTATTGCTGCAGATCCTCCCCTATACAGCATCATAAGGAAATAAAATTAGTGTACATGTGTTCTACCATCTCATGCTGGCCAGCTGTCATGTACTCAAAGTCTAAACAAGGTTTTGGTTTTCTTTTGTTTTAAATGGAGTCACTCACACTGACTCAGCACAAATAGTTAATTTTGTACAACTATCCTTTCTCCCCATCTAAAACAGTGAAACCTGGTATTGGTCATTTCAGACCTCAGCGGTATTTCTTTTTTTAATATAATATTTTATTTTTCCCTAATTACATGTGAAAACAATTTTAAACTGTTTAAAATTTTGAATTCCAAATTCTATGACTCCCTCCCTTTCTCCCTTCCCTCCTCCTGAGACGATAAGCAATCCATTATAGGTTATGCATGTACAATCATGTAAAACATTTATATTTTAATCATTTTGTACAAGATGACATGAATAAAACCTTTTTAAAAGAATGGAAGAAAGAAAGAGAGAGGGAGGGAGGGAGGGAGGAAGGAAGGAAGATACCATGCTTCAGTCTGTATTTAGATTGTATCTGTTCTTTCTCTGGAGGCAGATAGCATTGTTCATCATGAGGCCTTTGGGATTGTCTTAGATCTTTGTATTGCTAAGAATAACTAAATCATTCCATTCTTCATCATACAATATTGTCTTTACTGTGTACAATGTTCTCCTGGTTCTACTCACTTCATTTTGCATCAGTTCATGTATGTCTTTCCAGGTTTTTCTGGCATTGTCTTGCTTGTCATTTCTTATAGCACAATAGTATTCCATCACAATCACATATCACAGCTTGTTCAGCTATTCCCCAATTGGCATCCTCTAGATTTTTAATTCTTGGCCACCACAAAAAGAGCTGCTGGAACTATTTTCACACAAATAGGTCCTTTTCTCTAAAAGGTATTTCTTTTTTTTTTTTTTTAGGTCAGGCAATTGGGGTTAAGTGACTTGCCCAGGGTCACACAGCTAGTAAGTGTTAAGTGTCTGAGGCCGGATTTGAACTCAGGTACTCCTGACTCCAGGGCCGGTGCTTATCCACTGCGCCACCTAGCTGCCCCTAAAAGGTATTTCTAAAGGCTCCTAAAGGTATCAGAAAGGTATCTAAAGTTATCAGAAACCCTGAGAGATGCTTTACCTGCCTACTGGAACAAGGAATTCTTAGTAGATTGCTGGCTAGCAAGACAGCTAACCTCTCTCTCTCTCTCCCAGAGCTTCAAAAGCTTCTCAAAATGTGACTCCTTTTGTATTTCCCAACTGTTATTGGAATATTCATTCTGTGCCCACCATTCCAAGAGGCTCCACTAGCTTGATTTTGCTGTTACTTGAACTGGATCTTGGGCAGTTTGATTTCATTTGGGGTATATAACGAGAATTGATGTCTCTACTTCCTAAGAAGAGAGAATTGAGGGAGTAGATGTCAATAATAATAATAATAATAATAATAGGGGCAGCTAGGTGGCACAGTGGATGGAGCACTGGCCCTGGAGTCAGGAAGACCTGAGTTCAAATCCAGCCTCAGACACTTAACACTTACTAGCTGTGTGACCCTAAGCAAGTCACTTAACGCCAATTGCCTCACCAAAATAATAATAATAATAATAATAAACCCAGAGAAAGAGACCATTGGATCTCACCAGGTAGGTTTATTCTTTCCAAAAGATTGCAAAAAAAGAAAAGGATTTGGGACTTTGGGAAGTAGGAGGAGCAAGGTAAAAAAAAAAAAAAAAAGCAGATCTAAGCAGGTAAATAGAAAGCCAAGCTATAGCCAGAGGCAGAGAGTTAGCCAGGAGCTAACTTGCTAAGTCTGAGAACAGAAGAGTTAAAGCCACAGAGACAGGAGCAAAGACAGGAGAACAGAGGTGGAGAAGTACAGAGTATCAGTGACTGATGGTGTGTTTCTCATAAGAAAATAGTGTAGGACAGGATCCATCTATGGAAATAGAAAGCTAGTAATAGCCCCTCATCACCCATCTGCAGTTGCCCAGCTATGGGACTAAGCAAGTAGCTCCCTGGCTAAACAGTAGGGGATCCCTGAGAAAATTGCTGTAGAAGCAATCTCTAGAAGAATGAAGTCTTTAGAAAACATAGTACATGGCTGGGCTAGAGGAAAAGGGGAAATGGGAACTGAAGGTATCTATTTGGAGTAATGGCTTTTTCCTGGAAGGTAATATTTTGAAGAGAAGCCAGTATGCATTAGCTTGTGTATTACCTTCAGCCATTTTCAGGAAAGATGAAGAGAATCTGAGAGCCCTGAACACTTCCACTATACAGGAAATCTGTCACAAAAAGAGGCTGTTACAGAATTCACTTCATAGAGACCAAGGCTGATGAAAAAGCTACAGCAGCGTTAAAATGGGAGGACTTTTCACATAAAGATGAATGGGCTATCTTGAACCTTTTTTTCTGATGGAGAAGCTGACAAAGAGGACTTGCCTTCAATGCCTTCAGGTTCCTGCTTCTTTGCTACCGAATCAGCTGATGCCTGGTTGATTATGGTTTTTAAAAACCCTAACCACCAACTCCCAAGCACTTGTTGGATCAAGGCAGTCAATTCAATTTGGCCATTAAGATGGCCACAAAAATTGGATTGGCAGTTTCAAAGTCCAACAATTTTGGTTGTCATGGAAACTGAAGGACTCAACCCAGCAAGGAATTGACCTACTGCTTGATTATCTCTCTGTCAATTGTGATCCTGCTGGGTATATATATTGATTTTACATTGACACTCCAGTAAAATCTGAAAGAGAGAAGAATAAGGAGATTAAGCCAACAGAAAAACTTTTTTTAAAAAATAGATCTATATTTTCATTGATATAGGGAAATAACAGAAAGGAAACTGCTTCAACCAATGCAGATCTGCAACTCTTTTGCAGAGTAGTTTATAACCTTTAAAATCTTAGAAATCAGCCTAGGGAAACAAGGAGTTAAGTAACTTGTCCACAGTCAGTTATGTCTGAAGCAGATCTTGAACCCAGATCTTTATGACTCTGAAACTATTGCACCAGGCTATCTCCCAAAAGGAAAATATTTAATATTATATGTACAATTCACAATGATCTCCTCCCTGTGGAATCAAATTTTATAGATTTAGAACTAGAAGAAATCTCAAAGGTCCAACACTTTCATTTTCTAGATGAGGAAATTGAGGCCATGATTCTATAGCTGGTAAATTTCATAGGCTCTTTCAGGGCTTCTAGTTTCACTAAAACTGATTTGAGGATTTGAAATATTACTATTTCTTTTGTCCTTAATCAGCAAAGTTGCTTGTTTCGACCTTGGAAAAGAGGGCCAGGGATTATATATATTACATTTTGTCATTTTGATGCATAGATGAGCTTTCTAAAGAAGTCCCAAATCCCTTTCTCTTTTTTGCAATCTTTTGGAAAGAATAACCCTACCTGGTGAGATCCAATGTCTTTTGAAGTGTTAATCAATCTGCTTCAGTCTCTGGTAGGAGGCCAAGAATGAGAATGTAAATGAAGGAAGATGTTAATGAAGCTTCTTAGGAGGTAAAATGAGCAGGAGGAGGAAGTATGTCTGAGAAACCTTGAATTTTCCTCAAAAAGAAAAGAAAAAGACATCCGAAATGTTCAAAAGCAAGAAATGTCCTCTTTCATTTCTCCTTGCAATAGTTAAGAGCCAGTGTCAATATAAAGGGTAAATCATTTCATAAACAGTTATAAAAAGTCTTTTAAAATGTTCATTACAAACTCCTTATTTGGTGTCATAGGGATTTGTAGTTATTTAATGAATCTTTAAAAATTTAACTTAGAACAGCTTTCAAGCACATGGATCACAATATGCCAGTATGAAACATGACAAGGGAATTCTTGGTCAAGCCAGAAAGAAAAGAAATTTCTCAACCAAGATTTGGTGACAAAAAAGATTTCCAGGACTGGATGTAAAAAAGAATCACCTAAGGATACCATTGAGAGTAGAGTGTTCATCAAGGCTTGGAAGAAGAGAAGTAAGGGATGAAGATGTAGATTCCAGAAAGACTTGAAGGCTTGTAGATTTCACAAAAAAATACATTGCCTAAAGAAGATACAGAGTTAAAAGGACAGTGAACATGAGTTATACTATCATATAACTGGCTCATGGTAGGGGAGGGGGTGGAATGGAAATAAAGGGCTGAGTCCAACAAGAAAGAGGGGGACAAAGACAAGATTGGATCTGGTTCCTTTTCAACATTTACGGATAGGCATATAGTAGGTATTTAATAAATGTTTATTGATTAATTGACTATTTTCATGGAAAACTGGAATTGATTTAAAACATCTATCTAATTTTTGAGCCCTCTGTTATTGTGGGCAATATAGTATAACTTCATTCCTCCTCTCCAGCCCTCACTCCTGACTCAGGATTTTTTCTACCATGCCAACAGAAGTCTCCTCATCCTGGAAGTTCCCTTCACTCCTGGACTTCCCTACTGGAAGTACACTCCTCTCAGGCAGCCCTTTCCCTGAGTGACTGTTTCCTTTTTTTTTTTTTTTAGTGAGGCATTTGGGGTTAAGTGACTTGCCCAGGGTCACACAGCTAGTAAGTGTGTGTAAAGTGTCTGAGGCCACATTTGAACTCAGGTACTCCTGACTCCAGGGCCGGTGCTCTATCCACTGCGCCACCTAGCAGCCCCCTGACTGTTTCCTTTAAGAGCTTCCATTTAGGGTAGCTAGGTGGTGTGGTGGATAAAGCACCAGGCCTGGATTCAGGAGGACCTGAGTTCAAATTTGACCTCAGACACTTGACACTTACTAGCTGTGTGACCCTGGGCAAGTTACTTAACCCTCATTGCCCTGCAAAAAAAAAAAAAGAACTTCCATTTAAGGAAAGCACTCCCACAGGGGTAACTCCTTCCCCCACCTTGCTTTTCAGCTACCTTTTATGTCTTCCTTGTTAAAATATGTAAACACATAGAAGGCAGGAACTGTCTTTCTATTTGTATTCTCAGCAATTATCACAGTGCCTAGCACATAGCAAGTACAGTAATAAATGCATGTTGACTTGACTTCAAGTCAGGAAACCCAAATTCAAAACCCAGATCTCCTGCTCACTAGCTGTATAATCTAGGGGTAAATCATTTTACCTCTGAGACTCAATTTGCTCATCTGTAAGACAGAAATTAATTCTTGTTCTACCTGTCTCACAGGACCATTGAGGGAAATATGCTTTGTAGTATTCAAAGTCTTATGTATATATATGTTAACTATTTTTATTGAAAGCCTGACCTCCCATCATCAACAGTAGTCATAAGGAAATTGCAGCTAAATGGAATACTATCTCAAGGTTCTTAACAGAGAAGCAAATAAGGGAGTCTGTGGATTAGGTTGTATCATACCCCTCTCAAAATGCCAAAACTTTAACTCACACTCCAGCATTATATCACAGGTAGACAACTCCCTTTGGGTTACCACTTCCAAATAAATGTATTCTAGAATTACAAAACAAAGTTCTATGAGAGATTTGGAGGGATGGGGTGGGGAGAATGTTCATTACCAAGGATTAGGATCAGGGAAGGATCACCAGGGGGTATAACATTAAGATTGGGCTTTAAAGGAAAGATAGGAATTTCAAAGGCAAAGAGGTTACTGAATGGATTAGGAACAATCTGAATAAAGGCAAAGAAAGATAATGGAATATGAATTAGGGGTGTAGGAAATTGGCCAGTTTGAGTGTAAAGAGAACTAATTTAATTTAAAGTGAAAAGGTAGGGTGACAGCAGGGCTTTGCATGCTGGAGCTAAAGGGTTTGAACTTCCCTTGATAGGCAATAAGGAGTCTTCAGTAGAGTTCCATGACCACATTTATGCACAAGAAAGGTAACTCTGGCAACAATATGAAGGAGAGATTGAAGGATTGAGGGAACAAAGGCAGAGAGGCAATATGGTGGTGTGGTAAAAAGAAAACTGGTTTTTGGAGTCATAAATCCTGGATTTAAATCCTATATCTACTACTTAACTACCTGTGTGACTTGTGACAATTCCCTTTAAACCTCAGTTTCTTTATCTGTAAAATTAGGAGGTTGGACTAGGTGACCTTCAAGATGGTGATTAATATCAAAATGAAAAATACTAAATATAGGCTATTACAATAATCAGGGCCTATACTATGGTAATAGAAATAGGGGGAAAATGATGGATTTGAGAGTTGTTACAGAGATGGAATCACTGAAAACTTGTAACTTGTTAGATATGAGAAGTCAGGAAAAGAAAGGAGCCAAAGAGAAACCCCAAATTTTGAAAATAGAAGACTTGGTGAAATAGAATGAAAGCTTCTTGAGGGGAAGGAAGGACTGATTTCTTTTTTTCCTTTGTATCCCCTAGCTTTGACCAAAAGACAGCACCTCACCCATAGAAGATATTTAATAAAGATGTGTCGAATTGAATTGAATAGTACTATAGGCTGAAAAAATGAAGTGACATAGTGAATCAGACTAAGGAAGCAACATAATGAAATCTATATCAGACATCTAGAATGAGACATACAAGTGGAGAAAGGGAGTTGGAGATATGAAGCATATATATGAGTCTCATATATATGTATATATAATATATATTATATATATACATACACACATATATACCTCAATTCTCTTCTGAGCTCATATATGATGTCCCTGTATGTGATATATAGATGACTCATATATATGTATATATGTGTACATGAATACACACATGTATATAAGTCATATAACTAGATAGGATGGTTTAAATCATGAATGAGCCAAGGAAGAAAGTCTAAAGAGAAAAGAAAGTGGTGAATATAGCTTGAGCAGGAATTATACAAGTGTACAAACTGGACTCCTAATTGAATAGGAGGAAGGAAGCAGAATGAATAGCTCTTGAGAAACTTTACAACACTTTCCATGATCCTAACAAGCTCCTGACTCAAAAACCTATCCTATTTAGCATCAATGTCCCCAGCTCAACACACTCAAGATGTTATATGGCTGCAAATCATGGAAAATAAGAATATAAATTCTAGATGATACAAAGAGTAATATAAAGATAAATAATGGATATAAAGAGTCTATGGCACGTTGCTAATGATGACTTGTGTACAAGATGTGATGTGAAAGACATCTTTGGGGGGCAATGAGGGTTAAGTAACTTGCCAGGGTCACACAGAAAGACATCATTAAAGAGACAGCACAAGAAAAATTGGTGAGCCATTCAAACAGCAACAAAAAGGAGTGGTAGTACATGGACAGTATAATCTTGTACTTATATGTGTTCGATATTAAAATGCCTAGAGGAAGATCTCCAATATGATCTCCAAATATAATTCCTAGAGGAAGATCTCCAAATATAATTTCTCCATAGAGGATTTATGGAAGGCCATGGACAAGTGTAAGAACCATATAAGGTGAGAAGCCATGGATGGGTTGGGTTCTCCTCTAATAGAGGAAATGCCCATATCAAGGAGAACACAAGTGGATAGAGCACCGGCCCTGGAGTCAGGAGTACCTGAGTTCAAATCTGGCCTTAGACACTTAACACTTATTAGCTGTGTGACCCTGGGCAAGTCACTTAACCCCAATTGCCTCACTTAAAAAGAAAAAAAAAGGAGAACACAAATCCATCAATGTATCAAAGTATCAGCTCCAAAAAGTATCACATAAGGGAATTGACTCAAACTCTTAACTATATTTTTTAAATCCAATATGACTCTCCCACTGCTTTCATAAGCACAATACAATGGGAAGGATTAGCTGAAAATTAAGACATAGAAACTTGCTGTGTCTCCTAATTAAGAAGTAAAAAATGTCTCCCAACTGCTGATTTCTTCATTTGACTTCATTAGAAAATCACACATGGATAGATTCATAATTGCCCTTAAATTACAGGCACTTGTTTATAAAGTGTTACCCAGCTGATGAACAGCCCAACTGTCTACCCAGGATGTCAATTTCCAAAGGCTGTAAAGCACAGTTACTCATTGTTAATTATGTTGAACCCTGTCTATTGGTATTCTGAGTAGTATCAATGCTGATATACATGTGGAACACAGTGTCCTCATGCACCAAGGTGGGGTACCCTGCCTAGTGGTGTCTACCTAAAGATAAAATAACAGACAGAAAACACATGAATAACAAGCAAACAAAAATTCTGAAAGTCTAACATTCATAATGCTTTGACCAAATCTGATTATAGAAGTGATTAAAGATTTTCTGTGCAAATGAAAATTCAGTATTGGTTTTGCAAGCAAGCCTTCTTCTCTCCTTGTTGCCCTGGGTGTTCAATATTGAAGTTTCACAGATCTGGTATAAGAAGCTGGTAGACTACTTCATAGTTAGACACTATTCTCTAACTCTATTTGTTTTCATGCCTATGGACATGTGTGGAATTCACAAGATGCCTTTTGACATTTGAAAAATGATCCTCCAACTTTCTGGAGATATGGCAAAAGAATTATAGGAATGTGAGGTCATCCCATGAAAATGAGATAATTGCCATCTTTTCTGCCAAGATTGACTGAAACTAGATTTAATCATCATAGAGAATATTGTAGGAAATAATTCAGTTGTCTGTTAGACTTTGCTAATTTGCCCTGATTGACTAAAGACCCACAGCAAATAACAAAGTTTTAGGGATTGGTATGAGGAATAATGTGATTTTTAAAAATCAAGGGCATTGAATTAAGCCAAGTGTTCTTCACTGTACATTGAACACTGCATTGTAACTGTGATTGCAAGATAGTCTGGCAATATGATGAGCTCTTTGTTGAGAATAAGTGTTATCTAATGGTTAGAGCAAAGAATTGGGCTTTCCAAGTTCTGAGTTCTAGTTTTGTTTCTGTTACCAATTTTTAATCAAAACTTCCACAAGTCCCTTCAGCTCTCTGGTCCTCAGTTCCTTCAACTATAATATTTAGTGATTAGACTAAATCCCTCTAATTTTTATGAATTTGAGAAATAATGTGATTTTTTTCAAATGAAGGGTATTCATTAGGTAGGGAATGACTAAATAGTTATGGCACACAAATGTAATACAATATTGGTGCTTTGTAAGGAACAATGAATATGGTCATAGGACCATAGATTTCACGCTGTAAGTGACCTAGAAAGCTATTAATCCCAAATGATCCATTTTATAAATTAGGAAACTGAGATAGAGAGAGGTTAAGTGGCTTATTCAGTATCACACAGCTAGGAAGTATCTGGGGTAGGATTTGAACCCAGTTCTTCTTGACTCCAAGGCCAGCTCCCTATCAATTATGCCTTGCTGCCTCAACACAGTTAAGCTTGGGGAGACTTACATGAATTGATGAAAAATGAAATAAACAGAACCAATAAAAACAATACACATTTACAACAATATATTTTTTAAATCAAAACTAAATGCTGTAAAATTAAAGTGACTGGGGGCAGCTAGGTGGCACAATGGATAAAGCAGCTCAGGAGGACCTGAGTTCAAATCCAACCTCAGACACTTGATACTTACTAGCTGTGTGACACTGGACAAGTCACTTACCCCTCAATGCCTCACAAAAAAAAAAATTAAAGTGACTAAACACAGCCCCAAAGAAGAGAAGGTATCTTCCCTACTTCTTTGCAGAAATAAAGAACTATGAGGGTAGAACATTGCATATAATGTCAGACTTTTTGAATATGTTGGTTAGTTTTGCTGAACTATTTTTTTCTCTTTTCTATTCCTGGTTATTACAGATGGCTCTCTGGGACAGGAAAGGGAAAAGGATATGGCAAAAAAGTAGGTGATATAAAAGTAAAAGATATCTATAAAAATTATTTTTAAAAAAGCAAGAGCACTGAATGAAACCAAGTGTTAATGGTTGTACATGGATCATTGGACACTTAGCTATGAACCATTACCTGAATGTTGCAAAATCATACAACCCTATCTATAACTCAGGTTTTCTCCCTGTAAAATTGAGATAAGAAAAATCCATGTCACAGTGGAAACTATACAGGTTTTGGAGTCAGAGAACCTGCTTTTAAATGCTGACTCTGTCACTAAGTGACTTTGGGCAAGTCATTTAACCTCTCATGTTCATTTTCTTCATCTATTGAATAAAGGCATTGTAATGGGGGGTCTCTAAGGTCCCTCCAAGTTCTAAAATCTTTGATCCTATAGTCTAGGAAATGTGTTTTGTTTGTTTTTTCCTTTCTTTATCTCCCCAGTACTTAGTAGTGCCTGGAACATAATTAAGTACTTAATAAATGTTTGTTGACTGTATTAAAAGGAAAGGGTTAGGGGGCAGCTAGGTGGCGCAGTGGATAAAGCACTGGCCCTGGAGTCAAGAGTACCTGAGTTCAAATCCAGCCTCAGACACTTAACACTTACTAGCTGTGTGACCCTGGGCAAGTCACTTAACCCCAATTGCCTCACTAAAAAAAAAAAAAAAAAAAAAAGGAAAGGGCTAGTGTTGGGAATATGTTAAGCAATCTTAGCTACACTAAGTAGAAAGGAGGCCCACCATTTGGAAGGTAAACTAACAAAAATAACACCTGCTCACAGGATGGTATAATGCTAAAATGAATTCATATTTGCAAAGTGCTCTGCAAACAATAAAGAGTATCACAACTGTAAGCTGTTTCTCCTTCCCCCCTAAAAAAATTATTTTGTATTGTTTTTTGTTTATGGGGGGTTTGGGGGTTTTTTTGTTTGTTTGTTTGTTTGTTTGTTTGTTTGTTTGCAGAGCAATGAGGATTAAGTGACTTCCCAGGGTCACACAGCCAGTAAATGTCAAGTGTCTGAGGCCAGATTTAACTCAGGTCCTCCTGAATCCAGGGCGGGTGCTTTATCCACTGTGCCACCTAGCTGCCCCTTTTGTGTTTATTCTGTATGTATTCTGTATTTAATTATATGTGTACAGGTTCTGTAGCTAGGTGATAAAGTGGATAGAACATTGGGCTTGAAATCAAGAAGATTCATCTTCATTAATTCAATTCTCACCTCAGATACTTACTAGCTGTGTGACCCTGGGCAAGTCACTTAACACTGTTTGCCTTAGTTTCTTAATCTGTACAATGAGCTGGACAAGGAAACGGCAAACCACTCCAGTATCTCTGCCAAGAAAATACCTTGTGGTCATGAAGAGTTGTATATGACTGAACAACAAGTGCATTATCTCTCTCTCTCTCTCTCTCTCTCTCTCTCTCTCTCTCTCTCTCTCTCTCTGTGTGTGTGTCTGTCTGTCTGTCTGTCTTTGTGTCTGTCTCTGTGTGTCTCTGTCTCTCTGTCTCTCTCTGTCTCTCTGTCTCTGTCTCTCTGTCTCTGTCTCTGTTTCTCTCTCTTAGAACATAAACTCCTTGAAGGCAAGAACTGTTTTCTTTTTGTCCCTGAATCCTTAGTGCCTGTCATAATGGCTGCAACATAGTTGTTGCTTAATTTTTTTTTTTAAGTTATGAATGCCATATACAGAGTTAGGGGTTTTGTCATTATTGTTTGTTGGTTTTTAATGAGCATTTCGGGTTCAGTAGTGTCCAATTCTTTAGGACCCCATCTGGGGATTTCTTGGCAAAGATGCTGGAATAGTTTGTCATTTCCTTCTCCAGCTCATTTTACATATGAGGAAACCGAGGCAAGCAGGGTTAGATGACTTGCCCAGGGTCATACAGCTAGTAAGTTTTTGAGGTAAGTTTTGAATTTAGCAAGAGCAGTCTTCCTAATTCCAGGCCCAACATTCTATCTGCTACACCACCTAGCTACAAGCATATGCCCCCAGAATTATGATGGCACCCTTGCCCTGAGCAGCAGCCTGTGTTTATGAATATATGACTGAGATATGCTATGAAGTAGGTAGTTACTCCATTAGTAATGGGTTCCAAAGCCGAGAGCACTATTTTTAAGAGTTGAGCTTCCGGATCTGTCCCTTCTAGGATCACAGATCATAGATCTAGAACTGGAAGAGACCTTAGAGATCATTAGGTCTATTCTCTGCTTTACAGATACGGAAAATGAGGCCCAAAGAAGTTAAGTGACTTGTCCAAGGTCAGGTAGTATTTATAAAAAGTAAATAGAGTGGATAAAGCACTGGCCCTGGATTCAGGAGGACCTGAGTTCAAATGTGGCCTCAGACACTTGACACTTATGAGCTGTGTGACCCTGGGCAAGTCACTTAACCCTCATTGCCCTGAAAAAAAAAAAAAAAGGTAAATGGAAGAGCCAGATTTGGACTTGGGCCCCAAGACTCTAGCTTCACTGTTTGTTTCATTGGAAAAATAACTGAGAATCCTGACTATCTGTTTTCCAGACCGTTTCCATTGTCTCTCAAAACCTGCTCTGGCACTGAGATCTTGAAGGAAACCAGTGGGAAGCTTTCTGTTTTCCTTAAAAAATATATTCTTTTTCCCCCTTTCCAAATGTGACCCAAAATATGCCTCCTCTGTCAGGAAAATCAATGATGAGACAAATGACATTTCATGAGTCATTCTAGATGTGGGTGGTACCATTCATTTTTTAACTTAAAATCATTCTTATCAGGTCACTTTTCAATGCTTAAAAAAAGCAGTGTTTTATCATTCCAAAAGTCTTTTCCTATTTCCCTCTGAGGTAGGTTGATTGCATATTGTAAAAAGAGCCCAGAGGTGACATTCTTAACCAAACACATTCTGTTCTTTTTGTATTGAACCAGACACAATTCAGCTATAAAATAATAACAGTAAATCACCTTTATATAGCACTTTACAGTTAGAGAGCACTTTACATACATTATCTCATTTAGAATTATTGAATCTTTGAGCTGGAGAGGATATCAGAGGTCATCTGGTCCAATCCCCAAATGAAGTGGAAATTGTCTCTCCAACATCCCCAGTAAGTGATCATTTAGCTTCTAGAGAATTAAAGGTCTTTGGTAACAGGGAACTCAGTACACCTAGTTTCCTATTAGATGAATAATGAATCTCCTGAAGTGGTTGCATATAATCAAATTTGCACTATTCAAAGTGACAATTACGTAAAACATAATAATTGGTTCCAGCCCCATGGAAATATGCAGTGGAAATTTGAATAATAAGCTCATCACAAAACAGTCCATGCCATTTCAGACAGCTCTAACTATTAAAAAGTTTTTACTTATATGGAGACTATTTCTGCCTTCTTGTAACTTCCTCCTTCTACCCATTTTGGGTCCAGAAAATATAAACCCAAATATAAATATAAGTTCTACATAATTCAAAAAATTGAAATCAGGTGCCACTTAAGTTTCTCATTTCTTCCTTCCTTTCTTTTTGAGTGTTCTAAACCATCAATGTTCTTCCTAAAATGTGACACCCAGAACTTAATTTGGTACTCTGAAATGTAATACAATCAAATGAAAGATATTTATTAAGCACTTAGCATGTGCTGGAGCACTGTGCTAAGCACTGAGGATTCAGTGAAAGGCAAATATATGGACCCTACCTTCAAGGAGCTCACATTCTAATGACAAAACATGTAAATAAATAGGTAGACACAAGATGGTTTTTTGTTCTGTCATTTTAATCACATTCAACTCTTTGTGACCCCATTTGAGGTTTGCTTGGCAAAGATACTGGAGTAGTTTGCCTTCCTTCTCCAATTCATTTTACAGATGAGGAAACTGAGACAAATAGGGTTAAGTGACTTGCCCAGAGTCACACAGTGAGAGACAATGGAATAAAGTGTTTGAGGCCAGATTTGAACTCAGGAAGATGAGTATGCTTGACTCTTTCCACTGGACCATCTAGATGCCCAAGATACAAGATATATTTGAGTATTGTTATCCTTATTTTACAGATGAAGAAACAAAGGCTCAAGGAAGTCTAGTAACTTGTCAAAGATGATACAACTTCTATGGCCAACCTAGGATTCAAACTATATCTCTCTGATTCCAAAATTTGCTTTCTTTTCTTAATGCCCTATTTCCTCATATGTGACACTGGAGGATTACCAGAGGGACTTAGCTCCTTAATGAACCATTTTCATTCTCACTTTCACCAAATGAGAAAACAACTTAGGGAGAAGTACAACATGAATTTACAAATTTATACACTTAACTGTTAATATATTGTTCCCTGCACTTAATGTTCTCATTATCTTACATTATAAACAGCTAAAGTATTAATATCTCATGAAATGTTTCTCCTGAAAAAGACTTTAATCTTGTTATTTAAATTGTTCTAAACTTGCCACTTTACAATAATGAACAAGTTCCCCCTAATTAGCTGTTCACAGGAGCCCCAAATGCATTATTACTAAAGCTGAGCATTGAAATAACTCCATTGGGTAGCCGACTGGAAACTGCTCACCACTAATGTCATCAACTTCTTCATCAGAAGGAATGCAGGATTCGGAGAGACAGAATAATAACATATAAGCAGTATTTCAGAGGAAAAGGAACCATTTACCTCCTGAGAATTAACTGTATTCACCCAAACTCTGGAAAAGTTTTGAGTAAACTCAATAAGTGCTCATTGAGCAGTTCTAGGTAAAGCATATTCTTAGGCACTATGGATGAATTTTTAAATGTAAAAGATGCAACTCCTGCCCTGAAGGAGCTGATAGTATGTGAATTGGATTCAGGTGTTATTATTATCCTTGTTTTATAAATAAGGAAACTGAGGCAAATAGAGATTCAGTGCCTAGCCCAGGATCACACAGCTCATGTCTGAGGCAGGAAGATCCAATTGTCGGGGCATTGAGATGATTGAGGGATGATCAAGTCCAACTCCTTCATTTTACAGATGAGGAAATTAGGACTTAGACGAAAAGTGATTTTCCCAAGGTCACACAGGGAGTAACTCTATCCTTTGAATGGTATATAGACAATGAGTACCGTAGGAATTGTGAGAATGGATAGATTATTGATTGGATGCTCAACAGAGATGGAATAGTACCAGAGTGGAAGAATTTCTCCTGAGTCTCAAAGCTGGGGAGAAAAGATAGGAGATTTGGGTACATTAATAGAAGATTGAAAGAAATTCCAGGTGGAAAGAATGCCAAAACAAAAACAAGAAGGTAGGAAAATTTGCAACATGCTTGGGCAACAGTATGTCCATTGGTTTTACTGGAACAGAAGGTTTGATAAAATTGGCTGTTGAGGATAAGATAGTCAATCAACTAACTCACATTTTTAAGTGTCTATGTGTACCACATGCACATAGTGGCATGGTAGTTGTTATGCAGACACCAGGAAGTTATTGAAGGTTATTGAATAGGCAAGTGACAGGATCAGAGGAGTAGTTTAAGATTAGCCTGGTGGTAGCCGTCAGGATGGATTAAAGTTGGGGGCAGGGGGAGAGGGCAACAAGGCAAACCACTAAACTAGGATGCTGATATTCAGACAAAAGGTCATGAGGTACTAAATTATGATGATAACCATTGGAATATACCTTAGGAACAGATATAAGAGGCACAGATTAGGTAGAATCAACAAGACTTAGTGACTAGTTAGATATGAAGAGAAAGGAGAAGGGAGTAATTAAAGATGAGCCTAAGGTATCAGACCTAAGTAACTGGGAGAATGATAGCACCATTAAGAGAAATAGAAGATGAGGATGATAAACTGGTTTGAAGACAGGATGAAGAATTCAGTTTGGAATATGGTGATATTGAGAAAATATTGGTGAGACATCCATTTGGAGCTAACCTGAAGGCAACTGAAAATCCAGTTTTAGGATTTAGAGGAGGGAAGGGTGGAGGGAAGGGAAGTGAGATGGAAAGGAAAAGGCGAGGGAACAGAGACAGGAGAGGAGGAGAGAAAGGACAGGAGAAGAGGGAAAAGGAAAGGGGAAGGTAGAGAGTAGAGAAGAGGAAGGAAAAAGAAGCAGGGAGAGAGAGGAGAGGAAGCGAGAGGAAAGAAGAGGAGATTCTCTACCTCCTCAAATTTTCCTCTAGCCCTTTGACTAGATTTCTCTTCAGGCTCCTTATCTGAAAAAGAAAAGGTACATAATAATACTTGTACGATTTATCTCAGAGTTGTTATAAGAAAAATATTTTTTGAAACGAACACAGATGGGTTATTATTTCACTCTATAAAAAGAAATAATAGGTGATGAGAGACAGTAGACTATCTTATAAAGAGAAAGGAGCAGAGGAATTAACATTTTCATTGCAGCATTGGAAAATGTATTGATTCCTCATACTGGGTGTTAATTCATTTTATAACCCTCACCTAATTTGTAAATTTAAAAGTTTATTGGAAATAGCTTTGTCATTTTTGTAATAGATATAGATCTATACATATGTATGTATAGATATATAAATATGCACACATATACATAATCCAATTCTCATTTGCTACAACATTTAGATTCAAGTTCATAACCTCATAAAGAACTACTGAGGCTTTGAACTTTGGTATTTGTAAGGCAAAATACTTTAAAATCATTAGATGCTGTTCTGTAGCACTAAGCTAAAAGAAAGGCCATTAGTCTTAGCCTTTCTTTAAGAGATGAGTCTCCTGAGGTTGGGGAGGATATTGATTTGTATTGGGTCCTCCAGTAAACCAGTACTGAAGTCTACTAGAGTAGCTTAAAGCTCACAGTCTAAGAGAACTGGAAGGGATTAACTGCTGAGGTCCTACCCTTTGCTGAGTCCATGAACTCAGCAACTTTGAACACATAAATAGAACTTATTTTAATAAAAATAATTTGGGCAAAAAATAGAGATAAGGAGAAAAGACACTTCAAAAATTTCTGAACAGGGCAACAAAGATCTGTAGTGATATGTGGCCCCCAAACATAAATAAAGTTCCTTGACAAGGTTCTATTATCACTTGACACATGAAAACAAGAGAGAGCATGGTCATTTTGATGAAGAGATGGTAGCTGTAAAATCATGACCTCAGCTGCCCACATACAAAGGATCAAAGCTAATTTCTTCTGTTTAATGGTTGAAATCATTCTTATATACAAACACCTCTTCTCCCTCCACCTCCACTTAATGCTAAAAATCTGACATAAACAATTGTTTCTAATGGTTCCCAGAAGGGAATGAGGATAAGGGATCAGTAAGGTATGAAGAAGATAGAAAATATATATGGGTACACATTTTCCAGAGTTCTTAGCTTTCTATTTCCTTTGACCTTGAAAAGACTTCCTGGTGTAAATTTAAGAGGCTTGGGGTAGAAAATAAACTCTACTTTGGGGTTTCTTTCCAAATGACTGGAGCAAAGAGGTAGAATGCCTATGCCAAGCAGGGCAGAGTGAAAACCAGAATCACTTCTATAGAGCTGTAGAGAGACCTGAAGCACTGTGAACAGAGAGAACAAGAGTCAATAGAGTGGAGACAGAACAAAGAGCAGATCTAGGACTGTCTTTGACATGAGTCACAGCCTTAGTGAGATTAAGTGAAGCCGGTTCCAACATCTCCCTTTTTATTCTTGTTTCATCAGTGAGGCTGTTGCCATAAAAACCTCAGATCCCCAAAACTTGCTAAATTTCTTTATTTTTTTCTCCACTTTTACTGAGAGGAGGTGTAAGGAAGGAGATCAATCCTAGTGACTGAAGCTTGTAGCTTGTTATTCAAAAGCTCTTATTTGCTATGCTATCATGTTATAGTTAACCTTACTGTATTTTAACAAATCTCATGACCATTGAGAAAAAATAAATTATCAAATTCTATGATTAAGGTTCCTTGTGAATGTGGGAAATGGGGATTCGGAACAGAAATGACAGGATTTCCTATTTGGGGCAATTGTGAATATAATTCAGAGACATCACCTTGCTGACAAAGGTCCATATAATCAAAGCTATGGATCAATGTTTGGCTGTGAGAGTTGGACTATAAAGAAAGCTGAGCACCACAGAATCAATGCTTTTGAACTGTGGGGCTAGAGAAGACTTTTGGAAGTCCATTGGACAGTAAGGAGGTCAAATCAGTAAATACTTAAATTAATTCGGGTTATTCACTAGAATGTCAAATATTGAAGCTACAGCTTAAATGAGAAGATGGGACTCATTGGAAAAGACCCTGATGTTGGAAAAGATCAAAGGCAAAAGGAAAGGGATGGCAGAGGATGAGATGGATTGATAGTAACATGGAAACAATGAACGTGAATTTAGACAGACTTTAAGACATAGTGGAGGATAGGAGCACCTGTAGTACTATGGTCCACAGGGTTGTCCATGGGGTCACAAAGAGTTGGATACAACTGAATAACTGAACAATGAGTGTATTTCATATAATGTTGCTAGATCTACATAGAACCCAGAGCCAGCTGCAGCCAATGCAGGGATCAGCAGAGAGCTTGGCAGTGGGAAGGGCCATAGTATATTACTCAGATGCTAAAGCATCATCTGTTGAGCAGCAAGAGAATGAAGCCACTGGGAAAAACCCATGCGGGCACATTGACTACCTTCAAACATGGCCCCTGAGCTAGTGCTGTAGTCTAGCACCATCTGGTGGCTAACATCTCCCATACCATCTAGTTCATTGGTTAATTAACTAATTAGTCATTTGGTTGCCCAGGTGCTCTCTGTACAGTGCAAAAAGCAGGGGAGTGAGCCAAGGTATAGGAGGGTATAGCTTGGAAGTATCAGGACATGTACACCTAGCCCACCTCACTCATTGCACTCATTTTAAATGGTGTCAAACCACTGAACCTATGAAGAAGCCTCCTCCAGTTCCAGGGTACACGATTCTAAAATGATAAATTCAAAGCTAGAAAAGACTTCGATAATTCAATCCTCTCATTTTACAGATGGGAAACTGAGGCAAACAGAGATTAAGTGATTGGCCCAAAGTCACACAGGGTCTCCTTGAGAAAGCTGTAATGAGTAACATCTATTCTGCTAAGCAATTGCTTTGGACATGGTAAATTTGAGTAGAGATTAGGAGAAATCCATTCTGGGAAGCAGGAAATCTAGGTTAGAGTCCCAACTCTTCCAATTGCACAACCTCTGTCATTTGGATCAAAACTATTCTGGAGCAGCTGGGTAGTGTGGTGGATAGAATATTGGGTCTGGAGTCAGGAAGACCTGAGTTCAAATCTGACCTCAGATACTAACTGTGTGACCCTGGGCTAGTTACTTAATCTCTATTTGCCTCAGTTTTCATATCTGTAAAACAGGGATAAGAATAACACCCACTTCTCAGTCTGTTGTGAGGATTAAATGAGATAATCATTGTAAAGCACTCAGCACAGTGCCTGGCCCATAGTAAGTGGTAGCTATTATATTCATTATTACAATAATGACCATTAGTGCAGTGGAGTGCTGCATCTAGAGTCTAGCTGTGTGATCTGGGCAAGTCACTTAACATGTCTCTGTCTTGGTTTCCTCAGCTGTAAAAGGGGGAAGGTAAAAAGTGGTTGCTTAAAGGGCAGGACTCACATTTTTTCTGTTCATTTTGTATCTATTCTGAAAGGCCTAGGGCATCTAGATGGCTCAGTGGATAGAGTCCAGAGGACCTGAGTTCAAATCTCACCTCAGACACTTACTATCTGTGTTACCCTGGGCAAGTCACTTAACCCCAATTGCCTTAAATATCCAGTACCATCTCCAGTTGTCCTGATGTTTATCTTTCCACTGGACCCAGATGGCTCTGGAAACAAGAGAGTGAGGTTGGTAACCTTGCACAGCTCTCCCTCACTTAAATCCAATTCACTGCAAGTCATAACATCACCCTGATGCCATGATCTTCTTCAAGAATAAAGGACATACAACAACAATAACATTTCTAAAAGGCCTCTTTAAGTACAAGAAACAGAAAGGCAAATCCCTTTTTTTTAAAGGCTAAAAAACCTCCATCCAAAATACCTGTGTTCACATAGGATTCCTCCTACTCTATCCAAAATACATGTGTTTGAACACAATACTGCCCATACAACCTGGGCCCCTCTCTTCTTTCAGCTTTTATTCTACTTCCTCTGTGACTTGCATGACAAACATGAGCCTCAAGCCCCCAGACAGAGAACAGAAATGAAGAGAAAAGAAAATGAACTCTCTGGGCACAGTAGCAATCCCCATCTCCAACGCCCACCACTTCCTCACAAACTGCTTCACATGCTGCTGTCCATCATGCATTCAGCCCCTTTTTGGAAATGGAGAAAGGGATCTATGTGGTCACAGAAACAATAGCAATCGGTGTCACCGTGTGAGCTGACGGCGAAGGCTTGCTGCTGCTACTGCTGCTGCTGCTGCTGCTGCCGCCGCTGCCGCCACCACCCCTTTTAAGCATTTCCCAGGGACCCAGAATTAGAAACACTGGAAGGGTTAAAAAAAGGTTAATACCTTGGACTTTTTGCCACACTAGCAGATCTGAAATTTTCAAATTTATTGTCAAATATTGAAAAAGACTTGATGGCTTAAACAAACCAAAAAAAAGACCTGGTTAAGACAATTCTTTGGTGAAGAAATACTCAATTAAAAATCGAGCTCTCAAGACATTACAGGACCTTTGCTCAGTGGCAGAGGCCCTCAGTGGTGAGGAAGGTAATAAAACTCCAGCACTGTGGGACTAATTCTCATAAGAGGCAGATGTACTCATTTCTACAAACCTATAATTAAGCCAGTGATTAAAGTTAGCCCTGGGAAAGGAGGTATCCCCTGGGTCTGGCTAAGCTGCCAAGGACCAAGGCTTCAGGGACCACAAGGCCAGGTGGTTCTGCCTTTTCCTGAATTTATGGCCTCTTTATGACTGCTACAGAATGGCTTCACCTGTAAATCATTAAGACAACATGAACTAGTGGCCCCCTCACACTCCAACACCCACCCAGCCTTCCGTAGTGGTTGCCAGCAGCTGACTTTCCCTGGTGGCTTCCTCAGCCCATGAGGTTCATGCCTGAGAGCCGGGAGTAACCCAGCAGCAGTAAGCATAAAATGCCTGCTAGAATGTGGAAGTTCTCAGGGAAGGTACAAGGGATGGAGAAGTAAATCGGATTCCCTTCTAAAGGCACAGTTTGCATTTTTTCCCCTTTTCTAAAGGCCCATTTGGAGTTCCCTTTACACCACTCCCCTGATGGTTTTCCCCTTGTCGATTCTCAGGCTGTGTAAATTGAGGGGATTCCAGAGACCATCCAAGGAACCAGAAGACACAACCATGATAAAGAGAGGTCTAGTCATCTAGTGCAGGGGTTCTTTATCTTCTGTGTGCATCAAGGCCCCCTTTGGCAATTTGGTAAAGTCTATGGACCCATTCTTAGAATAATGTTGTAAATGCACAAAATAAAATTACAAAGGATGACAAGGGAAACCTATGAAAATATAGTTTTCCGAGTATTTAAAAACCAAGTTCACAGACCTCAGGTTAAAAATCTCTTTTTTAATGGGTCCACTAAGTAAGAAGCCCAACACATATGGTACAAAGGTCAAAACAAAATATCACTTGGAAACTATACAAAAATCAAAACTTGCATAGATGCCAGAACAAGTGATAGGATTAGAAACCAGACAGGCAGAAACACCAATACCTTGATGGGCCCATGGTATGTATGAAGCCAAATGCATGGCAAATGGTCACCAACCTAGTCAGTCATTCAGGAGATGCACAGAAACCAAAGGGACAAAGTGGGACTGGGAGAAACAAGTAAAGTTCTAAAAAAGGTTCTATGCCTTGGCACCTAAGGGAACTTGAATTCTGAGGCAGTAAAAGAAGGGGATAGAAGAAGGGAGGATGAGCTGAGCTCAACAGAAGTGATAAGGAAGAACATGTGGGTCTTAAGACTTGGTGAACTGGAGCCACTAGAGGGTGCAAAGTGAATAGAAAGATTGCTACAGCTTTGAATTGGGAGGAGGTTAGAAGTTAAACGCACATACAAATATATGTATATACAAATGTACACATATACATACATATACACACACACACTAGGGGAACAGATAAGGGGAAAACCATCTGGGGAGTGGCATAAAGGGAACTCTAAATAGGCCTTTAGAAAGGAAGAAAAATTGCATTTATATATTAGAGGGATAGCTAGGTGGCACAATAGATAGAGTGCCAGGCCTGGAGTCAGGAAGACCTGAGATCAAATCTAGCCTCAGACACTTACTAGCTGTGTGACCCTGGGCAAGACACAACCCTGTTTGTCTCAGTTTCCTCATTTGTAAGTTGAGCTGGAGGAGAAAATGGAAAACCGTTCCAGTATCTCTGCCAAGAAAACCACAAATAGGGTTAAAAAGAGTCCAGTACAATTGAGAAATACTTGGAAGATATATATTGGAAATACTAGAAGTGAGCAATAAGTTCCTGGGGGATACATCTCATATGTGTGTATGTGTAAATGAAAATAATGACCGTAAAGGGGGAAATAAGTATTTATACTGTGTCTATTATGTGCCGAGCACCCATGCTAAGTGCTTTTTACAAATACCCCATCTGATACTTACATCAGCCCTTTGAGATAGGTGCAATTATTATCCCTATTTTACGGTTGAAGAAACAGAGGTTAAGTGACTTGCCCAGGGTCACACAGCTAGGAAGTGTCTGAGGCTGGATTTGAATAGGTCTTCCTGACACTAGATCCAGCACTCTATCTACTGTATGCCACCAGGTACCTCAGTCAGCTAGAGAGAAAAGAGCAGCTTCATTTAGAGTCTCCTACCATTGCATGGAAATTCAATTAAATAATACAATAAACATTTAATAAGTATCCACTATGTTCAAGACATGTTAGGCTCTCAGGATTCAAAGGCAAAAATAAAACCATATCTGAACTTAAAGAATTTATATCCTCCTTAGAAGTTACAACATATGCACAAATAAGTAAATAAAAAGTTATAAAAACATATTTTCAAGATAAAGCATTGTCAACTGGAGGAACCAGAAAAGACCTCCTATAGCAGGTGATGCCTGAGCTATGCTTTAGAAAAATAGGTAGATGGATGGATGTGAGAGAGAGAGAGAGAGAGAGAGAGAGAGAGAGAGAGAGAGAGAGAGAGAGAGAGAGGAGTTCTAAGAAGAATGAGAGTACCAAGAAGCAGCGAGGTGGCTCAGTAGATAGAGCTCTGGGCCTGAAGTCAGAAAGTCCTGAGTTCATATCTAGCCTCAGACACTTACCAGTTTCCCCATTTGTTAAAAAGGAGATAATAATGGCAGCTACCTCCCAGGATTGTTGTAAGGAAGAAAGGAGATAATACTTCTAAAGTACTTAGCATAGTGCCTGATACATGGTAAGTTCTATGTAAATGCTAGCTATTATGAAGAGATACACTGGAGTCTAGTGAATACGGTATGGTGAGAGCATTCAACATCCTTCCATGCAAGGCTAAGTAGAATGAACTGGGGATGGTTAGTCTGGAGAAGAAAAGATTTATAGGACATGGTATTTTCTTCACATGGGCAATTATACTTGTTTTGATTTCCCCCAAAGGACAACTGGGTGGAATTTGCTGAGGGGGAAATGTCAGCTCAACATGTGGAAAATTTTCCTAAATTTCCAAAAGTGCAATGGACTGCTTCAGGAAGTAGTAAGCTCCTAGGCCCTGGAGGCATTCTAGCAAAAGCTAACCACAAAAGTTGCCCAAGGAGCCAACATGGGGAGGGTGTGCATCCTCCCTTCAAAGGTCTTGTAGTCCACCACTCCTATAGTTGACTACATCTTGCTCCCAGGCCACAACCCTTATCACCCCCATAGCCTCATTCTCATAGTATCTCTCTCTCTCTTAAGGCCGTCCCTCCCTCACTACTCTACCTCCACTGTTATACTCAAGGTATAATCATTTCAGCACAGAAGACAGCCCACCAAAATAAGAAAAGCAGATCTAGATAGATATAGATATAGATTGCTTACTTGAGAGCTTGGTGCATAAGCTCTCCATGAGCTAGGGAGTTGATATATAAAACCATTAATACCGTTAGTCTTTTTCCAGTATTTGATTGTGGAATCTAAAAGCAAGATATTTCAATTCATCTTATGCTACCCTCTGCTGGAAATCAGTCTCCATGTTGATTAATAATTCACCACTTTCCTCTTTCCTGCATGAAGCATTCCATGGCAAACCTATGTTCGCTCTGGGTCTTCATTTGTTCTTTGTATCCCCATCACCCAGTGCTGTTCTTGGTACACAGCAGGTGCTAAATAAATGAACAAAACCCTAGTCTTTTCCTATGTATTTATTAAGTGTCTATTACGTATAATACATTGTGCCAGGTATTTGAAGGGCATCAGTATGATACAGGTCCTGCTCTCAATTTGCTTACAATGTGATAAGGAAAAGGGCAAGTCTACAAATGTTGTTCAGTTGTTTCAGTCATGTCTGACTCTTGGTGACCCAATTTGGGGTTTTCTTGGCAAAGGTACAGGAGTGGTTTGCTATTTCCTTCTCTAGCTCATTTTATATATGAAGAAACTGAGGCAAATAGGGTTAAATGACATGCCCAGGGTCTCACAGCTAGTAAGTGCCTGAGGTCAGATTTGAACTCTGGTCTTCTTGACTCCAGGCCTGGCACTCTATCCACTATTCCACCTAGCTGCCCAAGTATACAAATAACTATTACAAAAGGGAGGAGACAAGTACAAAGAAAAGAAGCATACACAGGCTTTGAAATATCTGAGGATCACAAACTGAACATAATGCTCCACATGTAGTTTGATCAAGACAGAACAAAATAGGACCATTACTCTCTTATTCTAGACTTCACAACTGTCCTATTACTTGGTTGTCATGTCACACTAGACTTACACTGTTTGCAGCACACAAAACTCCCAAATTCACCCCAACCCCCAATTATTGCCTAGCCACACCTCACCCTTTCTATCCTTGAGTTCATTTTTTTAACCTAACTATAGCACTTTACATTTATCACTATTAAAATTTATCTTCAATCAATAAATTAGCATTGATTAAGCATCTACTATGGTGTGGGTTTTTTTGGGGGGGTTGGGGTTTTTTGCAGGGCAATGAGGGTTAAGTGTCTTTCCCTGGGTCACACAGCTAGTAAGTGTCATGTGTCTGAGGTTGGATTTGAACTCAGGTCCTCCTGAATCCAGGGCAGGTTTTCTATCCACTGTGCCACCTAGCTGCCCCCTAAGTACCTACTATGTGTTGGGAACCATACTAGGCACTGGGGATATGAATACAGTAATGAGACAGAGAGCTTACATTCTAATGGGGGTTTCAATATGTGCAAAAGCAAATAAATACAGCATATGTACAGAATAAATGCACAGTCAATGAGATGGTGCTAACAACTGGAAGAATTGGAAAAATCCTCTTGATGGAGGTGGCATTTGAGCCATCCCCTGAAAGAAGTCTGAAGTTAAGGTGATGGTGGAGAAATTCCAGAAGATACAAATATGGGAAATGGGATGTGTTTATACGGGGAAATAGAATGTAGTATACAGATAGCTCGGTTTGGATGGGATGTAAAGTACATGAAAGAGAGCAATGTGTAATCATCCTCAAAAGATAATCTAGGGCAGCTAGGTGGTGCAGTGGATAGAGCACCAGCCCTGATTCAGGAGGACCTGAGTTCAAATCCCGCCTCAGACACTTAACACTTACTAGCTGTGTGACCCTGGGCAAGTCACTTAACCCCAATTGCCTCATAAAAAAATAATCTAGAGACAGACTATGATGTATTTTAAATGCCAACCAGAGGAATTTCTATTTTATGCTAAAGGCAATAGGGAGCTACTGAATGTCAGACCCACACTTGAGTATAAATTTGGCAGCTGTGTGGCAGGTGGATAGGAGAGGGGAAGAGACTAAACACAGGGAAATCAATTAGGACACTATTGCAATGGTCTAGGTGAAATATGTTGGCTGTGGTGTGAGTAGAAAGGAAGGGATAGATTCAAGAAAGACTGAATTGAAGGTGAAATTAATAAGACTTGGCAACTGGTTGGATATAGGGGTGAGATAAATGAAAGTACAGAATCATAGAAGACTCCTAGGTTGTGAACCTGAATGACTAAAAAAAGGGTGATTTCCTTGGCAGCAATGTAAATATTAGCAGTAATCAACAGGTTTTGAATGTACCAAAAGGGCACATTATGACAGCAGTCTCTGAGGAGCTGTTGAATTGGGCATGGCACCACGGCAGGGACTCAGAAATAAAGACCGATAAAAGAACCCAGGTACAATACACAAAGTTAATCAAAGGCAACAAGAAATAATTGTAGTTATTAAAATCAGGGCTAACCTAATGGTGAACTCTTGGCCAAAGGTTCCTCATATTTATCCTTCCTGGGACAAGCTTGGTCACAGAGTGGAGGACAGAATTTAATTTACACTTAGTTAAGGATTAAATGATCCCAGCTATGAAGTTTAGAATGCTACATGAGGAAAGAGTCACTGAAATATGGGAGAAATCAGTACTAGAAATGAACAAACATACCGTTGTTCAAAAGGGGAAAGAAATTAAAGTCTGTGAACAATAATAGGCTACCAAATTAAAAAGGATACCGACAAACTGGATTGTGTTAAAAAAAAAAAGGGGGGGGGAACAAAATGGCTAATGGACTTGAAACCACGCTTTATGAGGACTAGTTTAAGGAAATATAGATTTTTAGCATAGGGAAGAGAAGTTTAGGGTGGGAGGGAAGGAAAAAGGGGATATGATAGCTATCTTCAAGTATTTGAAGCACTGTGTGGAAGAGAAATTGGATTTTCAGGGGGATTTTTTGTTTTTGCTTGGGTTTTTTTGTTTGGCTTATTCTACTTTAGTTTTCATCCTAGATGCAGAACCAAAATAAATGGATGAATGTTACAGAGGGACATATTTCTATTCTAAGAGAAAAATTCTTCCTACCAAAAGGGGAATGTGCTGCCTCAAGATAGTTCCCCATCAATGGTGCTCTTCAAGGAATGCATGATCACTTACCTAGGATATTGTAGAAGGGTTTCTTCCTCGGTGATGATTTGGACTAGATGACTAAGGTATCAGCTTTCTAGCCTAAAATCCTCCCTCTGATATCCCTTCCAACTCTGAGAGTCTATGATTTTAACTGATCTAATCCTTATCTATGCACCTCTAAGCACTGATGTTGGTAGCAAACAAGTTAGGAAAAGTTTGAAAGGAAATAGGAAAAAAGCAAGTCTCCTTTGATGGGGAGGAGAAAAGAAACCATACACTGATCTCCAAGCATATATTCTCTGATACTGATGACACTCCCATTGCAGGAAAGGAAAGGTATTAATATCATCATTTTTTTAGATTAAATAAAAACTCATTGAAGAGATAAGGTTCCCAAAGAGAGATGAGGGATCACACTGAATTCTGACTCCCAGTTGGCCTTATTATATTTCTTTTATTTAGTTAGTTAGTTTGGTTTTGTGTGTGTGTGTGTGAGGCAATTGAGGTTAAGTGAATTGCCCAGCGTCACACAGCTAGTAAGTGTTAAGTGTCTGAAGCCGGATTTGAACTCAGGTCCTCCTGAATCCAGGGCCAGTGCTCTATCCACTGCACCACCTAGCTGCCCCACCTTATTATATTTCTTCTACAGTCACTCTCTGGCTTTCATTCATTCATTTATTCATTCTTTTATTCATTCATTCAACATTTATTCTATCACAAGGTTTTAAGCACTTGTACAAAGGGCCTGTCCCAGGAGTGTTTTAATAAATTGTCACCAGGGAAGCCATAGTCCAGCTCAAAGTGACCATCTGCACCACACAGAAGTATCATTATTCACTGGTGGTAAAATCAGAACTCTGTTCATTACCTGGATAAATGACCATCTTAAATACATCTAGCATCTAAAGCAAGTCCCTTAAGCTTTCTGTTTGTCAGTTTCATTATCTATAAAATGAGGTGTGGGACTAAGTAGCCAATTCTAGCACTAAGCCTTTGTTTCTGTGATCCTAAGCATTAAAACTTTAAGGAATATTAATACTCCCATTATTATTTGCATTTTTATCTCGGCTATAGCTTATTTGTACACAATTGTTTACATGTTGTTTCCGCCATTAGATGGTAAGCTCCTTGAGATTAGGTACTGTCTTTTGTCTTTCTTTGTATCCCTGGAATTTAGTACAGTACCTGGCAATTAGTGGGTTCTAAATAAATGCTTATTGATTGACCAGCAATTAAAATAATAATAATGAGCATTTATATCTCATTTGATCCTCACAGCCACCCTGCGAGGAAGGCATAATTATCATCCCTGTATTTAAAGATGAGGAAACTGAGGCTAAAAGAATTTAAGTGTCTTGCCTAAGATCACACAGTTCATAAATTTCTGAGGCAGGATTTGAACTCACATCTTTCTAACTCCAATCGGTCCAATGTTGACTTCATCCATTGTGCCATTTGCTACCTCTTCAACCTGAGATCTCATCACTATGGGTACTCCTCCCCAAATTATAGATAGCAACCCATCCACACCTGCCCATCCTGTGTAACTCTTAGCCATGTCCTTCCTTTAAGTTCCCACAAGGGATCCAACCAACATACTCAAGTCATTTGACATCTCCAGGATCATTCCTTTAAGGAATGGGTCAAGTTCAAGAACTCAGTCCAATTTTCTGATGCTAAATGCCCAGCATGCCTTTTGAGTGACCCTGAAACAGAAGGGGATTTTTGAGTTATCTCCTCCCAGGTACGTGGGAACTTAAAAGTTCTCAAAAAATCTACTATGTTCGTTCTCCATTAGGGAAGTAGAAGGTACCACTTTTACAGAGTTATGAGAAGTAGCCAAAAGGACAGTTCCCTGTTAAGAATAAAGTTCTTCCTGTAGGAGCAGGCAGCTGGAAAGGTCAATGAGTCTCTGGCCTTCCCCTTTTGCTACCATCATCAAACCATCCCTCAGACACAAACTACTCCTTCAGTCACATCTACCAGGAAATGGTAAATGGCTTCAGTGCTGAAGTCTGGGGAAACATCTAGCTTTTTCAGAGCACTTACTGAAACATAAACTTGACTCTATTCTAATGACAAATTGAGAACACTATAGAGCAGCTCATGTGTCTTTTTTATTTTCCTCTTTTTATTATTATTCTAAAGTCAGGCTAACAATAGTACAGTTATAAACAATCATACAAATGCATTCACTGCAAACTGGAGACAACCTGCCCCAGAGGAACAAAATATCATCTGAGCCCTTGTGTTGAATCTATCTTCAGAAAACTGTGTTTTAAGTAATTTTCTTTCCCTCTTTCCTCCTATGTTTCATTCTCCACTGGGAGCACTGGGCCATTGTCCATTTTAATTTGACATTTTGAAGAGAGACACGCCTCACTCACCATAAAATGGGAAGCAGCATCACTTGAAAATTCTTAAGATTATAAACGATGTGGCTTTTACATTTTCTAGCATCAGTTCTGCCTTCTCTCTCCCACCAACCCTCCCAACTACTCAACCTGCCACCACCACCCCCAGGAACTTTAATATAAATCTTTTCAGTATTCTCTCTTTTTCTTAGCTACCCCTTGCCAAGGAAGGAAGGAAATTAAAATGAAAGAAGGAAGGAAGGGGTGGGGGGAGCCAAGGATGATCTGTCTGAACATTAAAAAGAAATATGTGGGGAAATTGGAAATGTGGGGAGGAAACTCATTACTTGGGATCCAACTTAATTTTTTTTGTTGTTGTTATTGTTTTTGTGGGGGAATGAGGGTTGAGTGACTTACCCAGGGTCACACAGCTAGTAAGTATCAAGTGTCTGAGGCCGGATTTGAACTCAGGTACTCCTGAATCCAGGGCTGGTGCTTTATCCTCTGTGCCAACTAGCTGCCACCCCAACCTAATTTTAAAAGCATGTTTTAAGTGCTTACTATGTGCAAGGCACTGTGCTAGATAATGGAGATAGAAAGCCCCCCCCAAAAAAATTTTTCAAACAATTCTACCCACGAGAAGCTTACATTCTACTGAGGATATATCAGCATGTACAGGGGCAAGTAAATATATATATATATATACACACACACACACACACACACACACACACACACATAAAAATATATATACATATAGATCAATCACTGCACTCTAAATACTTCATATATACATACACACACATATAAAAATACATATATATACATATAGATCGATCACTGCACTCTAAATACTTCATCTATACATATATATATATATATATATATATATATATATATATATATATATATATATATATATATATACACACGCACACATATGAAGTATTTACAAGGAAGAGGAGAGCACTCGCAAATGGGAAGATCAGGAAAAGATCAGGTAAGAGGTGGCACCTGAACCGAGGCTTAATGGAAGGCAAGAATTCTAAAAGATAAAAGAAAGGAAAAAGAACATTCCAAGCATAATAGAGAGTTTATGTAAATGCACATAAGCAGGAAATAAAGTGAGGTGTTTTGATGTTTTTTCCAGTAATGCAGTTTAGCTGGAATGCGGAGAGCTTAAGGAGGAACACTGGATATCTAATTTCTATGATGATTCAACTTGGACCATAGTTCACTTCATTGCTATACCATGTTTTCAGAAAGGGTTTTTGTTATTGTTGTAGTTGTTGTTATTGTCGTTGTTTCCAATAAATTGGGCCAGGGGAAGATTGTTAGAAGAACAAACTGTTTCTAAGGATTGTAGCGCACTTTGTATATCACCCACAGCTTCTAAAACTTCACATGGACGAAGTAAAATTTTAGGGACTGGCCCAAAGAGTGTGAGTATATGTATGTATGTGTGTGTATGTATGTATATATGTATGTGTGCACATATGTGCATGTGTATATGTGTATGGTGCATGTGTGTATATGTGTGTGTGTATTTCTCCTGAACTTGACCCTACTCAAAATTTATTTTAGTGCATCCTTCTCTACCTGGGACAGAAAGTCTCATGGGCAAGCATGCAGGGACTAGATTTAGATTTTCCCCCTTTTAGTCTAGAAAATATAGAGGAATTTTCTTGATATTTAAAACTTGTATTTGAACTAAACCCCATGAAAATTGGAACAAAAAGAAGGAGTCAGAGAGGGAGGAATTGAGGGAGGGCAATAGCAGCAGAGCACAAGAGAGTTATGGTAGAAAAGCAGCCCAGGGAACATGTCACCAGGCGCAAGATGCCACAAACCTCACCCAATGGAGGCAGCAGCAACAATGACAAGCAAGGGAGGGAGCCCCAAGCTTGGTGAATCCCTCAACCATGTAATCCAAGCCTAGGTAGAATGCTCTCCGCACAGTCCTACTTTATCATCTCTTTCTGCCCCAGTCTATTTAAACAGAACTGATAAAAACCAAATGCTTCCTATTTTCCCATCATTCATCATTCAAATGGCAGTTTGTAATCTGGATTCTCTTTTAATAAATTAGTTTGTTCTAATTTTCTATGGCATGTCATTATTTGTCATCAGACTATGCATGAGAAGACAGCACTGATGACAATCTTACATTTCCCAGTAAATATGTCAGAACTTTTTATTGTAAAAGGCAACCCCAGCAAGGGGCTTTGTGGCTAGAGTTTAGTTTTATGAATGATTCTATAACTCTCCCAACATGTAGAACCTTTCAAAAAAAAAAAAAAACAGAACTCAAGGATTTCCTTTAGAAGAATGAAGTGGTTGCCAGTATAGTTATGGCTCACCTGGAGACCAGGGCTCTCTGTGATTATGGCTGAATATCCTCCTCTGCCCTGATTCAAGAGAAGGAAGACACCTCCAAGCCTATAGATGGGCATGATCTAGAAGAGTCTTGAGCTTAGAGGTGGGAAGGGAAAATGAAGAAGAACACAGAGCCCCCTCATACTCCATAGGAACCTGGTGGGTACAGTGGGATAGTTTCATATACAGATTATGTAGAACTCAGGTCTAGGCCTTCACAAATGTGAATAACAAGCTTGTGTTATTGTTATTTTATTGTTGTTGTTGTCGTTGTTGTTGTCGTTGTTAAGTCTTTTCAGTTGTGTCTGACTCTCTGGGACCCCATATTAGGGTTTTCTTGACAAAGATAATGGAGTGGCTTACTGTTTCCTTCTCCAGCTCATTTTACTGATGAGAAACTGAGGCCACCAGGGTGAAGTGACTTGCCTAGGGTCACACAGCAAGTAAGTGTCTGAGGCCAGATTTGAACTGATGAAGATGAGACTTCCTGGTTCCAAGGCCGGTGCTCTCTCTATATGTATGTATGTGTGTATATGTGTGTGTGTGTGTGTGTGTATGTATGTATATATATATATATATAGAGAGAGAGAGAGAGAGAGAGAGAGACAGAGACAGAGACAGAGAGAGAGAGACAGAGAGAGAAAATGTATCCTTTGGTTTGGACAATCCCTGGAAAGCAGGGCCACAGGAGAAAATATTCCCTTCCTATCAAACTTGTTCTGTCAGTATAGCTCTAGAGTCAGTGTTCCTGGGTTCAAATCCTACCAATGGCACTTAGCACCCATGGGGCTTAGGCAAAGAACCTGTGTCTCTGTTTCCTCATCTATAAAATGAAGGGATTGGCCTTGAGGGCCTATGAGGGGCCCTCTACCTCTAAATCTAGGATTTTGTGCTAGAATAATAATAACATTTATATGGTACTTTAATATTTGCAAATAATACTTTATAAATAATTAATAATAATAACAGCTAGACTTTATATAACATCTACTATATGTGTGCCAGCTACTATGCCAAGCATTTTATAAAAATTATCTCATTCTATCATCTTAACAATCTGGGGATATGATTGTTATTATTATCCCCATTTTACAGATGAGCAAACTGAAGCAGACAGTAGTTAATTGACTCTCCCAGAGTCACACAGATAATAAGAGTCTGAAGCAGGATCTGAACTCAAGTCTTCCTGACTACAAGTCCAAGTCTATCTACCTGCTCCTCCATAGCATGGCTTCAGTTTTTAGTCCCTCTGGGACTAAATGGACAAAGCTCTTCTCTCATCAAATATATCCTGTTGAAGAATTCCCCTTTTCTTCCTAGTGAGCCAGAAGTCTTTCAGTTAGGGCTTTTCTCAACACAATCCCCAAGGCTGACAATGCCTAAGAAATCCCCTTTTTGGGGCCAGAAGTGTCAATTCCAGGATCATGCGATGTATGAAATCTCCTTCCCGTAAGTAGGAGGCAAGAGTTCAGGCATGAGATTATTTGTGGATTCCATTGCAGAACTATATGGGTCAGTTCTTTGTGTGTCTTTCTTTCCTTAACTCCAAACTAACATATGACATTTTTTTTTCTGTCTTGGGGCCTTTGCCCTGACCCCCATGACTGGAATGCAGCCACTCTTCATCTTCACTTCATAAAGTCTTTCTCTCTTCCTTTCAGGTACAGCTTAGGAACCATCTCAACTATGAAGCCTACCCTGATACCTTCAACTGCTAATGCCCTCCCACTCACACTACCTTAGATTTAAGTGCTTTATTATAAGGGTGTGGGTGTTTGTATATACATACTCACAGGGTGTCTCAAATGTATTAGTGCAGTCTGGAGCTTTTAAACTTTATATAATTGTTATATTAATGCAGTATGCTTCTTAAATATACTTCTCTCTCTCTCTCATTAATATGTAAGGTCATTGAGAGTAGGAATTGATTCATTCTTTGTACTTCTATCTTCAGCACCTAACCCAGAGCCTGGCACATAATTTTTGTTGCTGTGGTTGTTCAGTCATTTCAATTGCATTCATTTCTTCGTGACCCTATTTGGGGTTTTCCTGGCAAAGCTACTGGAATGTTTTCCCATTTCTTTCTCCAGTTTGCCATTTCCTTATCCTGCCACATAATAGATGATGGATTTTCCAGGATACTCTTCTATTGCTCCAGATATTGATGGCTTTATTTTAAGACAGGAAAGTCCACTAAGTTTCTGGTGATAGAATTAGAGATTGGATCTGGATAAGACCTGAGAGATCAGTGGGTCGGGGGCAGCTAGGTGGTGCAGTAGATAAAGCACTGGCCTTGGATTCGGGAGGACCTGAGTTCAAATCCAGCTTCGGAGACTTAACAGTAGCTGTATGACCCTGGGCAAATCACTTAACCCTCATTGCCCTGCCCCCCCCCAAGTAATGGAGATCAGTGGATCCAATCCCCTCCTTTAACTGATGAGACAACCAGTGCATAGAAAGGTTAAGTAATTTGTCCAGGGTCACACAGCTAGTAAGTATCTAAGAACAGATTTGAAGTCAGGTCTTCCTGATTCCAAGTCCAATACTGAATCCACTATGTCACCAAGCTGCTCTCACATCTATGCTCAGAAAGGAGCTGGGGAAAAGGGGGTGAGAAAGGCTAAACAATAGTTCATGTGAAAAAAAAAACTGAGAGTTTGAGAGCATTGATTCTCAAAGTTTGACCCAGGGACCTTTGAGGATCCCCAAGACCTTTTCAGAGGTTCCCCAGGGTCAAAACTATTTTCATATTAAGACATATAAATTTCTAATACAGTAAATAGATATAACCCACATAAACAAAAGTTCTTTGGTGGTCCTTGATTGTTTTTAAGGGTATAAAGATGGTCCTCAATTATTTTTAAGGGTATAAAGGACTCCAAAGAGAGGAGTTTAAGAGCTACTATTTTAGAGGATTACAAGCTGTATATGAATCAACAATGTATCTCAGCATTTTAAAGAGTGAATGCGACTTGAAGCTGTATTAAGAGAGATGGTGTCAGGCTCAAGCATGCTCTGCCCTGATGATCCCACATCTGAAGTACAATGTACAGGTCTGAATGTTACATTTTTTGCAGACCAGTGATAAGCTGGGACATATCCCAGAGGAGAGTAAGCTGGGTGGGGAGGAGACTAGAGGCCATTTTATATAAGGGATGGGTGGTCAGTGGAACTGTTTAGCCTGAAGAAAAGACCTAGTGGAAACTTAATAGATGTTATGTGAAGAGCTAGACATGCTTTGCTTAGACACAGAGGGTGAAACTAGGAATGTAGGAAGGAAGTTGAAGAGACGCAGATTTAAGTTTGAAAGAAACACTTTCTTAGGAATAGAGCCATCCAAAAGGGCAATGGGCTGCCTCCAGCTGTAGTTACTTCTTAGCAGAGAGAGGTCTTGAGGCAAAAGCTGGAGGATCATTTGTCGGAGTACTAGATGGGATTTCCCAGTCCAGCACTGCTTGGACTAAATTAATGAGATCCCTTCCAACTCTGATAGTCTTGGAAGCATCTGAGCCAGGACTTGAACTATGTCTTCCAACTGCAACGTAGTGAAATTGTCCTTTCGTGCACATCCTCTATAGTGCCACGAAGATACTGGTACTGCAGTGTATCTGATCTCACTAGCATTTTCAGAGGTTTGGCTGAGTGCTGATTCATACATCTATTTCAAAAGAACAATAGAGAACACTATGTCATCACCAACCAGCCCCTCCTTTGGACTTCCCAGATCACAAGATCAGAGATTTAGAGTTAGAGGAGATTTTAGAAAGCATTCTTTTTTTTTTTTAATAGATGAAAAGACCTAGCCTCAGAGACGTTAAATTATTTATTTGCATATAGATGAGGAAACAAGCTCAGGAAAAGTTAAATGATTTATTTGCATGTTAAATGATTTATTACAAAAGAAATAAGCAGTGGGTACAGGATTTGAACCTTCTCCACTACCTCCAGTGCTCTTCCCACTTAGTGTTCAGTTGTGTGTGACTCTTCGGGACCCCATTTGGGGTTTTCTTGGCAAAGATACTGGAGTGGTTTGCCATTTCCTCCTCCAGCTCATTATAAAGATGAGAAAACTGAGGCAAACAGGGTTAAGTGACTTGCTGGGGGTCACACAGCTAGTTAGTGTCTGAAACCAGATTCGAACTCGGGAAGATGAGTCTTCCTGATTTCAGGTCCGGCACTTTATCCACTGTGGCACCTAGCTGCCTACTACATCGGGCAAAATTTCTGGTGCTGTAACAACCAAAGCTCTCGAAATAGAGGCAGGGAAGCAGGCAAAGGGCTACATAGAGTGTGCACTGAAGCTGTCCCCTTCCCTTGCCCTAACCTTCCACCTAGATTCAGGTGGTATTTGTTGTTGGTCATCAACACGTTAGGGATTTTTGTTTGTTTGTTTATATGCAGGGTTTGAGGGTTTTGGTTTTTGGTTTTTGGTTTTGTTTTTTTTTCCCGGGGAGGGGGGCGAGGGAGGGCCGCGGAGATCGATGGCAATGGAAGCTCAGCCTCTGAAATGACTTCAGTGAACATTAGGGAGAAGAAAGACAAGAGGAGAAGAAGGAGGTGGAAGAAAAAGGGGGAAGGGAACATATATATTCAACCCATTAGGTGACTGGAATATCAATAAGCGATAGGGAAGGAGAAAGGAATGCAACCTTGGCAGGATGGGGCTGGCGGGGTGGGGAGCAGCGGCTGCAGGATGCACCGTGGGGACATGAGGAGCTCACTCATTGGTTACCGGCGCACCGAAACATTTTAAGAGAACAAAGGAGAACGCTCCGGTCCGCCAAGCATCCCCTATATCTCACCGCCCCCAACGCGGCGCCTGCCAACGAGAATCTATTCCGAACAAATAAAGAGCAGTTGAAAGGAGTAAAACAGCAGCCCCTAAATCAAATTAGAGCAGCTGGGAACCAAAGACGCCCAGAGCCGCCTTCACCAACTAGCGTTGCCTCGGGGACCCGCAAGCCCACGACTCTGTCTTTCGGCCAGCCTGATAACGCGGCTGTGGGTGGCCTCTTCCATGCGTTTAGAAATTACTTGGATATCGCATATAAAACTTACTGCCTTAGGTGTGCAAGCACAGGACACTGCCGCCCGAAACCATACAAAGACAAGTCAACCTGCGCCCTCTGCTGGCATGAGCTGCGCGAGACAGGGGAGCATCTCTTCTCTAAGTGTGGGGGAAAGCCGCAAAAGAACTTGTGTTCAATGAGTAGACCCTGAAGCTGAGAATTTCAGAGGTGAATAGTCTTTTATATCCCAGACGCCTATCTGACTTAGGGTTAGAAATGTCCAAAACTCATGCTTAGTATATAAATTAACAAGAGCCAAAGGCCATATAGTTTTGACAGAGGTAGAATCAGAAGTCTACAGAGCAGAGCCAGATCTTGAGGTCTTAGGTTTAACACCAAACTTCAGGTCCCATGCTCATTGATATGAAAATCAGATGGAAGCGTGATGGTTTACACACTGTGACTTCTAAGTCAATAAGATCTGGCTTTAAGTTTCACTTCTAGCACTCACTGTAGCTGGTGGTTCAATGGAAAGACCACTGGGTCTGAAGTCCCAAAGACGTGAGTTTAAATCCAGCCTCACTGTCTTGCTAGCTGTGTGACCGTAGGCAAGTTTGCCTCAGTTTCCTCAACTGTAAAATGGGGATAATAATATCATCTACTTCAAAGGATTGTTATGAAAATCAACTGAGATAATATTTGTAAAAGCACGTAGAGTGCTTGGTACATGTTGTAGGAACATATAAATGCTTATTCCCTCCTGTCCAGCACTCTCCCCCTCCACTGAACAAGTATTTGGGTATCTGGCAGCACTCTAAAACTAAAATTGCATTGTTGATGGCAATCTGCATTGTTAGAGGGAATTTCTTCATGTGGAAATTACCTTTACCAAAGCAATCACTAGTCTGGAATAAATAAATTAGAAATAATGTTGAGACTAAATCTACCCCACTGTTTTAGACTAATAAATATTCTGAGGTTTGCAATGTATGGATAGAAGCCATAAACATTAGAGAGGGTATGGATAAAAGAGAGTTGGGGGGATTTTTGAAGCAAAATAAGGGAAATTAAGTCAATCTTCATGATAAAAAGTTGCCAAATGTAATACAAAATTTCCTATTTAATATTTTAGAGGTATAAATATCTACAGGGAAGTACTAATAGCATTCAAGTCATAATGACCCTTAGAAATTGACTTTCACAGCTCATTTAGAGCAAATGCAATCCTATCATAAATGCAACCCAACCCAAAAAGCATTTTGAAGAGCCCTGCAAAACACAATACTAGGCACAAGATAAACTGAAAAATAGTCCTTGCCCTCAAAAAAATTTATTTTATTGCTAAAGAGACGATCCAAATGATAAGAGATAGGTATATGTACATGATAACTAGAGGAAAGACAAAGCTCTATTCAGGAGATTAGGGGAAAGTTTCAATAGAAGATGGCATGTGAACCGAGCCTTGAAGGAAACTAACAAATTTTAAGTAGTGGTGAAGAAGTAGTTTTCGATAAAGGAAGACACAAAGATGAGAGATACTTGACAAATATGACATCATTAAACATATGGGCCAACCACATTTACATATGGTCTTTGCAAAGTTTTAACATCAATGCTATCATCTTAATATTAAACAGCAATACAATATCACAACCCGGAACTATGGCTCACTGCAAGGCAACCTGGCAAAAAGATTAGATAACAAAAGTCTAAAGCTCCTGATTCAGAAGACCAATTTATCCAATAACAATATAAAGACAACTTTGATAGACTGAAGAGTGATGACCAACACAATGCCCAACCATAATTCCAGAGGACTGATTATGAAGCATGTCCCCCATCTCCTGACAGAGAGGTGATAGACTCAGGATGCAAGATGGGATATGAGTGAGTGTGTGTGTGTGTGTGTGTGTGTGTGTGTCTAGTGATGGAATTTGCTTTCCTTGACTATGTATATTTGTTATAAGGAAGTGGTTTTTTTTTGATGGGTGGGAATTGATGTAAGGTAGAGAAAATACATTTTTCTTATTAAAAATTAAATTAAACTTAAAATAAATACTTTAATACATGATAAGCTGAAGAAGACCAACTCCAAGCAGAGCTGAACAATAGTTTAAGATGCTAAGAGATTCCACTGAGAAATGCAGGTGAAGATAGTGTTGTCTGCTGGGAAATCCATTATTTTACAGGTCACGCTGACCTTTAACAGTCATAGCTTCCAGATCTCATTTGGAGCAAAAGCATTCAGTAAACTAAAAGTCTAAAACTCTCAATGTTTGGTGTATTTTTAAGGTAGCATTAAGAGCACCCCCCCTCTTTGTGCAACAGAGTCCCCAAGAAAGCTGTGCCAGATTCAGGATACTCTGTGGGTTCTTACTCAAAAAGATATAGCCTACAAACCCCACTGATGTCTTTTTTTTAACAAGTCAGAAAGAGAACATAACTCAAATAAAAGGCATTTAATGAAACACTATAGTAAGAAAAGTGACAATAGAAACATTTCCTCCATAAACCTGAGGCATATTCTCTCACAAATGCATACACCACTAATAGACACCCTGAAAGACCATGTTTGGAGACATGCATAGGTAGGGAACAAGTATGTCCAAAGTGTGTGGGTAGAAGGAACAATATATGCCAGCCCATATATGTGAAATAGCAGTTCATGAGTAACTTCATTGTGTAGTTTCCTTTAGGCCTGCTCCCTTGAGGTATATTGCTGCTAGGAAGTCTTGGGGGTCACAGCTAGGCATTACTCTACTAGGCACATTTTAATGGAGTGTCTCTTTAACAGCAACTTCTAGGTTTCAGTTGGAATCCTGCTGGCTATCTTACTTCCCATCTGGTAGAGTTTAGTGACTAGAAAACCTCTCCATGGCATTGATTTGGGGATGGATTTAATTGATCCAATTGATCATGAGGCATCCCAAAGAATTACAAGACTCAGTGACTCAGTTTCCCAAGTTTATTGAAATACTGTGCTGACCAAAAAGAGAATAACCCAAAGGAGATAGGTGTCTCGAATAGATGAAAATGGTTATATTTATAGTGAGAAAAAGTCGGTTACCTCCTCATAATCTTAATCTCCTCCTTAAGGAGATACATCCTAATTTGGACTTCCTGGGGTCCTAAGACAACCTCCAAGGAGGTTACCTTTTTCACTAGGGGTGTTTTTTGTGGGGTTAAACGTCATAAGGTGAACCTAAGGACACATTTGGACCTTTCTGAATATGTTCCTAAAGACATGCTTAAACCTGTCAGATCCAGAGGGTCTCTGTGTTTTTGATATCTCTTTACTTAAGATGTGGTTTCTAGGTGTCCTGTCATCTAGGAATATTAATGGCTATTAATGGTTAATGGTCTCTAGTTATAGTCTCTGTTGATGGTGAGGGTTGATAGGGACAAACCCTCTTGGTCACTATAAGAACACAAACCTTAGTTTCTCTGTTACTTCTTTTAGGTACTATTAATAAGGATTCAAGCCTCAGTTTATCTGTTAACCCCTTTTTGCCTCCTCTATCACCATGATAAGAACTCTTTTATCATAGACAGAGACTATGAAGGACCACAACCAGACAAGGGGGCTACTAGACAAATATCTAGCAAAGTGCTCCCAGGCTAAGTTTAAATCTGCTCTTTTTTACTCCTTGAGTCTAGAGATGAATCATAGTCTTTTATATCCCAGATCTATTTGGCTTAGGGTTAGAAATGTCCAAAACTTCTCATACTTAGTATATAAATTAATAAGAGTCAAATCAAAAACCAATCAAAAGAGACAAGGTTATTATCCTATATCAATCTGGATTGAATTCCTTCTGGTGTTATGTATAAGTAGCCAGCCATAAGAATTCAAGACTTTGAGATGAATTGAAAAAAAAAAAGAAAAGAAAAGACAAAGGACAAAACACTTCCTCTAAGCCAAAAGCAGAATCTATATTTAAAATACAGAACTTGTGTTTTCATCCATCAGCAATATGAACCAACCTTACAAAGGAAGTAAAATAATATTTATCATTACCTTTACAGAACAATAATTTCTCTTGGTACATATTTGTTATGTGTTGAATCAAAGAATTCTAGAACCAGAAGAGATATTAGAGAGACTGTAATTTGCTCAATTTTACAGCTGAAGAAACTGAGGTCCAGGAAGAATAACTGGATCTTCAATCCTGACTTGCAGAGAAGTTGGAAGGAAACAAGTATTTATTAAGCATCTACTATGTGCCACATACTGTACTAATCGCTTTACAAATATTATCTCATTTGATCCTCTAACAAGACATGATGAAAGGGTTTCAGATAAACTTGGGAAGATTTGCATGAACTGATACATAGTGAATTCAGCAGAACCAGGAGAATAATTCTATAACAACACTAAAGATAACTTTGGAAGTCTTAAAAAAATCTGATCAACATAATGACTAACCAGAGTTTCAAAGAACAGATAATGAAGCATGCTACATATGTCCTAACAGGGAAATGATGAACACAGGGTGTAAAATATGACTTTTTAAAAAAAATTTGCTTCAATTAACTATGAAAAGGGAAGAATGGTTGGAAAGATGAGAAAATAGATTTTTATGTATCAAAAATTTTAAATCTAGTTTAAAATAATAGTCAGCACTTATATCCCACTTCAAAGTTTTCCTTTTCTCCTGGCTTAACTTGTTCCTCCCTGTCATCACACACTTTGTTTTCTGGTCTGGTCTCTTCCTGCCTATAACAGAAGGAGGGCAAGGCCCTTCCATTAATTCCTTTACTGGTCCCCTCTGCTATCTACATAACTCCCTGAGAGGAATACACACTAAGGCCAAAACCCTAGGGATACCGATAACCCACCTGAACTTATTCCTCAATGACCCACCCAGTCATACCCATCCTATCCAAGTGACACTGAACACCTGTCTATCATTGGAATGCTATTTGCTCCCCATTGCTACTTCCAGTCTCTCCTTCTACCATCATTACTCAGTAACCTCTCCTCCTTGAAGTCCCACTCAATCTGTATCAACCACACAATCAAAATTCTGGCAACTATTATCTACCGACCTTCAGGATATTTCCTTCCTTTCCTCTATGAGTTCAGTGCCTGATGCACAGTATTTCTCTCCTTCCAAAATCCCACCTCATATTACGGGACTTCACCATACATACTGATATTTCCTCAAACCCCCTAACCTCACAATTCTTCAACCTAGTCATTTCCCATAACCTACTCCTCTACCCAACTTCAGCTAAATCTGAATTAGATCGGATCACCCTTTATCTGTCCAGTATCCATAAATATTCCACTTCTGTTGTTCATGAACTCTAAAATTCCCTTTTCTTTTTGCAATCTGTTATCATTCCACCTCTCCCTCTGCCTTGCAACCCCAAGCCCTGCTCTTCACCCTCACCAAGACCTATAAAGCCCTCCACCCCTCAGTTCTTTCCTGCACTAGTTCCATTCTTCTCTCTTCCTAATCTTGACTGTGAGAAAATAATGGGTTTTGGAACACCCAAAAGCTCTGCCCAGGATTGAATGGTTAAGATTGATTGGATTGACTGACTTTGCTGATTAACTCAATTAAAGTTAATTCAATTAAAGCCACACCTGCCTGGTCCTCAAGAGGGTGTGAACTCTGACCTCAACACGGGACCACCCTCAAGTCCAGTGAACCAATGGATTTAGGTGATGCTAGCCAATTAGCTTGAAGCAGTGTGCAAGGACCACCTCTCCTCCTGATGGAGAGAGAGAGCTTCCACTCTCATTTTGGCTCTGGGACAGGTTCCTGGTGGAGGACTTGGAGGAAGAAGCAGGCCAGGCTGGAGCTCTACGCTAGATAGGCCTTTTCTTAACTTTCTGACCCAGGTGTTCTCTTTTTACTAATACTTGGTATGCTTTAATAAATGCTTAATGCCCCAAAAGTGGTGCTAAAGCCTCTAATTTATAAGAAACAAATATATTAGAAATCCCAGCTAATTTTCCCCAAACTTGGGACAGAAATAAGGCTACCACATTTAATTTTACATTGTCACATGACCCTTTGCTGAAACAATTCAGCTCTATGCTGTCCTCTTCTCTCTGCTCCCTTCCTCTCTTATTATACTGACAATCTTCTCCTTTTAACTCTCAGCCTTGTATTTATCCAACTATCTAATGCCTTCATTCCTACTCATGTGCTGCTGAATGAAGCTGAAGAAAATCATGAAACCAGGCTGCCTGAATACACTACAAACTTATGTTATGTAATCTCCACTGGGCTCTCAATGCTGCAAGACAATCATTTTATATCTTCCCAATCAACTTACTATCCCATGTACCACAGAACCTTTTCCAAAGCTTTTCATCCCTCATTAAACCTTCCATGGCATCTTCTCCCCTGACTCTCTCAGCTGCCTCATATTCTACTAAATAAAAATTGAGATCATTCCCTGAGAGTTCTCTCTCTTCCTTTCTTTCTCATCTCACATTGCTCAGATGCCTTCCTCCACTACCTCCTTTTTCATCCCAGTTTCACATGAAGAGGTGGCCCTTCTCCTTGCCAAGGTAAAAATCATTCTACATGGACAAATGATCCCATTCCAATTCATCTTCTCTGGCAGATTGGCTTCTCTATCATCCCTACTCCTCCCCACAATCTTAGTTGATTAGTTTTACCAGAACTACAGACTAGCACTCACAACTGCCCATTTCTGATTGTCTTGATCTCATTTTGTGGTTCTTATTAATCCACTCTCCCAAACACTATTTCTTTCAAACCAGGAAGTAGATCTAGGGTATGAGTCAGATCCAGTCTGGCACTGCCTGCTTATCTCTAGAGCAATATGCTCAGGAAGCATGGAGATTTTTGTAATAGTCTACAGTTGGGGATTGAAGAGGATATGGGGGAAGGGAGCCTGGTGAATTGTTACAAAAGGAAGGGAATTCCCTATGTAAGAGAATGTGAACCAAATAACAGAGACAAAAAAAATTCAATATATGTTCATGGAAAATTATGTAGGTCACACAGTACACGTAGGACAGAAGTACTAATAGCTGACATTTTTCTAGCTCTTTAAAACTTACAAAGCAGCTTTAACCTGGTTGGGACCATCTTCACTTCTCCCCTGGTCCAGTAAAATAGATACATAATCAGTCTCTCTACCTTTATTTGGGCAGCTAGGTGGTGCAGTGGATAGAATATTGGGCCTAGAATTAGGAAAAATCATCTTCCTGAATTCAAATCCTGCTTCAGACACTTACTAGCTGTGTGACCCTGGGCAAGTCACTTAAACCTATTTGCCTTGTTTTCCTCATCTATAAAGTAAGCTGGAGAAGGAAATGGCAGACCACTATAGTATTTGTGCCAAGAAAACCCCAAATGGGGTCACAAAGAATTGGACACAACTGAACAACAACCTTTAATCTGCCACACAGCAACCAAATTGATAATTCTACAGCAAAGGTCTGACCCTGTCACTACCCTGCTCAAAAAACTGCAGTAGCTCCCTATTGCCTCTAGAACAAAACATTCCATTTGACCTTAAAGGCCTTAGTCTTACTCTGAGGTACATTTCCTGAATGATTTTGTATTTTTAACACCATTATTAAACATTTATTATGTGCCTGGAACATAATAGCTGCTTAATAATGCTTGTTGGAGTGAATTGAATTGAGCATACGTGATCCCATTTGATACTCAAAACTATCTCCTCCTGAAATGCAGGTACTGTAGATTTTATCATCCACTTAAATGTAGTGAATAAAACACTGGACCTGGAGTCAGAAAAACCTAGGTTCAAATTTGGCCTCAGACACTTCCTAACTGCGTGACTAGGCAAATGACTTATCTTCACTCAATCTCGGTTTCATCATCTGTCAAATGGGGATAATAATATATCTACCTCCCATGGTTATTGTATAAATGAGATAATATTTCTAAAATGCCTTGCAAACCTTAAAGTGTAATACAAATGTCATTATCCCCAATTACAGGTGAGGAAACTAAGGCTTAGGGAAGTTAATTGGCTTGCCCAAGGTCTCATACTTGGTAATCATCAAAAACCTAAGTCTCCTGGATCAAAATCCACTGTTCTTTCAATTATATCTATATAATTACATCAGAACCAGAGCATGAAAGGACTTGAACATCAGGACAAAAGTTTAGATTAAATTTGGTAGGCACTGGGACATCTTAGAAAAAAAATGGATAGACTTGCATGAAATAATGAAGAACAAAATGAGCAGAACCAAAAGAACCCTGTCCACAGTAACACCAATATTGTTTTAAGAACAACTTTGAGTGAATAAGTCATTTTGACTATCATAAATACCCAAAGTAACTACCAAAGACATATGAAGAAAGATGCTATCTGCAATCAGAGAAAGAAGTGAAGTAGTAACTATAGTAGCAATGGATTTAATTATGAGGTCATGAGGCATCCCAAGGAATTACAAGAATCAGTGACTCAATTTCCTATGTTTTTTTAAAACACTGTGAGGCCAGAGGGAGAATACCATAGGGGAAAAGAAAAGGTATCTCTCCTGAGGGAAAAAAAAGATGGTTATATTTATAGGAGGTCCCTCTTCATTATTCCAATATCCTCCTTAAGCAAGTACAGGGGAGGGTTTATCCTAAATATCTATAATCCCTTTTAGCTGTTATGAATTAGAACTCAGGTCTTAGAACTCAAATATCTGTTAACCCTTTTTAGCCTCCTCCATCAGAAGTAATAAATAGAAATATGTATAGAATGATTTTACATGTATATGTGTGTATACACATATATGGCAGGAGGGGAGGAAGGAAAAAGAAATTTACATGATAACTTCATTAGATGTTCAGAAGGAATAGCAAGTTGTATATAATAGATTTGCATTTTCTAGTGAAGTCATTTTTTTTATTATACTATGTTATGGAAATGCTCGTTTTATTCCATAAATTAAAAATAAAATAAATAAAACTTTAAAAAATAAGTTTAGTTTATATTTGTCAGGCACTAGGACATCTTTGGAAGCTTTTGATTAGGGGTATAATTTAATCAGAATTGTGCATTAGGACAAGTTATTTCACAGCTCTGTGATAGACAGGTGGTTAGAGACACTGAGGCTAAATAGAAAGTTATTGCAGTAGTTCAGGAGAGTGGGTAGGAGCCTGAACTAGAATACTGGCAATAGGAACAAAAAGGAAGGGACCAGCATGTGAAATATTTCAGAAGTAAATTCAACAGGAGCTGGCAGCTAATCACATGGGAAAAGAAGTGGAGAGTTCAAAATTACTCCTAAGTTTTGAAAGGGGGGATATGGAATATGGTAGTGCCATTAGCAGAAAAAAAATCTAGAGGTAATGTGTTGAATATATTTCTTTGTGTTGAGCATTGTCCTATTTTAGTCATCCTCTTTCAAGATGCAAATATCCCTGAAAAGAGTAAAATTTTAAGTTGTTTTTAGTCACTAACACCTTAGTGTGAATTGGTTTATCACATCCTCAGTGACAGATGGGAATCCTGGTGCATAGAATATGATGCCTTTGGCAGGATTGGAGGGAAGGGAAAAGAAAAGGGAAGTAGGGACTCCACAAACAAACTTTCCTCGGTTTAATTTTTTTTTATTCAGGGTTATCATAATAAGCTCATATTCTTTTCAATAGAAAAGTAGGAAAATGATTAAAGAATGACCTGGTTCCACGTCCCTATTGTTGGACTGGGCCATAAGGAAGAGAAGACAACTAGGGTGGTATAATGGACAAAGTGCTGGACTGTGAATCAGAAAGATTTGAGTTCAAATCCTACCTCAGACATGGATTAGCTGAGTGATCCTGAAAAAGTCACCTTAACTCGCAGCCTGTTATCTTACCTGTAAAGTAGGGATGATAATGGCACCTTCTTTGTAGGATTGTCCTGAGGATTAAATGGAGATAATATTTATAAAAGTGTTTTTGCCAGTTTCAAAATGCTAGCTATTGTTATTAAGGGAAAGAATTTTTCCATCAGGTCATGGACTCCAGAGTTCTATCACCTTTTCCAAACATTGTGTTATCATCTTCCTACAGAAAGACCTACAAACACTTCTTGAGGAGTCTTGCTTCCTATTCTCAGACCCTAGATTAAAATTCATTATCATGCATAACAAAGGAAATAGCAGGTACATGATGAGTCAGCTAGGAGATATTCATGATATAATAAATCTCTCCTTTTGGTTGGGGGTTGATGGACAGGCATTGGAGTTATATGGGTATTTAATAGTTTGGGGTTTTTTTATCTTCTATTATTATTCTCATCGTGTTAATTTCATAGTCAGTTATTTGACATAAGAATTGTAGAGGACAGAAATTACATCCTAAATAATCCAAATCTCTTTTTGAACCACATGCAAGAACTTTGGGAAATCCTATGGGGGAGTCAACTTATTTCTTGCACAGGACCCCAGTATTTCCCTGGAGGGCTGATCCTGGAGATCATGAGAGCTAGAAGATAATGAGATAGTGAAATCATCAGGAGGAAAACTCTGGAACAGAAGAACAGGAAATAAAAAGATATTACTCTGAAGAGGAGTTGATGAGTCAGGCTTGGTCTTGACATCTGTAAACTCATACAAAAATTCCACCCATCCGGATTTGTGAAATCAGATTGAATTTTGTCTTCCTTTGATGCTTCCCAAAGACTTAATCATGGCTTCCTCGGTGTGTAGCATCTGCTATCTAATACTTCATTACAAAAAAGGACTAAAATTTGCTTTTTCAGAAGGTTAAGACTATGGTAGGGGGTTCATAACCTATAATCATTTGACACTTCTCCATCTTACCATCAGGAACCTTATCATCCTTCAAGAGCACATCAGCCTTAGTACTTAGATCTTATCAGTACCCTCTGCCCCTGGGACATCTCCAACTGGAGCTCTTCCCAAAAACCTTCATTTAAGGAGGGTGACCAGACCTGCTAGGTCTTTGTTTCTCATCTAGCTATACTGCTTTGGAATTTCTCTATCATGATCCCACTCTGGGTAACTTCTCTTCTCTTCCCCCTGCCACCCTCAGTGTTCCTACCCAAAAGCTTTTTAGCTTTTTCAGTCTCCTTTTTGTGTATTGTCTTCCTTCCATTAGATTGTAAGCTCCTTAGGGGCAGGGACTGTCTTTCTTTCTGATTTTATTTGTATCCCCAGTATTTAGAACAGTACCTAACATATAGTAGATACTTTTTTCCCCCTTTTTTGCAGGGCAATGAGGGTTAAGTGACTTGCCCAGGGTCACACAGCCAATGAGTGTCAAGTGTCTAAAGCCAGATTTGAACTCAGGTTCTCCTGAATCCAGGGCGTGTGCTTTTACCCACTGCGCCACCTAGCTGCTCCCTTTAATAAATTTTTATTGACTGATTTTCATAAGTTTCATCTTCCATGAAATTCTATAGTCTTTGGGGTTTTCTGGGAATCTAAGAGCTACTTTGTCTGTATTAACATATACATATTTAGATTTCCCCAGTAAATGTGTGTCAGACTTAGAATAAATTCCTCCACTAATGTCTTACTCTAGTGCCTCAGTATAGTGTGAAGACAATCTTGGATTCCCAATCTTGGTTCTTACCAAGCTGGAACAGGAGATAATAGAAAGGCTCTGAATCTGGGCCAAATGAGAGGCCAAAGACCAGGCTGATCAAGTTCAAAGATTTTTCTACCATATAATGATTTTATTTTTTGGCCACAGCAACTCAAAGAGACTATCTTCTATAGGATGTTCTTAACCTGGGGTCTGTGATTTTTTTTTAAACATTTTGATGACTGTATTTCAAGATAATTGGCTTAGAGTGCTGGACCTATAGTCAAGAATACCAGAGCCCCAAACCAACTTCAGAGAATTCCAGTTGTGCATCCCTGACTAAAATCAATTAGCCTCCATTTGCCTCATTTCCTTGTTTATAAAATGGGGATAGTAATATAACCTGGCTCCCAAGGTTATTGTGAGAATCAAATTGGTTGGTTGTGTGGTTGTTGTCCTTTATTCTTTAAGAGGGCCAAAATGATATCACTGTTAGAAAAATGGTAAAATGGTATGAGTGATGTCTTTTGACTCATACATAAATTAAAGTGAGCCAGAGTTGAATGAAGTCGTGGGCCTCACTCTCTCTTCCAGTCATCACAGGCAGTGGCACCACAGAGCAAGATGACTGGTGATGGCCCGGGATTGAAGTAAATGACCTTGGTATCTTGGAGGTCTGACCAAGCTCTAAGAGCTCCATATCATCTCCTTCAGCCACTTTCATGGCCATTGGAACAAATTGTTCTCATCTGCCCATTCCACCAGGGGAGGTCTTAGGTGCTATATAAATGTTAGCTATTAATATATATATTTTTTTGCGGGGCAATGAAGGTTAAGTGACTTGCCCAGGGTCACACAACTAATACGTGTCAAGTGTCCGAGGCCGGATTTGAACTCAGGTCCTCCTGAATCCAGGGCCAGTGCTTTATCCACTGCGCCACCTAGCTTCCTTAGCTATTAATATTTTGACTACTTTGTAATCCTATGTGCTTTATTTTTTTATTTAAAAACACTATTCTGAGGACTGATTCATGAGTTTCACCAGAGGGACAAAGGGGTCCCAGACACAAAAATGCTTAAGAACTAAATTGAGGAGAAATTGCAAGTGGTTTGGGGGAGATCATCAAGACCAAGAAAATTGGACATGGTTGAAGTACTGAAGAATAAAATATCAATTCAATTGACTTAGTCTCCAAATTAGCCGAGAAAAGACTTCTTCCTAAAACCATGTAATTAATTCAAAACATAGGTCAAAATTTTAGCCTATTAGAAACTCACTAGCTCAATCTAAAAATATGGAGAAAGTGACTCCTTCTTGAGGTGCTTTAGTTCTATATCTCTGTGCAAGATGTGAGTTCAAATTCCATCACTGATGTTTACCTGTGTAGCCATATCCAATAATTACTTAATTTCTTCCTCCGTTACACATGGAGAATAATACCTGTAAGTTTGTTATGAGGCTCAAATTAGCTTTTTTAAACACTATATGAATATCAGTTATTATTACTTCTTCCTAAAGTCTACCAAATGTTACAGGATCATAGACACAGAGCTGGAAAGAACCTCAGATGCCCTGTGATCCAACATCCTCACTTTAGAGATGGGGAAATTGAGACCCAAGGAGATTATATGGCTGACACAAGGTAACCCAGATAGTAATAATAACATAGCACTCTAAGATTTACAAAGCACTTTACATGTGCTAGCACATTTAGTTCTAACAACAAACCTGTGACAGGGTGCCCTTATCTCTATTTTACAGATTTCTCATTGAGTTCCACTCCTGAATCTCTGGACTTTCTCCACCATGGCACATCAGTCTCTTCACCCTGGAAGTTCACTCTGTTTCTAGACTTTTCTTACTTAAAGTACATTCCATGCCCCCCAGATGCCTTCCTCTGTCTTCCCAGAACCCCCATTTTAAGGAAAATGTCCAGGCCAACCACCTATTCATTCATCTCAGGACCCAGATCCCTTTTACAGGTCATCTTCCTTCATTAGACTGTAAGTTTCTTGAGGACAGGAACTGTCTTTTTTTTTTTAAGGAACTGTCTTTCTACTTGTATTTGTATTCCTAGCCCCTGGGACAGTGCCTGACATGTAATAAGTACTTAATAAATGCTTATTGACCTGTTGACTTACAGATGATAAAGTCCTAGGGAGATTAAATTGCAGCCCCAAGGTCGCACATGACTTCTCATGCCCAATCTAGTGCACTCTCCACCTTCCCCATTGTTTCATGTCAACAATAGACATTATTAAGCAGCTACTATGTGCTCAGCTCTGGTGCTGGTGTAGAAATAGAAGGTAGGTGTCAGGTGAAGGTTCTACCCTAAAGACATCAACAGACAGCATCCTGAGCATCTCCTGTGATCAAGAGTGAACTAATTAACACCACATTGCATTGCTTAATGGAGCACTGCTCAAGTGTAGGCTAAGGTTAGAATACAGTTTCAGGTCAATATTCAGGAGCCTAGGAAACGAATTAGAGGAGAGTGAAAGGAAGGCTTTTCCTGAGACCCCACTAACCTCCTCTACTGAGAGATCTAAACCCATTAAAATGAGAAGAAATAGGAAATGTACAAAAAGTAGAAATCACATTGCTTCAATTTACCTCCAACCTGCTGGGGAAAAGGTAAACATTATCAAAGAATCATTAGAGATTAATTAGAAACCATTAAGATGGTCCCTAGCAGGGAAAAGCAACCAGAAATGTATTTGGTGAAAGTAATCAAAGCAGAAAAAGGTTAGGACCTATCCAGTCAACCCTTCTAGAACCTTCTCTCCTTTGTTCCTCTCCCCTAAGTTTATATCATTAGTCCCTCATTCTTTCTCTCCCCCTCCCCATCCATCTAGTACTGGACTTTGTTGGCCAGGAACTGCTATGAAAAGTGAAGGGAATACCAACAAAGTGAAGGCAGAAATTGAGTTTCCTCTTTTTCTTAGGGACCCTTCCCCAAGAGTTTTGTTTGGGTTTTTTTTTCCCCTGGGCCCTTTGAAGATCCCTGGGTAGTTGCATAGAATCTTCCCTTCCCTTTCTCCCTTCCTCACTGACTTTTTTCTTTTGCCTTCTTTGAGGTGCCATGAACTTTAGTATGTCCACAATTTTAGCAACAGTTCATAAGAATCCTTTATACTTTTATTGTTGCTCAGTCACATCCAACTCTTTGTGACCCCATCTGGGGTTTTCTTGGCAAAGATACTAGAGAGAGTGGTTTGCCATTTCCTTCTGCAGCTCATTTTTACAGGTAAGGAAAGTAAGGTAAATAGGGTTAAGTGGCTTTCTGGGGGACACACAGCTAATAAGAGTCCAAGGTCAAAATTAAACTCCAGAATATAGTCTTCCTAATTCCAGGCCTGGCACTAGCTGCCCCATTATACAAACCTCAGCAATCTCTTTCGCATATGCATGCTTTCCTTTGCAGAATGGTTATTAGAATTTATAAAGAGGGAAAATTCTCCATGCTAAGAAATCATCTCTGCATATATTTGATTTTGAGCTAGAAGTTTGCCCAAAGTAATCAATCTATACTTTAATCTTGTATATTTAATAAATATATACCCCATTCAAAGAGAAAATCTATTTAAACATGATTTTATTGGATACAATTTGCCAAGATGTACCATTTCCAAGGTCAAAAGATCGTGAGTTCACAAAACTTTTGAAGGGCTGCCCAGTTCTGAGGGAGAACAGAGAAGAGTCTTGATGACAAAGTCATTTTATAATCTTGTTGGGGAGACTCAGGCTGAGTATATGAAATAACTATAGAATAATTTAAGGTTATATCAGTGCTGTAGAATTTCTGGGGAGGATATAAAAGAAAGATATTTAGTGACTTCCTGGCAGAGACAATGGTCTCTACCAGCTAGTTACAAAATAAATACTAACCTAGAACTTAGTATAGTACCTATTATATAGTAGGCACTTAATACAAGCTTGTTGGTTGTTTGACCTCTTGGAGTATTTTCATAAATGACAGTGACTTTATGGTGTTGAATCCAATAACTCATAACATGAGTCCTAATACAACTTTGGAGGACTCTCCAACCTCCCAGGAGTCCAAGTTGAGGCTAAAACAAGTCCATAACACCTTTTCTGACCCTGATCTGTACCATAGGGCAGGAAGAGAAGCACCCTAGCTATAGGTTGGCATTAAAGGGTCTTAGGAGTCCTGGAAGAGGTGAGTTGATTCTGGGACTATAACGTAGATGCCAAAATATTGTAGAGGGATTCTTGTAACCAAATAAAACTTAATCACCTTGAAATTCCCTTAAAGCAGGTGAGAAATCTGGAGTCTAGCTCCATAATAGCCTCTCTCTCTTAACTGGCATTGACCCTAACCTAGACCCTGCACTCCATAGTTGCAGATTTCTTTGGTCTACTCCAGTCTGGCTCTAAACATTGACCCTCAGAAGTTCTGGAACAACTTGAAGGCTTGAGGTTTGAGGGCATGAAGGAATAAGATGGGGGAGGGAAGGAAAGAAGACAATGTTTCATTACCACTCAGCACTGGTCAGAAATAAAAGGAAGAAAAAAGTAAGTCTACTGTGAAACTACATGTAGTTCTCTCTCCATTGTAAACTCCTGGGAAGCAGGCAAATGTTTCATTTTTGTCTTTTTATTTTCACTGCCTAGCATAATGACTGGCACATTTAATAAATGTTTATTGACTGCTTCAAAACATTTTCACACACACACACACACACACACACATTTCCCTTAATTGAATGCCCACTGCTTTCTATACCAGAGAAACTGCTATTACTTTCTCAGAATTGCAGAAACATAGGCTCTGCCAGTGGAAAAAAAAAGCTAAGCAACCATGTAGTCTCATAGACTTCCTGCTACAATACGTCTGACAAATAGTCATACAGCCTCTGTTTTAAGATTCCCTGCCCCCCCCAAATGAGGGGGAACCCACTTCCTCTTGGGAAAAAAATCATTCCATTTTTAGATAGCTTGAATTCTTAGGAAGGTTTTTGCCACCATAAAATCAAAATTTGCCTCTTTTGAAGTTCTATGCATCGACCCTAGCTCTGTCCAGTAAAACAAATCTAATCCCTCACCTGTATGGCAGCTTTTCAAGTACCTGAATACAGTTATCAAGCCCCCATTTTAGTTTTCTTTTCTCTAAGTTAAATCTCCTTATTTCTTTCAATTGATGGGCTCAAAACCTATCTTAATCTTGGTTGCACTCATCTGGATGCTCTCCAGCTGCAGAATAATGTAGTAGGAAACCTCAACATAATTCTTTCAACCTTAGATAAATCTAACCAAATAAAATTTAAAAAAAAACAAGTTAAGAATTAGAATAAAATTTTAGAAAAGTTATATATGATAGACTTCTGATAATTGCTAAATGGGGATGAAGGACATCCATAATTCTCAGCTGTACATGACACCTTTTCCAAAAAAAAGACCATGTATCAGGCCATAAAAACCTTACAAACAATATCATTTACTGACCACAATGCAATAAAAACTATATATTTTTGGTAATTTATATGTATATGTTTATGAAATATATATAACATATATACTATGTGTTTTATATAAATTGTATAAATAAATGGCAGCTGATAAAATTATCAAACGTCATCTGGATGGGGCAGCTAGGTGGCACAGTGGTTAAATCACTGGTCCTGGATTCAGGAGAACCTAAGTTCAAATCCGGCCTCAGACACTTGACACTTACTAGCTATATGTCCCTGGGCAAGTCACTTAACCCACATTGCCTTGCCCCCCCCCAAAAAAAAAGTCATCTGGAGACTAAATAGCTTTATCCTAAGGTATTGGTTGTTGGTCATAGAAATTATCATTTCATTAAAGATAATACAGCAGTGAGACAATATTAAAATGTGGGGGATGCAACCAAAGCAGTGATTAGGAGAAAATGTATCTCTAAACATGAAAATGTTTAGAGAGAAAATGGGTGAACAAATTAGGAATGTAACTTTAAAAAACCCTAGAAAACCAATAAATTACAAAGTCTCAATTAAACACTAAAATAGTATAAGTGAGGTGTTGTATGTGGCTCACAGAGAGGCAGGAATAAATACATTTCTAAGGGGCAGCTAGGTGGCACAGTGTATAAGGCACTAGCTCTGGATTCAGGAGGACCTGAGTTCAAATCTGGCCTCAGACACTTGACACTTACTAGCTGTATGACCCTGTGAAAGTCACTTAAATGTCATTGCCCCACAAAAATAAATAAATAGATAGATAAATAAATGAATGAATGAATGAATAATAAAATAAACAAATAAATAAATGCATGAATGAATAAATAAATTGATAAACAAATAAACAAATAAATGAATAGATAGATAGATAGATAGATAGATAGATAGATAGATAGATAGATAGATAGATAGATAGATAGATAGATAAAGTCATAGCCTCTCCTCCCCTGAGTTTTCTCCAAAGAAGACTTCAATTCCTGCCAAGAGAGGAATCAGGAGGTTGGGGCCTGAGCCAGGCCAATCTGTTTTGCTCAAAGAGAGGAGGTATTGGGGTAGAATTATATTTATATACTGCCTTAAATACAATTGGAATAGGGATATAATTTTTAGGTTCAAGCTAAACTCCTGATCACTATTTTTTTGGGGGGCAGGGCAATGAGGGTTAAGTGACTTGCCTAGGGTCACACAGCTACTAAGTGTCAAGTTTCTGAGGTCGGATTTGAACTCAGATTCTCCTGAATCCAGGGCTGGTGCTTTATCCACTGCACCACCTAGCTGCCCCCCACCCCCACCCCGCCCTGACATCACTATTTCTTAATAGGGAAAGCTTTATATCCAAGGCTTGACTCTCTTCCCACTAATAAACACGCAAGAAATCAATTTGTCTAAGTCAATAACCAAACAAAAATTAGAGAAAGTGACATAAGAGAGTATATGCCAGACAACACAAATTAAAAGACTTCTACCATTAGGAGTGAAATAATTCAGCTCAACCAGAAAAGAAAGAGTCTTATATCTCACCCAAGGGGAAACTCCCCGGTCTTCAGAGTAGCAAGCTGGGTATGTGGACATGATCAAAGTTCTGAATGTCAACTTCTTCCTAGAGTCTTTCCCCCTCCATGCCCAACTATATATATCAATAAAATTTACACTTTATATAAAATAAATAAATATTAACAAAAAAGTTAAATCAAATGTCCAGATAAACTGAACAATAGAGAATTTAAATAACAATCTCAGAAAAAGAAATTGAACAGACCACAGAGGAATTCCCTAAGAAAATAAACACCAGATGAATAAACAAATAAATAAATGTACTCTATCAAATATTCAAAGAACAATTAATTTCAATGTTTCAGAAACTATAAATAGCTAAAGAAGGGACCCTACCAATTTCCTTCTATTGCACAAATATAATCATGAGACTTAAAACGAGGAAAGTCAAAGCAGAAAAACCAATATTCTTAATGAACACTAATGAAAAAATTTTAAGTATAATTTTAGCAAAGACGCTAAAACAATATATCACACAGATTATATGCTCTGACCAGATTGGATTTATACCAGGAATGTAAGGGAGGTTTAATATTAGAAAAATTATAAACTTAAGTATATTATTAACAAAACAACAACAATTATTCTACCAGTAAATAAAATTATATATCACTAACATATCAGATATAATTATATCAATAGAAAGGTTTTAACGAGTTTCTGTTAAATGTTTATGTTAAATACTAGAAAAATAGGAAATAAATTGGTCTTTTCTTTAACATAATAGTGTACCTAAAATAATATATCTAAAACCAAATGTCAAAATTATATGTAAGGGGAATAAATTAGATTCCTTTCCAATAAGACTGGAGTGAAACAAAGATGGCCATTGTCAGCACTTCTATTTAACATTGTACTAGAAATGCTAAGTACACCAATAAGACCAGAAAAATAAATTAAAATAATAGAAATAGGTAAAATATAGATGTATGTATATATGTGTGGAGAGAGAGAGAGAGACAGAGAAATAGACAGACAGACACAGACAGGGACAAGGACAGGGACATGGACAGGGACAGAAAAACAGAGAAACAGACAGACAGAGACAGAGACAGACAGAGACAGGGACAGGGACAGAGACAGAGAGACAGAGACAGAGAGAGATCACAATGGTTGTCCCTCATGCCTGGAATGCTTTCCTCCTTACCTCTTCCTCTTGGCTTCCATCAAGACTCACCTCAAATCCCACTTTCTGCAGGAAACTTCTCCTAATCCCTGTCCATTGCTAATGACTTTCTTCTGGTATATATCTTGTACATACAATTTTTGCCTGTTGTTTCTCCCATTAGAATATGAGTTCGTTGTATACGGGGACTGGTTTTTGCCTTTCTTTTGTATCCCTAGTGCTTAGCACGGTGCCTGGAACATTGAAAACACTTATAAAATACTTGTTTAGTGAATGATTACGCCCAAAATACAAATAGAGTATTATCATATAAGGAAAGAAAATAAACTGAGTGTGAAACTTCTAAGGAAATGCCAGATTCTTGGGTGAGTCACATTGAGGTTACTGGAAGTTTACTGGAGGAAATGAAAAAAGAAGTATAATTTAGTGGAAAGAGCATTGGATTCTTTATCAAAGGACATAGCTTTGAATCCAAGCTTGGGACTGTAAAAAGAGCACTGGATCAGGAAGACCTGAGTTCAAATCCTACCTTTAACAACTACTAGCTATACATGAGCAAGTCATGAGAACTTTCTGAGTTTCAGTCTTATCTGCAAAATGGGGCAATATTTGTTGTGCCTACTTCATAGCATTCTTGTGAGGATTAAATGAGATACTATATGTAAAGTACTTTGAAAACTTTTAAGAACTATATAAATGCTTATTATTATTATTATTATTATTATTATTATTATTATTACTTACATCAACTAGGTGGCACAGTGGATAGAGTGGAGGACTTGGAATCAGGAAGACCTGAGTTCAAATCTCACATTGACACTTATTTGTGTGATGGCTAGGCAAATCACTCAACCACTCTGTGCCTCAGTTTCCTCATCTGTGAAATGAGGTTAATAATAGTCACTAACTCAGAGGGTGGTTGTGAGGATCGATTGAATTAACTAAAGCAAAGTAGCTAAAGTCAACTAACATAACTCTAATGCAAGTGCTTTGGAAACCTTAAAGTGATATAAATTTTTAAAAGGGGTGTGTGTGTGTGTGTGTGTGTGTGTGTGTGTGTGTGTGTGTGTATAAATGCTATTATTATCACATCACTTTACTTCTCTTGTCCTCAGTTTCCACAATTGAAAAACAATGAGAGGATAAGATCAGAATCATAGGTTTTTTACCTGTTCGTGTGTTGTGGATCCTTCTGGCAGCCTGATGAAGCCTTCGGACCCTTCTCAAAATAATGTTTTTAAATGCCTAAAATAATATACATATGGTGAATAGGGAAATCAACTATATTGAACTATGGTTAACAAGATATTTTTTTAAACAAGCTTGCAGACTCCAGGTTAAGAAGCCCTTCACTAGGTATTTTCTGAGCTGCCTTCTGGCCCTGGATTCTATTACCCTAAGTGGTGAGTTGTAAAGGAGGTAATATACCCAGATTGGCAGAGGGGAGGGAGAGAATTTCTGATGGGGAGGGAGAAATGAGTCAAGTATGAGGGGAAAAATTAGAGGGGAAACGATGAAGACACTAGTTAGAGGCAGCCAAGGTGATGTTGATGGATTGCCCCATGATGACACAGGGGCCTAAGTCTGTGGTTGGGACCATATGGTGGGAGTTTGGCTTTATGGGCCATAGGTGACTAAGGGAGAGCTATGATTCTGGGAAAAGAAAAGGGAAATGAAAATGTTTTCATGTAGTATTACCACCAAAAGAGGACTGAAGTGTGGATCCATAAGGAAGAAAAAGAAGGCCAAATACCACAGTGCAGAACATCATCCAAAGTCTGGTTCACATGACCTGCTCAAACAGCTAGCAGCTCAGGCTGTTGAGTTCATCAGATATGATCCTTCCTCTCTGTGGTCAAGAATCTTTGAAGCTTCTGAGGTTCACTGGAATGTGGAAGCCTAAAATCATTCATTTCAATTTTCTAAGCTAGTATATGGCTTTACTGTCAGTCAACAAGCCTTTATTAAGAACATGCTATGTGCCAGAGAGAAAAAAGAAAGAAAGAAAGAAAGAAAGAAAGAAAGAAAGAAAGAAAGAAAGAAAGAAAGAAAGAAAGAAAGAAAGAAAGAAAGAAAGAAAGAAAGAAAGAAAGAAAGAAAGAAAGGAAGGGAGAGAGGGAGGGAGGGAGGAAGGAAGGAAGGAAGGAAGGAAGGAAGGAAGGAAGGAAGGAAGGACTCCCTGTCAAGGACCTCACATTCTAATGGGAGGGGGAGGGGGGAGTAGAAATCATTACACATACTAGATGTATACAGAACAAATGGAAGTTGATCTCAGAGGGAAGGCACTAGCAGTGGGGGAAGGGAGGGGAGACTGGGGAAAGCTTCTTGCCAAAGGTGGGACAACTGCTTTTGTTTCCTTCAGGAACCTTCCTCACCTCTTCCCAATCAATAGACATGGCAAATGTGCAGCAAATAAATAACAGGAGGTGTGACTACACCTACACATATAAACTGTCTCATTTTTGTTTTTATTTTTTAACAACCGCAACAGTTTAGAGGGGGAAGCAGAAAGGGAATAAATATTTATGTAGTATCTACTATATGTCAGACACAGTGCTAAGCACTTTTTACAATTATCTCATTTGATCTTCACAACAACACTATGAAGTAGGTGCTATTATCGACCCCATTTTACACTTGAGGAAACTGAAGCAAACAGAGGTTTAAGTGACTTGCCCAGGATCACAGAGATAGTAAGCATCTAAGGCTGGATTTGAACTCAGGTCTTTGTAACTCCAGACCCAGCATCATATCTACTTCTCTGCCACGTTAGCAGAATATTTTGGAATACTTTTTTACAATTCAGGATCACAGAATGTTAGCTATAGAAGGGAACTTAACTCATCGAATCCACCCTCTTATATAACAGAAGAGGAGACCTGAAACCCAGATAGAACTGACTTTTCCAAGATCACACAGGTGGTAAATAGGAATATCTATATTTTCTTCCTCCAGACAAGTTGCTCTTTCTACTAAGCCACACTGCCTTACAAAGCCTGACACATATTTCTGAATATCCTCCATGGTGGCATCTTTCATTTACTAACAGTAAATTTGGGTAAGTACAAAGGGGAAAGATTTAGAGTTAGAAAACATGGGTTCAAATCCTGGCTTCAAATACTTAATACCTATATGACTTCAGACAAGTCTATAAACTTCTTTTGGATGGCTTTTGGGTGATAGGTGTATAATTCATAGGTAGGCCACAAAGCAGACAGCAATATTGTTCATAATGATCTGTGAATGACAACTATTCTCAGCAATACAATGATCCAAGACAATCTTAAAGGACTAATGATGAAGCATACTATCTACCTCCAAAGAAAGAACTGATATTTATTGAACACAGACTGGAGCATGCTATTTTTCACTTTTTTCCTTTCATTTTTTTCTTTTATTCAAGTTTTCTTATATAAAATGATTAATATGGAAATGTTTTACATAATTACACATATATAACCTATATCTGATTGCTTACCACCTCAGGGAGGTGGAGTAGGGAGGGAGTGAAGGAAGGATAGAATTTGGAACTCAAAACTTTAAATAAAAATATTTATTAATTTTTTAAGTGTCTGAAAATTCCATTTCTAGAATAGAAAATTATGAAGTCAGTTTTCAAAGGAAGAAATCCAAGATTATCTATAACAATATGAAAAATTTCTCCAAGTCACTAATAATTAGAGAAATGCAAATTAAAGCAATCCTGAGGTCCTATTACACTAGATTAGCAAAGATGACAAAAAATGAAAATAACAATTAATGGAGGGGACTGAAGAAAAAATAGACATACAAATGTGATTTTTAAAATAGTTTATTTTAAATTTTAATTAGTTGAATTTAATTAATTTTCCCCCTATAACCCCTCCCCCAGTGAGTAATTATTTTATAAACCCTAAAAATAGTCTTCAATGTATAGCTGCATAGTCCAGGAAAAACAAAGCAAACAAAACAAACAAAAACTTCACACATTAGAAATGTTTGAAAGAACAAGTGTTATGTTTAATCACCATTCTTTCATACTTGTGTTTTAACATTGTGTTGGTCAGAATTCTAAAGTCTTACAAAGTTATTTTTCTCTATAATGTTGTTATTATATAAATTGTCTTATTTCTGCTCATTTTACTCTGCATCAGTTCATAGAAATCTTCCCAGTCTTGTCTCAAACTTTGTCTGTTTTGTCATTTCTTATGCCACATTCCATTCCATTGTATTCCATTCCATTCATATACCAGGATTTGTGTGGCCATTTCCCAACAGAACACTCCCTTAGTTTCCAATTTCAGACTGCCATAACATAAATGTTATTAATATTTTATACATATAGATCCTTTATCTCTGTTTCATTTCTTTGGGATTGTAGGCCTAGTAGTGGTCTATCTGGGTCAAAGGGTAACTTTCTGGGCATAGTTCCAATTTTTTTTTTCCACACAGTAACACACTAAGGGTGGAGCTATGAATTAATCTAGACATTCTGGGAAGTAATTTGGAATTGTACCCACATATTCACTAAAACATGCATATCCTTTGACCATCCATATCACTTTTAGGTCTATAGCAGAGATCAAAGAAAGAAGAAAATGATCCATATTTACAAAATATTAATAGTAACTCCTTTTACATTAGCAAAGAACTGGAAGACTTGAATGAACAAGTGCAAAAGTGAAGTGAACTAGAACAGTTTATAAAATAACAACAGCATCATCAGGAAAAATAGCTGAAAGACTTAAGAACTTTATTCAATGCAAACATCATTGGAGAAGACCGATGATGAAGCATGCTACCTACCTCTTGACAGAGAAGTGATGGACTTAGGTTACAAAACGAGGAATACATTTTTGGGATACAGCTAATTTGAGAATGTTTTGCTTTAACAATGCATAATTTCTTTCAAGGGCTTTGTTTTTCGTTTATTTTCCATTGGGAAAAGGGAAAGGGAAAAGAGGAATGGGGATAGTGTGGCCCAAAAAAGGCGGGGAAAGAATAGAGGATTATGGAGGCAGATTTTTTTTTAAATGGAGGGGAAAAAAAGGAAGATCAGATATAAGGTCAGACAAGCAAGACAGCTTTGAAAGCTACAAACCAAACTGTACATAATAGAGACCTGAAGTTCAAAGTAAAATCCTCTTTTTCTGTTTTTGAATATCCACAGGGGCTGCTAGTTGGTACAGTGTGTGTGTGTTTTTGGGAAGGAGATGGGGGGAAAATGGTGGGGGGTGGGGGAAGGAGTCAAAGTGAAGCAAGAGAAAATGAGACGAGGTTAAAAAATCATGTTAAAAGCAGCAGTCTGGAAAAGAACCTGGCTCTCTGCCTAGAAGATAGACATCTGTAGGAAAAGGAAGGAACTGCTGATTAGACAACTACGCAAGAGCCAGCAGGGCCTAGCATCTAAAGGAAATCGGATCCTATTCAAAGGAAATCAAAAAGACATCTGATCCCAACTTAGCTGTCAATTGATGGGAGTTTTATGGTGTGACTATCCCCCATCTCTGATTAACTTCAATGTTAATAGCTTTTATCCTACCCAAACTCCCTCTTCCCTGTACCCTTTTCAACCCTGTTTTATTGTTGGGAGGATGAAAAAATTCAAGAGAAAAAAAAAATCAGAAGCAAAGTGCCAGGCTTAGGCCTTTTTCTTTTTAATCTTTTGCAGCCGGATGCTTACAGAGAGTTTAACGGTGGAGAACAGTTTGTTTCCAGAGATCACCCTGTAGTTTACTCACCCTGGATCACTAATTACATGGTGAGGCCCAACCTAAACAGATGTTACAGCTGAAAGTCATGTTGCTTGGGTTATTCTGAAGTTCAAGTTCAGCTTCCACTGTGTGACCGAGACATTACGTCAAGAATGAGTTCAAAGGATTCCTTTGTCCTTTGAAAGGGCCCTGATACTAGGGAATAGTTCTAACACAGTCCTGAAAAAGCAGCAAACTAAGAGGTCAAGGGACTGAGGTTCAATTCTCATTTGTGCGCATTATCTGTGCTCTCTTCATCAAATAACAGAACCTTTCTGGTTTTGAATTTCCTCCTCCGTAAAATGAGGGGTGTTAGACCAAATGATCTCTAAGCAGCTGTGTGCTGGTAACTGTCTATCAGTAGGCTGAGGGAGGGTGGGGAATGTATGTTTTGTTGTTGTTCAATCATGTCCTACTTTTTGTGACTCCTTTGGAATTTTCTTGGCAAAGATACTGGAGTAGCTTGCCAGTTCCTTCTCTCCAGCTCATTTTATGAGGCAGACGGGGTTAAGTGACTTGCCCAAGGTCACACAGCTAGTAAGTGTCTGAGGCCAGATTTGAACTTCCTGATTCCGGGCCTGGCACTCTATCTACTGCACCACCTAGCTGCCCATAAATGTATGTAGGACACACTTTTAAGTTTGCTCTACATTATTAAAATTTTCTCCATCACTCTCTTAAGTCAAGATAATAAAAAACACCATTAATCAAGCCCTGGTTTCTAGAATTTGCCTATTTCAGAATTGTAGATGATCACACTGAAAATTTAATAATCAATTCCCTAAGCTGAGTCAAATTAGCTCCAATACAACCCTTTCTCTAAAGTAATTTCCAACACAAACTATCCATATACCCATTGTCTGGTTTCAAGGGGAACCATGGGGCAAATAGATTTAGACCATAGATTTAGAGTGAGAAGGGGCCTTTGAGATTCTCTATCCTAGGGATTCTTAACCTTTTCTGTGCCATGGACCCCTTTGACAGGTGAAGCCCATGAAAGCCTAGCAGAGCCTATGAATTCTTCTTCAGAATAATGTTTTTAAATGCATAAAGTAAAATGCACAGGATTACCAAGAGATTAAAAAGACTCAAAGGTTGGTATAATTTTGCCTACCCAAATTCAAGAACTTCCTTACATCTAGATCCCCTGTTCCAGTCCAACCCCTTCATTTACAGTTAAGTAAAATAAGTCCCAGGGATTTGACTTAAGTAACTCACCCAAGGTCATACAGGTAGTAAAGTAGCCTTGAGTCACAGAATCATAGGAGCTAGATCCAGAAGAGACATTTAAGGTCAACTAGTCCAATGCCTTCATTTTACAAAAGAGGAAACTGAGGCCTAGAGAGGTTAAGTGACTTGCTCAGGGTCACACAACTAGTAAGTATTAGTATAGTATAGTAGGCCTCCACCAGTTGCAGATGACCATGGATCAGTGCCTTGAAGAGCCACAGGCCACAGTGTGGCTGTGCAGTACAATATGGGAGCCGAAGCTCCTGAGTGACTTATAACTGGTAACTGCCACATCCCATGTTGTATCTACCCCATGAGGAGTAGCTGGAGTGTCCTCTCCAGGGTGCTGGCCTGGGCGGATCAGTATGGAAAACAAGCTGTTGCCCATGCAGTAGCTTTTCCCTCTCCTCGACATTGGTGGATCCGAAGGAGAGGCAGAGCCAATACAGTTTGGCACCAGTGCCCCCACAGGAGTTGCCAGAGGGATGTGATGTCCAACATCCAACTGCCTAAGGGACTCCGACTCCTGATTCTTCCTCAAGGTTAACTCCCGAAGCCTTTCCTATATATGGGTATAGCCACAAGGCAGCGGAGGTTTAAAATCAGGGTTTCCTTCCCCTAGGCGGGTTGCCTGCCAAGGCTAATGAGCCCCACCTGCCCGAAGTGACTGGTTTTAAGGCACCAGTGACTCACCTTCGCCCCTTCTCCTGTTAATGGAAACAGTTCCACCACGAGAAGGCCAGGAGTTGGGCTTCAGTTGTCAGAGGCTATTTGAGATGCACACTATTGGAGCATTTTATAGAGAGTGGGAGCTTATCCCCACTGATCAGTCATTTTTAAAAAAGCATCTTTGTAGGTTTTTTCAGCTGTTGTTTACTTGTGACAGTCTTATACCATAAATACATATGTCAAGAGACCTGGGGACATCGTCATTCTTATTATTGCTATTGTTATCACCATTAAGCCCTAGGTGAATGAGCAGGTATAAAAATGATCTTTCTTCCAACCTCACAAATTACATTTTAAATCCTGTCATCTCTTGGTTTTCCTTTGAGATGATCACTTTGACAGTTCTAGTCTATGAAGTCATCAGGAAGCTGGCCTGGTTATTTTGTCCTGTGAGTCACAAGATAAACATCCAGCTCAGTAGTAAAAGTACAATATTTAGAGAGAAACCCTAAGAACCAGTCTCTCGGTGCAGGAATAACCCCAATCTCCACCAGGTGGCAGTGACATCCCAGCAACAATTGCTAGCAGCCCTCAGCACTGATCCCCAGGCTGTGAAATGCTGGGGGGGATTAACATTCTCAAACTTCAGATAACTTCCCCTCTCCCATTTTCTTAGTAGGCTGGGTCCACTAAACCACTAAACTAAACATAACCAAGCCTCTAGAAAATATCCTGCCTATCTCCAAACACTTCACCAGATAAACTGGTCCCCCCCCCACCCCAGCAATGTCTTTGCATACAACCACTCCTTGGAATACTCTCCCCCAACATTTCCACTTACAAGAATAACAACTAAAATCCCTCCAATTTTGCTCTGCTCAAACCCCATCTCTGCACTGAAGCTTCCCTTGATTGCTTCCAACTCATCTAACCCTTATCGTTCACTGTGGAAATTTCTAGCTCTCATTCCGCAGGCTTATCTCCTCCACCCTATTAAAAATGCTGCCCTCAAGGGCAAGATTCTCTTCTTTGTTGGTTTTTAAAAAATTATTATTTCTCACAGTACCTAACACAATACTTTTCACATTTCATGTGTTCTATAAATTTTTGTCGAGTCTTAAGATTTATTGACCATAGTTTAAAAAAAAAAGAAAGAAAGAAATTCACTTTCCATAAGAACTGGTATAAATTAGTGACATCTTAAATCACTGCATATTTCCAAAGAAATGAAATTCATATGCTTTCAAGTTCAGTCACCAACTAGAACTAAGCTTACACTCCAAGGCCTACTTGAGGGTCCTAGGGGATCTGCTTTAATGAAGTAGATAAGAATGATTGGTGATTAACATATTAATTGCATGTGAGGGGAAGTGCTTCCAAAGTTCTTAAGGGTGCTTAGAAGCAGTGGAGATCTGCTCCCCTCGAAGGGCTGTTGTGAAAGCTAGATATGAATACTGCTTTGAAAAGTTCAATGCACTGGGAAAATATAAGGGAGTATTATTGTCATCACCATGAATAATATTAACACTGCTCAAACGAAAGTGGTAAGCACCTCCCCCACTACCACACAACACACATCCATCACCCATCCAATCTTGTTTAGTTTGTCGAGAAACCTTTTGTCCCTTAGATACAAAGCAAACTTCAACCCTACTCCTGTCTGACATCACAAATGACAAATTGATGACATACAAATCAATGGATTTTATGACAAATTGTATAATTCATCCCCTAATTCAATTCTTCAAGCAAACTGGCTTAGGTTCTCCCTACCTCTCCCCCCCCCCTTCTCTTCTCCAGGATGAGGCCCCAGGGATTGACTTCCCTCAGAATCCGGGGCTGCATATGGGCTGGAAGCCAGGGAATTTCTTATCTTATGTTTCCCATTGACCAGCTGTGTGGCCTTGGGCAAGTCCCTTACATCCTTTGTCTCATTTCCACATCTGAAAATGAAGGATAATAATTTCTCACCAGGGGCCATAAGGATTAATGAGTTAATATCTATAAACATTTGGATGACATAAAAGCACAAGTTCTTATTCCTCTTTCTCTGCAAGAATGGTACAGACTGAATACCTGCTAGTAAACCAGAACACTTCTACACTCTTTCTCTTACAGAGATCATCTCATGGCTTAAAGAGTCACTTTAACCCAGTGAAACGAGCTAAGTGGTTCAGAATTTACTGGAGTCTGACTAATGAATGAGATAGCATATTCTCTTGCCTTCTAAGTATCTACTTATCAGACTATAGCAGACACAACAAAGTGGCTAAACCAGCTTGTGACCAGTTTTCTGTCTCTGAGGGATGTCATGTCTGTCAAGAAGAAAGAAAGGAACCGAGGTCTAATTTAAACCTCTGGGGCTGGAAGGGCTGTCCTTGCTAGCACGGTTCTACAGGGGATAGAGGGGAGAGCAAGGATCCCCACTACTTTAGCCAATGACAGTATCTCAGAGTTGGAAAGGATGTCACAGGTCATCTAGTCCAACCTGTACCTGAGCAAGTGTTCCCTCAGCAGCAAATCAAACAAGTACTCAACCACTCTCTGCTTGAAGAGCTTCAGTAAGCAGAATTAAGCAACCCAATCCACTTTGGGATAGCTCTAATTAGACAACCTTTGGTCTGGACCTGTAGTAGAGAGTAACCTTAGAATGAGATAAATGAAAAGGACACTGCATTTATAATCAGAACTGAGTTTGACATAATCTGGTTCTGTGGGAGTCTGGGAAAAAATCTCCAGTGTCTGTCATCATTGGGAAGGAGATTCCACCCACACACCCTAAGAGCCTTCCTGCTTAAATGATAGTAAGCTTGAAAAGTTAGAGCATGTATAAAAGAGGGCAGCTGGGTTGGGGAAAGGCCTTAAGAAAGTGCTATGTAGGGGCAGCTAGATGGCGCAGTGGATAGAGCACCGGCCCTGGAGTCAGGAGTACCTGAGTTCAAATCTGGCCTCAGACAATTAATACTTACTAGCTGTATGACCCTGGGCAAGTCACTTAACCCCAATTGCCTCACTAAAAAAAAAAAAAAAGAAAGAAAAAAGCAAGTGCTATGTGAGAGTCAATTAAAGAAATTAGGGATGTTAAGCCTGGATAGGCAGGCAGGCGGAGACACAGATAAACAGAACATTTTTTAATTAAATTTTTTTCTCAATTACATGTAAAAACAATTTAACCTCTTTTTTTTTAAATTGAGTTTTCTCTCTCTTTCTCCCACCCATTAAGAAGAAAAGCAATTTTATATAGATTATGCATGTGCAGTCATGAAAACACATGTCCATGTTAACCATGTTAGAAAAGAAACAGACAAAAAACCAAAACAAAACAAGAAAAATGAAGTATTTTTTAAAAACAGTATTCTTTTGTCTGAATTCAAACTTCAAGTTATTTTTCAGGAGGTATTCAAGATAGTATTTTCACTGTAAGTCCTCCATCACTGTAAGCCCTCCAGAATTATCATGGATCAATTGTATTCCTGAGAACAGCTAAGTCATCCTTACAATATTTCTGTTACTGCATACAATGATGTCCTGATTCTGCTCACTTCACTTTGCCTTAGTTCATATAAGTCTTCCCAGGTTTTTCTGAAACCATCCTGCTCATCATTTCTTATAGTAAAATAGTATTCCATCACAATCATATACCACTTGTTCAACCATTCCCAATTGATGGATATCCCCTCTGTTTCCATTTTTTGCCACCACAAAAAGAGCTGTTATAAATATTTTTGGGCATAAAGGTCCTTTTCCTTTTTCATTGATCTCTTCGAGATACAGACCTAGTAGTGGTATTACTTTTGGTATGATGGTTTTATAGCCCTTTGGGCAAAGTTCCAAATATTTCTCCAGAATGGTTGGATAAGTTCATAACTCCACTAATACTGACTGCACTTGTGTCCCAGTTTTTCCACACCCCTACAAAGTTTGCCATTTTCCTTTTCTGTTGTATTGGCCAATCTTATAGGTGTGAAGTGGTACCTTAGAGTAGTTTTAATTTGCATTTCTCTAATCAATCATGATTTAGAGCATTTTTTCAAATGACTATGGATAGCTTATTTATTCTTCTGAAAACTGCCTGTTCATATCCTTTGACCATTTAACAATTGAAGAGTGATTCGTACCCTTATGAATTTGACTCATTTCTCCATATGTTTGAGAAATTAGGGCTTTATCAGAGAAACTTGATGTAAAATGTTTTCCCAGTTCCTTGCTTTCCTCCTAATCTTGGTTTTATGGGCTTTATTTGTGCCAATATTTAATTTAATTTAATTTTTGCCTATTTAATTATTATAATTAAATAGAATGTTGTTAAGGATTTACTTCATGCTAGGCATTATGCTAAGCACTGTCTGAGCAAAACAACAATCCCTGCTTTCAAATAGCTTATGATCTAAAGGGATAAGACAATAGGAAATAAAAGGAGTTGGGAAGAAGAGAGGGAATAACAATGATATTCTCTGTAAATAAAGAGGAGGAGAAACCTAAAGAGTGGGTCCAGTGAGGTGAAAAATAGCTGGAATCCTTCCTAAAATGGTGATCCCAGGGACAGAGTCACCAATGAGGAGAGCACTACATCAGAGCAGAGGTATTTCCATGGTACACAGTAGATAGAGAACTGGACCTAGAATCAGGAAGACCCAAGTTCAAATCCAGCTTCCAACACTAGCTGTGTGACCCTAAGTCATTTAACCTTTGTCTAGCTCAGTTTCCTCATCTGTAAAATGGTGTTAATAATAGCACCTACCTCATGACATTGTTGTGAGGATTACAGGAGATTTCTAAAGCACTCTGCAAACCTCAAAGCATGATGTAAATACTAGTTATTATTACTATTATTATTAAGTGAGGTTACAGAGAAGAAAAAGTTGAGAGAATAAGTCCAGGCATGAGTGAGATCTTCCTGGTAAAGCTTAGGAGAACATAACAATTATCTCCAAGTATCTGAAAAGTTATTATGAAGAGGGAGGGTATATTTGGTTCTATTTATGCCCAGAGAATAGAACTAGAAATAACAGGGAGAAGCTACAGAGTTAGAACTTTAGGTTGATGTAAGGGAAAATTTCATAATATTGTTGTTGATGATGGCGGTGGTGGTGGTGTTTCAGTTGTTTCATTTGTATCCAAGTCTTTGTGACCCCATTTGGGGTTTTCTTGTCCTGAGACACTTCTGAGTAATGTTTTTAGTGGCATCATCTAGAGACAGTCTAACACAGTAGAAAGATCACTGGATTTAGAACTGGGAGACCTAGATTCAAATGCTGGCTTTAACACTTATTCACCATACAATAATGGGCTAATTCATCTCTCTGAATCTCAATTTTGTCATCTAGAAAATGGACATGAGAAGCATGCTGGCATGGTGAATAGAGAGCTGACCTGGGAGACCCAATTTCATGTCTCTCCTCTTACCCATACCACCTGTTGGAGCTTGGGCAAAGCACCTAACTTCTCATGCCCTAGGCAACTCCCTAACACAGTACATCATAGAGAAGGTGTTGGTCTGCTTTGGTAAAGGAAGTCTCTCCATGAAAGTTCCCATCATTGTAGAAATCACAGATCCAGTCAAAATTTTAAAATGGGGATGACAATCCTGTGCCATCTACCTGACAGGTATATTGAAGGTACTTTGCAAGAAGCAGTGGTTTAGGGAGAAGCATCACTCCTAATGGGGAAGGGAAAAGAAGGTAGTAAGCATTTATAAAGCACCAGTACTTATTATTTAGTATTTAGTATTTATGTGCCCAGTACTGGACTAAGCCCTTTGTAAATATTATCTCATTTTATCCTCACAACAACTCTGGGATGTAGTTGTTATTAGTCCCATTATGATAATAATAGCTAACATTTATGTAGTACTTGCTATATGCCAGGCACTACGCTAAGTGCTTTACAATTATTATCTCATTTGATCCTCACAATAATCCTAGAGGTTAGGTGGCATCATTGTCCCCATTTTATAGGTAAGGAAACTGAGTGAGACAGAGGTTAAGTCACTTGCAAAGTGTCATACAGCTAGTAAGTGTCTGAGGTTGGATTTGAACTTGGGGCTTCCTGACTGCGAGCCCAGAACTCTGCTTACTGTGCCACCTAGCTTCCTCATATCCTTATAAGTAGATAAAATACTGGACCTTGATTCAGAGAATTATCTCTCCACCGACTTCCTTTTCTTTCTCTTCTTCACATTCTCTCCAACCCACTCACCTCCCCACACTCCTTTCCCTGACCCCAGATGACTCAGAATCTATCTAGCTTTCCAATTCTGCCAGTTCAATCTTCTTTGTATGAATGAGAATGAATGTAAAAGGGTAGTCCTCAATATAGCATTTTTATGTTCATTTTCCCTGCTGAACCTCATGCCTGGAATTCTCTCCTTCCTTGTCTCTGCCTCCTGGTTTCCAGGGCTTGCTTCTAATCCCAGCTAAAATCACATCTTTTACAAGAAGCTTTTCCTAATGCCCCTTAATGGTAGTGCCATTCCTCAACTGGTTATCTCCAATTTATCCTCTATCTATCTTGTTTGTCTATAGTCGTTTACATGTTGTCTCCCCTGCTAGAATTGCAAACCCCTTGATATGAGGGACTATCTTTTGCCTTTTTTTCTATCACCACTGCTTAGCCCAGTACCTGTCATATAGTAGGTGCTTAATAAATGTTTGTTACCTACATGTAAATGGGTATGTGTGTGTCCATTTTCTTTTTTTTTCCACTGAAGATTTGTAGACTATTTTTATTATTTAATATTTTATTTTCCCCCAATTACATGAAAAATAATCTTTAACATTCATTTTTTTTCGAGTTCCAAATTTTCTCCCTCCCTCCCCTCATTGAGAAGGCAAGATATTTGATATAGGTTATCCATGTGCAGTCATTAGACTCCATTTTCTACAAATTAGTTCTATGAACTTTACTCCTATGATTTATTAAATACTCTTGGTTTTTATATCATATTGCTTGCTGTCTTGGGGAGGGGGGAGGGAGGAGAGGGAGGGAGTGTGATAAAATAATGGAATTTGGCAGACTCCAAGGGCCCCACCTGATTGACTTAATATTGTTTGAATTGGGTGAGAATGAGAAACTAAGTACCTACTTAGGGATGATTGGATGGAGGTCACACCTGGCTGGCCCTGAGTGATGTGTTTGAAGGACCTCCCCTTTGGGGGAGGGAGAGAGAAAGTAGGAAGGAGGATGCTAACTCAGAGAAGCTCTCTTTCCTTTTGGTGAGCTTTGGGAGCATACCAGAGAGGGACTGCACAGCTGATTCTCATTGAAACTACAGACCCCAGGTGGTGAGTTTGTGGAAGCGAGGCCAGCTCTTTGAGCTAGCTGAGCTGGAAGCAAGTTTGGGGTTTTGGTCAGTCTTTGCTAGAGCCAGGGAGCTTATTCATTTTCTCTTCCCCTATTCCCTTGTCCCTGGCTTTATTAATTTCACCTTTGTTGTAAATTTTGTTCCCATTAATAAAACCTGGTTTGTTTGTGGAAAAGAAGCTGTTAATCTCCTTTCTTATGAGCCGGGGAGAAATAACTAAAAAAGGCAGTTTAGAAGGGAGGAAACTTTGGACCTAGAAGTTTCTCATTATTTTCCGAACCTCAGTATTATGGCAAGATACCCAAGTAACTCTCCCCATAATAAATTTAGCCCTTACAGGAGAAAAAATTGAAACTAGAAATATTTTTTTAAAAGTGTTGAAAACTATCTCTACATATAACTAGAAAATAATAAAATACTTTTATGATTAAAAAAATAAAATAGAATTTTTTTTTTAAATTTTCAACAACTTATTCATTGGGAAATAGCTCTTGGTCTTAAGGACTTAAATAAAAATTCTATTGCTGCCCTATTTCCCAGTATATGAAACCAATGTCCCACTACCTAGTTTTCATGTCTTTCCAAATGTCAGGCTTGACATCTCTCTGATCTCTTTTTTTTCTTACAACTCCTAGACACGCTCTCTTGGTTCCTTAAAAAGATACCGCATTCACTCCCACCTCTACCTTTATGTATTTTCCTCACCTCATAGAGAATGCATGGAAAGCAGTGTGGCATGATAGAAAGAATGCTGGACATGGTTTCAGATCTCCCTTCTGATACTTATTATCAGTATGAGTCAATTTCTCTGAGCTTCTGTATCTAAAATGGGAATAATAATACCTTCAGGACAACCTCAAAGGTTTGTTGTGAGGCTTGAGAGTGACTGATGTATGTAAGAAGTTTTGATGATCCCAGCCAGCTTTAGGTATCTGTCAGCTAGAAGGCCCAACTCTCTTCCAGCTACATATAGAAATCCTTTCTATCCTTGAAAACTAGAAATTTGGACCACAGAATCTAAGGGACCTTCATGGCCAACTATTCCAACTTGTACTTGAATGAGAATCCTACTTCAACATACCCAATAAATATCATTCAAATTTTGCTTGAGGATCTCCAGTGACTGGAAAACCAGCTAGTATTTATTTATATAGCACTTTTGTAAAACACTTTACACTTGTTATTTCATTATATCTTCTCAATATAGTCTGTTTCACTTCTGGAGAGCTCTAATTATTAGGAAATTTTTCCTGACATCAAAGTTAAACTTTTCTCTTTACAACTCCCACCCATTGCTCTGAGTCACCCTCTGAGGCCCAGGAGGACAATTTTAATTTATTTACCATGTACTAGTCCAATTTGAAGAAAGATATAATGTTTCTACTTCAACCTCTGCCTTAAGTCATTTTTTTCCCTCCTGGAAAAATATTTTCAATTATTTAGTTCATCTTTATATGTGTAACTGATTATTCCGGCCCCCACTGCCTAAAGGTCAGTGTTACATTTTGCCCCTCCCTCAAAGTTCTCTGGTATACCTAGGGGGCTTTGGAGGAATTCTAGATTGTCTGCTATTGACTCCAGCCCTCACTGATGGTGTTCCCCCAATTGTAGGGGGGCTGCACCCAAGTTCCATTTAATCACTTAACAGTGCTTACAAAAGAATATGTATTTCCATGATATAGCAAGAATAATTATACAAACAGTCCCTCCAACACCTGGGGCATAATCCACCCCTGAGCCATCTCATACTCTAGAGAGGAGAAGGGTATTAGATTCACAGGTTAGCTCCATTACAGCATAACATTGTTCCAAGTCCAAAACCTACCTTGAACTTTAGTCCTGGACACCATGGCTTCTTGGGACTTCCCTGATGAGCTGGCTAATTGTATATCCAGCTTGGAATTCTGCCTCCAAGACTGCCAGGGGGTCAAGCTCCCAGGTATAGTTGGGATTCACCTTCCTGAACCCAGAATTGAGAACAAATAAAACAGACCAGACTAAAACTCCAAACCCATTTTTCAGTGCTACTGGGCAAAAGGGGAGGAAAAGAGAAGGTAGCCCTTCCCATCCACCACCCTCCAGTTCAGTTTATGGAGCCTAACTGTGAGTGAACATTTCTGGATGGAGCTGAATGAGATCAAGTATCCCAATCTGGTCATTTGTAGCTTCTTCCAGCCTTGAAGTCAATGGAAAGAAGCCACTCCCATCATCACCCCTATTACTAATGAAGGGAATTGAATTTTTTTTTCATTACCCTAGTTATCCTCTTTTAGGCACTCCAACTCTTTCAATGTCCTCCCAAAAGTAGGTGCCCAGGACTGAAAATACTCCAAATGTGTTCTGGCCAGGGCAGAGCACTCAAGGCCCCTGCCAAAGCCTTACTTCAGCACAAAGTAAAAGTATTTTGTTATGTTTCCTGTTATTTCAGGTGTTAACCTCTTGTCTCCCTCACTAGATAATAGTTTGCACGAGCATAGGGACAAATGTTTTATATTTAATAATAATGATGACAGCTCACATCTGTACACTGCTTTATAGCTTTTCAAAGATCTTATTCATATACTTTGTTTTACATCATCCTCACAGTACCCACATGAGGTAGAGAGGTTTTATGTGCAGTAAGGCAAGTAGCATAGGATTAACGTCCCTAATTTATAGATGAGGGAACTGAGGCTCAAATAAGTTAAGTAATTTACCCAAGATCATACAACAGATAAGGCAGAGAGATGTTGAGATTGGGACTAAGTACAAATTCCAGCTCTGACACTACCATAGTGAGTAATCGGCTTTATCTCTCTGGGCCTCAATTTCCTCATCTGTTAATTGAGAGAGGTTGGTCTAAATGATCCCTTCCAGCCCTAAATCAGTGACTGTGAGCCAATAATGGAAAGCACTAGGAAGTATCCTGACTCATCTTTCTACAACCTGTCTTCTTCTGTCCCAAACAGCATTTAAACACCCAATAAGTACTCAATAAACACTCATCAATTAACTAACTGATTTCTTGAGTCTTTGGTCACCCTTTTTAAACTTTTCATTATGAGAATCACTGTGCTATAGTAGAAAGAGTCCTGACTCCGAAGTCAGGGAACCTGGGTTTAAATTTTACCTCTGAGGTCCTTGGGCAAGTCATTTAACTTCCCAAACTCCGGTTTTCTAACAGATAAAATGAAGGAGTTGGATTAGATGGCATCTAAAGTCTTTTTTACCTCTACTTAGGACCATATGAGCAAGTCATATAACCTCCCTAAATCTGTTTCCTCCTATATAAAATGAAGGAGTTGGAGTAGATAATCTCAGGTGTCCCTTCTACCACCATCTGTGACCTGCTTGTTTTGTTGTAGTCCATCTGAGGGAAACTGGCTTGCCCTCTGAGAATCTAATTTTACTCTAGGGCTTTGCTATGATGGGTCAGTTTGGGTATTAGATTCTAAGGAGGGTGCATAGATGATGCTGAGAATACAACCTTAAAAGAAAATATGTCCTCTGTAGCTGTTCAAACATAACAACCCTATGACCCATTGGAGGTAGTTGGCTGATATGGTATGAAACAACATCATTTTGACACGATCTGTCTCTCCTGGGAGCAGATGGCCTTCTGGGTAATGTATATCATTTGTCATTCCACTGGGGAGGTAGCAAAAGTTGATGGCAGCTTTTAGCTTTGCAGCATCAAGAAAGAATTTTCATTGCTCTTAGCATTTCTCCAGTACAGGCTATAATAGAGCCTCAAACAGAATCAACTTCCAAAACAAACACAGGGTCCCAAAATTGGAAGTCCCCCTTCTGTCACTAATGAGTTCTATCACTAAGTTGGAAGCCAGCCACTCCAACTCTCCCCCAAGCAAGAATCAGCCTCTGATGGGGGGAGACCCCAATCTCATGGAACAGCCCATTCCACCGGGATGGGTCTAATTGTTAAGAAGTTTATCCTGAAGCCAAGCCCAAATCTGCCTCCCTACAACTTCCACCCACTGATCAGAGGGCTACCCTTCCCCCCAACATCACTTTACTGTTAAATAACCTTCAATGACTTCATGCTGTCCTCAGGATCAAGTCTGAACTTCTGTGGAATAGGGAAAAGGAGGTTGGATTTGGAGCTGAGGGACCCACAGTCAACTCTTGGCTCAGATATTTAACCAGATATGTGACCTTGGCCAAGTCATTTTATTTCTTTGAGTCTCAGATTCCTCACATGAAAAATGCCTCTCTGCCTAAAGGAGGGAGACATTAAACCCCTAATTTACATGTAAGGAAAATGAAATGTAAGGCTAAGTGAATTACTCAATGTCACAAAACTAGTTAGTGACAGAAAGGGGACTCACACCCAGGCCTGACTCCAGGCTCAGTGCTCATTCTATTGAACAATGCCACAGTCTTAAGAAGAGGCTTATCGGGGCAGCTACATGGCGCAGTAGATAGAGCACCGGCCCTGGAGTCAGGAGTACCTGAGTTCAAATCCGGCCTCAGACACTTAATACTTAACTAGCCGTGTGACCCTGGGCAAGTCACTTAACCCCAATTGCCTCACTAAAAAAAAAAAAAAACTAAAAAAAAAAAGAAGAAGAAGAGGCATAGCTTTGGCTCTTAATTGCAACCTAATTGTTAGTCCTAGCACACAGTAGGCACTCGGTAAAGACTTTCTTAATTGAATATTGGTTTTTCACTGTAAGCTATGATAGTCAATGTTTTATTTTTCTGAAGGGAGGGAGAAAAGAAAAAACAAAACACATCGTCAATGTCATGTTGACATGACCTTAGAAATCAGGCCTTTGCTGGGAATCTAAAAATAATAAGACCAAGCAGTTTCAGAATCAACACTTTCAAATATCTAGAAATAAAGATTATAGTTTTCTAGGAATTTATGTCATCTTTGGAAAAAAATAATTGTCCCACTTGGCATTTAGGAAGGGACTGATTGCATACTTATGACTTTTATAAATTCTGAGGATCCTTATCTCAACTCCTACTCTCACTGACTCTGGTCTCCCAGAGCAAGGCTAGCTATGTCTACCTTTCAAGGTTATAGCACTAGAGCCTGAAGGATTAATGGCATCTCTCTATAATGCTATCAGCTTGAGCCCCACATTCCAGTGTTTTCTCCCCAATATCAATCACCACTTGTAATTGCCCCAGTGTTACATTATCATAGTAATAATAACAACAACAAGAACAACAACTAATATATAGTACTTACTATGTGCCAGGCACTGGGCTAAGTGCTTTACAATTAGCTCATTTGATCCTTTCAATAACCCTGGGAGGTAGGTGCTATTATTATCCCCAATTTACAGATGTGGAAACTGAAGCAACCGGAGGTGAAGTGACTTGCACAGGATCACACAGCTAGTTAGTATCTAAGGTTGGATCTGACCTTAGATCTTCCTGACTCCAGGTCTATTGCTCTTTCTAATTGGTACCATCTATGTTAATTAATTAACCAATTAACTAGAATTAGCTTTTACAAAGGGATACTTACTGAGAAGGTATAGCAAGAACAGAAACACAAAAATTTACCCCAACATCCAGAAGTATACTATCCTTTCAACCACCTTAGTCCCTGGGGAGAGTGAACTAAAATTTAAAGCAAATTCTACCTGTCATTTGCCCCAATGAGTTCACTTCTGAATAGAGCATACACTGCACAAGTCTGCATCTCAGCTAGGGTTTGGCTCCTGCTCTTCAGGGGTGCACTGGTACCTTGACTGGTAGCAAATTTAACTTGGATTCCCTTTATTGGACTTGTGGTGGCTTGTTCTTCCTAACCTTTGAAGCTTGCAAGATCATAGCCTTGTCCAATCTTCCTTCACTAAAAAGCAAGAAAGAACAAATGCAAATAGAGACAGAATAGAGACCTATATTCTGGACCACATGGTTCTGAGTGAGGAGATTAAGGCTAAAAACGTCTCTCCCAGAAGATTGTAGCAAAGTGTCTTCCCTTCATTACAGCCAGAGAGGAGAAAGAAAACAAGTGGGCAAGTTGATGTGCCTAAATGCATTCTCAGTTCCAGCTTAGTGGCCAATAAAAAGTCTTTCATGCAGCAAGCAGAATAGAAACAATACTTGCATGTGCTCAATTCCACAATGGAAATACACCATAAAAAAACATTGTGATCTTCATAAGGACTCAATTCATATACCTACATATATATGTGTGTGTACACACACACACATGTATACCTACATATATACATGTGTGTTATACACATATATGTATACATGTATGCATCAACTAATTTGATATATGTATTAATGTGCAGTGTATGTGATATATTGTGTGATAAAATAATAAAGATATATATTATATATACATACATATATATGTATATAACACATGTGTGTATTGTGTCCCTGGCCAGAAAGTAAGCTGTCTGAGGACAAAAATTATATTATTTTTGTCTTTCTATCCCAGTACCTAGCACAGTACCTGGTACATAATAAGATCTTGATAAATGTTTCTCCATTAATTGCCAGTAAATCCTCACAAAATTGAGGGAAGAAAATCCCCACTCAAATTGTTTAATAGAGATACTAATGCTCTTATAATCATAGTTTCATTATGTTTCACCTTAAACATGGTATGAAGAGCCTCACCACATGTAGTCTTTAACTGAACATGGGGTACCCTCCAACTCTAAACTCTATGATTATAAATGTTGATTATCCCCACAGTTAAAGGGAAGATGGAGTATCAAAAACTTGGAGCTAAAAGAGGTCATCTAGAATTAGCCACCATTACCTAGTTTTGCAGATAATGAAATTCTGTAGAGAGCTCAAAGATAAAGGACAAAATAAAGACATTGGACTTGATGATAAGAAAGTCATTAGTGATCTTTGAAGGAGTTGTTTCAGTAGAGTGGTGGGACAGAAACCAGATTTCAAAAGATCAAAGACCAAATGGTGATAATGATGAAGCAGTGAGCACAGACTAGTCTTTTTAGAAGTTTGGCAGAAAAGGAAAAGACACATAATATTATAGCAAGGTCAAAGCCATTTTTTTTAGCATACAGACATAAGCATGTTTCTAAGGGGAGGGGAAGGAATCAAATAACTAATAAAATATCACTTATATTTGGTTTTATAATGTGTTTTGAACTTTTAACTGAACATTATCACAAGACGATTTATATGTGAAACTAGGATACCAAATAGGCACAAAATGAAACAGATCTGTCAGTATTTCTATACTGTCAATTTATTCATACTCAATAATAGTGCTCAGACATCTTTGTTCCCAATGTGCTTTATGAAGTAGTGGGAATAGCAGTTAAGAAAATGAATTCAGGAAAACCTTCTAGACCAAACTGACTACACACAGAAGAAATTCATTCTGAAGGTGACAAGATTTTGAAACCTTTGAAAGATGAGGTTTAAAATGATCTGAAAACAGCAAAGATATCAAATGATTGGAAAAATCCTAGATAGCATTTTAAATGATCAAGAAATCACTAGTATTTATTGAATCATATGCCTATTTTCTAATTTCTTTAAAATCTTTAAGAGAATTAGCTACACACATTGATCCAAAGATTATCAATTAAAATACTAGAAGAAATCAAGGAGGCTTATGCAAATGACTTTCTGAAATATCCATATTTTCACATTCAAAGGAGTAAAAAATATAAAAGCCTGTTGTTTGTTGATGTTTTTAAGTGCTTGACTTACAAATTTATAAAAATACAAGTCATTCCCCCCAATTGATAAATGATCAAAGGATATAAACAGGCAATTTTCAGACAAAGAAATCAAAGTTGTCTATAATCATATGAAAAATTTCTTTTGATTCACTATTAAATTAAAACAACTCTGAAGTATCACCTCATACCTATCAGAGTGGCAAATATAACAAAAATGGAAAATATTGGATGTTGGAGGGGATGTGGGAAAGCTGGGATGCTAATCCACTGTTGGTGGGGTTGTGAAAAGATCCAACCAACCATTCTGGAGAGCAATTTGGAACTATGCCCAAATGGCTATAGAACTGGGCATACCCTTTGATTGAGCAATACCACTGCTAGGTTTATATCCCAAAGACATCCCCAAAAAGAGGAAAAGACCTATTTGTACAAAAATATTTATAGCACCTCTTTTTTTTGGTGGCTAAGAATTGGAAACCAAAGGAATGCCCATCAATTGGGGAATAGCTAAACAAGCTGTGTTATATGATGGTGATGGAATATTATTGTGCTATAAGAAATGACAAGCAGAATGATTTCAGAAAGACCTGTAAAGATTTGTATGAACTGATGTATAGTGAAGTGAGCAGAACCAAGAGAACATTGTGCACAGAGACAACAATATTGTTTGATGAATAACTATGAATGACTTAACTATTCTCAAGAATACAATGATCAAGACAATCCCAAAGGACTATTGATGGAACATACTGTCCTCCTCCAAAGAAAGAACTGATATTATGCAACACTGACTGAAGCATGCTGTTTTTCACTTTCTTTCATTTGTTTCTTTTATTCAAGTTTTCTTACACAAAATGACTAATATGGTAACGTTTTATATAATCATACATGTATAATCCATATCTGATTGCTTACTGCCTCAGGGAGGGAGAAGAGGAGGGGTAAAAATTGGAACCATAAAAATGTTCATTACTTTAAAAAAAGTATTTGACTTTCTAGAACAAAATATTGCCTTAAAGGGTCTCCTCCAATAATATGTTTCTCTCTCTCATACTATGCTAAACTCATACTAGATATTTTGATAAGCACAATGAATAAACAAAAAAAATATTAAGCTCTTGCTATGTATTAGGAACTGTGCTAAGAGCTAGGGACACAGATACAAAAAGCAAAATATTGCAATTCTTAAAGATAATTTAATTCAACACTCCTTTGATTATAAAATGAGGCATAAATCAGGGAATCGTAGTCTCACCGAAAGTATTCACCACTAACATGACGGATGCCCTACACTGAGTCCAAATAGCAAAGGTGAGCTCCTGTAGGTTCTGGTATTTGCAGATGACAAAGTGCTGATTGCATCCAAGTCCAAGAACAGGACCACCTCAATGAGATCCACAATTCAGAAAGGATCAGCCTACTAGTCCACAAAGGAAAAAACAAAGTAATAGAAAAGACCTATTGTCCAGATGATGACAAGAAGTTGGATGGACAGCCCATCAATTTTGTTAATCAGTGCTTCTAACTTGGATAGGAAATGGCAACAAACAATAAACTGGGCCTAGAATACAGTGGAATAGGAGAAAGAGCTACAGCTGTATTGCATTTGGGGAATTGTGCAGGACTTTAAGCAATTCCCAAGCTGCTTCCTGACCCCAAACCATCTTTTCAACATCAATATTCTTCTAGTGATATTACATGGCTTCAAACCATGGACTACTAGATTCAAAATTGTGGTGACTCAAAGGACAATGGAGAGAGGCATGGCAGGTCTGAGTAGGTTACAGTCCATTGGTGTCTTGCTCACAAAAAGTGGTATAAAAGATGATTTGGGCTGAGGCATGTGATTCCATTGACATACAGAACTCCCAGTGAAGAAATCCCTTCTATCAATGCAGATGGTCACCTGCACTACAGCATGGTCCTAAAGAGTTGCCAGGGACTCAGAGGCAGCATGTATCAAAAGCCGAGGTTGAACCCAGTTCCTCCTGGCCTTAAGACCTGCTCTCTGTTCCTTATGCTACATTGCCTATCAATATAAATAATATCATCCAGGAAAGTGTAAAGAATTAACTGTTATTTGAGGTTTTTATGCCTCGGCGCGCACTGGCCTGGGGCTCCGCAAACCGCACAGTGCTCCGCCCACTGGTTGTAGCTGTTGCCAGGGCTCTGGCACCTCACGTCATCACCACTCGCCGACGCCTACATGGCCCTGGCAAAATCATGATTGGAAGCCTAGTGAGGGCAGTCATGTGACTGTCAGATTGGCCATCCCATTGGCTGGGGCTGTGTGGGGTGTTTCTAGGTTTGGGGGAAGAGAATTGGGCATTCTAGGTGGAAGCTGGAAAGTGACAGGCGTTCTGCTGCGTATTTTCAGCTGATTCCTGGGCGGTGGTATTTTTTCAGGTATTATAATTTCCCTTTCCCCATTTTATTTCCTTTCCCTTGATCCTACTGATCCTGTTTGTGTGGTTTTTTTTTTTAAGTTCGTTCTTGTTAAAATAAATCTTGTTCTGTTTTGAGGGAGGCTGCCGGTCTCCTTCCTTGCCCCAATATTGCAGCGAGAGGCTTAACTTCGAGCCGCTTAGCTAGCACTCCCCAATTAAAAATTGGTCCCCACAAAAGGTCTGATGTAAAAAGGAAGTAGGCTGGTCACACAGGAGATAGATAGGTGAACACTCTGAATATTGTACTAGTATCCATGAAAGACTGAAAAGGGGGCCTCCAGAGCTTTGGTTATATCCTTTAGAGGATTTGTGAAAAGACTGGACAAAAATTAGTAAATGAATGTACTGTTCTCTACCAGTGGAGGGATTACTCACATAAGGGTGTGTAATTTAAGATTCTAAATGTGGATTCTAATCTGTTCCCCCAGTTTTGGGGGAAACTGACTAAAATCACTGATAAAACGAGTTTAGGTTTTTAAGGGTTTATTGGAAAATAGAAAGAAAAAGATTGAGAACAGAATTCCAACAGCCTGGCTTTTCTATCTTTCCTCAAATTTCCTGTGAAGTCCTCTGCCGCCACCACCACCAAGTCAGGAACCCAAAAACACAAGAGCTCTCTGCGCAGGCTCCCTCTCCTCCTTCCTGTCCCCTCCCAGAAAATAGGAGGCTCCTCAAGTTGATTGGCTGGTAGCCTTGATAGACAGCACCCATGAGCAAACGTCATTTCCTGAAATGAGGCCAAGGAAAAGCCACAATGCCTCTGAGGCATTTTCCTCATGGTGGAGCTTTCCCACAGCAAGTCTCCAGTAGGTGGCATCATTCCAATCATTACAAGAGAGATTATGGATTACCAGAGGAACTGAAATACAGTTATCCCACCCTTTCACATTGATTAGTGTCTAGCATTGTTATAAAACTTTAAGATTTGTAAAGTGCCTTACATAGATTATATCATTTGATCCTCACAACAATCCTGGGAAATAGGTGCTCTTCTCCTCATTTTTCAATTGAAAAATGTAAGTGACTTTCCCATGGTCAAACTGATAGGAAGTGTCTGAATCAGGATTCAAACTCTAGTCTTCCTAACTCCAAATCCAATGCTCTATCCACTGCACCATTCAGCTATCCCTTAGCATTCCAAAAGTTCATTTGTAACTTCCTCATACCTAGGAACGTGTTTTTCCAAAGAAATAATAAAAGAAAGGCTTTGAATTTTCTAGGTTAGCTCAACAACCCACATACACTAGTAAACTAGTCAAGTTTAGACTAATAACCTTGTGTGAGTGGCCAATCTCTCCAAGACCATTATAGTAGCTGCCATCTTGGATACATATTGATTTACCTAAAGTGAGGTGAGAACAAACACAATAGAAAAAAAGGTAACGGGGAACCAATGGACCAGCCTGCCTACTTTTAAAAGTTGCCCTTTGCATTATCCATCACACAGGCACAGCTACCATCGTGCTAGGGTAGAAAGGGCCAGCACTTTCCCACCATTGCCCAGAAGTCTTATAGTTATGTGGTATCACCTGGAGAATCCAAGGAAGAGCCTAGAGCCAGAAACCATCTCTTATTTTGACTGACAGGCGCTCTGCCCAATTACTGTTGTTGTGGGGCAATGGAAGAACAAGGAACTACTCAGGGTTTCTCCTGCTCTACTAACATGCCAAGTCCCTTTGGCCAGAAGTAGACCTGTGATGTCCTGTACTCAAGAAGTGCAGCATTCTATCAATCATGCTTAGTTTCATACAGGCAACAAGCATCAAAAGTGGGATTTAAACTAAGTTTCTCTGACTCTATCTAGCACTAAGTCTCTTTTTTCCCAAAGCTTCCCTATGGTCTTCCAGGAAGTGCAACTGTGAAGAGATTTTCATGAAATGGTCCTTGTTATAAATCCACAAGCATCCATTTTACTAATTGCTTTTATTTGCCCTACAAATTTCCCTCGGTCTTCAAAGTGTGCCTTCTCGGTTTAATACTCTGGGCTTTGATGAATCAATCTTTCACCCTCTATCTATAAGCAGCAGGGTATAATAAGCCAAGCACTGGTCTTGGAGTCAGGAAACTGGATTTCAAAGCCCAGCTTGGATTCTTATTAGCTTTTTGACCTTATGCAAGTTACTTAACTTCTCTCAATCCTGATTTCGTCAACTCTAAAATGAGGATAATAACATAAAGAAAATGCTATATAAATGTAAATCCCTGTTTTCCATACATATCAAAAAGCCCCTACAAAATCTTTTCCTCCCCATGAAGTCCTCCCAGATTTATCATCAGAGAAGCAACAGCTTCCCCCTAAATATACATAAACCTCCTGAGCATTAAGTTGCTAATGTATATCCCCAATGCTCTTATCCTTGGCATGCAATAATAATGAAAGCATTTCTATTATCTACTTACTTACAACATTTCTACTCTAGCATTTCTCACGTCCTCTGTATGTTCATCCATATCAGTATTATCTGTTTGGCAACAGCTGGAAAGGGTGGAGTAGTGTAAGCTTCCTGTAGTCCAGGAAGGGAAGAAACAAATGAGCAGGCTTATCATCATGGAGATATGTGTAAACCTAAACCAATTGTCCTTTACTGCAGTTGACCTAGGTGGCCAGTTGACCAATCTTTATTTCATATCAGATATGGGCCTCATTTCTAAGTATGCCCTTTCTCAACTTAGGTGACAGAACTCCATACATATGCACATGACTGATTTACACCAGCAGAAAGAGAGACAGGGCGGAGCTTTGGTTTAATATAAGGTTGACACTCAGTAAAGAAAGAGGGGAGAAAGAATATGTCAGGGAAGAGATCAGATACGAGGCAGAGAAGTACTGTGGGCAGTGTCACTAACTTGGAGCATGTTTCACTGCTGGTTCTCATATCTCATACACTGTCCCAGATCAGAATATTTGGAGTTGGAAGGGATCCAACCTCATCATGTAACAGATGAAGAAACTATAAGGCTCCATGAGTTTGTGTGGCTTGCCAAATTCACATAGATAGTATGTTGCAGAGCCAGGTTTTAAAACCAGATTCCTTGACTTCAAATTCAGTATTTTTTCCCACTATACCATTAGGGAAAATTATAATATAGAACTCTCCTTTCCAGTGACCCTCAACCTTTTTTTAATTGACTATATTTCCCACAGCCCTCAGCCCTGTTGTCCCTCAACTTTCAAACCCAGTGTTCTCTCCTCAACAAGAGCAAGGGATCTGATATCAATCAGTTACACATTCGTGTGAATTAAGCAGTTGTTTTACTTCCCTCAGGATTATAGCACTAAAGTTCAAAGGGACTTCAGGGACCATCCAGGCCAACCCCTTATTTTCCAGATGAGGAAACTGAGGCCCCACGAGGTTGCATGAAATAGACATAGATTTAAAGATCAAAGAGAGTTTAATTTAGAGGTCTTTAAGTCTAACTTTCTCATTTTGTAGGTGAGGAAACTGAGGCATGGAACAGTTAAATGACTTGCCCAACATCACATAGCTAGAAATATCTGATACTTCAGATTTGGATTTGAACCTAGGTCTTTTTGATGCAGAAAGTATAGCATGCTATCCACTAGGCTGATTTTCATATGAGTAGCAAGCAGCAAAGAAGGTCCCCTAGCTCCATCACTAGGCCTTTTTTTTTTCCTGTACTATACTTCTTCAAGAAGATCTTATACACACACACACACACACACACACACACACATACACATATTATATATACACATATGTATGTATATGCATATGTATATATACACATACATGTGTGCACGTGTATATGCATGCACACATATATCATGTATTTGCATTTAGAGCTCATCTCTAACTATGAAATAGTAAGAGCCACCTTTTATTCAAGAAATGTCAAACATCCTTTAGTAAGCAGGAAAGGTATTTGGGAGAGCCAAGCAACCTTCCCACCTTCCAAATCACACTTCCTCAACCCCTACCTAAAACTGCCTACTTCACCTATCTGTAGGGCCTTCTCTAGATAGTTCAGTGCTTGAGTGAGGACCTGATTATGTGTTTAAGGAAGGCCTCCAGTATGTTCTCCGTTGGGCACAAAGGTTGCCTGGGGCAGAAGGCATCTGTCTGCTTTCACATGATACCCTAAAATGGGAGGCCCCTGGGATTCTTGCTCTCAACAATACACAGGAAGGGTTCTACCCAGTGTGGGTTGTTAGAGCGCAAAAGCGAGCAGATCTTTATATATCTCCGCTTTCTGAAACTTCTTTCTTTTTCATCCTTTTATAGTCATCTGTGCCAGCTTTCAGACTGGTAAACAAAGGGAGGGGCTTGAGGTCAAAAGGTGATGTGATTTTAATCTGGGTTTACTGGCTGATCAGCAAGGCTTCCTCATTATGATCAGGAAATCCTGGAGTGGCTGAGCGAGGGCGCATCTGCAGAGAGAGAACAGGGGCTCAAAGTCACAGGCTTGAAACGTTTCTCCAGTTTGTAGGATTAAAGAGATGAGATGAAAGAGAACTTATATGTCATATTGGGCAAGTCAATTACCTCTCTGTGCCTCAGTTTCCTGACTGGTAAAATGAGGGTGTTGAGTCTCTGAGGTATCTTGATGCTGTAGAACAAGACAGCTTAAACTTCTTCCACCTGAGACCCCTTTTCACTCAAGAAAATTTTATGTGACTCCAGCTATACAGGCAAATAAAATAGGTATACATAACCTTTTACTGCTGCCAAATTTTTCATGACCCCCCCACTTTCAGTTATGTGACCCTTTTTGGGGTCACAACCCACAGTTTAAAAAGCTTTGCTCAAGAACGATGATTCATTGACATAAATCAGGAGTTCTTAATCTCTTGTGTCGTGTACCCTTTTGGCAGTCTGGAAAAGTTTATGGCTCCTTTTTTACAATAATGCTTTTAAATAATTGAAGGAAATGCTGAATTTCAGATGGTGGTTAGTGAAAATAAAATATATATTTTTATCCATCTAAGTTCCAGGGATCCCCTGAAATCTACTCACAGACCCTTTGGGCATCTGTGGACCCCAGGTTAAAAACAACTAACCTGGACCAACCTTCTCATTTCAGAGATGAGGAAAATAAGGTTGAAAGGGGTTCTGGGTAGTAAGTGACAGATCTGGGATTCAAACCCACATCCTCTGACGCCACTGCTGACTACTATATCACAGCTGTCTCTTTAATTCAACAGGCACACGTTGAATTCAAGCCAAGGTTGACTTTTCTTTGGAGACTTTTAAAAAAATATATTTGGCTTCCTGCTTAGAAGGGGTTTTAATCTTTCTCACAGTGTCACACACATACATGGTCAGTGGAGTAAGCCAATTATGAGGTCTTTGCTAGCCTTCATCAGATGATTTTGTATTTCATAAACTGTCCTCCCTGGTTCTACCAAATCTGAGACTCCATGAAACTGGGACCTAGTGAATTCACAGTTCTGAGTGTGTGTGTGTGTGTGTGTGTGTGTGTCTTTGTGTCTGTGTCTGTGTGTCTGTGTGCGTGTGAGGGGGTACAGTTAAGTCAGTGTTTCTCCTTGTGCTATTTCTGATCATTTTCAATTTGTGATATGAAATATCAGCCCTGTAGAATTTGCTTGCTTCCTATTATATTCCAGGCTTTACCAGATACTCTCTCAAATTATGCTTTAACTGTTCAGCAAACCCTGCTTGATCTAATCCCAGTTTTCCTTTTTACTTTAAAAAAGAAATCTTCTTTCTTCCACTCACCTTCCAATTCATAGACATCTCCATGCCTCCTGTGCTCCAACCACCTCCCCTGGGGAAGCTGGAGGACCCACTCCTTGACCATGGGCATAAGCTCTCCCCTTATCTTATGCAGTTATGGGACATTATGTGCCATTTCATATACTCACCTACCTTGAGAATGGCTAGTTCTGAGAAGAATCATCAAATTGAAATTGTCATTTCTAGTAAGGACATGTTAATTGATTGTCCTATCACCTCCAATCACCATTTTTTTTGTCTTTTTTTCCTTTTTTGTGGGGCAATGAGGGTTAAGTGACTTGCCCAGGGTCACACAGCTAGTAAGTGTCAAGTGTCTGAGGCCAGATTTGAACTCAGGTCCTCCTGAATCCAGGGCTTGTGCTTTATCCACTGCACCACTTAGCTGCCCCCTCCAATCACCATTTTCTCTGATTTGTGTCCAAAACTCTCTTCCGTGGACAGTAGTCCCCTAAATAGATTGTCTTCCTGTATTAGTAAGTTCCCTGAATACAGGAACTGTCTTGTTTGTATAGTCTGTGTGTCCTGGTCTCAGTATCTCCAAGCTAGGCCTGCTATATCTTCCTCCTCAGAGTTCTAGGGTACCCTGTGGGTTGAAGTGTCTCTTTTCTCTGTTAATTCCCCACTGGCTATGTTCCTGCCATTTGTAAAAGGTCAGTGACTAGCAGGTGCCCCAATTCCATTTAACCACCTAATATCATGAAACTTGCTAAGGGAATGGTTACTACGAAGATAGAGCAAAAACAAATGTGCTTTTACCCCAATATCCCCAGAACATGCTGTCTTCTACACTACTTCATTCTCTGGTCGAGAAGGCTCAAAATTTAGCTCACTTCTTACATAGCATAGGTCCCATCGAGTTCATATCCAATCATGACATTGTTATTATATAAATCCTTGCCTCAGCTTTCACTGGTGGTCCAGGAGATAGATTCTATTGGTCATTCATTCCTTGCTTCTTGGGCATAAATGCTGCAAAACCCAGCCTGGATTCCAATTCCCAGATTCCTGTAGCTCACTCTCCCAACTCAATAAAAGATTCCACTCTTTGCACCTAGACTGGAAAAGAACAAACAAAAAAGCCAAAGACAGAGGCCTATTTGGGGGAGCCATGTGGTCTTAAAGGCTAAAAAGTCCTACAGTCTCCTCTTACAACATAGTCTCTCAGTGGAAGCTGTGAGTAAAGGACATGCTGCCCTCCCCCAGATATAAAATCAACCGAGAGAAAAGAGAGCCAAAGCTAACTCAGGAATTTTTTTAAATGCCAATGATCCTGGCTATGCAATCAATAGAGAAAGATTCCTCCCAACCATGTGATTAGCCAGCTGAAACTGATTACAGAATGTCTACACATGTCCCATAGTCTCTCTCCAAGGCACTTCTTTACATGTCATCAGGATTCCTGACTCCCAGATGTGGCTGCTTAGCATCCTCCACATCAAGATGGAGGCACTCCACCTTGTGCCAAACCCCATTACACTGGTTGCTTGTACTCATAACCCCAGAATTTAGCTTAGTACCTGGCACAGAGAAAGCTCAATAAATGCTTTCTCATCCATTCTGCAATTTCTGGAGTTGAAAAATCTACACATAGCTCTCCATTACTTTGGTGGTGACATATAAAGTTTTCACTACAGCATTGAATTACCTGTTGCTCAGATTATCATGGAAGAGAGTATTACGTTTCTCCTGAGCACTCTCAGTCAGATTTCAGAACATTACCTTTTTAATTTAGATAGAGCAGTGTTTCTCTAATATAGTGGCTATGGTGATGGAGTTAGCATTAGGAAGTTCTGAGTTCAAATTCTGCTTCACATACTAGGTGTGTAACAAAGGGCAAGTCTTTTCTCTCAGCCTCAGTTTCCTCATATGCATAATGGTACTTACCTTACAAGGCTGTTGTGACGATCAGTAAGATAACAGCGAACAGCTATCAAGTACTTGAAGTTTTGCAAAGTGCTTTTCAGGTAATATCTCATGTGATCCTTAGTATAACCATGGGAGGTAAGGGCTACTACTATCCCCATTTTATAGTTGAGGAAACTGAGGCTAAGAGAGATTAAGCAACTTGCTCATGGTCACACATCTAGTGTCTGAAGCAGGATTTGATCCCATTTCTTGTCTTCCCATCCTGGAGTAACCTCTACCCTGAGACTTCATTCTCCTGATGAGTGACAGATTGCTCAGACCATTATTTCAAGAAGGGCCCCAGCCATGATTCACCTCACTCATGACTCGATTTGCTGGACTTTTTGCAAGGGTCCCCTCTTACTATGTATTTGACACATAGCACATGCTTAATAAATGCTCTCTTTCTCTCTGTCTCTGTCTCTCTCTCTGTGTCTCTCTATGTCTCTGTCTCTTTCTGTGTCTCTCTATGTCTCTGTCTCTCTCTGTGTGTGTCTCTCTGTCTCTCTGTGTCTCTCTTTTTCTTTATCTGTCTCTTTGTCTCTGTCTCTGTCTCTGTCTCTGTCTGTGTCTTCTGTCTGTCTGTCTGTCTGTCTGTCTGTCTGTCTGTCTCTCTCTCTCTCTCTCTCTCTCTCTCTCAACCTATGAAATTCCAAGTCACAAAGGATCTACTCTTTTTTCTTTCTTTTTTGTCTAAGACAAGAACCACTAAAGAAACACAAAGCAATGGAGGCCACCAGGGACTTGAGATCCATTCTCAGGTTCACCTAGGGAATTATCTTCACCACAGCCACCAAACAGAGGGATACAATACATGGAGACAAACAAGCTTGAGTACCAGACAAGCACATTCTTTAACAAGGGGCCAGAGCAAAATTGACCCATTGAAAAGAGTGAGAGCACAAGCCCATTTCCCTCTTTGCTCTGATTATTGATATGGGTGGGTGGGTGGGAACTAGAATTAACCTGACACACTCAGAGACCAACTAACTAGGAAACTAAATAGGGGTAAGTGGAGATTGACTAAAAAAGCCCTTTAGAAAATCCCTGTTCACCAACGTTTTCCCTTCCCTATCCTCTGATCCTTAAGGCAAGAATCATTTCTCAACAATGAATCAGCATCTTTTTTCAGATGGTCATTCTGCACCCTGCTGGCTCAAGGTAAATGCAGAGAAATAATTTGGACACATATCTTTGAGTGATTCACATACAGCTGAAGCTCTCACCCCCTGCTCCTTTCTCTAACACACATTCCCTTGTTTGTTTGGGTTTTTTTCCCAGTGAAAGATTTTCCCCAGGTTTTAAAATTATTCACCCTTTATCTTCCTGAAAAGCCTGGTAGCCTAAAGGACACATCAACAGCCCTCCCACCTCCCAGTGCTACAAGGGCATGATTGTGATCAGTGAATGAGCTGGTTTGCAGTGAACAGAAGCTGCAAGTAAAAACTTCAAAGGGTCCTACTCTCTATAGCCAGCACTTCAGAGATTTAGGATCTTGGTCATTTTACTTCTACTCAGAGAATATAAAACAAAGGGAGGAGAACGGGGAGACAAAAACAAAACAGAAGAAAGAAAGAAAATATGAATGGGGGAAAGGGGAAAAAAAGATTAGCTAAACATAACAAGAATCAAGGTCATGAAATCTAAATTTTTTAAAACCCCAAACAGAAAGAGGAGAAATAATTCCATCTGCAAAAATCATGACAGAGTCAGGGAAGAGGAAGTGGTTAAGTTTATCCAAAGACAAGTTGGAACATAAAGAAAATGGAATCTCCCATCCTTAGCAGTTTTTACTGACCCAGCTCTGTAAGTTGTTGGTTTCTAGCCATTTCTTTGCCCTATTTACCACTAGCAAGGTCAAAATTAGCAGTCACCAGATCATTAGTCAGCAGCTTTCAAGAGAGTCCTTAAAGGTTCAACAGGCTCTGGAAGGAGTTCCCCATTTTATTACTCAATACAGTTGTTTCTAGACTAGTTATTAGACCCTATAGAATCAACTTAGAGATGAAAGGGACGGGAGAGATCATCTGGTCCAAACCTTTCATTTTTATACGCGAAGATAGGCCCAAAGAGGAAAGTGATTGGCCCAAGTGAATAGAGGCAGTAAACAGAAAAGTTGGAAAATAGCCCTTCTGACGTCAAAACCAATGTTCTTTCTTCACAAGGAAGTTGTTATGGTCCTGGTACTGTGTGTATGAAAAGAACTCTGGCTCAGACTCTGGAAGATCTTGATTCAAATCCTGCCTCCCTGTGTGACTCTGGGTGTTGCTTAACCTCCCTGGGACTCAGTTTCCTTTCCTTTCAAATGAAAGGGGAGTACTAGATGACCTCCCCCTACCTATGCTCCTGTGACATTCAGGACATCCAAGTGTCCATCAAGTGTAAATCCAGTGTTGTTTCCCCTGATGTCCAGTGGACATGTACTAGAGCAGGAACAAATGGGCAAATTAATGACAGTCTGCCTAGAAGTCATCTTGTTTGGCTGGACACCTTTCCAGAAGCCCCGTCTTTTGGAACTGGAGAGGACATTCACAACTCCCTACCTCCTTTATTCTAACTGTGGTTGAAATCCACAGGCTGTTTGGACAGTTCTAAAATCTGCCTGCCATGACTGCTAAATCAATCCAGTATCCTGAAACAATTTAAAATAACCACTCTAGCTTCCTTAACCCCAACCTTCTTCTTGTTTGACCTTCATTCTCCAAGAGGACCATGATATTGAGGCGACGTCATACCTTGCAGTGAATTGGATTTAAGTGAGAGAGGGCCAATCCTTAAAGCACATACAGCTATTCCCCCACCTGCTTTCAGTCCAAGCAATTGTATGAAAACTTGGTGGGAGCTGACTCGTAGCCATAGTAACTCTGGCATTGGTATTACGGGTGATGAAAAGTCTTCTAATTGGTGGTGAAGCTGGCAGAACTGATGACTCCAGAACTGCAGGCTGGAATTGTGTGCACACAAAAGGGGTGACCCATTCATTTCTCAGTCTCTTTCTCCTGTGGCTCTAAGGAGGCAAGCCTGCTTTGCGCTGCCAGATTGGGGAGAGAGAGCTGTTTATATTCCCTTACTTGGCCACCATGTGTTTATATGCACATTGCAACTCTTAGGTAATCTTAGGTAAAGAAGTATTATGAAATGGGGGTGTCTAAGGGACCTGATGAGTTTGAAAGCTCCTGGGGCACAATTAGAGGTCTCATAGTCGGAGGCATCTAGGTTGTGCAGTAGATAAAGCACCAGCCCTGGATTCAGGAGGACCCAAGTTCAAATCTGGCCTCAGACACTTGACACTTACTAGCTGTGTGACCCTGGGCAAGTCACTTAATCCTCATTGCCCTACCAAAAAGCAAAAACAAAAACAGAGGTCTCATAGTCACCCAGAGGTTTTAAATAATGACAGCTAAAGTGGTAGTGGCCAGCAACAGAGGAAGTATGTACAAATAATTATAGAAAGATGGTAATCCAAGGACAGTAACAGCTTCTAAGGCCTCTGTGCCAAAGAAAAGTACCAGCCATGGATTCAACAGGAGCACTGACCCTTCAGGCCCTTGGTTACTTAGCACAGAGCTACACAAAGGGAAAAATCATGAAAATTCAATGAGGGGAGAAAAGAACCTTCAGATCCAGGTGTGGAAGGTACCCCTTTCCCAAGTGTTTTCCACATGTGTGCCTCACTACCTTTGAACTTTAAATTTAAGATTATACCCCTAGGGGTCAACTAGGTGGTGCTGTGGATAAAGCCCCAGCCCTGGATTCAGGAGCACTTGAGTTCAAACCTGGGTTCAGGCACTTGACACTTACTAGCTGTGTGACCCTGGGCAAGTCACTTAACCCTCATTGCTCTGCAAGAAAGAAAGAAAGAAAGAAAGAAAGAAAGAAAGAAAGAAAGAAAGAAAGAAAGAAAGAAAGAAAGAAAGAAAGAAAGAAAGAAAGAAAGAAAGAAAGAAAGAGAAAAAGACCATACTCCTAAAGAACTGCATATAAGCAAGGGGATAGAATGTGCCAAAGTGGGAAGGAGTGGTTTGAACCAACTATTCTTGTTAAACTTTTTTCAATAAATCCTCTTTCTAAATTAGCCAGTTGATTTTAACTTGTTGATTGTTAATGGGGAGTACACTCTTGAAGGCTCATAGGTGATAGTACTAGAAACCTTTATCCCACTGAGTTATCCATAGAACCCTAAGGGGAGGAATAGTCAACTGTTCCCTGGGGACCCACCTGGCAGTGTGAGGACAAGTGGAGAGAGTGAGCTCAGAGGGTGTGCTACAGTAACTACTGGGTTCTGGTTTTGATTCTGCTACTGAGTAGTGGGAAGGGAATAAAGGAATAAACAATGATTAAGCATCTACTTTGTGCTGGACACTGTGCTAATTGCTTTACAAATATCTCATTTGAACCCCACAAGTGCCCTGTAGAGGTGGGGAAGAAGTAGGTGCTATTAACATGTGCATTTTACAGCTGATGAAACTGAGGTAGACAGAAGTTAAGGAAAAAGAAAGGGGAGAAAGAGGAAGAAGAGGAGAAGGACAAGGAGGAGAAATCTGAGGACAGAACCACCAGAAATGCCCTGTGCTTCTGTGATGGGTTCTAAACATGAGAACGACTCAGTGCCTTTGTTCCAGACTTTTATCAGTAAGGCCAAATTTTCCCTTTGGTATGACTGGTTATGCTACATGAAACTTCCCAGAGGATGCTGAAATATTCCAGCATCCACCCTTGTCAATTTACACAGTGTATCTCAAAGTTGAAAGTCAATCAAGAGATAAATCAACAAACATTAAGTAACACTAACTGTGTCAGGTGCTATAGACACAAATTCAAAGAATGTAACAACTATGACTTTCTTTTTATTATTTTTAATATTCAATTAAAATTTTTTTGACTTTCCCCCAGGCAAGCAATAAGATCTTAAGTATACATGTGAAGGGAGAGAGGAATTCTAGGCTGAGGTCATCCAGTGCAAAGGCAGAGAAATAGGAATCTCAGGTGTAAGGAACAGAAAGAAGGCCAGGTTGGCTGGATCACAGGGTGTACGTGAAAGAGCAATGTCCAATGAGGCTGGAAAGATATATTGGGACCAGGTTGTGATTTCAAGTCAAGTCAGTCAGGACTTATTAAATGATGACTATATGTAAGGCACTGTGTTAAGCAACAGAGCTACAAATACCAGCAAAAAGAAAGACTACCTCTGCCACTGAGGAACTTATATACACATAAAAGCTAGATGTAAAGGGGGGAGGTGAGATGCACATGGGAGCATGATGGAGTTGTCTCTGAATGAGGGATGACTGGCCTGGGTCCTTCCTCAAACTGTAGGTTCTGGGAAGAACTCATCAATGGGGAGAAGAGGTCCATAGGTATGGAGTAAGAAGGCAGCTAAGGCATTGTGGCTAAGTCTGAAGAATGGCTTTGAAAGCTAAACAGAGTTTATATTTGATCCTAGAAGCAATAGTGAGTCACTGGAGCTTATTAACTAGTAGAGAAACATGGTCAGATCTACATTTAATGAAAATCATTTTGGTAGCTGTGTGGAAGATGGATTGGAGTGGGGAAAGATCTGAGCCAGGGAAATAAGCAGCCACATCAGAAGCTCCAATGACCACTTGTTCCAGCCACCAAATCTCCCCAGTCCTGACCCACTCACCACCTCTCCCCACCAAGAAAAAAGGGTAGTGTAGTAGAAAGAACATTGAACTTGAAGTCAGGAGAGATCTGGGTTCAAATCTTTCTTCCTATACTTGTGTGGATCATGAGTGACTCAATCTCTTTAAGATTGTTTCCTCATTTTAGAAATAGAAATATTAATAGTACATAGCTCATAGAGTTGTAATAAGGATCAACTGAGATGTTTGTAGACCTTTTCATTAACCTGAAAGTATTATAAGAACACCAATTAGTATTCGGCTATGGTGACATAAGGAGTTTGCTCTGGATTTGTATTTACTTAAGAATTCTGGTGGACCCCTAGATGAGGAACTCAGTTTCAGTACTCAGGTGTTCTGATTATGGCAAGGAAATTCCTTACTGGGAATTTCCAACAAAATCATAGATGTGAACACCTATAAAATATATATTACACACATATGTGTATGAGAATGTGTGTATATATAACATTGGAATAGTCACTAGGGAAAATATAATTATAGGATCACAGATATAGCTCTAGAAGGGAACTCAGAGGGCATTATTCATTTTTATATGAGCAAACTAAGACCCAAAGAGCCAAAATGACTGGTCCAAGGTCACACAGGTTGTATGTGTCAGAATTGGGACTTGAACACAAGCCTTCTTCGTACAGATCCAGTGCACTCTCACTATCCTTATGGAGCTTATGGTACCTACCTTATGGTAGGGGAAATAGGACCTAAAGAATGCCAGAATTTTAGCTTAGGAAGGAACCTCAAAGATCATTAACTGTACAGGAATCCACTCTACCTCGAACACAGAAAGGACTCGTCTAAACTTTAGATAGAGGCCACCAGGGAGGGAGACCCTACCACCTCTGGAGGCACCCAGATTTTCTCAACATATCCCACTGTGAGCAAATTTCTCCTTACATCAAACAGAAAGTTGAATCTCTACCACTTCCACTCATTCCCTTCTGAAGTCAAATAGCAAAAGTGCCATCCTTTGCCCTTGAAGACAATCATCATGTCCCCAGGCCCTTAGTCTTCTCTCACTAGATTAAATATCACCAGTTCTTTCAACTTTTCCTCATATGGCATAACCTAAAAGCCCCTCACCATGCTGGATCACTCTCATCTGGGCATTATGAAGCTTGTCAACATCCTTCTAAAAATGCCATGCATAGAATTAAACATAATATTTCAGATACAGTCTTATCAGAGTGTAATGGTTACCATCCTGGACTCTGAATGTAGTTATCTGAGCTCAAATGTCAGTGGAAACTTTCCTTGACAAGCATTTGGAGATGCAGTATGTTTTGGTGGATAAAATATTGGACGTGGAATCAGGAAGATCTGTTGTCAAATCAGATCTCATAATAATTAGTAGCCATGTGACCCAGGATAAGTCACTTAAATGCTCTGTGCCTCAGTTTCCTCATCTGTTAAATATAGGAGTTGGACTTAATGACCTTTAAGATCCCTTCTAGCTTAGAGTCCAAGTTTAGTGGTCCCACCAAACTTGCTAGATAAATAAATATCAATAATTTTTTTAAATCTTTTTCACTTTTCTTCTGCTAGTAGTTTTTTTTCCATTTCTATCTTTTTATTCCCTTAGCCAAACAAGGCCATGTCCAGATTTGAAGAATGTGACTTCATGGGTTTGAGGGGTCAGATGTCCTGGGTCCAACAAGGGAACTTGCTGGTGACAGGGAAACATCTGCATCCATGAAAATGGCCACCAACAAGTAAACCATCCCAAGCCTGGCTGTTTTACCAAGAGTCAATTGCATACTAGAAGTTGTTTGGACATTGCAGAAACCGAGGTGAAATATAAAACATCTCATCATAATGAACATAAATACTTGCTGCTCTGATGAAGTTTAAGTAAACTCTCCCCAGTAAATTGTAACTATGATTGCAAGTTATCAAATCTTGTTTCAAGTTTGCTTTTGTCAAATGTGCACTTGTAATTGTTCTGGGTATAATATTATTTTTGTTTGTAAAAAATAGCTACCTGTTCCAAACCTGATTCTTATTATACATTGAAAACCTTTTAAACTCTCCCTATAAGGAAATCCAAAACAAGAATCTAAGCCTACATTTTAAATAATTTGTCCCTGGGGGGCCTGAGGATAGACATTAATAAGATGAAATGTATAAGAAAAGAGGGCCTAGCTACTCTTTTAAAGACCAGGCTCTCCCCAGGACTTAACCTGGTCAAAACCATATACATGGGTTCAGAGCAGAGAATTCTTTTCGTGGCAAAGGGAGTGAAACACTACCCTCACATCCTATGGGCCCACCAACATATCCATATTATATATACATTATCAGTCCTTCGAGGTAGCTGCTACAGATAAGGAAATTGAAGTTCAATGAGGTTAAGTGACAGATAAACACAGATAATAATAATAATAATCAGTAATAATGCCTAGCATTTATATAGTACTTTAAGGGTTTACAAAGCATTTCATAAATAGTATCTCATTTAATCCTGACAAAACCCTGGAAGGTAAGTACTATCATTCTATCCATTTTACAGATGAGGGAACTGAGGAAGAGATTAAATGACTTGCACAGGATCATGCAGATAGTAAGTGTTTGGGGAAGAATTCAAACTCATTTTCCTGACTCCACATCCTGCCATCTCTCTACTGAGGCACCAGACTCTAAGAAGTATTTAGGGTGGTATTTGGAAGCAGATCCTCCTCTTTCCAGGTCAAATATCCCATCCACTACATAACCCTGACTCTCTGAACTGTATAAGCAAGTGAAAAAGGCCACCGTAAATTATACTATACTATACTATACTGTACTATACTACACTATACTGTACTATGCTATGCTGTGCTTTACTATGCTATGCTATGCTATGCTGTGCTATGCCATACCATACTATACCATGCCATACCATATTATACCACACTATATTATGCTATGCTATGCTATACCATATCATATCATACCATACCATACTATACCATACCATACCATACCATGTTATACTATATAATACCATATGATACGATACTATACTATACTATATCATACCATACCATATCATACCATACATGCCATACCATATTATACTATACTATACTATGCTATACTTTACCATATCATACCATACCATGCCATACCATATTATACTGTACTATGCTATGCTATGCTATGCTATGCTATGCTATACTATACCATATCATACCATACCATATTATACTATACTATACTATATCATACCATACCATACCATTCCATACATATAATACTATACTATACTATACTATGCTATGCTATGCTATACTATACCATATCATACCATACCATACCATGCCATACCATATTATACTATACTTTGTTATGCTATGCTATACTATACTATACTATACTATACTATACTATACTATACTATACTATACTATACTATACTATACTAAACTATACTATATCATACCATACTATACCACACCATACTATACTATAAAGTATACACATATACTATAAAGTACAAACCATAAATGAGCATTTCAATATACCTAAAATGGAATTCAAAACACATGGAATAAACCAAATACTTCCTAAATCCTCTAACTTTGGGGTATTTTCTCAGCAGAAATCTAAACCTCTTTATTTCTTCACTAACCTAGTTCCCAATCATTCAAAGATGATAAAATCCTACCCCAGCTCATATCTTTAAAAATAGCTCAAGAGGTGGCTAAGATCTTTGTTTGCACAAATGCTGGGACACCAAAGCCTGCGTTAATTTAATTTGAAATAATTTTTGTCTCTTTGTGTTGTTCTAACCCTTATCTATTTCCTGCATTTCCCAGGATTTTGAGGTAGAAGAGACCTCCGGGATCTTGGTAACTGTCCATAAGACGTTGTTTCCACTTGCTGGGAAAAGATTCTTCTCACTAGTCCTTTATGTTCTTTCAGCCTATGAAAACCCCCCTCTTTGTTGCCCGCCTCAGTACCCTCTGCGGGGCCTCTGCATTTTTCAGTAAGTGAAGTGAAAGGCAGGCCTTTGCCCGGGTTGTTAATGATTCCAAATGAGAGGCATGGAACATAAATGGTTCCCCAAACAGGGAGATCACTCAAATTTATAACTCCAGATTCCAAGAACTCCATTCTATTCTGGTTTTTTCCAAAATACAAATCACCAAATAACACCCTTTCTCTTTCTGTGTTCTTCCTTCAATGGGGCAGAAAAGGAGGAGCTAGGACTTTAGAGCCCCTGACATAAGAGGCAAAGCTATGGATTTCCTCCAAAAACACTGAAGAGTTCATGGAATGACCTAGAAAGAATGTGGAGGGTTTATAAGACGAAAAAAACTTAAATCTCTCATGTGCCCAAGACATCTTCATCAGAAGATATAATTGTTGTTTTCCTTCTTCTTTCCCCGGCTGGATTCACTGGAGGGTGGTAAGCAATACCTCTAAAGAGAATGAAAATGTTTCCACCGAAAAGATTATGTTCCCTTTATTTTGCTCAAAGGCAGATTTTTATACCAGTAACCAATGAATTCTTATTTGGTAACAAAACCCAGAGCCTGAAGTTTCAGTGGTAACACACACCCAGAATCCAGTGTGAATGGCAATTCTGCAAACCACTTAATTACAATACTCTCAGTGCCAGCGCTCATGGGTAACATGACTGAGACACTGTATTGAGACAGCAGTGATGTACTAAAATCTGCATCAACAGCAGAAGGGCTTTAGAAGCATTGGCCAGCCTATGATTTTTCAACCAAACTCATTTCCTGGGAAGGTTTCTTCCAACATTTGTTTAATCTCTCTGAAAGAACTCTGAATTTAATCCTATACATCAGGAAAAAATGACAGACTAAGGTTCTGTTTCTTCTTAAAGCCGCTGACCATGACATACTGCCTCAATGAGAAGTTACCATGCAAAGTATTTAAACAACCACACTCAGAAATAAGTGCCTATGTTGCATGCTAAAAAGCCAGTCAGTTCCTCAAATGCCATGTTCAAACTGTCTTAAAAATGGTGCTTCTTTTGAAACTAGCCAGGCAGGCACTAGCCAGATAGTTTTCTCCATTTTACTTTATTTTATTTTCTGCAAAGCAAACAGAAAATTTGGCTAATTACCTTCTATGGTCTGTAACTTGATGTGGGTTTCAAGCCAGTGAGCCACCAATGTATGTCCCAAGTACCCAAGCCATGGAACAACCAAAGGCTAGTCAAGAGAATCAGGAGACCTGGCTTCAGGTCCCAGGGCTACCATTATCTAGTGGTATCACTTCACCTGGTTTACTCACAAGATAGGAGCTCAATGATCTTTAAGCTCCTCTTCCAGGTCAAACATTCTATGAACCAATTCAACTGAACCCAATAAACAATTAATCACCTCCTGTGTGCAGAGCACTGTCCTAGGCATTAGAGAGGAAACAAAATTTTGATAAGACTCATGAGTCCCAGCAGAACAGAGAGGGTCAGGCTAATATTCTACCACTATAAAATACCTCTCTGACAGAGAAGTTCCATAAAAACAGATCATTGTCCAGTCTTTGCCTTTATATATATATATATATATATATATATACATATATATATATATATATCCCCAGGGCTTACTACAGTTAACCTGACACATAGTGAGTGCTTAATAAATGCTTGTTGATTGACTAACAATTTCCCACTGTTCTCCATTGTAATGTGTTCTTCCTGACTCCACACAGACTTCCTTGCTTTGTATTTTTGCTCCCAACTCTTTTCTCCTTTCCTAACTAGCCCCTTACATTTGGCTACCTCCATGGATTCTGTCTTGACTCCTCACTTTTCCTCTTTCTAATCAAGACTTACATTGTTCCTTCTTGAGGATGTTTTTTTCCTTCAGGCATTGTTAATCATCCTGAATAACTGGTAGGGTTTGGCCTCTCTTCTTCTGAAAGTAGGGAGTATATCAAAAGCAGAGTAGTTAATAACTTCCTTAACTTGCCTTACTAATAATTTCATCTTTCAAAAGGTAAAGGAACCAACAGGAAGAATTCTATCCTGTATATGACTCTCACTAGCATAAAAGAATTGGTTGTTGGGATGGAAATCATGAGAATCTGCAGGACAAGATGGAGGTGTAACAATTCCTTCTAGAGTTTGAGAGAGAAAAGAAAAGACAAGTATGCTCTGACATATGCCTTAGACTTTAGGAAAGCAAATTCCAAAGGGTTCAAAAAAAGGATAGGTGGGATACATACTATGGCCTAAAACTGTATTAGATTAAATAAGCCCAGGAGAGAAGCCAAATGCTTAAGAATATTATTCTAAAGAAACATTTTAGAGATGAGGAAACTGAGGTCTAGCTAAGTTAAATGACTTCTCCAAGGTCATTTGGGTGGCAAAGTTTGAATTTGAACACAGGATCTCTGACATTAAATTCAGTGCTCCTTCTATTATCTGATGATGCCTCTCAAATGAGAAGGTTACACATAAAAAAGGTTTTCTTGAACGGTTAGAAGACCAGCTTCCTTGGGTAGGAGGAGGAAAGGATTGGTGAAAAGATTATAAGGTTTTAAAGTGTCAAAAGAGAAGAGATAAGGGTACTAACAAACAGTAGCCTCAATTTTCTCTATAAATTATAAAGTGAAGTCATCTCAAGAGGAAGTTGGGTATATGGTAATTGGGGACTTGTGGATACAAGAGAATGTTTGGAGGAGTTGGGGATAAGTATGAAGGGACGTCGGTCACAGATGAATAAAAGTCCTATCAATGAATAGTAAGGGCTCTGTTGAGGTTTTCAGTATGGCTTTCTCTCTTCCCCTATAAGCATTCAGGGTTATGGAAATAGGAATATATCACATAAATGGAAGGAATGACCCAGGACTGTTGATTAGTTAGTAAGGTAGGAAAGAGGAAAGAAAAAGAGGTCAAGAAAATCAAGGATGGAGTAAGATGCATTGTGGTTGAAACCATGAAGGAAAAGAAATAACATAAGAAAGTTGGTGACTACAAATGGAAGAGGGGGGACTATAAGTCACAGTAAGGATGAATTTAACAATAATTATTAAGCACCTTCTATGTGCAGGGCACTGTGCTAAATGCTAGGGACACAAAGTAAGACAAAAAAAGAGTCTCTGATCTCAAGGACATCACAGTCTAGTAATAAAAGTCAAATTAAGGAGGTCAAATAAAGGTCAAATTGAAGACTAACATGGAAGGAAAAGAATTTATGATCAGAAAGGAGAATTTTAGAGTTCAAACTCTTTGGGAATAAAGAATTTTTAGATTAATAGTGATTTCTGGATATCCAATCCTAGGTGACTGAGGTGATGGGAGTTGAGGTTAATCAACTGAATCGTATGAAGAGAATCATCAACATGAATATTGCAATCACCAAGTATAAAGTAGGGAGGAAGACTATAAGCCCTATGCCGAGGTTAATGAGAAAGTATATGTGTGTGTACACATATACATATACACACACACATATGTATGTGTATACATTTTATGTATGTGTGTATGTGTAACCAGAATTGGAGAAGAATATCAGCTAATCTCCACTTGAAATCTTACATGTCCTTCATAATGCCCTTTACATGACTCTTTGGGCATATCATCCTGGTTTTTTAAGTAGTGTCCTACTCACAACCTACCACAACCAATGTAAATGGAAATTTGGATTACCTGTCCTTTTTTTTTCTTTTTTTTTTGTTAGTGAGGCAATGGGGGTTAAGTGACTTGCCCAGGGTCACACAGCTAGTAAGTGTTAAGTGTCTGAGGCCGGATTTGAACTCAGGTACTCTTGACTCTAGGGCCGGTGCTCTATCCACTGTGCCACCTAGCTGCCCCTACCTGTACTTTTAAATGGGCAGCAAGGTAGCACAGTGAATTGAGTGCCAGGCCTGGAATCAGGAAGACTCATCTCCCTAAGTTATCTAGCCTCAGATACTTACTATCTGTGTGACCCTGGGAAAGTCACTTAACCCTGTTTCCCTCAGTTTCCTCAGCTATAAAATGAGTTGGAGACGGAAACCACTCCAGTAACTTTACCAAGAAAACCCCACATGAGGCCATGCAGAGTTGGATATGACAGAAATGGCTGAATGAATACTTTTAATTCTTCAAAGATTTATGGTATTGGTTTCATGATTGACTTTGACCTTGGCTAAAACTTTGACCTTTCCTCTAAGCAGTTCTGATGTGATTGTACATAGCCAGTCCCAAAATACCTGGTATATCTTTAGCTGGTTATTTCCTGTCTGTTAAACTATAGTCAATATTATTTTTTTATGATATTCATTCCTTACCACATCAAGCACCTAATGTTTATCTTCCTGAAAAGAATGTTCATATATGAATTTGCCTTCTAGTTTTATTTAACTCTGCCACATTTCTCTACTAGAATATAAGCTCTATGAGGACATACCATATTGAATCTTCCCTGGAGTTAGCACAGTACTCAACATAATTGCTATTCACTGAATTAAATTGAACTGAAGCATATTTTTTAGTCTTTCCTAATCTTTCCTGCAATAAAAATCTCTGCTTTGAAAAGAAAGCCATCATGAAACAGTTTATCAGTTTAAAGGTAGCAGGGAATTAACCTATAGGGCATTGATCAATAAGTATTTATTATACACAGACACAGAGTATATAATCCAAGTTCACAGATATCCCCTGTGTGTTGGGTGCTTATGCTATACAAAAATAAAAATAAAAGTCCCTGCCCTCAAGTATCTTACATTCTAATGAGGGAGATACTATGTACTTACAAAGGTGTGTGCAAGATATACACAAAAATAGTACTGTGGTTCCATGAGAAGATATATATTCCAGTTCAATGATGAGTTAGCATATGTTCCTTGCTCTACATACAGAGTTGCTCCATTAGTTTACTCCTATTACATTTTTTTTTTTGCAGGGCAATGAGAGCTAAGTGACTTGCCCAGGGTCACACAGCTAGTAAGTGTCAAGTTTCTGAGGTCGGATTTGAACTCAGGTCTTCCTGAATCCAGGGCCGGTGCCTTTACCACTGGGCCACCTAGCTGCCCCTCCTATTATATTTTTTTAAAAGAGTTTCTATGTACAAGGGTCTTTGTAAAACCTGTGATTTTATTTGGGTACCTAACTCTTGGTGATAGGACTCCTCCTATCAACTTAGAAGAGCATCTACTCTTCATTGTATAGTCTTAGCACTTAGCATAGTGCCTGGCATACAGTAGACACTTAATACATGTTTATTGATTGATTGATTGGAGTACTAAGAAGTTAAGTCCCTTGCCCAGAGTCACACAGCCATAATGTGACAGAATTTGTACTTGAACCCAGCTCATCTTGACTTCACAACTGGTCCTTTATCTGCTTTGCTACATTGTCCCTCATGAAAGACTTATTTCCCCCTAAAAAACAGAAGCCCATCATTCGATTTGACTATGCTTTCTAAGCTCTCTTTCAGCTTCCCAGTCCCTGTTTTATGACATCATTCCTACAGCGGGAACTAATGAAATTGACTAGTTAGCTCAGAACCCCAAACCCACTTTCACCTGTATAGCCCAGATAGTTGAAGACAAAGCATTTTAAGCTTATATTCTCCAGATAATTAATTGTCTTGGTGTTGGATGTGGTTTGCCCATGTAGGCAGCAGATTCACAGCCCTGTTGTTGTGTGCTCTGCACTAGCAGGCATTTAGACAAGGAAGAGAAACTAAAAGCTATTTCTGCAGGTGGTCTTGTGAAGTTAGCTCAAGCAGAACGGCATGTGAGGGCTAATCACTATTTCTGGCTACCCCAAACTAGCAGCAGAAGATTATTTAGCACAGAACATCCAGGCAGCTAATATTTGATGGTTTTTACAATTTGTTTATCACATCTTTTCTTACTATAGAAAGTAAGATTGCTGGTGACTTAAGGTTATTTTCCCTAAAGTGTCTAGACATCTCCAAGGCAAATCACTGAAACTAGGAGTAAATATGCTGTCCTTTATGCACAAAAATGGTGTACTCTGTCTTGTCTTCCAGGGGTTGTTCTGAATGACCAGCATTCTGATTTCTCTCTCTCTCTCTCTCTCTCTCTCTCTCTCTCTCTCTCTCTCTCTCTCTCTCTCTCTCTCTCTCTCTCTCTCTCTCTCTCTCTCTCTCTCTCTCCCCCCCCACTTTTTTATGAGATGACTGGTCCTGATGGATTGGTGGATGGGGTGAGTGCTTTGTAGTAGCAGTTAAGAATTGCAGAATCTCAAAATAGGAAGGCACCTCAGGGTCTGTATCATTCCAAGAGGTTTTAACTTTTTTGTGTCATGGACCCTTTTGGGACGTTTAGTGCACCCTTCTCAAAATAATGTTTGTTCGTTTTTTGTTTTTTTTTTTTTTAATAATTGAAGGAAACGCTCAATTTCAGTTAGAGATTAGTCAAAATAAAAATGTATTTTTTCTTCCATCCAAGTTCACAGACATTCCCTGAAGTCTATCCATAGACCCCTAAGAGTTCTGTAGACCCCAGTTTAAGTACTTTTGACCTAGTCCAACTCATACCCAAAAAAGAATCCTCCCTACAACATCACATGGAAGTGATCATCTAGCCTCCACTTGGAAACCTCAAATGCAGGGCTGCCTACTTCTTCCAGAGGCAGCTCATTTCACTTTGAGATAGCTCTAATTGTTATGAAGTTTTACCTGGAACCAACCTTATATCTGGTCTTCTGGGCCTTAGAATCATTGCTTTCAGTTTTGTCCTCTAGTATTAGGCGGGAACAAAGCTAATCTCTCTTCCATATTACAGACCTTCAGATGGGACACCAAATGATGGAGAGAAAATTATTTTTTAAAATCTTCAACATTTACTCTGAAATGCTGAGTTCAGATGAATTAGAATTTAAAAGGAGCTTGGAGCATTTAGGTAGTATCTGATCCTAGCAAAAACTAGGTATAGACCAACATCTCCCAAGATATATAAAGTTAAAATGGGTACATGATTTATACATAAAGGGTGATATCATAAGCAGAATAGGAGAGGAAGAGATAGTTTACCTGTCAGATCTATCAAAAAAGGGAAGAATTTTGATAATTCAAGAGATAGAGAGTATTACAAGATACAAAATGGATAATTTTTATTTCGTCAAATTAAAAAGGGTTTGTACAAAGAAAACCAATGCACTTGGACTTTGGGTTAATGCTACCCTTTTGTGAAAACAACATTGAATGACCATTATTATGTCTGTCTTTTCAGGATGTACTACCTTTCTAAAACTAATACAATTCGGTTAGAGAAAAGGAGGAGCAGGGCACAGTCCGGGAACTTGCATTCAAAAGCCCTAGATTCAGGTCTAGCTCAGCCATTTAGTAGATATTTGAAGTTGAACAAGTTAGCATAGTTATCTAAGATTCAGTTCACTTATATGTAAAGTGGTGATAAAAATCCCCCCAAACATATAGACTGTCTAGGGAATGATGACTTTTAGTCATTAACACCATGTTATAGGCACCCCAGCTACAAAAAAGACCTCTTAGACAATGTAGCCCAAATCCTACCAGTGCAGATTATTCATAAATAGGGTTCTTTATTTGGGAGGAAAGAAATGTAAAGCATAAGCACATCCTAAATTTCATTTGCTCATTGTAATGTTAATTTTTTTTACTCATTTTGAACTTAAATACTAAAAGACCAAAAAAAGTCCATGTACACAGCATAGCATAGAAAGAGGAGTCGATATAAAACCATGAATTTCCATTTCACACTCTTTTTTTTTCCCTTAAAACTATATAATAGGGGGCAGCTAGATGGCACAGCGGATAGAGCACCGGCCCTGGAGTCAGGAGTACCTGAGTTCGGATCCAACCTCAGACACTTAACACTTACTAGCTGTGTGACCCTGGGCAAGTCACTTAACCCCAATTGCCTCACTAAAAAAAAAAAAAAAAAAGAAAAAACTATATAATAGAAGGGCAGCTAGGTGGCACAGTAGATAGAGCACCGGCTGTGGATTCAGGAGGACCTGAGTTCAAATCCAGCCACAGACACTTAACACTTACTAGCTGTGTGACCCTAGGCAAGTCACTTAACCCTCATTGCCCCTCAAAAACAAACAAACAAAAACAAAAACAAAACTATATAATAAATATTACACCTCATTTTCAAAGCTACCCTGCTTTTCTGTGCTTCCTTCTAAGTTTTCTTTTGTTCTCTGCTGTGTGCTTTTTTCTCCCTCCCTCCTTGCCCACCCTGCCCTAGAATGGCTAACAAACAAGTGTGTGTGTGTGTGTGTGTGTGTGTGTGTGTGTGAGTGTAAAAACATACTATATATACATACTTCTATTTATCAGTTCTTTCTCTGGATGTGAATAGTATTTTCCTTCACAGTTCTTTGTAGTTAATTTAAGTAGTGACTTTGCTTATTAAGGACATGTGTCATATTTCCTCCTAAGCTGAACATTGTTTTCTACTTTCCCTTTCTTCTGGGTAGAGCTATAACACCATCTTAGTCTCATTCAAATGAAGCCTTCACAGATAACATGTTAAACAAAGAGAATATATCACAGTGGTGCTCCAAGAAAGAAAGCGATACTCAATAAGCTTAGGTAGCCAGTATTGGCAATGTAAAATGCTATGAATGGATTTTACTTTTACAGTTGAGGGGCACCTGTTTCAATAGATCAGTTTGAAGAACAGAAAAAGCTTACCAATATTGACTTGTTTCCCACCTTCTTTGTCAGGTCCAATATGACTCACTATGCTAAAGAACATTCTTTATTTCTAGTTCATAGATTAAGAGCTACAAGGGATCTCAGAGGCCGCCTTATCCATCCCCTCTCATTTGAGAGGCGGTTTGGTAGAGTAGATGATATAGTAGATCTCCCATTTGGAGGAGGAGACCCACGTCATTCAACCATGAACACTCTTCTCCAGGCTAGAATCTTCAGATTCCAGACTTTCCCTGCTATGCCATGGAAACCTCTTCACCTTGGAACTCCCTGTATATCTCCTTAACTCTAATATCCCAGGTTCTAAAATGATGAAGAGATTAAAATAGTGTATGTGCCTTTAGTTTACATTAACTAATGCCCACAAATGCCTTACACCTAAGAGTAACTTGTGGAGCAGTGGAAAGACAAATGGCTCTGGAGTTGGAGGACTTAGGTTCCATTCCTGCCTTTTACACTTCATACCTATATGACAATAGGCAAGTCACTTAAACTTCCATACTCTGTAAAAATAATAGTAGGGCGGCAGCTAGGTGGCACAGTAGATAAATCACCGGCCCTGGATTCAGGAGGATCTGAGTTCAAATCTGGCCTCAGACACTTGACACTTACTAGCTATATGAACCCTGGGCACTTGCCCAGGTGGCGCTTAACCCTCATTGCCCCACCAGAAAAAAAAAAGAAAGAAAATTAATAGTAGATAATAGTTACATAGCACTTTATGATTTGCAAAGGGCTTTATATATATTATCTCATTTTGATCCTTGTAATAACCCTGCAATGTTAAGTGCTGGGGAGAGTTTCTGGCTCTTAAGAAATGTTTCCCCTTATGAGTATATGAACTCCTCAATCAATGACAGATTTAGAGCTGAAAAGGACCTTAGAAGTTATTTCCAACCTTCTTATTTTATAGATAAGGATACTGAGGCTAATGGAGGTTAAATGATTTGCCCAAGGTCACATAGGTAGTAAGTGAGAGGATTTGAATCCAAGTCTTCTGACCCCAGAGACAGCACTTTTTGCCTTATAACACCCTACTTCCTATGAATGCAATTTTCTTTGTTTCTCCCTCTGCCTACCACTTGATAATTCAATTCAATTTAACACAAGCATTTATTAAGCATTGTAAAGATTGAGTTCTTGTGGATGGGGGGTGGGAATGGAGGGGGGAAGAGAAGTTGGAACACAAAGTTTTTTTAAAATTGATGTTAAAATTTTGTTTTTACATATATTTTGGAAAATAAAATTTTATTCAGAATTTTAAAAAAAAAGAAAAAGAATGTTATGACCAGCAAGTTATCTCGACAAAAAAAAAAAAGAATTACTTGTGATTTGAGGTTTTTATGACCCCATCTTTTGGCTAGAATTTTTAAAAATCCCAGCATGAGCACTGGCCTGGGGCTCAGGCACCGTGCCTCCGAAATGGTACAGTGCTCCACCCACCGGTTGTAGCTGTTGCCATGGCATTGGCAGCTCACATCATCACCACTCACCAATGCCTACATGGGCCTGCCAAAATTATAATGACTGGAAGCCCAGTGAGGGCAGTCATGTGACTGTCAGTCAGGGTTGCCAGCCAATTAGCTCGGGGCTGTGTGTGGATAGCCTGGGGTCTGCTGGGAAGGAGAAGGGAGGAGTTTGCCATTCTGGCGTGGAGTTGGAAAAAGTCAGGATGTGGCCATGTGTTTTGCTGAGCCCTGAGCGGTGGTGTGATTCAGGTTCCATTGTTTCCCTTCCCCCATTCTTTTTTTTTTCTTTCCCTTAATTCTACTGATCTTGCTTGTGTTTTTAAGTTAGTTCTTGTTAATAAACCCTCTTCTGTTTTTGAGGGAGGCTATTGGTCTCCTTCCTCACCCTAATATTGCGGCGAGCAGCCTATCTAACACTCCCCAACTGGAATTTGGCCCCTATAGCACTTACTATGTGTTGGCTATCCTTACCATCAAGGACTTCACAATCTACTGGAGGTATTGGTACTATGCAACATTATGCACAATGAAAGTGCAATTGACAGACCTATCAGGCTGAACATTTATATGTCAAGCAATGCCAGGTTTAGAAAGCCTGCCACAACAAGAAATTGTTTGGTTCATATTCCTCTGCATACCACAAGTCCATGCTAAAATCTCAGTCCACCTTGACATCTTTGCTCAGGCATAAAAACTTCATTCTTGATACCAAGTGAATTGATAATAGTCCCAATCTTTTTAAGATGTTAATCTCAATGTTATCATAAGTCTTTTATTGTGACAGTTTAGCTGTAGCCCAGCTTCTTCCAAATATCTGGCCCAGGGCACTGAATTTCAAAAGGGATTTACAGATAATGACCATGAGCCAAATTCTCATCTTATGGAAGCAAAAAAAGCATGATAATGTCACAATTATTTAGCACTCTGGAAATCTAGTTTGTGGGCATAAGAGAGTATTGCTGGAACAAATGTCCTTCTATGGGACCCATTAGGATCTCAGCCAGATTTTATAGAACTGCTTTGGACCTTTCACATAATTATTTGGGAAAAGTCTCATCATCCATGTCAGAGCAATAGGTCAGCAAGTGATAGTTAAATACTGGCAATGTGGGCTGTCTTTCCCTAACAGCTAAATGAGTCTGGTTCAAGAACTTATTTCATTAAGACATAATGAAGGGGATGTCCATCAATTGGGGAATGGCTGAACAAGTTGTGGTATATGAATGTAATAGAATTCTATTGTGCTGTAAGAAATGATGAGCAGGTGGAGTTCAGAGAAACCTGGAAGGACTTGCATGAACTGATGATGAATGAGATGAGCAGAACCAGAAGAACATTATACACAGTATCATCAACATTGTGTTGATCGACTGTGATAGATTAGATTCTTCTTACCAATCCAATGGAACAAGAAAGTTCCAAAGGACTCATGATGGAAAAGGCTCTCCAAATCCAGGGGAAAAAAATGAACTGTGGAATATGGATGCTGATTGGACCATACTATTTTTTTTTGTTTTTGGTGCTGTTGGTTTTCTGTTTTGAGGTTTTTCCTTTTTTGCTCTGATCCTTCTCTTATAACATGACTAATGTAGAAATATGTTTAATGTTATTATGTATATATAACCTATATCAGATTGCCTGCTGTCTAGGGGATGGGGGGAGGGAGGGGAGGGAGGGAGAAAATTTTGAAATTGGAAATCTTATATAAACAAATGTTGAAAACTATTTCTACATGTAACTGGAAAATAATAAAATACTTTTACTTTTAAAAAAAGACATAATGGGAGAATGTCTGTCCATCAGAGTTGCACCCAAAAGTGACCTTCACAAATAGATGCGCCTAATCTAAACCTTAGTTTTCATCATGCAATCTAAGGTAGAAAAAGAAAGATATGAAAGTAGTAGGGATCAAACTGTGATTGAAGCTGAAAGGGAGCATGGTTCAATCAATAAATAAGCGTGTCATTAAGTGCCTATTATTCGACAGGCACTATTCTAGGAGATGGGGATACAAATATAAAAATGAAGATCTCCCTACCCTCAAGGTACTTACATTCTATTGGAGAAGACAAAATGAACATATATTCTCGTAAGTACACACATATACACCTTCTATATATGTGCATATATGTCCATATGTATATGTGTATATATATATATATATACAAACACACACAAATAATATTCATAAAGTATATACAAAATTAATACCTCTGACATACATTGGCTTTGTGACTCTATAAGTCACTTAACCACTCAGAGATCTAGGCCAAAATTGTCAAGCAATCTATCAATCAATCAACATTTATTAAGCACCTACTATGTATCAGGCCTACAAGACTTCTGAGTGCTACCTGAATCACATTAAAATATAATTGAGAAATGTTCAACAAAATAAATAAAATGCAATAAAAACATGCATTATATTACATTTTGAAAATAAGTCAATTTGCAACCCACAGAGATCCATATCTTATTTCCATAATTTAGTAGTCCCCATATCTATTTTAGTTGGATACCACTACTTTAGGCAACTAAGTCTGTAAGTTATGGAGAAGGTGACAACTTGCATTGGCAGCACGAGTTTCCTCAGTAGAAGTTTCTCACCAATGAAATCATTGGCCTGAGTCCAAAAGTCAATAAATAGAGACTAAACTTTATAATTTCATTGGTATAGAGAACTCCCAGATGAAGAAACTCTCTGTAGCAATGCAAATGACACCTTTGCAACCTATGCAACTTACAACCTTAGAGTTGCCTTGAGGATTGAGGGGTTAAGTAACTTGCCCAAGGTCAAACAATCACTAAGGGCCAAAGGTGGAACTTGAACTCAACTCTTTCTGAGTCTGAGGCTGGTTTTCTAGTCACTGCTTTATGCTAAGAAAGATGGATACATCAAAAAAGAAAGAAACAAAGATAGATAGATAGATAGATAGGTAGGTAGGCAGGTAGATAGATAGAGGTTATTAATAATTTGAAAGGTCTCATGTAGAAGGGGGAATTGAGCTAAGCCTTGAAAGAAATTAGAACGACGGGAGGCATAAATATCACCATCCCGAATCAGATTTGCCCTAGGATATAGTACTTTTCACCTGAACATATTTCCCTGCTTTCTTTTTCCTCTTAATTCTCCTCACCATTTTCCTCCCTCCTTTAAAAGTCCTCCTTGGGGATGAGTAATCCCAAATTTAGGATTGTACTTTGGGAGACCCACCGGTAGAAGCTACAGGAAGTAAGTGCCGCCAATTCCTGGGGCTGCAGGAAATATCTACAGCTCCCAAACAACTGTAAATAACTGTAATCACAATCCTGACAGTTGCCTGGATGGGTCATAAAGCACAATAAAAAATAAAATATCACCATCAGATTGTGTATCAGTTGATCATGCCTCAAAACCATTGTCCTAGGTATCCCTTTGCCTGAATTCTATAAAGTAAGAGTTGTCATTCTATGAAACTCTTTCCCTTGTTCTCTTTTGAAATACATGAGAATAATCTATAGAATTCTATAGATTATTGAAAAAGCCTTCAAAAGTTCTATAGGAGAATTAGAAGAATGTGACCCATTTTTTAAAAAAGCAAATATTTTAAACATTTTTATGATTGAAATGAATTGGGGAGGAAAAGAGAAAATGAGAGGAGGGGGAAAGATGAAGAGGAAAAGGGAGCAGGAGAAGGGAAAAAGGAGTGAAGGGTAGGGGAAGGAAAGGGAAAAGGAGAAGGAAATGGAGAGGTAGAAAGAGAGTAATCTGAAATTATTCAACTGTAATAAGTGTGCAATTATTGTTACTTTTTTTTTAAAGTCTAAACTATACAACAATTAAGGATCTAAAATTCCTTTTATGAATTTTGAACATCCAGTTACATCATGAGGTTTACTCTTCATTAAAGAGTCATGATATTTTTATAGATATGAGGTCGAATTTCAAGAATAAAATATGTTTTAGTGGTTATTTATAATGTTTTTATGTGATTTAAATGGGCTTTCAATGACATACTACAATACTGCAAGGTATTTGCTTTATTTAGCATGTCTCTCTTCTCTGTCAATACCTTTCTTCTTTAACACTCTTTGTTTAACACTGTGGCTGAAAAATTCTTCACCTTTTGTCCAACTTGGTGATGTCTCTACAAGTTTAGCTAGGGTTGTTCTTAGATTACAGGCACACATAGTAAGTCTTTAATAAATGTTTATTGATTGATGGGTATAACCCAGGGTCATATCCCCAACATGATGATCATCAGATGACTTTTATAGAAGCAAAAATACCATAACAAACTTTCATTTGTCATTAATATGATTATGTTTAATAGTATGTTATTGGAGTAGAACTCATAGGAGAGACACTAAAGTATTATATGGCATAGCCTCCTTGAATATTTCTAAATTAGTTGGACTTTATTGACTCAAGTAGGCAAATATTTATTAAGTGCCCTCTTTGTGTAAGGAATTGTAGTGTAGTAGGAGTTGGAAATGCAAAACCAAAACAATCCCTGCCTATAAGGGCTTACAATCTAATGTGGGCAGTGAAGAAAGCTTGATACTTGAGAGAGGTGGGGGGAGGGAGGGAGGGAGAGAGAGAGGGAGAGGGAGAAGAGAGAGAGGGAGAGGGAAAGAGGGAAAGAAAGGAAGGTGATGTAAAAAGAATGTATACACAAATAGCTCTAATAATTGGGGGAATCAGAAAAGGTCTCAAGTTGGAGGTAACCCTGAGCTGTGCTTTTCCTTTAGGAAAGTAGGGAATCTATCTATAAGAAGGAAATGAGGCAAATGCATTCCGGACTAGAGAGATAGCCTGTTCAAAGGCACAGAAATTTGAATGTCACTTCACAACTAGCAGGTCAGTTTGATTATAGAAGAAGGTTGACATCTGCCTAGAGGCAACTAGGTAGCAAGCACGAGACCTGGAGGCATGATAAACCTATGTTCAAGTCTAAGCCTCAGATATGAGTTGTTTGTCCCCAGGCCAGTCACTTAACACTCCTCTGCTTCATTTTCTTCAACTGAAAAATGGGAGTAATAACAGCATTTACTGCCCAGGGTTGTTGTGAGGATCAAATGAAATATTGTAAAGTTTAGCATAATTCGTGAAACATAATAGGCACTTAATAAATGCTTGTTTCCTCCTTTCCTAGTACGATGACCAGAAAGGTAGGAAAGACAACAGAAAGCTATTTTAAGTGACTATAATAATGTAAATGAAAATTATTCCTAAAGGAAGGGGAAGGATGGGTAACTGTAATTACCAGTCTCAGTAAGAGAAAATGAATGCAGGGCAGCTAGGTGGCACAGTGGATAAAGCACCAGCCCTGGATTCAGGAGGACCTGAGTTCAAATCTGGCCTCAGACACTTGACACTTAACTAGCTGTGTGATCTTGGGCAAGTCATTTAACCCCAATTGCCTCACCAAAAAAAAAAAAAAGAGAGAGAATGAATGCTAAAATATATCTCCCTCCTTTAAGTAAAGAGAATCAGAGGATCATAGACTTAGAGTTGACCATCCAGTTGAACATCCTTGTTTTCTAGATGATTATACCAATGCCCAGAGATCTGAAATGACATGTCTGAGATCATTCAGATTAAAGGTGGGGACCACAGTTATAGAATGCTACATCCACTATCAGATGCAATCCCTGTATCTCTTGATTTCTTTAGTTGTTTTTCTTAGTTACAAAGGATTCAATATTGATTGGGAAGAGGGGGTAAGAAGAAGGGAAAGAAATGCTATACCTGAAAATGATGATAATGTAAAAACAAAAGGCACCAATAATATTTTTAAAGGAATGTGGCCATTAGAGTCTGGAGGACTTTAAATTCAGGCTAAGGATTTTGTATTTCATCCTAGAAATAATAGAGAGCCACTAAAGGTTTCTGAGAATAAGAATGACACAGATCTGTGTTTTAGGAATATAAATTTGGCAGCTGGGTGGAAAATGGATTGGAGAGGGGGAAAAAAAACTAGAAGCAGAGAGACCAATGAGGGGACCGTCAAGACTATAATCATCTCTAGCCTAAAATTAATGTCAAAGAAATGAGTAAGATAATGGTTCCCAATTTGTGGTTAATTTCTGCTGCCTTCTTTTAAAGTATAACATGGTAGCTTTTTAAGGCAAATTGTATATACACATTTTAGTACAAATGCAAAACTAGTGAGCTCTTCTTTTTCAACTTTGAATTCCAGAGTAGGGTGAAGTCAAACCAGATAGTCATACTAGGAAGGAATCAAGGCATCTCCTACCCTGTCCTCTAGTTTTTGGCAAGAACTGGTGCTTTGCCACAGATCTGCCCAGGAATGCCACAGTTCAGTAACTACATAGCTCTTTTGGAATGAGATAGATTGTCTAGAGTTTACAGGAAGTGAGATTTCTGAAAGTGTGCCCAACCCACTAGATGATGTGCTCACAGATGGGCTACCGAGGTTATCTTCCCTATTACCAATCTGTTTCATTTCCATCACCACTGCCTAACTTTTCCCATCCAACCTATCCCTAGCAAGTCACTGCTGTCCTAAAGGTAAGTCCAAATGTGCAGAATTTTATCTTCCCCACAACTACAGATTGGATATACTTTTCCATTATGCTCAACAGTGTAATTAAAACCCTAGGAAGTGAGTGTACATGAAATCATTCCTTCCGTCAGAGCAGACAGATGGAGAGACATTCCAGTGTGTTTCCAGTCTTTTGTCTTCAGGGCATTTTTGGCATTTCCTTCAGGAAGCTGAAGGTTGTGACCTAAGGCCTTCCTCGGTGAACAGGCTCCTGTTTCCCACAGTTAACCTTACATAGAAATGACATATACTGTATAAGGTAGGTTTATCTTTATGTCCCAACTGTGTCCTGTCCACACTCAATGGAACTTGAAAGAACCACCTTTCAGAGTAATAACAATAGAAAGGATGGGAGAGCCAAACAGGCTAACTTAAATTTTCTAGTTCAAGTATTGTTATGGTTGGTCTTTCTAAAAGTATGTTCCAGAGAACCAAAACATGAAGACAGGATTAATGATTACAGAGACTTTGTGGTATAGTCAATAAAGAGTTGGATTTATAATCAAGAAGAGATCTGGGTTCAAGTCCTGATTATGATACATACTAGCTGTGGATTTCTATTCTGAATGGTTATGGGGAATTTGCCCAGGTAGTTCTCTACTAGGATGAAATCAAAGGCCTGGAAAGAAGGGAAAGGAAGAGAAGAGAAAAATTAACTATTAGGATAATCTGATTTTTGCCAGACTCCTTCCATGTTACAGCAAATAGCACACATTCAGACAAAAGGCAGTATACATCTCATGTCTTCCAGAACTCATCTGCTGGGTGGGTTTCTCTTTTCGTGGATTGAGTAGAAGCAGTTAGGAAAAAAAAAAAGAATTAGACACTGAATAAATCCTAGAAACACAATGGTGATTATCCAATACATCCAATTCCATGCAAAATGCTAGTAATAAATTCAAGTATATCATGTTTAGGCAGTGGGTTCAGGCTCAGGACTTACAATTGAACCATATATCTCTTCTAGGTCCCTCATTCCATCTTTTCAAGCACTTCCTACTATTTATACCCCAACTGAATTTAAAGCTATTCAGTTGCATGCTATTCCTTTAAAAAACTAGGTTTTACTTTAGCATTGATGTGTTTAACTGGAGTAGTCTTAAATGTCATCACACATTTCTAATCTATGGCATTTTTCTTTTTGAGAGTGACCTAGAATGACCTAGAACAGGGATTCTTAACCTGAGTTCCATGAACTTTTCTTTTTAATATTTAACAACCTTCAGCTTCCTGAAGGAAATGCCAAAAATGCCCTGCATGTATTTCAATGTAATTAGTTATCTTTGTAATCATATGTATTTAAGTTTACATATTTAAAAATGTTATTTTGAGAAGAGATCCATAAGTTTTACCAGGCTGCCAAAGGGGTCCATGAGACAGAGAGAGAGAGAGAGAGAGAGAGAGAGAGAGAGAGAGAGAGAGAGAGAGAGAGAGAGAGAGAGAGAGAGAGAGAGAGAGATTAAGAATCCTTGGCGTAGTGGATAAAGAACTGGTTTAAGGTTAAGCAGACCCAGGTTCAAATCCAAACTGACCTCACTACCTGATCAGGAGTCATAGTCCCAAAAGCAACTCTCTAAGATTGTAAATTGGAGGACATTGGGGATTTGAATTGTTAGGAGTTCCCTACTATGCCAATCAAATCACAGGTCCTGACAAGTTTGGGTTTTTTTAAGCATATTTCATATTTCAATTCCCCAACAATTCATTAAAATGCATGGCTTTTGCTATTGTGGTATTTTTAAGATGGGTAATTATCTCATTCTTTGCTACTCTTCATTGTTAACATATTTCCCTTCCTGCAGAAAGAAGATCTCGTGGTTTCTAAAAGAATCACAATTTTTTTTCATGCCCCAAGTGATCGATACAAAGGCTTTTTGATGAAATCTTTACCATAACTTTCATATTAACAAAATCATAAACATTTTTAAAAACCCAAACAATGGAATGTATCCATAAGAAAAAAAAATACTCTTGGCAATGGGATCTTTTTTTAAAAATCAGTTTATTAATGTTTAAAAGTGGATAAAGCTATGTGCAAATTGAACCATAAAAGTCAGAATCTCTTAAATACTATCTTAAAAACAAACTGAAACAAGAAAATCCTCATTTTAATTGCACTGGAAACCATACTACAAAGGCAGAGATATATCTTTATTTTACTCTTTTTACAAAACCATGATTCTACACCTCCCCAGGAACTGTATAGTAATGGGGAGTTCTGAGGGAGCTACCTGAAGTGTCCCTGTCTGTTACAGTAATGCTCTAGGGCACAGAGGACCTGCATCTTGTTAACACATGTACACATTCAATTCTGTTAACACAGGTTAGAAAAAAAAATCCAGTAAAACGAAAGATGCAGAAACAAATACATTCAAAGAACACGGAAAGTAAATTTGAACACAAATCGACCAAACACCAACACTTCTCCGTTCAAAAGCTGAGGAACCCTCTGAAACACAACAAAGCATCAACATAAGTGCCAAAGAACAGATATGCCAAGTGTTAGGCAGGGGCATTTAGAAGTCAGAGAGATATCTGGTGGATTACAGCCTTCAAAAGAATACTTATATTTCTGTCAGTTTTTGTAACCTTTCCATGACACCGAGGTCAAAGGTTGGATCCTCAAAATAACCACCCTCCAATGAAGTAACATTTAGTTAAACTGGACCTCCTTCCTCCAGCTTTCAACCACAGGAACTAGGATAAGGCAACTCATGTCATTAACAGAGATCAAGAAATGGCACCCCAAAACCAAACAACAAACCTGGCTCTAGTCAAATTCTACTTTAGCTTAGGCTAAAGCGGGAACTTTGGACTCAGAGACTGAAATTACGTGACATCTAAAAGCCATCTCAGCTTCCTCACAGGTGAGTGTAGGTGGGGGGGGGGGGGACTACTGCAGCTGGCCCAGAGGTGAAGTGCTCTCCCATCCCCTCCTCCTCCCGTGGAAGCCAAGGAGTTAGTACAAAGAATGGAAAATCTTGGAGTGTCGAGCAGTGAAGGAAGGGTGGAGGATTGGAGATACAAGATTAGAGGTGGAAGGAAAGGGAGAGTCACCTGGGAAAGGGGGGAGGGGGATACAAACCATCTTGACAGAAACTAGGGCAGAGGGAACCAACTTCTCTTTCTTGCTTCCCACTCCCAACAAAGGAAAGCCCAAAGACCCAAACAGACGCTTTCACATAGGGACATTGATCAAGACTTCAAGGAGTAGCCAACTGAAACCTTCAGGAGCCTGACAATGTTAGAGTCAGACTCAGTGCAAAGTCAAAACAAGTCCCAGGGAGGAAATGTATCCCCGAGCCAGGACAGTCTGTCTCTCTGGGACAGAGCCCCACCCTTCCCGGTGCATTGTTCGCGTGGACCAAAACTCCCCACCGCCCAGCAGCACCACCACGCTGGCTCTTTTGGCTTTTCCTTCCCTCCCTCCCTCCCTCCCTCGCTTCCTAGGGCCCAGCGGCACCACCCGTCGGGGTGGAGTTGGGTCGCACCCTAGAGCCCCCGTATAACTTTTCCAACAAAGTATGGGGTTGGGAGGGGGAGGCATAAGCACAGCACCCCCTGTAGGCCTGCAGCAGAGTTCAGTTTTAGGAAGAGGAATTAACGTTCCCAGAGGACATGATGGTCTCTGGGTTGTCGCCGTCGTCCTTCTGCGGGTGGGAAGAATTGTCGGATTTGCTGCGGCTGAACTCCATGCCGCCAATGATGGGCCGCTTGAACTTGGCCCCTGAGTCCCCGCTAGGGCACTTGCAGCAAGACATGATGCGGACGAAGGCCCTCCGCATCTCCTTGTTGGTCAGTGTGTAAATGATGGGGTTGGTGGCCGAGTTGAGCACCGCCAACACCAAGAAATACTCCGCCTTGTAGAGGATTTTACACGTATTCACCTTGCAGCCCACGTCCAGAAGGAGCAGGATGAAGAGCGGAGACCAACAGGCAATGAAAGCGCTCAGGACAATGATGACCGTCTTGAGGAGCGCAAGGGACTTCTCGGAGCTCCTGCTCGCCTTAGAAATGTTCTTGCGGAAGGTCAGCCGACGGCTCCGAGTCCTGACCAGGGAATAGATCCGGCAGTAGAGGATGACGATGGAGAGGAGGAGCAGGGTGAAAACTGTGGTGCAGAAGAGGATATAGTGCTTGTGATAGAGGGGCAGCACCGTGGAGCAGCTGTGTAAGGAGCCAATGCAGTTCCAGCCCATGATGGGCAGGCCCCCCAGGATCAGCGAGATGACCCAGCAGGCGCTGATGAGCAGGAAGGAACGGAAACTGTTGCTCCCGTTGTGCAACTTCATCTTCAGCATGGTGATGTAGCGCTCGATGGCAATGGCCAGCAAGCTGAACACTGAGGCCGACAGGGCCACGAACATGCTACCCTCCCGCAGGAACCACTGCGCTGGAGTGAGTTTGTAGGTGGTGGCCCCAGAGAGGAGGAGGTTGGCTGTGTAGGCCACCCCGGCCAGCAAGTCTGATAGGGCTAAATTTCCAATGAAATAGTACATGGGCCGGTGGAACTTCTTGGTTTTCCAGATTGTCAGGAGGACGAAAATGTTTTCCAGGATAATGAAGCAGCAGATAAGGATGAATAATGCTGAGGTCACTTTGAGGCCGCTCTCGGCACTAGAGTTCAGCTTTCCAGTGTAGTTGTAATGCTTGACGATGATGTCATAGTTGACATAGTCAGAGACAGAGCTGGGAATGGCCTTGACCGACGGTACACTGGTGGAGCCCATGATGCTGGGAGAAAGGCCTGCAGAGCCCAATGCGTCACCTCTCTAGATGGACGCTAGAGGGCAGAGTCGAGCGAGGCTTTGATGCCCGGCGGGTACAGTGCTCGGCCGGGCAGGTCTTTTCTGTAGCTCTTCCCCTGCTGAGGGGGCTTTGAAGACCGCGGCCCTAAACAAGGCACAAAGAGAAGAGAGTCAAAAAAAAGGGCACATCACGTTGGCATAATTCACCCTAGCTACAGCTGTGGCTCTGTCCATGTTCAGAGAGAGGAGAAAGGAGGGAAAGGAGCCTACAAGGAATCCAAAGTCCAACTTTTTGCAAAAAGAAGAGTCCTAAATTTTCCCCAAACCGGAAAAAAAAAATCCCACATTTTCCTCCCTCCCCACCGCCCACCAAAACTGGACAGAGCGAATCAGGGAAAAATTTTTAAACTAAACCTCGGTGGATCACGCTATTTCCAATTATTCTAAAACTCTGTCCCTCCCTGAGTAAGCCCTCCGCCCCACACTTCCAGCGCCCCACATTTCCAGCGCCCCACACTTCCAGCTATACGCGCCATCTCACTCAACTCCAGTTTTTAAGTTTAGAAACGGGGGACTGGGGAGGGTTGAAGTACTGCCACCTCTTCACCTCCCTTCCCAAAAAGGAGAAAGGACTCCCTAATTGTTATGTATGGATTTATCAAGAAAATCGGCTCAGAAACTAAATCATTCTTTTCATTCTATTAATAGCATCCTCTAGAAGCAGGTGTGCAGTGAAGATCACTAGTGTGGGGCTGCAGTGAGGTGCGCGAAGCGAGACTAAAAGCAGCCTAAACCGTAAACAGGAAAGCTTGAAAGACGGCTTGAAAAGAAGCTTCCCAGCCCCACCCCCACCCCCTTTTTTTTTTGCTCCACCTTTGAAAGCAGTAGTAGGGCAGCACAAATACACTTACAGGAATTTAATGAAATCCATTCATAACAAAGGGAATTCAGCAGACCTCAACCCTCAACGTTTGAGATCCCCAATAAATAGATTGCACAAGCTTTTTTGTTGTTTTTTTTGGTGTTGGGTTTTTTTTGGGGGGGGTGACTTTGCTTTTCTGGGTGTTTTTTTTTAATCCTGTAATCGTTAGAATGACAATGCAGATCATCAAGTTCTGATGTTCCACTCCAAAACTATTTTCGAGAAACTCAACTGAACCTTTTAACAGATTACAATGTACACCATAAGCAATCTGCCACCACCAACTGTTTTTTTTTTAAATGAGGGGGTCCCTCTTTTAAAGAACTAGAAAGTGAGGAGGAAAAGGGTCAAGGCAGTATCACAAAATTAGAAAGTGAAATTGCTTAATACGCTAAAGGCTATGTAGCAACGGTAATAGATGGGCAGTGTAAGAGTTAATGTAGTACTATCTTGGATAAGCAGAGATTTCTCTGCACGCACTTCTTTGACATCCCACTCTTCTTCCCAACGAATTCTGCAATAGGACCCAGTACAGAGCAAGTTTGTATTCTTTTTAGCACTTTTTCTGCAAGCGTTGTCTATTGGGTTTTCAACAATGACCCTCTCCCCCTTTTCCTTCCTCTCGGCTGACCACCCGCGGATTTTCCCAGCCTTTCGTCCAATTTCGATTTGGCAACCCTTAAACTCTTGTAAATCACAACTAGAAATGCCCCCCAAAACTTGTGGCAGGTAAGGGAGTCAGCAGGGTCAGCCTGTCTGATTCTCCTTCCTAGGTGAGAGAATCGCCCAGATATATCGTTTTCAATACTAATAATAACAACAATAATGTATTCGTGCACATTTAAAAACGTCACATCCAAAGCCAAAGTTTGCTTTCAACAGTTTGCGACCAAAGCCCATTCAGATTCTGGGCTCCCGGATCCCGTCTTCCCCCAGTCCACGCTCATCCCGGGCTCTCTTACCTCGCTCAGGCAGGACAAAGTTCGTTTTTAAATGCTTCTGGTCGGCAGGAGCTCGTGCTTGGCATCTTGCTGCCCCAAAATGAATTCAACTCTCGCTTTAAAGTTCCTTTACCAAGGGGTCCCCACCCTCCTTCCCTCCACGCTTTCCAGTAGCCAACTAAACGCGTTCCGGGTTGTCCTCCGAGAGGGGCAAGCCAAAGATAGAGCCCAAGCCAGCTAACTGCACTGGTGGACACACTTCTGCTGCTGGTTTAGGGAGGGACCGGGAGGGGTTAATGTATGTAATCTCTCTCACCCCCTCCTCTGGCAGCTGGGGCTCCTCTGAATAGTCAGTCGCTCCGGACTCTCCAGGAAAGGAGCTGGGTTGATGGGAGGGGAGACCGAGAGGAGGGGGATGCAAGCCACCAACCAGACCTAGCTTAGGAGGAGGAGCTTGGGGCCCCCCTTGTAGTTCTAAATTATAAATCACAGTTCTTTAGCTGCCACGGAGCTGCTCCCGGGTTGTGAAGCATGCATACCCGCTACTCTTTTGAAAAGAGAGTGGGGGAGGGAGGAGGCTGAGAGCTTTGGAAAACTTCTCTTTTTTCTAAGTGTATGGATGCCTTAATACTGGGTTGTCCTAAGCAAACCCCTAGACTGCCTCCTTCCAGCCTTCTCCCAGCCCCCTCCACGTTCCCACTCGCTCCCAGAAGTCACTTCCACTCAGGCTCCTCTCCTCCCCATACCCGCCCCCAGGAGCTAATAACCAAGGTCCCAGCCCTGGACCGCTGGGGAGTAACCACAGGGTATAAGAAGGGAGGCTCTGGGAACCCTAGAGACGCTTCCAAGAAGCCAGGGGCCACGCTTGGAAGAAAAGGGGGGAGGGCCGGGGAGAGAGGCGGTTGGCAACGCGGTTTTTGATTCAGGCAAGCTGGATGGGCAGGACTCGAAGAATGTCCCTCATCTCCCTTTCTTGCTCCACTTCTCTTTCCTTCACACTCACCACCAGTTCTCTTTTGAGACTGGTTATGGTGAGTATCTTGGGGATTGGAGAGGAGGAGCAGAGATTGTGGGCAGAGGGAAAAAACTTGGCTCTTGTTGAGTGAAATGCCATAGCATCGCGTCACAAGAGAAATGGGAAATGAGGGGAAAGAGATAGCCCGGGATGATGGGAAGAACGGAGGGGGATGAAAGGGGGCATTTCTACAGTCTGTCTAAAGTAGGCTAAAGGTCAAGGTCAGAGAAATTGGAATGTAAAGGCAAGATTCTTGGACAGGTCAACAAGTCACCTTACCTCTCTGGCCCTCAGTGCCCTTATCTATAAAATGAGAGAATTGGGCTAAATTTGGTCTCTCACATGCCTTCCCTTAAGATTCTGTGTACTGTGAAGAAACAACACCTCTTCCGTCTAGTTTCTATTGGTGTACACACCCTCTACCTGAATGAGTCAGAAGGCTAGAAGAATAAACAGCAGACCCCTAGCTTCTAGAATGTTATGAATTTGCAGGGGGAAAATGAAAAGTTTCTTGTTTTAAAGTAACGGTTAATCCACATCTGTCTCGGAGCGCCCTTTCATGACAAACTTCTAGAGTGCATAAAACCTCACATAAACATTGTTAGTGCCTCACACACTGAAACACTAACTTTAAAAACACTTGCTTTAGAGGAAAGAAAGTTCTTAGACTTTTATTGTGTATCAAGCTGCATTTGAGAACTTGGGCAATTTAAAAGGAGAGATGGATGGTAATTTAGCAATTTACCTGTTGCTATAATTGTACACATTAGACCAGTGCATACAGACACATGTGTGGACAAACTGCATCACCTTTTGTCTGGATGGTTATAATAGTTTTTACCATAGCTAGTTACTACGTACTCTAGATTATCCTTACAATCCTGCCAGTTTATTCAGCAGATTTTTTTTTGATAGGTTGTAATTTCATTGGCATAGGGGCATCCCAGTGAGGAAATTTCCTCTACTAACATAGCTCAACACATTCTATGTAGTATGAAGTCTTGGAGATTTCATTTTTTGAAATACGAAGACATTGGACTTGTCCAGTGCTACTCAGCAAGTTTGAGTCAAAAGTGGTACTTGAATCCAGGTGTTCCTGACTCAGAGGCCTTTTCTCTATCTATTATGCCACACTGCTTCTCATACTACTAGGCAGTTAATCTTCCTAAAGTATTTCTTTGTGTATATCCAAAGTCTTCAAGAATTCCCTATTACCTACAGCAAGAATCCTTAACCTCAGGTCAACAAACATCATGGATAGATTTCAGGGGGTCGTGAATTTGGACAAAAAAAAAATACATCTTTATTTTCACTAACTATTGGCTTCCTTGGTGATCCACTGTATTTTACTTGATGCATTTAAAATTATTTTTCGGCAGCTAGATGGCACAGTAGATAAAGCACCTGCCTTGGATTCAGGAGGATCTGAGTTCAAATCTGTTCTCAGATACTTGACACTTACTAGCTGTGTGACCCTGAGCAAGTCACTTAACCCCAATTGCCTCTAAAAAACAAACAAACAAATAAATAAATAAAAAGAATCCCTGCCCTATAGATCAAAGCTCAAACTCCTTAACCTGATATTAAAAACCCTCCAACAGTCTAGCACCAACAGCCTCCTTTTCTAGACTCTTGTGTTACGGACCACTTTAAGAGTCAGGTGAAACCTATGGGACCTTTCCCAGAATAATATTTGTAAATGTATACAATAAAATCCATGGGATCAAAAGGGAAACCAAACATCAGAGAAAATAAAGATAGGATTTGTATGTCATTCTAATTCATCCACTCCCTGAAATCTATCCATGGAAGGGGTCCATGGACCTCAGGTTAAAATCTGCTGTACATGGTCACCTTTAAGCTCCAGCCTAACTGCTAGCCTTTCCCTACTTAGATCCCAAAGTTTCCCAGTTTTATATCTTTTCTCAAGCCATTTTCCTATGCCTGATATGCCCTCTCTCCCCGTCTCAACCTGTTAAAACCCTACCAATTCTTTAAGTCTCAGTACAAATGTCACTTCCTCTATGATGCCATCCTTGATTTATCCAGTTGGTAATGATCTTTTCTCAGCATTTAATAATGGATTTCTAGAAGAAACCCAGACATTAGTTTTAATTGCTCTCTGCCCCTCACCCCAAAAAGCATGCAGATTGATTCTTTTCTTTAGCTAGGAAGACAACCTAGACTAACAAACTTACCCTCTCTAGGACCACCCCTCAATTCATGTCAATCAATGGAACTAAATGATGCTATAATCAATTAGCTTAGATCAGTGTAGGGTGACCCACCTCTATGAAAAGAGGATAAAAAGACTGATCCACAAGAAGCTTGCACTCGTACTCTCTCCCTCTCTCCCTCTCTCCCTCTCTTCCTCTCTCTCTCCTCTCCCTCACTGCTTACTCTCTTGGCTCAGAAGGCTGTTTCTTATGTGTATACAATTGTTTAGGCCTGTAAGCCTGTAGCTAGTGAGTCAATACTTTAATAATATGAAATAATAATTAATAATAAATACTTGCTACCAAAATGGGTGCAATAGCTATTAATTTATAAGTAGCAAATAATTTTGTAAAGCACAGCCTAGTACAAATAATTTAGCTAACACATCAGTTAAACCTGATGTAGAATTTTTCTCTTCTCAGATGCTTTTATCATATAAATGTTTGTATTATAGTTCTACAATTCAATTTAACTCAACATTTATTCATGTGGAAGGCATTTGGCTAGTTTGGAAGAATATTTTAAATCTAACATATATTTCTCTCAAGTCTTTCCCAGACTTTTCCACTTAGAAAATTGTATAAAGAGTAACAAAAAATTCTGAAAATAAGGATCAAGGGGTGATAAGCAATGTAAAGGGGTTTGACACATGTGCAGAGCACCTGGGAAAGCATCTTTCCATATGAAGAGGCTAAGGAGTATGCTTCTGGGAGAATCACAATGGCGTATATAGGAAATGCCTTGGAGAGACAACAAAAGATGAGTGAACATTATGTAATTGTTTCTGGTTAACTAACCACATACTGAAAAATAGCCTTTGCCTTTGGAGGTATTCAAAAAGGCCTCTCAGATTTGGCTACTTCCCTTTTTGCCTTATTTTCTCTTGGTCTTATCTGGTGAATCCTTTACTCACCACATCTGGTGAGTGACCATTGTTGTCAGGGGAAAGGCCTTAGGGTCTTCTTCCTGTCTTAGATGGTATGGTCTCATGATATGATCCCCTAGCTTTTAAAGTGGATTAAAGGTGGAGATCAGAGAAAGTAAGATGAAGTCATCAGTCCTTAGATTCTGCTTTTTCCTAATATTGATTGGATTCAAAGTGGGGTGGAATGGGGTGGGAGAAGGAATATGCCTTCCTTGTGTTGAGGAATAAGTTTGTATGTTTGTGATTATACCTCCTGGAGTAAATATTTCTGTGTAAGTGCTGATCTGACTTTTAATGGCTAAAGGTAATTGTGGTACAAGGGGACAAGCCTCTATATTTAAGGGAACACCAGCATTGGGAGCTGAAGTCATTTGATATGCACCCCACATCCCCTGAAGGGTACCAGACAATGCCAGGGATGGAATACAATGTAACCTACATGGCCTTTAAGCAGTCAAGGAGAGGGTAATCTCTGTTATACTTGGTTCAATGGAATTGCGGTGCTAATTACTGGGCCCCTAATAATGCAGGAGGGGCTACAGACAGTGGTGGGAGAGAAGAGACACCACAAATCCCTCATCAAAGAAGGCATTTTGCTCTATGAGCAAAGTAGATCTGCAACAGCTCAAAAGAAACGAGATGAGCAAATTTAGAGACATTTCCACTCCCAAAGACTATATGGACTATCTGTGGTAGAGCTTTCCAAACTCATATTGGTTTGATCAGCCACAGTCAAACGTGCTATACCTTGAACCCCAACATAGTGATGTCATTTTGGTCCTCTTTGAACTTGAAGAAAAACAACCGTGTTTGGATTTGGAATAATGTTAAACTAATTAAAATAACTTCTGGTAGATAAGTGCCTAAAACACGGAGAATGATTATTGAGTTTTTTTAATATAAGGTACTGTTGAAGGAGGCTAAAAAGGGTTAACAGATATTTGCACACTCAGACTTGATCTCTAATTAATAACAGTTAAAAGGGATTATAGATAATTAGGATAAGCCCTCCCCTGTACCTACTTAAGGAGAAGATTAGGACCTACTATAAATATAACCATCTTTCTTTCCCCCACCCCACCTTTCTTATTCTCCTATGGTATTCTCTCTGTAGCCTCACAGTGTTTTAATAAAACATAGGAAACTGAGTCACTGAGTCTTGTAATTCCTTGGGTTGCCTCACAACCTCATGATTAAATCCATAGCTTCTATAGCTACTACTTCAGTACTAGAAATACAAAGATTTAAAAAAATACACAGTCTTTACCCTTGGGGGTGGTATGTAACATGAATACAGATAAGTTTATTGCAAGGTAGTATTTATACTTGATGGGGACAAAGAAAAGATTAGAAACATTTGAGGAAGTAGAGAACACTTTATATTGGGAGGTAAGTCATGGGGGTGGGGGCGTCAAGGAAAATTTCACAAACAAGGTGGCACCTGAGTTGGGCTTTGATGGAAGAGGATTCTGGAAGACACAAATGAGTTGGTGCTTTCTGTATGGCAATTTGAGTAAAGTATCAAAGTGCATTAGTTGAATGTTAAAGAGGATGTTTCCCCTGGAAAAGAGAAGACTAAAGGAGAATGATAGTTGTCTTTAAGAGCACTCAAAGGTCTATTAGGTACAAGAAGGATTCGTTTTGTTCTACCTGATCCCAGATGCAGAAATGGGTGAAAGATATAAAGAGATAGATTTCTCTTCAAGTATAAAGAAAAGCTTCCCAAGGAGTGATGTGGGGTAGAGTTAAGGTGATCAGATTGATCAGGAGGTGTCCCAAAGAATTACAAGACTCAGTGACTCAGTTTCCCAAGTTTTATTGAAAGACTGTTGACCACAGGGAGAATACCAGAAAAAATATTTTTATTATTGATTGAAAGACCATTGACCACAGGGAGAGATACCTTTCCATTTTTCAGGTAATAAAATTAGCTCTCAACATGCTACCTGTTCTTTAATACAGAGATACTCCCATGTTATCTTGAGGATATGGCTAAATTGGCATTTAACCACAGCATTGTGGTTAGAGTGTGTGGCTCTTTAGGGAGCCTCTACCTCTTATTTGGTTAAGAATCCATTCTTACCCATAGGCATGAGAGGTACATGATCTATTTCTCTTCTTCTTCTTCTTCTTCTAATATGATATTCTTATATTAAGATCACAACAGAATGTATTATGGACTGTAGTGTGAAGTGTTGCTCTAAGCCTAATTTCTGCCAGACAGCTTTCCAGTTTCCAGAGAAGTTTCTTATCAAACAGGGAGTTTTTCCCTATGTAACTTTTATTTTCCACTTTATCAAACCATGGATTACTGAGTTCTATTATTTCTGAATCTCCCTTGTCTAGTCTGTTCCAGTGATCTATCTGTAATCTACTTTGAGGTCTGAATGTGCTCTTCCCCCTTCTTTTCATAATTTCCCTTTGATATTCTAGATCTTTTGTTTTTCCAAATGAATTTTGTTATTATTTTATCAAGCTCCATAAAGTATCCTTTTGATAATTTCTTTAATAAAGAATTAAAAGGATAGTTATTTGGAATGGAATTAATTTTATCTCATAAAAGGCTCTCTTTTTATGCAAAAATGATGAGACAGACACTCTCTCAATAGATCCAATATATCACTGAGAGGAAGATAAAAGGGCGGAAAGTAGGTTTCCTTGGTAACTTTTTCCTTTTCATTTAAAATTGATAACTGAAAATCAGGAAAAATTATTAAGAAATCTTTTCACTTCACTTTCCAAAGTTCTGATTGTACACACAGCTTGGTAAGTGGTAGGTATTAATAAATGTTAGTTGATGGATTGACTGTTCTGTGTACTACAAAAGCCCAATCTCCTTACTTGCTAAGAAAAAGTTTTTCTAAAAAATATGGTCTAGTAAAAGAGGAAGTATGTCCATTCATATATGAAGAAGTAGCTACTTAAAGTAGGTAGGTGCATTGTATACTTAGTCTTTCAGTACTCTCACATCCCGCTGTGTTGACGGACTGTCCCTTTTCAAAAACTTAGGGAAATGGGAGTCTACCTAAAGGTGTTATTGTTATTTATGGAAGAATGGATTTACCTACAGAAAGATCTAGCTTTTAACTTACTTATATTCTATTATATTTCTTGTTTTGTCAACCAATGACATTAAGAATGTAAGATTAGGAGAAGCATCTAGTAGGCAGCAACATGGTATAGTGGGAAGAGCACCAACTGTGGAGTCAAAGAACCAAATTTCACATTCCATCTTTTATTCTTGCCAACTATGCAACCTTGGACACATCATTTAACTCCCTATACCCTAGTTCTTCATCTGTAGAAAATGAGTACCTCAATAGCACCTCCTTCCACCAATCATTCTTCTTCATCATCATCATTGCTAGCATTTATATAGGTTTAAATTTTGTAGAGCCTTAACACTACTTTACAAATATTTCATTTTATCCTCACAATATCCCTAAGAGGTAGGTACTTCTATTATTCCCATTTTGCAGATGAAGGAATGTAGGCAGATAGAGGTTAAATGATTGGCTCTGGGTCATGTAGCTAGTAAGGATCTGAGGCCAGATTTGTGAATTTAGGTCATGCAGACTCTCTGCCATTCTATCTCCTTTATCTAGCTGCTTTATCTAACAGGGACTTGCCTCAATGAAGTACACTGAGGTTGGGTGACATCCATTCAGTATCAGTGACAGGATCAGAACCTAGGTTTTCCTGACTCCAAGCCTAGTGTGCTAGTCACTAGGGCCAGCTAGGTGGCACAGTGAGCATTGTCCCTGAAGAAGGGAGGACTTGAGTTCAAATCTCACCTCAGACACTAACTGTGTGACCCTGGGCAAGTCACTTAACCCCAATTGTCTTAAATATCCAGGGCCATCTCCAATCATCCTGATATATATATATATATATATATATATATATATATATATATATATATATATATATATATATATATATATATATCTTTCTACTGGACCCAGATGGCTCTGGAGGAGAGAGTGAGGCTGATGACTTGGCATAGCCCTCCTTCACTTAAATCCAATTCAGTGAAAGTGATGACATCACCCTGATATCATGGTCCTCTTTGAGAATGAAGGATAAAGGACAACAGCTAGTCACTACATGCTGTCGCTTTTCTAAAACATTTACATTACTATAATCTAAAACTTTCTCAGAAGACTAGTTCTCCAACATTGATTAGAGGGACAGAAAGAAGGTGAAAGTTCTTGCTGCTGCTATTTTTTTCTTTCTATTTTGATGGCAGAAAACTTTGATGGAGATTGTGGTTGAGCTGTATTTTACTAAGCCACAGAGGTATTGAGTAGTTGGGTATACCAGGTGAAAAAAATCATACTCCCTGCAAAACTGTGCACAGGATCATTCCTATGGCAACTTCCTTCCAGCCCTGGCTTTAAGTGAGATTCTTCTTGAAAATTTCTTGATGCTCCTTCTAGCTCTGAGGCACCATTGCTGGACCCAGAAGATCTGGGGCACTCTCCCTTCCTGGTTCAGTCTTCAGTCCAGACTGACTTTCATGCTGAGGGAGGCTAATAATAGAGGTTAGGATCCATTTTCTTATGCTAGCTGGCTTGTTAAGTGTCTCACCCCCAATGCCCTAAGGAAGAATTACCCATGTTATGGTTCATATCTAGGAGTTCTCCAAAAGGAGGAGTAAAAAATAAAGGAAAATAAGGCACACAATGTACAATAACAATTGGGTATGGAATGTGTAATTTATTCCTACACACACAAAGACAGCTAACCATAAGACAACTCACCAGCATGAATTGACAAAACAGGATTCAGTCACTTAATTGGTAGAGTGATACTGAAACTTCACCAGAACATAAAGCAGTTTGTGGGGTTGCTGAGTGTTCTACTCTAGACTCTAGCCTCTTCAGACCTCATCTGCTTCTGTAGTCAAGTGCTCCTGCATCTGCTACAACCAATCACTCTTCTTTTTTGGACTGAGAACCTTTAGATTTTTCAGACTAAAAATGTTGTCTTCGGTACAGGACACCTTGAAATTGATGCTCATTTGCTTCCTCAGAAAAGGAAATATGCTGAAAAGGTTAGCAGGTAATCCAGATGCAAGTTTGTCTTGTTGAGTCCATGAGGAGGCAGTGAAGAGAAAGAACATCAAAGCAGAGAGCACACTACTTGATACATAGGGGGAGAATTGAAGCCAAATGGGTCTCAGATAGAAACTGTCACCTCTTAAAAGGAACACTGAGTCATTAGCTCTTGCAGCTCAGCAGCCAATAAAGAGGCTCTTCATCATCTTTAAGTGCAAGTCCTTTAGCCCTGAGTCATACACGTCCAGAAGCTGGATCCCAAGTCCCCACATGGTTGACAAGAAAGGTAGCACTGAGTTCTTATTACACTACTGAATTAGAAAACAAATTTGTGTAAGGAAGAAAATGTATGGGTATCCCACATATCAATTTGTTAGACATTAAATAATCCCAAAGGCTTTGCAAAATGGAAAGTTGAGAAATACAATTTTGGGGTTTTTTTAAAATTTTTTTTGAGAAATACGATTTAAACCTATGTCTTTATAAATAACTAAAATGGTCTGACTTGAAGATGCTTCCTTTTCTTCCAAGTGCTATCCAGACATTCACATCTTGGGACACAAAAATGTTGGTTAGTGGTGTATTCAAGTACTTTGTTCATACATCTGTCATTTTTTAAATGTTGGTTCTTTTAGCCAAACCAAAGTTCTTTTGAAAAAACAAAATAATTCTAATGGACTGATTTTCTATGCAATCAAGCAGTCAATTAAGCAATTATTAAGTTCTTCCTCTGTGCCAAGCACTGTGCCAAATTCATCTCCTATCATTAAAATACATTTTGTGTTTACTCAAATCTCCTAACTTCAAAATGAGATAGAACAGAAATAAAATTTCTCTGTAATAACTGTGTGTACGTACAGCTACCATTATGTACCATATAGTATATATTACATAATGCATTTAATGTATGTTATATAGTGTATATATACATGTGTGTATGTATATGTATGTATGTACATATATACATACTCATCACATTATCTCCCCACTCTCATACCCATCACTTTTCTAAATTTCCCTATTATTGTCAAAGGCCCTACCATCCTTCCAGTTACCCAGGTTTATAACTTTGGTGTTATCTTCAATGACTTCAGTCAAGTACCAAATCTGGCCATTTCTGTCTCTACCCTGTGTCTTACATCCATCCCCTTCTCTCCATTCAGTCTTAGCTCACCTTTATTATCTCTCTCTTTTTTTTTTATTTTTGCACCGAAATGAGGGTTAAGTGACTTGCCCAGGGTCACACAGCTAGTTAAGTGTCAAGTGTCTGAGGCTGGATTTGAACTCAGGTACTCCTGAATCCAAGGCCAGTGCTTTATCTACTGCGCCACCTAGCTGCACCCTATTATCTCTTACCTAGACTATTTCTTCTGAATTAATCTCCTAGCCCCTAGTCTTTCTCCTCTTCAATCCATTCTCCACACTGCTGCCCAAGTTACGAGTCTGACCATATCACTGTCCTATTCAACTCCAGTGGCTCCCTGTGGACTCTAGGATTAAAAACTATTTCTTTTCATTGTTTTTAATATCTAATTTTATGTATTATATGCAGTTATTTGTAGCACAGCAAATGAAAATAAATACACACATTTTTGTGATGCATGCTCAATTTTTTTTAAACTGATAGGGGTGTGTGATAAAAAAAAATGTTTGGAGGCCTCTACTTAAATGGTCAGTTTAATATAAGAATGGGCAATATCCTTCATGCTTGTTCTAAGTGATATGGTCATTTCCAAGCTGAGGGGTAGGAATGAGAAGAATTCGGACCTGACACTAAAAGACTGTTGACAATGCCTTCTATCCCCTAATTCTTAGTCAGCCAAGGTAGTCACATCTAGGCAGTACATCTTCCTAAATAGATAGTATGAGTGGTGTTACTAGGTGTTCAGTTATGGCTACTGAAGTCAACATTAATGTGGATCACTGGCATGTACTAATTCCTTGGATGGTTGATGATAGCAGAGGACTGCACTACCTAGATACAGTATTTTGTTTCAAACTGTTTTTAAACCTTATCTCTGCTTTTTGTTCTTGCCAGTTTCCCCTCTCCACTGTTGACATTTTAGGAGTAGAAACAGCTACGTCATGTTGTTTGAAAGTAAAGTACAGTGGTATCCTTGAAAAGGATTTCTCTTTTTTTTGGTCAGTTTCATAAGGACCTTGATTCAGTCTCCTGATGTCTTTTTTTTTTTTCTTTTCTCTTTCGTCATCTCACAAAGCTGGTTTGTAAGGAATATGGATTAGATACTGGAGAAATGGCTGTGTTCCAAAAATTCAACATTTGAGACTTTAGCCATTTGCTGTTAGGGATGTAGCTGCCACAGATGAAATCTGTTGAGGAGCTGGACATAGCTATTTATAGATGGTTCAAACATAGTTTCACAGGGATAACTATGGGAGCAAAGGAGGGGAATGCTGACAGAGTAATGTTTCCGGCCAACAAGGAAGTGCCTATGGGTGGGATAGAATTTTAAAATCTCAGAGTTGGAAGGCACACAAGAGGTCATCTGGTCTACTTCATACCTGAATCAGGTATTCTCTCTACAACATTCTGAACAAATTATCTGATGGAAGACCTCTAATATTTGTTACCTACTGTGGCATCCCATTCAGCTTTGAAAAATAAATTCTTTGATGTTATTTCCCTATATCAGGTTCAAATCTGCCCCTTGGTAACTTCTCCCACTAGAATTCTACCTCTAGAGTTCTGCCCTTTGGGGCCAAAAATGATCTTAATATGATATAAATTTACAATGCATCAGGAACATTCTCCTAGGACTACAAGCTCATCTTCAGGCTGATATTCCTATTCATACCGGACCCCAAGAATACTGAACAAACATGACTCTCACCCATAAAGAAGGCTAACATAAATTGTGTGATCTCATTGACATGAGCACTCCCTCTACTGGTACTAATCACAACCTATGTACACCTTCCTATCCTGCTAAATTCTTGTCCACATCTTTTTGGAAATACACCATAAAAGCCCTACTCTAAGTGACAGAGGCTTCCTTCTAGTTTTTGAAGTATTTCGTATATACTAATGTATTGCTTGGACTATCTACTTCATATACTCCAATTCTTTTTTTCCAAATATGTATTTCTAAAACTGATAACTCTTAAAAACATCTCAATCATTCCCCAACTCCTATTAATCCCTCCCTTGTAACAAAATTAAACAATTACATACAACAAACGAGCAAACTAACAAAATCCAACAATGTGTACATTTTCCACACATAGTCCCCTATTCCTATAATTAAGAGGAAGGATAGATATTACATCACTTGTTCTTCAGAACCAACATTATTCATTGCAATTAATCTGAGTTTAGCTTCTTTTTCATGTTATTTTGAATTCTGTTACTATAATCATTATCCATATTTTCTTGGTTTTATTTTCTCCATACCACATAATTTCATTCATGTCTTCTCATGTTTCTCTGATTTTTTTTCTTTAAGTAATTGAATATTAATTCCTTGTATTTGGGGGAGAGGTTGCTTCTATTGGTGCAATACTATTTTATTACATTTATTTACCCAGATTTGTTCAATCATTCCTCAGTTGATGGGAATCCATTTTGGTTTTTTTGTTTGCTTGTTTGTTTTGTTCTCTTTTCGAACCATAAAGAATACTGCTGCGAATATTTTGTTATATATGGGAACTTTCTGCCACTGTCATTCTTGGGAGTAGGGCCCAACACTTGTGCTCAATATTGGGATTGCTATGTCAAACAGTTCAGTAACTTTGTTGCAAAGTTCAAAATTGTTTTCTAGACTAACGGGACCAATTCACAGTTCTAACACCAGTGTATTAGTGTGCCCATCTTCCCACAAACTCTTCAGCATTTCTATCTCCATTAAAAACAATCAAAATCAAAATTAAAACATCCAGGGCAATAATAATAATAATAATAATAATAATAACAATAACAATAATATGGGGGCAGCTATGTGGCGCAGTGCACAAAAAAAAAAGCACCAGCCCTGGATTCAGGAGGACCTCAGACACTTGATACTTCCTAGCTGTGTGACACTGGGCAAGTCACTTAACCCTCATTGCCCTGCAAAAATAAATAAATAAATAAACAAACAAACAAACAAACAAATAAATAAATAAATAGATAGATAGATAGATAGATAGATAGATAAATAAATAAATAAATAAAACAAAATAATCTATCCCAGTTTGATGGGTGTGAGGTGAAACCTCAGAATTGTTTTAATTTGGACTCCTTTTTACAGCTGGTGGTTTAGAGCATTTTAAAGATATATTTTTTGTTATTTGCATTTTCGTCTTCTGAAAAGAGAATACTAATGTACTCTGTCTTGGTCAGGAGGATTATGTTCAGTTCTGGGTGCCACATGTTAGGGAGGACATTGATAAGTTGGAGAGCAATCAGTGTTCATGAGCTGAATTTGCCAAAAATTTCATTATCTGGTGGTCAAATTTTGGGTAGTGAAGCTCTCTACATTTAGCTAGATTGGTTCTCTGATGATAGACACAAAGCACATTGCCAGATTCAAATTCTTAGCCTTTCTATGATGAAACAGTCTTTCAGAAATCAGGGTACGATCTAGGCCATGATGAAGCATTAGAGTATAGCTTTGGTAGAGGCCAAAGAACAAAACATATAATTATAATAATGTTATATAGTTATACAGCCCTATAAGGTTCACATAGTCAGTCAATTAACAATCGTTTATTAAGAGTTTTCTAAGCATCAGGCATTGTGCTAAGTGCTGGGGGTACAAAGAGAGGCAAAAATACAGTCCCTGTCCTCAAGAAGCTCATATTCTAAAGGGAGACACAAAATGCAAGAGACTGAAGTATTTGTTTTATATATATATGTGTGTGTGTGTGTGTGTGTGTGTGTGTGTGTGTGTGTGTGTATAGTGTGTTTGGGAGGAAATCTCTCAGGGAAGGTACCATGTTTAGGAAGCTTGACATGCATCTATCACTATGAGAACAGCACTCTTCACATACTTCATCTCATTTGATATTCACAATAATCCTCTGTGGATATATGACATTCTCTCCATTTTGAGGGTGAATAAATTGAAATTTAATGACATTAAGTAATTTACCCAGAGCCACACAGCCAGTAAATGTTTGAGAAAGGATTTGAACTTCCTGACTCCAAATATAGCATGTGATCCCCTATAGGATGCTGACTCTTAGAATTAATAAGACATATATAATATTTACTCCTTACTGAGCATGAATCAATCTTCTCTGGATGATTCAGAAAGTACTCAGAAACTTGTAGTATATCATTATGAATATTTTTGTTTTATAGTATTACCCTGCATGAACTACAACATGGTACAATGAACCCAGTGCTGAACTCAGAGCCAGAAAAACTTGGATTTGAGTCCCAGCTCTTATGCTTACTAACTGTGTGACCAAGAATAAGTCACTTAACTTGTCTGAGTCCAAGGTGTGAGAAAATAATGGGGTTTTGGGACTCTGAGAGGCCCCAACTCGAAGGCCTAACCCAAAGACCCTTCCTTGAACTTTTAATACATGCCCATCATCAGTCAAGTTGGACTTTAGACTATGAATATAGACAATAGAAGTTACCTCATTCAAAACCTCACCTACCTGAATGAAGGTTTTTTCCCCTCAGAGGGTTCTGAACTCTAACATTAGCACGTACTGCATTGAACCACCCTCAAATCCAGTAAACCAATAGATTTGAATGATGCTAGCCAATTAGCTTTAAGTAGTATGTGAGGGTGGCCTCTCCTACTGACCTCAATGCTCAAGGAGGCAGGACAAAGTTTATTCTCTCTCCTGTCTATCCTAGATAGGCCTTCTTATCTTTTGGAGCCATGTGCACTCTCTTTACTAATATTTAATATGCTTTAATAAATGCTTAATGCTCCCAAACTGGTGCAGTAGCCTCTAATTTCTAAGTAGCTACATATTAGAACCCCAGCTAAGTTTCCCTAAAACTTGGGACAGAAATAGGGTAACCCCATATAATTTTAAATGCCACAAAAGTAACTCTATAAGAAGCTACTAAGTTATAGATATGCTGCAATCTATATTGGTAGAGGGAATTTCTGCACTAAAAAAAACAGGGACTGCTTTTTTTTGTTTGTTTTTATATTCACAGCACTTATCACATGGTAGATACCTGATAAGTGTGTGTTGAATTTGATTATGGAAATTTGGTTTAATGTGTTCTGACCCTTTATTACTATTTCTCATGTATGGTTCCTGTTTTTACAACTAAACTATAAACTCTTTGAGGACAGGAACCATGCTTTAAATATCCCCTTGGCCTCCCTAGGATAATGGCACAATGTTCTGCAGTAAAAAAGAATCTTCAAGCTAAAGAGACTTTGCAGATGGTTTATCCCAATACTTTCCTTTTATAAGGCATCTTGATGGTGCAGCATATAGAATGCTGGGTCTGGAGTCAGGAAGACTCATCTTCCTGACTTCAAATCTGGTTTCAGATATTTACTGGTTATGTGACCTTGGGTAAATCACTTACCCTGTTTGCCTCGATTTCTTCTTCTGTAAAATGAACTGGAGAAGGAAACGAGAAACCACTCCAATATCTTTGTTAAGAAAACTCCAAATGGGATCAGAAAGCATCAAACATGACTGAAAAAAGAAAATGACTCAACAACAAGAAGTCCTTTTACAGACAAGGAATCTGCCTAAAATGATCTTCCCAAAGGCCACACATTTAGTGGCAAAGATAATGCAGATACTTCATAAATATTTCATGATGATGACTCAAGGACATCTCCTGGAATTCTACACTATTTCAAAACATAATCTTACTGTTAGTCTTTTTCCTTGTCATTTGTCTCATTCTCATGAAAGCAGGAAGAGAACTATAAAAACAAATTCAAGTACTTAAACTTTCTGACTCTCTGGACTTCAGAGAAATGGAATTTTGTCATCATTTACTTGCCTTGTAAATCATTCTTTAAGTATGGTTTTGATGGTTTATCATCCCTTCCATCCAATTTGCTAATCTTCTTCATATGTTGTGTCCTATTTTGCTCAGTGAATATTGTGAATCTATTTTTTTTTTGCAGAGCAATGGAGGTTAAGTGACTTGCCCAGGGTCACACAGCTAGTAAGCATCAAGTGTCTGAGGCCGGATTTGAGTCAAGTGTCTGAGGTCTGAGGCTGGATTTGAACTCAGGTCCTCCTGAATCCAGGGCCAGTCCTTTACCCACTGTACCACCTAGCTTCCCCCCGGGAATCTATTTTTTTTTAATCCAATGACATCTATTTTTTTCGGGGGGAGGGGGGAACAGGTCAGTGAGGGTTAAGTGACTTGCCCAAGGTCACATAGCTAGTAAGTGTCAAGTGTCTGAGGCCGGATTTGGACTCAGGTCCTCCTGAATCCAGGGCCTGTGCTTTATCTACTGTGTCACCTAGCTTCCTCAATCCAATTACATCTTAAAGCAATTTAATAAAATAGAATAACTAAATAAACCTCTGTATCATAAGTATTATAAACTATTCAATTTTGTGTTTCCATAGATGAGGAAATGGTGATTGAATAATGTTATGAAACTTCTCCCTACAGTCAAAATGCAAAATAATGTCAGGGCTAAATAATAATTGCTCCTATTCATTTGGTATTCATTGCCTACCCCCATTTAATCTTTAAAGCTACCCTGGGAAGTGAGTAGTACAAGTATTATAATACCTGTTCTGTACTCAGGGGTGGAGACAAGATGGTGGAAGAAAGGCAGTAAGCTCTCGAAGCTCACAACACAATCACTCACCAAAACTCCCAATACCACCATAAGACAATTACTGGAGCAGCAGAACCCAGAAAAGGATGGGCTGAAATCATTTTCCAGTCAAAAACAGCTTAGAAGTTTGGCAGGGGGGGGGTCTGCTGTACTGGGGTGGAAGTAGAGCCCAATCCTGCTGTTGTGCTGACACAGATCCAGCCCCAGGCAGGCCACACCAGAGAAATTTACCCCCCAGAGCCTCTGAATCAGTTGCAGTGCCAGCGTCTTCTAGAACTAAGCTCACGGTCTGATGAGAGGGCTGAGTGGTTGGTCGGGGGGGAGAATACAGGGATCTCTGCTGGAGCTGAGGCAGAATTCGGTTGTTCTACCCCAGTGGGGAACCAGGAAGAAATCTTGAGTGGCAGTGGCCCAGGTGGGGGAAGGAAGCAGGCTCTCAGGAGCTTTCCACCCAGTGAAACCTTTGTTTCCTGGTTGGATAGCAAGTAAGCTAGGGGTTATTTACATTCTTGCGCACAGGCCAGGTGAGTGAAGAACCTGCCCTCCTTAAATTGTACTACCTTGGCCCCCCTGAAGCTTGGGACAGTGCAGCCTAGAAGCAGAGCCCCACTTTAAGAAGGAGTTAAAAGTCAAGAAATAGGTGGGCAAGATGAGCAGACAGAGAAATATGAGGACCACAGAAAGTTTCTTTTGTGACAAGGAAGATTGAGGTGCACCCTCAGAAGAGGATAGCAACATCAGGGCTCCTACATCCAAAGCTTCCAAGAAAAATATGAATTGGTCTCAGGCCATAGAGGTGCTCAAAAAGGACTTTGAAGATAAAGTAAGAGAGATAGAAGAAAAAATGAGAGTGATTCAGGAAAGACAAAGTACCTGTTCTCTGATTGACACAACTGAAGCTTCAAGAAATCAAGTGACTTAAGTCATACAGTTGACAAGCAACAGAACCAGGCCTAGAATTCAAAATGAGTGCTCTTTCCACTCTACCACCAGATGACTAGATTTTTAGTCTGTTAACTTTAATTCAATAAGCATTTTTCAAAATTTATTGAACACCTTGGGTTCTTTAAGGCTATACCAAGTGAGTACAACCTCTGACAGATTCTACCAAGCTAGAAAGGCTTAGAGTATGGACCTGACGATGGGCTGTGTGTCTATTGTCTAAAAACAAGCCTAGCTAGGTTTGAAGAGGCTCATCACCTTAAGATTGACCAGCATATATTGATTATGTCGGCCATATAATTCATGAAAGTGTTGTAATCTGGCATAGAGAGAAGTTTGGGATCTGCATGATCTATCAATCAATCAATCAGCAAACCTCCATTAAATATCTGAAATGGGGCTAGGTGCTATGCTAAGCACTGAGGATACAAAGACAAAATGAAACAATCCCTGAACTCTAGGAACTTACGTTCCAGTATTCACACCAAAGAAAGTACAAATTATTGAAGTAATTAGGGCTCAATGATCCTCACAGAATCATAAAATGTTAGAATTGAAAAGAAACCTCCACGGTCAGTCAGTTCAACTCATTACCAAAGGCATGGATCCTTCTACAATTTCCCAGCCAAATGTTAGTCTAGCTTCTGCTTAAATACATCTGGTGCCAGGAAACTCACTACTTCACAGAGAATAGCCAATTTTATTTCCAAATAGTTTTGGTAGGAAGGTCTTCTTTATGCTGAGCTGAATTTTTCATCCTCATACTTTATACCACATATTCCATTTATGACTTTTGGAGCAAGATGAAAAAAAGCTAATTCACCTTCTACATATAACCCTTCAAATATTTGAAGGTAAGTTGGGAATGGTGACAAATGGCAGTAATTCCCGTTTCTGGAAAGGGTGAGGCTAATTATTGCTTCAGTTTGGGAGTTCTGATTGGTGGTAGGGCTATAAGCCAATCAGGTATTGGTATTAAGGTCACAAATGTGATGATTCTCCAGGAGTGGGGAACCACCAGGCTGCCTAAGCAGGGAAGAACTGACTCAGGTTGAAAGAATGGAGATTAAAGTTTCCATGCTGATAAGTATATAAGATTGAGTCTATGAGTGTCTGCTGCACTTCCAGCTGCACCTCCAGCTGCATGGTCCTATTCTCAAATAGGACCATGACATTGGGGTGATGTCATGACTTGCACTGAATTGGATTTAAGTGAGGGAGGGCTGGGCAAGGTCACCAACCTCACTCTCTCTTCCAGAGCCATCTGGGTCCAGTGGCAAGATAGATATGAGGACAAATGGAGATGGCCCCAGATGTTTAAGGCAATTGGGGTTAAGTGACTTGCCCAGGGTTACACAGCTAGTAAGTATCTGAGCTGAGATTTGAACTCAGGTCCTCTTGGCTCCAGGGCCAGCATTCTATCTATTGTACCACCCAGGTGCCCCATTTTGGGAATCTTTTAGTATTTCTGAAAGCATCCAAGGGAGAAAAGGCCATATATGAAATATCCTTTATTTTTACAAAAAATGAATGTGAATTTGTATAGATAATCCTGTTTTTTAAGTTATCCTCTCCATAAGGGGTAGGTGAGAAGTATCATCTTCTTGTTGATATTCATGGATTTTAAGAAGTCCATATCTTCTTTTCTCAGGAAAAAAAAACTGAGTTGAGGGAAAAATAAGATATTTTAATATGCTATATCATATATATGGAAAATAATGTGATCATTTTGGGAGGGCAGTTTGTGTTGTGTATCATTCTAGGGCACTAAAGTCACTTAAACATACCCTGAATAAAAAATGGGGGGGTGGTAGAAGATATGATAATAATGAAAGAAGCAAATAATCAAATAACAAAATTGACAGTTTTTAGGGAACCTCTGGGAGTCTATTTTGTTCTTACCCTAGGCAAAATCATAATTTATATATATTTATATTTATATATATATATAATTTTTATCATAATCATAAGGAAACCATTGTAGTCATAGGATCTGCTGTGGCAAAGTAGAAGGGAGAGGGCAAGAAGAAGGGAAATCCCCCAAAACTGATACTTTCTCTTCTCCCACGTCCCCTACTACTACTTTCCCCTGTCCTAACAGTAGTCTCTGAGGACTTCTCAGTTCCTATGGTGATGAAAGTGGCCATGAGACTCATTAATTTGGCTAAATCTCTAGAATGTGAAGCAATCCTCTCTGTAGCCAAAGAGCCACCACTTGGCTATCACCTATGAGGCCCTTGACTGTCCCCAATTTTCCAAGGGACAAGTAAGAAAAAGTAGAAGACAAGAAGGAATGTTTTTATTTGGAAAAAAAACTTCCAAAAGTGCTAGGTGGTTGATTTCAGGTTCACAGCCCATGTGTCTGTAGCATCAAAGTATTTTAGCTGCAAGGGAATCCATAGGGAAGTCCGTAAAATAAAAGAAAGTAATAACAGGAGATCAACCTATGCTGAGAAGTTTCCTTAAAGATTTATGCCAGGATGAAGTCTTAGGCCCCTTTACCTCCTTACCCCCCAAATGTTTGTTTGAGTGTTTTTTATTTTATCTACCATTCTTCTTCAAACAGGCCTACTGGACTGGGAATTTAACAATTTAAAAGGGTTTAAATAAGAAGAATCATACACCTCAGTTCCTCTATCTGTAAAATGGGATAATAACAAACCCACTTCCTACCTATCAGGTTTGTTTTAAGGAAACTATTTTGTAAACGTTAAAGTGCTCCATAAAGATGAGATATAATGAATACAGAGAGGCAGTGTGGCATAGTAGAAGGTGTGCTAGCCTGGAATTTGAGAAACCTGGATTTAATACACCTGCTTGTAATACACCCTAGCAGTGTGTACCTGGGCAAATTGCTTAAACTCTTAGTGCCTCAGGTAATTTTCTGCTGCACATAAGGTGTCATTGGCATTGATAGAAGGAGTTTCCTATAACAGTGAAATCACAGATCCAGACCAAAATAAATTAACTAAAAACTCTCTATAAGTTTCTATTACAGCTCCCTCTTGCCTCCTGCAGTAAATCTCAACTTCTCTTGTTATTTAACTCTTCAGTAATCTGACCTATTCTATTTACCTTTGCTTGGGGCCAGGGGATTTAGACTCTAAGTGACTTTTCACCAGTTATTTATTCTTTCTGACTGAAAGAATCTGTAAGACAGAGGATAATCAGGAGTTGCACTGTTTCCCTCAAAGGGTTATGGTGAGAAGAAAATGTGATACTCGGGAACATCAGCAAATTATGCAAAGTGAAAAGCAGTAAAGTATACTACAATGAGGATGTATCTTGGGAAGGAAGAAATCAATGAGGAAAAGTATCTGTAAGGAGTGGCAAAAACTTACCAGCCAACAACTAAATGATAGTAACCACTCTGTCACAAGGGATTTATGGGCTGAGTATCCTCACCAGCATAGATATGCATCTTCTAAGGTGAACAGACACACAGTCCTACTCACTGACAGTTCAGCTTGGGAATTCTCTACATCTCACACTTCAGAATCAATCAAACAGTCTATGGACAAGTCTCTACCGAGCACTGATTGATTTTGTGTGCTGCATTGTGGGCAAGACAAGAGAAGTAGACAGAATCCTTATGATCGAGAAATTAACATTCCATTTGGGGAGATAAGATATCAAGTGATAACAAACAATTATGATCTACGTTGCCCAAGTTGAATATAGTCTTCAAAATATTTCCCCAATAGATTCTTGTAAACTACTCAAGGGCAGAAATTGTCTTTCAACTTGGTATCCCTAGGGTCTAACCCAGGGATACTATTCCTGGAAAACAGGAGGCATTTAATAAATATTTGTATAATTGAAGTGAATTAACTCATCATAGGCTGCTATATTACAACTTAAAATTAGATTTTAAAAGGTCATCAATTTGGTTATAACTTGGTAACTGAGGATTATAGATTATATTTCAAATTATATCATTGGCAAACTCTGGAAGATATGACTAGGATGCAAATCATTCCCTTGGTGTTTGGTAATGTACCATTTTAGATTCCATGGTTAAGTTGATAGACATAGTCACTTAAATTGTTAATTCCCTCATTGATATATGTATGTAGGTACTTTACATATTAATTATCAGTATTCCTCAACCAGATGGTCTAAGGTATCCTTATACCCACAAACCACTTGTCAAGGGTTGTAGTGAAAAAGTGACATGTAAGAACATAAAAAAACATCAGTCTTAGCAGGGCAGACAGGAAGCTGCTTGGCTAGTCACCCATCAGTGAAAGCCTCACCCTTCCACATTTTGTTTACTCTCTCCTCTTTCCTTATTTATTGTTTCAAATTAGACTTCCATTACACTGGTGAGCTTCATATTCCAGAGAAAGGTGTAAGATTCTGTTTATATACAATATACTGGACTTTCCAGACCTCTCTACCAGGCCCTATTTATTACAAAGTATGTGTGGTGGGAGCAGGAAAGGGTAAGGATTGATGTAGAGAGGGGACTGTCATGAAAACTAATGGTCATATGGCCTAAGATGATAAATAATGGGTGATGCCTTTGGGCTTCCACTTCTGGATCTTGAGACCACAGTATTATGCCAGGTGGCAACTTTCTAGTTCACAAGGTATCATGGTATAGTGGAAACCCTTGTTGGATCTTGAGTTTGAAAGTGAAAAGAAAAAGACAGAGAGACAGAGAGAGAGAGAGAGATAGACAGAGGGAGACACAAAGAGAGAGAGACAGAGAGAGAGGGAGAGAGAGAGAGACAAAGACAGAGAGACAGAGAGAGAGGCAGAGAGAGACAGAGAGAGAAAGGGAGACCGAGACAGAGATAGAAAGGAGAAGAGAAAGAAATGATGCCTCACATGAGGAATATCAGTACCTTGGGCAAACCGGCACTTTATGGTACTATACTATTACCATCATTTCCAAAAAACTAAGCTTTGTTAACAGCTCTATGAGGAAACGCTAAGAAGAAGGTCCAGGAGGAGTTTGGTTTTTAATTTCCTTTCATCTCCCTTGCTTGCGACCAAAATTAGTATTCAAAGCAGAACGACTCATATCCTTATTGCTGGGCCAACTGACACTCTTGGTATCAAGAGATTAAGAAACTTTTTCATTTTTACTTTCCTTCTGCCCTGCAGTTTCAAAAGGGCTAGAATCCACCCCGCCACACCAAAAAAAAAAACAAAAACCCAACCTTATTCAAGTGACCATACAAAGACATCTAAGATAAACCGAATAGTATAAGAAATGTTCACTTTAAAATGAAGATCCCAAATCTGAGGTAAAAAACCTAAAGAACAAACCTTTAAAAACTATGGCTACAAAAATGAAAACTAGACAAAACAGTTGGGCAGGGAAAATGAATTTAGTGGTAGCGTGTAGGATATCCTCAGCTGCCAAAAGATAACAGGATTCCATTCTCATGATGCTGTCCCAGTTAGATTTTCTGAAGGGAAATAATGGTTTATGATTAGGGATGGTGTAATTTGCCACGTACGCGTATCACCTCTGTCTGGAAGATGGTAGTGTAACTTTTATCTGCTGTCAATTTACTATAAACCATACTACACTGGCTGCATAGGATGTTGCTGCTGAGAGCAATGTCCTGCTTTGGCTCCTAAGTCACTTAGTTAAATGTCAAAAATAGCTATGTGGGAAATAACAACTAGCAAAGGTCTCTCTCCTTTCCCCCTCAAAGCCATGTAATCTGACCTAAGGTATGTGAGGTGCACAGATAAATTCACAACAACAACAACAAAAAAAAACCAACCCATGTTAATGAGTTATCCAAAAATACTACCAACTTAACAGCATATTATCTTGGAAAGGACGGATAACAAGGTGTCTCATGAATACCAATTTGTCTGGACCTTTGACATCTGAGCAGTGGCAAATACTTTATACCAGAAACCTTTGTCACTTAACAAATACTTACTGAACAACTATCACATGCATAGCTCTATGTGAAAAGAAGAAATATTTTTAAATTTTGAATAGAGATCTCCTAACTTATTGTTTTGTCTTAGGGTCTGAATATCTATTAACTGGCTATGGTGACCTACAGTGACCTCAGTCCATACCTGGATTTAAGCATATTAGTTGGTAAAGAAGCAAGTGAAAATGTATTGAGGAAAGAGAACCAGCCTAGGCCTCAGGAAGACTTGATGTCAAGCTTACACACATTAGGCAAGTGACTTTAGGCAAATTGCTTTCAGTGCCCCAGGCTCTAAATGGGAGAGAAAGGAGATTCCACAGCAGGAGTTACCCAGATGAATGCAGTCACAGGTCTCATTTCCCAGCCCATCTCCCCAAATCAGGTAGAGATCCTCATGTACAAAACAAAATAGTGTTTAGACAGGGAGAAGAGGCCCTCTCCAGTCAAAATTTTCTGGTTTTATTGTTCTGTTCTTTATAGACTACTGATAAATTGGATTATTTCAATACTTGCTTCAGTTCTCTAGTTCAGGCAAAATTCAGGCCCTAAAACAAAACACTGTGTGGATTTTTTTTTCCTTAGGGCAGGGTGTAGATATGGGAGGACAATTCCTGAGTTATCTGGGAGATTTGAGAATATCAGTGAAATCCACTAAATTATTGCAAGGTCCTCTGCTTCCTTTTGTAGTCTCAGATGCATAGCTTCTATTGTAGTGTCTTAACCCATCACGGCATATTTTTTACCAGTATAGAACCATTTTTCTATAAAAGGTTATTAGTTCTTTTTTTGTTGTTGTTGTTGTTTTTTGCGGGACAATGGGGATTAAGTGACTTGCCCAGGGTCACACAGCTAGTCAAGTGTCTGAGGCCAGATTTGAACTCAAGTACTCCTGAATCCAGGGCCTGTGCTTTATCCACTACACCACCTAGCTGCCCCCAGGTTTTTAGTTCTTAAAACCTCTTCATTTAAAAAAAAAAACAACACTGACTTGATGGACAGAGTCTACTTGCTGCCTGTGGTACTTGCTATGCTTTTCTGAGCTTGATGTCCTTCTTATAGTAGCAGCACTGGGTGTTTGGGCTCCTGCTACTACTAAGCACATGTGAAGGACCCAGGTCTGGGCCTTAGGACACAAAATCAACGACATCTCATAGCTGGAGGAGGCCACCTAGTCTATACTGTATCTGAGCAAGGATTGCCTCTAAACAATGCTAAGAGGTCATCTTGCCTTTGCTTGAATACTACCAGTGAGGGACAACTCACTTCCTTCTAAGGCAGCCCTGTACACTTTTGGAAAACTCTAAGTAGCAGAGGGAGTTTTTCTTCATATCAAGTCTATGCTTTGTAACTTTCAGCCTTGCATCTGATGCCAACAAATAATCCTTCTTCTTTCATGTGATAGCCCTCCAAATACATGAAGATATCTATCATGTCCCTTTTAAGTTTCCTCTAAGCTAAATATCCCTAGAGTCTCTCATATGACATGATCTCAAGGCCCTTTGCTAGGCTGGTTATCTTGCGCTGGAAGTTCTCAACTTTACCAAAGTCCTTCCTAAAATGTGGCACTCAGGGGCAGCTAGGTGGTGCGGTGGATAGAGCACCGGCCCTGGAGTCAGGAGGACCTGAGTTCAAATCTGGCCTCAGACACTTAACACTTACTAGCTGTGTGACCCTGGGCAAGTCACTTAACCCCAATTGCCTCACTAAAAAAAAAAAAAATGTGGCACTCAGAGGTGATGAAAATACTCCAAATGTGGCCCAACTGGGGGTTGGGGAGACAGGGGGAGGGATGCTGTGGAACTAGCATCTCATAAATCCAGGCCATTAAGCTTTTCATGCAACCCAAGATCAAATTAGCTTTTTGGTCTAATTTGCCACACCTCCTTGAGTTTACCATACCATGCTCTTGACTCAAAGTTCCCCCACCTCCACTATCATCTCCATTGACATCCCCACCCAAACCCCTAAATATTCCTCTCTTTTCTGCTTATCCCTTCCACAAGGACCTTTGCGAGAACTGTGGCTCCATAACTAATTTCCCTTCATGGTACCCACCTTCCTCTCATACTCCTTTTGTCTCCTGGGTCTCTTTTGTCTCCAAGTCCTCCTGGATGACACCACTTCCCAGGCCTTCTTTTGCAGTACTACTTTCATTTTCTCACACACTCTTCAATTCACTTGTCCCAGATGTGGAGTCACTATATTTCTTACCCCCAAATGCTACTTCTGAACTCTTCTCTACTGCCTTCCCTCAGTGATTTTTCTTCTTTTGAGATTCATTCTATCTGAATTTGTCAACTAATTGAGGTCCTTGTGGCCATTTTCTACCAATAACCAAAACATTCTTTCCTGTTTACCGAGTTTAGTATCTGGCTCACAATATTCCTTCCCACCCCAACTTTTGCCCTCACACTAGAGAACTTCAACATATGTGTTAATGTCCTCTCAAATCCCTTAACCTCTCAATTATTCAATCTATTCAGTTCTTATGACTTGTTCTTCTTTTCCACTACATAAATATAACCACATCTTTGATTTACCATCATGTACTGTGTTCCACTTCCATAATCAGTACTCTGAAATCCCTTTGTCCAACCATCTCCTGCCATTTCATCTATTCCTATAGGCCTTATGTCATCCCCCCCAAAACCTTTTCTTCTGTTATCTCTCCATTCCAGAGGATCTTTCCAAGCCATAACTCCTGCCCTGGATATGCTCCTTCCTTCTTGATCCTGGCCCACTTAGCAAACTAGTGTTTTTTAATATTTAATTTAATTTAAATTCTGTTACATTTTAAGTTCCAAACTGTCTCCCTCCCTCCTCCCCACCTCACACAAGAGAAGACCATCATTTGACACATAGTATGTAAAAAATGCTATGCATACTTCTACTTATCAGTTCTTTCTCTAGGGGTGGATAGCATCATCCTCCATAGGTCCTTTTTAGTTGATTCAAGTATTTATAATACTCAGCATAACTTAGCTGTTCAAAGTTATCCTTTGAACGATATTGCTGCTACTGTATACAATGTTCTCTTGGCTCTGCTCATTTCACTCTTTGTTATTTCATGCAAGTCTTTCTATATTTTTCTAAAATCAACTAACTCAACCATTTCTTACAGGATAGTAGTATAGTAAACCAGTTTAATTCTGCTATACCCTCTACTCTTGATTCTCTTGCACCTTTTTCCTACTGCTGCTCATGCCTTGTCAATACCCAAACCCAGATTAATTCCTGCATATTCTCATATACTCCAATTATGAGAACTAGTGAGTTCTCTCAAACTCTTCTTCCTTTTGATACCAATATATTACTTTTACCCTTCCTTTTCTTTCCCCTTTTAAAATCCTCAGAATAACCAATCCATTCCAAGCTCCCTGTTTTTTAAATTAATTCCATCATCTCCCTTTGAAAACATTAAAATTCTGTAGGGTTACTTGGAGAATAGACATAAAACTATCACTGGGCCTATCCTCAAAGGCTTTTCCAGCCTGTTAGGACCCATTAGGGTCTGCTCTTTTCAAGTACAGATTTCAAGAATCAAGTATCACCTCTACCCTGGAATGATACACCACAGTAAGATAGTAGTGAGTAAAATACTTACTTACCAAATTTATATAACAGATTGAAAGACAGTCTAACTCTGAATTCTTTCCCAGCTGCCATGGCCCTATTAGGATGAAGTAGTGGATAGAATTGGACCTGAAGCTATACAGACTTGGAGTTAAGTTTCACTTTTTCCACTTAGAAGCTATGAGACCATAGCAAGATCATTTCAACTCATTGAGTCTCACTTTCCTCCTCTGTATGAAAGTAATAACCCAGGTACCTACCTTGCAAATTTGTTGTGAGGCTTAAATGAGGTGATATACATTAAAATGCTTTGCAATCAGTAAAGTTCTATATAAGCATCAACTCTCATTATTCTTAATTCTTTTTTTGCGGGGGCGGGGGAGGGAGGGGGGAAATGGTCTCCCTATTTCATCCAAACTAGAAGCACAGTGACATGGAAGCTTAGACACAAAGGCCTGATCTCACTGCTCATTAAAACAGGAGATTTTGACTTGCTATGTTTCTGATTTGGGTTGGTTTGCCCACTCTCCTCATGATCACCTTCACTACACTGATGCTAGACAATGTAGATACCCAACTGGCTTTAGCCCTTCTGCAGCCCAGAACTCCCTAGCTCATGCGATCCACCAACCTCTACCTCTCTCAGTAGAAGGGATTACAGGTATATGCTCCCACTCCAGGCTAAAGTAATTCCTTTGAAATCTTTTGCTGGTTCTTTCATTTTCCAAGATGTCTCTTTGCTTTAAGGAAATACACAAATTCCCCTACTCTCTTTCTCTATTCTTATGACCTCCTCTTATCCTAATTCTCTTTTGCTTCCAAATATTAGGTACTATATTTTTTTCTAGCTCTTTTTACTTAAAGCAGCTTCCTTAATCCTGTAAATCAAGTGAATGTATTCTTAATACTTAATGCTATTTTTTATTGCTTTCTTCTTGGTTTAGTAATTAGCATTCCTTGTTTGCCCTTTTATACTTCCTCCTGGCTTATACCATATGGGATGGAATGCCTTATTCTATCTCTTCCTATTATTCCATGCTTTTTATATCCAAGGAGGTGGTTTAAGCTCTGATTAGAAGTTAAAACAAGATCTAAATGTGAATCATTTATTTGATTCTGTCTGGTGAGATGGAGAAAACACACTGTGTTAGCATAGGACAATAATACAGGAAGAAAGGCATTTTTTTTAAATTGCCTTTTATGCAGACTAGGCAAAAAATTTTTTAAAAACACAGAGCACTGAAACTTACTAGGTAACATCAAAAGGGACATAGTCAAAGTTGAACTAATGCTATATGTGTCATGATGATGTAGATAACAATACTGAAGAAAATGAAAAGTCCAGGCCAACTAAGAATGCTATTCATTAGTCAGTCTAGGAACAAGCATATTAATAGTAAAAGAACTGATCATTTTTCTGAGAATGGCTCATTTCTTTTTCATGTCACAGGAAGGTAGAGTTTTCTTTTTATCCTCAACGGCTATTTCAGTTTATTGTCAGTTCTGTGTAATTTTAAAGAACTAGAAACAGTAAAGATTTGTGGCTTTAAGGCATTTCATGCAAGGAATGAATGAAATGGTTTTCCTTGAATCATGAGATCTCTGAATTAGAAGGGATATCAGAAGCTATCCAGGTGAACTTGTACCTAAACATGATTCCCCCTTACATCAGACCTGACAAATGGTCATTCATCTCTTGACTAAAGACTTCCAGTGATGGGAAACTCACTAACTTCAAAGAGCACTTCTTCCATTTTGGGATACCTCTACCTAGGAAGTCTCTCTTTACATCAAGTCTAAATTTGCCTCTTGGCAACTTATACCTGCCACTAGTCTCATTTTTTGGGAGCTGAATGGAACAATCTATCCCTTTTCCATCTGTCTGCTTAAAGACAGTTATTTCCCCACAATGTCTTTTATTTCTTCAAGACAAATCTACCCAGTTCATTCTAACTGATTCTCATATAGAACAAACTCGAGGTCCTTTATTATCCTGGTTAATCTCTTCGGGACATCTTCTAGCTTACTTTAATATCCAACCTGAAATTTGGTACATAGAGTTAAGCATAATATTCCAATGCAATCTGACCAGGTTGATTACAGAAGGGCTATCAGCTCTTTATTCCTGTAAACTAGGCATCTTCTAATGAACTCTAAGGTTGCATTACATTTTTTTGCTATAATATTCCAGTATTGACTTCTATTGAGTGCAAAAACCACGAAAACCATCATCAGATAAATTGCCACCTACCCCTCTTCTACAGGTAAACTATACCTGTAAATATCCATTAATTATCCCATACTAGGTTTTGTGCTTTTCTAAGAAGCCTAGAATTTCTAATAATATATGTAATAAAATGGTGATCACAAGGGGAAGTAACTTTATCTATTTAAATGCAATATTGAAAGAGGTGATCTGGGATTTTATGGTATCCACATAATTTAGTGTCCATAATATTTTCTATAGAATAACATATCTTAGAAGAAAAGAACACCAGCAGGTCTAGTATTTGATCTAGTACTAGTTTTGGTCCTTGTGAGATAACCACATTACATTACTATGTCTACCTTAATCGCTATCTGTTTATACCTTTTCCAAAACCAAGAACTCTTGGCTCACTATACATTTGTGTCCCTTTCTCCCTTGTGTTAACCCCATGGTGATTGGAAGATAACAGGAGCTCAGGGGTTCTAAACACTGGTAGGACTAAGGCCAATCAGGTGTATGCACTGTCCATCATCAAACGAGTGAATGAGAAATAGGAGTGTTAGCACTGTAATCAGAAAAGGGGTGGATAGTCCTACATTATAGCATGATTGCAGTGGTACAAAAGGCTTGTGCCACCAGAGATATTTGTGGATGCAGAAAGATGGCTATTGCTGCTAATGGATTGAATTAGGCAGGCCAACTTTAAAGAGTGAGAATAACAGTTGATGTCAGAAGGACACCACTATATTGGTTATTGTTCCCAAAGGAAAAAAATACTTCTGCTATCTTTTTGTGTCTCTCCTCTACTGCAGTAAGCAGCTGGGAGCAATGTAGGTGCCTACACATTCTTCCCCTGGGTGTCCATCTGGTATTGACTGCTCTGTGCTGAAGGGTCAGTTCTGGGAAAGGTGGATCTATGATGAGACAGACTGAGATATAGTAGAGCTAATGCTATGCCCCAGCACCACAAAGATAGATTGGAGAGCCCATAATACCTTGCTTTTCTGTATTACTCTGGAGGTCTTGGAAGAAGCAGTTCATAAGCTCAAGCACCAAGTTCAAGAGCTACATAAATTGTGACCATCAGGTTAATGTCTGAGACTCTCTATGTCACAGAGGTTGTCTACTCAATGCTACTAATGATCATAGAGGTATTCCCACCAGATCCTATTATAGTATAGACTTTTGTTCTAGACACTTCATATCCCATGTCTATGCATTTGTCCATGGCCTCAACCGTAATTGGAAAGCACCATCTCATTTACAGCTCTCAAAATTCTCATCCCTCTTTATGGTTCAGCTCAGAGCCTACCTCTTCCATGATGCCTTTCTTATTTCTCCCAACAATTAGTGTTTTCTCACTCCTCAAGTTATGCTATACTTCTTTATCTATGTATAGTTTGGGTTGGCAGGTAGGTGGCCCACTGTCCCTGGAGTCAGGAGGGCCTGAGTTCAAATCTCTCCTCAGACACTTACTAGCTATGTGACCCTGGGCAAGTCACTTAACCCCAATTGCCTTAAACATCAAGGGCCATCTCCAGTCATTCTGATGGCAGGAGGAAGTATGTAAGGGCTAATCAACAATGCTAACTACCAAACTAAGAAGAAAACAAAAAGCAGTATTATTAATATCTCGCCACTGAACCCAGATGGATTTGGAGGAGAGAGTGAGATCAGTGACCTTGCACAGCCCTCTGTCACTTAGATCCAATTCAATCCAATCCAATGCCATGGTCCTCTTTGAGAAAGAAGGACAAACAACAACAACAACAACAGGTTGGGTTGTTTCATTTTTGTCCTTGTTTTCTCAGAGGTTTATACAGTGCTTTATACACAGTAGATTTTAAATTATTTGTTAAATGTTTGGATTGGGAAGGCAGTGAGGTTTGTATGAATGAATGACTGACTGAATGAAAAAGCCCTCATTGAGCCATTGCTATGGTCAAAGCACTGGAAATACATATAGAAAAGGAAGCCAAAGCCTTGCCTCAAGGATCTCCCATTTTTTTTTTTAGATAGGCAATTGGGGTTAAGTGACTTGCCCAGGGTCACACAGCTAGTAAGTGTTAAGTGTCTGAGGTCGGATTTGAACTCAGGTACTCCTGACTCCAGGGCCGGTGCTCCATCCACTGTGCCACCTAGCTGCCCCAGGATCTCCCATTCTAAAAGGGAAAAACAACACATGAATGAGGTTTCAGTTGCAAGTCATATGGAAAGGCCCAGTGGTCCGTAGGTCCACTGGCAAGATCAATAATAATGCATCTTCTTTGGAATCATTTCCACTGAGGAAACCACAGCCATTTCTGAGATTGAATCATTTGTTCGTGCCAAGGTGTTGAGTGGATACCATTCACACCTGTGGTTTAACAGGAGGCAGGGATGTGTAAGAGTTGTTCTAATTACTGAATGTAAAAAAGTAGGTCATGTTTTTGCTCAAACTCAGTGTCTTCCTTCCTCAGTGCCTAGAGAACCTGCCTGTTCTCTAGGTTTCCTGGTCTAAACTTTAGCCTTGGATTCTCGATTCTACCTATTTGCTCATATCCTGACAGCTCATTGCTGCTGATGATGCTAACACAGATATGACTGCCTCTGGCCCTTCCTGGGACTCACAGTTAATTGAACCCATAGGCTGCTTATCAAAGTTATCTTTCTCTTGCCGCAAATTCAGACTGTCTTACAGCTGTTTTTCCTTTCTTGTCTGGTTCTGGTCTCTTTGGGACAGTTTCTTGTGTGATCTCCACTAGGTTAATGGTAGATACATGGATACTTCATGCCCCTTGTCTCTTTCCCTTCCCCCATCACGGAGATAGACAAGGGAGAGTGTGACAAACATGTATAATGAACAAAAATTTTCTATTCTGAGGGAAAAGATAGAGTTAAACACAGACATAGCAGTGGAATGTGGCTCTGTCCATAAGGACCAATACCAGTACTAAAAACAGTATGAACTTCTTGGGGGAGTTTGGGGGGGGGGTGTTTCTGTGTTGCATTATTCTATAGGGGGCAGCTAGGTGGCATAGTGGATAAAGCACTGGCGCTGGATTCAGGAGGACCTGAGTTCAAATCTGACCTCAGACACTTGACACTTACTAGCTGTGTGACACTGGGCAAGTCATTTAACTCTCATTGCCCCACAAATAAAACAAACAAACAAAAACCATCCCTGAGACATGTCTGCTGTGGAATATCACATATTTCTCTGTACTTGAATGCTAGAATAAGGCATGCTGTCCAATGTGGTATAGACCAGGAAAAAGTATGTAAGGGCTAACTAGCATTGCTAAATACCAAACTAAGAAGAAAGCAATAAAAAGTAGTATTAAGTATTAAGAATACATTCAAAAAATAAAATCATTCTAGAAAAAATTGGTAATAAGACAATAAATAATATAATAGTTTGGGGGGATTTTTTTTATTGGACCTGATTTCATCATCATATAGGGATTTTCTCTACCAATGGTAACTTTTTCTCCAATTTAGTCTTAGAAAGTTACCTGATGAACTCTGAGGTTGAGCAACTTGTCCCAGTGTATGTCAGAGGTGGGACATGAGCACAGGTTCCCCTTACTCCAAAGGAAAACTATCCACTATCTCATGCTGCTTTTTATAACATTACTTAACATGGTTTTTCTTTTGTCTGAACCTGTTATTTCTTTGGTTAGGGATCTTCCAGTAAAAATAACAAACAAACAAAAGAATCCTTCCTTCTACATTTCAGACCTACATATTTTTTGCAACTTATAGTCTTACAACTTATAGTTTGGGGGAGCTAAATTAAAAGATGTGCCTAGGGTCACATACCTCATAAGTATAAGCAATGAGATGTACATCCAATTCTTCCTGACTCAATGGCTATCTCTATTCTTTATTCCATGATGATTTTCAAATTATTTGATGTAGACATTGATTATAACAGAACTGGCATATAATAAATTATTTAGATCAAGTCAATTTATTTTTACATTGGACCAAACCGGAAAAACTTGCAGAACTTTTGATAAGCACTTGGGAAAAAAAGCTGTTGCTTGTGTTAATGATGTAAAAATCAAGTATAAAGGGCAAACAACAATGCTGTAATACATGGTTTGTTGTAAGTTGGGTCCTGATTAAAAAAACAAAAAACCAATGAGCTTTGTTTCAGATATGACTAAAATGGAACAGCATTGGGAAAGCTGACTCAGGAAGTCAGCAAACAATATAAATCATGGTCAGACTTTCCATACCTTTCTAGTCACAGGAACTCTTAAAATATCAGGCCGTTCGGCCTGCACATTGAATGCGCACAAAGTTTCACATGTTTTCCAGAGATGTCCTCAAAGTAGAGATTTTTAAAATTAGAAATTTAAAGAAATTTACAAAGCTAAAGAAAAGAAATTAAAGAAAGTTTTGAGTGATATATTTTATAAGTGTCTTTTCCAAGATGAAATATACCCACACACAAATTATGGGGATTCTTTTAGTTGCATTAAATGGTGCAGAAGGCTGAAGAAGGAAAGGCAAGGAAAGGAAAGGAAAGATGAGAATTTTTTCTGTTCAGTTTTAAAAGCTTCACTTAAGTAACAACTAATTATGAAATTTCATTCTCTAATAGAAAATTTTCCAATGTCATGCCAGGGCTATAGACAGGAGTAGGTTGTGTATACATGATAAGGAGTCAAGACTAGGGCAGCTGAAGCAGGACTGAGAATATGGCAACAGGCAAAAATTAGTGATAAAGGAGGAGAACTACAATTCTACAACTGGGTGAACAATTCAGATTGAGGATAAGTGCACTTAGGTCATAACAGGAAAGGACTGCAGAATCCAAGTACACAGTTATCACCTGAAGGATAAGGCAGCACTTAGTGTAGGTTCCGTCTGGGCAGCAGTGTCAGGAATCCTGGCAAGGAGGCTAGAAAAAGAGAATCTCCTACCAAGTCAACTTTTGGCTTAAATATCATTCCCTTAAAGACAAGAACCAGTCCTCAAGCTTAGCTAGCCTGGAGTGCTCAGATAAAGATAACTGAGAGAACCTGGCTAAAGTGGAGAGTGAAGAGAGAAAAAAAGAATAGTTCTAAAATTCAGATAAGATGGTACTCAGTGGAGGATTTATTTAGTAAGGCTCCACAGATTCACATGTTAATGCCATAGAAGAATAGTATAATATAAACAGATCCAGACTCTCAATTCCAAGCTATCAAAAAAAATTCTAAAATAATGGACCCCAATCTTCTCATTTCTCTGCCTTATCTAAGACCTGTAATTCCATATTTAAGAACAGCAGAATTTGTCATTTCATCATTGAGGCTACTCTACTCTGTCTACCAGTAAAGGTCACAAAACCCTCTATGACTTGGGAAACAATGGGTGAAAATTTTGTCACCCTGCAGCCAGATTGGTGTTTCTTCCATAATCACCATCAAATCAAATGCAAAACCCTCTGTATTATCATGGTCTCTTCAGTGTCATGTTTTGGTTTAGTGAATAGAATGCTGGACTGATCGGTGTTGGACCCTACCACTTGCCAGCTCTCTTATCATAGGCAAGCCATTTAAGCTTTCTGAGCCTCAATTTCCTCATCTGTAAAATAGAGATAATACCTGTAGGACCTTCCTCACAGGACTATTGTGAAATTCAAATGAGATAATGCATGCAAGGTACTTTGTCAGCCTTAAAGTGTTATATAAATGTCAGTACTTCAGCCAAGACAATCTGATGGCCATTGTATATGTCCACACAACAGACACTCTTTATGGATGCTTCTGATCTTTTGGCATCTCTACATGTGTTTTATCACCGTCTCTAGCTCTTTTTGTCAATATCACTTCACAAAGACTCCCCAAAGAGAGAACAGATTTTCCAGGATCAGGACTTGTAAGATACCCCTTTGTCGCAAGTGTTCCCTCCAAGTGTGCCTCACCACCTTTGAATTTTGAGTTCACTCTGTCCAGGAATCTTGTGTGTGCATGGAGTAATATGTCCACAGCTTTGGAGGAATGTTTTGTTCTAACTGTTCTTAATATACCTTCTTGGTTTTTAAAAAAAAATTTTCGGGGGCAGCTAGGTGGCACCAGCCCTGGATTCAGGAGTACCTGAGTTCAAATCCGGCCTTAGACACTTGACACTTACTAGCTGTGTGACCCTGGGCAAGTCACTTAACCCCCATAGCCCCGCAAAAAAAAAGAAAAAAGAAAAAAATTTTCCCCAAAACTTAAATAAGATATAGCTAATAAATTTTTTAGTGGGGATAAAATGAGGGGGGGGCGGGGCTCATGACCAACAGTACAGTAAGGTCCTGATTAGTTAGAATACCGAGTGGCTACAAAGGCAGCATTTTTCAAATTCACACTGCTTACTTCCATTGGGTTGAAACCAATTAACATATTTGACACAATTATAATAATAATAAGTAATAGCTAGCATTTATGTAGCACTTACTATATGCCAGGCACTGTGCTCAGCACTTTACAATTATTATCTTATTTGATTCTCACAACAACCCAGGAAGGTAGGTACTATAACTATCCTCATTTTACAGATGACAGAACTAAGGCAAAAAGAAGGTAAGTGACTTTCCCAGGATTCTTAGCTAGCAAGTATCTGAAGCTGGATTTGAACTCAGGTTTTCCTGACTCAGTTTCTAATAGAGCAAATTTAAATATATGCAACCACTCCATGGAATTCATTATTTGCACTGATTGGGAACTTAGCTGTCCTAGAAACCCAACCCCTTGAGGTTACCCCTAAAATTCTGAAAGTTATAGTTGTCACTTGTTCTTCTAGGGGACCATGTCTGCCACTGTGAGAATTAGGGAAATAGGCAAAGAGGGTCCTTATACTAGTACAATGTCTGGCACACAAAGATACTTCCTGGTTGTTTGCTGATTGATTTACTAAAGAAGAGGGTGCTAATAACTGAGGTGATCAGGAAAAGCCTTAAGTAGAAAATGGAGCCTGAGTTGTGTTTGAAGGTGGCAGGGATTCTATGTTTTTAGAAAAATTCTGAACTTAAACACAAACTAAAATAAATATTTCCATATTCACAGTAGAACAGAGAAAAATGTACCTGAAACTTCTGTGATAGGGCTTCTAGAAAGTGAAAGTGAGGAAGGAGTGTCTTTCAGAATGTGGGATCACCTGTGGAAGACAGAATGTTGTATAAAGGCAACAGCTGGCAGGCCAGTTAGAGGAACAGAATGCCTGAAGAGAAGTGATGTGAAAGAAGACTTAAAAGGTAAGTGGTGGTTAGATTATGGAAAGCTTTAAACAAAAGGATCATTATGTACTATGAGATAAGAGATAAACTTCACTTTGAATATAAGGCCCAGTTTTTGAAATAAAAATAATTATATCTCTAAAAGGGCAAAGGAGGGTAAAAGAAATGTTCTTGACTTGCTCTTTCCTTCCTTCCTTCCTTCCTCCCTTCCTCCCTTCCTCCCTTCCTCCCTTCCTCCCTTCCTCCCTTCCTCCCTTCCTCCCTTCCTCCCTTCCTCCCTTCCTCCCTTCCTCCCTTCCTCCCTTCCTTCCTTCCTTCCTTTCTTCCTTCCTTTCTTCCTTCCTTTCTTCCTTCCTTCTCTCCTCTCTCTCTCTCTGTCTCTCTGTCTCTCTCTCTCTCTCTGTCTGTCTCTCTCTTTCTCTCTCTCCTTCCTTAGCAGTTCTACTTCCCCTCAACAGAGAAAGACTTATGCTGGGTCTGAATCTCATCTTGCTCTCCTGCACCCTGCCCCCTTCCGATCTCTTCACCCTTTTTTTGGGGGGGGGGTGCATAGTATTTTCATTTACACTTCAGACCTTCAGGCTCAGCTACCAAATTCCCCAGTATCCTGGCCTGGGGCCAGCAGGATAAGACAAAGGTAACATCAAACAGAATTGTGACAGAGCTCCATATGGCTATCAGTATAAACACATGAATAACATAATTACTACATGGTCTGAAAGCCTGAGCCCTGTATCTCTGCTTTAGAATAGCCCTATACTTAGGGAATGTAAGCATTAAACATCAACAGTAAATCCTCTAATAAGCATCACTGAAATATACTTAAAATGTGCATATATCCCTAAAAAGATTAATTGCGTAATTTTGTATAGGAAGGCCCAGTGAGAAATTTTTAAATGCAGCTGAATAACATGATCAAATTAGGACAAAAAGGAAAAACTAAATTCATACTTAGTTCTAACTCAAGTGAACATATTCAACAGAGAAGATGAATTTGTCTCATGACGTGGAAGTATCTCCTCACTCAAATTTTATATGTTTATGTAAATGAGTCTTATAGAGCAGTTACCAAGTCATAGAGAGGTTCTGATTTGAATAAATGAAGAGGCTATGTACACCAGTAAAATTACAGCTCCCTAAAGTACTCAAGTACAGAGTCTTCTATAACAATAATTCCTTACCTATTTGTAGAGCTGTATGATAGAACAAACCATTGGTAAAGGCTCACCCTCCAGCCTGATACAGACCAAGATGTGAATTAGAATAAAGAGAAATCTATATCTCCCTATGGCTGTCCTATGACCTTGGACAAATCCCATCTCTTTGGATCTGAGTTTCTTAATCTACAAAATGAGGGGGTTGGATTAGATGATCTCTAAAGTTTCCTCTAGCTTTAATATTCTATAGCACTTTACTCAGTAACCAAGTATTAGATGCTTAGTAAGCATAACGTATGACAGAGAGAGAAGATGGGCAAGTTCTATGGTGAGAGTGAGGGATGACAGGTAGACTGGTACTCCTCGCAATGTCAGAAGAAAGTCAGGCCTTTGGCATATTGGGTAGAACCCCTGAGTGAACTTTTAGGAGGACATGGACAAGAGGAGGAAGGGCAGTGATGGAATGGTTGCACTCTGTAGAGTTAAAGGAAGCTCCAGAACCAATGATCTCACAAATCTTTTTGAGTATTGAGTAATTAACATGGTAACTAAGTACCTTGGGGCTTTCTCTGGACACAGAGGAAGATACAAAACTGAATCCCAATATGGTACCTGCTTTCTAAAAGCTTACCAGGGACAGAATAAATGGCAGACATAAAAAGATGATATGTGAATTCTAAGAAGGAAAGGTCACTTGAAGGTATACTCCTATTTCAGAAAGGATTTTCCCATTTGTTAAGGCAGATCTTTAGGATGAAAAAGAATTTGCTCTTACCTTAGAGTTTTCTTTTCATCTTTCAGACTTTGTAAAATTGGGGATAACAACATCCTCCTTCTGAAACAAAAGCATCCATTTCTCCCTTCAAAATGTTTACATAATTAACAAGTCCCAAAATATTAATATGATCTTTTCATAAGGTATGCATTGGAGTAGCTAGCGACTGAGGTACCATCTAACTTTGAGATTCTGTAATCCTTTTTACCCTTAATTATATTACTTACTTAAGCCATGCTAAGACAAGATCATTTATTTACACAAGGACATCATTTCAAAAAGATCACTTTCTACCTCATTGAGAAGCTTTATATGTTTATTGTGACTTTCCAGTGAAATTACATCCCCTAATGTGTATTTATTGGGCAGTGTAAACGTTTTAAGGGAAAGATTAATTCTATACCAAATATTTACATAAAGACTGTTTTCCTAGATACTATTATCAGAAGGGAGCTTAGATAGAAGCCTTTATTTATGTTTAAGTTCCAAAATAATTTCTTTCATTTGTAGTTTCTACATTCTCAGAAAATCCAAGAATAACTCAATGCAAAAAAAGGAAATCTATGTGTTATGAAAGTTGGAAGGGGAGTGGGGCAAAGCAGAATTACATTTCTGAATACATGGTTTAAATTTGAAGCATAAAAAGAAATTAATAAAAAATTGGACATTCATAGAATCCCAGCATATCTGAGTTGGAAGGGACTTCAGAGGTCCTCTCCTTTCTATAACATCTTATTATTTTTTTTTTGTGGGGCAATGAGGGTTAAGTGACTTGCCCAGGTTCACACAGTTAGTACATGTCAAGTGTCTGAGATTGGATTTGAATTCAGGTCCTCCTGAATCCAGGGCTGGTGCATTATCCACTGCACCACCTAGCTGCCCCATTCCATAGCATCTTGATAAAAGAATGCAGCTCCTACTTGAACATCTCCTGTTACAAGGAGCCCACTAGTTTAGAAGGCAAACCATTCCAATCTTAGAAAGTTATAATTGTTAACAAATTCATCCTTATACTGAGCTGACATTTGCCTCCCTGTAGCTTCTCCCAACTGGGTCTAGGTCTGTCCTCTGGAGTCACATAGACTAAATCTAATAGGTCATCCATTGAATGGCCTTTCAAATATTTGGAGACAGTAATCATGTGTCCCTAAAATATTCTTTATTCTAGGCTGAGAATTCCTAGATCCCTCACCTAATCCTCCACTGAGTCCTATGTCAGAACTCTTTTTTAAATATTTCTCACATTTATTAGGTGCTACTGAATGGCCGCCCTGAATTTCACATACCTGGGTGCTCCAACTATGCAAATTTGAGCTGGGGACTTACCATACTTCTTTGCCAGCCGGACCACATTGGGATGATTCAGCACCTCTCCTCTGGCTAATGAGCAGTGTGACCCTTACAAGCAATATTTTTTTTGACAGTAATCGAGTAGTTCTTGAAGCCCTCGAAAAGGACAAAATTCAACCTGTTAGAAGCAAGAAAACAAGTCCCTTTAAAAGGAAGGGTTACTATATTACATTATCATTTTTAAGGTATAATGTTTAAAAAATGTAAAATACTAATGTTATGATTGGATAAAATAACAGATTCCATTTATTCACAGACATGGTAATACTCCAGGAAAATGTGCACAGAGCCCTCTGACATATGACTTCCTTTCTATTTCAGTGTCCCTGCTACTCCCCTTCCTTGTAAAGACAAGACGACTATTTGCTTTACTTGGGGTTTTTTAAATGGATGTTTTCCTTTTTTCACCCACTCTTCAGCTAATGTCTTTTCTTCTTAAGCTAAATTCAGTATGGTTTACATGTCCTTCTTACTATATTTGCAATTATACAATATAAAAATTACTAGTTGATTTAGTAAGTTTTGTAACACATACATACACAAACACAAGTGCACACACATACACAGAGTTGAGTGAAAAAAACAAATAAAACAGGTTGTTTGGGGCCATGCAGACAAAACACTTGGCTGATTTAATTTTCTACTTTTCAGTGGCTTGTTTTGGTATTGTGCAGAGAGAGCCTGAATTTGGCTGAGCAACAAGTGTTCATCTTCTGTAGGCCTACTTTGGAATTCAGCCTGGGCACATTGTGTTTAGAGAAAATAGGATCAAATTTACTTTGAAAATAAAGCTACTAAAGAGAATTTTACTCTAACTGGAAGGAAAAGTTTCTGGGATTTTACAAAACTATCTGAAGAAAAATAAGGAATCTATGTTGCCTTTTAGAAGTAGAAAAAAATCTGATAGATATTAAGGGAAATGATCGTGATATCTAACAAATTAGAGAACATAAATCCATTATGAACCTCAGGATAAGTGAGACAAAAGTCATAAAAGATATACCTGAGCTAAGAAGTAAATTTATTTTATATAAAGTGGCTACCAAAATCCTTGACCTAATGTGGACCAACATTGAATTGGGGTCCCTATCAAAGGTAGAAGTAAAAGAGGGTCCATTTTTTACCATCTCCTTTCTTCAGAAGAATATATAGATCATCTCATATCCTCAGAAAAACGGTAGAAACCAGATATGTGAGATTACCCATCATATCATCCTCAGCCCAATTTAAGCCTTTGGTTTTTGTCAGTAGATTATTTCCATGGATTTTAAAGTGTTCCATCTCTTATCATGAAAGTAGGGCAGCAAGAGAAGAAATAGATCAGTTACGATGGAAAATTTTCAGTGTATTTTAAGATCCAGGTAGTAAATAATACTTTTTGAAGCCCTACTGTGTACAGAATACTCAATACTGTGGGAGGAGAGAAAAGAAACTGAAGACATCATTTCTGCTTTGGGGGGAGCTTACAACATGTCCCTCACATGAAATAACTTAAGAAGTTTCCAAAGCAAGTTCAAGATAATACAACATGAATACATTAAGCATCGTGTTTTAAAAATATGTACAGAATCGGTTCAGCCAACAACAGGGCAGTCAGTATTTCACTAAAGGACAATCAAACTGGGTGCTTTACCTTTGACAACAAACATAATTATTCCAAATCGCTAACCATTGAGAGTTTTGTAGAAGAAGAAAAAAAATTCTTCTAAATAATTACATCAGCACATGGACTCTGGAAAATTTCTTCTTCCGTAAGAAGGACAAATGGACATTTCCTGTTTCACATCTCTAGGACATGTTGTCTTTTCAGACAACAATAGTAAGAAACAATAGTCTGGCACTGGTTCAACACATACCAAGAAATACTCTGGCCCTTGAAGACAGGGCTGAGTCAGCCTAAAACGGCAATGAGCTAAATGACGGACAGAAGGGTAGGGACAATGTCCTGGGAGTGGCAGTTACAAAGAACAAGGTTCAAGCAGCAGGCGCATCCATGTCTTCAACCTTTGATGTTTCTTGACCTTTGAGCAGCCTTTTTATTTTATATTTACATTGACATAGACATTTAGGTCACTGATGGATTCATTCTACATCTGAATAGCCTGAATAGTATTTTCATTGTCACAGGAAATGTGGCACAGTAGATAGCTGAGCTTGGAAATAAGAAGATCTGCATTCAAATCTTGCATCAGATACTACTTTTGAAATCATAGGCAACACATTTAATCTCTTTAGGTCTCAGTTTCCCCTTCCATAAGATGAAGATGGTAATATTTGATAACCCTATCTCATAGGGTTGTTGTGAAGAAAACATTTCCCAAGCCTTAAGACTCTAAAGAAATGGGAATTACTGGTATTTTGTGAGGAAGGTAAAACTGTAGGGCAGATGAGAAGAGCTAGCTGTTCCTTTCAAAATGCTACTTAGCCAAATGGAAGGTGGATCTTCCAAACTTGCTGTTTGTTTGGGTTTTGTTTTGTTTTTGAGTCAAAAACATGAAAAGAAGCAGTAATCCTATTACATGTCCTTATGAGAATCACAGACTAAATCTAAACCTAGTTCAAAGAAATTCAAGGTCCAGATTTTAGAAGAAACAAGATGCACATTTATAAAACTCTAAAACCCTCCTCTTCCAAAATCTGCATTCTCTCCATCATTCCACTTGGGGAACAGAAGGCCTAATTAACAATGAAAGAATAAATTTAAGGCAAAGGAAGGAATTAGGATTTTAAGGTTAGAGTCCTAATACTGGTCAATAATCCTCACATGAGGTGCTTTGGTTCAGCACTGGATTTCCTTCTCCTTTTTCCCAAGGTGCTTGGGGACTAAGGCATAAAAGGGAGTGATGCACACCACAGCCTGTTCTCAACTCAAGAAGCTGGCTTGAGCTCCTCAGCTCACATTAACATTAATCATGGTTAAGCTGTACACACGTGGCATTAATAAACCTTCACTTTCAAGAAAGGGGGTGCTTTTATCACCTAAATTATGAAATATTGATGAATTAATGTGCACACAGACACTAGTCTAAAAGTAGACCCATCCAGTCTGTCATCACTCCTCCACATCCACCTTGGAAAATCAAAAGAGAGAACAAAAGGAGTAATGAGGGGGCAGTGATGATAAGAAAGGAGAGGAAGAGCTAGAAGGAGAGAGACTGTGGAAGAAAAATGACAGCTAGAGTCACAGACAAACCCACAGCACCCACCCACAATCTTTCTCATCCATACTCTATTATAAATGCACCTTTGTCTTCATGCTAAACATTAGGTTCTCATAAGAAAGGGGCCAAACTGTTCACCCAATTCCCAGTCCATTACTTATGTATCAGTGCCAAGTATTTGCTGGCCTCTTGTACACACAATCACAATCTTGTTTGGGTGAAGATTACGTGCTGTCTATGATGCAATCATTATTGGGCTTTTCTGATTCCCTATAGAGGCATTCTGCACCCACTCAATTCATTTTTTTGATTGTATCTGTGCCCATAAATAAATATACTGTAATTATGAAAACTCCTCTAGGTTCTGAGTACTATTATTAGTTAATACTTGATCTCTGTCAAAAGAACATTGAAAACATTATTTAGTTAAGAAAAAGAAAAAGGGGCAGAAGAAACATTTTCCACCAATCTTAATCTAATAAATTTAAGTCAAACAAATTTTTAAGTGCCTATTTCGGGTAAGGCACCATGTGGTTGCTGAGGCCACAAAATTTTAAAAGATAAAGTTCTTACCTATATTGAGCTTATATTCCATCACAAGGAATATAATGTGTATACAGATAAGTATACACAAGCCAATTAAGAGACACACAGAGAGAAACAGAAAGAGACAGAGAGGGGGGGAGGAGAGAGAGAGCTCTAACAACTGGAGGGATTAGAGAAGGTTTCATAAAAGAAATAGCATCTGTGAGGAGGAAATATATCCTATGTACATTACAGCTAAGAAATATTTGCAGGATGAAGTCTGTGAATGATGGGAATTGTTCAGTCGTGTCTAACTCTTCCATTTGGGGTTTTCTTGGCAAAGACACTGGAGTGGTTTGCCATTTCCTTCTCCAGTTCATTTTACAGATTATGAAAATGAGGCAAACAGGGTTATTAAGTGACTTTCCCAGAGTCACACAGCTAGTGTCTAAGATCAGAGTTGAACTCAGGTACTCCTGACTATAGGCCCAGCACTCTATCCACTGCACCACCTAGCTGAATGAAGTGGGTTGGAAACATGTTAAGTTGTGAACACCTGGTAGTACAATTTGGGTGGAAAGTAAAGTGTGTTAAAGAGAATGATATGAAATAAGGCTGGAAAGATAGGTTGGATTGAGACTGTGGATTTAAATGTGAAGTTGAAGAGTTTATATTTTACCCTAGCGGCAATAAAGAACCATAGAATTATGGGTTTTGAAGTAGAGAGGACCTCAGAGGTCATTGAGTCCAGTACCTTCATTTTATAGACAAGGAAACTTATTATGTTTGAGGCAGAATTTAAACCTAAGGCCAGTGCTCTATGCACTGTTTTATGCTGCCTTTAAAGTCATTAAGGATGGAAGAAAGTGGTCAGATGTATTCCTTAGGAAACCTACTTAGGGAGTCATATAGATGATGAATCAGAGAGAAGAGCACACAAAGGGAAGTTAACCCACTTATACCTGTCTTTTCTCTCCACTCATGTTTCTATCTCCTGAGGCCAGGTGACTGATGATAAGGGTGTAGGTCATAGTTGTAACAAAGTAAATGGAGAGGAAGGGACAGATACGAGATATATGTGGAGGGAGACTGACTCTATAAGACTTGAGAGAGGGCATGAAGGGAGAAGAAGAGAGAAGACTCATAGATGGCTCTGGAGTTACAAATTGGGGTAAGTGGAGAGGTAGTCTGACTTCACAGAATTAGAGAAATTGGGAGAAAGGGCAGGATTGGGGAAATGGGGAAGACGACAAGCTATGTTTTAGCCATGTTGAATCTGATGTCTTATGGGATATCTAAGGGGGAAGGAGAAGGGAAAAGCAGATGGAATAAGCATTTATTTAGTGCCTACTATTTGTCAGGCATTGTGCTAAGTAATTTAGAAATTATCTTATTTGATCCTAACAGCAACATCACAGAGTAGGTGCTGTTATTATCCCCATTTTATAGTTGAGGACACTGAGGCAAACAGAAGTTAAGTGACTTGCTCAGGGTCACGCAGATAGTAAATATCTGAGGCCAAATTTTATTTCACATTGAAATAGAATCAACTTTTGTTGTTGTTCTTCTTCTTCTTCTTGTTATTGGGGGGAGGGGCAATGAGGGTTAAGTGACTTGCCCAGGGTCACACAGCAAGTTAGTGTCAAGTGTCTGAGGCCAGATTTGAACTCAGGTCCTCCTGAATCCAGGGCCAGTGCTTTATCCACTGTACCACCTACCTGCCCCCTGAGACCAAATTTTAACTCAAGTCTTCATGATTCTAGGCCAGGACTCTATCCGCTGTTGTTGTTTGTTGGTTAGTTATTTGGGTCATGTTTGACTCTTGGTGACCCCATTTGGGGTTTCCTTGGCAAAGATACTGGAGTGGTTCACCATTTCTTTCTCCAGCTCATTTTACAGATGAAGAAACTGAGGCAAATGGGGTTAAGTGACTTGCCTAGTGCCACACAACTAGCTAGTAAGTCTTCCTAATTCCAGGACCAGTGCTCTTTCCACTGTGCCACCTAGCTATTCAGGTGAAAAGATTTAACAGACAGTTGGAGAAATATAGTTTGGGAGTCAGAGTAGGGATGAACATATAGATTTGGGAATCAGCTGTATAGAGATGAAAACTGTACCCATGACAGATGAGAAAACAAATCAAGAGAAGAAAAGACAGCACAGAACAGAACCTTGAGGGACACCCACAAGGCAGGTAGGAGGTAGACTATGAATCACCAAAGGAAGCTAAGAAGTAGTTATAAAAGTAAAGGGAAAATCCATATAGAGTAACATGGAGGAGTGAGAGGGAGAGACAAATAGAGCCTAAGACAGAGACAAATAGATAAAGACAAATGGGTAGAGACCAAGACAGAGACAGAGAGAATGATTTGATTGATTGGGGCTAACTTCTGGAGAAGATGGGAAAAGATGGCTTGGAGGCAAAAATTGTAGAGTTAACCTTGTCAAAGGAAAAGACCTCTCAGAGATGTGAAGAAAAGAGAGAATATAGCCAATAAAATAGCTCCTCATCAAGGACCACAGTTCTCAGTTTTCTCAGTAAGATGGGAGAGAAAGTTATCTGCTGAGGGAAAGGTGAGTAAAAGAAGTGTTGGAAGCTTGAGAAGAATGTGGAATGTTACACTGAGTAAAAAGGCTTGCCATCCAGCAATGATGTACCAATTGAGCCTGGAGAATGGATAATGGCTGGGTAAACATAGTTTTGTGAGTTCTTCCAGCAGTTCAGCAAGAAGGATAGAGGGTCTGTAGTTAGGAGGTCAAATATGACCTTAGACACTAGCTGTTTGACTCTGGGCAAGTCACTAATAACTCTGTTTGCTCAGATAAAAGGGGTGAATCAACATTAAGGGCTGGCAAGATAGGAACAATAACAGAACCAGTAGGCAAAGGATTCAAAAGTAGAACACATGGCATAGTTAAATTGGTTAAATATCTTTATGGACAACATGAAGAACTGTGGGTAGGATATTAGCACAGTTAGGTACACTTGAAACTGGAAGAATGGTTACAGTGTGATTTCTGGTGCTTCCTGTCAACTTGGACAGAAGTCTCTGTTGGAGTATCCCAGAGAATCTCTTCTTAGCTCTATTAAACATTTTTGTTAATGATTTAGATAGCATAATTGTAAATTTTGAGTTGACATAAAGTTGCGAGGTATAGCTACTACATTTGCATGTTAGAATAAGAATTTTTAAAATCTTTGAACAGATTAGGATTATAGGCCAAATTTAATAGAGATAAATGTGAAGTCCTACATTTGGCTTTCAATCAACACAAGTGCAGAATGTGGAGGGATTAGCCAGAGTCCAAACTCTTTGTCACACTCATCATTCTTGTATGGATATTCTTCACATTGCTAATAACTGTCCTAAGATGTTGCACCCAGAATTGAAAACATTTCCATAACACACTGTGATAATTGTGATTTTTAAAATATATTGTTTGATGTTGTAGTTATAAGTGATAGGACTCCAATATGTAGGCACTTAAGCTAAATAATCCTAAAGACCATAAACACATAAGCAACAACAGCCACCCTGTACCTTTTTTTTTGGGGGGGGGGGACAATGAGGGTTAAGTGACTTGCACAGGGTCACACAGCTAGTAAGTGTCAAGTGTCTGAGGCCGGATTTGAACTCAGGTCCTCCTGAATCCACAGCCGGTGCTTTATCCACTGCGCCACCTAGCTGCCCAACCCTGTACTTTTGCACTGTTTTGACTCACTCTGATGCTATATCAAACATACAATTGTGACTCTAGGCCCACTGCAGTGCCTACACACCAATATCCATTTCTGGAAAACCCAATTACAAATTCATATCCTCAGCTGATTTCTGGTCTTTGTTAGGTAACTTCTGCATCTAAGTCTGGTATCAATAAGCAATCTGTAGAATTTCACAACCACATCTGGGTCTGATTAGGAATGCCCCCTCACTTATCTGGCATTAATTACCTCTTCTGAAACAAGCTCATCTTTAAGTATAAAACTTCCCTACTCAGACCCCCACTGAGACTGAGATCCTTGCCATGGTACACATCTCTCTCATGTGAATGGTCCTGGCCCTGTGTGTGACTTAATCTCTGTCTGTTGCTGTTGCCATATAATGTGTATCCGTGTTTTTGTTTTTGCCTGCTTTCTGCAATGCATAGTAATAAAGCTCATGCTTGTACTAGTTTCCCAAGTATCATTTTCTGCAAATCCTTGAACCTGGGTCTCTTCTCTACCCTGATCTATGAGGCCAAATAAAGCATATAATACTGGCTCATATTGAGCTTGCAAACTAATAAAACCCCTAGATCTATGATCCAACCATTCCTCTCCAATCTTGTATTAGTGAAGGTGACTTTTTGGAATCCATACGTAAGTTTTATACTTGTCCCAATTAAATGTAATCTTATTAAATTCAGCCCAGTGTTCTAGATTGTCAAGATCTTTTGAGATCCAGTTTCTATCATTCAAGATATGTTTTATCTTCAAATTTCCTATGTTTGCCATCTATGCTTTTGTCTAAGTCGTTATAAAAATGTTAAATAGTGGAGGCAGTTAGGTGGCACAGTGGCTAAAGCACCGACCCTGGATTCAGGAGGACCTGAGTTCAAATTTAGCCTCAGACGTTTGTCACTTGCTAGCTGTATGACCTTGGGCAAGTCACTTAACCTTCAATTGCCTCACCAAAACAAAAAACACAAATGTTAATAGCACAGAGACAAGAACAAATTCCTTGGGCACTCTTCTGTTGGCCTCCTTCCAGACTAGTACTAAACCATTCAAGAGTATTCATTGGGTGTGGCCATTAACCACTTCTAAAACCATCATTTTTTTTTTTTACCATGATCTAGCCTATCTTTCCATTTTGACCCCCACAAGAATAGCATGAGAGACTTTACCAAACGCATTACTAAAATCTAGGTTAACTATTTCTGTTTCTACCTCCTGATCTACCAATTTAGCAATGCTTTCAAAAAGGAGATAAGGTTGGATGATAGGAGGACATCTACATAGAGAAAGTCTTTTATATTGTAAGCTCCTTGAGGGTAGGGACCATCTTTTGCCTCTTATTGTATCTCTAGTGCTTAGAACAATGACTGGTACATTGTAGGCATTTAAATAAATGAATACTGACTGATTGAACATATCTTGTCACTTGCTTGATGTTTTACCTATATTTGGGAAAAGTATGGGTAAAAGTTAAAGGAAAACAACAGTTTGGGTAGTAACCATAAAAAAGTTATGGGCTACTTGGATAGGTATAATGATACTTCAGGATCAATTTCATATTAGATTTGTGCTTTTGAGCATTAAAGCACCTGGTACTTTAATAAAGTATCACATACCCAGCAGGCATATAATAAATGTCAAGTTACCTTCCTGTGACCTTTGTATCAAGATATTATAACATTATATATCATCATATTTCATCTTCAGTTAGTAAATTGATTGCCCTTGGACTTTTTTCCATTCAAAAATGGATAATTAACTTTACTGCATTGGGGATTTTTAAAAAATCTGATAGGAGACAAGACACTAGTAAGATCATCCAAGAAATCTGACATTATTCAAAGTAAAAAAAAAAACCCACCCAAGTACAAATTGGAAATATCCTTGAAGGCTCAAAAACAGAAGAATTTGTTCAAGTTGTGCTATTAGCCCATACAATGTTGTTAATTTATATGTTCTTTAAGGCGAATCTGTGGAAAGAAACCCTAAAACAACAGAAACACAGGTATGTAATTTTAAAGGGTCTGAAAAGAAAATTTTGGATTTTTGTCAATTAAATTACTTAGCCACGTGAACTGATCCAACCATTCTGGAGAGCAATTTGGAATTATGCCCAAAGGGCGATAAAGCTGTGCAATACCCTTTGACCCAGCAATACCACTTTCAGGTCTTTTTCCCAAAGAAATCATGGAAAGGGGAAAGGGACCCACATGTACAAAAATATTTATAGCTGCTCTTTACGTGGTAGCAAGGAATTGGAAGTTGAGGGGGTGCCCATCAATTGGGGAATGGCTGGACAAGTTGTGGTATATGAATACAATGGAATACTATTGTGCTGTAAGAAATGATGAGCAGGAGAAGTTCAGAGAAACCTGGAGGGTCTTGCGTGAGTTGATGATGAGTGAGATGAGCAGAACCAGAAGAACATTGTACACAGTATCATCAACATTGAGTGTTGACCTACTGTGATGGACTATATTCTTCTCACCAATGCAATGTCACAGAAGAGTTCCAGGGAACTCGTGATAGAAGAGGATCTCCAAATCCAAGAAAAAAAAAAAAGAAAGAACTGTGGAGTATAGATGCTGAATGAACCATACTATTTCTTTTGTTTTTGGTGCTTTTGGTTTTTTTTTTTTTTCTATTTTGAGGTTTTTCATCATTGCTCTGATTTTTCTCTTATAACAGGACTAATGCAGAAATAGGATTAATGTTATTATGTGTATATATGTATGTGTGTATAGATATATACCTATATCTATATGTGTATGTAATATAGATATATAGATATACCTATATCAGATTACCTGCTGTCTAGGGAGGGGGGGGGAGGGAGGGGAGGGAGAGAGAAAAATCTGAAATTGTAAAGTTTGTATAAACAAAAGTTTGAGAACTATCTTTACATGTAACAGAAAAAATAAAATACCTTATATGTAAAATTTAAAAAAATAACAAAATAAAATTACTTAGCCACTATATGAATACACTCTGCCCTAAATTATATCATATTGACTATTTATTTCAATATAAATTTCCCAATTTCCTTAGAGCTCATTATGGGTTTGATTTTTATTTTTCATTGAAAGCTTAAAGTCAATTGATGCTATTTCTTAATGTGTAAAATACTAGTGCTTACACCATCAATATGATACAAATGATTTTTGGTTACCTAACATGTCCATATTTAGTTCCCCTTCCTCACCATTGTTTCCCTTATTATATTTGACCTGGGGTTTGAAGCAGACTGAAGCAATATTCAGGAAGAGGCAGAGTTGCCCATTAATTGAGACATTTTCCTCACACAGAATAAAAATGAAATTCTTAGGGTAGATGTGGTCATTGAAACTGCATCTAAGAAACAGAATGCAAATATGTAAATAAAGAACACAACCTCTGTGGGCCTTATTTCCTTAATCTGTACAATGAAGGGGTTGGACTAGATGGCTTACGAAGTTTCCTGCAGCTCTAAATATATGATCCTATGAAGTATGAAGGATCTATGATCTCCTTAATGTGGGTAATCCCTCCAAGAGTAGAGATTACAACCCATCTATCCCTTCTTATCCTATGTGACTCTTACCCATACCCTCCCATACAGTAAATCCTCCATAGGCATACCATCCAAAATGATGGGGTCCTCTTTTCTGGTCTCTTGACATTAGATACAACACAGCATGCAAGACATCCTTAGTTATCCTCCATTCTCAGTGTAAGAATGAAACAACTCAATTTTGGGTCCTATTCTCTTTGATGACTATCACTTCCTCTGCATAATCCTGCATAGATGTCTTTTTGGGGGTGATCTATTGATTCTCCAGAGATTGTGATATCCCACCATTTCCAGCCACATAGCATTTCCAGTAGGATACTAATATTAAGAAGCTGTGGTCTTAGTTGACCAATACCCTAAAGAGAAGAAAGAAAGAAAAAAAGGAACCCATATGTACTAAAATGTTTATCACAACTCTTTTTGCGGTACCAAAGAACTAGAAAATAAGGGGATACCCATCATCTAGGGAACGTCTGAATAAAATAAGGCATATGAATGTAACAGATTACTTGTGCCATAAGAAATGACAAAGGGGATGATTCATGAGAAACCTGGGAAGACTCATATGAACTGATACAGAATGAAATGAGCAGAAACAGGAAAACTGTTTAAACTAATACAACAACATTGTGAAATTAATAGCTTTGAAAGATCTAAGAACTCTGATGACTATAAAAATAAACTCTGATTCCAGAGGACTACCAACTAACTGACAGGTGATGGATTCTATGCAAAATGAAACATAACATTTTTTTACATGGCCAATGAGGAAATCTATTTTGCCTGACTATGTGTATTTGTTACAAAGGGTTTTTCTCCTTACTTTTTTTCTTTTTCACCTTCAGGGTAGGAGATGGAAAGGAGAAAAGATGCTTATTAATTGAAAAAATGTAATAGAAAGTGGTTTTGTTTCAGAGGGAATCTGTAGATCATTAAAAAGCCCTAATCCATCTTCCAAGTGCAATCCAGTCCATTTTCTTCCTTCTATACAATACTTCAGTAGGTTTGTTGTCAACCCGCAGAATCTTTCTAAGATAAATGGACTAGCTCTATTGGTCTCCCATTCAACTGCACATCATCATCTGAATGAGAAGATTCTTCATGCACTTAAGAACTCTATAGTTAGGCTAAACTATTTTGATTGATTTTGGAATTTATTTAGGAGGTAATGCTATATTCCAGAGCTTGCTGCAATGAATACAATATCATCTGCAAACAGGAACATGTGGAGTACATCACTACATTGGCCATCTTCCATTCCTATAGCACAGCAATTCTCAGATTTTTTTGCTCTCAGGACTCCTTTACACTCTTAAAAATTATTGAGGAACCACCCCCAAAGACTTTTTCTTTCTTTAGGTTATATCTATGTATATTTACCATATAAGAAATGAAAACATTTTAGTGCTATTATGAAAATAGTTTTGATTTTTTGGATCCCATGAAAGGGTTTGGGAGTACATGGACCCCATTTTGTGAACTGTTAGGCAAATAACTCAAGTATCTTTGACAAGAAAACCTCAAAGAGTTGGACATGAATAAAAAAAACACTGAACACTAATATATATGTAATATATATTAGGGACAGCTATGTAGCACAACGGATAGTGTGCTGGCCTTCTAGTCAGAAGGACTTGAGTTCAAATCTGGCCTCAGATACTTACTAGCTGTGTGATCCTGGGTGAATCACTTCTCCTTATTTACCTCAGTTTCCTGATCCACAAAATAAGCTGGAAAAGGAAATATCAAAGCACTCCAGCATTTTTTGTCAAAAAAGAGGGGGTCATAGTCAGATACAACTGAAATGACTAAACAACAATAAATAAATGTGTGTGTGTGTGTGTGTGTGTGTGTGTGTATAAAGAGGGATATGACCTGTGTTTTCATCTCTAAAGGGAGGTGCCAGTGTGAAAATTCATTTCATTGATGTTGGCTGGGACACCGTGAGAGGTCAAGAGATTTTCCCATGGTCCAGGCTAGAATGTGTCAGAGGCCAGAGTTAAATCCAGCTTTTTCTTACTCTAAGGTTGTCCCTCTATACACTATGCTATGTTGCTTCTCTATATATGTAATGTATGTGTATAGGGGTAGCTAGGTGGTGCAGTGGATAGAGCATTGGGTCTGAAGTTGGAAGGACCTGAGTTCAAATCTCACCTCAGATACTTACTAGCTATGTGATCCTGGACAAGTCATTAAACCCAATTGCCCTAAACATCTAGGGCCATCTCCAATCATCCTGATTTTATATATATATATATCTTGCCACTGGACCCAGATGGCTCTGTAGAGGCTGGTGACTTTGCACATCCCTCACTCACTTAAATCCAATTCAGTGAAAGCTGTGACATCACCCTGATGTCATGGCTGTCTTCAAGAACAAAGGACAAACGACAAGACAGGTGTATATCCATATTTACAAAAAGATTTTGAGTGCATCAAGTCCTGAAACATTGCAGAGCACCCTAAATAAGATTCATAATCACCACGCAACAGGATTTAATATTGCCATCCACTGAGGGAAAATCACGTTGATGAAAAATGCCCATATTTCAACCTATGATCTGCAGTTATATAGACAACCTATAGTGCTCATCCAGTAGTACTTAAATCTGGGACAAACGCTGCTAATGGACAATTATCTGTGTCTGTCCTTAAACAACAGTAAGAGAGTAAGGCTAGATTATTTTCGGGAAATGGCACAGTTCTTTGAATGACTTCAGGTTTCTTCCTGAAACAGAGGCACCTCTCTTTTTAGCATCAGCAGTCTTTCAGTGAGGCTGTATGGTTCAGACTAATGGTATAGCACAACCTAGAATTGAAGTTGATACTTCTCAAAAGAGCAATGCAGAGTTAAAAGATAGATGCAAAAGGGCTACATAACACATTATAAATGAGGAATTATGCAAAAGTGGTATAAAAGATGTCATCAGAGAAGTGCACATGAAGAGGATGAAAAGGATGCCTTTAGTACAATGAATAAGTAAATCCCAATTTATGGGAGGAAAGAGACCTCAGGCATACTTGGATGAATTACAAACTATGCTACTGGAGAGAATATGTACATTGTTAAGATCAGAGATACAATGGAAAAAATTTGAACCTATCTACAATGGAGACTTGAGAATTCCTGTGTCTTGAAGAACCATCCCTTTGAGAACTCAGTTTTGTTCTCACTTAAGAATGAAAACATTGAGATAATATTTGCAAAGTGCTTAGCACAGTGCCTGGCACATGGTAAGCATGATATGAGTGCTATTATTAAAAAGATAACTACCACAGTGACAAGAATAGAATATGGAAAAAGTTGTCAAGAACAATTGGATAGCAATAGGTAATCATGGAACAAGCAAAAAATGAATCAACCAGCTAGGTGTTGAAATGTTTAGAGCACTGGATTTGGAGTTAGGAAGACCCAAGTTTGAATCCCCCTACTTCAGACACATTAGCTGTGTGACCCTCAGCAAGTCACTTAACTCCTCCCAATCTGTTTCCCCATATGTAAAATGGAAACGATAATAATAGTACCTATCTCAGAGTGTTACTGTGAGGATCAGATTTTTACATACACATACACAACACACACACACATATATACATACACACATACATACATATACATACACATGTACATACACACATATATACACGTATATGTACATATAAATTTGGTGTGTGTGTGTATGTATACATACACATACACATATATCACTTAGAAAACTTTAAAGTACTATATAAATGTTGGCTATTATGAGAATCAGTGTGGCAAAATAGATACAGTATGGGACATGGAGTCAGGAAGGACCTGAGTTCAAATCCAGCCTCAGACACTTGACACTTACTAACTGTGTGACCTTGGGCAAGTCACTTAACCCTCATTGCCCCACAAAACAAAAAACAAAAACAAAATCTCACTTCAAACACTTACAAGTTGTAGGACTCTAGGCAATTTATTTTACTTTTTTGATTCTCAGTTTCCACATCTGTAAAATGAGCAGATTAGACTCGATTTTTTTTTGCAGGGCAATGAGGGGTAAGTGACTTGCCCAAGGTCACACAGCTAGAAAGTGTCAAGTGTCGGAGGCCAGATTTGAACTCAGGTACTCCTGAATCCAGGGCCAGTGCTTTATCCACTGTGCCACCTAGCTGCCCCCAGATTCAATGACTTCTAAATCCCTTCTAGTTCTAAATCTTTCACTCTACGATCCCAAGTCAACATAAGATGCTGACAAAGTCTATGAAGATGAGGTCTCTTCCACAGTGATTCGCTGTACCCCAATATAATAATGACATAAATAAGTATAGAATTCCTATAATGAAATTCCATAATTCAGGAGATGAAAGATTCCTCTTGAAAGTGGATGGATCGAGGCAGCTAGGTGGTGCAGTGGTAAAGCACTGGCCCTGGATTCAGGAGGAGCTGAGTTCGATTCCAGCCTCAGACACTTGACACTTACTAGCTGTGTGATGCTGAGCAAATCACTTAACCCTCATTGCCCCCACAAAAAAAAAAAAAAAGAAAAAAGAAAGAAAAAAAAAAGAAAGTGGATGGATCTATGTTGGAGAGGTTGTGAAAAGACAGGCACATTTATACATTGTTGGTGGAGCTGTGGATTAGACAACTATTCTAGAAACTCGCTGACCCATTGGAAGTATGCAAATAATGTGGCTAAATTGTTTGTACCCTCTGACCCAAAGATTCCATAGCTAGGAATATATGCCAAAGAAGTCATTGACAAAAAAAACTTCCATATATACTCTTTTTGACAGCAGCACTCTTTGTGGTAACAAAGAACTAAAAGCAAAATAGATGCCCATTCATTGGAGGATGGCTAAACAAATTGTATTACATGAATTATTATGTTGTGAGAAATCATAAACATGATGGATACAGAGAAGCAAGGAAAGGCTCATATGAACCTGATACAAAGTAAAGTAAGCAATGTCAGTATAACAATACACACAATGACTTCAATAATGTAGATAGAAAAAAGAACCACCACAAAACAATTAATGAATGTTGTGAAATTAAAAAGAACGAGTTTGGTCCCAAAGGAGATATGAGAAGAGAAGGGGAAGGGAATAAGCATTTATATGATGCCTTCTATGCAGCATCAATGTGCTAAGCACTTACAAATATTATCTGATCCTCACAACAACCCTGTAACACAGGTGCTATGATTATCCCATTTTACAATTGAGGAAACTGAGGCAGAGGTTAAGTTCCTTGCTCAGGGTCAAAGAGCGGGTATCTGAGGCTGGATTTGAACTCATGTCTTCCTGACACCAGGCCCAGCTCTCTATCCAATGTGCTTACCTAGTTGCCTAAACCTAAAATTCTTATTTTTGAATCTTGAAGGCTCCAACGAATCTTTGTATATTTCTACCATTTAAATAATGTCTAGGAAAAAAACACTTCCCTTCACTGTTTTCCAGAGATGTGAGACCTAGCATATGATTTTGAATTTTTCAATGTATTTATGTTTTGCTAATTTTTTTTTTCTCTTCCACCTTTCTTTTTCCTTTAAAAATTCTTTGTTATAAGGAATGGCTCTCTGGAAAGTGCAAGGGAGGAATGTGGGGAAAATGTAGGAGATATAAAAGAAAAGATATTAATAAAAATCTATTTCAAAAAAGAAAATATATGGAAATTACCTGTTCAAAATAAGGTGGTGCCTTTCAAATGTTTAGAGATAGATACATAGAGAAAGACAGACAGATGATAGATGCTAGAAAGATAGATGATAGATTGATTAATCGATAGATTGATAGATACAAAGATAAATAGATCCATATATAAATAGATACATCAAATGTTTAGAGATAAATACATAGATAGAGCTATGGACAGATGATAAATAGATGCTAGATAGATTGATAGATACAAAGATAGATAGACAGATAGACAGACAGATGAAAATAGACTCCATATAGGTAGCTATGTGATACAGTAGATAGAGTATTGAACCTGTAGTCAAGAAGACCTGAGTTTAAATCCTACCTCAGATTTTTACTGTCTATGTGACCCTAGACAGTCGCTTAGTCTCAGTCTGTTTCCCCATCTATTAAATGTGGATAATAATGGCATCTACTTTACAGGATTGTTGTGAGGATCAAATGAGATTATATGTATTTTGCAAACCTTAAAGCACTTATACAAATATTAGCTATTAAAAGTTATTATTGGGGCATCTAGGTGGCACAGTGAATAGGGCACCGGCCTTGGATTCAGGAGGACCTGAGTTCAAATGCAGCCTCAGACACTTGACCCTTAGTAGCTGTGTGACCCTGGGCAAGTCACTTAATCCCAATTGCCTCACCAAACAGTTATTATTACTATAATCATCATCAACAACATATAATTAATAGCACAGTATAATGGATAGAAAACTGGCTCCTGATTCAGGAAGATCTGGTTTCATATACTGCTTCTGTTGCATGCTTGCTCTATGACTTTGGACAAGCATCTTAACCTCTTAGTGCTTTGAAGTAACTCTCTAAGGCTTTTAAGTTGCAGAGGAGTTGTCCACCTGAATTGACAGATAAAATTCTTCACAATAAACTCCTCACATTGAGGAAATCACAAGTCTTGCCAAAAAAAAAAAAGCTTTATAGATATAGCTAAACATATATATGCATTCATGTATATGTAAATATACTTGCATATATATATATATATATATATATTTACATACATATGTACATTGCAAGTTACCAGTCCATTTCAGTCATTACATAGGTAATCCCCTTTGTTGAAAATCCCTCCATTGGTGCAAATTGGCTGTCCATTTGTGACTGCTAGTCTTAAAGAATTGCCTCAAAGCTCAGGTTAAGTGACTTGCCCAGAGTAACACAATTAGTATATGTTAGAGGGAGGAGGTGAACCAAAGCTTTCCTAAACCAAGGCTGGTCTTCTAAACTCTCTGAAATAATTTCTTGCTTTTTATGATATTTTTACAATTTATATTTATTATAACTATTTATATTATATCATCACTTCATAACATCATAAATAAAATTTAATTAAACAGTTCATGAAGATGTGGTAGGACAACGGTATTTTCCTCCTTTTCTGTATGACTTTTTACTTCTCCCTTGTGTTCTTATGTGATATTGGTATACCCTAGTGGTATTCTGAAGCCTGTTGGTAGCAGTGCCTGTGTTTGTGCTGCTATTGTTACTTCACAGAACATTACCCTAAAGGGACTCTGAGAGGCACTTAGGAAATGGCATTTGTTAGGAACTAGGAAAGCTGCTAGCTGACAGATAAGTGACTTTCTCCTTTAACTGAGTATAAGGTTGATTTCAGAAAGGAACTGGGAATGAAAGGAGAGAGAGAATTGAAAGGAAGGGAGGAGGGTTTTTTTTTTCCCATTTGTAGATCCATGTATGTATTGGGGCAGGTAGACAGTGCAGTAGATAGAACACTGGGCCTGAAGTCAGAAAGACCTGAGTTCAAATCTCACCTCAGACACTTACTAGCTGTGTGACCCTGAGGAAATCACTAAATCCTGTTGGACTTGGTTTCCTCATATGTAAAATGAGCTGAAGAAGGAAATGACAAATCATTCCAAGCATCTTTGCCAAGAAAACCCAAAATGGGGTCATGAAGAGTCAGATAGGACTGAACAACAGGATGTATGTACTACTTTGGAACCAATAGGAGAACAACAGAGATTGTTATTTGTTTCCATGACTTTAAACTGGCTGCTTGCCTTACGTGGACTACATTTTCCTCCTCACCTATGCCTCCTGGAATCCTTGATCATTCACTCGGTCAGTCTGTTAATAAACATTTATTAAACATCTATTATGTGCCAGGCACTGGGGATACAAAGAAAGGTAAAAGTCCCTACTCTCAAGGAGTCCATAGGCAAATGAAGGAAACAGAATAAAAAAATGTACAAACAGGTCAGCTAGGTGGTGCAGGGGAAAAGCACTGGCCCTGGATTCAGGAGGACCTGAGTTCAAATCCAGCCTCAGACACTTGATACTAACTGTGTGACCCTGGGCAAGTCACTTAACCCTCATTGCCCCACAAAAAAAAAAATGTACAAACAAGATATATACAGGATAAATTTGAACTAATCAGAAGAAAGGCACTAGAATTAAAAGGAGAATTCAGGAAAGGCTTCCTGTAGAAGGTGGGATTTTAGCTTTCAAAATCCAACCCCAGGGGGCAGCTAGGTAGCACAGTGGATAGAGCACTGGCCATGGATTTAGGAGGACCTGAGTTCAAATCCAGCCTCAGACACTTGATACTTACTAGCTGTGTGACCCTGGGCAAGTCACTTAACCTCAATTGCCTCAAAAAAAAAATCCAACCCCAGCACTACTTCCTACCTAAGGCCTTTCCTAGTGCTTCACCCCATCCCAGGAAAAGTTATCTTGCATTTGTATTTCATCTCTATATGTGCACTTTGTCTCCCTCCACACGCTCCCTCCCCCATATTTAAATTTAAGGTCCTTGAAAGTAGGGATTGTTTTTCCTCTTTCTTTATAGCTCAAGCACTTAGCATGGTAAAGCAAGTGCTTAATAAATACCTGTGGATACTATTATAAGGTTCTTTAAAGTTTGCAAAGCACTTGACATACATTACTTCCTTTCAGCTCTTCACAGCCTTATTTTAAACCCTCTGGTGCTCAATAAATGCTTATTGACTTAAGTGATTTACCCTTGGTCACAAAGTTGCTAGGTATCAGATACAGCATTTGAAAGCCAGTATTTGTGATTTGGGGTCCTGCATTCTATCTGTGAGGCTATCTATTTGATACAAACTACTTCATGCTTAACAAAGCACAGCTAAGTAATAATAAAGTTTTCATAACCAGAATATTCTGTGTAACCTGCCTCATGGAGAAACACGAAAAGGGGTCCTAGAGAAAGGCTTCACCAGGTAAAATCCTAGAGGCAGAAAGCAGTCTTTCAGTGAGGCTGTATGATTCAGACTAACGGTATAGCACAACCTAGAATTGAAGTTGATACTTCTCAAAAGGCAGAAAGCTCTCTCTCTCTCTCTCTCTCTCTCTCTCTCTCTCTGGGAATCAGTCTGCCCTCTCATTCTGCAATTCTCCTCAGCTTTGGAGCCCATTCACCAGGAATCTTTTGCTCTCTGAATTTTTGTGGATTTAACTTCAATAATTTATCTACCAGTTTCTCCTGTGGTTACCCATTCTCCTCTATCTGGAGTCTATAAAGATCACCTTGAAAGATAGAAAACAGATCAATTCATGAACCTGGAGCAAAGCAACCATACAATTCTGTGATAGTAGGACTGACACGCCATGTTAGAGAATCCTCTTCTAGCCCCACCCCTCCTCCCATTTACAGTAACTCACCTGGTTAACATGCGGAACTACACAGCACAGTCTTCCTTAAGTTGCTCCAGATGACTAACAAGAAGGTTCCACCAATGGAATGACATAGACTTAAGGAAATAATAATGACATCCTACATAGGGTCAATAAATCAGGCAGAAAAGGAAAATACGCTGTACATGTTCCAACCTCTCTGGAGGATATGACAAACAAAACATCACAATTCAAATATGACCAGTTGACTAACAGTTATGAAATAAAACACTCAAGCAAAACCAGGAGGGAAAAAAAAAAAAGAATGCTAAAATCCGCTTGGACGGTGCTATCAGAAACCACGGTTCTATCAGAGGAGTGCTAGGAAAAAACATTTTGTAAACTAAACAAACTAGAGCTCCCTGGTGTATACCACTCCAAACTAAATTCTGGGAAAGGCCAATGTAGTATAAGCACAAAACAATCAGCCTGCATCAGAATGAAAAGAAGGAAATGGTGTTCTGAAGAGTTTGCCAAAACTAAAGAAAAGTAGAACGCTTGCTGAACACTAATCGGGTATGAGTAATATAGCAATGGGACCGAGTTCAAATTAACTGTCTACTCCTTTAATTTTAAGATAAATGATCACTAAAACAAAAGGCAGTGAACTCAAAGAGCACTCGGACAGGGAGCAATGAAATTTAATTTGCAAACTTTTCTCGATGTGTTGCAATAACTGGACTTTTTCATGTACGCAAGTATGTGTAAATGCATGGGTTTCCCCTTTTGAGATGGAGTGGGAGATCACTTATGTAGGTAACTGTAGCTGTGGCTATAACAGTAAAAATCGACTCTGTATCATTTCCCTAACTTGTGTGCTCTTTGTCAACCCATTGAAACCTCCATCATTACGATCTTTGTTTTCTGATCTTAGGCATCTCTTAAGGGGCAGAAGCTCTATATGATGGAAAATTCCTGCTGCCATGGCTTGCAAATTACTTTGCACATCCACGTTATTGTATTAGCCCCCGAGCCAAAAACTTCTTTATGGATTAGTTTTCTTTGCTTCTGGAAAGCATATTACATGAGCATCCGTATGTGGTCAGTATATATTTAAAGATATATTTGGAATCTATCCAGTGTACTGTGTTTTTTTTTTTCCTAAAGTGAGTCTTCCCCTGTTAAAAATAGAGTAGTTAGGAGATAAAGTTTCCCCAGCCCAATAGCTAAAAGTTGTTCTCTTTAAAATGCTGGTCATTGGCTTTTGTGAGATTACCTCGTAATACAAGACCAAATCTTTATTGCACTGGAGATTTTTGTACAAAACAACATCAAAGCCGGTATGCATACTTATAGGGAAGCTCAGAGGAGAAGGCAGGGAATGAATGAGCAGAAAATGAATTCTCACCCTTGGAGGAGATTCCTCTATATTGGTGGTGGCCCGAGTAAACTCAGCATCAACACAGGCTGAATTTTTACCCTGGATAGAAGACTCAGTCTTCAGTGCCAGGAAGCAAGAATCTCTTTTCAATACAAAATTCACTTTTGTAGGAAAAAAGAAAGAAGAAAGCTCCTGTGGTGTTTGAAGGATATCGATAATTAGTTTCGTTTCTTCTATCAGGCATTAAAGTAATTCCTCCCTGGGTTCAGCTCAGTGAAAACATGTAGCACTGATTAATGCTAATGGAATTCATGTATGTGTTAAAAGGGGAGCATATTCAATCTCAGGCTAGCAAAGAAAGAAAGAAAGAAAAAGAAAGGAAGGAAGGAAGGAAGAAGGGAAGGAAGAAAAGGGAAAAAATTGATTGAAAATTTCCTGTATATCTAATCTGAAAACTTTAAATTCTCATTTTATATTATCATAACTTTTATGTAGATTTAAAAATTATATTGATTTCAAAAAACCCCTCACATTTTCATTATATTAAATTTAAAACCCTCCAATACAGCCACTAAAATCCTATTTTTCAAATTCTGCTAAATAACATAATTTGTAATTATGATCAAAACAAGTAATTTATCATTGAAGGCAGCTGTAGTTGTGTCATTTATGATCTAAATATGTCCAATATAACACTGAGCAAGAGAATAGTATACTATGGGAAAGCTGTATACCTTGTTGATATGATCAGGTTTTTTCCTGAAAATTAAGAAGCAAATAAAGACTACCTAGATTTTATGCAGAGAAATGATCTGTTCCATATTTATAATATTAATTAGATTATAGCCCAAACTCCAGCAGCTCGCATAATTTGTATTTAATCTGCCAGAAGGGGTCATATTGTAGCCTTGGACCTCTCCTGACAGATAATGCTATTGAGTCCACCATAATAAATCATTTTGCCAAAGAAACTAAAAAAACTTGCTATTCTGACACAAAGGAACCCTCCAAAGAATGTATCTTGTTATTCGTTCAGAATGACTATAATATGAAAAGTGTATTTAAATAGTGAGTTCCTTTGATATAAACTTGATCAAATGCTTAAAATGATAGGATTTGATTCAACAAGATTTCTTCCTGTCACAGTTCAGGGTTAAGGCCTTCAATGTATTCTAGTTATGTAGGTGTCCTATCATTTAAAAATATTTACAGAGATAGGTCTTTTTTATCTTTTATTTCTTTTGTAATTATTGTATCCTACACTAGGATCAAATGATTTCCTCCCTGCCTAAGTATATAATAGGCCAACAAAAGGGGCCTACTTTGTTAGGAAGTCTACTATTGACAAAGATTGAATTGTAGGGGGAAAAAAAATCTTTGGTTTTACTCTTTTGGTTAAGGCAATACAAAAACCTCAAGATGTATTAGCAAACTTTTTGTCCCCTAAATTTTCTCAGATCTATTAGTAACAAGGAAAAATAACTTTAACCAATATTTCAATGATGATCAATGAGCAAAAAGACATCATTTAGCTGCCCTGGCTCTCCATATCTAGTTGTTCCTTCCCAGCTCTCTGAAATATCTGGCTCATCCCACAATAGATAGGACCACCTCAGGGATAGTAACCACTCCCTACTAGAATCTGTGAGAGAGGAGGAGAAACCTGGGTACAGTTTGGCACATATCCTAGATTTGGGGAAAGTAGATACTAAAGGGTTCAGAGGAAAGAAAAATAGAATCTCATAGACTGAAATGGTGTTTGGGAAGTCAATGCAATAGGAGTGAGAGATGGTCAAGAATAAAATACTGAAGACACAATTACAGGGAGGAGAAAAATGGGATTTCTCTAAAGAATTGGACTGTATTAAGAGAGGAATAACTTCTAGGAAGTCCTTGTCGGACTTCATTTGGAATATTGCATTCAGCTCTGGGTACCAAATTTTAAGAACTACTGATAAGAACTGGGGCAAAGTGGACAGAATGCCAGGCCTGAAGTCAGGAAGACTCCAAGACTCATCTTCCCGAGTATAAATCTGGCCTTAGACACTGACTAGACCCTGGGCAAGTCACTTACCCCGTTTGCCTCAGTTTCCTCATCTGTAAAATTAACTAGAGAAGGAAATAACAAACCACTCAAGTATCTGCCAAGAAAACCCCAAATCATGTTGAAAAGAGTCAGATATAACTGAAAACAGCTGAACAACCACAACAGCTGACAAGATGAAGCACGTCCAAATGAAGGCAACTTGCACAGTGAAAGGCTGAGTTTCTGTCATATGAAAACAAGTTGTAGGAACTGGGCATGCTTAGCCTGAAGAAGGGAAGACTGGCATGGGAAAACCATCTTCAAGTATGATAAAGGCTGTGATGTTGTCATTAGACTTATTCTGTTCAGTCCCAAAGTGCAGCATAAGGAACAACAAATGGTTGCAAGTTGCAAGGAAATAAATTTAGGCTTGACATTAGGAAAACCTTCTGAAAAATTGGAGCTATCCAAAAGTAGAAAGGACTATCTCAAGAGGTGATGGGTTCCCTGTCCTTGAGGGTCTTCAAGCAGAGGTTGGAAAAGTGCTTGTTACCTATGGTAGAGCAGGCTTTCCTTTATGTTTGGATGGATCTAGATGGCTGGTGAGAGCTCTACCAACTTTTATGTGACTGTGATTCTGTAAGTCTTGGGTTGGCAAAGGTATGGTTGAGGATCTTGGGGGGAGTTTTAGTCCAACCCCAGTCCAGAGGACCCCTAAGAGGTAAGGGCAATGTCAGGGAGATTCAGAAATTCATATCTTTTTCAGGAAGGAAGGTTGAAATCCTGTACTTTCCAAGAAAACTAGCTTTACTCACTGAGAATTATGTTTTAAACCTATCATGAGGTAGCTAAGTGATGCAGTGAATAGAGTGCTGGGCCTGAAGTAAGAAAGACTTGAGTTCAAATCTGACCTCAGACATTTACTAGTTGTGTGACCCTGGGCAAGTCATTTAACCTCTATCTTAGTTTCCTTAATTGTAAAATAGTGATAATAATGATAATAGCTACTTCATAGGGTCATTGTGAGAGGATCAAATGAGATATTTGTAAAGCACTTATCACAGTGCCTGGCATTTAGTAGCCACTTAATCAATGATTGATCCCTTCCCTCTTCCCATATAGAACCCTGTTATATGCCTAGCTTGATATGAACAGGTCAATGAACAAAGTTATTCCTGTTATTTCTTCCATACGATTCTGTCTCATCCTGGAATTTGCCTCAGCACTGGGGCCTATTAGCCCTGGATCATCTAGTCCCACCCATGGCCTTCCTAACAAGGAGGATTCCTCTATAGGGGCTGCCCCATTTTCCCAAGGGGAGTCCCTCCGGGAGCTTCCATTTTGTGAAGAGTCTCAGGCTCACTTTCATTCCCTTCCCTACCCAGGTCCCAGCTTCCAAACTTCAAATCCATGCCCCTTCTTCCTGCTCCCTGTTGTTTGTATTGTCTCTTCTCCCATTAGAATGTAAGCTCCTTGAGGTCAGGGGTATCTTTCTTTTTGCTTGTCCTTGTAGCACAGTGCCTGGCATGGAGGAAGCCTTCCATTCCTTTACTTCCTTCCTACTTTCCTTCAAATCTTGCTTCATTTTTATATTTATTTGAGATACACCTTGTTGGAGGAGTGCCTTTAAGATGGCATTTTATTCTGCTGAATCAACTGCTTTTTAAAAAGTAAATAAAACACTAAGTCGGGTCCTGTATTCTCTAAATCTTTCAGTCAGTTGTGTGATACTCAGTGTGGAGTCTATCTCAGGGGAAGGGGGTAGGATGGAAAAAAAAGAAAGTTACTTGATAACTTTGTTATATATTTAAAAGGAATAGCAAGTTGTACATAATAGATTTGTGGTTTTATGTACAGTCATCTTTTTTTTTCTATCCTACTATGTTATGTGAATGCTTGTTTTATATCTTAGGTTCAAAATAAAATAACACTTAAAAATATTACAATGGCAGTATATCTCATAGAATTTGGATATTCTCCAGATAATGTTCAAAGGAAATAATAATGGCCAAATCCATACAATTTTCTTGTTTTGCATTCTCTTATTAAGCTTATTTGACTAGCACCTGAAAATGTGTTGCATTTCCATATAAGAGAGTTTAGTTCAGCAAACAAATTTTTATTCCACAAAGCTTAACTAAAGGAAGGAGTATTAATTTAAAGAATATGCTAGGGTAGATAGGTGGCACAGTGGGTACAGCACTGGCCCTGGAGTCAGGAGGACCTGAGTTCAAATCCAGCCTCAGACACCTGACACTTATTAGCTGTGTGACCCTGGGCAAGTCACTTAACCCCAATTGCCTCACCAAAAATAAAATATAAAATAAAATAAAATAACATAAAGACTATACCTTAGAAACAGAGCACCAAGTAGAAGCACAATAAATTATCTGACTTTTTCTCTCTGATGACATATGACAAAATCCAAATGTTTCCTGATGTAGATATATATAGAGAAAGCAAGAATAAGAAATGAGTATAAATATAAAAATTTGATATGGGTTTGTTCATTCTGTAATAAGTTGGAAGAGAACCAACCAAAAAAAACAGGAGTAGGCAATTTAAGCATAAAGAGTTCAGACTAAGAACCGAAGTAGACTTGTAACTGGTTCATTTATTAATGTAAACAAAATTTACTAATTATACCAGGAAGAGAAGTTATATAACCACAAGTATATTTACATACTTTTTCAAAGGCTTTATTAGGATACTATAGATTGGCTTTATAATAATTGCAGATAGAAAGACAATTCAAAAAGCTGATGCAACTTCTTGGGTATACAAAGTCAAATAGTCATTTCCCTTGTTAACTCCAGGTCACCTGTGTAGACCCGAATAAGGCTACAGGATGCTATTGTGATAGGCTATAAGCAGTACTGGATCTTTTTTTTTTTCAGGACAATAAGTGTTAAGTGACTTGCCCAGGGTCACACAGCTAGTAAGTGTTGTGTGTCTGAGTCCAGATTTGAACTCAGGTCCTCCTGAATCCAGTGCTGGTACTTGATCTACTGTACCACCTAGCTGCCCCCCAGTAGTAGGTCTTGGAGAAAGGATTATAAGTGAAGACAGGAAAGTCAAGACATAATATGGGTAATGAGCAAGTCAATAGAATACCTCAGACCTAGGGATTACATGGAAGTCATTGTTCAAGCAATAGTGAATCCAAACCAGGTAAACAATCAGGATCCATGGAGTGGTTAGAGGTCAGATATCAATGGAACAACTGGTAAAAGTCAGGTAGGACAGAACCAGAGTATTCTTCTTGGTTTTGGCTGACCTGGAGGTATTGGGAAAACTAAAAGTAGAACATTAAATCCAGGGATATTTGAAGTTTCAGAGATACTCTGTGGTTGGAGGATAGAACCTTTGAATCAAGCAAACCTTAGAAGATCACCTTAAGAATAGTATGGAGGGGGCAGCTAGGTGGCACAGTGGATAAAGTACCAACCCCGGATTCAGGAGTACCTGAGTTCAAATCCGACCTCAGACACTTGACACTTACTAGCTGTGTGACCCTGGGCAAGTCACTTAACCCCCATTGACCTGCCAAAAAAAAAAAAAAAGAATAGTATGGAACCTGTAAAGTTCTTGAATCTATCAGCTCCATTAGGGGTCTTTGGCTTATGCATGAAGTTCTACAGAATGCTAAATAGGTTTTGGTCTGGTCTTGCTCCAAACTCCCAAGGTAACCACAGGAACTTTAGGGTCACTTTCATGTGTTAGGTGGTATAACTAGAGATGCCTCAACTTAAAATTCATTTAAAGCTAAATGAATCCAAACTTTAATAAATTATTCTAAAAACCAAAACAAATTTGTAGCCTTTCAATTATCTATATATTTTGATTCATAATGTCACCAAACCCTGTTGGTCTTCTTTGCCACAGCACTTCTTCACAGCACCATCAATGTAATGTGATCTTAGCACTCCTGTAGATCCGTCTTAGTAGAAAGTTTTCATGAGTTGTTGTGGCCAAAAACATTCATCACCAGTGGTCCATCTCTTAGTCATGAGTCTTTTGTAACATACATAGGCTGGTCCCCAGATGACAGATAAACAAACAATTCTTTACCAGGCCCATATCGAAAGTGTTATCATCGCAGCTAATCGGGCCAAAGTTTGTGGCATAGCATTGAAGACAGGACTATTTCCATGTTATGACAGGACTACCTCATCCTTTAAAAAATCCTTCACTTGACCTTGCCAATCTCTGCAATCTTCAATCCTATACCTCAAGCTACAACCTCAAGCTACAATCCTATATCTCTTCTAGAAATGCCTAGAAAGTATCAATTACTCACTTTGCCTTAATTTCTTCAGCTCTGATTGACTCTTGAAGCCTAACAATCTGGTTTCTAACCCTAACACTTAAAGGAAACTATTCTCTTAAAAGCTATCAAAGATCTTTTTACAGTTGAATTCAATGCCCTACTTAAAATTGTCATCTCCTCTCTCTGGACGACTGCAATAGTATGCATGTTGATATCCCTGCCTCAGTATCCCTCTCCAATTCATCCTCTATATCACTGCTAAAATGGGTTTCCCAAAGTAGGTCTAACCATGTTACTCCTCAACTCAGTATGTTTCAGTAGTTGCATGTTATTTCTAGGGTAAAATGTAAATTCCTCTATTTAGCATTTAAAACCCTTCACAAACTGGCTCCAACTTCCCTTTCCAGCCTTATTATAGACCGGGGCTTCTTAAACTTTTTCCACTTGCCACCCTTTTTCACCCAATAAATTTTTACATAACCCCAAGTATATAAGTATATGAAACAGGTACATGTAACCTTTTACTGGTGCCAAATTTTTCACTAGCCCCAGGTTCAGTTACATGACCCCATATGGGGTCACAACCCACAGAAGACTACTCCTTTTCTTGCCCTCTGTAGTTCAGCCAAACTGGTCTTCTCATACCTCATGTCCTATCACCTGCCTTGTGCCCTTACTTACACAGGCTGCCCGCAGTGCCTAGAATGTGTTCCTTCCTCACCTCTTATTCTTAGAATCCTTTTTCTTAAGACCCATTTGTACAAAAATATTTATAGCAGCTCTTTTGTGGTGGCTAAGAATTGGAAATCAAAGGAATGCCCATAAATTGAGGAATGGCTAAACAGGCTGTGGTATATGATGGTGAGGAAATATTATTGTGCTATAAGAAATGACAAGTAAGATGATTTCAGAAAGTCCTGGAAAGACTTGTATGAACTGATGTATAGTGAAGTGAGCAGAACCAAGAGAACATTGTGCACAGAGACAGCATATTGTTTGATGAAGAACTGTGAATGACTCAACTATTCTCAGCAATACAATGATCCAAGAGAATCCCCAAAGGACTAGTGATGAAGCGTACTCTCCACCTCCAAAGAAAGAACTGATATTGATGGAACACAAACTGAAGCATGCTATTTTTCACTTTCTTTCTTTTTTTCTTTTATTCAAGTTTTCTTATACAAAATTACTAATATGGTAATGTTTTACATAATTGCACATTATAACCCATATCTGATTGCTTACTGCCTCAAGGAGTGGGGAGGAGAGGGAGGTAAGGAGGGACAAAATTTGGAACTCAAAACTATAAATAAAAATGTTTATTATTCTTTTTTAAAAAAGAATCCTTTTTCTTGTTCAGTTGCTTTTCAGTCATGTCTGACTCTTCACGACGCCGCTTGGGGTTTTCTTGGCAAAGATACTAGGGAGGTTTACCATTTTCTTATCCAGCTCATTTTACAGATGAAGAAACTGAGGCAGAGTTAAGTGGCTTTCCCAGGGTCACACAGCTAGTAAGTGTCTGAAGCTGGATTTGAACTCAGGGAGATAAGTCTTCCTGACTCTAGGCCTGACTCTCTAGCCATTGTACCACCTAGCTGCCTCCCTTACAATTCCTAGTTTCCTTTGAAGCTCAACCCTGCCAGCATCTACATGAGGTCTTTCCTTGTCCTCCCCAGTTATGGTGCCTTTGCCCATCAAAATGCCTTGTATTTAATTTGCATGTGCCTATATGTGTTCATGCAGTCTCCTTTACAGAATATAATCTATGTGAGGGCAGGAACTGTTTCATTTCTCCAGAGCCTGCCCTAGTCCCTGGATAGCATATAGCAAATGTATAATAAATACTTGTTGACTGATTGCTTTTTGTAGATCACAGGATGACAGATTTGGAGTCAGAACAGACCACAGTTCACTAGTTAATCCCTTCATTTTACAGATGAGAAAACTGAGGTATGGAGAGTTTAAGTGACTTGCCCAACAAAAGGCAATAACAATTTAAAAAGAACAAGAGTAAATGTATGTGCTGCTCTGTCCTAAATCTGTTTCAGTTTTCCCTTCTACAACACAGCCATGCTAATCGCCCTTTTAGCCAACTTTTCTTAAAATATTGCTCTTATTAAAAAACTTTTCTTTCATTCTCCATACTGAGGTAAGTCCTATTTTTTGCAGATAGAACTCTGTCTTCATTTTCATTTACTTTAATTTTCTTAAATTTATTGTTTTGGGGCAGCTAGGTGGTGCAGTGGATAAAGCACAGGCCCTGGATTCAGAAGGAACTGAGTTCAAATCTGGACTCAGACACTTGACACTTACTAGCTGTGTGACCTTGGGCAAGTCACTTAACCCTCATTGCCCTGCCCCACCCCCAAAAATTATTGTTTTGATCAGAGCTCTTACTAAATTTCACATCAGGCAGAAAGTATCTTGGTGTCTCAATCTGTCTCCACAGAAATATAGCTGGGGCTATACTCCCAGCAATATTGTCAAGTAGGTGAATTTTACTTTTAGTTCTCAACCTCTCCTTTCCCCCTCAGTGCCATCTCCTCCCCAAAGGAGGTCTGCAGCCTTCCTGTTTTCAAATTCTCTTCCTCTAAGAAAACAGCCAAGAATCTGATGACATTGTTAACAATTTGACTGAAATTCGCTGAGCCCACTGGGTTAGCTTCCCAGGTTAGTTGCCTTTTAAGTTCTTTATCTTTCATTTTAGAAAAACAATGAAAAGGATGAAGATGAGGATGATGGTGAAGAGCTCAATTCATATATCATTTTAATATTTATAAATATTTATTTAATTATTTAATTTATTTAATTATTTAATATTTATAATATTTATAAAGCATTTTCCTCACAACAACCCATTATTATCCACAGTATAGAGATATGGTAACTAGGACTTAGAAAGCTTGAGAGCCCAAAGTCTTAGAGTTAATAAATGCCAGAGCCTAAATTTTAGCTCGGATCTATGACTCCAGCTCCAGTATCTTTCACCTATGCCATACATCTTTGGTGAATGAAAGATGGTCTCAAATCTAAGGAATTTCAGGAACATAAAGTTTGATTGGAAATATATATATATTATATATATTAGTATTAGTATTATTTTGCAAGGCAATGAGGGTTAAGTGACTTGCCCAGGGTCACACAGCTAATAAGTGTCAAGTGTCTGAGACTGGATTTGAACTCAGGTCCTCCTGAATCTAGGGCTGGTGCTTTATCCACTGTGCCACCTAGCTGCCCCTCTGATCTATTTTTTTTTTTGGCGGGGCAATGAGGGTTAAGTGACTTGCCCAGGGTCACACAGCTAGTAAGTCTCAAGTGTCTGATGCCGGATTTGAACTCAGGTCCTCCTGAATCCAGGGCCGGTTCTTCATCTAGCTGCCCCCGCCCTCTGATCTATTTTAAACAATTTTCCTATCTGGTATGCTCCTACCAAACAAAACAAACTGTTGCATGGATTTGGCTTTTGTATAAATCCTTATGCAAAATCAAGGTCACTCTACTAAAAGTAGTCTACTTTGTCAATGGATATACTTTATTCCCTATAAATAGCCAACACTGATGTTCTTTTTGTTGTTGAGTCATTTCAGTGTGTCCAACTCTTTGTGTCTCTATTTTGGGTGTTCTTGGCTATGATATTTGAGTGGTTTTCCATTTCTTTCTCCAATTCATTTGGTAGAAAACAGGCTTAAATGACTTGCCCAGTGTCACACAGCCAATAAGTGTCTGAGGACAGATATGAACTCAGGAAGATGAATCTTCCTGAGTCCAGGTCCAGTGCTTTATCCAGTGCACCACCTAGCTGCCGTCATGTTCCTAATCTCAATCTAGAAACAGTTGAACAACTGCAAAAACACAGGGATTTAGTCTAAATTCAAATCCTGCCTCAGACACTTACTAGCTATGTGACCCTGAGCAAACCACTTAACCCTTTTTGCTTTTGTTTCCTCATCTATAATATGTGCTGGAGAAGGAAATGGCAAGCCACTCTAATATCTTTGCCAAGAAGACCCCAAAGGGGTCACAACGAGTTGGACACAGCTGATATAACTGGACATTCAGTAGGGCAAAAAACAAAACAAAACCACCTCCCCCTCCAAAAGTGTGGTGTATTATTTCTAGCTTTTTTTGTTGTTTCATAACGAAGATTACTCATTATCTTCAATTACTGTAAACTATTTCGGTGGGGACAAAACAATTACTATCTATAAAATAGCTCAGCATTAAGGGGACTAATTTCTCATTTTAATAATAAAGCAATTATTTATGACAAGCAAAGGGATAATGGTAACAACTGTATACATCTTTCATAGTTCCCATGCAACTTTAAACAAGATATTGATACCTTAAGGCTCAATGAAAATAATAATTTCCTACACAAGTGAAGGTAGGAAGAGGCAAAAAACCAACCAAGCAAACCAAAAAAACCCGCTTTCATAAAATCCAAGAAAAAATAAAAAATAAATAAATATATATATATACATACATACATATATATATATATATATATATATATATATATATATAAAAACTTCCTAAGGCTGACAAATGTTCTGACTCCTACTTTAACCAAGATGTTGCTTCCAGTATGGATAAGTTAGCTTAGCTTAGCTTTTGCATGGCTTTGAGGCTTTAACTTTCCTTATATGGGTAATGTAGTAAGTAAATGGATTCATAAGTTGTGAGTCGTATTTACCTTGGCAACTTGTATTGGTATATTGCAACCAAGTCACCAGGATTTCCTGTTAAACCTTTAATCTATTTCTCAACAGCTTTCTAGTAATAAAAGATTCCTATATTTTTGTCATATTTTGAAACAAATTTTTAGCTTAGTTTGTGGGTAAATTGTACTAATTCTTCTTGGAATTCACTAGTTCCAAATTCTTAGAAATAAACTCACATTTAACACATCGTCCTGCTAATGAGCACTAGTCTATACTATCAAGAGAACACCATTTGAGCTCACCTCTTCTTTCTCCTGTCTCTTCATCATTGATCAAAGAGGTAGATAGATCTTCATTGAAATCACAAATCAAAAAGACTTAAGAGGGGGCAGCTAGATGGCGCAGTAGATAAAGCACCGGCCCTGGATTCAGGAGTACCTGAGTTCAAATATGGCCTCAGACACTTGACACTTACTAGCTGTGTGACTCTGGGCAAGTCACTTAACCCTTATTGCCCTGCAAAAAAACAAAAACAAAAACAAAAAAAGACTTACGGACTTTTCCAATCCGACTTCAAAAGAAAAAGCACAGTGTAACACAAAACAACATCCAGAAGAAAGATATGTTGAAACTAACAATCAAAACAATAAATCTCTTTAAATGTTTTTCTCGAGTTGAAGCATATTTTAATTAATATTCAAAAACAAGTATAAAAAACATCCCAACTGAATATAAATTATAAATATATATTAATAAATATATAAAATATAAATTAGCTCTTATCCAAGTCTTTTAGTGATTAAAAAAATGTCTGCTTCGTTAACTGACAGAAAACTTGGTATTAAAGGCAATTATATGACCATGTCATTGACCATCATCAGACACGGAGTAAGGCCCCTCATCAACAATTTGCTCCATTGCCCATGTTTGGCCTCACTAGCAATATGTAGTGTGAACTGATTTATCTGTTGAGGATGGGGATGCCTAATTTAAAGAAAGGGAAAAAATCCTCTTTAATTAATTCTAGTGCCCCTAAGCTTTTCCTTATCTTCCTTCTTCTGATAAGTTTTTGCTGCTTTTATTTCCTCACCAACAGTTCAAAGCATTACAAAATCTCAGATTTGGATGATATTAGAGGTTATATGGTCCAAACCTTTACTGAACAAGAATTCCCTCTACATCATTCCTTGTTTTGTTTTGTTTTATGGAGCAATGAGAGTCAAGTGACTTGCCCAGAGTCACACGGCTAGTGTCAAGTGTCTGATGCTGGATTTGAACTCAGGTCCTCTTGAATACAGGGTCAGTGTTTTATCCACTATGTCACCTATCTGCCCCCTACAACATTCCTTGTTGGGTTGTTATCCAGTCTTCACCTGAAGACTTTCAGTGAGGAAGAACTCACTACTTTCCTAGGCAACCCATTGCACTTTTGGTTAGTTCTCATTGTTAGAAAGCATCTCCTTAACATCAGGCCTAAATCCATCTCCATGTGAATTCAATCCATTGATCATAGTTCTGCTGTTTTGGAGGCAAGCCAAATAAAATTAATCTCTTTTTCATAGATAGCTCACCTTATATTTAAAGATAGCTATCATGTTCCTGTTGAGTTGCCCCTACTTCAGGCCACACATACTCAATTCTTTCAACTAATTCTTGTATGCACAGTTTCCAATCCCTCCAACATCCTGATTACCATTCTCTGGGTGCTATCTGATTTGTCAATGACTCTCCCACAATGTGCCACTGAAAACTGAACCCAGTGGAGAAGGATTTGAGTATTTATGTCATGATTACAATGTGCTAAGCACTATACTAAGCTTTTTACAAATATTATCCCATTTGATCCTACCTTGCGAAGTAGGAATTATTATTATCCCTATTTAACAGTTGAAAAACCTGAGGCAAACAGAGGTTAAATGACTTGCCCAGAGTGAGTCACACAACTAGTGTCTAAGTCTAGATTTGAACTACAGGTCTTCCTGACTCTAGGCTCAGATATCTATCTACTCTGTCAGCAACTGCCTGCAATACTCTAACACTCCAAATGTGGTCTGACTAAGGAAAGAATATGCTGAGGTTGTCACCTCCCTTATTCCGGTTGTTACAACTTTCTTAATGAAGACTAAAAATGTGTTAGCTTTTTAAGCTGCTATGTCACACTGCTGACTTTTATTGGGTTTACAAGTTAATTCGAGTTACCACGTTTTTTAGAGGAAATGGCTAGCCATGCTTTTCCATCTTGTACTTATTAAACTGATATTTGAACTCATTTCAAACTTTATGTTTATCTTGATCAAGTGGGATCTCACTTGATTCAGTCAGTCATTCTAGGCTATTGACATCTTTTTGTATCCTGACTCTAGTATCCCAGATTCTCTTCAACTGCAAATTTGATAAGGGTACCATCTTTGCCTTCACCTGAGTCGTTGATAGAAATGTTAAAATAGCACAGAGCCAAGAAGAGATCTCTGAATGAATTTTCTAGGTCCTTTCCTCCCTCTCTCCTTACTTCCCTTTTCTCCTTCCTCCTTTCCTTCCTTCCTTCCTTCCTTCCTTCCTTCCTTCCTTCCTTCCTTCCTTCCTCCCTTTCTTTCTTCCCTCCTTCCTTTCCTTCCTTCCTCCCTCCCTCTCTTTCCTCCCTCCCTCCTTTCCTTCCTTCCTTTCTTTTTTCCTCCCTCCCTCCTTTCCTTCCTTCCTTTCTTCTTTCCTCCTTCCCTCTCTTTCCTTCCTTCTTTCCTTCTTTTCTTCTTCCCTACTTCATCTCCCGTTGAATATCAAGAAATCTATTTTGCTTGTGACTATCCCCCCTTCGGCTCACTTCCCTATAAATTTTTATGTATTTCTCTATCAAACTATTTGTGTGATTATGTAGGTTCGACCCTCTTTTGTTCATTTCAAATAAAAATGAGGTTCATCTGATATCTGCTCCCCTCATTTCTCATTCCATGTTTGTATAATTTTCTCATATACTGCAATTATGAGAAATGCCAAGATCTACCTCCTTGTTCCTTCTTTCTGCACTAGCATATTTCTCCTTTCACTTTCCCTTCTATTTCACCTCTTAAAACTCTCAGAATAGAACTAATACACCTAGGTCCTCTGGTTTTCTTATCTAATTGCCACATTGCTCTTTGAAAACATTAAGGGTTTGAAGGAATACTTCTTTATCCTCTCCTATGAGAATGTTAACATTCCATTATTATACTGTTGCATATATAGGGGTTTTTTTTAGGTTTCTCCAGACTTTGGTGTTTTTATTTCAAAGTTCCTACTCAGATCTGGTTTTTCCATCAGAAATATTTGAAAATCCTTTTTTCTATTACAGGTCAACTTTTCCACATTTGTGTGGTTTTCCCTCGTTTTGCAGAGTAACTTATTCTTCGTTATAAGCCTAGGGATATGAGATTTTGTGGGTGGAGGTAGAATTGACAAAATTTTGCAACTGATTATATATGTGGAATAAGGTAGAGTAAAAAGTTGAAGATGACTCTTTAGTGATTGGGAAAATGGTGTCCTTCCAGAAAAGTTCAGAAGACGGTTGGGTTTTGAATGAAAGATACTGGATTCTATTTCAGACAGGTTGAATTTGAGTTGCCTATAATGAGTCAGGAAAGGTGGCTAAGGAAAGCTCTGTCCGGTACAAGGAGAACCAAGAACATGGTATCACAAAAACTGAAAGAGGAGAGAGTATTCAGGAAGAGAAGTTACAGTGTCCAAAAGTACAGAGAAATCAAGAAGAATGAAGATTGAGAAAATACTATCAGACTTGGCAATTAAGATCCTTGGTAGCTTTGGAGAGAGAAGTTTGAGAAAAGTTTGAATTATGATGTCAGAAGTCAAAAGCAAAGAGTTGAGAAGTGGAAGTCAACAAGCATTTATTAAGTTGATTTTATATGCAGAGCACCCTCCTAAGTGTTGGGGAATGCAAAGAAATGCAAAAAAAAAATACAATCTCTGACCTTAAGAAGGTCACATTCAAATGGTGGAGACAAAAGGCTAATGATTGTACATATATGATATATTCAGTGTAAATGGAAGGTGATATTAAAGGTAAGGCACCAGTTAGTAGCCTTCCCTAATAAGAATAGCAGAGAATCAGTCAGAATCAATAAATATTGGGCAGCTAGGTGGTGCAATGGATAAAGCACTGGACCTGGATTCAGGAGGACTGAGTTCAAATTTGATATCAGACACTTGACACTTACTATCTGTGTGACCCTGGGCAAGTCACTTAACCCTCATTGCCCCACAAAAAAAAGAAAAAACAAAACAAAACAAAAAACAGAATCAATAAATATTTCTTAAACACTTACTATGTGTTAGGGACTGCATTAAGTACTAGGGAGTCAAAGAAAGGGCATGAGAGTCCCTGATATCAAGGGGAGAGGGAATACAACACATTAAAAAAAAGAAGCTGAAAAGTGAGGGTGGGGATAGAAGGAAGACCCAGTGCAGGGACATGATGATGTCTTTCAACTGGAGTGGGAAATGACGAGGTGAATGCTTTTGTCACCTTCCTTAGATGGTGAAGGATCTGGGAGGGACCCTCTGAGGTCAAACCTCTACCCTCTCCAACCAGAAGGAGGGTAGGGCCCCAGGAGCAGTGGGTGCTGTGGAGGTGTGAGTTTAAGAGTTGATTTCATCTTGAAGTTATGAGGCTCTGGACATCATGAAGTCCAGGAGAACAGCCCAGGAGGAACTAATGAGGAACCATAAAGAGCATCATCTAGAAGGTGGGATTTGATATGAGCCTTTGCTGAAGGGAAGCCAGCAGGCAGAGATAAAGAGAAAGAGAGTATGCCAGAAATGGTAGTTAACCAGTGAAAAACCATGGAGTGGGGAGATAGAGGGTCATCCAAAACATTAGTGTAGCTAGAAGGTAGAGTACACTGAGGGAAGTCGATCGAAACAGACTGGAAAGGTAGGAAAGGGCCAAATTATCACAAGCAGGATTTCATATTGGATCCTGGAGTGGGGGAAGGGGAATAGGGAGCCACTGGAGTTTATTGAGTACAGAAATAATATGGCCCAACCAATGCTTTAGGAAAATCACTTAGGATGCTGCGTGAGATGAGCCCTGAGGCAGAGAGACCTATTAGAAGGTTATTGAAATAATCCAGGGGTGAGGTGATGAGGACCTGCCCCTGCCTGTATAAATATAAGAAAGATGCTGTGAGTTAGGAAAGAGGAAGTTTAGGGAATAGGCACTGGGCTGAGAAGAAGGAAGAGAGAGAGGATGATAGCTGGTAAGATTTGTAGGGTCTTGTGAGGGTTTTGTGTTTGTTTTTAAGGGCTGGGGGAGACAGAAATATTTGAAGGCTTGTTGTAGTCAGTCTTTCATTTATGAAGAAGACCATGATGTTGGGATGATGTCATAACTTGCACTGAATTGGATTTAAGTGAGGGAGGGCTGTGTCAGGTCACCAACCTCACCCTCTCCTCCAGAGTCATCTGGGTCCAGTGGCAAGGACGACTGGAGATGGTCCCAGATACTTAAGGCTATTGGAGTTAAGTGACTTGCCCAGGGTTACATAGATAGCAAGTATCTGAGGTGAGATTTGAACTCAGATCCTCCTAACTTCAGAGCCAGTGTTCTATCCACCATGCCACCTAGCTGCCCCACTTGAAGGGGGCAGAGAAGGAAAAAACAACTGGGGAGAGACTGAAGATGAGAGAGAAGCAATAACAGAGAGGGCAATCTAAAAGAAAATGAAACGAGAGGTCATGGAGTCAAAGGTACATCTAGAGGGGATTATAAGGAAAAGGATCATAGTGGGAATGATTTGGGGGAGTTCACACAAACAGAGATAGCTTCATAATTGAACTCCATAAATAGGGATAATGCATGTTTTAAGAAATATTGCTGCCTGGGTTCTGAGAAGGGTGATCTCATCAGTTGCTCCCACTTAGTAATATCTTAGGAAATGCAAAAGGCCATTGATATCTATTCCCTTAGCAGAGCATTTTGCTGAGGAGGAAGGTCATTAACTATGCTGCTAAAGTGATTCTCATAAACAAATGAAAATTTAATATGAAAAAGAAGGAATAAAAGCTGCAAGATATATTATTCACCGATACTTTTTTTAAAAGGCTAAATGGAGATGGAATTTAAAGGGAGAAGTTTATTTTGAAAGTAGTTCTGATAACCTAACAAACTTCTGGGGTGGGGGGGGACTCCAACTAAGAGAGCTTTTCCTTGCCAACGGATTGTGCAAAACTGATACTAATGCAGCATACGCTGGGTGTCCTATATCTCTTAGATTGACAGACAAGTTTTTAAAAATCTAGAAAAAAAAACACCAAACCAGCCCACAGTCTGCAAATTTCAGGGTCTTCTTTTTTGAAAAATGCCATAAATGTTGCCCTCTTCCAATTCCTCACTTATCTATGATCTTCCCAAAAAACATTGATTATGACTCTACAGTCACGTTTATTAATTCAGTACCTTAACCTGCATTTTATGTTTGCCTATTAACTCATTCAAGGCAATAAGGTAGTCTCTTATCATGGAAGAAACATTAAGAATAATGCCGGGGCAGCTAGGTGGTACAGTGGGTAGAGCACTGGCCCTGGAGTCAGGAGTACCTGAGTTCAAATTCGACCTCAGACACTTAACACTTACTAGCTGTGTGACCCTGGGCAAGTCACTTAACCCTGATTGCCTCACTAAAAAAAAAAAAAAGGAATAATGCCAAGGCTGAGCAATCACTTGAGGGACTGGAAATGGACCTCTCAACAGGAATAGAGAAATTCAGAAGAGTGGGTTTGGAGGAAAAGATAATGAGGCAATTAGGTGGCAGAGTGGCAAAGTGCTGGGTTTGAAGGAGAACCCCAGTTCGAATCCTGCTGCAGATTCTTGCTGGCTATATGATGTGCGGCAAGTCACTCAAACTCTTAGTACTCTGGTCAGCTCTAAGATTATAATTTGGAAAGAGGGGGGCAGCTAGGTGGCGCAGTGGATAGAGCACCGGCCCTGGAGTCAGGAGGACCTGAGTTCAAATCCAGCCTCAGACACTTAACACTTACTAGCTGTGTGACCCTGGGCAAGTCACTTAACACCAATTGCCTCACTTAAAAAATAATAATAATAATAATTTGGAAAGAAGATGTTGCTCATCATTAGTAGAGAGAGTTACCTTGCCTAGGAACTCCCTGAACCAATGAAATCACAGATATAATTTCTATCACAATCCTTTAAAGATTCCAGGGCACTAATTGACTAGGATACACCCAGGAGCATCTTTTGAATAGTATTTTCTGACCTTGTGATTTGTTCTGTCAACTTGGTTTCGGAATACATTAAAAACTTTTAGCAGCCTCAGATATTGATGGCTTTTACCTGGGGGGAGACCAATGATAAGTGAGTTCTCATAATTAGCCTACGGATCATATGTAATTGGTGTGCTTGGAAGGTGGCAGTTACCTCAGGGTTGGCATTTTCTCAATTTAGTTACTAAGAATTATCCTGAGAATGACTTTAGAAGAAGCTAATATTATCTTAGGGCTAGGGTAGAGAAAAGCTTATTCAGGTTGGGTTTTTTTGCAAAAGTTACAAAAAATAAAAATCTATTAAACGCTTAGCATACAAAATATGAGGTTAGAGGGGGCAGCTAGTTGGTGCAGTAGATAAAGCACCAGCCGTGGATTCATGAGGATTTTAGTTCAAATCTGGCCTCAGACACTTGACACTTACTAGCTGTGTGACCCTGGGCAAGTCACTTAACCCTCATTGCCCTGCCCCCAAAAAATGAGGTTAGAAATGATTATGCTTCAAAGAAAACCATTAACTTAAAATGCAATGAAAAAGGATCATAATAAACCATACTTAAGACAAATAAATCTCCTACTTTTGATTCTTCTAAGGCAGGTGCTTCTCTTGGATAATGGATAATGTTGTTGGAATTGGAATAACGAAGACCTAGGTTCAAATCTTGCTTCAGACACTTATAAGCCATAATACTATGGACAAGTCATTTAACCTCCCTCAGTCTCAGTTTCTTTATCTGTTCAATGAGAGGGTTGGACCCAGTGACTTCCTAGGTCTCTTCCAGCTCGATTTCTCTCTCTCTCTCTTTCTTTGTAGGGCAATGAGGGTTAAGTGACTTGCCCAGGGTCACACAGCTAGTAAGTGTCAAGTGTCTGAAGCAGCATTTGAACTCAGGTCCTCCCGAATCCAAGGCTGGTGCTTTATCCACTGTGCCACCTAGCTGCCCCTCCAGCTCTCAATCTACAAGGCTTTGAGATTATAGTATATTATGACCATATATTATTACCAGGAGGAAAATGGTATTAAAAGATGGACTTTTATGACAGTAAGTAACTTGGTATCATTGAAATTGTTATAAAATTTGCCAAATGAAATCCAAAACTTCTATCTCCCATCATTTGCTATTCTGAGCCCAATTTAACCACAGTTCCTTTCCTTGTATATTCATGACATCATTTCCCAGTGCCATTGTCCTCTTCAACAATGAAGGACAAACAATATACATATCTCTCTCTCCACATATGTGTGTATATATACATACACTTCTTACATGAATATATACATGCACACATATGTATGTATATGTGTATCATGTCTATAATAGATACATATATGTATATGGACCACCACTGTGAATATATACATACACAGAGGCATTTATGGTGCTGGAGCAAATCAAAGGCTTCTCTTCTAATTGTATGCCATAATCTGTGGGCCAAAAGTCACGATGTTTTAATAACTTTTTGAAATTTTTTCCCTTCATTTTTGCCATTTACAAGATTTGAGTTTTCACACATAACGTAAATCCATTTCCTGTATATGTTGTATATGATGCTATGGTATTGTAAATTAAAAACAAAAAATAAAGGAGTTATTAAATATTGAAACCCCTTCATGACTTTTGGTCCATGCTGTACATTTCTTTTTCATTTGTTTTGTTTTCTTCTGAGTTGATAGTTAGTCTATGATTTCTTTAGAGAGATTATTCATTTAAATGTGTAAGCTTTCTTGCTCTTCAGGGTCTGGTACAACCAGTATAATGTCAATGATAGAGAAGAGCCCTTGGAGCACCTTGGCATCAATAAGGAATGCTTTTTATTTGAACTCAGGAGGATCAAACAATTATATAGCACTTTAAGGTTTGGAAATACTTTACATGTTACTTCATTTGATCCTCACAACAACCCTAGTAGATAGTTGCTATTATTATGCCCATTTTACAAGTGAGGAAACTGAGGCCAAAAGAGTTTAAGTGACTTGGACAACTATTACCTCCCTTGTTCTGGACTTTATGATTTTCTTAATTCAGCCCAAGATTCATTAGGTTTTTTTGGTTGCCACATTGCACTGTTGCCTTATACTGAACTTGGTATTCTCTAAAACTTTTTACATGAATTTTGCATTAGATATGTTTCTCACATCCTGTACTTATAAAGTAATTTTTAAAAACACAGTTTAGAACTTTACATTTATCTCTGCTAGATTTTATCTCATTAGATGTGGCACATTTTCACTGGCAAGAAATTTGTGGATCCTGCCTCTGTCAATTAATGTGTTAGCTGTGGCTCCTAATTAGGTCATTTGGAAATCTGACAAGCATGCAATCTTTAGGCTCCATCCAAGTTGTTGATAAGAACACTAAAGAAGTTAGAGCCAAGTACAGACTCTTGGGACTCTCCAGATCTAAGATACTATCAACCCATTAATAACTATCCCTTGAATCCAGTCATTTAACCAGTTCCAAATTAACCTAACTGACCTTCCAAATATATGTCTGTGTATCTAGATATACATATATGTATATACATTTTGTTGTTGTTTAGTCATTTCAGTAGTGTTTGACTCTTTGTGACCCCATTTGAGGTTTTCTTGGCAAAGATACTGGAGTGGTTTGTTGTTTCCTTCTCCATCTCACTTTACAGATGAGAAAACTGAGACAAACAGAATTAAGTGACTTGCTTAGGGTCACACAGCTAGTGAAGTGTCTGAGACCAGATCTGAACTCAGAAATGTGAGTCTTCCTCACTCCAGGCCTGGTGCTCTCTCCACTGCACCACCTATACATATACATACAAATATACATAGAAATATATGGATACATAGATACTGTGAGAGTTGGAATGATGCCCCTGCTGGGAGGAACATTGGAAGCTCTGGTCTGGGAGACACATATGACTTTAGCTTCTGGAAGCTGGCCGGCCGGCACCCAGCAACTTGTCAATCAGAGCTACCAGCCAATTATCTTGGAGCTGTGTATGTGTGGAGGGTCCTTTTTTCCTGTTGGAGAGGAGGCTTCTGGGAAGAGGAAGGGGAGAGAGCACTCTTTTGCCCAAGACCTGGGTTTGAGTGGAGCTGGGATGCTGGCTCCCTGAGATAGATAGATGAAGGACTCATGGCCTCTTTCTCTCTCTCTTCACCAAATTCTTATGCTCCTTAATAAATAATTAAAAGTCTAAACTCTTGCTAAAGCTTATAATTTATGGTGACCATTCATTAGATTTTTAGACAATCTAGCTAGAATTTTAGCCCCGTACAGATAGCAACTTTATAATATATACATAAATGTATATGAATGCATGCCTACAATACATATATGTATAGATATATACAATATAAATACAAAAATATGTATATACATATGTGTATATATAAACATGCATACATCTGTACAAAACATGTGCATGTGTATCTCGTATGTGTTTGTATGTGTGTATCCCTAACCTCTTTTCCTGAACTAGTAACCTTTTACCAACTATCTACTCAACATTTCTACCCATATGAGCCATACTTATTTTAAATTCAACTTATTCATCTAATAAAATGAAATTCAATAGGGACAAATATAATTTTATTCTCAAGTAAAAAAAATCAACTTTACAAGTTGGAGAAGGCATAGTTAAATATCAGTTTGTCTGAGAAAGAGTTAAGGTTTTTTGGTTTGGGGTTTTTGTGTTTTTTTAGCAGACTACAAGATCAATCTGAGTCAGCAGGGTAATGTGGTTGCCAGAAAAGGGATAATGATGTCTTAGACTCCATTGGGAGAAGGATAGCTTCCAGAAAGGAAGACGTGATAGCTCTTCTCTACTTTGTCCTTGTCAAACCTTCTCTGGATTACTGAGTTTGGGGTGCTGTAGTCCTCGGGGGTAGGGCGGGCACTATAATTTTAAATAGACATTGATAAGCTAACAAGCATCCAAACAGGGGTAACTAGAATAACAAAAGGCCATGAGCCTTTGTCATCTAAGGGTTAGTTGAAGGAACTGAAGGTGTTTACCCAGGAGAAGACTTAGCAAGTCACAAAACCATGTTCCAGTATTTGGAGGGCTATCATATGGAAGAAGGATTAGATTGACTTTTCTATTTGGTCCCAGAGGGTGGGACCACAAGCAATGGGTGGGTAGAAGATGCAAAGAGGCAAATGTAGAATTGATGTCAAGAAAACCTTTGTAACAACTAGAGCTAACCCCAAATGGAATGGTTGTGGCGTTTGGGAGGGGGCTATCCCTTCTTTTGGGAGCTTCAAACAGGACCTGAATGACTACTTGTCATGTTTATTACAGCAGGGATTCCTTTTGAATATGAGTTGAACTAAATGGCTATTGAGGTCCTTTCTAACTCTCAAATTTTGTGATTCTGTAATATGTCCAGAACAGAACATGTAATATTCCCTCAAAATGTCTCTCTTTCTGCTGATAGCACCGTTGTCCTTCCAATATCCCAGGTTCACAACCTCAGCACAGTCCTTTACTCTGGCCTCTCTCTTACTTCCAACATTCAAGCAATTGCCAACCTTTTTGATTCTACCTCCACAGCTTCTCTCTTATTCATCCTTATGTCATACCAGTCTGACTTAATCTCTGTGGCCCTCAGTTTTGGTTTTTTGTTTTTCGTATTTTCAAAAGAAAGGGACTGACTTAGATGACCTCTAAGATCCCTTCAAATATCTATTATACTGTGATGATTCCTTCACCAGAGTTCATCAAGCAAAGACTGGATATTATAGAGGAGATTTACAGTCAGGTATGGATTGGACGAGGTATCCTCCAATGTCCCCTCTTCCCCTGAAATTCTGTGCTAGACAGTGCAAGGAAGATAACTGGGAAAGAACCAAAGGGTAGAGGAATTAGGGATTGTGCTAAGAAAAAGCAAGGCTTGGGGTTGCAGGGCTGAGGGAGAGGTAGAAAGACCACAGACTATGATCAGATAAGAGAATCTTAGAATTAACAAACATGGAAGTGGAACTCTTGTGGGTGATTACAAGATCAAGGGTATGCCCATCACCGAGACAGTATCAATATGTATGTTGAAGTTCCCTAGAATGAGGGCAAGAGATGGGAATGAGAGAGAAAATGTGAGCCAGACAGATACTGATCTCACTGAAGAAAGGAGTGCCCTGGGGGTCAGTGGATAATAGCCACTAGAATGTTGTTTAGGTGGTATATATGGACTGAGGAAACCTCAAAAGAAGAGAGAGGCTCTGGATTGATAGAGTCAGAGGAAGAACCTGAAAGTATCAGGGGAAATAAGGGCATATTCAAAGTCTCTCACCTTGACCAGGTAATGACTAGGAGAGGGAAGACTGTGAACATGTCATCAGTGATGGCCAAGGATGCTGTGTAATCAGGAGGGAGCCGGGTCTCAGTGGGAAAGGAAAATGTGTAAGATGATATCAAGTTTGTAACCTATGGGAGCAGGCATTCCAAAGAACACTCTGGAAGGGGTGGGGAGCTTCAGAGTGGGACAATGGGGAGGGGAATTAGGTTGAGGGGGACAGAAGTAAGGGAGTGGGCAGTGAAGGATTTGATCAGTGACAGGTGGGATTTCATAATCACTGGGATGGAGAGGGTTAATGGAATGGGAGTTTGTTAACAACTGAGGAATAAGTTCATTCCTAGGGGTTTGGTCTCACAGAGTCCTCTCAAGGAGCAAGATAGTATGTAGCTAGAAAACTGAAAGGTCAGAAAGAGGCAAGCACAGGTGAGGCAACTGGGGAGAGTATGTGATAGAATAGCATTTCCCTTGTTCCCCCCCTTTCCCAGCATAACCCAGTTTTCTAGCCTGAAAACTCTATGATCTCTCCTATGTGTGTGTGTGTGTGTATCTGTGTATGTGTATCTGTCTGTCTCCCTCCCTTCCTCCCTGCCTTTCCCTCTCCGTCTTCTCTCTCCATATCTCTATCTATATCATCTATAGCTATAATCTATCTATTGATCTATCATCGATATACTTTTATAAGTGAGTGAGCTGCCTACAAATAGAAGAGGAGCCATTGGCAGAAGGATAAGAGAAACAAGTCTCATGTGGAGGTAGGCAACTTCAGTGGCTGGCCACAGCATCCTGGTTGTTCACACAGATGGTTTTCTGGCTAGACTTGCTATTGCATTTCAGTCAGTAAATACAACACACCCAGCTTATAAGCATGATAAGCATAGTCTTTAACTGGTGAAAATCAAGGATTGTGCTACTGATGCTTTCAGCTTTCTGGTGGTCTCTCCCCTCTTAATATGGGATTGAGATTAAATAGGCTGAATGGGATCTTTGCTTCTCCCAGTTCTTTCAATTCTGGAACTAGTCTCATTAACTCAAGGCCTTTTATTATCCAGGTTGTGCCCCCCTTGCCCCATCACCTCAACACTGTCTAGTTTGGAGGTTGCTAGATAATTTAGTGGGTAAAGTGCTGGGCCTGGAGTCAGAAAGACCTGAGTTGAAATCTAGTCTTACATACTGACTAGCTATGTGACCCTGTAAGCAATTTAACCTCTATCTGCCTCAGTTTCTTCAGCTGTAATAAGGATATAATAATATCATCTTCAGGTTGTAAGAAAATGGATGAAATGACATATTTTTAAATCACTTAACATAGTGCCTGGCACTAGTAATGCTTAATAAATGCTTCCTTCCTTCCTTATTTCTATTTTCTCTTTCCTTCTTTCCCCCTCTCCATTCTTCCTTCCTTCTTTCCTTCCTTCCCTCCCTCCTTCCTTCCTTCCTTCCTTCCTTCCTTCCTTCCTTCCTTCCTTCCTTCCTTCCTTCCTTCCTTCCTTCCTTCTTTCCTTCCTTCCCTCCCTCCCTCCCTCCTTCCTTCCTTCCTTCCTTCCTTCCTGCCTGCCTGCCTCCCTCCCTTCTCTCTCTCTCCCTCTCTCTTTTTTCCTTCCTTCCTTAGCAGTTCTTCTTCCTTCTTTCTTTCCTTCTTTTCTTCTCAAAGTTTTTGCCCAGAACTAAGCACAATACTCCATATTTGGTCTTGACCAGGGAAGAAGATAGCAGAACTATCATCTCTTATCTTTTAGATAGTATTCTTTTCTTCTCCAAGACATGAATACATGTCTTAGCCTCCATGCTACATTATTGATCTTGCTAAAAAGCCTTAAGTATTTTGCATACGAACTGTTCATTGAAATCTCTTTCCCTATCCTATATTTATTAAATGGATTTTAACCTATTTACAATAATAATAATCATTTATATAGTCATGTATGCTTTCTCAAGTCTTACAACTCTGTAAAGTACATGCTATTTTTATCTCCATTTTATAGATGAGGAAACTGAGGCCAACTGATTTGCCCAGGATCACAAAGCTACTAAATATCTATGGGGGCAGCTAGGTGGCGCAGTGGATAGAGCACCGACCCTGGAGCCAGGAGTACCTGAGTTCAGATCCGGCCTCAGACACTTAACACTTACTAGCTGTGTGACCCTGGGCAAGTCACTTAACCCCAATTGCCTCACTTAAAAAAATATATATCTATGGTAGGATTTGGGGGGGGTTTTGTTTTGTTTGTTTTGCGAGGATGATCATCATGATAGCTAACATTTACACAGCACTTACTGCATGTCGGGCATTGTGCTAAGCACTTTATAATTATTATTTCATTTGCTCCTTGCAATAACACTGAAAGATAGTTACTATTATTAACCCCATTTTTCAGATGAGGAAACTGAGGCAAACAGATTAAGTGACTTGTCTAGAATCACATAGCTAGAAAATAATAGCTATGTGTCTTTATGTAGTCTTACTATATGGCAGACACTGTACTTAAGCACTTTATAATTATTATCTCATTTGATTTTCACAACTCCATCCAATACAACACCTACCTGCCCAAGTAAAAGGTTAACTTAAAATGCTTATGTGGAGATAGTACTGTTTCGGTCTGTTGTCTGTCTGTCTGTCTGTCTATCATCTATCATCTATCATCTATCTCTATTTAATTTTTTTTAATTCTAAACTTAAATACAAAAAGAACATTTCCACAAAACAGAGCCCGAAGTGGGGATTCTATATGAAATTATAAATCTTGATTTCACACTTTTAATATTTTTCTGTTTGGGGTTTTTTTGCAGGACAATGAGGGTTAAGTGACTTGCCCAGGGTCACACAGCTAATAAGTGTCAAGTGTCTGAGGCCAGATTTGAACTCAGGTCCTCCTGAATCCAGGGCCGGTGCTTTATCCACTGTGCCACCTAGATGCCCCCAATATTTTTAAAGCGTATAATAAATTTGACACTACTTTCAAAACTGTCTTGCTTATCTGTGCTTTCTTCTGAAGTCTCGTATGTGCACTTAAGAAAAGGTCCAATGGACTTTTTTCTTTGTCACTATTGCCAACTCCCCATCCCCATTAACTGAGAGAAAGGAGCCAGGGGGCGGGATCTTTGTTACAAACAAGCATAGTCAAGTAAAATGAATCTATACTGTAGCCATGTCCAAAAAATATGCCTCTTTTTGCACTTTTGGTCCATGAGTTCTGTGTCAGGAGGTAGGGAAAATGCTTTATCATGGGTCCTTCAGAGATACAGCTGATCATTGCTTTGATCAGAATTTTTAAGATTTTCAAGGTTGTTTTCTTTACAATGTGGTCTTTGCATATACATTGTGCTCCTGGTTCCATTCATTCTACTGTGCTACAGTTCATGCTACCCAGGAGATTGTACCATTTTTTTCAATATTGCTCAAATTCACCTGGAAATGGAACAAAGTTAGATTGGTTCTTTTACTAACTCCTATTAACTTTGAGACTTGTGTCACAATCAAAGGTAAACTGAGGAAGTGAAATGGATGTTTTAAAGTTTTAACAAACCAGTTTTTTTTAAATGCAACAAATGGAGATTAATTTACAAATACAGTTTTAAATAATTCTTATAAACAATAATCTTCAAAATAAAGAATGTGTTTTTCACCCCTTCATCGCAGATTGGCTTTATCTGATCAAAAAGGGTGTGGTACAAGATCCACAATAACCACTAAGCTGCTAAGAAGCAGTCTAGTGGTGACTCTAATTTCAGTGTCAAGCTGACACCCTAAAAACCTGACTCTTTATGCGAAATGCACATTGATGAACTAATGCAAAAAGACATGAACCCCATTTTACAAATGACTATGATAACTATCTAAATATAAATACTTGGATTCAAATAATGCCTTTAGGCATATCTATGGGGGAGAATAAAAAGCACCACAACCATAAGTTTACAGTAGGCTTTGTTGATCTTTTTTTAGTTTCCACCACCAACCTCACCCCACAGTGAGGCACCAGGTCTATGAGTTCCCATACATTTTTAAGACCTACTTTCCTCCTGTCACATTTAAAAGTGGTCAGATTTCCTTTAACCCTGGCAGTTGAGAATTCTAGGGCACCTCCAAAAAGAAGAATGTGTATCCTTCTAGGAAGAGAGGAATTGACCACACCAACCTATGTCAGGGAGCTCTGTGGTTATCTGTCAAAGACAGCTGCCATGTGTTTTGGGAACAATGCAGTTGAATACTGATAAAAACACACAAAGTCTGATGCATAGGAAGGCAAAGTTGAACATGTCAACGTTTCACAAAGAAAATGAATGTGATCATTAGAGAGAGGGAAGATAGAGTGTCTATGGGTTGGTTTTTTTTCTTTTTCTATTCCACAGGAAGGAAAAAAAAGTTCCTACCCACCCCAGGACCAGGAAAGAGCAGTATTCTCCTGAGAGATGAAATGTGTCACTAAGAAAATGAGAAAACAGAATCTACATATAGGCCACCCTTTTCAACACTTCCTCTATAAGAAGTTGTGAAGGTGTGGTTGACAATAGAACTAAGTCAGGCTGTTTCAAGAGTCTGCCTAGGATTCAAGAGTCAGGGAAGAGATAAGCATATGAAAGAGGGAATAGAACTTTGTTTTTACCTAAGCCAAGACTGGTGCCATTTTTCATAAGTCTGAAGATTATCAAATCAGTCCTCCCAAGGGATTAAAAAAATTCTATATTCCATCAAAGATTCAAGGCAAACTTAATTTCTTTTTCCTTTTGGTCTGTTACACATGTATTAATACTATAGCAAAGGTAAAATATATAGAAAATACCTTACCTTTCATACTTATGGAAGATACCTAATTAGAGGTAAAAAGTACCTTAGAAATTATAGAATCCAATTCCTTAATTTAACAAATGCGGAAACTGAGAAACATGTAAGTGATTTGCTCAGGTTCACCCAAGTAGTAAGTAGCATAAGCAAACACCAATAGCTCTATAGAGTAGATTTTATTAAAATTCTTATTTAGTCAAGTTTGTTTATTTGCGAGGTGGGCAAACTTCGGCTTCTACCATGGGTCAAGCAGATGCCAATTTTCTCCCCTTATTCTGGCAATATAGTTAAAGATCATTTATAGTTTCCATTAAAAATTGTGGAGTTTTAAATTTTCTAGTCATAGACTTTTGGGAAATGAAAGTGATGGTACAAACTACACTTGTATCAGATACAATGCCACAGTCATAAGGTTTGTTTGGTGTATAAAACATGGCTTAAATTTAATGGTAATTCAAGTAAACCCAGGGGTGTGTATGTATTTTACTGTTAAATATCATTATCTTATAGAGTAAGGTGAGCAAGTTAGACATCACAAAATATACTAGAGGCTGAGACCTACCTAACTAGAGGAGTTTAGTTGATCTTCAGTTTCCTGAACTTATTCATTTTAATATTCTTCACTTTACTGAGATTTGATTTGCCAGGGACTAAGACATCATACTCTCTTTTTCTTCTTTATGATATCACAGGATATGATACATGCTGTAATAAATGCTATAAAGGTAGCACAATTACCTAGTACCCCAGAACAACCAAGAATTGTCTATAATATCTCTCCTCTGGGACATTACCACAAGCTGCTTTTGTTATGACATGGCAAATGTAACCCTAAGTTAACCTTTGTTAAACAACTTATCTTTTGTCATGGGGTAAGAGAAGACTGAAAAGATGGAGAAGATGATGAAATATCAATATGGTTAAGTAACTAAACAGTAACAGGATAACCTGGATAACTGAAATGGGCAGTTAAGATGCTATAGTATTTTTTAGGCTAAGTATAATTTTAGGTCAAGATAAATAATGTCAAATAATTTCAAAAAACCTAAATTGATAGTTGACTGTCTCTGTGTCTTTGTTATATTTTGGTGATTTATTATTGTTGTTATTGTTATATTTTGGTAATTTTTTTTTAATTGTAATTAAAGGAGGCAGCGAAGTGGTGCAGTGGATAAAGCACTGGCCCTGGATTCAGGAGGACCTGAGCTCAAATCCAGCCTCAGACACTTGACACTTACTAGCTATGTGACCCTGGGCAAGTCACTCAACCCTCATTGCCCCACCCAAAAAATTGTAATTAAAATTTTGCTATGTGTGTTTATTATCACCACTTTTTCATTAGATGCCTACTCTGAAGTCTGATCATAGTTCTGGCAGTTCATATCACAAGTATAACATATTGGAAAGAGGTGCTCTTGGCACATCTGACTAATCTTAATACTAAGGAAGAGAACATCCTGCCTAATTGCATTTTAAAGTGACAATCAGCAAGAAAAGCCTTTTATTGTTTGTTTCAACACTTGTTCAAGGTCTTTTTTTCTTAATCTTAGTTCTCACTTTCCTGCCTTAGTCAGTATAATATAATACCAATAGCTGGCGTTTATGTTTTACATTTATTCTTTGTTATTGTACTTTATACTTATGTGTTCTTTCATTTGATCCTCACAACAACACTGTGAGATAAGTGCTATTATTATCCCCATTTTGCTGATGAGGAAACTGAGTCAGAGAAGTTAAATGATTGCTAGAAAATTACCAAATATCAAAGGCAGCATTTGAACTCTACCCAAATGTGATGCTCTATTCCAAAGTATCTCAAACTGTGAGTCGAAACCCCATATGGGGTCGAATAACTAAATGTGGGGGTTGCAAAAAAATTTTGCAATAGTAATATATGCCTATTTTATATACCTCGGGCAAAAAAGGGTCATGAGTGGAAAAAGTTTAAGAAGCCCTGATCACCTAGCTGCATGAATGATTTTTAATCTTACAGTCCTAAAGGTCATTAGTGACTAATTCTCTCTTTCTCATAAGAATGTATTTAAGTGACCCATAAGGGTAGAGGGTAGTATAAAATTGAACTAATTAATTATAAGGTCAAAAGTTGAAAGGATTTAAAGGAGGAAAGGGAGACCATAGCAGGGATATTGATTTGAGGATGCTAATGCAAATGTTATGTCCACATAGAGATAGGTTGTCTGAATCTTTTTTCTAGTGCCTAGAAAAGTGCTATACTCATTGATGTATGTAATAAATGTTGGGCAGCAGGTAGCACAGTGGATAGACTGCCAAGCCTAGAGTCAGGAAGATTCATCTTATTGAGATCAAATCTGGTCTTAGATACTGACTAACTGTGTGATCCTGGGCAAGTCACTTAACTCTTTTTATTTCAATTTCCTCATTGGCAAAAAAGAGCTATAGAAGAAAATGGCAAACCAGTCCAGTATCTCTGCCAAGAAAGCCCCAAATGAGGTCATAAAGAGTCAGACATGACTAAAAACTGGCTCAACAGCAACAACAAATGTTTATTGAATGAATGAGCAAGAAAGAGAGAGTCGATAATGAATTAATAAGAGCCTCCATAGAAGATAGAAGAATTGAGTGTTGGCAACTATAGAAAAAAATGCAAGGGGCCCATTTCCTATGCACCCAGCATCATATGGTAAAGTTGCATCTTTTTTTTTTTGCCTCTTCCTGGTCCCATCATTCGTGCAGCTGTGACTTAACTCTGAACCAAGGGTTCTTCAAGTGAAGTCCCTGGACTTGTTTTTTTTTAATATTTTAATAACTATATTTCAACATAATTGACTATTTTTAATCCTATTTTATTCATCTAACAACATTATACTGAAAAGAAATCTATAGGTTTCACCAGAGAGCCAAAAGGATCCATGACACTGATCATTAAGAACCCCTGCTCTACATAGACCCAGGTAAAAAAGCAATCTATTGCCTTTTAGTTCCACTTATAATCTTTGTGATGATCTAGAATGTAACAGAAAAAATAAATAAATAAACCAATGTAAAGTTCAACATGGGTAGCTGAGTGGTGCAGTGGATAGACCTGTGGTCCTGGAGTCAAGAAGAACTGAATTCAAATCTGGCCTCAAATACTTACTAGTTGTGTGACCCTGGGCAAGTCACTTAACCCTGTTTGCTTCAGTTTCCTCATCTGTAAAATGAGCTAGAGAAGAAAATGGCAAACCATTCCAGTATCTTTGTCAATAAAACCCCAAATGAGGTCACAAAGAGTCAGACATGACTAATCAACTAAACAACAAAGCACAATAATAAATAATAAATGTAAACCAAAACTACTTTCTCTGGCCACCACACACATAGGTGTTATATCCTCATATTAGAATGTAAGCTCCTTGAGAGCAGGCAATTGACTCCTTTTTTCTACGAGTATCAGGTGACACAAAAAAAGAGTCAGAAGTTAGATGGAGATCAGCTGCACCAGTGGCAGGATGACTTGAAAGATGTATTACTATAACTACTGGAAAAATTTTCACTCAACTCATTGAAAAGCTGGGGACTAGAAGGAAGTAAATGTGCCATAGCTATCCCAGAACTATAAAACTGTAAGGAGCCTGTTAACATAGTTATTTAGATAACAGACTATTGGGATAGTGACTTAAGCAATGATTTCATTGGTATAGAGAACTCTAAGATGGGGAAGTTCCATCAACCAGTAAAGGTTAACAACTTCTCTGTAATGTATAGTCTCAGGTAGTTGCCTAGAAAGCATTGAATATATAAGTGACTTATCTTACGTCACAGAGCCAATACATGTCAGAGGTGACAGAGTATTAGAGATAGTGAATATCTTTTGGTTTAGATATTCCCTTTTCTCCCCCAAATTAGAATTTAGAGGTCAACAATCCATTACAAAGAAGCTGGTATGGTGTAGACTCCTTTCATAATAGAAACTATATATTATGTTACAGTGTAATAAGGGATACCTGTAATAGACAACTCTAAGATATAAGTTATTCACATTGAAGACTTCTCATTTCTTATGTGATTACTAATTTAAACCACAACTTTCTGTTTAACAGGTATTTAAAAACACCACTGTGGCTTACCACAGGATCTAGGAGGGGACTTTTCAATGGTTATGGAGGCTGAGACCTATCTGATACATTCTAAAGATTTCTCTAATTTCATTTTTAAAATTCAGTTGTCTGAAGCTCTAAATTTCAGGTAATTAGCAATTTATCTTCAAACAGGATGCAAGACTTTTTAGATGAAATAATGTTAAAACAACCACTATTTCTCTGAAACAAATTTATTAGAAACATGATGTTTTGTTCTTTTTCTGAATGCTACTTTCTCAAAAAATGTTATGACTGAAACACTCAAAAGAAAATGCATATAAAATTAGATGTTTTTAAGCTTTATGTGGAATGGTTGGTGGATAATGTTGCAGTGAGGTGATTCTTTATTCCTTCTTAAATGATTTCCTATCCCACTCCTCACAAAAGATATTCCCAAATTTATCTTCTCTCCTTTATCCTCCCACATCTTCCTTGTTCTCTCCACTCTTAATCAAGGACTACACCTCTTTTTACATTAACAAAATCTGGACATTTTCCATGAGCTCCCTCTTCTTCACTTCCCTTCATATTGAAATCCCTTGATAGAAACTCCAATTCTCTTTTCCTTTCCTCCAGTCTCTGATAATGAAATGCCCTTCTAGTGATGGCCAACCTCTTGACCCATGCCCGGATCTCCAGAAGACTTTTCTTCAATATCCCCTTTTACTCTTTAAAATTCATTACCTCTCCATGTACTGATTCCTTCCCTATCACTTTCTTTTTTTGTTGTTTCTTTGTTTGTTTGTTTGTTGGGCAGGGCAATGAGGGTTAAGTGACTTGCCCAGGGTCACACAGCTAGTAAGTGTCAAGTGCCTGAGGCCAGATTTGAACTCAGGTCCTTCTGAATCCAGGGCCAGTGCTTTATCCACTGAGCTACCTAGCTGCCCCTCCCTATCGCTTTCAAACATCCAAGTCTCCCCATTCTAAAAAAACAAACAAACCTTCATTAGAACTTACCATTCCCTCAAGCTGTGATACTACATCTCTTGTCTTTCTTAGCCAAACTCCTAGGGAAAAAAATGTTATTTGTACTTCACTCTAATTCCCTCTGGGGTGTATGGGGTCTTCCAGGAGGATTAGCAACTCTGGTATGAGGATTTGCCAAGCTCTTTTCAGGACTACTCATCTACCTTTGGTGTTCACCTTTCATGCAACTCTCACTGGTAGCTCCAAGAAACTGTAACATGTACAGCAACCACACCTTGGTAATACCATCTTGTCAGATGGGCTAAACCAGGTTGAGGGTAAACAACAGGCCCCAAAGTCTTTGGTGAGTTAGACTGTGAAGACTTTCCATGGTGAAATGGGTACCACGAAGGTAGCCGAAGCAGGCACTATGGAAAGCTTAGAGCTTGGTCAGACATCAAAGATGCCAAGGTCATGCGCTGCATCCTGGGCCATCGCCAGTCATCCTGACTTTGTTCTTGCCACTGTGCTTCAATGACTCTGTAAGAGGATGAGGCTGATGACTTTGGACAACTCTGTGTCATGTTGATTCATTTCCTGGCCCTTTGGTGATAAGACATTTATGGGCTGCTTTCAGCCATGTGGTAACCCATTGCTTGCTATTTAATATGATGTGATAAACTCTGAGTGGTCCTTTGGTTATTCTCAGGCCCTATGACAACAATGAGGAGTTTGTCTCAGGAAGTGAGTAATGGATACTTTCTATTTTATTTTGCCCTTTGATTTTCTTTTTTCTTTTCTTTTTCTTTTTTTTTGGGGGGGGGGTGGGTGAGGCAATTGGAGTTAAGTCCAGGGTCACACAGCTAGTAAGTATTAAGTGTCTGAGGCCAGATTTGAACTCAGGTCCTCCTGAATCCAGGGCCAGTACTCTATCCACTGCGCCACCTAGCTGCCCCCTTGCCCTTTGATTTTAATAGATTTGGGCAGTTTTCACTTATGATTTCTTGACATAGTGTCCAGGAATTTTTTTTTTTAATGTATGAGGTATTTTATTTTTTCCATTACATGTAAAGCTAGTTCTCAACTTTTGTTTATACATGCTTTACAATTTCAGATTTTTCTCCCTCCCACCCCTCCCTCCCCCCTCCCCTAGACAGTAGGTAATCTGATATAGGTTATATCTATATATCTCTATACATATACATATAGATATAGATATATATACACACACACATATATATACACATAATAACATTAATCCTATTTCTGCATTAACCCTGTTACAAGAGAAAGAATCAGAGCAGTGATGCAAAACCTCAAAATAGAAAGAAAAAAAAAACCAACAGCACCCAAAACAAAAGAAATAATATGGTTCAATCAGCATCTATACTCCACAGTTCTTTCCAGGAATTTTAATCTTGATTTTCAGGAAACTTTTTCTCCTTGATCTGTTTTGCAATTCAGTTGTATTTGATATCAGGGGTATAGAAAGTCTTCACAGAGGACTAGCACCTTTGGTGTGAGAGCTTGATGAGCCCTTTTTAGGGCTGCTCATCCACCTTTGGTTTCTACCTGGCACTCAGCTCCCATCTGTGGCTCCAAGAATCTTAAGCATGCACAGTGGCCATACCTTGGTAAACCACATTGGTAGATGGGCTAAATTAAGTTGAGGGTAACCAACAAGTTTCAAATCCATTGGTGAGTTGGGGCATGTCTACCTCAAACATGTGAAGACTTCCCCCAGTGGAATGGGCAGATGAAAACAATTTGTTCCAATGGCCATGAAAGCAGTTAAAGCAGGCATTGTGGAGCACTTTGAGCTGGGTCAGACATCAAAGATGCCAAGGTCATCTACTGCATCCTGAGCCACTGCCATTCATCTTGATGAGGAAACGGAGGCAAACAGCATTAAGTGACTTGTCCAGAGTCACAAAGCTAGTAATTGACTTCAGGCCCAGTACTTTATCCAGTGTCCTACCTAGATGCCTCTAACTTCAAAGACTTTAAGGAAGGACTCATTGATGCACTATATTAGGTAACTATGACCTAAGTAACTATGTAGCCACGTCTGGAGAGGCTTATTATCCAGTTGGCTACGAGATATTTGAATTCTTTATTCATTAATTAATATGTTTGCTTGTTTGTTTATTTTGCAAAGGCAATTCTCAAAGCCTATTAGGTTGCTAAGTGTTTGTGATCTTTACTTGTGGGGGGTATATTTACCACACCGACTATACATGGAAACATTGGTTAGAGCAAATGCAGAAATTTTGAATTCTGAAGATAAGTTCACTTACCTTGGCATTATACTTTCCAGGGATGTACACATAGATGATGAGGTGATACATGCATTGCCAGAGCTAGTTCAGTGTTTGGGAGGCTCCAAAGAAAAGTGTGGGAGAGAGGAGGTATTAGGCTGCCTACCAAACTGAAGGTCTACAGAGCTATTGTATTCTTGTGAAACCTGGACAATATACCACTGCTATACCAGGAAACTGAATCACTCCCATTTGAATTGTCATAGGAAGATTCTGAAGATCATGTGGCAAAATTCTGGACACTGAAGTCCTTTCTTGAGCTAAACTACCAAGCACTGAAACTCTACTACAGAGAGCACAACTCCAATGGGCTGGCTACATTGTTAAATGCCAAACATACATTTTGCCTAAAAGACTATTTTATGGAGAACTCACATGAGGCAAGCGCTCTTTTGGAGGCCAGAAGAGATAAAAGGACACTCTCAAGGTCTCTCTGAAGAACTTTGGAATCAATTATGTGTCATGGGAGACACTAGCAAAGGACCTCCCAACATGGTTTGCCCACATCAAAAAAGGTGATGTGCTCTATGAGCAAAGCTGAATTGCAGTAGCTCAAAAGAAATGTGAGATGCATAAATTTAGGGACTTCTCAACTCCAAATGTTAATGTGGACTATTTGTGGCCAATTTGTGGTAGAGCTTTCAGAGCTCATGCTGGTCTGAGCAGCCACAGTCAGACACACTGTACCTTGACCCCAACATGGTGATATCATTTTGGTCCTCTTTAAGAATGAAGGACAAGAACCACCACCACTCCCACTACAGACATTACAGGTTTTTGATATATTAAAGTATAGAAATTTGAAGTAAGTCTAAATGAATGCTTAATGAATGAAGTTCTGATTCTAAATCTCCTTCCATTGGTCACCAGTTACTAAATGAGTATCTGCTGCTCATGTAATTCTATAAGGGAACATAAGAAAAATAAGTGAAATCTTTACTCTTAAGACGTCTATAATCCATCTGGAATATATCTATCACCAAAGGCTGAGGAGTGGGAGAAGGAGGAACTGAAATTCACTTTGTGAAATAAAGGTAGGTTGGCCAATTAGGAAAAGTAAGGGTTGGGTTTTTTTAAATATTCTATGGCTTTTACTTTTGTTTATCATGTCCTTATGGCACTGGCTTGGACAATCAATAAACAAAAATATAGTATCTACTATATACTAGTCACTGTGCTAGGTGCAGACAATGGAGAATTACCAAGTCATTTCTTTTTTACTATGACTATGTTCCCTAGGTATTAATACTTAACAACATAGCATCATTTCAAGAACACAAATAACTAAGCTATACCATAATTGTAAGGCTGTTGGGTAATAACCATTGGTAGATAACTTTTTATGCTGCTTTTAGAATCTTATTGATTTAAATATTCATTCCACAATGTCAGAGGTATGAAAAGTCAACCACAAAAATACTCTAATTGACTATACAGTTACCTAGGAAAATAAATCTTTATGCTTGCTAAATGAAATCTATATTTATTCCATATGTGAAACACAAAGTTGAAATTCCTTTCTTTTTTTCCTCAGACAGGAAACTGTAACTATACAATGGATGACATAAGGCTCATGTTATTTATGGTTTCTATAAAAATTCCAAAACTTGGAGTTTACTCCAGGATAGTTTAGTGTGTGTGTGTGGGGGGGGGGGGTGTTGTACACACTCACATACATAGACACACAATGGAAACTATACACACACACATCTTATATATACTATTATTTTGAAAAAAATGAAAGTAGAGTTATTTTCCATCAACTTAACTTCTATATTTTATTTTATATTTATATCATATATTTTATTAATAAAATGCTGTCTTTGGATAGCTATGTGGCACAGTGGATAAAGCACCAGCCCTGGGTTCAGCAGGACCTGAGTTCAAATCTGGCCTCAGACACTTGACACTTAGTAGCTGTGTGACCCTGGGCACTTAGCCCTCATTGCCCCGCAAAAAATATATAAATAAATGAAATAAAATGCTGTCTTTACCACCTTTAATAGTATCTTTGGAGAACAGTCCAATGTAATGGAAAGGACACTGGATGGAAAATCAGAGGACAAATATAGTCCCTTTCATTTCGAAGGCTCTACACTGAGGCAGGTTGAACAGGAATCTTTCTAAGGTCCCTTTCAACTCAAAGATTCCATCATTCCACAGAGCTCAAAGTGACTACACATCTTGACTTATATCTATTATATAATTTCTGTGAAGTAATGTGAAGGTAAGTGTGATAACCAATTTATAGCTGAGGAAGTAATTCATCACTTTAGTTTCTGATTGATAAAATGTCTGTTTAAAAAAAGGCATTTTCTGACTTCTCTTGATACTAGGTGATTCAGACTTGGCATGTAAATGTAATAGGGAGCTGGTGAACATGTTCCCCTCAGGGAAGGAGCTAGGAGATTCTGTTTCAGGAAAGGAATGGTTGTGTGTAATGTCAAAGCTTTGTTGCCTAATTCAGAGTACTCAGGGAGGTATTTTGACTGTTCTGGTCTCATTACCATGTGAAGAAGAGGAGTCTTTAGATTGGCTGCTGAGTTGAAACAGAACATATTCAAAAGGCATGAATCAGTCAAGGCTTTTTCTTTCCCAGTACTGCTGGCATTGGAACAAGGAGGATGAGTTATGATGGGCCTCGTTGGAGGAAAGGCCTCAAAGAGGCCCTATTATACCCTGAGCAAGCATCAAGTAAGTGTACTTGGCCTTACTATTGTTTCTGTCTCTGTTTTAGATACTCTTTTCTGCTTTCAGATGGATATTAGAGATGTCAATTAACTTGTGAGCTTCAAAAGTTTAGGAGAAACACCAGAAGTCCCAGAGCTGGAATCCATGTGGAATTTGCTAGAAATCAGGTGGTAAAGAGTAAAGTTTTGTGTGTTCTGTTTGACCCAGCATATGAAAAGCAAAGATGTGGATTTAACAATCCATTGGCCTTGCCCCATTTGGAAGTGAACTTGATGGTGTGAGTGCTAAGTAGAAACTGTGTTAAATCTAAACCTACTCCCCCTGGGGACTGAAGTAGTATAGGGGAGAACATGTCCCCAGGTGTTGGGGAGGAATGTTTGTACTTCTGTTTTTGCTATATCTTCATAGTAATATTTTTTGTGAGGCAATTGGGGTTAAGTGACTTGCCCAGGGTCACATAGCTAGTGTCAAATATCTGAGGCCAAATTTGAACTCAGGTCCTCCTGAATCGAGGGCCAGTGCTCTATCCAGTAATATTCTTTTGCAAAAGCTATATAATGTTAATTGGTTAAGTGGAACCAGAGTGCTAATCATTGGCAGTTAACAGTGGATGCAAGAGAAGGAGGAAGAATATCAGAATAGAGGCACCAGTAAATTCTATTAAAGAAGAGGTGCCCTCACTGACCCTCTAAGGGTACCACTAGAATTTTATGGGGAAGATGTAGCTAGCCTCAGTCTGTGAAAGAGAGAAAATGGCACAGGTAAAGTGGTTAGCCTTGGGAAAGAGGAAATACCTACCATATAGATAGAAATAGTAAGGATGGCAGTATCTTTGTGCACAAAGGGCAATTACAACAAAATTCCTGAAGTCTAACAATGAGATCAAAATATGATGGTAAGGGGTCAGCTGGGTGGCGCAGTGGATAAAGCACCAGCCCTGGATTCAGGAGGACCTGAGTTCAAATCTGGCCTCAGACACTTGACACTAGCTGTGTGCCCCTGGGCAAGTGACTTAACCCCCATTGCCCCACCAAAAAAAAAAAATATATATATATATATGATGGTAAGGAAAGCAAAAATTACAAAAATATCAATCTAGTAAGGATATATGTCTTACTGCAAACATTCTTTACAATAGTTAATGAAATCTGTTCATTACAATAGTTACAGTAAGATTGATTCATTACAATAATTAATGAGATCACCAAAGTGGGTATTATTTCCAACATTTCAGACAGGAACGCATTAATGATTTCTCAATTTTTTCAATTCTTGTTCATATCTCCACCATAAATCATCATAAAATATATCAGTGCAACCCTTTGGCTGTCTATTAGCTGTCACTCTTGCTTTAAGAATCTCTTATGTTTTTTCCTGATCATACATTTCTTGAATGGTATCTTTTATGCCACTTCTTACATGCAATAACTTGTTTATGTCTATCACTTGTCTTTAAATATTTTTCTTATTTTTACTGATCTTTTAAACAACAAAATTTATCTCTATAATATTACCTTCTCCCCTCACCTACCCAGCAAGTTATTTTTGTAACAAATATTTTAAAAGGAGTTCAGCAAAACTAATACGTCATATTCATTATATGCAATATTCCACACCCATGGTTCTCCCCTACCCCAACGTTTTAATAAAGGCATGAAAGAGCATTGTCTTTTAGGGGACAAACTTAATCTTTATTCATTTTCAGCATTTTCATTTTATAATTCTTTCATTTAGATTGTGGTAATCATTGTGGATATTGTTCTTTGTTATGCTTACCACATTTTGCATAAATTCACAAAATTTCACCATGCTTCTCTGAATTCTTACTATTCACTGTTAGTGCAGTGATATTTCATTATATTAATTTACAGCAATTTGTTGATCCATTCTCTAATCAATAGTTATCTACTTTAATTTTAGGTTTGCTAACACAAAAGTGCTCACATTAATATTTTGGTGTGTATGGGATCTTTCTGGGTTTTTTTACTTCCCTAGGATATAGGACTAGTGGTCAGATTTCTGGGTAGGAGGAACCAGAGGGTCTCCTAAGTGACCACATAGTTAAAGGGTAGAGTACTTTTAATAACTTTTTTTAGCATAAACTATTCAGAATAATTTTATCAATTTATAATTCTATCAACAGTGATTAGTGTTCCTGTCTTTTCAAAACACCTTCATTTCCTATTCCCATCTTTGTGATCTTTATTAATTTTCTGCATGTGAAGTAAAATTCAGAGTTATTTTGAATTGCATTTCTTTTACTAGTTATTTGGAATAAACTTCTGTACAGTTGTTAATAGTTTACAAATTCATCTTTTGAGGATTATTTTTTCATATCCTTTGATTACATATCCATTAGGAAATAAATTCTGGCCCTATATAGTTTGTGTTTTTTCCCTACCTATCTTAGTTACCAGATCCTTTCAGAAACATTTAACGTAAAGATTTTTTCCAATTGATAACTTGCCTTCTTATTCTTGGTGTATTGATTTTGTTTCCTCAAAAGGTTTTTAAATTTCCTTAATTGAAATGATCTATTTTCTATTTTGTGATTGCCTTTATCCCTTATTTGGTTAAGAATTCTTCTCTTAGCCATAGCTGTGAAAGGTCTTTGATCCCATTCTCTTCTAATTTTTTTATGGTTTGACCATTTATATTCATATAACACATCTAGTTTTGAACATATTGTGATATATGATGTAAAATATATGATGTAAAATATATGATGTAAAATCCTGGGCTAGACCTAATTTCTGCCAAACCATATAGTAGGTCCTATAAAATAGAGAGTTCTAAATAAATAAATAAAATGTAAAAATAATAAAATAAAATAAAATAGAGAGTTCTTCCCCAATTATTTTATGTTCTTAGGTTCCATATTATATCTTCCCATAGTTCTTTAAGTCAAATGTTGATTCTTTAGAAATTATAGTACATTATTCATAACCACAAAGCATCACAGAAAGAATATTGACAATATGAAGAGAACAGAATTTCGTGTCAAGTAATATTATGGAATTGTGTAAAACACTGAAAATTTTCCCAAATGTAACCTAGCCTTCTCTTTTTCTCCTATTCAATTCTAGGCCAAACTCAGCAAACCATCTTCAGAGACTTTCCAGAGTTTGTTACTCTGTAACATGATATAATTGGCAACATGTTAATCAGGATTTCACCACCTACAAGAAACTCTTCTTCCATTTGGACTTGGAACAGGCCATGCTTCACAACAATGGTAACAATTTCAGTAATGCCATACAAAACAACATTTAGAATTTTGTTAAATCAAAAATGGGTACTGTAGATTATATAATTGACCATATGACTTGAAGTTAGTTACCAAAGCATATTAATTAAATGCTTTACCATCCAAAATGGTGCACTAAAGTCAATGAAAAACTTATTGAAATTCATTTTAGTCTAAAAAAGCTGTGCAGTTAACCATGCAAGTAAATTATTTATCAAATTTATGAAGGCTCACTAGTTTTAATCATCCTAATGATTAACCCTATTTATCTTTTTGATTCACTTATTAATTTCTACTCTGAGAAATATTTTCGGGCAGCTAGGTGGCGCAGTGGATAAAGCACCAGCCTTGGATTCAGAAGCACCTGAGTTCAAATCTGGCCTCAGACACTTGACACTAGCTGTGTGACCCTGGGCAAGTCACTTGACCCTCGTTGACCCACAAAAAAAAGAAAAAGAAAAAAAGGAAAAAAAGAAATATTTTCAATAGGAAAACTGGATAACAAAATAAATCTTCATGATTTAAATCTTTATGACTTAATCCTACATAGTTCAAAAACTCAAAATCCAGATTGAAAGTGTTTTAACACAGCTTTAAAATTTAACCAGGTAAGAGGAGAGCTTCGAGGACCATAATAGTACTTTAAAACATAGGATAAGAGATTTAGAGATGGAAGGAAATCTAGAGATCAACTAATCCAATCTCCTAACATTTTCTAACTAATGAAACTGAGACCTACACAGGTGATATTTTCTAAAGATCACATAGCTATAGCAAATAATAGGCCAGAGAGTTCTTGAGCCCAGCATGTTGATGCCAGGACCAGTATTCTTTTCATTCAAACTGTCAAAGATTTCTTAGAACAAAGAAAAAATAATAATCTGGCATAATTTTATCTAACTCTTCATAATTAAATCCACTCTTTATATTCCTTAAGACAAATGGAGGACCATAGTTAAGAATTAGTAGTACTACCCAAATTCAAATAGAAACATCCTTTATTTTAAAAAGTATTTCCTCTCCCAGAAGAAAAATTTTCCCCCATGTAATCTGAGGAAAACTAACACCAATCATAGTGACCAACAAATAAGGCTAATTATTGAAATAATTATTAGGTAGGAGAAAAGTTTTTGTACAAATATTGCTAAGAAATCTATTTTGGTTTAGAGAGTGGAACAGAAGCAGTATGTTATAAATGATGTGGTATTTACCAATTTTAGTAATAATATATAATAATATATAATGTGTAATATATAATAATAAAATATATAACATATATGTTTCTAAAATATAAAATATTAGAAAAATTACAACTATGGTAAAATGAAGCAAACTTTGAGAGGAGTTTAAATGGGTTGTACCTTTTCAGACCTGGTCCTATACAACACATGGAAATGGGTAATTTATTATGATTAGCATAGATAGATAGATAGATAGATAGATAGATAGATAGATAGATAGATAGATAGATAGATGGATACACATATATGTATATTTATATGTGTGTTTGTGTATATATATACATATATATGTATATATATATAATCTCCATGGTAATAAGTGTTATAATAATTGAATAGGAAGGAATGAAGGAAATAAGCATTTATTAAGTACCTACTTTTGTGGCAGGAACCACACTAAGTACTTTACAAATGTTATCCCATTTGTTCCTCACACCAACCCTTTGAGGTAAATGTAATTAGCCCCATTTTACAGTTAAGGAAATTGAGGTATGTAGAAGTTAAGTGATTTACCCAGTCACAAAGCCCATAAGTGCTTGAGGCTAGATTTGAATTCAAATCTTCCTGACTATAGGCCCAGTACTCTATTCACTGAAAAAGCTAACATATTCCAAAAACCAAAGAATAAATATAAATATTTATCTAATTAGAAATAGTTTTATAACATAAAAGATATTCAGTTGTTATTTACACTAAGAAGAATATAACAAGTAACAACTTAAAATGAGGACATGACACGATTTGGCTAATTCTCATTTCATAAGTTTACCTCTTTAGCAATCAAGTCCTATAACTTTTTTTAAAAACTGGAACCACTTTTATTTCTCATCATTTGTAATAAAGTCATACTTTCACAAAACTGTCTTGAGAGTGTGTAGGTGCTTTGGTGGCTTTTTACAATTTTTAAAATTATTTTATTTTATATTTATAGGAAAAACCAGGCATTTCTATAACATGGTATAATAAAAAAGATTGTTGCACATGAAACTGCAAATCTATTCTGTACAACATGCTATTCCATTTAAATATAAAGTAAAGTTATCATGTAAATTTCTTTTTTTCCTTTTTTTCTTCCCTCCCCCCATTCTGGACATGGCAACAATTAGATACAAATATGTGTGTGCATATGTACATGTGTGCATATATGTATGAATATATATATGAAATCCTTCTATACATACTTCTATTTAACCTTTCTCTGGGTACATATAGCATCTTCCTTCATAGGTTCCTTGTAGTTAATTTGGGTCTTTGTAATAGTCAAAATTACTTATTCACTCGGTTATTCTTAAAATAATATTCTATTACTGTATACAATATTCTCTTGGTTCTACTCATTTCATCATTATTTTGTGCAAGTCTTCCCATGTTTTTCCTTTTTTTTTTTTTTGATGAGGCAATTGGGGTTAAGTGACTTGCCCAGGGTCACACAGCTAGTGTCAAGTATCTGAGGCCGAATTTGAACTCAGGTCTTCCTGAATCCAGGGCCGGTGCTTTATCCACTGCACCACCTAGCTGCCCCACCCCCATGTTTTTCTAAAATCATTGAGCTCATCATTTCTTATAGCACAGTAGTATTCCATCATAATCATAAACCATAACTTGTTCAGCCATTCTTCAATTGATGGGCATCCCCATAATTTCCAGTTCTTTACCACCACAAAGAGAGCTGCTATAAACATTTTAGAACATATAGGTTCTTTTACTTTTTCCATTATCATGTTTGGAAATAAACTTAGTAGTGATATTGCTGGGTCAAAGGGTATAGGCAGTTTAATAACCCTTTGGAGATTGTTCTTCAATTTATCAGTCTTACCTGGTTTTTCAGTTCAGATTTCAGTTATTTAAAACCAACTAAATTCAAGGAATATTTCCTTGTCAGGAACAGCATATAGAATTTTTTTTAAATGGTCCTTAACAACAATGACCTGAAAATAATCTTTGCTTTCTTGGAGTCAGCTACATTTCTCAAACTTTTTAGATGTAGCACATCCAGATGAACAATGACAGACCTGACTTTTCTCATTCATTCCATAGGCCCTCAGGTTTCTGCTTCAGCTTTGTGGCTACCTTTACTAGTAATCTGTGCTCCAGGTCAATGAATCAAATAGATATCTTAAAGGAATAAAACACAATATTTAATATATCAACAAAGGTTCTTCAATCAAAAAAGGGAGGAAAATCATTAAACTGCTATGTATGCAAAAAAGATTACATATTTGCCCCCCTTCGTTCCTTCATGAGAGCTATCTACTACTTCATTTACTGCAAACTTCTGGATATTTACATAAATGTTGTAAAGACGTTATTGCTCATTACTAAATTCTGTGGATTAGAATGTGCAGAAAATTCATCAATCTTTCAAGTGAAAAGTTAATCTGGGCTTAATCACTTCAGAAAATGTACTATGCAATCACATCATAAAGTAAACGCAATGTACAATAATAATACATTTAGCAAATCATTATTTTTATTACTTTTGGCAACCAATCTGACTACAATGTAGCAATTAAAATTTAAAAATTTTAAATTAATTGTGCTGCGAATATGCAATCACACTATTGTTCTGTTCAATATCCAGCATTTAGCAAAGTGCCTGGCACATAATACAGGCATTTAATAAATGTTTGTTGACTTGATTTGCATTGAAATCACATCCCAAAGAACCAAGTAAAAATTTTGAGATTTTTTCCAGAGTGGTGTTTAGAGAAAATTTCACATAAATTGTAAAATGATATATAGCAACTTAATATATGATATAATAATATAGTATTATTAACAATATAAAATTATGAGAAAGGCAGAACAGCATAAAGTGACTAGAGATCTTGCCTCAAGGACTGAAAGACATGCATTCAAATCCTGCCCAGACACATATGGACTGTGTCACTCTAGTCAAATCAATTAATGTCTTGGTCCTCCAGGCAATGTTCAAGGGTACAGAGCTCCTTTGATAGGATGTGCTTCTTGACTCAATGGAAAGAGCACTCACTATTCCTGGCATCAGAGGACTCTCTCTGGTTGAAAATCTGTCTCCGATGCCTGCTACCTGTCTACGTTTAGGCAAATCACTTAACCTCCCTAGGTGTCTTCCCTAAAATGAATCAGTTTGATTAATTGACCTCTGAGAGTTCCTAGCCCCAGATCTATAAGCCATAGAACTGACATAGGTGTATCAGTGATATCAAATCCTCTCCATATATGTTGGCAATAGTGAGTAAAACCACACGACACACAGCAGTTGTATAGTGCTTCACCCTTTAATCCTTTCATTGATAATGAGCAGAAGGATGCAGTTAGGGTCAGCTAGATGGAACAGTGACTAGAGCACCAGGTCTAGAGTTAGGAAAACCTGAGCTCAAATTTGGTCTCAGACACTTATTATCTGTGTGATTCTGAGCAAGTCACTTAACTCCATTTGCCTCAGTTTCCTCATGTGTAAAATGAGCTAGAGAAGGAAATGGCAAACCACTCCAGTATCTTTGCCAAGAAAACCCCATATGGAGAAATGGAAAATCAGACACCACTGAAACGACTAAACAAAAAAGGGATGCAGTTGTTAAAAGTGCTGGATTTTGGGGCTGCTAGGTGGTACAGTAGATAGAGCACTGGCCCTGGAGTCAGGAGGACCTGAGTTCAAATATGACCTCAGACACTTAACACTTACTAGCTGTTTGACCCTAGGCAAGTCACTTAACCCCAATTGCCTCACCAAAAATAAAAAAAATAAAGTGCTGGATTTGGAATGAGAGGACTAGGGTTCAACTCTCACTTTCTAAACTTAGTACTACTGGTGTCACCCCATGAACAAGTCATTTAACTGCTTAGAACCTCAGTCTCCTTACATGTAAAAAGTACGTTAAAAAAGCATCTACTTTATAGGGTTGCAGTGATAAAGAAGATTACATAAGGGAAGTTCTTTGCAAATTTTAAAGTGCTCTGTCATCTATTAACATTATTTTAATAAATCAGTGTCTGTCATTTTAATCATTTTATTGTTTCTCACCCCCCCACCTCCTACTCTTTGTTTCAATTACATTTAAATAATTCTTCTTTTGATCCAGAAGATCTAACACCTCAAGTCCTTAATATATTATTCTATTTTTGATTATTATTAGTAGTAATAACATTATTTATATCTTCACTCAGTCTTCACTTCTACTCATAAGGAGAAACACAGAGGCTGTGATTTCATTGATGCTGAGAGCTACTAGATGAAGCAACTCTTTCAACTACTGCAGGCCAGCTCCTTATCTGCAATTTATATTCTTAGAGCATTGCCTGGAGGAAGGAGAGGCTAGGTGACTTGCATTGTCTCAAAATGGCTAATTTGGAAATATTCAAATTCACTTCACTCTCTTTATTCTCACTAGTGACAGACATGCCAATCAGAGGGGAACCATTTTCAAAAGATGGTACAAGTTGCTGTCCCATTATGCAGCATTTACCACAAAGGCCTATACATGTTAATACCTCCAAACTTTAGTATTTAAAAACCCACCTTTCAGTGGAGCCCTGGTTCTGCCAACAGATTTAGTTGTGGTTTATTCTAAAGCACTGTTTCTCTTTGAACCATTAAATTTTTTTGATCCAAAAGGGCAGACAGCCCTTCATGAGAACCAGGCAGCTTTCTGGAAATGCAGTTTGCGTCACTCAACCACAAACAGTTTGCCCAATCATTTGTTTCCGGTTCTTGTTTTTGTCTTGAAAAGTGGCACAGGTATGGAATTTTAAAATTATTTACAAAGGCCTGAAAATATAATTCTTTATCATGGAAGCTTATGATTTCAGTGCAGTGGTTCATGTCCAACATCTTTGACCATGAAATAAAACATGAAAAATTACATGTAATCTTCATTTAGATTTTCAAGAAGCTTACATATAAGATCGAAACAACCAATTGGCTTAAGATCGAGAAAAGACTACAACAGGGCTGTATCTTGCCACCTTATTTATTTAACTTATATGTGAAGTACATCATGCAAAATGCCAGATGAATGAATCAAAAGCTGGAATTAAAGTTGCTTGGAGAAATATCAACAATCTCAAATATGCAGACCATACCACTCTGGTGACAGAAAGTGAAGAATTGAGAAGCCTTTTAATGAGGTTAAAAGAGAAAAGTATAAAAGCTTCCTTGAAATTTAACATTAAAAAAACCAAACATCATGACAACTAGTCCCATCATTTTCTGGCAAATAGAGGAAGAAATAATGGAAGCAATATTAGATTTTATATTTACACAATGACTACAGCTATGAGACTTTCAAAATGATTGCTCTTGGAAGGAAAGCCATGGCAAATCTGGACAGCATGTTAAAAAGGCAGAGACATCACCTTTCCAGCAATGGCCTATATAGTCAAAGCTACAGTTTTTCAGTCATAATGTGTGGCTGTGAGAGTTAGATAGTAAGGAAAACTGAGAGCCACAGAATTTATGCTTTTGAATTGTGGTGCTGGAGAAGACTTTTGAGAGACAGAAAGGAGATCAAATAAGTCAATACATAAAGAAATTAATTCAGAGATCCATTGGAAGGACAAATTCTTTGGCCACACAATGAGAAGACAGGGTTCATTGGAAAAGACCCTGATGTTGGGAAAGATTGAAGACAAAAGGAGGAGGGGATTGCAAAGGATAAGATGAATAGATAGTGTCATAGAAGCAATGACTATGAGCTTAGAAAGACTTCGGGAGATATCAGAGGAAGAAAGGCCTGGCATGCAATGGTCCATGGGATCATGAAGAGTTGGACACAAGTGAACAAATGAAAAACAACAGTAACATGTTCACATTTTATCTTACAGAATCCTAGAGTTAGGAGGGACCTCTGATGTCATTTAGTACAAGCATTATCAAATGCAAGAATAATGTCTACAACATGACTGACAAATGGTCATCATACTACTATCTGAACATCCACTGGTACTGAGGAAATCAGAAAGCAGTCTAATAAAGACCAACATCTCACCTAGTAGGTAGAAACCAACATCTCACAATATGCACCAAGATAAACTCCAAATGGATACATGACTTAGATATAAGGGACGACATCATAAAAAGTTAGAGAAGCAATGAAAAACATACCTTTCAGATTTATGGAAGGGGAAAGAACTCTTGAGCAAGTATAGGTCAGAGAGAATCTCAAAAGATAAAATGGGCAATTATGTTTACATAAAATTTAAACATTTTTGCACAAACAATATCAATACTGGAAAATCTTTTTACCACTTTGTGATACAGATCTTCAAAGGTTTGGTTCTAAGTTCAGTTTATTTTGATATTTGGTTTTAATGGCTGTCAGAGATGAAAAAAGATACCCCACAGAGCCATATAGATCTAGATAGAAGTACACTGTTGTGTATGTTTACTAAATCATAATGATCATTTTTTTCCTAGACAAACCACCAATAATACAAAGATTTTTGTCGAAATTCAGCTGTTCAATTTCCATTTCCTTAATGTTAATCAGTTATATTTGCAAACTAATAAATGATGTATTTTAATATTTTTAACAAATGAGAGTAAAAACACACAAAAAAGGTTTCATTCCTAAGATTTTAAAATAGATTACAAAATAATATTTCCAAGTTTTTGAGTGTGTAGATATGAGATTTTTATTTTAGACGTGACACGGTATTGTCTTCAGTAACACAGCAAGAAGAAAGTAAGTATCCTGGAAGAGGGAATGGTCAACAGTGTCAAATACTTCAGGAAGGTCAAGATGGAAGAATCTTTTTTTTTTTTTTTTTTGGTTTGGGTTGGTTTTTGGTTTGGGTTTTTGCTGGGTAATGGGGGTTAAGTGACTTGCCCAAGGTCACACAGCTAGTAGGTGTCACGTGTCTGAGGCCGGATTTGAACTCAGGTCCTCCTGACTCCAGGACCAGTGCTTTATTCACTGTGCCACCTAGCTGTCCCCAAGATGGAGGAATCTTGAGAAAAGGTCAGCAGACCTGGTAATGAGGAGATCATTGGTAACATTGATACAAATTTCAGTTAAGCGAAAAAATCAAAGATAATGAGAAAGTTAAGAAGAACCTGGAAAACTGAAAGAATGGTGGCATCTTTGAGGAAAATGGGGAAATTCAAAAGAACAGTGAGTTTGGTAGATGAGAATTAATGTAATAAGATCTAAAGTGTGACTCATAATCCATCATGCCTTTTCAATATGTACTATCCACACTGGAACATAAAAAGAGTGTTTAGAACATCAGTACCAGAGGAAAGGAGTCTTATTCACAAGTCCCTGTTCAATCAATCAATAAACATCTATTAATCACATACTATGTATCAGGCCCTGTGTTAGCCACTGTGCCCAGGACTACAGACCCGTGGAAGCCTGCTTTAAGGGACAAAATGTGGTAACACCAGAAATTCATTTTTGTACATCTTGAGTTTAAGATGTCTGCAAGATATCCAATTCAAGTTCTCTAATAAGCAGTTTGGAGATGCAAGACTTGAGATAAGGAGAGTAGTTAGGGGCTAAATAAATAGATTTGAGAATCATCAGCATAGAGATAATCATTAAATCCATGGGTCCAGATAAAATCACCAAGTGAAATAGTACAGTGGGATGAGAAGTTATTCCAGGACAGAATTTGGGGGGATACCTGTGGTTAATGGGAATGACCTAGTGGGAAATCTAGGAAAATAAACAGAGAAGGGACAATTAGACAGGTCAAAAGAAAACCAGAAAGAGTAGCATCACAAAAACTCAGAAGAGGTTGATCAACAGTGTCAAAGGTTGCAGAAAAGTGAAGAGAAATAAAGACTGAAAAAAGGCATTAGATATGACAATAAAGAAATCATTGGTAACTTTGGACAGCAGTTTCAGTTGATTAATGATGTCAGAAGCCAGACAGTAGAAAGTTGAGAAGAGAGTGAAAAGAAAGGAAATGAAGGCACTAATTGTAGAAGGCTTTTTCAAGGAGTTTAATGGATGGATTATGTGAGGACTTTTTGAGGATGGGAGAGACATGGGCATGCTTATAAGCAGTAGGAAAGCCACCAGTAGACCAGAGATCGATAATTAGTGAGAGTAGGGACAATAAAGGAAGGCAATTTACTAGAGAAGATGGGATGGAGGAGGAGACCAAGTAATTTATAACCAAGTAACCAAGGAGACCAGGGTAACACTATTACAGAAAATGGAAGCAAGAATTGGTAACAAAGGAGAAATATAAAAGCATGGCTCAGTATTTGAGAGCATTAGGAATAATAAAGGTTAAGATGACATGAGCCCATGAGGACCAGTTAAATTTCTTGAACAAACTTGCATTTCAGGAAGATTATTTTGGTAATTATGTGGAAGATTACTGGAAAGAAAGGAGGCTGAAAGCCACAAGTCAAATTGGGAGGCTACTGCAACATACCAGGTAAGAAATTATAAAGGCCTGAACTAGTAGATATGACTAGGTGAGAAAAGAATCACTAATGACTCTGAGGTAATAAACCTGGTTGACTGGAAGGCAAATGGTGACCTCAATAGAAATAAGGAAGTTTGGAGAAGGGTGGGTTTAGGAGGGAAGATGTCTATGAGATGTTCAGGTGAGTTAGTAAGGTGGAACTGGATTTCAGGAATATAAGTGAATGTCCAGTGATCACATAAAAACACACAAATGCACACATATGCACACACATACACATATACCAATATATATTGGTAACACAATGCTTACCTGCCCTAGAGAGCCCTTCTGACTACCTTGCTGATTTCTCTGGCTTCCTTTCCAATAGTAGACAAAGCCCTGGCTTCCTGCCCTAATACTGTACAACCATCTGTTCTCTTGGTAACTAAGGGACTAATAACTGTTATCTGACCACTCTAACTACTTCCCTCAGTCTCTTGCCTTAAAAAAAGATAAAGCTCTGGCTGAGTGACCAATTTTTGATACTTTTCTTGGCATGCTTCCAACAAAAACCCTTTGCTCTTATTCATACTACACTATGATTTAATCTACCCAACTGATTCCATTGATTCTATTTTTCCATCACTAACTTGAATTGCCTGGTCCCATAACCAGTCACCAACATAAACATCTCACCTTGGATACACATGTAAAATCATTCATTTTGTCACCTAACAATATAAAAATGCAATATAAAAAAATAAGCAATACTGGAAAGGACAAGCACTCTAGAGATAAAGGGAGGGGGACAGAGAAGAAGACTGGAAGAAAAGGAAGTGAGTGGTTAGAGCCACTAAATGCCTATGGACTGTGTTGGAAGGTGGTACATTAATATTGGCAAGAAAATCACAGTTCGATTGGTGTCAAAAACATGATTAAAAGGGTAACTTCTGGGGGCAGCTAGGTGGTACAGTGGATAAAGCACTGGCCCTGGATTCAGGAGGACCTGAGTTCAAATCTGGCCTCAGACACTTGACACTTACTAGCTGTGTGACCTTGGGCAAGTCACTTAACCCTCATTGCCCTGCACCCCCCCGAAAAATTGGATGTTAAAATTATTTGCACATGTAATTGGGAATAAATAAAATTCTAAATAAACAAACAAAAAAACAAAAAAAGGGTAACTTCTTATCAGGGATGCTCTCTCAGGTATAGATTGGAATAGGTAGCCTCTGGGGCCCATCCAAATCAAAAGTACTGAAATGCTATGGCCAACCATCTCTTAAGGATCACTATCATATACTCTTTCACTATCCATCTTTTCAAGGTCAAGACATCACCCTCCTGATGTCATTGGTCCTCTTTGATAATGAAGAATGAACAACAAACTAGGAGCAGTAGTAGCTGCAACCTGGGGACCCAACTAGCCACTTCCAGTTGGGCAATGGCACTATTTCTTCCTCCTCCTCTCTTCCCCACTTTCTCTTTTTTCTATGTCCACATAGAGAGTCATACCCTTATTTGTGGGTACTCTGTCCAAAGGAATATAAATTTTGATCACATATACTTTGCAAGGTTTTGGAGGGTTTGGAGAGCTAGATTTTTTCTTTACTATTTATTCTATCATTTTTAAAAAACTGGGACAAATAACTCTTTTGCCTCATGTAGTTTTCAGTTGTGATTTCTTGAAATATAGCTATGGAAAACCAGATTTTGATAAAGCCCAGTATGATTCAAATGGAGCTACTTGACTATGCCTTTTATTAAACCCAAATCACTCTAGCTTTCACTGATTGGCCAGTCATAGGTCCCATACCAAGCCTCGCTGGCTCATTGTTTGGGTTTTGATGGTTCAGAGTAACTGTAAAGAGCAACTATTTCTGTTTAGGCCAGAATCTCTGAGGGTCTTTCTCTCCCAAATTGATTCTTAGGCTATCTTTTGCTTCAATTCCTACCTAACCCTTAATTATTGAATGGATGTTGCCTCAGACAAACTGAGACCTGGAAAAGACCCCTTGGTTTAAAAAAGTCATGGTCTCCCACTGCATCTGGGGTCATCTCCATTCATCTTGACCTATGTTTTGCCACTAGACTTCAAGAACTCAGGAGGAGAGAATAAGGCTGACTTTGTACAGCTCTGCCTCACTTAAATCCAATTCACTTGAAAGTCAAGACATCACCCTTCCGATGTCATTGGTCCCCTTCAAGAATGAAGGACAGAGGGGCAGCTAGATGGCGCAGTGGTTAAAGCACCGGCCCTGGATTCAGGAGTACCTGAGTTCAAATCCAGCCTCAGACACTTAACACTTACTAGCTGTGTGACCCTGGGCAAGTCACTTAACCCCCATTGCCTCACTAAAAAAAAAAAAAAAAAAAGAATGAAGGACAGAAAACAAATCCATCTTTTCACTAACACATGTCTTACCATGTGATATTGGTTTTGAAGATTCTAATCTCAGTGCCCTTCCCCAGAAGAACTATCCAGGGAAAGACTTACATGAATTAATGCTGACTGAAAGGAGCAGAACCAGAAGAACATTGTACACAGTAATAGCAACATTGTGTGATGAATGATGGTGATAGACTTGGCTCTTCTAAGCAATGCAACAATCCAAAACAGTTTCAAAGAACTCATGATAGAAAATGTTCTCAACATCCAGAAAAAAAGAACTGTGAATTATGAATGCAGATTGAACCATACTGTTTCTACTTTTGGACTGTTTTTCCCCCTTCTTTTTTGAGGTTTTTGCCTTGTGCTCTGATTCTTCTTTCACAAAATGACTAATGTAGAAATATGTTTAATGTGATTGTACATAAACAACCTATATCAGACTGCTTTCCATCTTGGGGAAGAGGGAAGGAAGGGATGGTGGGAGAAAAAAAATTTGAAACTAAAAGTCCTGAGAAAACAAGTGATGAAAACTATCCTTACTTATATGTAACTGGAAAATAATAAAATACTTAAAAAAATAACTATCCAGGGGATGTATTTCTAGCTATGCTTTAGGATTCATTCAAACTAATAGATTCAAATAATGCCAGTCTGCATCCCTGTGGCAATTTGGAGAGAAGGTTGCTTTATGAAATGATGAGGGAGCAGGTTCAAGTTGGGGAAGGAGGAGGAGGGGATTGGCCAACTCCTTTAAGCCCATGACTACCAGGAGTTGGGTTACCTCTTCTTCAGACTACTTGTCTTGTGCTCCCCCTTCTACCCACAAAAACTCTTTGGGGACACAGGGTAGATTTTCTAGGGATAGTCTCTCCCTTCTAATGGAATTTAACAGATGCCTAGATTCCTAGTCTCAGCTTTGGCACTGAGTCCCAGATATCTCAATGATCTAAAAACTGTTTCCTTTCTAGCATGAATCGCTTCATTATATACTTGATCTGGTCCAGCTCCTACTCATATCTTAATTTTTTTAGTGGCATTTGTACTCCCTTATGTACCACGCTAGGGAGTATGATGCCAGAGTGAAAATCCATTGACTCCAGTATGAATGATGGAGAAAATGGTTTGTTACTGAAATGTTGACAGATCTTTCTTCATCTTTCATTTGTTTGTTGTACTCATATTTTTATCCTCAAATGCTCTTGGAATAATTTGGCTTGAGTCTCAGATCATGTTCCACATTGGCATCTAGCCATTCAACCTATTAATCTTCCATCTCCCTTGTTTCTGATCTCCCTTTTTCCTACTTGGATCAATTTCCAGACCAAACCACCAGAAAAAAATGTTCTCAGTCCCTGAAAGAGGGACTCATTCCTGGACCCTGCTTTGGAACTAGGTTTTCTTGACTACTGAGTGCATTCTCAACTAGACTATTATATGAGGCAAGTCCTAGACCACCAGGGAAAAACATGCTTCATGTTATATCTAGCAGTCTACCTTGGCCATATTGCTATGTATCCCATCATGCATAATCCAATCCTATTTCCACCTCTTGCTCTAAACTGAATAAACAAATCTATGCTGCTATATTACCATTGTTCCTGGAAAGAGTACATTAACTGACTGCCTTATGAATGAACTCACCATTCCTGGAACTCCCCAGGCACTATCTTCCTTGATACCACCCCCCACTCCCATATATAGCCACTCCCATTAGAATATAATCTCCTTGGGGGCAGCTAGGTGGTGCAGTAGATAAAGCACCAGCCTTAGATTCAGGACATCCTGAGTTCGAATTCAACCTCAGACACTGGACACTTACTAGCTGTGTGACCCTGGGCAAGTCACTTAACCCTCATTGCCCTGCCAAAACCAAACACACTAAAAAGAATATAATCTCCTTGAGGGCAGGGATTGTCTCATTTCTGTATCTGTATCCCCAGCACTTAACTGAAATTCTGGGACATAAACACATAATAAATGCTTTTCATACATTCATTTATTCGATTCTGATCTTCCTGAACAGTTTCCCACTCCATCCAACCCCTTTCATTGATTCTCCCTATTCCTCCTCCCCAGGCAGTATTTTCATAATTTGCCACTACGCTTTTCCATGTGATTTTGCATATGAGTATTCTAGACCAGTTTTGTCTCTGGCTATCATATTTCTTCACTTGGCAGAAATCTTAAATCTTTGCTGGTTGAGGCAATTTCTGGGTCTTTTTGTCCTTGTCATGGTAACTACTTTATATTAATTAAATTTCCACAAGTCTATGAACCATCTAGCCCATTGGAGCAACTTCCTGGTAACTTTTGTTTTCGGTTATAGTAAGAGTATCCTTTAACATCCTTTGGCTTCTTCAGAAGTATATCAGATACCCACTGATCAATGAACAAGGATCTTGCACCTAAAACACCAATAGTTAAGTGAAAGTTTGTAGATTGTGTCATAAATCTGTTATTCTTAACACTCTGCCCTCTTTTTAGTCATCTGGACATTGTCACTGCAGAAGCAGATAAAAGGGCTCACAGTACTGAGTGTCATTCTGCATTCTCCTTTTATTTAAGGATTGCTCTTACCAAAAAATTAATCACCAAGTGGTCATACCGGTGGTGATGTGTCTATTGTACCCACTAGACTTCATTTCCCACCCAACTAATATCTTTAACTTTGTCATTTTCTCCAATCACTCACCTTCCTGCAAGATGGTATCATCTCTGAAGCTCACACCTCATCAATACCGCCTAGGCTGGGAACCTCTTCATTCCCTCTATTTGGAGAAGTTGGAGGGTAAATATCAGAGAGCTTCTCTCAGATCTTCCATTTAAGGAGGGGATGTAGGGCACTATCCCATCATTTCCCACCTTCATCATGATTCCATACAAACACCTCTCTCCTGCCCCTGCTTTTTAACTTCTTTTTGTTTATTATCTGCCCATTATATTGTGAACTCAAGGGTAAGTACTACTGTCTTTTGCCTTTCTTTGTATCCCCAACCCTTAGCACAGTGCCTAGCACATAGTAGACATTTAATAAATGTTTATTGACTGATTGAATGGATTCATATTCATAAAGCAGATGTAGTCTGTCATGAGAACAAACCTTGAGGCCTTCTTACTTAAGCTGATCTGCCATAACTCGTACTTCATTGAAATAGACACTGAGAACCCCAAGACCACAATGAGGCATCACAGAGTAGGACTATTATAAAGGAAAAAATAAAATTTAATAAAAATAAATGTAAAGCATTACACTTAGGTCTAAAAAACGCTTCACAAATACAAGATGGATATAGAAAATGGTTCATGTGGAAAGAAGATCTAGGGATTCTAATGAATTGCAGTCAGCTCAAAAAGGTCAGTATTGTAATATATCATCAAAAAAAGCTAATGTAATTTTGGGCTGCATTTAGAGGGCCTAGTATCCAGAAATTGAAGGTGGTAGTGGAGCTGTACCCTGTCCTGCTGAAACCACATTTGGAATATTGTCTTTAGCTATAGGTCCTACCATTTTAGGAAGGACATTGAAAAGCTGAAGAACATCCAGAATGCAATTTTGTGATTTTGAAGCCAACCAAGAACATGAGATAACTAGAGCACAAGCCCTTTTAAGATAGACTGAAAGAAGAAATCAAAGCTATCAATAGTCATATAAAAATGTTCAAATCACTATTGATTAGAAAAATGCAAATTAAAATAACTGAAGTACTACCTCACACCCATCAAATCGACTAACATGATAGAAAAGAAATATGATAAAGGGTAGAGGGGATATGGAAAAATAAGTATACTAATGCACAGTTACTGGAGTTATAAACTGATCCCATTATTCTGAAGAACAATTTAGTACTATGCCCAAAAGGCTATCAAACTGAACATACCCTTTGACCTAGCAATACCACTACTAGGTGTATATCCCAAAGAGATACCCCCCCAAAAGAGAAAAAGACCTATACATTCAAAAATATTTATAGCAGCTATTTTTGTGGTGACAAGTGATTGTAAATTGAAGGAATGCTCATCAATTATGGAATAACTGAAAAAGGTGTGGCATGGGATTGTAATGGGATACTATTGTGGTATAAGAAATGATGAGCAGAATGGTTTCAGAAAAACCTAGGAAGACTTTTTTGAACTGATGCAAAGTGAAGTGAGCTGATCCAGGTAAGATTGTACACAATAACAGTGATATTTTAACGATGCTACTCTGATCAAGACAATTCTCTGATCCAAGAAAATTCCAAAGGACCTGTGCAATCTACCTCCAGAGATGAATTCTAAGTACAAATTGAAACATATTTTCATTTCCTTTCTTTTTCTTGCTTTTTGTTTTGTTTTTGTTCTTTTGGGCTTTTTACAACATGGCTAATATGTAAGTATGTTTTCTATGACTTCACATGTATAATTGATATCAGACTGTTTGCCTTCTCAAAGGGTAGAGAAGGGATAGGAAAGAGAGAATTTTTTAAAAAGAATGTCATATATATGTATGTATGTATTTTTTAACTAGACAAAGAACTGCAAAGTAGAAGACGTGATAGCTATATACAAGTATTGTAAGAAAGATATGTTGTGTGAAAGAGGGATAGTACTTGTTTTTACTCAACAGGCATAACAATTAAGGACAATTCATTCATTAACATGCATTTAGTAAGCACCTGTTATGTATTAGGCACTGTGCTAGATGCTGGTAATGCAAGGATAAAATGATGGCTAGAAAGTTGAGAGAAAGACTAGGGCTTAATCTGAGGGAAAACATCTTAACAATTAAATCTATTCAAAAACAGAATTGACATGGGTAGGGGTTTACTGGGTTTTCCCATCTACCTTATACAAAAGACTAGATGACTTCTTGTTAGTGATGTTGTAGTAGTAATTACTATTCTGATATTAATGGATAAATGGCTTTCTATGTCTTTTTTCAGTTCTGAGAAACTATTCTGAGTGGACAAGATCTCAATAGAGAATATGGGAAGAGGAAGGAAGAGAATTGAGTTTTGAGATAAATTCATTTTTAAGGACTGTATGTCAACAGCACTGACTTCTGTTACAAGAGTATCCTTAAAAATTAAAATTGTTTGATCAGCTTAATATCAGCCAGATTCCTCCTGATCTCTTTGTCACCATCAGCACAGACAGAGAAGAGCTGACTAAAGAACACAAATAAGGATACCTTCTCAGTACTTCTAACCAAGGGATAATGCAAGTTAAATGGACACAGAACAATGGGCACCCATAGAATCCTGGAACATTGTCACCACATTGTATTCAAAATCTTCACTCACTTGTTCATATTTCCACCCTACTGTTCACCTTCCTCCCACAGAATGATATTACCAGTCTAGAATCATCATCAACTGACTTATCTGTTCTTTTTCTTTTTTTAAAAAAAGTCAATTAATTATAACTTTGTAATTATTTTTCCTAACAAATAATCTAATAACTAATAAAGATTTCATGATCTATACTCTACTCCACATAATAATGTGAATAATGTGATAATCTTCCCAATGTACTACTATGATCATATAACTCTTACAAACAACAATAACAACTACAACAACCACCTCCAGGAGCTTTCTTATACCAGAATCAATAAAACAAAAAACTTCTCATTTTGGTATTTAGGGTCCTACAAAATCTAACTGAAGTGTAACTAGCCTTATTTCACATTCCTTTTTATATATTCTACATGCCAACCCAACTGGGCTAATCTAGGTCTCTTGACTCTGCTTTTGCTCATGCCTGAAATGGACTTTCTCTTTCTCTCTCTCTCTCTGTCTCTCTGTCTCTCTGTCTCTGTCTCTGTCTCTCTCTCTCTCTCTCTCTCTCTCTCTCTCTCTCTCTCTCTCTCTGTCTCTCTCAGCAATGAGGGTTAAGTGACTTGCCCAGGGTCACACAACTAGCAAGTGTCTGAGGCCGGATTTGAACTCAGGTCCTCCTGAATCCAGGGCTGGTGCTTTATCCCCTGTGCCACCTAGATGCCCCCGACTTCCCTTACTCCCAACAACTTCAGCTGCTGATGTCCCTTTTCCTTCAAGGTTCACCTACAATGCTACCTCCTGCAAGAAGATTTTTTTGACCCTCTTCCCTAATTTCTCATACAATTAATTGTGTCTGAATTTCACCTGTGTACCCACATCACTCTGCTTTCTATTAAATTAGATAACATATGTAAAATGTTTTACAAAATGTAAAGCACTATATAAATGTTGGCTATTATTTTTTCATTGTTTGAAAAACTTGGGTTTCATTCTTCTCATTGTTTATCATGGTTTTTCATCTACTTGTCCTTCCTCTCATTAAATTCTAAGTCCTCTGAGATCATGACCTGGGCCATATCTATTTTTATCTCCTGGTGTAGTGCCTGGCATAATGCCATACGGTAAGTGCCTTATAAATGTTGCTTGAATTGAATTTTGTTGACTGTGAACCATAGGTTAGTGGGCAAGCCATTATGCTTAAGTGGCTGTTGTGGCCAGAGTCCTTGCACTGAAAGCCGAAAAATGCTCATCTTAATTCAAAACCCCTTGTTGAGAGCTTAGCACAGTGCTTGGCAAACAATAAACACTTATTAAAAGCTTATTGGTTGGGGCAGCTAGATGGCACAGTGGATAGAGCACCGGCCCTGGATTCAGGAGGACCTGAGTTCAAATCCGGCCTCAGACACTTAACACTTACTAGCTGTGTGACCCTGGGCAAGTCACTTAACCCCAATTGCCTCACTAAAAAAAAAAAAAAAAAAAGCTTATTGGTTGATTGATTAGCTTCTCAAAAGCTAAGATTAAACTTTTAAATGTTATAAAAGTTTAGTTATTTCACTAATATCAACTAAGCCCTAAATACAATAAATTAGCAAAACTTTTCTTAAAAAGAGAAAAAAATTCCTCTTCTAAAACTCACAAGACATACTTTTAAAATATTTTGGTTCTCAGAATTGTATTAAGAATAAGAATGGGGCGGCTAGGTGGCGCAGTGGATAAAGCACCAGCCCTGGATTCAGGAGTACCTGAGTTCAAATCCGGCCTCAGACATTTGACACTTACTAGCTGTGTGACCCTGGGCAAGTCACTTAACCCCCATTGCCCCACAAAAAAAAAGAATAAGAATAGGATTTTCTTCTATACTCAAATCTATATTATTAGCAGAACCAGTATAAACCTTTTTCTTCCCCTTTCTTTTTTCCCTTTTCTATAGCAAGTACATAGGGGAAAAAAATCTTAATTAGAAATAAAAAGAATTAAAATTTTAAAATGCAATTGCTTGGCTATCTTTTTTAACCCCTGCCCACAAATTACACAAATGTGCGCATTTACGCACACGCGCGTGCGCACACGCGCGCACACACACATAAATAATTTAATACCTCACAGGGGTATATAATTGACTGACTTAAAAGGGAAGAATAAACATATGGATACTAGTATAATTTAATAACATTTGTCAACATGTTTTTATGAAGTTTTAAACAACTAACCATGTTTTCTGTTTTTAATAGTAGTCACTGGTTAATATTAGTAATATGTGAATTCCTTAGTCCATCCTTAAAGAATATCTAAGATTGTTTTTAAGCATCTTTCCAACATTTCCTCTTCCTAACACTCAAATTGCCCTCATGACATAAAAATTCTGGAAAAAATGGCCAGTTTATTGTTATAAAGAACAAAATGTGTAAAAACCGTCGGATGATCTGAAGCCTTATAAATATATTCAAAACCAAATCCATCAAAATTGTAGCTGATTAGAGCTTCCAAAATTCTCATTTGAAAGTAATAAGCCACCAATCTAAACAAATTGTATACATACAGTCTTAAAGAACTTTCCCCGTTGACTACAAGGTATTTATTCATTTCTACATGCTGTACCTAGGAGAATGGAACAACAGAACTGAGTGCAAATGGTATAACACGCAGGTGCAATCCATGAACTGAAACCAATTTCACATGTCTAATTTTAGATATGACAACCCAGACTCTTGAAATAACCTTTCAGAGTGGCTAAAAGCAGCGTGAGAACCTTTAAGTGTGAAAAAATTGCATTTTAATAAATATCCAACGTGTGGCTGGTAAATCTCACCATCTGCCATCTTGACTGCTGCAGAATGCTACCAGAGGAAGTCACAAAACCATGCTGCTGGGTACATGACAAATTCATGCTAAGAAACTTCAACTCACCCCTCCCTGAATCCTGTCATTCACCTTTGACTCCCTATCATACTCCCCACTAGAGCTATTCCAAACCTGTCCCTCCTCTTTTCCTCAGGAGACATCAGGACTCCTACTTTACTGAGAATGGTCATCTGTGCTGACCTCCTTCATCTTCCCTTTTCTATACATCAGCATTTTTCCTGTCCTATCTATTCTCTCATTCCCCTAAATCTCAGAAGATAAAGTAGTCAAAAATGCACAGGAAGGTGGGCTAGCTGTACCAAATCTGAAGCTTTACTATAAAGTAGCAATCATCAAAACTATTAGGTACTGGCTAAGAAATAGAGTGGTGGATCAATGGAATAGGTTAGGCACAGGAGACACAGTAGTAAATTACTTCAGTGATGTACTGTTTGATAAACCCAAAGACTCCAGCTTCTGGGATAGGAACTCAGTATTTGACAAAAACTGCTGGGAAAACTGGAAGATAGTATGGCAGAAACTAGGCATAGACCAACATCTTACACCTTATACTAAAATAAGGTCAAAATGGGTACATGATTTAGACATAAAAGGTGATACCATAGGTAAATTAGGAGAGGAAGGAATAGTTTACCTCTCAGATTTATGGAAAGGAGAACAGTTTATGACCAAACAAGAGATAGAAAATATTGTGAAATGCAAAATGGATTATTTTGATTACATTAAATTTAAAACTTTTTGTACAAACAGAAGCAATGCATCCAAAATATGAAGGGAAGCAGGAAGCTGGGAAACAATTTTTATGGCCAGTACTTCTGATAAAGGCCTCATTTCTAAAATATATAGGGAACTAAATCAAATTTATAAGAATCCAAATCATTCCCCAATTGAGAGATGGTCAAAGGATATGAACAGGCAGTTTTCTGATGAAGATCAAAGCTATCTACTGCCATATGAAAAAAATGCTCTAAATCACTATTGATTAGAGAAATGCAAATTAAAACAACTCTGAGGTACCACCTCACACCTATCAGATTGGCTAACATGACAAAAAAAGGAAAATAATAAATGTTGGAGAAGCTGTGGAAAAATTGGAACACTAATGCCTTGTTGGTGGAACTGTGAACTGATCCAACCATTCTGGAAAGCAATTTGGAATTATGCCCAAAGAGCTATAAAGCTGTGCATACCCTTTGACCCAGCAATACCACTTTTGGGTCTTTTTCCCAAAGAGATCATAAAAAAGAGAAAAGGACCCACATGTATAAAAATATTTATAACTGCTCTTTTTGTAGTGGCAAGGAATTGGAAATTGAGGGGATGCCCATCAATTGGGGCATGGTTGAACAAGTTGTGGTATATGAATGTAAGGGAATACTATTGTGCTCTAAGAAACCATGAGCAGGCAGATTTCAGAGAAGCCTGGAAGGACTTACATGAACTGATGCTGAGATGAGTAGAACTAGGAGAACATTGTACACAGTACCAACAACATTGTGTGTTGATCAACTGTAATAGACTTGACTCTTCTCAGCAATACAATGGTCCAAGATAGTTCCAAAGGACTTATGATGGAAAATGCTCTCCAAATACAGACAAAAAAAGAACTATGGAATCTAGATGCAGATTGAACCATACTATTTCTATTTTTTGTTGTTTATCTTTTTTGAGGTTTTTTTCTTTTTGCTCTGATTCTTCTTTCCCAGCATGACTAATGCAGAAATATGTTTAATGTGATTGTACATATATAACCTATATCAGATTGCTTGCTGTCTTGGGGAAGGGGAAGGGAGGGGAGGGAGAGAGAAAAATTTGAAACTACAAATCTTATAAAAACAAATGTTTGGGGCAGCTAGGTGGTGCAGTGGATAGAATGCTGGCCCTGGATTCAGGAGGACCTGAGTTCAAATCCAGGCTCAGACCCTTGACACTTACTAGCTGTGTGACCCTAGGCAAGTCACTTAACCCCAATTGCCTTACCAAAAGAAAAAAAAACCCAAAAACAAATATTGAAAACTATCTCTACATGTAACTGGAAAATAATAAAATACTTTTATGAAAAAAGAAGGTAAAGTAGTCTTCCTTATAGAATATAGCCCTTCCACATATGCCTTTGATCCTACCACTCCTTCATCCTCTGGGATCTTGCTTCAGTGATCATGCCTTCTCTTTCATCTTCAATATCTTTCCATCTACCATCTCCTATCTGCTTTTTATATATGCTCAGATCTCCTCCATTCCAAAAACAAACAAAAAAGCACATTCTTAATTTTTTCTCCAAGCATATATTCTACTCTATATCATACTCAAACCTCCACAGCTTCTCAACCTGTGCAATTTTTTCTGTTTTTATGCAAATCCTCCATAAAGGATCCATCTAACACCCTCTTTTACTTCTTTTAATGTTTTGTAGGTGCCAGTGCTGTAACCCAACATGTTTTTAATAATAAACATTTATAAATAAATAAATAAACATTTTTATTTATAGTTTTGAGTTCCAAATTTTATCCCTCCACTCCTCCCTGAGGCAGTAAGCATTCATATATAGGTTATATGTGTATGATTATGTAAAACTCTACCATATTAGTCATTTTGTGCAAAAAAACTTGAATAAAATTTAAAAATGAAAAAGTGAAAAACAGCATGCTTCAGTCTGTGTTCAATCAATATCAGTTCTTTCTTTGGAGGGGGATAGTATGCTTCATCATTAGTCTTTTGGGATTGTCTTAGATCATTGTGTCGCTGAGAATAGTTAAGTCATTCACAATTCATCAAACAATATTGCTGTCTCTGTGCACAATGTTCTCTTGGTTCTGCTTAATTCACTATACATCAGTTGATACAAGTCTTTCCAGGCCTTTCTGAAATCATCCTGTCATTTCTTGTCATTTCTTATAGCAAAATAATAGTCCATAACCATCATATACTACAGCTTGTTTAGCCATTCCCCCAATTGATGGGCATTCCTTTGGTTTCCAATTCTTAGCCACAACAACAACAAAAAAGCTGCTATAAATATTTATGTACAAATAGGTATTTTTCTCTCTTTTGGGATGTCTTTGGGGCATATACCTAGCAATGGTACTGTTGGATCAAAGGGTATGAACAATTCTATAGCCCTTTGTCTCAACATGTTTTTTATTATTTTTATGCTTCTCAATGTGGACTGTTTTTAGTAATATGTTACAGCTTTCTGAAAACACATAATTCAAGTGTGTGTTATCCTTTTGGTCAGTTACAATTCTGATTTGTGAGAATTCATGGCATTCCATGAGTCAAGGCCCTATAACTGAATATTGTTATTAAAAACATGAGCTACTATGGTAGTTAACAGCTTAGAATCACTAAAAGCACAATGAAATCACTCAGATGTAATCTATCTAAATATCTTCATCCCATTTTTTGCCAAGTTCCTTGTCTGTCCACAGTGTTTGTTGAAGACATAGATTGACTTACTCAGTGTGGGTATTTCTACACTCAGACATGTTCATTTGAGGAAATAAATAATTTTAGACAATGTTTTTGTGGATAGAAGGATAAAACCAACATCGGATTAAAAAGGTTAAAGACAAGAAAACACTGAACAATTTTAACAAATTTAACCTTAACACCCAAACCAGTTGACAATATTGAAAATTAGGAAATGGAAAAAAGTCAAGATATTCCTTATCACCATCTCCTACAGAAGTTGAACCAGTGTAAAGTCGTTGCTACAAAAAATGGTTATACATGACCAGAAATCCCCTTAGTCAGAAAATGTTTTCCTTACTAAGCAGAGAAGAATCAACATCCCTTTATAATGCAAACATTAGGGAAGATGGCAAAAGATTATGAAATTACTATCTCACAAGACAGTGAAAAGCAGTGGAGACAAAAACCAAATCTTTGGAAAGGTTGGCAAGAGACCCAACTGAGTAACATCATCCCAACAATATTCAAAGATAAAACTAGCACCAAGTCAGTAAACAGATGAAAAATGGAACGAATTTGTCAAGTCAATAAACATTTAATGATTTGAGTTGATATGCCATATAGCAATCAATTTTCATCATCAATGACAATAGAACCTCCACATTTTAAATTCTCACATCTCAGTTTCCTATCTGTTTAACTTTGCCAATTTCTTGGTTTTCAGTTTGTTGGTAAAGTTAAAACTGATGTAACTCACATATCATGCTTTCTTCACATCTTTATGTGTAAGGGTAGGATCAAAACCACCCCACTCTATTTTGGCCTTGATACCTTAACCAGGTGAGAACATGTCTCAACCAAGCAATCTTGCATAGGTCTTAGACTAAGTGTTAAAAGGCTTTTAACTTTGCACCAGAATTGTGAAAGAATAAGCCTGAGGAAATTGGGTCACACTCCAGGGATCATCAGTAAATTATCAAGCAAGTTGAGAAGGGACTGAATTTGAGAAATTGCAGTAAGCATGGAGAAGGAACTACTTAAACAAGAGGAGAGGACTTGGTATCAGTCTTAGAGAGGTATGTTTCCTCTTCCCCAACCTTTTTGACCAGAAAAGGACTTTCAGCTTTGAATGGATCTAAAGAATGTTTGATTTCCCATCTTTACCACCCCACAGCTGTTAGCAGTGTCTGCATTATTGGTATTCAAGAACATAGTGGACCCAACTGCTGTAAAAGGAGCCCAATAGACAGATTTCATCTCAGCATCCCACGAATGGAAGAAAGGGACTTGTAGCAACAAAGATTTGCTATAAATTATCCCTTTGTCACATATGATCTTTAAGCTTGAGTCCATTTTCTTCTGGATTCAGTATGTACATGAGGGAGAGTGTGTCACCAACTTTTGGTGGGATGTTTTATACCAACTTGAGAAATACACCTTTCTAACATATATTTAAGGCTGCCTGACTAAATTATTCTTAACTGATAATCTTGGGAAGAAGTACACTGGCAAAGGCTTAAGCCAACTGCATTGCAGAATTATCTGTGACCTCACAAGGTTACCCCTAGGACCCTGAAGGACAGTTGTAGCTAGCCAATTAGGTTCTGTGGGCTCAACAATGGGAATAAGTTAAAGTAATTGTGCATCAGAGCAACAAGTACTTCATATGTTTTCTCCTACTTTGGCATTGATTTTGACTTTTGTTCTAACCAGTCAATCAGAGTACATGGAAGATGGCTCATCCTGAAATTATCACCACATAGATAATTAGTCATTTCCTTTCCATTAATTGGGTATATACCTAATTTCTGTGTATGTGTGTGTGTATTATATCCAATACCTTATTCTTGATGTGTAGATGGGAGGCTTTTGAGAAGACTACAAACCTTTGATCTCTTATATTTATTGATCCAGGCCAGTATTTTTCAAACTACTTTTTGCTATCCTTCCCTGTAACTACCTTTGTAGTAATATGAAGTTATATTTTGGCCTCGTTTGGAGCATCTTATCAAATTTTTCAAAGACTTAACTTTCATTAACTACAACAACTTTGGGGGCAAAATCTGACATTGTCTTTATGTTGGGCTGTTTGCTTGTGACCATTGTGACTCATAATCATTGGTAGATGAGATTGCCAAATCTCATGAAATATCCTTTTGCCTATGCTCACATAATGTAATAACTCCTTTATTTGCACAAATTCCCTGGAAAAAACTTATAAGCTGTCCCTTCATATGCACATTCTTAATTCAATTCAACAAATATCCATTAAGCACTTTTGTCTTCTGTCTTCATTTAAAACAAAATGTCAACATAGATTTGGTTAACTTCCTCTAGAGGTATATCAACACAATGCTTACTGACATTGCGCATTAAAAGACTCAATGATTAAATTAAAGCTTTGGACACTCTATGAACTGTTAGATTCTTAGCTCATCCTGACAACATCACTGAGGAAGTAGAAGGAGATTGCTCAGGATTAAGGTCTGTTTTATGATTTTCCTGAATCATTATGGATAGTAAAATTCAACCTAGAATTATTATCATGATCTCCTTTCCCTCTCCCCTGATTAAAACCTGAACAATGATACAAATTAAACATGCTTTCCAGAAAATGAGTACTTAATAATTACCCTTTGATTATGCAGTAGATAATTCAATCAATTAACAAAAACTAAGCACCTATTTACCATATTCTGCCTATCATCCTTTGGTGGACACAGGGACTCAAAAAAGATTAAGGCAGACCCAGCCCTCAATTTCTTAAAATGTTTAGAGTCTACTTGTAAACACATGTCTAACTCATGGCTAAAACTGATTCGTGTAACACAATAGGTAATCAATCTAAAGCTCTAAAGAATTCATGATATATTACAAGGAGTGGTTTCTATGCTAGAAAAACGAATTTTAGGTACATAATAAGTAATAAGAATTTTTATTTTGAAATAATCTGTTGTGACAATGAAATCAGCAATAGTATTATCTATTCCTCACTAATACACAGAAAGGTATTTTTGAAAAGTATAAAGCACCACAGGAGGCAATGAGACAGAGTGGATAAAGAGCCGATCTTGAAGTCAAGAAGACCTAAGTTTAACTCTCATTCTCTACAATCAAATCCATCACCCCTTTGTCTTATCGTTGATCATGCCTTATATATTCCTCTTACAATCCTCTGCCTATGCTCTTATTCATGTGAAGCTGAATCCAGGGTCAGTGCTTTATCCACTGTGCCCCCTAGCTGGAGGAAATAAGGAAACTGTGGCAACTATTTCTACAACAAATTTATGTTTACATAATCCAAATTGGCCCTCACTGCAGCCAGGCAATCCTTTCACACCTCCATAATCATTTCACTTTCCTGCTCAGCACAGTGGCTTTTCCTTCTCACACCTCCTCAGGGCTCTGTATCCTTCTTCCCTCAGCAAAGGATTTCACCTAATGTTTCACTGAAAAAACTGAGACAAGAACTCCCTCTTATCCCTTCCTCCTCATCTCCCATCACTAAGATACTTCCCCAACTATCTCTTCTCCTCAAGGAGAGGAATATAGATACAGACAAGCATCCATATGTCTGTCCATGTGTTTGTGTGTGTGTGTATATGTATATATATGTACATATATACATATATATATATACATACACGATGTATGTGTTTGTGTATTCTCAGTCCTATCCTGTCTTCTCTAGACTGTCATTATATCATCACCACTCTTTCTAATCTTCAATCTCTACCTATTTGCTTCTTTCCCGACACTAACAAACATTCCATGTACCCTATTGTTAAAAAAAATTCTCACTTGATTCTACCATCTTTTCTAGCTTTATCTCTTCTCTTCTAAGCTAAAAACCTTGAGAAAACCATTAATACAAGTTACCTCCACCCACTTCTAAACCCTCCAACCTCATCATTCAATTGAAACTGCTCTCTCCAAAGTCACCAATGATCTCTTAATTGCAAGATCCACTTGTCTTTTCTCAATCCTCACCCTTCCCAATCTCTTTTTATTCTTCGACACTGTTAGTCTACTTCTGAATACTACCTTTTTTCAGGGTTTTCATGACATTGCTCTCTCCTGGTTCCTTTTCTCAATCTTCTTTGAAGAATCTTCATCCAAGTAGTGTACTCAATGGTGGATGTCTCCCAAGGCTTTATTCTGGGCCCCTTTCTTCCATCCCTGAAAAATATTGTGAATATTCAGAAAAGAGAAAGATAATTGTTGTCTGTGATACTAAGGAAAGGCTTAATGAATGAGTTGAGATTTACCAGATAGGAAATAATAAAAATAACGGTGATGCAGAGAAGGGCATTCTAGGTAAAGAATCAATAAATTCATGGTATGGTGTCAGAAGTAAGACCCTGACCATAGGCAGACTATTCCTAAAAATAATATCCAACTTCTGACTAACCAAGAGACTTTGACTTTTTTTCTAAAGATATTTCATTAATCACTTCCTCCTCCTCCTCCTCCTCCTCCTCCTCCTCCTCCTCCTCCTTCTTCTCCTTCTTCTTCTTCTTCTTCTTCTTCTTCTTCTTCTTCTTCTTCTTCTTCTTCTTCTTCTCCTTCCTCTCTCTCTCTCTCTCTCTCTCTCTCTCTCTCTCTCTCTCTCTCTCTCTCTCTCTCTCTCTCTCTCTCTCTCTCCCTCCCTCCCTCTCTGGGGCAATGAGGGTTAAGTGACTTGCCCAGGGTCACACAGCTAGTAAGTGTCAAGTGTCTGAGGCCAGATTCTTCCTGAATCCAGGGTCGGTGCTTTATCCACTGTGCCACCTAGTTGCCCCAATCACTATCTTCTTAAGTGCTTTTGATGAACTTTGATGACTAGGGCAGGAGGAGAAGGAAGAAAAAAATAGAAACTCGATCCTAATCACTCAGCAATCTGTCTTCCTTCGAAGTTCACACTGTACCTATATTATTCTCTTTAGCTCCTCTTTGCCATAAATTGGCTCGTGTGACTAAAGCTCTGGTTCTTGAAATGATTTCCTGATCTTTCAACTATAAAAAGTCATGAAGAGTTCCACTTGGGCCTAATGTGTTTTTTTCTGGTGGACTATCATGAGCATCTCAGAAGCAAAGAAAGCCTTAGCTGAATCATTGAGGTGTTATACTGAATATCTTTGTTGAATATCCTTCTCCTGCTATGGCTAAGTAAATTTTGTTTTGTTAGCTGTGAGATTTTCTACAAGTGTTTCCTTTTGTTCTGATAAAAAGCTGAGGTACCAGACTGACCTAATTAGCTTTAGCCTGCAAAAGGTAGGTTGCCATGGATTAAAATTTACAAAGGAAGTAAGCCCAGTTTGGATTGGAAGCTCTCAAGAATTCTATTTTTTTTTTAAGAAATCTAAGAGGGGGGGGCAGCTAGATGGCGCAGTGGTTAAAGTACCAGCCCTGGATTCAGGAGTACCTGAGTTCAAATACGGCCTCAGACACTTGACACTTACTAGCTGTGTGACCATGGGCAAGTCACTTAACCCCCATTGCCTAAAAAAAAAAGAAAAAAGAAAAAGAAAAGAAATCTAAGAGAAATTAAGAGGAAAAGGGACATTTGTCTGAAGAGACTGATGTAGACACACTGGGAATTTATCCCATGAAAGCTTGAAGAGATTAGAAATTTTGGAACAGTCACCATGGAGAGTGGAATTGTGAATCAATTAGGGAGGAATAAAAGAATGTCTTGCTGTAATAAAGATCCAACTGGGACAAGATAACATAAATCTGTAATGGACCAAAAGCAGCATGGATCTGTGATTGTCTCTAGCTCTTTTTCGTAGCATATAAATCCAGGATTGAGGTTTGTAAGGTATGATCATCAAAAGAAGCAAGGGAAAAGGGATATAGAATAGAGTGTAGAAACGAGTTAGTTCATCATGAGGTTGAAAGAGGAAAGGGAGAAAAGTGCAGCTATTGCATGGGCTGTGACCTGGGGGGAAAGCACAGTGCTTGGCACGCAATAAACACTAAAAAAAATTCATTCCAGAATGTTAAATCACAGAATGAATTGAGGCTTGTGAGGAAAGCAAAGGACAAAAAAATATTTTTTTAGCTACATTGGGGAAAAGAGGATTGCCAAAGAAAGAATAGGACTCCTTGCTGCAGGTGGGTGGGATGATGCTAATTAATGCAGAGAAAGCAAAACTGTTCACCTCTTATCTTGCTTCTGTTTTCTCTGCCAGTAAGAATAATCTTTGAGCTGGAAAGGCCAGAATAAACACAACAAGTAGAGAATTGATACCCACGGTAAGCAAGGCCATAGGAAGAGAGAACCTAACTGCTTGTAAAGAATTCAAGTTACCTGTCCTAGATGAACTAAATCCTTGGATTTTGAAAGAATGGGCAGAAAATGATTACTAAGTCACTGTCAGTGCTCACTTAAGGATCATATAGAATGGGAGAAGTAACATAGTTCTCATCCTGATTTTGAAAAAGAAGAATGTGAAAACTATAGGCTTATGAGCTTGACTTTGTTTCCTGGCAAAATTCTAGAATATATTATTAAAGGAATCCATGAATATATAGAAAGGGGTGAAAGTGATCACAAGAGCCAGTGTAGCTGCAGTAAAAACAAATCATGCCAGGCTAACCTTATTTTTTCTTTTAATAGGGTTACTAGACCATTACATCTTCAACAAGGGAGTGCTTTAGAGCAGTTACCTAAAGCTATTTTATAAACAGGTTGGAGCGATATGATCTAGAAAATAATATAGTTAGATGGATCCAGAAAAAATGAATGAAATAAGAATAAACATTAATAGTTCAATATTGATTGGGAATTAGCTCTACAGTAGAATCTTCTAGCAATCTGCTTGGATCTGTGTCATTTCATATTTTTATCACTAACTTGGATAGGGGCATTAATGGCGTGCTTATTTACATATTTACAGATGGCACAAAGCTGAGAATAACCAACATACTGAAGGATTGAGTCAGTATTCAAACCAATCTTCACATGTTAGAACACTGCAACAAATGAATGATGAAATTGACTGGGATAATTGTAATGTTTTGCACTTGGTTTCAAGAAATCAACTTCAAGATAGAGAAGATACAGTCTGACAGCCTTTTCCTGAATGAGATTTGGGGTTTTCAACAGTATGAAATGGAAGCCGAGATAGTTAATGCAAAATTAGAGACCGTTAAGAAAGGCATGCTGCCCAGGACAATGGAGATGATGATTCCATGATTTTATTCTGCTCTGGGCTAGGGTTACTGGAGTATTGTATTAAATTCTAGGCACACTCACCTCCTAACAGAAAGGTGATGAACTTAAAATACGGGAAGAGACAAATTTTTAGACATAGGATGTGAATTTGGCTGGACTTGTGTTGCTATGTATTGAAAGCTTTATTTTTGGTTTTATTTGCTGACTGGGAGAGGGATTAAAATGTTTGTTAAATGAAAAATAACAATAAACAATAAAAAAATAATTCTAGGGACTCCATTTTGAGAAGGACATTAATAAAGTTTAGAGGAGGGCAATTAGAATGGTATTGAAAGAGAACGGAGACCACATTGCATGAGGATTGAATGAGCTGGGAATATTTAGTTTGGAACAGGAAACTGAGAGGAAACACGATAGCTGTTTTCAAACATTTAAAAGGATATCATGTGGAAAGATTGGTTTTACTCTCGCCTCAGAGGGCATTTTTATTCTATAGTCATTTCAGTTGTGTCCAACTCTTTGTGGCCCCATTTAGGGTTTTCTGGGCAAAGATACTAGAGTACTTTGCCATTTCCTTCTCCTCATTTTTTTTTTAGGTTTTTGAATAGAATTTTATTTTTTCCAGAATATATGTAAAAACAAAATTTTAACATCAATTTAAAAAAAACTTTGTGTTCCAACTTCTCTTCCCCCCTCCACTCCCACCCCCCACTCACAAGAACTCAAGTAATTCATAATAAGTTATACATGAGTAGTCATGGAAAAATTCCCATATTAGCTAGTTGTGAGAGAAAACAGTCAAAAAAACTCAAAACTTCAGATTAAGGAATTGTCAAAGAGGAAATGAAAAAAAATGTTTTAATGTGTTTCCATCTGTTTTCAGATACTATCAGTTCTTTCTCTACAGATGGGCTGCAATCTACATAATTCTTTCAGGGTTATATTGGATCATTGCCTTGCTGAAAATAACCACATGCTTCCCAGCAGATCATCCCCAACTATTGCTGTTATTTTGTATACAGTACATTTCATTCTGCTACAGTTCGTGTAGAACTTTCCAGGTTTTTCTGATAGTATCCTGTTCATCATAACCTTTATATAGTACCTTAAGCTTGACAGAGAATTTCCTTCATAAAAGCCCAGCAAAGTAGGTACCATATGTTTTGCCATTATAATCAATCATCATAACTATTTCCCTCCATCCCACTCCCTTCCCATGGCATTTACTCTATCTTCTTTCTACCTATTCCTCCTCAGAGGTGTTTTACTTCTGACTATCCTCTCCTTCACTCTGCACTCCCTTTTTTCACCCTTCCTTCCTTATCCTCTTCTCCTCCTATTTTCCTGCAGCGTTAAATAGATTGCTCCTCCCAATTGGGTATGAAAGCTATTCCCTCCAAGAGCCCACTCCAATGAGATCAGGGTCCCTGAGCTAATTCTGTGTTCTAAATTTTTCTTCCTCCCTCCCTCCTCAACCCTCCCTATGAGATCAAGCAATTCAATATATCATACTGGTGCAGTAAGGCAGAACATCTTCATCTTCCTTGAAAGTGTTTTGCTTTTTACTGTTCTCTCCCCCAATCTGCCCTTTCTTCTTTCCCTTCTCCCCCGCCCCTTTTCTCCCTCCCCCCCCCAGGGCAAAAATATATTACTATACCTACTTGAGTATGTATGTTAGTCCTTCTTTGAGCAAATTCTGATGATATTAAGGTTCACTCCCTCCCCAACTCCTTCCCCCTCTTCTACCCTCCTCCATAAGCTTTCTTATTGTTTCCTTCATGTGAACTACCTCTCCCCACACCATCTCTCCCCTTCTCCCTCCCCCAGTTTATTCCTCCTACACCTCAACCCTATTTTAATGATGTCATCATGGATTAGTTGGGTAGAACAGTGGAGAAAGCACCAGCCCTGGACCCAGGAGGCCCCAAGCCCAAATCCAGCCCCAGACATAAGACACCCCACCCTGTCTGCCCTACAAAGAACAAAACATAAATGCTTTACAGATATCATCCCTTCATATTCAGTTCAGTCCTGTCTTCTGTGAATTTCTTACTGAGATAGTTATTATGATTTCAAAGTATTATCTTCCCATGTAGGAATGTAAACAGTTTGATCTTTTAATATCCCTCATGAAGTCTTTTTCCTGTTTACCTTTTTATGCTTCTCCAGGATCTTGTATTTGAAAGTCAAATTTTCTATTCAGTTCAGGTCTTTTCATCACAAATGCTTGAAAGACCTCTTTCTCATTGAAATCCCATTTTTGCCTCTGAAAAATTATACTCAGTTTTGCTGGGTACATGATTTTTGGCTGAAGTCCCAATTCCTTTGCCGTCTGGAATATATTCCATGCCCTTCAGTCCTTTAATGTAGAAGCTGCTAGATCTTGCTTTATCCTTATTGGAGCTCCACAGTATTTGAATTCCTTTTTTCTAGCTGCTTGCAGTATTTTCTCCTTGACCTGGGAGTTCTGGATTTTGGCTATAATATTCCTGGAGGTTTTCCTTTTAGGATCTCTTTCAGGAGGTGATCAGTGGATTCTTTTGATTTCTATTTTAGCTTCTGCTTCTAGAATATCAGGGCAATTTTCCCTCACAATCTCTTGGAGGATGGTTTCTAAGCTTTTGTGTTGGTCGTGGTTTTCAGGTAGTCCAATGATTTTCAAATGATCTCTCCTAGATTTATTTTCTAGGTCAGCTGTTTTTCCAAGGAGATATTTCACACTGCCCTTTATTTTTTCATTCAGTTAGATTTGCTTTACTGTGTCTTGGTTTCTCATAAGGTCACTAGCTTCCATTTGTTCAATCCTAATTCTTAGGCAGTTATTTTCATCAGACAGTTTTTTAATCTCCTTTTCCATTTGGCTTTTCAAAATGTTGACTTTTTTCTCATGACTCTCCTGCATCGCTCTCATTTCCTTTTCCATTCTTTCCTCCTTTTCTCTACATCTTCTTTCTATTTCTCCTGCTTTCTCTTCAAAGTCCCTTTTGAGAGCTTCCATGGCCTGAGACCAGTTCATATTTTTCTTGGAAACTTTGGATGTTGGAGCTTTGACCCTGTTATTATCTTCTTCTTCTGAGGTTGTATTGTGGTCTACCTTACCCCCAAAGAAGTTTTTGATGGTCTTCTGCTTTCTCTGCCTACTCATCCTTGTTTACTATTGCTTGGCTTTTAACTCCTTCTTAAAGTGTGGAGCTGCTTCCAGGACACACTGTTGAAGCTACAGCATGGCCCGGGGGATGGTTGGGCTTCTTCTCAGCTTGCCTGGCCTTGCTTTCATTTGATTTTAAACTCTCCAGTGGGGGGTTGGGAGGGGGAGGGGGAGGGGGAGGGGGGGCGCTGCTTCTCAGCTCCACTCCTGTTCTCAGCTTCAGAGGGTCCCAGGTGTTTTGGGTTGGGGGGCGGGGCAGGCTTTAATCTAACCTGGCCTGTTCTCAGGTCCAGAGATAACCTCAGGCCTACTTTACTAAGCTACCAACCAGCAAAGCTTTCTGTGGTGTGGTTCTCAGTTTCTGATGAGACTGCTCCCCTGCTCCCCTCCCCCACCTGGTTCTCCCACCACTCAGGATTTCTTCCTGGTTCCCCGCTGGGGTGGGACAGTTGAATCCTTCCCCCCAGTCCACTGGTACCCCTGCACTTACCCCCCCCCAGCTGTTCAGTCCGACCACACACTGTTCCAGAAGACACCGGTGCTGCAGCCGATTCAGAGGCACTAGGGCAAATTCCTCAGGCAGGTGTCTGGTGTGTCGGCCCAATTGCAGGGTTAGGCTTTGTTCATGGCCCAACACGGCCCCCTAAAATCTATCTATAGCTGGAGAAAACTCTCAGCCCATATTTTTGTGTGTTTTTCTGCCCCAAGGGTTCTTTTATTGCTATTTTGGGGGTGATTGTATCAGGAGCCCTGTGGGTTTAATGTCTTTCCTCCTCCATCTTGGATCCGCCCCCTCTCCTTCTCATTTTAAAGATGAAGAAACTGAGGCAAACACGGTTAAGCGACTTGCCCAGGGTAAGAGGCTGCATTTGAACTCAGGGATTCCTGACTCCAAGCCCATTGCTCTTTCTACTGTTCCACCCAGCTGCCCTCAGAGGGCATAGAGAGAAGCAATGGGTGGGAATTGCACAGAGGCAGATTTAGAGCTTGCACTTCCTAACAATTAGAGCTAACTAAAAGAGGAATGAGCTGCTTTGGGACATAATGAGTTCCCCTCAATGGAGTTCACCAAATAGAGATTAAATGACCTTGACAGCCATGTTCGACAGCAGTGGTATCCAAGTCAAATAGAAACAGATCCCTGTGGGCAGCATCTTGACTTAGAAAAACACAAAATAGCATTATCTATGTCATATTGTAGTTTTATTTTGTTAACCAATTACCAATTCCATTTTCATCTGTTTCAGACTTCATTGGGGAGTTTTACCAGCTCTGTAGGGCTCAGTTTGACACCACCATTGTAGAGGGAATTCTTTCAGGAATGGGTTGAACTAGATGACTACTAAGGTCTCTTCCAATTCTGAAATAATCATGTAAGTCTCTTTTCCAGCTTTATTTTACACTACTCTCCTTTGCATATTCTAAATTCCTGTCAATCTGGACCATTCATTAGCTGTCCCCTGTTTTTTTCTATTTGTCTTTATTCTCACAGGTTGTGTCATTATTTGGATTATACTCCCTGCTCATTTTCACCTTTCAGAAAACGTATCCTCCCTCATAGCTTAGCTCAGCCATCTAGCCTCTATCCTCAATTATTTCTAGAATATTTAATCTGCATCTCTCCTTTGTCTCCATTACTCCCTACATTGTACTTATTGTCCTCCCTCCCCATCACACTACCTATGTCCCCCAAATCCCTTTAATAGAACATAAGGTCCATAAGGTTAGGAACTATATAGTTTTTGTCTTCATATCAAACCAGTCAAAAAACATTTATTAGACACCTACTATGTGTCCAGCACTATGCTAAGCACTGGTACCTATCACTATGGCTAGACACAGTAGATGTTTAACAAGTATTTGTTGAACTGAATGACTACAATTATTCCTGTCACCCTGACAACTATACCCTTCCCTCTTTTTCCTTCTAATCAGTTGTTAAATCTTATTATTTTTATCTTGGTAGTTTCTTTCATATTTCTCCTCTAGTTCTTTATTATACTTCCCATGGACTAATTGTTCTCCTTGTCCCCAGTGTTGCAATCTTACAATTCAATTCAATTCAATCATCACCATGATGCAAAGTATCTAGGAAACAAGGAAGAAAAAAAAAATCCATTTACAAAAACCCCATAATACAATCTAGCCTATGCATGCCTCCATTGATTCATAGCATCATAGGATTTAGAGTTGGAAGAGAGTTCAAACTAAACAATCCCCTTGATTTTATTTGTTTACCTTTTGACGAGGAAAATGTTTCTCAACCTTCATTTCAAACTTTAATTAAAAGCTTATTCAGCGTAGTTAGTCTACGAAGAATGAATTGGGTATTAGCAATAAATGAAAAGACTGCAACAGTCAGGGGGTTTAAAAATATTAGATTTGTAATTCTTGAGATCCATGAACAAGAGAAAAAAGTGGAAATATAACTTTTCAATTCTTAACTTTGAGAAGTTGATAATTTAGTTGGCATCATTATTAGAAACCTCATCAAAAATTTCAATGAGACATGGCATGGTATTATAATCATCCTTCCCATGGCAAGTGGTGCTTTTTCACTAATGGGCTGTTTGGGCAGAGCTTTTGCCAGTCTTTTAAAGCTAGTCAGACTGTCAGTTCCAATCTAATTTAAGATGCCAGAGAAAATAGGCTGTTTTGTCTCAGTATGGTTTGTAATAATGAAAGAATTTTTGTGCAACAATGCCTGAACATTAGGGATGTTAAAATGGATCAGTGTTATCAGATAGGCTAATATGACCAAAAAAAAGGAAAATAATAAATGTTGGAGAGGATGTGGGAAAACTGGGACACTAATGCACTATTAGTGGAGTTGTGAACTTATCCAACCATTATGGAGGACATTTTGGAATTATGCTCAAAGAATGATAAAACTGTTCATGCCTTTTGATTCAGAAATACTACGGCTAGGTTTATATCCCAAAGAAATAAAAAAGTAAGGGAGGGAAGGACCTATTTATACAAACATATTTAAAGCAGCTTTTTCTTGTAGTAGCTAAGAACTGGACATCAAAGGCATGCCCATCAACTGGGGAATGGCTAAACAAGATGAGGTATATGATTGTGATGGAACATTTTTGTGTTATAAGAAATGACAAGTAGGAGGATTTCAGAAAAAAAAACCTAGAAAGACTGACATGAACTGATGCAAAGTGAAGTGAGCATAAGAAGAACATTGTACATAGTAACAGTAATATTGTGTGATGAAGTACTGTGAATGATTTGGCTGTTCTCAGCAATACAGTGATCTGACAATTCCAAAAGACTCATGATGAAGCCTGCTATCTGTCTCCAGAGAAAGAATTGATCCTGTGTGAATACAGACTGAAGTATGCTATTTTTCACTCTTTCATTATTTTTTTATTCATCTTCAATTTATATGATTTCTATGATATTAAATGTTTTACATCATTGTACAAGAATAAACTATATCCTATTGCTTACTATCTCAGGGAGGGGGAGAAGAGATGAGGAAGGAGGGATAGAATTTGGAATTCAAAGCTTTTTTTAATGTTTAAAAAATTGTTTTAACATGTAATTGGGAAGGGGTAATGAAATACTCTTTTTTTTAAATGGATCAGTGTTCCTACGTTGGCAAACATATTAACCTCTTAAATATCAGAGATATTGTTTATTCCATTTTCTTTCTTTCTTTGAAACAATTGAGATTAAGCGACTTGCCCAGGTTCACACAGGTCAGATTTTAACTCAGGCCCTCCTTACTGCAGGGCTGGTGCTCTATCCATTGTTCCATCAAGCTGCCTCTACTCCAGTGTCTTTAAGAAAAAGTGAAGAGGCGTGTAACGATTGGAATGACGCCACCTGCTGGAGACTTACTGTAGAAAAGCTCCACCATGAGGTGAAGACTTCTGAGGGCAAGCCATGTGGTCAAGGTCCTTAGCATCAGGAAGTGACGTTTGCTCGTGGGTACTGTCTATCAAGGCTACCAGCCAATCAACTTGAGGAGCCGCCCATTTCTGGGAGGGGGACATGAAGTAGGAAGCAGATGCTGGTGGAGGGGTTCTGTCTCTTTTGGTTCCTGACCTCGCCATGGTGGGTTGGATGATAGGATCTCTTAGAAATAGTTAGATTTTTACCTTTCTCTCTGATCCTAATGCTCTTTAATAAATATTTAAACACTTAAATACTCTTGCTAAAGCTTATAATTTATTGGCTATCACTCATTAGATTTTAAATAGTTTAGCTAGAATTTTAGCCCTTATACACAGCTAGGTGGCACAGTGGATAGAGCACGTGCCCTGGATTCGGGAGGACCTGAGTTCAAATCCGGCCTCAGACACTTTACACTTACTAGCTGTGTGACCCTAGGCAAGTCACTTAACCCCAATTGCCTTACCAAAAAAAAAAAGAAAAGAAAAAGTGAAGTTTCTTATCATCTACTATGGTGTCTTACCTAAGAAGCACCTTCTTTCTTGGGAAGTTCCTTTTCTACCAATCCACACCTGTGCCTGCAGCTTGGCAATTTTCTCTTGATTCATGATTGTCTTTTATCTTGACATAGATAATTTGGAGCTGGAGAAAGAGCTGACAATAGGAACACATATGTAGGTTAGCAAGATGGCAGCCAGAGAGAGGCCTGAACCCTCCATTTTATACATTAAGAAACTGAGTCCAATGAGGGAAAGTGGCTTGTCCAAACTTGAAGACAGCTTCAAACTCAGGTACAAATCTATGGCTTTTCCCACTATACTACATGATATCTTCTATTACCCACTGAGTAAAATGCATAATTCTTAGCTTAAAATTCAAGGCCCTTTGCTGTTTGGCCATAACTGCTCTTTCCAACTTTATTTTCCATTATTACCTCTAATATTCACTTAACTCTAAATAAGCTATTTGTTCTCTAAAATATACCCTGTGCTGGTCCTCCCTCATGCCTTTGCTCACAATTCAAGTCAGTTCAAAATAAGGAACATTGATATACCATATGCACATTTGTGCTAGGTTCTAGGAATATAAAAAAATGAACAAAATCATTCCTGCCTTCAAAGAGTTTACATTCTACTGATGTTACAACATGCAGACAGAAAAATATAGCATTAACTGAAGAGGGATAGAGAGCATTGAGCAGGGACAGGGAAAGGGTTTCTGTAAGAGATAACACTTGAGCTAAGCCTTTAAGCAGGTTAAGCATTCTAAGGGAGGGGAAAGGGCTTTAACAGGCCTGTGTTGAGACAAGAAGAAAGGAGATGGAATTCTGACTTTGCAAAGATTCAGTAGACTACTTGGGATAGAACATGGAGTACATGGAGCTAGGAGAGTATTTAATGCTGTAGAGAGTTCAAGAAAGATGAAGAATGGAAAAATTCTATTAAATTTGGCAATTAAAAGATCACTGCTCAGGGGGTTGCTAGGTAATGCAGTGGATAAAGCACTGGCCCTGGATTCAGGAGGACCTGAGTTTAAATCCAACCTCAGACACTTGACACTTACTAGCTGTGTGACCCTGGGGAAGTCACTTAACCCTCACTGTCCAGAAAAAAAAAAAAAGGAATTATATAGGGGCAGCTAGGTGGTGCAGTGGATAGAGCACTGGCCCTGGATTCAGGAGGACCTGAGTTCAAATCTGGCCTCAGACACTTGACACTTACTAGCTCTCTGAACCTGGGCAAGTCACTTAACCCCAATTGCCTCAACCAAAAAAAAAAAAAAAAGATCACTGCTCACTTTGGAGAGAGCCATTTCAGTGACTGATTAGATCAGAATACAGATTGCAGAACCTCTGCGTTTCAGGAAACTATCTAAGATAGTTATAGACAGACAGGTTGAGATTTACACTGGTGATAAGAGTCTCACATTCTACAGTGTCACAGGCCCTTGACCTATTACCCATATCAGTGTATTATTTGGCAATCAGAGACAGTGACTAAGAATTTGATACTATGATAAATATTCTATTCTATCTACCTCACATAGGTATTGAGGACCACTGCATTTATGGAAGTTACACTCTGAAAAATACCTTATGTTGGGGGCAGCTAGGTGGCGCAGTGGATAGAGCACCAGCCCTGGAATCAGGAGTACCTGAGTTCAAATCCAGCCTCAGACGCTTGACACTTACTAGCTGTGTGACCCTGGGCAAGTCACTTAACCCCAACTGCCTCACCAAAAAAAAAAAAGTGTATAGTTTTGGGGCAGCCAGATGGTGCAGTGGTTAAAGACCATGGGCAAGTCACTTAACCCCCATTGCCTAAAAACAAACAAACAAACAAACAAAAAAAAAAACCTTATGTTAGTTATGGAAAAAGCATCAAATAAACATAAGAATCATGCTAGCTTAGAACTTGTTATAATATTTATAGAATGAGGGGGAGGAGGATCCTTCATTCTCTTTCACTTCAAACTTGATGAATTAGAGGTATCCTAATGATGAATGTCCTGTTCATGTGTACCATTCAATAGTCTCTTGATCTCTTACTGTCATATTCCTCATTTGAAAAATACATGGGGGAGGTAGTGTTTCCTAGATGGGAAAGCATACTATCTGGCTTTCCCAAGATTGCTTAGTGGGGCACTAATATATTCAGTAATGGAAACCAGAACTTCCGACTTTCATTCCAGAACTTTACCATACTCAAATTACCTTGGCAACATTATACTGTCCCCAAGTTGGAAAATGACAAAAATTTAGATAGTAAAAAGGAATTTAAGGCTATAGAAAAACATGTCTAAATAACATCTGTAAGTATACTAAACACCTTAAAAGTGGTTATCGAGGAAAATATTTATGTACCAATAACTTGAATTCTATACTTGACACAACCTTCCAAGGAAAGTACTCCAAGTTGGGAAGGGAGAAATGAAAAGAATGCCCCCCAAAAGGTCATAAGATGAACAATTTTACAGATACCTTCATCTAATGACAGGAATTCAAAACAATAGTCTGAGTAGAAAAGTTTATTTGAAAAAAAAAAGCAGGGGAGAGATTTGTTTGATTTTATCTAACAGTCTTCCTGCCCATAACTATGTCTACTCAGAAACATTGTATAAGCAGCTCAGTTTCTCCAAAATCCAGCTTCCACCTACCATCCTAAGTACAGAAAATGAAAGAAACAAATAATGTTGTGCAATAGAAAAAGGAGGAAGAGAAGGAAATGCAGTTTCATTGTTAAGGTTTTTATTGAGAAATAGGGGAAGAGGGTAGATTAAATGATCTCTAAAGACCTAATGCCAAGATACCAGCATTGTAAGATTCTCATTCTATGGTATTTCAAAGGTCTATCATTTTGTCTACGTGAATACTCCATAGTACAAGAGGATTGCAACCTGTTTACAACTTAAAAGACAGTTTTTGAGAATTGCCCTGGCCAAAATAATTAATCACTCTGTTGCCCAGTTTTTGATAAACCTTTTTAGGGTTTAGCTAGGCTAGTTCTAAAATTGCACACACAAACTCTGTTGTGATGATGTGATGATATTTAAATTCTCTCTAGCTTGGCAGGCCCTACCAGAACTCACTTTAGTGACAAAGCCTTCAAGAATCCAGCCATGATGAAAGAATATTGTCCTGATTCTAAACTGTTACAAAATGAGTACCTGGCAAAAACGAGGTTTAGATAATCAATATTCGGTATTATTGCCTCAACAAGAAGTATAAGGGAACAAAACACAAAAGAAGAAAAGTAGATGATTTTTTTTTCAAGAGTAAGGAGAAAGACGGAGAAAAGAAAATTCTTACTTCTTCAAAAGAGGAGGGGAAAAGCCAGTAGACCTTTGTTTAAGATGTTGTCCTTTTGAGCTACGTATGGAGCAAATGGAGCCAAAAGCAATATGGAGGCAAATGTAAGAGATTCTTAATATACTAATTACCATGCAGACAGGAGGTAAAACAAAAACAAATTCCCCAAACCTCACAATATTTACTGAGGTCATTTGTGTTTAGGTTCTCTAGAAAGAAGAATCCAAGCCAAAATTTTAACATAGGAGGGAGCATGAACCAAGAGTCATAGTAAATCCTGACAATTTCAGTTTGCCAGTCGAGGTACCTCAATTCACATGAGCTTTTGATATGTTTCTAGGTGTGGATTTCTCAATTCGGCACATAGTGGACTAGTAATCACCGCCTTCTTACATCTTCTGAGAAAGGGTGGGAGACATACAATACATATTCTGATAAATAGAAACATAATGATTTGAAGAGTAGAAGCACTACCAAATAGGGCAATTAAGAAAGACTTCCTGATTACATCTGAGCTGAGCCTTGAAGACAAGTAGGAATTCTAGGAGACGAAGAAGAGAAAGAAATGGATTCCAAACATGGTACACAGTGTGTATGTGAAAACATGAAAGTGGGGAAGGAAATGCTGAGTCTGGGGAACAGTAAATTGACTCATTTAATTAGAACATAGAATATGTAAAAAAGATGAATGCAAAATAATATTGAGAAGGTAGGCAACAGCCAGATTGCAAAGAGCTTTAAATGCTAAGCTGAGTCTATATTTTATCTATTAGAAAATATAAGATTCATGAGTGAAGAAGTAATACGGTCAGACCTGACCTTCGGGAAAAGTATTTTGGCAGTCGTGTGAAAAAAAAGGATTAGGAAGGGGAGAGACTTGAAGAAGGTTCATGTTGCTAGTAATGTGTCTGAGGCTGGATTTGAACTCAGGTCTTCCTGACTCCAAGCACAACACTTTGTGCATTAGGGTGTCACCTAGCCGTTTCCTTTATGTTGCATATATATCAGGGTAATTCTGGTATTCTGGATCTATGGACTTACTGAAATCTTGAATATAAAAATAACCAAAGGGCTTTTCAGTAATGACTGTGTCAAAAGATCGGTTGCATCTTCAACAACTCCTTAGCTATTCCTTATATTTTTAGATGCACCTATAACAAAACATAGAATCCTTGTAGTTGGAAGTTGTAGAACCCTGACATGACCAAAAAAAAAAGAAGAAGAAGAAATTTCTTTCTTTCCCTTGTTGGAATAACATTGCACAGTCCTTTAGTGGTCTGATTACTTATATAGTCAGATTTATGGGGTCAGGTTAATTATTCTCTTGGAAGTCACCCCTCAGCTTGCCACTTGACTCATTGCTATATATTTAATTCCTATAGGAATCCTATGATGTAAGGATATAATTCTTATTAATTAGGCTTGCAATCTTTCTTATTCATTAGTTAGCCTAAGCCCCACCCCAGTTCACTCAATATTGGTTTCTGAATGAATTAGAGAAATTTCTTTTTCAAATTTTACTTTTATATAATTTGTTAACAAATGAAACTATAATAAAGACAAATATAACTATTCATAATATTCCAACCATGTAAAATTCACTACCAGAGTCACCTCCACCCTTGAATATATAACAGCAAATGACATTTCTTCATTTGTCTGGAAATATCATTCCTCACCAATAAATTAACTCCAGATAGTGACTAAACTTTCATAAGAATCTTCTTCATATTTCTCAAGATAAGAGTTAGATTCAGTATCTTAGGAATTAAGCTATTTTAATCCTTTTTACTTGTCTCTTCAGTAATCACCAAAAAAAGGATCTTTTCAAAATATAATCTTTGCCAGCTTCTCAAACTCATTATAGCATTCTCTCCATACTATTTCTTTAAAGTTCTGAAGAGAAGTTTCACCTCATTGTCAACTCCTCCCATTTTCATTAAAGAACCTATTTTCCTGACCATTACTCCTCCTCAACAGGGAGTGTATAAATTAGTTCCCATGTATTATTCCCTACTACTAATGTAGCTAGTATTTCCAAATGATCCAATAGCTGGGTAATTCAAGGAATACTGGCTGGATGGATTCATCAGGCCTGATCATACTATGAATTAATTACCTTGCAATTTCCCAATCCTTTGCCCTTTCAGTATTCTTAAAATGTCCTTATTTTTATTCTTTCTGTCTATTCCTAAAATCAGGGACCCCTTATGACTTTCTAGTTCAAAAAATTATAAAACATATTAAATATATTAATCCTTATCCTTAAAATGGTGATAGTATGAATTTAGATTTAGTAAACTAATAAGAAGTAGGTGGCACAGTGCATAGAATGTTGGGTCTAGAGTCAGAAAGACTCATTTTTTTTAGTTCAAATCTGGCCTTGAATACTTACTAGCTGTGTGACCCTGGGAAAGTCACTTAACTCTATTTGTCTCAGTTCCTATCTGTAAAATGAGCTGGAGAAGAAAATGGCAAATTACTCCAGTAGATTTGCAAAGAAAACCCCAGATAAGGTCACAAAGAGTCAGAAATGACTGAACAACAACAACAAATCAGTAGGCACACAAATTCTTGGCATTGTCAGGATCCTATCACACACTTTGTATATAGATTCTATAAGGACATACATATGGGAAAGAACAACAACAAAAACCCTTAAATATCCTAGACATACACACTTCAATATAAAATATATTACACTTTCAAAAGACTCTACTGGGGAAGCTAAGTGACACAGTGGATAAAGTACCAGCCCTGGATTCAGGAGGACCTGAGTTCAAATCTGACCTCAGACACTTGACACTTACTAGCTGTGTGACCCTGGGCAAGTCACTTAACCCTCATTGCCCCGCAAAAAACAAAACAACAACAACAACAAAAAAAAACCCTACCACAACAGAAGTTGGGCCTGACTGACCTGAGGCAAAAAAGTATTTCAACACATAGAGGAAATCAGAATTTTACTCTATAAAGGAAATGAAACAGTGGCTTGATAATTCATCTCCCAAACTCATCTTTATACAGTATTAGAGATGTATTTTGATTAGTTTAAAACTACAAAAGGATAGCTAAATATAGCAAAATATTAATAGCTGGAGGACGTCTATAAATTATATTTAGGTTTTCATTAAATCATGCCTTCTGCAGATCCTCACATTTCACACCACTCTCCTTGATGACTTCTCCCAGAAGAGATTCACAACCATACCATCTGGCTGTGTCAATGTGATAAATACCACATTCTTTTAGGGCATAAACCACAGCATTATGGGAATAGCCACCAATTAAAAAGTAAGAAAAGACAGGAAAAAGGCTGATTACCGATTATTTTTTCCAAAAAGATATTTATATAATTTTCCTATTATTTTGGGATCCTTTAGGTCAAATTAATACTTTATTTGTAGAGCTATGTGAGAATTTTTATGATTAAGCTAATAGTGCTCTCACCATGAAGTCATTTTCTATAATAATTTGGACACCATTACATAATGACACAGACAGACTCAAACTTATATATCAGTCTGAATATAAGCCAATCTTTCACCAAAAATTTTGACTTGCACAAAAGATGAGTATAACCTATAGTTGGGATGATTTTCCCATGTGTATATATATATATATATATATGTACATATGCATTTATAGAGATATGCACACAAATTGCTAATAAATGCATACATGTTTGCATTTATATGTGCACATATATACATATGTATTTATGTATGTGTTTGCATATATACACATGATGTAGCTTTAAAGAGATCTCATTTGGGGAACTATTTCACTTCCCACTTCGATGCTTTTGCACAGGTTGATTCTGTATTCAAGGAATTCTCATCTTCCTTATCTCTGCATCCTGGAAGTCCTAGATCCTTTTCATGGCTCAACTCAAAAAACACTTTTTTCAAAAGGCCTTTCCTGATTTCCCCTGGTTGTTTGTCTCCCACCCTCCCCCCAATAACTTAGTATTTCCTATTTGGTACATATCATAGGACCATGTTGTATTGCCATAGCTAAATATAAGTTTCTTAAGAATAGGAACTGCTTCTCTTTTGCATTTGTAATCTCAGCATCTCAAACAGCACCCAGCCCATGAATGCATGTTGAGTGACATTCAGACCAAAATTATAATGTAATTAAAATATCTCATAATTTTATGACAAACTAGGAAAACAGGAAAAACACTAATCAACAAATCTGTTTCTCTTTTTCAATGAATAAATGAAAAAAAGAATTTATTAAACTCTTACTCTACACCAAGAATTATACTAAGGACTAGAGATACAAATGCAAAAAGCTCCCTACTGTGGAGCCTGTCGTTAATCCTACTAATAGCAATCTGGGGATTGTCTAGTATCCTCGGCATAGAACACTAATTAGAATATTGAACTTAGGCAGGTTGGATCTTAAAGCAGGCATTTCCAGACTTTTAAATTATGAACTTGACAAAATCAATAACATGAACATTTCTATATACCAAGAGCCTTTAATATAAAACCATGGATATCATATATTCCTTTTTTAAAACAATGGTATTGTGCCTGATAAACTTGACATGAACATTTCCTTATAGTAAAAACAGAAAAAAGATTGTATATGACTCTATATTCTCCAATATCCTAAACATAAACACTTCAATATTAACTATATTATACTTATAAAGGACTCTACTATATCCTACCACAAAAGGAGTTGGGCCTGACTGACACTGAATCTCTGTTAATAATTAGCTTATTTTAAATGGAATAAACATAAGCAAATCATCTTATGAAAGAGAATAATAGAAAGATAAAACCAGTTTATTTAGTTATTTAGTTATTATATATTTTTTGCAGGGCAGTGAGGGTTAAGTGACTTGCCCAGGGTCACACAGCTAGTGTCAAGTGTCTGAGGCTGGATTTGAACTCAGGTCCTCCTGAATCCAAGGCCAGTGCTTTATCCACTGCGCCATCTAGCTTCTCTAATTTATTTATTTATTTATTTATTTATTTATTTATTTATTTATTTATTTAAAAACCAGTTTTTAAAAAATCTTGGCAAGATATCCTACTATGTAAAATTATTCCAAGGGCATTCAGTGATAATAACAGAAGGAGCGCTACAAACAGAAGAAAAACAGAAGATATTTGCAAAAAAAAAAAAAAAGAATTTTAAAAAGGAGAAGAGTAGTCAGCCTTGCTTTGGGAAGTTCATTAAGATCTTTTATTGACCCCAAGCATCCCAAAAAACAAATGCCCATCTTTTATATGTTAACATTTTACCATTACTGATATATGGAAGCAACACATGGAACATTATTACTTCCTCTGCAGAATGAAAAATGAGTATCATATAGAGAGCAATGGCAAAACACATGATAGGCATGAGCAGACTGCAACATACAACCAAAGAGAAACTCCTAAAAAGAACTAGAGTAAAAAGATGTTATCAAGGAACTGAAAGACAATGAGGAAACCCTGGTCATGTGGTAACAACAAAAGATAACAGGTGATCAGACAGGGTGTGTCACAGGTACCCTCCCTATGTTGAGAGAAAACAAGGAAGATCCTGGCTATTAGATGGATCTTCTCTGGTGAAATTTTAGGAGACCGTGGGAAAGAGTCAGAGAAGATGAGCAGGCATGAATACGATATGATCTTCATTGCTGAAAAGAAGTCTTAAATTTAACTGCTTATCTCTGCCCCCTTCTGAATTTCTTTCTGATCTCTTCTGTATATTTACTAAATATTCCATTGACACCATTTCTTCTTTTTTGCATTATTATTACCACCCAGCCACATCCAAATAACCATCATCTTTGTAACTAATAAGTACAGTCAAGCAAAACAAATTCACATATTGGCCATGCCAGAAAATGTACGTCTTGTCCTTTACCTATTGTCTACCATTTTTCTCACAATGGGTAGAAAGCATGCTTTATCATCACCCATCCTCCAGAGTCCTGATTAATTATTGCACTGACCAGAATTCTTATGTCTTTCAAAGTTGTTTCCCTTTACAATACTGTAGACATCGTATAAATTGCTCTTATGTTTCTGCTCATTTCCATCTGCATCAGTTTATATAATCCTTTGCTTATTTTCCTGAATCTATCCCTTCCATAATTTCCTAAAGACTGATAATATGCCATTAGATTAATAAACCATAATTTGATTAGGCATTTCCCCATTGATGGACACCCTTTGTTTATATTTCTTGTGAATGGTAAACGCTGCTATAAAGATTTTGTGGGGCCTTCCCTTCTGTCTTTGTCTTCCTGGGGATAAATGTCTGATAATGGTATCACTGGGTCAAAGGACATACACAATTTGATGACTTCTTAGCTATAGTTCCAAATTGCCTGACAGAATAGCTAGACAAATTCATGGCTCTATCAAAAATGCATCAGTGTGATCATCAAGTAAACAAGCACTTATTAAGCTCCTACTGTGCATTTATTAAGCAGGTACTGTGCTAAGCACTGGAATACAAAGAAAAGTTTTAAAAAATGAAAGTAAAAAAATAAAATAAAATAAAAGTCGCTGCCTTCAAGGAGCTCAGAAGCTAATGGGGGATATAACCTGCATAAAGCTATGTAAAAATAGTAAATATACAAGATAAACTGAAGAGAATCTCTGAAAGAAACCATTAAGATTAAGAAAAACCAGAAAATACTTTTATAGAAGATAGGACTTCAGTTAAGATGATTTAAAGGAATCCAGGCAACCTAGGAGGCGGGATGAGGAGGAAGTGAGTTCTCAAGCACAGGGGTTTGCCAGTGAAAATGCCTGAAATCAAGAGATGGTGTCTTATGTATAGAACAAAAGAGAGGCCAGAGCCACACTGAATGAAAGAGTATGTGAAGGAGTGTAAGGTATTAGAAGACTGGAAAGGTAGGAAGGGGCCAGGCTATGAAGGATTTTAAAAGTCAGACAGATGTGCACAGTGACAGAAATATTGTTCAATGAAAAACTGTGAATGACTCAACTATTCTCAACAATATAATGATCCAAGACAATCCCAAAGGACTAATGATGAAGCATACTATGCACCTCCAAAAGAAAAACTAATATTGATTGAACACAGACTGAAGCATTCTATTTTTCACTTTCCTTCATTTTTTCTTTTATTCAAGTTTTTTTAAAACAAAATGACTAATATTGTAATGTTTTACATAATTGTACATGTATAACCTATATCTGATTGCTTACCGCCTCAGGGATAGGGAGGGAAGATGGTTAGGAAGGATAGAATTTGGAACTCAAAACTTTAAATAAAAATGTTTATTATCCAAAAAATGAATGAATGAAAGTCAAATTAGAGGTTTTTGTATTTGATCCTGTAAGTAACAGAGAGACCCCCAGTAACTGTCAGTTTTCCATTTTTGTCATCTTTGCCATTCTGATAGCTGTGAAGTGGATATTCAGAGTTGTTTTAATTTGTATTTCTCTTACTATTAGTAATTTGGAGCATGTTATATAGTTCTTTATAACTTGCATTTTTTTTTCTGCTGAGAACTGCCTGCTCATATCCTTTGGCCATTTTATCTTGGCTCCTAATCTTATATATCTGTACTAATTCCTTCTATATCTTAAATACAACACTTTTATAAGATACATTTTCCACACAGATTTTTGGGAAAGGTCACTGTTCACTTTGAATTCTAATTATACTGATTTTATTTGTGCAAAAAAATGTATTCTTATGCGATCAGAATCTTCCATTTAATATTTTATGATCATTGAGATCTATTGCTTAAGAATGTTCTCCCCGATCCTTAGCCATGAAAGGCATTCTTTCTCTATTCCTTTCATTTCTTTATGGAACTTATTATGACATATGATGTGAGATGTTGATTAAAAGTCAAATTTCTCCCAGAGTATTTCCCAATTTTTCTGGAAATTTCTAGTCAAATAGTGAGTTATTATGCCAGTAATTGGTACCATTAGGTTTATGAAATATTATGTTAATCAATTTATCTATTTTTTAAGCAGTACCAAATAGAGATGATGATTACTGCTTTGTAGCATAGTTGATGATATAGCACTGCTAGGTTTCCTTCCTTTTCTTTTTTAATTATTTCCCTTGAGAATTTTGATGTTTTGTTCTCTCCAGATGAAATTTGGTTTTATTTGTCAAGTCCTATAAAATAATTCTTTGGTAGCGTCATCAGTATGGTATTGAATCTGTAAGTTGATTTAGGTAATTTTTATCATATTAGAATGAACAACCATGGGGAGGGTATTCTGTATAATTCTGAATGTGTCTTAAAAAGTAGATTTCTAAATGTCTTATATATTCTGTACCCACATCTGCGGGGGAATGATCTATGGAAAATATTCCCATAGATTAATTATATGCCATTGCTTTGAACTAATTGTGTCTGGCTAGCCAGAAAAAAAAATGGAGACACATAGATGGGGACCATGAGCTATCATTTTGAGAAGATAGATACCCATAAAATTCCTTAATACCCGAGTGGTTATTCTGAGTACCCCCACATGTAAGAAGGAGATATCACAAGTACTATAGGTGAACAAATCAAAACAAGAATAATTTTCTAGTTGTTTATTTACAGAGAAATTTTAGAACAGTGTTTTTTGTTTTGTTTTGTTTTTTGGCAGGGCAATGGGGGTTAAGTGACTTGCCCAGGGTCACACAGCTAGTGTCAAGTGTCTGAGGATGGATTTGAACTCAGGTACTCCTGAATCCAGGGCCAGCGCTTTAACCACTGCGCCATCTAGCTGCCCCCCTAGAACAGTGTTAATCAGATGAAAGGAATTAGAACATTGGTCCCCCTCTTAGTTTAATCGTCTAATAATCTTATTAATCAAATAATCTAAATAATGCCAAATATGTCAAAGTAAGTGACACTTATTTCTGGTTTTCTTTAAAATTAATTTTATGGGGCGGCTAGGTGGCGCAGTGATAGAGCACCGGCCCTGGAGTCAGGAGTACCTGACTTCAAATCCGGCCTCAGACACTTAACACTTACTAGCTGTGTGACCCTGGGCAAGTCACTTCACCCCAATTCCCTCACTAAAAAAATAAATAAATAAATAAATTTTATACTTTAAACAAAAACCAAAAGCCTTTTGTTACTAAGCCTGTCAGTTGAAATTTAGTAATTTAGTAATTAAAATATTTAACTCCATGAATAATTATTATAACTCATTAATAGTATATTTTAACCAAAAGTAATTTTTATATACATACATACATACGTGTGAGTATAATTTGGTCCTCAGAACATTTCTCAGAAGTACATTGTATAAGCATTACAACCTGCATTTTTCAGATGATTTTCCTGGCCTCAGAGGTTAAATAACTTTTCCAAGGTCACACTTCTGGTAAATGGCAGAGCCTGAACTCAAATTTTGAACTAAGTCCAATGATCTCAATAGTATGTGTTAAGCATAAAAAAGTTCTTAGTAAAATCTCCTCACTAGAGGATTTTAGTAAAAGTTGAAACAGCACGAGGCAGTGTAAAGAGTGCTGGCTTTGGATGCAGGGAACCTACATTCAAACATTTTTTGTTGTTATTTTCAGTCATGTCCAACTCTTTATGATGCCCTTTGGGGGTTTTCTTGACAAAGATACTGGAGTGGTTTGCCATTTCCTTTTCAATTTTATAGATGAGAAAACTGAGGCAAACAGGGTTAAGTGACCTACCTAGGGTCACACAACCAGTGAGTGTCTGAGATCAGATTTGAACTCATGAAGACGAATCTTCCTAATTCTAGATCTGGCACTATAGCCACTTCACCACCTAGCTGCCCCTCTGCTATTTATTACCTCTATGGTATTAGGCAAATCATTTAACTTCTCTGAGTCTCAGTTTCCTGATCTATAAATGAGGGAGTTGTACTAGAACACTCCTGAATGTTCTTCAAGCTCTAATTTAATGTTCCTATGATCAGGAGTATTTTAGAGAAGGTTCAGGAACAAACTGGACTAAATGAATTCTGTCAATATCTATTGACTTATTAGTATTTTGCACTTTATTTCAAGGTTCATATGGTTTTAAATTTACATGAATTATAAAAATGCAATAATTTACATGCCTACAATACAAGTAACTTTCTAATAATTCTATTCATATAAATTGGCATATTTTAAAAACTAAACTGTGACAAAGGGGAAAAAACTACTTTGGGCCATTTTTGAAAGGATTCCATGACAGTGTTAAAACTGTACATGCATAAATATATGCAGATATATAATATCCTATTAAATGATTGAAATGTATTCTATTCATTTAAAAATGTCCTTAGATGATTTTGTACTGATAGGATGGAAATAAGAAAAATGTATAATTATGTAATCATTAGGCTAAAGTTACTATGGTTTTTCATAACAACCATTTAGCTTTTCCTCTGCTGGTAATGACGCCAAAAGAAATTAGGTTGTGACTATTGTTGCTCTCTGAGGCTGAATAGACATTTCCAAGTACAGAATGAATGAAGTTCATTCAGAGGTCTTGCGAAGGGACTGTGGTCCCTTTTTCATGCATAATGATTCCAGTAACAATATTTAGGGCGACACCAAGTTTCACTTTTTTTTTAACCCTTTTAATGGTGGACTGGAGATGACAGCCTTTAACTTTCTGTTTGTTTAATAATAAGAGAACTGTGAGCTAAAATTGCTTCTAAATGTATGTCTCCTCTTTCTTTGCATCCAACTTCCATTTATCCAGGAAGGGCAGCCTTGATACATATTTTATTGGGAAGGTATCTAATTTACTATATACAGCTTAAATCATAGAAGATTTGGACAAAAGATAATCTACACTTAAATAAACGATGCATAGCACTACTAGACAGACATTTTAGAAATGGAGCAATGTGAAAATACTGGTCAGAAATTTCCTTAAATCTGCTTTTCATTTTTTTTTTAAATTGTATATGAATACATATACTGGAACTTTTTTTGTTGTTGTTAAGGCAAGATTTCTACGGTTAGGTTAAAAAAAAAAAAAAGTCTGTCAACCACTTCCCCCACACCCTCTTGCCCTGACACTGGTGTTTGTGGTCTTTAATCTTTCAATAGCCTGGTTCATTATGACTAGACTATTAAGAGGCAGGCAACTGCCATTAGCACGTTATCGGAGTAAATGCATTTTATTTTATGAAATGTGCCTGTTTCATTTGATTTCACTGCTGATGGACTGGTAAAGTTGTGAATAATGCTCCAATCCTACAATCTTTGCACAGTGGAAGTAGATTGTGCTATTAGAAACCTTAAAGGTCAACTAGTCCAAATGACTCATTTTACAAATGAGGAAACTGAGACCCATAGAGGTGAATTTTGTTTTTATTTAGTCGATTAGTTGTGTCTCATTCTTTGTGAACCCATTTGGGGTTTTCTTGGCAAAGATTTTGGAGTGATTTGCCATTCCCTTCTCCAGCTCATTTTACAGATAAGGAACTGACACAAGCAGAGTTAGTGAAGTGTTCAGTTAGTGTCTGAGGTCTGATTTGAACTCATAAAGATGAGTCTTCCTGATTCCAAGCTCTATCCGTTGCCTAGTCACCCCTGTAGTGAAATAACTTGCCAAAAGTCACATTGTTAATAGTAGAAACAGAATTAAAAGGCAAGTCTCCTTACTCAGGTTATATTCCTATGCAAAAGAAGAAAGAGCTTTTAAAATTAAAATATCTTTGATTCAAGGGTCTCAACCCTGAAAAAAAAGGAAAGGTGCTGATAAAATGTTTTGTTTATAGCTAAGATTAGCATGGATCTCCAAATTATCTGTAGCTTGAATTACAAAAGCTACCTAATAAAGAATAATGCCTTCGAGGGCTTAGTGCTAAAACAGAAATTGTCCCTCTAATCTGTACACACTAAAAAGAAAGGTCTTTAGCATTCAGTCGTATTTTTGCCAATAGTAACTCAGAGCAGGCAGTGAGGTGGTGCAGTGGATAAATCACCAGCCCTGGATACAGGAGCACTTGAGTTCAAATTCAGCCTCAGACACTTGACACTTACTAGCTGTGTCACCCTGGGCAAGTCACTTAACCCTCATTGCCCCACAAAATAAATAAAATTAAAGAATTATTTTTAAAAATAGCAACTCAAAGAGAGGGGCACAGAGTACAATATGGATAAATGGTAGTATGTTTTCTCCTTGTGAGTTCCTTAAGCACAGGGACTGTCTTTTTGTATCCCTAGCACTTAGCACAATGCTTGGCAAAATATTCAGTCCTTTTTTTCAGTTGTGTCCAACTCTTCATGACCCCATTTGGGGTTTTCTTGGCAAAAATACTGGAGTGGTTTGCCATTTTCTTTGCTAGTTCATTTTACAGTTGAGGAGGCAAGCAGAGTTAAGTGACTTGCCCAGGGCCACACAGCTAGTAAGTCTCTGAGGCCAGATTTGAACTCAGGTCTTCCTGATTCCAGGTCTAGAACTCTATCCATCAGGCCCCCTAGCTGCCCATTGGCAAATAATAAGTGCTCAATAAGTATTTATTGAAATTGAAATTGGAACACAGACCCCAGCACTTCATCATTTAGAATACTTCCTAATTTAAAAAGAGAGAATACTTCCTCTACTGATACAGACCTAGACCCATCAGTGACTTAGGAGATGGATTGTTGTAGCCCAAAATCTCATCACCCAGCAAAATTCTGTCCTTAGCCTAGCTTGTTGTTGTTGTTCATCCTTCATTTTCAAAAACCAATCACATACAAATGAGTGATGTCTTGATTTGTGTGTGAATTGAATTTAAATGGAGTTGTGTAAATCAGCCTCACTCTATCTTCCAGAGTCATCAAAGTCCAGGGGCAAAACAAAAGTCAGGACACCTGGCAATGGTCCGGGATGCAGTGAATGACCTTGGCATCTTTGATATCTTAGCAAGCTTGAAGTGCTCCACAGCAGTTGCTTCAGCTACCTTCAATGGCCAATGGAACAAATTGTTCCCATATGCCCATTCTGCAGGGAGATGTGTTCACATGCTTAGGGTAGCCATCCCCCTGATTTACCAATGGGTTTAAAGCCTGTTGTCTGCTCTCAACCTGGTTTACATCTATTGCTGAGCTTGTGCTCATAACCTTTCCAGGTAGAGAGAATCTTATAGAGCTTATAATCAATTCTGCTGACACAGCCTTCCGGAGCCCAGGTACATCTCCAAGGCCATAATTAGGCATCAAGTTAGAGCTTCATGCCTTGCTTATAGAACACAAAAGAACAAAGCAAACTGTGCTCTGCTTATTCCAACAAAATGTGCCTTTCACATTATTTCTTACTGCACCATTTTGATATGGTAAGAGCTCCTTTTTAATGACTAGAGACTAAAGAACAATTCAGAGAAGAAGGGAGAGCCTTCTAACCTAAATTAGCTTTCTTAAAATCATCCCTCCCTGAAGTTTTGCTTTGAAGATATATGGATTTTTCTTTTACATGCTACCCCAGGACAGAGAGGAAATGGAATGACTTTTTTTAAAATAAGTCCTTTCTCTTTGAAGAGTCAAAGAAGCAACAACTTCATGGAATTTCCACTTCCATTCCAGCAAGAAGCAGTATGTGGTCTTTCTTGTTAACATTACCAAGATAGTAGTATGACTTTTGAGAGAATATCAGCAACTGTATTCTTATTAGCAATGCTGACTCACTGTGTGGTTAGTTTCTTTGACTTTGGGTTTTCTCATATGAAAAATGGCAATATCCACCTTTCTTTCATTTGAGTATTGTGAGAATGAATAGATCACAAAAGTGGTCTTTAGTCTGTAATCTACTTTATCTTTCTAATTAATATTAAGAAGGTACCTAGGGCAGCTAGATGGCACAGTGGATAGAGCACCGGCCCTGGAGTCAGGAGTACCTGAGTTCAAATCCAGCCTCAGCCACTTAACACATATTGGCTGTGTGACCCTGGGCAAGTCACTTAACCCCAATTACCTCACCAAAAAAAAAAAAAAAGGTACCTAAACAATTAATTTCTAGATTCTCAGGACTAGAAACCACTTCTGTAAGCTATCCTAACAAATACCCTTGTGACCAATGGCTAATAATTAATCAGAATCCTTCTTATTGAAATTTATACCCTGATCTTTCTTCTGTTGTTACTCAGTACAGAAAGAACAGTGAGAAAAATTGTTGAGCTTTCTACAGATTTCGTAAAGTCTTACTATCTAAGACAATCAGGGAATAGGGGTGTTCTAATTAAACCAGAATTTGGCTTAATGGAGAAATACTACCTAGGGATTATCAATTTTAAATAATTAAAATATACTTGGAATTCAACTTATAGTTACAATTTAATCTTTGATGGCATTTGGGTATGCTATAGCACTTTTGCAGTATTATTATGAACATAAATTATCATCATATTAAGGAAGTATAAATTGTCTATTAATAGAAATTTCCACTTGACAGGATGTTAAGTGAGCCAATTTGACTTGTGTAATACTTCTATAGTCATGAGGCATATTAAGCTGTTTTCAACTTTGTTTTCAGGTTAAGTGCACAGGACCATTTAATCTGCTTTCACCAAATCCAGGGTACCCCAAACTGTTAACTATTTGGGGATGTAGAAATTATATTCCTGTTGTTCCCTTGGGGTGCCACAGGATTAGGCCACAAAGTAAAGAAAAATGCTCTACTTTATCCACTGCTGTTATTTTTCCAGATATGATTGCAACTTAAGACTGGTTAAAAAGTATTTATTAAGCATATCCTATGTGCCAAGGATCATGCCCAATCCTAGGGGTACCAAAAGAAAAGGCAAAACATACCTTGTCCTCAAGGAGTATCGCAGTCTTAATGAGGGAGATGAGATGTAAACAAGGTATGGAGAGTAAATACAAGATAATTTCAGAGGAAAGGCACTGACGGTAGGGGGAGCGAGGAAAGGATTTCTGCAGAAGGTCAGATTGTCGCTGAAATCTGAAGAAGACCAAGGAAAGGAGATTTGAAGGAAATCAGAGGCAGAGATGAGGAGGGACAGAATCAAGGCCTTTAGGCCAGTCAGTGAAAATTCATGGAGTCGGGTGATGAACAGTTTTTTGTGAACAAAAAGGAAACCAGTACCGATACATCCCAGAGAACATGGAAATAGGGTGTAAAATGCAACAAGACCAGAAAGGTAGGAAGGGGGACAGGTTAACAAGGGTTTTAAAAGACAAACTATGGGGGCAGCTAGGTGGCGCAGTGGATAGAGTGGCCCTGGAGTCAGGAGTACCTGGGTTCAAATCCGGCCTCAGACACTTAACACTTACTAGCTGTGTGACCCTGGGCAAGTCACTTAACCCCAATTGCCTCACCAAAAATAAATAAATAAATAAAGTTTTAAAAAGGAAAAAAAAAAGCCAAACTACAATCCTTGTGAGGTAGGAAGACAATGGGAGATAAGGGGGAAAAAATGGAGACTCAGCTTTTTGTTTGCCATTGTCATTGAGAAGATCATAAAATCAGTAATTTAGGGTTGGAAGGGACCTTCAGGCCACCTGGCCCAAACCCCTCATTCTGTAGGTGAATTTTAGGCCTACAGAGGTTAAGTGACTTGTTCAGGGCCAGGTAATGACAAAGGTGGTATTTAAACCCAGGTATCCTGATTCCTAATCCCTTGCTCTTTACATTGTACCATTCTGCTGTGAAGATCAAACATGATGTGATCCATGAATATCAAGGGAAAGAAAAAGGGTAGAAGAAAGAAACATCATAATTATGGTAAAGTATTACCAACAAATCAAATGGCTTCTCTCCCCAAATCCTCTGGCTTCCAGAGTTTGTGCAATTCTACCCAATGTCTTCTGATATTTTCTCCCTTTCTAAGCTCCCAACTCCCAATAAGAAAAATTATAATTAATGCTAAAAAAGACTAAAGATTCCATCTCCTTCAAATTGTGGAATCTGAAACTAAACATGGTATTCTTCTAGGAGTCTTAAACATGGGAAAAGGATAAGTGACATTCAATGGGCTTTCAGTTGTAAATGAATTGGAAACAAATTGAGTTTCCTATTCACTTCCACTCTACTTGTAGAGATTAAAGGATCTGAGATTTAGAGCTGGGAAGGAACCTAAGTGATGATCCAATAAAAACCTCCAGTTTTACAGATGGAAACTGAAGCCCAGAGAAGTGAAATCATTTCTCTAAAGTCCCACAAGCAGTGAGTCTCAAAACTGGGATTCCAAACCAGGTCCTCCAACTCCAAAACTCAAGATCTCTGGCATCATACCGCATGATTCTCTCTCTCTCTCAACTTTTAATTTAATATTTTTCCCAAATTATATTTAAAACAATTTTAACATTCTGTTTCAAATTTTGAGTTCCAAATTCTCTTTTCTTCCCTCTCCTCTCCCTCATTGAGAAGGCAAGAATTTTTGACATAGGTTACGCATGATTCTTGAAAACAAGTTTTGTAGAGGGTAACCAACCCAAATCCAGGAGTCATGTCCGGACCATGTCATAGAGGGAAAAGCATTGATTGGGAGTCAGAGGTTCTGAGTTTGAATCTGGCTCTGTGTTTCTTTAAAACCTGTATGACTTTGCTCAAGTTTCTTAGCTTCTTTAGGCCTCCATTGATGGTTATTGATGTTGTTGTTGTTGTTGTTGCACTCTATAAAATGAGGAGGTTGGACTAGATTGTTTCTAAGGTCTCTTGAAGCTCTAACCCTATGACATTCCATTTGAAAAGTCTCTGCCTCTATAGCATGTGTTCTCCTAGGTGTAGTTTCAAGTGCTTGATGAAACTTCTGTAGTACATATCCCATTATGAGGAAGTAGTTCAAATATTTGTTTCATATCTGATGGTATACCAAGTGGAGTTCCTGTATCAGATATTGAGAAATATTTGAAATGGGGGGAAAAAAAACCCTAAAATCCTATCCTTCTCTCCCATTCAAGGATTCCAGCAGTTCAAAATTGAAGGATTTTTTTCATATGAAATAAAAAACCAAATCTCTTTCTTATTTTTAGGTTCTAATTTTTGTATCAGGGACCATTACACATCAAGGCTTACTTGTCCTTCTTTCAGTAATTAAAAGAGTTAAACTGGATACATACATAGAGCATTTCTTTTTTTCTACTAATAGATTCAGGCCTAGATTTTATGACACATGTTAAATGATCAGTTCATCAAGTAACAGCAATTGTGTGTGTGTATATATATATATATATATACACACACACACACATACATATATATATATTATGTGATATATTATGCTATATTGTGCTATGTTATATTATAGTTCAGCAAGTAAAAATAAACTGAATACTGAAACTGCTCTCTCCAAGGTTCCCAACTTGCTTAACTACTCACACCAATGTTCTCAATCTCCCTTTCACTTGATTTCAGGGAAGCTTTTGACACTCTCAACTCTCCCTCCTCTGGAGTAATATTCTCTCTTCTATGCTCTGTCCTGGTTCCCTTCTTACTTCTGTGATCATTTGTTGGCCTTCTTTGCTGGTTCACCTGTCTGTATTCTGACCCTTAATCTAAGGCCTCCTTTATGCACTCTTTTGGTGATTTCATCAGCTCTCATCAGTTCTATTTTTATGTCTATGAAGATGAATTCCACATTTATATGTCCAGTTGATCTTTTTCCCAAGATCTTTATTTCTTTATTATACTCCTATATTACCAGATGTGTTGGAGATCTATCTAGATATCTCATAGGCATTTCAAATGCAGCACATTCAAATGGAACTCATTGGGGGCAGCTAGGTGGCAAAGTGGATAGAGCACCTGCCCCGAAGTCAGGAGTACCTGAGTTCAAATCCAGCCTCAGACACTTAACACTTACTAGCTGTGTGACCCTAGGCAAGTCACTTAACCCCAATTGCCTCACCAAAAAAAAAAAAAAAAAGAGGAACTCATTGTTTCGCTTAAAATCTAGCCCTCCTTCAAACTTTCCTATTTCTATTGAAGGTACTGTACTCAGTTCGATTCAATGAACATTTACTAAGTTCATTCACCCATGTATACAACTTACATTTATTAAAATTACACTTAAGGGGGCAGCTAGGTGGCACAGTGGATAAAGCACAGACCCTGGATTCAGGAGGACCTGAGTTCAAATCCAGCCTCAGACACTTGACACTTACTACCTGTGTGACATTGGGCAAGTCACTTAACCCTCATTGCCCCACCAAAAAAAGATTTTTAATTAAAAATCAAAAAATTTAAATTACATTTAAGTCCATTCAACCATGTTACATCTTCTGGGTCATCTTTGACTCTTCCATCTTCCTCAACATTTATCCAATCATGTATGAAGTCTTATCAATCCTAGCTACACCATACACCTAGTATATGTCTCCTCTTAAGGGTTGCCACCACTCTAGTGCATACCTTCATTACATTTCATCTGGACTATTGTCTGACTACATACAGTCTGACTATTGGTGTTCCTGATTCAGATTCTCTCCCTATCAATCTAGATTCCACACAACTGCCAAAAGAATCTTTGAAAATCACAGAACTGATCATGTCACCCACCCCCTACTTAAAAAAAAAAAAAACCTTCAGCAACTCCCCAATGACTCAAGTATAAAATTCAAAACAACAACAAAAAAACCCCCAACCCTTCAGTGTGGCATTTAAAGCTCCATATGATTTGGCCCCCACCTCCTTTTCCAGACACTTAATTTTACTTCCCTTTATACATTGTAAGTTCCAGATAAAATGCCCTAAACTCAGTGAATCACCTCCTGTCCCCATGTCTTTGCACAAGTTATGTTCCTCACCTGGAATGCATTCTGTAAAGACATCATTTAACGCCAGCTATTCACTGACGTTCTCCATTTGTTATGTGTTACAACCTGCTCACAATCACCACACACCTCTCTCCCCTGTTCTTTATATGATAGTCATTTTTTAAAATTCCTCTGAGCAGCCATAAAACACCACAAGACAAATACCATTGTTAGAAAGTTGGCCCTATGTTTCTGGAAGAAATTTGGGGTCATTGGAGGAATAATACCCTAAAGTTAACCATTCACTCTCTTTCTCCTGATTAAGGTTAGGTCTAACTCAAATATTTATACTGCCTGTCCTTACACATAGACATAAACACACACACACACACACACACACACCCCTCTATATATTATCTAACTGCATGTCATGCCCTTTGTATATCTTGCATGTGTAAGCAAAGTGATCATTCAGAATTTAAAGAATATTTCATTTTTTTAAATCAGAAAAAAAATCTATCATCTTTTATTCCTCCCTTAACTGAGAATGAAAGAAAAATAAAATCCCTTCTACAAATATTTATAGTTAACTAAAACAAATTTCCACATTGACCATGTCCAAAAAATATATGTCTTATTCTACTGTGAGTTTTTCACCTCTCTATTAGGAGGTGGGTAGCATGTTTCATCATTAGTCCTCTGGAATAGTTAATGATTAGACTGATCTGAGTTCCTAACTCTTTCAAAGTTCTCTGTCTTCATCACATTAATGTCATTATAGAAATTGTATAAATCTGTTCACTTCACTACAATTTAAAATTAATATCAAACCATATCTACCCCAATAATGGTACAATACTACTTTTAAGCTTCCCCCATAAGTTTATATTAAAGCAATCCTTGATCATATTTATTAAGTTGTTTCAGTCCTGTCCAATCTCTTGTGACCCCAGTTGGGGTTTTCTTGGCAAAGATATGGAATGGCTTGTCATTTCCTTCTTCACCTCATTTGACAGATGAGAAAACTGAGGCAAATAGGGTTAAGTGACTTGCCCAGGGTCACATAGTTAATAAGTAGTATCAGATTTGAACTGAAGAAGATGAGTCTTCCTGACTTCAGATCCAGGACTCTGTCCATTGTGCCACCTAGCTGCTGTTGATCATATTACTTATACACATACAAAAATCCATAAAATTGTTTATAACAATCCTCTGCCACCTGGAAACATGTGGGAGTTATAGAGATTTGGTTCCTTAGCCTGAGTAAACTCTTGGGAAAGAGGACTGTCCTTAGTTTGGTTTCAGTGCTATCTTCTTTCAGGTGCTCTTTTCCCCTCTAGCTAGCTTTCTCTTGCACCATCCTCCAACTGTGATTTCCATGCTAATGTCCTCTATTCCTTCTTTATTCCCCATGGTGGGAAAGAATCACTGTCTGACAATTTTTTGTGAGTTGAGGTGGAGTTCAGGCTGAGTCAGCACTATGGGAGGCAAGGGGTATTGGCAGAGATCCCCACATCTGGACCCTGCAACATAAAACTTCAAAAATTTTAAAGCATTTTACATATAAAGGGTGGGCCAAAAGTCATGATGTTTTAATAGCTTTTTGACAATGATGTTTTCTTTATTTTTTGCCATTTAGGAGATCTGATTTTTCACATGTAATATAAATTCATTTCCTACATATGCTCTATATGATGTTATGGCATTGTAAATTAAAAACAAAAAATAAAGGAGTTATTAAATATTGAACCTTTTTGTGACTTTTGGCCCACCATATATATATATATATATACATATATATATACATATATATATACATATATATATACATATATACACACACAAATATACAAATATAGGAGTTATTAAATATTGAACCTTTGTGTGACTTTTGACCCACCATATACATATATATATGTGTGTGTGTGTATGTATACATACACACACAAATATACACACAGATATAAAGTATATTATATTATGTTATGGCATATTATATATTTATTGTTTATATTATATATATTATTCCATATGTGCCTCACAAAGTCCCATAAAGTAGATACAACAAATATTATTATCCCCATTTTGAAGATGAGGTTTAAGTAACTTGTTGGTAAGCATCATTCAAAACAGCTGAATCCAAAACTTGCTGACCAATAGAATTGACCATTTCTACTGTACCATGATGCCTTGTGTGCTACACACACACAGTAAGCACTTTAAAAATGTTTCTTGAGGGACAGCTAGGTGGTGCAGTGGATGAAGCACCAGTCCTGGATTCAGAAGTACCTGAGTTCAAATCCTGCCTCAGACATTTGACACTTACTAGCTGTGTGACCCTGGACAAGTCACTTAACACTCATGCCCTGCAAAAACAAACAAAAAAAAAACAAACAAAAAGAGTCCTGGAAAGAGAAAGGGGACAATAACTATCATACGGGGCAGCTAGGTGGAGCAGTGGATAAAGCACCGGCCCTGGATTCAGGAGGACCTGAGTTCAAATCTGGCTTCAGACATTTGACACTTATTAGCTGTGTGGCCCTGGGCAAGTCACTTAACCCTCATTGCCCCACCAAAAAAAAAAAAGTCTCTTGAATTAAAATTAAAATACTCAGCAAATATTTTTATTATCTAAAGATTCACACTGCTAAGTGTCCAACACTATAAGAACTGTTTCATTTTCAAGCTGAAGGCCAAAGTCCTGGTAACACATAAGAAGAAGCAGGTCAAAAAATCTATTCTGGAAGAAGATGAATACAGTAATTTAACTTTATAATTTCATAGGCTTATGATCAGTCATTCTAGCCCTAGCCCCTAAAGATAAGGTAAGAAAAGATTTTAAGATACTATCAAAATAGTTATACCAAAGGAGAAAAACTTCCAACAGTTACTGCTTTAATTAGAACAATAAGTAAGGAAGGGCAAGGAAGAACTTATATTTACACAAAACTTTACCATTAAAAATACTCTCCTTACAAGAATTCTGTGAAGTAGATAGTATAAATCCCCATATGTTACAAAGAAGCTGATGTTCACATGCAAATATACTTAAGTTAATCAATGAGAAAACACAGTCTAATCTTCAAAGTATTGTCTTCTCTAACTCAGCACATGCCACATGAATGCTAAAAGGATCAGATTTTTAAATGGTGGTTTGCTGAGCAAAAGTCTTATTCAAAAAGAGGGGAAAAAAACAGAAACTAGGAGGAATAAATGAACTTTTTAATTATGGGCACCAAAAAAGCATATCACTTGCTGGATCATAGAGACTATGGCTGTAAATCTGTAAAAAAAAGGAAGATACATATTGATGTTATACGGGGAGATAAACTCAAAATTTCCCCCAAGTAAGAGGAGACATAGCATCAAATTTTTCTTTGCATTAATTTCTAGAGATGGAAAACCATATCTGATTCTAAGGTAAGATAATATCTGGGAACCAAATTTGGTTTGATCACGTATGATAGTTGACAAATCTGGTTTAATTTCTGTCCTTGAAAGTCTGATCCTGGTAATAGAAATGACTGTAATGTATTCACTTAGTTTCTATATAGAGTCTTTGTTAATATAAGGTACTAAGGAGGTGATGCAAGTAAAGACAAATAGTCTTTGGTAATTTATATTCAGGAATTTGGAGCCATCTAATTAAGTTGCTGAGTTGACTCTAGAGCCATCCTGTGGTACTATGGAGACAGTGGAAAAAAAAAAAAAGGAGGAAGAAAAGAAGTGGCAAATGAATTTTGCTGAGGCAGGAATTTTATTTTTATTTTTATTATGTCATGCAGGAACCAAAGAAAACAGGACTTCTTGAAAGCTTGTCACCAAAAGTATAAAAGAATAACATTCTTTCCCTTTTCTTAGCCCATCAAGGGAGGACTGATAACTCCAATCAGGGAAAGTAGGATTATCCCAGCAAATAAGTTGGTGTTTATTTGCTTGAGTTCCAAATTCAACATGCACTTTCAGGAATCTGTATTTAGTGTTATAAGGTAAAACCATGAAACAAATAAGAATTTCTTTTAAAAAAAATCAGTAACTTCCTCAAAGCACATTGTGTATGTGTATGGTTCACTGCATATGCCATACACACAAGTTTAATAAGTATAGTCTCTCTGTTCTCTAAATGTATTACAATTTTCTTCCTAACCTCTAAAAAGCATCAGATTAGAAAATGTTTTAGTAGAAGTCTAATTTATATTGAATAGAATAAAATAATTTTGCAACTTTTATGTTGTAATCCTTCTCTATATCCCCCTACTATGAATAAAGTTTTCTTGCTAAGTGTTATAGGGATGTTATCTTGCTAACCTATGTTCATCCTGTATGAATGGTGACTTCTAGGTCTTTTTTTAAGATGGGAGAAAAAGAAAAGGAAGAGAAAAGCCACCATATTCCATCTGCCTGTCTCTGTCTATGTCTCTCTTTGACTCTCCACCACTACCATCACCACCACCCCTATTCTCTTCTCTCTCTCTCTCTCTCTCTCTCTCTCTCTCTCTCTCTCTCTCTCTCTCTCTCTCTCTCTCTCTCTCTCTGTTTCTGTTTCTTTCTATCCCTGACCTGAAAAAAAAGGAGAAATTTCTTCTGTAGCAGAATAAGTTTATGGAAATGAATGCAGGATACTGAGTAAATAAATATAAAATTTCCACTGTCAGCTTATTCAGATCCTTTGGAATACTATAAACATTCTCTTTGTCTACTGGGTTTTTGATGGAAGGAGAGGGGGCTCTCAGTCACTGATCTCTTGGTCTGGAAGGATCTCTGGTCCTGTCAGTCCCAGATTGCTCTTCAGCCTTCTTCTCTGCCCAGGAGGTAGAGAGATTCCCAGTGGTCACAGCTACAGCACGTGCAATGCACTCGTAACCCTTCTTGTTTTCTTCTTTTTTCCTATTTTCATTGGCAGAGTGTTTTTCTGCCCAAAGCATAGTTCCAAATGGAAGCAGCTGCCCAACTAGGAGGAAGTATAAAGCCCCAAGAAGAAAGGAAAGGGAGGTCAAATAAGGAGAACAGCTGGTGCCAAAACTTCAACAAGACTCCTAGCAGGTCTGACTGGGTAAAGGTCTCCAGAAGAACAAATACAGTGGTGGAGATGGGTGGCAATAATGTAAAAAGTGATGTTCAAGCAACACTATAAACTGCTTTAATACTTGCAGAATTGAAATTCCAAACTGAATTCTCAATTCCAGAATATTTAACACAAAATTGAATCTCTTACAATGAACTTTTTATTTACATGTCTCTATCACATATGTCACCTATCTCAGTAATGTCTGAATTCTGTATAGAATGGAATTTTGTTTACAAGAAATGGTCCCACTAACTTTAGTATAAGGAGGGCTAGGAGTTTTCTTGTTTGGTTGCTTTTTTCCCCCCTAAGTATTTTTATTTAGGGCTTCCATTTCAATAGATATGCTTAGGGGATTCAAAATCAAAGCATATCAAATCCTAACATTGCAAGTATTTTTATATGGAAGATAGCTTAGAAAGGAATTTTGTAAACTTTTTTCCTACCTAGAGGGAAAAAAACCTTATTAGGTTTAAAATGGAAATTTCATGGAATATTTCCGTATGAATTCTGATGCAGATAATTTAAGATTTCTAGGCATCTACTTAGTTACCATGAGAATTTCATAGTATACAATGCAAACTAGCATGTAAAAATTCCATGTAGACAATGAAAAGCAGAATGGACACTGTAAAGATTTTCTGCCGCCCTTGAAAGACTAATCCATTCACATATCTACATTTTAAATATAAATAGTTCTTTTTCCATTACCATGACCTTAAAATTTTACTTATGAGTTCATTGAAGCCTGCAACCAGACCTGCAAATCAAAAAGGAAGATAGATACAAATGTTTATCTCTGTAGAAATTTCATAAACTAAATTGTACAACAGTTATTTAAACACTTTTGTGGAGAGGCTGCCAAATCTTGAAGCCTTTTCTTTCAGTCACTTTCCCACCATCGTAAGAACTATTTCTCATTAACAACCAAATTGTTTTCAGATGCTCTGCTGTAAGAGGTTTCCTTAGAAACCATTTGGTAAAAGACTGTGGCTTTCTTCCATTGAAATCTCAAGCAGTGAAAAGGCAGATTTTCTGGCATAAATCAAACCCAATTTCTAGGGTTCACTAAACCTTTTCTCTCTAAAATAATGTTTTGTGACTTGATCTTAGCAGTTAATAGTACAAGAAGGATAGCTGGTGTGAACCAGTTTTAAATGATTTTCATTCCATTTCTTTTGTTATCCAATTGAAATCAGTTCCAGCACTTGTTTCACCTTGCTACGGCCTTAAGAGCACAACTAACAAACATGACAATAAATTTAACTATGTGTAGTAATTTGTTCTATGAATAGTATCTTCAGAGTTTTATGGTAACACTTACAAGAGGTTTTTTCTATAAATGTTGACTAAGTTAAAGAATTCTTGTATTGACAAGTTAATACAATTACTTACTATTACTATTGTTACTATTACTATGACCATTGGTGCCAACAATAATAATCAAATGTCACACCTGAATAGATGTCATTGTTCTGACCCATAGAATGTTAATAATCGAGTTCATGAAATCAAAGGGAGATAGCTATTTCATGTATGAGATACATCTATGTAAAAAAGTTTCAGGTATAGTTCCAAGTAATTATTTTATATATGATTGATAATAAAGAAACTTTAAATTTGGAAAGCACTGTTGAAACATCTTTTAAGTACTTTAAAAAAATCTGTGTAATTGGGGCAGCTAGGTGGCACAGTGGATAAAGCTCTGGCCCTGGATTCAGGAGTACCTGAATTCAAATCCAGCCTCAGACACTTGACACTTACTAGCTGTGTGACCCTGGGCAAGTCACTTAACCCCTTGTTGCCCCACCCCCCCAAAAAATCTGTGTAATTAACTTAGGGAGAGCAGGGTTGTTTTATTTTAATTTTAAAAGCCATAATACCATTTTTTTTTTTGGCGGGGCAATTGGGGTTAAGTGACTTGCTCAGGGTCACACAGCTAGTAAGTGTCAAGTGTCTGAGGCCGGATTTGAACTCAGGTACTCCTGAATCCAGGGCCGGTGCTCTATCCACTGTGCCACCTAGCTGCCCCAATACCAAATTTTTTAATGCACTTAATGAATGAGATGTCATGAGAAAAGAACTATTAACATTTCCTATGAACATATTAAAAACAAGTCTTAATTAGAAACTCATCATTTTCCTCTCCCCAAACTCCTTGTCTTTCTTAATTTCCTGCTTCTTTCAATCCTACTCCATCATTCTCTCTATGCCTAAAGTCTTCCCTCCCACTCTCTCCTTCCTCCATGGTAACACTGTAGAAAAGAGTACAAAATCAGTTGGTCAACTAGCATTTATTAAGCACCTACTGTATGTCAGACACTAAGGATATAAAGAAAAAGGATGAATTATCCCTACTTTTGAGTTTATATTCTAAGGAAGAGGATAATAAGGTCATACGTATATACAGAATAAATATGAAGCGAATAAATATAAATAAGGTCTTAAATGCAGGGTCATAAAAAAGTAAGGGGATCAGGAAAGACTGTACAGAGAAGGTGGTACTTAGGGAGCATCCTGAAGGAAACAAGGGATTTCTATGAGACAGAGGTACAAATAAAGCCAGGAAGAGAGTAAAGACCTAGATTATGGTCTACCAACATCAGAAACTGAACCTTGGGGCTACACATGCTAAATTAACTATTTCTGACATATGTGTACTACTTTTTCCCTAGGGCTAATGTGTCCCTCTAGTTTTCTTCCCTATTTCCTACTCTCTTAATCCCAATTATTCATATCTACAATCTGAGCAGTAAACTGTGGATATTCCTTATATTCCTCCACCCCTTAAAATACTTCCATCCTAGGGGCAGCTAGGTGGCTCAGCACCGGCCCTGGAGTCAGGAGTACCTGAGTTCAAATCCAGCCTCTGACACTTAACACTTACTAGCTGACCCTGGGCAAGTCACTTAACTCCAATTGTTCTTGTATACAAGAACATAAAGGTATACGGTGTATACGGTGGGGAACAAATGCCCTTAATAAGCTTAATCACTTCCCTTTACATCAATTTCTATCTCTTTGCATAAACTAAAATCTGGAGGTTTCACATCTCTGGGAACCTGTCCAATGCAGACTGTTCTTGCAAGCCCTTTTCAGGGCTGCTCATCTACTTTTGATGTCTGTCTGCCACCCTACTCTCACATGTGGCTCCAAGAAGCTGTAGCATGTGCAGGGCCATACCCTGGGAAAACTGCCTCAGCAAACAAGCTAAACTAGGTTGAGGGTAATCGATAGGCCTCAAACTGTTGGTGAGTTGTAGGAATGTCCACACCAAACATGTGAACACTTCCCCCCCAGGCATAATAGGCACATGAGAATAATTTGTTCCAATGGCCTTGAAGGCAGCTGAATCAGGTGTTCTGGAGAGCTTAGAGCTTCATTGAATATCAAAGACACCAAGACCATCCACCACATCCCTGAACTTCAATGACTCTGGAAGAAAGAGCAAGAGTGACGACTTTTCTCTGCATCACTTAAATCCAATTCATGTGAAAGTCAAGACATAATCCTGTGATATCATTGATCCTCTTTGAAAACAAGACAAACTGCAATAAGAGAACAGTCTGTACCTGTTATAAATGACTGCTCATAATGATAAAAGTTTATTTTTAGGTCATAACAGTTTTACAAAGTATTTTTATACTATCCCATTGAGGTAAGCAGTCAATAATTAAAAAGAAAAGTATAATCCCCAATTAAAGATGAGGAATCAAAAGTTCAGAGACTCCACTTCCCAATATAAATGAGCAGCCTGACTATTAGGGAGGGGGGTTGTTTTTGCTTTTTTGGACAGATGAAATGATTTGCTCACTGCTACCAAAAAGCAAAGCTAGGATCCAAACTGTAGTCTTCAAACACAAAGCCTGTGACCTTTACATTATACCACACTGTCTACCTTATAATTTCTTTGAACAGGGGCCCCACAGACTAGAAGGGCCCCAAAATCTACTACTGGTAGATTTCAGAGCCTTAAATGGTAAGGCTTTGAACCCACTGCTCCAAGTCTCCTAGGATCACCGGTGGGGAAAAGGTTGTAACTAAGTCTTCCACCCTTCAACTAATCTCAAGTAACCTGGCATATATTTTCTTTGAATAAAAAGCTTGGGGAACCCTGACTTAGAATAACGGTATTCAGTTTATTGTTACTAGCTATATATGTACCAACTTCTTTCACAGGAGCAGCTAGGTGGTGCAGTAAATAGAATGCTAGGCCTAAAGTCAGGAAGACTCACCTCCCAGAATTCAAATCTGCCCTCAGACACTCATCAGCTATATGACCCTAGGCAAATCATTTAACCCTGTTTGCCTCCGTTCTTCATCTGTAGAATGAGCTGGAGAAGGAAATGGCAAGCCACTCCAGTACTTTTGTTAAGAAAATGCCAGAGAGTCAGAAGCAACTGAAAGACCAAACAACAACAAAACTTTCTTCACTAGTCTCATAAATTGGCCCTGAGAAAATGGATAGGAAATGGCCGGTTTACTTGACTAAAAATACAGGTATAAATATAGATATATAGGTATATAAATATAGGTGTATAGGTATAAAATATCCTTCACTCCACCACCCCCAACAAAAACACAAACACAGGAAATGAGGACTTGAGAACCAAAAGCAAATGATACCTAGAAACAGATAAGATGATGTATGCTTTTGTAGGTATCATTGACCCACCCCAATCCCCCAAAACACCCATCCTAATTTAGCCTTTTTTTTAAACTTTCATCACCAATGCCAGCTCCTTACACTAAGCCTTATACCCCACCTATGCCACAGTACTTTCCTTTCTTTTCTTCCTTTGAATCATGAATATATTCTAATCAAGAGATCCACAATAGGAATTTATCAGTATTTCCCAACATGATTCTCTAAATCCATTTCCTATCCACTCCCATATTTAGGTGATAAGAGAAAAGACAGAGATCCATCATCATTCCCTTTGGAATGACCCATGGAGTATAGGCCTCTCTTCTTTGCCTGTCTTGATGTTTGTTCTTTCATTTTAGGCAAAGGAAGTTGGGGCTACAATCTTGTGAGTTCTGAAAGGTCAGAAGAGAGAGTGAAGCAGGAATCTGCAGTCAAGTCCATGTTAAAGACTCCTGTGGTATCAAAGCTGCATTTGGATATGAACTTTGTAGTATCAGTGATATGTAGAAGTTGTATTAAGTTTGATCCCAGTTTTCCAAGAAACAAAGGTGCTATAGGAAAGAGTATTCCTCTGAGGTATATGTGGGGAAATGTTTCTATTTCATTTCTTGCTGCATTTTCAAGGTAAATATCCCTTTGAAAAATCCAATTGGTAGGGGGCAGCTAGGTGGCACAGTGATAAAGCACCAGCCCTGGATTCAGAAGGACCTGAGTTCAAATCCAGCCTCAGACACTTGACACTTACTAGCTGTATGACCCTGGGAAAGTCACTTAACCCTCATTTCCCCACCCCCTAAAAAATAGAATTGGTGTTTATTGGTTATATGGAACTAGAGTACTAATTACTGGTACCTAACAATGGGGAGGACACAACCAGTGGAGACTCAAGGCAATCGCACTAGAAAAAAATACCCCAACCCTTATAGGGGCCCCTAGATCCTTAGAAGATTGATATTTCAGTCTGTCTTTTGGATAGTGAGCCTAGAGAGTTTTCACTATAGGTTTAATAAGTAAGGCTTTGGAATGGTGAATTTTTAGACAGGTTGTAAAGGAAGGAAGGGACATCAGTGAGTGAAGACTCACTAAGACTCACAGAATTAACAGTTAAGCTTTCCTGTCTAGTACAAGTTTTCATTTTTCTACTACTTCAAAGATGTGATAGTTCTTAACAAAAAGCTCATATTTTTCCTTATTGTCTCAAGGGTCTTCATCTTTCCTCCCCAAGACTATAAGATCCTTGAAGGTAAGGACAATGTGTTCTTATACTTAGTTGGCATGGCCTGCAATATTCTCTACATCATAAACCTTTCTATAAACATTGATGTATTGATGGGACCATTGATTTGGCTGCTGTGTACTCCAAACAAGCAGGTAAGATGTTCATGATGCCCTTTGGCCAGGGAAAGTTGGGAAGGGATAAAATGAATAGAGGAAGAAGGGCAGCTAGGTGGTGCAGTGGATAGAGCACCGGCCCTGGAGTCAGGAGGACCTGAGTTCAAATCCAGCCTCAGACATTTAACACTTACTAGCTGTGTGACCCTGGACAAGTCACTTAACCCCAATTGCCTCACCAAAAAAAAAATGAATAGATGAAGAGGTTTGAGTTCCTTCTCAGATTTAGTACTTGAAAGGATCTTAGCCCAGTAATGATTAACCTTGGAGCCACCAGAACCCAGGGGGACCATTGCATGATTGAAAGAGGTCTATCCCATTAGGCAACTCAATATAATAAATCTTAAACTCAGAGAGGCAGCTAGTCAGTAAGACCCAGGTTAAGGTTCCATCTATGTCACAACAGGCATTTATCCTTCATGCAACTCTCTGAAGACTGCAAATTGTAAAGACCATGCTGAACTGCAATGGGAGAGTATGAGGAGATTTTGAGAGAGGTTCTAAGAAGGCATACCAGTACTGAAAGAATCACTAGTCAGGCAGTTTATTACTCACAGACATAAGCATGTGGTTCCCCAAGCCTTTCAGTGCCATGAGCAAGAACAGGAGGTGGTGGTATGGCTATAGATAGTGTGGGATACATACCTCCACTTGATGAGCTTCTGTCCTATGGACAGATTCACAGAGACTGAGTGGGAAAGGGTCAATCTGTTGTCTACTGTTATAGTACCTCCCCTTCCCCTTATCAATCACAGGGCACTGTGATTGGAAAAGCATGCTAATCTTGCATATGGGGGTTACATGAACTTTGTCAAAATGATTATAATCAGGAGAATCTTGCATTCCTTGGCTAAATAAAGTTTACTAAACCAGTTATTGAGAACATAGGAACTTCCTGGTACATAGCTGGGTCAATCAATGATCAAATAGGAGTCACTTCTGTTCACTAGGGTCTAGCAATAGGCCAATCCTCTCACAGAGGAAGTTACTCACATGTAGTATCTTGCGCTGATGAAATCAGGTGCTATTAAAAAAACACATATGCACAAAACTTGTTTTGTAAAGATTGAATAAATAATGTGCTGTATGAATATGTATTTTCAATTTTCAATGTAGATATTGTGGTTAATAAAATATGAATTTTAAAACTAAAACAAAAAAAGATATTTTAGAGGAAACCATATAAGTCAGTTACGAGTAAATAACAATGCCACAAGCCCACCAATTTCACTTTCTTGACCACATTATATATAACTATATATAAGTTAATGATGAGGACCACAATTGCATCCTCTTACAATATTCATTCGATGACAATCACCAGAGCCAAGATATATACATGCTTACCCACTCTTTTTACTATTCTGACAACAACACTACATTTGGAATCAAGAGACCTTTGTTGTACCCCCAGTTCAGCTCTTTACTATCTGTATGACTTTAGGCAAGTCACTTACTACTCTGAGTCTCAGTTTCCATATCAGTAAAATAAATGGGCCCCTTCCAACTCTAAGATCCTGTGATCATTACTGAAGTTCAATAAACTCCAATGACAGTTATGTGAGCTCCTGAGGTGTAGCCTCCATTTCTTTTGGTAAACAAAGTCAGTGTGATCTAATGAAAAGAAGAGTTGGCAAAGCAAGAGACAAGGAATCTTGTTTCCAATCTCACTCAGCTCTATTACTAAATAATGTGTGTGACTGTGGTGGGCAAGTCATTTAATTGCTGTGTGCTTCTGGCTCTTCAAATGTAAAATATAAATAATCCAACAGCTAGAAAATTACTTGATGATATCTTCCACAGGTAATGTAAATGCCAAGGAATCTTTACCCATATGAATTGGCTTCCTGTTTGTGGTGAGCAGATACAAAAAGTCCCCAAATGGCAAAGGCACATCAGTGGTGTACACCACAAACACATAGAATATGAGTCCTCTGAGGAAGTAGCAACTTCTTATACTCCAAGGAAGGATGGTATGTATCCACAGATGGCATCCAGAAAAAGTGAATGTAGTAAGGATGAGAGGAAGAAAAGATAGGTAGAAAAGGCAGATGATTCCCTATTGAGGGGTACCAAGGTGGTCATTTTTCAACCTAGCATGAATAATAAAGAGGAGGTTAGTTGTCTCCCCAGGACACAAATCAAGGATGTGACAAAGAGTCTCTTATGCCTGAAGAACTACAATCTATTCCTGGTGATTCAATTTTTGTTCCACCCCAAATTTATTTATTTTAAACTTTGAGTTTCAAATTCTTTCCTTTCCTACAGCCCCTCCCTCACCAATTGAGAAGGCAAGCAATATTTAAATTATATATGTTAAGTCATGCAAAACTCATTTGCATATTAGCCATGTTACAAAAAAAATCAAAAGAAACAAAGTGAAAAAAGTATGCTTCAATCTGCATTCAGAGTTCAATTCTCTCTTTAGAGGTAAATATCATTTTTCATCATGGGTCCTTTGGAATCGTCTTAGATCACTGTCTTGATCAGGGTAGTTGAGTGTTTCACAATTGATCATTATAATATTGTTGTTACTGTGTACAATGTTCTCCTGGTTCTGCTCACTTCAGCTTGTATTAGTTTGTAGAAGTCTTCCCAGGCTTATCCTGAAACTATCCTGCAGGTCGTTTCTTATAGCACAATAGTATTCCAGGTGATTTGTTTTTTTAAAAGCAAATGTTGTGATCCAAATAGCAATGGAGAGATTGCATGGACAGGACAATAGATTGCAGCACATTTCCACTGGTAACCTAAACCAAGAAGTGATGTAAGGAATACCATTCAGGAAATGTATGACCAGAAAAGGAGGTAGTGTGGTCATGGAATAAGATATAGAGATAACAAGAAGCTAACTAGTATAGACCAAGAGCTATACTAGTACACATGAAATAGAGGAAGATATAGAAAAAGCCTCTATCATGTTGGGTGGATCCTCTAGGAAGGATATGTGGAATATGAGTAAGAACTGCCCAAGATAAAAAGATGGACCACATGTTGCACCAGTAGAGAGAAAGAATACATTGACAAGATCAGAGACTGACTTATAGTGAAAGTGATGCACACATAAATAACTGTGATACAAAACAGAATAAGTGAATCACACCAATCCAAAGTGCTAGATGAGAGATGGTAGTTTAGTTCCAACTAGGAATGTCAGCATTTAAACATCAAGGAGGAGGTGGCATTGAAATTAGGCCTTAAAGAATAACCAAGATTTCAATAATTGGAGATAGAGAAAAAGGGGGAAGTTCATTCTGGCAACAGGCAATGAAACATGAATGGCCTAGAGCCATGTGTAACGATTGGAATGACGCCACCTGCTGGAGACTTACCATAGGAAAGCTCCGCCATGAGGAGAAGGCGTCTGAGGGCAAGCCACGCAGCTTTTCTTTAGTGTCAGGAAGTGACGTTTGCTTGTGGGACGAAGAGGGGGAGAGAGAGGCTGGTTCTCTCTGCAAGGACTGTCATGGAGAGCGGAGAAGGAGAACTGTAGCTCCCCAAGATAGATAGATGAATCTAGGCCTTTCTCTCTTCATCAAATTCTTATTCTCCTTAATAAATGCTTAAAAGTCTAAACTCTTGCTAAAGCTTATAATTTATTGGCAACTATTCATTAGATATTTTAGACAGTATAGCTAGAATTTTAGCCCCTTACAGATGGCTGACCACAAAGAGGAAAGCTAAATCTCAATCTTCTGATCTTCCGGTTGGGTAAGAAATTTCCCCTACCCTGTCCCTTTAAACTAAAAAGTACTGGCTGTTTTCTATTTAAATTTTCAAATGGGTTTTTTCAACTCCCTAAGTACCCTATTTCTGATTTTAGTCTGTTTAACCAGACAAATGGGGGATAAGATCACGTTAGTGCTTTGTTCTTGTGGATTTTCTATTTTTATTTTTATTTTTATTTTTGTTAGAAGAGCAAACAAGGTGCTCACACAAGGGAATATAAATATCTCCCCCTTTCCCAATCATGCCTTTTCAGAGAAACCTCTGACTCCTGCATTTTTTTCAAATTCTAATACTAATAGTTTCTCTTCTTTTGCATGCCTGGAGGCAATGCCCCAACCGCATCTAGAAGCAGTGGGGGGAGGGAAAATCAGGCCTGAGTTCCAAACCAAGCCTGATTCCCCAGCTGTGCACCACGTGGGAGAGGTGGTCCCCTCCCCTCCTCTCGGGACCCCACCTCCTCCCCCTCCTCTGGGGCCACCTCCTACTTCTCCCATGGCCATGCCCCTTGATCCTCCCACCAGGGAAGTCAAGAGATCCTTCTCAGGTCCTGAGCTTGAGCATATGCACCTTTTTCTACCTGCATTTCCAGCTTCTACTCTGTTACAAGGGCAAACAGCTTTGACCCTACCCCAGCTAAGCTGTGATTCTGACTCGACTTGCTGTGGTTCTCCCAAACCAACCTTAGAAAACCCTCTAAATTCCAGATATGCTTATTTTGTTAATTTGCTTTTGTCTTTAATTAGTAACCTTATAAAGCATTTGTATTATGAAAAAACCGACAGACAATGTAGAGGGGTTAAAGAAGAAAAACTTAAGCTGAATAAAAATGACAATCATCATCATATTTCAAGAAGACATATTTTACAGAAATGTAGAAGTAAGCAGCAAGGTATTAATATGAGTATTGGGGATTTTAGATATTGGAATCAAAAGTGTTCTAAATTCATTGAGAGAAATAATGTCAGTTTAGAGGTTACATAAAGATTTCTGTACTACTACATCTACATATTGAAATTAACAGTATGGGTTTATTTTCATAGAGATTTTCATGCTTTTGAGATTGTGTTTTATACTTAGCTTTAAAAAAGGGTGAATATTTGTAAAAGCTTTTTATAGTCAAGTGATCAAGTTTATATTTTGTAATACTCTTATTAATGTTAAGTTCATATTCACTTAGATTTCCCTAATTTTAATTTCATTGTCTTTCATTCTTCCATGTGTATTTTGTTGTATTCATTTATCTCTATTTTAAAACAATGCAAGATGGTTTTGATTTCATAATACAATGTTAATTCTGGGAGTATTGTGCTCCTATATTCTGAGTTGTTTGTTTTTGTTATTTTTTTCCCTCAACTGATTATTTGATCAAACTCTATAAAGCATTTCCCTGGCAAATTGGTTTCCATGACAGGTGTACATTGATTCTAGAAGTATGATTTTTGATAAGCATATTCAAAAAAAAGAGGGGAACATTTATAAAAGTTTTCTTTTTTCAAAAAAAGTGTTCTTTAAGATTGTGTTGTGTTTTAACTTGTTTTTAAATATGTTCTGATTTTTCACAAAAGTAATTGTATACTTAGTAAAAAAAAGGTATTATTTGAAATTATTGCATAATTGTATATTATATTCTGACTCAAGGTACATTCACATTTTTAGCAATCATTATTATTCTCAATTTTTAAATCCATATGAAACTTGGATTATGGGAACTTATCATTTAAGACAATAATTGCCTTTATTCTGAGTTATCAGATGCCAGTTGGTCAGGATGCCATCCAATCACAAGAGGAATACATGCAAGAGCAAACATTGAACTGTCACATGAGGGGAGACACGCATGAAGTCAAGATACGGCTGTTAAGGCTAAAATTCTAGCTAGTCTGTCTAAAATCTCTAATAAGTGGTCACCAATAAATTATAAGCTTTAGCAAGAGTTAGACTTTTAAGCATTTATTCAGGAGAATAAGAATTTGGTAAAGAGAGAGAGAAAGACCTACATTCATCTATCTATTAAAGGGAGAGAGCATTCTTAGCTCTGCTCTCTGCCAGAGTTCACAGGAAAAAAGCCAGCATCAGAGCGCCAGGCTCCCCCTTCTTCCTCCCACACACAAACGTCACTTCCTGACACCAAAGAAAAGATTCATGGTCTTGCCCTCAGAGACCTTCACCTCATGGCGGAGCTTTTCTACAGTAAGTATCCAGCAAGTGGCATCATTCCAATCGTTACACGGCTGAGGGAACAGCTTTTGACAAATGTTGAGGTTGGTTTCTCTTGGTTTAATTTTTTTCCCACAATATTGTACAGATGGCTGGAAGTTTTCATCCCACCCACCTCATTCTACACATGGCTTATATGCCCCCTCCTTTATGCCTGATGCCATGGAAATCTCAATCCCATGCATCTGGTTAAGTCTGACTCAGTTTCCTCCAATATGTTCAGTGGCATGGACATATATCCCATCCATCTATTTTAAGCTTGGCATACTGCACAGGCAGTATATATTGCTCAAGTGTGGGAATGCTCATATCCCATCATTTCTCTGTTCTTTTATGGTAACCCCCATAATTATCTTAGGTGTCATGATAAATACAGTGTTGGATTTGGCCTTGACATCTGTTACCAATTATATTAGATTCTTTAATTTCTCATAATGGCATGAGGATAATTAGGCAGATGATGAAAAAAGTGATGAAACAAAGATAAAAATTATTTTTTAATTAATATCGCAACAATTGTCTTCTCAATTTATCCTCCACAAGGAGGGACTATAGTAATATTAAGTTTTAGAGAATGTTTCAATTTTTGTTTTATTATATGTTTCATGTGTGACAACTAAGATTCTGAATTCCCTTAGACATGTTTTTAAGAACTCTCATTTTTTGATTTGATTATTGACAAAGCTATTTTAAAGTTGTGTTTAGCTCAGTTTTGTAGGAAAGTTTCCTGGCTTATTACCAGCATCCACACATCAACCCCTGAAAAGACTTCCATTCCACAACTACACCCAGAGGACATCTCAAGAATCATCTGAGAAAAGACTTTCAAAGACTTTAAATGAACAGTTTTGTTTCGTTGATTTTTATTCCCTTCTGTTGTTATGTACACCATTTGTAATATGTATTCTCTGCAGAGGCCCTCCCTCTACAAGCCAGTGTCAAAGAGCCAATTCATGAGGGACCGCCCCTCTGGACAAAATTTCCCCTTTCTCCCTTTTCTATATTGTTATTAACATATTGTTTGTTAGCATAGGGTATTATATTCTGTTATTTTTAACTGTTTCATGAAGGAAACACCCCATGTTTCTTGAAGAAACAAAGGGGGGGCTGTAATGATTGGAATGATGCCACCTGCTAGAGACTTACTGTAAGAAAGCTCCACCATGAGGAAAAGGCATCTGAGGGCAAGCCACACAGCTTTTCTTTAGTGTCAGGAAGTGATGTTTGCTTGTGGGAGAAAGAGAGGACGAGGCTAGTTCTCTTGCTCTCTTTGGCCAGGACTCTCATGGAGAACGGAGCAGGAGAACTGTAGCTCCCCAAGATAGATAGATAAATCTAGGCCTTTCTTTCTCTCTTTACCAAATTCTTATTCTCCTTAATAAATGCTTAAAAAGTCTAAACTCTTGCTAAAGCTTATAATTTATTGGTGACTGACCACTCATTAGATATTTTAGACAGTATAGCTAGAATTTTAGCCTCTTACACAGGGAAGGGTAGAACAAGTTAAGGAATGGATGGTGAATTGTTGTGTTTGATGAGGGAATAATATATGAACAAACACTGTTAGATGAAATTGGCAAGGTAGGTTGGAGATGAATTGGTGAAGATGGCTAAAAATGTGGACTTTATTTGGTAGACAATGGGAAATTGTTGAAGATTTTTTAGTAGGGAGGGGCAAGTCCAGTTATACACTAGGAAGAGATCCCTGGCAGTGGTATGTAGGGAGGCATTACAATGGAGAAAGTGTAGAGGTAGGGAGACTAATTAGAAGCTTATTATTAGCTATCCCAAATTAAGATAGTAGCAGTGAAAATGGTGTGCATCTTTTCATCTTTATAACTTCCCTAACACTTAGTATAATACCTTCTACATAGTATATGCTTAACAAATGTTTAAATGAATTGAATCAGTCAAATACAAACCTAGCAAATAAGAATTTAGTCATGAAAAAATATCTCCCTGACTATAGTGAATAAAATCTTTATTAAAGTTAAAGCTAATGCTTTTCATCTTTAAAATGCTGTTATGTGTGGTTAACACAAAAGCATTAACTGCACATAACAGGTTGAGGTTAAAAAACCTCAATAATTTAATATATTCCATTGACATTTAAAATGCAGGAAATTTGAGTCTGGTGGAAAGGATGCTAGGCAGAGCATAAAAGACCTAAATATCTGGTGTTGGGTTTTTTTAAAACACTTTTCTACAAATTAGGATAAGATATTTAATTTTTCTGTGTGTCTCTCTCTTTGTATATTGTTAGGGGGGTTTTAAAAGATCCCCCAGGTTCATTAAGCCCCATAAGGGCCACCAATCTATAAGGGCCTAATTTAATATGGGATCTCTTCCACACTGCCCCCTCCCCAACTGTTCCTCCCAGACTGATAAGAAATGAGATTTAAAGGCCCCCTTTCAGATAACAAAACGAACAGGGTTTATTGATGTGGGAACAAATTTAGAAATAAGAACAAAGACAAGTAGGACATACGACCTGTCCGTGTTTAACTTTCTCACCTGCCACTGCCCTCTCTCTGTCTTCTTCTCGTCTCCTCCTTCTGTCATCTCCTCAACTCTGCTCACTATGTCTCCTCTCGTCTCCTCAGTCGCTCCCCCCTTTTTTCGCTTGCTCTCTTCCTCCTCCTGGTCCCCCTTCTCTACCCCCACTCCAGAATAAAAAACCCTTCTCTAACAGGAAACTCAGGTCAACCACTCACACACCCCAAGCTAATTCATTAGCACCCCTAGGGGTGGCGCCCAAGGCTGGCTAGTACTTGAGCTTTCCGTGCGGGGCGCGCCTGGGGCTTGGGGTTTCTGTGCATGCCCCAGCTGGGCGGAGGGAGCCATATGGGGCGTGCCCAAGGCTTTCTAATTTTAGCCAAAGATGGGTTCCAGAATCGCAATCGATTTTTACAATATACATGTATATGTATATATCTCCCAACTGAAACTAAACTATATGTATAATAAGAACATAGATGTGTATAACTGTGCATATGTATTTATATGCATACGTGTACATATATATACAGAGAGAAATAGAACACATATTCATAGAGAGAACATATATACATGTATATGTAAAAGTTCCATCATTTATAAAGAGAAATAACTTATTTCTGAATGTTAGATTTGTATATGTCTTATATATTCCTATGTAGCAAAGACTTCTCTTCCAACCCCAACTCACATTAGTAAACCAGATCCCCAGAGAATGTGTAACATATCTTCCTTAAAATTGTAGAGGTAGCACTGACAAGTTAGAGGATAGTTTTTTTAATGCTATACATATAGCCCATGAGTTCCTATCAGCGTGTATCCCTCCATGATTATCTTTGCTATCAATTAGTCAGCATGACTTAGCTTTTTCAGAAGAGGTATTGACTAAAGTGGTATAATAAAAATAAAGAATAGTTGGTACAAAACATCCTACCAAAAGTCTATGACACACTTCCCAACAGAACATATGAAATCTAGGGTAAAGTGGGTTCAAGTTTATAGAGCACACGTGGCAAAGGGCTAATGCAAAGCTCTTGGCCACTGAAAGTCCTTTTCTCTCCTTTGTAGGATATGCAAAAAGTTCCCCTTCAGTATGGAGCAGTTTTTTCTGCTTGGCTCCTTGTTGGGCTCTTAAAACTGCATTTCCTGAGTTTATCTAGCTTATTCTTGGTTCCGTTGCTATCCTGGGGACATTGCTTAGGATACTGATTTTAAAAAGCCCCAATCCTGCAGTCCTCTGGGGTTTAGGAGGTCCTCTTCTAGCAAGGTAGGGGTGGGGGGGAGATACAATACAGAGGCCAAGGCCAGGGTTCTTTTCCTTTACCTTCAAGTAATTCCTTCTCAGGGTATATAGTTGGAGGTTTCCACCACTAAGCTGTCTGACAATCAAAACCTTGATTCCAAATTAGCTTTCTGACTTTGTACAGACCCCAAAGGACATAACCATCAATCTGAACAGACTTCTTACTGCAACAACATGAAGCCTTGATTGACCAGAGATGTGTAGGTTTTATCTATATCTTGTTCATACCTCTGATCAGTACAATGGAGATGTGTTCTTACTTAAAGTTATCAAGCAATAGCATCTTATCAGTTAAATTAAGTTAAGGTGAGGTGGGATGACTTTATTGAGTGATTCAATCAACCCTCCACTCCTTAGACATATATGTGTGTATATATACTCTAAGGATGGATATATACATATACATATTTAGAGTCTATGTTTTTTTGGGGGGGGTTTAGTGAGGCAATTGGGGTTAAGTGACTTTCCCAGGGTCACACAGCTAGTAAGTGTCAAGTGTCTGAGACCACATTTGAACTCAGGTCCTCCTGAATCCAGGGCCAGTGCTCTACCCACTGTGCCGCCTAGCTTCCCTGAGTCTATGGTTTTTTTCAAGAGCCATATTGTTTTGTTTATGTCTTTGTCTCCTCAATAATTAGGTTCCTGTTTTAACCAATGAATCAGTAAACATTTATTAATCACCTACTGTTGTTGTTATTTGTCCTTCATTTTCTAAGAGGACCAATGACATTGGATTTAAGTGAGGCAGAGTTGCACAAAGTCATCAGTCTCACTCTCTGTTCCAGAGTCATGAAAGTCCAGTGGTAGGACCAAAGTCAAGATAAGTAGTGATGGCCCAGGATGCAGTGGATGACCTCGGCATGACCTCTCCACAATACCTGTTTTCAGCTACCTTCATGTCCATTGGAACAAATTGTTCTCATCTGCCCATTTCACTGGAGGTAGTCTTCACATGCTTGGGTAGGCACCCCCTTCATTCACCAATAGGTTTGTGGCCTGTTGGTTACCTCAACATGGTTTAGCTTGTCTGCAAGATGGTTTACCAGGATCCGGCCACTGCACATGCTATAGTTTCTTGGAGCCACAGGTGAGAGCTGAGTGCCAAAGGTAGATGAGCGGTTCTGAAAAGGGCTCAGCAAGCCCTCACAGCAGAGGAGCATAGTCCTTCAACACCCATATACCCCAATCACCTATATAACATAACAGATGAAGCAGCTAGGTAGCATAGTAAATAGAGTACCAGGCCTGGAGTCAGGAATACCTGAGTTCAAATCTGGCCTCAGGCACTTACTAGTTGTGTGACCTTAGGTAAGTCACTTTATCCTACTTGCCTCAGTAGTATTTCTGTAAAATGATGTGGAGAAGGAAATAACAAAGCACCCCAGCCCCAAATGGGGTCACAAAGAATCAGAAACTACTGAAATGACTGAAAAACAAAAATGTACCAGGCACAGTACTAAGCTGGGGGAAAAAGAAGAGGCAAAACACAATCCCTGCCCTCAAAGAGCTCACAATCTAATGGGAGAGACAACATGCAAACAAAGTACATACAAAATATATATAGAATAAATAAGAAATAACTAACAGAGGGTAGAACAAAGAGGATTTAAGAGAGGCTTCCTGTAGACAGTGGGCTTTTAGCTGGAACTTACAGGAAGCCAGAGAAGTCAATGGGCAGCGTGGGAGGAGAAAGCATTCCAGGAATGGAGACAACAGCCAGAGAAAATGCCTATAGGAAAGAGATAGAGTCTCTTATGCATGTAACAGCCAGAAAACCAGTGTCACTGGGTCCAAAGAGTACATGGCAGGAAGTTGTTGTTGTTTGTCCTTTATTCTCAGAGGACCATGACATTGAGGTGACGTCATGACTTGCACTGAATAGGATTTAAGTGAGGGAGGGCTGTACAAGGTCACCAGCCTCACTCTCTCCTCCAGAGCCATCTGGCAAGATATACATCAGGATGACTGGAGATGGCCTGAGATGGTTAAGGCAATTAGGGTTAAGTGACATGCCCAGGATCACATAGCTATTAAGTGTCTGAGGTGAGATTTGAACTCAGGTCCTCCTGACTCTAGGACCAGTGCTTTATCCATTGTCCTTCCTAGCTGCCCCATGGAAGGAAGTAAGGTGTGGGAAGAGTGGAAAGGTAGGAAAGGGCAGGTTATGAAGGTTATGTACTTGATCCTGGAGGCAATTGAAAGCTACTGGAGTTTATTGAGTGGGAAGGGGAGGGGAGGTTGAAATAACCAGATCTGCAATAATCAGATTTGGGAAAAATCACTTTGGTGACTGAATGGAGGATGGATCAGAGTTGGAAGAGGCAGGCAGAACCACCAGCAGGCTATTGCAATAATCCAGGAATGAGGTGATGAAAGCCTTCACTAGAGTGTTCTCAATATCAGAGGAGAGAAGGGAGTAAAGATGTTGCACAGGTGAAATCAACTAGCCTTGACAACATATTGTATGGGGAGGGGGGGAAGGGTGAGAGCAAGTAAGGAGTTGAGGATGATACCAAGTTGTGAGCCTGAGAGACTGGATGATGTTGCCATCTACAGTAATAGGGAAGATAGAATCCTTGTTGGTTGAGTCCCATCAAAGACAATTTAAGAGACACAGAAGCTCTCAATGAAAATGCTATTCCTCAAATGAAACACATTGCATAATAATTACAGCAGATGACACTGATATAGAATTCTATAGTTTCCTTACCTAAAAACGCAATTCTATACAGAATGAAGTATAAATCAGTCCAATTTTACACGTGTGGAAACTGCATCTCAAAGAGGTTGTTATTTGACAAAAGTCATATGGTTAATGGTGGCATATTCAGAATTTATATTGGAGTCTTTCTAACTCCAACCCCACTCTGTTTTCTGCTACACCTTCGCCCTCTTCCTAACATCTGCAGCCACTAGTGGCTCCTCCCAAAGTTTGCTTTTGTATTTCTTTTTATTGCATATATCCTTTGATGGAATATAAACTCTTTGAGAGCACATATTATTTCCTATGCTCTTTTTCTTTATATTCCAATACCAACCATAGTGTCTGGCCCATTGTAGGTCCTTAATAAATACTTGATTGGTTGATTATAAAAAAAAATAATGGTTTTTCTACTCTCCTACATGTTTTCCCATAAGTTTGGGAGGACAGCCTTACTTTCTCCTAACATCACAAAAACATCAGTGGAATACCTTGGCTGCTTGCCTGTTGACCCTTGCCTTCATCCTGCATTCCTTACTATAACTGTTCAGTCTATTTTCCCTCCCTACCATATGTTTCCTGGACACTTTTGTGGGGATTGTCCTATTACAGGGCCCTGGCTGACAGATGTGATCTCATGTTTCATCATCGATTGACCCACCTATATTCTGGAAAGTTCCTGTGTGCCCAGTAACTAATTTAGTCAGCTTTCTTTAGGAAAGGAATGTGAGGTTCTCCTGAATAGAAAAAGTTTGGCAAACTTCTAATCCAGGTCTATATGGTTAGCAAATTTTCCCCACTACAATGCCCTCAAGATCAATGAGGGGGATGAGGGCTCATGGTCTAGGCCACCATCTGATTAGCTCCCATTAAAGTCCCCCTTCTATTCAGTACCTGTGATTGCCCATCAACAACCATTAGATATAAGGGCAGATTCTCAGAGATCTGGGCTCTTGACTGGCATATGAATCCCACTAAGAATCTGTACTGTTACTTCTTGTGCTTGCCCATAGGATAGAAAGGCTAGGGAGCCACATGCTTGCATGTGAGTAATACACTACTTCACTTGTGATCCTTTGAGCAATTGTGTTCCTTCTCACCACCTTGCCTATGATCTCCTCACAAATTTTTACTCCGTTTTTCTTCAACATTCCCCATGGGTTTTATGTTGCAGCCTGCTCACATCCTTAATGTACTTCTCCAATGCCTCACTGTGATATACATTTTCAATTTCTTGGAAACTGTTATTTTCTATGTTTTACTGCCATATACTAAATTGGCAGAATGTTAGTAGGGTCATGATCCTCACTGTGATAGAGAACATCTAAATCTATTAACTCACAGATCCATTTGAGTATTTGTTAATAATACTCTTATCAGTGGTAGGGCAATAAATAGTGTGCTGGATGACAGGATCAAAAAAGATCTCCATATGATGGAGTGTTGAACTGCATCTAATTAGATACAATTTTATAAGAATAAATTATATAAATATAAAATAAACAACTTATACTTGGGTTTTAAAAATCAATGTCATGAATACAACATGGGAGATGTAGGGCTGGATAGCAGCTAGTCTGAAAGAGACTTAGGTGTTTTAGTAGACTGAAAAATGAATATGACTCAACAGTGTGATCTGCTAACCAAGAAATTTAATGCCATTCTGTCCTACATTGAGAGAGGCATAAGGTCAAGGACTAGACAGACAGGTGATTTGGTCAGACCACATGGGGACCCCATATATTGTGTTCAGTTCTAGACTCCACACTTTAGAAATGACATTGATGAGCATGAGACAATCCAGAGAAGTAAAAATGATGATGAAGGGTCTCAAGATCATACCATGAAAATTGGCTGAAGAAACCAGGAGTGACCAATGTGGAGAAGACTTATGGGAAACAGGAAGCTATATTCAAGTATTTAAAGGAATGTACATTGGGAAGAGGGGTGTTCTGTTCTGTTCTGCTTAAGCTCTAGAGAACAGAACTAGGAGCAAACAGTAGAAGTTGAAGAGGAGAAAGCTTTCTTACAATTAGAGCTACCCACAAGAGGAATGGGCTGCTTGGGAAATCAATGAGGGTTCCCCTCATTAAAGAGCAGATCTTATAATAAAAGCTATATGACTGCTTTATACAAGATCATTTTTAACATACAGTTTCATCTGGACAGCCTTTTAGGCTCCATCTAACTTTGAGAACTCTTCAAGTCAGATCCCAGTTTATGGGTACCTTCTCTTTCTTTATGATTCTTTCTCCATGTACTTTGATCCTTTAATCCTTTACAGAAAATCTATTACTTGACACACTGGAAATCCCATGATTTATTTAATTGAACAAATGCCTTTATTTTGGTGGGAACCTTCATATGGTTATTAATGTTAGAGACAACTTATTATAAAAGGGTCCCATATAGTACACCTCTTACTGGAACTGAGATGAAAATGGTAAAATGAAAGAATTGTCTGTTCACCAGCTTCAGTGGCATTTCCAACACTCTCATATACAAGGCAGTTATTGTAAGACTTTTATCAGGGATGGACTAATATTCTAATTTCAAAAGTTAGCCATACTTTGGTTCATTAATCCTAAATTCCTAAGGAAATGAATCACTGCCTGAATCAATTGATCCACTGCTTTACTTATAGTACATCTTTGTATCTTCCACAAAACTTAGCAGACTGCCTAGTATAAGAGATGCTCAATAAATATTGTTCATTAGTAAAGGAATTTTCATTCTGAATAACATAACCTACAAAATTGTCTTTATTAAAAGATCTTATTTAATTTTTCCTATCATGCCACCATTTAGTATTCTTTTTTTTTTTTTTGGTGAGGCAATTGGGGTTAAATGACTTACCCAGGGTCACACAGCTAGTAAGTGTTAAGTGTCTGAGGTCAGATTTGAACTCAGGTCCTCCTGAATCCAGGGCTGATGCTCTATCCACTGAGCCACCTAGGTGCCCCCCCCCATTTAGTATTCTTAGGGGTATCTATTTAGTCATACATTATTGTGACTAGTTTAAAGAACAGGGTACTCCAAAAATTTATGTACAGCAAAACCTATATAAGAAACCACATATACTAACCTATCACCCACATTAACAATCACCTATGGAACTAAAATGAAAATTTAGGTAAATATTCTAGATATCTACAAGGGATTGGCAATCAGTCCTTCCTCTGAAAACAATTCTTTGCTTCAACAAAATTCTTCCATCAAAGGGTCATAGTACTTTTGTTAAAAGGCATGAAAGTAATTTTGCTAGCATTAACATCCAAGTCAAATGCCTTCAATGTCTGTTTATGCTTCCTTTAAATCATTTAATTTCAAATTCTTTACCCACAGAACAGATTACAAGGCTGCTTCTCTTTCCTCTCAACTCATTTTCATTGGAATTTGGTAATGACAGAACTCATGCTTCTACTTGGTCAACTCAATTAACATAAAACAGTCTGCTGAGTGGTAGCATGGCCCTTTCCAGAAATTAGAAGGGAAATGTGTATTTTAAAACTCTCTAGAATGTGTGTAACAAAGGAAGAAAATGCTATGTCTGTCCTATAAGCATTAATCATTTAGTAGCTATGTGACCATGGCTTGATCACTGTATAGTAAAAGCAAGGTCATGACTCTAGCAGAAAACAGGTCAATCTTCATGGAAACATTACAGTTAGTATGTGGGAATTTTATTAAGTACAAAATAAAAGAAGTTAAACTAAAAGATTCAGAGTTACTTAACTGTTTTCTTTTAGAAGCTAGTTTCTATTGGGCAATGCAGTGGATAGAGCACTGGGCCTGGAGTCAGGAAGATCTGAGTTGATATACAGCCTAAGACACTTACTAGCTGTGTGACCCTGGGCAAGTCACCCTGTTTGCCTCAGTTTCCTCATCTGTCAAATGAGCTGGAGAAGGAAATGGAAAACCACTCCAGTATCTTTGCCAAGAAAACCCCAAATGGGGTCACAAAGAATTGGACATAACTGAAACACCTGACAAGAGCAACAATAGGCTTTCAAGACAGCCTCAAACTGATAGCTAACCAACCTGTATAAAAGAGATAAAGTCAGGCTATAGCTCTAAAAGGCATCCAGTATAATTCTGAACCAAACCAAACCAACAAACAAACAAAAAAAAAAACCACCAAGATTAATCAGAAAGGGGAACCAGTACTCATTTGCTGAGATTCTGGACAGCTTGACATTACTACAAAGTAAGATGAATAGTCTAGATACTGCTTTCTTATATGAAAATTCACTGCCTTCAGAAAGAATATGGAAGTGGTCATATACATTGATGTAATTTTAACCACCACCACCACCAAGTTGCCAGAACTTACTGCCTCTCCCAGCTTTATATACCCTTATCAGTCTTCTAACTTTGCAGAAGACTTATTTGACTTTTATGCATTTTCAAAATACTATAATTGTTCAGCTATACTTAGTTGAGATTGAAAGGCTTGGCTGTAAAATTGGTTTGTCCATAGTCTGTCTCTCCCCTTATGGCTATATGTAATAAAGAACAATATCTTGACTAAGTAATAAAGTAAGTAAATTCCTCAGCAAAGGTGAGGAAACTGAGGTACAGAGAAATTAGATGAGTTTCCCAAAATCATATAACTAGTAAGTAGAAAGGAGGTGCTTGAATTTAACTCTTCTGACTCTGATTCTAATATCATTTCCATTACACCAGGATCCTGAGAATCAGAATTAAGTGACTTGCCCAGGGTCACACAGATATTAAGTGTCTGAGTCCAAATTCAGGCCTAGTTGCTCTATCCACTGCTCCATCTAGCTGTCATGGATTTATCCCTCAGTGCCAGGCTCACCTGACACATAATAGGTACTCATTATATGTCTGGTGAGCCCAGCACTAAGGGATAAAAAATATCCAAAACAAAACAGTCCCTGCTGTTAAGGAGATTACAATCAACAAGAGGTAAATAACTTATCCACAGAGAAATAAGTACAAAATACACATGAAATAAATACAAAGTAATTTCTGGTAAAGAACTAACACTTGGGGAAATTGGGAAATCATTTCTGTAGCGGATGAGATTTGGACTGAGCCTTGAAGGGACCTAGAGATGCCAAGGGGCGAATGAGTGGGGAGGATACATTCTTGCATACTAAGGAGAGATGGAATGTCAAACTGTGGTTACAGCAAGTAAGCACATTCTCTGCATGAACAAGTGTAATGGATGTCTCCTTAGATGTCTGCTGATTTTGTTGTTCATCATACAAAATAAAGATGTTTTAAACATATGTAAACACTATATAGATACTTCTTGGATACTAAAAGATAACTTTTTCCCTCATGAAGTATCTCAGGATGGGCCTAGAGGATAAAACTGGGGCTTTTTCTTCATTGTTTTCTTCAGTAGACTCATTCAGTATGCTGCCCCTTAGGAATTAATCACATAATGAATTCTATTCTTGCTCCAAGAATTAGAAATGAATAACTGCAGCTGTAACATTTCTTGACTTGGAACCTAAGGTCATGAGGACTCTTCAGGGTGTGAGTTACATGCTAGAGATAATTGAAATATATTATTTCAAAAATCTAATGGATCTAAGGCGTCATTGATGTGGTTGTTCACTCTAAGTACTGAGTTCACAACCCATCCATTCTTATGCAATCTAAGTGCCTTTGTCTGTGTGCTACCATATAGTTGCCACCAACGTTCTTCTCAATGAGCTGGGAGCCTTTCCCAAATTTTCTTCACATTGTGAGAAACCAGTGGCACCCAGAAGTTGCCTCTCCTTCTCACTATGTGACCAAGTCCATCATTTTTCCCAGTCATATGACACCATCTACATGACTTCTGAATAATTCTTCATTTGTAATGTACTGCAGCCAGCTCATTCATGCCACATTTCTCTCCCTCAACTTCAATGCTGTGCTGGTCAGCATTTTTATGACTTAGAGAAAAGATAATCCACAACTTCAATATTTCAAAGATTAGTAGTCCACAATTCACAGCCATACACCATGCCTAGAATGATCTGTAGATTCATAATTAAACTAGCCTATGCAAAGGCACAAGGAATGAGTAAATTATTTAAATCCAGTTTTGTGAAGCTCAAATAAATGGCAAAGGCTTTGGGGGCCTTTGGAGTTTTGTTCCACTGAGTAGTTGCTAGCAGAATGATGTGATTTGAATTTAGTATTTGACTACATGTGCATATTCAGAGTAAAATTACAGGGGTCATCAAATTTCACATTCCAAGAGGGGAAAACCAGCATATTGCCAGAAGATGTATTTCAAGAAAAAATATCTTGCTGGTATAACTCTAGTTTGGGAGTTGTTTTTTTCATCTTTCCTCCTATAAGTACCTATTGTAATCTACTATATGCATGAAAACTCAGATTGAATTTTGTCTATTCAATTATGGTTAAAATAATTTAAAATAACTCAACAAAACTAAGAAATGAAGGCTTTCCTCCAAAGGAGATAACTATAAGAAGTCTTTTCAATAGCTACCAAGTAGAGATTAATAACAGATTTAAACACCATTTATAACTTTTGAAAGTGTTTCCATTTAATAGTACTTTATCCCTGCGACATCAGTGTTGTAACTTAACAAATGAGGAAGTTAAGATACAGAGAGGTTCCAGTGGCAATGGTGGCACTAGAGCTTAATCAATACATCAAAACTTTCATTGACAGCTACCATGCCAGGCACTGTGCCAGTTTCAAGGAATACAAAAACAAAAAGCAAAATGCTCCTGGTGCTCTGGGAGCTTTTCATTCTAACATGGGAGACAGTGGGTATATATATAGGTTTATACAAAATTCCTATGAATTTAAATACATTATTATTGTTCCTTCATTCTCGAAGAGGACTATGACATCGGAAAGTGATGTTATGTCTTTCACTGAGTTGGATTAAAGTGAGGGAGGGCTGTGCAAGGTCACCAACCTCACTCTCCTCCAAAACCTTCTGGGTCCAGTGGCAAGATATATATCAGGACAACTGGAGATGGCCCTGGATGTTTAAGGTAAATTGGGGTTAAGTGACTTGCCCAGGATCACACAGCTAGTAAGTATCTGAGGTAAAATTTTAACTCAGATCCTCCCAACTTCAGGACCAGTGCTCTATCCACTGTACCACCCAGTTGCCCCAAATTTAGATACAAATTTAATGGGGGAGAGGGAGTGAGGAGGATTGGCTAATAAAAGGTTAAGTCTTTTGAGCATAAGCAGACATTCCTTGGCTACCTCGATTACTTGTCAGTCATATCTTGCTTTAAGTCACCAGGCAGGGCCTCTTGTGGATAAGAGAGACTGAATGACAGTAGGTGATGTGACAGCATCTGTAGTGGAGTGTCACGGGGATGTGGGCTTTCTCCTCTGCTGTTCAGCATATTTAGAATGATTTTGGATGAAGAAACAGATGGCACGCTTATCAAATGTGAAATAGAAACAAAGTCGGGATAGCTGGCAAACTGGATGACAGAATCACGGTCCAAAAAGATTTCAAAAAGCTAGAGCAATGGACTGGAACTAATAAAAATGAATTTTAACAGGAATCAATGTAAACTACACTTGGATTAAAAAAATAACTTTATAACTACTAAAGGGCAGGGCAGACTATAAAGGAAACTGTGTTCTTCTAGTCTATGTCAGAAAATTCTTATAAGTCCTACCAAGCTGGAAAGACTGAATAATATACCTGGTGACTCTTCTGTTACTATCATCTCAGGTAAGCCTACTCAGGTGCCAAGAGGCTTGTCATCTGAAGGCAGGCTAAAAGGTAATGACACTTTTTTGGTCAAAGAGGCAGCTAGATGGCTCAGTGGACAGATCACTGGGTCAAGAAGACCTGAGTTCAAATCCTGCCTCAGATGCTTACTAGCTGTGTGACCCTGTCCAAGTCACTTAACCCATTTGCCTCAGTTTCATCAACTTTAAAATGTGATAATAGTAACACCTACTTCTCAGGATTGTTGTGCAAATCAAATTATATATATATATAATATTTATATTATATATACACAATGATAACAAAAATAAATAAATAATATATTTTATATATACACACATAGCATTTAACACAATGCCTGGCACATAGCAGTATATAAATGCTTATTCTTTTATTTCCTTCCCACTATTCAGTAGCAAAAGCTGTACTAGAATAAACCTTATGTGCATTTTTACCACTGTCTTAATCTATATGTGTGTATGTATATGTATATACATATTCACATATTCACATATAAATACAGATACATATACAAAGACATATACATATATGCACATGCACGTGGAATGCACACACACACACACACATATAGATATATAGATATATACAATGCTCATTCTCTTCACCTCTCTGCCTCCTGGTTCCCTGACCTCCAAATCCCATATAAAATCTCACCTTCTATAAGAAATCTTTTCATATTCCCTGTAATGCTAATGCCTTCTCTCTGTTGATTAACTCCTATACATGCTTGTATATATCTTGTTTTTACATGGTTGTTTGCATATCATCTCCCCCATTAGACTGTGAGCTCCTTGAGAGGAGGGATTGTTTTGTCTTTCCTTGTATCCTCACCTCTAACTGCTTAATGACTGACTATTCTCCCTTTTCACCTTTGTCTCTTTACTTTTTCAAGGCTCCCTTCAAAATCTACCTTTCACAAGCCTTTCACAGTTCCCTCCCCCTGCTAGTGACTTCCCCCGAGATAACCTTCCATTTACACTGTATATATATTTTATGTACAATTTTTTTTTGCATGTTGTCTTCCCCACGAGAATGGAAGCTTCTTGAGGTCAGGAACTTTTCTTTGTATCCCCAATGCAAAGCAAAGTAAGTATTTACTAAGTGCTTAAGAAATTAGTATTGATTGATTATTGATCAATCCTGACACTGGGGCCTTTTCATTCATTCATCCATTCTTCCTCTTTTTTCCAAAGTTCTCAATACCTTTATACTTTCTACTCTCTTGGTCAAAATCTTTTCTCAGTCTTTGTTCACAATATGGTATGAATATTAATAAAACACACACACACACAAGAACTTTCTCAGCCTCACTTAAAGCATAGGCAACACACCCCTTGTTTCCTACTCTGACTTCAGAATAAAAATGACACTTGGTTTTGCTGAACTAATATGCTTCTTTGGGGATTACAATTTCAAAATATATTCTTTTCTTTTTTTTTAGTGAGGCAATTGGGGTTAAGTGACTTGCCCAGGGTCACACAGCTAGTAAGTGTTAAGTGTCTAAGGCCGGATTTGAACTCAGGTACTCCTGACTCCTGGGCCGGTGCTCTATCCACTGTGCCACCTCGCTGCCCCTCAAAATATATTCTGATGACTGGCCAGTTTGAAGCCAGGTGCTTTTACTTATTGGAAGTGAATCATTTACTTTCTATAAATCACAGCTCTTAACATCTTTTATAATAAAGAGAAAGCTGAAAAAACACAGCTGCTGTTGTCATGCTCAAAAACAAAACAGTCTTTTAACACTCATTAGCATCTAGGTTATCTCTTGGCTTGTAGTCAAACTTCCTTTTCCTTCACTGATTTGGTCCTATTCCTCCATGTTCTTTTTCTACAGCTGATCAAAATCAAAACCTAGCATTCCAGTGAATTATTGCTAACAGCCCAAATAAAATTTCACTAGCTGATGAAAAAATGTTATTGAAGCAAAAGTCATAAAAATACTAAAATTATCATAACTTATCTCTGGGAATTGAATGAAATTGAAAACCAAAAAGGAGAGTCTAAAAAATTCTAATTTATATCTTTACTTATTTAACCAGGCACAGATGGATGCTTCTTTCTAGACTGCATATAGGAAAAACTAGGGTGCCTGGAATCAAGGCCATTCAAACATCAGGGCACTTTAAGTATTAAAGTCTCTTGTTTCTTACAAAGATTCCTTGACAAAAGGGGATGTCACACTGAATTTAACCATACAGAGAATGACAATGGCTTTGAGAAAATAGTCTAACATTGTTAAAACTTTCAAAACAACAGCCCCTCTTCCCGAAAACAACAGCAGCAGCATTAGAAGTTTGCTCCAGGATAGAATCCAACTGCTTCAATTACTTTATTCAAATGAAACTTTCATCACAAAAATATAAAACCTTTTTGAAGAGTAGGAATCAATTGTTTCTAGAACAGGACTCCCAATTTGTATTATAATATAATTGTTTAAAAATCTAGGAATGATAAAAGCAATCAATAATTGAAATGGTCTTGCTCTATGTTATGTGAGATTTTCCCCCAACCATTTGAGATAAGTGATTTAACTATGGTAATAATCAGTATATAAGTCTACAAATTGTGATTTAAACTTTTAGGTAATCTTTAATAGTTTAAGCAAATGATAATAGGGTAAGATAGATATTAGGGGAGCTTATGTACATGCTATATTGTAAAATGATTCTGAAACCAATCTAATTGAATCCAGCTTAATCTACTGTGGTTAGGTATCCACCAATCAGATTCAGGTCAAATACTAAAAATAGTGACTCCTGAGCTAGAACGGACCAATTAGCTCTTAAGAAAAGCTACCTATGGAAGGTGATGGAGTTGATGGATTTCACCATCCAATTCTTTCTTCTGTGGTTTCTAGCACTCTATGTAATAAAGTCCACTATAGTGGATCCACTAGTTGGATTTCATAATTTTGCATAAGACTGAGATTTCCATCCTTCTATGTGGAATTGTTGTACATGTAACACTTGAATTATGTAGTATAAGTGGTGTTTATGAGAGGAGTCTGTCTAAAAATAGTATGTATAAATACTTTTGAGCCCTGATTTGAGTATAAAACCCTGCGGATCCCTAGGCTCAGGGTCTTCGGGTCCTAGACCTGAGACCGGCTTTATTGTGAGACAGGATCTCTCTCTCAATAAACCTATTTTCTACGGCTTGGAGACTTTGCTGTTTCTCTTTCTTTGTCGGACTTAGAAATTTTTGCGACAGTTGATACTGTGTTGTTGAAACTCTTCAGATTTGTTTAAGAAAGACAATTTTGGGGGTAGCTAGGTGGTGCAGTGGATAGAGCACCGGCCCTGGAGTCAAGAGGAACTGAGTTCAAATCCGGCCTCAGACACTTGACACTCACTAGCTGTGTGACCCTGGGCAAGTCATTTAAGCCCAATTGCCTCACCAAAAAAAAAAAAAGACAATTTTCTACAGTAATTTATATTGAATGAAATCTTCCTGTCATGGAGAAACCTCTACCCTGAAGCCCTGCTTTCATGATTGGTTGGACTGCGTACCAAGACTATTACTTCAGGAGGGACCGCAGTCACACTTCACTTCATTCTCCTTACTCCTCCTCCTCCTCCTTGAGAGACACCTTGTCCCTACCATAGAGTCAATTCTCTTCACCTCCCTCCTTCCAATTTTACTTTCTCCTCTACCTTCCCATTTTCCTTTATGTATTGCCTTCTATTAAAATGTAAGCTCCTTAATTGTATGCGTGTATGTTTATATGTGTATCAGATTGTGCTTAGCACAGTGCATGCCATATAGTAAGTGCTTAATAAAAGCTTCCTTCCTTCCTTCCTTCCTCCCTTCCTTCCTTCCTTTCTCTTTCTCTTTATTGTTTCTCTCTCAAAGAAAAAAGTTTTTAAAATGATACCCATTCTACTTACTAGAAAATATTCTAAGTTACAGATCATTTTGTACAATCATATTTTTTGCTATATGTTTTTGCCAGGATTCAAAGTCAAGCCTGCCAACCTGTGGTTTGCAGACTTCATTCTCTTCTCTTTCTTGAAAATAGGGACAAGATGTGTACATCTCCAATTTTACCTTTTCCATTCTTTATGAATTTTGTCTATGGTTCAGTAGTAATACCTGCCAGTTTGTTTGTTTTCAGTTGTCTGGGCTGTAGTTCATCTGGGCCAGGTGACTTGAACTCATAGAGGATAATGAGTTCTCTCTTACTAGTTTCCTAATTATTATCATCTATATTGGTTCACTATTATCCTTTTCTATTCCACTATAAAGGTCACTCTCTTTGGTAGAAAAAAAAAAGGAACAAAATAAATTGAGCAACTTTATCTTCTCCCAGTAATCAATTAAAATAAGTCCCCAGTACCAAGCACAATCTTACATCTTCTTAAATCTTCTTTCTCTAAAAGAGCTTTAAAAAAATACTCTTTTGTTATTTATCATCTGTCCTTATGTTATCTTCTGTGCATGTACTTTTAAAGTCTGTGCTAGTTGGTGAGTTACCTGTGAATCCACATTGCTCCTTTTAAGGAGCTCTCCCTTTTCTTCCTCATCTGAATTATTCTGAGGACAAAACTCCTCAAATTTCAATCTTAAAAATTTAGCATCTATTCTAAATTATCTCCCTGCTGCCAATCATGTCATATGAGGAGCTTCTGGCAATATTTAGCCCAGAGAAGAGAGGGATGGGGCAGAGGGAGGAGGAGAGGGACAAAGGGGATAATGTAAGTCTTCATGCATTTGAAAAATACAACATGGAGGCAGCTAGGTGGTGCAGTGGATAAAACACTGGTCCTGGATTCAAGAGGACCTGAGTTCAAATGCAGCCTCAGACACTTGACACTTACTAGCTGTGTGGCCCGGGGCAAGTCACTTAACCCCCATTGCCCTGCCAAAGAAAGAAAGAAAGAAAGAAAGAAAGAAAGAAAGAAAGAAAGAAAGAAAGAAAGAAAGAAAGAAAGCTACAACATGGAAACAAAACTAGAATCATTGGGCTTGGTTTTAGACGGTCGCACTCAGCAAAATATAGGTAGAAAACACCAAGAAAAATTTAGAAACAAATAGAAAAGGCTTCTAAAAACTAGAGCCAGAAAAACTGGAATAGCCTGCCTCCCAACATAGTATAGGCTGTTTCTCAAAATAGCAGGTTCTGGGGCAGCTAGGTAGCGCAGTGGATAGAGCACTGGCCCTGGAGTCAGGAGTACCTGAGTTCAAATCCAGCCTCAGACACTGTGTGGCCCTGGGCAAGTCAATTAACCCCCATTGCCTCACACACACAAAAAAAAATAGCAGGTTCTTCCTCACTAGAAGTCTTCAAGGATAGGAATATAGACAAAGCATTGATTAAGCATATACTATATACTAGGCATTGTGCTAAGTGCTGGAGATACAAATACAAGCAAGAAGCACAGTTCTTACCTTCAGGAAGCTTTTATTCTAACAGGGAAATACAATACATGCAGGAGTACTAGCAAGCAGGAGGGAGAGAGAATATGAAGGAAGTAGAGTTCAGAAAGAGTTGAGGAGAAAATAAGGTGAAATGTGCTTGTGGTCCTTACCAAAATATTCATCTGGGGAAGGGAGTGAACAACCAGGAAGAAAAGGCCTGGAGTGGCAATGCAATGGCAAAGAGAATGACAGGGATTCTGAAGTGTAAAGGCCAGAATGAGGGGGGGCTTAGGCTTGGGGAATTCCCAAGGAAAAGACTTTGAGTGAGCTAGGATCTTTTTTAGAGTATATTATAGAGGGGATGTTTGTGCTGGTCTGAAAGTATATTCAAGCTACAGGAAAGAGCTTATCAAATGACATGCTTAGTTTTGTTAAGGGCTAAAATTCTAGCTAGTCTGTCTAAAATATCTAATGAGTGGTCGCCAATAAATTATAAGCTTCAGCAAGAGTTAGACTTTTAAGCATTTATTAAGGAGAATAAGAATTTGATAAAGAGAGAGAAAGGCCTAGATTCCTATCTATTAAAGGGAGAGCACATTTCTAGCTCCCTTCTCCACCAGAGTCCAGAGGAAAGAGCCCCAGAGTCAGCGCCAGTCTCTTCCTTCCTCCTCCCACTAGTCCGCGTCACTTCCTCCCGCCAAAGAAAAGACTCCTGGTCTTGCCCTCAAAGACCTTCACTTCATGGGCAGAACTCTTCTACAGTAAGTATCCAGCAGGTGGCGTCATTCCAATCGTTACAGTTTGAGAAAGAGTTGAAGCAAAGCGTTAACGAGGATAAGTCAAGAAAAAAAAAGGCAGAAAATTAGATTGGAACTAGATTATAGATGATCTTAAATGAAGGCTGGAAAAAATGTGCATTTTATCCTTGAGGCAGCAGGGACTCCTAGAAGGTTTTTGAGCAGAGGAATTATGTGATCTTCTCTAAGAAGACTGTTTAGTTAAATTTATGGGGGATGAAGAGAAGAATTATTCTTTGTTCTTCCTAAACAATCAACAAATGTTATCAATTCTTCCTCAGTAATGTGCCTTTAATGCTTTCCAGTTTATTATTGTACTTCCTAAGATGTGGCATCCAAACTGAACATAATACCCTAAATGTTATCTGATTAGAGCAAAGTGTGTTAGGACTACCACCTTCCTTGTCCCAGATACTATGCATCCTCTAATATATCCCATAATAGCATTACTTGTTTGGGCTCCCATATCATATTTCTATACACTATTGCTGATTCTCTTTCCCTTATCTATCAGAAATTCTAAAGTCGAATGATTATTACTCACCAAGGTTCCTATCATCTTTATCATGACAACCAGTTCTTTCTTGCTAGTGTGAATCAGATCTAGAAGGCAAGTTCTGGACTTTTCCACCTTTTGAAGGGAAAAATGATCATAAAGGCAAGAAAGAAATTGTTAGCTTCTCTGCTTTGAGTAGAAAGCTTCATCAGATGTCTAGATATTTCAAATCAACAGTCACTACTATATCATAGCTGGAAATCAGGCATAATCTGTTTCTTGAACTCTTCATCAATCAATGGTTAGTTTATAAACATTTATTAGATACCTACTATGTGCCAGACACTATGATAGGTTCTTGAAATTAAAAAAAAAAAAGACAGTTCCTTCACTCACATATGAAAATAAATGTAAAATATGGACAAAGTAATGGGGGAAGGAGCAGTTAGAGGATCAGGAGCGGCCTTGTGAAGGACATAGCACTTAAACTGAATTTTGAAAGAAGTCGGGTATCCTAAGAGGCAGAGGTAAGGTAAGGAGGGAATGTGAGGAATAAAGAATAATCTGTGCCAAGTCTAGAAATAGGAGCACTGACTCCTCATGAGTTGGCCTCTTTTATACTATAGTTAGGTGAATGAGAAGCCTCTCAATGGTTTTAGTCCCTTAGATTAATTAAGTATCAGAGACAGCTTCATTAGGTGATAGGAAGGAACTAGCCTAGCCTACATGCTCTGGTGGATATTAGTAGACTCTGGTAGAAATTTGTAATAAGCCTAGAAAAGAAGCCTAGGTACAGAATATGAAAGACTTTAAAAACCAAATAAGAGTTTTCATTTTATCACAGAGGCAGTAGAAGCCACTGGAGATCTTTCAGCAGGAGAGTGACTTGGTCAAGCCTATGATGAGTGAGGGATAGAATAGAGAAGGGAGAGAACAGAGGCAGAGAGATCAACTATGAGATTATTACAATACTGGAGGAAATGAGGACTGAACTAGGTTGGAGGCCTTTTGGGAATAGAGAAGAGAACAGATATGAGAGAATCAACAAGACTTGGCAATTAAGTGGATGAGGGGGTAAGGGACAGTAAAGAATTAAGGATGACTATAAGACTACAAAATGCAAGGATAGTGGTTGTTTCTATGGAAATAAGATAGTTAGGAAGAAAGATGGGTTTGAGGGACAAGTTAATAAGTTCTGTTTTGGATGAGTTTAGGATGAATATGGGACATCCAGAAAGAAATATCTAACTAGCAGCTGGTAATGTGGGATCGGAGCTTTGGTCTGATCCCACATTACCAGTGCTAGTTATAGATTTCTTCTTGGAGAGAGTGTGGAGAGAGACTCGGACTGGAAGTGATCTGTATAAGGATGATGACTAAACCCATGGGAAATGGGGAGATCAGCTATTTCCTTTTTTCTATCCTAGTGGTATGTAGTATATTCTGATGACAATATTCCTTCTTGTTTTCCCTCTTCTGAAATTCACACAAATGCCTTCCACAAGGTTTCCTCCTTCTTATTACTGGATTTCTTCACAAATATATTTTATATGATCCTCCTTTATCTTCTCTTTTATCTATCATATTTTAAAGTTAGGTGTATTATTCCAGATTCAAATCCTACACATGGGTCTTATTCCAACAAGCCTCATTAATGAGAGTTCAATTTTGCCTCACTGTTAGAATCTCCAGTTCACCTTGTTTATAACCCATACACTGTGAGTCTTTTTATAAACATCTTAGGTCATGAGATTTATTGCTGGCTTCTTTCTTAAAATTTTTTCTGGTATGAATTTCTGAGCATCTCTACTTCTTTCTTCCTACATTTTAGCTACATTTTATCATATGTATGTTGGTTTTCTTCCTTCCTCTGGCTTAGTCCATTAAATCACTTTTGTAGAATGATAAGATTCTAAATAACCAGCAAGCCCAGAATCTTTGTTTACACAGATATCTACTTACACACCCTGATTATGTGAGGACACTTTCCCTTCTCCAACTTATATATTTTTCTTCCCTTCTCTTTCCATTCTTCTCTTAACATCATCAGGTTATAACAAAACCATTCCTAGGCCTTGTCTAGTTAGATTCCTTCTGAAAACCATAATGATGTTAGGGTTCTGAGGGAATAGAGTTTTTTTAAAAGATTACACATGAAACTTCAAATCTATTATATACAACTTGCTATTCCTTTTAAATATATAATAAAGTTATCATATAACTTTTTTCTTTTTTTTCCTTTCCTATCTCCCTCCCACCCTAGAGATGGCTACTATTAGACCCAAATAAGTGTGTGTGTGAGTATATATATATATATATATATATATATATATATATATATATATATATATATATATATATATATACCATTCTAAACATAATTTTGTCAGTTCTGGACGCAGATAGCATCTTCCTGCATAGGTCCTTTGTAGCTAATTTGAGTATTTATAATAGTCAAAATGACTCAGTCATTCAAAGTTGTTCTTAAGACTGTTCCTGTTATTGTATACAATGTTCTCTTGGTTCTGTTCATTTCACTCTTCATTATTTCATGCAAGTCTACTAATATTTTTTTCTAAAATCTACAAGCTCAACCTTTCTTATAGCACAGTGGTATTTTATCACGATCATATACTATACACCATATGCCCTCTGGAACACTGTATTCCAAGCTCTCTGCTCCTTTTTTATAGGGGTGGCTGCTAAAATCATGTGTGGTCCTGACTGGAGTCCCTTGATTCTTGAATTCTTTCTTACTGGCTATTTTCAGCATTTTGTCTTTGACCTAAAAACTCTAGACTTTGGCTATAATGTTCCTGGATTTTTCATTTTAGTTTTGGGGTGTTTTTTTTAGGAGATGACCATGGATTTCTTTTCTATTTCTACTTATCCCTACAAGAAATCTTGGCAGTTTTCTTATATGATTTCTTAAAATATTATGGCTAGGCTCTTTTTTTTGTCATGGCATTTACATAGTCCAATGATTCATATATTTTTTTTCTCCTCCATCTGCTTTCCAGTACAGTTTTTTTGGCTATGAGATAGTTTAACATTTTCTTCTAATTTTTCAGTCTTTTGACTGAACAGGAAACAGCTGACACTCAAACTTCACACTTGTCTGAAATGGTCAAAGGCAGGGAGAAGAGAGAGAGAGAGAGAGAGAGAGAGAGAGAGAGAGAGAGAGAGAGAGAGAGAGAGAGAGAGAGAGAGAGAGAGAGAGAGAGAATGAGAGAGAAATACATTTTACTCAATTGGGAAATAGCAGAGAAAACAGAAATAAGAATGGGAAATTAGGAAGGCATATTAAGGGAGGAATTAGTCCTAAGCAAAACAAACTCTAACTGAAGATGTGAATTCTTTTTGAGATGGCAAAGAATGGGAATCTGGGGAAAGGTGCCCATAAATACTTCCATTGAAACTGGAAAAATATGTCAATCTTTTCCCCTTTGGCCAAACATATCAATCTTATAATTTTCTTAACCACAATACTCTGTATTTATGATAACTCCCTTGTCTGTGTTCTCTCCCCCAATTAAAATGCAAACTCCTGGGGCAGCTAGGTGGTGCAGTGTATAAAGCACTAGCCCTGGATTTAGGAGGAACTGAGTTCAAATCCGGCCTCAGACACTTGACATTAGCTGTGTCACCCTCAGCAAGTCACTTATCCCTCATTACCCCGCCAAAACAACAACAACAACAAAACAAAAAATGCAAACTCCTTGTGGGTAGGGCCTATCTTTGCTTTTGTTTTTTGTATATACCCAATTAGTCCAAAGTTTGACATGAAAGAAGTACTTAATAAATGCTTTTCCATCCATCCATCCATTCACTTATATTATGTGATGATCAGACAACGGGTCCATTGAAATAAAATAAAAATGAACTTTAAAAGGTAGTTGGACAGTTTTTTATTACCCATCCATTACCTATTAATAGAATTACTTTAAGCCAATTCTACCCCTCGAAAAAGTTTATTTTAATATTAAACTAAAAAAATTAGCAAGGAGAAAGGGAGGGGGAAGGAAAAGAGAGATCTTTTGTTCAAGAGTTTTAGCATGCTAGGTACCATCTCTAGGGCACTACATTGACTAAGTGGGTGTATATGTTTTCTTATTAATAGAAAAGTTGTGATACTAAAGGCAAAATTAATGTGCTATCTTATTAAATTTTTTTTGTGGGGCAATGGGGGGGTTAAGTGACTTGCCCAGGGTCACACGGCTAGTGAGTGTTAAGTGTCTGAGGCTGGATTTGAACTCAGGTACTCCTGAATCCAGGGCTGGTGCTTTATCCACTGCGCCACCTAGCTGCCCCCCATGCCATCTTATTTTAATTTTAAAAGTTAATCAACCAGACTAGACAAGATCATGTAGTAGGAGAAAGCAGTATAGCCCAGACCTTCCTCCCAACTATACCACAAAATCTAGAAAATATGCAAAACTGAATCTTAATCAGGAAATCCAAGAAAAAAAAATCACAGTGAGTCATGTTTTAAAAATCAAATAAGTGTAGGCAGATGAACAGAGAGATTTAGAGACACAAGTGACAGGGTCTAGCCAGGAGGGCACCCGATGTATTATTTAGCACAGGGTTCATGGATGTATATGACAGAAAGAAAGAAGGGGTCTAGCCAGGAGGGCACCCGATGTATTATTTAGCACAGGGTTCATGGATGTATATGACAGAAAGAAAGAAGATGTGTAGAGGACTTGCTATTATGGAGGAAGAAGAAACAGATGCCAACTGGCAGCTCTGTCACTCACAACACAGAACTGGTCACAAATCTTTTTGTGGCTAAACTCCTTGAGATGGCCATGTACAATACATACTTTCACTTCATATCTTTTCACTCTCTTCTTAACTCTATAATCAGGTTTCAGACTTCATCATGAAACTTCTCTCTCTAAATTTACTAATAATCTCTTCATTGCCAAATCTAATGTGTGTTTTTTTTTTCTCAATACTTATCCTTCTTGACCTCTCTGAAGTCAGTGACACCATCAATTCCCCTTTTCACCTTGATACTTTTTTTCTCTAGGTTTTCAGGACACTAATCTCTCCTGGTTCTCCTCCTACAGATCAAACTGCTCCTTCTCAGTCTCCTTTATTGGATCTTTACTGAGGTCATGCCCCCTAATTGTAAGTGTCCTACAGTGCTCTGTCCTTCCCTTTTCCCTCTGTACTACTTCACTTGGTAACCTTATGAGCTCCTAGATAATCAATGATCGTTTCTGTGCTGATGATACCACTAGTATGTCTATACCCCAAAGAGATGAAAGAAGAGAAACAAGGAGCCATATATGCAAAAAATATAGCAGACCATTTTGTGACAGCAAAAAATATACATGAGTAGTCATGGAAAACAATTCTACATTATCTAGGTTGTGAGAGAAAACAGATAAAAACAAAACTTCAGATTAAGGAATTGTCAAAAAAAAAATGTGTTTCAGTCTGTTTTCAGATACCATCAGTTCTTTCTCTGTAGATGGACTGCAATTTTCATAAGTTCTTCAGAGTTATATTGGCTCATTGCCTTGTTGAAAATAACCACATGCTTCCCAGCAGATCACCTTACACTACTGCTGTTATTTTGTATACAGTACATTTCTCTCTGCTTCAGTTCAGTTTCCAGGTTTTTCTGACAGCATCCTGTTCATCATAATTTTTATATATTACCTTGAACTTGACAGAGAATTTTCTTCACAATAGCCCAGCAGAGTAGGTACTATACGTTTTGACATTGCAGTCAATCATCATAACTATTTCCCTTCATCCCACTCTCTTCCAATGATATCTACTCTATTGGCCATCTTATTTTGCCCTAATCCTCCTCAAAAGTGTTTTGCCACTGACTGCCCCCTCCCAGGCTCTACCCTCCCTTCATTCACCCTTCCCTCCCCATACCCCTCCCCTCCTACTTTCCTGCAGGGCTAAATAGACCACTCCTCCCAATTGGGTGTGTGTGTGCCACTCCCTCCCTGAGCTCACTCTCATGAGGTCAAGGCCTTCTAGCCAACTCTGTTTTCTAAATTTTTCTTCCTCCCTCCCTCCCTCCCTCCTCAACTCTCCCTATGAAATCAAGCAATTCAATATATGTCATACATGTAGTGTTATGCAGAACATCTTCACCTTCTTCAAAAGTGTTTTGCTTTAGAGGCAACTAGGTGGCGCAGTGAATAAAGCACTGGCCCTGGATTCAGGAGTACCTGAGTTCAAATCTGGCCTCAGACACTTAACACTTACTAGCTGTGTGACCCTGGGCAAGTCACTTAACCCCAATTGCCTTACCGAAAAAAACAAAACAAAAAAGCGTTTTGCTTTTTACGGCTCCCTCCCCCAAACTTCTCTTCCTTCCTTCCCCTCTTCTCCTTGCCCGCCCCCCCCCCCATCTCCTTCTCCTCCCACTTTTCCTCAGGGCAAAAATATATTACTATACCTGCTTAAGTATGTGTGTTATTCCCTCCTTGAGCCAACTCCAATGATAGTAAGGTTCACTTACTCCCCCTCTCCTTCCCCCTCTTCCCCTCACCTCCAAAGGCTCCTCTCCTGCCTCCCCCATGTGAGTTACCCCTCCCCATTTCACCTCTCCCCTCCCCCCTCCCCCAGTCCATTCCTCCCACCCCTCATCCCTATTTTAAAGATATCATGCCTCATCCTATCCAATACTTGTTCATGTCTTTTCAGAAATCTTCCATAAAATATAAACCCAACATACTAGAGGCCTTCCCTTAGGTCCTAATGTTGTATATGTACCAGTGCAAGCTCTCTGTCCATCTGTTACCACAAGGCTTCATGGCTTAGTTCTTGGAGTAAAAAACAAAACAAATTAAAACAATAACCTGGAAGTAAAAAAAAAAAAAAATTGGGCGTCATAGCCTCCTTATGATGATACCAACTAGTTGTGTGACCATAGGCAAGTCACTTAATCTCTCTGATGTAATCTCTCTGCAAAATGAGGAGACTAATACCAGAAGTAACTATATCACAGGACTCTTGTAAGGCTCCAGTGAGATAGCACACAGCATTTTACAGCCTTGGAACTTTGTGCAAATGTTAGCTATTATCTCTCACTCTGGTACATCCATTTTTCTGATTAGGTATTTCCTAGACGATATCATTTAGCAGCTTCTTCCAGAAAAGACACTGTTGGTCAGAAACAGTAATCTATTTATGCCAACCAAGTTCTGTGAAACTCTGAAAGAATTAAAGCCTTCAGAAAGATCTGAAAATGTCAAGTAAAAAAAAAATAGAGAAATGACCATGCAACACACTATAAAAATATCTCATGGGCTTTTAAAACATATGAAAAATGTATACGATATACCCAAGTTAAATGTAACCTACTTCTCTGATCACAAATAGGGTGTTTGTGAGAAATACCTTTAAGTTGGAGTATTTATCATTTTTGCATGAATTATCCTAGCTCTCAATTATTGTTATGGTACTGCATTATTTATATCACATCTGCCTCCAGCAACAAATTCAGAAATGTAACTATCCTCATATTGGAAAATTGAATAAAATATCAAGCATTTTGGATGCTACAGAGCATTTTGAGGGAAGACATGCTTATGAATAACCTCTACAGCAGCAGGAGAGTAGAGCAGAAGGATCAAAAGGTTAAGAGCCAGAACACATAGGCTCAAGTCCTGCCCTTGCCATTAGATTGGTTTGACTGGATCATCCGTTTAACACCTCTGTGCTTCCATTTCCTCAAGTATGAAAGAAGATCACTGAATAAGATGACTGCTTAAGAACCCAGGTCTAAGATTCTGTGGTATGGTTTAGCACATCTTTGAGTACCCATTTTAAAGACTGAAATTTTTAAAAATATATATTCATTTATAATAAAATATAAACACATTTTCACTGGTGCCAAAATATTCTTCATGTTTTGGGTTCTTTTGAGGCAAGCAGGTATAGGAAAAAATAACATTTTTATGAAGTACATGTATCCACCCCCATCAAAGGGCCTCAATGACGACATATTATAACCAGTGGTTTCTGAGGTTTTGAGTTCTAAAATGCATGCATTAAGATTATAATAAGGGTCTCATATGAGTGGAAAATACATTTTAAAAACCAAAATACTTTGCAAAAATCAATCTGCGTTCCTGTTTATATTAAATACTTAGTATAGATATCTAAGCCTCAAAAAATTAAAAGGAACAAGTATTATTATCCCAATTTTGCATACCACAAGGTCACTGTCTTAAAAAAAAAAGGAATAATGGTGATATGATTTATACAGAAAGTCAAGATTATAAGAACTTATTTACAGTCCACCTTTCTAAAAAAAAATCCATGTCTATCATTTTTCATTGATGAGTAATACTATAATATAGCTGAAATTACTAAGGCACAGCAAAAAAGAAAAAAAAAAGCCACCTAACTAATTGGAATCAAAATCACAGGGTGAAGGAATTTTGGAGATGGAGAAATTTCAGTGTGATAATATAGTTCAATCCTCTAATTATTTCCAAAGTAATAGATACAAGCAATTACAACCCATGTAAGCTCTAGGTATCCTTACTTTTCCCAACCCTCATTCTCAAAGTTGGGTACAGTTTCCAGGTTTAAGTTGGCTATATCTCCCTCCCTACCCTTGAGTTTTATGGGTGCCCATGAGGGGTTATGTGTGATTCTCTAATTGCATTGGCTCAAGCTCCAGCCAACGTGCTCCATTCCCCATCACCCCCCCCCCACCCCTGACAGATTTTCAGTTGAGAATTAATTTAGTAACTTTATTTTTAAAATTTAGAAAAGAGTATTTACTAAGGTAATAAAACAAGAACCGTTTGATTGTGTGAAGATCAACTGTGATAGACTTAACTCTTCTCAGAAACGCAATGATCTAAGACATTGCCAAAAGACTTATGATGGAAAATGCTTTCCACCTTCAGAAAAAGAACTATGGGGGCAGCTAGGTGGCGCAGTGGATAAAGCACTGGCCCTGGATTCAGGAGTACCTGAGTTCTAATCCGACCTCGGACACTTGACACTTACTAGCTGTGTGACCCTGGGCAAGTCACTTAACCCCCATTGCCCCACCAAAAAAAAAAAAAGAACTATGGAGTCTGAATGCAGATTGAAGCATACTATTTTTACTTTTGTTGGTGCTTTTTTGTTATTGTTCTTGTTTATTCTTTCTTGTGTTTTTTTTCCTTTTATTCTGATTCTTCTCTTACAACATGATTAATGTGGAAATACATTTTAACATTATTGTAATGTATAACCTAAAATAAAAAGCAAAGAAATTGCTATTTTTGAAAAAAAACAAAACACTTTGTACAAAATATGTACTCCAAGCTCTGTAACACATTCTCCCTTAAGCACATACAGGAGTCCAAGGGAATGTGGCCTCGAGCTTAAAGAACACATGTGACAAAGGGGTAAATCACAATTCTGGGTTGCTTCAGGTTTTTTTTTTTCCCATTTGTAGGCCCTTAATAAGTGGGAACTTAGGTATAGCATAGTGTCTTTGGTGCCTTTCTTATATAGCTGTGTCCAGTCTGTCTGTCCTTAGTTTTTACAGAGCTGTAAATCCAGTCTGTTCTTGGTTCCCAATGATGGAGACACTGGTGTCAGCTGATCCAAAGTAACTGTTTAGGACATTGATGGATGTCACTGCTATCCAGGGCATATAATGCTAACTCACTGATGAAAAGAGGGGGAGTCAAACATCCTTGAGAACCTTCAATACTAATAAGTATATACCATACTTCTCTGGTCAAAAGATGGGAGGAGGAAAGGTTATCTGTCTGAAGTTGGGGCATCTCCTTCTCCCATGAGTGGTTGCTCCTCAGTAGGATACTATTAAGCCATACTTTAGATTTTCTGGAATATAATATATCTTCTTAACTCCCTTGATAAATTATAGATAACCCCTTGCTATGTCAAAGATTTCCTGACCTATCAGCACATGATTCTTGTGTCAAAGACCTTTTAGCACTCAGTCTAGGACCTATTTATGGTTGGTTGTTACATGGAACTACTTAAAGAATCAAGGCTAGGAGCAGCTGGGTGGCACAGTGGATAAAGCACCAGCCTTGGATTCAGGAGGACCTGAGTTCAAATTTGGCCTCAGACACATGACACATACTAGATGTGTGACCCTGGGCAAGTCACTTAAAACAAAAAAAAAACAAAAAAGAATCAAGGCTAAAATTGTATGGAGTGGCTTCAATTCCATTCTCACACTATATAAACTGAATCTACAGGAGGATCATCCATGGGCAGGGTGGGAAAAGAACAGGGTATGTTTTTTAACTCCCAATTTTTAAAATGGTCAAAAGATATGAACACCAGTTCTCAAGGGAAGAAACTTGAACTATACACAGCCATAGGAAAAAATGCTCCAAATCACTAATAATGACAGGAACAAAAATTAAAGCAACTTTGAAGTTCTACTCAACACTCATCAAATTGGCAAAAGTGACCAAAAAAATGAAATGACAAATGTTGGAGTGCTATAGGAAAGCAAGAAAATTAAATGCTTTTATTGGAGCTATGAATTGATCTAGACATTCTGGAAATCAATTTGGAATTATGACCATCATTTGTTCACTTTCAGCATATTTTGACACACTATTGTATCATTAAGTATTTAAGAATTTTAAAAATAATGAAGCAAATTTAATTCAATCACACTGTTCTTTCTAAATTCTTATTATTGTTATCATTTTAGCAAGAGGAAAAAGGATTTTTAAATAATAATACAACTTATATTTAGATATTATTCCATCTTCTAAAATGTCCATTTTCATGCATATTTTAGTATATGTATATAATTTACAAATAATTAAATGTAAACATATTCAGAGTGAGCACTCAAAATTCTTTACTGACGGAATGCATGATCAAAAAAAGTTTGGAAACACTTCTTTAGCTGAAAGAAATTAACAAGTAACAAAAGGAAAAACCTTTTAAGAAAGAAGGCAGGTAAATATGAAAGAAACAAAGCTAAATGAGACAGGGAAAGGGATAAAAGAACAGAGAAAAGGAAGGGATAGCAACAAAAGAAACCAATATAAAGAGAAAGGAGTGAAAAGAAGAATTAAAGAAAGAAAAACAGCTGCTACTTTTAACAATGATGATTCACCTATAAAGACATGACAGGTATAAATCAAAAGAAATATAGTCAGAAGATGAAAGTAAGGAGAATATGAAATGCCAATTTCTATTTATCTGGCCTTCACAAACAAAGACAAATCACTAACAATAATAAAGCAACTGGGCATCAGTCCATTATTCAATATAATGGGAATGTTAAGACTTTGTTCAGACAGGAAGGGAGTTTAATGGATCCGATCCTTCTAGCATTAAAGCTTAAAGCCAGGAGGGTCCCATTTAGTAAATCATTCTTTTCTGGTCCGGTGAATGGAACTCTTACTGCTTCAAGGAGTTAATGCATCTTCAAATAAGGAGCAATTTACTTTCCTCTCCTCAGTAGAATCAAGTCAATTAGCTTTCTCTGGCAAGTTAAAGTAGGCCCTATTAAATGTATCAAATATCAAATGTTCTACAGCTAAAAAGAAGAAATCTTCATATTTGAAATATTCAGCCTAGATGACCAGCACTACAAAATTTTCTACTTTAAACTATTTTTTAAAAGAAGATAGCCGCTTTCAACAGCTTTGAAAGACAAACTCCTGAATGGAAAAGCTCCAGCAAAATAGGTAATCATGTAGCATTGTATCTATCAAAGAGTTCATTTTCTATGATTATTTCTTCTTCAAATTCTGATAAGATGGTTATGATAGTTCAATTTCTATATGTATTAAACTTGGGCTTATTCAGATGCTTTATATACTACCAAAATTATGGGCAGAAAGGGAATCTGAAAACTGGGCTTAAGGTATCCCTTCTGAGACCAACTTCATTAATAAAGGTAATATTTCTTATAAGTGAAACAACTTGCCCAAACTGAAAAAAAAGTCAAGTTTGAAAATATTTTAAGTATTTCTAAAAATCTGTGTTATTAATTCACTGTTTTCTGAACAGCTAGGCCTTAGAAATATGAAAACAGCACAGGCAGACCTGTTTCCAAAAGAAGAGAAATCATTCATTTCAATTAACCAAAAATAAGGATAATGGTGTGAGCCACTGCTTAATGTAGCCAGTTAGGAAGAAAAATGAAGGTGGAGAGCCACAAAGGCATTCTAAATGAAGGGACCTCAGAGGAACCTAGAAAGTAGGACAGAAAAATAACCAGGAATACAAAAAACAGTTTACTGCTGCAAATTAAGCAGACTTTTTGTCAGGTTCAATACCTGGCTATTCCTCTTTATACAAACACACTCCAACTGATCTTGTATCTTTCCTTATATCAGCCTATTTTTGTTGCTCGTTCAATCATTTTTCAGTTGTGTCTGACTCTTCATGACCCCATTTGGGGTTTTCTTGGCAAAGACAATGAAGTGATTTGCCATTTCCTTCTCCAGCTCATTTTATAAATGAAGAAACAGAGGCAAAATTAAGTCACTTGCCCAGGGTCACATGGCTAATAAGTAGATGGCCAGATTTGAACTCATGAGGATGAGTCTTCCTGACTTCAGGTCTGGCACTCTATCTACTGTGTCACCTCGCTGCCCTTAGTCTCTTTTAGAACTAGCTTAACAGCTAGCTGGCACAATGGATAGAGCACTAGACTTGGAAGGAATAAGACTCATCAAACGTGGCCTCAGACACTAGCTGTATGACAGTGGGCAACTCTGCCTAAGTTTCCTGTCAAATAAGCTGGAGAAGGAAATGGCAAACCACTCTAGTATCTTTGCCAAGAAAGCCCCAAATGGGGTCACAATGAGTCAGACACAACTGAAAAATTACTGAACTGACTAAATCAGTTTCCCCTTCAGAAAGCCCTTACTACCTCTGGATCTTCAGATCCATGAATTCTGGTAATAAGAATGTACTAAAGTTGTGTAGTATGAGGTAACAGATTACAAATATAAAGCCATCTAGTCCAACACCCATCATTTTACAGATGGGGAAAGTGAGTTTAAGAAATATAAATGAGGGGCAGCTAGGTGGGGCAGTGGATAGAGCACCAGCCCTGGAGTCAGGAGAACCTGAGTTCAAATCTGGCCTCAGACACTTGACATTTACTAACAGTGTGACCTTAGGCAAGTCACTTAACCCCAATTGCTTCACCAAAAAATTGGGGGAAAAAAAGAAAATGAAAAGAAAGTAGAGATTTTTTTCAAGGATATAATACACAACACACTTTCAATCTTAAGAGGCCACTTTTGCATCCGTGGCCAGGTTGCCTGAAGGTAGCTTACTCCTACTCCTCTCTAGTACTAGTATTCACAAACCTCCAACCTTATGCTTTCCATTGACTGGAAGCTAGTAGCCTCAATTAGCTATTAACAATGGGAATCTTTGGGGGCAGCTAGGTGGCACAGTGGATAAAGCACTGTCCCTGGATTCAGGAGGACCTGAGTTCAAATCCAGCCTCAGACACTTAACACTTACTAGCTGTGTGACCCTGGGCAAGTCACTTAACCCCCAATACCCCACAAAAAAAAAAGAGTAAAGAACAATGGGAATCTTTTCATCAGGCATAATAAGAAAAAGTGGTACAACTGTATTCTTCCTTTGTACATATAAGGCCCCTCTAAGATAATAGGCTCAAATTCTGGTAATGTTAATATTAAGACATATGTGAGTAATGGTAATGCTAAGAAGACACATGAATATACGTGTGACAAAGGGATACTACACAGTCCTGGTTAATGGAAGTACTTTTTTTCATTAATAAAGTTCTCCTTAGGCATAATGCTCTGACGGATTCAAAAGGTTAGTGGTTTTCAACAGTCCATAGCTAGCATTCTCTCTGCCATAGGGCAGGTAGTGTCATGTTCCCCAAAGTTCCTTCCTTCCTTTATATCAATGAAGTGTCTGCCCTCTGGATGCATGGCCCTGTTTCTCCAATAGCATAATCAACAGGGGTGGGGGAGAGTACAATACCCTTTCGGGACACCCTCTGACTCTTCCCTAACCCATCCCCCCAATACCCTCTGGTAAAAGTTGAAGGATCGGCCTCCTCAGGACAACCACAAGTGTGCTTCCATTACTAGACTGAACAACTGACATTTTTCCTCTATTTAAAACCTCCAAGGGTGTGGTGAACTTATTTGGCTAATCAGTCAAACCATTTCCTCTTAACTCAATTAAAGAGGAGTTTGTGCGTTATAAAGGGATCACAGGGTTTAGAAGATATTGTTTACACTTTTTTAAAAGCTAATCGTGTTGGTTGACTGATTGAGGTGTGTTGAACTCTTCTCTTATACTTATCTTGAATTCACTGTGGCAAAAGGATTTAATAAATCACTGTTGAGTTGCTGTCTCTGTCAATAGGGAATAATTTAATTTGTTACTGAATGAATGGCTGTTTGAGTATAGATTGCTTTGTTCTTTGCATTTGTATTCCCAGCACCTATCATCATGCCTGTCAAATAACAGATTCTTAATAAATGCTCGATTGATTTTTAAAATTGCATTAATTATAAAACCAAGTCTTAATACTATTTCCAGAGGTAAGAAATAACATTGTAATTGACTTTCCTGTTTTATTTCTTATTTGACTGAAAAGTTTTAAGCCATCATGCATACAATTCTTTTCTTCCTGCCTCCACACATTAAAATCTCTCAGTGCCTCTGTCCTCTATTCTTGGAGGATCAGATGATCTTCTTTATCAAGACCTAATTATACTTTGGCCTTGATTCTACTTTCCCCTAATTCGTACAGGACCTTGCTCTATGAAACAATCTGTCTCATTCTATCACCTGAATAAATGTTTATTAATTATTGAATCCATGTTGATTATTGACCTTCAATCTCTCACTTCATGACCTTGGGAAGTTTCCTCATCTGCAAAATGAAAGGGTTGGACCCTACTAATTCACCTTTAAGGTCCATTCAAGCTCTATATCAGTGTATCTTTTTATTTACTTTGTATATTTTTATCTGTATACATCTATCTTGCCTTTTCTCCCCCAAAAAACTACCAGCAATAGAATATCAGCATATAAATTCTCTAGAGGGCAGGACCATTTAAATTTTTTATTTATATGCGTAGTAAATTGCCTGACATACAATGGATACAAAAAATGTGGAATTAAAATGATCTCCTTCACTAACCCATTCTCTTTACTAGACTTTGCTATTGTATTAAGCTATAATGTTATCTAAATTCCAATTCACTGCCAAGCTTCTAAAAAGATTAATCTATATTCAATTATTCCTCTTCCTCAGTATTAACAAGCATTGGTTTTCTCTTCCTCTAACCTCTCCACTGAACAATAAAAAAAGAAAACCCTTATAAAAATATACCATGTTTTGTTTAGCCTTTCCCCAATAGGTGGGCACCTCCATAATTACCAGCTTTATGATACTATGAAAAGAGCTGCTATAAACTTACAGCAAGATAAATTTCCATATTGCCAATGTCCAAAGGTAAATGTCTCATTCTGTATTTTAAGTACATCACCTCTCTGGAAGGAGATGATTCGTATGCTGCATCTTCAGTATTTTGGGGTTTTGGTTTGTTTTTGAATCGATCAATGTTCTAAAGTCTTTCAAATGCGGTTTTCTTTATAAATTTCATTTATAAATTGTTCCCCTAGTTCAGCTCACTTCATTCTGTATCAATGCATAAAAGTCTTCCCAGTTTCTTCCGAAATTCTTAATTTTGTCATTTTTATGGGATAATAACATTTCATTAACATTCATATGTTATTATTTGTTTGGCCATTCCACAATAAGTGGGCACCTATAGTTTACAGGAGGGGGTTGCTACTATGAAAAGAGCTGTTATAAATATTTGTATACATATGAATCCTTTTCCTTTTAATTTGATCTCTTTGGGATATATACCTAGTAGTAGTATCATTGAGTCAAGGGCTATTCACAATTGCCCTCCTGTGAATAATCTCTAGCTTATGTGGTACCCATACTTGAACATATATAATCATATTCTAGCTTATAAAATAGTTATTTTGGGGGGGCAGCTAGATGGCGCAGTGGATAGAGCACCGGCCCTGGAGTCAGGAGTACCTGAGTTCAAATCCGGCCTCAGACACTTAACACTTACTAGCTGTGTGACCCTAGGCAAGTCACTTAACCCCAATTGCCTCACTAAAAAAAAATAAAATAAAATAAAAAATAAATAAATAAAATAAAATAGTTATTTTTGTGTATGAAATTATAAGCTCTCAAGTTCAGAAAGAATGTTGATTTTCATTTATAGCTGCTCTTTTTGTGGTGGCTAAGAATTGGAGATCAAAGGGATGCCCATCAATTGAGGAATGGCTAAACAAGCTGTGGTACATGATTGTAATGGAATATTATTGTGCTATAAGAAATGACAAACAGGATGATTTCAGAAAGGCCTGGAAAGACTTATATCAACGAATGTATAGTGAAGTGTGCAGAACCAGGAGAATGTTATACATAGTGACAGCAATGTTTGTTTGAAGAACTGTGAATGACCTAACTATTCTCAGAAATACAATGATCCAAGACAATCCCAAAGGACTGATGATGAAGCATGCTCTTTTTTACTTTATTTCTTTCATTTTTTTCTTCCAGTTTTCTTGTACAAAATGACTAATATGGTAATGTTTTATATAATTGCACATGTATAACCTATAACTGATTGCTAACTGCTTCAGGAAAGGGAGAGGGGAGGAAGGAAAGGAAGGATAGAATTTGGAACTCAAAACTTTAAATAAAAATTTTTTTATTATTATAAAAAAAGAATGTTGATTTTCATTTTTGTATCCCTGGCCACAAAATATAATGTCAATATACATGGTAAACATTTAAATATTTGAATATAAGTGAATTAAATTATTTATGATTAGAAAACTTCAAAAATGGCAGAAAATAATTTAGTACTGACCACATATTCTAAAAACATACATAAGCAGGTAAAACAAATTCGTTTTCCAGTTGTTTTTTTCAAATTTGAAATAAGATGGAGCAACATTGTGTGATGATCAACTGTGATAACTTATGTAACGATTGGAATGATGCCACCTGCTGGAGACTTACTGTAGAAAAGCTCCGCCATGAGGTGAAGGTCTCTGAGGGCAAGACCATGCGTCTTTTCTTTGGTGTCAGGAAGTGACGTTTGCTTGTGGGAGGAAGAAGGGGGGAGCCTGGCGCTCTGACTCTCGCTCTTTTTCCTGTGGACTCTGGCAGAGAGCGGAGCTAGGAATACTCTCTCCCTTTAATAGATAGATGAATGTAGGTCTTTCTCTCTCTCTTTACCAAATTCTTATTCTCCTGAATAAATGCTTAAAAGTCTAACTCTTGCTAAAGCTTCTAATTTATTGGCAACCACTCATTAGATATTTTAGACAGACTAGCTAGAATTCTAGCCTTTACACTTAACTCTTCTCAGCAATATAACTATCCAAGACAATTCCAAAAGACTCATGATGGAAAATGCTCTCCATATCCAGAAAAAGAACTATGGAGTCTGAATACAGATCGAAGCATACTATTTTCACTTTATTGTGTTTCTTTGTTTTTTCTTTCTTGTGGTTTTCTCTTTTGTTCTGATTCCTCTATCACAACATGATGAATATAGAAATATGTTTAACATGATTGTACATATATACACATGTGTGTGTGTATATATATATATATATATAAAATAAAGCATATTATAAATAGCTATGACTGTAAGCTTAGATAGACTAAAACAAAGTACTAGAAAGAAAGAAAGGAAATAAGATTGGAAAATTATATGACAAAGTTCTTTACCTTCTGCCTACAAACACGCCCATTCAAAATTCCTCCATCCTTAAAAAAACTGCACTAGATCCTGCTATGTAGCTGTTGTTCAATAGCTCTCCTCCCCTTATCAGCTAAATTCTTTGAAAAAGTCACTTATATGAAGTACTTTCAATTTCTCTTTTCTCTATTTAAAAAAAAAAATCTTAATTTAATGAATACCAAAAAAGAAAGAAGAGATTCCATATACAAAGTAGAAAAGAAAGAGGATTACAACTGAGACAATGAACCTCTATTAAGTAAGCATGTTTTAATAATATGTATAATATATTCCATCTGTTACTTTCAAAGCTATCCTACTTATTTTTGTTTTCTTCTTAACTTTCTTCTATTCCCTTCTGTAGGTTTTTAAAAATGTTTTCTATAACTATCTTTTTTGACAACACTATCACTAGCTTATCTTTCCCTCCAAATGATCTAAAAAAAACCCTACCCCAAAACAAAAAAGAAAAACCATCCTTGTAGCAAATTCATATTCAAGAATAATAAATCCATACATTTGCTATGTCCTAAAATATGTGTCCCACTCTGTAGCCATCTCTATCAGGAAGCAGATAGCACACTTCATCGCCGGCCCTCTGGAATTGTACTCAGGCATCATACTGTTCAGAATTCTTACATTTTCCAAAGTTGATTTTCTTTGTTGTTTGTTGTTTAGTTGTTCTTAAGTTGCATCCAACTCTTCATGGACGCTTTTGGGGTTTTCTTAGTAAAGATACTGGAATGCTTTGCCATTTCCTTCTCCAACTCATTTTACAGTTGAGAAACTGAGGCAAGCAGGGTGAAGTGACTTGCCCAGCATCACATAGCTAATAAGCGTCTAAGACCATATTTGAACTCAGGAAGATGTCTTCCTGATTCCAGACCTCAGCACTCTACCCAATGTGCCACCTTGCTACAGTGTTATTATTGTATCAATTGTTCCACCAGTGGTGCTCATTTCACTCTGAATCAGTTCTGGAGTTTTCCCAGGCTTCTTGGAAACTCATCATTTCTTATGGCACCAACAATACTTCATTTCATTCATATACCATGATTTTTCCAGTAATTCCCTGAATAATGGGCAATCCCTTTGTTTCTCATTCTTTGCTACAATAAAGACCTGCTTTAAATATTTTTGTATATGGAACTTTTCTTTGATTTCTTTGGATTATAGGCATAGTGGTGACTAGGTGTATTAATACTGGGTTAAAGGGAATGTGGTATAGTGACTTTGAGGAATTGTTGCAAATTACTTTCCCACATCACTGTACCAATTCACAGTTTAATTGACGATACACCCATATGCCTCTTCCTGTAGCCCTCTAAAAATCTCCTAAACCCTCTGGAATCTAGGTTCCAACCTCATCATTCAAATCAAAGTGTTCTCTCTAAAAATATTTCACTTAATGATCTCATCAAAAATATCTCACTTAATGATCTCATCAACTCCCATGGGCTCAATTATCATCTCTATGCAGATAATTTCCAAAGCTATATATCCAGTCCTAGTCTCTCTCCTGAGCTACAACTCTACATCAACTGTCTCTTGGACAGATCAAACTGAATGCCTTGTAAGTATATCAAACAACATTTTCAAAACAGAATTCACTCCCTTACTCCCAAAACTTAAACCTTTTTTTTTCTTTCCCTATTACTGTCAAGGGCACCACTATTCTTCCAGTCACCCATGTTCTGACTTACTTCCATTCCTTACCCCAAATACCCAACTAATTTTTAAATCATATAGTTTCTTTCTCCACAACATCTCTCAGATATATGTCCCTTTCATTCCACTCACAAAACTACCATCATAACTCAGGCTCCCATCACCTCTCACCTAGACTATAACACTAGCCTTACCATTTGACTTCTGCCTCAAGTCTTTCCCCACTCCAATCTACCCTCCAGATAGCTGCTGAAGTGATCTTTCCCAAAGTGCAGGTTTGACCATGTTTTCCTGCTACTAGGTAAACTCTAGTCAATCCCTATTATCTTTAGGGTGGGCCAAAAGCCACAAATATTTAATAACTCCTTTATTTTTACAAATTTACAATACCATAGCATCATATAAAATATATATATAGGAAATGAACTTACATTACATGTGAAAAATCAAATCTCATAAATGACAAAAAATTTAAAAAACTTTCAAAAATTTATTAAAACATCAGACCCCTTCATGACTTTTGACCCACCTTGTACTTTACAAGCTGGCACTTTCTCTGTCTTTCCAATTTTCTAATATTCTCCTGCCTTCCACAAAATCGAAGGTTCAGCTACTCTTTTCTACTAGCTGTCTCTCTCATACAATGTTCCTTGTCTTCTATCTATGACTAGAAGGTTCTCCCTTCTTGCCTCCAACTCTTAGACTGCCTGGTTTCCTCTAAGACTCAACTCAAACACTACCTCTTGCAAGAGACCTTTCCTGGCCATAGCAGCTACCTGTATCCTCAAAGGCTACCCATCTATCCTGTATGTATATTGTACATACTGATTCATGTACATATTGTGTCACCCATTAGCAGTTAGCTCTTTTCGGGCAAGGACCACTTTTGCTTTTTCTGTGTATCCAGAATGCTTAAGCACAATGTCTGGCCCATAGTAAGTACTTAATAAATTCTTGTTAATTGGTCAATTAATGTACCTCATTAATGGAAACACTAGTTCTAATAGGCTTCCCACACTTCCTACTTTTCTTGTGATACTTATTTATATGTTCCGTATTATCCTAAATAACCCTTAGCTACAGTAGTAATGGAAATTAAGATGAGACAATAAATCCTAAGGAAATTGTCCACATCACTCTTGTCAGGCTTTGTTAGGACAAAAATGTTCACTGCCATTATACCTACTATTCTATGGCTAATCCTGGACCAGATTTTAAAATCTGGCAGACTGGTAAAAAATTTTTTCTTAACAAAAAAAATGTTTTATGATAAAGCACCATTGGGAAATCTGATCTTAAACTTTGGGATACCTTAAAATGTTTACTTTTATTATGACCCATAAAATTTTGAGCAAAAAAAAAAATTAACCTTACATTTTGCCCTGATAGCTAACTATTGACATCAGATTTTTTTTTTAAAAGGACATTTCTAGCATTTTAAATATCCATGACAGGAAATTTTGAAACAGACAAAGCACTTATATTACATTTCATTTTAAATCTATTATATACCTCACTCAGATAAAATTTATGTGAGTACTATTTTCCTTGAAAATGAAATACCTATTTAAGGCTACTTAGGAATGAATTTATTTTGAGGAAAAAAAATGAGTCAAGAATGAGCCAAGAGTGCTATGTTACAGTGTGTGGCTTAATCACCAAAGAAATACAATATAATTATTAAGGCTGGAAAGCTTCAGACCAAATAGCCCTGGATAAGGATTATGTATCATATTATTTAGATTCCACCACATCCTTGATTGAATGAAGACTAAGGTTCTTACATTAGGAAAATGTCCAGAAAGCTTGACCACAAAATGTTTGGGTATTGCTTGCCAAATTTAAGATCACTTCTGAAAGATATATATTTCTCCTCTTAACCCCAATGGGCAACAAACTCTTTTGAAATAACAGAAACATAATACTAGACCTGGAAGAAAAGGCAACTAAGGCAATCAAGAAAGAAATAAAAACATCAGTGACACTGATCATAACTATTTCCTGTACAACAGAATGCTGGTTAGTATTCAGATATGTTCAATGGATGCCTCATAGTGGCATGAAGGGGAACATAGGTTTTCACAAGGCTATTCTAACACAGTGCATCCTCTGGAAGATCCAGCTAATCTAGAAAGATTTCAGGTAAAGAGTATGGCTTTGTATCTGTCTTAGGGGGACTATCCTTAGTTAGTTCAGAAAGGCTCATCAGCTAAAGGTTTGGTCATAGAGATTCATGAATATAGTCAATTAATGAATGAAAGAGTTGCAACCAGTACCAATAGTGGGAATATTCATAATAGTGTTGCCAGTTTTCATAAAGTACTATGGTATGGTACCTTCCAATGAATTTATATTTAAATTATATTCTTGTCAACTGATTTAATTCTAGGTGTTGCTGTATTTTGGTATGTATACTTTCAAAATAAGTAACATTAGTTATGAATAACAAAATGGATTAAACTTACATTTTTAAATATTTTAAAGGCCTTTGATATAGATGTATTTTAAAACTTTTCAGTTACTCTTATATCCTCTCACATTATATTCCTTTGTCGATACATACTTCTTCTTCTTTATTTTTTTTTGGGAGACAATTGGGGTTAAGTGACTTGCCCAGTGCCACACAGCTAGTGTCAAGTGTCTGAGACCAGATTTGAACTCAGGTCCTTCTGACTCTAAGGCCAGTGCTCTATCCACTGTACCACCTAGCTGCCCCCATCAATACATTCTTGCAGGGGCAGGGGGTATACTGCCCTTTTGAACAGCTGCAGTGATGTGTATATAATTTCATTTAAGTATTAAATATTCTTTTAATCTGCCATTCTTAATCACATCATATATACTGTCCTATTAAATCAATGAAATAGTTTGTTCAGTAATTTCCCCAATTTTTAGGTAATTTGTTTGAAGTTTTTTGCAATTATATACTAATACATGTATAAATATTTTAAACAAATAGTTTAGTCTTCCTTTAATAATAACTCTCCTGGGGGCAGCTAGATGACGCAGTGGTTAGAGCGCTGACCCTGGATTCAGGAGGACCTGGGTTCGGGTCCGGCCTCAGACACTTGACACTTGCTGGCTGTGTGGCCCTGGGCAGGTCACTTAACCCCAATTGCTCTGCAAAAAAAAAAAAATAATAATAACTCTCCTAGGATACTTTGATAGATCTGCAATTGCATTTGTGTGGACAGTTTTTGGCAATGCATCCATCCATACTGTTATTTTCTCACTTAAACCTTCTATAGGGAGGAGTCTATCCATTGTCCTAGAGGCCTTCTTCTGCATTTCTTGACATTGGGGAATAGTAATGGAGCACATAGTCTGACTATTAGTTGTCCTTTACCCTCATTACAAGATCAGCCTAAATCTTATCCTATGTATAACATTCCATGATAACATCCTTCACTGTATTCTTCCTATGCAATTTTTCCTTTGTAATGTTGTAGCATCCTGTTCATATCCACAGAACATCTCTCAAGTGCCCACCTTATTTGTTGAGGACAGCAAATATTTAACCTGGAGAGCAAGTCAGGAGCAGGCAAGTCAGCTCTTTGCATGCTCCATGGTTCTTGTAATACACTAAAAACACCAGATCTTTTCAGAACAACTGCTGTCTATCCAAGAGTCCTGCATTTTATACTGGTGAAGTTAATCTTTTTAAACTCACATAAAAAACTTTACTTTTATTGCTAGTGAATTCCATCTTATTAGATTCAGTGTGTCAAGTTGTTTTTGGATCCTAATTCTATGATCCTTTGTAAGCTATCTCTCCTAATTTTATGTTGTCTACAAATTTGATGGGCATGCCTTTAACCGAGTCATTGATAAAAATGTTAAATATCACAGGGCCAAAGCACAGCCCCCTAAGGGATGCTCCTAAAGACTTCCTGCCATGTTCACATGGAACCATGAACAACTAACTTTTGAGTCTGGGCTTCCAGTCAGTTCTGAACCATCTAATTGAAATTATTATCCAGTGCACATCTCTCCAAATTGTCAACAAAAATAGTATGAGGCACAAAATCAAAAGTTTTGCTAAAATCTAAATAAACTATATCCTCCATATTACTCTCATCTATTAGTTTAACAATCCTGTCACAATAAGAAATGAAATAAGTTTGGCATATTTTTGATAAAATCATTATGATCTTACTAGATGTGTGCCAACCATCTCTTTAAATGATTTATTCTAGAATTTTCCCAGAAATTGAAGTCAAGCTTACTGTTCTAGTTTATATAATCTATTCCCTTCCTTTTTTTGGAAAATTGGGGCATCATCTGATCTTTTATACTCCTATGGTACTTTGCCATCTTTCATATATGTGTGCATGTGTGTATGCATATATGCATATGTATATGTATTATGTACACATACACATACATATATGTTTGTTTATATGTGTATATATATACATATGCATATGCACACACACACACACATATATATATATATATATAAACACTTATGTTTCTCTCTGCCTTTACCCTCATACAAAAGTTTGTGTAAGTACCTCCTTTTTCATATTTGTAGATTTACACAGAGGTCTATGTCTTCTGGATGTATAGTGTTATTTTACAACTTTTGAGTTTTTTTTTTTTTAATTTAAGAAATGACCTTCTATTACCGTAGTCTCTTATTAAGTTCTATCCTACCAATTCTTTTCTTTTTTTTTTTTTAGACAGCATTCACCTGCTTCCATAGATAAAGTTCCCTTTGTTTAATCTTCTGTTTGGCTTTCAAAGCCCTTCACAACCAGGCCCCCTCCTACCATTCCGGTCTTCCTATACTTTACTCCTCCTCCTTACCCTGTGACCCAGTGACACTGGCCTCCTAACCATTGCTCAAATAAGATGATCCATCTCTTGTCTCTTCCTCTCGGTTTCCCCAGCTTTCTCCAGGTCCCAGCTAAAATCCAATCTTCTACCATAAAGCCTTTCCTCATTCTCCACCCCCCTCCTCCTTTACCCCTCCCCCCCAATGCTAGTGCCTTCCCTCTACTGATCTCCTATTTGGCCTGTCTATATCTTGAGCTACAGTTGTTTTCACGCTATCTCCCCCAATAAACTGTGAGAAGTTCTCTAAAAGCAGAAATTGTCTTTTGCCTTTCTTTGCATCTCCAGCACTGTTCCTGGCTATTAAAGCTTATTGACTGACTGCAAATTGGTATATAGGTATCTGAAGTGATAGTAATAAATGGGAATGCAAATGTATAGCTGATTTCACTACAATATCAAAATGTTTTCATGTGGTTAAGTGGAAAGACATTGGACTTGGAGTCATAGTACCTGAGTTCAAATCTCAGCTCTCCTACTTATTGCTGTGACCTTGGGCAAGTCATTTAATCTCTATGTCCCTATCTATAAAATTAGGGAGTTGGACTAGATGGCTTCTAAGGTCCCCTACAAGTTGTAGTAAATCTGTGGCCCTATGAACTTCTGCAAAACATCTTCCCTGATGATGGGAAGTTCCCAAATCAGCATGTTACCCACTCTTCATGGGTAATAGCAACCCATGCAAATTTAGCAGTCTATCAGAAATGTGTTCCCCAAATAGAATTAGTCACTAGAGCTCTTAGCCTATTTTATGGCGGTGTTTCAAATAATTTGAAAAGGCGAGTAATCTATATGCTTGTTGTACATATTCATTCCAGTGTCCATCTGATTAGTTGAGGGAAGGAAAATCCCCAAACTCATTTTAGTTTTGTTGAAACTTCTCACAATAAGGGGAGTCTAAACGAAGTCCACATGTCTATCAGCCAAATGTTTTGACAGCCTTCTGGAGACTCAGCCAGAGGTCTTCTTGGGTCAATTGCTTTATTGTTTTAAACTTTAATAGTTCAACTGTGGAATACTTTTAACTGAGATATGTCCCTGGCTCCCACTTCTGGTATATAATATGAATTCAATTTGGGATCTTTATCTGTTGATAAAACTCTAAAAATATGAAGTAAATTTTGGTGCTGTTCATAAGCAAATTTAGATATATTTCTCCTAAGATTTATTTAACAGAGAATTTAATTCAAATAAACTTGCCTCAGTTTAAATTTATTTTAATGTACTGTGTTCACTAATGCCTCACATCTGAATTATTGCAATAATCTCTTAATTAGTCTCCTTGCTTCCAGTTTCTCTTCCCACTGATCTACTCTTTAGATCACTGCCAGATTAATCACCTTAAAACACCATTAGCTATTTGTTTTCTAACCTAAAAGCAGCCCTAATGATTAGCAATTCAGGATGTATTAGAGGACATATATTTGAGTAGGGAGGGGGAGAATTTACTTAAATCACCTTCATTCGGTCTAGTGTTCTATATAATTAGTCTTAGGAGAAAGAATGAAGATGCCTTAAGTCCTAGTAGGAAAAGATCTAAAATTAGGGGGTAGCTAAGTGGCACAGTGGATAAAGCACCGGCCCTGGATTCAGGAGGACCTGAGTTCAAATCCAACTGAAGACACTTGACACTAACTGTGTGACCCTGGGCAAGTCACTTAACCCTTGTTGCTCTGGGAAAAAAAAAAGGATGTAAAATTATTCTAAAAATCCATGCTATCTATCCAAGCAACTGGATAGATAATTGGTAGGGTTAATATCATCATCACATATCAATGACCTTGACAACAATACATTTCAAGGACCCAGTTTTCAGGGAAAAGAGTTCAGGGGGTTAAGGGCAGGAAACATTATACTAGAAAAAAAAATCCAGTCCCCAATGAGGATGGGGTAAGAATTAGGTCCCTTGGGAACACTGGCTAACATGGAGTACTCTATTTACAACAGTAAAAATCACTCATAGGGAATAGTTATAACAATGCCTCACATGGGCCTGAACATTTACAAGTGCGTTACTCACAGCAATCTGACGGGCTAGGTAATAAAGCTGTTATTATCCTAATTTTACAGATGGGAAAATTGAAGCTCAAGAGAGATTAAATGATTTACCTGAGGTCACATGGGTAGTAAACCAGATTAGGATTAGAATCAAATCCCTCTAACTCTGAGTCCAGTGCTTTTATGCTGGGAAATCTCAGCATTTAGTCACAGAGAAACTAAGAATACCCAATTACTGAAGAAATAGGGTATACCTCAATACTTAAATGATTTTGAACAATTTCCCAAAAGCAATCCAGTTGTCTCTTTGAATCCTGCTCAATTCTGGGCCCAGTTTACTTTTCATCTGCAGTATCTTTTCAAGCTATGTGTACTGAAGGAAAACTGAATAGGTTGTCCCATTCAAATATATAGCACTGTCCAAATCAGTGGTACGCAGGATAATACATTAGATTAAGAAGAAAACATTGGAACTTCCATTTCTATTAAGTTAAAAAGGACATTAAATTTTACTAATATTTAATATAGCCCTGGCACCCTCAATGGGTGATGTATCATATATGTATGTGTGTATATATATATATATATATATATATATATATATATATATATATATATATAATCAGGTATATTGAGGGAAGAAGAGATGGAGTTCCATGACACAAAGCAATTGACAGTGGCACCTCCTCTACCTTATTCTCTTTCAGCATACTGCACTATATTTCTGTTTCCCTGTTCCCTGTCAAGTGGATTTAAAGACTTGGATACAGAATTTAATAACTTGTTTTTGAAATTATCAAATGAAAAGTTATAATTGATTTTGAATCAGGCTATTTAAAAAAATAGAAAAAAGCAACATCTCACAATTAGTTTGCAAGAAGAACTAATTGACCTCAGGGAAGATGGAAATTTACTGGCTGACTTCCCACCAAAAAACTCTTTGCATAATTTGAATATGGATTGAAAATGCAACCAGATGAACTTCTTCTATTTAGAAGAGTTGTTTTGGGTATGTTGGGCTTAGGTGTCAATGGATCATACAATAGAAATGTCCTTAATATAGCTGAAGAGGTGGAGATGAAATTCAAGAGAGAATTTAGGGCTGTATGTATAGATTTAGAAGGGATCTGCATAGTTCATCAGGGGACAGTGAGAAAGCCAAAGACAGAAACTTGGATCACACCTTTCCTTAGGGAGATGGATATGATCCAACAAAGAAAACTGAAGAAATATCAGGCCAGAGAAAACTCAGGAAAGACATAGAGGTCAGAGAGTATTCAGGATGTGACAGTTAACAGACAAAATGACAGACAGGATACAAAAAGATCTTAATTGGTTAGCACAGTGGGATGAATCTAATAAAATGAAATTCAGTAGGGATAAAGTCTTATACATAGGCTCAAAAAAATCAAGTTCACATGGGAAATCTTAGTACTGGCTGCTCTCTAGGCCTGAACTGTTCACCCTTCCTGCTAATCTCTGTCTCTGGGAATCCCTGGTTTCCTTCAAGATTCAGCTCAAATATTGTCTTCTGGATAAGGTCATTCCTGGTTCCCTCTTCCCTCCAGTTTCTAGTGACCCCCTCCTCCCAAGGTTATCATGAATTTGCTTAGTATGGGCTCATTCTCTCGCTCACTCTATTTTTATTTATACACACACACACACACACACACACACACACACACACACGTTCATTTTAGTCTTTGTATCCCTAGAATCTAGCATAGTGCCTGGACCACAGTAGGTGCTTAATGTTATGTTGCTTGATTGTTACACATCAGTTTCTTTGGCAAAAAGTCTGGGAGTTTTGGTGGACTCTAAGTTAGTAAATTAGTTGACAGACAGCATGGCAGCCAGAAACATCGCTTCCAGTCATTAAGACGTGATAGGTTCACATTTTGTCTTGGTATAGATCATACGGATCTGAGTTTTGTATACAATAGTTTCAGAAGGATGCCAGTGAGATAGAGGGTATCTCGAGGGAAGCAACCAGGGTGAGGAAGGGCCTTGAGATGATATCATGTGGAGTAATAGAAAAGAATGGACAAGTTCAGTCTGGAGAAGAAAAGACTCAGGGGGTACAGGATAGATGTGTTTGGATTTGAAGGATTTGAAGGACGTTCATATGGAAGAGGCATCGTATTTGTTCTGTATGATCTCGAGGGCAAGTTAAGTCAAAGAGTATTTATTAAACATCTATATGATATGGGCCAGGTAATATGCTAAGCACTGGGGATATAATACAAGAAAAAAGACAGGTACTCTCAAAATTTCAAGGACCTTACATTCTAATGAGGGAGAACAACCCATAAAAGGGAGCTAAAAATAAAGGGGGGAAACGGGAGGTACCCACTTGGTAGTGAAGGCCAGAGAATGAAAGATGGCTGGTCTGCAAGGAACTCATCAATAGGAGAAAGTGGCTGCTGAGGCAGAGGAAGAAGATAATTGAGTCATTGTGATGAAGTCCAGAGAATGAGGACAGAAGTAATGGGTAAAAAGTGCAAAGTGATCAATTTAGGCTTGATGTTAGGAAAAAAATTCTAACAATCAGAAATGTGTAATGGATGCCTTAGGAAGGGGTGGTTTCCCCTTCATTGGAGATCTTCAAGGAGAGGCTGGATTACTACTTGCTGGGAATAGCATTGTGAATACCGTAATACATTTCACTGGGGTTATGCTGGGGTGTACTGGAGCCAACTCAAACTGCTTGTAAGAGCTGACTATGAGCATTTACACTTCAGAAATTGACAAATGATACAAAATAGGACTTGATTTATTGTTTTGTTGATTGTCTAAATCTAAGAAAGTGGTGGATAAAACACTAATAAGGCACATTAAACTGAAAATTATTGATACATTTTTTCCCCCCTGGAGAACCATTTATTAAGCATTTACCAGTACACCACTGAGGGTGTGGGTTGGATTAGTTGGCCACTGATTTCCCTTCCCAAATCTAAAATTCTGTAGGATCAACAATGGGAAAATCTGCAGAAGTCAATAAAGAACTGAGAAAAATCCAAGAGGTCTATTAGTTAAGAGATGATTGGTAACCTTTGAGAAAGTTGTTTTTGTTGGTTGGCAGAGTCATGATCCAGACAGCAAGGGGTCATAAGGAGTAAATAATGAAAAAAACAGTATAGAAACAAAACTCTACTAGGTTGGCAGTAAATGAGAAGAGGGATAGAGGATGGCAGTTGATGAGATGGGAGTTTTAATTGAAGGATTTTTAAAGGATGGAAGACCACAGCATGTTTGTACTCTGTAAATGGGGAGAAAATCATGATGAGTAATAGAGACTAATTAATTAGGCAAGCTTCCAGACCAAACAAGAAAGAATAGAATCAAGATTCCAAGTGAAGGTTTAGTCTTTACAAAGAGAAGATTGATGAAGATATAGAGAGGTTTTTGAAATATAGAAAACAGAGCATATGGGAGAGCACAGAACAGTTCTCAATTTTTTCAGTTAAGTAGAAAAAACTATTTGCTAGGAGAAATCATAATTTTTTTTTTTTATTAGCAGTAGCTAGATGGCACAGTGGATAGAATGCTGGGCCAGGAATCAGGAAAACCTGAGTTCAAATCAGTCCTCAGACCAGATGTATGACCCTGGACAAATTTTTTAACCTTTGTCTGCCTCAGTTTCCCCAACTGGGGATAATAATAGCCCTTATCTCCCAGAGTTGTTGTAAGGATCAAATGAATAACTACTGATTTTTAGCTGTTCATTCAAATTATATATGCTGCATTTTTTTTTCTATCGAAAACCACCTGCTTCAAGATTTGTTTGTAATTGCAATTTCTGCAGTTAGGAAAAGAGAAAGTTGTTGGGGTTTTTTTCAGCAGCATATAAGTATAGGAGTGACAGTGATAAATGGTGAGAGTGATTCAAGGCTGAGACACAATTGGCAGGGCACAATTAGCATCTCTTGTATTCAGACTATGTGTTCTTAGAAAAAGATAGATAGATAGATAGATAGATAGATAGATAGATAGATAGATAGATAGATAGATAGATAGATAGATGGATGGATGGATGGATGGATGGATGGATGGATGGATGGATGGATGGATGGATGGATGGATGGATGGATGGATGGATGGATGGATGGATGGATGGATGATAGATATAGATAGATGATAGATTGATAGGTAGGTAGGTAGATGGATGGATGTGTGTATATGTATATATATGTGTGTATAAATATAATATACACTCACACATATATATATCTCCACAGACAAATGAAATCCATAAATTTGAAGAGAAAAACTTGTTTTAAGACTTAAATAACACTTAAGTGTAGCAGGCAAAAACATAATTTTACTGAGTTCAAAAGGAAGTAATTTACTTTTTAAAAAATTAATGACATAGAAATTTATTCAGAATTCTTTCAACTGAATAAAAAGTGACATAACATTACCATAATTCTTCCTGTGTTCAGTAAGACTTTATCATTAAACTTCTGAGTCCCAAATAAACTTTTTCTCTGTAGTCAATATTGATTGTCAAACTACAGATAGGAAGAACTCATTTAGAAAAGGCCAATTTCTGTATTTGGATATTAACATCTTCCAAACAGTCAATATTTTCTCTCTGTACACTATAAGGAAAATATTATACCACATAACACAGGAAGATACAACAGAATTAGAAAATATAGTCCCTGTCCCTAAACTTAGCTAAAAGAATAATAATGTTTGGAATTTCATACAACTCTCTAATTCTGTGATCATGTTAATGTAATTATTGTGTTAATTAATCGTGTTAATCATTTTAGCCTTTAAGGTAGACATTATTGACAGCAAATGATCATACTATTCCTTATTTTGTCTGTATGCATTTCACATTTTTACATAATTAATATGTTGATAAAATGAGGACACTAGCTTTTAACATAAATCAAGCTTTTCTTTAACTAAACAATATATGATATAGCAATTTCAACATTTCTCTAAATTCTTGAAAAATGAGTGGTTTTTCATAAAGCAAAACCATACTTTAATTATGACTTCTTGCTGAAATTGTACTGAATATCAATGTGAAAACTCTAACCTCTAAGAATATTAATCAAAATTTCTCTTAACAAAAGCATCCGCTGTGAATATGAAGGGTAAGGGGCCAGCTGCATAGGAAAATGATATTCTCTTTTCACATACAGGTCAGAGAGAGTTTAGATGATCACACTGACATCTTCTTTTTAATGGACTAACAATAATCTCAGATAGAGGTATTGAAAGATGACTTCCTCTAGAATGGAAGGTAATTACAACTCTGAAAATATAATAACATCTCATCTGTGCTATTGCTTTTTATAATACATTATGATACTTTTGTGTGGCTGAAATAGAGGAAAAGACATTGAATTCACTTCAATCAACACTAACGACTCACAACTATCTGCATATCTTCTTGCATATGATTATAGGGAATCGAATCAGATAAAAGGAAGACATTTTCAATAAGGTAGATATTAAACGTTAAAATGAGTTACTGACAAAATTTGTAAAAACAGCTTCAAAAAAGTTCTTTTTAAAAAGCATTACAATTTCCAAGTCTAGAGTGATGTGATGTATTTCTACTTGTTGTCTTCCCATTACAATGTAAGCTCTTTGCCAGTAGAAATTGTTTCATTCTTTGTACTTTCCTAGAATGGAGCATGGTGCCTGGCACACAATAGGTGTTTAATAAATGCCTAATTATTGATTGATTTACCTGAAATCAAAAGTACAGTAACTAACACTTGAGCTTCATTCCTTTTGTCATTCTATTGGTTAATGGTTTTTCCTGTTAAACTTAGCTAAACCAGGTAATATAGTTTCTTGATGCCACCATTTCTATAGTTCTGCTTTGTACAACATTTCAGTTTTCTATGTTATACCCATTGTGGCATATAAATTATATGAATATTATTGTGATACTCATTTAAAATTCCCTTTTGAATAATTTAAAAACAAAATTCTCAAAACCCAATCTAAATTAGATGATAATGTCTTATATAAAGCTATATGGCACCTTAAAATTCATCTAGAGCAATCTCCTCATTTTACAGAAAAGGAAACCAAGGTCCTGGGTGGGGGATAGGCAGGAGCAGTGCAGCATGGAGGATAAAATACTGAACTTGGAGTCAAGAATACCTGGGCTTGAATCTCACATCAGAAACTAACTAGCTGTGTGTCAGTTGACAAGTTACCTACTCTCCTTCAGCTTTATCCATAAAATGGGGATGATAATAGCACCTACCTCACAAAGCCATTGTGATAATCAAACTAAATTACCTCTGTAAAGTTCTTTGCAAATCTTAAAGCCCATGTTAGCTTTGTAATTGCCCAAGGTCACACAGCAGAGGAACCAATATTTGAACTCGGTTCCTATGAACTACAAGTTCATTACTTTTTCCATTGTACCATACTGTCTCCAACAAGACATCAAGGTTCTGTAATCTTTTTATATAAATTGGTATATAAGTATGGGTCTACTGTGGTATCCCAGAATCCCCAGAACTGGAAGAATTAATCACAGTGGTCATCTAATCTGACCTGTAGCTGAAAAAGAATTCCCTCCACAACATGCCTAACAAGTGCTCCTCCAACCTTAGCTTGAAGACTTCCTGTAAGGAGGGGACCCACAAAATCTCATGACATTCTACTCCATTTTTATAATTACTCTTTGGGAAGGGTTTCCTGATGTAAATTCTAAAATTTCCTCTTTGCACCTTCCACCTACTGCTCCTACCACTGTCTTCTGGGGCCAGAGCAAACTCAATCTCTTCCATGTGTTGGACATTCAGATATTTGATGCCATCTATGCATCTCTCTTAATGAGTCTTGCGTTTCTAAGGTTTTTACCTCCCCAGTTCCCAAAATGAGTCTCCAAATATTATTAAGGTAAGGTCCTCCATCATTCTTTTTTTTTTTAAGTGAGGCAGTTGGGGTTAAGTGACTTGCCCAGGGTCACACAGCTAGTTAAGTGTTAAGTGTCTGAGGCTGGATTTGAACTCAGGTACTCCTGACTCCAGGGCCAGTGCTCTATCCACTTCGCCACCTAGCCACCCCTTCCTCCATCATTCTTGTTGCTCTTCTTTGGACACTCTGGATTATATGCTTCCTAAAAACTGTAGCGACCAAAATTGAACACTTCAGTCTACCCAGGACAGAATCTAGCAGGACTATCATCATTCTTGTATCTCTCTCTTAATGTGGTTTAGCATCAGCTGTTTTGGTTGCTGTATCACATCATCAACTCATATTGAATTTCCTTTGGACATTCTTTCCAGTAATGGCTACATATCTTTTCATGCTTTCTTCCACTACCACTCCACCCTACCCCCCATCTGGGCCTGGTAAGGCAGTCAGAATATTTTTCATTTTTACCCATTGCCACTTCCAAGATCTTCCTCTTACACCTTTACTAAGCAAATGCTCCTCCTCTGAGGTTCACACTATCCAAATTTATCACCTTTGCTAGTTCAAACTTGACCCTGGCCAAATCACTGTTTGCTTCAGTTTCTTCATCTGTAAAATGAACTGGAGAAAATGGCAAACCACTCCAGTATCTTTGCCAAGAAAATTGCAAATGTGGTCATGGAGAGTTGGATATGACTGAATAACAACAAACAAAAGTCTGTCTCCCAAGATATATAGTCTTTCATTATCAATTGCCTTTTGGACATCTCACACTGGATTATCTATACACATCTTAAATGCTACAGCTCCAAAAGAGAACTCATTAAGTTTTCTTCCAAATTTTCTCTTAACTTCCCTATTACTGTGGCATGACTACAAAAAAGGAAGAGCATCCTCCCCATTCCTCAGCCTTGGAACATCACTGTACTTGATCAGCTCCTCACTGTCAGCCCTCATATCCAATCTGTTGCCAAATCTTGTTCCCTTCACATAGTTTCTCCTACACATTACCTTCTCTACACCTCTCTAGTTCAGGCCTTCTTCACTTCTTGTCTGGACTACTGTAATAGTTTCATGCCTCAAATCTCTCTCCACTCCAATCCATTTTCCATTCAGCTGCAAGGTGATATTTCTAAAGTTTAAGTCTGACTTTTCCCTGTCCTGCTGGATAAGTTACAGTGATTCCTTAAAACCTCTAGGATCATATATAAGCACCTTCGTTTGACATTTAAAACTCTTCATAATCTGACTCCTTCCTACATTTCCAGCCTTTTTATATTTTACTCCCCTTCATGCACACTACAATACAGCTATACTGGCTGGCTCACTTGCTGTTTCTCAAACATGACATTTCATTTCTGGTTCCTGTGTTATAGGGACCTTTCCCCACTGCCCTCTCACCCCTGACCATTTCCCTGGATTACTTTAAGAGCCACTTAAATTCTGCCTTCTGCAACAAGTCTCTCCTAGTCCCCTGAGGCTGCTACTGCCTTCCTCTCTGAGATTACCTTCCACATATTCTATGTATACCTAGTTATTCACATATGTTCTCCTAAGTTCCCCCAAAGCTGGAGCTCTTTTTGTCTATGTATCTTTAGTAATTATAGGGCCTGGCACATAATAAACACTTAATGCTTACTGAATGACTGAATAAAAGTCCCAAATTGTTTTCAGGCAAACTGAAAATAAATTTTTCTATCGATCTTTCTACCAATCTGTCTTTCTGTCTTTCCATACTTCTTTAATATGATAGTTATGAAATTAATTTGAGCCTGTGTTTTTTGAAATTATTACTATTGCTGTCAGTTTGCAATTTATATATACCAGTTTGGGCAGTAAGCATATTATTTTATTAATATTTTATAGCAGTAAAGGATTGACCACAAGCCTCCCTAACTTCTCATGGTCTCAGGCCTCAGGGTAGAGAAAGCTTCAGCATGGCAGTTAGCAAGAGCAGGAGAAAAGCCCCAAAAGACTCATGCCATTTCCCAGGGAGACAGCACGGGGTCTCAAGGAGACCCAAGAGCAGCCACAGAATACCAAGAAGAGCTACAAGACCCCCCAAGAGAGAGTTGGTGGCCTCTTCCCAGGGTTTTTATCCTCTTTTAATAGAGGTGGTTCATTATACATTGATAAAAGCTAATTGGTTAGCATCATTCAATTCCATTGATTGACAAGATTTGAAGGTGGTCCACATTAAAGTGAACTCTACAGATGACCAGGGGATATGCAAAAGACCCTCACTCAAGTTGCTTAAGGCAAAGTCCATTATCTAGCTGTGGTTTGATTCCATCAGTCCTTCACTGAGCTAGACTAAAGAATTTATATCCAATTCTTTTGTTCCTTTGGGTTTCTCCCAGATCAAGGAAAACTGGATTGGGGGGGGGGGGGGAAGAGGGTGGGAGGATGGAGAAAGGACTGAGAAATTGATCTCTGGGTCTCCCCAAGAAATCCATTATTATTTATTTATTTTTGGTTTGTGGGGCAATGAGGGTTAAGTGACTTGCCCAGAGTCACACAGCTAGTAAGTGTCAAGGGTCTGAGGCTGGATTTTGATGTAGGAGGCAAAAAGGGGTTAATAGAAAAATCTAAGATCCAAGCTCTAATTCAGATATTAGCTCTAAAAGGGAGTCAGACCCCAGTTAATGGATAACTTATACTAGGTTCTTGTACCCACAGAAATCAGTGCCCATAACGGGAACAGAGGGAGAGAGGTCATGACCTTAGACTGAATGACAAGGGTATAGAAATTCTAATGAAAAATGGGGATATTTTGAAACTAACTAGTCATGGGAACCAGAAAGAGACATCCACAGAAAAGGCCAAATTTGTCCCCAGATTCACCTTATGACGTAAACCCCCAAAACACACCTCCACTGAAAAAGGTACCGCCTCAGGGGTTGGTTTAGGACCCCAGGAACTCCAAATTAGGATTAAGCCCCCCCCCCAACACCCCAAGGTGGAGAATACTATAATGAAAAGGACAGGCCCTCCCCTGTACCTCCCCAAAGTGGAGATTATTATAATGAGACTGATAATCAATTTATCCATACTATAAATATAACTATTTCCTTTCCTTATTTGAGAGATACCTTTCCAATATTCTGGTTCTCTCCCTGTGGTCACCCACAGTATTGCAATAACACTTGGGAAATTGAGTCACTGAGTCTAGTAATTCTTTTGGGACAACTCACAATCAATTTGACTCTAAATTCCATCCCACATCAATTTTGAACTCAGGTCCTCCTGAATCCAGGGCTGGTGCTTTATCCACTGCACCACCTAGCTGCCCCGAAATCCATTATTAATAATAATTTTTCACAAATCCAAGTTTAAGACTTTACATCCCAATAGTCTTGCTTTATTCCATTTGCTCCAATGTTCTGTCAACATCTTTTTGAATTGTGTCAATCATTGTACTGTCCATCCTAGCTTTGTGTCATCTATACACCATTTAAGAATGCCATTCTAGTTTTATCCAAATACTGAAAAAAAAAAAAATTATCTCAGGGCCCAGCACAGATCCTTTGGATACTTTACTAGAGACTTCTTTCAGGCTGACATCAAAAAATTAATTGCAACTTTTGAGCAAACTAGTCAATCAGTGTCAACGTTACCTATTATCATCTGGCCAAAACTTTCCATCTTGTCCACAAGAGTCGCAAAAGATTGAAGGCTTTGCTAATGCTACAAAAATTACAGCATTTCTCTGATCTACCAGTCTAGTAACTTTGTTAAAAAAGAAAAAGTTAGATGGGACCTGTTCTTAATGAAATCATGCTTGGCCTTTTGATTTCTATTTGATTTTCTAGTTGTTTAAAGATCTTCCTTTTTAATCAAATCTAGAATTTTGCAGGGAAAGAGGTCAAGTTCACTGGTCTATTTTCTGGAGACTCTTCTCCAGTAACTTTGCCGAGAAAACCCCAAAGAGTCTGAGACAACCGAACAACAAATCCATTTGTATCGCTCTCTCCAAATAAATAAAATAAAAAAGGACCTTGGGGAAAAGAATTCATTTTGAAAAGAGTGAAAAAACAATTTTCCTTCTTTAAACAAAGATAGAAAAGGTATATATTTTAAAATTAATACCCTTGTCTATGCAAAATAGCCTTTACGCCAGCTCCTGTACTTTCTCTGGAACAAAATATAGCATATTCATCTATAGGCTGGTTATGCGTTTAAAAAAAAAATAAAAGTCTCTTGCCCAGAGATTCTCCATCAACTTAACCAAACCAGGGCAAAAACAAAGAGGCAAAAAGCTGAAATCATAAAGAGTGACTGGGTAAGTGTAGCCAACTGCATACCTCTAATCCACAATGCTATTTTCTAAAATAGGTTCCCTTGAAAACAGAAGCTGCTTAATGACTCTGACCGCTGCGCGTTCAGGAGGACCCCACAACATATAAGAGAAAAGTCAGAACTGTAAGAAAGGATATAAATATCCCATTGCCTCGTAGGCGGTGGGGACAGTTTGAATAAAGGGGTTTTCTTAAGCTAAAAGCAAATTCTCTTTGACCTCAGGGAACATCTAATCACTCTAAAAAGGATTCTCCACCTTAGTGGGGAATCCCTGACTGGGTAAGAGTCAAGGGGAAACTCTAGGTCACTCCCCTAAACCCGGAGAGGGTGGGATCGCCCTGAAATGGAGGAATGAACCCGAGTGGGACACTCCCCTTTCTGCCTCAGTGACTAAACAGAGTCATTGAAGCACTGAGGGGCAAGGAGGGAGGTGAATCACCCCCGCCGCCCCGGGGATCCGAAAAAGAGCCCCGACACCTCCGAGACTGAGAGCAGGGGCAGCCCCGGGGCAGACCCTCCGGCCCGCCCACGTGGAAGGGAGGCTGGGGAAGTCCTGGGCCCCGCCCCCAGCGCCCGGCGAGCCGTCCCAGCTCCTGCCGGGGCTCAAGGCACCTGCCCTCGGCCTGGTACGGCGGCGCCTTCGCTCACTCAGGCCCGGCATGGGGATTTCTAGTCTGTTAGCCTACGGGATGGACGGAGGACACGGAGGGGCTTGGGGGTGGGGTAGGAGTAAGGGGAGGCACTCAGAATGGACACGCGGCCTGACCCTCATGAGGACCCCAAATCATATTCTCCTCATTCCTGGCTCCCCTCTCCAGATATATCTACATCCTCCCAGCCCAGTCCAGCCTCACCTAAACTCCTTCTCCCACTTCTCCGCCCTCCTCCCTGCCCAGAAGAGACGTAAAAGCGTCGCAAAACGCGGGTCGCTTTGCGGCGCCGTAAGTCCGAGCCTGCGGCGTGGGGGGTGCGGTTGTATTCGAAGCGTTTTTGCTGGAACAAGTAGACGCCATTCCCGAGACCAGGTTCTTGTGGGCCCTTCAGCGGTAACCCAGTCACTTCCCCGGGCGATCTGGGGAGGGAGAAGGCGCCAGGACACTGGCCGGAGAAGCGGGGAGAGGGGAGTGGGGTGGAGAGAGAGAGCGATCGGGAGTGGGCGGTTCCGGGTTCGAGCCCTGGCTAGGCTGCTGCGCCTACCCCCCGCTGGGCGCCCTAATCTCCGCGTCTCTGGTTACTTCTGTATTTGAGGAGCGAGGCCCGTAAGGTGGGAGGAAGGAGGTTGGAGAATGAATAGGGGCTTGTTTAATCGATGACGCGTCCGTTTATTACGGTCCGGGCCGTGCGCCGCGGAGACCCGGCCTTGGGCCCTGGCACCTGCTGAGCGCGGCCGGGTCTGGGGTCGTAGCCTTTGAGCCGGAGGGGCACCCTGGGGGCGGTGGGAATTATCGAAGCCGCCTCCCGTCGTTTTTACAGACGAGGAGACGAGCCTCCCGTAGCACTTGAGCGAGGCCGAGGGCGTTATGTAAGCCTTTGTCCTGCGTCATCCGGGGACTGCGGCGGTGGCAGAATCCAAACCCAGGGCCTCGAGCCCCGAATCCCGCCCGGCCAGCCCCGCGTCCGGCTCACACCGGCCGCTGTTGTGGTTCCTTTCACAGATCGAGGAGAGGCTCTTCTCCATCGTCTCCGTAGCCTCCTCTTCCCCCTTGGGCGGCGAAGATGCTTTACCTGATTGGTCTGGGCCTGGGAGATGCGGAGGATATCACTGTCAAAGGACTGGAGATCGTCAAGAAATGTAGCCGCGTTTACCTGGAGTCTTACACCTCGATCCTGAGCGTGGAGAAGGAAAGGCTGGTAGGTTCACCGAGTCTGCCCCCCTCCCACCTCCCTCCCCGGGGGAAAGCTGAGCCGGCTGCCTTTCATTACGTCAAGGAGAACACAATTTCAGTCTTCGCCCCATCCACTCTGTAAAATACATCCTGCATTCATTAGAGTCTTGAGTGGTAAAGAATACAAGTCATGTAGGGATTTGGGTTTCAGCCCCCAAGTTACACAACCCCGTGACCCGCAAAATGAAAAAGGTGCTTTGTCCCGCTATACTGAGAGCCGTCAGTTTAAAAAAAAAAAAGGCAAGTTATTCCCTATCTTGGGACTATCTTTTGTTTTAAGATACTGATTTAAAAATCTGAGCTGTGTGCTAATGAGGAGCTAACACAGACTTAATCAGGGGGTTACATATTCAAATGGCAAGCAATAAGGTTTACCCCTTTGAAGTAATCCTTGGGGAATACTAATCTCTTTTCTGTCTGTATCCTATGCAGACAGACCTTAACTATTTAAGCTCCTGTACCCCGCTGGGCTTTAGACCCAAGCCACATTTGTGCAGTTAGAAAGCACAGGAATAAATTTCCATAGGTTATGTTTCAACATACTTTACAGGCTATTAAATCTTAAGCTACTTTGGAATTACGGTTAGTTCACTGTCAGCTTCTTAACTAGAGAAGGCCAGAAACAGTGTTTGAGTTGAGAGCTAACTGGGCTTAATAAATGTTGGGGTGTCAAGCTGGACTTGTACTCAAGAAAACCTGGGATTATATCCCACTTCAGATACTTGGTGATCCTCAGTTTCCCCATCTTTTCCATTCCCAGGCCAGCAGCCGTCCCACACTGGAGGTGCCTCTGCCTTGAGGCCCACTCATGATATGTTGAATCCTTAGTTCAGAAGACTATTTCATGAGGACCCCAAATCATATTCTCCTCATTCCTGGCTCCCCTCTCCAGATATATCTACATCCTTCCAGCAGCCTTGACCCTTATATGCTACCCTTTCCCCTCCCCCTCCTTCCCCCTCATTTTAGATTTTGTCTTTGAATAGTAATAGGGACCATCTTGATTGCTATTCTTTGCACTTAACATAATAAGTGGCACATAATAAGTACTTCACATAAATGCTTTATGTGTCTAGAATGGAGATAATAACTGAGGTAATAACCTCACAAGCCAATTATAACGTTCAAATGAAATAATATATGAAATATACCTTGCAAACTTTAAAGCTATAAGTAACAGTTTGTATTAAACTACATCATGGTGGTGAGGAGCTGTCAAGGCAATTGGGCTTTTACTTCCATACACACGTTGAAATTGGTATCTTTTATACCCTGTGAGGTCTAAATGTGCTTGAAGTTTCTGAAAACCTCAGTTACTTCAGAACCACAGAAGAGAAGCTAAGGGTTGCTACTTGAATTTGACATCTTGAGTCAGAGGATGTTGGATGTGCTTTCTTGTTTCACTAGGACCAAGTCTTAGAGAAAAATGATGACAGAATGTCCAAACAGTAGGGAAAATATTGTAAGTAATATCTGTCACTTAGTAGTGACCAAGGAGAGCTAGTGAACCACCAGTGAGTGAAAAAGCTAGCTAAGAGAACTAAGCCCAAAATTAGTCAATCAACAGTTTCTTTGAATTATTGGTTGAATTGCTGACTTACAGACTGGTAAGTATAGAGCAAAAAAATTAAGAGGTAGGTTTAAAGATTATAAGAGATAGCACTTAGGTGCAGGTCCACACAAACTATATACCAGGGTACTGAAATGGCATATGTGATTGCTAAGCCACAATCAGTGATGTTGGGCGGGGGAGGGGGGATCTTGGAGAACTGGTGAAAGACTAGAGATGGATCTATTGGGCCCAAATTTAATATATGGAGTGTTAATTGGGTGACTCGCTGAAATATTGGGGTCCTGGAAATAATGAGGGACCTCTAGGTTAAAAGCTTCCTCCCCTCCAAACTGCCCTTTTAGATATTTCTCCCAGGCCAATAAGAAAGGAGCCTTACAGCTTCTTTTCCACAAAAGGATCAGATTTTATCACTTGGGAATTAAACAACAAAGGTGAAATTAATAAAAATCAAAGATAAGGAAATAGGGAAAAAGAAATACAGATAAATTCTCCTAACTCTAATCTAAGTCTATGCAATTCCCAGATCGTTTACAATTAAGCTAATTCAAAGGAATGCAGGTTTTTAAACTCACCACACCTGGGATATATGCTAGTTTTCTCGAATCACCAGGAAACCGAGAAGAGAGAGAAAGCAGCCAAGCGCAAGAGCATTCTCAAAGCGAAACACTAGCCTCTCCTCAAGAGTGTTCCATCTCCCTCCCCCAAAAGGGGGAAGGTCCCTCAAAAACTGCCTGTGGAGAGTTCTCCTGACCTCAGTAGCATGTGTAACTTCGGGGTGGGCCAGGTGTGGCCCCTCCCAAACGAGTCAGCTAAATTCCAATAATTTTTACCACAGGTCAGTGTTTTGTTTGTTTTTTGTTTAAGCGGAAAAGTGGGACTTAAACAATAGGCCTGCCAGAGCAGCCTGATGTCGTGTCAAGAGAGACATATATGGAGGTAGAAGACTCGGCTTCAAGTACTAGTTCTGTTATTAATACCTTTGTGACTTCTTGTTTCCTTACCAGCTTCTGAGGTGGTTAGATGGTTTGAATCTTCTTAGGAAAGTGTGTAGTAACTCACTCAACAATAAGGCACTTTAAGATATAAAGATATTACTACCCCTCTGTATCTTCATATAAAGAAGCAGATAGCTGTGTACACTATATATTTACTACTTGACATCTCTTGTTTTATTTTTCATATTTATATTACACATATATAATGTATCATATTATGTATGTGTATATATATCATGTGATAGTTGATAAATTAATAGTATGAACAAATGTTATAGAAGGTCAGAAAAGGTAAGTAAAATTATTCCTCAGGCATATATAAGCTTCAGAGATTTACAAAATGCTTTCTTTACAAACAACTCTGGGAGAGAAGTAAAACTCACTATTTTATGGACCCATAATCCACAGCAGTTACGTGTTAGGACCTGGGATTTGATCCTAGGCCTCTTAAATCCAAGTTCAACCTTTTCTTATATCACAAGGGGTCAGGCCTTAGAGATGATACCATCTAGTTCTGTCCTCTTCAGAGCAAAATAAGGTTGGGGGAGAGAAGGGACCTTTGCCCAAGCCTACATGAGGACATAACCAGAACTCCAGAGCCTAAGGCTCTTTATTCACAGCTACACTTTCTCAGTTTGGTCATGAGAGATTTTATGGGAAAAGATGAATGAGAGATAGAAAGGCCATAGTCATGGCTTTGAATGAGGCAGCTAGCTTTCCTTATGTTTTATGGCACATGCCGTTGACTTCCAAATATGTGTTGTCACCAGTGGAAAGTCTTGAACAGATTTTTAAAAACACTGCCCATTATACTGTACTAGGTATGAGGATAGATACAAAGAAAGTTTATAATCTAGAAGAGATAAGCCTACATCTATATACTTACATTACATAAATTTAATAAAAAACGCAGTTGTATAAGTACATACAAGAAGTATGAGGTATTGGGCAATCACATAAAAGATTTCATTAAACTGAAGACATAAGGGAAGGCTTTATGGAGTTATTTAAGCTGTACCTGAAAAGATGGATAGAGTATCTCTGATAAAGGCCTCATTTCTCAAATATAGAGAGAACTGAGCCAAATTTATAAAAATATAAGTCATTCCTCAATTGATAAATGGTCAAAGGATCTGAACAGGCAGTTTTCAGACAAAATCAAAGCTAGCTATAATCATATGAAAAAATGCTCTAGATCACTATTGATCAAAGAAATGCAAATTAAAACAACTCTGAGGTTAAAACCTCACACCTATCAGAGTGACAAATACAACACAAAAGGAAAATCGTGGATGTTGGAAGGGATGTAGGAAAACTGGGATGCTAATCCACTGTTGGTGGAGTTGTGAAAAGATCTAACCCTTTTGAAGAGCAATTTGGAACTATGCCCAAAGGGCTATAGAACTGTGCATACCCTTTGATCCAGCAATACCACTGCTAAGCGGTTTATATCCCAAAGACATCACAAAAAAGAAAAAGACCTAGTTGTACAAAAAATTTATAGCAGTTCTTTTTGCAGTGGATAAGAATTGGAAATCAGAGGAATGCCTATTAATTGGGGAATGGCTAAACAAGCTATGGTATATGATGGGTGATGGTTGTGCTATAAGAAATGACAAACAGGATGATTTCAGAAAGGCCTGGAAAGACTTGGATGAACTGATGTGTAGTGAAGTGAGCAGGACCAGAAGAACATTATGCACAGTGACAGCGGTGTTGTTTGATGAAGAACTGTGAATGACTTAACTATTTATTCTCAACAATACAATGATCCAAAACAATTCCAAAGATCTAATGATGAAGTATACTATTCTCCTCCCAAGAAAGAACTGATATTGATTGAATACAGACTAAAGCATGCTATTTTTTTACTTTAATTTTTTCTTTTATTCAAGTTTTCTTGTACAAAATGACTAATATGGTAATGTTTTACATAATTGCACATGTATAACCTGTATCTAATTGCTTGCCACCTCAGGGAGGGGGGAGGGAAAGAGGGGAGGGAGAGATAGAATTTGGAACTCAAAACTTTCAATAAAAACGTCCCTATTCATCCTTTTTACTACAGCCAGAATTATTCTGCTACTCAAAATCTTTAGTGCTCTCTATTTTGTAACATTTAGATTTAGAACTGGAAGAGACATCTAACCTCATTTTATAGATTTTGAAATTCAGGCCCAAAGTGTTTAGATGACCTGTTCAAGGTGACAGGTAGTAGCAGGTACCAAAAGAAAGGGCCTTTGAAATTTGGTTTCTTTGACTCCGGGGCACTAAGGGCTCTTTGCACTGTGCCGCACAATCCTACCTCTTTTACACAGCAGAAATCTGACATCACTCTCATCTTTTCGGCCTTATTTTACTTACATTCACTTTGAAGTCTAACCAAACTGTACTACTCTCTGCTCCCTGAACTCTCATGCCTCCATGCCCTGACCATGCTGATTCTTATACCTGGAATGTCTTCCTACCCCCCTTTACTACTAAGTTGATAATTATAATATCTAATATAAAGTCCAATTCAACTGTTACCTCCTGCAATCATATATTTAGATCTTGAAGGACCCTAGGTCAGCTAGTCTAAATTCCTCATCTGACAGAAGAAACTGAAAGTCCTAGAGAGTTTGTGATGTACTCAAAGACATAGCAGCGGGCAAAAGCCAGATCCTTTGGATCCAAATCCATCTTTATCTTTCCTTTACCTCCCCCATTTAGAAAAAACCTTTTCCCTTTAGGTTTTTAGCACTTTTTTATGACTAGTTAATACATTTTTTAACCAATAATTTTTTGTATGATATACTAGACTATATAATCCCCATCAGGACAGGCAGCAGCCATATCATCTCCTCTAGTGCTTAACAGAACTTTTCACACAGACCTTTAATATTTATTTGTGAATAAAATGAAGAGGTGGAGTGAAGATAGTGTTCTGGGTTCAGGGAATGGAATGAGGAATGTCACATGGTAAGCACGGGATATATTAGACGAATATTTCAGTTTGGCTAGTACATAGTTACTGATGAGGAAAGTAGTTTAAGAAAAAACTGAAAAGAAAGGGGGGCTGGAGCCCGATTATAGAGTGCCCTTAACCCCAGGCTAAAGAATATGAACTTTTTTTTCTTAGGCAGTACAGAATCAATAAAGGGACATGATCATACTGGGGGATTAGCAGCATTAATCTGGTATTATGTAGGATGAATTGGAACACTTAAAACCTGGAAATCGGAAAAAGAATATGCCTTATTAAATATAAATTCATCAGCAATCATGAAGGGGAAAAAAGCACCCCATGAAGGTGGTCAGTAGTATCACTTTGGTTTGAAAAAAAAACCAAAACAGCACAGTGTATTATATTTTACTGTCATCTAAGACCCTAGATTTTATTTAAGTCGTTTTCTTTTAAGTTTTGTTTTCATTGTATAGAGGAATGAACACTGGAAAAGGGAGTTAAAGGTTTTAGTTCTAGCTCTCCTTTCGTTAATTAGTTACATGATTATGTGTATCATACATACGTGTTATGTATTGTCTTATTAAAATATAAGCTCATTGAGGACAAAGTCTGTTTTTATTTTGTCTTCCTGTCCCCAAGAGCCTAGCATTAGTACTTAGCATGTGATAGGGCCTCAATAAATTCTTATTTATCGATTGATGACAAATTAATTTTACTATCTAGACCTGTTTCATTATCTATAAAATCTAAAAATAGTGAAAGTAGAACTGGACCTAGAATCAAGAGACGTGGGTTTGTATCCAAGCTTAAACACCAGTAAATATCTGACTTGCAGCTTGAACAGTGGTTGTTGTAAGGATAAACTGGGTAATGAGGTTAAAATCCCTTAAGCTCAGGAAAGTAATTTTGTTATTAAAATCACCAATTATCTATCCCACACAAATGTCATAATTTCACATAGACATGGATACTGTTGCACTTTAGTGTGAATATCTAGAGTGGATTTCATTAGCATTTCCCCATAGCTTACTTGCTTATTAAGTTTCTCCATTTTGATATTTTAGCTTGGCACTGCTTGTATTGGTCCCTGGATTTGAATTTCAGGTGATTAATGACAGTTTCTATGGAGAACGCCTATGTCTCTGGGATTTTTTTCTCTATTCTCATGTGTACTAGCTTTGTGGTCTCTTGAGATTGTTTAAATTATACTTTTCCTAGAATAGCTTAGGAATGTATACTAAGGCTTGGACTAAGTGTGGGTTTTGTGTCGCTTGTGGATAACTTTGGTCTTTCTAAACTCCTAGAGTTGATGTTGATGGACAAGGTAGATAAAACCAAAACACTAAAAATAGCATCGTACCAACTCTTGTATAGTACTAATATTCTTCAGTAGCATATTACAGAATACAACTCACATGTCAGGATTATTTCTCCTAGCCTTTCCCTTTTCTGCTTCATCTAGGAGGAGCACATTCAGAGGTAAATTTAAAATTCAAAGAAAGCATCAGATGTTAAAAGGTCTGCCTTCCCTTGGGATATTAAGATAGGCCTAAAGACAGAGTTTAATTGCAACCTGATATAGAGCACCAGCTCATTGTGTAGTTTTGTGCACAGATCTATGTTGGATAATTGCCAAGATTTCCACCAGTAGAAAATAAAGATCAGTGTCTGTAAATGTGTTTATTGTTGGGGTGGGGGGAATGGTTTTTGTTGTTTTAAATGGTAACTGGCCCTGTCTCATGGTGGTTTTTTCCTTAAATTTCTAGGAGCAGTTTTATGGAAGACCATTGATTACTGCTGACAGACAGGTAGTGGAACAAGAAGTAGAACAAATTTTAAGGGATGCTGATGACAGTGATATTGCCTTCCTTGTTGTTGGTGATCCATTTGGGTAAGACAAGGCAAATGTGTATGTTTGCATGTAAAAGAAAAATCTTTAAGTACTATGAACCTAGTTTGTTATACCTCCCTAGTAATCAGAACTTTCATTTAGAAACACTAATACCCACTTTTTAATATTCAGTATTTTTCAAAAATCAAGATACATTCAGAATAATTTATCTTTAAAAATCCTGTTTCATCAAGTTAGGTGTATATAAAATTTGCTTTGTTTCATTTTACATTTCTGTTATCCATACTTTTTTTAAAAATTATAAATGTGCAATAAAGCACATACATCAGAACATATATTCATTCTATAGTTGTTAAGTATTAGACTTTAAAATCTATATTATTGATGACTGTGGTGTTCCTCTTAAAAGGTTACTTTGCTATCCTAAGGGGCATTAAATGAGTTATCTTTTTCATGAAAACTATGTATTATATAATCTAAAGTCATTGCAAAGATCTTGGATTCATTACATCTTATTTTTCTAAAAAATGACATTTCCCTTTCCTTTTTCTAGGCTGGTTGCGTTATGTACTATATTATTTACTATATGTTATGTACTATATTATTTAGCTGTTGTCTATTTTTAATTGAGCAAATTTAGAAGCTGCCAAGGTTCTTAAATAATTTTGTTTACTAAGCTGCTAATTTCAATTTCTTATATCCATTGGGAGCTATGGCATTCCCTATTACCAGAAGGATGCACTTCTGCTTGTCCAGTCAAGCATCATCAATCTCCCATGTCAAGCCATATAGAAGCATGCTTTGTCTCCAGCTGGCGACCCACAATTTATGTTACAGCTTTAAGGAGCATAAGGACAATTAAATCACTGTGAGCCCACCACCAAGGATGTTTTTCAAAAGGAAAGGAGTTACATGTGCATGTGTCTGTCAAAAAGAGAGTAATTTACATTAATACAAGTCACAAGGGAAGGTCTATCATTGTACTTGAACTTGGTTGTAAATAATCATGGACAAGCTTAGAGTTTTGATTGGCCTTTGACAGTTATGTGAAATTAAAGTTTTATCCAAGTATCTTTTGAAGTTAGCCATAAACTAGAGAGACAAGGGGAAAGCCAAGAGGGGTGCACATATTTCAAAAAATGATCTTGAGTTAATAATAGCATTTATAGAGAGCTTCAAGCTTCACAAAGCTCATTACACATATTACCTTATTTGATTCTCACAACAACTCTTAGAGGAAGGTGTTATCATTTCCATTTTACTGATGAGGAAACTAAAACAGGCTAAGTGATTTAACCCAGGTCCCATGGTTAATAAGTGTCTGAGGCCAGATTTGAACTCAATGTTTTTCTGACTCCAAGTCCAGATACAGATTGCAGTTTTCTGATTTGTAAATTGTCCTTTTCATTCAACTAATATTTATTGAGCACTTCCTTTTTGAAAGACACTATGCTAGACACTAACATAACATTCTAAAGATGATAGCCCTGTTCTCATTAGAGCCTTGACATGTATGCAGCTATAGTACAGGACAAATGTAATGGAAGTTACAAAGTCTATAGTCACAAGAAGGATGGCTCTTTCCAGCTGGGAGGCCAGGAAAGAATTTATGAAGGAGATGTTATTTGAATGGGGCCTTAGAGGTCTGTAGTAAGAAATTGGACAGCCAGAAGGTTAGAAAACATCTTTCCCCTCTGGCTTTCAAAAACCTCTTCCTTTTTCTCCTGGACCCTGTACCTCTCTCATATACCTGTTTGATTTTCATATTTAAAAGTTTCCCTTAGTTTCATGCCTCTGCATGACCAGAGTCAAACAGCCAAAATAACATGGGGCATATTGAGCAAACAGTAGAGTTTATAGTTTGGCTAGAGTTTAGAGGAGTGATGATAAGGATGGAAAAGCAAGTTAGAGAAAAATCATGAAGGGCCTTGAAGTTTGGGGATTCTTTGAGACAGTTGAAAAAAGTCTGTTATTTATTTGCTAGGTCACGGGGGAGCCATTGAAGACTCTTGAGCTAGAGGGTATTGTGCTTAGATTGGTGTCCCAGGAATATCAATCTGGCATCAGTGTGTATTTAGAAAGGATTAGAGTGGGGAAAACCAAAAGAGGGAAATGAACTAGAAGTCTATTGAAGTAGACCAGGTGAGCAATAATGAGGGGTTCTATTATTTATCTAATGATTGGATTGTGAGAAAAGGGAATAGAGATATTGGTCTTATGATATAATTGATGCAGGGGAACTCAATGCAGGTCAGCCTCTTCTCAGCAACTTCAAGTCAGAAAGAATTTCCCAGATCACTGATTGGTAAAGTGACTTGCTCAGGGTCACACAGCCAGGATACACTGACAGTGACACCAGGGGCTCAGTTTTGCAGTCTTCAAGGCTAGCTTTCTTTCCGCTCTGCTATGCCTCTAGATCTTCAAGTTTGAATGACTGGAAAAATTAATTTGCTATAGAATAAATAAATGAGGTAAGGAAGAAGAGGTTTTGAGAGGAAAATAATAAAGTATCTAATGCCATTTTGGGGAGGGCGTTGTTTTGGTTTTTTGGTAAGGCATTTGGGGTTAAGTGACTTGCCCAAGGTTACACAACTAGTAAGTGTAAAGTGTCTGAGGTCGTATTTGAACTCAGGTCCTCTTGAATCCAGGGCCGGTGCTCTATCCACTGCTCCACCTAGCTGCCCCTCTAATGCCATTCTTGTGAGCATTAAAATGAGACAACATGTATAGTGTTTTGTAAACTATAAACTGATATGGAAATGCCATTACTTTAACTTTTAATTTAATTATGGGAGTCAACAAAAGTAATAGGTAGTAACTGAAGCCTGAACATAGTAAATATGGCTTATTGAAGACACCAGTGGTTAAAGTACTGAGACTTAACCCAAATTAGAAGGAAGATCAAAGAAAAGGAATATTTACAGAGGCAAGGGAAATAGGAAAGTATCATTCATAGAAGCTAAAGATAATTTCATTAAACAGGTGACACTTTATTGGAGCTGAAAAGGAGGTTAAGAACAAGGAAGAAACTATTTGATTAGTCCAGATTATGTTAAATGTTAAAGGACAGTTTTGCTGGAGACAGGGTGTGGGGAGAGCAGTGAGGATCTGAGTTTGAAGAAAATCAGAAGTAATGATGAAATATTGGTGCCACTTCATTCTTTGCTTCCGACCAGATTATTATTAGCTCTTAGGCTTGTGACAGAACTTTTTCTCTACCCTTATATGTGCTATTTGTGGATTCATACCTCTTGTGCTGGAAGAGATCTTGGATATTGTCTTGCTTAGTCGTTTTAGTTTATAGGTAAGAAAGTTGGAGCATTTGGAAGTGCATCATTGATTTTTTTTTTCCCTGGTTGATAATTTTTTTTCACCTGGTTGCTTTAAAGCTCAAAGCTTGAATTACAGAATTTTAGATTTGGAAGGGAATTCATTGTCCATCTAGTGAAAACCCAGATCCAAAAGAAATCTCCCTCCCCCATTCCCTTGTAACATACCCAACAAGTATTCATAAACAACATGAAGACCACCCTCCCATCACCCCTCCCCCCCCACACACACACCAGTTGGAGAAGCTACTACTTCTTAAAGGATCTCACTAAACTTTTGGACATCTCTAACTGTTATAAGAAACATTTCGTTACTGTCTTTTGTTAAATCACCATTTCCCAATATATTGCTTCTAATGAAGAATTAAAAGGGAAGGAAGAATTAAAAAAAAAAAAAGAACAGTTCACTACAACTAATCACTCCATTAGCAGTCATCAATGCAGTGTTCCACACCCATGGTCATCCATCTGCAAAGATAAGAGTGAAGTGCCTTTTCTGTCTCATCTCCAGATCCATCCTTGATCATCATAATTATGTAGCATTTGGGTTGTGTGTGCTCAGTATTTTCTTTGTGGTGGTCATTGTGTATGGTATTTTCCTGATTCTGGTTACTTTGTTCTGCATCATTTTCTATGTCTCACCATAGTCTTCATATTCAGCATTTCTAATGGTAAAATTCCATTATAATCAGGTGCTCCAGGTTTTTTTTAGATACATCATAATCGATGGGCATCTATTCCATTTCTTTTCCTTTTCTACCACAGAAAGGGCTGCTTTGAATATTTTGGAGTACATAAGAACTTTCTTTATCTGGGATCTCTGGGTCAAAATATAGACATTTTAGTCACTTGCTTAGCAGATTTCCAAATTGATTTCCAGAATAGTTGTGGATCAGTTCACAACTTCATTAGCAGTGTATTAGTATGCCCATATGTCCACAGCCCCTTCAACATTAACTATTTCTGTCTTTTTCTTTTTTGTCAGTTTGCTGGACCCAAAGTAAAATCTCAGCTGTTTGGATTTGAATTTTGGCTTAGTGATTTGGTGCGATCATTCATGTGGTTGTTGATAATTGCACAGCTTTAATTATTAGGTGTTTTTTTTCCTGATATCAAATCAAAATTTGCCTTTTTGCAATTTCCATTGCTTATAGCTCTTGCCATAGGGGCCAGACAGACCAAGTCTAATACATATTCTTCCACGTGATATCCTTTTAAATAATCGAAGACAGCTATTGGCTTCTCCCTCATTCCCAGTTACTTCAAGCCAACCCCTTAGATTTCCTGGAGTCAAAGCTCTTCACCTTCCTACTAGTTGCCATTCTCTGGATACTTACTCTGTAGCTTAACAACCTCCTCCTAAATTCTAGAAACTAGAAAACTATGCACAGTGCTCTACAAGTGGTTTGATCAGAGCAGGGGATGGAGAAACTATTATCCACATATTCCTAGAAGTTCCAGCTTTTGAAGCAGAATTTCAAAATCACAGAATCACATTTGTTAGAGAACTCAGATATTTAGTTGAATTCAACCTCAACTGAACTAAAAATCCCAGAAAAGCAATCACCTAGCCGCTTCTTTTTTTTTTTTTTTTTTTTTTTTGCGGGGCAATGGGGGTTAAGTGACTTGCCCAGGGTCACACAGTAAGTGCCAAGTGTCTGTGGCTGGATTTGAACTCAGGTATTCCTGAATCCAGGGCCGGTGCTTTTCCACTGTACCACCTAGCGGCCCCAACCTAGCCTCTTCTTAAAGATCTGACTCTGAGGCTAGCCCAATCAACTTTTGGATATTTCTAATTGTTAGAACACATGTTCTTCCCTTAATTTGCCTTCCTGCAACTTCTGCCTTCTGGACCAACCAACGCATGTCTTATCCCTCTTCCACAGAATCAGCCTACCAGACAGCTAAGTAGAAATGATAGAAGTAAAGTAAGAACTGAATATCTCTGCTTTTTCTCTGTTAGCTGTCCCAAGTAGTAGGTTCATTTCTTCTTGTTCTTGCTCCTTTTAATTTAATTTTATTTTTGCGGGGCTATGGGGGTTAAGTGACTTGCCCAGGGTCACACAGCTACCAAGTATCAAGTGTCTGAGGCCAGATTTGAACTCAGGTACTCCTGAATCCAGGGCCGGTGCTATTCAGGAGTACCTGAGTTCAAATCTGGCCTCAGACACTTGATACTTGGTAGCTGTGTGACCCTGGGCAAGTCACTTAACCCCTATAGCCCCGCAAACAAAAAACAACAAAAAAACAAAAACAACAATAACAAAAAAAGCTTTAATAAAAAATTGTCCCTAGCGTTTTGCCCAAACTCAAAGTATTGTTAAGCTTTGCTTCTATATTCTTAGCAGATCCCTAAGTACCCTTTTGTATCAACTTTAATATATGTCCCTCCTTCCATTTTTAGTATGGCCCTTTAAAATTTGAACTCCTAAGTGAACTCCTTGCTGGCACATCAGTATAATACTATCCCTATGTAACTATCAGTCTCTTTAAATACTTCCCCATTTTTTTTCTTTTCTGGGTATTTTTGATTATGTTGTCAATGTTGTATTTGCTAGCCACTTTTGACCCTTCTTCCCATTCAATAATACAACTTTTTAATTTCTCTGAACTTTATAATCTACTTTTCTGATGTCTCGGAATACATATCTGAATATGTCTTGAGGTAGGTCCCTCCTTTATTTTAGACAGTGGGCATACTCTGCATTCTCCTTACCCTACCCCCAATTACTGAAGCAGTCTTCTTAGTCCTGTGAAGAAGGGGTAAAGTGATGGATAGCTAACAACAATCAAATGACTCACACCCACCTATTTACGTCTTTTTTTTCATAGAATATTTTAATCTAATTATTCCTTAGTTTAAAAACTAACAAAATCAACATCATTCCCAGTTTTCAGTACCAGAAAATTTTCAACTTTTCTTCACGTTTTTGTAGTCTCTTTCAATAATCACTTTAGGTATTAACAAGTCATTATTAAATCTTTGTTTACTGCCCATGCAGTAGTATCTCCTGATTATGTTAAATAACCTTATGATAAAGATATAATTATTTTCAAACCAGTTTCGCTGCACTTGTATTTTCTTTAACTGCTGGCTGCTTTAAAATCTGCATTATGAGTCATTTGTTTTACTTCACACTCTTAAGAAAATGAGGTTCTGCTGAAGTTCATGCTGAAATAATTCCTTACAAATAGCTTGTATGAAATTTCAAAACTTATAGCAAAGCAAGTTACTTACTGGTTGCTTTTTCAGATTAATTTTTGTTTTATGTATGTGATTAAACAGGCTTCCCTAGTGAGTATCTGTTCATCTGTCTCCACCTGCCTCATGGGGTGAAAGCTCTTGATCTTGCTACTTAGTATGCATTGACCAGTTGACAGATTCTGCTTATTTGTATGTGGGTGCTCATACATGCTAATGTTGCCTTCCTCAGTAGGTCCTAGAGTTCTCATCTGTTGAAAAATTAAAGACTTATTCTGTAAATGCAGTTATAAATTGATGTTTTTCATTTCACAATTCCAGTAGTTGTAGCACAAAAAAAGCACCTTTATTTGTTTTCTTTGGTTGTAAATATAGGTCTAGCTAAAAAATCAAATAGGAAGGAAAAGATGACAGGCAAAACTTACAATGAGGAATACTATGTATAGTAGCACTTTTTGAAATATTACAGTGAAAATTACAGTGTGTTGGGCCCAAATTTAATATATGGAGCGTTAATTGGGTGACTCGCCGAAATATTGGGGTCCTGGAAATAATGAGGGACCTCTAGGTTCAAAGCTCCCTCTCCTCCAAACTGCCCTTTTAGATACTTCTCCCAGGCCAATAAGAAAGGAGCCTTACAGCTTCTTTTCCACAAAAGGATCAGATTTTATTACTTGGGAATTAATTAAAAACAAAGATAAAATTAATAAAAACCAAAGATAAGGAAATAGAGAAAAAGAAATACAGATAAATTCTAAGTCTAAGTCTATGCAATCCCTCGATCGTTTCCAATTAAGCTAATTTAAAGGAATGCAGGGTTTTTTTAAACACTCGCCACATCTGGAAAGTCTGCTAGCTTTCTCACATCACCAGGAAACCGAGAAGAGAGAGCGGCCGAGCGCAAGAGCGTTCTTGAAGCGACTCTAGCCTCCCCTCAAGAGCGTTCAATCTCCCTCCCCCAAAAGGGGAGGTCCTTCAAAAAACTGCCTATGGAGAGTTCTCCTTCTGACCTCAGTAGCATAAGTAACTTCAGGGTGGGCCCCCCAAATGAGTCAGTTAAATTCCAATAATTTTTACCACAAGTGAAACGTTGACTAGAAGGTTTTCAAATATCAAATTTAAGTATATAAATCTTAAGTCTCATAAAGACTACCTTCAATAGGACTTTTCTCTATTTATTTCTTTATTGTCTTTTGGGAGATTGCCCCAGGAAGAATCCTTATCCTTTAATGGAGAAGATGGAAGTTATGCTGCTGTGTTGAGAAGCTGATTTTTGCTGTTCAACAGATGTCTTTTTGCAGGTGTTTGCAGAACAAAGGACTAGTGGAACTTTCCTCTTTAAAATAGCTGCCAAGTTTGCTTTATGTTGTAATAAACATGCTGCTATTTCAGTTTCAGCTTTGTGAGAAAGCAGTTTGGGTTAGCGAAGTGCATGTGCTTAAATATTCAGTCCTTGTAGAGCATCAGTGAGTCTTCTGCTGTGTATCTAACATATTGGAGAAAGTTGCTGCTGAGTTGAGCTATTTAATTGCATTTCTCATGGTGCATTGTAATTTTCCTTTCTAAACATATTATAGTCTTTGTTACTCTAATCTGTCTATCGCTTCTATCTAACCCATTCCCTTCTTCCCACAGGGCCACAACACACAGTGATCTTGTTCTAAGAGCAGTAAAGATGGGGATCCCATATCGAATTGTTCATAATGCTTCCATCTTAAGTGCTGTCGGCTGCTGTGGTTTGCAGGTAATACTATACAGGCTGTTTTAAATTAGTGGTACTTCTTACCATTCTTGTTTTCTAATTGCAGTTTAATTTTCTTCAAAATGAGTAGAGATTCTTGATAGAGTTCTATGTGATTCTCCTCACCCCCCCCCCCATCTTTTTTTTTTTTTTTTTGGCGGGGCAGTGGTGGTTATGTAACTTAAGGGTCACACAGCTAGTAAGTGTCAAGTGTCTGAGGCTGGATTTGAACTCAGTTACTCCTGAATCCAGGGCTTTACCCACTGCGCCACCTAGCTGCCCCCCCCCCCCAAATCATTTAACAAAATCTCAAATAAACCTTTAGGTTTAGGTTGGTTTGGGGTATTCTGTTTTTGGTCTAGATGTAATTTCGTTGACTATGGGAATTCAGCCTTCATTGCCTAGGAGCGCTGAGATCTTAGTGAATTGCCTTATGCAGTTATTTTGCCTATATGTCAGAGCTAGGACTTAAACTGTTCTTCCAGACCCTGGGTCCAGCTATCTATCCACAAGATCACACTGCCAAGTACAAAGAAATTTCAAATATGTGATTATTTGTTGTACATTTTAATGGGATGTTAATTCCATGTGCAGTTTAACTCAGTTCAGATGTTGACCATTTAACTATGCACATAGGAAATCTCTAAATATAGACTGAACCCAAATCCAAGCCTACTATTCCATAAATGTTTGATTTCATATTTATCCCTCACTTTGCAAATAAATATGTACAAAACAGCCAGCACAAATCCTTGTAACGCTAAAAGGCCCTTTCTCATTCAGTAGCAAATTCAACACACACTTATAATGTGATTGATCAATAAAGGCAGCTGTGCCAAGTGTTTTATCTAAACTTCATGTCTCCTTTATCGTCCAGCACACTTTGTGTTTAGTTGTGGTTTAATAAATCTCGAATTAGTGAAGTCAAGTTCCAGTCAGAGTATAGTTGTTTGTTAGAAGTGTGACTTTGTGGTCAGCTCAACAGAAGGCCATTAAGCATCTAACTCTTAGGCAGCTGGGATACACCAGTAACCAAAGCTCTGCCTTCAAGGAGCTAAACATTTTACTGAAATGTTTGATAGTGTTTCTCTTCCGTTAAACTCTCGATTTACTGTGTTTCAGTGAGCACAAAATGATTTGAATCTTTCCCTGAGGCATTCCAGAATCTAAGTCATACTTAAAGGCTTGCTGTTTTAATGTCTTCATGTCAGATGTCTAAATCAGTATATAGTCCTTGCCGTGTGGTACAGTGGACCTGAGTTTGAATGCCAGTCTGCCATTTACTGCCTCTTGACTTGAGTTGCCTCACATCCACTCTTTGGACTTCAGCTTCCTCTTTTATAAAGCATGGAGGCCATTTCAGCTATAAATCTATAATATCCCTAGATTATCAACCTAAATTACTAGTCATTCCTTCTTTGGGCTAGCATCTATGAGATATGAATCCTTCAGCCAATCTCAAATTACTTAAATCTCATGAAAAAAGTTTATTCTATAGATTACCGAAGCTTTATTTTAATATGATAAAATTGAAAATGCATTAGATTTTAGTTCTCAGGATTCGGTTTTGCTTAATAATCTGGTGAATACCATTTTTTGCCTTGGTATGACCTCTTGTTCAATTTTTTTTTTTAATGGGAACTGAACACTAGATAATAATTTTTAAAAAGTCACTCACCACCCCTGCCACCACCATGGGAAAGGCTTTTTAGCATTACCACTTGTCCCTGTACCCTACCCAGAGTTGTGCCTGAAAGGTTGGTTTCTTTACTATCTCTTAGAATTAAGCAGTAATGAACTTCCTGCCCATCAGCAATTATCTCTTGGCAACAAAGCACTTCAGGTAGCTCTTCCAGGAGGAGCCAAAAGCAGGATTCTGCTATTAGAGAATTTATAATGTGGAAATGAAAAGGCTTGTATTGCTTTGGAAAGAGTACAGTATCCAGAGTTCAAATTCTAGCTCTGCCATTTAGTGTCAATGAAGTGAGACCTTGGGCAAATAACTTTTGGGCTTCGCAGTAGTTTCCTTATCTATAAAATGAGGGGTTTAGACTAAATTTCAGAGGTCCCTTCCAGCTTTCAGTCCATGACTTTGTGACCCCTTTGGGTGTCTGGAAGCAGTCTTTCCTGCTAGCTTTGAATAGGGATCAGTTTTGGAGAGGCCACTGTCTTGGCCCCATCGAGTTTAAGGTAGAAGGGCCAATAAGATTAACAGAACTAAAGAGTTTAGAATGGGCACTACAAGCAGAGAGAAAATAATGTATTCTAGTGCTTTTCCTCTGCAGTCCATGAACCCCATTTCCCAGGGACTTAGATATAGACTACTGCCCTGGAAATAAGCCTTTCATCCTCAGACCCCACCAGCATCCCTCACAAAAGAGGGGAAGGAAACAGAGTCCTTATAGTGGCATTGAGTTTTGGAGTCAAATCTTGGGTCTGCTGCTTAATAAACACATGTGACCTTCGAAAAGTTACTCGTTTTTCTATTTCTGTTTCCTCATTTTTCAAGTGAGGAGATGGTTGAATTAGATGGCCTCTAAAGTTCTTTTCCAGCTTTAAATCTGTGATCATAAGATATATTACATTCCTTCAGACTCTGAATCCCATGATCACAAAAGCTGCTGTCTCTTCTAACTCAAACCTGAAGAAGAAACTGTAATACAATTTGACTCGACAGGTTGTCACACATTCTTTGCTTGAAGGCTTCCAGTGATGGAGCAGTTTTAAACATTTCTAGTTGTTAGAAAGTTTTTCCTTAAATCAGTCCTAAATCTGCCTATTTGCAACTTAGACAAATTGCTCCTAGCTCTGGGACTAGAAAGAATAAGTCCAGTGCCTCTGTATAATAGTTTTTCAAATACTTGAGGATTGGTCTTCTTTCCCTCATCTTCTTCAAACTAGTAGCCCCAGTTTCATAAACGGATTCTCATCAAGCATTAGATCTAGAATCTTCATTTGTACTAGTTAACCTTTTCTGGGTTCTCTCTGTGATGTCTGTAATAGAACACAATATTCCAGATCTGGTCTGACCAAGGCACTGTCACCTTTCTAGTTAAGTCCAGCTTTTAAAATTGCTTTATCACGCTCTTGACTGATGAGCTTAGTAGTCCACAGAAATCCTCAGGCCTTTTAAAAATGAGCCTATCATTCAACGATGCTTCCCCTATCTTGTATTTCTGAAGTTGACTTTTTTTTTTAAACCCAGGTGCATTATTAGGTTTGTGTTAGCTTTCATCTTATTTCATCTTACTCAGTTTGGCCCTTAATCTAGCCAGCCATAGCCAGTCAAGATCTCTTTGGATCATGATTATTACCTAATATATTGTGTATCTCTTCCAGCTTTGTGTTACTTGCAGATTTGGCAAAGATATCTTTCTCACCTTTAACCAAATCATATATAAATGCTCAGTAAGGTTCCCTGGGGCAAAACACTGTAGAACTCCTTCCAGACCGACATTGAACTATTAATGGCTAAATTGACTAGCACATGGCTAAGTACAAAGAAAAATTGTTGTATACAATTACACAATGAAATAATTATATACAATTAGAATTATGTAGCAGTATAGAAAACCATAGGTGCCATAAAAGATAAAGAGTTCAACAAGAAGATAGAGGGAAGAGAAAATTCTGGCTGGGTAGATCAGAAAGACTTTATGAAGGAAGTGGCATTGGAGATAGACTTAGAGAGAGTAGAGAGGGTCTTCGCTTGTGGAAATGCAGGAGAAGGTCATGCTTTTTTCATTCATTCCAGGTAGAAGGAACAGATGATCTGAGGAAATGATAATTTGGCCAGTTTAAGTATAGTATAAGGGAGTAAAAGATGAAGTTTCTATAAAGGTAGGTTTAGCTAAATTGTGGAGAATCTTGAAAAACATAATACGAATTTTTTAAGAGTTTATTCTATGGCCTGTGAAGATGTTAGAAGTTTCTGAGCAAGGGGAATAACATTCTGAAAGCTATGTTTTAGGAAGATATCACTGCCATGTATTTGTAGGATGAATTAGACTAATAAAAAACAATTTTAAGATTCACAAAAATTAGTCATTTTAATAAAAGCAGTTTATGATTCACATGATATATAGAAAGTGCTCTTGAACTAGAATATTCACTATACCTAAATAGTCTAAATCTATCTTCAGTAAAACTCATGTTCATAACCTTTGGAACCTTAAATTTTAACTTGCTCTTGCTTTCTACATAGTTGCTGAATCTTTGTGAGTCTCTTTGAATTCTTCCAGGATTAAAACTTCCACAATATTATGTGCCAGGACATAGTCATATAGGATCCGATTGCTTTTTATCAGTAGGACTATGATTTTGCTTTATTCATCTGATTTTGGGGGTATAGTGCAGCAATAACATTGAAGAGTATTTTATTGTAGTTTTGTACTTTCTCCTGTACGGAAGAGACTTTAAGATGTTTTTCAAACATCTGAAATAATAAAATTAGCTAAACAGTTCCATGAATTCAGGTAGCAATTTGTTTTTGGCTAAACTGCATTATCATTGTTGTGGCTAACTGTAGAAATATTTCAGGGAAAAGGCTGTAATTTCTCAATAGAGAAGTGCTTCCACTTTCCATTTTTGCTGCTGTGTTGTTGCACGAGTGACTGAGTTACCATATATTGCACTGTTTAATATATATCCATATGGGCAATTGTATATGTATATGTGTATATATGTGTGTATATACATATTCACACATGTATATATTTTAAGTTTCTCATATACATATATATGAGAAACTTAAAAAATTAACATCTGGCACTAATTAACATTACCATTCCTGAGTTCTTATATTGCCCTTTTTATTCTAGTCATCACAGAAGTAGTTACCAGGCTACAGGATGATGGCTATGCTGGATGGGAGGATGGGTGGTCTGGGAGCTGTTGCTACTCCCACAACTCTTGGATTTACCTGCTGATCAGTAGCAGTTAGTAAGGCATTGAGGAAGGCTGACCTCTTCTCTACACCGAGTGCTTCCCTAAATTATATTAGGCCTGGGGGTGGAAGCAGGACCAGTCATCTCAGGGGCAGTATTCTTCCCAAGGCTTTTGGGTCCAAGGTCCTGGGCAGTCTTCCTCAGTATCCAAGGGGTGGTGATCATCAAGGTGGTGGTGGCTGGCCCATGCTACCTCCTGTCTCTCAAAGTGCCTTGTCACTTCACATCTAGTAGTAATTATTGTAACTTCCTGCTACCAACCCACCTATCTCTCAAGCATAAATTTTATTCTGATCCTAAATGGAAAAAAAAAAAAAGAATGAAATTGAAATATCCATTCATTGAATACAAATAAGAGGAATCAAACATAGGCCCTTCTTACTAGAGGTTTATAATGTAGTTCAGAGATATATATATATATCAATAACTCATACAAGGTAGGATATGATATGTCACAAGAGAGTACAAATGCTTTTATCTGGGGGGCAGCTAGGTGGTGCAGTAGATAAAGCACCTACCCTGGATTCAGGAGGACCTGAGTTCAAATCCAGTCTGAGACACTTGACACTTATTAGCTGTGTGACCCTGGGCAAGTCACTTAACCCTCATTGCCCTGCCCCCCCCTCCCCCCCCCAAAAAAGGGAAGAAAAAACCAAAGCTTTTATCTGGTGAGTTGGAAGGCAGTAATTATTGATGGATGAAGGGATCAAAGAATTTGTAAATAATTGAAGTTCCTAAAGGAAATAACATTCTTATCAAACATTTCAGAATCTAATCTGTTAGCAAAAGTTAATATACTTAGGGGCAGCTAGGTGGTGCAGTGGATAAAGCACCAGCCCTGGATTCAGGAGGACCTAAGTTCAAATCCAGCCTCAGACACTTGACACTTACTAGCTGTGTGACCCTGGGCAAGTCACTTAACCCTAATAGCCTCACCAATAAAATAAAATAAAATAAGTTAATATACTATATTTTTCAGTTGCTCAACTTACAGATTGATGCATTAACTTATGAGAAAGCAGTCTTTTTGTTCCTTTATCTGTTCATAAAAACTTAGACGTTTGGTATAACCGTGTGTTTTTGGCACATAGTTACATTCATAACTTGTTCAGCAAAAATAAGTGCTACAGTAGGTGAAACACATGTTGATTTTAAAACAACCCCAAGAGTAGGCACTGAAATAGAAAATCAGTAATTCTTGATGATGTGGTTTTGTGGTGACTTTCTTGGCAAGCTGCCTGCCTAGCAAATGACATTTAACCAGTCTGACCTAGGATATATATTGATATTGGACATGTTGTGTGACTTAATGACTAAAGCCGTAGGAGCAACTTAAATTTCATAGCTTCTGCTCATATACAGATCTTAGCATGGATACTTTTACAAAACTGTACTAAGTACTTTTCTTGAAATGATAAGAAACAAAAGCTTAGAGACCTGCTTTAAAATTTGATTGCTACCAAAATTTCCATTCTCTAAAAGCCTTCAAAATGTCACTTTATTAACCATCATCTTTTCAACATTCATACACTAGCAAGTCAGTAAATATTTATCCTGTCTAATGCTGAGCTATCTATTCCTCATGGTGTAGCTTACACAGTCTCTGACCTCGGGGTTGTTGGGGACGCAAGATATACAACCAACTGGAGAACAAATGGCTATGTAGTCAAATGTTGGAGTGAATGGTAACTACTTTTAGTGTTAAAAGTATTTTTTAAAAGGAGATGGTAGAAATGGTAGGATTTGGGTTAGTCCTTAAAGGAAATATGGTGTGGGATTTAGATTGGAGAGAAAGGAAAGACATCCTAAATGAAAAGTATGCGTTTGAACCATAAAAGGACAGTAAAATATACACACATGCACATTTCTGTCTATGTCTGTGTGAGAGAGAGACACAGAGACAGAGGCATTGATCTTTTCTACTATTGTACTGTGTTCACTGTACCCCCCAAAAAACCAAAAAATTCCATGGGACTTTTGAATCAAAGATTGAGAAAACACATTTAGATTTAAAATATGAATAGAAGCCTTAAAATATATTGTCAATATAATATGGAAGGTTTTTCTTTCACTTTTGATCCTTATCCATATATTCTTGACTAATGCCTCTATCAACCAGGTCTTAGATTTCACAAAGTAATATATCTCCTCAATGTACAATCCTATTTTAATCAAATTTGGTTCATTTTAATTAAGGATACTTTTCTAGTCATTGTTCATATTCCATCCCATCCTCATTGATACTTGTGAGGTCATGTATAAATAATCCCCTTGCATTAATATCCTGCCCTGTACAGAGTGGATTCATTTATAAGTAGATATCTAAGTTCATGAATACTATTACTGCCTTTCCTCTTAAACAGTACTTCTATCCAAAATGTTTCAGTTGTATAATTATAACATTAATTCAAAATATGCTTTTTTAAAAAAACAGTAGCTTTTTATGGATAAAAACCTTTGATTTACTCTAAATGTTTAATGCCTAGGTCAACAGTGCTTCATTTAAGGCATTTTGTTTAATAGGGATCTCATATGTTTGGGTGCCTTACTAGCTTTGTCTAGAATAGAAATTCTTAACTTGGGATCTATGAATCTTTTAAAAATCTTTTAATAAATATTTCAATACACTTTATTTGCAATTCTACATATTTTATTTTGTTCATTTAAAATCATGATTCTTAGAAAGAGTTTATAGACTTCACCAAACTTCCGAGGGATCTATGACACAAGCAAGGTTAAGAACCCTCTCTTCCAGGAAATGTAATACATTACACCTGATCCATTACATAATTATTTCCCTCCCTAGAAGTTGATATTCCAGTAGTACCATAGTAAGTTTAGACAGAGAAAAGTGCTAGCATTTTGAAATATGAATATAGATGTTAAAAAAAACTCCCTGCTATATTTAGTATAGGAACATGTCAGGCAGGAGTAGCTTCAGATAGTCCCATTTTGCAGTTGTCTTTGAGCTCATTCCAAAAGGAAAGCAGTTGTCTTATAGCTGTGACACATTATTAAGAGTACATCTGTGTCTATGAACAGGCAGTTTTCTGATGAAGAAATCAAAGCTATCTATTGCCATATGAAAAAATGCTCTACATCACTATTGATTAAAGAGATGCGAATTAAAACAACTCTGAGGTACCACCTGACACCTGTCAGATTGGCTAATATGACAAAAAAGGAAAATAATAAATGTTAGAGAAACTGTGGAAAAATTGGAACACTACTGCATTGTTGGTGGAGTTGTGAACTGATCCATCCATTCTGGAGAGCAATTTGGGACTATACCCAAAGGGCTATAAAGCTTTGCATACCCTTTAACCCAGCAATACCACTATTAGGACCTTTTCCCAAAGAGATCTTTAAAAAATGAAAAGGACCCACATGTACAAAAATCTTTATAGCTGCTCTTTTTGTGGTGGCAAGAAATTGGAAATTGAGGGGATGCCCATCAGTTGGGGAATGGCTGAACAAGTCGTGGTATATGATTGTAATGGAATACTATTGTGCTGTAAGAAATGATGAGCAGGCAGATTACAGAGAAACCTGGAAGGACTTGCATGAACTGATGATGAGTGAGATGAGTAGAACCAGGAGAACATTATACACACTATCAACAACATTGTGTGTTGATCACCTGTGACAGACTTCATTCTTAGCAATACAGTGGTCCAAGATAGTTCCAAAGGACTCATGATGGAAAATGCTCTCCAAATCCAGGGGAAAAAAAAAGAACTGTTGAATCTGGATGCAGATTGAACCATACTATTTCTATTGTTTTGTTGTTGTTTTTCTTTTTTGAGGTTTTTCCTTTTTGCTCTGATTCTTCTCTCATTACATGACTAATGCAGAAATATGCTTAATGTGATTGTACATATATAACCTATATCAGATTACTTGCTGTCGGGGGGGGGGGTGGAGGGGAGGGATGGAGAAAAATTTGAAACTAGAAGTCTTATAAAAACAAATGTTGAAAATTATCTCTAAATATAACTGGAAAATAATTAAATATTTATATGGGGGGGCGGGGGAAGAGTACATTTGTGCCATAGAAAAAGTTCCAGTATACTATAAGAGTTATATCTTGGTTGCTGAGAGAGGATTAGATTCTAACATTTTAAGTAGCCAAGTCTAAAAATGATTCCCAGTATCCTCAAAGGTCTTCCTGAATCAAAGTATTCTTAATTCTTAAGGCCCTGAAGAATATCTAATCAAGGATTAGAGATAACTTCAAACAATCTGAATATCCTTTAGTAGTTTTGGCCACCTTTATCTTTCCCCACCATACCTTTCCATATATTACTTATTATTGTTATAAAGTACATGAGTACTGTACATAATTATCCCTTTTTGTTCACATTTTCTACCCCCAAACCTGCTTCTTCTAGATTCCTTCTCTTAATATGTACCTTTTGTTTTTTATAATAAAATACTATTATTAAAATGGATAGTAACATGAATGTGTCATTCTGGCCTAGTAATTATCATGCTTATTTCCTTTTTAATATATGTCATTAGACAATGAGAATATTTTTCAAATGGCCTGAAATATTGAAATATTAATCCAATATCTTCTTTGTTCACTGTGTTTCAGATCTATAAGGCAGTCATTAGAGAGAATAGGTTTTCTATTATCTAAAGATGTATAAATTCTAAGTAACTTTCCTGAACTCATACAAATCCACCAGTAAAACTGTTAGATCTCAGGTCTTTGATTCCCAGCCGAATACTTATAAACTTCAGTATTCATTCATCATGGTCTGCTAAGGTCATCTTGGCAACAGTAACTAGAATGTTACGGATAAGGCTGCAGTTTATAATTTTGCCTCCTCATTAAGAAAATAACAGGAAAAATAAACTACCCCAAATAAAAACCAACAATCCCATAGACCTTTTTAAGCTGTTGTGTTATGCATGTGTTCAATCTCATTCCCACTTGGCCTTTTTAATGATGCAGGCCGCTGAATTTATGACCTTCCAAAAGACGTGGGAAGAAATGGATCAAGAAAGAAATGATACCTACTTAGAGATATAGACAAAGATGATGCAACGATGTAATATAACTGCTCTGGAATTGCCCCAAAATAAGAAAAAGTTCACACAAAATAAAACTATTTAAAAATTTGAAAGAAAAAAAAAAGGAGCTAGCTATCCTTTCCTCCCTATCCCCCAGTGTGTAATGTAACAGAGATTTCCTAATTGGAAGAATTAATAAAAATGTTTCTTTAGTTGTTATCCATGAATAATTTAAAATAAGCTAATAAAGGTTTATTCAAGCGTCTGCTCTGTGCCAGGCACTTGCTAGATGTTAGGAAACTATAGGCAAAAGTAGAGCTGCTCTGGCCCTCAAGAAACTTGTATTCTATGAAAAGTATGAGAGACAGACTGACAGAATAGATAGGAGGTGGTGTGTGCGCACACGCACGCGTACACATGACACCAGCATTTGGGTGGTACTTGAGCTGCCTTCAAGAAAATAAACAGTTCCAAATATAAATAGCCACTACTGATGCACGGTGATGGGAAATAGAGGAAGTGTGCCTCTGAGGTATATGAAATAACTTGAGTCCTCTTTGCAAGATGAGAAGGATTGTTCCACTGTGGGTCTACAGATCTACTGATGTCTAGGCATGAGAGAAGGTTGGTAGGAGACATGGGGGAATTGGGATGAAAATCCAAAAACACCACATTTGAAATAAAAACACTATAAACTTTGGGCAGGGATGTCTACAGGCAGTTTCTAGCTCCTCTCCCTCCCCCCATTTTTTTCTTGTGGGTAATGAGGGTTAAGTGACTTGCCCAGGGTCCCACAGCCAGTAAGTGTCAAGTGTCTCAGGCTGGATTTGAACTTAGGTCCTCTTGAATACAGGGCTGGTGCTTTATCCTCTGCATCATCCCCAGGCTCCCCCTTTTATTCCAAGAATCAGTGCTCTTGATTTCCCTTACTACTAATGCAAGGAAACAAGTTTCCCTCATGTCTCCCTCTAACCTTCTCTTCACATACAGACATTAGATGACCTGTATACTAGGAATGTAACAATGGCCTGGCGGGGTCAGCACTTGCACAAACAGCTCAGTATGGCTTATTTTTTATTTGCTCGTATGTCAGAGAGACACCGTAGTGCTTCTGTTAGGCAAGCAATGTAGGACGTTTTCTGAAAGGTTTTTGTTTTGTTTTGTGGGGCAATGAGTGTTAAGTGACTTGCACAGGGTTACACAGTTATTTAGGGTCAAATGTCTGAGGTTGGATTTTGAACTCAGGTCTTCCTGAATCCAGGGCTGGTGCTTTATCCACTGTGCCACCTAGCTGCCCCCTGAAAGGGTTGTTTTGTTTTGTTTTTTAACATTTTGTAACATTTCTTGGAAAAGTTCCTTCCATCAAAAGTTATATTCCAAGAGTCCCAAATCAGAGTCCATTATAGCATAAGTTAGACTTTTTTTTTTTTGTGGGGCAATGAGGGTTAAGTAACCTGCCCAGGGTCACACAGCTAATAAGTGTCAAGTGTCTGAGGCTGGATTTGAACTCAGGTATTCCTGAATCCAGGGCCAGTGCTTTATCTACTGTGCCACCTAGCCGCCCCTAAGTTGTACTTTTAAAGGATCTGTTTCTCTCCTCATTAGCAACAAGGTATTGTATACCATTCAATCTCTGCTTCTTTCTTTTGTAGTTGTATAATTTTGGAGAAGTAGCTTCCATTGTTTTCTGGACAAGGACTTGGAAACCAGAAAGCTTCTTTGACAGAGTGAAGACCAACAGACAAAATGGCTTGCATACACTGTGCTTATTGGGTAAGAATTTAAAACTTTTCTTTTAATTCAGGCTTTTGCATACTTAGGGGATAGGAGAAGCACAGTGAACCAGCCAGTTCAACAAAGGAGTGGTCAAATAGGAAGAATGAGAATCAGAAGACAACATCACAAAAGCCCATGGAGAAGAGTTTTCAGGAATTAAAGGGTGATCAGCAGTGTCAGATGTTGCAAAGAGATTGTGAATTTGGACTGAACAATTATTTAACAATTGAACAGTCATAGGTGATCTTTACAAACTCAGGTTTAATATTATTGGGGTCTGTTAAGGGTAAAATTCTAGCTAGTCTGTCTAAAATCTCTAATAAGTGGTCACCAATAAATTATAAGCTTTAGCAAAAGTTAGACTTTTAAGCATTTATTAAGGAGAATAAGAAATTGGTAAAGAGAGAAGAAAAGGCCTGGATTCCTATCTATTAAAGGGAGAGAGCATTCTTAGCTCTGCTCTCTGCCAGAGCCCACAGGAAAGAGCCTCAATCAGAGCACCAGGCTCCCCCTTCTTCCTCCCAGAAGCAAATGTCACTTCTGACGCCAAAGAAAAGACTCATGGTCTTGCCCTCGGAGACCTTCACCTCATGGTGGAGCTTTTTTACAGTAAGTCTCCAGCAGGTGGCATCATTCCAATCGTTACAGTCCCCACTTTGTTTCTTCAAGAAACGGGGTGTTTCCTTGATGAAACAGTCAAAAATAACAGAATATAATATTTTATGCTAACTAACGGTATGTTAATAACAATATAGAAAAGGGAGAGAAGAAAGTTTTGTCCAGAGGGGCAATTTTTTGTCCTCATGAACCGGCACTTTGACATTGGTCTTGCAAACGGAGGGCCTCTGCAGAGAGTACATGTAACAGATGGTGTATATTATAACAGAAAGAGAAAAAGAAAAAAAACAACAAAAACAAAACTGTTCATTTAAAGTCTCTGAAAGTCTTTTCTCAGATGTCCTCTGGGTGTAGTCTTGGAATGGAAGTCTTTTCAGGGGTTGATGTGTGGATGCTGGTAATCAGCCAGGAAAATTTCCTACAAAATTGAGCTTAACACAACTTCAAAATAGCTTTGTCAGTAATCAAATCAAACAGTGAAAGTTCTCAAAAACATGTCTAAGGGAATTCAGAATCTTAGTTGTTACACATGAAACATAATAAAACAAAAATTGAAACATTCTTTAAAACTTAATATTACTATAGTACCCCCTTGTGGAGGGTTAATTGAGAAGACAATTGCTGTGATACTAATTTTTTTAAATAATTTTTATTTTTTGCATCACCTGCCTGATTATCCTCATGCCATTATGAGAAATTAAAAAATCTAATATAATTGGTAACAGGTGTCATGGCCAAATTCAACACCATATTTATCATGACACCTGAGATAATTATGGGGGTTACCATAAAAGAACAGAGAAATGATGGGATATGAGCATTCCCACACTTGAGCAATATATACTGCCCATGCAGTATGCCAGCTTAAAATAGGTGGATGGAATATATGTCCATGCCACTGAACATATTGGAGGAAACTGAGTCAGACTTGGTAATCAGATGCATGGGATTGAGATGTCCATGGTATCAGGCATATAGGAGGGGGCATAGAAGCCAGGTGAAGAATGAGATGGGTGGGATCAAAATTTTCAGCCATCTGTACAATATTGTGGGGAAAAAGAAAAAAAAAAATTAAACCAAGAGAGTCCAGCTTCAACATTTGTCAAAAGCCATTCCCTCGGCCATACCTTGACTTCATGCATGTCTCCCCTCATGTGATAGTTCAATGTCTGCTCTTGCATGTATTCCTCTTGTGATTGGATGGCATCTTGGCCAACTGGCATCTAAGAACTCAGAATAAAGGCAGTTAATGTCTTAAATGATAAGTACCCATAATCCAAGTCTCATGTGGATTTTAAAATTGAGGATAATAAATGATTGCAAAAAATGTGAATGTACCTTGACTTAGAATATAATATATAATTATTCAACAATTTCAAATACCCCTTTTTTTTTACTTAGTATATAATTATTCTTGTGAAAAATCGGAACATATTTAAATACAAGTTAAAGTACAACATAATCTCAAAGAAAACTTTTTTTTTTTTTGAAAAAAGAAAACTTTTACAAATGTTCCCCTCTTTTTTTCTTTTTTTTTTGAAATATGCTTATCAAAAATAATCCTTGTAGAATCAATTTACACTTACTGTGGCAGCCAGTTTGCCATGGAAATGCTTTAAAGAGTTTGATCAAATAATCAGTTGAGAGAATAACAAAAACAAACAACTCAGAATATGGGAGCACAGTACTCCTAGAATTAACATTGTATTATGAAATCAAAACTATCTTGCAATGTTTCAAAATTAGGTAGATGAATGAATAGAAGAAGGATATGAGAGGGAGGTAGAAAAAAACGCCCAGAGATGAGGGATGGAATGTCTTGTTTGTGGAACGGCCAGGGGGCCAACATCACTGGATGAAAGCATGTGTGGCAGGGTTGGGGAGTGGAAGGTTCAAGAAGACTAGAAAGGTAGGAGGAGGCTAGGTGATAGAGTACTTTGAATATCTAACAGAGGAATTTGTATTTGATCCTGTAGCTTTTAGGGAGCCACTGGAGTATATTGTTTAGAGGGAAGACATGGTCAGACTTGGGCTTTAGGAAAATCACTTTGATGATGAGTGGAGGATGGTTTGGAATTGGGTGATACTTGAGGCAGGCAGACCTACCAGCTAACTATTATAATAATTGCTGCATTGAGGTAATGAGGTTCTACACTAGCATGGTGGCAGTTTCAGAGAAGAGAAGAAAGAGTGGTAAAGAGATATTTAAAAGGTGAAATTGGGGCAGAGCCAAAATGGTGGAGGAAAGGCAATGACTTGCCTGAGTTCTTCCCAAGACCCCTCCAAATACCTTCAAATAATGCTATAAGACAATTCCTGGAGCAGCAGAACGCACAAAAAAACAGGGTAAAATATTTTTTCAGCCAAAGACAACTTAGAAGATTGGCAGGAAAGGTCTGTTGTACCGTTACAAGAGTGGAGTGCTGGCCATGCCAGTGCAGACACAGCCACAGCCACAGCCACAGCCACCCAGGAGCAGGCCTTGGGAGCCTCTAAATCAGCAGTGCTTCTAGAACTCTTAGCACTTGGATGGTAAGGGGGTCAAACAATTGGCCAAAAGGAGATTACAGGGATCTCTCTGCTAGAACTTTGTTGTTTTATCCATACTCCCATCCAGATCACAGTCTTTGGATGGTGGTCCCAGGATGGGGAGGAGCACACTGGAGCTTGTGACCACAATGGTATGGGACTCTGTTTATAGTTCTAGGGCAGAAAAGCAGGCTTCTGGTTGCTTTCGGACCAGAACACAGGCCAGGAGAGTAGTAAACATACTTCTCCTTAAATCATACTACCTTGGAAGAATTAAAAACTTACAAATCCCTAGAAGTATCTCTGAAAACAGCTGCAGAAACCCCTTGAAGCTTGGGACAGTGTGCCCTCCACTCTGGAAGCAGTGCCCCACTTTAACAAAGAGTTAAACATCAAGAAATTGGCTGAGAAAATGAGCAAACAGAAAAAAATGCTGATCCTAGAAAGTTTCTATGGTGACAAGGAAGATCAAAATACACCCTCAGAAGAAGATAACAAAGTCAAAGCTCCTACATTCAAAGCTTCCAAGAAAAATATGAATTGGTCTCAGGCCATGGAAGTGCTCAAAAAGGATTTTGAAAATAAGAGAGGTAGAGGAAAAAAATGGAAAGAGAATGATGCAAGAAAATCATGAAAAACAAAAACAGCTTAGTAAAGGAGACATAACGAAATATTGAAGAAAATAACACCTTAAAAACAAACTAGGCCAAATGGTAAAAGAGATACAAAAAGCCAATAAGGAAAAGAATGCCTTGAAAAGCCAAATTAGCCAAAGGGAAAAGGAGGTAAAAAGCTCTCTAATAACTCCTTAAAAATAGAGTAAACGGCATGGAGAGGGAATAGGATGGAGGGAAATATAGTTAATAGTAACTGAAAAATTTTGAAGCAAGTTTGTCTGATAAAGGCCTCATTTCTCAAACACATAAAGAACTGTCAAATTTATTAGGGTGAGAGCCATTCCCCAGTTGATAAATGATCAAAAGATATAAACAATTTTCAGATGAAATAATCAGAGCTAACCACTTATAGATAGGTAGTGCAATAGTGTTCTAACTCACTATTGATTAGAAAGATGCAAGTCAAAACAATTCTGGGGTACTACCTCATACCTATTGGATTGGATAATAGGACAGCAGAAGAAAATGACAAATGTTATAGGGGATATGGGGGAAATGAGACATTAATGCACTGTAGGTAGAGTTGTAAACTGATTCCTGTAGAGCAATTTGGAACCCTGGCCAAAGGGCTATAAAACTATGCATACTCTACCAGATTACCTGCTGTCTAGGGGAGGGAGGGGAGGGAGGGAGAAAAATCTGAAATTGTAAAGCATGTATAAACAAAAGTTGAGAACTATCTTTACATGTAATGGAAAAAAATAAAATATCTCATAAAAGAAAAAAAAAAAAAGAAAAAAAAACTATGCATACTCTTTGACCTAGTAATACCACTACTAGGTCAGTATCCAAAAAGAGATAAAAAGCAAAAAGTTAAATGACATATGTACAAAAAATATTTATGGCAGCCCTTTTCTGGTGCAAAGAATTCAAAATTAAGGAGATGCCCATCAATTGGGGAATGGCTGAACAAATCGTAGGATGAAATTATGATGAAACACTATTGTGCTGTAAGAAATGATGAGCAGGATGCTCTCAGAAAAACCTGGAAAAACTTATATGAGCTGATGCAAAGTGAAATGTACTGTATACAAAGTAACAGCAATATTGTGAGATGATTAGCTATGAATGACTTAGCTATTCTCAACAATACAATGATCCAAGGTAACTCCAAAGGACTTAAGATGAAAAATGCAATCCATCTCCAGAAAAAGAACTGATGGTCTCTGAATACAGATTGAAGCATATTTTTTTTTAGTTTATTTTTCTTGAGGTTTTTTTGTCTATTTTCTTTTACAACCTGACTACTATGGAAGTGTTTTGCATGACTACATGTGTATAACATATTGAATTGCTTGAATTCTTAAGAGGGGTGGGGAGGGAAGAAGGAAGAGAATTTGGAGCATAGTTTTTAAAATGGACATTAAAATTGTTTTACATGTAATTAGGGGAAAATAAAATCCTAAAAAAAGTTTTAAAGTAAAATAAAATAGAAAAAAATATAAGGTGAAATCAACAAATCTGGAAAAGAGATTGGATATGAGGAGTGAAAGAGATTAAGGCATTGATGGTGACACCTAGGTTGAAAACTTGAGGGTCTGGGAGGACGGTGGTACCCTCTACAGTAACTGAGGAGTTAGGAGGGTTTAGGGGGAAAGATAATGGCTTCTGTTTTTGAATTGTTGACTTTAAGATGTTTAGCGGACATAGTTTTTTGAGATATTTGAAAAGAAGTGGAAGATATGAGTGGAGATTAGAGATTAGAACAGGATAGATAGATTTGAGAATATAAGTGGAAAAGTGGGAATAACAGAGAACAGTCTGTTGGAGGAAGCAAGTTGGAACAAGATTGCTTGTGCTGGTAGAGAGAGGAGTGAACCTTGGTAAGATGTAAAGCCACCTGAGAAATAGTTGCAGGAACACATAGTGACAGAAGGTGTCTGAGTGTTATGAGATGGGAGAGAAAGAATCAGAGGGAGCTCATGGTGAATGGCCTCACTTTTTTTTTCCTTGTAAAATATGAGGCAGGGTTCTCTGGTGGAGAGGAAGTTGGGGGGGCGGGGATGGTGTAAGGAGGAATAATGAGAAAGAGACTGTGGAGAGTCAGATAGCTAATTGATAAGGGAGGTATAATAGAATTACTTAGCAGTAGGGAGGGCCCAACTGAGGTTGTGTAACAAATTTTTATTGGAGTTGGTCAAAACAGTTGCATGATTTTCTCCACCTTTGTTCAGAAGCACATATGAAGGAGCAACAATGAGGAATGGTGGGAGTGATCCAAGGCTGAGACTTGGTACGGTGCATTTGACAATAAAGGGGCCAGTGACACAAAAAGAGAGGATACAGTTGAATTCATTCAAGGGGGCAAAAAGGGGGAAAAGAGAGGAGTGGCTAGTGCAGAGGTAATCTCCTGTAAGAGAACTAAGGGGTTAAGGGATTGAAGGGTCACAATTTGGACAAAAGACTAAGTATAAAACTTTATGGTGAAGCAAGAAAGGCAAAGTATAATAACTTTTTTTCCTGATTCAAGAATTCTTTTTGAAAGAGCTGCCTGTTTTCCCTTACTCTTCTAAGATAGTGTCTCGGTAATTTTTGTTTTCTCTAATTGCTGGTCCCTTATGATTTTGTGATAAAAGCAAATATGTGGGGAACTGCTGGGTTATCTGAATTGAGATTAATCACAAAACATGATTGTCCTCCATTAATTCTCTGATAGGTCAGTACTTTGGAGCTAAATGAATAAAATGCATGTTCCATCACATGACAAATTCATTTGAGAGATGATCTTAAGAAATGAAACAATTAGAGAAGGGTAAATATGAGTAGAAGCAATCTCCCTTTTATCAAGAATTCATTTTTCAGTCTGGAATTCTGGAATTATTATCCCATAAAAATTATGTTCTTCATGGTAGTTAGGTTGCCAGCCTAGCCCCAAAATTCCGTATTTTACATTGAATACAGTGTCATGCTGATATTACCATAGAATCTACGTGATGTTTCAGTGGAACAATATGTTCAGAGGCTTGGTAGCTCAACAATACATAAAATGCATTTTTCTCCCTGCAAACTCCTTCCTTTTAACCCCTACCCCTACTTGTGAGTCATGTATACTTTGAAAGAAAAGCATAGATAGTCATGGGAACTTGAAATAAGGATTGGGGCCCAAGATAGAGGATAAAGAGGTAGGGTAGAACTGGAAATTATACTTAATAAGACCAGTTATGGGGCTGAGGAAGCTAGCAGCCATGGACCCCTTATTCATACCAGTCATGCCACTGTAGAACCTGCCCTTCATTCTAGGGACAGTGAGAATTGGGTATGGGATCGGGAGATAGTCCCAGACAATAGCAATGGCAGGAGGAAATTTACACAGAAAAAAGGATCTCCTATGACTACTGGCTCTTTTTTTCTGGGGGTTTTTGTTGTTGTTTTGTTTTGTTTTAATGTGCCTGTGTAAGGAACAAAAATTAAATGGCATACCTAAATTGAGGATTCGGTGCTAACTCATGTGATGTAAAAAAAGTAAGTTCAGTGGATAGGGGTTGTCATTGTTGTTCAGTTGTGTCCTACTCTTTGTGACCCCATGGATCAAAGCACACCAGGTCCTTCTGTCCTTCTCTAGCTTGTGAAATCTGTCCAAGCTCAGTGTTTCATGACACTGTCTCATCCTCTGCTGTTCTATTATTTTCCTTTTGCCTTCAATCTTTCCAAACTCAGGGCTTTTCCCAAGAAATCCTATCTTCTTGTTATGTGGCCAAAGTATTTAAGCTTCAGGTTCAGTATTTGACCTTCCAGTGAATAGCCTGAATTAATTTCTTGAAGTATTGACTGATTTGACCTCATTGCTGTCTGAGGGACTCCCAAAAGTCTTCTCCAGTGTCACAATTCAAAAGCATCAATTCTGTAGCACTCAGCTTTCCTTAGAGTCTGACTCTCCCATACATCGCTACTGGAAAAACCATAGTTTTGACTATGTAGACCTTTGTCACCAAAATAATGTCTCTGCTTTTTAGTATGCTATCCATATTTGTCATATCTTTCCTTCCAAGAAGCAAGCATCTTTTAATGTCATGGCTGCAGTTGCTATCTGAAATAATCATTAAGCCCTAGAATATAAAATCTGATATTGGGGCAGCTAGGTGGTGCAGTGGATAGAGCACCGGCCCTCCAATCAGGAGTATCTGAGTTCAAATTTGGCCTCAGACACTTAACACTTACTAGCTGTGTGACCCTGGGCAAGTCACTTAACCCCAATAGCCTCACTTAAAAAAAAAAAATCTGATATTGCTTTCATTTCTTCTCCTTTTATTTACCCAAAAGTGATGGACCAGTTACCAAGATCTTAGTATTTTTTTATGTTAAGCTTCAAACCAGTTTTTAGACTCTCCTCTTTAACCATTGTCAAGAGTCTTCTTACTTCCACTTCACTTTCAAAGTGGTATGGTCTGTGTATCTGAGATTGTTGATGTTTTTCCTTGGCAATCTTAGTTCTGGCTTTTAATTCATATAGCCTGGCATTTCACATGATCTACTCAGCATATAAGTTAAATAAATAAGGTGACAATATGTAGGCTTGTTATTCTCCTTTTCTATTCTTACAGCAATCAGTTGTTCCATGTTCAAATCTAACTGTTTCTTCTTAGCCCACATACAGGTTTCTCAAGAGACAAGTAAGATGATCTGATATGCCCATATCTTTGAGGACTGGCCATATTTTTTTGTGATCCACACAGTCAAAGACTTTTGTGTAGTCACTGGAACAGAAGTAGATGTTTTCCTGGAAAATTCCCTTGCTTTCTCCAATATCTAGTGAATGTTGGCAATTTGGTTTCTAAGTGAAAAATGATGCTGTTCTCTAGGCTTAGGTAATCAACACGATCCTGATATGATCTTTCCATCTCCTCTTTGACCACATCCAGCTTACCTTCATTCATAGGTCTTACATTCCAGATTCCTTTGCAGTGTTGATCTTTATGTCATCAGACTTTCCTTTCGTCTCCAGACTCATGCTTAGCTGAGCTTCCTTTCAGCTTTAGCCCAGCTACTTCATTAGTACTGGAGCCACTTGTAGTTGTCCTCTGCTCTTCCCCAATAGTGTATTGAATGCCTTCTGACCTGAGGGTCTTATCTTTCAGTGTCATCTCTTTTATCATTTTTGCATTGTCCTTGGGGTTTTCTTGGCAAAGATACTAGAGTGGTTTGCCATTTCCTTTACCAGTGGATCACCTTTTGTCAGAACTCTCTACTATGACCTGTCCATCTAGGGTAATCCTGTACAGCATAGCTCATAGTTTCATTGAGCTGTGCAAGCCCCTTTGCCACAACAAGGCAGTGATCCAGGGCAGGGAGTATATGGGAATCCAAAAGCTCCATCAAGAAGATGGCACTTGAGCTGAGCTTTGAAAAATGAATAGGACTTGCACAAGTAAGGAGGAGGGGAAAAGAGTTTATTGCTCTGAAGGAATAGCATGACACAAGGCCCCAAGTAAGGATTTATGGGAAGGTGTGACCAGCCTTCCTGAAGAGGATACTCACTAACTTACATCAGTCTTATATTTTGTTAAACATAGCAATCTAAAGAAATTCTTGTCACTGTCTCTATTGACGTCATAGTGTTAGCTTACTTAAGCCTAGGGAATAGCATCATTTTTCACTTAAAAAAAAAAAAGCCAGAACATAATACAGTCCCTTACAATGTGCAGAACTTCTTCTGTTTTCACCCTCAGCCCTAGCTACACTTGCCTTCTTGCTCTTCCTCAAACTGTTCACTCCATATTCCTCTTAACACCTTTGTCGCACTCATGCCTAGAGTGCAATTCCTTCTCAGATTTCTTTGTCTCCTTCAGATACTGCATAAGTGACTCTTACCCAAAACCCTTCTCCATCCCTTATGTTCCTTCCCCTTCCTCAATTTTTCCTTGAATTTACTTTATATGCATATTTATCAATGTAATAAATGTTGTCTTCCCTCATAGAATGTAAACTCTCATAGGGCAGGGACTTTGTTTTTGGTCTTGTTTTTCTTACACATGCTTAGCTCTTAATAAATACTTGTTGACTGATTTTAAGGCACTCAGAATACAGAGATGAACAATTACATCAGATTTGTCTGAGACAGCATGTACAAAGAAAAGTATAATATAAGATAAAGTGTAAGGGGAAAAGGTATAATATCTGCATAATTGCACAGAGACTAAAGACTATAGCTAATGGTCCAGTGTGGCTGAAATATAAAGTGTATGAATGGAAGCAATATGAAATAAGGCTAGAAGGTAGTTTAGAGCCAAGTAGCATATTATTACATTTAATAATCTGGTAGAACATAATGTGATTCCTGGGTACAAGTGCAACATAATGAATCCAGTTTCATGTAGAATAAGTAAAGAGTAACTATTATTATATTAAAATAGTTTTTAACAAATGACCACTTCAGCACTTTTGCTGGTTGAATGTTATGAAAATCTTAGAGAATTTTTTAAAAAAAAGAAAACAAAGTGAAATTGATTTAATTCTGCTTAGTGAATATAGAGACGCCATTGAATTGCAAGTATACAACTGCTCATGAACCACAGGAGTGGAATTTTGAACTTCAGTACCTTTCATCCTGAGTTTTCTAAGTCCTTAGAAATTATTAACTTAAGATGAATTCTGTGTGTCTCTTTATGCTAACTTATTTTTTATGGAATGAGCTAATTTCTGATTAAATACAGAAAAATTCTCTCAGATATTATATTTTCATTTCATTTATTTGTGAAAATAAAGTTTCACTAAAGTGCATATAGGAAGCAACAAATGCTTCACATTGGGTTCTGTTTCATCAAGGAAACACCGCATGTTCCTCAAAGAAACAAAGGGGAACTGTAGCGATTGGAGTGACGCCACCTGCTGGAGAGTTACTGTAGGAAAGCTCCACCATGAGAAGGTGTCTTAGGGCAAGCCATGTGGCTTTTCTTTGGCGTCAGGAAGTGATGTTCGCTTGTGGGTACTGTCTATCAAAGCTACCAGCCAATTAGCTTGGAGCTGTGTGTGTGCGTGTGGAAGGGATGTTCCCAGTTTCACAGGAGGCCTGTAGGATGACGAAGGGGTGTGGTTCTTGCTCTTTTGTCAGGACTCTCGTGGAGAGTGGAGCAGAAATGCACGCTTCCTTTGATAGATAGATGAATCTAGGCCTCTTTCTCTCTTCACCAAATTTTTACTCAACTTAATAAATGCTTAAAAGTCTAACTCTTGCTAAAGCTTATAATTTATTGGCGACCACTCAGATATTTTAGACAAACTAGCTAGAATTTTAGCCCCTTACAGTTCTTATGGGACTGAAAAGTGAGTCTGCCTTTTTCACTTTTCCCCAGTTTAAGTGACCTGTCAGTAGATGAGACTGAGGCTCAATGTTTAGATGTTATTGTATTTTATGTTTTTCTACTGTAGCTCGTTACTTACGTGAAATATTTGTAGGAAGCTAACAAATTAGGACCATGAAAGGCTACCTCCATGAGTTTATGATAAGTGATAGCTTAAGTTCTGGCCTTGGTTGTTTGACCATTCATTAGACACAGTGAATCTATTTTAAAGGCAATATCGAGGGTTTTTTATGTCTCATTTTTAATTCATTGATGCCGAAATTCTGGAGACTGGAGAAGCACTTGCACATGACTATATATGGTAGGCATGTACCAAAACCTTTGAGAAAAAGGTCATATTCAGGTCTATTCAGTTCCCACCCATGTGAATATAGTCATTTTGATTAGCTGTTGGGTAAAAAGGGCAAGCCACCATTCTACATCTAGTTCACCTAAGATCACAGATTTCCTGTTTCAAAGCTCAGTTCCAGGCACAATTTCTTTTTGTCTTTGTGCAATAATAATTGCTGGCCTTTGAACAACCTCTCATTTGCATGTTTCTCTGCAAAGCATGCAACTTCCCTTTAGTTTGCAAATTTACAATGTCTAAGGTCTCCTATATGAGTTATAAGTATTCTTTATGATTTAACTTGTGTTTTGCAAAAGTGGCCTCTATAAAACCTCAAAAGTCAGGTGGCTATTAACTGAGATTTAACTATATTTTGAATAAAGTCATATTTTAAACCTGTAATTTCTTTCTCCCTTTCTACAGACCTCCAAGTCAGAGAACGGTCTTTGGAAAATCTAATAAAGTAAGTTATTGCTTTGAAAATGTGAACATGTCTTAAATCTCTTTATACTTTGTTATTTATGTAAAAGAACAAAAGTATTGAAAGTGGTTAAGAAAAATGGGCTTGATTTTTCATTACAGTTACAAATTAAATATTTTTAATTTTTTTTCTAATTATTGATCATACATAGTTTATCCTTACTCCTCATTGAAATAAAATGACCTCTTCCAAGTTTTTGTCTAGAAGTTTACTCTTAGTTAACTCATTGAAGGAAGTACTAAAAAGAGGAAAATACGGCTTTTAAAAGAATCACAAAAATCAGTATCTGGTTAAAGCTCCTTGGTATCCTTAGCAAAGCTGAGCCTAGCATATCTAGCCACTTATTGTGAGTGATTTTGGCTCAGTACATGAAGGTAGTAGTTTTGAATTTGAGGTCCATTGATAATACTGTGAAAGGCATAAGAAATACTGAAACTTTAACCAGTTCCTTGTGTGCCCAAAGTGGGCTTTGCAGAAAGCTTCACATAGCATGGGAACCGGGTAATGCTTGGACAGATGTGGGGGAATAATTACATTAATGAAGTGTTGTGTGGTTAAACGGTTAAGAACAGTGAGATCTGGTTTGTGCTTTTAGGGGACGGAAGATCTATGAGCCTCCACGATTCATGACTGTGAACCAAGCAGCCCAGCAGCTTCTGGAGATAGTTCAAAACCAGAGAGCTCGAGGAGAGGAACCAGGTGCTTACTTAGATCTCTTCAAATGTGACATGGGACTTGACAAGTTTTTAGTTAGTTTGCAGCTTGATTCCCCTCAATAACATTCCGTGTCATGCAGTCTCTGCTTGAACTTGCAGAAGTTCCCAATCACTGACCCCCATTAATCTGTTTTACATGAGTTACTTCAGCTGGAATCATTGCTATGCCTGAGTTTTCCTTTGTCTCTGAAGGTTGTTCATAGCAGTCACAGAATCTTAGAGTGCTATAGTTGGAAAATACTTTTAGAGATCATCTTGTTTAGTCCCCTCATTTTACAGAGGAAAAACCAACCCAGAAAATGAAGTAATTTCTCTGATCACTTTATTTTTTTTTTCTTAAAATACATAAGCTACCTTATTGAACTGAAAAACATTTACTGAGGGTACTATTAATAAAAGTTTTAACTTACTGAGGCTATCTCAAGAATGCAAATCTGATGAACTAGTTCCACCCAAACCAGTATGTTGAATATGAGTATAAACAATGTGTGAGAGAAGAGTCCTTGTAAATTGTCTTTGCTTTACTTTATGATTATTAGCACCTGAGGTCAGGAGAAGCATGGTATTGAGCTTCCCCCCACCAGCCTCTGTTGTAAGATAGCTGCCTGCCTTTGACCACCATTTCCTGACACCCTTACCAAAAGGGATTAGATTTCAAAACTTTTCAGTAACTGCTGATGCAGAGTGTATTCCCTCAGTGATGATGCAAACATGGTGCTGTGGTCTCCAGTATTCAGTTTACCTAATGTGTTCACTCCATGCAAGTCGGTCTTCAAGCAAATTGCTTACTTCACACTGATCAGTGTTCCTAGTGTAACGATTGGAATAACGCCACCTGCTGGAGACTTACTGTAGAAGAGTTCTGCCCATGAAGTGAAGGTCTTTGAGGGCAAGACCAGGAGTCTTTTCTTTGGCATCAGGAAGTGACGTGGGGTAGTGGGAGGAAGAAGGAAGAGACTGGCGCTCGCTCTCACTCTCACTCTCTTTCCTCTGGACTCTGGAGAGCGGAGCTAGAAATGTGCTCTCCCTTTAATAGATAGGAATCTAGGCCTTTCTCTCTCTTTACCAAATTCTTATTCTCTTAAAAAAACGCTTAAAAGTCTAACTCTTGCTAAAGCTTATAATTTATTGGCGACCACTCATTAGATATTTTAGACAGTTTAGCTAGAATTTTAGCCCTTAACACTAGTTTGGGTTAGGGCTGAAGGTTAGGGGAATCAGAGGACAGTTTTCCCACCTGACTAACGAAACCTGAAATCTCTGTCTCTCCTTCAGCTTAAAGACCACTGAGTCACGCTGAATTAACTACTGTTAGAGACTAAATTAAGTAGTCTCGTGTTTGGGGTTAAGTGACTTGCCCAGGGTCACACAGCTAGTAAGTGTCAAGTGTCCGAGGCCAGATCCGAACTCAGGTACTCCTGACTCCAGGGCCGGTGCTCTAACCACTGTGCCACCTAGCTGCCCCTAGGTGTGCAATTTTTAAAGTCAGCCTGAGCCACTGTTTCTATCAGACACTTAACTCATTTGCTGAAGTACATCATTTACACAAGGACCATTCAGTCTAGAAAGACAGACTCTAAGAACGATTATGATCAAATCTGTACATTTCATGATTTGTGTAGGCTACTTGAAAAGTACTGAAATACTGAGTCTAGGGGGAAGCCCTTGAAGCTTGAAAGGAGTAAGTTTAGAACAAAAAAATAATAATAGACTAAGGGAGTAAAATTGTATTAAACCAAGGTTCAGTCAGATAAATTCATATAAACATAATGATTACTAAGGGAAAATTAGGATGTTTGGAAAACATCTATATTTAAGGATGATGCCTGAGAAGCAATAGTTCCTTGAGGAATAGTCTAGGGACTAGGCTCTTTATTTTTGTATTTCCGTTTATGGAGTGGGTACTTGATAAATATTTATTGAATTAAATAGCTCCAAAGGCAGGGGTGACCTGCCCTTCAACTTAAACCTCTTTCTCTCTTGCTCCTTCCATCTCCTTTTAACTGCAGAAATTGACTCTTCCCTTGATGTTATTCCATGACCATTCTTTCTAATACTACATATATCTTCTTTTGTATCCCCTCTATATAGAACCAGGAGGCTTGCTTCTAGGTCCTCCTTCTAACAATTAATTATAGGCCTCCTCCTGTCACCTTCAGTCAGCAACCTTTCCTTCTCTGAGGTTCATTCTAGCCAGATATATTACCCTGTCCTTTTGTTGGGCATGTCATAGTGTGGATTCCTTTGGTGTATGGGTCATTATTCCCAGTGGTCATTCTGAATTTTTTCTTCTAAATGACCGTCTCATCCATTCTCTCATGAGAGTTCCTTGCCTAATATTTTAAATTTTTTTATAAATAAATTTTATATACATTATTTTTATATCACATTTATTTCCCACTATATTCCTCCTCCTATCACCTACTCCCTCCCACAGATTCATCCCTTATAATAAAGGATTTTTTAAAAGGAACAGAAAAAAGTTCCACAAAAGTATCCAACATATCAAAGGTCTGATGTTATGTGCAGTGTTCCACATTCATGGACCCAACACTCCTGCCATCTTAACAGGCAAGCTATTATGTCGTCACTTTATAGCTTTTCCTCACTTTTCACAATCAGACTTCTAGGAAAGTTATCTGCACTGCTGTCTTCATTCCCTCACCGCCCATTCATTCCTCTGGCCCTTGGAATCTGGTTCCTATTCTTTTCACTTAACTGAAACTGTACCTCAAAGATCAGCAGTGACACCTTCATTGTAAATCCTTTTCTCTGCCCTCATCCTTCTTGCAGCATTTGACATTAGTCTGCTCTCTCCTCCCTAGGTTTTCATGACTGCTTTGCTATGCTATGCTATGTTATGCTATGCTATGCTATGCTATGCTGTGCTATGCCATGCCATGGTTCTCTTCTTGTGTGTCACTGACCCTTTGCAGAGTCATCATCCATATCCCTCCTCTTTAACATTTATTTAATATATATATCTTACATGCATGCCCCAGGCTTCTGGCCCGGATTCTCTCCTCTTCTCCATCTACACCTTCTTTTGTTATTTCCTCAGCCTCCCACATATATCTAGCTACCATTTCTATGTAGATGACTCTGTATAGATGCCATAGCTGGCAACCCTCCACTATTCCCAAGCTCCAGTGCCATGTCTCCAATTCCCTATTGGGAATCTCCTCCGTAATATCCTATAAGTATATTAAACTTAGTATATTCAAAGCAGAATTTATCTTCCCACTAAACGTATCCTGCCTTACTTCCCTATTTTTGTCAAGGATGTTTCCATCCTTCTAGTTATCCAGGTTGTTAACCTGCCAGTCACCTTTGGCACTTTATTCTCCTTTCTTTAGTTATAAATAAATTGTTTGGCTTAATGGGACTAGCATTAGACCTTGGGATCATGAAATCTTGTTTTAATCCCAGCTCACTTGCTGACTAGCTCTCTTATCATAGACTAGTCATTTATCCTTTCCGGGCCTCAGTTTCTTCATCAATAAAATAGGGGTGATGATACATAGTTATTGTAAGAAAAACACTTCACATTCCTTAATTCAAGCCAGTTCAACAAGCATTTACAAGAAGTACTTAATCAGTCCCTGCCCTCAAGATGTTTATATTCTGCTAGATGGAAGAGGGTGAATGTGCTAATAAATTGAAGGGATAAGGAAAGGTATTTTGCAGGAGGTGGCCCTTTACATGTTTATTAACAGAAGGAGGGTGGCAGTGAGGCAGAGGTGAGCAGGAGGTATTTACAGGCATGGGGCACCACTTGTTCAGTATCATTGAGGGAGGAGATAAAATGTGTTCAGGGAACATTAAAGAGCCACATAAATGTGAGTTGTAGTATAAAGTACCCTTCGGCACATCCATTAAAGACAGGATATGGGGGAGAGCATGGTTCTGACTCATTTTGAAATACTTTTCTTTATTTCACAGCCATCACTGAGGAGACAATCTGTGTGGGTCTGGCCAGAGTGGGATCTGAGGAGCAGAAAATTGCTGCTGGCACCTTAAAGCAAATGTGTACTGTGGACCTGGGCGGCCCTTTGCATACATTAATTATAACGGGAAACTTGCATCCTCTGGAGGCAGAAATGCTGAAACTGTTTCCTATGCCAGAAGAGGAGTCTGAAACCCCGAGAGTTAATATCTCCTGCCCATAGCTGCTATTTCTACTGTCCTTTATTTCAGTGTCAGATGTATATACTAAGATGTGCAACTTCAAAACACAAAACAAAATGAACATTTGTGTTCATCTCATGATATATTAATTTAACAAAACCTACATTCATTAGAGGCCATATCATTCCTTCTCATGTCAAGATCAAGTTGGTATAGCCTTGACCACTTCCCAAGATAACTTTGCTTTCAGCAGGGTGTAGACAAAGCATTAAAGTAACATAGATACAGGCAGAGTGGTTTTATAACTTTTCCTTCATGTAAGAAATTGGGTTAAAAATTGCTTTGACTGCAATTACAGGGTAAAACTTAGAGGGACAGTTGGAATTCAAGTCATTCTGACTTAAACACAGCTCCCATTTTTGAAGGGGAAGAAATGACAGCTGTTAGAAGAAAGCAAAGTAAATGACTGGAAACACTCCAGTCACCATAATTTGCTTGTCACTTTGTGCAAGTATAGGATGAATTGTTCTGCCTGGAGTTAATGGTAATACTCAGAGAAACATTTGGGGAGAACAAACCACCACCCAGGTCCCACCCACCTAAAAGTACAACGGCACATACTCTTGTCAAGTGACACCCATCTGTATGGGCTTATCTCATTTAAACTGACATCCTAATTATGTGGCACAAGGCTGGCTACATTATGTGGGTTATGTATTGCATTAGAAATACTGGATCAGGCACATATAGTTACCATTAGATTTTAAATGGATACCATGTTTCTCATCCATACTGACAAAGGACTTTGACTACAGAAAAGGAAAGAACATTTAAAAAAATATAAGACAAGACCATAATCTGTTAAAGATTCATCATTCAGTGGAACTTATTAAATCTTACCATTTATGTACAAGTTTGTTGTATTATAGCAGTAGTATTTATTGTGAACCTCAGCTTCAGTGCCAACTCTTATGTAGTTTCAGTCAATAAATGTGATGTGTGGTAACTTATAGATAAATGCAAATTCAACTAGAGAGGCATTTCTTCCCGTGATCAAGGCATCTAATCTCTTTGTTGCTGGGCACATAGTTTGCTTAATTATTCCTTGGAGATGCTTATTAAAAATGTATTGTGTATATCAATTCATGTCTTAGTCATCTATCAATATATTATGAACTGTGAGTTGGGGGAGGGACGGGGAGCTAGGCAGTACTAGCTCTATACTGTTTCCTATATTCTGAGGCCAGACACTTTTAAATGTAAAATACAAAGCTCTGTGCTTTAACTGTCAGTGAGAGAGGAGATAAGACTCGAAAACTCTGGTACTGTTGGCTGAATAATCAGTGGCAGGTTTGGGGGTTTTTGTGTGTAAAGACAAATTTTTAAATGTAAAAAGCTCCAGGGTATTGAGGGTTGGTATTAAGCTGCCACAATCAACCAGGTGGTGGCTCTTGCTTACAAAAGGAGGTTTGGGACCAGAGCTAAATAACATGCACATAGGTTCTGGGCATGGCAAATGAATGGCTTAAATGAGACACCGAAGCACTGAATTGAATACTTAGAAAGGAATCCATTACCTCCAGGTAGAGGAAGACATCTGCCTCTTAAGTTTGCCCATTCCACTTTTGGACAGTTCTACCTTAAATTTGCCACTTTGCAACATCAACCAGTGTTTTTGGTTCTGACCACTGGGGCCAAACAGAAAAAATCCAATCCTTCCTCCATGTGGCAGTTCTTTAAATATTGGAAGATACCATGACCCTCCTGAGTCTTCTCTGCACCAGGCTAAACATTTCATTTGATGTAAAATGACACAGACTTAAGACCACTATCCAGGTTGCCCTCCTCTGAAAACTTCAAATTTTTCATGTCCCAGAACTGAGCACAAAACTTGTAAGGCCTGATCAGGGCAGAGTACAGTGGGAATACAGCCTATGTTTATCGGAAGCTAAACTCAGCATAGCCCAAGATCTCAATAGAGTCAGTGAATTCTTATCCATTGCCTCCATAAATATGGACAATTATTAGGTCTGAGATAAGTTTCATTCCAAAGCTGAAAACTTGTTTTTGAGATACAGAGATTAACCTAGTCTGTGTTACATGAATATTATAAGCACTTTGGCTATTTAAATGTGAAAAATTATTGGGCCTACGGTGTACAATGTAAGGTAGGAGAATATTTGATTTGGAGACAGCCAACAAGCTATAAGTCCTTAACTGTGTGCTAAATATTGCTGCTAAGTGCTGGATACACATTTCAAATCTTGGCTTTGTGACTTGTGTAACTTGAACAAATCATTCAACATTTCCAGGACTCAATGTGTTCATCTGTAAAAGGAGAGAACTAAATCATCACTAAACCATCCCTTTTCATTATAAATCCTACAACCCTAGGGTCTGATTGTTACACTGAAATGATAAGTTAGATGTGTTTACCTAGCTTAATACTGACCTTAATTGGCATAACGTGGTATTAACATGACATGGCCTTATAGGTCTAAGCAGGTCCACTTTCTTAGGAAGGGTGAGATTAGAGGGTAAATACCAGAGGACTTGTATCAATGTTGTCAATATCAGTATCATACAAAGAGGTGTGATTGATCAGTAGCCCCTCCCTGCCTAGAATTTTGGTTTGAACAAGTGGTTTTACAAGAATAACAATGGGTATTTGCATTTTATTTGATTATTTAATTAACCAAAATCTTATCTGTGGAAGTGTCATGAAAAAGTCAACAGGAAATTGTTCACTGAGATAAATTATTACATTGTTATCATACTAGAAAGTGAAGGGAATAAGTATATAGCACCTACCATGTGCTAGGCATTATGCTAGGAGTTTTACAAATATTTGTAGCCTATGTCCACAGCTTATCATCTTGGTTAGCAACTCCTTTGTAGATACAGTCTAGCAATTGCTCCTGCCAGCCACATTTGTTGAAGACCCAGAAAAGCAAGTTATTGTCACCAAAGTCTTTGTCACTATCATTTGGTTCAACATCAGAAACTGAGATGATTTTCAATGGAAAATAGCATTAATGGCTTGTTGCTGCACCCTAAGGACCATGAGTCCTTTCCATCTGACTTACAGACAAAACCTTGCAAATGTATTATATTCCCCATTAGAATGTGAGCTCCTTGAAAACAGCAACTATTTTACTTTTCTGTTTGTAAGCCCAGCGCTTTAGCAAAGTGTTGCACATAGAAAGCACTTCATAAATGCTATGTTCATAAATTCATTGATGGGAACCTGCTCTTGTTTTCAAGTTCAATAGAGACCATACCACTCCATATAAAATCTGTTGGTTTTTTTTCTTAAAAGAGGGAATTATATTACATATCAAAATAGCTTTAACATTTCAAAATGGGCTAACAATTGTAAATATGAGCAACTTTGTCATTTTTATCTGCTGCTTTGAAAGTCCAGGTAAAATTAGTTAATAGTGACATTTTTAAAACTCCCAAGTTTAACAGCAGAATTCCAAGTACTGCAAACTTAATTAACACTCAACCACCACTCTAAACATCTTATATATCCCCTTTGTGGTGCCTTTAAAAAATCAGCTTTATGCACTGGTTCAAGGAGATACCTCTTTTAAAACGCACATTTAATCGATTATTCTGGCAATAGAAGCTATTGAGGAAATAACAGTTCCCTATAGTGACCAAGAATAAAATACTTTTCAAGACAGCTGAATACTGCAGCCAGAATTCTAGAGAAAGGCAGGCAAGCATGGAAGGATAAATGGCTTGTCTTCATAACAATCTTAAATTGATGTTCTGATACTAAGCAGTCTCCCCTGCTTTGTTACTTCCATTAGCTTTTTTTTGAGGAAATTCTAGTTGGATTGAAGGGCCATTTACCAACCTAGAAATTGATCCAAGATTTTTAAATTGAAAGTCTTGAGCTTGGATAAGCACACCAATTGAATAAAATCCTATCAGTGTTTTTCTTCAGGGCAAAAGAACATAAGATTGGGGGCAGCTAGGTGGCACAGTGGATAAAGCACCGGTCCTGTATTCAGGAGGAGGACCTGAGTTCAAATCCGGCCTCAGACACTTGACACTAGCTGTGTGACCCTGGACAAGTCACTTAACTGCCATTGCCCTGCCCCCTCCCCCCAAAGAACATAGGATTTAGAGCTGGAAGGTAACAGCAGCTATTTAGTCCAACCACTTACAGATAAGGAAAGTGAGGCACAGAGATTAAATAACTTGTCCCGAGGTTACACGGAGTAAATGGAGATCCTGGGTTATGAATCCAGGATTTCAAATTCAGGCATTTTCCCATTGTTCCATGCTGTGCATAGATAGGACCATAGAACTTTGGAATTGGAAGAAATCTTAAGTTATTTCTAAATAGTAACTAGAATATGGATCCCATCTATGATATCCTAGTCCAGTAATCAGCTCCTGTTGAAAGATTTCCAGTAACAAATATTCACTGCAGGGGCAGCTAGGTGGTGCAGTGGATAAAGCACCAGCCCTGGATTCAGGAGGACATGAGTTCAAATCCGGCCTCAGACACAACAATTACTAGCTGTGTGACCCTAGGCAAGTCACTTAACCCCAATTACCTAACCAACAAACAAACAAACAAAAAAACAAATATTCACTGCCTCTGGACACCCATTTTAGACCAAAACCTAAGCTCTGACTTGTGTTGAGTTGCGGTCTGCCTCTGTGTAGCTTTAACCCATTGGTCCTACTTCTGCCTTCTGAAATTGTACAGAACATCTCTAATTCATCCTCTACCTAACAAATCTTTGAGTATTTGTAGACGGGAAAAAAAGTACTTCCGGATACTTCTTCCCTAGATTTTATCTTTGTATCCCAGGGCCTATCATGGTGCCTTACACATAATAGACAATTGGCTTTTTGATTGCTTGATGAAACCACCATACCCTTTTTGACCCAACCACTTCTGGCTTTTATGTTAAAAACTGTCCTGATTAGACCAACATTATATGCAAACCTTAGGGAAAGACAGTTGGTGTGGAAAGAATGTTACCCTGAGAAACAGACATCTGTATTGGGGAAGAGTGAGCTATTGTGTCGTATGTGATGTGGCCTTAGGAGTTAAGTTTAAAAGGTGATCTTATTTCATTTGACATCCAAGTTATTAATACAACCTGGCTGCAGGAGAACCATTCTTCATGTAAGGAATTGGACTAAATGACTTCTCAAAACCTTTCCAATTCTCTTTCCTGCCTCTTTTCCCTACAGGGAATTTAGGCAAATTTTCTAACCTTTCAATATTGTCACCATGAGTCACTTCCAAGGACAAGAAGTGATGTGTAGGGGGAAGAGGGAGGGAGATAAATAGGCTTGCCAGCATTCAAACACAAAGGGAAGTAGGTTTCTGCACCCTCCTCACTCATAGAGATGTCTTTCATTTGATGAATCATGCCAGTGACTGTGGGGGATACACAATGAAGGGAAAGGCATCTTCTCTAGTCTCAGGGAACTGAAAGTCTTAAATGACAGAGTAAGACTAAGCACATTTCTAGGATCACCAGTTTAGGGTTGATATGTGTCAGTTCTAATCCAACCCCTTCCTTTTACAGAGGATGGAATTGAAGTCCAGAGATTAAATGGCAAAGACGGATCTGAACCCAAGTTCTCAGACGCCAAATCTAAGCACTTTTTCTCCCTCTTCACAGTACTGTCTACAAATGCAAAAGTAGTTCAGAGAAGTCATCAGTGTGGACTAGAGTAGTCCAAAACAAGGTAGTACTTAAACTAAGTAACAGATAAGTATAATTTAGACTAACAAAAGGGAGGAGTATTTAAGGTGGAGAAAACTACCAGGGACCAAGGCAGGAAATCAGAAATGAATATGCAGAGATGGTGCCTGCCCCTACCAGAGAGATTGGAGGTCGGGTACATGTTGGCTTCACTCTCCAGGTACTCCGCCATCTGCTTAACTGTTTTATATTCCCAACCCTTTGATCAGATTGCTCTCTTCCACATATTCTCCACTCATAAAAATGGACTTCTTGTCATCCCCTACACTACCTGCATCCAAACCTCTGCTACCCATTCTATAAAGCCCAACTCAAATGCGACACATACAGCTATCTCTTCCACATCGTGACTTTCCCCATTGCAGTTCCAATGTGTCACTGGTCAGTATAAGAAATGAAATGGGAATTTGGGGGGAGTTTTTCGGGAAGCCACAGACAACACATGAAAGCCAGCAGATAACACAGAGCCTATGACCAAACACAACCCAATTTTTTTTTTCAAAAGGTACTGTAGGGGCACCTAGGTGGCGCAGTGGATAGAGCACCAGCCCTGGAGTAAGGAGTACCTGAATTCAAATCCGGCCTCAGACACTTAACACTTACTAGCTGTGTGACCCTGGGCAAGCCACTTAACCCCAATTGCCTCACTTTAAAAAAAAAAAAGGTATTGTAAACTCCCCATAAAAGAAAAAGAAAAATAATTAGACTTCTCTGGTATGAAGGGCAGGTCAAAAAATTTTATGTGGATTTTCCAGGTTGCTGGGGCAACATGGCTCTAATTCCTGCAATGTGGAAGGGTAACTGTATATGCATAACCAGTACCATTTTTTTTTTGTGGGGCAATGAGGATTAAGTAACTTGCCCAGAGTCACACAGCTAGTAAGTGTCAAGTGTCTTGAGGCCGGATTTGAATTCAGGCCCTCCTGAATCCAGGACCAGTACTTGATCCACTGTGCCACCTACATGCCCCACTAGTACCATAGTTTTAAAACAAAATTCTTCTGCTCCAAGGGAGGCATTTGCTTCTGTATAGAGAAAAATGGTAAACAGTAATGAATTTGTTTTAACAAGTGAGTTTTCTCCCAAGTGTAAAAGAGGGTCCTGGGTTCCAGGCCTCCAAGAGTAAGCACAGAGTACCAAGAAGCCAAAGTATTGAAAAAAAAACTATTATTACTGACTAGTCCAGTGTTTAAAACTCCACCCAGGTGTGAATTTCCAAAGACTTAATTTGCCCTATTGTTTTCTAAGAATGGGGAAGCAAAGCTCCATCACTTACAAAGCAATTAACCCAAGTTGGAAAAAAATGAGTCGCTTTTTATTTACCACTAACCCATCACTAAAAAAAGAGTTCAAATCAACCATGTAACCATCTAACCCTGATCATTTTTTCTTTTTACACTAACACCCACTGTCACGGCCATTCTGGAAAAGGAGAGAACTATTCAAATGTGGAGCTGCTTGCTTCTCTTTCCAATAAAACAAATCTAACTTGATAATTGAGAGGAAAACGACTCCTGCTCAATAATTCTCCGCAACTTGGCGGCAATGTGTCAAAGGCTTATTTATCATCATTCTTGGGAGAATGGTCACCCACTGTACAGCTGGTGGGTGCAAAAAATGGGGGCTCCAAGGCCGCGTTTTAACCCCTAGTCCCTAACGCAAATGGACCCTTGCTTTTTTCATCACTGGTTGATTACTCAAGGGTTACAATCTACATGCAAAAACTAGCTAATGGACACAGTATTCCTAACCCTACTGCCTATAATTATTCTTTGGGTTCTTAGCCAATGGGGGAGGTGACACAGGGACATTTCTTCAATCTTCCCTTATATAGACACAGCCCAGGAGAGGACTTAATTGAGACTAACTCAGGGCTCCTTGTACCATGTGATCTTGTTTGCTGGAGAGGAAGGAGGGGGACTGAGACCTTTGTCCTCAAACAGGTCCAGGAGTGTAATTTGAATGGTGGCTATTATATCCTTATTGAGAGGAGACCATTACCCATTTCCTCACAATTATGCTTGTTGACTTATGGATTGGTGCTCTCTGATATCTGAGAAACAGGCAATGATAACCTCAAGTCCTAACAATACTACTCCCCTTATCAGCCACAATAACTGTTCCCTTCTTAGTAACTTTTCTATTTGGGGGAAATAAGGAGCATTTTGAGAATTTTCTTTCCCTCCCCATCTCCACTTCCAATTATTGCTACAGTTAAGTACCAGTATTAACAAAGACAATTCAGATATAGATTTTTAAACCAAAGTTTTATTGAAAGAACATTTTCATACAATATCTTTCGTGGTACTTTTAAAAAATACATTTGATGTTATGCTTTACACATTACTGTCTTCAAGTAGAAAGGGTGAAATATACCTTTATAGATTTATTCTATTGCACTTGAGCATACCAAAATTTCTTACTTCAGTACTTTCAAACCAAATTATAACATAGTCTTTAAAATCTGACGTTTCTGTATGCAATATGGGTTAGTACTGAAAGACTTGGTTAGATGCCCCAGTCTTCACCAAACACTCAGACCCTAATAAGAGGAAGCAAGGAGATTATGTATTCTGCAGCTCAGTTTAGTGTACACTGCTTGGAATGGTTTTGGCAACTTTTTATTCACAGTACTTCTGATGTAAAATATCCTACTCTGTAGCTGTTCACAAAATCCACACTAACTTGCACACGTGCACAAGCATGGGTGTGCACAGTCTTCTCCTCCCCCCCCCACACACATTCACACATATACACACCACATAGCAACCAAGTCACTGAGGTTTACAGCAGTTGGAGTAAATGTAGACATGACTTATGAAAATTGAAGACCCACTACTTCTAACCTAACATAGCTAGTATAGTCACCAACCAGCCTGAAAAACACATGACATATAATTAGACAAAAAGTTCCAGTAAGTACTAAAATCCATGGGAAAGTTTTCCTGTCATCAGAAAAGACTGGAAAGTTATAGAAGTGGCAGTATGTTGGAGCAGAGAGCTTTAAGGCAGTGTGGCCACTGCAACCTAAGGTATTTTGGAGGTAGAAGGAAGATAACGAAAGCAAAAATAGATATATGATTTGGTATTTTAAAACTGTAAGTATAGAGCCTCCTTACTCCAAAGAAATTTGGTATCCAGATCACTTTCCAACTTGATACACTACAATCAAAAAGCCCCATTTCTTTTAGATTTTATGCTAAATATATATGCCATCAAAGCTTACACAAATATGTGAATGTTCAACACAGACTGGAGACGTTTGACTTAAAAAAATTTTTTGGGGGGGGGTTGGACAATGAGGGTTAAGTGACTTGCCCAAGGTCACACAGCTAGTAAGTGTCAAGTGTCTGAAGCCAGAATTGAACTCAGGTCCTCCTGACTTCAGGGCTGGTGCTCTATCCACTATACCACCTAGCTGCCCTGACGTTTGACTTTAGAATGTAGTGTGAAAAATACCTAAATTCAAAACATCTTAGGTTTTGTAGCCCCAGTTCTACTAATTTGCTATGTGACAATATACAAGACAATCTGTCTTTCTCCTGCTTCCACTTCATCTATTAAAAAGAAAAACCTACCACAGGAATACTTTTTTTAAAGTCCAATTAAAATGATAGTCCTTTAATTTGTTTGAAATACAATAGGAATGCTGAAAGAGTCATTTGTGCACCATGCTTATAACTTGCTCCTGACTTTAGGGTTGGCCTGTTATACATATACATAGACAAAGACATATACCATGTGTATATGTACATATATACACACATACATATATGCACGCACATCTATGCACATCCATATATATTTTATATATAGATATACATACCCATAATACTCATTTATTCAACATTGAACAGGTACCTATATTAGGTACTTTTTGCACAAACACTGTGCTAGATGTTGGCAAAGGACTCAGAAATGGGAGAGACAGTTCTCTTTCCTCAAGGAATTTATGGCACAAAATTTCCAAACACACTATTATAATTTAACAAATTAAAAAACCCAAATTTTCTCCATTTAGAAATAGTTAAAAGTTGAATGTTATTTTTCTTATTAAACTCAAATCATAAAAAAAAAAATAAAAATAAAAAAACAAACAAAAAAAAGGGGGCAGCTAGGTGCCGCAGTGGATAGAGCACCGGCCCTGGACTCAGGAGGACCTGAGTTCAGATCCAGCCTCAGACACTTGACACTTACTAGCTGTGTGACTCTGGGCAAGTCACTTAACCCCAATTGCCTCACAATAAAATAAAATAAAATAAATTCAATTCATTTAATTCTTTGTATAGCTCATCACTACACAAAAGATTTGATCCTTAAAAGCTGAAGATAAAACAAAATTGTTTATATAAAATCCTATTCATTATCTCTGTAAAGTTGGATACATGATCAGGAAAGGAAACTTAAGTTGAAGAATCTGACAGGGTAGGGATTATGATGAGGTTCCATCTATACTTTCTAAGAGTTCCCATTTTAGTTGTTTTTTACCTTGTGAGGATCTCCATGAAGTTAAAACTACCTCTTACAGCAAAAGATGGGATTTACTGTTTAAAGTCGTTTATTTCTAGCCAGCAGTACATTGGATCTTACTATAGACTAGGCACCGAGGACAAGATGGCCTAAGGACTTAAACATCACTAACAATGAGCATTTGGATCATGCCGATGGAACTGATCTCCAACATTAAAAATTTTGGCATGATAAATTCATAAAATGGTAATATATTACATAGTTCCTGGGATCAAATTTCTTTGGAATTAGTAAAAAATTTTAGTGACCTCATGAAAATATGGTCAAAGACATTCCATTTAAAATAAGTTCTGAATTGAATTTCATTTCCCCTGGCTATTTTTTTAAGTACAATCAAGAAACACATTTAGATCACATAGTTTGTGCAAAAATATTAGCTACCTAATCAACTATGTTGTTTTTTATGTTGTTTTAATGGTAAAAATCTGGACCACTTAGCTTATCAGGCTGTCTTAAAATAAATCCTTTGTGGACTTAAAATACTTTGATTGAAAGAAATTCTCAAAGCAAAGCAGACAGGCCATCAAAGGTCAAAGTCAATTTAGAGTACAAATTCATTTTGTAAAACATGGAAAATGATGATCAGTAGATAATAATGAGGGAGCAGCTAGGTGGTGCAGTGGATAAAGCACAGCCCTGGATTCGGGGGTCCTGAGTTCAAATCCGACCTCAATCACTTGACATTTACTAGCTGTGTGACCCTGGGCAAGTCACTTAACCTCATTGCCTTGCCAAACAAAACAAAACAAACAAAAAAGATAATAATGAGGAATATTGCCTCACAAAATAGGGAGAAATGGACTAGTCAGATTATCCCAAGAGCACTTACATGTAAAACTGGGAGGACAACACATGGATATATAATAGATTTGTCAGTGCTTTTATTTATACCATCAATGACAGTGAAACAACCATATTTGGTACCTGACATGTTGTTATAAACAGAAGTGGAAATGGCACTTAAGGTAAGTCAGGAAGAGCAAGTAGAGCTGACAAAATAAACACACATGATTTTGAAGGCACTCAGGGATCAATTTTCAAAATCTTGAAGCCAGGAAAAAAAAAATTGGAAAAAAAAGTACTAAAAGTGATTAAGGAGAATGTAGCCCTTTCTTGCCCAAATGTCTCTTCTTGCTAAAAAAAAAAAAAGCTATTTCTAATCGATCCAGTGATTCTATGATGTTGTAAATACTCAAGCCTGCATGACTGCATACATACCTAAAGATAAGTCTATTTCTTCCATGAAGAATACCCTGGCTTTGCTACTTATTAACTGAATGACTATGGTAGAAAAGGCCCTTAATCCCTCCAGGCCTCAGTTTCTTCTCTTATAGAGAGGTTGAATTAAATGATGTCTATGGTCTTTTCCAATTGTAAATCTATGTCAGTAAAACTAAAATGAGGTCATCTTTGAATTAGTTTTCTTTTTTTTAAAGCTCCAAAATTTAGGAAACTGGAACAAATAAAAATCTCAATTTAGCTTTGGAGAGAAAACATACAAATTTGCTAAGGAAAATTCTTTTGTAGAGATTCCATCATCTTTTGTATATGTTTTCAACCCTGAAGTTAAAAGGGGGGGGGGGGTTGGGGGAGGGTTTAAAATATCATGTTAGAGTATCTAGAATCAATATAATAAAAGATCCTCTAGTTTAAAAAAAAAAAAAGCAATCCAAAGATCAAAAAGAACCTTTGTAATTTGATATAGGATCAAATTTCATTAAGTCTTTTGCTATACCAATGATTAGGTTATACCTTGGGGCAAATAAACTCTTCCATTTATAGAATGATTTAGAATGTCTGGAAATAATGATATGCTGTGGACAGCATGATGTAATGAAAAGACTAGTGGACTGTCCATCAAAAGACTATAGACTTGGAGCAGCTAGGTGGCACAGTGGATAAAGCACTGACTTTGGATTCAGGAGTACCTGAGTTCAAATCCACTTACTAGCTGTGTGACCCTGAGCAAGTCACTTAACCCTCATTGCCCTGCAAAAAAAAACCCAAAACAAACAAACAAAGGGACAGCTAGGTGGCACAGTAGATAAAGCACCGGCCTTGGATTCAGGAGGAGGACCTAAATTCAAATCTGGCCTCAGACACTTAACACTTACTAGCTGTGTGACCCTGGGCAAGTCACTCGACCCCAATTGCCTCACCCCCCCCCCCAAAAAAAGACTATAGATTTGCCACTAATAACTGTATGATCTTGAGGAAGTAACTATACCTCTCTGCCCTCTGTTCTCACATGTAAAATCTCCAGATGATTCCTATGATCTCTTTCAGCTCTGTAATTAGAAATGAAATATTTTGTGGTTAGTTTCCTTAACACCAATTCCTTTCTATCCCATTTGCTTAAAAAATATAGTGGTTTTCTATTATTCTGAAATAAAAATCCTTCTGGTACTTAGCTAAGCTGGTTTGATGAAGAATATGAAGAACTTTCAGGACCCAAGGGAAAGCATGGTGCCAAATAAGACCAAAGCAGTTTAACATGACAATAATGGCAAATACTCTTCCTATATCATTTCACCCCCCATTATAACTTCTAGAGTGCTACAGCCTGTTCTAACCAAAGGAATATGAGGGCTTGCTTACTCCTAAATAACAGAATGGACAAGGGTCTGCATTTGGAAGTTAGCAAAAGTAGGAAGTTGTCCATGTTAAATGTTTCATCTTCATTAACATCATTTTGATAAAAAGTGTATATAAATTTGTTTAGGGAAGTCCCATTGCAAGGTAAGTATTCCCTTAGCAATACGAAAATTTTTTCAGTGAATGTTTTGCTTTAGGAAGTGTTAGCAAAGTCTCAGTTTTACAAAAAAATCTATTTTTGCAAAACTACAAAAGATCTATAACCCAACAATAATTACTAACCTTTTCTCTAAAAGAGAAAATCAACAGTAATCAGATTAATTATTTCTTGGCAAAATAATCTGAAGTAACATACCTTTACTAAGAATGCTGTTTAATCAGTCACTCATGGAAAGAATAAGAAGTTAATTGCCCTCTACTATACTTTAAATACTATATACATTCATTTTAACTAAATGCAGAAATTATTTATACCAGCCTTGTGATTCAGGCTCCTACTCTTAATGTAGAAGCAATAAGAATTTTGTTCATTAACCCAGTAGCTCTAAGATGTCATGAAATGGATAATGTATAATACCCATGCAGTTTCTCAGGGTGCACTGTGAATACAATTTCATAAAGAGAAGCAGGTTTTTCTTCATTAAAAAGTAGAGTGGCTCAGATCTGTGTATATAAAAACTCTTCTTTCTGCTGAATAGCAAATAGTGTATATAAAGACCACAAGAACAAGCACCTGGCCCTTCTTCAAAATCCACACAACAATCATGCATCTACCTACTTATGGAAAATCTCATTCTCCATATTGGAAATGTTTTACAAATTCTTCCATATTCAATTGGATTAAGTTGCAAACTCCAGAATCTCTCAGTCATACTAATTCTTTCATTTATCTATATCAAAATTATTTCTGTGATAAGCATAAAGAATAAATTAGAGTTTCACAGGCTTACTAGTGGTTGGAAGATTAGAAAAGGCTAATTATACTTGTCAAGTAAAAGCAGCAGGATCATGGGAATGTATTTTCCTCACCCCTTTAAAATACTTCAATGTTTACTTCAGTTAAACTGATTATAATTGCATTGATTCTTAGGTTCAGCAAATTTCTCTAGCTCTGAAACTACTATTTAATTTACAACAAAAAATACATATATGTATATATACACATATATGTATATACACACAAATAGACACACACACACACATATATATATTTAATACCAATCAGCAGCAATAAGTCCTTAATTTAGTCCATATGTATGTATGCATAGACAAGGTAGCCAATTTTCCTAATAATAATCTATTACTTGTTTTCTTTATGTAGAAACCATTGACATATCAATGCACCATAAATTCTCAATTCTTAAGATTGTAGGTCAGAGATATGGAAATCAGATAAATTATACCATAGTAGAAAAAGAACATTTTTTTCACTCCCAATGGAAAGTTAAGAACTTTCTATTCACTAATATTCTCAAACACTTATTTTTCTTCCTTTAAGTTTTCTTTGCTATTTCAATTTTTAAAATGAAATGAGAATTTAATTTATAAGTAGAAAAAGAGTTATCCATTTCAGTATTCCTTCAAAAATATCATTGCTCTGCCTCTCAATTTAGATCTGTAAGTGTGTCTTGTCTTCACCTCGGCTTAAGACACCTGTGTTAGGTTGAGTGCTAAACTCACCTCCCATGATTTGTTTAGTCTCAGGATCTCTACACTTCTGCTTAGGAAACTGACAACAGTTCAACTAAATCCATTATGTTTGAGTTTCAGGAGGTTTCTGAAAGCAATCTCACATATGTAAAGCTTTGCACAGAAAAACAAAGCTCAAAAAAAATTCAGCATTTGAAAAATGGAAAAAAAAACCCCAAACCACAGATCATCATCCATCCCCCACCACCTCAGGAACCAGTAAGTATGCTTTCCCTTCATTCATTTACAAATTCCATAAAAATGGCAATGGAGAGTTTAGGACTGCTTCCCATATAGAGATCAGTTTTTACTAAAATCATTTGGAGACTAGCTGATGTTTAATTAAACCAAAACAGCCATTTGTACAATAGATGTATTTGCAACCCTTTGAAAATAATCCAAAAGAGTAACTTATGTGATAATGAATTTTAAAAAGTAATACCTTTTTTTTATTTTGACAAGATAAAACAATAAAGGGGAATTTTTATACATTTAAAATTATGCTTGAAGTACACAAAAATAAATTTAGTATACATCAGTAGCAAGAGTCTTATTTTGTACAAGTTACAGTATGCCCATAAAAATAAAAAGAAAAGAAAAAAAGAAAACCCCCTGACATTACATTTCTGTGCTGGCAAATATATTTTCTGAAGCAAAGGCACTTTGAAAACCCAATATGGTTTGGTTCATTAAGTTTGCAAAGTACAAACAATTTTACAAACATATGATTATATTGAAGAATGTCAACAATGTGACATTACATACAAAACAGATTTCCTTTTTTAAACTTTTTTTTCTTTTCTAATAACACTGATTTGTGGGGAATGAGCTGTGGTTTCAGTGGCTTCAGAGAAGACATTACCAATGATCACTGGCCCACAATCTGAATTTCTACTGAAATAAAGATATGATAGTAGAAAAGAAAGAGAAAGAAACCCTTAAAAGAAAATGGTTTGGAAAGAGAGGGCACAAAAAACAAGACCAAAAGTCCAGAATAGATCCTTTTAATTTGGGCTCCTTAGAAGAGAACTTCTCCACTAGCCTATAAAAGATGCATCTACTTGGTCTTCATCTCGGGTTGTCGTAGTGGTGATGGCTCTATTTTATAAAAGATGAGGACGCAATGTTTTAGATTGTACAGTACCAGAAAACTTTGGTCCGAAGAGCACAATTTCTGATGATTCACTACATGGCAGCAAAGTCAATCTGTACATAAAGTTGTCTTACTCCAGCCTGAAAAATGGGAGAAGAGGATTTAATTGGAAAATAGAACATGACCGTAATATATTATACAATTCACAAAGTAGTAAGTAAAATCCTACTTCTGCATAGGTTCTATGGGACAGGTAAGAATTGTTAAATATATCATAGAGAAGATTCCTATTCAGCTAGAGCCCTGGACTAGATGACCTCTGAGGACCTCTAGGATTCCACAGTTAATTTGATCAGATCAACTTTCATGGATTTAATTATCAGGTCTTTGAAGACCCTTAGATCTATTTATCTAGCCCTAATCTCTGTGCTTTATCTTCTCTCTCTTTTATTTTTTGTTTGTTTGTTTTTGCAATGGGGGTTAAGTGACTTGCCCAGGGTCACACAGCTAGTAAGTGTCAAGTGTCTGAGGCAATGAATAGTCTACATATGAAGTGATGAGGTCCAGTATCCGGATGATAGAGATGCTGCAAAAGACGAATCCACAGGACTTGGTGAAAGATTGAATAATAGCAGGCGAGAGAGTTAAAAAGTAAAAGATGACAAGTTTATGAGGCTAATATCATGTAACATATTAATAAACTGTATAGAAAACAAACAACTGGCCTATTGCCATAAACCTACCCAAGTGTCAGAAAGAGCATCTGAACCTAATCCAAATTCAGCACTCTACTCAATAAATTATGGTGCCTCATATTTATCCATTTTTAAAGTGACCCATTTTTTTCTGTCAAAACACATTTTTAAAATTTTTATAGTAGGAAAACCAAATCTGTGCTTGGAGAATGTATTTTCGTAATATAATTTTCTTGAATACTATAAATCTAAGAATTAAACAAAACTTTCTACAAAGTATAAAGTATAAAGAGTCCCCAACAATCAGCATCTGTTTCAGGAAAATGGATTATGTGCAGTTGATATATGTAATGAATAAAAATAATTTCAAGATTCTACCAACAATAAAAATAGCCATACCTGAGTAAAAATATTGTGAGTTTGGCTTAAAATCCACCTCGAATCAGCATCAGGTGCTACTACTAATTTCAAGGTCCCAACAAAAACATCAGTACAAAGCGTCCAAAAATGCTGCTCTTGTAAATGGTAAACTCCTTGCAGCTGAAGAACCTAGAATATAAAGTATGGATACAATCATTATCGACTATGCAGAAGTTGCTATACTTTACCAGAAGAATTAGGCCCTGCCCTCTACAATTTTCTACAATGTAATGTAAATGGAATGAATATCACACATACCACACGAAGTCAAATTTTCATAAGGATACCATCATGTAAACTAAAATTTATCCTTTGTTAAGAATACCTATGTTTCTCTGGACAAAACATGAAAGACATTCCTTAATGCTTTAAGCGCAAAGCAAGATAAAGATAAGATGCTGAAGTTACATTAAATAATAATTATAACTCTTGAATACCCAGGTTACCCATATAATCTATAGAAACTGTTTGTCTCAAACTGGTTTTCCCCTAAAACCATCTTTATTTGTGGTTTCCTTCTTCCACGCCATAATAATAATCAAAGATAATATATATATATATATATATTATCCTGACCACTAGGCTAAGGCCCAAGAAGTATACGCCTCAAAAGTATTTAGAAATAATAACTTTGCTAGCTGTAGCTTTATCATTTGTAAATATAAAGTCTCATTATTTTGAACATATTTTCCCAAGAACTCTCAATATAGACATGATTAATCATTGAAACAGAGATTTAGTAGAATTCACAGAACATCAACAAGAGGAAACCAGCAGGGACCAGGTAAGTTTAACAAGGAGATGAACTATTAAAACTTAACAGGGTTAGAGGGTTTATTCCTGGAGCTTGGATTGGGCATAAATGAGCCTATGCCAATGTATACCAATAATATTATAATTAAGGTAAAAAACAATATAGGCAGGTCATCCAGGATCCATGACTGACAGTAAAGAGTAATAATGCAGTGGACTTAGAATGCGAACATCCAGATGGGAAACCCATCTGTACTACTTATCAATTACATGACCATGTTGTAAGTCACTTGACATATTTAGGCCTGTTCCTTCAGCTGTAAACTGAGGATGTGGGATTAAAGAATTCCCTAAATCCCTCCTGGTTCTAAACAGTCCAATCAATATAACCTAAAATCACAACCACTTTTTTGACATTGACATCACACTGCTGACTCATATTGAGATTGCAATCTGCTGAAGCCCCTAGGCTTTTTTTTTTCCACATAAACTGCTTTCTATCAATGTACTGCCCCCATCCTCTACTAACATAGCTAAATTTATGAAACCAACTTTAAGAATTTACATTTATTCCAATTAAATTTGATCTTATTAGCTTCAACCCAAAATTTCAACTTGAGATTTTTGTGTATCTCAATTTTTTATTAGCTTTTTTCCAGTTTTGTATTATCTACAAATTTTCTAACTTTTTAGATTTAAAGAGTATGAAATACTACATTTTCTTCTTCAAATTCTGCTTAAAAGATCAGTATACTTGCTTTCTGATCATTCATTTTCCAGGCTCTATAAGGCAGAGTTGGTTCAGACCTTACAATGTGGCAAGTGTATGGTACAGTGAAGTCTGGTAGATTTTGAGTTTAAGGAACTGAGTTCAAAGTCCAAGTCTGCCACTGACTACCTTTGTAAACCTGGACAAATCACAGCTTCTTGGTCATCAGCTTCTTCATATGTAAAATGAAGGAATTAAATAAGATGACATCTAAAGTAAAAACTAGATAACCTAAAGTGCAAGTGCATTCTAAATCCTAAATCTGATTCTATGACACTGGTCATGAAAAGTGTTACAGACAAAAAAGTTTGACTCCACCTCTGGAGAAAAGAAAATCCTAATGTATTTTTGCTATTCATGTACTGTGGGGCAATTCCTTTTAAAATTGGCTTCAACATTTTTCAGATTCTACATTTTGAGTGGACAGTTGTCATTCATTCATTTTGGTCATGTCTAACATGTTGGGACCCCATTTGGAGTTTTCTTGGCAAAGATACTGGAGTGGTTTGCCATTTCCTTCTCCTGAGGAAGTGAGGTAAATAGGGTTGAGTGACTTGTCCAGGGTCACACAGCTAGTAAGTATCTGAGGCCAGATTTGAACTCCGGAATATGGGTCTTCCTGACTTTAGGCCCAGCACTCTATCCACTGTACCACCTAGCTGCCCAGGTTGGAGAGTAGCTAAAAAAAACCTCTAAGTTTGAAAAGGATCTTTATGTAAATTTGAAGACAATATCCACAATTCAATACTTCAAATAAGCAAATGATCAGTAGCCACATTATTAGGGTAAGACAATGTGTTAGCTGCTGAAAAGACAATCTCTATCCTTAAGGAACATATACTCAAGATGTTTGCATTATATCTTTCTATTACATAATATTCAACTTTAATTTTTAAAAAAATATTCCGTTATTCTAACAAAATGATAACTAAGCTCAGAGTTCCAGCTAAGGCGCATTTCACAACATTTTCTTTAGCAATTGTTTTAACTTAAAACTTGTTTTAATATAAATTTCTTTCTTTCTTTCTTTTTTTTTAGTGAGGCAATGGGGGTTAAGTGACTTGCCCAGGGTCACACAGCTAGTAAGTGTTAAGTGGTGTCTGAGGCCGGATTTGAACTCAGGTCCTCCTGACTCCAGGGCCGGGGCTCTATTCACTGCGCCACCTACTGCCCTGTTTTAATATAAATTTAACTTGTTCTGAGTTGATAGCCATCAGTCATGATTCAATCCTGGAATCTGAAAAAGTACATGCAAAAAAAAAAAAAAAGTACACGCAGACCACAAATTCGATACTTCAAAAACAAACACGCGAAAAACCTCAGGAGTTTGAATCTTCACAAAACTCAGAGGGCTGGAAGTTTTAAGACTTACCCTCTGATAACACTGAGGCAGAGCACTTTCCAGTGATGGAGGTGTTCGCTGCATCAGTATTCCAACTGATTCTCTTAACAAAGGAATAACACTAAAGGAAGAAAGATGATAAATGAGTTACAGAAACACTGCCAAAACACATTATTGTTTCCTATAATGGAAAACAACTATACATATGTACATATATACATTTTTATCACAAGAAACAAATACCCAATATTCAGTGTTTCAAAATTCCTCAAGAGACTAGGAAAGTATTTTCTAAGGTACGTTCTAAACAACTAGTGGACAAGTTCATATCATTGTCACTTCAAGAATGTAAAATATATTTAATTCTCAAGTTTAAGAAAAATTAATGCTACATTAGAATCATACAATTTTGGTTTTAGGACTATGTAATGAAGCAGATTTTCAGTTAAAGTATCAAAAATGCAGTGGATGAAGCACTGGCCCTGGATTCAGGAGGACCTGAGCTCAAATCCTGCTTCAGACATTTGGCACTTACTAGCTGTGTAACCCTGGGCAAGTCACTTAATCCTCACTGCCCCGCAAAAAAAAAAAAAAAAAATTCAAAAATTAACAAAATGGCAGAGAAACACCATGGCAGCTGGTCCTTAAAATTTAATAAGTTATCATGAATACAGCAATATATTAGAAGCCTAAATAAATGACAGCCACTCTTCCACTAAAACATTAAAAAGATTGGCATAGGAAACAAATTAAATAACAATATGACTAAGGGTCAAATTGCGTGATACTGTGTGCCAAATTCAGCTCTAATGCTTTTAAGCAGGTATGACTTGAACTCCCTTGAAGTAGAATCCAAGGAGGCAAGGGGGAAAAGCTACAGAACCTATCTGTCCACTGTCCTACTCCTGCTGAGACTCCAGTGCCCAACTAACGAGGACAGATGCCACTATCCCAAGGCAAGGGCCGACCTAGATAGAAACCATCAGAATTCAGGAAACAGTTATCTTAATGTGGCCTGGGTCAGTCAAAAAAAAAAAAAAAAAGGCCTTAATCTTGAATTAAAACTGGGTCTTAAAGGATATGGATAGTGAGAAAGGATAAAGAAGTGCATTTCAGTTTAGTTAAAACAGTTTGAGCACCATTCAGGAGAGCAATTTGGAACTATGCCCAAAGGGCTACAGAACTGTGCATACCCTTTGATCCAGCAATATCACTGCTAGTTTTATATCCCAAAGACAACCCCAAAGAGAGAAAAAGACCTGTTTGTACAAAATATTTATAGCAGCTCTTTTTGTGATGGCTAAGAATTGGAAACCAAAGGAATGCCCATCAATGGAGAATAGCTAAACAAACTGTGGTATATGATGGTGATGGAATATTACTATGCTATAAGAAATGACAAGCAGGATGATTTCAGAAAGGCCTGGAAAGACTTGCATGAACTGATGTATAGTGAAGAGGGCAGAACCAAGAGAACATTGTGCCCAGAGACAGCAATATTGTTTGATGAAGAACTGTGCAAGACCTAACTATTCTAAATAATACAATGATTCAAGGGGCAGCTAGGTGGCGCAGTGGATAGAGCACCAGCCCTGGAGTCAGGAGGGCCTGAGTTCAAATCCAGCCTCAGACACTTAACACTAGCTGTGTGACCCTAGGCAAGTCACTTAACCCCAATTGCCTCACCAAAAAAATTAAAATTAAATTAAAATAATAATACAATGATTCAAAACAATCCCAAAGGATTATCGATGAACATACTATCCAATAGATATATATATATATATGTATAGATAATCCAAAGAATTATCGATGAACCTCCAAAGAAAGAACTGTTATTATGGAACACAGACTGAAGCACACTATTTTTCACTTTCATTTTTTTCTTTTATTAAAGTTTTCTTATACAAAATGACTAATATTGTAATGTTTTATGTAATTTTATATGTATATCTGATTGCTTACCACCTCAGCTAGGGAGGGAAAGAGGGATAAAGATTAGAACCCAAAAGTATAGATAAAAATGTTTATACTTAAAAAAAAAAGTTTGTATTATGCTGTAAGAAATGATGAGCAGGAAAATTTCAGAGAAACCTAGAAGGACTTGCATGAACTGATGTTGAGTGAGATGAGCAGAACCAGGAGAACATTGTACACAGTATCATTAATATTATGTGTTGATCAACTGTGATAGACTTGATTCTTTTTCAGCAATACAATGGTAGTTCCAAAGGACTCATGATGGAAAATGCTCTCCAAATCCAGAAAAAAAGAATTGTGGAATATGGATGTAGATTGAACCATACTATTTCTTTTGTTTTTAGTGCTGTTGTTTTTCTTTTTTGAGGTTTTTCCTTTTTGCTCTGATTCTTCTTTCACAGCATGATTAATGCAGAAATATGTTTAATGTACATATATAACCTATATCAGATTGCTTGCTGTCTTGGGGAGGGGGGAGGGAGGAAGAAAAATTTGAAACTAGAAATCTTATGAAAACAAATGTTGAAAATATTTCAGTTGAAAACTATCTCTACATGTAACTGGAAAATAATAAAATACTTTTATAATTTTTAAACATTTTAAAAAAAATTTTTTTAAATAGTTTGAGCAGAGGCCTAGAGTCAGGACTAAGCCTGCCTTCCAGAAATATAATGAAATGATGATGGTGGTGATGATGATAAAATTAATAAAACACATCCCCATCATCCTGTCAACTACTGAAGTTGTTCCAAAGCAGTCATTTTATCTAACTGTACAGTATCCACAGAACAGCAAAAGCACAATAAGCAGCCTTTCCAAGACTGTTTCTACTTGATTTCCTCTGAACTCAGATGTGATGAATGAGATAACACCTTCTCAGAGAACCAGTAAAGACTGACAATAGGTATGCAACCATATCCCTCAACTCAAACTACTCTCTCAAAACTTAAAAAAATGATCTTATTTGCCATATCTGATATTATTTTCTCCATCCTCATCCTTCTCAATCTATCTGCTCCATTTGGCAGTGTTGGCCATCCTCTCCTCCTGTAACTCTTTCCTCTGTTTTTTTATGACATGACTCTTCTCTTTTGGTTCTTTCTTTAACTATCTGACAGCTACTACTCATCCACCTTTCCTGGCTCATCATCCATCACACTCCCTAGCTGTGGGTGTTACCCAATATTCCGTCACAGACCACACTCTCTTCCTCCTCTGCACACTTTACATAAACTTTACAACTCTAATGGGTTAAGCTATAAGCAAGGGGGAGGGAGCATTGAGTGCCATTGCCCTCCATGACAGCAATTTTATCCCATTAGAAAATAGGCCACAATTCTATCTTCCATAAATCTACCTACTTCTTTTTTTTGGGTGAGGCAATTGGGGTTAAGTGACTTGCCCAGGGTCACACAGCTAGTAAGTGTCAAGTGTCTGAGGCTGAATTTGAACTCAGGTCCTCCTGAATCCAAGGCCAATGCTCTATCTACTGCGCCACCTAGCTGTCCCTACCTACCTTTTTTGTGAAATTGTTTTAAGTTACAGCCTGTGAAATTTCCTAGGATGAAGAAGTCGATGCTTATTACCCTCAGTGAAAAGAGAAGGATGTAAATCCTAGGTTAATAGGTAGGTAGTGATAGATATATACCAACAAAGGACATTAATAAAATACTTCCATAAAATGTGAAGGAGGAAAAAAATACAGATAGGGAGCCAAACAAATACAGCAGGTTTTTTTTTTTTAATTTACCCTGTGTATATATATGTAAACACAAATACACATATATGTATACATATATTTATACAACATTTATCTAAAACAAATTATACATAAGGGCAGTTCATGGTTTCTTATAAGAGATTTTATTACTTTTTTATTTATTGATGATTTAAGTTCAAAATAAAATATTTTAAAATAAGAAATTTTATCTCCTTTCACTTTGTTATAAAATTCCAACTTTCAATTAATACCCACTAGCTAGAGTAGTCTCAGAATTCGTAAATAATTCATATGGTTTCTTTAGCTACAGCAATTTTCTTAAGAGTTAAAAGTGATCATTCATCCTATATTGTCCAATGCAGGAATCATAACATATAAGCAATTAATATTTCTATAAAATCAAAGCCCAAAACATTTGTTATTAGCATAAATGTTATTAAAAATTGCACAATATTCTGTCTAAATAGATTTATAAAGTAAGGAAAGTATGATACTAAACAGGAAGAGTTATTTCCTTTGCTCAGGAATTTATTTTAAAGACTGATTTTTCTACAATATGAAATTTTAAATGGTTGCTTGCTCAGACATGTTACAATGAAATAAAGCCAACAGTAGGAATCTTGCTGAAGCACAAGGATGCATTATATTAATTTCTTCAGCAACAGTGCTACAAATGTGTAAGAATTTCAACTGTGGAATATAGAACAGAATCTGCGACTAGTTTATAAGACTGTGAAGTAGGGAAGATATATTTGATAAATCATATGGTAAAATTCAATTCAGAATCAATCATCCATACTCAATTTCTACAGTAACTGAAATGGCCATTTAAAAAAAAATTAAATGTATAAAATATTTGGGGTTTTGCTTTTCAAAATTAAGTTACTGGTTTGAAGACATAGTTTCCCAATAAAGATGATATGAGGATCATAAAACAGAATTTGCATGGGTTCCATTTAGCCATAATGAAAGGATTTATGAAAAATAGCAAGTTTTGCAAATTCCTGATGTTCACTAAGGTTTACAGTCTAATCCAAGCCTAAACAGTAAACATTTGGAAACTATTAGAGGTTCTCTTCTCTGGCTAACTATTCCAGTTTTCAAAGTAAAAATGAAAGGGTTTTTTTGCTTATAAAAAAGAGCAATTTCATAAGGTGAATTAATTTCCAATAAAACCGAATGAGTTCATTCTTTGAAAGCTAATGACATCACTATCTGATACCTTTAGATAAATCTCTTATTTAAACCACTTATTGAGGAGTATCTTTTGATCTTATCCATGCCAATATTCTTTCAATATATCCATCAATCTATTAACTATATGTATATTTACATACATATAGATAGAAAAATGGGTATCAAACTATTCGTGGTGCTATACTATTAATAATAGCTAATATTTGGCTTATAAAGCACTTTATCTGTATAGATATAACTTACTTCATCTTCCTAACAACTATGCAAAGTAGGTGCTATTATGCAATTTTACAAATAAAGTTAAGTTTTCAGAGGTTAAATGATTTGCTCAGGGTCAAATAACTATTTTTTCTTTCACTCAATAGTTTCTCTTATTACTCTAACTTTGTTGATTTTGTAAATGCAAAACTTTTTACATCTTAACTAATCAAAGTTGTTTATTTTGCTTTTTATGATAACCCATAAGCCACAGATCACAGATTTAGTGCTAGAATGGTCCTTAGAGGTCATATCATCCAACCCTGTCATTTTTCAGGTAAGAAAACTGAAGTCTACAGAGATTAAGTGACTTGCACAAAGTCACATGGGATCTGAACCCGGGTTTTCTGACTCTAGATCCACTGCCCTTTCCACTGTATCATACCCTGATTTGATAGGAATTCTTCCCAACCCACCCCCCAGTTATGGTTGTGAAAGGAACTGCTTTCACTTCTTTAATTTCATTAAGATGGGGACTTTTATATTCTGGTTCCAGATTCATTAAGAGCTTGTTGTGTTATATAGTTTAAGATGTGGGTCTAAACCCAATTTCTGCCAAACTGTTTTCCAAATTTCCCAGCTGTTATTGTCAGACAAGGAATACTTCTAAAGCAATATGTACTTAGAAATTTACCAAACATGAGCTACTAAGTTTTCTCCTGCTTCTGATTTCTTTCTCAGGTCTGTTGCAGTGATTTACTTTTCTAGTTTTTAAACTAACATTATCATAGAATGAATGCTAGAAGGGACATTAGTGACATCATCTAGTACTTACTCTTCATTTTGTAGATAAAGATATTGAGGTCCAGAAAAATTAACTGACTTACCCAGAGAATTTATTTGGCCATGGCACAATTAGAATTGGAACTTGGATCATCTGGCTCAACATTAACACTATTTCCATCATACAACAGAGTACCAAATAGTTTTGCTGGTTCCTAATTTAAAATATAGTTTGAAAACCAGAGTTTTCCTAATTTGCCTTTTTTTGAGGTAAAGGTGGATTTTTTTTTTACTAGAAAGGTCACTTTGTTAAATGAAATGAATCCCTTATGGCCAGCTGTCATCAACTTACTAAGAAAAGTAGAAGTGGGAAGAAATGCTGGCTCCTAGGAATTTACTCAAATTTATTTGCAGTCAATTTCAAATTATTAAGTGATTTTTAGTAAGTCTGTCATTGGAAGGTGGTATTTAAGGTGATTTTTTTTTGCAGGGCAACGAGGGTTAAGTGACTTGCCCAGGGTCTCACAGCTAGTAAATGTCAAGTGTCTGAGGCCGAATTTGAACTCAGGGCCTTCTGAATCCAGCGCCGGTGCTTTATCCACTGTGCCACCTAGCTGCCCCCTGGAAGGTGGTATTTCAATTACAGATAAGAATCCAGACACAGTACTTATTCTGGATCAAAAACACATCATGCTAATAAATTAACAGATGTTACAGTTTGACAATCCAAAACTTGATGGAATGGAAGCCAGGTGATAAGAGTATCCCATTCTCATAAGAGCCTTTGAATATTTCAAACTTACAACTTCAACTAAAACAAATTAAATGCGCAAAATTTAACTGCTACAAAGGTAAAGATTGAGTAACAAAAGTAGACCCCAAAAGATCATATTCTTCTTTTAAGCATAGGCAACAGAGTTATATTTAGACAGTAACACATCCTGTCCTATGGTTTAATACTCTAGTACATGCAAATTTCTATTATTCATGCTAATGAAGGAGAACAAAAGTACAAATCACCAGGAAAAAAAAAAAAGGTCAACCCAGTACTCTCTTCCAGTCAACAAGGATGGAGAAAGGACTCAAGAACCAATGAAGGGGCAGCTAGGTGGCGCACCGACCCTGAAGTCAGGAGGACCTGAGTTCAAATCCAGCCTCAGACACTTGACACTTACTAGCTGTGTGACCTTGGGCAAGTCACTTAACCCTTATTGCCCAACCCCCCCCCCAAAAAGAACCAATGAAATTTTATTTCCTTTCCCATACCCTCTCCCCCTCCCCTCCACCAAAATACAAAGTATTATTATATTTGTAATAAAAAAAATCAGTGAGGGCAGGAAATGATTATATGATCTCCATGATATCTAGGTAAGCTGGAACAAGATCAGGAAATGAAAAAAGTAGAGAGGTATGGAGAAAATGTTTAGAATAAATAGATATGAAGATAGAGTGCCTATCTTGGACAAATTAGATAATACAGCAGGATGAGTTCACTGAAGTTGCCATTACAGAGAGGAAAAAAAAAAGATTTTCAAAGCTAGTGAACATGGGGGGAGGGTCTTAAAAAAGAGCTGGAGGTGGAGAAAAGTAAAAAAAGACTAGAACTGGAAAAAAGAGAAACTTGATAAAGAAGTGTTGAGAGTCAACAAACAAGATATGGATAACCTGAAGATTGTTTAAAGGGTGATTTGGTCAGTCTTGGAGTCAATAAATATGAACTGTGCCAGCCAAAATATTATACATGCAACTGACCTAACCCTATGTATTCTGTGCACCAAGATTTCCTCAAACTGCTAAAATAGTTTTGCATTTTAAATGGGTAGCTGGGCTTGTGTTGTGTTGAAGAAGAAAAAACAACTAGAAAAAGGGTACTGGAAAGAAGAAAAAGAGAAAAATCTCAAAAATGTAGCCTAAAGCAAATGAAACTTTGATATCTTGATCATATGACTAAAAGTATGGCAGGCTTCCTGCTGGGAAAATCATGGTGTAGTGGACAAAAATGGTGCTAGACTTAAGAGTCTGGAGATTAGCTGGGTGATCTTGGGGGAAATGATCATTTTTTCTGTGCCTCAGTTTCTTTAAATGTAAAATAAGGTTAAAAGTACTTGTACTACCTACTTCAGAGATGCTGAGAATTGCTTTATAAACTTTAGAGATTTAAAAATACTATAGCATTCAGTAGTTTTTCAGTCACGTCCAACTCTTTGTGACCCTATTTGGGGTATTCTTGGCAAAGATACTAGATTGGTTTTCATTTTTGTTCTCCAGCTCATTTTACAGGTGAGGAAACTGAGGCAATCAGGGTTAAGTGATTTATCCAGAGTCACATGGCTAGTAAGTGTCAGAAGCTGTTTTTGAACTCAGGAAGATAAGTTCCTCTTTAGGCCCAGAACTATATCCACTGTGCCCCTTACCTACCCTCTACCATAGCATAATAGATGGAAAAGACCTCAGTTCACAGCTTGTTTTTGACACATTATTGACTGTGTGGCCATGGGAAAGTCACTTACATCTAGGCAACTCTTATACTATCCAGATACAAAGCAGTTGCAGAGCTGCTTGATAGAGAAAGTTTCCTCATAGGAATTTCTTTAGACCAATGATATCATAGGCCCAAATCAACTCCTTTATCCCTCCAAAAAAAAACAAACACCCTAAAAATGTTAGTAGCATACTAAGAGGTAATCAATTAATGTCTGTCATGAATGAATGAACAGCAATGGCAAGATTAAGTTCTCTGGACCTCAGAACTATGAGACTGGAGCAGGCACCATATACCTACCTTTTATCTCTATTTGGATTAAATATGTAATCTTATTAATTTGAGAAGATACACATAAGCATACAACAGTGCTACAAGAGACAGATTCTACCTGACCAGACGATATTTTTCCCAATTGAGTCATTCAAATATGACATGAAGTGGAGCTGAGAGGAGTCAATGAGCTTATTCAGAGAAATACAACTACTGTGTGCTTTTTCCTCCTCATTCCCAAGTATCTTTGCCAAATATAAAGAATATTGGTTTAAAGTTAAACTAAAAGTATTGTAACCCAGATCAAGAAAAAATACACTTTAGCCAAGAGGAATTAAGAAACACTAAGGAATAAAGACATAAATAAAAGCTCAAATAACTCTGAAAAATTAAACTAGTAAAAATTAACCCTGAATCAAGGATGGAGAAGAAAAGTAGGGAATACTGACGAGATTTCATGCCACCCTACAGTTCCAGAGCAGCAATGACAAATTTCTAAATTCATTTCTGAGTAATCAGGAATGGATGAGCTAGGATGATTAAGCTCTAACAATTAATTTCAATTACTGATATACAAAGGTGAACCTGAATAAAAGCAAATACACTGTGATTGATCCATGGGATATATTTTTTTAAAACCTAAAATAAACTCCTGCATGTCCTTGCATAAACAGTTTTCATTTAAGCTCAACAATAACAGTTCATGAGAGAGAATGAATTATTTTCTGGAAGTATAGATGCGGTTACAAAAACATGTAGGTTGCTAGAACATTTTCCGATAAGCATGTGTGACTTCAGGGCTTTGCTAAAATCTACAAAGAAAACTGATCTTCTTTCTCTGCTTCAAGCTGATAAATGAAAACTGAAAATGTTAATTATTTTAATACTAGAATTTCTCAGATAATATGGTTATCAAATAAAGTAAAACTGAACCATATTCCTGAATAAATTTACTGAATTCTTTATCAGAGTGAATATACAATAGAGTATCATAAAGCGGGAGTAATTCACATATGAAATCTAAAAGCACATCACATATTGCATATATCCTGGGTAAAGTATGTCCAAATTTCAGCAAGATAGTTGACAAAGTATCTTGAGACATCCCTGTGGATAAAATTTTACAGTGAAGACTGGCTGACAATATTACTGAGTAGAAAATGGCTGGGTGAATAAGCTTAACTAGGGTGTTGATGAATGGATCAGGGTCAACCAAGATTCAGGGTACCTGTCCTTGGTTCTGTTGTAGTTTAACAGCTTAATAATTTGGCTAAAGATACAGAAGTCATAGTTATCAAATGTATATACAACATGAAACTGAGAGGAACAGGTAAAAATAATGATAGTAAGTAATTGGGTATGGTTTACAAGGTTTACAAAACACTTTAAATAAGTTATTTCATCTGAACTTTAGAAGTAAGTGCTGTTATTTATTTTAAAGAAAAGGAAACAGACTGAGAAAGGTTAAGTTGCTTGCTAGGGACACACAACAGTAAATGTCTTAGGTGGAATTTGAATTTGGATCTTCCTGACTCCAAGTTGATTGCCTTGAAGCTGTTCCAAAAGTTAATGTAACTTAAGACTGAATTAACAGAACTATAATATGCAAAATAATACTTCAAGGATATATGCTTTTATGACTGCGAGAACTTGCAACAATGAAGATCATAACCCTGGTCTTAGCAGAAACTTTTCATGAGTTTCCATGGCTGGGAAAAAAAAGTGATTCCTTAGGAGTTAAGCCTCCATGGGGCAGCTAGGTGATGCAGTGGATAGAGCACTGGCCCTGAAGCTGGGACTATCTGAGTTCAAATCTCACCTTGGAGACTTACTAGCTGTGTGACTCTGGTCAAGTCACTTAAACCCTGATTGCCTCAAACACTCGGGGCCATCTTCAGTCATCCTGAGGTATATCTTGCTACTGGACCCAGATGGCTTGGGAGGGTGGAGGGAGGGGAGGTTGGTAATTTTGCACAGCCCTCCCTCGCTTAAATCCAATTCACTGCAAGCCATGACATCACCCTGATGTCATGGTCCTCTTTGGGAATGAAGGACAAAAACAAAACTTTCCAATGCCAGACTTCTTCAAACTCAGGTGGGATGTTCCTCAGATGACAGAGACATGTCAGAAGTGGGATTCAAACTCACACCTCCAGAGACCACAAGAAGACCATGCATTAAGTCTGATGCTTTAGACCATGAGGCCATCCTGACAGTCTTGTATTTTTGTATCTTGTTTATACTCAAAGCTTTTCAACTCAACAGGACCTACCAAAAGTTAAATTTCACTGGCAGATTCTTGGACCTCACCTCTATAACGAGGTATCTCAGCAAAACATTAGATCAAAGTCCAGAACCATGTAATACCCTACATTGTGGTCAACCACACTCTGTTCTAGACATCCTGTTAAGGAGTATGGTGACAAATTAGAAGATATCTAGAGGAAGGTTATCAGGATACTGAAGGGACTTCAAGTCATATCACATGAAGGAAATGGTCATATTAATTAGGAAAAAAAAGCTTTGAGAGGGGATATGACATGGTGAAATGAAGATAATGTGTCAGATTTATTCTATGCAGCGACACAGTGCCAAAACAGGACTTTTAGTTTGAATTTACAGAGAAGCAGGTTTTTGTCTCAGTATAGAGAACATTCAAAAACTAGAGTGTCTAAAGTGGCAGTCATCAAAACTATTTGGCACTGGCTAAGAAATAGAGTGGTGGATCAATGGAATATGTTAGGCACAGGAGACACAGTAGTAAATGACTGCAGTAATCTACTATTTGATAAACCCAAAGACTCCAGATTCTGGGATAGGAACTCAGTATTTGAAAAAAAACTGCTGAGAAAACTGGAAGACAGAATGACAAAAACTAGGCATAGACCAACATCTTACACCTTATACTAAAATACAGTCAAAATGGGTACATGATTTAGACATAAAAGGTGATACCATAGGTAAATTAGGAGAGGAAGGAATAGTTTACCTCTCAGATCTTTGGAAAGGAGAACAGTTTATGACCAAACAAGAGACAGAGAATATTATGAAATACAAAATGGATGATTTTGATTACCTTAAATTAAAAACTTTTTGTACAAATAGAAGCAATGCATCCAAAATTAGAAGGGAGACAGAAAACTGGGAAAGAATTTTTATAGCCAGTATTTCTGATAAAGGCCTCATTTCTAAAATGTATTGGGAACTAAATCAAATTTATAAGAAACCAATTCATTCCCCAATTGAGAAATTGTCAAAGGATATGAACAAGCAGTTTTCTGATGAAGAAATCAAAGTTATCTATTGCTGTATGAAAAAATGTTCTAAATCACTATTTATTAGAGAAATGCAAATTAAAACAACTCTGAGGAACGACCTCACCCCTATCAGATTGGCTAATATGATAAAAAAGAAAAATAATAAATGTTGGAGAAGCTATGGAAAAATTAGAACACTAATGCATTGTTGGTGGAGCTGTGAACTGATTCTACCATTGTGGAAAGCAATTTGGAATTATGCCCAAAGGGCTATAAAGCTGTACATACCCTTTGACCCAGCAATACCACTTTTGCATCTTTTTCCCAAAGAGATCATAAAAAAGGGAAAAGGACCCACATGTATAAAAATATTTATAGCTGCTCTTTTTTGTAGTGGCAAGGAATTGGAAATTGAGGGGTTGCCCATCAAATGGGGAATGGCTAAACAAGTTGCAGTATATGAATGTAATGGAATACTATTGTGCGGTAAGGAATGATAAGCAGGAGGAGTTCAGAGAAACCTGGAAGGACTTACATGAACTGATGCTGAGTGAGATGAGCAAAACCAGGAGAACATTATATACATTATCAACATTATGTGTTGATCAACTGTGATAGACTTGATTCTTCTCAGCAATACAGTGGTCCAAGATAGTTCCAAAGGACTCATGATGGAAAATGTTCTCAACATCCAGAAAGAAGAACTATGGATTATGAGTGCATATTGAACCATACTGATTCTACTTTTGAGCTGTTTTTTTTTTCCTTCTTTTTTTGAGGTTTTTCCCTTGTGATCTGATTCTTTTTTCAAAGATGACTAATGCTGAAATATGTTTAGTGTGGTTATACATATATAACCTATATCAGATTGCTTTCTGTCTTTGAGATGGGGGAGGGAAGGGAGTATGGGAGAAAAATTTGGAACTAAAAATCCTATGAAAACAAATGTTGAAAACTATCCTTATATATAACTGGAAAATAATAAAATACTTTTGTTTAAAAAAACAAAAACAGCAAACTAGAGTGTCCCTTCCTGCAAAGATGGAAGGTTCTTTTTATATAATCAGAGGCTGTCTTGTCAAGGATATCACAAAGAAGATTCCTGGACATGAGAGAAGGTTGGACTAGATGACCACTAAGTTTCCTTCTTGTTCAGAAATTCTATTTTTAAAAAGTCATTCATCACTTAGCAAGCTAAAATATAGATTCATATATTGAAGTAAAAAAAAATGTACTATGAAAACAAGTGAGCTACTCAGGTAGAGGAAATGACAATATCAATAACAAAAAATAATTGCTAGTTATATTTCAATTGCTAAAAACAAAATTATTGACTTCATGTAATTTTATAGTACAAAAATAATATGAAGTGTTAAACATACATTAATAAGTCTATAGGATATCCCTACTGGATGGATAATAATTCCTGCAAAGAAGTTGAATAGCTTCCTGGCTAACATTCCATTTCAGCATTTTAAAATATCCTCCTCCTCTCCCTCCCTCTCTCCCTCTCTCTCTCTCTCTGGGGCAGTGAGGGTTAAGTGACTTGCCCAGGGCACACAGCTTGTAAATATCAAGTGTCTGAGGTTGAATTTGAACTCAGATCCTCCAGAATCCAGGACCAGTGCTTTATCCACTGCACCACCTAGCTGCCCCTCTTTTTGTTTTTCAGCACTACATGAGTAACAATTTTAGAATGTCCTTATGAGTTACAAAGAGCTTTCTTCACAACTGCCTAGAAGGTAGATGGTACAAGCAATATCTCCCCTTCAGATGAGGAAAATTAAGGCTTAGAAAAATTTAAGTTACTTGCTCAAAGTTACACTTTAGTACACAAAAGAGCTGGGTTGAAATTAAGTCTCTTCTGACTCCAAGCCCAGTGTTCTTTCTACTGTATAACATAACTTTTGGCATAGAAATGCTTATTAGGTATATACCACTATTTTATACAGGAAAGAGCATAAGGAAAAGAAAAGATCTCTATAAGAAGGGAGTTTCACAATCTGAATGGTTCCCAGTTAATTATGTTCCTATTGCCCACATCTCATGTAATTCTTCTTTCCTGAACATTCTTCTGGTGTCAATTCAAAATGCATATTCCTTATCTTTTGAAGCAGAATGGACTCAGGCAGTTCCCACATGGTATAATTAGTCTTCACTTTTTTTTTTTTTAAAGCGCAGAGCAATGAGGGTTAAGTGACTTGCCCAGGGTCACACAGCTAGTAAGTGTCAAGTGTCTGAGACCGGATTTGAACTCAAGTCCAACTGAATCCAGGGCTGGTGCTTTATCCACTGTGCCACCTAGCTGCCCCTAGTCTTCACTTTTTACATTCAAAAAAGATCAAAGGTAAACATTAACTAGTAACTAAACAAGTGTTCTAAATGTATGTGTAAATCCCAAAGTTGGTTAACAAGTAAGCAGAAAAATGGGAAAAGATGAAAATGCTGTTTGTAGTTAAACATTCTGATGTACTTATTAATACTCCACAATGACAAAGCTATTTTATTTTATGCTATCAATATACTTTTTCCTCAAATGTGAAACTGGAGCACTACTTTTGGAATAACCAAGTTTAACAAACAAATATAGGAATGAATTTTTCATTACCAAAGCAAACCACAACACAGGAAGCCAACTTAAAGCTGTCAACAAAATGAACAGTAATGTTTACAATATGTTACTGGGAAAAAATATTCTGATAGTTTGGAAGGATTCTTCTGTTTTCCTTCAGTTTGGTTTGTATTGTCAACCAAGTCAACTATAAAATATGCATTATTTGAATATGTAGACAAAAACAACCACAAAAAGCAGAGGGACTTGGGAAGGCAAAAAGAAGCACCTTCATATTCTATAAACCATTTCCCCCTTTGACAAGACTAAATAATAACAATAATAATAATAATAAACTAAGCAATGCCTGATAATTATTTTGACCTGAGGACTGATTTGATTTTGGGTGCCCATAGGTCTCAGTGAGTTAAATTTGGAGTAATATTTCTGCTCCTTTTGTTGGAAATCCTACTGATGCTATGCATTACTCTCTAATGGTATTCCTTCTCATCTGATTGTTTGGTAGCTTTATGCTGGCTATACAGCTTTTCATGATAATAAATGCAGTTTAATAAAAATGTTAGAGAAAATTCTTATTTTATTGCTGAATAGCCTTTCTGAATGTAACCCCAAACTTGGCTATATTAACATTAATATTTAAAAGGGAGAACTGACCTAAAGTACTGGGAGAAAAAACTTGCTTACAAAAATTACTATTTAGAGCTACAAATTAAACAAGACTTTGAACTTCACCAAGAAAATGTAAGCTCCTTTTAGACACAAAGTATTTTAATTTTTGTATCTGTATCCTCAAGTATAGTATCTGGTACATGACAGATGTTTAATATATGCTTGATGGACTGACTGATTTGTCTGTCTTAGTAACTGTTGTCTATATCTCTCTATAAAACATATCTATTTTTTAAAAGAAACTAGAGAATTCCAACTCAAGTACCGCAGGGAGCTGTGGGATACCTGCATGAATAAATGAGGGGAAAGGCACAGAAACAAATATACAGCTAGCTTGAATCCTAATCTGTAAACCAAGTTTCAAAAGGATGTTTTGAAATCAATTGTTTAGAACTTCGGACACAAACATTTTTATAAATAGTGATCATGTTCCGGGGTCAGATCAAAACAGCTTACTTAGTTTATAATAGAGTACTAATAGTATTGAAGTATAGTAGTAATGGTACTAGAAATTCCATCACCCATAACACTATTTATAAATTTTGTGTTCTGATTTGGGATGCCAGGAACACACAAACCCTACCAATCCTGATGATAGCTCCACCAACGTTACCACCTGCAATGGGGATAGTTCCAAAAATTAACAGTAATTCCAGATCTCAATCATGGATGGCCTTAAGGGAAGGCTATTATTCTCATTCCCCATATGTAATTAGTTACCAAGTCTTATCCATCTTACATCTGTCATTTCTCTACTCACAAGGCCACTGGCCTATTTCAGATTTTCATAATTTCTTTTGACCATTTTAAAAGCCTCCTGACTAGTCTCCATGCAACCAATATTTCCCCTTTCTAGCCCATGTTTCACATTGCTGTCAAAATAAGCCTAAGGCATAGAATGATGACCATTTTGTTCACAAGATCCCAAACTTTTAGCAGTTCCTTATTTATATTATAAAATACAAATTCCTAAAATAAAAAGCCTGGTATTAAGGTCTTCCACAATCTAGCTATGCTTCTAATAATATTCCATATTATTCCTTTTCATCCATACTATGGTCAAGCTAAACTGGATTGTTCTTCAAATTCATTGTTCACCCAGCCTAACATGCACTATACCAGTTCTACTTTACAAAATTCTTATCAAGACTCATCTAACTCCATGAAGCCCTCAAATCAATTTCTATTTGTCTGTGTACATATCTCTCCAATAGACTATAAATTCCTTGAGAGCAGAGACTGTGTTGTTTTTGCCTATATCTCCAGGCATAACAAAAGGTGCCTTGCAATAATAGGTACTTAATATTTGTTAAACTAAATTGTTCATATGAGACAACATTTCCTCTCACTAGAGTTGATGATGTTTCACAAGGGATTCTTGATCAGGTACATAGTGAATTAGATGACCTTTGAGCTCTATTCCAATTGAGAGTCCTTAAATTGAGTAGTCGTTCTGTGCCTTCTTTAACTCCAAGTCCCAAATTCCAGACTGTGGTAAAAAGTTTTAACAGTCGGTTAGATAATGGAGAGATGCCAGTTTTTTTTTAGGACCACCCTTTTGGGGAGGAGACCAACAGCATGAGCTACGCACACCAGTCCGCCTGCGACGCTCACCAGATTGCCTGCTGAGCACTCGACTTCCGGGGTACGAGCTTAAAAGGCAAGGAGAGAACGGAAATGGGCCTTTTTCCTACTCCGCTGGTCTCCTGGCTGTGCTGCACAGACAGACGCGGACTGGAGTTTGACTCAGCCCGGCTCTTGGTTAACAGCACATGCTTGACTCGGTCTCTCTCCCCAAAGGTGGCCTTCGGCTTTTGGTGAGTTTTATACGGAATATAGACTAAACCTAGACTTAAGACGATTTGTATTGTATTTCTACTTTCCTATCCTTCTAATCAACATCACCTTGTGACTACCATACAATAAAAGCTCTATCTAGAAAACCAGAAGCTTCTTCCATTTACTAGTCTGGGAGATAAATGAAGGGAAAGGTTAAGTAGGGTAGATTTATGATCTAATATCCAATTTTAATCTCACAAGACTAATGCCAGGAGATGAGAAGAAAGACTGATTCCTGGGCAGTTTCTGCAGCACGGTCAGGGTCGACTTCCAGAGGCAGAAATGATGTGGGAGTCTCAGGAGGGAAGGATGCAGTCTCTAATGGAGCTAAAGGACTGGGCAATGATTCAAATGGCAACAGTTGTCCTGGCATTAGCCAGGTGAATGGGATTGGAAATAACCATTATCTATGTTTTAAGGCAAATACTGTGACAGATCGCCTATGTGGCTTTAACAGAACAAACCATTTGCATCATGGCAGGCTGGAATGTCAGTGAAGTTATTTATCCACAATAGGCTGATGTTTACATCACCCACATGTTTGATAACATTATCTTGGCTTCAAGCCATATCACTGCATAATTTTATGATTTATTAGTTGGAATTTGAACTTGGAGCATTTTAATTCCAAGAACATCTTTTGCAATTTGAATAATGTTTTAAGAAATTTTTCTCCCCCCGGGGCAGCTTGATGGTGCAGTGGATACAGCACTGGCCCTGGAGTCAGGAGGACCTGAGTTCAAATCCAGCCTCAGACACTTAATAAAAACTTGACACAGTCTTAAGGTATCCTGAGGCTTGCACTGTCTGTCAGTCAATAAATATTTATTAAGTGCCTATGTACCAGGCACTGTGCTAAGCCCATGACATACAAAAAGAGGCAAAAGGCAGTCCCTACCCTCAAGGAGAACATAATCTAATGGGAAAGACGACAAATAAGCATGTATAGGATAAATAGGAAATAATTAAAAGAAAAAAGGGGTAGCTAGGTGGCACAATGGATAGAATACCTGCTCTGGATTCAAGAGGACCTGAGTTCAAATCCAGCCTCAGACATTTGACACTTACTAGCTATGTGACCCTGGGCAAGTCACTTAACCCCAATTGCCTCACCAAGAAAGAAAGAAAGAAAAAAAAGAAAGAAAGAAAGAGAAAAGAGGGAAAAAAAAGAAAGAAGGCATAGGAATTAAGAGGGTTTGGGAAAGGTTTCCTGGAGATAATGGAATTTTAATTGGGATTTGAAGGAAGCTAGAGAAGCCAGTAAATAAAGCTGAGGAGAAGAGCATTACAGGCATGGGGGACAATAAGAGAAAATGCCCAGAGCTGAAAGATACAAGTATCTTGTTCATGGAACAGCCAGGAAGCCAGTGTCTCTGGATTGAAGAGTATGTAGCAGGAGGTAAGTTGTAAAATGACTGGAAGGTAGGAGGGGGCTAGGCTATGAAGGACTTTGAATGCCAGAGAATTTTGTATTTAATCCTGGAAGCAATAGGGATCCAGGGAAATTCACGGGGTGGGGGGGGATGTTTACCTATTACTATAGAAAGACTCCCACTTTGGGAAAATGACTCTAGAGGCCAAATGGAGGATAGATTGGAGTAGAAAGAGATCCACCAGCAGGCTACTACAATTGTTTATGCATGGGGTGATGAAGGCCAGTAAGAGAGTGGGACCAGTGTCAGAGGAGGAAAAGGGAAGTATTAATGCTGCAAAGGTAAAATCAACAGGAAGTGGCAACAGATGGGAAATGAGGAGTAAGAGATAGTGAGGGGTCAAGGATGACACCAAGTTGAGCTTGAGAGACTCAGAGAATAGTACTGCTTTCTACAGAAAGAGATGTCAGGAGAATGGGGAGGTTTTAGGGGAAAAGATAATGGGGGGCAGCTAGGTGGCATAGTGGATAAAGCACTGGCCCTGGATTCAGGAGGACCTGAGTTCAAATCCGGCCTCAGACACTTGACACTTACTAGCTGTGTGACCCTGGCAAGTCACTTAACCCTCATTGCCCTGCCCCCCCACCCCCCAAAAGATAATGACTTCTGTTTTGAACATGTTGAGTTTAAGATGTCTATTGGTGGGGCAGCTAGATGGCACAGTGGTAAAGCACCGGCCCTGGATTCAGGAGTACCTGAGTTCAAATCCAGCCTCAGACACTTAACACTTACTAGCTGTGTGACCCTGGGCAAGTCACTTAACCCCAATTGCCTCACTAAAAAAAAAAAAAAAAAAAAAAAAGATGTCTATTGGCTATCCAGTTTGAGATGTCTGAAAGGAAGTTAGAGATCAGGAAAGAGATTAGAGCAGGATAAGCAGAATTCAGAATCATCACCATAGAGATTAACTCCATGGGATCTGGTAAGATCACCAAGAGAAGTAGGATAGAGGGAAAATAAAGGTCCAGGACAGAGCCCCCTGGAACACTGATGGTTAAGGGGTGCGATCTGGGGAGGATCCAGCAAAGGTGAGAGAGCAGTATGATAACTAGGAGAACCATGAGTGTGATTTCCCCAAAACAGAGAAAGTATCAAGGAGAAAAGGGTAATTCATAGTGTCAAAGGCTGCAGAGAGGTCAAGGAAAATGAAGGCCCAGAAAAAGCCATTGGATTTCACAACTAAAAGAGCAGTTTTGAGAAGATGATGAAGTCAGAAGCCAGATGTAAGGGGTTAAGGAGAAAATGAGAGGAGTGAAAGTGGAAAAACCTAATATAGATTGCCTTTTCAAAGAGTTTAATCACAATTAGGAGGGATGGAAGGATCAAGTAAGAGGTTTTCTTTTTTTGATTATGAAGGCAATGTGAGCTTGTTTGTAGGCAGCAGGGAAGCATCCAGAAAACAGGGAAAGACTGAATGTAAGTGAGGGAATAAGAATGGCTTACACATAAGTGTGCACTTATTAAATCTTTGTTGAATTTAGAGATAGCATGGACCTAGTAAAAAAGGCTTAAGTTCAAATCTTCCCTCAAATACTCTGTGTCCAACCCTAGGCAAATCATTTAACCTCTGTGCCTCAGTTTCCTCATCTGTAAAAGAAGGGAGCTGGATTCAAAGGACTCTAAGATCCCTTCCGGGTCTAAATCTGTGATCCTATTATCAATTAATAAGTAATGATAGAAGCCCATCTGCTAAACCATATGAGAGAATAGAAAAGTAGCACAAGATATAGTCACTGGCCTCAAGGAATGTATAATCTTATTGATAAGTAAAAAGTGCCATCCCTATATATGTAAGAAAAATATAATGTGAATTCAAAATTAATACTCGAATGAAAGTCTCTCAACACCTGTTTCTCTCTCTTCTCCTTTTAATTTTCATTTTAACCAGCCACAAAACAGAAGTGAAATATACTTCTAATGTGTTTTATTTATTGAATAGTTCTAGCAGAATTTAAGAATCTCAGAATTGAAAGGGACTTCAAAGACATCTAGTATAAGCAATACTTGAAAATGAATCCCTTCTAAAATACACCTGACTATTGGACATCCCGTTAATACTTGAAGATTCTCATGGTGGAGGTGGGGCAAGGGGAAAGAGGGGACATTCGTTATCTTACAAGGGAATCCAACTTTGAAAATCTAACTACCCCAGCCATTTGGGGTCAAAGAATAAATTTATTCCCTCTCCTACATGTTAGCCCTCCAAATATTGAAGACAATAATCACATTTCCTCCTATAGCTCCTCTTCACCAAGCTAAAAAGCCCTAGTTTCTTCAACTCATCTTCTTGATATAATTTCAAGGTCCTTCCACAACCCCAGTCATGCCACTTTGGTGGATCTCTAGCTTATCAAGGTCCTTCTTAAAATTGGTCACCTAAACCTGAACATAGTGCTCTAGAAGCAGTCACCTGTCTGAAGAACAGCTGGACTTCCACTTGCCTAAAACCTGGTCACTATGACTTTCAAAAAATTTTAGAGTTGGAAGGGCTAATACAAGCCATACTGGAAAAAGAATACACATTACAATACACCTAAGAACTGGTTATCTAATCATTTCCTGAAGTACTACAGTTAGAGTGAATCCACTATCCCACATTCTGTTTTGGTTTTTGTTGTTGTTGTTGTTGTTTTTCCGGGCAATGAGGATTAAGTGACTTGCCCAGGGTCACACAGCTAGTAAGTGTCAAGTGTCTGAGGCTGGATTTGAACTCAGGTCCTCCTGAATCCAGGGCCCGTGCTTTATCCACTGCACTACCTAGATGCCCCCTGTTCATTCTGTTTTGAGATCTGCTTGCACAGGTTCTGGATAATGAATGAATTCCAATTAAAATTACACAATATATAAAATACTTGAGAGTCTTCTCACCAATATACACATAAAGTCTGTAATTATAAAGCATTCTTTATGAGGGGCAGCTAGGTGGCGCAGTGGATAAAGCACCAGACCTGGATTCAGGAGGACCTGAGTTCAAACTCGGCTTCAGACACTTGACACTTACTAGAGGTGTGACCCTAGGCAAGTCACTTAACCTCAACTGCCTTACCAAAAAAAAAGAAAAGAAAAGAAAAAGCACTCTTTGTGGAAATAAAGACAAGCCTAAATAATTAGAGAAATATTAATTGCTCAATATAAGTTGTCAATACAAAAAAGACAACACTACCTAAATTTACTTTTTTAATATCATACCAATTAGACTACCAAAAGAGTACTTTATAGAACTAGAAAAACTCCATCTGGCAGAACAAAAGCTCAAAAATTTCAGGGAAAATCATAAAAAAAGAGTGGTAAGGAAAGGGCCTAATAGTACTAGATTTTAAACTATAATACAAAGCACTCATCATCAAAATGATTTTGTACTAGTTTTAAAAAATGGAAATTTCAATCAGTGGAACAGATTAGATAAGTACACCACATACCAAAGCAAACAAACATGATATCGCAGTATTTGATAAACTCTAAAACACAACTTAGTGGGGGAAGGAACTCACTATTTAATGAAACTTTGGGGAAAATTGGAAGGCAGCGTGGCAGGTATTAGGTCTAGCCCAACATCTCACACTGCATGACAAGATTAAGTTCCAAATGGATATATAACCTAAATATAAAAGACTGCATCAAAAACAAAATATGATAATTTGGTGGAATATACTGCAAAATTAAACAAAGTAGATAATAATGTTTTGTTTTGTTTTTTAAATGGTGAGGCAATTGGGGTTAAGTGACTTGCCCAGGGTGACACAGCTAGTAAGTGTTAAGTGTCTGAGGCCAGATTTGAACTCAGGTACTCCTGACTCCAGGGCCGGTGCTCTATCCACTGTGCCACCTAGCTGCCCCCATGATAATGTTTTAATAGTACTTTCCAAAAAAAGAAAAGAAAAGAAAGGCTCCCTACACTAGAAGACCTCAATTAAGAGTTAATCCAGGAGTCCTTTAAATAGTGTGCATGAAGATTCTGACCTTGACTGTACTCCTCAGCTAGAAGGAAAGTGAAACTTGTGATTGAAAATTGTTTCTTCTGAGCAATAAGGAGAAGGGAAGAGAAGGAGTTATGTTATGGCCCCTGAAGTTTTAAAGGGTTCACTCATAGGGAGGGAGCAAATTTGCTTCATATTCTACTACAAATTGACTTGCAAGAATTTTTTGGTAAGCATGTCAACTGCCAACCCCTATATTAAAATTCTTGGAAATAGCTAAAATGGTGATCAGGAAAGGGAGAGATCATTATGGAGTACAATAGTTGGGAAAGACTTCCTCTTAGACATCTCAAATTGGATAATTTCCCCTATTACTGTCAAAGAAACCACCATCCTTCCAGTAACCCAGGCTCACAATGTTAAGGGTTACAAAGAAAGGCAAAAGAAGAAAAAAGAGGACAATGACAATTTTGGTCCCAAAGTCCATTAACAGTCTGAATTATTGGGAAGGGTCTTAATTTCCAAAAAATGAATTAAGATGTCCATAGATTACAAATATATTTAAAATGTAAACCACAAAGGAAGTTGTTAGGCAACACCCAAAACCATTCTGAAAAGTCACTATACTATGCTTCCTAGCTCTTCAAAAGTTTAACAGTTTGGATATATGTTATTTGATAGAAAAAGTGTTTATATTATACTTAGACTGATAACAAACTGATAACTTTGGGTTAATCAATCCATTAATATCTAGTCCCAAATGTTCAATTTACTATACTCACTTTTCTACATAATTTAAAAACTCATTATTATAAATTTTTTATTATTCATTATTCACTTTGCTTCATTCTCATATTTAAAAGGGTCAAATGCCAACAATTTTGATTTCAGCATCATCATGTCTCTCTCAAGTTAGAGGCTTCCTCACCAACAAAAATCCAAAACCAAAAAAGTCATTTAAATCTCCTTGTTGACAAAACGTGTTATGGATATTTCTTTCCTTTAAAAAAGGAAGAAAAGTAAAATGATTTTCTATTAGATATGATAATTTTCTTTGAATATACTCAAAGATTTATGAAGGAACCCTGTATATGTTACAAGCTGGCAATAAACTGATTTTTTTTTAATTCTCCAAAATGCTTCAGAGATACCACATCAATAGCAAGCCTCATTTCCGCATACTGCTTCTATCTCTTATTTTCCATCACACATAGGTGTCCCTCTTATTAGCATGCATCGAAAACAATATATAAATCTGTATCAAAAGATATGTTTTATAAGGAAAAGAGCTTTAAAACTACAATAGCCTTTATTATCCCTTTCCCATCTGACATAATACTGAATGAACACTTTTAGCACATGAACTACCGTTTTAAAAAAAAAAAAGAAAGAAAGAAAAAGAAAAAACCCTAAACACAAAACATTGAAATCTATCTTGACAGGAAGAGCAGGTTTTTGGCATCTATGAAAATACTGACAAAAACAATTCAATATTTATTAAGCTCCCGCTACTTGCATGGTATGTTTGGCATTAGTGATATAAAGAGGAATGAAGCATAACTTCCATCCTAAAGGGCACAATTTATTACAAATTGCAATTTATTAGGGTATATAAAGCATGTACACAAATCCTATAATCTGAATTACAAAATCTCAGAGTTGGAAAGGACATCAGAAGCCATCTAGAACACCACATACAATAATTTTTTCTATGGCCTGCCCAACAAGTGTTCATTTGATCTTTGCTTGTAGCAAAGGGAGGGAGAGCCCAATACCCCAAAGGCAGTCCATGAATAAGCTTTTCCTTCCTAAAGTAGCCTCTCAGTAAGTAACTTGTAAGTTTATTTTGGGGGAAAGATCTATCCTAGCTATTAGATCCGGGAAGTTTCATAGAGAGGTGGCACTTGAGTTGGGCCTTAAAGGAAAGGTAAGATTCCAATAAGGCAGAGATAGACAATGGGATAGAAATTCAACCCAAATGCTAGAAACGGTAAAAGCCAAAGAAACAGAGATGGGAGATAAGAAGACGAGGTTGGAGCATGTGAGAAAATAATGGGGTTTTGGGACTCCCAGAGGGCCCCACTCAAGGGCCTAACCCAGAGAGCCTTCCCTGAACTTTTAAGACCTGCCCCAGAGTCAGTCAAATTGGACTTTGGACTGAATACAGACAATAGAAGTTACCTCACTCAAAACCACACCTACCTGAAGGCTTTTTCCCCTGGAGGGCTCCATACGCTGACATCACCACACACCATCCTCAAATCCAGTAAACCAATAGATTTGAATGATGCTAGCAAATTAGCTTTAAGTAGTGTGTGAGGGCAGCCTCTCCTCCTCATCTCCATGAGCTTAGGCTCTCATCTCTCTCTTGGTTTTGGAAATTAGAGGGAGCAGACACAGCTCACTCTCCCTCCTACTATCTCTCCTTTTAAACTTTCTGAGCCACGTGCTCTATCTTTACTAATATTTAATATGCTTTATTAAATGCTTAATGCCCCCAAACTGGTGCAGTAGCCTCTAATTTCTAAGTAGCAATATATTAGAACACCAGATAATTGTCCCTAAAACTTGGACAATTATAGAGCCACTCCATATGATTTTTTTTTTTGGCAGGGCAATGAGGGTTAAGTGACTTGCCCAGGGTCACACAGCTAGTAAGTGTCAAGTGTCTGAGGCCACATTTGAACTCAGGTCCTCCTGAATCCTGGGCCGGTGCTTTATCCACTGTGCCACCTAGCTGCCCCCTGACACCGCATATAATTTTAACCGACACAAGTACTATGTATAATCCAGTGTAGAGGAATTATAGAATAGGGTAAGGTGATGCTAGAAATACAGGCTATAGTAAAATCATGGAAGGCCTTGAATTCTGGGCTAAGGACATGATAATTTCTTTAAGGTGTAATGATTGGAATGACGCCACCTACTGGAGACTTGCTGTGGAGAGCTCCACCATGAGGAAAATGCCTCAGAGGCATTGTGGCTTTTCCTTGGCGTCAGGAAATGACGTTTGCTCATGGGTGCTGTCTATCAAGTCTACCAGCCAATCAACTGGAGGAGCCTCCTATGGTCTGGGAGGAGACAGGAAGGAGGAAAGGGAGCCTGCGCAGAGAGCGCTGGCCTTTTTGGCTTCCGGACTTGATGGTGGTGGCAGCAGAGGACTTCACAGGAAATTTGAGGAAAGATAGGAGTGCCAGGCTGTTAGAATTCTGTTCTCAATCTTTTTCTTTCTATTTTCCAATAAACCCTTAAAAACCTAAACTCGTTTTATCAGTGATTTTTAGTCAGTTTCCCCCAAACTGGGGGAACACATTAGAATACACATTTAGAATCTTAAATTACACAAAGGGGTAGTCCCTGAAGTTTTGGAAGCAGAGAAATAGGATATGACATGATATAACATAACATAATATAATATAACATTTATATATTTAAAAATTTTTTATATTAATATATGTAAAAAGACTTGTACATAAGGAAAATGTACTCTAATCGTGGTATAGAAAATGGATAAGGAAAAGAGGGCTTTGTGACAAGGTGAGTAATGGGAGTTGGAGAAGTGGAAAGGAGACAGATTTGACGTCAGCATCACAGGTCACTAAGGGCAGGCCAGGTGTGGCTCATCCCAATCAGTCAGCCAAATTCCAATAATCTTACCACATTATTTAGGGAAAATCAAAAGACCTTGGCATTACTGAAAGAATTAACTATTGAAACAAGCCTGAGTGGGAAGGGAAGGGAAGCCAGAATAAGGTGATGATAGTTTGAGGGAACAAGGAGGAATCATGGAGCCAGAAATCACGAGCACAAAGAGCAGACTTAGGAGAAGGGAAGATGTGGGGCAGGTGCAAGGCTACCAGATAATGGTCAAAGGGGGCAATTTCAGAATTCAACATCTTGGAAGTTAAACAACTTCAAGTGATAGTGAGGTCTAAGGTGTGATCATTTGATGGTTGATCCAGGTTTAACTGGAAGTTCTCAGAACTGAGAAGTTTAGAGAACTGTTTAATCAAAGCATTAGAAGGATCACCAACAAGAATACTAAAGTTCTCCAGAATTACTTGATGGGCTGGAAAGAAAATTAAGCTGCATTTTAATGAGACGGTGGAAGAGTACCCTAGAGGTTAGCAGATAATAACAAAAAGGTGTAGCTGAGAGTTACATAATCATGTAGGACAATTTACAAGAAATATTGGTGAATCACAGTAGCAAAGACTTTGAAGTGGAAGTATGGAACAAGGAATAGTAGAGATTATTCTTCCTGACCTTAGGAGTTTGAGGCAATAGGAAAAAAGAGATCATTACAAGTTTCAGTTACCAGAGCTATTAAGTCCCAGTTAATTAGAGGTTAAAGGAGCATAAAGAAAGAGATCAAGAATGAATTAATTAAAAAAAACTCAACAACTACATGTTCACTTATAAATAAAGGGGGTGGTAATTATTGGTAATAAAGTTCCAAAAGGAACACTAGAAGAAACTAGTAAAGAGGCAACCAGGGAGAGAACTCAGGCACCACCTTAGTACAGGCAGTAATCATCTCTCACCTGGAAAAACACCACAGTTGCCTCCTAATTGGTCTCCCTGTTTCTAATCTCTGCTTCCTATAATCCATTCTCCACAAAGCTGCCAAAATGACATTTCCTTTTTTTTTTTTAAGTGAGGCAATTGGGGTTAAGTGACTTGCCCAGGGTCACACAGCTAGTAAGTGTTAAGTGTCTGAGGCTGGATTTGAACTCAGGTACTACTGACTCCAGGGCAGGTGCTCTATCCACTGCGCCACCTAGCTGTACCCAAAATGACATTTCTAAAACAGCTTCCCTCAAGGCTCAGTTCAGTTGCCATCTGCTATACAAAGCATCCCAGGACATACTTTGTATCTACATTGTCCATACTTTGTATTTAATTTCTTTGTACACACTGCATTGTTTTCCCTAGAATCTAAGCTCTTGGAAGAATACTTTTGGGGTTTTTTGTCTTTATATCTCCAGTGCCTAGCAAAGTGTCTGATACACAGCAAGAAGTTAATAAATGCCTTATATTCATTAAATAAAGATGTTAGAGAAATTAAAATATTTCCAGTCATCTAATATTACTCCCCTTTATGTATTCTATGTTGCAGCCAAACTAGATTACTAGCTTGCTAATGCATCTCCCACCTCCGACAGTTGTCCCGCAATCTATTCCTGAGACCTAGCACACTTTTTCTCTGTACACTCCACTTTTCAGAATCCTTCTTTTTTTCAACTGTCACCGACTCAGGAAAGCCATCTGATTCCCCAAATGAAAGTGCTATCTCCTTTCTCGAACATACCTGCAGCAATATGGACTAGGCTCATCATCTGCCCTTAATGGACTGCCTTTAATTAGATTTATCTATTTACATATTCTTTTCCCCATCCCTAGCAGAATGTAAGTTCCTTGAGGACAGGAACCATTGCACCCTAAGCACCTAGTATAATGCCCTGCACAAAATAGATGCTTAAGGGGCAGCTAGGTGGCGCAGTGGATAGAGCACCGGCCCTGGAGTCAGGAGGACTTGAGTTCAAATGTGGCCTCAGACACTTAACATTTACTAGCTGTGTGACCCTGGGCAAGTCACTTAACCCCAATTGCCTCACTTAAAAAAAAATAGATGCTTAATAGATGTTTACTGGATTAAGTTTCTCAGCAGAACATTATATGATATATATTAAATATCCAATGAAGAAAATATATTTTAAGTAAAGTGACCTTCAATTTCTTTTGTAATATATAATTACACTAAATTATTAAAAGCAAGCCTTTTTGACATAACATAGTTATTTATATCTGAGTTTAAACAGATTTAATTTATATCAAATCTAAACTAAAGTTGGATCTATAACAAAAGCAAAGGTTTTGGTTTGGTTTTTTTTCTACCAAAGAGTAGGATTGGCAGATGCAGCTCCTTACTCAGAAATAAAGGAAATCAAAACTAGAATTTCTCAGTGTCATATGTATGCAAGAGTAAACAGAAAACTAAGATGTCAGTAATCACATGCCACTTGTTTATATACTTCATAACAATTTTTACATATTTAAACAGGGTCTTTACCAGCTATCCAAGTTCCCAAGGCTTATATACATATATATTCAAATTTATGAAAAAATGGCAAATTTATTACATTTATTCCACTCTTTAATTGCAAAGCTAATGTTTTTATTCCATAAAATTTAAATTATTTAAAGTCTCAAATAGAAAAGGCATATTTTCATTCAAATTTTAAGTAATCAGCATTCTAATAACTCAAATATTAATTTTTTATCTTGCCAAATCACTGCAACACAAGAAAGTATCTGCTATTTAAAATCTAATATTGTGTACTTACATATTCAGCCTTCGTATTATGCTTATTTAATACTACATTACTAAGAAATGTACACTTTTTTTAAAGCAACTTCAGTTCATTATTACAAAAATATTTCAATGACAATATCATGAATGAGACATCTGAATGAGACAAGAACACAAAAAGTAAATATTTAGCATATAAAAATATTATAATCCCCCAAAGTAAACAGCACATGACTACAAATACTTCAAAAGAATGAGTCAAGTATACCTAAAACTATGGGAAGATATGTTAAACTTAGAGAGAAATAATTCAAGTATAGGGCAATAAGTAGTTTTTAAGATCATCATCTTTATTGACAGAGGTAACTTTAATATTTAATACTGATCAAACCTGGAGTCCAATTATGAGGGTCCATGAACATATAAGTCCATGAACTTGATTGGGAAAAATATTATGTACTTATTTTCACTAACCTTTGGCTTCTTTTGTAATCCTACGTATTTTAAAAAATTTATTCTGAGTCCCTAGGTTTCACCAGGTTGCCAAAGAGACACACACACACATATACACACACACACACACACACACATACACACACACACACACCCCCTTTGTTCCAAATTTGAGGATTGTCATTTATGTATTTCAGACATTGTTTGTTTGCTGGTATCACACACACACACACACATACCTCCCACTTGTAATGGTCTACTATATAGATATATTCCTGAATGAAATAAAAAAAATATAGATATATATAGATGTATTGCTGAATAAAATAAAATAAATATTTAAATTGCTGTATTAAATAAAACCATAAATTTAACAGAAGAAATTAAATGAGTTAAACAATTGTGAGAAATGATTATTAATAACTGATACATATATATATTTTTTGTGTGTGTGTGTGTGGGGGGGGCAATGAGGGTTAAGTGACTTGTCCAGGGCCACACAACTAGTAAGTGTCAAGTGTCTGAGGCCAGATTTGAACTCAGATCCTCCTGAATCCAGGGCTGGTGCTTTATCCACTGCACCACCTAGCTGCCCCCAATAACTGATATCTTGGGGAGACTCAGAGCTTCCTCTCCCTTCTTCCAGATCCCTGACTTTTAGAGGTCTAGTTTCTCCTTCTTAATAAGACTGCATTGAATCTCTTCCTCTTGGTCAGACCCATCCCAAGCCTGCATAGAATCTAGGGTGGGGAAGCTCATAGTGCTCGACTCAAACTTGGGTGAAGACAGATCTAGATAGCAGAAGGCTGGGGGGGGGGGGCATGGATAGAAGAAGAGGGCATTCTTTGAATTGATAGCCAGAGGCTGGAGATAATCTCTCGGTGCAGGGGTCAATTTTGGTCCCACTAACTACCTAATGTTTTAAGGGTATATAAGCTCTGTGCCCCACCACCATGAGGGTCTTTGGTCTGAGAAAAACAGCCAATGGCCATGCTTTTATTAACATACTGCTGGACTTAAAATGATAAAATTATCCAAAAACTAAGTCTCTCAAATTTTTAATAATCACACAATACCCTTCCCTAACAGAAAGTGGTAAAAAGACTAACACAAAGTAAACAAATAAAAGAATAAAAAGAACTGATTTAGAAAATGGCTTAAGATCAAAAGAAAAAAAAACTCAATAGCTCACATTGTAGAGCTAAGATTGAAGTGTTCTCTATTAGAAGTCTATTTTTCGGATTAACATTTGAGAACACAGAACACTTACCTTACAACTATAAGTAGGGCAATAAGGATTGAACAGATGGGATCTGCTATCATCAGACCAAAGTTCTGCATCATGATGGCAGATGCAATTACACCAATACTCCCCAGTGTGTCTGCTAGAATGTGTAAAAATACACCTACAAGAAAGCATGATCACAATCAAATTAATATTTTAACAATAGAAAATTATCAAAACTAATAGATTTTTATCCAAATTAAATCTTCTAAAGAAAAGCTGCAAAATACTTAAGTGGCTGCATAATGTCTCTTTGTCTCCCTTAGTGTCTTTCAGACTATTCTATAAGAGGTTTTTAGTTATGGCTGAAAAATAAAGGCTAAACAAACATCACTTAAAAATATATTAAAACTGCAGATAAAATAAATCATTACTAGATAAATAAATTATTTTAAAATTCAAATAAGCAGGTCATTTCTAAATAAAGTTGCTCTTAGTAGGAAGTTATGTTACCTATGATTCAAAGTTATTCTGATAAGCCTGAATGTCTCACCTATTTTAACACAAGTATTTCAATAAACTTATAAAAACATCTTCTGCAAATTCACTAATGGGTTTAAAATGTATGTAATACATTTTAAAAATTCAATATGCTTTGAGCCAAAAAAAAAAAAAAGTCAAGTAAATATGATCAGTGTAATGGCAGAAAAAAAATAGGTACACAGAGCCCTCTGCTGGTGATTCAACTTATAAACCTTAATGACAAATACTTTTGCCATATAATTTTCCTTTTCTTGAAATGGGGGTCCTATATAAGTTCTATTAGAGTTTCTTACAGATAAAGTTACCCATTAATCTCAAACTCAATAACGTGGGATTAAATTTTGTATTTATAAGAGGTTTAAGGTATTTTAGGAAACTTAAAAATTTAAACCTATTTGCATGCATAAATGAAATGACTACAAAATCTTTTGCAAATCCAATCACTAAGTTTCAGATATAGTTCTACCACAGGTTCTGATACAATAAATTTAAATTTTAAAATAATACAGCAATCAGATCTTTAACAGGTTAAATATAAAATAGATTTTATTTCACTGCATAATATTACCATCAAAAGATAATTTAACATTTGTATCGTGATATGTGTAAATATATTATCATCAAGCTCATCACATTATTGGTAAAAACATGGTAAATATAATGCCTACTACACACATTGCATCTGGGCTCTATAGATGACTTTTACAATTCTTCAACAATTTTTCAAATCACCACACTGGTTTATTTAGAAACCACTACGAAGTAACAGTATTTATCCATTTTATAAATACTTGTTCTTATTTTATTGTTCAACATAAACAAAAAACCTGTAGAAATCCAATCAGTTTTAATTACAGAAATAATGATTTACTTACCTGAATAAAAAGGCAGAATCATCAGACAAAACCTAAATACAGTGAATTCTACACAAATCTATAAATTCTTCTGCTCAAGTAGAATTTATTCCAAATGATACATGACACAATCAGTAACTGGTCAGTCAGGACTTAGAAAACATTGCTTTGGGTTTCCATAAAGATTTTTTTAAAAATTAAAACTGGCTTTCTATTATGACAGTTTCAAAAATCTTATTTTAAAGAGAAAAAAATCCTACATAATAAAGGCTATATGAGATCCAAAATTTATCTAAGGAAAAATATTTTAGAGTTCCTCTTACATATCTACCTCAGATGGCAAAGGATTAAAGATGTCAAACAAAAAAGGTTAGGATTGCTTTATCAGATTAAAATTATCTTTTGAATGACATAGAAGAGAACCACAGAAAACATACCACAGTACGTTAGGGGCCCCTGAACCACACACTCTGAATTGATTTGTATTCTTAAACCACTCTACATCTTTAGTGGATATTTTGAGAACTGAAACTAGTTGGTAAGCATTGTTAGAAAAAAACAGAAGCTTTAGATAGGGAAATGTCTGGATAAACCATGTTAGTCACTCCCTTGAATGCTATTTTTATAAACATGTCAGAATTATACAACCCTTTGTAAGTCCCTAAATTCCATTTAGGAAGGGGGAAAAACAGGGAAAAAGTCAATCATGTCTGATTTGTATACAAAATTTCAAAACTTACTTGATGAAATTTACCTTAAAAAGTAGAAAGTCAACAAGTATATCGAAGATGCTCTAAATATTTTTTTGCAATTAAGTTGTTGTAGTGTGTGTGTGTGTGTGTGTGTGTGTGTGTGTGTGTGTGTGTGTGTGTGTGTGTGAATTGTCACCCTTGTAGATTACCCAAATCAAATTACAGGATACCCCTGTAATCCAGAATACTGTTCTATATTTCTGGGCTATTTCAGCCTATCCACCAATTAGTGTGTACCTAGAAAATATAAACCAATTGCAATGCTAGATTAAGAAAAACTAAAAGTTGTTAGTTCAATTTCTTTGAATCCTCCCCCTCCAATCAAATAATGGATTACCAAGACAAAAATTAAATTACTAGCAAATACAAATTTGACTGTATGTAACAAATATGCATTATTACAAGGTATTTCAGCAAAAGTTTTTCTATACTAATTCTACATATCTCTATAATGATGCCACAATGAATAATAAACATGTTAAGGTTCCTAAAAATAAACTACAATTTGAGGAGCCAGATCCAAGGGAGTAGTTTAAGATAAGGATTAAATCAAAAATTTTAAGGATAGAGAGAATAGTGAGGGAATAAAGTACAATAAAAAATAAGGTTTAGAACTAGTGAAGGAAGAGGTCAATTTGGTGTCAGGAGAAGGAATTAGTAAGATGGTGAAAAACTTGGAAGTAACTGACCATGGTTGTGGATGAAGTCTAATAGAGGAATAGATATTGCACATTGGTACATGCCCCCAAATTGGAAGTTAGCCTAGTTCCCTGAACCATAACTACCGATGACTTATAAAACAGTTTTATAATGTGTTTTTGAAGGGGTCCAACACTAAGGGGCATACAACTTTTTACTCATTACTGAATGATAGGTAATCTATGGATAAGACACAATTTTCAATACTATACTTTTTACTTTTATTTCATTTTATAAATTAGATACACACTATAATTGTCATTAAAATGATTTCAACATTAGTAGTATATGTAGCACTTTAAAATCTGTGAAGTGCTTTTTATATGTTATCACATTTGATTTTCATAATAACCCTGGAAGGTAGCTGCTATTATTATTTCCATATTGAAGATAAGAAAACAGTGTGAGAGAAGCTAAGTGACTTGCCAGGGGTCACATGGCTAGCATGTCAGAGACAGAATTTGAATTCAGGTCTTTCTGACTCAAAATCCAATGCTCTCTCTCTCTCTCTCTCTCCATATATAGTGAGCTATCTAGCTGCTTCTAAATGTTACATTATCCCTCAAGCCTACTTTTCAATACATTATCATAATTACAGATATTAATCATATCACCATGCTGTTGAGAATATCTGAAGAGAATAATGCACTGAAAAGATAGGGGTGACTCTCAAAAGCATATTTACTAAATTATCCAATAGAACTGAATATCAATAGCAGAAAAGTTAAACATTCCACAAATGTATAGAACCTTAAAACTAAAAGGGACATGATGTGAGGGTAGCTAGGTGGCGCAGTGGATAAAGCACTGGCCCTAGATTCAGGAGGACCTGAGTTCAAATCCAGCCTCAGACACTCGATACTTACTGGCTGTGTGACCCTGGGCAAGTCACTTAACCATCATTATCTCGCCCCGCCAAAAAAAATTTTTAAAAGGGACATGTGAGGTAGGTAAGTCCAGCTTCCTCATTTTACAACTACTACTAAGAAAGTTTAGAGTTTTTCAATGAAAATAATCTTCTTAGTCTTTCATGCAATGTAACACCAGACAACTAATGACTATGTGAAATAATTTAAGAGAAAAACAGGAAAAACTGTAAGTGCAAATTTCTCCTACCTTGTAAGATCTGTCTGCTGGGTCCTGTTGTTCCTTTAATTGAGGGACCATCTGAAAAGAATTTTTTGCCAAGTTAATATGGAATTTTTTTTTCATTTAAAATGATTCCTATTTGAAACTAACTAGTTTTCATTCTAATGCAGATACAGAATTGCACATATTATGTAGACTTACGAATTAACTTTAACATCTCCATTACTAAAATTTAGACTAGACTAACAATAACAATCTTGATTAGTCCAGAAATAAACACAAAGATAATTTCAAGTTGTATGAATGATCCAGGATATATTTTAAAATATTTTTTTCAAAGATATTTGGCAAAATAACAAACCCCTTTTTGAAAAAATTCATTAATCTTTTAAAAATTTCTACAAGGAAGAGCACTACCATTATTTACAAGTAGATCTACTATAGAAATGTAAATAGCTACCTAAAATCATTCAGAGAGATGGGAATAGGTCTAGAGAAGAATCTAGGTAAAGAAAAACTCTTTAAAAGTTTCTTCCAATTTATAGTGGAATAAAGAAATCAAATCACTTTCAATCTTCACCCAAAAGGAACCACATATATAGTGTCTTCTTACTTTATCATATTGGATTTATGATATAAAGTTCAAACATTTATCATTCATAAACTAAAATATTTTGAAATGGTCAATAACTTTCAAAATTGAATCAGAAATACAGTTGCCAGTTATTATCAATATGATCTCTATGCTGAGTTTAGAATTAGAGGTAAAAGTCTGTATACGTGTACTTATGAAGAAGCTTGCTTGAGATTCACAGTTGATGGCCTGAGATTGTCAAAATGGTAGTTATCTGATGTGTCTTGATGCCACTGCCTATGTGGCAAAGGTATGAACATGGTACCTACTAAATCAAACCAAAGATGCAATTGTCTGTAAAGAATTATCATCTTGTAAGATCTATTTTCTTCCTCACTGGTCTGGAGAAGATGACATACCTGCTCTATACAGTAGATCTCACAAATGAAGATGCCATTAAAACTAGCTCATGATCACTTAAAAGGACAGCTCACATTTACATGGCCTTTTACAGTTTATTGCTCACAATAACCCTGTGGTTTACATAGTACAAGTTGTCTCATTTTATAGATAAGGAACTGAGGCTTAGATCTAGAGCATGTAGACATGGTCTACAATGCATACAAAGCTCCTCTGCCCATTAGCAGTCAGACACTTTGTCATGATTCTTCAGGTCAGTTCATCCAAATGTTTTTCAATACATGTTATGATCTGTAGTTTCATCAATGCGGGTATGTCTTTCCCTAATGCAGCACACAACCCTTCCAAAGGATATAAGATGTCCTTCACGAATTGCATGTCCTTAGAGGCACACCCTCAAGTAACAAGGTATCAGGCAGTCTCTGAAGGCAAGAGATTCATTTTGCCCTGCTCAAAAGGAATAGCCTGTTTTAATATGTGAACTTTCATATGTCCAAAGTGATATCCCCAAAATGTTCTTGGTCTCCCAAGTACTGATCCAGGGCTGATAGGGAGTTGTTCCAGAGGTTGCATTTTTTCCCCTAAAACAACTTGACCTTTTAAAAAAAATCACAATCTATAAACTTTATAAGGAATATTAGTTTCTAACTCTTTCATGGTATAAGAAAAAAATATAATAGATTTGTTCTTTGCTGAACAATCTCTTTAAAATTTAAAAATCTAAATTAAAAAGGATGGTCATATAGCACTTTCCTTTGAATTAGAAACAAACTTAAACCAGTGGGCACTAACCTCTAAAATTAAATACAGTTAATGTTAACTGTGCCTTAAAATCTTTTAACAATGTTGGAGTTGCCTAGAATAATGCCTGACCCCCCACCCCCCACAAAAAATAAATAAATGGAGGCTCCATACGATGTTACCAAAAGACATAAGGAAAAAGAACAAGAGTTACTACAGAGAGCAAGAGATTTGGGGGCTGGGGGAATGTTTTTGAAAAACATGTTTGTATACCCAGCAGATATGAAACTATTACAAAATTTTGAATACAGCTTGTTCTAAAAGTCTTAAATTTACTTTAACAGCTTAAAACTGCACTAAGACGTGGAACACCCTCTGTAACAAAATCCAGGAGATTAAAATAACATCAGCTAAAAGTTTATTTTAATATTAAAAGGAGAGGAGATTGCTAATTATAAAGTACACTACCAAAAAGCCACAACTGACTGTTAGATATAGAAACCATTCTCAAAGTAACTTTGTCTATTACAATGGTTAAAAAAAGACCCTCCTTAACATTCTACTCCAGGACCTCATTGTGGCATGAAGTGACCTTCAAATCTTAAAGGCCCTGTCAACAGGCCACAAACTCATGTAGCCAAGCTGGAGTCTCGGTAACAAACTCTGACTTTTATCTGAAGACAAGTTTAGTTAAAATCACAAAGGATCAATCACCAGATGGCTGGATACGACAGCAATAATTTTGGCCAACACAATTCATGAACTTACCTACTAAATCATGAATGTACTGCAAAACTGCTTTGGTGAAAAGAATAATGGACTGCTTAAATTGCACATCTTTTGAAGTAATGAAACAATAATTTTTAAAAATTGAAAATTCGATTTGAAATTGAGGAAATGTCCAGAAATTGGGGAACACTATATAATGGAACACTATTGTGCTATATGAAATGATGAGCAGGATGCTATCAGAAAAACCTGGAAACTCTTACATGAGCTGATGCAAAGTGAAATGTACTGGATGCAAAATAACAGCAATATTGTAAGATGATCTGCTGTGAATGATTTAGTTATTTTCAGCAATACAATGAGCCAAGACAATTCTGAAGGACATGAAAAATGCAATCCATCTCCAGAAAAAGAACTGATGGTATCTGACTACAGATTGAAGCATATTTTTTTTTAGTTCGTTCTTCTAGGGTTTTTTTGGTCTGTTTTCTTTCACAACCTGACTAACGTGGAATTGTTTTGCATGACTACACATGTATAACTTATATTGAATTGCTTGAGTTCTTAAGGGAGGGAAAAAGAAAATTTGAAACACAAATTTTTAAAAGTCAACGTTAAAATTTGGTTTTGCATGTAATTTAGGAAAAACTTGAATTCTAAATAAAAAAATTTAAATTCAGAACAAATTGTTACCTTCCCATTATTGAAATATATGACTTTTTACTGTATTAATTTTTTTAACCACCAGAAAAAAGATACCCAGTCCTCAAAAAAGTCCTAAAACTGAAAAGTTTAAGTAGAAGCTACAAATTTGATAGTAATTCAAGCATCTTACAAGTATTTGTTTTTCAGTAGTAGTTCAATTATGATGAGGGAGAAGTTGAAATCTGAAATGTATACATAGGACAGTTTTGAATCTTATTTATGATTCTCTCTTTAAAAAACTCTAAAGATAATTATTTAGGATTCAAGCATCCCCCAACACCGCTGAAATCACTATACCTACCCTGAAAATACATTTTTATAATGTACTATCAAAAAATGAAAATTTAATGATAACCAACAAATTTTTAATTAAAAAATGTTTTAATACCTTAACGGTATGCTTTCTAAAACACAAAAATAAGTCAAATGTTTTCATCTCTCTTTCTCTCTCTCTCTCTCTCTCACACACACACACTCTTTTAGAGGCCAATCCAAACATGTTATGCCACCCAAATAGGTGTTTGCCAAACTAAGTTATTGCATTAAGTTGGAATTCATATTACAAAATGTACAAATAAATATATATCAGCTAGTTAAGTCAACGTCATTATTACAAATAAGATAAAAATACTTCTTTTCTTTTTTCTTTTTAGTGAGACAATTGGGGTTAAGTGACTTTCCCAGGGTCACACAGCTAGTAAGTGTTAAGTGTCTGAGGCTGGATTTGAACCCAGGTACTCCTGACTCCAGGGCCGGTGCTCTATCCACTGAGCCACCTAGCTGCCCCAAAATACTTCTAAAGATTTAAAATCACTGCTACATTTTTAAAAGTCTCCGTCAAATATTGGCAATGGAAAAAAAAACAAAGATGCATCCAATGATTTTACTCAAAATGCAACTGCCATGATCACATTTTTTGAAACAGTACTATTTCATCACTATCTAGAACTTGAAAAATCAGACCAAGTCCTGTGTTTTATGCTACATTTATTTCTCTGTAGACATCAAGTGAGAGTCCTACAGAACAAAACCAACAGCCCACAAAGGAGGGAGAACTGATCCTTGTCTTCTGCATGTACCTGAGAGTCTCATTCTGAATATCTTCATAAGGCACTCACCATGACAGTCAAAGTGGCCATGCCCATGATCATGACTGTGTGTATCCTGTTTCAATTCATGACTATGACCATGGTCTCCATGACTATGGCCATGATCTCCATGTCCGTGTCCATGATCAAGTGCACCATTAAAGAGGGAATGACTATGTCCATGCCCTAGAAGGAAAAAAAATAGTTTAGAGAATAGAATGTCTAAAAATGGATTAAAATATAAATTCTACATGTTAATACCTCTAATGAATCCTCAAGGATGCCAGGAATAGAAACAATATGTCTACATTTCAAGTCATTAGATAAGAGAGAGTGAATTATGATTTTTAAAAATTAATAATATTTTTAAAAGATAAGGAAATAGCAAACATTCCAGAAAAGATAAGATTACACATATGGAAATCTTGGAGATCATAGATTTAGAGCTGAGAGGGATGTTAGAGGCTAACACACCCACCCCATCATTTTACAGATGAGAAAACTGAGTCACAGGGAAGAGAGGTTAAGGGACAGAGTCAGAGTCAGGGTCAGAGAGCTAGTTGTGTGTCTGAGGCAGGAAATGAATGCAGATCTTTCTGACTCCAAGTCTAGCATTTTATTCACCATGGTCCAGGCAAAGGCTGGGTTAAAATTAGTATTCACATAGCTGACCTGTGTTAGGACAAGAAGGGATTTATTGTCTAGAAACCAGAATTGATAAAGGGACCCCAGCTACCCTGCTACTAACAATCCTTGAAAAACTGTTTTTAGCAACTTTCACAAGATAAAAGTCTCATAGACCCCAAAATGCTCATGGAAGGACTTCTTGAGGCAGTAAAGAAATGGAAATACAAAGTATTTCCCACAGACTGGGAAACAGCTAAACAAATTGTGGTACATGAATGCAATGCAATATTACTGTACCATAATAAATTATCAATATGAAGAATGCATAGAAACAAGGAAAGGATCATATGGACTGAAACAAAGTGAAATAAGTAGAAACCAAGAAACAAGGTACACGACTATCATAACGCAAATGGAAAGAATAACAAAAGTGAACACTATATGTAATTATAATGATCAAAAACTCATTCTCAAAGAGGAAATAAGACAATGCACTTCCCTCCCTCATTTTCAAAAGTAGAGGACTATGAGTATGGAATATTGCAGGTAGCATCAGACTCATTTGATGGGTTGCTTAACTTTGTTGAACTGCCCGTTTCCACCCCTCCTTTCTTATTCTTTGTTTTAGGGTTGTTATAGGAAAGGGGAGAATCTATTCAGAAATAAAGGTGATATAAAAACAAATCACTAGGGGGCAGCTAGATGGCGCAGTGGTTAAAGCACCGGCCCTGGATTCAGGAGTACCTGAGTTCAAATCCGGCCTCAGACACCTAACACTTACTAGCTGTGTGACCCTGGGCAAATCACTTAACCCCCATTGCCCCGCAAAAAAAAAAAAAAATCACTAAAACTGTTTAGTAAAAACCACAATAAATGCTGGTTGAAGTAATATATTGACTACAATTCAACCACACTAAAATTAATCAGTTATATTTTGTATTCATATAGTAGTTTCATTTCCAGAGCATATTAAAAACACATAAAGTTTATTCTTGGTAAAAGCTTCATTTCCAGGAGTTTTATTAATTAAAAGCTTGCTTTATAGAATATATTGGGAAACATATATAAAAACATATAGTTTACCCTTGGTAAAAGTTAAAGAAATTAAAACTAATTCAGTACCTCAAGATACAAGGTTAAATATTATAATATCTTGGTATGTTATAATAATCTTAGTGTATATTAAATAACATTTAATCTTTATGTATATACAGATATACACATATATGTACACACACCCTTATGTGTGTTCATGAATATGTATATATTGGTTCTACCCAAGGAAGTTGTTTATTTGCAGGTGAGGTATCATTTTATGATATACACTTGCTTTACTATGTTAAAGACCCCAATGCAACTCAGGAGCACAAACTAAAATATAACCTTGGGAACAAAAATAAAACATAGAAAAGCAAAGTCTAATTATTCCTTAAAGATTACTACCAGGACAACTATATTCAAACCCTATAGAAAAAGAGCCATGATTTAGTTTCACCAATGAGAACTTAAAATAAACTAGGAAAAATATTTTCAGTATATAGCACTTCACTTGTTTTGATTGTGCATCTGTTTTATGCTATAGCTGTTCCATTTTCTTCTTAAGGGATGCTTTCCCAAAAATAAAGTAAAATAAAAATTTAGATCAGGAAGGTACCTTACAGACAAGCTAGTACAATTTCTTCATTTTACAGATAACAAGGTCATATTGCTTGTCAAAGGTCACACTGTATAATGTAGCAAAGATCAAACTAGAATTAAGTCTCTATATTGTTTTCCATTTATATTTCTTACCGTTATCAGTCATGAATTTATGCTGGGAATGAAGAATATTTTAAAGGGTCAGGGCTAAAATGATTCGTAACCTAGAAAGTATCTGAAAGTACAAAACCCTGCTATATATGAGTAAACTGCAATTTTAGTGTAAAGAAGGTTCAGCAATGCATAATACTTAATATACTTAATACTTCTGCATAATATAGTGGATAATATATTTCTGAAAATACCTAATATACAAGAAATGAATAATAATATTCCAATAATCTAAGGATCTGCAATTTTGTTAGTATAGGTACTAATTCTGTAAGTACAGATCACCAATCCATTAAAAACTCATCACCTGAAATCTCATCTTCATGAAGACTGATTGAGCTTTGATACTTATCACCTCCTTAGCAACTTTAATGGCCCTCCACTCTGATGGAATATTAAGTAATAAACTCTTCCCAAAGTCTCCCTTTACAGAGGGCTCAATTTTTTCTACCTAACTTCATTTCTCATCAGTTGTACTATTCTCCTTTTACTCAAGATTAACATAAATCTATGAACCCAATGAGATCCCCCACTTCTTCAGTTTCTTTTACTATACTATCTTCCCTCATCAGATTTTAAGTTTCTTGAGGGCAGGATATGTCTTTTTATTATTTGTATTCCCAGTGCTTAGCACAGTGCCCAGAACATATTTACTATTTATTGAATACTGAAAACTTAGCCCTGTGATGAGCTTAAATGATTTCTAGATAAAATTTAGAATATATTACTAAAGGAATGGCAAATGAACATTTAAGTCAGAAAGCAGCGATCACAAAGAACAAGTACAGCTTTATTAAGAACAGGCCATGTTGGACAAACCTTATATCCTTTCTTGTCAGGGATACAAAACTGATAAATCAAGCTGATGCTATAGCTTATCTAGAATTTAGCAAAGCATTTGATAGTCTCTCAAGATATTATTGTGGGAAGAAACAGAAATATGTGGGCTACATACTAGTAAAATTAAATAAATTCAAAACTAATGAAATAGCTAGACACAAAGAGTAGTAAGCAGTGGCTTCATATAAGCTTAGAAGATCTTCAGTGGAGTCCATGGGATTGGTGCTATTTTAACATTTTTATCAATGACATAAAAAGGCATAGATGATATGCTCTTCAATTTTCTAAGATGATACAAAGCTTGGGAGCATAGCAGTGAATGACAGAGTCAGTATTCAAAAAGATCCTGAAAGGCTAGAACACTGGGTCAAATCGACTAAGATGAAATTTGATATGGATAATGTAAGATTTTATATTTGGATTCAAAAAAGACAATTTCCAAAGTACAAAATAGAAGAGATCTACTTAAAACAGAAGTTTGCCTGAAAATGATCTAAGGGTTTTATTGAACTGAAAGGTCGATATGAGTCAAGAGTAGGATACACCCATCAAGAAAATCAAATGTGACTTTAAGCTACAAAAGTCAGAGAGGTAGGACATCCAAGAATATGGAGGTTAATGGTCCAGCTTTAACTCTGCCCTGGTCAGACTGCACAGTAGGTTAATCTGACTAAATTGACAGTTATTTTCAAGTACATGAAGGGATGTCACGCCCTTAGAGGGTTGTAAACCAAGGCTAGATAGATGACTGCTTGTTCAATATGTTATAGAACCTCCAGGACTGTGATCCTAGAGTTCGTATAACTCAAAATTCTTTACTCTAACACCAGTCTGGCAATGAGCCTCTCTGAACCTAGGTAGACACTATACCTGCACTTAAAGCTTTTCTCCACTCCCACTGCCATATAGAACCCTGGGCACCTCCACATCATGAGGCATCAGAGTAGACTGTTAGAGGAAGAAACTGAATAAGACTGAATACTATTTTACTAAATTGAACAGAAAGCAGGTTCCCCCGCCCCCCCGAAATGACCCATAAAGACCTTTTAATTAACACGAACAGCTTGCCATGATAATTTCTCCAGCTACAATTGAAGCAAAAAAAACCCCCAAAACCATCTTCCCCACCAGCATGCACATATGAAGGAAATGCATAGGCTGCAATATACTACTGCTGTTGCTACAAAATAAGGGAGGCAGAACATTTCTGCTTGCATACTATATACAACTGCCTTAGTTTCAATTCCCTTAGGGATAGTGAGCTCACTGCATAGCTTGTCAATCCCCAAAGAATAAGGGACTAATGTGAGAGCTAACATAGAAGATAAAGGGTTTGACTTGGGAGTCAGTTAAGACCTGGATTAAAATTCTGCTTCTGACATTTAGTAGCTGTGTGGCCACTGGCAAGTCAGTCTCTGAGCCTCAGTTTCTTCATCTGTAAAATGTGGAGAATCATACCTTTATTATGTTGCTCACAGGAGTTAGGGAAGAGGGATCCCTCTCGCTAACCATCCCAGTGATTAATAACTGCCATTTTTACAAAGCTTTAAAATTTAATGACATTACCTTATCTGAGCCTCATAGCAACCCAATGAGGACATGCTACAGGTTATTATTACTCCCATTTTATCAAGGAGGAAACTGAGGCTCAGAAAGTTAAAGTGATCTGAATAAACAGCCCAACTCTGGCAAAAGTCTAAATTAATGGGATAGAAGCATAGGATTTAGAGATAGGAATTTACAAATGAATTAATCCAACCTCCTGATTTGATAGAAGGGAAAAGTGAAGCAAAGGGATTAGCATTATATGGTGTAAATCTGAAGGAATTTCTCAAACTATCCTGCTACACTAACACTCGTTAATCTAATATCCTTATTTTAATGACAAATTGAAATGATTTTGTTAAAAGTATCTTTCAGATAGATCCTCGTTCTTCTTTTTCTTTTCTTTTGTGGGGCAATGAGGGTTAAGTGACTTGCCCAGGGCCACACACCTAGTAAGTGTCAAGTGCCTGAGGCCAGATTTGAACTCAGGTCCTCCTGAATCCAGAGCCAGTGCTTTATCCACTGCACCACCTAGCTGCCCCCTCAGACAGATTTCAAGCCTATATGTTGATTGTTTTGTTCTAGTTATTCCCCTGTACTATCACAGTTGGATCCTAAAATAATATTGCACTAGACCATACATTTCAGCTAATCCTTTCTATTGTTTTTATTTGTTTTTGCGGGACAATGAGGATTAAGTGACTTGCCCAGGGTCACACAGCTAGTAAGTGTCAAGTGTCTGAGGCCATATTTGAACTCAGATCCTCCTGAATCCAAGGCTGGTGCTTTATCCACTACACCACCTAGCTGACCCCCAGCTAATCCTTTCTAAAATAAAACTACTCAAAACTCTTCTGACACAATAGTAGGATAAATGTAATTTTCAGTAAAAAATTTAAAAGCCGGGGGCAGCTAGGTGGCGCAGTGGATAAAGCACCAGCCCTGGATTCAGGAGGACCTGAGTTTAAATCTGGCCTCAGACACTTACACTTATTAGCTGTGTGACCCTGGGCAAGTCACCTAACCCTCACTGCCCCGCAAACAAAACAAAACAAAAAAACAAAACAAAAAATTTAAAAGCCACAAACCTAACTGTGGCTATAAAAATGCCACATCTTATTTGAATTAAACTTCAAATAAAAGTAAGGCAAACCTTCCTAACAAGTAATGATACAACTGTGGAATAGGCTGTCCCCGAAGGTAGCTGAGTTCCCTTTCACTGGAGACAAAATGAAGGTATATGTAGTGAGGATTCTTGTTTAGATATGGGTTGGACTAGCTGACCTCTGAGGTCCTATGATTCTATGTCCAATATTTAGTCTTTATCAATATTTAGCTTTGTATAAAAACCATTATATAAGTGGTCAAAATTATTCATTTTTTACAAGCAGCCCAGAAATGAAGAAAAAAGAAAAAAAGGCTCTAACCATCATACCAGAGCCATGTGAATGTCCATGACCTCCATGTTGGAAAGCAAATATTCCTACTAGGTTTACAATAAACCCAAGCACAGAAACAAGTAGTAGTCTCTCGTGGTGAACATCTGGAGGTGCTAATGCTCTCTAGAAAACACATAACACATAAGAGACAACATTAAAATCAAAATCTGATTAGATAAAATGATAAAAAATTAAATGACAAAGCAAAAAATCACTAAAGTTAAAATAACAGCATTTAGTGGCTCTAATTTTCAAAAGAAAAAGCCAAATTCCAATAACATAACTGTCTTGCACATAGTAGGCACTTAAAAGTGCTTGGTGAATTGGACTAGGTTGTAAGCCATCACAGGATATAAGGTAGTAAATCAGAGAATCATATTCAAAGTGGGATGGGACCTTGGAGATGATCTAGTCCAACCTCTTCTTTTTTACAGATGAGGAAACTGAGGCCCAGAGAGATTAAGTGACTTTGCTCAAGGTAAGACACAGATAGTTAAGTGGCACAGGAAGTAAATGTTAGAGGCAGGATTTCAGCCCTCTAATTCCAAATTTCCATTGCACCACGAAATGTTAAAATCATAAACTATGAATTATTATAATTACACTACTTAAATAATTTAAGTACCTGAGACTTTATTTGGGTAGGAATTGTCTTAGAAAGTATGTATAAGCTTATCTGTTGATAAGCTTCATCATTATAACTAATAATGGTGATGATAATAATAATGATGATATCTCCATAAAACATCTATTTGTATGAATCCTACAACTGACTCAACATTTGCTCTCTTTTTGTTTTCCTAATACATTATTTTTCTTCACATCTAGTATGTCCTTTACAATCCAGGTCAGAATTGATCTTCTTTGTTTATGAAGTATTTTCTGTTTAACCCCACCCTTACTGGATCATTAACTTTGCACTTTCTCAACGTTCTGTACATAGTTCATATTGCATCATCATGCTTTTTTGTTTTGTTTTCAAGTTGTTTCAAATTTAATGGCCTATCTTACTAGAGAAGGTATATTATGAACTCCTCAAATGTAGATTTAGTGTATTTCTTCTCTTGTTAACAGATCTTCTATTGTATTTAATATAGCAGTATAAATGAGAATGCTTCAAGAAATCCTTGCTACATTACTGCAAGAATGAAAAATAACTCTAAGACAATATGCCTAGAAATGAAAAGTCACACTTCAGGGGAAAAAAAAGATTTACTGATTCTAATATACTGTACCTCAACACCTTCAGAGAAAATAAAAAAGGCAGTGAAGATCAAAAATAGGCCATTTACAAAACCAGCCAGAACTTCCGCTCTAACATACCTGGGGAATGACCAAACAATTGAATTATTAACTGAAAAAGCATATAATAAATTCACATTTTTTCAAAGGTTTTAATCTATACGGCACAGTTGCATATTTCCAAAAATGTTCCAGGAATCTATGAATAAAAGTGGTATGAATGGAGGAATGGGAGGAAGTAGAGCATGAGAGTGATGTTAATTCTCATTAAAGAAGAGTTATAATTAACAGTTAAATACTATACCAAACATAGATTACAAAGGAACAATTGGGAAGTACTTATCAGAGAAAGTCAACTTGGAAAACCCTAGACAAACATGCAAATCCAAATTCCTCAGTATCATTAAATTAGAGAAATACAGAACAAGACAACTGGTCGGTCACATGTGCAAAAGCAAGGGTGGGGAAAAAAAGGACAAGGAGAAAAGATTTCAGTAAATTATAACTTTCCATTTTTAAAAGAATTAGTTATAATTTCTTCCTTTCTACACTTAAGTTAACACAAACTGTAACTTTGAGTTAAAGAAAAAAAAATTATTCAGCTTCAAGGATTATTACAGAAGCAACTTGACATTTATATTTCCATCACTATTCCCCAAGAGCCTAACAGAGATTTTTTAAAACCTCCATTTTTAAAAGTCAATTCTACCTTTCAATTGGAACTTTGTTAAATATTACTGATTTCTTCCTAGATTTCTGAAACTTGGGATACATATCAGAGTAAAGTATTAGGGGGAGGGAAAGATCTTATTTTTTCTTTTGTCCTGCTTGGCTAAAGTCATTAGAAACAATTTTATTTTAGCTTTCATACATTTTCAAAGGGTGCTAGTAGTAGTAGTAGTAGGCCTCTACCAGTCTCGGACGACCATGGATCAGTGCCTTGAAGAGCCACAGGCCACAGTGTGGCTGTGCAGTTCGATAAGGGAGCCACAGCTCCTGAGTGACTTATAACCGGTAACTGCCGCATCCCATGTTGTATCTACCCCATGAGGAGTAGCTGGAGTGTCCTCTCCAGGGCGCTGGCCTGGGTGGATCAATATGAAAAACAAGCTGTTGCCCATGCAGCAGGTTTTCCCTCTCCCCGACATTGGTGGATCCAAAGGAGAGGCAGAGCTAATACAGTTTGGCACCAGTGCCGCATTGCCAGAGGGATGTGATGTCCAACATCCAACTGCCTAGGGGACTCCGACTCCTGATTTTTCCTTGGGGTTAACACCCAAAGCCTTTCCCATATATGGGTATAGCCGCAAGGCAGTGGAGGTTTAAAATCAGGGTTTCCTTCCCCTAGGCAGGTTGCCTACCCAGGCTGATGAGCCCCACCTGCCCGAAGCAACTGGTTTTAAGGCGCCAGTGACTCACCTTCGCCCCTTCTGTCAGTGGAAACAGTTCCACCATGAGAAGGCCAGGAGTTGAGCTTTGGTTGTCAGAGGCTATTTGAGACGCACGCTATTGGAGCATTTTATAGAGAGTGGGTGCTAACACATGTTAATCCATCTAATCACCAAACTTTAGAATTGTATTAGAAGACACTAAAATTGCTGGCCTATAAAACCTTTTGGCTACTAACGTAAAAGGCAAAATGTTACAATTAGAGCATAATATTTTAATTTTAGATCACTTAATTATACTTGGTCTTGTATTAATGTGAAGTGAGTTCTACCATGTCCTTAGGGTTGCACAAAGCAATAATATGTATGTCTATAGCGATATAAGACAATAACATTTAGTATTATTTAAAGGTTTTATATTTTAAATATAATCAATACATGTATTCAGAGGAGATAAAATGATAATACAAAACAAAGGATCCTAAGCCAAAATTTATTCTGGCTGCTCTGTTAAAGAGTCCAAAGCCTAGCAACTACATGAATATAACTTTTCTGTTCCCACAGCTAATTGCTAATTTAATTAGATTTGCTTTGATTGGCCTTGTGGGCTAGTATATAAGGGTATATTTGCATAACCCTGGCACTCTGGTATGAATGAACTACAAAATTTATGATGGATATTTGTATTTACTAAAACTCTTATAAGAGATCAGAAAGTAAAATTCATAGATTTACTAATGGCTTTTTTTCCCCAGAGGATCCTTATTGGGTTTTCAAGCTTTCCATATAAATACTACATTTATGTATGCAAGGGGTATAGATACACCACAATTATGCTCTGAATGACTGATAGTCAAATTTCTCATTTTGTAGGTCATACAAATATGGGAGGGATAGCTAATATGCTAGAAAATAGATTCAAGATCCAAAAATGCTGAGTCATTCTAAAAAGATTAAATTTATTTGGAATAAATTTAAAGTCTTAAAACTTAAGGAGGTAATAGAGGAGTTTGAATGGCAATATAGCAATAAGAGTTGGGGACTTCAGTGGTTGAAAGTCAATGGGTATTAATAGTGTGAAACAGTTGCCCAAAAAAGAAAGGCAGAAATAAAATGTGAGCATCTCTATATCTTGCCCTGGTCTAATCACTTTGGGAGCACTGGAGTTCAGTTCTGGTACCATCATTTGGGAAAGGCATTGATCAGATACTATAGAGCAGCAAGAAAAAATGATAAGGATGATGAAGGGCCTCAAGTATATGAATACCTTATGAGACTCCTGAAAGAACTGAGTGCGTTAAAAGCCCTATTGGGAAAGACATCTTCAAAGTAGTTGAAAGGCTATCAGCAAAGAAGGATTAGATTTGTCCTGTGTGGCCCCACAGCACAGAACCAGAAGCAAAATTATGGAATCTGCAAAGAGGCATATTTAAGCATCTACTTAGTGCTGGTCAGTGCTGAAATAGCTGGCCTCTTTATCCCAGTAGAGGCTTTCAAGGAAAGGCTGGAAAACTGCCTGCCATGAATACTGTAGAAGAAATTCTTACTTAGGTAGAGGTTAGACTAGGTCACCTCTGAAGTACCTCCAACTCTTTAAGAGTCTATGATTCTGGGGCTTATCATATGGACTTTTTATCCAGTCTCAGAAGTTCAATGATAGTGGTACAAGAAGGATGACTATTAAATAAGCAAATACTCAATTTGATCACTGCTTCTTGCCTTCCTTTAGGGTAACTTTGGTCTGCTATTCTATTCAGTCTCCCTATTCCCAAGCACTGTGGAATTTATCCAAAGGCTTAATGCCTGACCAAAGGATCAGATAACCAGCTAATTGTCAGAGATGCCAAAATCTACTGTGAGTAGTCATTGAAAATTATATCAAAAGTTACCCCTGTTTATTACCTTTCATGAGATAAAAAGAATCAACCTAAACTAATGTTTACTGGCTTACCACTGATTCAACTTAACCAGTCTGTTCCAGTTATTACGGTTACTCACTTTATGCCATCTTTATTTCACCCCTCAACTTCAACTGCAATCATTACATTAAGGCAACCCCTGCAAAAATCCATAAACCCATTTTAAATATAAACATAAAATGTTTTAAATATAAAATGTTGGCAAACATCATTATAACCTCCCCTACTGAATAATCCTGCCCAAAACAACCAGTGAAACTATCATGCATCGACCATGGATTCAAAGGGAAATCAATTATGATTCTACAAATAAGTATTTTACACAGAAAAAATATATACCAGGACAAGCACTTGATGAACTAACAATTTAGTTTACAAACGAAAATGTTGAAAAACTTCAGTAGTTTTTCAAAATATTAGAACTAAAGATATTGTAAACTCATTTCATACAGAACCAGAGGGTTCTTTGTTTTCTTGGTTAAATGTATATTCTGCTTAACAATCACCAAACATACAATACATTGATAGCTGATTTTCAAATAGGACAAATGCCTAGCATTGAAACTATACTGGGAGCAGCTAGGTGGTGCAGTGGATAAAGCACTGGCCCTGGATTCAGGAGGACCTGAGTTCAAATTCAGTCTCAGACACTTGACACTTACTAGCTGTGCAACCCTGGGCAAGTCACTTAACCCTCATTGCCCCGCAATAAACAAAATAAAACAAAAACCCCTATATTAAACAAAATTTAATCATTATTAATGATTCAGAAGGCATTTATTCATGATCTTGCAGTGTCAGGCTCAAATTATTATGAATATCAATTATACTATGGTAGTATGTAAAATATTCTGGTCATTTAAATTTTATATTTTTTTCAAATTCTGAGCAAAACAGGGTTTACCATATGTGCTGGTCACAATAATATGAATAATTTGCCTATTATTTCATCCTTTATGTTTGCAAAACCGAATATTAGGAGAGACCTGATCTATAGACATGACAGATGCCTACACACTGATGGAAACACACAGTAACCCCACCATCCACAAATGTAAAATAATATATTTGTAGAATAAATGAATGAATCACAAAGAACAAATCACAGCAAAGTTAAGTATTTTGCAAACTCTAATGTATTACATAAATGTGAGTTATTAATCTCAAAGAATAGTTCAGGATGGGGACCAGATCACTTTAACACAGTGCCTTGGATAAAGCAAAACAATCAAAGTCATCTTTAAAAAAAGTTTCAACAGCCTGCATATAATCATGGCCACAAAATGTATAAGAATATGGAAATAAGGAACATGTTTCCATCTACTCTATAATACAATGACTCTAAATACATTATCATCATGCTATTGTTGTTTTTATTGAGTTGTTTCAGCCATGTTGTTTCTGGGTTTTCTTGGCAAAGATAACTGGAGTGGTTGACCATTTCATTCTCCAGCTCCTTTTACAGATGAGGAGCTAAGGCAAACAAGAGGTTAAGTGAACTGCCCAGGATCACATAAGCTAAGAAGTGTCTGAGGCCACACTTGAACTCAGGTCCTACTGACTCCAGGGCTGTCACTCTATCCGCTGCCCCACCTAGTTGCCCCTCATCATGATACAAACAAGAAAACAAAAACTCCCTTTTCTTCATGTGATTTACATTTTGCAAAGCTGCTCTACTCACAATCACCCTGTGAGGTATGCTGTACAAGTGGATTTTTAATCCACATTTTACTAAATGTGATGGAGAAGCAGAGGATTGAAAGAGTAAATGAAATTACATAGCATGTTAATGTCTGAACGTTAATGTCTGAAGTAAGATTCAAACCCTGACTACAAACCAAGAGCTCTAGCTTCTTTACCACTGTCATAAATAACTTCTTTACGTTAAATTTTTTTTACCAGTTTAAATACCTTCACCTAATATACTATTAAGATTTTGTGAAATAAATGTCTCTTACCCATAGGAAAAAGCATCATTATCTCTCCATTTTGAAATTACAGAAGCTGCCAATCCAGCCAAGATAGCAGTGCTGTCGAAGAACATGTGAAAAGAATCGGAAATCAAGCCTAAACTGGGAGAAAAAAAACACACACACATATTAAGTCACAATTATAACTGAATATTAAGCATACTGAAAAATTTCAATATAGTAACAATCCATGAGGAATGTCCAGCTTAAAAAGCCAACAAAGAAACATAAAGGACACAATTTTACATATGAAGAAAGAGAATATTAAAGATAACTATGTAACACTTTCAAACATAGGTTATCAAGGAATATCTAAACCAACTAATAGTTTAATATTACTTGAGTACCAACCTCTTGCAATCTGGCATCAGACAGCAAAACTCTCCAATCTTACTAATGACCTCCTAAATGCTAAATCTAAAAGATTTTTCTCAGTCTTCATCTTTCTAGAGCTCTCTAGAACTTCTGATTTGATCGTTTCCTCTTCCTAGCCATTATGAGTGGTGTAAAACTCAAAGAAATGAGGGTCACTACACCATATGCAGGGATTCCTATGACCACAGTCATCATCTAAGTTTGATTTCCTTTTTTATTTATTTTGTTAAGTATTTCCCAATTATATTTTAATCTAGTTGGACCTAATTGCAAATATCGTGGGTCACATTCCTCATGTCTGACACCTCTGCTCTATACCCTCTGGATTTTGCGGACATTAAGTGTTCCTGGTTCTTCATCTTAACTCATCAGACCCCATTCGTTTGGTTTCCTTTGCTTAATTGTCATCCCTTAAGTGTGGATGTAACTCAGAGGTTTGTCCTGGGCCACATTCTCTCTGTATTTTCTTGATCATGTCTTAGATTTTCCTGAGTTCAGTTCTATGTATATGATTCCCAAATCTATAGATCTAGCCCTCACCTTTCTTCTGAGCTCCAATTTTGCATCACTTACCTACTAGATAAGCTCAACATGACAAAAACAGGACTCAGTCCTCACTCCACCCCCAAATAATGCACTTATTTTATGGCTCCTTATTTCTGTTAAAGGCACTATACTACCCTTCTTGTCACCCATGTTCACAACCTAGAGGTCTAAGTCATGCTTCACTCTTCCTTCTCTTTACACCTTTCCTATCCAATCAGTTTTGAAATCCTGTAGATTCTACCTCCACATCTTAGTACTGATCTCCTTTATGTAGCTATTTATGTAGCTACTACCCTACATCAGGGTCTTTATCACCTCACTTGGACCACATTTCTCCCTGCCTCTAGACTCGCTCCCTGCCCCCCCCCCCCATCAATCCGTTTCCCAAAGCACATTGACCTCGCCACTCCCCTGGCTCAAGATGCTTGCTATTTTCCCTAGGATAAACTACAAACTCCTGTGCCTGGCATTTAAAGCAGTTCACAACCTGGCCTGATAAACTATATTATTCCTCACCCAAACTGGTCTCCTTGCTGTTCCTATACATGACATTCCATCTACCACCTTCATTCCTTTGTACAGGCTTTCCTTTCTGCTGGAATGCCCTCTCTCCTAACCTTTGCCTCAAAAAAAAAAAAATCACATAATTCTTTAAAAGTTAAAAGTACATTCCATTGGGGGTAGCTAGGTGGTGCAATGGATAAAGCACTGGTCCTGGATTCAGGATGACCTGAGTTCAATGTGACCTCAGACACTTGACACTTACTAGCTATGTGACCTTGGGCAAGTCACTTAACCCTCATTGCCCCACAAAAAAACCAAAAACCAAAACAAAACAAAAGTTCATTCTATCTACCACTTCCAACAAGAGGCTTTTTCTGATCCCTCAGGTGTTAGTCCTCTCTCCCCTAAAAATACTTTTTATTGACTCTATGTATTTTATATATACTTAACTGTATACATCCCTGCTCCCCCCCCACCCCCAAGTTGAATGAATCCAAATATTTAACTCCTCAGTACTGAATCAAGGAGTTCAGCTCCTGACTCACACTGATGATCCCTCAAACTCTCTCACCTGTTGATTCCTTAAATCTCATGACCTATTCCTGTACTCAACCTCAGCTACACAGGAGAAGGTGACACTGGATCTCAGTATCTTTTACAAGTGTATCACTTCCTGGCACTCCTCTATAGGGCCAGAATGTCCTATTATCCCATCTGTCCCTATACCCCACCCCTCCTAAATCCATTCTTCTCCCTTATGGGGACCTCCAGTTCCTTATCTCTCAGTCCTTTGTCAGGCTAATAGCCCTACTATGACTTCACTTCCCTCCCTTTTAAGTCTAAACTCCAGTGAACCAATTCAGCTCCACACAGTCCTCTACATTCCAGAATCCCTTGCCCCTTCTCTTACTGGCACTCATCCCTTACCAAACCTCAGCTCTGGAACAGATCCATCATCTGTCTCCTCTATTCCTACTCACAAACTTCTAAATAGAGCTTGTGGAGGGGGGGTGGGGGGGTGCAGGGAGGAGAGTCACACAATTGTGCTAACTGGGTACATTATTAATTCATGTTATTCAACTTGAACTGGGCCCTCATTATGATGAAGGAGGCTAAAAAGGGCTAATAGATAACCAATCAATTGTAGCTAAAAGGGGCTAACAGATAACCTAAGATCAATAGTACCTAAAGGATTAACAGAGAAACTAAAGTTTGTGTTCTTATCAACAGGACAGTAACCAAGAGGGTTCAAGCCCCTATCAACGCTCGACATCAACAGAGACAGTAACTATGGACAATTAACTATTAATAGCCATTAATATTCCTAGATGATAGGACACCTAGAAACCAGATCTTCAATAAAGAGATATCAAAAACAGAGACCCTCTGGGTCTGACAAGTTTAAGCATGTCTTTATGAATATGCACAGAGAAGGCCAAATGTGTCCTTAGGTTCACCTTATAATGTGTAAACCCCCAAAACACACCTCCAAGGGAAAAAAGGTGCCCCCTCAGGGTTGTCTTAGGACCCCAGGAATTCAAAGTTAAGATAAGACCTCCCATGTACCTCCTTAAGGTGGAGATAACCTACTTTTTCTCACTATAAATATAACCATCTTTCTTTCCCCTATTTGAGATACCTTTTCTTTTCTATGGTATTCTCCCTGTAGCCTCACAGTATTTTAATAAAACTTAGGAAACTGAGTCACTGAGTCTTGTAATTCCTTTGGGACACCTCCCGATCAATCTGATCAATTAAATCCATTACTACTACTACTTCAACTACAGTAGGGTAGTACTTTTTTTACTCCTTACTAATTGACTTTCTATCTCCCTATAGCTTTTCCAAACCTTTTCTTTCCTGACATCTCCCATACCTCCTCTTTCTCCTTCCTCTCTCAGTAAGAGGGCCTTGCGGGCCTTGCCTCTTTATTGAGGAAAAAAAAAAAAAAAAAGAGGCCATTCAATGTGAGTTGCCTCTTCTTCCCTTCATCTTAAAATTCCTTTACATTCACTCCCCCATTCCTTTACCCCAGTCTCCCTCCTGCAATGAGGTGGCCCTTCTGCTTGCCAAAGCCAACCTTACTACCTGTGAACTTAATTCCATTTCTTCCTATCCTCCCCACAAAAATGTATGTCAATCCTTCTCCTCCCCCCTTTCCCTCTTTGTCTCCCTATGTACTGTATTCTTCCCTTCTACCTTCAAACCTGCCCAAGTCTCATACCTTAAAAAAAAAAAAACCCTCCTCTGGACCCTGCCACCATTATTATCCAATACCTCTCTTCCCCTTCTCAATCAAATTCATAAAAATAATCTGCACTTGCTGCCCCCTGGTCCTCTAACTTCTCAAACCTTTGTAATTCAGTCTTTGATCTCATCATTCAAGTGAAATTGCTCTATCTAAAATTACCAATTAACTCTTACAAAACCTGATGGTCTTTTCTCAGGCTGCATCTTTCTTAACCTAAGTGCTGCGTGCTACAATTCTGACTCCTCCTGGATTCTCTTTTATCTGTTTTTTGGTTTGTTTGTTTGTTTGTTTGTTTTTGGAGACATTACTCTCTCCCGGCCCTTCCCCTAACTATTCCTTTGTTTTGCTGGTGCAACATCTAAGTCACTCCTCCAAACTGCGGATATCGCCCAAGGCTATGTCCTAGGTCTCCTTCTCTCTATATATTCTCTCCCTCAGTAACCACAACAGCTCTTAAAGGTTTAATTATCATCTCTTTGCTGATAATTTCCAGATCCACATACCTAGCCCCAGCCTCTCCCCTGAGCTTAGATTCTGCAAAATGCACATTTCAAATTAGATGTCCTGGTGACGTCTCAAACTCACAAGTCCAAAACACTATTCATTCTTTCCTCCCAAACTCACCACATTCCAAACTCCCCCTTATTTGTCAAAGACACCACTTTCCCCTAGTCTGCCCGGGTTATAACCTCAGTGTTATTATAGACTTCTCACTTCCTTCACCTCACAGATCCAATCAGCCGCCATAACATCTCCCATATCTGATCCCTATAGCCACCACACAGCCACCACCTTAGTTCAGGCTCACATTACCTCTCAAGTTTATGCAATGGCCTTAACTGTTCTCTATCTCTTCTCTCCAATCCAGTTTCTCCTCCACAATGCTGCTAAAATGATTTTCCTTAAGTACAGATATGATCATGTTACCCTCCTATCATCTCTACAATAATTGAGTAAAGCTCTTCATAACTTGGCCCCAACCTATCTTTCCAACCTCACTGTGCATTACTTCCCTTCCAACACTCTATGATCCCATCAAATTGGCCTTGGGTTCTTCACACTCTCATCCATCCTCCTTTCTCTGTCCTCAGGACTTGTCCTGCAGTCGCTCCTCACATCCACCTCGAAAAATCCATCTCTTCCTACAAGACACAGTTTGTATACCACTTTCTATATGAAGTGTTTCCTGATGCCTCCAACCTTGTAGTTAAAATACTATGTATTTTTTCCTATTTATTTCCTTTATGTCTATTCTGTATGTGTAAGGGTGTCACATGAACCTTACTATAGTTCTAAGCTGAAAGCTTAAACTATTAGCTTAAAATTATTAAACTAGTGGTTGTGTTTTCCATTAGAGTGTAAGCCCCTTGAGGGACAAGCTCAGTTTTTTCCCCCCATTATATTTTTATCCCTAGCACTTAGCCCTGGCAAATGATAGATGCTTAACAAATGGTTGCTGGTTAAATTGAATTGAGACCACTTTCATTTTTATATAGTAATGTTTATATGACACTAAGGTTACCATATTGATCACATATCCATTTTTTTTTAGCATAAGTACCCAGGAACATCAACATGAAATAGGCCACTTTGGGGGGTCCTTTGCTTTATAATCAGGAATCCACTCCTTTACCAATACACTGGCATCTCCACTCACTCATAAGTAGGCCTGATCACTCAGTCCACAACCATGACCCTTCTGCACCATCTGATACTGCTGACTAATCCCTCTCCTCCTGGAGATTCTCTTTGTTTTTTCTAAATCTGGTTTGCTGGGTCATCATACCACCTATTGCTGATCTGCTGGGAAGGAGGAAGGAAGGATTTATGTAGCACCTATTTTGTGCCAAGCACTGTGCTAAGGTGCTTTTTACAAATATTATTTCATTTGATCCTGACAATAACCCCAAGTGGTAGTTCATGTTATTATCTCCATTTTAAAGCTAGAGAAACTAAGGCAAACAAAGGTTGAGTGACCTGTTCAGGGTCATATAGCTAGTCAGCGTCTAAGACTAGATTTGAATTCACATCTTCCTGACTCCAGGCCCAGCATTCTATGCATTGGGCCACCAACTGTGCCATATCCTGATGACTTACTGACTAGATGCATTTCCAGATGGAGATGAAAGGGGCCACATTCAGAGAGGCTAAGTGCCACTGTGTCCCTGTTGCATATTGTTGCTGGGGCTGGCAAAGTAAACCTTCTACATTAAATGTTCAGTGACTTGCAAATGCCTCATTTCATCCTAACAATGAACTTGAACTAAGAGGGTGCTGTCATTAAAGCCATTCTTCCAACATTCACTTCTCCTAATTATAGGTGTACCCCAAGGCTTTGTCATGAGTTCTCTTCTCTATATATATTCTCTCTTGGTTACCTCTTTAGCTCCCATGGGCCGTTACCATCTCTTTGTACATGACTCACAGATCTCTCTATTCAGTCCCAGTTTCTCAAGCTCCAAAGTCATATCTTCAATGGCCTATTAGACATATTAAACTGGGTCTCCCAGAGTCCATCTCAAACTCAGCTAAGTTTAATACAAAACTCATTTTCTCTTCCTCCCCTAATGCATCCTTCTACCAAATTTTCCCAATTTTTGTCAAGGGACTACCATTCTTCTGGTCTAGCAGGTATATAACTGAGGCATTATCCTTAAGCTCTCACTCTTCCTTACCCCACATAGCTATTCAGTTGTCAAATGTTGCCATTTCTACCTTTACAACATCTCTTACATCTAACTCCTTCTTTCTACTCAGTCACTACTTTAGATCAGTCCCTCATCACCTCTTCCCTAGACAATTTCAACACTCTAATTGGTCTCCCTGACTCAGGTCTCTCCCCACTCCAATATGGAGAAGGGGAATGGGAATAAGCATTTATATAGTGCATATTACTTGCCAGAGACCGTGCTAAGTACTTTACAAGTATTATCTCATTTGATCCTCACAACAACCCTGTTATTATCCTCTGGCACATATTCTGTGAAAGAAAAGAATGCTGCATAATAATATTTCTCTTGGGGCACCTAGAGAACTGGAGTCAGAAAGACTCATCTTTATGAGTTCAAATCCAGCCTCAGCCACTTAATAGCTATGTGACCCTGTGCAAGTCAATTCCCCCATTTGCCTCAGTTCTTCATCTATAAAATGAGTTGGAGGAAGAAACAGCAAACCACTCCAGTATCTTTGTCAAGAAAGTCCCAAATGGGGTCATGAAGAGTCAGACACAACTGAAAAATGACTGAATTTTAGAAGGGTAGTATATTTCCCCCAAGCCTAGAACTTTCTTCTTCCTCATCTCTTCCTCCTGGCTTCCCTGGATTTCTTCAAGTCACAGCTAAAGTCCTACCTTCTTCAAGAAGCCTTTCCCAGCCACTCCCTATTCTTAGTGCCTTTCCTCTGAGACTGCTCCCAATTTATCCTGAATGTATCATCTTTGCACATAGTTGTTCATGTGTTGTCTTTCCCATTGGGACTGTGAACTCCTTTAAAGCAGGTATTGGGGTTTGGGGTCTTTTGGTTTTTTTGCATTTCTTCAAATTCCCTGTGATTAGTACAGTGACTGGCATATAAGAGGTAGTTCATAAATGCTTGTTGATTAACCTAAAGCCATAATAACCTCTCACTTCTCTAAATTCCTAGAACCATCATACCACAGAATCCAAATTTATTAAGAACCAGCTAAATCCAAGGTTACTAAATTCTAGGAGTTAAGGGAAATGATGAATGCATAGTACTTACTATTTTCTTTTCTTTTTTTTGGTGCCAAAACCCGGGAACAAAAGTATTTACTATTAAGGAGCTTAAAAAAGAACTTGAGGGAGCCGCTAGGTAGAGCACTGGATAAAGCACCAGCCCTGGATTCAGGAGGACCTGAGTTAAAATGTTGCCTCAGACACTTGGCACTCACTAGTTGTGTGACCCTGGGCAAGTCACTTAACCCTCTCTGCCCTGCCAAAAAAAAAAGACTAGGAAGATATAAAATGTACACAAATAAGACACATTTGAATGAAGTGCACAAGAGAGGCATGAAGGACACAAGTTCTCAAGAAGGAGCATTAACTCCTTTTTTTTTTTTTTTGGTGAGGCAATTGGGGTTAAGTGACCTGCCTAGGGTCACACAGCTAGGAAGTGTTAAGTGTCTGAGGCCAAATTTGAACTCAGATCCTTCTGAATCCAGGGCCGGTGCTCTATCCACTGTGCCACCTAGCTGCCCCAGCCTTCTGTCTTGAAGATGTTTATGTCTACTGGGTCTTCTTGGTTCCCTTGGTAACATGTGAGCTTCCTAAGTAGTTTGATCTGTAACATGACTTACATAATTCTGATTATGAATATATGAAAACCTTACAGATTTGGCTTATAGACAAATGATCCATGGGGGGAAGTGGGCTGGTCCTTCTCCCATGAATCAAAAAGAGGAATTGAGAAAATTGTGGGAATTGGGTGAATCACAATGACTCTATCTTGTGACTCAATTCTGGAACTAGCTCAGTTACCTTTCTATTCAATTATGGGTCTTGTCCAATTTCTGTTGTGTGATAAAACTTTATTCGATTATGAGAATTATAAGAAAACTTTATTGCATTGTTTGAACTGGGAAAATAGATTACCTCTACCTGTCATTTAAAGATTCTTTTTTTTTTTTTTGTGGGGCAATGAGGGTTAAGTGACTTTTTCCAGGGTCACACAGCTAGTAAGTGTCAAGTGTCTGAAGCTGGATTTGAACTCAGGTCCTCTTAATCCAGGGTCAGTGCTTTATCCACTGAGCCACCTAGCTGCCCCCATTTAAAGATTCTTAACTAAGGACCTACATTATGCTGACTAGGAACCCAGTCAGATCCAAAGACTGATGCAAAGAGTTCCTCACCATTATATATCTCAAGCAACTAAAATATCTTATCTGAAAACTGGTACCATACTGGTCAATCATTTATTGTTTCCTTGCTCCTTTGATTGAATACAGAGACACTTATAGGAAGTGGGACACCTCTTTTTCTGATTGTAGGGAACAATATCTGTTCACTCTTCCCTTCCCAACTTGGAAAGTCCTTCAACTTTTCTTCAATTACAAATCAGATTACCTAATTTTGTACCAGGTTAATTGTTTTCTTTTAATTAATTGGTCTTATTTAATTGTCTTTAATACATAAAAATCTGTCTTACTCTGTATTCAGAGTCTTTGGACTAACTGGGGAGTCCACTGACCCATTTATTATGTACATTTTGTGAATAAATAGTATAGCTCAAATTATTTCCTCAGTTATTATTAATTATCCACCACATATGCATATTTGTAACAGGTTTTGTTTTTTGTGACTTTCCAATAGGTGAGGGAGGGGGAAGTGGGGGAAATTAGGAACTGAAAATAAAGATGAATTTAAAAAATATTTTTAAAAGAAAGAAATAATGTTATGAATGGTAATGCAACATAGGAAATACCTGAGGTTGTTTACTTTGCCATTCAAATCAGACTTCAATAAATCATGACAGAAAAATAGAGCAGACTTATTTAAAATATTATAAACTAGAAATGGCTTGATTGTTTTGATTTTGTCTTTTAAAACTACTAATGTTTTATAAAGTACATTTATAACTTCTGTAAAAGGAATGACTCCACAATTAATTATGGAGAACTCCAGGAACAAAACCAGAAATATAGATAGACAGGACTTTCAAAATATAAACTCAGCATATAGGAAAACTATGCAAAAGGGGTTTTAGGGTGTTTAAAATTTATAGGTAATTAACTGAATAGAATGGGATTATTTGTTGTTTAAATTAAGCACTGAGGTGTATAATCTGTCATCCTTAACTCCTTCCCCTCTCTCTCTCAGCTCCCTATATCTAGTCAGTTACCAATTCTTGTCTAATATACCTCCAAGACATCTCTCCTATTGGTTCCCTTCTCTCCATTCATATAAGTCATCATGCTCATTCAGGTTCTCATGACCTCTTGCCAGACTACTATAATAACCTCCTAATCGATCTCCCTATTTCTAATAATTTATTCTGGTTATTCTATACTCCACAAAGCTACAAAATAATCTTCCTCAAAGCAGGAGTATGGCTGTGTCACTTCCTTATTGAAAAAACCTTCAGTAGCTCTATCCTTATTGCTTACACAGGATAAAATTCACATTTCTTGGCCTAGGATTTAAGGCCATCCACAACTAGCTCCCTACCTACTTCTGCAAACACTCAGAAAGTCAAAAAGTTCACTTTTAGGGAATTATATTGGGTATACAATATCTAAGAGAGTCATGTCCCTTTGTCAGACAGTTAATCCACATACATTTATTAAAACACTATGTGCCAGGTACTGTGTGCTAAGTACTATATTTGTATTTGTATAAGTACTGGGGGTATAATGAAAGGAAAAAGAAATCCTTTTGCCATCACATATTAGAAGAGACAACATGTAAATAACAAGGTATATACAAAACATATAAAGAATATATGAAGGGTAATCTCAGCAGGGAAGGAACTAGTAGCTAGGGAGCCCAGGACAATTGTCCTGCAGAAGGTGGATTTTGAACTGAATCTTTAAGGAAGCTAGGGAAATGAAGAGGTAGAAGTAAGGAAAAAAAGAGCATTCTAAACATGGGAGAAATCCTATGATAAGACATGGTGATGAGAGATGGAGTGTCCTCTTTAAAGGAACAGTCATTAGAACAGTATAACTATAGTATTCCATTGTATTCATATACCACAACTTGTCCAGCCATTCCCCAATTGATGGGCACCCCCTCAACTTCCAATTCCTTGCTACCACGTAAAGAGCAGCTATAAATATTTTTGTACATGTGGGTCCCTTTCCCCCTTCCATGATTTCTTTGGGCAAAAGACCTAAAAGTGGGATTGCTGGGTCAAAGGGTATGCACAGCTTTATCGCCCTTTGGGCATAATTCCAAATTGCTCTCCAGAATGGTTGGATCAGCTCACAGCTCCACCAACAATGCATTAGTGTTCCAATTTTCCCACAGCCTCTCCAACATTTATTATCTTCCTTTTTTGTCATTTTAGCCAATCTGATAGGTGTCAGGTGGTACCTCAGAGTTGTTTTAATTTGCATCTCTCTAATCATTAGAGATTTAGAGCATTTTTTCATATGGGAATAGATAGCTTTGGTTTCTTCATCAGAAAACTGCCTGTTCATATCCTTTGACCATTTCTCAATTGGGGAATGGCTAAACAAGTTGTGGTATATGAACGTAATGGAATACTATTGTGCTGTAAGAAATGATGAGCAGGAAGAGTTCAGAGAAACCTGGAGGGTCTTACGTGAGCTGATGATGAGTGAGATGAGCAGAACCAGGAGAACATTGTACACAGTATCATCAACATTGAGTGTTGACCTACTGTGATGGACTATATTCTTCTCACCAATGCAATGGTACAGAAGAGTTCCAGGGAACTCATGATAGAAGAGGATCTCCAAATCCAAGAAAAAAAAAGAAAGAAAGAACTGTGGAGTATAGAAGCTGATTGAACCATATTATTTCTTTTGTTTTGGGTGCTGTTGTTTTTTTTTTTCTATTTTGAGGTTTTGCATCACTGCTCTGATTCTTTCTCTTGTAACAGGATTAATGCAGAAATAGGATTAATGTTATTATGTGTATATATATTTGTGTGTATATATATCTATATCTATATGTATAGAGATATATAGATATAACCTATATCAGATTACCTGCTGTCTAGGGGAGGGGGGAGGGAGGGGAGGGAGGGAGAAAAATCTGAAATTGTAAAGCATGTATAAACAAAAGTTGAGAACTATCTTTACATGTAACGGAAAAAATAAAATATCTCATAAAAAAAAAAAGAACAGTATAACTAAAGAGTAAATGGAGGGGAATTATGTGTAAGAAAACTAGAAAGGTAGGAAGAGCCAGGCTATGTTGTTTTTTTATTTTTGTTTTTTGTGTTTTGTGAGGCAATTGGGGTTAAGTGACTTGCCCAGGGTCACACAGCTAGTACATGTATAAAGTGTCTAAGGTCGGATTTGAACTCAGGTCCTCCTGAATCCAGGGCCAGTGCTCTTTCCACTGTGCCACCTAGCTGCCCCGAGGCAGGTTATGTTTAGGTTTAAATGCTCAAGAAAGGACTTCAAATTTCATACATGAAATAAGAGGGTGCCACTGGAATTTAATGAGTGTGGAAGATGGCATGATCAAAAGTACACTTCAGGAAAATCACCTGGGCAGTTGAGTGGTAGATGAAGTGGAGTAGAGAGAAATTTGAGGCAGAGAGACTAATTAAAGACTATTACAACAGCCAGGCAAAAAGTTATAAGGGCTTGAACTAGGATAGAGGCTGAGTCTTAATGTACTTAAGTTTAAAAAAGAATTTTGTGTCACTGAAAGAATTATTCATTATTTTCTACCAATGAATATAAATATTATATAGCAATGAAATTAAGCCAATATCCAGACTCCCTTATTGAATTAGCAAGTAAAAAAAAAATTGTTGGGCCCAAAATGCCAAAGGAGAAAGTGATCATATTAACCTGACCCTTTCTCTATTAGCATGTGCACGTATGTGTGTGTATGTGTATAGAAGTAGTTTAGAAGTGAGGTGGGGTTTTTTTAACAGAAGTAGACAGAATGTTTCAGGGGAGGGAGTTATCACTGTTCAATCATACTACAAAAACCAAATTTGTAAAAACGTTCTGCCACTTGGTCTCCTCTTATCTCCTCTCTCTTTATCTACTCCAAAACATCACTTTGATGAAGAGTTTTTGGTTTTTTCCCTCTTACAGCCTGACTATGGACAGAAATCAGAGGAAGCAGATGCCATGTGTTTATATGAGTCCTTCATCAGAACCACAAACTATTAAGTTGATGTGTTTCCATCCATCTTTATGCCACACCTTCTCCCCTCTGACCAGACTCTCCCACTCCATTCCTGATTGGGAAGAGCTCTCTAGAACAGATCTGTCCAGAGCAACAGGACTGCTACGCTCTGGACATCTTCATGCCATGCCATTCCCACTCACCTCCCCATTTTCCACCACAAGCCCTGGAACAGAAACAAATCAACAGTGCCATTCTAGAAAAGGACATGTGATTCAAATGTTCTGTGACTTCATCTACAACCATGTGACTACTAAAGCTAAAACTTCCCTCCCTGGTCAACACTGTCTCATATGTGTTGTCTTCCCCCATTAGAATGTGAACTCCTCAAAGGCAGAGGCTTGCTTTGTTTTGTTTTCATCCCCAGTGCTTATCACAGTGTCTGAACTTTATTATTTCAATGAAATACTCAGAACAATCTTATAAATCGTATGGGGCAAGAATTAAAAATCCCATTTTATAGACAAGTAAGGCTCAGGTTAAATGACTTGTCCAAGGTCATGTAGCCAGTGTCAGAACTGAAATTAAAATTACAGAGTTTCCAAGTAGGTTACAATAACCATAGCCCCCTGGCTGTTAGACAAACAAGACCCTCCTTCTCTCAGTTCCTGATGTCTCTGACTGTCCCCCATGCCTGGAATGTTCTCCTTCCCCATCTCTGCCTATGGACATCACTGGCATCCTGTAAGTCCCAGCTAAAATCCCATCATCTAAAGGAAGCCTTTCCCAACCCCTTTTAATTCTAGTGGCTTCCCGCTATGAATCTATTTGCCCTGTATAGAGCTTATTTGTATTTTTTTTAACTCATTGGTTGTCTCCCTCATTAGATTGTGAGCTCCTTGAGGTCAGGATCTGTCATTTGCATCTTTTTATATTCTCATTGTTTAGCACAGTTCATGGCATATAGAAGGACCTTGACTAGTGTTTATTGATTGGTTCATTGCTTGACCTTAGCAGCAATCTAATTCATATCTTAAAAACATATTCCCCCAACAACACAGCCAATAATTATCTCCCTGCCTTTGCTGGAAGACCTCCAATGGGTGTTAGAGAGGGTAGAAGGGGGACACATCACCCCCTGAAGCACCTCATTACGGGGCTGTAATAGTTACTAAATTGTTGTTTACATCTAGCCTAAACTGGTCTCTTTGAACTTTCCACTCAATGTTCTTAATTCTGTTCTCTGAAGTAAAAAAGAACAAAACTGAACCCTTCTGATGTGTGACATCTCTTCAAAAACTTGAAGACAGTAATCATTTTCCCTTGGCACATTCTATTCCCCACACTAAACATTCCCAATTTCTTCAACAAATCATCCTATAGGTTGAACCTGGGGCCCTTCAACAGCCAATTTTTGATTTTGTTCAAAATTCAATATTCTTTTCATTCCCTGAAGCTGTTGTTGTGTAGAGTTGTGTGTTTCTGTAACAGTATTAACAGTTTGCATCTATACAGTATCTTCAAGTTTGAAAATTCTTTCCACACTATACCCCACTTAGTTAGCTGGTCCAGGTAGTTTTTTGGATTTGTTTGTTCTACTGAGCTGTAACTTTATTGGCATAAGTAGTTACCAGTAAGGAAAATGCCTTTGTTCTACCCTGAAGCAGAAAAGCAGGTGCTCAGCAACTGAACTCTGGGAGAATTACCAGGGGACAATGAGCCCTTTAAAAGACTTGCCCCAGGATTCCACTGCCAAGCAAGAATCACAGGTGGGAATTAAAATCTTCTGGCATCTAACATCTTCTCTTATCCATACAACACCTATGTCTAAGTATTATTATTCCTAATTGCAGATTAAGAAACTGAGGATCAGAGAAGTTAAATGCCTTGTCTGGAGTCAAACAATTAGTAAGTATCAGTGGCAGGATTCAAACCCAGGTCTCTAGCTTTCAATTCCATTCTATCTACCACACTCTAGGATTTTTATAAGGGCAAGATTATAAAGACTGAAAACATGCTTGCTTGCTTATTTATTTATTCATTCATTCATTTATTTTCAAGGCAATGAGGGTTAAGTGAGTTGCCCAGGGTCACACAGCTAGTTAAATGTCAAGTGTCTGAGGCTGGATTTGAACTCAGGTCCTCCTGAATCCAGGGACACTGCTTTATCCACTGCGCCATCTAGCGGCCCTCCAGAAAACATGCTTTAAGAATACCAGGCCATATCTGCATTACCATAATCACACTATGTGGGAAACTCTAGTTACATTGTAATAGAATTTTAAAGTAGAAGAGCCCTTAGAGATCTAGTCCAATCCCATTTATAGATAAAGGAACTGAGGCCCAGAGAGGCCAAGTGCTTTGCCCAAAATCACCCAGGTAACAGTAGTGGAGGTAACATCCAAACTCAAGCCCTTTGCAAATCCAATGCTCTTTCAACTATATCACACTGAAACAAATCACTAAACAATACAGTATAACCAATTCAACAAGCCTATTACACGTACAAGGAATACAAAACAAGACAATCTCTGCCCTCAAAGAGCTTGGGGGGAGAGGGGAAAGAGAAAAGATGTCACAGAAGAGAGAAAGCAAAGACAATATACGGATGTAGAGGAAGTAAGTATAAAGTTTATACAAAGTATTACAAAGTAATTTCAACACAGTGAGAGAGTGCCAGAAACTGAGGAGGTCAGAAAAGCCTCCAGGAAGAAGTGGCACTTGAGCTGTGCTTTGATAGAAGCTAAAGATGGAGACAGAGTGCACTCCAGTCATAAGGAACCAAGTAAAAGTGCTGGGATGCAACACGGGCAGTCAGTCCAGGAAGAGCAAGCAGACCAGTTTGACCGGAATGGAGTGTTGGAAGGGGAACAGTATGAACTGAGAGTGGAAACATAGATGGGGGTCAGATTGTGGAGGGCTTTAAATGTCAAGCTGATAATTTTGTATTTTATCCTAAAGACAATGTGGAGCTATTGCAAATTTCTGAGGTTTTTTTTTAGTGATACTGATTTGAAGTTAAAATGGGGGGATGGATTAGAGAGGGAAGAGACTAGAAGCAGGGAGCCCAATGAGGAGCATATTGCAATAGTCCACATGAAGAGTGATGAGGATAGGACTTGGGGTAGAGATTATAGAAGAGAATGGATGTGAGAAGTGAGGAAGCAGGATCAGTAAGACTTGCCAAATGATTGGATATGGGTGTTGAGGGAGAAATAAAAGTCAAGGATGACTCCAAGCTTTTGAACTTGGGTGACTGGAAAAACACAGCAGTAAGGGCATCAGCAGAAATAGGGAAGTTCTAAGCAGATGGTGTAGTGGATAGAGACCTGGGCCTGGAGAACCCTCTTCCTGAGTTCAAATCCAACTTCAGACACTTAGCTAACTATGTTAGACCTTGGGCTAGTCACTTCACCCTGTTTGCCTCAGTTCCTCATTTGTAAAATGAGCTGGAGAAGAAAATGGCAAACCACTCCAGTATCTCTGCCAAGAAAACCCTAAATGGGGCCGTGATGAGGACAAGATTGAACAACAAGCTCCAGTCAGGCATTTCCTTAATTCCTCAATTCAGATTTGTGCACTAATATAATTATGAAAGCTACATTGAAGAGCTTCTGCAATACAGCCAACATGTATGTACACGATTTTGAAAGTTGTCTGACCCAGAATATGTTATGACATACTAAAAAGAAAAAATCTTAGTGCATTTGTAATGAATGATGACTACAGCATGATGATTTTTAATACGTCATGACAAAGTACAAGCAAAGAGGTGCTTTTAGAAAATATAGTATACATTTTTTTTAAAGGGGCAGCTAGGTGGTGCAGTGGATAAAGCATGGGTCCCGGATTCAGGAGGACCTGAGTTCAAATCCGGCCTCAGACACTTGACACTAGCTGTGTGACCCTGGGCAAGTCATTTAACCCTCATTGGCCCCCCCCCCAAGAAAAAGAAAAAATATATATAATATGTTAAAATTTTGACCTTTCGAAATAAAAAAAAAAGTTAAACAATTTCTATTACTGAAAGAGGTCTATATCCAAGTAAAATTTTTTTCCTGAAGAACTTTCATAAAAGCTGGCACCAATAATTTCCCAATCTCAAGAGAGACCAATGACAGCTTCAATAACAGCGGCCAGGAGATATTTAATAAAGAAAAAATGAAGCACAAAGATCAATTGCCAAAAGGATACCTAGCTTGTTTTAGCAAGTGACAACCCAATAGGACCTTAAATCATTCAACCCCTTTTTCCTGAAGGAGAAAGACCATGTGTACTGGTATCCTCCTCCTCTAAAAACACAACTTCTTCTTATAAAGGTCCAAAACTTCCCTCACAAAATCACAGCCTCAGCTGAGTGAGACAGTTAAACATGCAAACTTGATCCTGAAGACTTTGAAGGGGGAAAAAAATCACAACTAATCCCTCAGCACCAAGGAGAGAAATCATGTCACAAAAAACCTTCCCCTGCTAGGCTAAACAAAACATAGGCAAAGAGGAAGAGAAAAAGACCCAGACACATACTTCTCAGACATCCTTTTTAAGCTCCCTTCACCACTTCCATTCTAAAAGCAGCCAGAGGAGGTAACCTCAATAGTATTCGTCACCAAGCTCTAAACTCGTGGGGTCAAGTCTAAGGAAGAGTCATTCCTCTTCCTTCCCACCCGCCCACACACTTGCCACCACCACCCTCGGAGAACTGGCAAGTACGGGTGGGAAAGAAAGGTCCCTTCCAATCCCAGCAAGGAGAGTGGGCAGAGCTATGGGCGGAAGGGACGACACTCTCCAGTCGTCTTGGAGAGGAGGGGGCCGCCACTGCTGAGTGACAGGGGCCCCTCTCCCCACTCGCAGTGGCCTTCATCTTGGGAGTTTGCCGTGGGGATGGGAAAGCAGGCAGGGATAGGAGTAGTAAGAGCAGCAGCAGCAGCTGGGGAAGAAGAGCGACGTGGCACAGTGGGCGCTCGCCCCGCCCCGCCCGCCCAGCCCGGTCCAGCCCGGCCCCGCCGAGGCCGGTTACCAGTTGCTCCAGATGCCGTAGAGCAGCTCCACGAAGGCGAAGGAGAGGTTCAGGCACAGGAACAGGAACAGGTTCCGGGAGGTCTTGTCCGAGAGGATGGACCTGGAAGAGGCACAGACACGTAGGGCAGAGCCCGGCTCAGGGGGAGCTGGCGCTGGAAGCGGGACTCGCGGAGGGCCCCACTGCAGTCCGGGGAGACCCGGCCGATCCCGGGGAGGATGGAGAGCCGGGCCCCCTCTCTCCTCCCGCGGCTGCCCCCTTCCCCCCGCCCCTCACCTGAACCAGCCCGAGATCTTGCGGACCAGGTTGAACTTGGGGGGTTTGTATTCATCGTCCTTAATGGAGAGGGGCAGCATCTTCGCCCCGGCCGGCGGGCCCGCTCCCCGCTCCCCTCCTCCCCAGCTGAGGCAGCGGCGGAAGCTGCAGCGACCACTCAGCCCAGACCAGCCGGGACCCGTCCGCGATCCCCTCTCTCTCTCTCTCTCTCTCTCTCTCTCTCACACACACACACACACACACACACACACACACTCACACACTCACATACACACACTCTCACATACACACACAACACACACACACACACACACACCGGGACACTGCGACTTCCGGCCCGGCAGGTCGCGAGTCTGCGCCCTGGGACGGAAAAGAGACGGGGAGCCGGAGCTGCCCGGGTCCAGCACCGTAGTGGGCGGGGCTTTCGGCTGGCTTAGGGGCGGGGCCTGACTGAGGCCGAACTAGAGCAGAGCTGGCGCTGAGTGGAGGGAGGCTTGGAGGGCTCAGCTCTAGCCAGGAGAATAGAGCAGTTATGTAGAAGCAAAGGGACGCGGCTCTGGCACTGAGACTGCGGTGGAGACACATTCTGATGCATTCTAACCGTATCCGGGAAGAAGAAGATTAAATAATAAATATGATGATGATAAATAACATTCATCTAGCTCTCTAAGATTTGGCAAAGCGCTTTACAAATATTATTATATCATTTTATCCTCCCCCAAACCTTGGAAAGTAGATGCTATCATTTTTCCTTTTTCGGACGAGGAAACAGAGGCTGGCAGAGGATAAGTGACTTTGTTCAGGGCGAGACAGCTGGAGTGTGCTGGAACTCAGGACTTCCTGACTCTCCGGCCAGCGCGCTAGCCACTCACCGTGACACCTAAAGCCCCAATGTAGGCAATACAAAATTGCAAACTATCTTGGAGTAGAGGTGGTGGAGGGTGCGTCACTAATTGGTTAAGGTTGGCTTCGTTAAATGAAGTATGAGTTGCGCCTCCCCCCCCCCCCCCAGCCTCCAGCCCCATACACAAACACTTACAGAGTTCACTGAAATTGGCAGGATTTAGAATTAGGATTTAGAATGCTGCTGAGGGAGCCGATAGCTAGCCTTTAGATAGCTCTTTAAGGTTTGCGAAGCTTTTCATGTGTATTTTCATTTGACCTTTTAGGAGATCATCTTGTCCAACTCCTGCGTTTTACAGATGAGAAAATAATAAGAGCTAATATTTATCTAGTCGCTTTTAAAGCCCTTTACACGTTATCTTATTTGAAATGGGAGGTCCAGAATACATCACCCGCAAGATCATAGATTTGGAACTGGAAGGTATCTTGAAGGCGATCAACTCCAAATTTTCATCAATCAACAAGCAAAAGGGAAATAATCCCTACTCTCAAGATGCTTACATTCTAACCGAGGAAACCCGATGCACATACATTTTATAATAAGGAAACTGAGGCTGAGAGGTTAAGTGGCATGTGCCAAGATCCCACAGGTAACAACAATAATAATTTCATTTTTATAACGCTTCAAGGTCTATAAAGTGTCAGGCATGGGTCTTGTACCGCATATTTCTTTTTTACTCTACTAGACCATGCTTACCCTCCTCCTCTCCTAGGAATGTTTGTTAAAGTCCTTATCCCTGGTCCCCTTCAAGTCATCTTCCATGGATGATATACTATGCATTCTCGACAAGTGACTTCACCCAATTGTCCATCATTTCCACTCTGAGATTTGCTCCTCAGAGATAACAGCCAGCTTTCTTTATCATTAGATTGATAAATTTCTGGAGACTCCTGTCCTTCATTTTCTTGCTCCATTCTCCCCCCCCCCCTTTCTCTTTTATCTATTTAAATTTTCTAGGCATCCAGACTGTCTTGCATTGGCTCTCTCATGTTGCAAAATACTTACAATATTATGTGTCACAGTTTTATTCGGTGACTCGTATTTTTTTTAAGTCACCATCTCAATGTATATCACACTCCCACCAGGTGCACTGAGATAATTTAATATTTTTGGTTCAGTTTACGGAATGGGTTATTTTAACGTTTAGAATTTGGCCAACAGCAAATTGTCCTTCCTTTCCTCCCCGCCTCCCCCGCCACAATTGAAATTAGGGACTAATTTCAGAGTAATGTCTACTCTGAGAAGAGGACTTCCACATTCTTCCTCTTCACACTTAGTCACTTGTTTCCCAAACACAGCCATGCCTTTATTTACCCAGGCTGTCCCTCTTTTCCAGAATGCATCCTTTCAGGGCTATCTTGAAAGATCAAGTGCCATCTCCTAAGGGAAAACTTTCCAGATCCTTCATAGTTACTAATGCTATCTCCTCAAACTATCTTGTAATTAAACTAGAAATCACTGACTTCCCCATAGAGTGTGTGGTCTTTTAGGGCAGGAGAACTTGGGAGGGGTTTTGTTTAGTTTTTGTTTTTGTCTTTGTATCTCCTCAATACCTGCAAGGATGCTTTGTAAGTAGTGGACGCTTAAGAAATGCTTGTTGAGAGAATGGACCAATATTTAGGCATATATATATGCATGCATGCTTCCAGGTCATTTTTTTGTATTTGTTGAATGAAGCTCAGGCTCTTAAAGAGGATGGCAGCATTGAGAGATAACAATCACCATCTGCACAATTCTACCATCAGCGCTTCATTAAGAAGAGTTAGGGAAGGGCAGCTAGGTGGCACAGTGGATAGAGCACCGGCCATGGAGTCAGGAATACCTGAGTTCAAATCCGGCCTCAGACACTTAACACTTACTAGCTGTGTGACCCTGGGCAAGTCACTTAACCCCAATTTCCTCACTAAAAAAAAAAAACTAAAAAAAAAAAAAGAAGAAGAGTTAGGGAGATTTTTTTTAAGGGAAGTATCTTGCGGATTTCTGCATGTGGGGGTAATCATCATCATCTGTCTGTAAAATCAGATGTGAACGTGGATTACAAAAAGCAAAGTAAATCGCCTGGAGATCGTTACAGTAACCCGATTCTGTGTGCTCCATTGTCGCCTTCCGTTCGAATTGAAACATTCTAGAGAGTATTTAATACAGCTCAGAAATGGTCATTGTGGCTTCATCACAGGAAAAAAATATATAGCTAGGACATTGGGTAAACCCCGTGAATGCTTAAAAGTTGTTTCTTTGGGCAAGAATCAACTGGACAGACGCTTAACGGAAGGATAAGCTTTGGGGGGCGCGTTGAAAACTACAAAACAGAGCTTCTTGGGTACTTCTGGCTCCCCTAACAGGAAGTGGCTCTCGGAGGAAAGGGAAGAGATCGCCACTCTGTTACTGTTTCCTTTAGGAATATCTCACGTTGCGGGGCGGCGCTTCCCCCCGCTACCCCCCTCCCACTCCATATCAATCCAGCCTAGAAGACATTATTTCTGCGCGCTGTTTAATCTTGCCAAAATGAGAAAATTTGATCTGGGCAGCAGCAGGAGCCTCATTCCCTTTTCTGATACCCGTGCTCCATCAGGAAAATAAAAGCAGCTAGCCCACACTGCAATCCTCTGCACTCTGTAGGTAAGAAGGCAACACAATACCGTCCCTTCTAAATGTCCTGTAATGAGCATGTATATTTCTCTCTTGTTTAGGAAATTCATAAGGGGGGAGGGGGGTGAAGAAGAGTAGCATGTTCTTGATTTAAAGGGGAAAAAATAATTACTCGTAGTTGGTGTTAAGGAATTTAAATGCTTCTATTGAAAAGGTAACTGCATTGAAGTGAAAATGAGGATCCTGGAAAAAGTACTGAAAATAGTACTTTCCTCCACCTTCTTTTACTTTAATTTTTTTTTATTTAAAAGGGTAAAAATGTTTTAAATAGCAGAATTTGGATATAAATTGTTGAGGAAGACTAGCAAAATGACAGGAGACTCTATTCTACTCTGCTGCATTGCTCAAGAAAAATAGTCCTGAGTGGAAACTACATTGTACAAATGATAGACAAATATTCTAAATAAGCTGGTCTCTAAACCGGTTTCATGGCAATTTGTTGGGAGCTCACGTTGTAAAATGTGTAGAAGATACAAAATTGAAATAACTATTTTTTCTCTTTTCTTCATAATCTTACCAAGGTCAGGTGCATTTCAGTTTCTTGTTTGTCCAATCAGACTTTGAGTGTAAAATTCTCCATATTCTAGCTATATTGCCCAGAACACACTAGCCCTGACTGAGGCTATAGGCAAAAGGAGAAACCTGCATTCCAGATTTGAAACAAGCTGGAGGAACCAAAGCTTAATTTCTGTCATATCGTTTTTTCACGATTCTTCCTGGATCCCAAAGCAATGCTAAGTTTGCATCTTTCCATCTGGGACAGAATGCAGAGAAAGACTTCTGTGATGGGAAAATGTTTCTTTATACATCATTACTTTTAAAAATTTAACTAACAGTTGTTATATGTGTGCATGCATATTTATTTAAAGGAAACAAAAGCATTCTCTGGTCAAAATGAGATTTTGTTTACAAGTCATTTTCAACCTAGGTACCAATATACTAATGAAATTTTTCTTGGTACCCCCCCTTTCCTTATTTCCTCTTCAGTGATCCTTATCTTTGGAAGATATTGTGTGTATTCATGTTTTACATTCAAAAGACTCATTAGCTTTATTGATATTGACATCACAGATATAAAACGTGAGTCATCAAGCATATCGTTCGAATTCTTGACTGCTTATGTGGGTCAGAATATTTAACTGTTTTATATACTCTCGAATTTTTAAGAAATGTATCTAATAAATTACAGAAACAGTAATGATTTCTTTAACAGGTAACATTCAGATCAATAAACATTTATTAAGCACCTACTATGTGCCATACATTGTGTTAAAAGCTAGATTTCTATATATAGATTTCTGTTAGGAAATTTTAAGGCATAGGTCGGCCAAACTCCTTTTGATTAATTGCACTAGACTAAGCATGTAGACTTGGGTGGGGGGACTTGAGGGAGGGGACAGAATAGCTGCACAGACCCACCTGGGCAAGGCTAAGAGCACTTCTGGCAAAGGCAGCCACAGTGCCATTGCCTTCTTGAAAATAAAAAAAAGATGTTTGCCAGCAGGAAACGTGAACATTATTACCTACCATCAGATGATACTCAGCATTAACATTTATCTGCAAGCCTGCTTTAGATTCTGCTGTTTTAAAATCCTGCTGTTTTTATATCTGCTTCATTTTGGTAGACTAATAATCCTTTGATGGGTAACAAGATGCCGATTAAGCTACTACATAGCTGTTAGCTAAAACAGTATCTATGCACACTACATCCATTAATCCAGCATTTATTGAATACTTACTATGTGTTGTATCTACTGTGCTGGGATTCATTGAAGAATTAACCCAAAGCATAGTAATTTGCAGTTTAATTAAGGCATAGCTTTATTACTTATGGCTATAAGGGAGATAACTTTTCAGTACAGGAAGGAATACTGTGGAACAAGCTTCTCATCCAGCTCTGTAGCCTTAATTTTATAAGCTTTGAAAGGAAAAAAAAAATCAAAGGTCTTAGCCAGCTAAGATTAATGGAAGTATCTGAAGTTGGGAGATTAATGAAAGTATGCAAAGTAGATAAAATAGGGTAGCTATACAAAGTAGAATCAACAAATCTTAACAGCCGGAGAGAAAGGTGGGGAACAGATTGTTGGGATGTTTTGAGAAAGAGATAAAATGTTAACAGATTAATAACGGCAAGTCGTATAAACATTTCTATTGTTCTGAATAAAACACAGTTTCCCATGGTGAAGAAATTCTTCCTACACTTTAATTTCTTCAAGTTAACAATATCTGGTCTGTCCATAGTCCTTTGCCATAATGTTAAGCCCTCTAGAAACACAACAACAAAACAATAAGTGTGGGATGCTTTAGGTCTAGAGTCCTGATTCCCCAGGTCTGAGGGAAATACACAGATTTGATAAGTCCCTCTTGAAGGTTAGTGGACACAGGTATTTAAATGCATACGCAGATAAAATTGCTGGCATGTTTTGGCTTTATGTCACACAGAGGTCATACATATTTGAAGAGACCTTAGAGGTAATCTAGTTCAATCCCCTCATTTTACCCATAAGAAAACTCAGGTTCAGAGGGGTTAATTGACTTGCCCAACATCACACATCTAATTAGTGAAAAACCTAACATTTAAACCCAGGTCCTCTGACTCAAAATCTAGCCCCATGTGTCAATATTTCAAAGGGTTATACTCAGGAAATAAATTCTTTACTTTTCTGCATTTCCCAAAAGAAATGGTTTTTTAAAAATATTTTTTGATAATAAAAATAGCCAGCATTTACATAGAGCTTTAAAGTATAAAAAGCATTTCACATGTATTATCTCCTTTGATCCTCACAACAACCCTGGGAGGTAGATGCTATTATTATCTCCATTTTACAATTGAGGAAACTCAGGCTGAGAGAGATTAAGTGACTTGCCACATGGTAACACAACTAGCGTATGTCAGAAACAGGATTTGAATTCAGGTCTTCCTGACTCCAAGTCTTTTGTTCTGTACTTGGCCACCTAGCTGAGGTTTGGTGTGACATTTGACTGTGGAGAAGTTATTACCTCTGAGCCTCTATCCACTTCTACATCTGAAAACTGGGCATCATAATACTAACACTGCCTGTCTTGTATGGTGAAGCTCCACTATAAATGTATTATTATTTTTATCATTATGAGATCACTTCATTGCTATGTAAATTTAAGTCTTGGTAACAAAATAGAAAATTCTAATGCACAACCAATTCCTAAAAATAAATACTTAGCCTATGGGAAAGCAACACTGTTTTTCATTTTTCTTGCTGGCTGAACTAAAGACCAACAAAAGTGTTTTCATTCCCTTAAGAGTGCCAAGACAAGCTGTTACTCTCCATCATAAGAAGATAGGAGGGAGAAGTCAAAAATACTTGCCATGATGAGGTAAGTCTGAGGACTTCTATTTGAGATGTTATTTTTGTTGAGTTCTTCTATACAAAATTATTTTTTATTCCTTGGAAATAAAACTTCTGTTCAGAAACAAGGGCTTGGACTGAATGCTCTTTAAGGCCCTTTCCTGGTCTGATTCCATGAAACACTATCATTCTCTTTGTAGAATAAGACAAAATAAATGAAGACGTAAATATAAAATGATGCCTCAAATAATTAATTTTAAACTAAGCATTAAGATCGTGAGAAAGACACAGCCAATGGTAGTAGACCAGACACAAGCTAAGGAGCCTCGAGTTGTAACTCTGGCTTTTTACTGCTTGTGTGACTCTGGGGAAATCACTTATTCACACTGGGCCACCACTCCCCTATCTGTGAATTAGGATTAGGCTCTTATTACCTCCCTCTTGAACAAGCATCTCTTAATTATTCCTTCCACCTCAAATATTCTGCCTCCTCAACCTACCAACACCTTTTCCAATGAATTTTACACACTGCTGAAAGAGTAATCTTCCTTGAACACCTCTGAACCTGGTATCCACAGACATCCAAAACAGTGCCTTGCTGAATAAATATTGAAAACTTCTCAGTAAATATTCATTAAATAAATGAATGAATGTCATTCCCCTGCTCAGATATCTTCAGCACCACTCCCTGCTCTCTCTCCCATTGTCTATACAAAAAGCCTACTCTCAGCCTGGCATTAAAAGGCTTTGCATGCCCAGGTCCTAATCTTCTATTCCAGCTTTGTTTCACGCTTTTCTCCTTCATATACCATATTATGCATCGAGGACTGTAACTATCACTTTTGGCGCCCCCGGGGAAACAGTACCAAATGTGTCCTCAGATCATTAAAGCATAGGGAGTAGGTTGAGGGGAGAGAGAGAGAGAGAGAGAGAGAGAGAGAGAGAGAGAGAGAGAGAGAGAGAGACCATCTCTAGATCAGGGCCATAATATTGGCCTTGATAGAGTAAGACCCTGGTATACCATAAAGGTATTACTGAGAAGGAATATAACATATTTGTACCAGTTCATCTGATCTAAGTATTCATTGGATCATAGATCTAAAGAAGCTGGAAGAGACCTCAGAGGTCATCTACTTCATCCCTCTCCTTTTGCAGAGAAGAAACTGAAGGCCAGAGAAGTTAAGTGACTTGCTTTAGAGCTGATGGGCAGCAGTAACTAAGTTGGATTTCCTACGGAGGCCCATTGACTCCAAATCTAGTGTTCATTCCATGAAGCGAGGGTGTTTTTTACCATGTTCTAGAGCAGGGTCACTAAACTTTGTTTTTGTTATCACATTTTCATTTCAGTAAAAAGTTTCTTCACATGCCACTCAATATGAGTATGTTATTTGTAAATTTTTATAATGGACTACTATACTAATTATTGTATACTTTAAAAAACTTATAAAAAGGTGAGTTAAGATGAAATACTAATTGATTCTAGAATCAGTAGAGAGCCACTAGAGTTTATTGAATAGGGGAATGACATCATTAGACATAAGCTTTAGGGAAATCTCTTTGACAGCTGTGTGAAGGATAGATTGTGTGACTGTTACTCTTTTTCCTGAGGATCTGGGACTTAGGGTCCAGAAATATCTCTACTGGAATCTGAAGAAAGGTGGTAGATATTATGGTGGTGGTGGTGGTGCTTTGGCCCATTGGAGGGAGACTCAGGGAATCAGAGACAGTTTCATGGAGGATATAGTAGGTGACATACACCAGACAGGTGCATGCTATCTCTCTGTCTGTCTGCCTGTCTATCTACTAACCTGTCTTTTTGTCTGTCTCTCAGTTACTCTCTACGTATATATCTGCACGTCACTAGAATGATTTGAAATGGGTATTATAGTTAGTATTATATCTATTTTACTGATAAAGCAGCTGATTAAAGAAGTTAAGCAATTTGCCCAAGGTCACGTTGTTGTTGTTATTTAGTCATTTCAGTCATGCCGAACTCTTTTTAAAGAAATTTGGGGTTTTCTTGGCAAAGATACTGGAATGGTTTGCCATTTCCTTCAGCTCATTTTACAGATGAGGTAGCTGAGGCAAACAGGGTTAAGTGACTTGCCCAGAATCACACAGCTAGTTAGTGTCTGACACCAGATTTGAATTTATGAAGATGAATCTTCCTCACTCCATCCACTGTATCACCCATTTACATACATGTAATATTATTGGTATTATTAGTGTTGCTTTCACATATGGGAAGCTCAAGACTGTGACCATTTCACTCCACTACTAAATAAGCTCCAGTGATTCCCTGTTTCTTAGAGTCCATTGTGAACTCCTCTATTTGGCATTTTAAACCCCTCTTAATCTGACTCCAACCTACCTTTCCATCTTTCTTATTTATTAAAAATTTCCCAATTACATATAAAACATTTTAACAATCATTTTTAAAATTTTGAGTTCCAATTTTTCCCCTACTGCCCATCCTTCTCCCCTCCTTGAGGATGCAAGCAATTTGATATTTATGCATATGAAGTCATATAAAACATATTTCCATAATAGCCGTTACAAAAGAAAACACAAACAAAATAAGGCAATAAAAGAGAGCAGAAAAGTATGCATTAATCTGCATTCAGAGTTCATCAGTTATCTCTCTGAAGGTAAATGGCATTTTTCATCATAGGTCCTTTGGAATTGTCTTGAGTCGTTGTCTTGATCAGAACACCTAAATCTCTTTCACAGTTAAATCTAAATCATTTATCTATTTTGACATTATTTTGGTATACAGTATGAGATGTTGGTTCATGCCTAGTTTCTCCTAAACTGCTTTCCAGTTTTCCTAGCAATTTTTGTCAGATGATGATTTTATATCCCCAAAGCCTGGATCTTTGGGTTTAACAAACACTAGATTGCTAAGGTCATTTACTACTGTGTATTGTGTACCTAATCCACTCCACTGATCCAATACTCCATTTCTTAGCTAGTATCAGATTGTTTTGATAATTACTGCCTTGAAATATAGTTTAAAATCTGCTAGACTTCTTTCCTTCATATTTTTCATTGATTTCCTTGATATTCTTGACCTTTTGTTCTTCCAGATAAATTTTATTGTTTTTTCTAGCTCAATAAAATAATTATTTGGTAGTTTGACTGGTATGGCACTGGATAAGTAAATTAACTTGGTAGAATTGTCATATTTATTATATTGACTTGGCCTACCCAGAAGCAAATTAATATTTCTCCAATTATTTAGATGTCTTTATTTGTTTGAAAAGTGTTTTGTAATTGTATAATCCCTGGGTTTGTTTTGGCAGGTAGACTTTCAAGTATTTTATATTGTCTGTCATTATTTTAAGTGGAATTTCTCTTTCTGTTTTGTCCTGCTGGGTTTTGTTGGTAGCAGAAATGCTGATGATTTATGTGGGTTTATTTTATGTCCTGCAACTTTGTTCAAGTTGTTGATTGTTTCATTTATTTTTTTTAGTTGAATCTCTAGGGTTCTCTAAATATGCCATCATATCACCTTTTCCTCCTATTGCCCTATTGGGTAAGATAGATTTCTATTACCAATTGAGGATAGATAGATAGATTAGATAGATAAATAGATAGATAGAGATAGATAGATAGATAGATAGATAGATAGATAGATAGATAGATAGATAGATAGATAGATAGATAGATAGATAGATGGATAGATGGATGGATGGATGGATGGATGGATGGATGGTAGGTAGGTAGGTAGATAGATAGATATGGGTCAGGTTCAGGCATTGCCTGCCTCCCCTCCTACTTGTCCTTCTACTATAAAAGCTCTTCCTTGCATGTCTTTTTTTATGTGAGATAATTTTCTTCATTCTTTCTCTCCCTTACCCCTTCTTCCAGGGCATCTCTCTCAGCTATTTGAGGTTTGTTTGTTTTGTTTTGCTTTTTTACATCATCCTAACATAATAAACTCATCTTCATACCTTCTTTCTATGTAGAATCCTTCTTACTTCCTAATGGTAAAGTTCTTAGAAGTTCTCATCTTCCCATATAAAAAGGCAGACAATTAAACTTTATTGAATCTCTTGTGATTTCTTTTTCATTTTTACCTTCCTGATTCTTGTATTTTAAAGTTAGATTTTCTATATAGCTCTGGTTTTTTTGTCAGGAATTCTGGAAAGTCCTGTATTTCATTAAATATCCATTTTTTCCCCTGAAGGATTATAATGTTTTGATGGGTAAATTACTCTTGGTTATAATCCCAGCTCTCTTGGCTTCCAGAATATCATATTCTAAGTCCTCTATTTCTTTACCGCAGTAGTTGCTAAATCTTATTTGTTCCTGTCCATGGTTCCATGATACTTGAATGGTTTCTTTCTGGCAACTTGAAGTATTTTCTCTTTGACCTGGGAACTCTGGAATTTGACTATAATATTCTTGGAAGTTTTCATTTGGGTATCTTTCACATGGTGATTGGTAGATTTTCTCAATTTCTATTTTATTTTTCTGTTTCATTTTTTTAATTTTATATTCTCTTCTTCAAGGATATATGGATAGTTTTCCTTGAAAATTTCTTGAAATATGATGTCTAGACTCTTTCTTTAATTGTGTCTTTTAGGTAAATAAATTATTCTTAAATTATTTCTCCTCAATCTATTTTCTAGGTTTGTTGTTTTATATTTTCTTCTATTTTTTTCCTTTCTTTTGATTTTGTTTTGTTGTTTCTTGATGTCTTGTGGACTCATTAGCTTCCATTTTCCCTATTCTAACTTTTAAGCAATTACTTTCTTCAGCTAGCTTTTGTACCTCTTTTTTCATTTGGCCAATTCTACTTTTTTCAGGTGTTATTTTCATCAGTGAATTTTTGTTTCTCTTTTTCCATTTGGCCAATTCTGTTTTTTTCTGTCTGTTTTTAAAAAAACTAAACTGTTAATTTTCTTTTCAGAATTTTCTTCATTTCATTTCTTTGTTGAATTTTTCCTCTACCATTTGCATCTGATTTTGAAAATCTTTTTTTTTTAAACTCTATCCAGGAATTTTTGTTGGGTTTGTATTCAAATCACATTTTTCTTTGAGCTTTTGCTTATAGCTCTTTTGATTTCATTGTCTTCTTCTGAGTTTGTGTCTTGATCTTCTCTATCACCATAGTAGATTTTTATGGCCAGGTTCTTTTGTTGTTCTTTGCTCATTTTTCCAAACTATTTCTTGATTTGGAAATTTATGTTAATGTTGGGCTCTCTTCCTGTTTGGGGGGGCACTGTCTCAAGAAGCAAAAGTTACAATGAACAAAAAATAAAGGCTTACATATTTAGTTGGAAGGTACCTCAGAGTTCATCTAGTTTAATGTCCTCATTTTTGAGATTAGGTCACCTACAGGAGCTATATGACTTGTCCATGGAAATGTAGGTTATAAATAATAGAGGTGGGGCAGCTAGGTGGCGAAGTGGATAGAGCATCTGCCCTGGATTCAGGAGGACCTGAGTTCAAATGCAGTCTCAGATACTTAAGGCTTACTAGCTGTGTGACCCTGGGGCAATTGCCTCACCAAAAAAAAAAAAAAAAAGAATAAAAAGAATAGAGGTGGGATTCTAGCCTTAAGTCCTCAGATACTAAATCTAGCACTCTTCTCCCTGTACCATGCAACTCCTCCTCCTTCTCCTCCTCCTCCTCCTCCTCCTTCTTCTTCTTCTTCTTCTTCTTCTTCTTCTTCTTCTTCTTCTTCTTCTTCTTCTTCTTCTTCTTCTTCTTCTTCTTCTTCTTCTTCTTCTTCTTCTTCTTCTTCTTCTTCTTCTTCTTCTTCTTCTTCTTCTTCTTCTTCTTCTTCTTCTTCGGTGGCTAAGAATTGGAAATCAAAGGGATGCCCATCAATTGTGGAATGGCTAAACAAGCTATGGTATATGATTGCAATGGAATATTATTGTGTTCTAAGAAATGATAATCAGGATGATTTCACAAAACCCTGTAAAGACTTACATAAACTGATGCAGAGTGAAGTGAGCAGAACAAGGAGAATGTAGTACACAGTAACAGCAATGAAAAATTGTGAATGACTTAGCTACTCTCAGCAATACAATGATCCAAGAAAATCCCAAAGGACTAATGATGAAACATACTATTCTTCTCCGAAAAAAGAGCTGATATTGATTGAATACAGACTGAAGCATGCTATTTTTCACTTTCTTTCATTCTTTTTCTTTTATTCAAATTTATTTATTTTAGTAAAAATGACTAATAAGGAAATGTTTTATATGATTGCACATGTATAACTAATATCTGATTGCTTGCCATCTCAGGGAGTGAGTAGGGGGCAGGGGATGGGAGGGATAGGATTTGGAACTAAAAACTTTTTTTGAAAGTTTTAAAAATTGTTTTAAAATGGAATGGTGGGAGAATAAAATATATTATAAAAATAAAATAAATAGGGTGGCTCAGTGGTTCATTGGATAGAATTCTGAGTCTAGAGTCAGAAAGACTCATTTTCCTTGGTTCAAATCTGGGTTCAGACACTTCCTAACTGTGTGATCCTGGGAAAGTAGCTTAACCCTGTTTGCCTCAGTTTCCTCATCAGTAAAATGAGCTGGTATCTAGTATCTTTGCCAGGAAAACCCCAAAGGGGGTCATAAAGAGTTGGGCATGACTGAAAAGACTGAATAACTACAGATATAAAGATTACAGATATAGATCATTTTTCCCATCTGAGTTCTTGTCCTCCCCCTGAAATCTATCCATGGAGAACCCCTTCTCTAATGGGACAATGCTGTAGCTTTTTTTCTCTAGCGAAAACCCTTTTCGTACTCTCTTGTCTTAAGTTGAGTCTCTGTTTACATCAACAGTTGGTTTTATGTTTATTCTGGTCTTCTCCTGGTATGCATCCTTGTTTGTTGGGGATTTGTTACATTCTGAGCAAAGAATCCCTTATTGCAAAGCATCCTCTATTCCCAATGCAAAGGAAATAATGATCACAACTTATAGATGCAGAGCTTCAGCATCTGCACATTGCTCACAACAAGCCTGGGGTATAGGCAGTATTTGCTTTCTTACTGTTTCCCATTATTTCTCAGATAAGAAAAGTGGGATACAGAGATGTTATAATTTGTCCAACATAGCTCTTAAGTGGCAGTATCAGAACTCAAACCCAAATATCTTGACTGCAGATTTAGTGCCCTAATGTGGTAAAATAATGGAATTTGGCAGACTGATTGGGATGGGCCACACCTGGCCTGTCCTGAGTGACATATGCTGCTGATGTCAGCAGCAGAAACCACTCTCTGATCGAGTTTGAAGGACCTCACCTTTTGGGGGAGGGAGAGTAAACGCTCCCTGAGGGGAGCACCCTTTCTTTCAGGTCATGCAAGCTGCAGGAGCAGACAGGAGAGAGATTTTTTTCTTGGCAGTTTGTCCCGTGGGCCCTGGCTGCTTAGCTGTTTCCCATTGAAGCTATGGACCCCAGGTGGTGAGTTAACAAACAAGCCCTGCTCTTTTGAATTAGCTGAACTGGAAGTGAGTTTGGGGATTGTATAGACTTAGGTTAGATTTAGGGGAATTATCCATTTTTCTTTTCCCCTATTCCCTTGTTTTATTCCCATTAATAAAATCTGATTCATCTGTGGAAAAGAGGCTGTTAGGCTCCTTTCTTATTGGCCTGGGAGAAGTATTGAAAAAGGCAGTTTGGAGGGAAGGGAGCTTTGGACCTCGAGGTCCCTCATTATTTTTGGGATCCCAATATTACAGCGTCACCCAATTAACTCTCCCCATATTAAATTTGGCCACTACACTTAAAATTAAAAATTCATTTGCTTTCTGCTACCGTGGACTTTTTCACAAAGTTATGAAACTGACAGATTGGAGAATATTACAGATATAGTAAAACCAGATTGTAGCAAAACCAAATTTCTCATGCTGCTCTTATGGAAAATATAGAGAGACGTTGAATGGATAACAGTCAAATGATATGGCTTCAGAATTGGCCAGATCCAAAGAGGAGTCATAATAGTTCTGTTCGGGAGGAAAGTCACAGTGGAGGGCCCCAGGGATCTCTACTACTGAACTCTTAAATCTGTGACTTGGATAACAGCATATATGATGAGGCACTTAGCAAGTGTGCAGATGACACAATGCTGGGGTGGGAGGAAAACAGCTAATGCTCTGGAATACTGTTATGAGAAAATGTTCTCCAGTTACACCAGCTCTCTGGTTCTCTTCTAATTCTCCCTTTGCAGGGCTCACATTTCAGCCTCCTAGCAAGAAAGCTCAGGCTCTAAAACCAAGTTTCTGTAGCCTGTGTTGGAATAAGTGGCCTTCGTGCCAGTTGGGGTCTCTTTTCTGGACGCTAAAGAATCAGGCTTTGTGAAAGTGTCATTTATGCACTGCCTACCTGAAAGGGTCACTTTGAGGACAATGCTTTGCCAACCTGAAGTGTTATCAATTTATTTTGTGCATTCATTCATCCATTGGAGAAGACAGAGGAGACAACTGTATCTGGACAATATGATACAAATCCTTTGGTGAAATAGCAGCATAGTAATCATTGTCACCAGCTATAGTAATGTAGACATCACCATTAAAATGATTGATTTTCATTATATGACATCCAGTTCCCTTTTCCTTTTCTATCCGATCTGTTAGTAACTGAACATACTGTGTCCTGGTTGATTTGCTATCCAAACTCTTTTCTGTCTTTCCTAGCTACATCTAAAATATTAGTCAGTAAGGTAACTTTGTGGATAAAATGCTGGACTTGGAGTCAAAAAGGCCTGAGTTCAAATCCCGACTCACTTATTAGCTGTGTGGCCCATAGCCAGTCACTTCTATCTGCCTCGGTTTCCTCATTTGTAAAATGAAGATGATATCACCTATTTCCTAGGATTGTTGTGAGGATCAAATGAGATAATTTTGTAAAGTGCTTCCATAAATGCTATCAACATCATCACCACCACCATCATTATTCCTATCACATGTATTAGTCTTCTTGTAGATCTTATGTTGGTAATGTGGTTAGACTGAATATTAGTTCTTTGGAGATACAAAATTGTACGTGTCCTATTAAAAGGCTTATAAGTTGAGAGAATTTGCAAAGGTGTAAAAGTACACGCTATTTCCTATCTTTCCTCCTCCTGTCCACATTTCATCCAAATCATCCCTAATACCAGGCCTCTACACAATACTCCAATCCACAGCTATTCAAAAAAGCCCTGACATACTCTTCATTACATAGCTATTTCATTGACATTGTCAGTTAGTAGTTTTCTTTTTATCATACCTGCAAAATCTATCTAAGCCACATACTTAGTGAATAGTGAATTGTCAAAGAAGAGAATATGAAGTACAGTTTTGGGGTCATAGTTAATATTCTCATTGCTTTACTGCAGCCAGATAACCTTGGCTCCCAGAAGTTATCTGAATACCGTGAATCATCATAATTATCAGATAATACATATCAAGCATTAGAATGAACAAGGTGGTGGGTAAGCTGTATACAAAAATAAACTTAAAAGGATACATGTGCTTTTTTCCCCCTGGGATCATATATTCTAATGCAGTGACAACATAAATTTAAAAATCACGAAGAATTGTCTGTTTTTGTTTTTCAAATGATGGGTCTCACAGAAACACAAAATTGAAAGTTGGAAAAGATCTCAGTCACCATCTTATCCTGGGGTTCCTAAACTTCTTTGTATCATGGATCTCTTTGGAATTCTGGGAAAGCCTCTGGACTCTTTCTCAAAATAATGTTTTTAAAGTGCAAAAAATAAAATACATAATATTTCAAAGGAAAAAAGTTACATTTATCAAAATATATGTATGTATTTTTTTAAAATTCACATTTGTTTAATGTGAAGAACCCACGATCTAATCAAACTTATATCTGAAAAGGAATTCCCATTATGATGTGTCCAACTAATATATATATATATATGTATGTGTGTGTCTGTATATATGTATATATGTGTATATGTGTGTGTGTATATATATATATTCCCCTGTTTTAAGGAGAGAGATTACATTTCCCCCCAAGTGCTACTTATTTTACTATGCTTTTCATCATTATGATTAGTATATTAAATGACTTGTGGGTGGGAGAAAATGCTGATAAGGAAGGGATAAAAAAGAAGATAGCCTATGAGTGAAAATCAAGAAGATAAAGATTGATGGATGGGGAGGAAGGCAGTGCCTTAGCAAGAGATAGTTACATTATGTACCATGTTTTGGTTCTTTCCCAAACTCATTTCCAATTTATACTGTCCAGATAAGAGGCAGGTCATATCAGGTGTGTTCATTCTCATGTCTTCAAATCAAAGCTCAAAGCAACAAAGTAAGTGACAGGAGTTTTCTTTCTCCAAAGATCAGAAGGTTACTGTGATACACTGCAAAATTTAGACACCTATCAGGTTGTTCAGAGAAGTCATGGATCCACTCTGTAAGCTGCATTATCCCTGTGTGTGATGGAGGTAGTTACTCAGCTGAAAAAGGTTTCTTCAAGGTCACCAACAATCTCTCAGTTATCAAATTCTTTCTTTTTGACTTCTCTGCAGCATATGATGCCATTGACTAAACCCTCCTCCTGAATATTTTTTCCTCTCTAGATATTTGGGTACTGCTCTCTGTAAAAATATTTTTAAATGACTAGCCTAATTTGGGGGGCTAATCTGACTGGGGTACTTATTCTGGGACTGTTGACTTGCTGGCTATCTGACTTCGTTAATTTAATGTGGGCCGTTTATAAAGTTCCACCACACTGCTCCACTCCCAAATTGATAAGCAAAATATTAAGAAGCCTCTTAACTAAATAATCAAAGCAGAGTTTATTTATGAGATACTATTTCAAATTAGGAATACAGGGAAATAAAGTACAACCTGACTGCTTTCCTGCGGTCTCTTTCCCACCTGCTGAGCTTCGAACTTCTGGAATACAATAAGGGCCTTAGCCGCCTCCAGCCTCAGGGCACATTACACTTTCCCTGGTTTGTATTAAGGCCTGTAACCTTGTCAGCCCCGTCTCTCCTTTTCTGAACCAAACTCTCCCTCGCTCCCCTCTAGTGAGCCTTCTAGCCTGACCTCCTCTAGTCAGCCTCTCCTTCAATCTTGTCTATCTAGTCTGTCTTCGCTCCTCTAGTCACCCCCCTCCTAGTCCGTCCCCCTGGTCTATATATACCTTTTCTTCTCTCCACTCAAATCTCGGGGCTTCCTTCGCCCCCACAAACCAAGCTAATCCACCAGAGCTGCAGCTGGTGGGGGGGGGGTGCTCTCGAGCCTCATGCCTCAGCACAGGCCATCCGGGATCCTTCAGAGAGCTCTGCTCAGGTCGGAGGGACCTAGGGGCTCCCCCCGCCACCCCCGCAGCTATCTGACCTGGCATCTTGCACAGCCCACGCTTTTCACTCAGTTGAAGCTGAGGAGGAGGGGGAGAGACCCCGAGGGCCTAAGGCTTTCTAATCTCAGCCTAAAGGTAGGGTCCCCAAAACAAAATAAATTTCCACATCTCCTAGTTCTACCTGCTTCCTGTCTGACTGTTTTGTTTTTTTTTTTAATCAGTCTCTTTTGCTTGGTTTAGTATCCTTGTCCTACATCCTGTGATTGGATATTCTCTAGGGGTCTGTCCTAGGCCCTTATCTCTATTTACATATTACCAAAGGGACTTCTCCAACTGTATGTCTGCTAGCCATCCCAAACTTGACATGTCCAAACCAGAACTCATGATCCTCATCCTAATTTCCCTATTTACATGAGAGCCCTGCTGGCTTTCCAGTCCCCCAGGTTCACAACCTGAGGCCTGTAGAAATATTTTTAACTGGCTGGGCCTAATTTAGGGGGCCTAATCTGACTGGGGTACTTAATCTGGGACTTTTGACTAACTGGCTATCTGACGGCTATTAACTTAGTATGGGCCATTTAAAAATTTCTCCACACTCCTCCCAAATTGATAAGCAAAAGATTAAGAAGCCTCTTAACTAAATAATCAAAGCAGAGGTTATTTATGAGATACTATTTAAAATTAAGAATACAGGGAAATAAAATGTACAACCTGGCTGCATTGCAGCACATCTCTTTCTACCTGCTATGCCTGGAACTTTTTTTAATACAATAAGGGCCTTAGCCGCCTCTTGCCTTAGAGTATGTTCGTTCCACTTTCCCTGCTCAGCTCCTTTCTTCTAACTCTGAGCCCCTTTCACTTTGTCTATCCCCCTGCGTCTAACTTTCCTCTCCGTACTGCCACCACTGAACCCCTGTGTTTCTCTCTCACCGACCTCTCCTTCCGTTCTCCTAGTGCTCCAGTGTCCTTTTGTTCTCTTAATCTTCTGGCCTCTCCCAAGCTCCATACAACTGCCTCTTGCTCTAGTCCTTTAGCCTTCTCCTGGTCCTTCTCCGTTCCCTTAATCTTGTTAGCCCCCTATCTGTTCTTCTAATCTTGTCAGTCCCCCTGCGTCTAACTTTCCTCTCCATGCTGCCACCACTGTTTCTCCCTCACCAACCTCTCCTTCCATTCTCCTAGTGCTCCAGTGTCCTTCTGTTTTCTTAATCTTTGCTTTCTCCAACCTGTATCCTGTGCTGACCGCTTCTGTGCTCTCCGCTGCCTCCTGTTCTGTCTGCTCCGTCAGTCTGCCCTCTGCCGCCTTTGCTGCCCCTCTAATCTCGTCAGCTGCCCTTTCTCTTGTCAGCCCCCTCAGCTGGCTGACTCTGGATACTGTGGGCTGTCTCTGAATTTCTCTTAATCTCGTTAGACCCCCTTAATCTTGTCCGCTAGCCTCCCTTGCCATCTAACTCCCAGATCTATATATATCTTACTTCTCTCCACTCAAATCTCAGGGCTTTTTGCGCCCACACACACACCTAACTAATCCACCAGCTGGGGTTGGGGAGGCGCTTAAGCCTCCCGTGCGTACCATACCCAGGGCTCCAGGGGCCTGTGTCCCCTGCTGCGGGCCTGGAACCTCAGCACGGGCTACGCCAGAGCCTGGCCTGGACAAACCCAGGATCTCTCGGATAGATCTGCTCAGGGCGGAGGGAGCTGTGGCTCCCTCCCCCCAGCTGTCTGACCTGGCCTCTTGTACAGCCCACGGGGCTTTTTTGGCTCAGCTGAAGAGGAGGGGGATGGGCACCAGCACCTCCCACACAGAAGAGACCCTGAAGGCCTAAGGCTTTCTAATCTCAGCCCAAATGTAGGGTCCCCAAATCAAAATAAATTTCCACAGGCCTCATCAGTTCTTTATTCTCCCCAGTCTCCTCTCTTTTCTTTTGAAAGCCCTTCATAATCTAGCTCCAGTCTAAATTTCCAGCTTTGTTACACATTACTCACTTTTATGCATTCATTCATTTCATGCACACTCCAGATTCACTGGCTTGCTTGCTATCCTTGTACACAATACTCCATCTCCCAACTCTGTCTTTACACTGGCTGCCTCCCATGCCTGGAATGCACTTTCTCCTTACCTCAGGCCCATGAAATCTCCATCTTTATTTCACTTCTCAGCTACCACCGTCTATAGGAAACCTGTCCTAATCCTTTCCATATGCTAGTGCCAGTATTGTACTTTATGCATTTATAAATATTATTTGCTTAAGGGGTCCCTAGGCTTCCCGAGATTGCCAAAGGGCTCCATGACACGTAAAAAAGTTAAGAATCTTTCATTTAAAAGCAGCAAGGTGAGTTTGAATCCTGCCACAGACAATTATTGCCTATGTGACCCTGGGCAAGTCTCTTAACCTCTATTAGCTTCAGTTTCTTCATCTCTAAAATGGGCATAGTACTAATACCTAACTCACAGGGTTGTTGTACGGTTCAAATGAGATACTGATGTGAAGAACTTTGCAAATCCTAAAGGGCTATATCAATTCTAGTGGCACAGTGGATAGAGAACTGAGCTTAGAGGCAGGGAAAGTTGGGTTCATGTTCTGACTCTGACCCACATTAGTTTGGACATGTGAAGTCCAAGTGCTTATGGACAACCCTCTAAACCCATAAGTTGTATAGAAGGTTCCAACCTGTATTGGTAGAGTATGTTTCTTCATGTGGAAATTCTCTAAATCAATGAAATCACAAAGTAGAAATATTAATATGAGATATATAGACATTTCTATTCATACACATAGGAAAATTAAATGCAATGCTCAAATTATGGTATGTATCCCCTAGAGTTATTTCATCTGTGCATATGAGTGTGTCTATAAAACACACACATATAAACATATATACACATACACACATACATTTCCTAGGCACTGCAGATGGGCAATAATTTGGATTATATAGGAAGAGAATATCAGGCTGAAATGCATTTTGGAAAGTGCACTGTTTTCAGTAATCCCAGACTGCTCATTCCTGCCAGAGCCCATCTTCTTAACAGCAAGAATCTTTCAGTGATGCTATGTAGCTGTGAATCATAGAACAGAACCATCTCAGAATCCAATAGAGATAGGTATAGTTCTTATAAATGGGCTGCAAAATTTTACCGATGATAATTTGTAGTTGGGAAATGGCGTAAAAGATATCAAGGAAAAGAAAGGGAGGTAGGCTTGTCATTAAGTAATAGTGAGGAAGAAGAGATGAATAGCCTGAGGGTTGAACTGGTATTCACAAAATATTAAAATTGCCATGAGGCTCTTTCTAGCACCTTGGATAGATTCTTTGTGGAAAGAAATGAATAATCACACAGAATGAAGTATGGAGGGAATATGAGCTACAGTGATGGAAGGAATGCCTACCCTGCAGTCATCTTGGATCCACCAAAGTATTCATTCAATAATATGGTGGTAGCAAAAATTAGAAACCTTTTTAGTGTGCAGATCCAATGGCTAATTATAGAAAAGCTATCCACAGCAAGGACTTTATTCGGCACAGTACAATGGGGAAATCTGAACTCGGTGAGAAGCTGTGTTGTGAAGTTCTATTCAACTCAATAGGCATTTATTAAGCGCCCATTACATAACAGTTACTGTGCTGGACTAAGATGCAAAAAGAAAAATAAGTCCCTGCCCTCAAGGAATTTACATTCTATTGGGAGGAAACAACCTGTACAGAGAAAATAAAATACAAAATAGATGAAGCAATTTCCATGGAAATGGCACTAGGATTACACAGGAAATCAATTATATCTAAATACAATTATCAAAACATTTTTTTTTTTAAGTTCAGAAATTCCAGGTTAAGATCCCTTGTCTTAAATACATCCCTTTTTTGATACACGTTGAGTAGGTAATTTAAAGTTATCCAAATCTGGGAATTTCTGTGATGGGGTAGAAAATCTCCTTCCTGAGAAAAGTGAAGCAGGCACTGTTGGAAGGTGCTAAGTGTCTGTGGGACAGGTTTTTTGTGGGGGGTTTTTTGTTGTTGTTTTAATATTTGCAATAGACTATTGCAATATTGAAATTACAATCAAGTACCTTTTATTGTTTTTCTTAAGCAGACCTGTCAATGCACAACTTATCACTTTCTGATTTAAGGAAGGGTAGTTTCTCCATACAAGTTGTACGATACTTTATTTCCTCCTCTGCTGCCAAGGACAGACATAACGATCCTAATCAGGATGTTTTGTGGAGGAATTGTCAGAAATGATTCTCTGCTAAGAAAGCCTAGACCCAGACTTTTTTTTTTCCAGAGTTGAAAAATATGTTACAGGGGACTTGCTTTTGATTCTAAATTATAAGGAATCTTTCAAGGCCCTCAATTGTGGCAGCATTTTGGCTCTTGATTGAAAACATTAACAATATATATTGTTTTCAGGAAAAAACACAAGTTGAAAGGCTGAAGTAGAAAAAGGTTTATAAAAGGTGAATGTTTTATTCTAAAGTCTCAACTGAGCTGTCCTTGAAAACCAATCATTATTCAGCCAAGGTTACTCCATGAAGCATTTAATTGGTATATTACTTGTGGCCCCAAATGAGACAGGGCTGGATTTGGAAATTTTTTAAAAAGCATTTGGTTTAACTGAAAAAAAGCTTAGAAGGTCAGAAAAGGTAACCTTTAACTCTGGGAAGATTAATTTGCAGGCATATTGCTTGTATAATACTTGGCTTTTGAAAAAAGAGCAGCATGTTGACTAATACTAATTCTCTTTTCTGTGGGAACTGTGACTAAGGGGAAAGCAGAAGTTTTCTTTGCTTCACTTGACTAAATTGCATACCTCCCTCCCCAGCAAACTCTTTTTTTTCCATTTAAGAAATGATTGAAGAAAATGGGGGTGTTGAGGTTGGAGAAGAGAAGACTGTGAGAAGCCAGGATAGAGTCAATGATGATGTGTCTTTAGCTATTTTTAGTGCTGTCATGGGAAAGAGGGAATAGATTGATTCTATTTTTCCCCTTAGGGTAAACCTAGGAACAATGGGGAGAAGATGCAAGGAAGCCAATTTAAGTTAATGTAAGGGCAACTTTTTTAAGGATTAGAGCTGTCCAATAATGGAATCACTTGTGAGTTTCTACTCACAAGCAGTGAGTTGTAGTGAGAAGTAGTGAGTTTCTATTCATTGGAGGTCTTCACGTATACATGGGCTGGATGGCCTGTGGTTGGGTATATTTGTAGAATCACAGAAATATAGATCTAGAGAAATAAGGGAGCTCACAGGCTATCAATTCTAACCCCTACCCCCACATTTCATGGGTAAGGAAACAGACCCAGGGAGATAGAGTGACTTGCCCAGTGTTTCACAGGAACTAGATGTCAGAGGTAGGATTTAAACCCAAATCCTCTGATTTCAGTGTTATTACTCATTCTTAATGTTTTTAATATTTGTTTATTTGTTTCTTTAGAATTTTTCCCCACCTTACATGTAAAAACTAATTGTAACATCGATTTTTAAAATGCCATTACTCTTTCTACTGTATCATGATTCTTTTTCAAGTATGGGTTTAACCAGCTGGCCAGTTAGGTCCCCCCCTACTCTGAAATTTTGAGATTCTTTGGTTCATAAAAACCTATCTTTTATCTCTTATTAAAATATTAAGACTAGAGGTGTGGGGTTTTTTTTGTTTTTTGGGTTTTTTTTGCGGGGCAATGGGGGTTAAGTGACTTGCCCAGGGTCACACAGCTAGTAAGTGTTAAGTGTCTGAGGCTGGATTTGAACTCAGGTACTCCTGAATCCAGGGCCAGCGCTTTAACCACTGCGCCATCTAGCTGCCCCCAAGACTAGAGGTTTTTAACCCTTTGTGTATATGATGAATTCCTTTAGCAATGTGGTAAAGCCTATGAATCCCTTGTCAGAATTATGTTTATAAATGCATAAAATAAATACATAAGATTACAAAGGAAACCAATTATGTTGAAATAGTTATCAAATTACTTTTAGAAGTTCAGAGACCCCAAGTTAAGAGCCTGTGTTATACTCAGAAAACTGTTGTTCCAGTCAGTAAAATATGCCTAAACAGTTAGAGGGGTGGTGATTTTTCCATATACCAAGAATAATGTGAAATAAGATTAGGGAGACTCATATAACTAGTGATTCTGGGTTTGACCTGGGTCAAACACCAGTGTGCCCAATTCAATGAGCATAAAAGAAGCCTTCTAATCACCTCATAAAAATCAATTCAGAGGAGAAGGGGCTTGCTGTGAAGATGGAGAGGTCTTAGATATTAGGACATAGTTTCCTGTCCCCCACCCCCACCCCATGGGATGTAGACAGAGGACTTGGCAGACCATAAGTGGTGACCCGTACTGGGGAATCTGCTGCTAGGGAGAGGAGCAGAAGAGATCAAGGGAGAAGCCCACCTGCAGGTCTTATCACAGTGGAAAGGAAGCACCTTCTCCACACAGCTGCCAAAGTGATTTTCCAAAAGCACAGGTCTAGTCATATCATTCCCATACTCAGTATACTCCAATGGTCCCCTCTTGTCCTTAGATCCAGTACAAAGTACTTGTTTGTTTGGTGTTTAAAACCTTTTACATCTTGGTTTCAACGTACCTTGCTAACTTCATTGTACTTCCCTTAACATGGATAAACATTGTAGATGGACAGTGAACTGGAGCCATAACTGAAAAGAAAAAAACAGTAGGATGAATCACATTTGAGAAATTATACAATGCTTTTAACAATCAAGCTGCTCCATGATGCAAAACCAGAATTTTTAACATCAGTATTCTTGTATTGATGCTACTGGGCTATGAGTCATAGAGCATTACAAACTCCAGAGAACAAAAATCACAAGTAATCCCAGAGAGCAGTGGAGAGATAGATCTGTGGGCACAGTAGGGTGACATATTTCTTTTTTCATTAATAAAAGTATTTTATTATTTTCCAGTTACATGTAAGGGTAGTTTTCAACATTTGTTTTCATAGGATTTTTAGTTCCAATTTTTTCTCCTACCCTCCTTTCCCTCCCTCCTCTCCAAGACAGAAAGCAATCTGCTATAGGTTATATATGTGCAATCACATTAAACATATTTCTGAATTAGTCATATTGTGAAAGAAGAATCAGAGCACAAGGGAAAAACCTCAAAAAAGAAGGAAAAAAACAGCCCCAAAGTAGAAACAGTATGGTTCAATCTGTATTCATAATCCACAGTTGTTTTTTCTGGATGTTAAGAATGTTTTCTATTATGGGTTCTTTGAAATTTTGGGGGGACCATTGCACTGCTGAGAAGAGCCAAGTCTATCACCATTGTACATCACACAATGTTGCTGTCACCATGTACAATGTTCTCCTGGTTCTGCTCCTCTCAGTCAGCATCAGTTCATGTAAGCCCTTCCAGGTTTTTTCTGAAATCTACCTGCATGATAGTATTCCATTACATTCATATACCACAACTTGTTTAGCCATTCCCCAATTGATGGTCAATCACTCGATTTCCAATTCTTTGCCACCACGAAGAGAGCTGCTATAAATATTTGTATACATGGGGATCCTTTTCCCTCTTCTATGATCTAGAGTAGTATATTTCTACAATGACTTGAGCACCAGAAGTTTTGTTAAAGGTATCAGAGATGTATGATTGGAAAAGGGAAGTTTTCTTGGGAAAGATTTATGATTAGAAAAGAGTTGATAAATAAAAGGAAGAATAATAGATATATAGCCCAAGTACTGCATCAGTGTCTATAATGTCAAAATACAAAGGAGAACAACTACAGTACATTGGATGGACCAGTTAAGGAAGATCAGTGGGAAATTGTAGATTAAAATCACAGAGGATTAGAAGGCATTGTGTTGATCTGTACTATTGAGGGGACTATCCATAGCTGTTCTATTGAGGTACTGGAATTATGTCTATCAAGTACATCCTAATGTACACTGTTCTAATTATAAGTATTTTATAGTATTGCATTTGGTATCAATTACACATAAGATGGAGTGACTGGATAACTGGAGAAGCTGGTAGAAATTCAACTTAAAAAATATTGACAGGGGGCAGCTAGGTGGCACAGTGGATAAAGCACTGGCCCTGGATTCAGGAGGACCTGAGTTCAAATCCGGCCTCAGACACTTGACACTTACTAGTTGTGTGACCCTGGAAAAGTCACTTAACCCCCACCGCCCTACCAAAAAAATATCTCTCTCTCTATATATATATGTTGACAAAGTGTCTACTATGTAGCAAGGTCCTGTGCTAGGTCCCAGTAATACCAAATCAGAAATGAAATACTCTTTGCCATTAAGGAACTAACATCCTAGGGGGCAGGGAAAATTCAATATGTACACAGACAAATCAATACAAAGTAATAGAAGTGATACAAATAAGATATGGCAAAGATAATTACGAATACTGTGACCTTAAAGAAACACCAGTCTAGCACCAGGTAAAATGGGACATGGAGAGGAAGGTTTTGATTTTAACAAAAATTTAGAGGAAATCATTGCCAGGTTTGGAGTGAACAGAGAGACTTTAAAAAATTACTTTAACCAAAATGAGGTGAACAAAATCCTCAGTAGTAAATGAGATTGTATCACGCTGAGATATTTTTTTAAGAATTTTTAGCAACAAACTGATGCAAACTAACAGCAGCAAAAACAACAAAATAATGCCTATTTTTCCTTTCTACTGTGCCCAAGACCTTATGCCTGCAATAAATTGCAAGTTTATCTTTCTTATACTAATTCAATTCTAGCCCCAGTGAAGGGAAGAATTAATAAGTTCTTGGTGAGTTTGAGCTGAGCAAGCAACCAATCTGAACTCTTCAAGAAGAAAAAAAAATCCAATTGCCAACTTTTTCTGCAATTTCAGGAGTTGTTTCTGTTTTTTTAAGCTGGAATCATCTAAATAGACCTCACTCTTGGCTACAAAAAAAAAAATGAGATCTAGCAATTACTAAGATGGATGCCTCTCCCTCTTTTCATTTCAATTTCCATTACAGGTGTTACCACATCTGCAAACTTCCTGGAAGAGTGATGGGAATCCGATTGCTCCGATTCTCTTCCATCATCATCCTTGTGTTACTGTTGGTGGCAGGTGCTTTGACTACGTTGCTTCCTAACATAAAAGATGATAAAATGCCCACTTCCCGCAGAGAAGCAAAACCCCAGAGCCAGTCTGCCCTGGATTCCTTCACTCTCATCATGCAGACATACAACAGAACGGATCTGTTGCTGAGGCTGTTAAATCATTACCAGGCAGTACCTCATCTGCACAAAGTGATTGTTGTCTGGAACAACATTGGGGAGAAGGTGCCAGAAGACTTGTGGAATGCCCTCGGGCCTCATCCTGTCCCTGTGATTTTCAAAATACAGACTGTGAACAGAATGAGAAATAGACTCCAGACTTTCCCGGAGCTGGAAACCAAAGGTAAGGAGCAGATGCGTTCTCAGTGGGATTCCTGCTGCTAATAGGGCAGCGTTTGGGTTTTCCGCCTTCTCACCTGTCTTAGTTGTCATTAAGGGTGGTAAATTGAATCATCTGGGAGTGCTTGATAAAAAATAAGGACTTGTTCCCCAGATGCCTAGAAACTTTTCAAGGTTAGGGGGAAAAAACCACATAATACAGGGTGAGCCAAAAGTCACAATGTTTTAATAACTTTTTGAAAATTATTTTTTCTTTACTTTTCACCATTTTTGAAATTAGATTTTTTACACATAATGTAAATTTATTTCCTATATATACTGTATATAATACTATGATATTGTTAATTAAAAACAAAAAATAATGAAGTTGTTAAACATTGAAACTCCTTCGTGACTTTTAGCCCACCCTGCAAGTATATTGTATATCCACAAATATTTAAATCCCAAATAGTTAAAGTTTACTATGCTTAACTTTTTTTTTTTTTTGCCACTAATGTCAACCCCTCCAGATAGCACTTTTTGTTTTTAGGGACATTTTGTGAGGCAGAAGCTCTCTTAAAATTATTTGTGTTACTTATTTGTCATTTCTTTAGCTTACTAAAGGATCATTTATGTCCCTGGGCCATTGCAAAAATCAATTATGGCCCAATTAGCAACTTTTTTCCCTACTGGCAACTCTCCTGAGGAATACATGTGCTAAATGGGCACTATTGCCAATTTTTTTCAATTAAGTGATTTCTATAGAGGAGAGCTCCATGAGTAAATCTTCATACCTTTGCCTTTTTCCTAATTTTTAGTTTCATTTCCAATCTGTTGGATTCAAATGGTTTCATGTCTTCTCTTTTCAGCTGTTTTAATGGTAGATGACGACACGCTAATTAGTGCTCATGACCTCGTTTTTGCATTCTCAGTTTGGCAGGTAATGTTGGCTCTTCTTCATAAAGGTATCTTATAAAGTCTCACCTAAGGAAAAGCAGACTATTCTTGGAGCGCTCAAAACATGGAAGAAGTTATTTGACAAATAGAACCACTTGTCTGAAGTCAAATGAGATTGAACAGTAGTTGGCTCAAACTGGATCTCAGACCTCTTTTGATATGCAGCTGTATTGTTGTGTGCCAGGGCGGAAGAGTTGGAAAGTACTCTTGAGGGGATTGTGGGGAAGTGGTAGAGTCTGGTGATTTAAAGCCATAGTATCTTAAATTGAAAGTCAGAAAAATCCTTCAAGGTCAACTAGCCCAACCCTATCATTTTATAGGTGAGGACAATGATGTTCAGGGAGGATAAGTGAATTGGGTACAGAGGTTGAAAGATTTGAACCCAGATCCTCTGAGCCCAAATCCACCCTCATTCTACTGTACTTAACTGCCTTGGAAGGAAAGGAAAAGAAAAGCAGGTATATGGAGGGCAGTAAAAGCTAATTCCTCCTGTCCCCAAGGACTTTTTTCTTTCCTTTTGGATAAAAGGAAAAATTGAAGCCTGAAGGGGGATGTTTTTTCTTTAACTCTTGACAATTTCTCTCACTCTTGGATTCCTCATTTATTAAACAAATTATAAAATTGGATTGTCTAAATTATTCAGTCACTCAGTAAGGATTATTGGAAACTACTTTGTAAACTTTTAAAGTTCTATAGAAATGTAAAGGATTTTACAAATTGTTTCTCTATTCTTCCTTTTTTCTGTTTATTTCAGGGAGATCCCATTGCAATAAACTCAAAGAGCTTTTAGCCATAATGGAAATTTGTTGTATCCGAAATAAATGGGTCCTTGTCTGGGACTATGGAATTTTGTTGTCCTTATACAGTGATTTGGGCAACAATGCTGTTTGTTGTATTGAGATTTAACCTCTATCATAAAGCAAAGAGAATCTGCTGTCTTTAAATCAATCAGCACACAACATTTTTAGCACAGAGTGGGTGAGACCAGAGTGTAAGACCTTCTTCTCAAGTAACTTGGCCTCTTGTTGAGGAAACAAAACCTGCATTTATGAAGTGAGAAAATAAGTATATGCACGGGGCCAGTAATGCCCAGAACACTTATTTATAGATGAGGAAATTAAGACCTACTGTGTGCCAGGCGGTTAGGTGGCACAGTGGATAGAGCACTGGCCCTGGAGTCAGGAGGACCTGAGTTCACATTCGATTTCAGACACATACTAGCTGTGTGACCCTGGGCAAGTCACTTAACACCAAGTGCCTCCAAGGAAGGAAAGGAGGGAGGGACAGATGGAGGGAGGAAGGAAGGAAGGAGAGAAAGAGAGAGAGAAAGAAAGCAGGAAAGAGAAAGAAAGAGAAAGAAAAGGTATGTTAGAGTCCAGGTTTGGGGATCAATGGCATCAAATACACTATTAGGTATATAACATAGAGTCAGAGTCAACTGGATGGCACAATGGATAATCTCTGGCCCTGGAGTCACAAAGACATAAGTTCAAACCTAGCTTCAAACACTAGCTTGTTTCCTTCCTTCCTTCCTTCCTTCCTCCCTCCCTCCCTCCCTCCCTCCCTCCCTCCCTTCCTTCCTTCCTTCCTTCCTTCCTTCCTTCCTTCCTTCCTTCCTTCCTTCCTTCCTTCCTTCCTTCCTTCCTTCCTTCCTTCCTTCCTATATATCAGTGACTGCTTGATGAGAGTAGATATCAGAGGATTATGAAGAACTTTGCCTAGATGTATGAGTTGTCACCACTGCCAAAGAATTTAAGCTCAGTTTCAAGGGAGATCCCATAGAATCCCCTTTCCTAAATGTGAACCCCAACAAACAGCTTTTGCTATCTGTTTCATTTTTCATTTTCCTATTGGACAAATATCAGTCAAATACTTACTGTGATGACATCCTGCAAGAAAAAGGAGACAAGTAATATGGGCCCTAGCCCCATGCAGCTGACAGTCCAATATAGAAGGCATTAGCAAGTGTTAAATATGGCAGGTCTGTTGTGCATGGCAGGCAGTGTGGCTTAGTGGATAAATACTGTGCTATACTTGAAATCAGGAAGACCTGGGTTCAAGGCCCACTTCTAGTAGTATTTACTCTGTGTGACTCCAGGTCAGTCACCTAAGTTTCTAAACCTCATTTTACTCATATATAAAATAGGGCTAATCATAATATCCATAAGTACCTCCCTCCCAGAGCTGCTGGGAGACTCAAGTGAGATAAGATTGCTAACTTCAAAACATATAGGTCTCAACTATTATTAATATAATTTTTAAATTCCATAGTATGGTATCAGCTTCTTTTTTTGTTTGTTTGGAGTTTTTTTGGTGTTTTTTTTTAAGCTTCTTTTTTCCTAACTCCTAGTTATAACAAGTTGGATATTTTTATATGTCTCAGAACCCTTATGGAAAATAGAAATGTTAAATCAGCGTTATAGAACGGGAGGATAAATATGACATTTGACATTAAGAAGCATTGTGTGTGTGTGTTACATAGTAGAATGGTTGTCTGAATATACATTCACAGTAGCTGGCTTTTACTCGACACTTTCTAGTATTCACACATTCATCTGAAATCAAAACTGACCTTGCACCCACAGCCCCTCAGAGGCGGCACAGGGCATTTAAAGGCTGGGTTTCCTAATAAAGAAACAACAGCTTTGACTGTAGTAACTTCTCAATTTGCTACTTGGGACATTTTCACCTCATCAAATATTCATTCATGATAGGTAGCCACAGTTCTCTGCAACGATCAGCATTTTTTCACAGCTTCAATTTTTACATCACATCTAACAAAAGGGGCCAGAGGAGGCCAGGCTGAAAGCATAACCTTCGATCAACAACTAGAACTTGGTGCCACATCAGCAGTATTTCAGGGCTTGTATTGACAGAGCACACAAAAGCAAAATTTCCAATAAGAGACTGCTGTTTGAAACAAAGGGCACCGTTCTGCAAAGAGCACAATAGAGTACAGCACCTCAGTTCTTAACAGCACACACACCTTAGGGCATGCCAGACAATCAAACAGTATCTTAATCTTGCTTTATAAATCTGTTGTTCTTTGGGATAGCAGTTTCAGGTTGCCCCCAAGATGTCCCTAGGAAAATATGTTGCCATCCCCTTCCTCCTTCTTCAGCTTTTCTCTTTCAGTTTCCACTGGAATTGTAGAATCTATCCTGGGATTGCCACAGCCCTTGAACCCAACATGGGCTTTTTCCCTTTTCTGACCTTTGTGCAACCTCCTCTCTTCACTGCCTCATGTTTGTTATATATAAAAGTAAATAAGATAGGGCAGCTAGGTAGTGCAGTGGATAGAACACTGGCTCTGGATTCAGGAGTACCTGAGTTCAAATCCGGCCTCAGACACAACACTTACTAGCTGTGTGACCCTGGGCAAGTCACTTAACCCTCATTGCCCTGCCTGCCTGCCCCCCCCCCCAAAGTAAATAGATAAAGCCCCGTGCGGTTTAAAATCACCTTTCCTGTAACAAACCTATGAAGTAGACAATACAAATTTTAGTATACCCATTTTCCAAATGAAAAGAACTGAGACTCAAAGTTATCTGACTTACCCATAGACTCACAGTTAAGTGTCATCATTAACATGCTAGCCTATGCCTCTCCTCATGGGAAATGCTGGATTCTTTCCACTGTTACCACACTGCTGCTTCTTCTTTCTTCTTCTTCATCATCATCATCTTCTTTTTCCTCTTCTCCCTCCTTCTTCCTCTTCTTCCTCCTTCTTCCTTCTTCTTCTTTTTTTTTGAGGCAATGAGGGTTAAGTGACTTGTCCAGGATCACACAGCTAGTACGTGTCAAGTGTCTGAGTTCGGTTTTGAACTCAGGTCCAACTGAATCCAGGGCCAGTGCTTTATGCACTGTGTCACCTAGCTGCCCCCACCACACTGCTTCTCAATGTCAAATGTCATATATATCCTCCCGTTCTACAATACTGATTCAACATTTCTGTTTTCCGCAAAGGTTTTGAGACATCTCCTTACTCAAAAGGAATAAACACACAAACCAAAAGGCAATATTTAAAATCCTTATCTCCTTCCTTCCTTCACTTGATAAACATTTAGTGCCTGTTGTGTGCCAGGCACTGTGCTAAACACTGGGAATACAAAAGGAAGCAAAAGACAGTCCCTTCCCTCAAGGAGCTTACAATCTAAGGGGGGAGATGACATGCAAAAATGGTATACAGAGCAAACAATTATACAGGATAAATAGGAAATGATTAAGAGAGGGAAAGCACTGAGATAGAGGGATTAGGAAAGGCTTCCTCTCAAAGTTAATATTTTAGTTGGGACCTAAAGGAATCTGGGGAGGTCAGTAGTCAAAGAGGAGGAGAGAAAGCATTGCAGGAATGAAGGACAGCTGGAGCAAATGCCCAGAACCAGGAGGAACAGCCAGGAGGTGAGTATCACTGGATCGAAGAGTATATATAGAGGAACAAGGTATAAAAAGACCAGAAAAGCAGGAGGAGGATTGGTTATGAAGGGCTTCCGATGCCAAACAGATCATTTTGTATTTGCTCCTAGAGTCAATAGGAAGCCACTGGCATTTATAGGTGACCCCCATCATACCTGTGTTTTAGGAAAACCACTTTAGAAGCCGAAAGGAGGTTGGATTGGAACAGAAAAAAGACTGGAAGCAGGCAGTCCCTTGCTATTGCAGTGGGCCAGGTGATGGGTGATGAGAACCTGCACTAGAGTGGTCCTAATGTCAGAGGAGAGAAGGGGCATATTTGAGGGATGTTGTAGAAGTGAAATCAACAGACCTTGGCCTTCACAACCTGGCCCCCATCTACCTGTTCACCTTTTCTCTTCACACATGCTATAGTCCAGTGAACCTGTCTTGCCTTTGTTGACTGTCCCCTATCCCCTACCCCAATCACTAGTGCCATATCCACAAAATCCCCTATTTAGTGGCTCTTTCATATATACTTCTATATGTACAAGTTGTCACCTTCAAGAGAATATCAACTCCCTGAGGGCAGGAATGATTTCACTTTTGTCTTTTCTTTGTATTCCCCAGTGCCTAGCACAGTTCTCCGTACATAGTAGACCCTTAATAAATGCTCTTTGATTGATTGATTTTTTTTTTTTTTGGTAAGGCAGTTGGGGTTAAGTAACTTGCCCAGGTTCACACAGCTAGTAAGTGTTAAGTGTCTGAGGCCAGGTTTGAACTCAGGTCCTCCTGATTCCAGGGCCGGTGCTCTATCCACTGTGCCACCTAGCTGCCCCTGATTGATTTTTTTGTTTGTTTGTTGTTGTTTTTAGTGAGGCAGTTGGGCTTAAGTGACTTGCCCAGGGTCACACAGCTAGTAAGTGTTAAGTGTCTGAGGTCAGATTTGAACTCAGGTCCTCCTGAATCCAGGGCCGGTGCTCTATCCACTGCGCCACCTAGCTGTCCCCCCCGATTGCTTTTTAAAAGTCAAGAATATGGAGACTAAAACTGAAACAAAATCATAAAACCATTCCAAACTTTTGATAATTTTATATCTTTCTTATAATCTCAAAGCATTTTTAAAATGACCTAATCAAGCTTCATTTTCTATCCTTCTACTATACATTATATCTATTATATCAATCAATTATATATCCTTTTCTTCCTTCCTTCCTTCCTTCCTTTTTTTTTTTGCAGGGCAGTGAGGGTTAAGTGACTTGCCCAGGGTCATACAGCTAGTAAGTGTCAAGTATCTGAGGCCAGATTTTGAACTCAGGTCCTCCTGAATCCAGGGCTGGTGTTTTTATCCACTGTGCCACCTAGCTGCCCCTGCATTATATATCCTAAGTAGATGGTGTCTACAGCCTCATTTTATTTTTAATTTGTTTATTTTTTGGTTGTTTTGTTTTGTTTTGTTTTTGGGTGGGGCAATGAGGGTTAAGTGATTTACCAAGAGTCACATAGCTACTGTCAGGTTCCCCTGAGTCCAAGGCCATGCTTTATCCACTGCGCCACCTAGCTGCCCCAACAGCCTCATTTTATAGACACGGGCTCAATTTATTTTTTAGCAAATTCCAAGGAAATGTCTACAGTCTTCTGTTGTACTAGAATTTTGTGGTATTAGATGGATAATGCTTATATTACATGGGCCATTTGCAAAGGCCTCCTTATACAAGAGATTTGTGTCACAGTAGAATCTGACCTGCAGAGTGATCCTAGCGGACAGAAATACAACTACTTGTCCAGAGTTAGACAGGAAGTGAGAACAAATGATGTCAGGAATAGAACAAAGGTGACATACCAGCTGAATTCCCTCTGCCGAAATCAAACTGATTTCAGTGTCTCTCTTCTAAATTGCTACTGCACTAACTGTTACTTTTCCCCTCCTCCTTGCAGCAATTTCCCGATCAGATTGTAGGATTTGTCCCTAGAAAGCATGTCCCCACTGCTTCAGGTGTTTACAGTTACGGTGGCTTTGAGCTGCAAATACCAGAATTTGGAAATGGAGACCAGTATTCCATGGTGCTGATTGGAGCATCATTCTTCAACCGCAAATACCTCGAACACTTCCAGAAACAGCCAGCTACTGTCCACGCTTTGATAGATGAGACCCAGAATTGTGATGACATCGCCATGAATTTTATGGTCGCCAAACACATTGGGAAGACTTCCGGGGTATTTGTCAAGCCTGTGGAAATGGGCAATTTAGAAAAAGAGACCAGCAGTGGCTATTCGGGCATGTGGCACCGGGCAGATCACTTCTTGCAGAGGTCTTATTGTATAAATAAGCTTGTGAAGATCTATGATAGCATGCCCTTAAAATACTCCAACATTATGATTTCCCAGTTTGGTTTTCCATACTATGCCAACCACAAAAGCAAAATGTAAAGTAAATGAATAAATAATAATCCCTGAACTGCTTGGGTATTTGGGTAGCTTCTCAGTGTTAAGTTTTTATAGCAACATTATGGACTGTTGCCCCCCTCCAAAGTCAAAGGTGGTCACAAGGTTGGGAGATCCCTCCTTCCTTCAGAAATAGAGATGTTGCTGGTGTTGTGGCCAGGGTAGGCCTCTTGTTAAGGGATTTTATCCAGGTGCATAACTTCCTTGGTTTGTGACATCACTGTTTATATTTTGAGACTGTTTTCCTTCTTTGACTCCTGGCATTTGCCTTAAGGATTATAACCAGCTGTCTCCAGTGTTTGAAACTCATGAGACATTTCTCTCAGCTTTCTCATTTAAGGCTGCTTACCTTCATCTCAAGCCTCAAATGCCAGTTGGGCTCATGAAAAAGGACGAGTCCTGTATTGTGGCTGGGAAAGCCATGGAAGAACAAGTAAATTAACCTCACATTTCATACAAAGGGAGAAAATCTGAAGGCAGCTGCTGAGTCCTCTGCTGGCCAACCCAGCCTCTCTGTCTACACTTAATTCTGCAAACCAGGTTGCAGCTACCCCTCCTTTTGTTTTCACTGCTGGGTCTCTCATGACTTGGTGGTTGTCTTGTAGCTAAAGAATGTCTGGTTGCTAACTTCATTTTTCCAAACATCTACTGCACGGATCACAGAAAACACAGCCCATGTTAACTTATATGCAGATGAAAGTCTAAAGGCGTATCGAGATGCAGGTTGTGGATTTCGTTGCTAAATCTGACCTTAAGAATGTACACTCATTCACTTGTATACTTTGCATCAAGTTTACATCATCATTTAAGAAATGCATACAAGCCAGTTCTGTTTTAGAAGAATGTTACAACAGGGATTTAATGAGATCATGTATGTAAAGCACTTTGTAAACTTTAAAGTGCTCTGTAAATGTGAGTTGTTATTATGTTATTATTATTATTAGAGCCTGGCAGAGGTGCCCTTGTAGAATTCTAATAAATGAGTTCAAACCCTATCTCATTGCATATCAGTTATCTCATGAGTTCTCACCTTATTGCATCTGTTGCACAAAGTCCATTGGACTTGAATTCTCAGCGTTGAGTGTATCCCTAGTCTCTTGTCTTCTCTTTGTAGGGCAACAAAACAGTCTCCATTCTGAAGAAAAATCCAGTTAACATAGTCACAGAAGAATTAGAAGTGAATCCCAAATCCAGAAAATGTGTATACAGTGAGTTGCAGCAACTCACTTTTGTGTCGTTGTGATCGCTCCCTTTTGGTTCATTCTCTGTATTAGTATTTGTCTTCAACACAGGTGTCTTGTGCTTCACCCTTGTTCATTAGCAGTGGCAAAGTATATGTCAACGTGAAGCTAACCTTTATCTGAGACTTTGTTTTGGCTTTGTTTTGCTGAAGCGACACAAATGGATTTTTTTCTGATTGCTAACTATGATAAATAATAGTAAAATACTCACAGCTGATGGCCCATCCACACTGATCCCTGCAGCATAGTGTGTGCTCTGTTTTCTTCTTATTGATGCTCATTTGTGATTTCCAATAGGGGCCTGAACCATTTTTTAAAATGTGAAATTAATTTTTTGTTTTGCCAAAACAAAGTGTGACTTAGCAGCATTTTTTTTGGTCAGATGGTGGGAGCTGAAAAGGGAGGTGGGAAGAATGGCATCCTTTTGGCAGATAAATAAATAAAGCTTTTACCATCCCTGTGCAGTATGCTGAAGTAATGATTTTTAAAATGATGCTTTACTATACTAAGCGAACCCTGAAAATTTTTTAAAAAGACATTTGTACCTTCTTCCTTTAAATTACCTAATTTATGCCTCCGGATAATATGAGATGCATAATTTTTGACACTCTGAGTGCAATGGCCTTTCCTTCTACTTGGGTACTAGCAAAATATTTACTTTTCTCTTCTCTCCCCCTCCTTTTCTTTCCTTCCTTCCTTTCTCTGTCTGCCTCTCCCTTCCTTCTTTCCTTTTTTCTTTCATTGAGGCAGAGTCTCCCTATTTTGCCCAGACTTGTACTGGGGTTATTCACACACCCATTCCCATTGTGATTAGCACAGCAGCCTTGTCCTGCCTGATTTTCTGCCTTGGGCCAATTTTCCCTTCCTTAGGCAGCCTAGTGCCCCCTCATTCCTGGGGGCTTACCATATTGATGCTGGATTTAATTTGGATACCTAATCAGCTTTCATTCTGCTGAAGGTCAGAACTCTTAAACAAGAGATTTGCCAGCCTCAGCCTCCCCGAAGCAGGTGGTATATGCTGCCCAACCCAGCCTGCTGGAACATTTTCCAAAGACTATTTCCTACTTTACTCAACATACTTTTAAATGCTTCTAGCTTCAAGTAAGCAGTGGCTTTATATCATTCTTAAAATGTTTGTTAATATATTAATATATATTAAATTAATATATTAAGTTATAAGCAAAATGTGTTATAAGTTAGCCCAGCTTTTGCAACTGGGCTAAAATCTCAGTGAAAGTTTTTTTCCTGGGTTCTTGCCACCTCCCAGTTCAAAAACAAAACCAACAACAATCAGAAAGGTAGACTGGCTTAAAACTTTATAATGGGTCCCAGTGTTTGATGGCAAAGCAGCATCCTTTGCCAACACCTCTCTCCCACCTATGTAACCTGTGTGTGACATGACAGATGTGAACCCTTTCCACAGTGTAATCTTTCATGTGGGACATGTCTACACATTCTCTTTGGGCTAGTTCATCCCAACATGCCCTCTTATCGGCAGGTCTGTATTCCCAAGAAAGAATCACCACCATGCAATTACAACTCATTCTTTCAGGGTCCTGGGGGCAAATCTTTTCTGATAGGAACACAGTCTCCCTACTTAGCGTTGTGGCTCCTGAATCTGCACTACTGTGGGGTTTTTTTGTTTTTATTTTAGACTTTTATTTTCCAAATTACATGTAAAAGCAAATTTTGACATCAGTTTTTTAAAAACTTTGTGTTTCAACTTCTCTTCCTCCCTCCCCTCCCACCCCACCCCAAGAATTCAAACAATTCAACATAAATTATACTGTGATTTCTAAACTATAGAAAATCAGTCAGTATTAACAATGACATCATTAACTCTTTTATCACAAGTATTTTATTATTTTCTATTTACATGTAGAGATAGTTTTCAGCATTTGTTTTTATGAGATTTTTAGTAGCAAATTTTTCTCCCTTCCTTTCCCCCCCTCCCCAAGACAGCAAGCAATCTGATATAGGTTATGTGTGTATACTCATATTAAACGTATACTCATATTAAACTATGGTTCAATCTGCATATAGATTTCACAGTTCTCTTTTATGGATGTGGAAAGCATTTTCCATCATGATTCCTTTGAAAATAGACTGTTGTATTGCTGAGAAGGTAGATCTATCACAATTGATCATTATACAATGTTGTTGATACTGTCTACAACGTTTTCCTGGTTCTGCTCATTTCACTCATGTAAGTCCTTCCAGGTTTCTCTGAAATCTGCCTGTTCATCATTTCTTACAGCACAATAGTATTCCATTATGTTCATATACCACAACTTGTTTAGCCATTCCCCAATTGATGGGCATCCTCTCAATTTCCAATTCTTTACCACCACAAAAAGAGCAGCTATAAATATTTTTGTACATGTGTGTCCTTTTCCCTTTGACATCATTAACTCTTTTTTTCCTCTTTTTTTTTCTTTTTTTTCTTTTTGGTGAGGCAGTGAAGGTTAAGAAACTTGCCCAGGGTCACACAGCTAGTAAGTGTCAAGTGTCTGAGGCCAGATTTGAACTGAGGTCCTCCAAGAATCCAGGGCTGGTGCTTTATCCACTGCGCCACCTAGCTGCCTCTCATCATTAACTTTTTTTTGGTTTGTTTTTTGTTGTGTTTTTTTTTGCGGAGCAATGAAGGTTAAGTGACTTTCCCAGGGTTACACAGCTAATAAGTGTCAAGTGTCTGAGGCTGGATTTGTCGTTATTAACTCTTAAATGTAAAACATTTGTTTAGTGATAAGGAAAAAAGAGTAATCAAAATATCACAGTTAGCACATAAGCCTTGGTTAATCTCTCCCACCAATGCCCCTAATATCTGAGAGGAGAGAGAGGGCATGGACTTACAGAAATATATCTTTGAGGCACATGAGAAAGGACAAGATGTGCTCATCCTCATTCTTGTACTAAAAAAAACATTACCCTCTTCTACTCTCTTTGTATTTTTTGGGGGGCTGGGTTGAGGCAATTGGGGTTAAATGACTTGCCCAGGGTCACACAGCTAGTAAGTGTCAAGTGTCTGAGGCTGGATTTGAACTCAGGTACTCCTGACTCCAGGGTCGGTGCTCTATCCACTGTGCCACCTAGCTGCCCCAGGTTTTCTTTGGTTTTGGTTTGTTTTGGGTTTTTTGGACCCTCTTCTACTCTCAAATGGATGAAGCAGTGACAAGCTCTTTTGAACTCCCATTACACTTAAAAATGTGCTTAGGAAGTGTTAGGCTGTAGTAATGATAAGCAATTCCCTTAATTCAGAGTCCTCCTGGTTGGCTCAGTGGAGACAAGTTCCTGGAGGTCTTTATTCAACGGGGTCATGGTTTGTCCAACCTGTTTCTGTCAGCAAAGCAGATGTAGATCCTTTCTTCTACCTTTCTCTATAAAACAGAAGATGGCAGTAGAGAGCAACCAGCATTTCTGATAGGTTTCACCAGTTTCAAACTATAGACTAAACTTTAGGACTAGAAGCATAATTCAGTTCTCTTCAAATGAGCTTCAGCCTTTCTCTACCCAATAGTGTCTCCAGATGGGATGCTGAATGGAGCTCTTCTGTCAGCTGATTCTTCTGCTATATTCCTACCTTTTACTGTCTTTTTGACTCAGTTCCCACAGCTGTTTCTTCCTCTTTTCCTACTCTCAGTGACTCAAATCAAGGACTCAGCAGCTTATCTTTCTCTCATGTCACAAAATCCACCTTCCTATTATGAAACCAAGAATCCTTATTTATGATAGTGTAAATGGATAGAATGCTGGATTTTGAGTCAGGAAAAAGTGAGTTCAAATCCTGCTTCAGACAGTCACTAGCTGTACAATCCTGGACAAGTCTCTTAACTTCTTGGTCTCAGTTGCTTCATCTGTTAAAAGACTGTAAAATAATTTAAAGAGTTATTGTGAAGAATAAATGACATGTAGAGTACTTTACAGATTTTAAAGCAGCATATAATAATATTATCATTTGTATATTATTTGCTTTAAAGTTTTCAAAGCACTTTACAAATATTTCATTTTATTCTCACAACAACCTTAAAAGATAGGTGTTATTATTAATAATCATCACATTGTTTCCAAACAGTTATTTGAATGACCACATTGTGAGTTTTCAATTCTCAGTCTCTAAAAACAGTAACAGGAAAATGAGCTGAGGAACCACAGTGTCCTGCAACCTCAGTCATTTCTCTACCCAGAATCAGGTCCTATCACTTCTCTATCCATTTATCCTAACAGTCTGTCTTTGCATCTCCTGCTGCCTGTGTTTCCTGAAGGAAGATGGCATAGGACTAGGTGCAGTGCAACCTCCATCTCCCGCTGAGCAGGAGCCCATGTGATCTCCAACTTCATCTTCAAGTGAGAAGAAGAGTGACTTTCCATCTGATCTCTCACCTTCTATCTCCTGCTTTGCCTGTCCCCCAAAGAAAGAGGAAAAGGAAAGTCAGTGGGGAGTGGATTTCCATTTCCTACTGCCTGTCTACTGCCTAATCTCCATCCTTTGTTGGAAAGAGGAGAAATGAAACAGGGTCTTCTCTCTGACCACATGCCTTCTATCCTGTGCTATGCATGTGTCCTACCTTCTATGGGAAGAGGAGTAGTGCCTTCCACTTATCAATTAACATGCTCAGACTTGGTCATAATCTACACATCCCAGTGATTCTGAACTCCTATATGTCTTAATCCAAAATTCACTCCCCATCCCTCAACACCCATCTCTTTGTCCCCAACCCCTTCATCCCTACAATTCCAAAGTCCCAGCTAATCACTCTCTACCCCTTCCACAGTACCCTCTGGAATGCCTATTCAATAGGAAAAAGATTTGCCTTCATCTGAAATCTTTTTCCCTCCCACGCCTTTCATCTTCTAAAGGCCTTGATTCCCCTGACGACACAGCCTGCCTGTCCACCCTTTCCAATACAGCTGTACCTTCATTCATTCCCCTCAACTCACTGGTTGAGGTGGGAGAGTTGGAATACTCCTTGATCCCCATTGCCCCCTTCCAGTTTCTTCTCCTATATCCACCATGCAGCAAACTCTCCTTTGAAGTCCATACAATCCTCATCTTCTACCCAATCAAAATTCTGGTATTTGTTGTCTACAGACCTCCTGATCACTCCCCTTCCTTCCTCAATGAGTTCAGTACTTGGTTCACAGTTTTTCTCTCCTCCCCTACCCCTGCTTTCATACTAGGGGACGTCAACATCCATATTGACCCTCCCTCAAATACCCTAATTGTTCAGTTCTTACTTCCTATGAGCTACTCTTCCATGCCACCTCAGCTACACACAAAGATGGTCATACAAATGTATCTTCTCCATATTCAAGAATTCTGAACCCCCCCCCCCATCTGACCATAATTTACTGGATTTCCACCTCTCCCTTACCAAACATGACCAGGTAGTCCAAGACTACACCATGACCTCCAATCCCTCAACTCCTCAGTTCTCCCCAAAGACCTCTTCCTTTAACTTGCCTCTCTTTCCTCCATATTGTCAACTTTACACTTTTCTCCATATTGCTCAACTTTACACTGTCTTCAGCCTTGTATCACTTCTACCATCCTCTTCCTTTGCTTTGTAGAATACACATACTGGTGAATGAAGGTGGAGAAAACCATTCGACCATTGACTGTGTCCACTACGAATTTATATTATACAACTTCAACTGGGTCCTCACTACTGTTAGGGTCCTTCTATACATCTGTCACTGTCACACTTTCCACAATGACTCTTCCAAACCTCTTCATTCTTCCTCAAAAGTTCCATAATTTCCCCTCCCCAACTATCTCAGCTGAGAACTTTGTCTCAAATTTTACCCTCCCCTCAAATTGAGGCCATCCATCATGAGCTCTCTCCTCTCCCTACTTCCTTATCTTATATCACTCAAATGACTTGAGCCACTGTCTCCTCCTTAACCCCTGTCTCACATCAAGAAAGGCCCTACTGGGTAGCTAGGTGGTGCAGTGGATAAAGCATTGGCCCTGAATTCAGGAGGACCTGAGTTCAAATCCAGTCTCAGACACTTGACACTTATTAACTGTGTGACCCTGGGCAAGTCACTTAACCCTCATTGCCCCGCAAAAATAAAATAAAATAAGAAAAGGCCCTACTCCTTTCCAAGGCAAACCTCTCTTCCTGTCCAAGCATTTCTATTCCATCCTTTCTTCTCCAACATTTTCCCCATCATCTCTATTCGTGTAAAAATTCTAAATAGAATATTAGCAAAGAGATTGCAGCAAGTTATCACCAGGATAATATACTGTGACTGGGTGGGATTTTTACCATGAATGCAGGGCATAATCAACCACATCAATAACATCTATCTTATGATAATAGCTATAGTTATTAAGAAATGACAGAAATTGTACAATTGTTTTTCAGTCATGTCCAACTCTTTAGGACCCCATTTGGAGTTTTCTTGGCAAAGATACTGGAGTGATTTGCCATTTCCTTCTCCAGCTCATTTGACAGATGAGGAACCGAGGCAGAGTTAAATGACTTGACCAAGGTCACACAGCTAGTAAACGTCTCAACAAAGATTAAATTAAATGAATTTTTGGTTTGAGACTGAGAATGTCAAAACAAATATATTATACTGTTTTGCTGGTTATGGGTGGGCATTTTGTGTGTGTGTGTGTGTGTGTGTGTGTGTGTGTATGTGAGATACTGCTACCCTGGTCCCCACTGCCTAAAAGCCACATAGGTTACATTTTACTCCTGTAAAGTGTTTTGACCATCTGCCAATGGTTCCAGCCCATAATATTCCTTCAATTGTAGGGGCTAAAAATTTTTTTTAATTAATTAATTAAAAAATTTTTTTAATTGTGGGGGATGGTCTCTGCACTATAATTCCATTTAATCACTAACATTGAAATAGCTTTTACAAAGAAATATTTATTTTAAAAGGTATAATTACAAATATGCAAACTCAGTCTCTGAGGAGAGAGGGAGGATTAGGTTCAGAAACAAACAGCTTGTTTCCTATAGAATACAGTTTCACTTCCTGCTCCAAAACCCTCCTTAGGTCGAGTCCCATGCACTCTAGTTTCTCCAGGCTTCTCAGCTGGGCTGGATACCTTTCCTCTTGCTGGTTCAGTTCATGGTCCCCATGCTATGGGTGAACACAGCAAGAAAGAACATGAACAAAAAAAGAGAATGACCTTTTCCCACAATGCTAGTTTTAAAGATGTAGCCTATTCCAGCTAAGTAGCCACTCACTGATAGGGGACACAGGGTTCCTTCTTGTTAGGAGATCTGGGCATGTCTGTATACATATGTAAGTGTATTTGTGTACAGAAAATACCTAACATTCTACTGGGAAGATAGAACATATACACAGATAAAGAAAAGTACTACTAACTGCAGAGATAATAACAATATAGCTCAAATTTACATATTGCTTTAAGATTTGAAAAGTGCTTTACAAATTTTCTCTCATTTGAAGCTTTTATTTACCCCCATTTTAACAGATAAGGAAACAGAGGCAAACAGAGGTTAAGTGACTTGTCCAGCATCATCCTACAGCTAGCAAATATTTGCAACAGGATTTGAACTTGGGTCTTTCTGACTCCATGAGTATTCCATTCACTGCACAATGATTTGAATAGCCTTTCTATAGGAAGTAGCACCTGAGCTGAGACTTTAAAAGAATGAGGAGTTTCCTGAGGGTTAGGTAAGGAGGGAAAACATTCTAATCACTGGGAAGAGGAAGCATGGAGGCATGGGATAGAAGGTCATTTATAGGGAAAACCAAGTCCAGCCAAGACAATAAGCATTTAAGGGTTGTTTAGACTGTTCGATGAGAGGGGATAGGGACTGGATGTGTGATTTCATTGGCATAGAAGAGCTTCCTGGTGAGGAAAATCCCTCTACATTTGAACTAAGCCTGGAAAAATAGCCTGGAGTCTGATTATGAAGAACTTTAAATGTCAAACCGAAGAATTTGTGTTTTATCTTAGAGGCAATGCAGCATCTAGAGCTGCATCAGATGGTAATTTGGTCAGACTGGTGTTTTTGACATATTAATTTGGCAGCTACACAGAGGATGGATTGAAGAGAAGAGAGGTTGGAAGCAGGGGGCCCTTTTAAGAGACAATTACAGCATAGTCCAACTGAGGGGTGATTAGGACCTGAACTAGAGTGGTAACTGTGTGAGGGAATGGACGAATGGATGGATGGATGGATGGATGGATGGATGGTTGGGTGAGATGTATATTAGAGTTTGCCACTGACAGTGTTGGATTAAACGGAATAAAAAAATCAGGCTGAACTACACTGATTTGTTGGTCCCAGGTCTTCAAAATGAGTCTAGCTTACTGTCATGAACTGATATTTGACTTTATTGTAACTGACACAGTGTATATAAGGTGTTTTTTCAAGTGGTCAATTTCTTCATCTGTAGAGTAAGGGGGATAGGCTTGATGTCTTCCAAGGACTCTTCCACTTCTGAATCTATGACCCTATATAAATTACAGCTCTTTTTTTCTTTCCTCCCTCAGACCTTAAACGGAGTCAAAAGGATGCTCTGCCTTACCACCAGATGTCAGTGCAACCTAAGAAACTGACAACCCCCCCTTTCTCTGAGCACTCCCCCACCTCCCAGGTTTGAGCCTGCCAATCAGTTGCAAAGAGGGAAAACAGTCTTAAAATAGCAAAGCTAAAAGCCTCCTGCCAATGTCTTTGATTAAGGATAGCTTCTTAAGTGGTGCTATAGAAAAATTAGCCATCCTTCAAAAGTTACCAAGTTAAAATGGGATTTCGCCTATGTAAATCACATTACATAAGTTATAATACGTTGTTATTATCATAATTTATATGACAATAACATCTGACAGTGACATTAAAAAGACATGGTTCTAATTAACTGCTAACTCCTGGTGAGGTGTTCCCACAGGAGTTTCATAGGGACAGGGTAGGAGCCACCAGCCCCATGAAGCTCATTATAGCTCTTGAGGGGTGGGGACTGGAGGAGGTGGGTCGTTCTTAATTGCTAATGACATCAAAGACATCGGCAACATGTGTATGTGTTGAAAGGGGGGTGGTGGTGGTGGTGGTGGTGGTGGTTTATTTTCTAGGTCAAGGTTAATGTAAGCTCTTTTAGGTCAGGAATTGTTTCACTTTTGTCTTTTTGTCCCCAGCCCCTAGTAGAGTACAGGCAAATTGTAGGCCCTTAAGGATTGATTATTATTCTGAACCACAACACCAGTTTGTGTCATTGTACAGGAGAGAGATCTCCAGTTCTTTTGTCTCCCATACTCTAATTGAACATCCTGCTTTGAAGAGAAAAGTCCCCCAACAATGACATTGGCCATTGTAGAATTTCAGAATCTCATAGTTGAAAGAGATCTTAGAGATCAATCTGGCCAACCTGTGCTGAAGAATAGTCCTCTCTGCAAGATATACAACAATGACAACCACAAAACACAAATAAGCTCCTGATTTCTGTGTTTTCTGAGGTCTAGATGCTCACATTGAAAATTTAACAGACTTGACTCCAGCATCTGCCTGCATGTAATGCAAATAAAAGGAGACACTTTAAAAGTGCTTCAAAAATATTTTTTTCTAACAAGCAATAAACAAGGCATTATTTTAGCACCCCTACTAATAAATTTCTTCAAAATTAGATGTAACCTGGGGCATAAGTCTGGTATTTGCATGACTTTCCTAATTACTGGAGAGAATAGTTGCTGCTCCATGCCTATGTGAATTGGAGAGAGCTTGGGAAAAGAGAGATCCCAGCATTCTGGCTTCTATTTAAAAAAAAAAATCTTTAAAATAAGCTTTAATTTGAACATATTATGCCGTAGTTATGGTATTTTATTTTTTCCAACTACATGTAAAGACAATTTTTAACATTCATTTTTATTTATTTTATTTTATTATTATTTTTTTGAGGGGCAATGGGGATTAAGTCACTTGCCCAGGGTCTCACAGCTAGTAAGTGTCAAGTGAACTCAGGTCCTCCTGAATCCAGGGCCAGTGCTTTATCCACTGCGCCACCTAGCTGTCTCCAACATACATTTTTATAAAATTTTGAGTTCCAAGTTTTTCTCCCTTCCCTTCCTTCTTCTTAAGACTAAGCAATTTGCTCTATGTTAGATATATGCAATCATGTAAAACATATTTCCATATTGGTCATGTTGTGAAAGAAGAAAGAACAAAAGAGGAAAAAAAACTACAAAAAAATAAAGTGAAAATGGTATGCTTCAACCTGCATTCCATAGTTCTTTTTTTGGATGTGGAGAACATTTTCCATCATGAGTCCTTTGGAATTGTCTTGGATCATTGTACTGCTGAGAAGAACCAAGTCCATCACAGCTGATAATCATACAATGTTGCCGTTACTATGTACAATGTTCTCCTAGTTCTGTTCACTTCACTCAGTGAACTGATGCTCATGTAAGTCTTTCCAGGTTTTTCTGAAATTTGCCTGCTCGTCATTTCTTACAGCAAAATAGTATTCAATTACATTAAATACCACAACTTGTTCAGCCATTCCAATTAATGGGCATCCCCTCTATTTCTAATTCTTTGACACCATAAAAAGAGCTGCTAGAAATATTCTTGTAAACGTGGGTCCTTTTCATTTTTTTATAATCTCTTTGGGATACAGACCTAGTAGTAGTATTGTTGTGTCAAAGGGTATGCACGCACATATTTTTCTTAAGGTGTATGCCTAATATTTTCATCCACAGTAATAACACAGTTGAACTAGGACATCCTTGAATAAGCACTCAAAGGTATTTTTCACTTTTGGTCTAAATTCCCTTAGTTTGCCTTAGTTTCCTCATCTTTAAAATGAGAAGGAAATGGCAAACCACTCTGGTATCTTTGCCAAGAAAACTCCAAAAGTGGTCATGAAGAATTGGACACCACTCAACAACTTAATCTTCCTTATATCAGTCTTTAATGTGCTTCTTAACTCACTTAGTCAGACTTTACAAACTCACTCCTTTAAATGTTTGTAACTGTAATTGCAATAACTCCTTTTTCAATAATCCTCACTGCTTTAAGAAAGTTTTTTTCCCCTTCTATATTACCAGGTGAACTAAAATGGAAACAAATATAAGCACTCAATTTCCTGAGGCTTACATGTGGGTCAGAGATGGACCCATGACCCTGTTTCCACTGAACGAAATTAAGACCATTATTTCAGACCAGTAAGAGATGTAGGGAGGAATGGAAATTCACATAAAAATCTGCCTTTATATAGTACTTTATAGTTTATAGGATGAGGCAGCTAGGTGGCACTGTGGTGCTGGAGTCAGGAAGACCTGACTTCAAATCCAGCCTGGGACACTTACTAGTTGCATAACCCTGGGCAAGTCACTTCACCCTGTCTGCCTCAGTTTCCTCATCTGTAAAATGAGCTGGAAAAGGAAATGGCAAACCACTCCAGGACCTTTGTCAAGAAAACCCCAAATGGAGTCATGAAGAGTCAGACATGACTGAAATGATTCTACAATAATAACACTTTATGGGATCTTAGACCTACAGCTAAAAGGCATTCAAGTCCTAAAACCCCCCTTTTAAAATATGAGGAAACTGAGTCCTAGAGAAGGGAAATAACCTGTCCAATGTAATCAAGTGTCAGAGCTGGGATTCAAATTCAGTGCTTAGCTCAGATCAGGCATTGCGGTAGGAAATGAACTTGTTATGACCATTTTACATGTGGGAAATTAAACCTCAGAGAGATAAAGTAACTTGTCCAAAGTCACACAGCTCAGGGGTAAAGTAGGGGTTCAAACCCAGATTTCCTGACTCCAGATATTTTGCTTTCTTCACTGCACAATGCTGCCTCTCTTGGGGACATGGATTAGGTATAGGTTCAACACTGACTTAAATGATGTTAAGTGGATCTGGGGAGGAGATGGTCATGAGTCATAAGGGGCCAAAAAGACATTTAAGATGATGAACTGGGGGACAGTTAGGTGGCACAGTGGATAAAGCACTGGCCCTGGATTCAGAAGGACCTGATTTCAAATCTGGGCTCAGATACTTGACACTTACTAGCTGTGTGACCCTGGGCAAGTCACTTAACCCTCATTGCCCCACCAAAAAAAAAAAAAAAGAAAGAAAAGAAAGTCACTTAACTCTTATTGCCCTGCCCCCCCCAAAAGATGATGAACTGAAAGAAACCTTAGGGAGGTGTATATGTGTGTGTGTGTGTGTGTGTGTGTGTGTGTGTGTGTGTGTGTGTGTGTGTATTTAGAGGCAAGGCGGCTTACTAGGAAATAGGACCTGAATTCAGGACGAACTAGGTTCAAACTTCACTTCCCATACTTCCTAGTCACGTGACCTTGCACAAGTTGCTTCATTTTTCTGGGCCTCAACGTCCTCATCTGTAAAATGAACAGGCTGAATTGGATGGTCTCTAAAGTTCCTCCCAGCTCTATGTCTGTGATCCAACGACATTGTCCAGATCTCTCATTTTACAGATGAGAAAACTAAAGCCCATCCAGTGATGGGAAGCTCAATCCTAATCACACAGGTCATTTTACTTTTTTAGGAAATATTTCTTTTGATCGAGCTGAAAATATCCTCACTGTAACTTGCACCCATTGGTCCTGGTAAGGTCATGTGGGCTGAAGTAAAACAAGAGGGAGTAGTCATTTTTCCATGGATGTTATGGTGTGCTTTTTGTGTCAGATGGAGATGGGCCACAGAATTCTACCTGGGTAGTAAGTACTACGTGGAAGTTTAAGAAATTCTATTTGTCTTTTGAGTGCAAACACAGCCCATGTGTTGGTGCATACAGTGCCATGCCTAGAGTTAGAAAGGCCTGGGTTCAAATCTGTCTTAGGATATTTACAAGTGTATGGCCCCCAGGAAAGTTACATAACTTCCATATGTCTCAAGCAACTCTCAAGGACTTATATGCTAAGCCATTGATAGGTTGCACTCTCAAGCTTATGATCTCACGAAACCTTCCCAGTATTAATCCTACTGCAAACTCTTTACAAACTAACCTTCCTTCCTTCCCCCTCCCTCCCTTTCCTTCCTTCCTTCCTTCCTTCCTTCCTTCCTTCCTTCCTTCCTTCCTTCCTTCCTTCCTTCCTCCCTCCCTTCCTCTCTCCCTTCCTTCCTTGCTTCCTTCCTTCCTTCCTCCCTTCCTCTCTCCCTTCCTTCCTTCCTTCCTTCCTTCCTTCCTTCCTTCCTTCCTTCCTTCCTTCCTTCCTTCCTTCCTTCCTTCCTTCCTTCCTTCCTTCCTTCCTCCCTTCCTCTCTCCCTTCCTTCCTTGCTTCCTTGCTTCCTTCCTTCCTTCCTTCCTTCCTTCCTTCCTTCCTTCCTTCCTTCCTTCCTTCCTTCCTCCCTTCTTCCTCCCTCCCTTCCTTCCATCCTTGTTATTCTTCCTCCCTCCCTCCTTTCCTCCTTCCCTTCCTTCTTCTCATATACTTTTAAAAATATTTTATTAATGCGTTTTAAATGAAATTTTCATTTTCTAATGATCTGCAACCCACACAAATGAACCATGCCATATAGCAAATGTGTTAATTAAGCAAAAATAAAATAATACTTGGCTGCTTCATATATATACATTCATGACAGAAAATCAGCACCTAAACCTGAATGCAGGGTTAGTAAAATCTATTTAGAATAGGTCTTCTCCCAAAGTATGAGGGCCAAAGTAATTATTATACCATGGTCTTCTGGTTCTTACCAACAAATAAAATAGCAGAAAAAGAATATGGATTGGAGGCTCTAGTGGGAGGACCTATTAGACCCTAATAGTTTTCACATCTATTTACAAATAGACTCATTCTTTTCTATTTCTAATGGGAAAATAACCTTTAAATGATATCTCCCAAATTTGTTCTCTATCCCTCAACGTTACATTAATGAAATTCATCGTTCCCCCTTACTAAATGTTGTTTAATTGTTTCAGTCACATACTCTTCTTTGTGGCTCCATTTGGGGTTTTCTTGGGAGAGATACTAGAGTGTTTTGCCATTTCCTTCTCCAGCTCATTTTACAGATAAGGAAACTGAGGCAAACAGGGTTAAGTGACTTGTTCAGAGGCACGCAGGTTGTATCTGAGACTGTATTTGAACTTAGCTCTTCCCGACTCAAGGCTCAGGGCTCTATCCACTGCACCATCTAGCCGCCTTTTCATTTACATTGTTAGGGCACAAATAGTACATACCTAATGTGTGATTTAGGGTCTTTCATATAATTCAGTGCATTGCTTTGGTTAGTATAGAGGTAGCCTTCCTTTCACCCTGTACCACTAATGATCTACAGTATGAATTTCCAAGGAAACTGGTAAAGCAGTTTTTGAGAACCAGGCAAAACTAAGTGGCTGATCAACCTTATAAGTCTAGCTTCTTCCAATTCAATAAGCACTGATTAGGTGTCTACTATGTATAAGACAAGAGGCAGTGTGGGAGAACAGATCAAGGATTATGGCTATAAAGCTGTAATGAAATTGAAGGACTATCTAATCCACCTCATCTCATTTTATAGGTGAGGAAACTAGACTTCAAAAAAATTAAGTGACTTACCTAAGGTCACAGAAATAGTAAATTATAGAACCAGGATATAGAACTCAGGTCCTATTACTCCAAATCTGACATGTTTTCCACTGCATTTGCAAGCCTCCTTAGAGTCAGAGAAACCTGGGTTCAATTCTTCCCTCTGACACTGCCCTTTCCCCAAATCCTCCACCCCCAAACAGATGTGTGACATGGGTGATTTGCTTAACCTCTCAGAAGCCCAGGCACTGATCTGTGCTGCGTTACTGAGATGCATTCTGTGTAGGGAATTTCCAAAATAGGAGCTCCCAAAATTGTTATGAAATTGCTGGTCTGGGCTCTGTGCTAAGAGGTTTAGAGAGGAAGACAAAATGAAAAAGAGCCTTTGCCCTCAAGAGAATTTGATTTAACTGGGGAATACAGCATGTAAATATTGACGCCATATTCTAACCAGCAGAGCTAACTGGTCGAGATGAGTATCCCCTTACATGTGCCAAAACGGAGGGTATTTTTTAGAATTAATTGAAAACAACTGGGCTTTGCCTTCCACCTTTGAGTTGCTTGGTTCTGATTTCTTTGAGAGTCTGATAAACTCGAGGTGGATCTTCTTAGGAGGGTTGTTGCTAAGGAGTGGCTGGAGAGAAGCAAGACCTGGAAGGTCTAACCTCAAAAACATCCTGCATTAAATCAAGTTCAGAAAGGTCTTGAATCAAGACTGTAAGGGAAGTAGGGTAAGCAGTGGGAGCCAAACTAAAGGCCATGTACTTCACTCAGGGATGAACCAGCCCTTCAGGCTCTCGCTCAGAGCCAATTCCTCTTGTTTTTATAACAAAAAAGAAAAATATATTAAGCATCTACTCTGTGCAAGGCATGGGCAGCAAGGGGGCATGGTGAATAAAGCACTGGGTTTAGAGTCAGGAAGACTCCTCTTCCTGAGTTCAAATGTGGCCTTAGATACTTAATAGCTTTGTGACCCTGGATAAGGCACTTAACCTTGTTTGCCTCAGTTTCCTCATTTGTAAAATGAGCTGAAGAAGGAAATGGTAAGCCACTCCAGTATCTTTGCCAAGAAAACCTCAAGTGGGGTCATGAAGAGTTGGATATGGCTGAAATGATTAAACAACAATGTATTCAAAGCAAGGAGGAAGACAATGAGGATACAAATAATTATAGCTAGCTTTTATATAGTACCTAAAGGTTTGGAAAGCATTTTACATCTATTATATCATTTGAGCCTCTCACCAAACCTGCTGTTATTGTTATCTCTATTCTAAAGATTAGGAAACTGAGGCTAACTTTCAGGGTCACACAGCTAGTAAGTGTCTAAGGCAGTATTTGCCACTCAGTCCAATTGATACCACTACAAAATTCCTGATGAGCAGTCCTCCAGCTTTCATTTTAAGTCACTTCCTGCCAGTGTTGAGCAACTCACCATCTCCCAAGTAAGCACATTCCGCTTCAGGAGGACCCTAATTGTTAGGATGTTTTCCCTTCTATTAAGTCTCTACTAACCCAGTACTTCCAGCTCAGCTCTCTGGGATCAAGCAGAATGAGTATATTGTCTGTTCCATAAAAATAGACCTTTAAATGTCTCAGGCCTCCTTTCTTTACACTAAGCATCCACAATTTCTTTCATCAATCATCACACACTAGGATTTGAAGTCCTTTTATCATCATGGTCTCCTTCTGGATTTATTCCTACATCCTTTCTAAAATATCATACCCAGAACCATCACGCAAAGATACTGGATAAATGCAATCTTACTGTCCTTTCTGCCCTCCCCCTCCCAACTAGATAACATTGTCATTATTAATAATATTGTGGGATTTACCTCCAAATTTAAACAAAATTTGCAAGTAAACTTTTGAGAGACACTGTATTCACTGCCAGTTCAGATATCAGCCTCCTCGGCATTCTTTTTTGTACTTCAGGATAGAATGTTATAATTAATCATGTGGCATCATTCATCTAGCTTGACTGATTCTCAAAGAGAGTGACTCCTTGGGTGTTATTCATGCTTCCATTGTCCTGTAGCTGTTTATATTTGTTTCATCAATGATGTTTTCCCAAGACCAATGCCATTTATCAAAGGATAGTAATTAGCAAAAAGTTGGGATGTGTTTCCCTTTTTGGAAAAAAAAAACAATATAATTGCTTCTCATCATCTGCTTTATTCCCAGTTCTTTGTCATTTCTCAAAACTAATTTTAAATGGATTAGCAAATATGTTAATAAATTCTCTTAGTATATTAGTTCACACAGCAGACAAACAGAAAGCTCTAGATATAATCAGACAGTAGAATGAATAGAGTATAGAACCTGGAATCAGGAAGATCTGAGTTTGTATCCCACTCAAAACACTTAGGAGTTATATGATGGTCACAACCTCTGATCACTTCATTTTTCTTATCCATAAAATGGGGATAATGATAGCACCTACTTCAAAGGGTTGTTCTGAGGAACAGATAATATTTGTTAAGCATTTTGCAAAACATAAAGCAGCTAGCATTATTTCATTCTCTTATCTACTGTTTATTGTTAGGTCTTTATGTAAAATCTTATTTCCCAAGTGGCTCTTTTTCCTTTTTATTCATTTTGAATATAATAATCATAGCTAGCACTTTTATAATGATTTAAGGCTTGTGAATCTCTTAACATTTGTTCCCCAGAACAACTCTTTAGGGTAGGCGCTATTATTACCCCCTAAAATGGGGTAATAATGCCACAGATGAGGAAACTGTGGCAGACTGGTTAAGTCACTTGCCCAAGATCACATGGCTAGTAAGTATCTGAGGCAGGATTCCAACTCAAACTTCTTAACTCCAGGTCCTGTACTCTATCCACTTCACTGCCTTGCTGGGTTCGAAGCCTTTTAACCACTGATTGTACTTTTTGTAGATTTAACCCGAAGGCTTTATTCAAGGGAACCAGTGTATTCAATGGGTGAAGATCACTGATGTCTATCCCTGATCCTTCATAGACCCTTCCTTGAGCTCTCTGACTAGTAAGTGAAATACTATTTCATTTAATCAAAGGTCTATGTTTTATTAAAATATATTCTTTCTACTGAACTAGAGCTGAAAGAGTCCTCAAAAGTATGGTATGATTCAAGCCCTCATTTTACAGATAAGGAAAATGATATTTGGGCAAGTTCAGTGATTTGCTTAAGGTCAGGATTTGAACCTGAATCCTCTGACTCCATAACGATCTTTTCACCATATCATGCTCTCCCTGTTAATATGGATCACATTCCTTCCATGTCTCGTAAGTTGCTATGGCAGAAACATTCATTGTGGCTGTCCAGCCTCTGGTAATGAGCCTCCTTGTAGTTACACTGGCACTCACACAATAGCCAGCGAGCACATCGCCAAGCCAGTATTCAAAGTCCCTCTAAGTTGGCAGAACCTGCTAGAGTCTGTGGCTAAATAGAAGTGTGTTAAATTGTTTCTCTAATTAGATCCTATTCAATCCTGTCCATTTGAATCCAATTCAATTCAACTGAATGACTATTTACTAAACTATCTGCTATATGCAAGGCACCATGAAAAATGCTGGGGATACTCAGACAAAACAAAAAGAAAGAACAGTCCCTGCCTTCAATGAACTTACACTCTACTGGGGAATACACACACACACACACACACACACACACAGATGCATATAGATCTAGGATGCTAGGTGGTGTGATGCATAGAGTCAATAAGACCTGAGTTTGACTCCTGCCCCAGAAATTTATTAGCTATATAATGGTAAGGAAATCACTGAAGTTCTCTATGCCTCAGTTTACTCATTCATAAAATGGGAATAATGATAGCACCTATTTAGGAAGAAAAGGAAAACAGTTTGCTGTTCATTTTGTCCCATTTCCTTCTCCAGCTCATTTTACAGATGAGGAAACTGAGACAAACAGGGTTAAATGACTTGCCCAGAGTCACAGAAGTAGTGAATGTGTGAAACCAAATTTGAAGATGAGTCTTCTTGAGTTCAGGCCCAGTGCTCTATCCATTGTGCCTCCTAGCTGCCCCTATAACACTAACTAGAAGTATCCAAAAGTCTTCTCATAAGAGGTGGCCCGCTTGCTGAGCACTGAAGTAAATCAGGGTTTGTAAAGGGGAGGAATTGATGAGGAAGAAGTGCATTTCAACCATGAGGGATTATAATCTCCTAGAGAGGAGAGGCCATGTATTCGGCAGACCACCTAGTGGTTGTATACAGTCCCTGAGTCACTTAATTCTAGCACCTTCCCTCTGTTAATTATTTCCTATTTGTCTTGTATATAGCTTGCTTTGTATATATTTGTTTGCCTCTTGTCTCCACCATTAGATTGTCAGCTACTTGAGGGCAGGAACTGACTTTTGCCTCTTTTTGTATCCCCAATGCTTAGCACAGTGCTTGACATTAAGTAGGGCACTTAATAACTGTTGATCGAATGATGGTTGCACAATAACAAAAAAAAATAGTATTTAGTACCAAGGATTTTTGATTCTGGAGAATGATCTCCCCTTCTCCTCCTTTTTCCCCATTCCTTGGCCTTTTATGGTCATGCTGGCCTCATGAAAACAGAGCTGCTCTTACATTTTTCCATATATTGTACTCCTTGGTTTTAGTTTTGTTTTCCTCTTCAAGACATTCATCATTCTCTGAGAGTTCCTCCAGGGAATTTCCACTTGCTAAACAGAAAGATGAACACTATTGACAAATAAGAGTTTCCTGGCTCTCACACAGCATCTCCAAAGATCCTTTCACTCAGTTTAGTTAATGGACCATTGTGCTCACAAAGTGCTACCACAGAACCCATGCTCAAATTATCACCACAAGTTAAAATTATGTATTCTATCCAGATGTCTTCAGGATTCACTTCCTAAGAGAGAAATAGATTATGTCCTAGTAAAGTTCTGAGGTAGAACTTCTGGCAAATGGATGGATGAATGAATAAATGAGTGAATGAATGAATGAATGAATGAAAAAGCATTTATGAAGTACTTTTGTTGTTGTTTAGTCAAGTCTGATTCTTCATGACTCTGTTTGGGGATTTCTTGGCAAAAATCCTGGAGTGGTTTGCCATTTCCTTCTCTAGCTCATTTTACAAATGAGGAAACCGAGGCAAACAGAGTTAAGGGACTTGCCCAGGGTCACACAGCTAGTGAATGTCTATGGATGGATTTGAACTCACAAAGATGAGTTTTCATGACTCAAGACCCAGAACTCTAGCCACTGTACCGCTTTATTAAGTACTTACTCTATGCAAAGCATTGTTAAGGATCAATGATACAAATAGCAAAGCAAGACAGTCCCTGCTCTTAAGGTGCTCACAGTCTAATTGGGGCAACAATCATTAGCTAATAGCCAGATGCCCTCTGCAGACTCCCTGTCAAAACTAAGGAAGAAAAATGGCAACTTTATAAAAATAAAAAGATATAAGAGAATATGTAGGAAGTTTCTATATAATGAAATTAGATATAGTGACTTACCCTAGGATTTCATTGGTGTAGGGAACTTCTGGTTGACAAGATTCCCTCCACTGGTGTAGAGCAGCACCTTTTCTTCAACTCATAGTATTAGAAACTTGTCAGGAGCACTCAGAGGTTAAGTGAGTGGCCTACAGAATGGGCCCACAAAGCCAGTAGGTGTCAGAGGCCTGACATGAACCTGGCTCTCACAAGCTGAGACTAGCCCTCTAACCACTAAAAACCAAATTAAAGGGGCAGCTAGGTGGCACAGTGGATAAAGCACCAGTCCTGGAGTCAGGAGGACCTGAATTCAAATCTGGCCTCAGACACTTGACACTTACTAGCTGTGTGACCCTGGGAAAGTCACTTAACCCCCATTGCCCCGCTAAAATTTAAAAAACAAAACAAAACAAAATACACTCAAGTCAACATTTATTTAGCTTCTACTATGACCCAGGCAATGTGCTAAGTAAGCCCTAGAGATACAAGGAAAGGCAAAAACAGTCTGTGCTCTAAAGGGGCTTACAGTCTAAAGGGGGAATCAACATGAAAACTATGTAAAAACAAATAAAAATCCAACAACCCTACCTAGCTGGTTGTCAACATTCTGGAAATGATTGTCTTAGAACTTAGCAAGTCTTGTCTTCCAAAGACAGTTTATCATTGGACCCAACGCTAGCTTTTTAATATAAAAATGACCTGCCTTGTGTGTTTATGTTCTGCTGGCTTTGAGACTCTAGTGTCACCTTCATAGCACGATGAAATATTTGCGTAACATTATAATGTGTGTATATGTGGGGGGAGCTGAGGTGGTAGAGGAAAGGCTGTAACTTTCTGAGCTTCCTGCGATCCGTCCACATACCTCCAAATAATGCCATAAAACAATTCTCAGAGCAGCAGAACCCACAAAAGAAAAGAGTGAGATGATTTTCCAGCCAAAGATGGCTTAAAAGGGCAGCAGGGAAGGTCTGCTATACTGGGCTGAGTGGGGAATATAGCCGCGTCATGCAGACCCAGCCCCAGGAAGGCCGTGTCTCCAGAGCCTTGGAATCATCAGCATCAGCAGCTACGTCTGGAACTCAGCTCACAGACCAGTGAGGGAGTCCAGCAGTTGGCTGAGGGGAGATAGCAGGGATCTCTGCTGGAGCTGAAGCAGAGCGCTATTGTGTTGCCCAGGAAGCAGACTTGAGGGGCAGTGGCCCAGTGGGTAAGGGGCATAAGCACACCAAGCTTGTGACCACAGAGAATCAGATTTCTTCTTCCTAGTTAAAGAACAAGCATGACCATGGTTATAGGCCAGGTGAGCTGAGAACAAGCTTCTCCTTCAATCGTACCACCTGGGATCCCCCTGAAGCTTGGGACAGTGCATCCTGGAAGCAGTGCCCCACTTTAAAAAGGAGTTAAAAGCCAAGAAATAGGCTAGGATAATGAGCAGGTAGAAAAAGCTGCAAACCATCAAAAGTTTCTTTGGTGACAAAGTAGATCAAAATATACCCTCAGAAGAAGATAACAAAGTCAAAGCTCCTACATCCAAAGCTTCCAAGAAAAATATGAGTTGGTCTCAGGCCATAGAAGTGCTCAAAAAGGACTTTGAAGAGAAAGTAAGAGAGGTAGAGGGAAAGGTAAGCAAGGTAGAGGAAAAAATGGAAAGAGAAATGAAAGTGATTCAGGAAAGCCATGAGAAAAAAATCAACAGCTTGAAAAGCCAAATGGATAAGGGGATACAAAAGCTCTCTGATGAAAATAATTGCCTAAGAATTAGAATTGAACAAATGGAAGCTAGTGACATTGTGAGAAACCAAGACACATTAAAGCAAATCCAAATGAATGAAAAAAATAGAAGACAAGGTGAAATATTTTCTTGGAAAAACTGCTGACCTGGAAAATAGATCCAAGAGAGATAATTTGAAAGTTATTGGACTACCTGAAAACCATGATCAAAATAAGAGCTTAGACATCATCTTCCAAGAGATTGTCAGGGAAAATTGCCCTGATATTCTATAAGTGGAAGGTAAAATAGAAATTGAAAGAATCCATCAATCACCTCCTGAAAGAGATCCCCAAATGAAAACTTCCAGGAATATTATAGCCAAATTCCCAAGCTCCTGGGACAAAGAGAAAATATTGCAAGCAGATAGAATGAAATAATTCAAGTACTGTGGAGCTACAGTCAGGATAACACAAAATCTAGCAGCTTCTACAATAAAGGATAGGAGGGCATTGAATATGATATTCTGGAGGGCAAAGGAATTGGGATTACAACCAAGAACCACATACCCAGCAAAACTGAGCATAATCTTTCAGGGGGAAAAATGGGACTTAAATGAAAAAGAGGACTTTCAGGCATTCGTGATGAAAAGACCTAAACTGAATAGAAAATCTGACTTTCAAATAAAAGACCCTAGAGAAGTATAACAAGGGAAACAAGAAAAAGAAATCATGAGGGATGTTAAAAGGTTAAATTGTTTACATTCCTACATGGAAAGATGTTACTTCTCACTAAACTTTCTCAGTATTAGGACAGTCAAAAGGAATATACTTAGACAGAGGGCACAGGTGTGAATTGAATATGAAGGGATGATACCTGTAAAGCATTTATTTTTTGTTTATCCTTTTTTGTGTGGGAGGCAGACAGGGTGCAGTGGCTTGTGTCTGTGGTTGGATTTGGGCTCAGGGTCCATGGCTAGTGCTTTGTCCACTGTGTCACCTAGCTGCCCCATGATGACATCTTTAAAATAAAATTGGGGGTGAGGGGAATGCACTGGAAGAAAGGGAAAGGGAGAGGTGGAATGGGGTAAAATAGTTCACATAAAAGAAACAAGAAAAAGCTTATGGAGTGGAGGGGAAAATGGGGAAGGAGCAGGGGAGTGAGTGAGCTTTACTCTCATCAGAATTGGCTCAAAGAAGGAATAACATACACACTTAAGTGGGTATAGTAATATATCTTGTGCTGAGGCAAAGTGGGAGGTGAAGGGAATAAGGGGGGAGAGGTGAAGGAAGGGAAGGCAAATTGGGGGAGGTGGCAGTAAAAAGCAAAACACTTTTAAGGAGGGATGGGGTGAAACATGATAGAAAATAGAGTAAATATCAAGGAAAGGAAATAGGATAGAGGGTAATACAGTTAGCAATAGTAACTGTGATAGAAATGATAAGCAGGATGCTATCAGAAGGTCTTAGGAAAAATGAGTCCATCTACAGAAAAAAACCTGAAGGTATCTGAATACAGATTGAAGTATAATTTTCTTTGTTAGTTCCTCTTTCTACAGTTATTTTGTCTCTTTTCTTGCATAGCCTGACTAAGGTGCAACTGTTTTGCAAGATTGCACATGTATAACTTATATTGAATTGCTTAATTTTTTAGGGAGGAATGGGGAGGGAAGAAGAGAATTTGGAACACAAAGTTTTAAAAAATCAATGTAAAAATTTGTTTTTACATGCGACTTGGGGAAAATTCTAAATAAATAAATTTATATTCAAAACAAAACAAAACAAAGCGACAAAAAAGGGGAAAGCTAGGTGGCACAGTGGATAAAGCACCAGCCCTGGATTCAGGAGGATCTGAGTCCAAATTTGACCTCAGATAATTGACACTTACTAGCTGTGTGACCCTGGGTAAATCATTTAACCCTCATTGCCCCACAAAACAAACAAACAAAAAAACACTATAATGGAGAAAGTAGCCCAACTCCATCAAAATGGGTTCTATTAATGGGTTCTATTTGTCATTAAGTCCATAATTCCAGTATACAAATAAAAACATAGTTGTTATGGTACATTTTAAAAAAAGATATTTACAGGATAAATTGGACATAATCTCAGAGGGGAAAGCATTAAGATTAAGGAGGATTAGGAAGGGCTCCTTGTACAAAGCAGGACTTTAGAAAAGACTTAAAGGAAACTGGAGAAGCCTGGAAAGCCAAGAGGTGGAGATGAGAAAGGAGAGAGTTCCAGGCTTGGGGGACAGCCAGCAAAAGTATCCAAAGTTGGTAGATGGGATGTTCTATATTAAGAATTGCAAATTGGGCAAGTGTCACAGGACTAAAGAATGTGTGAAGGTAGTAAGGTGGAAGAAAACTGGAAAGGTAGAAAAGGGTCAAATTATGAAAGGCTTTAAAAGCCAAAGAGAGGACTTTATGTTTGATTCTATAGGTAATAAATAGGGGGCACAATAGGGTGAAAGATGATGATATCATGTAATATTTATTAAGAGCCTACTATGTGCCAGGCACTGAACTAAGGACTGAGAATACAGATGTTATGAAGAAAGATAGTCTTTGTCCTTGAGGGGCTTACAATCTGAGGTGTGTTTTTTTGTTGTTGTTGTTGTTTGTTTTGTTTTTTTGGTTAGGCATTTGGGGTTAAGTGACTTGCCCAAAGTCACACAGCTAGTTAAGTATCAAGTGTTTGAGGCTGGATTTGAACTCAGGTCCTCCTGAATCTAGGGCTGGTACTTTATCCACTGAGCCACCTAGCTGCCCTGAGGGGTTTACAATCTAAAGGGAAAAGACAATACACAAAAAAGAAACTACAGAGGCTAGAGAGAGCCCCACAGGGTGCCCAGTAGAGGGGCAGGATGAAGATAGTGCTGAGGTCAAAACCAAGCAAAGCAACTGGTTGCAAATGAGTTAGAGAAAGGGCAAATGTGTATAAGCAATTTATGAACCTTTGCATTGGGTAAACAAACCCCCTTTCCAATCTCTGTTGTTTTTTCGATTTGGGGTTTTCTTGCCAAAGTTACAGGAGTGGTTTGCCATTTCCTTCTCCAGCTCATTTTACAGATGAGGAAAATGAGGCAAACGTGGTTAAGTGACTTGCCCAAGGGTCACACAGCTAGGAAGTGTCTGAAGCCAGATTTGAACTCAGGAAGATAAGTCTTCCTGACTCCAGGCCTAGCACTCTAAAACCTAGACTGAGCCATGCCTGAAGCACCAAGATTGGACGCTTTGTAATTTAAGTCATAATTCGTCATTCATAAACACTATCCTTTCCCACACCTGCCAGCATCGGGAGATTATCTAAAATGCCCCCAATTAGTCCCAATAGCTTCCCTTCTCTTTCTAAGCATCATATTTGTGATCTACCCTCCCCTGTTATCATAACAGAGTATTACTTTGATGGAGAGTGGGAGTTCTTGGGACAAGAAAAACAAACTAAAAAACTAAATGTAGTTAAGAATAATAATGTGACATGAGCCAATATTGTGCCTAAAAATCAAAAGCTTCACCATGAATTGTTGGAACTAACATGTTTTGAGGGTTTTTTTTTTTAAGATGAAGGAACCTATTCTTGTAATACAGGAGGAAGTAACACCCATATTCTGGTGATTTGGGAACATATTTTTCTTAGATTATTATCACTCAGTAGAAGTTACAGATATTTCCAACACATGAAGTTCATGGAAATGAAACTCTTCACAAAAAATTATATAGGTACACAATCATAGGTATACACACGTTTTGTTGTTGCTTAGTCCGACTCTTTGTGACCCCATTTGGGGTTTTCTTGGCAACAATAGGAGAGGTGTGCCATTTCCTTCTCTAGCTCATTTTATAGATGAGGAAACTGAGGCAAACAGGATTAAGTGACTTGCCCAGGGTCACACAGCTAATAAGTGTCTGACCCCAGATTTTATTTGAATTCTGGAAGATAAGTCTTCCATGACTCCAGGCCCAGAACTCTATCTAGTGAACCACCTAACTGTATATTTTTATCTATAAATCTGTCTCCATCTCAGTTTCTGTCTCTGTCTCTATCTTTATATACACACGTATGCAAATATATACACATCCATTTAGATGTAAGTATATGCACACATATATTTTTAATGCTATATGTTGATGGCCTTTTTAATGGCACCTTCACTTCCAAGACTAAACCTGTCCACTGCACCATTTTTTATAACAAAGAGTAAAAAAAGGCAGAGGTAGCTGGTTGTGCAGTGTATAGAGCTCTGGACTTAGAGTCAGGAAGACGTGAGTTCCAACCTCAGACATTTACTAGTTATGTGACCCTAGGGAGGTCACTTAACCTCTGCCTACCTCAGTTTCCTTAGCTATATTATTATATAATATAAATTATTAGCATCTATGTTGCAGAGTTCTTTTGAGGGTCAAATGAGATAATATTTACAAAAGGAACTTAGCCCAATGCCTGGCACTTAGAAGGCACTACAAAATTGCTCATTCCCTTCCCTTCCCCCTAAGAAAAAAAAGAGAAAAAAAAAACAAAAATAAAAATAAGCAAAAAAGAAGTTCAGCAAAACTAACCAACAAATCAACTGAATATGACAAGATATTGCAATGTTCGATGCCCATTGTCCTCGCCAATCCCTATCCTATAAAGAAGGAATCCTATACCTGGAAAGGAAATGAGAGGGTTCAAACCCTTCATTTTAGAGATGAGGAAACAGAGGCTCAGGAAGTATAAGTAGTTTGACTAAGATTACCCAGGTGCTTAAGCATCAGAAATGCTTGTTTTATTCCATAAACTAAAAATAAAAATAAATTTTAAAAATAAGTAGAACCTGAATGCTTGTTCTCTGACCCCATAATGCCATATAGTACATTTTCTTACTTCTGAAGAAATTCTTTGCTTTGGTAATAACAACATTTGAGGAAGAATCAGTCACTTCTGCCTTCTCTCCCACTTTTGTCCTCCTCCATTCCAAAACTGTTTTTAAAAGGCTGTTGTTGTTGTTGTTGTTCCTTCATTCTTTTTTCTTTTTTCTTTTTGGTGAGGCAGTTGGGGTTAAGTGACTTGCCCAGGGTCATACAGCTAGTAAATGCCAAGTGTCTGAGGCCGGATTTGAACTCAGGTCCTTCTGACTCCAGGGCCGGTGCTCTATCCACTGTGCCACCTAACTGCCCCAGTCCTTCATTCTTGAAGAGGACCATGACATCAGGAGGTGATGTCAAGACTTGCAGTGAATTGGATTTAAGTGAGGAAGGGCTATGCAAAGTTACCAGCCTCACTCTCTCCTCCAGAGCCATTTGGGGCCAGTGGCAAGATCTCTCTCTCTCTCTCTCTCTCTCTCTCTCTCTCTCTCTCTCTCTCTCTCTCTCTCTCAAGCATTTGAGTCTGGATTTGAACTCAGATCCTACTAAATTCAGGGCCAGAACTCTAACTGCTGTTACATGAAAGAAAGGACCAAAATGGCCAATGAATGTTCTTGTAGCATCTAGGGATGGCCCTTGCAATAGAGTGGAGGGGGCCTGGACCTGGGGTGTGAAACAAGCAAGATTCTGCTCATGGTTTTCACTACCAGCTTTTGAGTGCCCTAAGCAACTTACCTTCACCTTTCTGGGCTGAAGATTTTCCAACTTCAAAAAACAAACAACAATGACAACAACAACAACAAAAAAACCCAAGAAGTGTAGACAATGACTCCTAGGGTCTCTTCCCTATAACATTCCATAAAAAGATGTACTTTTCCTGGGAAATTCCCATGATTCATTGAAACAAATATTCTTGGGGCTCCAATCTAGTAACTGAAAATTTATAACCATTCCACTGGAGCAAGATCTTCAAAAGAGAAAGCTGTACTTTTTCCTGTTTAAAATCTGGTTGGATTGTTCCAAAAGGATGTGAGAAGTTCTGAGACTTTCTTCTATGAGAGGCTGCCTATCTAATCTAAATACAAATCCACACAACTGTTGGCAAGATATACTTCTTTCCTGTGCAAGGGAAAAGGGTGAACCTTTTTGCTAAAAGTGAAAATAGTTCTGTGGATCCTAGGTGAAAAGAAGGAAATAAGGGACTTCTGGTTAAGATGATGTGATAGGTCCTAGAGGAACTAATTTCTTCCACAAGTACTCTAGCAAAAAGTCCTAAAAATGCACCAGAAGGAATAATGACAAAGAAAACTTAGAAGAAATGGCAGTAAGCTCTTTCATCCAGTCCAGGAGACTGCCAAAAGTTTGTAGATATTCCCAGGTGACACAAGGCAGGCAAAAAGGAAGCCATGAGTTGGGGATCAAAGTCCACAGGATTTCAATCTTGGTTCACAGAAGGAGGATCCATCCAGCCTGTAGCTCACTGTTACTCTGTTACAGCTAACAAGGAGTTGCCTGCAGCCTTGCAGGACCATAGCGACACACATGGGAGACATAGTAAGGAACAGGAGCAACAGAAGACAGGGCTGGCATAGGACTCAGGCAGCCTGTGCATTAGAGAGTACACCAGTCAGTCAATCAGTCCATTAATAGACATTTATTGATAGCTTATAATGTCTCAGGCACTGTGCTGATCTCTGGTGATACAAAGAAAGGCAAGAGATGACCTGCCCTCAGAGAGGTTAAATTCTAATGGGGTTAAACAATTCATAAAAGGAAGTTGAAAAAGTCAGCTTGTTTTAGAGATGAGAAAACTGAGGCAAACAGTAACTTTCCCAGGGTCACACAGTTAATAAGTAGCCTCAATTCTGAGACCAGATTTGAATTTAGGAAGATGAATCTTCATAACTCCAAGCCCAGCACTCCACTGTGCCACCTAGCAAAACTCATAGAATTTTAGAAAAATTGGGCATCATAGGTCTATGATGGTTACTGAATGGGAATAGAAAGAAATATGCATATTTTCAGCTAAATGTGAGACCTTTACAGAAACTATGTGCTAGAGCATTTAAACCTCATAAGCAAATTCATATAGTAGGAACATTACACATATACTTTAATGATCACAACACAATAACAATTATAAATCATAATAAATAAGAGGCAATTTGGTAAAAAAAGATTCAAACTCTCATGGAGATTAGATATATATTTGAAGCCTAAAGAATAGGTAGGTCAAAGAACAGATCATAAAAATAATGAAATAATATCAAAATAGCTAGGTGGTACAGTGGATGGTGCATTGGTCTTGGAGTCAGAAAAATCTGAGTTCAAATCCAGACTCAGACACTTCCTAGCTATGTGATTCTGGACAAGTCACTTAACCCTTATTTGTCTCATTTCCTCATCTGTAAAATGGAGACACACTGGAGACGGAAATGGCAAACCACTCCAGTATTTTTGTCAAGAAAACTCTAAAATAAAAATAAAATAAAAACTCAAAAATAAAACAGCAATTACCAAATATATCATATTAAAACTTTTGAGATGCAACCAAAGCAGTAAAGGAATTTTTGTGTCACTTAACACTTTTATCAACAAAATAGATGAAGAATAGATTAATTAATTGCATATGCCACTATAAAAGAACTATAAAAATAACGAATGAAAATAAGATCTAGCATTGATGAATCACTCACCTAGGTCAATAGGGCCTAGAACAATTACTCCTCCCTGTTCTGTACTCAGACCTGGAGTTTGAACTGGATTCAGTTCTGGGGAGTTTACCCCTAACCAGAGGGGTCTAGGCTCTCTGTTCTTATACTCATTATTGTGTTAAGTTCTTCAGAACACCTGGGAATGATTATATTTATGACTGACTTATCTTTAGGGGTTCTCCAAAGTAGGGGGAGTTGAAGCATTAATCAAGGTACAAGAAGAGTCAGATATAGGACAGGTCATTTATTTCTAAACCTATTTACATACAGACAAGAAAGGCTAAAGAAAGAACTTATGACTGAATAGATTTGAATTCAATAATATAACATCACTACTGGTACAATCAGTTAGAAGAATGATATTAAGACTTCGTCAGAATACAAAGCAGTTTGTGGAGCTGCTGTTAGGCATTTCACCTCATCTCTGCACTACCATGCTACTTCAAACCTAAACCTTCTCTCAACTTTCTGCTCAGTCACTTGCACAGTTAATTGCTCCTTCTCCCCCTCCATTTAATAGTATTTTATTTTTCTCAATTACATGTAAAGATAGTTTTCAACATTCATTTTTGTAAGATTTTGAGTTCCAATTTCTTCCCTCCATCCTTTCCCTTCCCCCTCCCCAAGACAGCAAGCAATCTGATACAGGTTATACAGTACAATCATGTTAAACATATTTCCACATTAGTCATGTTCTGAAAGAAAAATAAGCACAAAAGGGGAAAATCACAATAAAGAAAAAACAAAAAATAACCCCCAAAGTGAAAATAGTATCCCTCAATCTGCATTCAGACTCTATTATAATTCTTTCTCTGGATGTGGATAGAATTTTTCATTGTGGGTCTTTTGGCATTGCATTGGATCATTGTATTTCTGAGAAGAGCTGTCTATTACAGTTGATCATCTTCCACTGTTGCTGTTACTGTGTACAATGTTCTCCTGGTTCTGCTCACTTCACTCAGTATCAGTATCATGTGAGTCTTTCCAGGTTTTTCTTAAATCTGACTGCTCCATCATTTCTTTTAGCACAATAGTATTCCATTACATTCATATGCTACAACTTGTCCAGCCATTCCCCAATTGATGGGTATCCCCTCAATTTCCAATTCTTTGCCACCACAAAAAGAGCTGCTACAAATATTTTTGTACATGTGGGTCATTGTCCCTTTAATTGCTCCTGCTGCCACGACAGCCAAAATGCTTTTTCAGACATCACTGTTGTTCCAGTGAGCAATGCTACACTTGTAGACCTCTGATTTTTTTAATTTATAAGATTGCGTCCTGGACACATCCATCTTGAGGTTGCTGCTTAGTCAACTACTTCAGAAAGGAAATACTGTGCAAAAAGGCAACTCAAACACAACTTCAGGCTTGCCTAGGGAGAATGATGTGTTTTAGCAGCCATATGTTTGCAGACAGATGGAGGACAGATTGAAGGAATGGTATCAGCTGTCTCCTACCTTACTTGACTCCCAGGATGCATGTAAAAATAGCTTTGCACAAATTTCACCAAGAAATGAAAAGAGAATGAAGGAGAAGGTTAAACCCTTTTGTACATCTACTAAGTCATTGGCAACTCTGGCTCAGCAACCAATTAGGATACTCTTAATCATCTCACACTGTCAGCCCCTCAGCAGTGAGTCATACAGTCAGAAGCTGGCCCCAAAGCTTCACGAGGTCAAACAGAAACAGTAAGGACAAATATACTCATGCTCTAGGGAATGCCTTTGTTTCACCCAACTAAATACAAAAGAAGGATGTACCAGGGTGTGTGGCTATGGCAAGGAGAATCTATAAATCTTAGGTTCTTGGGAAAGGTATTTTCCATTCAAACTACTAATGACATAATTCAGGAAGCTTGGTTCAATTCAACAGCTATTTATTAAGTACCTACCATGAGAAATAGAAATAGAAAAACAAAAATGGAATAGTCCTTGCTCCTCCTCCTTCTCCTTCTTCTCTTCCTCCTTCTCCTTCTTCTCCTCCTTTTCCTCCTCCTCCTTCTCCTCCTTCTCCTCCTCCTCCTCCTCCTCCTCCTCCTCCTCTTCCTCCTTCTCCTCCTTCTCCTCCTCCTCCTCCTCCTCCTTCTTCATCATTAGGACAACAACTAGCATTTGTTTACCGCTTGCAGGTTCACAAAGTGTTCTACCTATGTTATCTTTGATCCACATAACAACCATGTGGGTGGGTGCCACCTGGCTGCCTACAACATTCCAGAAAGGATTTGTCCAGCTTCTACTTGAAGTCTTTCAATAGTGGGGAACTTACTACTCATGAAGGCAGCCCATTCTACTTTTGGATGATTTTAATTTGGATGCTCTAGGCTCATATCAAGCCTAAATTTACCCTTGTGTATCCATCCATTACTACTAGTTATGTTCTTTAGGACCAAACAGAACAAGTTTCTCCCATTTACATAGCAAGGAGGAACTCATGTCTCTGCTAGTCTTCTCTTTCCCCAGCTAACTATTGTAGTCCTTCACTCCAGTTATCCCTTGACAGCTCTCTAGCTCCTGGGCCTGACTCCTCCATCCTATATGCCCATCTCTAACAGGCCTTTTATTTGCCCTCGATAGTGAGGACTCTATTATACTTTAGCCTTCTGGTCTTCCCCCTTGTTTCTGACACCTCTTGACAATGACAAGCTTCTGTTGCTGTGTCTTGAATGCTTCAAATCATAGGTCACTAATTAATGGTCTGTTGGGAAGGGGGGGCATTGGCCTAATGTTTTCTTTCTTTCCTGAATATTACTTTTCAATTTGGATTTGTAACCAAAATATACAGTTTTTGAGACTAAACCAATTGTCTAGAAATAACTTCAGATTTCCTTTGAAAATTAGAATTTGCTTCATATTTATATTTTGTGGCACCTAATGTGAAAGACATGCCTAATTGCAACCATGAGATCCTTTTGAGTCTAAATTCATAAAGGAAAACTCAAGCACACCCAAATGGAAGTAAGTATTAAACAAAAGAAAAAGATTGAGGAAAGCAAAAAAAAAATTAAATGTGAGAGGAGAATGATAATCTTTAAGCAGTTACAGGAAAACGTGTTTGAGTAGGCAGAAGAAATCTGAAGGTAATACTGAAGGGAATAACAAATCACATTTCTATATCATTTCTAATTTTGCAAAACACATTCCTCATATCAACCTCATAGGGTAGGCATTATCATTATTATCATTCCCATTTCTTGCAGATGAGTAAACTGAGACTCCAAGAGGTAAAGTTATTTGTCCAGAGTCACAAAAATACTAAGTATCAGAGCCACTGATTCAATTCAGTTCAACAAATAACCTGCTATGTGCCAAGCACTTTGCTAGGGGCTGAGTGAAAAAAAAAAGAGCATCTGCCCTCAGGGAGCTTAAAGTCTTTCCATTATGGCAAAGCTGCATTCAAAATCATAGAATTTAGGAAGGCATTTCAGGACCAAGAAATCATGAACTAAGTTACATTTTTTTTTTTTTTTAGTGAGGACCCCACAAATAGAGAAAATGATGTCTTTAAATGGATTGGTTTCCACCCATGAGTCCTAGGATCTGTTTATCTGTTAGATCAATTACAGTGAATATGACAAAAGTAAATAGCCAATTGGTTGCCGCATGTTCACCTCCCCCAGTTCATTATAAGAAATATAATAAAGAGGGGTATCTAGGTGGCACAGTAGATAAAGCACTGGCCTTGGATTCAAGAGGACCTGAGTTCAAATCCGGCCTCAGACACTTAACACTTACTAGCTCTGTGACTCTGGGCAAGTCACTTAACCATCATTGCCCTGCCCCCCATATATATATATGTGTGTGTGTGTGTGTGTGTGTGTGTGTGTGTGTGTGTGTGTGTGTGTGTGTATAATAAAGAACCTTAAGTTGACTCAACTCAACAAATTTATTTTTTTATCAAAGCTTTACTATGAACCAAGCTTTGTTATGTGTTAGGCCTTCCCTCAAGAAGCTTACATTCTAGTGGGAGAAAACAAAATTTATACAGATAAGTAAATACAAAGCAAATGTAATATAATTTTAGGGTTAAAGGAGCACAGATATCTTGGGGATCAAGAAAGGCCTCTCATCATTTTCTCTAACATTCTTTCTCCTCAACTGTCCCCTTTCTATGGAAACTCTTCCTCTCCCTCCCATATGAAGCTGCTAGTGCCTTCCCTTCTAAAGTTACCTTCCATTTACTTATATTAAATACAAGAGAGAAATAATCATTTCTCTGAATATCATATCTGCATATACAAATATTTGCTAACACACAAATACATGAACACAGTGACATCTAGTGTTACATATATGGATGTATATACAGCTGTAGATTATTGATGATATAGCTACAGATTTCTTGTTTGTCCTTTTTCTTTTTCTTCTTTCTTTTTTTTAGTGAGGTAATTGGAGTTAAGTGACTTGCCGAGGGTCACACAGCTAGCAAGTGTTAAGTGTCTGAGGCCAGATTTGAACTCAGGTACTCCTGACTCCAGGGCCGGTGCCCTATCCACTTCACCACCTAGCTGCCCCTTGTTTGTCCTTTTTCAAAGAGGACCACATGACATGGGGTGATGTCATAACTTGCAGTGAATTGGATTTAAGTGAGGAAGGGCTGTGCAAAGTCACAGTGACCAGTCACTGGGTCCAGTGGCAAGATAGATATCAGGATGATTGGAGATGATCCTGGATGTTTAAGGCAATGGGGATTAAGTGACTTGCTCAGGGTCACACAGCTAGTTAGTGTCTGAGGTCATATTTGAACTCAGGTCCTCCCAACTTCAGGGCCAGTGCTCAATCAATTCTCTGAATCACCTATCTGCCCTATAGCTACAGATAGAAAAAGATATAGGTAGCTTAGTGACATAGTGTGTAGTGCACTGTTCTTTGAGTCAGGAGGATCTGAGTTCACATCCTTCTTCAGACACTTATTAGCTGTGTGACTCTGGACAAGTAAGTCACTTGACTTTTCTCTGCTGTAAAAGGATCGCACCTACCTTGCAAGGGCGTGAGGATCAAGTGAAATAACATACAAAGATAACATCCACAAGGCTCTTTCTAAGCCATAAAGTGTTCATAATTGCTTCTTCTTCTTGTTGTTACATAATATAGTGGGAAGAGTTTTGAATCTGGACTCCAGAAACTTGGGTTTGAATCTTAGTTCTGATACTCATTCCATGATTATGGTCCCTTGACCTCTCTGAGACTCAATGTTTTCATCCATAAAACAGGGATGATAATAATTCTTGTGCTACCTGTATCAGAGGATTGGTAAATAAGAAAATATAATGCAAAGCACTTTGTAACCACTAAGCACTATATAATTCTAAGCCATTATTATTATTCCTTGAGGATGGATATTCTTTGACCCCTCCCATTGCTAATTAAAATCTTTATCCTTCTTCCCTTTATTTATGATTCTTACACCTTAAAATAATTTTTTTTGAAGTCATACCACATCATTAGCTTTTCTCCCTTCCTTGTGGCTGGTCTGCTGGGGTCTCACATAGCTTCTGTCTTTGTTCCTAGATTCCACCATCCCTTTGTAATGTGGGTAATTAGTACTGAAAATCAATCTTGAAAATGAAAGCTAGACTTATTTTTGCCCGTTAATGTTCTCAAAGTAAGACCTAAAAGAACCTCTTTATTGTTTGCTTATCACAATAGGCTTACTATCACAGTTAGAGGAAAAAAAAAATCAGACAGGAGACCATTCCTGAGCCTGATGTGATTTATTTTTCATACAGGGCTTTGTAGTGAGCAGTCTAAATCATCACCTTTGTAGATTAATTGGAAGAGATGAGTAACAATTTCCCTCCTACTCTGTCTTGACTGTAAATTACCACTGACTCTCTTTACTCCTCTCAATGGGCTTCTAGAACCACTGGCTCACATCAACTAGGTCAACCTTTGCCATTTTATAGATGAGGAAACTGGGGCCCAGAGAATTAAGGCAACTTGTTCAAGGTCACAGCTAGCTAGTTATAGCTGAGATCAGATATTTTCCTTCTTCCTCTGCTCCTCTAAAATTCATATTTTGTCAATGCTAGGATCTTAGTTTAGGGAAAGATAACCCTAAATTAAGATCCTAACATTGACAAAATATTATTTTTGTCACTGATTAAAGTGGTGCACGTTAAAAGGACAGAGTCCTCCCATTTAAGGGCCCTTGATGGCTTGGGACTGGATAGGGGAATGGTTCTGGGACAAAGGAGGGACTGCTAGCTGGTCCTTAAAAAACGACCTGAGGCTCACATATTGTTTCATCACTGTGGCTTCTCCTACTACCAGAGGAGGTCTTAATCCCTCTTCCTTTCTCCACAGAGGCATAGAGTAGAACTAAAAAGGATCTTATTAGTCATCTAGCCCAACTCCCCCATTAAAAAAATCAATATAGAAAGAGTCCGAAAAAAGATAAATGACCTCACCAAAGTCATACAGGTAGAACTGGAATTTGAACCCAGGTCCTCTGAGGCCAAATCTAGAATCTTTTCAATTATGCGATGTTGCCTGTCATCTTGGTAGATAATGGTCTTGAGTTGCTGTGAAGAAAGCAAATGCATCAACTGGTGTCCAGGGAAGAGAAAAACCTTGGTAAGAAATGGTGATAGTGGAATAGGAAGAGGAAGAGTCAATCCCTGGAGAAAAAGGACTAAAAAGATGTCAACGGGGATTCACACTAAAAAGTTTTCCCTAGAACAACAGCCTCCAAACATTTTTTATCAGGCACCTTTATCAGTAAAAAACAAACAAACTTTGAGCACTCATCCCTAATATATGCATATTATTTACAAACTATATGTGCATACTACTATACTAATAATCATGCACATTATAATGTGCTGCCTTTCACTGATAGGAGTTTCCTTACTTGGGCATTCTTTGTTTGGTTGGGTTTTTTTTGTTTGTTTTTTTTTTTAGTGAGGCAATTGGGGTTAAGTGACTTGCCCAGGGTCACACAGCTAGTAAGTGTTAAGTGTCTGAGGCCGGATTTGAACTCAGGTACTCCTGACTCCAGGGCCTGCGCTCTATCCATTGTGCCATCTAGCTGCCCCTGGGCATTCTTTATACTAAAGAAACTTACAGGTATCCCTGTCATTTGACCCCTTCCTGGCCAAACTTTAAGAATGAGTCATTTATTTCTTTACATCCACTGGACTTATTTCCTTACCAACAATGCCTTCATTATGTTCTGCAATCTAACTTCTCTGACAATTATATTAAAACAGCTATCTCAGGAATACCTCCATGACCTCTTAATCCCCAAATCTAGGACCCTTTTCTCAGTTGTCTTTCTTCATCTTTTCTGTAGCTAAACTTTTCCTTCATTGACATTCCTTTGTGTATCACCTTCAACATGCCAGCAACCCAACATAATTGTCTCTTACATGCATAAAGTCAGCCTAGCTTGGGTCTCATCTTATTGATAGCTGTCAGTGCTCCCTTATTCCTCCTGTTACTATTTCCATCAATGACTTCCTTTTTCTTTCCTCTGTGATGTTTAAAATCTAAATGTGTGGTCACCTTAAATTAGAAGCCTTTGTACCAGTCTTTGGGCATTAAACATTTATTAAAGCATATTAGGTATTAGAAAAAAGAGAACACGTGGAGTTAAGAAAAGGCCCATCTAGCCTAGAGTTCCAGCCTAGTCTGGTTCTTCCTCAAGTCCTCTGCCACAAGCATGCTTCAACCACGAACTGCCCTCAAACTGAGGGTAGAAGCTTTTTATAGGTCTGGAGCAGAGGTGGTCCTTACACACTGCTTCAAGCTGATTGGTAGGCAACATCCAAATCCATTGATTCACTGGACTTGAAGGTGGTCTTGAGTTGAGTTCAAAGTCCTTAGCTTCTGAGAACAATATCTCCTTAAGGGCCAGCCAGGTGTGGTTACAATCTAATTAACTTGAAGTAGGCTAATCAGTAGTCACTCACTCTTACATAATTCAATCAGTTTAGATTAATCTCCAGGTGGGCCTTTGAGTATCTGCCAAATCCCATTATTTTCTCACACCTCACGACTTTGGTTTCTGTTTCATTGGTCAGTAATGACCTTGAGGTCAGGGACTGTTTCACTTTTGTCTTATCATTAGCATGAAGATCCAGCTGTTTTCCAACCTCAGAAAACAGAGCTCCTCTTAAAATTGGCAGCACTTCACTGACTGGATTGGCATATTTTGTTTCCAAGGGTTGAAACCTGAGCAAGTGGAATGGCTAATTGAGGAATTCTCCATGTATATAACAAAAGATGGCTGCATTTCTATAGCAGAGGTCACATCAGACAGTGCTTAGATACCTTCCCTTTCAACTGCAGTGTCCATTTCCTCTTTGAGCCAAGGTCTCCCCTGTTTTCTTTTTGTCCCCATTGCATTGATCCCAGCTGGGCTTACATGATCTCAGGCATTGATCAGGGATAAACATTCCCATAAGTCAGAGCTCTAGGCCTATCTCACCAGAGCATCCAACTTCACAGTAGCTTTGAGGATGCTGAGGACTCAAGATTGTCAATCTGTATGTCCAAGGGCTTTCAGTGTGGAAGTGCTAGCCAATGAGGGCAGAGGTTAGTGTGGTGGTACATGGTCTAAGTGTCTACTCCTAGCCAGGCACCTGCAGAGACTATGGGACCAAAGATACAGATATGGACTCAGAAAAGGAGAAACACTGAAGAAGACAGGAGCAAGAGCTTTGTGGACTGATGATGATTTTCTCTCTTCAAGTAAGAGTCACTTTAATTGTGAGTCACTCACCACCCTAGAACCTAATTATGGCTGATAAACATGAATAGGGATTGATATATAACTTTATCAAGGGAAAAGAAAATTTCCATGTGTTGAAGGGAAATTAGGTTTCATAAAGAACCAGAGCCGTCCACATCTGAGGCCCATTAAAGTGCCCAAAAATCTTTCAGAAATTCCACAGGTGACTCTATCATCTTTTCAACCCATTTAATGTAAAGCTTCTTCCTCTCAAATACCAGCCTTCAGGATAAATAAAGAATGAGTTCTTAGTTTCACTGCTTTTGTTCAAAAACAAAACTTTTCTATGGGAAAATACATTCTAGGTTCCAAAGAACTAACTTCAAAACCAACTTTTAGGAGGCAATCTATATCACTAAAAAAAAAAAGGGCAGCTAGGTGGGACAGTGGATAGAGCACCGGCCCTGGAGTCAGGAGGACCCGAGTTCAAATCCGGCCTCAGACACTTAACACTTACTAGCTGTGTGACCCTGGGCAAGTCACTTAACCCCAATTGCCTCACTTAAAAAAAAAAAAAAAGAGGCAAACTATAGTTAAATTCAGGCCTACTCTGGGCCCAAAGGTGGTATGTTATGGTGTCCAGAGGAAGTCAGGAAGATCATAGTTTGAACTTAATCTTATATATTTCCTAGCTATGTGACCTTGACTATGTCTCTTAACTTCTCAGTCAAGGTTTCTTTGTTTTTAAAAATGGAGTAGTAATAAAACCCACATCATAGTATTGTTCTAGCAGTAAAATGAGATATGCTGCAGGATAGTGTTTTTGCACTTCTTTATCTTCCCAGTGCTTAGTTCAGTGCCTGACACATAGTAAGTTCATAGTAAATGCTTATTGATTTGGGAAATTTCATTTTGCAACAACCCATTCTTAGGGTAGCTAGATGGCATAGTGAATAGAACACAGGGCTTGGAATGAGGAAGATTCATGGTCACGAATTCAAATTAAGCCTCAGGCTAGCCGTGCAACCCTGGGCAAATCACTTACTACTGTTTGCCTCAGTTCCTGGAGAAGGTAATAGCAAAACCACTCCGGTATCTTTGCCAAGAAAATCCCCAGCAGAGGGTCACGGAGAGTCAGACGTGACTAACAGCACTGAACAATAATATTCTCAGTCACTACATTCAGAGATGCAAGCTCTGAAATGAGTGAGTTAAGTGCAGATACCATATTCCCTATCTGTGAAGATGTATTGAGGGATGAGAGACTGTTATCACCACAGGAAAAGCATGCCCCTCCTGTAATAGCATAGAGCAGTGTCAGCTGTCAAGTGATGAGACAAATGAAAGCACCAACACAGAGGTACAATTGGGGGAGGAGAAGCTGCAAAAATTAACCCAGTGGAAAAGAGCCTTGATTAAGGGGTGACTCCTTCTGCTTCAAATAAATAGCCCATAATATGCAGCCATATGTGAGGCTTAAAATTGATGATTTGACCAAGATGGTTATCTTAGCATTGAGGACCCAGTTATTATTGTAGGGCACAGTAGCCTCCTCAAGAGGAACAACTGTGGATCATACCAGCCGGGGACCTCTGTGCTTAGAGAATTGGGTCATTTCCGTGTCATTTGCGCCAGTGTTATTCCTCCGACAACTGCTTTTTTAGTTTCGGGCCATGTGAATGGTGTCCCAACTCTATATTCTATAGGGGATTTGGGGTCAGTACCCTTTGTATCTCCCCATGGGCAGTCAGAGGGAACTGGGATCTTGGCAAAACCAGAAATGTTACTTGGTCATATTAGGAGGGGAAGTGATCACAGATCAAGATTGGACTCAGACTAGCTTGGTCTACCCCTTGCCTGAGACCACAGTTCTGAGGTTTCCCCTATTTCTTTTTTTCTTCTTCTTCTTTTTTTTTTTTTTGCAGGGCAATGAGGGTTAAGTGACTTGCTCAGGGTCACACAGCTAGTTAAGTGTCAAGTGTGTGAGGCTGGATTTGAACTCAGGTCCTCCTGAATCCAAGGTCAGTGCTTTATCCACTGTGCCACCTAGCTGCCCCTCCCCTATTTCTGATTCAAGAAATCTTAACACTCATGAATTTTTTTCTCAATCCAATTCAATTCAGTTCAGTTCAATTCAACAATCATTTATTAGGTGTGAATTGTTTTCAGAGCACCAGATTAGACACTGGGCAACCTATAGTCCAAGACTAATAGAGTTAGCAATCTGGGTGGCTCTTAGAGATGATGAATTGTAAAAGGAGACAGAAAAAAAAATCCCCAAACAACCTTGTATCCTTTAATGACTATGGCTCAGGGACAACCTCAAACTCTGACTCATGGTTCTTACATCACTACATGAGGGTGTTATACTTTGGGAGTTCCTTGATAGTTTACCTGACGATTGGTCAGATTTTTAGAAGCAAAATACTGTACATATCAGATTATGCAAATTGACTGTTCTGTGGTTTTCAAAGGCAGAGCCACTGCCCTGAGTCAGCACTGTTCAATATACTTGCAAGTGTTCAAAACCAGAGAGCTCAACTAGGTCAACTAGCTGTTTTAATCTGAGATTTGCTGCTGACTTTTGGTAATAATAAGTATGATGATTTTGATGATAGTCAATGTTTAAAATATTTAGCCATTTTCATTTATGTTTGACTCTGTGACCCCATGTGGAGTTTTCTTGGCAAAGATAGTGGAGTGGGGGGCAGCTAGGTGGCACAGTGGATAAAGCACTGGCCCTGGATTCAGGAGGACCTGAGTTCAAATCCAGCCTCAGACACTTGACACTTAGTAGCTGTGTGACCCTGGGCAAGTCACTTAACTCTTATTGTCCCCCACACAAAATAAAAGATAGTGGAGTGGTTTCAGATTTCCTTCTCCAGCTCATTTTACAGATGAGAAAATTGAAGCAAAAAGGCTTAGTGACTTACCCAGAATCACATAGCTTGTAAGTATCTGAAGCTGGATTTGAATTCAGGTCTTTATAGTCAATACACATTTATTAAACACCTAATATGAGCCAGGCACTGTGCAATTTAGATCTGGAAGGGATCTTTTTTTTTTTTTTAAGATTTTTTCCCAATTACATGTAAGCATAGTTTTCAACATTCATTTTTATAAGATTTTGAGTTCTGAATTTTTCTCCCTCTTTCTTCCCTCCCCTCCCAAAGCCAGTCATCAATTTTATATTGATTAATACATTATAATCATGTTAAACATATTTCCATATTAGTCATATTGGGAAAGAAGAATGAGAAAAAAAGAAAAAAAACACAAGAAAGAAGAAACAAACAAACAAAAAACCCAGCAACAAAAAAGTGAAAATAGTATGCTTCAATCTGCATTTAGATGCCATAGTTCTTTTTCCAGATGTGAAAAGCATTTTCCATCATGAGTCTTTTGGAATTGTCTTGGATCATTGTATTGCTGAGAAGAGCTAAGTCTATCATAGTTGATCATCACACAATGTTGTTGTACCTGTGTTCTTGTGGTTCTGCTCATTTCACTCAGCATTAATTCATGTAAGTCTTTCCAGGTTTTATTTTTCCTGAAATCTGCCTATTCATTTTTTTTTTTTGAGGGTTAAGTGGCTTGCCCAGGATCACATAGCTAGTAAGTATCAAGTATCTGAGGCCGGATTTGAACTCAGGTCCTCCTGAATCCAGGGCTGGTGCTTTATCCACTGTGCCACCTAGCTACCCCCCATCATTTCTTATAGCACAATAGTATTCCATTATATTCACATACCACAACTTATTCAGCCATTCCTCAATTGATGACCATCCATCCTCAATTTCCAATTCTTTGTCACCACAAAAAGAATAGCTATAAATATTTTTGTACATGTGGGTCCTTTTCAAGAAAGGGACATTTATAACTATCAAATCCAACCCCTCATTTCACAGCTGAGGTAATTGAAGGACAAAGAGAGTTAAGTGACCTACCCAAGGTCACACATCTAGTAAGTGTCTTAGCCAAGATTGAACCCAATACTTCCTCTTTAGCTTGTTTGATAATTGGGCCTGGTTTTTATAAAGCAAGTATTATGCATATCAGACTATGCAAATTTACTCATCTGCATTTATATTTTATATTAATGCCCCCAAACATAATATATTCCTTTTTTAGCTCCGAATTTAATAAATGAATCATAAATCAAGAGGTGTGATTAGCTGGTAAGTAGTTCTAATCTGTGCTTTCTTCCCCTAAAAACATCTTTGCTGGTATCATAATGAAAAAATAATGGGCAAAAATCAGCAGGCAGCATTAGAATTTTTCAAGTACGTTAGGAGCCAACGAAGACGAGAAAATAGAAATTATTTCGTACTGCAAGATGGTTAGCTCTTTAACACTGAGTAAAGTGAAAAATGAAATAAAACTATAAATGTGCCATTCACAATCCAGTGCTAGATTACTAAACTTGAACTGACTGTTGACTTGTTCCTGTTCCCTGCTATAAAGAATTTCTTGGTGAAGAAGGACAGGAGAGTGTGGGAGATGTTTTGTTAGAGGGAGGGGGACTGGCTTCATGCTTATACTGGTTTAGAGAATTCTTGTAGGAGGAAGCTCCCTCTACCAAGGCAGATCTATATGTTCTGTGTACCTCATAGTTCTAGAGAGGAGGCTGGGGCAATGAGAGGGTGTGACTTACTCAGGGTCACACAGACAGAGCGAATCAGAGGCAGGACCTTACTTGTGGCCACACAAAGAAACCGTTCTCTTGTTCTGTAATAACGTCAAAGCAAGGAGAATACATGTTGGAATTTGTTGAGACATGCAATCATCAGGGATCTTAGCTTCAAGGTGAAAATGTACAAAGCACCCATCCATGAGGATCTTTTGGCTAATGGATCTGTAATCTCATCAGTTGTGGATTCTTTCCAGTAGTACTGATCTTGACTTACCTCTACCACCTCATCTTGTCTCCTCTGGTCTGTATCTTGCCATAAATCTTCCACAGAGGAATTCCTCATCTTGCCGAAGGCTCTTAGCATTCTTTAGGGACTAAGGTACCCATCAGACTATTTGTTATTCCTCACCTTTACTACCCAGACAGTGCACCTTATTCAATTCAATTCAATAAACATTTATTAATCTCCTACCATATTCCAGGCATGGTGCTAAGCACTAGGGATACAAATAAGAAAAAGAAAGATTACACCTTTTCTGGATGATATTTTTTATACCACTTCTTTCATAACTCATTAGTGATATGCTGTTTCCTACATTCCCTCTGTTGCCCTTTGGTCTATCAGCCATTTTGTTTATTTGATCATGGCATTCCATGATCATCAATTCCATAGTTACATTATGTGTACTCGTTATATTATACATATTTATATATTATATATGTTACATTATACATTATAGATTGTAAATAATTAATTCTTTACAAGATGTGCATCTTTACATTGGATGCACATTATATGGACTAACTCAGTGAGCTGTTTAGCCAACTACATTGCATAGTTGGTCAATATGTATTCATCTCAATCTCTTTTTTAATGTTCATTATTACATTCATGTCTTTCAAGTCACCATAATGTGTGTGGCTGGGGGCGGGGTGGTGGTGGGAAGAAACCTTTGGTCCTAAGCATTCTGGAGTCAGATATTTGTACAATTTCCCCAACTAATTCATTTGGCAATGACACATCATGCTAAGTTGAAAACTTCAGAAGATTTTCTTCCCCCCGCCCTGGAAATTGCCCTTGCATGAAGTCATTTCTGTGAAATTTGTTTCCAAGAATCCGAATTCATCTCCAAATATCTGTAATGATGAACTTATTGTTCTATGTATTTCATAATTAGCAATGGTTTCTCATAATTCATCTGAACATTTTATCGTATTTGAGAATTAATCTGTTTCAAAGATTATAGTTCTTCCTGCACAAAAGTAAAACAAGTGTCAAGAACTCAGCTTCAGCTCATCTGGAAGACAGAAGGGAAGTGAGTGTTCCAAAAGGACATTGACTATTTGGTGGCTTAAATATATTATACCCTTGCCTTCTGATAACCCCTTGCTTCCAATTCATGTCATTCATTCTGCACTTGGACAGGACATTCCAGTTAAATAATTAAATATGTATTGCATTTCCTTTTTTTTGCAGGACAATGAGGTTTAAGTGACTTGCCCAGGGTCACACAGCTAGTAAGTGTCAAGTGTCTGAAGCTGGATTTGAACTCAGGTCCTCCTGAATCCAGGGTGGGTGCTTTATCCACTGGGCCACCTAGATGCCCCCTCCATTTCCTTTTAATTCCCATCAAAGTAACCATCGCCCATGGGAGTAGGAGTATATAAGCAATTTGGTATAGTAATAAAAATCAAGAGACTTGAGTTCAAGTCACTCTTCTAATGTTTACTAGTTTTGTGACTCTAGACAAGTTATTGAACTCAGTTTCCTTATTTGTAAAATGGGGATTACAGTACTTACACTAAGAGATATTTTTGAGTGTGAGTATCTGAATTAAAACCTCATCTTACTACTTGGGTGACATGAGGCAAATCACTTTAGTTTGCCTCAATTTCCTCATCTGTAAAAGAAAGAGGAAGGAAACAAGAATTTGTATGCCAAGTGCTTGACAAATATAATCTCATTTGACTCTCATGGCAACCCCGAGAAGTAGGTGCTTTAATTCTTACCACTTTACAGTTAAGGAAACTGAGGCAGGTAGCAGTTAAGTGATTTTGCAAGGTCACACAGCTAGTAAGTTTCTAAGGCCATATCTGAACTCAAGTTTTCTTGAGTCCAAGCCCATCGTGCTATTTATGTATCTGTTGTACAACCTCTAAGAGGTTACATTAGACAGCTTCTAAACTCCCTTCTAGCTCGCTCAATCTATCTTCCTATGCATAGGATTCCCAGAATCCTCTCTGGTCACACTCCGTCAAATTCTGATCTCAGTTTGGCTATTAGCCTCAACATTCTGAATTCATCTTGAGTACTTTCCCTTCACCCTCAAAGGATCACCTGCAACCTGACCTCTGCCAGATTCTCCCTCTTGGGATTTTCCCTGATTATTTTCCCTCTACTTCTGTTTCCTTTGCTTAAACAGCCTTATCTAAAACACTTTGTTTATCCTAATTACTGACTTCTGCTAACCTCACCTTTATTTCCCCTTGGCCCAAAATCCCTAAATAAGAACCAGCTTTCTTTCTTTCTTTCTTTCTTTTTTTTGCGGGGCAATGGGAGTTAAGTGACTAGCCCAGGGTCACACAGACAACTAGCTTTATTACCAGCCAAATTCATGTGCCCTGCCCACCTGGTTGAGGGGTGGGAGGGGGAGGAGGCCATCCCTCAGGCCAGAGGAGATGATGACATTTAAAAAAAATGTTCACAGTTGTTTCCTTTTAACTACATTGGTTTTATTTATGTTAAAACTTTAAAAAAAATTCTATAATTAAAATAGTTTCTCTTCAGAAGATAAATTTTACATTTTATCTTCTTTATCTTTAATCATCTCCACTCCTTATTTGACTATGAATTCTTTCCCTATTCATGCATCTGAAAGGCAGTTTCTTCCTAGAGCCTCTAATTTGGATCCATTCGGATATATGGTATGAGTTGGTCTAAACCTTAGTTAATGCCAGACTGCTTTACAATTTTCCTAGCAGTTTTCTCAAATGGTGAGCCCTGTAGCTTGAGTTTATTGAATATTAGGGTTCAAGTTCATTTATAAAGTTACAGTGTTTCTATCTAATACAGACTTTGGGAGACCAAGGGGGAAGATGAGAAGCTCTTGACTCTTGGCTTTCTCCATATTTTGTACTGCTTCAGCTACCACTCTGGGGCTTTAGAAGGTTCTTAGCCCTACCTTCTGTAGACAGGGCATGACTAAAAGCAGGTACCTGGTATCTGGACATTGATTGATCGAAGAAACACAAGTCTTACAAATTCACTGGAGAGCCCAATCAGACACTGAACACACAAGTTTCTGGGCCCCAACTTGATTCTGTCAAACAGTTTTTCAGCTATTCTGGCTAGCAGCTCTGGACTTTAGCTCTAAATCTCATTACCCTGGATTGACCTCTTTTGAACAAACACTTTGACTTTAAATCGGACCAAGCCCTTAGGAGTGGCCTGAGCTCTGGTCCTTGATATTGCTTTGTGTTCTAGCAAATGTCTGTAAAAACTTAGAGAAAGCACCAGCATCAGATTTCCAATGTACCAGGAGACAAGAAGCATTTTTTACTTGTCTTTAATTAACCCTTATGTGGCCTTTAAGGAGAAAGAAAGAAAGGAAGGAAGGAAGGAAGGAAGGAAGGAAGGAAGGAAGGAAGGAAGGAAGGAAGGAAGGAAGGAAGGAAGGAAGGAAAGAAGGAAGAAAGAAAGAAAGAGGGAAGGAAGGAAGGAAAAGAAAGAATTATTTTCATTTTATTGAACTTGACTTATAGAAGAAGTTCCTTTTTCTTTTAAAGCCAGGGAGATGGCATAGCGGATAGATTGATGGACTTGAGTTGAAATCTAACTTCAGATACTAGCTCAGTGACCCTGGGCAAATCTCTTAACCTCTGTTTGCCTCAGTTTCCTCAACTGTAAAATGGGGATAATAATAGTGCCTACCTCCCAGGGTTATTGTGAAAATCAAATGAGATATTTGTAAAAAGTGCTTAGCACTTTATAAATGCTTATTTTCTTCCCCCTTTCTCACTTAAAAACCTGTGCATGATAAGCAAAACTCCCTTCCCCTTCCAGTCCCACCTTAAAAAGGTTAGGTAAAGAGCAATGGATATGACTTTGTGTTTTCAGGACATATGAGCAGAAATGAATAGGGTTCAATTATTACTAAGCTCACTTGAAATTCCACTAGGCTACATATAGTAGCTGTATTGATGAAGTTCTGGTCATGAGTCTTCTGGCTCCAGATTCCACTTATTTTAATGACTAACCCTCAATGCTTTCTTTTTCTTCTTCTTCTTCTTCTTCTTTTTTTTTTTTTGGTGAGGCAATTGGGGTTAAGTGACTTCCCCAGGGTCACACAGCTAGTAAGTGTTAAGTGTCTGAGGCCAGATTTGAACTCAGGTCCTCCTGAATCCAGGGCTGGTGCTTTATCCACCGTGCCACCTAGCTGCCCCCCAATGCTTTCTTGAGAAAATTGCTCAAGTCCTTTCACTAATTGTGAATTTAATACTCCAAAAAGTATCTTTGCATTTTTTCAGTTGTTTTTACCAACTTTTGTCTTATAGACATATCCAAAGACAAAATACCACACAACAGCAACATCCAACTGTTGTATTGATGGAAATGTTTGATGAAAAATCACAAACTGGTCTCCAACTGTCGATCCCTAAAGTCCTAACAAAGTCATTTTGTCCCAAGTAAGTTAATAAAGGAAAAGAAGGGGAGGATTAAAATTCTTGGAACTGGAGGGGTATTTAGACTAGAGAAGACTTAGAAGATGCTACTATCTTCAAAGTATTTGAAGAACTGTCAGTCAACAAACATTTATTAAGCACCTGCTGTGTATCAGGCATTGTGGTAAGTGCTGGATGGAAGAGGAATTCAGCTTGTCCTACTTGGACTAAAAGACAAAATCTAGAGCAAATGATGGAAGATCTAGAGAGGTCACCTTTGCCTTGATGTTAGGATAAGAAATGTGGAATGGGTTTCCTCAAGAAGTAGTAGGTTTTCCCTCTATGGAGCTCTTCAAGTACCTGGATGACTGCTATTTGGGCATGATGTGGTGAACATTCCTTCTCAGGTATAAGTTGGACTGAATGGCCCCTGAAATCCCTTGCAGTTCTATGATTCTTGATGAAACAGGTAGATTAAAATATAGCATAGGTATAGATGCAACATGAGCAGAGACTGCAAAGTGACCAGGTCTTGTTTGTATAAGAGATATGTGTATGCTACCTTATTTAGATTTTTAGTGAATCCTGGCCTTTTTGGATCAACTACAGTTTTCCCCAGAACATTCACTATGGTGGGGTGACTGAAGCTTTGCCCCAGGGCACCAAAATTTAGAGGGTGCCAAGAGCATTTGTACTACTTAATCAGGTAGAAATAACAAGCTTAGTACCTAGTTAGTAAGAATAATAATAATCCCTGGTGGCTGCCCCAGGTAAGTTTTTCCTTAGCCTAGCCTCTTTGCTGTGCCTCAGCCTCCCTAGCAATAGCTTCAGGGTCTCCCAAGGCCTCAGTCTCAATCATATAGCAGGAATTTATTAACATCCAACTATATATCAAGCAACTAGATGGATAGTAGAGTGCCAGCCCCAGAATCAGCTCACGTTTATAAAGTGCTTTAAGGTTACAAAGTCTGTCTCTGCCTCCAGAGTGGCTTCACTGAAACAATTTCAGATAGATAGGATTTAGATTTATAGAGGATATTACAGAGGCTGTTTCAGAAACTTATTTTTCTGCTGAACATAAACACAAGCATGTGCACATGCACACACACACACACACACACACACACCCCTCTGGACTTGTGATTTCAATAGTGTGGTTGAAGAGTTAGTGGGTTGGAAAAAATTATTTCACCTATGAAAAATCAGCAACTTCTTAGTAACTTATAGTCTTAGAGAGTTATTTGAGCACTGAAAGGTACCCAGGATCTTGGGCTTGGGCTATGTGACTTGTCCAAGGTCACACATGGCAGATGCAGTCCTTAACCTTACCAACCCCTCCCTCTATTCAAAACATCAGGCTGCCACGCATTGAACTATTACCCTGGGCTTATGTTAAGAAGTAATGATTTTCATTTTGACAGTCAGTACAGTAGTTTACTTTAGTCACCCACATGAGAAATTAAGTTTTAGTACGTCAGTGTGCACCAATCAAAATTTAGTGGAGCTTTGCTCACTGGAGAAGAAACTGTGTCAAAACCCAGAAATGATTCCAACAGTAATTAAAATCTTCCATAGAGTTAACTCAGCTTGGTTAGAACAAGCTTTTAACTAGAATGAGGAAACTGTATTATTTACCATCTAGGGAAAGTACAGGGGACTTAGGGGATGCGAGTTTTAGCAAAAGCTACCTGGGAATGCCTATAAGAATGCCTATACTGTCTATAATGTAGAAATATGTTTGTGTGATTGTACATATATAACCTATGTCAGATTGCTTGCTGTCTTGGGGAGGAGAGAGGGAAGAGAAGGAGGGAGAGAGAAAAATTTGCAACTAGAAATCTTATAAAAACAAATGTTGAAAACTATCTCTGCATGTAACTGGAAAATAATAAAAGACTTTTATGATTTCAAACAAAGAATACTATTTGTATTGTGTTATTTAGTTCATCAAATACACTTAACTTTAAAAAGGGGTGGAATGGGAGGCTTAGGTGGTCCAGTGGATAGAGAACCAGCCTTGGAGTCAGGAAGACCTGAGTTCAAATCTGACCTCAGACACTTGATACTTATTAGCAGTGTGACCCTGAGCAAGTCATTTAACCTTGATTGCCTCATTTAAAAAAAAAAGAGGAGTGGAAACACAATGGAAAGAAGGCAAGAATACTGGCTTAAACAGTTCAAATCCCAGCTCTCCTGCTTATTAGCCATGTGTCCTTGAGCAAATCATTTAGTGCTTTTAAATCTCAGTTTCCTAATATTAAAAATAGGGATAATTACAACTTCAGTACCCAGTTCACAGCAAGGGGTGTTGGGGAACCCAAATGAAATCATGGATGTGAAATATTTTACAAACTTTAAAGCACAGTATAAATGTCAGATATTAATTTCCAAAGTGATCTTCATTGTACCTTTGTGAGGTTGGCAAAGTATTATCCCAGAAATGTCTTCACTTTGGAAGTTTCCTTCATTCCTGGAAATCACACCTTGGAAGTGCACTCCACAAGTACCCTATGGTCTATCCCTCTGAATGGGTGGTTCCTCTCAGAATCTATTTAAGGAGAGTGCCCAGGCCAATCATCTTTTCATTTCCCAACAGGCTGAAGTCCAGACTTTCCCATCATGCTTCTACACTGGGTTCCTTGCCCTACTCATAATTTTTAATATGTTGTCTTTTCTCATTAAAATGTAAGCTCCTCGAGAGCAGAGGCTTTTTTTTTTCTTTTTGCTCATATTTGTATTCCCAAAATTTAGCATAGTGCTTGGTACATAGTAAGTGCTTAGCAAATGCTTATTGACTGAAAGAACTATTTTTTATGAATTCAAAGTCTGAGACTAAAGTCAAATCAAGTCAATAAGTGCTTACTATGTGCAGGGCAGGTGCAAAGCCTGGGAATGCAAATACAAGGAGAAGGACAGTCCCTGCCCTCAAGGAGTTTACAATCTAATTGGGAAGGCAATACAGAAAATGAAACTGAAGCTGAAAAGGAGAAGGGAGAAGAGATGAAGGTACCTTGAGTGGAGGTAGAGTAGAGAAAGTTTGGATAGTCAGAAGAACAAAGACACGACTAGTCTAGGCAACCTCTTTAAAACAGAGGCTCTGTGAGGAACCAGCCAATCAGACAATGAGGATGGAGAAAACTTCCAGTATGAGGGTGGAATGAACTCCCAGGGTGAACAGCAAAGAAGACAAGGTAGCTCAGTCTGCAGTGGTTATATGTGACTTATCCAAGGTTACATGGGTGGCAAGTGGTGACACTTCCCATCTAATCCAAAGCTCTACTCTCCCACTTGGCTTCTCATTATGAAGTAACAGGGTCTTCAATGCCCTCTTTTTCTTCCCATTACCCATGCAATGTTTCTTCACTGCTCTCTAAATGCTTAGTGGCTCCTTGTTTAAACTGTAATATGGAACTGACTTCCTACTCTTAAGACTAAGCCTTATTATCATCCAATTTAATTCAACAACTTTTATTAAACACCTACTATGTGCAAGATACTGTGTTAAGCTCTGGATGCTTAATTTTATGACATTCATCTTATTGAACATTTGACAAGAGAGCCAGCATACTCACATGATAGCTTGGTAGTCTCCTCTGACACCCAGAGCCTTTTCACTATTTGTATTGTCATAATTCACATCTCAGCAATGAAGGGAAGAATATTTTAATTGTTTTTCATTGGGAAGTCGAATCCAAAAGCCAATTCCTTTCATCACCATCTTAATGACTTTAAAAGAAGTTTCCATTTCCAACTGTGTTTCTGATCAAGCTTTGGAAGACCTGTGCTCTCCGCTGTCATGCTGTGTGCAGTGGTGATGTCTCAGAATAATAGGCTGATAGGAAGACATTTCAGTTGTATGTCTTGTGGAAGGAATGATGTCTCTGACAGGTCTCTGATGAGCACAGATTTCCTAGGGAGGTATGTGGCACAAGGGAATATAAAAGGTTTGATATGACTGTCAGAACAGATGGGAAGTGCATAGGTACATGCTAATACTATATTTAGACTCTGCCAAATCAATGTTTTGTTTAGAATGCTTGTTCAAATTTGTTGGTAAGTCCCTTGCCCAGGAAAGGAAAAAAGAGGCTATCTGGCTAGATTCCAAATTATTCAAAAAAGGAACATAATAGATTTGATTTGATTTGGTTTGATTTTGTTGGGGTTTTGGTGGGGCAGTAGAGGTTAAGTGACTTGCCCAAGGTCACATGGCTAGTAAGTGTCAAGTGTCTGAGGCTGGATTTGAACTCAGGTCCTCCTGAATCCAGGGCAGGTGCTTTATCCAGGGCAGGTGCTTTATCCACTACGCCACCTAGCTGCCTCCATAATAGATTTTAAAGATCCTGAAAAGCCTCCCAATATTAAATATGAAATCCTTCTACCTTCCCCTCCCCGATCTAACCCTAAACCTTACATGCTCTGGAATCGAGTGGTCCTGGCCTCCTAGCTGTTCCTCAAAGACAACACCATCTTTCATTTCAGGACATTTTCACCATCTGACCCATATGCCAGGAACTCTCTCTTCATCTTGGCTTCCTGGCTTCCTTCAAGTGTCAGCTTATATCTTACCTTCTACATGAAGCCTTTCCCATTTGTCTAGAATTGTGGTGCCTTCTCTGATATTATCTCCCATTTATTCGATCTGTATCTTATTTGTACATAGTTGCTTTTATGTTTTCTCTCCACCTATTAGACAGTGAACTCCATGAGAACAGGGAGTTTTTGCCTTTATTTGTATCCCCAGTGCTTAGCACAGTGCCTGACACATAGTAGGCACTTAACAATGCTTGTTCAATTAACAAGGCTCCCTTATACCCAAATAATAAATATTTGGGTATCTTGTATGTGACATTTCATATGAGATGTGCTCTGGATGGATACATTTTCTACTAAAACTTATTAATTCAATCTAATTTTTTCTTCCATTATTTAAAAATTTCATATAATTGAAATATTGCAAATGGTGAAGAGAATATCTAGAAAGACCCCCTTTAAGTTCTTGCTTCTCTAACGAATTACTGCATTGTTTTTTGATAATTGGCACTTTTTGACCTTGCTCTACTTGTCTGAATTCCACCCATCTCGTCCACTGAACTTAAAAAAACAATATAGAACATAGCCATGGGTCTCACAAAATACTCTTATTCTGAGATTTTCATTAAATTAAATTCAACTAATATTTATAAAGCACTTCCTATGTGCAAGATACCATAGTAGATGCCGCAGGCATAAAGACAAATGCCAGTTGGAGTTGGTAAAGTAGCCCTAAAGGGGGTTCTATACAGCAGGTAGGTGGTACCATACTGCATATAGTGCCAGGCCTGAAGTCAGGAAGACTCATCTTCCTGAGTTCAAATCTGGCCTCAGACACTTAATAGCTGTGTGACCCTGGGCAAATCACTTAATCCTGTTTGCCTCAGTTTCCTCACCTGTAAAATGAGCTGGAGAAGGAAATGGCAAGCCACTCCAGAACCTCTGCCAAGAAAACCCCAAATGGAGTCTCAAAGAGATGAATGTGACTGAAACAAGTGAACAAAGACAATAAATAGGTCATAGATGTCAAACACATGACCCATGGTCCATATGTAACCTGAACCAGATTAAAATGTAAATGGGAAATATTCAACAAAATAAATAAAAATACAATAAGACATAGATAATATTACATTTTCAAACTTAGTCAATATACCTTCTACTAGGATATCCATCTACAGATTAGTGGCCCTCATTTCTATTTGAGTTTGATGCCACTGCTTTACAGTCATGGGGAACAGCAGCTAATAAAATTATTCAATAAATAAGTATTTATTAAGCACTTTCTATTTTCCTGTTATGGAGATGAGAGGTGGAATGCTAACTTCAGGAAATAGCAAGGGCCAGCTTAACTAGAAAATAGAAATAAAATGAAATGTCTGAAAAGGTAGCTGAATTCAGATCGTGGATTTCTTTAATTGACAATTTGAAGAGTTTGTTTTCAATAATGTTATCCTATTATCCAAGAATTGAACATTCTTGAGTAGCTTCAAATGGTCAAATCTGTACTTTAAGAAGGTTATTCTGGTAGCCATATGGTGTGGATGGATGGATGGGAGAAAATAGAAACAGGAAGAACATTCTGGAGGTTTCTATAGTAGCCCAGATGAGAGGTGATAAGAGCTGTGTGAGAACAGAGAAAGGGATAGACAGGAGAGATGTTGAGGTATAGAAGTGATGACTTGGCAACTGGTTGCACGTTTAGTTTAAGTGAGAGGGAATGTTTAAGAGAGACTCAAATTGTGGTCCTGGGTCATAGTAAAGCTAGTAATGTCTTCAACAGAAACAGAGGTGTTTTACCCTTCATTTGTCATAGAAATGACTGCATTTAAGATCTTGCATTGGATGTATTGCTTTTAGCCCCTCATAGAAAATTCTATATCCTAAATAATAAGAGCCTACTGGGAAGTAGGCAGAAAATTTCAAGGAGGGAAAGCTTTATCAAGTGCTATGTGTCAATGGATAGAGTGTCAGGCCTGAAGTCAAGAAAACTCTTCTTCATGAGTTCAAATCCAGCCTCAGACACTTACTAGCTGTGTGACCCCTAGGTGAGTCACTTGACCCTATTTGCCTCAGCTTTCTCATTTATAAAACAAACTGGAGAAGGAAATGGCAAACCACTTCACTACCTTTGCCAAGAAAACTCCAGATGGAGTCATGAAGAGTTGGACACAACTGAAACAAGTGCACAACAACAAAAATGTGTCAGGCACTGAGCTATGTGTTAGGAATATGAATACAAGCAAAAAAGAAAGGCAGGCCATAGCCTCAAGGAGTATCAGAATGGATGAAGACAACACAGAATGAGTTGAGTGGGGGTGGGTGGAAGGGAATAAAGGTATCCAGAACAGTTGCTTGTTTTTCAAGTCTACAAGGTTAGGAACAGGTCTGGGAAGGAAATGAAGGCAGGACCAGTCTGAGCTCTTCCAAAAAAATGGAGGCTCTAGAAGAAACTCATCAATGGGAGGAGTGTGGGGGGTGGAGTGCCAAGTCTTTTGTTTTTGTTTTTTTTTTGCGAGGCAATTGGGGTTAAGTGACTTGCCCAGGGTCACACAGCTAGTAAGTGTTAAGTGTCTGAGACTGGATTTGAACTCAGGTCCTCTTGAATCTAGGACCAGTGCTTTATCCACTGTGCCATCTAGCTGCCCCCAGGAGTGGCAAGTCTTGAAGAGACATATTCCAGGGTGAGCAGGCCACAGGAGTGGTAGATTGTTCCATGGTGAGGAAGCCTCAGACACTGAGGGAAGCTCAGGGATGAGATAGTGGTACAGACATATCCAGATATCCAGAAAGTCAGAAACAGACTCATAGAATGTTAGAGGTAGAAAGAACCTTAGAGATTATATAGTCTAATCCCTTTATTATACCCATTAAGAAACTAAGGGTTGACAATTCATTCAAGGTTGACACAGTTAATTAGGTCAAGGCCGCATAGCTATATAGAATACCATGAAGACAGAAACCATGTCTTTTCTACATTTTGCATAATAGCTTGCATTCATATCACTTTAAGGTTTTCATGACACTTTCTTCAGAATCACCCTATGGGTAGGTTTTGCATGTTTTATTATTATTATTATTATTATTATTTTGTTGGTTTTGTTCGTTGTTTCAGTCATGTCTGACTCTTTGTGACCCCATTTGAAGTTTTCTTGGCAAAGATACTGGAGTGGTTTGCCTTTTCCTTCTTCAGCTCATTTTACAGGTGAGGAAACTGAGGCAAATAGGATTAAATGACTTTCCCAGGGTCACACAGCTAGAAAGTGTCTGAAGCCAGGACTCAGGAAGATGAGTTTTCATGATTCTAGTCCCAACACTCTATCCACTCACTACACCACCTAGCTGCCCCTTACTGTTCTATACATTAGGAAAATGAGATTTAGGAAATTGTCCAGGATCACATAGTTAGAAAAGGTTGGACCCAGATCTTCCAACTTCAAAAACAGAACTCATTTCACTATAACACAACTATTTCCCCCAGTGCCAAATCCTGCACTATGCATGTAGGAGGCATTTAAAGTTTGTTGCATGGAACAGAACTAGTGACAGAATTAACATAACAATATAGGTTTTCTAATTTCTCACCCATTGTTCTTTCCCCTATACTACAAAGCCTCTTACTGAGAATTTTGTATTGCCTTCCCTTTCCTATGAAAGTTATGGTCCATAAGTTATATTCTATTCCTAATGAATTATCCCTGTTCCCAAAGACCCACTGTTGTGGGGAAAGCCCTTGTTTTCCCCAGAGGCAGTGAGGCAGCACCATGGAGAGTTATGAGCATGAAGTTAAGAAAATCTGAGTTCACTTCCAGCCTCAGACCCTGTGTAACCCTGGATAAGTTACTTAGCCACTCACTGCCTCAGTTTCCTCATCTACAAAATAGGGATAACCTCCCAGCCTTGTTGTAAGGATCAAATGAGGTATTTTGTAAAGCACTCAGCACAATACCTGGAACATAGTAATCACTTAATAAATGGTGTGGTTTTTCCCCCTCTTCATTCCTAACAGTCAACGTCTACTCCAGTGCTGCTCAGCATAGGAGCAAAACAGGAAATACTGAAAAGAGTGATGTAATTGACAGAGAATAAAAAGGTCAGTGGCTATAATAATAAAGATCAAAGAAATCACCCTCTCAGAAACCATGCAAAATTACCTAAACTAATGGGAAAAGGGGCCGTGGGGGATCAGGTGAACAAAGGACAATCATTAGACAAGCATTTGTCAAACACCTTACTATTGTGCTGGGTACTGTGCTAGATACAACTGTGAAATGAAACAATCCCTGACCTCAAGGGGGTGACATTCTATTGAGTGAGATCATGTGTGTGTGTGTGTGTGTGTGTGTGTGTGTGTGTGTGTGTATAAATAATATGCACAATCCTTTTTGTGGTGGTGGTAGTGGGAGCACTAGCAGCTGTTGGAATTAGAAGTAGGACCAAAATAACAGCTGAGGAGAGATGAAGGACCAAGACACAGGAATGACGATGGATAAAAAGAGAATACATTTATTAACTACTAACTATGTGTCTTCCATTGTGGCGAGTACTGGAAATATAAATATAAGAAAACAAGGCAAAGATGCGGTAAAAGTGAAGAAGAAGCCAATGGGGTCAGAGAATAAAAGATCAGACTACAAACAGGTCTGTAGTTTTAGTTTAGTCAAAAGGACTTTACAATGAAATTTTTTTAATAAAGCCCATGGAGGTATGATAATGTAACTAGTCGATTTAATTTTTTTCCTTTCTTGCTTGCAAAATACAGAGGGATCCTGGTGGAATTGTATAGTAATAATAAATAACATGTTATATTATATATACTATTTATTATTTGTATAATTATATATACTATTTATTATTTATTTTTATAACACTTTAAAAGTTTGCGAAGCACTTTATATACATTATTTTATTTGAGCCTTATAACAATGCTGTGAGCTAGTGCCACAAGCATCATTGCCCCCACTTTACAGATGAGAAAAATCAAAGCTCAGAAAAATTATGACTCGCTCCTAAGCACCCAGAGGCCTTTCTGAGTTCAACTCCAGCAATTGACCTACTCTGCCAGACTATATTTTTAATGAAAGTGATGATGCATATCATTATTATTCTGGTCAAGTTAGCTCATTTACTTGTATCACAGTGTTCCTAAGACCGAAATCAAAGATACTAGTTAATTTTCCTTAGTTCTGTGGATCCCTGTAGAGCAGTGGTGTCAAATTCAAATAGAATCTGAACCCTGCTGCCCTCATATTGACTTGGAAAACCACAACTTAAACATTTCCCAATTACATTTTAATCTGGTTTGACCTTTGTTGGTAGTTTTGCAGGCTGCTTGAGGCCTGTGGGGTGAATTTGACACCTCAGCTATAGGACTTTTATAGTACCATTTATGTCTGGCAGCCTGTGTCCCACAACACTCTTGAGTGTAGCCTGAAACCAATTAAAATGTAATTGGAAATATTTAACAAAATAAATAAAAATATAATAAAAGAGATAATATTCAGTTTAAATTTTTTAAAAAATTAATTGATTTTTTTTGTGGGGCAATGAGGGTTAAGTGACTTGCCCAGAGTCACACAGCTAGTAAGTGTGAAATGTCTGAGACCTGATTTGAATTCAGGTCCTCCTGTATCCAGGGGTGGGTGCTTTATCTACTGTGCCACCTAGCTGCCCCTGTGGCCCCCATTTCTATTAGAGTTTGATACCACTCATCTAGCATCCCAATAAATCATTTTGGAAATGCAAGCCTTGGATTACCTAAGCATTGAGTAAGGAAAGTAAATGGATTAGTGTCAATATATTACCATTCATAGAGAGGGAGAGGGGAATGTGTCCAATGTATTGGAGGGTCAGTTTTTCCATTTTTTGTTTATAAAGACAGGAGGTAGTAGTTACAATTATTTGTTGTTATTAATTACTTTTCTGGGTATAAACTATGTATCAGGTTCTATATAGAAGACCCAAATAGACCCAGACTCACAGAATTTCAGAGTTGGAAGGCTTCTTTGAAGCCAATTAGTCTAATCCAAGGGGCAACTAGGATAGAATGTCAGGCCTAGAGTCTGGAAGACTCATCTTCCTGAGTTTAAATCTGACTTCATACACCTTCTAGCTGTGTGACCCTGGGTAAGTCACTTAATCCTCTTTGCCTCAATTTCCTCATCTGTAAAATAATCTGGAGAAGACCATGTCAAACCACTCCAGTATCTCTGCCAAGAACACCCACAAAAAGGGGTCAGGAAGAGTCGGACACAACTGAAAAAAATTACTAAACAACAACAACAACAAAGACTAATCCATAGATGGACAAGAATCCTTTCTATAATGTACATAACAAATGGTCACCTTGCCTTATTTGGAAACTTCCAAGGGTGTGTGTGTGTGTGTGTGTGTGTGTGTGTGTGTGTGTGTGTGTGTGTGTATTCTCCTCCTTTTTCAACTTCTACTACCCAGTTTTTTTGTTCTACTCTCTGGGGCTAAACAGGAAAAGACTAATCTTGCATTGATGTGACAGTCCTTTAAATATTTTAAGTTAGCTAACATGTGCTCCCTAAGCCTTCTCGTTTTCAGATGAAATCATCCCTTTCTTTCAACTGATTCTTAAATCTTTTTGATACCCTCTTATATCCTGGTACATGTCCTTTGTATACTCACCAGCTTATAAATTCCCTTTCTAATATGCCACATCCAGAACTGAACACAGTACTCTAGTCTTTTACTATCTGCTTACAGTACTCTGATGAGTGCAGAACACAGAGGGATTATGACCTCTCTCGTCCTGAACTCTATACCTGCCAATGCAACATATCATCACATTAACATCTTTGGCCACCATTTTACACCATTGACTCATTTAGTTAGAAGTCCTATAAAACACAATCTCTGCTTAATGAACAGACCTCCAGTGGAGAGATGGAACTGTGCTCAGATGAAGGGGATTGACATGCCCTGCAGTGGAGACAGGTAAAGGGGGAAGAACTTTGGCTTTTGTGGCCCCAATAGAATATAAGGTCATTGCATATAGAAATGGTTTCATTCTTTGTACTTGTATCACCAAGACCTAGGTAGGCACTGTGCCTGGCATAGGAGGTGCTTAATGAATATTTGTTGATTAATTGATTCATTGATTGATGGTTTGGAAGATGTGTTATATATAACTCATCATTGTCCTGGGCTTCCTCTAATAATGGATATGGTAGAGAGTGCGCACTTAGGTTATCTCCCAGTTGTTGTTGTTGTTTGTCCTTCGTTTTCAAAGAGGACCATGACAGAGGTCATGACTTGCAAGGAATTAAACTGTGACGGGTAAAACTAAATCACTTTACCTTCCCCCCCCCCAATGTGGGGGAAGATAGCTAGGATTTACTTATAAATTAGAAACTTCAGCAACAGTTCAAGCATTAAGCATTTATTAAAGTTTATTAGAAGTTGGCAAAGAGAGAACATGTGTCTCTGAAAGAATAGAAAAACCTAGCTAAGGTCTATATGGGAGAGAGAGAGGGAGAAAAAGCCACCTCCACCTAGCAGATCACACTACCAAGAGAGAAATCCTAAGTCTTCTTGATCAGAAGCTTACTGTAGGACAGGAAGAAGAGCCATCCCCACACACAGCTCCAAGCTAATTGGCTGGTATTCAAGTCCATTGATAGACATGACTTGAAGGGGGTACATGAGGTAACTTCCAGATGCTGAATCGACCTTGGAAAGGTTACCCCATGCTCTCTCAACAGGGGGCCCCTGGTAATAATATTATCACAGGATTTAAGTAAGGAAGGGACTGTGCAAAGTCACCAGCCTCACTTTCTCCTCCAGAATCATCTGGGTCCAGTGGCAAGATATATTATTGGGATGAATGGAGATGGCCCTGGATGTTTAAGGCAATTAGAGTTAAGTAACTTGCCCAGGGTTACAGAGCCAGTAAGTGTTTAAGGTCAGATTTGAACTCAGGTCCTCCCAACTTCAGGGCAAGTGCTCTACCCACTGTACCATGTAGGCAGCTACAGGTAAAACATAGGTAAAGGCAAGTAAATGTGAAAGCATTGTGAAAGCATTTTGATATTTCAAGGTATGAAGTGTTATACCAATCTAAGTATTATTATTACCCTGTATTTTTCTACCCAGGAGGGCTAATTTTTTCTGTCTAACTCTCAGAATTGTATATTATGAGAAACTAATAAACTGAATACTGATATCTAAATATGAAGCACATTCATTATTCACACAAATGCTAATATTTCTATGTAAAGCAAATATGTGTTGTTAATGAGATGACTAAAGATACCAGTATTAAAATTCTATTTTAGGAAGCACAGTCTCATTGAATGAACTCTGACCTTACAGCCAGATAACATCATGTTCAGTTCATCCATAATTGTGTTACCTTGGGGAAATCACTAAAGAGTTCTGTGCCTCAGTTTCTTTATCTACCAAGTAAGGATTAAGACTATTTGCACTGCTGCCCCTACTGACAATAGTCATACCACCGGGCAAACAAGCCAGTCACATGAAGTGGTCAGGCACCCCAACGAGAGACGAGACACAGCTTGACCATGGTGGGTCAAGCTGCCACCACCACAGCCATCACAACAACCACCACCACTACCTCCTCTTAGACTTGGTAGTGGAAGTGTATTACAGGCATGGGATGCATACTGCAAACAATGACAGCTGATAGTTATGGTTTGTAAATCGCTTTACATATGTAATTGGCCCCATCCCACCTGGCACACAGTAGGCACTTAATAAATGTTTATTGGATTGGAATGGAACATGTTAGACCTCTGGGAAAATGAATTTTTTGGTCTGATATGATCCATTGGCAGTATCCTAATTGGCCCCTGAGCTAGAAGAGATGGTGACATTAGGTGTTGAGCCTAATTGAAGAGGTGGTTTCTGGATGGTGGGTTTCTTACATGTGGTCCTCTGGGTAATAAGATGTGATAGTTAAGAAGGACAGCCCATCTCTTCCTTAACGGAATGTGATCAGATAACTCACAAGAGCTGAGCTTGTGCCACGAGCTTCTGGGTGCTTTATCTCTCTTTTTATGTTTCCTTTCCATTAGTAAATGGTCTTATAAGCATTAGTAGGTACTAGAGAATACTAGCAACAAGAGCTGCATCTATCAGAGTGATTTCAGGGGTATCAATAGTAGCGGGATAGAGCTTTTGCAAAGGAAAGGGTCAACTTCAAAGAGAGAGAATATCAGAAAGATCAAGTTTGGCTATTTTACTGAATAATATAAACACAATAATAAATTAATAACGGATATTTTAATATAATATTAATTTACTTGAAATAATTTAATAATAAATAAATATTATATAGTTATTAATAATAATAAATTAACCAACTGAACTCTATTCTGATTAATATGCAATGTGTGATATGATTCTCCATTTTTTTTTAGTAGGAATAAATCACTTATGCTGCATCCAAACTATGCTTGTATCTGGAGTCCTCCTCTTTCTAGAAAGCCTCTTAGACTGCTGAGTCCATGACTACTTCTATTGTTAGCAATATTCCTCAGGATTCTGAAGTAGAGGCTCTGAGTCAATAGATATGAGAATGGGTCCCCCAAAGTTGAACAAGGGTAAACCTCAGTGGCTACATAAAAGGCAAGGACTTCTACAAGTCTCCAGCCCTGGAACCTCAGTGAAGTTCTTGCCTCTAGCCTCAAAGCTAGATATATCTTAAGTCATCCTCACAGCAACCCTATGAGGTACTGTAGGTATTATCCTTATCTTACAAATGAAGAACCTGAGGCCCAAGGAGGTTAAAATATTTTACCTGGTCACACAACGAATAAATGAAGGAGGCAGGCTTCACAGCTAAATTTTCTTGATTCCAAGTCAAATGCTTTCTCTTTCTCTCTCTCTCTCTCTCTCTCTCTCTCTCTCTCTCTCTCTCTCTCTCTCTCTCTCTCTCTCTCTTTTCTTTTTTGGGTGAGGCAATTGGGGTTAAGTGACTTGCCCAAGGTCACACAGCTAGTAAGTGTCAAGTATCTGAGGTCAGTGTGAGATTTAAAATTGGATATTAGATCATAAATCTCCCCTACTTAACCCTTCCCTTAATTCATCTCCCAGACTAGTAAATGGAAGAAGCTTCTGGTTTTCTAGATAGAGCCTTTATTGTATATAAGGTGTTGTTGATTAGAAGGATAGGAAAACAGAAATACAGTACAAATCGTCTTAAATCTAGGCTGTCTATATTCCTTATAAAAAACTCACCAAACCGATTTAGGCCACCTTTGGAGTGAGTCAGACCGTCTGTGCCGCGCCGCCCGGAGTCCCGCCAAGCCGGCAAAAAAGGCCACTCCCCTTCTCTCCACCCCGGAAGTCAAAAAACCCGGCAGGCAGTCTGACATGCGCAGCAGGCGGACTGTACCCGGCAGGCAGTCTGACATGCGCAGCAGGCAGACTGTTCATCTCCTCCCCAAAAGGGTGGTCCTTGAAAAACTGGCGTCTTTCAGTTATCCTAGCCGACTGTTAAAAACTTTCATATTTTACCACATTTCCCCCCTTTGCTTCCTCAAGAAATGGAATGTTTCCTTGATGGAACAGTAAAAAGAATATAATAACTTCTGCTGACTAATAATATGTGAACAACAATATAGAAAAGGAAGAGAGGAAAGTTTTGTCCAGAGGGGCGATTTTTTTTTTTTGTCCTCATGAACCGACGCTTTGACATTAGTCTTGCAAAGGGAGGGCCTCTGCAGAGAATACATGTTACAGATGGTGTATATTATAACAGAAAGGAGATAGTAAAAGCTAATAAAGCAAAACAGTTCATATAAAGTCTCTGAGTTCTCTTGTCTTCTTGAAGTGGTAAGATGTCATCAGGAGGAAACTGGATTCTGGTCTGGAAAACTGGATTCTGGACTCTGGTCTGGATTCTGGATTCTGGACTCTGGTCTGGAAAGCTGGATTTCTTCTTTAACTGTTTGAATTGCTGTATTTTTTTTTTTTTTACTAAACCTTAGCATAGCATTTTGCAATCAGTAACACTTTTTACCACCATGTGTCTGGATCAAAGTCAAATTTAGTATGTGTTCATGACACCTGAAAATGTTATGGAAAGGTTATCATACCATATCTCATGGTTCCGAGACAGCCAGTGATTGTGCTAGGCCACAGGTGAATTCAACTGAGTGAGATAAAAAGATAAGTAAGTTCAGTTAAATTAGGTTAAATTAGGAGGGAGAGAGGATGAATACTGGACTGTGCCTAGTAATTGTGCTCTACATAGTCACCATCATAAGCAAACCATGGACTTATGTATACCTGTCTCTCCTTTTGTTGCACATATATTCTCTCCAGGGCCTGCATCAGAGTTCACAGCAAGTTAGTCTCTGAAATGATAAGTTTCCATATTTCTGAAATCTCATTAATTTCACCAAAGACAATATGATGGTAAAAATGTGTGCTATGCTGCATAACTGAGAATATATTAGTGATATATACAATAATTCCAAACCATACCCAGAGTATAATGACATATAAATAATAAACGAATGTAAATAGCTGATTATATTAGACATTGTTACATAATCTTCTTTTAGACATTATTACATAATCTTCTTTTAGCAAGTAGACCACATCATCTTATACATGAATTCTCTAGTATAACAGTAGCAGATACTTAAAGTGGTGATTAATTCATCAAAAAGAAATAAGACTTCAATAAGCAAGATTCAATATTCAATAGCATATACTTAAAATGCCTTTGAAAAGTCACTTAGTTTACAAAATCGGGTTTTTAAAGAAAAGCAAAAGAAACAAAAGTAAAAAAAAAAAAAAAAAAAAGCAAAACCAAAAACCAAAAATAAAAGGCAAAAGATTCGCTAAGCACCCTTTTGTGCTCTTAAAGAATTTAAAGGTGTGGTGAATTCCAGGTCTTTTCAGTGCCTTTCAAAAGTCAAAACAAAACAAAAAGCAAAAAGGATAAAAAAAAAAAAAAATAGGTATAGGGTAGGGAAAAGGGTGGGAGAAATTGAGGTGGGCCAGAAAACTAGGCCATGTGCTTCAGTGCTTTTGCCTGTGGAAGGAAATGCTTGTTAAATTTTAAGGTATTTAAGCTGCTAGAGTTTGGGGTATGCCACATTGTTTTAACTGGTTCCCCAATTCTCTGCATGCCAAAGTGGCAGGGGTTTCTGAATTGTCATTGATCTTTCTAATGCTGTCATAATGTTCTTTATGGTAGAAAATGTGGAGTTCTCTAGCATCAGTTTTGTCTGTGCCACTGATTTTCAATAAAGGCTGATTTAATTGATGAACCACAACATTCAGCTGATGCTGCTTAGCAAATGCTACAATTGTATCATTTCCTCCCCACTTTCCAAATTTCTTTAATTCATCAACATATTCTTCAAAAGGGGAGTCATTTACTATAAAAGACTCAAACTCTTGTCTATGGTTAATCATATAAGAAGCAGCTTCTTGTCTGTGTCTGAGATGATTTCTACAGTGACCTTCTAGCTGGTCTGCTAAAGCCCTAAAAAGGCAATTTCCGTCTCCTGATACTTTACGAAGACTGAGTCCCAAAGCATTTAACTGATCAGTGGGATTATTAAATGGGAACTGCCTTTTTCCTCTGAACTCCCTTTGCTCTTTAACAGTTGCTATCTTTAGGGTTTTTACCTCTTTAGCGTCTACCTCAGGTCTATGTGAAATCTCTTCACCTATGAATGGTGCAGGCTTTATATGAGAGCAATGAATCCATGAGTCTTTTTCACCAATTTTAATGGCAGTAGGAGTTGTCAATAATACCTGAAAAGGTCCTTCCCAGGCAGGTTGAGTTCCACTGGTTTTCTGAAAATTCTTTACATATATTTTATCTCCTGGGTTGAAGTTATGCAATGAAAAGTCTAATGGTCCTGCCTGGACCACAGCTCCTGCCTCATGGAGTTCACGTAGCCTGGTCTGTAATTCCTGTATATAGGAAGCAACAGAAGTATCACCTCCCACCAGTGATGTATAAACTGGGGAAAAAGTTTTAGCTTGGATAGGAGGGTGACCAAAAAGCATTTCATAAGGAGATATATGAAGTTCTCCTCTTGGTCTACTTCGTAGATAGAATAATGCCAATGGTAGAACATCAGGCCATTTCAAATGGGTTTCAGTACATAATTTGCCAATCATACTCTTAAGCTCTTTATTCATACGTTCGACTTGGCCTGAACTTTGTGGATGGTAGGGCGTGTGGAATTTTGGAGTCACTCCCAAGAAAGAGTAGATTTGGGATAAAATCGAATCAGTGAAATGTGTGCCTTTGTCAGAATCGATGCGGGCTGGTGGGCCAAAACGAGGTACTATCTCTTTAAGAAGAATTTTGGCAACAAAGGCAGCTGTGGCTCGGGGGCTGGGAAAGGCCTCCACCCACCGAGTGAGCTGATCAACTATAACAAGGCAAAATTTATAATGTCCTGCTTTTGGCATAGTAATATAATCAATTTGTAAGTGCTCAAAAGGTGTATATGCTAGAGGACGCCCTCCATAAGCTTTGGCCTTAAAAGCATACTGATTATAAGACTGACATGTGGAGCAGCTCGAGCAGATTCGAGATGCTGTATTAGTCACACCTGGTGCTATCCAGGTTCTCTTAATAGAGTCTACAATGCCTTGTGTACCAAAATGGCCTTTTCTGTGAACAGAGAGGCATACCTGGTGGTAGAATTTCCGGGGAAGAAATGGCTTACCTTCCGGAGACACCCAGATGCCATTGATCTGTTTCGCCTTAAATTTCTTTTTCCACTTTTCTACTTCAGAATCGTCATAGGTTAGGTTGGAAGGAATATCCTCAGAAGGTGAAAGGTTAAATACATGTTCAGGAGCTTCTAATGCAGCTAGCTTGGCTGCAGAATCGGCTCGTGCATTTCCCTTTGAAACAGGATCACTATTCCCTGTGTGGGCAGGGCAATGTACAACGGCTAGGGAAGAAGGCAGTTTTAGGGCATCTAAGAGGTCCTTGATAAGGTCCCCATTGGCAATAGCCTTGCCCGAGGATGTTAGAAAGCCTCGTTGACGCCAAATCATACCAATAAAGTGGCATATGCCAAAGCCATATTTCGAGTCAGTAAAAATGGTGGCACTCTTATCTTTAGCTATATTACAGGCCTGTGTAAGAGCCACAAGTTCAGCAGCCTGTGCACTAAAATGGGAAGGCAGAGAAGCTGCCCAGAGGGTGTCATAATCAGAAACTACAGCAGCTCCAGTAAAACGGGTTCCCTCTCTCATAAATGAGGAACCATCTGTATAGAGGACAAGATCAGGATTTTCTAAAGGTGTATCAAAAAGATTGTCACGGGGTTTTTCAGCCATATCAACTAAAGAAGCACAGTCATGCAACGGTTCCCCCGAGAATGGTAAGTTAGGGAGTAGTGTTGCTGGATTAAGAACTGTGCAGCGTTTTAAAGTGATATTCTCATTACCTAACAGGGTTATTTCATACTTAGCCAGCCTTTGATCTGAAAAGGCTTGTGTCCTGTGACGTAGTAAGAGAGCCTCCACTTCGTGAGGGCATTGCACAGTTAGAGGGTTACCTAGGACCAAATCAGAGGCTTTTTCTACCAAAAGCGCTGTGGCCGCCACTGCTCTAAGGCAAGGTGGCGCTCCAGCCGCTACAGGGTCCAGCTGAATTGAATAGTAGGCTATAGGACGTTGGTTAGGCCCCAGTGACTGAGTCAGGACTCCAGAAGCCACCCCCCTTTGTTCATGCACAAAGAGAGTGAAAGGCTTACTATAATCTGGCAGTCCTAGGGCAGGTGCTGATAACAAGGCCCGTTTTAATTCTTTTATGGCTGAGAGATGCTGGGGATCCAACTGTAAACTGTCTGGAACAGAACTTTTTGTAAGAGCTATGAGGGGTTTAGTAATTTCACCAAAAGAGGGTATCCATTGTCTACAGTACCCAGCTGCTCCCAGAATGGCTCTCAACTGCCTCTTAGTAGTGGGGGCAGAGAGTTGTTGAATGGCCTGGACTCGCTTAGAAGAGACAGAGCGAGTTCCAGCAGCCAAAATAAATCCTAAATATTCTACCTGGGGCAAACACCATTGTACCTTTGTCTTGGAAACCTTGTGTCCTCTCTTGTGCAGCTCCAGCAGTAAGTGACGGCTATCTTCCTGACAAATTTCAGCATTAGGAGAGGCCAAAAGTAAGTCATCAACATATTGTACTAGTATGGAGCCCTTAAAGGTAATAGAGGCCAGATCCTGCTGTAAAATTTGGGAAAATAATGTGGGACTGTCTACAAATCCCTGTGGGAGTCTAGTCCAGGTCCACTGTCTATTTTTCCAGGTAAAAGCAAATAAATATTGGAAGTCCTCATGTACTGGTATGGAGAAAAAGGCAGAGCAAAGGTCTACCACTGTGAAACATGTAGATTCATAGGGAATCGATGAAATTATCGTAGCCGGGTTTGGAACTATGGAATGTCTAGGAATAACATAATTATTAATCGCTCTAAGATCTTGCACAAAGCGATAAACAGGTTTACCATCTGGCCCAGGCTTGGGTTTTTTAACTGGCAAAATGGGAGTATTGCATGGAGAGTGATGACATGGAATAATAATACCCTGGCTTTTCAAAGCCTCAATTATAGGGGTGATCCCTTCTATTGCTTCCCTAGACAATGGATACTGTGGAATGGAGGGGGGTGGTCCCCCCTTAACTTTAAAGGTAACAGGCATGGCAGACTTAAGGAGCCCCACCTCATTAGGGGATGAGGCCCATAAAGACTCAGGAATGTCAGAGGGGATTTTGGATACCTCCCCTGCTGTTCCTTGAGCTTCTGTAAGTAAAATTGGTAATAAATGAACAGTATCCTCTGGCAATTGTAAGGAGACAGCCCCATCTGGAGCACAAGATATGGTTGCTCTAAGCTTGCAAAGGAGATCACGACCTAATAAATTTACAGGGGCATCAGGCATGAGTAAAAATGAATGTTCCACTGTTAAGGGCCCCATAGATACCATGCGAGGATTCAATTTTGCCACTCTCTGGCTCTTTCCTGAGACTCCCACTACATTCAAAAATCCTACAGGTCTACACCCAGCATCTGGTTTGCTTACTAATACTGATTTAGAGGCTCCTGTGTCTAGCAGACAATCATAATAAGTCTCCCCCACTTTTAAGGTGACATGTGGTTCATTACTCTGGGGAGGTGAATGGACTGGCACAAGTGCATTCAAAAAATCCGGATCTGGGAATATATGGCTTTCATTATCTATGTTCCATTCCTCCCCAAGACACCATCATTCCTGTGTCCTCTTCTGAGGGGGGTCTTGGTTACCATTATTCTGGTACTGCCTTTCTGTATTCCTCCAAAAAGATCTATTTCTATTTTGATTTCGCCTGTAATTAGAATTAGAATTTCTTCTCCAAGTCCTACATTCTCTCAATTCATGCCCCTCCTTACGACAGTAACAACACACCTTAGTGTCCTTGTTCCGGTGTCCACATGGCTGACTAGGAATCGCTGGTGCCAGAATGCTCTGTTTAGGGTGATCTGGATCTTCCTCACGTGAGTCAAAGACATAATTTGCAAGTTCCTTAATTCTATCTACTGAGAGATTTCTCCAGTCTGGACATTGTTTCAGAAAGTATCTGCGTATTTCTGGCAGTGAATTATAAACAAATGTGTTGAGAATGATACAGGAATCTCTTAAATCTACTGGATCCAATCTGGTGTACTGTCTAGCGGCCTCACAAAGTCTATCATAAAATCTGTTTGGTCTTTCATTAGCCTCCTGAGGTAGGCTTAAAAATTTCTGCCAGTTTTCCGGTTTTCTAGAGCAAGATTCCATTCCCTTCAGAAGTGTTTCTCTAGCATCTTTTAATCTTTGGAAATCCCTATCATCATTATAATTCCACTCTGGATCCTTTAGAGGCCATTCCACATCGGCCTTACCTTTCGCAACAAGGGCATTTCCTGCTGAGATAATATCTGTAATCTCAGTTGGGGACAGTAAAGTTTCCAAAAGGCAAGTAACATCAGCCCAACTGGGTTGATATGCATTAAATATAGTCCTTAACTGTGAAATTACAGTGTTTGGATTTTTCTCAAAACTAGGGATGATTGATTTCCATGCGCTCAAGTCACTTGGTCTAAAGGGGCTATATTTTCTGACTTGAATTGGCACTCCCTTCTTACTATGTTCTATAGCTTCCTGCAGAGGGAGTAGTTTCTGCTGATCTGATTCTGAACTTGGATCATCTCTAGTAGAAACAGCCATTTTGAGGTCTCTCTCCATATGTGAGAGTTTCCCCCACATCATAACAATGATAATAACAAAAACAATGATAATAACAAAAACAAAAAAAAAAACAACAAAAAAAAATAAAATCCTTAGTCGTATGAACTATGGATGTGGTATTAAAAGGTATTTCAATTGCAGGCATAAAATTTCTACTTATATTAAACGTATTTTCCCAAAGATTCTCACGTATACTATTATACAAAAAACTTTTTGCTGCCTGAATGAGGAAAAAACCAATAATGTTATGAAGGACCATTGAGTAAACTATTCCTCTAAGTCGGGATGTTATGCTGTCCCAATACATTCCGATGAGAAAAATCAAAGGGATGGTAGAATATTCGAGCATCTTGCCCTTTAAACTGGGCTGGCTTTTCTGTTTAAAGCAAGACTTTTAGAGGCTTAAAGTCTTTAAGGGAGATTAGACAAAGGGAAAGTCCGCGGGGGGGGGGGGGGGGTATTTGGAAAATCCACCGAATTAGCCGGCTTATGGCCAAACTAGGGAGGGTGGGAGGGTCCTTAAGGTCCCTTCGGGGTCGCCAAACTGTGAGATTTAAAATTGGATATTAGATCATAAATCTCCCCTACTTAACCCTTCCCTTAATTCATCTCCCAGACTAGTAAATGGAAGAAGCTTCTGGTTTTCTAGATAGAGCCTTTATTGTATATAAGGTGTTGTTGATTAGAAGGATAGGAAAACAGAAATACAGTACAAATCGTCTTAAATCTAGGCTGTCTATATTCCTTATAAAAAACTCACCAAACCGATTTAGGCCACCTTTGGAGTGAGTCAGACCGTCTGTGCCACGCCGCCCGGAGTCCCGCCAAGCCGGCAAAAAAGGCCACTCCCCTTCTCTCCACCCCGGAAGTCAAAAAACCCGGCAGGCAGTCTGACATGCGCAGCAGGCGGACTGTACCCGGCAGGCAGTCTGACATGCGCAGCAGGCGGACTGTTCATCTCCTCCCCAAAAGGGTGGTCCTTGAAAAACTGGCGTCTTTCAGTTATCCTAGCCGACTGTTAAAAACTTTCATATTTTACCACATCAGATTTGAATTCAGGTTCTCCTGACTCCAGGGCTGGTGCTCTATCCACTGCACCACCTAGCTGGCCCCCCGCAAAATGCTTTCTCTACATCCCCACACTGCCTCTCTCCAAAAATCACCAAGGCATACACATTGGAGATCTCACAATCCCTCTCCCCGTATCTGACCTTCTTGTGTTCTAAACTTCCTTTAGCTTGTTATTATAGAATGTATATTTCAAATGTTTGGCTTGTCGGTTCGCATTTAATGAATTTGCTATCATGGCTTATTTTTATTGGCTTCAAATGGCCTTAAATACATTCCAATGAAAATAGAAGCACACAATAAAATCTGTGACAGCCAAATTTACACACACATACACACACATGCACATATATACATTTACACATACACATATATTTACTTTAATCTATTAATTTACTCATGGAATTATACAATATTAGAACTGGTAGGAATCTGATAGACCATCTAGTCCAACCCCCTCATTTTATAGACAAGGAAATTGGAATCCAGGGAGGTTAACATATCTTCCCAAGGTCACACTGCTAGTTAGTATACCCTTGACACGTCTACTGATACAGGCTTCAGAATAATTTTCTGTCTTAGCATTATTTCAACATGATTTAACATTTCCATTTACTGTGTCCCCTTTCTTTATTACTTTTCCATTAGTACTGTGAAAGTGACTCCTGGTTTGGATAAATGACAAAAATAAAACCCAAAGCGTAATTGCTTCCTCCAGCACCACTTCCTTCCTTCTGTTTCTTCTCTTTTCACTTTATCTTCCCTTGCTGTCTCTTTATATTTGTGTTCTTATTTCTATTTGAACCTCCCAAGCCTTGAACTTTGCCATATTTACTCCTCAAAAATGCACACACAACCTACAGATGACACTAGCTAGTCAATATTGCCCCTGCTAGAATCTTTGTATACAATGGAAGGACTATGAGGCAGAAGTTATTTTAAGCAGAGATCATTTCACTGGCACTAGCAAAATAGCTCGTGCACAAATTAACTCTTTGTCCTTCAAAATTCCCACGGACCAGAAAGTGTGGGAAGCAAATAAACTCATCAAATAAATTATATTTCTAAATAATATCTCTGCATATAAAGCCAGTGAGTCAATTATTAAGCATTCACTATGTGTCAGACATGGTGTTAAGTGTTGTGGATACAAAGAAAGGTAAAGTCAGTGATTGGAGCCATGATTTATTGATACAGGGAAATGTCAGATGAGGAAACTCCCTCTACATATACCGTTAGGCAATTTGGAGTCTTAGAAAGTTGCCTACAGAACTGAGAAGTTAAATGGCTTCCTTAGGGTCACATCCAGTTTATGGGAGAGGTGGGACATGAACCCAGATTTTCTGGCTGTAAGGCCAGTGTATAGACCCACTATGTATGCCTAATTACATTTTTTTTGGTGGGGCAATGAGGGTTAAGTGACTTGCCTAGAGTCACACAGCCAGTAAGTGTCAAGTGTTTGAGGTGAGATTTGAACTCAGGTCCTCCTGAATCCAGGGCCGGTGCTTTATCCACTGTACCACCTAGTTGTCCCACCTTATTACTTTTTATACCCATAAGTGTGTACAAAATAAACATAAGGTAATTTTAGGGGACAGGCCACAGGATGAGGATCAGAAGTAGCACAACAGTAACCTTCTCTTTCTTCTCCTCTGCTTCCTCTTTCTCTTCTTGTTTTTCTTCTTCTCCTCCTTCTTGCTCCTCTCACTCTTCTTGTCCTTCCCTTTCTTGTTCTCCTCCTTCTCCCTTTCCATCTCCTCTCTTTCTCCTCTTCCTTTTCTTGTTTGTAAGATCTAAAGAGTACAGTAGAAGTAGGAGCAGACTTGAGTCTTTGGGATAGCTGGTCTCCCCTAGACTCCCAGGAGCTATTAATGGCTTCCTTGTGTGAGAAAATAATGGGTTTGGGGGATCCCAGAGACCCCCCCCCCACTGGAGGGCCTAACTGCCCGAACTTTTTTTTTTTTTTTGCGGGGCAATGGGGGTTAAGTGACTTGCCCAGGGTCTGTGTGACCTAGTAAGTGTCAAGTGTCTGAGGCTGGATTTGAACTCAGGAACTCCTGAATCCAGGGCCGGTGCTTTATCCACTGCGCCACCTAGCCGCCCCTGCCCGAACTTTTAAGACCTGCCCAGAGTCAGTCAAGTTGGACCTTGGACTATGAAAAGAGATAATAGAGATTAAAACCACTTACCTGAAAGCCTTTTCCTTCAGAGCATCTGTCCTCTGAGACTCTGACCTCAGCATATACTGCTCATGGACCACCCTCAAGTCCAGTAAACCAATAGATTTGAATGATGTGATCCAATTAACTTGGAGCAGTGTGTAAGGGCCACCTTTCCTCCAGACCACAGGGAGCTTATGCTCTCTCTTATTCTCTTGGCCTGGGAGGCAGAAGGAGGCAGGGAAGCTGGGTACTTGCTCTCCCCTCTATCCTAAGTATATTGGGCTTCTGAACTTTCAGAGCCATGTGTTCTCTCTTTACTAATATTTAATATGCTTTAATAAATGCTTAATGCCCCAAACTGGTGCTATAGCCTCTAATTTCCAAGTAACAATATATTAGAAACCCTAGCTAAATTCCCTAAAACTTGGGACAGAGATAGGCACCCCCATAAATTTTCAAACGACATACTTGGCCCAAGACACATGGGCCTTACATGTACTCTAGTCAGCTTCTGAAATAAAGGTTCCTAGAAAAGTCCTGGAGAAGCTTTCTGAGCTTAAGAGATGACAGTTACAGAGAAGGAAAAAAATGTCCCACAAAATGGCAGTTTCTCAACTCTAGAGTTGGTCATAGATAGGGCAATGATGGAGTATCAAGCTGGGCACCTTTATAAGATTTGCAGGAATGTTGAGGATTAGTCTAACAACCCTAAATTGTTTGGGTTTTGTTTTTTTTCTCCTTCATAAGAAGTCAAAATCAAAGAGTGGTATTATAATTATGGAGGAATTTAAAACCCCAAGAAAAATGAAGGTCACTAGAAAAGTGGGAGTATAATTGTACTGATTGCTTTTTGGCTATTGTGAGTTCTTTTAAGTTATTTAGCATGTTCTATGGAGTAGAATAAAGACTGTCTGATAGCTATAGCTAATAAACATTTGTTACCTTTAGGGCCTATATGGAATCTGCAGACCCAATTACAGAGGTAGGCTAGGTCTATGTAAGAGCTATATCAGAATTATGTTCAGAGATTTCCAGAAGGAATTTTGGGTAGAGACCAAACAAGGTAAAGATGTATTCATTTTTGGAGCCACTCCCAAGACTACACCCTTTTGGCATGGTGCTCCTTCATGTAAACCTAGAACGAAGAAGTGTTAAGTCTCCAGTTATGTCTTAAACTAAATTTGTATACTACCAGAACTCCTAACCAATATTACCTCATAACTGTAGTCTAAAATATCAACTAAATTATAAAAGTTCATTTATTTATAGTCACTTTTCTACCTGAGCATGACACTTGTAGGAGCTCAACAGTTGCTCAAATTTAGAACAGCTTAAAATTTCAAAGATTCTGCATCTCCAAGGGCCCAGTTCATCACAGAAGTCAAACAGCAGCCCATTCTTTTCCACATAATGTGAGTCTGCCCTTCTTGTCAGAACTCACCTTCCGCCATCATTTTCTTGTTCCTTCTCCAACTAGATACAGACACTTCTGGAATTATTGGTTGAGACACATCGTGCCTCAAAATCAGGTTCATCTCATACTGGTCTGATTGTTAGTACGTAGGCCAGACCTCTGTGTCTTCCTGGGTTGGGGACCTTTTGTTTGCCCCAATGTCTAATATATGTTTACCTCTTCTGACTTATCTGTCTGTATTCCTGACCTTCTTCCTGCCTGACCTCTGTTTTCCCCTCTTGGAAATGTGATGTTATCCTTGTTCTGATAACTGCTTGTCACTGACATTGTTTCTAGGCTCTCTTAGGTCTAGCATCTGCTTACTTCTGCTTATTCTATTTTACTGATGCACATGGACCTAGAGTGATACTTCCTCTGAAAGAGGAAACAGTCTGGGGCAATTTTTTTTTCTTTGGAAAGTGAAGAGTCATGGTCTATAGAAAGTTTCGCCCTAGGGAAAGGTCAACAGACTGGAAAAGTCTGAAAAAAGCCAGTAAAGGTTAATGCCTAGGCAATGCCACATTCTCAAATTTTGAATACAAAAAAAAGTTTTTGAACTAACATTTTCCATGCCAGTAGCAAAAATATTTTCAAGGTCAAGAAGACATTTTATGGGTAAACTTGCCTATATTCATGATGATAAGAGAATCAACAAAAAAAAATATTACAGAAAAGTCCTTAAGATGCCTAGTTAGTGGCAGAACCAAGATGAAGACCAAGTTCTCCTGACTACTAGACTAGTTCTTTCAGCAAACATAGTGCAGTCAGCAATCTAGAAGTCAGTGGTCAAGGTTCCTTGGGTGACTAAACGCCAGACATTTTGCTAAGTAGTGAGAATACAAAGAAAAGAAAATCACTGCTAATACTTATCTGTACTTAGCCATCCATTTCCTTGGTTAACAATAGCTGACATATTAGACATTAAGACTGGCAAAATCCTAAACAAACATCCCTTTTGGCCTTCCAGATAATCCTCTGAAGTGGCTCCTATAGGTATTATCCCCTTTTCACAGATGGAGAGGGGAAAACTAAGGCTTAGAAAGATGTATAGCCTTGCCTTAGCTTCTAAGTATCAGAAACAGGATTCAAATCCAGGTCTCTCCTAACCAAATCCAGTGCCCTGAGGGAGGAGGGGGGAAGAGGAGGAGGAAGAAAAGGAAGAGGAGGAGGAGGAGAGACAGAGACAGAGAAAGAGAGAGAGAGAGAGAGAGAGAGAGAGGAGAGAGAGAAACAATTGCTGAGGTGGGGGTGGATCAAAAAAGGACTTAGGCAGGATGGGAGATCTCTGTGCTCTAAGAAGAGAGAGCTTGTCTTAATAATAGCATGGTATAGTAAGTGGCAAAATTGGGGGTTTAGAGTCACAAGACCTTAGTTCAAGTCTTACCGTTGTTACTAGCTTTATGACTTGGCAAAGCTCTGCTCTCTAGGTCTCAGATTCCTTATTTGTACAATGAAGGGATAAGATTAGATAAAGTCAAAGGTCCCTTCCAGCTCTAAATCTATGATGACTTGTTTTCAGGAAAGCATCAAGACCCCCCCCCGCCCCCACCACTTCGAACAGCTTGTGGGAAGGCTGTTATATAGACACATTAGTCAGTCTCCCTACACCAAGTTCCTCTTAGGACTTGACACATTTGCTTGTATCTCTGAAACTGTGGAGTTTTCTGTTTGTTTTATTGCTCTTGGTTGGGAGTTTTGTGGGGCTCTACTTAGAAGCAGCTTATTATTCACATATTTAACACTTAGAAATATGAAATGCTATGGAAACTACTGACAAGTGGGTGTTGGTGACAATCGAAATATTTAGAATAAGCAGAGAGATTTTTCTTTATGAATCACACCTCGAGAAAGCACAGCAGACAGTATTTCATTTCCATGCTTGTCTCTGTCATAATTGTTTCCCAGAGAAAAACTGTCAATCCTCTGCAATATGCCATTGTTCCTGGAGCATTGGGATAGTTTTGCTAACCTAGTATTGGTCTGTTCATCTCAAATATGTCTCATTTCTCTCCTCCTTCAGTCAAAGTCTTTCAAAAAGTCAGTTTACATAATAAATACAAAAAGTGTGAAAAAACACGTGAACTCCTTAGAGAATCAGAATGACACACGTGGCCAAGCTTACAAAGTGTTTTATATTTCAAGGAATTATTCTTCTTCAACTTGAATTGTCTGTTTCTTTGTGTTTAGGGAAGTAAAACTTTCAAGTATTTCCTTCACATGGACAAAAGGAAGGAAATTAATCCTCAAGTGTTGTAATCTAACACTTTACCTTCAGTTTCAAAATTCTTCTTCAGCTCAAATTTATTGGAAACATAGAAAGACAAATGCAATTACCATTACTAATCATTCAATATTGTAGCTATCTCAGACTTGTTTATGTAGGAGCCATGCTTGCTGGAAAGAGTAAGGTTCAATACATTTGTGCTACATTTAATGCATTGTTAGCTTTGCTGCTTTCAGGGGAACCCAGGGCTTTTTAAAGGAGAACAAAACAAGTTTAATTCTGATGTTCCCAAGGTAGGGCTATGAACCAAAGAGAGTTATACATAGGTCACTAGCATTAGGGGCTGGGGGCTATTACACATAAGTTTCTTTTGGTAACACAGAATGATATAGACATTTTCCTAAGTAAAGTCAAATTACCACAGAATCAACAACTCCAACAGGAAACCAAAGTCTTTAAATTCAACGTGCAATAAGTTTTGTCTCACCCTGCAGATAAACATCTCAGCAAACATCCTAACAACGAGTACAGTAGAATCCAGTAATACTTAAAGATTTAAGATGTATTTAGTCAGTGCTACAGATTCAAACATTTTGGTGAAAAAATATTTTGTGTACTCATCTACATAGCTGCAGGAATACACGTTTTCAAGAACAAGCCTATATATATGTATATGTATATATATGTATATATACACATACATACATACATGTGTGTATGTATGTATATATGCATATATATATATATATTATGAGTGTAAGATGCATCTATAGCTAATAATGGTAGTTCATTGTTGATTCCAGTGGTCTTCCCTCTTGGATTCGAAGTGATATGCAGAGCTTAACATAAAATCATAGATCTAGAGGTGGAAAGGTTATCTAGTACAAGCCACACTCAAATCATGAAGACTTTTCAACAGAATTCCAGACATTTATCTAGCCTTAGCCTGACACTCTGATAATCTCTTGTAATCTCTACCTCCTTTTGGGGGTGGGGCGGGGCAATGAGGGTTAAGTGACTTGCCCAGGGTCACACAGTTAGTAAGTGTCAAGTGCCTGAGGCCATATTTGAACTCAGGTCTTCCTGAATCCAGGGCTCCATATTAAATTCCTCCTGAATCCACTGCACCATCAAGCTGCCCCCTCTACCTCCCAATAAAAGCCTGTTTTGGACAACTCTTTATCCCAAGGAGTTTTTCCTTATGTCGGGTAGAAATGTATTTTGGCAATTTTCACACACTGGTCCTAGTTCTGTCCTCTAGAACCAATCAAAACAAGTCAGCTCTCTTATGTTCCTTCCACTTGGCCTTTATCCCCACTAGAAACTTGGATTTCAGCTCTGGAACCATGCTGGCCTCTGATAGGTGAACTTTACCTCATCTTTCCTGGATCCAAACTTTCACCTTACTTCCTAGCCATCTCTAGACCATCCTGGACATGTTCCCCCTCCAATTCACCTTCCAGTGCCCTTTTATGTGTTGTCTTGTTCCTTTATAGTGTAAACTCCTTGAGGGCGAGGACTGTCTTGTTTGCCTGTATTTGTATTCCCAGTGCTTAGCACACCATTGGGAACTTGAAAAGTGTTTAGTAAATGCTTTATTTAACTACATATTATGTATGATTGTACCACTACTGTCTTATCATTCCCCGCCCCCTCCCACCACATTTCTATACCCCTCCGTCTTTTCTTTTCCAATCAATCATTCCTAACTTCATCACACAATCTTCATAGGAGATGGTTTTGAGTACACTGACCATCCTGGTTACTTTCCTCTCAACATGCTTCAGTTTATCAGTGTATCTTCTGAAATGTGTCAGTCAAGAATGGACACAATTCTCCACACATAGTCTATCCGTGGTACTTGTAATCCTACCGGGGCATAACCTCCCTCACTGTGAGTATTCAACTTCTGTGACTGGATTATGAGACCCTATTTGTAATAGCCACATCATGCTGCTAACTTGAGTTTAGTTTATAGTTCATGATAACTCCTGGTCATTTTTCATATGAATTGTTTTCTATTGTATGATTCTCCTCTATTGTGTACTTCATATTTTTAGCCCAAGGGCAAGACCTCATATTCAGTTTCTCCATATTAAATTCCAACCTGCTAACTACCTTCAGTCCAGTAGAATGTCTTCTTGAAGGCAGAGACTGTCTCACTTATGCATTTGTAAACCAAAGCCTAACATAGTTCTTGGCACATATTAGGTCAGTTAATTGATTCTTTCTATTGTTTGAGCCAACTGAGAAGTCTTTGAATCTTCAGTTCTATACAGTTAAGGTGATTAACACTTTTTTTTTTTTTTTGGTGAGGCCATTGGGGTTAAGTGACTTGCCCAGGGTCACACAGCTAGTAAGTGTCAAGGGTCTGAGGCTGGATTTGAACTCAGGTACTCCTGAATCCAGGGCCGGCGCTCTATCCATTGTGCCACCTAGCTGCCCCGATTAACACTTTTCTATTGTTGTTGTTCAGTTGTTTTTAATCATATCCAACTCTTCATTGACCCCATTTGGGGTCTTCTTGAGAAAGATACTAAAGTGGTTTCCTATTTCCTTCTCCAGCTTATTTTACAGATAAGGAAACTGAAGTAAACAGGGTTGAGTGACTTTCCCAGGGACACACAGTAGTAAGTATCTGAGGTTAGATTTGAACTCGGGTCTTCTTGACTCTAGGCTTGGCACTCTGCACCCTAGGTTTGGGTTATTTCTGTATGCATAATGTATTCTGCTAAACTGTTAGCTCTGTGACAACAGGGAGCATGCTTGCCCAAATTGTATTTCCCCTAGTATTTGGCACAATAGTCTGCACACTGCTGGTGCTTTGCAAATGTTAAATGGGATTTAATTCCTCAAATGAAGACTTGTTCTGCAGCAGAAATTATTATTATTAATAATTGTTATCACCATTGTCATCATCATCATTTGGCATCCTGGAGATTTAAATGTCCAAAGCAAAGTGACAACATCATTTTAAAGGATAGACATAGTGGAACCCACCCATGATCCTCCGTGCCTCTGCTTAGTACTTCTACTAAATACACCTTTTGAAACAAAGTACATTATTACTTGCAATGCTGGCAGCCCTCCAGCCCGATTTATCACAAAGAGCAAGGTAAGCAGTGGGGCTATTCTAGGCTCTCTGTCATCTCCTCCCTGTCCCCAGAACAATTGGAGAAGGAGCATCTCTTGGGCTGAGAGCCTAGGAATTTCAGTTTGGGATTCTGCCTCTGTTCTTTGTCTTCTTGTCACCCTAAGTCTGATGAAGATGTTCCTTGATTGTTGGAGGCATTCTAATTCAGATCTCAGGAAAGCAAGGCCAAAGGTGTGGTCAATTATCTGAACTTTGGTCTTCTGGTTTATTAAATGGGCTCCATAATACCTGTAATAAGGCCTCAAAGTCTTAATAACAATGATAACTCTCATTATCATTATTGCTAATAATAATAATGATGATTATTGCTATTATTATAAGAGGTTGTGTGGTATGATGGATAGAGAGCTGTTCTTAAAACCAGGAAGATTTGGGTTCCAATCTTATGTCCCTTAGAATGAATGAGCTTCTTGAAGGCGAGTCCACTTTTTGCCTTTTATTTTTTTGGTATGTCTAGAACTTAGTACAGTGCCTGGCACATTGTAAACTTTTTTTATTTTTATTTTTTTTGCGGGGCAATAGTGGTTAAGTCACTTGCCCAGGGTCACACAGCTAGTAAGTGTCAAGGGTCTGAGGCTGGATTTGAACTCAGGTCCTCCTGAATCCAGGGCTGGTGCTCTATCCACTGAGCCACCTAGCTGCCCCCGTGAACTTTTAATAAATGCTCATTTACCTTACTTGGCTCCAACACATATTAACAGAGTGACCCTGGGTGAATCACTTAATCTCTCAGTGTTTTAGGCAACTCTCTAAGACAAAATTGCAGAGAAAGTAGTAGAGGAAGTTCTCTATCCCAATGAAATCACAGGGCCAGTCTCTATTCCTAGCCCTTATTAATTAATTCAATTAATAATTACAGTGTGCAGCTGAGATGGGCCTTCAAGCTCTGGAGGAAGAAAAACAAATAAGATGCAGGAACCCACGGGCAACAGAGAGCGCAGTTTTCCGATGTCCTCTATGCGGCAGGAGCTGCAGCTCCCTTATTGGACTGCACAGCCACTGTGGCCTGTGGCTCTTCAAGGCGCTGATCCACGGTCCTCCAACTATTATTAATCATAGAGCATTGATAGCGGAGGAGCAAGAAAGATAGCAGAGTTCTACTCCCCTTCCCCACCTCCTTAGAATAAAAACATATATGCTCCTTCTCCAATTGATCAACCAATCAATTAAAGAAACACTTATTAGGCACTTACTGTCTACCCACTGCACTAAGTGCTGAGATTATAAAGAACGATTTGGGGTTTTTATCTTCCTGCCCTCAGGGAGCTTACATAGGGAAAATAACATATTCATAAATTGCTGGATAGGCAGGGACTAGCCGCTAATGAAGATGGAGAGAGTTCTCTTGGAAGAGAGACTGCTTGAGGTGAGCCCTTCCACCCACTGAACTTCGAGAGCATTGTCCCCCAGATGTTAACAAAATAAGGGTAAGGTCCTACCACCAATATGAATGAGGAGCATGGGTTCAAATCCATCTCCAAAGCCTACTATCTATGAGACTCCAGGCAAATGACTTCACCTTGGGGGTTATCAGTTTCCTCTTATGTAAAATGGAAATCATAATAGCATCTATATCACCAGGTTACCCTAAGCAACCAATAAGACAGTGTAAAATGCTTTCATCTGATCTATTATTATTTCTTATTAATGATCATCCTCCCTTTCTTTGCCTTTCTAGGGACAGGAAGTCTTCAATAGTTGCAGAGGCTAGAAGTTTGAGGATTATTTTTTTTTTAAGAAGATAGAAAGGAAGTCTGATTATAAACTACATAGTCCAGTGACATCTAGCATATGGATTGACTCATTCTGCTGCGGCCCTCTCAGAGTCAACAGTTTGCCTTGACTAAGCTAATTAAACTTATAAATTAGATAATTGGATTACATTCTCTGCATACATGGCCAGAATATTTGGAAACTGAGTATTATCTTAATCCAAACAGTAATTATGGTTTATTTTACATTTACTATCCTTTATCCCTAAACTCATTTCCTTAGTTAGCCAAATTTAATTAGGGGTTCTGGTCAGTTCCTGGCCCTGAATTTTAGGAAGGACATTGACAAAATGGAAGATATCCAGAGGAAGGTGACCAGGATGGTGAAAGGACTGCAAACTATGCCATATAAGGATTGTTTGAAGGGACAGGAGATGTTACCCTGGAAGAGAAATGACTTCAGAGATAAGACAGCTGTTTTCAGGCACTGAAAAGAGCTGTCACTTAGAAGAGCCCTAGGTCCACATGGACTATAGGACAGAGCTAGAAGTAACAGTTGGAAATTGAAGAGTGTTTGGGGGACAATCTAAGGAAAAACTTAACTACTGAAGCTGTCCAAAAAGTGGAGTGGGACTTTAGGATGTAGTGAAAACTCCCTATCCCTGGAGGTATTTAGGCAGACTGGTTGCCTATTTTGATGGATAATTTTAAAGGAAATTCCAGTTCTGTTAAGATTGACTTAGATGACCTCAGAGGTTCTTTTTCATTCTGAGCTTCTATAAATAAACATTTAAGTACCTACTATGTGTCAGGCAGTTAGGTAGCAGAGTATATTGTGTGCTGAGTGTGGAGTCAGAATGACTCATCTTTTGTTTGTTTGTTTTTGTTTTTGTTTTGTGGGGCAATTGGGGTTAAGTAACTTGCCCGGAGTCGCACAGCTAGTAAGTGTAAAGTGTCTGAGGCCAAGTTTGAACTCAGGTCCTCCTGAATCCAGGGCCAGTGCTTTATCCACTTCACCACCTAGCTGCCCCTGAACAACTCATTTTTGTGAGTCCAAGTCTGGCTTCAGACATTTACTAGTTGTGTGACCCAGGGGAAGTTACTTAACCCTGTTTGCCTCAGTTTCTCATTTGTAAAATGAGCTGGAAAAGGAAATGGCAAACCACTCCAGTATCTCTGCCAGGAAAACCCCAAATGGGGTTAGGAAAAGTCAGACATGACTGAAAAACAACTTAACAACAACAAATGTGCCAGATACTGTGCAATCTGCTGGGGATAGAAAGGCAAAACCACAACAATTTCTGGCCTCAAGGATCTTACATTCTATGATTTGTTAGATGATTTATTCAGTGCAACAAGTGAGATAAATGTCCCAAACACTCTTCTTTGACTTAGATCAGCTTTTAGAAGTTCTACATTCCATATCAAACACAAACACCCTCAGACACAGACACACAGACACACACACACACACACACACACACACACACACACACACACACACACACACACACACCCTCTAGTAAATGAAGGAAAATTAAAAAGGCAAAATGGGAAAGACCCTAGATTTTAAGTCAAGACTTTGGGTCAATTCCTACCCTTGTTTTGAATGTGTGCCATACTACTTACTGCCTGTGTGACTTTGGCCAAATTTCTTAACGTCTCTGGGTTTCAGTTTCTTTGTGTGTAAAATAAGAGATTTGAATTAGGTGGCTTCTAAGGTCCCTCCTAGCTCTAAATTTATGATTCAAAGAGCTGTGACTTTTTTTTTTTTGCTTTTAAGTGTTTTACATAGAGAGAGGATAGATTTCTTTCTATTTTCCAGTGAAAGTTCAAGTGAGCTTTTACTGTACCACTTGGATCATCAGAATAATCTTTGCTGAAACCTGTTGTCCCATTTAGTGTGATGTAATGGAAAGGTGTAATGGAAGTTGAGATCCTGGTTCTAATTTCTTCTCTGCCACTAAATAACTTGGAGACCTTGGGCAAGTTACTTTTCTAAGCATCAGTTTCTAACTCTAAAAAATGAAAGGGTTGGATTAGATAATACCTTAGGTCCCTTTTGCTTCTAAGAGGCTATGATTTTTCAATCCCTAGATTTACTGAGCTCTAAAGAGAACAGATGGCTCCTGTGTAAAGTGTTTCAGCATATAAACATATATTTTTTTCCCCTGTTTCTCTTCTTAGCACTACTTTTCAGTTGATATGGGACTGGAAAATGACACTCCAATATGGCTGATTTCATATCCACTCCCCCCCAACCCCTACCAGATCCCAATTCTACATGTAAGTAAAATAAGGGCCAAAGATGACTTTTACCAGCAAAATGTCTCTGAAATGGACCAGTACCAGGTACTAGAATGTTCTATGTATGCAATAACACAGGACAAGGGAGATAAATCCATTTGAAAAAATGTAAGAGAGAGAATTCAAAATAATGAAAGAAAGGGGAACAAAGGACATGTGTGAAGATTTCACTGTGTCTCTATTTAAGAGCAGAACCCCATTTGACAGTTTTGAAGACATGATTAGTCAAATCTGTCAAACGATGAAGTCCTCCCCAAAAGTACTCTGACCTTTTTTTTAAGTGGATGGCAAACTTGTGTAAGTTGACCACTGCATTTAATACAAAGGTTCTAATTGATTTATTCATATAAACACAAACAGTGTCTTTTTATTAAGTCTTCATTAAAGTTTCCAGGCAATGGCGATTCTTGTTGTTGGATTTACAGACTCGTTTCTCAACACAAGAGGTTTTCAATGGCCTATATAAATTTTATATCCTTGAACTGCTGAAATAAAGGAATGTTCAGTTCTGTTTGTGGGGGAGTATAGAACTGGATGTCCGAGCCAAAGCTGAATTTTTATTTGGTGCCAAAAAACTGCTCTGATTTCCCAACTTACCAACATAATCAAGGAAGTTTCTGGTTCTGCAATAGTTTATACAATTCAAAATGGAAAATTAGACATTTGAAATGAAAGAAGAGAGAATTTAACCTGGAAAAGAGACAACTCCAGGCCTACATCATAGCTGTCTTCAGGTATTCAAAGGGCTGTCACATGGAAGAACATTAGACTTGTTTTGTTTGACCCCAAAGGGCAGAACTGAGAGCAAGGCATAGATGTTTTAAGGTGGGAAATTTAGGCTTGATATTTGGGCAAATTCCTGATAATTATAGCTATCCAAAAGTCTAATGTGGTTCCTCAGAAGGTAACAAATTCCACTCCACACCCAGGACTTATGACACTGGATAGCTACTCTTGTCATATTATAATAGAGATTCTTTCTTCGGTATGAGCTGGACTAGATGGCTGCTGGGACACTAGAATTTTATACTTCTGAGAATTCAAATAATAGGGTAAATGAGTAAGAAGGAATAGCAAGAGCTAAATGGGAAGAAAAATGGAAAATCAAGATGACTGATAGCTAGAAATTATGCTGGGAACGTGGAGGGAAGGGGATAAAAAAAGAAAGAAAAAATGGAGAAGAGATTATGGGAAAGGAGGATAAAGGGTGAATAGTGCTAGATAGTCAGGGTGACAGCAGAAGCAGGAAAAAATTTAACCCCAGATTTGTGAAGTCTCATAAATTTTGCAATAGGACATATGGTTGGTGAGACCCAAGGTCACACAGCAGTATGCACAGTTTCTGCATGGTTGTTTTTCTCATGCTCTTATGCTGACTTGTCTGAGTTCAACTGCTTTCCTCCGTCTTTGATATCTGCTTCAGCAGATAAGCAACCTAGGAGGCAGACAGGGGGCCCGGGAACAGCTCTAAGCATTTGAGACCTCAGAAATATAGTTCTCTAAGTACAGTATGGAGAGGTAAGAAACCTTTCCCAAGGAAGATCTTGATTTATATGCAAAGGACTTCATGACTCTATTCCATGATGCAACAACCTCTGCTTTTTATTTTGTTGTGTTTTTGTTTTGTGGGGCAATGAGGGTTAAGTGACTTGCACAGGGTCACACAGCTAGTGTCAAGTGTCTGAGGCTGGATTTGAATTCAGGTCCCCCTGAATCCAGGGCTGATTCTTTATCCACTGCACCACCTAGCTGCCCCCAGATGCAATAACCTCTGATTTGGAGAATGCTCATCCAATTTCCAAAAACCAGTTACTTCCTTTTTCCTTTTTGTTCTCTCATCCATGTCTGTATCTCATCACTACCTTCTTGGACTATGGCAATAGCCTCTTTATAGGTCTTTCCATCTGAATTCTCACCTTGGCTTCAATCTATTCAATGCATTGCTGCCAAAATAATCTTTCATATACATAAAGCAAATAGCAGTAGCAGTAGCAGCAGCAGTTGTAGTAGTAGTAGTGGTAGTAGTGGTAGTAGTAGTAGTAGTAGTAGTAGTAGTAGTAGTAGTAGTTGCATTTATATAAGGCTTACTATGTGCCAAACTCTATTTCTAGTGCTTTACAAATATTATCTCATTTGATGTTCACAACAACTCTGGGAAGTAGTTGCTATTTTATAGTTGAGAAAACTGAGGTAGAGGTTAAGTGACTGGTCTAGGGTCACACAGCTAGCAAGTCTGAGTTCAGATTTTAACTCAGGTCTAGACTAGCTGTGTCACCTTGATGTCACTCTTTTGCTCAAAAATCTTCATTGATTCTCTATAACTTGGAGAAAATAACACAAGTGCTTTTAGGATTTTGGCCAAGAACTCCTGAGCCCCTGGGCAGCCTCCTTACCAACTGCCTTTAATTTCCTTGATATTAACTTTTCCCCTACTAGGCTATTTTTAACCACCTTAGGAACTTCTTTTATTTGGGAGTATAAGAATATATTTTTATGAAATGGATCATTTATCTGAACTGTAATGGGGGTTTTAAAAGATCCCCCAGGTTTGTTAAGCCCCATACAGGCCACCAATCCGTAAGGGCCAAATTTAATGTGGGATCTCTTCCACACTGCCCCCCCCCCAATCGTTTCTCCCAGACTGATAAGAAATGAGATTAAAAAGTCTCCTTTCAAATAAACAACAAATAAAAACAGGGTTTATTGATGAGTACAAACTTAGAAATAAGGACAAAGAAAAGTAGGGCATACGACATGTAAACTCGCCCACCGGATTCAGCTGCTTTGCTTTTTTTTTTTTTTTTTAAGTGAGGCAATTGGGGTTAAGTGACTTGCCCAGGGTCACACAGCCAGTAAGTGTTAAGTGTCTGAGGTCGGATTTGAACTCAGGTACTCCTGAATCCAGGGCCGGTGCTCTATCCACTGCGCCACCTAGCTGCCCCCAGCTGCTTTGCTTTTAACTCTCTCTATCCCCCTGCATGTCCGTGTTTAACTCTCTCTCCCGCCACCATGAACTCTTCTCTCTCTCTCTTCTTCTCATCTCCTCCTCGCCTGCCCTCTCCCACTTCTTTCCCCCCCCCAGAATAAAAAACTCTTCTCTCACAGGAAATCCGGGCCAACCACCCACACACCCCAAGATAATTCGCTGGCACCCCTAGGGGAGGTGTCCAAGGCTGGATGGGGGATGGGGTTTTCTTGCATACCCTGGCTTGGTCGGAGGGTGCCAGGGCGCACCCAAGGCTTTCCAATTCATTCTTATAGAGCCATCACGCTTTGTGTAATCCTTTTCGCCAGAGGTAGAACTGTGGACAAACAACACAGATAGCAGCATATGATTTTGAGACTGATTGGATCTCAGAGATCATCTGGCTTGAAAGTCTTTTGATGCTCAAAATACCAAAACAGATCTTTGGCATCATCACTTTGGGATGCAGAGATGCCCATGACAATCCAAACATACCCCCTGCCCTTCCCAGGTTACTGTCTTGTTCTTATCTTTCCAACGGTTAGCTATTGGGCATCTGTTCAGTGGAACATTTTGGCTGTTCATCAGTCATCCCTTGCTCTTGCCATATTATCAGCCCATCTTTTCTTCCTATTGTAAGAATATTCTGTTATTTTTTTATTTATTGTTTATTGTTTATTATTTATTGTTCTATCAAGGAAACACCCTGTGTTTCTTGATGAAACAAAGGGGGGGAATGTAAAGAATTAATTGTTATTTGAGGTTTTTATGACCCCATCTTTTGGCTAGAATTTTTTTAAAAAACCCAGCCCACACATTGGCCGGGGGCTCAGACACCGCACCTCCACAATGGCACGGTGCTCCACCCACTGGTTGTAGCTGTTGCCATGGCACTGACACCTCATGTCATCACCACTCACTGATGCCTACATGGGCCTGGCAAAATTATAATAACTAGAAGCCCAGTGATGGCAGTCATGTGACTCAGTCAGGGCTGCCAGCCAATTGGCTTGGGGCTATGTGTGGTTAGGCTGGGGTCTCCTGGGAAAGAGAAGGGAGGAGTTTCATCATTCTAGCTTGAAGCTGGAAAGCGACAGGACACAGCCATGTGTTCTCAGCTAATCCTTGGGCAGTGGTGTTATTCAGGTTGTATCATTTACCTTCCCCTATTTTTTCCTTTCCCTTAATTCTACTGATCTTGCTTGTGTGTGTGTGTGTGTGTGTGTGTGTGTGTGTACATGTGTGTGTGTTTTTAGTGAGGCAATTGAGGTTAAGTGACTTGCCCAGGGTCACACAGCTAGTAAGTGTTAAGTGTCTGAGGCCAGATTTGAACTCAGGTACTCCTGACTCCAGGGCCGGTGCTCTATCTACTGCACCACCTAGATGCCCCTTGCTTGTGTTTTTAAGTTCATTCTTGTTAATAAACCCTGTTCTGTTTTTGAGGGAGGCTGTTGGTCTCCTTCCTTGTCCCAATATTGTGGCGAGCTGCCTAGCTAACACTCCCCAATTAAAATTTGGCCCCTACACTATATTTTGTTCTTCTTTGGAGTTCCTTGTTGGTTCTCTGATGCAGTCTATGCCTATTATTTGCCTTCCATTGCCCTCTGGGTAAGGCTAATTTTTCATTCTTCAGATACAATTGTGTTTTAGGTCTTGACAGAAACACTATAAAATATTTGGATCGAAAAGATGGGCCTTTGCCTTTCTGTGAAACTCAGAGCCAGAACAAAGTACTTGCAACCCAGCATGCTATACTTTTCTTTGCCCATCTGCATTGTCTGTCCCAGATAGACAGATCGTTGGACAAGCTCTACAGAATGTTCATTCAAAGACAGATTGAAATCTGGGCAAGAGACTTTTTTGGGCTTCCTTGTATCCACAAATAGGCCAAACTTCTTTGATTTATTGCAGATTTCTTCCAAGAGGCTCTGCAATATTTTGGGCTTGTTGCAATAAGCACAAGTCATCTGCAAACAGAGGAATCTGGAGTATTTCCCTTTCCACAAGGAACCCCTCCTTGGTCTGAACTCCAGGCTATATCTCCTTCATTATAGTAATGAATACTTTTGGTGACCATACATTTCTCTGCTTTAGGCTTTGTCTGGTGTTTGTTTCAGACCCCTGATGTTTATTATCAGCAGGGCATTGAACAGGGTTATTTGGGTTGTTAGCTCTTTCCAGGAATTTTGAATGAACTTGATGTATGGATGGAAGATAACTTTTTGTAAAAGAGCTTATAAGGCGGTGTTCTGTTCTGTGGATTTTAGTAATCAACAAACAAGAAATAATATGGAATTTTATATTGACTATATCTTCGAATCAGTTGTGAAATGTAAAGACATAGACCATTGTTGAATATCACTTATGAAAGCCTGCTTATACCCTGCTAATGTTCTCATCTATGTTGCCCCCAATTCATGTATAGTGACCCTCATAAAGATTTTGCACGGAGGGGAGAGAAGACAATAATAATGGGTAATTGTTGCTATTTTCTTGGTCACCTGTTTTTTAAAAGAATCATTAAGTTGGGGCAGCTAGGTGGCACAGAATTTTTTTTGAACTCAGATCTTCCTGACCCCAGGCCTGGTGCTTTCTATTCAGTGTACCACCTAGCTGCTCCAACTTTAGCTTAGACAGCCCTAATATAGGGCTAGATTTAGGACTAAGCAGAATATCCAGTCAATCCCCTCATTTTACAGACAAGGAATTCAGACCCAGAGAGGTCACCCTAGGTCACCTAAGAAAAAGTAGCAGAGTCAAGATTTGAACCCAGGTCCTCTAACTCCAAATTCAACACTCTTACACACTGAATCACCCTGGCTGCCTTTTATCTCCCCATCCTGAAGGTATATTGGCAGCACCTGGGAAAAAAATCTACCATTCAATGGTAGAGCAGTGGCTCCTGATCCAGGTTGAGCAATTTAGTGTAGGGGCTGGGGTTGGGGGAAAGGAGCAGAGGGGCGACACTCCAAAGAAGCTACTGAGTGAGATCAGGTTAGTTAGTGTTGCTTGTGACCTCCTTGTACTAAAAAGTTATCTTGTATCTGGTTTATATTTGCTTTGTAATTATATGTACACACACATATAATGTATGCCAATATATTACATATTATGTATATTATTTTCTAAAATAACCACAGCGGGAAGTTATGTTTGTGGTTATGCATGTATTATGGACTTGGAGTCAAGAAGTGTTGGACATGGAAGACTTGAATTTGAATCATTCCTCAGTCATATAACCACCATCTGCCTCAGTTTCCTCCTCTGTAAATTGGATATAATAATAGCAGCTATGTCCCAGGTATATTGTGAGGATCAAATGGAATAACAAGTCTAAAGAACTTTCCAACCTTTTATATCTTAGTTGTAAACATGTAGAGTTTATCTTTGTATAAAGTGTGAAGTACTGGCCTAAATCTAATTTCTTCCATTCTGTTGTCTAATATTTCCATCAGATTTTTTTCAAATAGTGAGTCTTTTCCCCAATAATATCTGGGTTCTTTGTAATTATTCAATTGAATCCTACAGTATTAGATGAATTTGCTTCTAATCTATTCCACTGACTAGTCCCTCTGTTTTTTAATTAGTACCAAATTATTTTAATCATGATTCTTTTGTAGTATAGTTTGAGAATGGCACTGCTAGAATGTCTTCATTCCTTTTTTTCCCCATTATTTCTCTTGAGATTCTTGACCTTTTTCCCCTCCATATGAATTTGGTTTTTCCCCCTAATTCTAAAAAATAATCTTTTGGTAGTTTGATTGCTGTAGCTTTGAATAAACAAATTAATTTAGGCAGTATTGTGATTTTTACTATAATGGCTTGTCCTGCCCTGAGCAGGTAGTTTTTTTTTTACTGATTTAAGTTTGCTTTTATTTCTATAAATAGTTGTTTGTAGTGGTAAAACACTATATAAATGCAGGCTATTATTATTAGTTATCTTTGTTAGTGCCACTTCTATTTCCTGTGTAAACACCTCATGGACTATGATGTTAGGATAAAGTGTTATGGTTTCACTATATTTGATGGAGAACACTGGTGATATTTTTTACAAATCTTTTTCATTTTTCTTTTTCTAATCTTTTTTCTCTTTTCATTCCCCAATGTCCTTGGGATGACTTTGCTTTGTTGAATATCTCCTCAAGGTTTCTTTATATTGTTTTTACTTTCCTCTGCTTCTCTCTGGTCACAGTTGTCTATTCTTTTCTTAATGAGTTTACAAATGAGTTTTTATTCTAACATACTGTTGCTTTTGGCAACCATATCTCTCCATTTAGTAAACAAGCTAAATATTACTTACTAATTGTTTTATAGGCTCTTTTGGTATTATTATAGTGATAAATTTAATATTTTTAACTTTTAGACAAAATTATCCTGGTCTATGTCAGTGTCATTTCTGTCTATTTCCAGTTTTGTTTTAATATCTTCTTTAAATAATTTGGAATAAAGCTTTTCAATTGCACAACACCTCTTTGTCTCATTATTATTCTTTCTTCCTGTTTATTATAAATTCTGATCTCAACATTTAACAACTAAGCTCTCAGGGGGAAAAGTATATGCCCACTTTTAAGTTTAATCTGTATTATTAACACTTTCTTGAGTATAGGCAATCAACAAGACAATATATCATGCTTTGATTTGTAGCAATTATGGATTTCTGAGGTGTAAATGCTCACAGTGAAAATTTAACAAATGACTTCTCAAAATCAATTGAAAAATTATTTTCCAGAAAATTTTTTTTTCATATATTAAATTGCTTTTATATAATAAATCGATCATGTCTCTTTTTAGCTTGAGGAGGAAAAAAAGAAAGTTCATGTTATATCAGAAATAATATTGGACTTGAAGGTAGGTGAGTCCTAAGTTTGAATCCTGGGTCCAACACTGAAACATTGACTCCAACATTGTGATCATAGGTTAACCACTAACTCTCTGAGCATCAGTTTCCTTAGTTATGGAATGGGGATGATAATGGTCCTGTGGTACCTACATCAAAGAGTTGTGAGGATCTAATGTCAGTGGTGTACTGGCAAATGTTTAACACCCAACTCTCCAGAAAAAAAATAATGTACACATGATACACTTTAAGTTTTAATCTACATTAGTAGCATTTCTCTATCATTTTCTTAAGCCTAGACAATCAACAAAACAAAAAATCTGGCCCTGATTTGTAGTGTTTGCCTATTTCTGAGGTGAAAATACTTACACTAAAAATCTGACAATCAGTTCTTGCTGGTTTGAGCTGGTTCCAGTAAACCCCTGAATGAGGTTGTGTATATAATGTGCTTTGCAAACCTTATTACAGAGTGAGGTAGATGCCAGTTATTATCATTATTTATATGGCTAAGAGAAACAAGATTTATAAATTTAAAGGGTAGAAGAAACCCTAGAGATCAATGGACCCAAAACACCCATTTTAGAGATGAAAAATCTGAGACTGAGAGGTTGTTTTTTTTAATTTTACTTTTCTCAATTACATGTAAACAAAAATTTTTAACTTTCTTTTAAACATTTTTTGTGTTCCTATATCTCTTCCTCCCGTCCTGCCTACCCCCTCTTTGAGAAGGCAAGCAATTTGATATAGATTATGCATGTGCAGTCATGTAAAACATTTCCATATTACCCATGTTACAAAAAAAAATGCAGACAAAAACCCCAAGAATAGTAATGTTTAAAAAGTATGCTTGAGGGGCAGCTAGATGGCACAGTGGATAGAACACTGGCCCTGGAGTCAGGAGTACCTGAGTTCAAATCCGGCCTCAGACACTTAACATTTACTAGCTGTGTGACCCTGGGCAAGTCACTTAACCCCAATCGCCTCACTTTAAAAAAAAAAAGTATGCTTGAATCTACATTCAGATTTAGTCAGTTCTTTCTCTGTAGGTAGATAGCATATCAACACAAGCCCTTAGGAATTGTCTTGGATCATTGTATTGCTGAGAATAACTAAGTCATTTACAGTTGATCATCATACCATATTGCTATTACTGTGTATAAAATCCTGATTCTGTTCACTTTGCATCTGTTTGTGTATGTTTTCCCAGGTATTTCTGAAAGCATCTTGCTCATGATTTTTTATAGAACAATAGTATTTCATTACAAATACGTACAACTTGTTCAGCCAATCCCAATTGATGAGCATCCCTTCAATCTCTAATTCTTTGCCACCCCCCAAAAAAGCTGCCATAGATCCAACCACTAATGCCAAAGAGGCGTAAGTTGGTCAGTTCTATGAAGACCTACAGCATCTTCTAGAAATAATGTCACAATCATCATAAGATATTAAAATGCTAAAGCAGGAAGTCAAAAGATAATTAGAATAATAGTCGAGTTTCACCTTGGAATACAAAATGAAGCAGGGCAGAATTTAAAAGAGTTTTTTCAAGATAAATTGCTGGTCATGATACTTTTTTTTTAACAACTCAAAAGGTGACTCTACACATGATCATCACCAGATGGTTGGTATATAAATCAGATTGATTATGTGCTTTGTAGCCAAAGGTGGAGAAGTCCTTTACAAAAAGTTAAAACAAGACCTGGAGCTGACTGTGGCTCAGATCATGAGCTTCTTATTGAAAAATTCAGACTTAAATTGAAGAAAGTAGGAAAAACCACCAGACCCTTTGGTATGACTTAAATGACATCCCTCAGGTATATGAAGTAGAAGTAATGAATAGATTAAAAGGATTAGATCTGGTAGCGTGCCTGAAGAGATAGGGACAGAAGTTCACAATATTGTATGGGAGGCAAAAAAACCCCCCAAAAAAACACTCCAAAGGAAAAGAAGAACAAGAAAGCAAAATGGCTCTCTGATGAGGCTTGAGAAATAGCTTGGGAAAGGGAAAGGGAAAGGGAAAGAAAGTTATACCAACCTCAATGCAGAATTCTAGAGAATAGCAAGGAAAGATAAGAAAGTTTCCCCAAAAAAGCAAAACAAAGAAATAGGAGAAAACAATTGAATGGGAAAGACAGCTCTCTTTAAGAAAATTAGTTGTAAAGGGAATGTTTCACGCAAAAATGGGCATAATAAAAGGCAAAAATGGTAGACATTTAACAGAAACAGAAGAGATTAAAAAAAGGTGAAAAAATTTACAAAAGAACTATGCAAGAAAGATCTTAACATCACTGATAACCACAATGCTGTGGTTACTGATCTAGAGCCATAAAATCTAGAGTATAAAGCCAAATGGGCCTTAGGTAGCATTGCTAACAATGAGGCTAGTGGAAATTATGGAATTCCAGCTAAGTTATTTGAAATCCTAAAAGATGATGTGGTTAAAGTGCTGCACTCAATATGCCAGCAAATTTGGAAAATTAAACAGTGGTTCCTGGATTGGAAAAGATCAGTTTCTGTCCCAATCCCCCAAAAAGGGCAATGCTAAGAAATTTCAAATTACTGAACAGTTGCACTCATTTCATTGGAGGGAGGTCAGATAGAGAGGTGACCAAACACAAAGCAATCAAATCTCTGGAGGCCTGCACAGTTATGTGGCCCTTCAAGGGAACTTCTCCCTTCCTCCACCTTCCTTACCTAAGGAAGATGGGATACATTTGAGGGAAGATTGTTTGACTGTCAAACAACTCTAGATCATTCCCCTTGCATAGATGTCCCTCACGATAAATTTAAAGAACCTGATAAGTTCCTGAGGAAGGTAGATACCCACCAGAGAGGGAAGCTAAATTGTTTACAAGCTGACATGAAAATCTTTTGTATTTTCTTTTAAGTAAAATCTGTTTTATATGGAGTATCTTATTAGCCTGAGTGCTTGCACAGGAAATGGAACTTTTCTTTTGGGGGTCTGAGGGGTGGAAGACTTAGACATGAGCAAGATTTTGATATTTTCACAGGAAACCCTGTCTTAGAATATGATTATTGGGAAGCTCTCAATACCAAATCCAGTCCATGTGAGCCCAGGCCTGTGGTTCTGAGCCATAGGTTATGTCTGTATTGACACAGACTATAAAGAGTAATATTCCTTAGGTTCAGAAAGCTTTAAAAGAAAAATTTTGATAAAAATTATGAACAAAACAGATTTTAGTTCTTTATGGAGGGCCATCTGATGATTCAGCTGAGGTTGACTAACACTTCTCACCAAAAATTTTTACTCTGTGCAAAGCTAAATGAGAATCATTTCAATGGAGTTAATAATTCTGGTAGTAAATTCTCCTGAGTGTGCAGTTAGTCTAATAATGCTTACTGTACAGTGTTCAAGATGAATTCAGCATTTCTAAAAACGAGAAGTACAGTATTAAGTGAGGAAGACAAAAGTTTCCTATATTCTTCTATTTGGAGGGCAAACTGCCAAGTGAGAAAGTTCATGGAAGTTGATACTTGACATAAGTGTTCTCTACCATAAATGTGGTTCCTCATTGTTAATCTGGAAATTAATGAAACAATGAATATAGGAAAAATAAAGTCTTTAATCAGGGCAGAGGAGTTATGGCTTGGAGTATCATTGCAAAGCAAGAATCCTAGGAATACTCAAAGATGGGAACTGAGGACAGGGTTTCTATGGGGTAACAGTTTGTTCTATAGGACTGTTCTTGAGCCAAGTATAGAAACAACTTAAATGAACCTTTAACAAAGGGAACTATGATTGCCCTTGAGTTAAGTATAGAAACTACTTAACTCCAAATAGAAACTACTTAATGTAAGTGGACCCTTTTACACAATAACCTAAAGTCCCGGGAATATAAGGTGGGGAATCTTTGAGAGGGGATAGTTTGTTTTGGCGGAAATCCATAAGTCAATCAAGAGTCTGGAATTGACAAAGATTGGTCAGACCCAGGCAATTCATTGGCCTGGGAAGGGGAAGTAGGTGGGGATCAGTCAGTTCTCAGTAAATTTGTGGTTATCATCATGAATTTACATAGATTATTCCTTGGGCTGAATGATTTGTTTCCAGATTCCACTTTCCATCATTGTTTCAAAAGAAGTAGATAAAAAGGGGTTCATTTGCTGGTAATATTCATTATACATATAATTAATTGCTCATTTGAGGCCCCCTACAACTCTGTGAAATAAATAAATAATAGAGGCATCGCTGTCCTAATTTTACAGGTGAAGAGTTAATTGATTTGTGTGTGGTCATGCTGACAATAAGGCAGCCAGTCAGGATGCAGCTGAACTCAAATCTTCCTAGATTCAAGTCCAGCACTCATACCTCTGTTCCACACTGCCTCTGGTTAACTCTATTTTCTTCGCCTGTTTGATAGTGAGTCAAGAGCCAGTAAAAGTATTAAAAGGATTCTCTTGCACCTGTGAGGGCCTACCTATTCCCCACAAACTATGAATAGCAATGAATTCTCATTCAGAATGTGACATCATCCTATCATAGACTACTTACCTAAGCAACAGGATCAAGGTGCTTAGCAAACAAGTCACAAGACAACAAAACACACACAAATTCTACATAAACACCGAGTCTCTTCTGTAACCTCACTGTAAAGGAATTCTGAAATTGAAGCCATTTCCACAAGAAGTGGCTTCATCCTGGCAAGCTGTCATTTTGGAAAAAGAGGACATACATCTCTACTAAATGACAATAATAGGAAGGGATGTGTACACTGAATGGCCCTGTATGTTTAACACTAGTAATGAAGGCATGACCTTGTAGGAATATGTCCTGAAGACCTTATCTGGAAAATGTAATCCCTTACAAATTGAAGACCTGAGATGGGTTCCTTTTTTAGGGCCTCTTATCTATTCTGCAAAGATAGCTATGCTTGAAAATTAAACAGGCTGTGCAAAGTTATATCATGCAGTTTTATATGGGAATTATTTGGTTTTGTGATAACATGTCTCAGGTAGTGGCAGACTACTCAGTAGTCTGGACTTTTTTTCCCTGACTCTGGACAACCTAAGGAACTATTTATTACTCATGGGATTTGAAAGAAGTACCCATTTTCATAATTATGAGCATAATTCTCTTCAAAGGTAAAGAAAGAGTTGGCTCTTAACATGTAGTAAAATGTAAGTTCCCTGAGGGCAGGGACTTTTTTTTAAATTATTCCCTCCCTCTTATTTATTTATTTACTTACTTACCTTTTTTTTTTTTGGTGGGGCAATGAGGGTTAAGTGACTTGCCCAAGGTCACACAGCTAGTGTCAAGTGTCTGAGGCCAGATTTGAACTCAGGTCCTCCTGGATCCAGGGCTGATGCTTTATCCACTGTGCCACCTAGCTGCCCCCCTCCCTCTTATTTTCCTCCCTCTTAATTCCCTACCCTTCCCTCAACATTTGCTTTCCCACCTGCCATTGATACATTTTTATAGCAAACTGTGCATATATGTTCATCCCTTTTTTTGTCTAGTTTAGATGAGGATGAAATTCATCTGAGGCCCATTCCTCCCACCCTTTCTTCCACGTTGGAATATGAGCAACAATTAAACAAAATATCAAGTTACATCCCCTTATTCCTCCTTCCTACCCTAGTGTATTCCTTTTATCTTGTCTTCTCTTTCCCTTCTCAAAAGTTCCAGAACCGAGTTAATTCACCCCCACAACATCTATTTTTCTTATTTAACTTCCTCAATACTCTTTGAAGACATTAAGGTGAAACATGTTTCCTCCCTATTAGACTGTGAACATTGTTTCATCCTAGTGCTTCTTCCAATTGCTCAAATAAGCTTACCTTTCTACGTTTCTCATAATTCTTGTGTTTGCATTTCAAAGCTCCTACTCATTTCTGATCCTTTCATTGGAAATGCTTGAAAAACCTTCATTTTGTTAAAGATCAATTCCCCCCCTCCCCCCCAAGCTTACATTCAGTTTTTTTAGGGTAAGTTATCCTTCGTTGTAAACCCACATCTTTTGCCATTTGGTGCATGGTATTCCAAAATCTCCATTCATTTTTGAACAAGGCTGCCAGGTCTTATGTGATCCTGACTATAGTCCCTTTGTGCTTGACTCCTTATTTCTGCATACTAAAGAATTTTTTCTTTAATATGGAATCTCAGGATTTTAGCAATGACCTCATGAGTTTCAGGAGAACATGAAATCAAGGAAAGCAGCTGGGTAGAAAATGCATATTCTTTTCTTCAGCCATAGCTCCCAAATAGGAGCTTTATGTTAGAGCCACTATTTTGCCTTTGGATGTTGTGGTAGGCACTGCTTGGTCATGAGTTCTTTCAGTGACTTTTACAACCTCTGGTTAAGCCCCTGGATCTTTGAGGTTCAGAACATTGGATCTGCAGGAATCTCTATGGAATCTCATGACAGAGCATTAGACGTTTGGGTCCTGGAGTGTTGTAGTCTGAGTGTTGCTATGCCAATATTGATCACTGCTATTCCTGGCAGCTTTCAAGGTTTCTATAGGAACTTCAGGTTTTCTGGAGAAAGTCCTTCACTTGTTACCTGTGAATACAGAGGTCTGGTCTATACTGTGAAGGTGTCAACTTGTTTATCTGAGCCTTTTTGCCTATTGGCTTCTGGCTGGTGTCATTTGGAAAGAGATCAATACCTTTTTAATAAATGTAGCCACCAAAATGCTGTAATTTGAAATGAAAATTCTTGTTTTTCACTTTCCAACCAATTCCTAATAAGCCTTCACTAGTCTGTGCCTCATTATCAGCGAGATCTGAAACAGGAAAGTCTAGTAAATGATGACTAAACAAATTTGGAGGCCATGAGAGTACGCATTTTTCTAAGTAATCAATGTTTCTCATGGGAGCTTGTAGAGGTTATTATAATTTTTAATTTTTGAAAAAAATATTACAGCATTGTATCTTTACATTATGAATATTTGCAGATGACTCCTACTTCTGGAGTCTCTTAGAACAAGTAAAACAGTTAGACAAAACTGATAATACAGTGACTTCATCTGGAAGTTCATGCAACATTTCATATCTGTAGTACTCTGCTCCCTCCCTATTTATAAAAAAGTAATATAAACACATTTTCCCACCTCCCACTCCTTTGGGGGAAAAAAGATTTTGTGATTAAATATGCAGTCAAATAAAACAATTTCCTCAATAATTGTATGTGTACATATATAATGGATGTATGTATACATACACATACATATGTGCATGCATACATATACATGTATACACATACACAAAATACACCTGTATACATATGTATACATATCTATATAGATATCTGATTTTTTAACTGATCTAGAACAATGGGGTCACGTAACTGAATGGGGGGGTCCACAAAAATTTGGCAGTAAATTATTTGATTTGTATACCTATGTTATATACTTATATACCCAGGGTTACATAAAAATTTCTTGAGAGAAAAGGGGTCACAAGTGGAAAAAGTTTAAGAAGCCCCGATTTAGAAAACAGGTCAAGGAGATATGATTTCAGAATCATTGGACTCCTTGAAAACCTTGATTTTTAAAAAGTCTGTATATTATAATTCAAGAAGTCATAAGTGGGGGCAGCTAGGTGGCACAGTGGATAAAGCGCCAGCCCTGGATTCAGGAAGACCTGAGTTCAAATCCGGCCTCAGACACTTGACACTTACTAGCTGTGTGACCCTGGGCAAGTCACTTAACCCTCATTGCCCTGCAAAAAAACAAAAACAAAGAAGTCACAAGTCAAAACTTCCCAGATCTATTAGAAAAAGTAGGTAAAATAGAGAAAGAATATGCCAATCATTTCCTAAAAGAAGGCCCAGGAGTATGTGTATATGTGCATGTCCACATGGGTACATGTATATATGCATATATATTCTGTACCCAAAGTCCATCACCTCTCTGAAATAGATAGCATGCTATGTACTAAACTATGCATATATATACATGTATGTGTGTGTGTGTGTGTGTGTATCTATATCAGATCTTTTATGGTAAGAAAAAAAACTAGAAAGAAGGGGATTCCATTAAAGAATGACAGAATAGGGGCAGCTAGGTGGCGCAGTGGATAGAGCACCGGCCCTGGAGTCAGGAGTATCTGAGCTCAAATCCGGCCTCAGACACTTAACACTTACTAGCTGTGTGACCCTGGGCAAGTCACTTAACCCCAATTGCCTCACTAAAAAAAAAAAAAGAAAAAAGAATGACAGACTAAATTGTGGTATATGAATATGATAGAGTCCTATTGTGCTGTAAGACATGAGAAACAGGGGTTATTTTTGAGCTTCAAACTTGACCCCTCAATCTCTCCCCTTTGGTTTCGGCATCTTTACTATTAGGGAATTGCTGCCAGCTCTCTATTCTTCCCTCTTCATTCCCAGTCCCCATGATGTCTCTGAATGATATTGTACAGGATCTTCCCTTGACATTCCCTCCATTCAAAGCCTTATCTAGAAATTCAGAGAGGCAGCTTGGCCAGTGGCTAAGGGTTGCTCAAGTATGCTCTCTACAACTCATTTTCCTTAGGACAAATACTCTAAGGGCCCCCGAGTATTTATAGCCCTTTTCGATTGCCAACTTTCTAATTCACTTGGGATATATTTTTCACTTGCTTGTTGTATGAATGTTTACTTGCAATGCATGATGAGTTCTTAATATAATTAAACTTTATTCTTTTTGCATATAGCACAAAACTCAGTGCTGTACATAAGTTAAAACTCATAGCCCCCAAAAAGCTGTCGAGTCTATTGTCTTTCCAGATAAGTTTATTAAATGTCCATAGATGTTTAAGCTTTTAAATTACTATTTGCTTTATTTTTTACTTCATGTATGGAAAGATCTCAGCCCAAATACTAAATTGCCATGTATCATAGCAGATAATAATACTAATATCTAACATTTATATTAATATATGCCAGGCACTATGCTAAGCATTCTACAAATAAATATTATCTCATTTGATCCTCACAACAAAGGAGTCAGGTGCTATTATTATCCCCATTTTATAGATGAGGAAATTGAGGCAAACAAAAGTTAAGTGACTTACCTAGGGTCACATGGCTAGCAAGTGTCTGAGACATAGTAGATGGTTAATAAATATTTATTGAATGACTGACATTCCTTTGTGTGGGTTTTATCGTTTTTCCGAAATGTGTTCTTTTCTTACCTCCACCTTTCCGAATCCCCAACATCCTTCAAAGCTTAGCTCTCAAGTGCCATTGCCTCTGGGAATACCTACCTGATCCCCCTGCTTTTGATACTTTCTTTCAATCTTAACATTATATTTAACTTGCTTTTATCTGTAAATGTTATATTCCTCCCAAATAAAACGTAAGCACCTTGAGGCAAGGATTGTCTTCTGTATCCTCAGTGTCTTCTACTAGTAGGAAGCTAGTAAATTACTTTTGAATTTGAGTGAGTAAAGGCAGGAACATGAAAAGATAGTCCTTAGGAAGAATCTGGAAATAAGGAGAGATATATATATATATATACACACATACACATACATACATACACATACATACATATAAACACATACATACATATAAACACATACATACATATATATACATATATATATATATGGGAATACTTTGGGAAATGAGGTGTTACATATTTGTAATGAGTAAAGTTTTGGCCAAGTCTTCTCTCCTGGTTATGGTTTATTTTTGTTTGTTTTATTGTCTCCCTTATCTCCCATATTCCAATATTTATGAATACTAGTCAGTGTAGTAAAAGCAGAGCATAAAAAACAATCAAAACAGTGTCAAGTTACCTGTCTTAATGAATCTCATATCTGACGATAGACATGCTGATGTATACTAAACTCCAGACCTTTTCCCTGGCTTCCCCCATGCTTGGAATTCTTTCCTTCCTTACCTCCAACTCCTGTCTCCCCTGGCTTCCTTAAGTCCCAGCTAAAATCCCACCTTCTATAAGGAGACCTTTCTAGATCCTTGTTTATTAACCATCTACTATGTCTCAGACACTTACTAGCTCATATCCTTCTGTTGATTAATTTCAATTTTCCCTGAATATTTGTACATAGTTCTTTGCATATTCTCTCCTCCATTAGAGTGTGAGCTCCTCAATGGCAGAGACTGTCTTTTGCCTTTCTTCATATCCCCATTGCTTAGTACAGTGTCTGGCTAATAGTAGACACTTAAGAAATGCTTATTGACTGGCATGTCCAAAATGGTAGCTGTGAAATGAAAACCAGACACATGTACATGTGTCATTAAGTATGTAAAAATTAATTGTTAATAACTATAACTAACCTGGAAAAATTATAACTGGACTTATTAAAAATTATGATTATATGAAAAATTATAGGTTTAGAAAAATTATAAGTGGGCCATAAATCCCTTCGTGGTTGCCATTAAAATGTGAAAATATTTTTGAATTGACTAGCCTAATTTGGGGGCTGAAGCTGACTGGAGGACTAAACTGGGACTTATGACTATTTGGCTATCTGACTTCATTAATTTAATGTGGGCCGTTTATAAAGTTCCACCACACTGCTCTACTCCCAAATTGATAAGCACAGGATTAAGAAGCCTCTTAACTAAATAATCAAAGCAGAGTTTATCTATGAGATACTATTTCAAATTAGGAACACAGGGAAATAAAATGTACAACCTGACTGCTTTCCTGCAGTCTCTTTCCACTGCATCTCTTTCCCACCTGCTGCACCTCTTGAATACAATAGGGGCCTTAGCTGCTTCCGGCCTCAGGGCCCGTTACACTTTCCCTGGTTTGTATTAAGGCCTGTAACCTTGTCAGCCCCTTCTCCTTTTCCAAACCGAACTCTCCTCCGTCCTTGTCCCCGCTCCCCTCTAGTCTTTCTAGTCCGTCCTCCTCTAGTCAGCCCCACTTCTTAATCTTGTCTCTCTATCTAGTCCGTCCTCGCTCCTTCTTTTTCTAGTCCATCTTCCTCAGTCAGCCCCTCTCCTAGTCCGTCCTCTCGCTCTAGTCAGCCTCTCTCCTAGTCCATCCTCCTGGTCTATATATACCTTTTCTTCTCTCCACTCAAATCTCGGGACTTCCTTCGCCCCCACAGACCAAGCTAATCCACCAGCCAGGGCTGCAGCTGCTTGGGGTGGGGGGGCACGGTGTGCTCTCGAGCCTCATGCCTCAGCACAGGCTATCCTTCAGATAGCTCCGCTCAGGTTGGAGGGAGCTGGGGGCTTTTTTTTTTTCCCCCAGCTGTCTGACCTGGCGTCTTGTATAGCCCACGGGGCTTTTTCCGCTCAGCTGAAGCTGAGGAGGAGGGGGAGAAACCCTGAGGGCCTAAGGCTTTCTAATCTCAGCCTAAAGGTAGGGTCCCCAATCAAAATAAATTTCCACAAGTACAAAGACCCAGGATTGTGCCTAGGCAAATTCATGAAGTAGGTAATAGCTAAATTCCAGTGTTCTCATTTTTTTTCCTTTTTTTAATCTCTACTCAGTGCTGCTTAAAAATCTTCTGGGGTATTTTATCCAATTCAATTCAATTCAACAAGCATTGTAGTGCTATGCACTATGAAATAAAAGGGGAGAATGAAACAAGTCCCTGGCTATATCTTACGCACAGAGAAGTAAATACAAAGCAATTGGAAGGAAGCCTAATTATTGGGGCAACCAATAAAGGTCTCACATAGGTCCCATATAGGAGATGACATGGACTGGGCCTTGAAGGGAGCTGGGTATTCAAAAGGCAGAAGTGAAAACAGCAGTCCAAGTAAGGGAACAAAGACCCTGGTGAAAAGACCCAGAGGATAAAATGTCATGTGTAGAGAATATTCAGTAGGTCTTTTTGGCTGGAATGTAGAGTTTATGATGAAAAATAGCATAAAAATCATTCTAGAAAGATACGTTGGAATCATGTTGTTAAGGGATTTAAATGCCAAAGAGAAAATTTTCTATTTTATTTAAGAGTCCATAAAAATAAGGGAAAATTTCTGAGCAAGGGTCATTTCATGGTCAATTTTGTGCTTTAGGGTTATCCATTTGACAGCCCGGTGAATGATGGATAGGAGAGAAGATAGACAGACTGGAGCCAAGGAGAACAAGTAGGAAGCAATTTATAGGGCAAGATGTGACAAGTTCTTGAACTGAGTGGTGATCACATGAGTGAGGAGAACGGTAGAGATGAAAGAGATTTTGTGGAAGTGGGATCCATGATACTTAGCAACTGAACAAGGACTCTGAAGTTGTGAAAAACTGAGCAAGTGGAAGGATGGTAGTGTCCTTGACAGAAATGGGCAAGTTAGAAAGACAAGTAGGTTTAGGGAGAAAGAGCTTGATTTCTATTTGGGACAAGTTGAGTTTCAGATATATTTGTGATGTCCCAGTGGAGGTCTATTAGAAAGTTAGTGAAATGCGACTGGAGGACAGGGGAGAAATGAAGATTATGTAGGGACCTCTTTCTTAGGTGGCACTTGACCCTCTAGACACTTCTCTCATCAGAATGTATTTGTCTTATACTCCAACTCATAAGGTGATAACTGATAAATTGATCTGTGCTTTTAAATAAGGGACTGCTGGAAGACAAAGTGTCTAGTAGAATTTAAGCTTCAAAAGATTTGGGGCTATTTCCTACCCCCAAGTTCCAACTTTTTTTCTTTATTACTCTATTGTACCTAGCAAAATACTTTGAACATTTGGCTGGGGGAAGCCCTGTAATATCACTGGGGTGTAGGCAGTTCTTTATGAGGAAACTCTCTCTACCAATGCAGATTTGTGACTGTTTTAGAATTTATTGTTGTAAAGTATTTTTGGAGTCAATGAAAGGTTAAATAATTTGTAGTGACTTATGTAGTCAATGTGTATCAGAGGTGAGATTTGAACCAGGTCTTATTGACTCTAAGACTGGCTTTTAATCCAGTGAGATATATTCCCTCTCTTTCTTTTACATAGTATTTTTAATTCATACTTATTGAATTAGATTTGATTAAATCAAAGAAGTGACTTAATGGAAGATATGGAAGTGACTTGGAGTAGACCAGTGGAGAGATATTCCAGGGCAAGGGAGTCTTTTAGCCAACAATTTCATATAAATCAAGCTTTGCCAAAGAGAGATACTACCTAATATTCAGGCCCACATATTGAAAGGATGGTGATTGCACAAAATAATTTTAATAGCATCTCCATCCTGTGTTATCTGAGTTAAAGTAGGTCACCATTCATCGCTGTGATACTTGTGTACCAAGGTCTCTTTAACCACCATTATGGGATGGACTTCCCTTAGAAGGCAGCTCAGGTCAAACTGAATCATACAGATGTTGTATGGTAACAAGATAACACAGGAGGACAATAGGCTTATTACCTTGAGTATGAGGACCCAAGGACTTTGCCACTTTCATTTAGAACAAGCAAATTAATTAACCTGAGTTTCTATTTTTAAAAATGTCAAAAAACTCCTTTGGAAATATTTCATAAAAGTGACCCCGCACATTTTATTCAACAGGAAAACACTCTTCTCTTCCTTGGTTTTTATGTTATTTTTCTTTTGCATCCTGCTTTCTTGTGAAATTGGAATTGGAACAAACTACAAATCACCAGCTGAAATCCATAATCATTTGAGACAAACTAAGTTGTAATCACTGTAAGGCTGGATAATTGGGTTATTAAATTTAAGGATGTTCTACTTCTTATCCTGGGTAAAAAATTGAAACTAAACTTCAGAATGAATTTGCATTATGTAGGAATCCAAAACAAGAACCTTAATATATAATCCTATTTGCCTTCCCAAGAACAGATTCAATTCTCTAAGAATTTCATATAAGAAATAAAGTGACTCATTTTCTCATTCTCTGAAAAAGCCCTGGCTCTCAATGCAGAGAGCTTCAACTATGTGTGAATAGGCATACACTCACTAGCATGGTCTGTAGCTACTACCATCACTCCCTTGAACTTGTGGTATTATGGCTAGCTCCATTAAGTCCCCTTGTTCTCCCTCTGGGGTGTAAACACAGACCAACAGTAACCTGAATAAATTTCCCCAGGTACAAAAACAAAGAACAATCTGACATAAGATCTAGAACCAGCAAGAAATATCTGAAACAAACATAATATTAATTTGAGTAAATAAATGATAAAGAGATGTCCCAAAGACTATGGTTAATAGAGATTTCCCCAGGTCACCCATTCCTGCCAAGTGGCTAGTAAGCATACTACAAAGACTTCTCCCTGACAGATGAGAGGGATGATTTAGATTGACCAGTAGCAGAAGAATTCTTTATTTGGGAGGCCATTATATTATAACTGATAACCAAGTGCCCAGGAAAGAAGCAATGATTGAAAGTGATAACAATTATGGTATTACAAAGAATCACATCATCTACTAGGTAGTTTCTGTCTAGTTTCTCCTGCTATCTATAGTTACAGTACAAGCATGGCTCCATGCATTCCTCTCTCTCTTTTCAGACTGTCTGCCCTGAAAAGTGTTAACTATGGTTCATAAGACAATCTTTATTATTTTCATTTTTTAAATGGAGAAACAGAGACCTAAGTAAAATAAATAAGTCAGGGCCTAATGAGTGAATTCATTTTTTCTGTCTCTGACACAGTTTAAATGGAGTTTACCAGTACTCCTTTGACAAGTGTCCAAGTTTACAAAGAGAACTTTCTAACTAAATACTTCTGATTGTGATTAACTCTGAATCCTTGACAACCAACAGGGAATAGAAAAATCTATGTCTTAAGTCTCAGCACTCATTTCTCTGTCTACTCCATGCATGACAACTATGTCTGACCTCCTCGATTTCCTGAACTCTGAAAGCTACCCACACTGACCATATTGAAATGTCTTTCTGTTCTGGTTGATTCTTTTAGTACACTATCTCTTCCCTACCTGTGTGTGTGTGTGTGTGTGTGTGTATGTGTATGTATATGTATATCTATGTGAATGAACATGCATATGTATACACATATATACACATGTATATATCTAGATAATTCTCATTAAAACTTTATGGCACTGAGAAAGTAGACAGGTTAGTAGCTATGGATGCTTTTCTTTCTCCTTTTTTCTGGTCATATCACTGCCTTTTATGTTTTCCATCCTCTTGGTACATTTCCTTCTTTGAAAATTGATTTGAGTGCCTTCAAAATGCTGAATTTCTTTTGTATATACTTGATTAACTCTTCTTTGGTAGTATATATCACAGCCTATTCATCCCCACCATCTGCCTTTTAAGTCAACAAGCAAACAATGAAAAATATTCCTCTGGAAGATGGGATTTTCACTGGGACTTAAAGGAATCCAGGGAAGCCAAGAGACAGAGTTGAGGGGGGAGAGTATTTTAGGAAGGAAGAAGAACCAGAGAAAATACCCAGAGTTGAGAGATGGAGTTTCTTGTTTGAGTAATAGCAAGGAGGCCACTGGTCCTGGATCAAAGAGTACATGACAGGGAGAAAGATATAAGAAGGCTGGTATAGCTAGTTTATGAAGAGCTTTGAATCCCAAATAAAGGATTTTGCATTTGATTCCTGGAGGCAAGAGGGAGCCACTAGGGTTTAGTATAGGGGTGACATGGTCAAGCCTATGTATTATGGGGTTGTGACATATCAAAGAATTTGGGACTATTAAAGTTTAAACTGGCCTGCTAAACTAAAGGACATGGGTCTGGGGTAACTCTCCTTGAGAAGTGAAACTAAAGGACAGACACCCCTTGAGAAGTAAGGGAGATAAGCCTATTAGGTGTGGCTGCTGCCTGCTTGGCGCCAAGGGACAGTGATAACTCCAGAAATCAGAACAACCACTCCTCACCTGACTTCTCCCAACCCACCCCCAATGAGGGCTCTCAGGTGATCACTCCATCTACCATGTATAAAAGTTTTTCCTTTCTCCTGTTTGATGAGATAGGTATCTCAGAAAATCATCTCTGAACCATCTCCCCTCGAGAGAAGTCCTTGGTCTCCTTCCTCTAGCTCCTAAATAAAAGATTATTTTATCCTAATTGGAATTGTGCGTGAGAGGGTATAATTCTTTAAAGAGAAATACCTACAAACCCCCACACCACCAATTTCCCCCGTGACACTGTGCTTTAGGAAAACCTCTTTATTGGCTGAATGGAGGATGGATTGGAGTTGGGAGAGACATGAGACAGGCAATCCCACCAGCCAACTATTATAATAGTCCAAGGTGAGGTGATGAGGATGGGGAGGACAGTATCATAGTAGAGAAGGAGCCATATATATATTCAAGAGATGTTGCAAAGAAGCTTTGGCAACAAATTTGATATGTTGGATGAGAGATAGTGAGGAACCAAGGATGGCACACAGGTTCAGAGCCTGAGGGACTAGGAGGGTGGTGTTGCCAATAGGGAAGTTAGGAGATGGGATAACATTTAAGGGAAAAGATAATGAGTTCTGTTTTGGACATTTTGGGCTTAAGATGTCTTTGGACATACAGTTTGAGATGTCTGAAGGCAGTTGGAGATGCAAGATTATAGGTCAAAAGAGGGGTGAGGACAGCATAGGTAGATTTGAAGATCTTCAGTAGAAAAAAGCCAAAATAGAAACTTAAGGCTATTGCCCAGAAACATGGGCTCCTGAAGGTCTTTCCAAGGCATCTAGCATACACCACTCTGGTCTCAGGAAACAAAACACACAGATCATTATGAATATTGAGCATTCCTGATTGTCCAATAGAATATCCTAAAAGGTTCATTGAGTGAGCTATCATTCAACAAGCATTTACTGAGTGCCTATTATAGTAAAGACACTTTTAGGCATTCAGATATGTAACATTATAGACCAGTTCAAAGGCAGTAATTCACATAGGGAAAGGGAGTTTGAGGAAATAGGAAAAAGATATGGATTTTTCTAAGATGTAGACGTGATATATTGACTTTATTTATTTGATTTGTCCTTTCATGATGGTGAAATTATGGTCTATTTCACCATACTCACCATAATGGAGATAATGTCCACACATTTTCTAGATAAATCTAGAGAAAAACCCCAAACTTTAAATGTGTCCTACTGGGCTTTCTGATGTTCTCAATCATTTCATCAAGATCCTTGGTAATTTCTTTTTTACATAGTTAATATGAGTTTTATTTTCCAAATTACATGTAAAAATAAATTTTGACATCAATTTTTTAAAACTTTGTTTTCTAACTTCTTTTCCTCCCTTCCGCCCTCCCCCCCCAAGAACTCAAGCAATTCAGTATAAGTTATACATGAGTTGTCATGCAAAACATCTCCACGTTAGCCAGGTTGTAAAAGAAAACAGACAAAAACAAAACTTCAGATTAAGAAACTATCCAAAAATATTATGCTTCAATCTGTTTTCAAATACCATCAGTTCTTTCTCTGTAGATGGATTGCAATTTCCTGAGTCCTTCAGAGTTATCTTGGATCATTGTAGTGCTGAAAATAACCAAGTCTTTTACAGCAGATCAACTTATAATATTGCTGTTATTTTGAATACAGTACATTTCACTCTGTATCAGTTCATGTAGGTCTTTCCAGGTTTTTCTGATAATATCATGCTCATCATTTTTTTGTTTCTGATAAAGTAACTAACAAAAAAATTATGTTTCAATATGAATTCAAATACCAACAGTTCTCTCTCTGTAAATGGATTCCATTTTTCATAAGACCTTCAGAGTTGTTTTGGATCATTGCATTGCTGAAAATAACCGAGTCATTCACAGCAGATCATCTCACAATATTACTGTTATTTCGTATACTCTTTGCATCAGCTCATGCAGGTCCCTCCAGTTCTTTCTGATAGTATTCTGCAAATAATTTTTTATAGTAAACTACATTTATATAGTACTTTAAAGAGAGATTTCCTTACAGTAAACCCAAGAAGTTAATTATTGCAATAATAGTAATAGATAACTTTTATATAGACCTTAAACTTGACAAAGAATTTTCTCCACAATAGCCCAGCAAAGTAAGTACCATGTTTTGCCATCATCATCAAGCAATCATCAATCAATCATCCTCCATCAGTTCTCATCATCACACTCAGCCAATCCTCATCATTGTCAATCAATCCTCATCATCAACAATCAGCCCTCATCATCAACAATCAGTCCTCAGCAATCAATCCTCATCTTCCTCCAATCATCATCAATCCATCAATCAATCATTCCATCATCATCTTACATTGCCCTTGCCTCTGCTTTGAAAATTTTTTCACAATTTCTATTGCCATTTCCCTCCATCCTATTCGCTTCCCATGATATTTATTCTATTTTCTATCTTCTTTTGCCCTATACCTCCTCAAAGGTGTTTTGCTTCTGACTGCCCCCTCCCCTGCTCTGCCCTTCCTTCTTTTACCCCCCTTCTTATCTCCTTCCTCTCCTACTTTCCTACAAGGTTATATAGATTACTACACCCAATTGAGTGTGTATGTTATTCCCTCCTTGAGACAACTCTGATGAGATTAAGTCTTTGAGCTAATTCTGATGTGTATAAGGCTCATTCACTTCCTCACTCCTCCCCCATCTCTCCCCTAACTCCATAAACCCTTTCCTCCTTTTTTCATGTGAGATTTCACCCCATTCTACCTCTCTTCTTTCCCCTCCCCCAGTGCATTCCTTTCTCCCCTCAATTTTGCCTTAAAGATGTCATTATGGGGAAGGTAGGTGACACAGTGGACAAAGCACCCAGCCTGGACCCAGGAGGACCCAAGCTTCAATCTGGCCTCAGACACAAGACATTCACCACCCCTGACCACCCCACAAAAAAAAGATAAACAAAAAAATATGCTTTACAGATATCATCCCTTCATAATCAATTTATACTTGTACCCTCTGTCTAAATTTATTCTGCCATCTGCCCTAATACTCAGAAAGCTCTTATGATTTAGACATATCATCTTCCCATGTAAGAATGTAAACAGTTTAACTTTTTAACTTTTCTCATGATTTCTTTTTCCTGTTTACATTTTTATGCTTCTCTAGTGTCTTGCATTTGAAAGTCAAATTTTCTATTCAGTTCAGGTCATTTCATCATGAATACCTGAAATTCCTCTTTTTTCATTGAAGTCCCATTTTTTTCTTCAGAAATATTATACACAGTTTTGCTGGGTAGGTGATTCTTGGTTGTAATCCCAATTCCTTTGCCCTCCAGAATATCATATTCCATGCCCTCTGATCCTTTAATGTAGAAGCTGCTAGATCCTGTGCTATCCTTACTGTATCTACAAAGTATTTGAATTGTTTCTTTCTGGCTGCTTGCTATATTTTCTCCTTGACTTAAGAGCTCTGGAATTTGGCTATAATATTCCTGGAAGTTTTCCTTTTGGGATCTCTTTCAGGAAGTGATAGGTGTATTCTTTCAATTTCTATTTTACATTCTGCTTCTAGAATATGAGGGCAATTTTCCCTGAAAATCTCTTGGAAGATGATGTCTAAGCTCTTATTTTGATCATGGTTTTCAGGTAGTCCAATAATTTTCTAATTATCTCTCCTGGATCTATTTTCCAGGTCATCAGTTTTTCCAAAAAGAGATTTCACATTGCCCTCTATTGTTTTATTCATTCGGATTTGCTTTAGTGTTTCTTGGTTTCTAATAGAGTCACTGGCTTCCATTTGTTCAGTTATAATTCTTAGGCAATTATTTTCTTCAGAGAGATTTTGTATTTCCTTGTCCATTTGGCTTTCCAAGCTGTTGATTTTTTTCTCATGTCTTTCCTGTATCACCCTCATTTCTCTTTCCATTTTTTCCTTTATCTTCAAAGTCATTTTTAAGCACCTCTATTGCCTGAGACCAATTCATATTTTTCTTGGAAGCTTTGGATGTAGGAGCTTTGACTTTGTTATCTTCTTCTGAGGGTGTATTTTGATCTACCTTGTCACCAAAGAAACTTTCTGTGGTTTGCAACTTTCTTTGCCTACTCATCTTGCTTGTCTTTTACTTGACTTTAACTCCTTCTTAATGTGAGGCTCTGCTTCCAGGATACACTGTCCCAAGCTTCAGGGGGTCCCAGATGGTATGATTTAAGGAGGGACAGGTTCTTTACTTGCCTGGCCTATGCTCTGGTCTGTAAATAACCCCAGGCCAACTTGCTAATTAACCAGGCAACAAAATTTTGTTTGCTGTGGTTGTTAGCTCTGATGAGCCTGTGCCCCTCCCCCACCTGGGCTGCCACCACTCAAGATTTCTTCCTGGTTCCTCACAGGAGTAGGGTGACTGAATTCCCCCTTAGCTCTCAAAGATACCCCTGTAGTCTTCCCTCTGGCCAGTCGTTCAGTCCTCTCACCATACCGTGAGCCTAGTTCCAAATGATGCCAGTGGTGCAGCTTATTTGGAGGCTCAGGAATAAATTTCTCTGGCACAGCCTGCCTAGGGCTGGGTTTGTGTTGGTGTGATCATGGGGTTGGACTCCACTTCCAGCCCAGTACAGCAACTCCCTCCTGCTGAACTTCTAATCTGTCTTTGGCTGGAAAATAATCTTAGCAGGCTTTTTTGTGGGTTCTTCTGCTCCAGGAGTTGTGTTATGGCTGTGTTTGGAGTTTTTTGGAGTAATTGTGTCAGGATCTCTGAGCATTTACTGCCTTTCTTCCACCATCTTGGCTCTGCCCCAAGATCCCTGGTAATTTCAAGGCTGGGTTACAGCATTATATCTCAGGTCATGTGGTCAGTATTTTTATTATATAAGTAGCTGAAAAACTTGAATTATCACCTTATAAAGCTTTTGGTGTGGCAGCTTTCAACTTCCTGCTAATGGAATCATTTTTACCTCTCTACAAGAGTTATTACCAATAAATCAGTCCTTTCCTTTACAAGTTGTGATAAAGCAAAAAGTCCCCTTCTCCCTCCCACCCCAAGCTGTAAAGTCAAGTGGAATTTTCTACAACACTATTCAATATTAAAATGACTCAACCTCCTGTGAGTTAATGCCTTCTCCTCCTTATTGTTTTCTATTCAAGATTAAAAAGAATTCTGTTTTCTACCTCCCCCTCCCATTGAGCTCTTCCAGTGATTAAAGGATAAGAATAGAATGCTATCATTGCTAGTATTGTCCTTCACCAATTCTCCAAATGTATTCATTTCTATTCAATTTGCTATATACCCTGTTCTCAAGGAAGTCTTTCAAATTACTGTTTTTTGAGAGAGTATTATTCAAATAGTGGTAAATGAAATGCTTTAAAAAATTCTAATCCTTTTTTTAAAGTGAATGTTTTATATTGCTTTAAAAGCAACCAAAGATTTGTTTCTAAGCACTGTAAATGTGGATCTTCTCTCCAGATCCTAAAAGTCTCTTAGGGAAACTACTTACCACTGAAGAGATGGATTCTATTCTCTTTCAAGTTTTACTTACTCTTGGATAACAAAGGGCAAATATGCCTAGCTAGGCCTTTGTTTTCCTAAATGTGATAGAGTGATGTATGAGTAGCATGAAGGTTAGTGGAAAAAAGCCTAGGTTCTGTACCTCACAAGGTCTGTGTCTTTCAGTGAACCACTTAATGTCTCTGAGCTTCACTATCCTTATCTGTTAAAAGAAAAAGATGGCCTGGAATGCAGTCTCTGTCCTTTGAGAAATAATACAATGTGATTTCCATAGACAGAAGTTCAAATTCTCACTTCAGGAACCATTTCATCTAATTGCATCATCTGAAGAACAAAATGTAACACTCTGAAAAGTTCAGTGTAAGAGAAGGATGAGGCTGTGGAATTTTTTGAGAAAATTTATTATTTAATATTCACTCCTCAGATCCTTTCATGCTAGTGATTTTCTCTAATTTTTCCTGTAGATAGCCTGTTTGTACATATTGTCTTTTCCATTAGACTGTGGGTTCTTTGAGAACAGAGACTACCTTTTGCCTCTCTTGGTACCCTCAGTGCAGAGTGCCCGGAACATAGTAGGTGCTTAATAAATGCTTATTTGCTAACTATTGTCTCTTTCTTCAAAGGTGTTAACAGACATATGACACTGGTTATGGATTCAGAAAGACTTAAGTTTGAGACCACTCTACACCATAGCTGCTTACACTCAGCAAATTAATCTCTTTGGGCTTCATTTTGCTTATCTGTATAGTGAGATTATTTAGATTAACAATAAGATGGAAGCTCCTTGAGGCAAGGACTAGTTCCTTCCTATTTTTGTAGTCTCAATGCCTAACACAGTAGCCTGAACCTAGTAGGCTGCTGAAAAAAGCTTCTTGAGTGGAGTTTCATTACCTACCTCACAGGATGGTTGTGAGGATCTAATAAGATTATGCCTTTAAAGTAATTTGTAAATTGCTAAGCACTATCCAAAAATAAGATTTATAAGGTCTAAACTTAATCTTTGTATAAAACAGATGGTAGAATTAATGTTCTTTGGACCTAAATCACAGACCTCAATAGATCGTTTTTAGCCTTGAAAATCCCCCCAAATTCCTAACAGATTCATGATAAACAGGGATCTTTCTGTGACTCTATGATATTACACATTATAAAGAAGGTTCAAGGCAGAGATGGCATACTTATCAAATTGTCAGATGACAGAACCAAAAATTAATGGGAAACTAAATAATTTCATCCTAAAGAATGAGTGGGTCAAACAAAAAATCATAGAAACAATCAATAACTTCATCCAAGAGAATGACGATAATGATATAACATCAAAACTTATGGGATGGCGCCAAAGTAGTTCTTAGGGGAAATTTTTTTCTCTAAATGCCTACATGAATAAAATAGAGAAAGAAGAGATAAATGAATTGGGAATGCAACTAAAAAAGCTAGAAAATAACAAATTAAAAATACCCAATTAAATACCAAATTAGACATCAAAGGAGAGATTAATAAAATTGAAAGTAAGAAAACTATAGAATTAATAAAGAAAAAAAAGCTGGTTATTTGAAAAGACCAATGAAAATATGAACCTTTAGTTAATTTGATTTAAAAAAAAGAAAAAGAAAGAAGAAAAACAAATTACTAGTATCAAAAAATGAAAAGGGTGAATTCACCAACAAGGAAGAGGAAATTAAAGCAATAATTAGGAGCTATTTTGTACAACTATATGCCAAAAAATTTGACAATGTAAATGAAATGGATGAATATTTACAAAAGCATAAATTGCCCAGATTAACAGAAGAGGAAATAAAATCCTCAAATAAGCCCATTTTAGAAAAAGAGATTGAACAAGCCATCAATGAACCCCCTAAGGAAAAATTGCCAGGGCCAGATGGGTTTGTGTCATGGTGTAATTGGTTGGTGGGGGGGGGCCTTACATATTCCTCTTTAAAGAATTACACCCTATCACACACAAATCCAATTAGAATAAAATAATATTTTATTTGGGTGCTAGAGAAAGGAACCAAGAGATAAGTCAAGCTTCTCTCAAGAGGAGATAGTACAGAGACACATGGTTCTCTGAGATACCTATCTTCCCAAACAGGAGAAAGGCAAAAACTTTTATAGATAGCAGATGGGGTGATCAGCACCTGATTATGAAAAGTTCCCTTTGGGGGTGGGGAAAGCTTGATTGCAGGCTTGAATGAGAGGACCTCTGGAGTTATCTCTGTCCACTTGGTGCCACTCAGGCAGCAGCCACACCTAATAGGATTATCTCCCCCTGGGGTAGGGGAAACATGTCTTTAAGTGTGTCTGTGTCTGTCCTTTGGTTTAGTTTATTGAGGACAAGGTTCCCTGAGTTCCCCCCAAAAACTTCTGGGGTATCACAGGCTCATAACAGTTTGCAAGTGAATTCTTCCAATCATTTAAAGAACAAATAATTTCAATACTACACAATCTATTTGGGAAAATAGGTGAAGAAGGAATCCTACTAAATTCCTTTTATGAGACAAATATGGTGCTGATACCTAAATCAGGAAGAATAAAAACAGAGAAAGAAAATTATAGACCAATCTTCCTATTGAATACTGATGCAAAACTTCTAAATAGAATATGAACAAAGAGATTACAGCAATATATCAGCAGGATACTATGACCAGGTGGCAATACAAGGCTGGTTCAATATTAGGAAAACTATAAACATAGTTGGTCATCCTAAAATCATATGATTATCTCAATAGATGCAGAGAAAGCTTTTGACAAAATGTAGCAGCCATTCCTATTAAAAACACTAGAGAGCATAAGAATAAATGGAGCTTCCCTTAAGATGATAAAACCATCAGCAAGCATTATATGTAGTGGGGATGTTAGAAGTGTTCCCAATAATATTAGGAGTAAAGCAAGGATATCCATTATCACCACTGTTATTCAATAAGGTATTAGAAATGTTAGCCTTAGCAATAAGAGAAGAAAAAGAAATTGAAGGAATTAGAATAGGCAAGGAAGAAACAAAACTATCACTCTTTTCAGATGTTATAATGGTATACTTAGAGAATCCTAAAAAATCAACTAAAAACCTACTCGACACAATCTTAGCAAAGTTGCAGGATGTAAAATAAACCCACCTAAATCATCAACATTAATGACCAACAAAGTGTAGCAGCAAGAGATAGAAAGAGAAATTCCATCTAAAATAGTTGTAGACTGTTGTGGAAATATAGTGGGACCCCAAGAAACCAAAAGATCCCAATCCCCAAGGCCAAGGGAAATACAGCTTTCTCTCCCACCTCAGGTATGAGGTATGGCAGGACATTACCCCAGTATGCCGATAAGTAATACCACTGTATGCAAGATGATATGCAACATATAGATGGGTACTGCATATCTTACTAATATCCCATTATTCCAAACCTCCTAACCCCCCATTTGTATTTCACTCCCAGTTGCTTTGTAATTCTCTCCACTTTCTTTGTTTCATAAACATACAAAAGACCAAGTCTTTTCTTACTCCAGAGTGACAGTCACCATGGTGATCTGTACTGAAGCCATTCTTTCCCCTCTCCTAATAAATCTTTTTATTTTACAAGATTCATGATGAGCCTCCAATTCTTTGGGTGAGCTAGCCCCCTGATCCAGGTTGCAAGTCCCCCCAAACACAGACAATATAAAATATTTGGGAGTCTATCCGCCAAGGCAAACCCAGGAACTATATGAACAAAATTACAAAATACTTTTCACACAAATCTAAACAAATGGAAAAATATCAATTGTTCATGGTAGGTCATGCTAACATGATAAAAAAGACATTTGACCTAAATTAATTTACTTATTCAGTGCCATACCAATCAAACTACAAAAAATTATTTTATAGAGCTAGAAAAAATAATAACAAAATTCATCTAGGGGGATAAAAGGTCAAGAATATCAAGGGAAATAATGAAAAAATGCAAAGGTAGGTGGCCTAGATGTATTGGATCTAAAACAATACTATAAATTGTCAACCATCAAAATTATTTGGTACTGGCTAAGAAATAGAGTGGTGGATCAGTGGAATAGGTTAGGCACACAAAAACACAGCAGTAAATGAATATAACAATCTCCTGTTTGATGAACCCTAAAGACTATAGCCTCCAGTATAAAAACTCACTATTTGACAAAAACTGCTGGGAAAATTGGAAAATAGTATGACAGAAATTAGGCACAGACCAACATCTTACACCATATACCAAAGTAAAATCAAAATGGGTACATGATCTAGACATAAAGGATGATACCACAGGCAAATTAGAAAAGGAAGGAATAATTTACTTGTCAGATCTATGGAGAGGGGAGGAATTTATGACCAATGATGAGATAGAGAACAAATAAGAAAGGCAAAACAGATCATTTTGATTACATTAAATGTTTCTGCACAAACAAAACCAATGCAACTAAGATTAGAAGGGAAGCAATGTGGTTTTTTATCATAAAAGTATTTTATTATTTTCCAGTTACATGTAAAGATCGTTTTCAACATTTGTTTTTATAACATTTTGAATTCCAATTTTTTTCTCCCTCCCTTCCTTCCTTCTCTTCCCCCTCTCCAAGACAAAAAGCAATCTGAGGTAGGTTATACATGTACAATCACATTAAACCTATTTGTACATTAGTCATGTTGTGAAAGAATAAGAACAAAAGGGAAAAAACCAAAAAAAGGTAGAAACAATATGCTTCAATCTGAATAAGGGAAGGAATTTTTATAGCCAGTGTTTCTGATAAAGGCCTCATTTCTAAAATATATAGATAACTGAATCAAATATATAAGAATACAAATCATTCCCCAATTGAGAAATAGTCAAAGGATATGAACAGAAAGTTTTCAGATGAAGAAATTAAAGCTATCTATAGCTATATGAAAAAATGTTCTCAATTACTACTGATTATAGAAATGCAAATTAAAACTACTCTGAAGCACCACCTCATACCCATCTAATTGGCTAATATGGCAAAAAAGAAAAATGATAAATGTTGAAGAAGATATGGGAAAATTGAAACATTAATACACTATTGATGGAGTTGTGAACTGATGCAAGCACTCTAGAGAGCAATTTGGAGCCATACCCCAAAGGCTATAAAACTGTGCATACCCTTTGACCCAGCAATATCACTACTAAGTCTTTATCCCAAAGCGATCATAAAAAGGGGAAAGGACCTACAAGTACAAAAATATTTCTAGCAGCTCTTTTTGTGGTGGCAAAGAATTGGAAATCATGGGCATGCCTATCAATTGGGGAATGGCTAAACAAGTTGTGGTATATGAATGTGATGGAATACTATTGTGCTATAAAAATGATGAGCAGGTAGATTTCAGAAAAAACCTGAAAAGACTTACATAAATTGATGAGTGAAATGAGCAGAATCAAGAGAATATTGTACACATTATCAACTGTGCGACGATCAATTGTGATAGACTTAACTCTTCTCAGCCATACAATGATCCAAGATGGTGCCAAAAGACTCATGAGGGAAAATGCTCTCCACATCCAGAAAAAGAACTGATGGAGTCAGATAGAAGCATATTATTTTCACTTTGTTGTTGTTTCTTCTTTCTTGTGTTTTTTTCCTTTTGTTCTTATTCTTTTCTCATAATATGACTAATGTGGAAATGTTTAACATGATTGTAATGTATAACCTGTATCAGATTGCTTGCTAGCTTCAGGAGGGAGAAGTGAAGGGAGAAAAATTTGGAACTCAAAATCTTACAAAACTGAATGTTGAAAACTACCTTTACCTGTAATTGGGAAAAAATAAAATACTATTAAGTCAGGGGTGGGGGGAGAGAAGGAGCAATTAACTGTGCAAGTGACTGAGCAGAAAGTTGAGAGAAGGTTTGGGTTTGAAGTGGTGTGGTAGTGCAGAGATGAGGGGAAATGCCTAACAGCAGCTCCACAAACTGCTTTGTATTCTGATGAAGTCTTAATATCTTTCTTCTAACTGATTGTACCATAAGATTTTCCCTAAAGTATGGTATCAGTCCTCCAACTGGTCTTTGTGCTTTCAGTCTCTCCTGTGTCTGTGTGTGTCTGGGGAGGCAAGGGTAGAATCAACAAAACTTAGCAAATTATTGACGATATGAAAGGAAGAATTGAGGCTGATTTCCTAGAGGCAAACCTGAGAAACTAGAAAGAAGGTAGCACTCTTATCAGAAATAAGGCAGTCCAGAGTCTTGACTTTAAGGAGAAAGACTGAGTTTCAGTTTGGATATACTGAGTTGGAGATGCCTCCTGGATATTCAGTTGGAGATATCCAATGAAGGTTGATTGCCAATACAGGTATAGAGTTTAGTGGAGAGAATAGGGCTAGATCCATTGATCTGGGGATCATCTACAAAAGCAATGAAACTTTCCCAAGCCCATAAAAGAATAGGATAAAGGGCAGGAAACATTCAGCTCTAGAACTAATTAAAGTTCATTCACTGGGACACTTAAGCTTTCATAATATTTAGAATCTAGTTAATAGTGTACTTTTGTGGTTGGTCATTGTATCTGCTCAAGTGCCTATTTTACCTCAAGAATTTAATTTTTCAGGACATATGTCTCACTGTAGTCCAAGATTTACTAGTGTTTCTTCTCTCTCTTCAATTCCTCTCTCCTTCCCTTCATCCTTCCCTTGTTATCCCTCTCCTCTTTCCCCTTTCCCCTCTCTCTCCTCTCCTTCATTATCCCTCTCACCCTCCTTCTTTCCCTCCTTTCTCTTCCTTTTATTTCCCTTTTTCTTTCCTTTTTTGCTTCTACTGACATTTCACTCTATGTGAGTCAGCAGTAAAGAGTTATCCCTTCCACATTGTGGGGGTTAGGGGTGTAGAGCTCCCACGTTCAGGAAAATCTGCATAAATTTTTTGGCCCTCCCTTCCTACCAGAGAAGAAGTCTGATTTTTTTCTTTTTCTTTTATGGGGTGTTTAAAAGTACCTTATTGTAAAATTTGGACTAAGTATTTGGTCCTAGTCTCTGTCATCTGCTTGTCTTCGTGTGTCATTCGTGGCTTCAACAAAATTCCATTTAATTTCTTATGCTGACCCACAATACATCAAAACCATGATGGGGAAAGTCATGGTGTGGAAAATATAATTGTAATATGGTAGCTATAATCTTAGGTTGTATTAATACAAATGTAGTGACCAGAGAGAAGAAGGAGATAGTTTCATTATATTCTACCTTGGTCAGGCTACATGTAGAATACCATGCTCACTTCTAGGCATAACTTCATGAAAATGGCCATTCTGTACATGAGAGTAGCTTTAGGAGAAGGGAATAGGCACACTTCTGCAGCAAAATATGCCTATGTTATAAGCTTTCTTTCTTTCTGATCAGTCATTGGTGGTGAAGGACTTGTCTACCATACTGGGTATATCTTCCTGATAACTGAGGCTTATTCATCTGTAACCATCTCTTCTCCTAACTAATGAGTCCAACTTCCTTTTGTTTTCTTATGAATTTTATTTTTTAACTCATGCTTTAAAGACATAATCAGTTATACAAGAGTTTAGTTTATAGCAAAGAACCACACATCTTCCAATTTTAGAATTTATCTTTTTACTGTACAAAGAAACTTTACAGAATGAAGCCAAATGAAGATAACAGAGAAAGTCACCCAAGACTTGACAGAACAGTCACACTTAGAAAATTTTTCGTAATTACACCAGTACCGCATAGAGTAAGTAGTGCAGTTTACCACCATAGTGAATTGAGCACTAACTATGGCATATTTAATGTCATTGGTCTTATGGTGGCATTTGTCTCTCCTGTGTGTAAAGGACTGTAAACACACACTCATTTACTGGAAACCCTTAAAGCCACAGAAGAGAAATGCCACCATTGGCCCCTTCTGTGATGGTTATTTGTACCTGAAATGAAACTTACAACCCTCTTAGTGTACTCACTATTGGATTTTCTCTCTCTTTCTCTTTGAGAAGAGGAGTTCAGTCTTGTGATTTCATCAGTTTGAGGAACTCATGGGGTGGAAATGCCCTCCACAAATTCAGTCCAACAACTCATCTTACAATCTTAAAACTTATAGTCTTAGAAAATTGCCTGGGGCATGGCGAGGTTGAGCAATGTGCCCATGGTCACACAGCCAGCATATATCAGAGTAAGGACTTGGACTCAAGTTGTCTTGACTCCAATGCTGGCTCTTCATCCAGAATACCGTGTCTGAAACTTTGCCATCTTTACAAAAGATGAAATTGTTTTCAGGAGATTTTATAAAGATTACATCTTGTTAATACAAAATAAAATGTATCAAAAATTATAAAAATAGAATACCAGGCAAATTATCAAGAGAGAATGGTATAAATTATTCTTTAAAATGTATTCAGATGGATAATCTTCTTGGGAGGAGATTTTGATGGAAAGTGATGTTATTTTGACTAGGGATATTTATTTTACATATGTACAAAAAATGCTATTCTATATACATCTCAAAGAACCACTCCAGCCATTTTACTTCACTGGACCAGTGAAAAAACCTTACTTCACAGGTAGCAACTTTCCCTTTGGCTTCCTTTCTGGAGGAAGAAAAAGAAAAGGCAGATATTTCATTCCCTGTGATTACCAGGTGCAGGAGGAAGAGTCTGAAGTCACAGCATGTTGTTTTTCAGATGGAATGATGAGCAGTGATCAAAGGTTGACTGATAAATGTCTTTGGTTGAACTGACAGCTACACTTTTGATTTCAGGGCATCTACCAGGCTATAAGAACCTTTGTGGTTGGCTTTTCTTGCAAAGTATATGACCATTCCAATGGCTGGGATTATCAGGGAAGATAAGCAGTATAGTGCAAGAAGTTGAGGAGAAAAATATTTAGGAATTTCTGGAAAAGAAAGAAAAACAATTGACATTAGTTATAAAAGTGGTAAAATTTAAATGTGGTAGTATCATAAAGATGTCACTTATTGGAAGAGTACAGATAGTTTCCCACTATGAAGTAAAGGGAAATAATGATTTAAACCAAGTTCTTAAGCTCTATGTACATGTCATGTACCCCTTTGAGTCATGTCAGAGTGTCTATGGATCCCTTCTCAGAATAACTTTTTTTTTTGGCAGGGCAATGAGGGTTAAGTGACTTGCCCAGGGTCACACAGCTAGTAAGTGTCAAGTGTCTGAGGCCGGATTTGAACTCAGGGAGTCCTGAATCCAGGGCCAGTGCTTTATCCACTGCACCACCTAGCTGCCCCCAGAATAACTTTTTTAAAATTCACAATTGAAGGAAATGCTAAATTTCAGTGAGAGAGTAGTGCAAATAAAGACATTCTTTCTTTCCCACCCAACTTTGTGGACCCCAGAAATCTATTTACAGATCTCAAGTTAAGAACCTTGATCTAGACCATCTTGACCTGAACCTCATACCCTTCTCAATCTAACAAAAATTAAGATGAGTATAGCGTTGGGGACTGAGGGATTCAGCTGACTGAATGAAATACCTGCTTCATTTTGGCAGCAGAGACCCAATCTGTTTGTCCAGTATTGGTGATTGCTATGACAAGGGCAATACAAGGATGCTCTCATGAATTGAAGAGCTTCCATTGTACAGTGGTAGTGATTGTGAAATTTTAGCATCCATCTAAGAGAATATAAATGGATGGGATGAGGTGGGAATATAGTGTCTATTTTCTGTATTTGCTTTTATATTTGAGACTAGGCATACTCACTAGAGAACCAGGACCCAATCATCATGAATAGAAAAGCACAATCAGAAATGCAAGAAGACAGTTCACACATTTCAGCAGAGCTTTATAAGACCTATGTTCTTGAGCTATGCTTCCTCTCTGAGATATATATATATATATATATATATATGCATATACACATATGTACAGTATTTCAGTTTGGTGGCTGTCTTTTTTTAAAAAATACACTTTCTTTTGCCATCAACTACCTATTGACTTATGTTCCTTTATATTTGTCTTCCATATTAGGTTACTCTAGCACCAAGATGCAGGTAAATATGGTACATAAAAGAATAGAGAAAGCCATATTTAGGGTTAAGAAGGCCTTTATTTAAGTTTCTAACTCATGGTTACTTCATGACCCTGGGCAAATCACATAAGCTCTCTGTGTTCCCCAAACAACTCTCTAAAACTATTCATTTTCCAATGAATGGTTAATCTGTCTCTTTGGATGGATTTTCCAGATCAAGAATTCCCCTCAATGGTGAAATCCTCATGTCATACCTAAGGGATTTAGGGGACTTGGGGATAACAAAGAGGAATCTAGATGGTACAGTGGATGGTGTCCTGAACCTGGAGTTAGGAAGACCTGAGTTCAAAACCACCATCAGACACTTATTAGCTGTGTGACCTGGACAAGTCACTGAACCACTGTCTGCCTCACCTATAAAATGAGGATATTCATAGTGCATACTTCTTAGGGTTGTTGCAAGAATAAAAGGAATTAGTCTTTGTAAAATGAGTTGCAAACATTAAAATGCTAGCCCTTATTACAGCCCTATCATTTTACTAGTGAGTAAACTGAGACCAGTGTGATAAAATTATTTGTTCAAGGTAGGCAGTTGAGTGGCACAATGAATAGAGCACTTGTGGTCAGGAAAACTGAATTCAAATCCTGCCTTAGTGGGTGACCCTGGAGAGTCATTTAACCTCTGCATGCTTCAGTTTACTTATCTATAAAATAAAGGAACTGGGCATAAGGTCTCAAAGGTCCTCTCTAACCCTAAATCTATGATTGTCTATTAGAATCATCTAGGTAATATTGAGATTTAAAACACAGCTCCCTCCCACGTGACCTCAGATCCATTGTTGTTATTGTTGTTTTTACTTCATATCACAAATTAATGTGCTATTATATACACTCTATCTCTAGTCTACTTTTTTTTGGTGGGGCAATGAGGGTTAAGTGACTTGCCCAGGGTCACACAGCTAGTAAGTATCAAGTGTCTGAGGCCGGATTTGAACCCAGGTCCTCCTGAATCCAAGGCCAGTGCTTTATCCACTGTACCATCTAGCTGCCCCTCTAGTCTACTTTTTATCATTAATCAGTTGGTCCCTCATGTAATCTTGAGGACTGGCTAATAACAGATAACCTAACATTGTAAAATGATCTAAAGACATTTGTGGTTCATTTGAACTTACATACATTTTAACCTTAAATACTAGTCAAGTAGCTCCTCAAAGCATAGGATTTCTTTTCCCCATGTAAATTCACACTAATTTTAGATAAAATACCTCAGAAGTGGGGTAAGCAATCAAAAGGAAAGCTGCAAACACACTGAACAGTATCCACACCAGCAAAGTGAATTGAGCTAATTATTCAGGTAAGTGAAGCAAAAACCTCATCAACATTATCTCTAAATGTCCCAGGAACTGCCTCAATTCTCCATTCGTCTTTTTGCTAGGCTAGGCCAAACACCTGTATTGCCCCCTTTACTATGGTTAGTTACCAGTAATGATGACACGAGGGGTAAGAGCATTCTTCATCCCCTAAGATTCTTTTTTAATTTACTAAGCGTTATCCTTTTTAACTCTTTTAAAAAATTTATTTTTCTTTTTTAACATTCTTTTTCTCTTGTGAGTTCCAAATTCTCTCCTTCCCTCCGACTCTTCCTCCATCCATTGAGAAGGCAAGCAACATGATACCCATTATACATGAGAAGTCCAAGCATTATTTTTTGATTCTCTTTTCATTTTCCTCTCAAGTACATGCACCCATATCCCATAAATATACTCCAAATAAGCAGTTATGTCTATTACCAGGGCAACTTTAGGATGTCATGTTCCATCAACTTGGCAAGCAAAAGAAAGGTTGAAGGCTCATGAACATCCATTTTCTAAGAATGTGTCTCACTCACTGTCGTGGTCCACATAACCAATTTAATTAAATTGGCAATATGCAAGTTATTTATGTAACCCAGGCAACAAAAAAGACAAAAATGATTTTGCCTAAGTTATTTGCATCATCTAAATCCAAATATTTTAAGCCAAATTGAGTTTGGGGCCTGAATTATGCAGCTCATCGAGAATACCTCATTTAAGAATGACGAACCTGATAAGTAATTTAATTAGATAAAGCAATTAGAAAAGTAGACACCATAAGGAAGAAAGATAGCCTAAAAGTGGGAAGCATTAGGTCATGTCTTTCAGTGAGAAATATTAGCTATAAGAAGCAAAAAAATATATAAAATGATAAAATATATAAAAATATAAGAGCTCAATTTAGTGGAGACATCATAAAGATGACTTGGGCATCAAAGAAACAAGAAAACATAATAAGGAATGAAGGAAAGTCCTCCTACCCATAACTGAGATCTCAATCTGTCCAGAGTCATTTCCGACCTCATTGGAAACATCGATTATATAGACCCCTGTGTCATCAGGAGTGACGTGATATAAAGTGAATGTTCCATTCTGTGAACACATAGTCACTTCATTGTCCACGTCAACTTTTTTGAGGACCATCACTGCAGGAGGATGACTAAAAGTTTTACAGGTAATGGTGACATTTTCCCCTTCAAGAACAGTTCTAGATGGATGGATGGATATTGTTGTGTTTCGAGGAGGTACTGTAAAGACAGAAAACATGGGGTAAGATTGGCTACGAGTCCTCAGAAATTTGGTTGAATAGTTAAAAAAAATTTCTGTCTTTTCTGGGCTCCAGCTTAATTTTCTTTAATTTAAAAAAACAGATTGGTAATCATCACTTTTCAAGTATGAGAAACAGCTGTTGCTCCTAAAGTTTCATCATGGTTGACATTTGTCTCTAGTTATTTTTCATTAGAGCTGGAAACAGTCTTTGAGGTCATTTTGTCCAGCTCTTTGTTTTACAGAAAATTAAGCTGAGACTGGGAGGGATTTAAAAACTTGTTCATATTGAAATAAGTAGCAAAGTTGGCCCCAGGGCCCCTCACTCCAAATCCAGCCCTATTCCCACTTTATCTGACATCAATCATTGATTCCTATCTGAAAGGAAACTCATTTAACATGCATGGAAAGGGCTGGACTCTCTAGCCTTAAAAACTTCCTCTCTTATTTCTACAAGGACAGCAAGGCAAGTGTTTTTTACACTGTTGAGCTCAGGTTCAGGGACTGTTTTTCTTCCAAGCTCATCAATGGTGGAGGCATACAAAGTGTGGAGCCCCTCAAAAAAACAATGGTGACAACTGTTCATGCTGGTTTAGGAGCACCCCATATTCACTTTGTACTGCATAGAGAGCATACAGGCAGTTTGAAATGGACTCCTTACCTAGCTCACCAGGTTTGGAAACCAATGAGCAGTAAGATATGATGGAAAGTTGATATGCCTTCGTGGATAACGTTCCAGTCTCAGAGTCCAGAAGATCCAGCTTCTAATCCCACCTTTGACACTTTCTAGCTCTGTGACTCTGGGAAATTTTCTGAACCTCTCTGAACCTCAGTGTCTTCATCTGCAAAATGAGGGGGGCAGGACCATGACTTTGAAGGTCCCTTCCAGCTCCAGGTCTATGATCCTAGGAAAGTGACTACCCCTCAGATGCAGAATCAGCATCAAAGAAACATTGAAATGTTCCTTTGGGGGCACAAGGGAAGAAGCCAAGTACACTTTAAAAAACAAACAAACCCAAAAGAGCCAAATATGATTCAGGCATTTATAAGTGGATCCTGAAAATGTAGGACAAGCATGGGAGAAAAAGAGATTTCTGTTCGTGTATGTATGTATGTACACACACACATATAGATACATACACGCACACGCACACACATATATATTTAGTAAAGAGGTTGGGGTCAGGGACTACGGGTATAGAATGTTGCAGGCAGTTTTAGATGAGATGTTTTAGATGAGATGTTGTTCAGTCATTTCTGATTCTCCATGACACCATTTGGGTTGTTGTTTGGGGTTTTTTGTTTTTGTTTTTTGGCAGAGATAAACTTAAGTGGTTTGCCATTTCCTTCTCTAGATCATTTTACAGATGAGAAAACTGAGGCAAACAAGGTTAAGTGATATGCCCAGATCACACTAGCTGATGAGTCTTCCTGACTCCAGACCTAGCACTCTATTCACTGTGCCACAAGGCTGGCCCTGACTGTTACTTTTGCTTAATTGTTTCCGTTTTTTTACAAGAGATCTGGGGGCAAGGGAAGCAATCTAGAAACACTTATGATATAAAAACAAAATATCAAAAAGTATTTTTTAAAAAAATAACAGATTACATTTGATTAGTGCTTTATAGTCATCTGAATGCTTTACTCACAATTACCCTGTGAAGTAGGTAAGCTGTGAATAAGGATAAGAAGCATTTATCCATCACTTTAAACATTTGCAAGGCACTGAACAAATATTATATCACTTGCTACTCCCAACAGCACTGGGAAAGTAGCTACTATGCCCATTTTGCAAATGAGAAAACCAAGGCAGAGAGACTTTAAGCCACTGGCCCAGGACCACACAGCTAGTAAGTGTCTGAGCTTGGATTTGAACTCAGGTCTTCCTGGCTTTAAGTCCAGAGCTCTACCCACTGTACCAATTAGCTGCCCCGTCTGAGAAAAAGCATTTTTATCTCCTTCCTGATGAGGAAACTCAGAGAGTTACATGACTCACACAAGGACATAGGACTGGTAGGCGTAAGGGAGGGGCTCCTTTTGCCAAGCTGCTAAAATAAACAGTATTCATGCATGGGGCAGCAATGTACCTCATGAATCATAATTAGGGCCCTGTAAGCAGATTACAGTCCAGTAAATTATATTTCTTCTGACCCTTCCTTCGAGTGACTCTGCCCTATAGAAGGTTACATGGGAATCTTTAAGTGAGGATAATACCATTTGCTTCATGGAATAGAGTTGTGTGTCACCCTGCATGCTCGAGAGAGGTTTACTTAATAATTCATTTGCTTATTTTCAATGCCAGGAGGTAAGAAAACTGGCAGAGGAAGAGGGAATGCTAGACCCACTGTCAGGAAGAGTTGATTTCAAATCCCACTTCTGCCACTTAGTAGCGATATGATCCCTTGAAAATCACTTGAACTTTTTGAGTCTCAGTTTCCTCATCTGTTAAATGAGGGGGTTGGAATAAATAGCCCTTCAAGCTCTAAATCTATGATCCTATGAGAGAGGTCCACATCCCCCACCTAAGGGGAGTCAATGCACATCTATGGAAAGGTCGATGATGTCAGTTTCTCTGTAGCCTGCTCATTTTTCAGGCATAGATCCTCTCCTTCCTTTCCATCAGAATAAGGTTAGATGGGCTGAGCAGGCAAAAGATGGGATTGAAATCTTTGAGGTTACATTTTAACAGTCTGAGATCTCCTTTCTATGGTGCATGAATTCTCTCAACAAGAAAACCATGGTAATTATCCTGAAAGGAGTCACTCTGGAAAAATAGTTACTATGTTTTCAGAGAAAGGTATTCTCCAATGGAAGCAAGGAAGAGGGGCTTTTGGATCCAAACTCTTCCCTCTTTTCCAGTTGACTGCTACGCTAAGTCTGGTCAAACACTTGGCCAGTACAAGGCCTTGGAGACTAAGGATGCATTCAATACAAGTCTCTAGGGTGGAAAAAAATAGATGGCAATCCCCTCCACAATGATTTATTCCAACTCTCTGGCAATCCTCCACATGATTTACCAGATGTGTTTCATTATTCTGGGAAATCTTATGAAGTCACCAAAAAGAAGTGGAATTGAACTCCACTCTACCCCTCTTCCACAGACATTCTCCTAACGCAAAACATCCTTTTGAAATATATGGAATTATTAAAAACTGATAGCCAAAGAACTGACCTTTAACATCAAGTGTCAGGCTCCTAATTTCTGAGCCACCTTCATTTTTAGATTCGCATTCGTACACTCCAGCATCCTCTAACTGGGCTGCATGTATGAAATGAACGCCGGCTGGAGACTCGAGCTCTCTATCTCCCATCTCTGTTTTCTTCCTCAGGATAATTTGAGACTTTGGAACATCCCCAGATGTGCAGGAAATAGTAACTGAGTCTCCTTCCTTGATGCTATCAGAAGGGAAAACTGTAAGGCGTGTGTCTTTGGGAGGCACTGCAAAAAGAATGCAAAGGGCAAGTGTGAGAGAGCAATTAATTTGACAGGAGCTTAATGAAGCACACCAAAGGGCTGGTGGTGGCCAAGATGCTAATTTGCACTGTTTGCCTGAACTGTTTAGAGATAAGGCAAGTAATGGCATGAACACCTTTGCTGTAACTATTGGCCTGAGATTGTTATTAGGGTGGGATTTGTTTCATCTTCAACTAGATTCTGGGCTCTTTAAGGAAAGAGCCCACATCTTTGTGAGTATATTTTAGATGCTCAATAAATATTTATTGAATTTAATTGTGAAAAAGCATAATGCATCATTATGTTATATTTTTCTCGTATCATCTCCTAAGAAGTTTATGGGGCCCTCACACAGACCTGCCCAAAACTAGACTTTGGGGCTGACTAATTTAAGGTTCAAGTGATTATAGGGTTGACCTGAATGGGGAAATATAGTGAGAGCTTGGAATCATTGCAAACCCCTCAATTTATAAATGAGGAAGATGAGGGCCAGAGAAATTAATGACTTGTCATGGGTCTGTAAATAAAGCAGAAATTATCAGAATATAATGATACAGGACCCTTCAAGGCTAAGAACGGCATAGGGCAAATGTTTTGAATGACAGGCAGGCACCTTGGGAATTATAATTTTTTCCTCCCTTTTATGATGAGAGAGGATGGGGCCACCTCCCATGGGATTTTGGATTTGGGACTGGGGATATGAGATTTGGCAGCTGCATGGAGCTTGAGTAGAATTGGGGATTAGTCTGGGAGCATAGTCTGGCCAGAAAAGGAGGGGTCCCCAGCTACACTTGTTAAGTACTAGAATCAGGAATTGAACTCAGGTCTTGGGACTCCAAATACCTTATTCTTTCTACTTTACTATATATTGGGCAGCTAGATGACTCAGTGAATAGAGTGCTAGACTTGAAGCCAAGCAGATGTTAGTTCAAATCTAGTCTCAGACACTTATTATTTATGTGATCCTGGGCAAATCACTTAACCTCTGTCTGCCTCAGTTTTCTCATCTATAAAATGGGGGTAGCTCCTACTTCACAAGATTGTCATGAGCATAAAATGAGATATTTGTAAAGCACTTAGCACAATGCCTAGCACATAGTAGGGGTTATGTAAATGCTTATTCCCTTCCCTTCTCAATGGCTTACAAAGTTCACATATTTGCCCAATGTCACACAAATAGAAAGGTGATGTACAAACCAGTCAGTAGCCCTTCCCTGCTTTTCTGATACCTTATCTGGTGTTTACAGGTGAGGGTATTACCTCTATCAATGGTAGTTGTCATCTTCTCTACAGTTTACAATCTCAGAAGATTTCCTAGAGGTTATAAATTAAGTGAGTGACCCAGAGTCACCCAAGAAGTATCTTCCAGAGGCAAGACTTCAATTCAGGTCTTTCTGGCTCCAAGGCCAGCTCCCTATTCACTACTCCATGGTTCTATTACCACATGTCTTAGGGCTTTGACTATGTCTGAAATGTACTTACTGTTCACTTGAAGTCGCTGAATTGTTCTCCTTTCTTTGGGCTCAAACTCCATTTCATCAATTGGTAACTTGGCCTCACAAGTGAGGGATTTTCCCATGTCTTCCATGGTGGGGGTAAAAGTCATCTGTAAACCCTTGGTCTCCAGGTTATCCCCATCAGCATCCTCCACAATCTCATGTAATTGCATAGGATGATGAGAGTCTTCCTTCCAGAATGCCATCTCCAGCCGGTCTAAGGGATAGACTTTTGGGACCTTGCAGGTAACAGTGGCAGGGCTTCCAACGATAAGGGGGCCACTCATCTCAATCTCTGGATCTCTGGGGAAAGCTTCGAATATCAAAAGAAACCCAGGTATTAATGGGATTTTTGCTGGTATTTACATAAGATGATTTCAGAGAATAATCAAGCTAATGTTTGTAAGCAGGAAGAGCTTTCAAATGCCAATTTTTGGTCCCTAGGGACATGATAATAACATATGTAAATACATATACCGGCATGTGAAGCAAAACTATGCTAATTATCTAGTCTTAAGATATAATCTCATTGATGACAAAGGCATGTTTTATAATGCACAGTGCCTTGGCTAATATATTTTAAAATATTTATTATTAGGATTACTGGGATTGGTTAAAACAAACACTTTCACTATTTAGACTTTGTTATCTCCCTTCTCTTTCACAAGAATTCTACTCTGCTCATATATTATAGAGTGAAGTATGACACTGGGATCTGGACAGCCAATTCAGAAGAGAAGGAAGGTATGAGTCCTACCAAGATAGAAAGGTTTTGTATATAGGCCATTGTTGGACAGACTATGTGTCTGCCACCTGAGGACCAGTCTGGTTAACTTCAGAAAGGCTAATCATTGAAAGGCTGTTCAGTGGACCATGATTTTTTTTAATGCCAGAAACTTAGAAAGACCATTGATAAGTTAGTGAAGACCATGAGAGGGAGATACCATGCAGATGGATTTGACAACTTCTTAAAATATTTCAGCAATTATTTCCACTCCAATGAACACATCTTACTGAAATTTTAAGACATGGGCCTTTAAGACAAGGAAGCTACTACTTGATTTGATCTCATAATTTGAGAGACTCATTAATGAGACAGAGAGACAGAGATACAGAGACAGAGAGAGATTGAGCATGCCTCAAAATCAGTATGACTTTTGTTTCAATCCCACTTCTGACACATACTAGCTACAGGATCCAAGGCCAGTCATCTAAACTCTCCTCACCCCAAGCAACTCTCTTAGCCTATAAGATCTTAGAGAACTGTTACTGATCTCTGTTGATGAAGGGAATTTCAGCTAGGCAGTCAACAAGCATTTATTAAGCACCTACTATGTGCCAGGCACTATGCTAAGCTCTTTACAAATATTATCTCATTTCATCCTCTCAATAACCCCAGGAAGAAGATGCTATTATTAGCTCCATTTTCCAGTTGAAAAAACTGATGCAGGCAGTGGTTTAGTGAATTGTTTAGGTCCACACAGCAAGCAAACATCTGAGAATGATTCTGACTCAGGTCTTACTGACTCCATACCCAACTCTCTATGCAGTGTGCCATCTAGCAACCTCTTAGGGAGGCCAAAACAATTCCTTTCCTTAAGGAGCTCACATTCTAACAAGAGGGGGAAAAACCAAACAAACATGTAAATAACTTGATACATATAAGATATGTACTGAGTAGATGAAGTTTCCTATAACATAAAATGATATCCAGACCAAAAATTAAAATAAAGAGGTGGCAGATCTGAGCAATATTGGGTTATATTCAGCATTAAATCAGTTATAAGGGCAAAGGTCCCAGAACAAAGATCAGACTATTTTTCACTAAGCAGAATGATGCTAAAATGAATTCTCAGCTATTTCCTTACTGCAATAAAGACCTCTTTTCCTGGTTCTCATTTATGGTTAGGAATGTGCTGACATCAGCAAATCCTTGGCTCTGTGTAAAGATGATACAATATAACTTAACCCTCTTTTGAGAAGTTCAAATTTCTCTCAGACATAATCCATTTCCCCCCTGAATACAGCCTCAAGGAGGTAAGAAATGATTGGTCAGTAGTTCTGATGGAAAATCCCTGCAATGTGTACTTTTGAATCCTGCTCAATGAAAGAAGACAGAGCAACCATGTCAAGAAAATCATGTGGTAGGTAATTGTGCTATTATTTCCCACCATCATTATGAGCCAAGGCACTCAAATAAAGTCCATTCTATGTATCAAGTTGCAGTTGGACTGGATTTGGGTTCCTAAACTGTTTACTTGGACTATTCTTCACCAAGCAGAAGAAGTGGTTCATCAGAATTGCAAGGAAGGTTTCATTCTCACTGCTGAAGTGAATTCCCCAGAGGACACTTACACTAGCCCAACCTCATCCCCAGCATCACTGCAGATCCCCTGCCTCAAGCCCAAAGTTCTATATTTCTGCCTACTTTCCTCTCACTTTTAGCTCTGCTTCTTGGTTGTGCCCCTCAGCCCAAACTCTTTCTCTTCTGTCCAGTTCCCACTGTTCAGAGATAGCCACAGATATTGTTGAAGTGGTAACCCTGGTCCTTTTGAATCAATAAGCACTGACTCAAGATCAGTTGGCATTCTCTGGTTTGTCAGAGCCTCTCCCAAGGTCAGCCAACAAGCTACATAAATAGGGAAGAGTCTGAAATACATAATCTGTTCAGGTCAATGACTGGAGACAGAACTGGGAGAGTGTGGTAAGGGATAGGCTACTGACTATGGACACCCTAATATATGAGCCAAGCTTTGGGCTAACTATGGGGCAAGCCACAAGACTGTGTATGTCAGGGTTTTTCTGCTTGCTCTTTGAGTACAAATCAAGTGAATTGCCTGGGGGAAAAAATTCCTCAGTATGGCAGTAAACAGTAATTTTTACCACATGCTTGAAGAAAAAGTTTCATCAGGCACATATGGTTTCCTCATTAAGGAATCATGTGCCCTGTTTATTTCCTTCTCTAAACACTTCTGTCTCACTGCATAGACATGGAATCAGATTTTTTTTTCAGCCAATCCCACTGAAAATGAACAATTTCCAACTTTTAAATAATGATCACTGACATTTACATGGTGCTTTGAGGTTTGTATGGGCACTATGCTAAGCTCTTTATAAATATTATCTCATTTGATCCCCTCAACAACCCAAGGAGGAAGATGTTATTATTATCTCCATGTTACTCTTAAGCAAACTGAGGCAGGCAGTGGTTAAGTGAATTACCTATGGGCTATATAGTTAACCAACATCTGAGGATAGATTTGAACTCAGGTCTTATTGACTCCATACTCAGCTCGCTATGCCCTGCTCTTCTAAGAGATACAAAGAAAAACCAAAACAGTCTCTTCTCTCAAGGAGCTCATTTATGTCTTCCTCCTCCTCCTCCTCCTCCTCTTCCTTCTCCTCCTCCTTCTCCTCTTCTTTTTCTTCTTCTTCTTCTTCTTCTTCGTTGTATTGTGTATTTATCATTGTGTAGTGTGGGTATTATGGTATTATTATTATTAATGTAATATAAAATTTTTTTCATTTAATTTCCTCAACTCTGTGAGGTAGTCAGTACAGGTACTATCCCCATTTTGCAGATGAAGAGACTCTGAAACTCAGAGAGGTACATTGACTTGCCTAGAGCAACGTAACTACTGAGTATTATATGTGGGACTTAGAATCATAGATTTAGAGCTGGACAGGACCTTTGAGTTGGACCTTATTTAGTCCAACTCCCTCATTTTGTCAATGAGGAAACTATAGCCTAGAAAGATCATATGACTTTTCAATTTATCCCTTACGTATATTATTTGTACATAGTTGTTTGGAGGTTGTCTCCTCCCTTGAGACTGTGAGCACCTTTAAAGAAGAGACTTGTTTTTGTGTTTCTCTATATCCCTAGTTCTTGGCACATAGTAGGCACTTAATAAATCCTTGTCAAATTGACCTTTTCTAAGTTATAAAGGCAGTAAGTAGCAGACCTGGGGTTTGAACTTATGCCTTCCTGACTCTGAGTCCAGCACTTTCTCCACTATAGCATGTTGGCTAGATAACTTAGAACAAGAATAGATCACTTACAATGTTGGCTTACTTACAGTAAAGTTCTACTTTGACTCCTTTTTCCATTTTCTTGTCCCCACAGGATGCTGTGCAAAGATAAAAATGTTCATTCTGAAGGCCAATGGGATTCATGATCAAGGTGGATTTGGTTCCCTCATTGTGTACCTCCCCCCATAGGGGACTGTCTATCTGGGTTCTCCAGGAGAAAAAGGGGGCCTCACAGCCCATCATGGTGCAGGTCAGCACAACAAAATCGCCGATCTGAGCAGTAATCTTTGGTCCTGGGGAGATGTCCACTGTAAGAGGTTTCACTGAAAGGAGAGAAAGAAAGTGAGATATAAACCTTTATCAAACTTTATAAGATTCTCTTCCTTTTCCATTCCACTCTTTTTCAGTCATTTTATCACATACCCTTCAACTTCTCACCTGAAAAGAAGAAATTGCTCTCTTAAAACTTACTTTCCAGGAGGGAAAGTATCCACTTTTAAAAATAGCCCAAGGTAACCCAAGTGTACTAACTTGGTCAACAGCATTTAAGTGGTTTGAAAAACAGAGTGAATGAGCAGAGATAAGAATTGTTAAAAAAAATAAAGGGGGGGGGGGTGCAAGGCTGTCTTCTTTATTTCACCAGGACCAAGATTTGATACAAGACAAGATGATCAAAACACTGTCCCTGGTTGCTAGAACAACTAACTCTATTCTGATCCCATATGGAAATGAAATGAGATCTGTGAGAATTTATAACTTAGAAGTATTGGAAAAGACAATAGTCACTCCTTTTACATCAGAAAGGATGCCTTTGAGAGCCCTGAACCTAAGATTTGAGTTCTAGTATTTCAGTTTCACACACATCTGAAATTAAAACAAAAATCACATTGGAAGTTAATCAGATTCTCTTTTTGGCAGGGCAATGAGGGTTAAGTGACTTGTCTATGGTCATACAGTTAGTAAGTGTCAAATGTCTGAGGCTGAATTTGAATTCAGGTCCTCCTGAATCCAGGGCTGGTGCTTTACCCACTGCACCACCCAACTGCCCCTTGGAAGTAAATCAAAAGCTAAGATTTCAAGTCACAAATAATTCATCCTGTTTTTTAGCATTTGCTTGTGCTCCTTTATAAACAGACCAACCTGCTTTACATTTCAATATACTTTTAGATTGAGCCTTTAAAAGGAGAGGTCTCCTTTAAGATAATATCTATAAATCAATTGTGATATTTTGATTCCAGTATTAGAAGGTGGACATTTATAAAATGAATCTGATTCTTTCCTTGTGAGCCTTCTCAGATCATTCAGTGAAGTAATGACATATTGAATCCTGGTTCTTCCACTTCCTACCTTTGTGACCTTGGCAAAATCTCCATGAGTCTAAATTACTTCATCTGTAAAATGGAGGAGGTTGGACTCGCTGACTTCTAAGGTCTCTTTCACATACAAATCTGTGATTATATGATCTTTTACAAGTTAATTGATCTTGGCTTTACATCATATTAATTTCTTTTTTGTTTTTTGGTGAGGCAATTGGGGTTAAGTGACTTGCCCAGGGTCACACAGCTAGTAAGTGTTAAGTGTCTGAGGCTGGATTTGAACTCAGGTCCTCCTGAATCCAGGGCCAGTGCTCTATCCACTGCACCATCTAGTTGCCCCTCATCATATTAATTTCAAAATATATCTTTATCCCTCCCCTATGAAGCAAGCCTTTCCTTCTAACAAAGATTTGAAGATTTTAAACACAAACACAACTGTTCAGCAAATCCCAAACAAAACACTGTGTCTGATAATATATGTGATATTCCATATATGTACCCTCTATTACCCACCCCTTACAATGAAGAGAGGTTCATTTTTTCCTTTACTCCAGGATGAAAGTTGGTCATTATAATTAAACAGCACTTCATTTTATTTTATTTTTTCCATATACTTTGCTCAAATCATTATGTATATTCTTTGCTTACTACATTCTAAATGGGTTTATATCAGTTTTCCCATGTTGTCTTGAATTTTTTCATATTCATTGTTTCTTATAGTACACTATTATTCCATTATATTCGTATACAACAACTGGCTTAGTCATTCTTCAATCTTCATCTACTTTGCAGTTTTTTGTGATCTGAGAAAGCACAGCAATAAATATGTTGACCTATAATGGGAGTTTTCTTTCTGTCTGACCACTTTGTGATATATGCCTAGCTGTGAGATCTCTGGATCAACATTTTAGTCACTTTTTAAAGCATTATTACAAATTGTTTTCCAAAATGGCTGGACCAGTTCACAATTCCACCAACTGTCTTTCTGTAACCCTTCCAATATTGCCTATTTCCATCCTTACCAATTTTCTGAGTTTTTTCAATATCTCTAATTATTACTGATTTTGAGCAGTTTTTCCTATAGTTGTTAACAGTTAAAATTCTTTTGAGAACTTTTTGTTCATATCCTTTGCCCACTTATCCATCAGGGAAAAGGTCTTAGTCATATATTTGTATTATTTCCTATGTAACTTAGATATAAGACCCTTAATTTTCCCCCAATTAACATTTCCCCTTCTTATCTTAGCCCTGGAATCATAATAATATTGACTAAATCTCTGAATAATTAACTTTTCAGACCACTGTTATGATAGTTTATAAATTACTTGTGTAGGGGCCTTCAATTTTAGTCTCATAGCCCGAAGGAGTTGATACAGCTCTTAAAAGCCAATAACTTCCTTCCTCTTCACTTTTGACATGGGACAGGTTTTATTAGAAAGCTAAGTTATTCCAGGAGGCAATTTTAGCAGCACAGCATTTTTATTAGCTCAATACATTCAAGGACTCCTTGGGAATTAACCTTTTGTAGCCTGAGATACAAAGGAGTGAATTCATTTAACAGTAGTATAAATCTTAGAATATTTTTTCAAAATTTTGTTTGGGTTCTATGACTGTTGTTGCTACCACTAGCCAATTGCATGACAGAAATTAACTCATTTGACTCACCTACAGTTATTTCCACCTCTTTTTTACTTTTTCCAAATTGGTTCTTTGCTTCACACATATAAGTTCCAGAATCTTCTTTCCTTGTGCCCACTAAGGTGAACGTCGCATTTTTAGAAAGAGGCAATGGATCCTCATCATCCTGTTTCTTACTCCAAAAGATCTGTGGCTGTGGCAGGCCCTCACTGGAACAGGTCATTGTAACAGAATCTCCTTCTTGCACAGTGTTGGAGGGGGTGATGGTAATGATTGTGTTCTTGGGTACAACTGAAAAAAGGCAAGGCCATTGGATTAGTTGTCATTGTCCATTATGTCAGTATAGTGGGGGTGCAGGGCACTCTTTAAACAAATGATAGCCTGAGTGTTTTAGAAACTTGGCTTCTCTATTTAAAGATAAACTGCGTTTATACACACATATTGATTGGTTTAACCCATTCAATAAGCCCAGTAAAAGTGGTTTGGTAGTCAAAATAAAAAAATTTAAACAAAATCCAGTTTACCAAGTTTTAGGGGGGCTTTTGGTGATTTAGGGGGAGGATTTTTTGATGGACTGGTATATGTGTAGATGTAGCTTGTGAAAATAGCATTTATATGTAGTATTAATGTTTGCAAACTGACTTATAAATGTTATGTCAGTTAATCCTCACACCAACCCTATAGTTGTTTTTGTTTTTGTTTTTGTTGCAGGCAATGAGGGTTAAGTGACTTGCCCAGGGTCACACAGCTAGTAAGTATCAAGTGTCTGAGGCCGGATTTGAACTCAGGTACTCCTGAATCTAGGGCTGGTGCTTTAACCACTGCGCCATCTAGCTGCCCCCCTATAGTTGTTGATGTGTGATTTAAAGGGAGAATTTTTTTGATAGATTGATGTGCATATAGACTTAGATTCAGAAAACAGCTAGCATTTATATAGTGGTTTAAGATTTGTAAAGCACTTTATATATGTTATGTTCAGTTATCCTCACAACAACCCTGTGGGATAGGTGTTGTTATTATCATCCATTTTTAAAGATCAGGAAGCTGAGGCTAAGAAAAGGTTAAATGACTTTCACACAGCTAGTAAGTATCTGAGGCAGAATTTGAACTCAACTCTCTGGACTCCAAATACATTGCTATGGCCACTTTACTAACCTAGTTGCCTCTGGAAAGTAAAAGCATTTTAAACCATGTTTGAGTGAAAGAGACTAATTAATTAATTTTTTAAAAATCTCTCTCATTTAATTATTCAGATTGGCTGTGATTTACTAAGTGTGAGATTTACTGCAAAATTGGGTTCCTTCCTCTTTGCTTTAGCAAATCTGACTACCAGCTTGAATACCAGCATGGTATAGGAGGGCAATGTAATATGGAAGGAAGGCTAGACTTCAGAGTCAGGAAACCTGTGCTTAAACTTTGTCTCTGAGACCTTGTTAGTAGCTGTGTGAACAAAGCTCCTGTTTATTGCTTTAAAAATGGTTCATTAGAAAAAGGACTGGACTTAGAATCAGGAATTTTGTTGGTGTTGTGAGTCAATCATTTCTGCTGTGTCTAACTCTCCTTGATCCCATTTGGGGTTTTCTTGGCAGAGTTACTGAAGTGGTTTGCCATTTTCTTCTCCAGCTTATTTTACAGCCGAGGAAACTGAGGCAAACAGGGTTAAATGACTTGCCCAGGGTCACACTGCTAGTGAGTGTCTGAAGCGAGATTTGAATTGAGGAAGATGAGTCTTCCTGACTCCAGGCACAGCACTCTATCCACTGCACCACCTAGCTCCCCCAGAATCAGGAAAATGGTTCAAATCCCATACTAGATACTGGCTTTATGACTATAGGCAAATCAACTTCTCAAAGTTTCAAATTTTTATTTGTGGAATGGTGATAATACTTGGACTCCCTAGACCAAAGCTTCTTAAACTGTGGGTTGTGACCCCATGTGGGGTTGTATAACTGAATGTGAGGGGTTGGGAAAATTTTATCAACAGAAAAAGGTTATGTATATCTATTTTATTTATCTATATACCCAGGGAAAAGGGGTCACAAAAACTCTGCCTTAGACTAAAGGGTTGTGGTGAAGAAAACACTTTAGAAACCTTAAAGTTTCATAGAGATGTGAGTTGTGATTCACTGTTACTAGCCTCCTTACTGTTCTTTCAACAAAACACAGTCTCCCAGACTTTGGGAATTTTCACTGGTTGTTTCCCATTCCTGGAATGTTCCCCTTCCTCACCTCCAATTCCTGGAGGCTCTGACTTCCTTGAGATCCCAGTTTAAAATCCCAATTTGTGCAAGAAGCTTTTTCCTGGTTCCCCTTCTAATGCTAATATCTTCCCTCTAAGATTATCTCCAATTTATTTTATCTTGTCTGTATATAATTTGTGTGTGTCATTTCCCCCATTATGCTACAGGCTCCCTGAGAGCAGAGATTATTTATGGCCTTTTTGTATCCCTAATGCTTAGCACCGTGCCTGATACATAGTATGTGACTAATAAATGCTTCTTGACTTGACTTATTATCAGTATGCGATGCTTTTCTTATAAGATTATTAGTCAAATGAGATAATTTTTGTGAAAAGTACTTTGTATAGTGTTCGGCATATAGTAAGCACTATGTAAATGCTTATTCCCCTCTCCTTCCCCTTCTTCTCAAACAATGTTTTTAAAAGAGTTATATAAATATGGAGAAGCAATATGAAACAATCAAAAAGGAACAATCCTTGGAACCAGAAAGGATATAGGTCAATTTATGACCCATACCAGCTGTGTGATTCTGGACAGGTTACTTAACTTCTTGGTTTCCCCAGGCAACTCTCTACTACTATACTTTTCAGAACAGGTGTCAATCTGCTTTGATAAAGGAGATTCCTTCCAAGGAATTTCCTATACTGCTAAAAATCACAGATGTAGGGGCAGCTAGGTGGCGCAGTGGATAGAGCACTGGTTCTGGAGTCAGGAGGACCTGAGTTCAAATCTGACCTCAGACACTTAACACTTACTAGCTGTGTGACCCTGGGCAAGTCACTTAACCCCAACTGCCTCACCAAAAAAAAATTAAAATTAAAAAAAATCACAGATGTACTCCAAAAGAAAAAGATGAAGTTGTCATCAATCATCAATCATCAATCATCATCATCATTCCTATCACCATTTGTAGTTTGTCTATTGCTTTCCTCAACCTCCCTTCAAGCCCCTCCTCTTATATCCACCATGTGTAATGGAAAACAGAATGTGGGCTGTTAAGAATTGCCACAGTGATTCATCCAGGCAAATGAACCCCTTCTATAACCATTTGGCAAAAAGATTTGAATTAGTGATAGCATTAAATGAGAGTAAACAAACAACTTCTCTTTGACAACATAGACCCTATACTAAATGTCATTGCCAGTCAAATAGAGATATAAGATCCCACAAGACCTGTGGCCATGTCAGAAATGTATTGATGAAATGTACTTACTGTTCACTTGAAGTCGCTGTATTGTTCTCCTTTCTTTGGGCTCAAACTCCATTTCATCAATAGGTAACTTGGCCTCACAAGTGAGGGATTTTCCCATGTCTTCCATGGTGGGGGTAAAAGTCATCTGCAAACCCTTGGTCTCCACATTATTCCCATCAACATCCTCCACAATCTCATGTAATTGCATAGGATGATGAGAATCTTCCTTCCAGAATGCCATCTCCAGCCGTTCAGAGGGATAGACCTTTGGGACTTTGCAGGTAACAGTGACAGGGCTTCCAACGATAAGGGGGCCACTCATCTCAATCTCTGGATCTCTGGGGAAAGCTTCAAATATCAAAAGAAACCCAGGTATGAATGGGATTTTTTTCTGGTGTTTACAAAGGATGGTTTAAATTAATATATTTTTAGTGTGCACAATAATAGCATATATTCAACATTCTATGATATGTCCCCTATTGATGCAAGTCATAACCTTTTTTATGCCTTACCAGACAGCTTTGTTAAGTGCTGTGGCCTAAAACAAAACAAAAAATAAAAACAAAAACATCCCTTCATAGCTAATAAGATTGTAAGTTCCTTGAAGGCAAACCATCTTTTGCCTTTTCACTGTTTAGCACAGTGCCTAGAACATAACAGGTTCTTAAGAAATATGTATTGATTGAGTGAGTGGTGAAATATCTCCAAACTTTGCTATATTGGTCCTTGGATAACAGATATACAATTATTGTCAGGCCAGGATTGTGAATTATTCTGTCATTTTTTTTGTCCCTGCTAGATTTTATGCTCCATTTATATAAACTTTAAGTCCCTGGTACACCCACAAGCCACACAGAGTCATCATTTTAGAATTCTAGAAAAGGAATAGTACCATAGAATTACTTAAAACACATACCCCATTTCTTTATCAAGGCCCTATTCTTTTTTCCAATAAATACATTTTTCTGGAGATTTAAAAATGGATATTCCAATCATTTTTCATAGACTATGGTAAAAAGTGTGGTAATAGCTCAACCAATTAGTTGAGAAACACTTGTGAAAGACCTTTTATGTGTCAGTCTCTGGGGATACAAAAAACAGTGAAACAGACCCCACCCTCAGGGGGTTTACATTCGATTTTTTTTTTTGGCGGGTCACATAGCTAGTGTCAAGTGTCTGAACTGGATTTGAACTCAGGTCCTCCTGAATCCAAGGCCAGTGCTTTATCCACTGTGCCACCTAGCTGTCCCCAGGGTTTACATTCTATTAAGGCAGACAGCATATACACATCTGGTACAAAATATATACACAAAGAGATTTCCATGAAAGTTTTGAAGGCAGCTAGATACTCTTAGAGGTGAATGTGAGAAGGGAATTTATTCCACTCAGCTAGAAAACAAAATTTTAATGGCTAATAAAAGGACATAATCTCTGAACAATGACATTGAGGCACCTCCCATATTAAATCAATCAAAATAATGAGTATGAGGAGACTAGCAATTATAACAATAACTGACACAAAGTGCTTTAATGTTTGCAAAAGTGCTATGCCTTTATCCTCTATGTAAAACTGAGAGCAACACTGTGAGACACCTACAACTTGCATTAATATGCCCATTTTACAGAGGGGCAAACTCAGGCCCTGGGAATGTGGCTTATCTACATTCACACAGCGAGGTGGGATTCAAACCCTGAACTTGCTGACTCTAAACACAGTTTTCTAGCCATATGTCATGGTCTGTTTCTCACTAAACAGAAAGCTGCAAAAGTGATCTCTTCTCAACTCTTTACATATTGCAATACTGCCTTTCTCTTTTTTTTCTGGTTCTCATTTATGGTTAGGAATGTGCCAACCACAATCAATCCTTGGATCTGTATAATATAATACAATATAATTCACCTCCCTTCTGAACAATTCAAGTCTCTTTACAGAGATAATCTAATTCATCTTGACTATAGTCCTGGGGGGTTGAGACAGGCTTAGTTAGAACCTCTTTTGTATAATACCTATATATTTAAATCCTGCTGCCCAAAGCAAGGTAGAGAAACCAAATCAGGGTTTCTCTGATACGGTCATTTTCACCCTAGTTCCTGTCATCGCTGGGGAGTAGAAAGGACACACTACTGAAGTGGTGTGTCTCACATAGTAATTACAGTTGTCATGCATTGGGGCTCATTCTTTCACTTTTGCTTGGTCTATCCAAGATAAGTCAACAGACAGATTTGGATCAAACTCCTTTCCCTCCCTGGGTCTCAGTTTCCTCATTTCTGAAATTAGGGGTTGTGCTAATCAAAGTCCCTTCCAGTTTCACCAGTCTTTGACTCAGTGATTTGCAAGGGAGAGGCAGGGTCTATGATCTACCATAAGACACCTATGCTAGTCTCACCAACTTTCCCAAAGTCCCATTTTCCAGCTCTGAAAACTCTCTCTCGTCTCACCTCAGTATCTATTTTTAAATTTTGCTCCCAGGAACACCCCACCACTTCTGCCCAATTCTTATCCCCTTAGAGAGACAAAGGTGGCTGAACTTCTGGACTGAATAGATGGATGAGTCAACATTAATTAGGTTAAGACTCTCTGTTGAAAGCAAGAGAATTTTTTCCAGATACAGGTGACTATCTTGAAATACTGCTGTGTTAATGGCAAAGTAGAATCTGGAAGACTAGGGATAGTCTCTCTACTAAGATTTGTACCCATTAATGGGGGGAGTGGGGAAGAGGAGAGGGAGAAATTATGAATTAAGGGAATGTGAATAGAGAGGTTTAGCTCTACTCTTGCATGCTAATGAACTGGATTGTCTGGATGACTTTATAAGAGATGACTGTGTAGTGAATGGAAAGTTGACCCCTAAGTCAGGAAGACGCTGGTTCAAGTCCTGTCTCTGGCACATACTGTCTACGTGACCTTGGCCAAGTTACTTAACTTTTCAGCATTCTAAGTAACTTTCTAAGTTATAACTTATAATCAGAAGTTGTAGGAAAACCACTGACCTGCATTGGTGGAAGGAGCTTTCATGCCAGGGAGATCCCTATATCAATATAATCACAATTCCAGTATCTACCTCAACATTCCCTGTGCTAAAGGAACCGACGTTCTACTGGGAAAGAGGAAGTATATAAATATGTCACCAGAAGGTTAGGAGGGGGAAAGTGAGCACTAAAAATTGAGGGAATCTAGGAAAGTTATGTGGAAGGGACATTAATCTGGACTAAGCCTTGAAAGATGACAATTTTGCAGAAAGAAGAAAAAAAAAGAAACCCTTAGGTTAGCAGTAAGCAGTAGTTTCTTCCCTGGCTTGAATCAAATCATTCAGGAAGGACACATGTTTAATCATTAAAAATATATGCACCCTCTTTACGTGGTAGCAAGGAATTGGAAGTTGAGGGGGTGCCCATCAATTGGGGAATGGCTGGACAAGTTGTGGTATATGAATACAATGGAATACTATTGTGCTGTAAGAAATGATGAGCAGGAAGAGTTCAGAGAAACCTGGAGGGTCTTACGTGAGCTGATGATGAGTGAGATGAGCAGAACCAGGAGAACATTGTACACAGTATCATCAACATTGAGTGTTGACCTACTGTGATGGACTATATTCTTCTCACCAATGCAATGGTACAGAAGAGTTCCAGGGAACTCATGATAGAAGAGGATCTCCAAATCCAAGAAAAAAAAAGAAAGAAAGAACTGTGGAGTATAGATGCTGATTGAACCATATTATTTCTTTTGTTTTGGGTGCTGTTGTTTTTTTTTTCTATTTTGAGGTTTTGCATCACTGCTCTGATTCTTTCTCTTGTAACAGGATTAATGCAGAAATAGGATTAATGTTATTATGTGTATATATATGTGTGTGTGTATATATATATATATCTATATGTATATGTATAGAGATATATAGATATAACCTATATCAGATTACCTGCTGTCTAGGGGAGGGGGGAGGGAGGGGAGGGAGGGAGAAAAATCTGAAATTGTAAAGCATGTATAAACAAAAGTGGAGAACTATCTTTACATGTAACGGAAAAAATAAAATATCTCATAAAAATATATATATATGCACCCTGTTTATTTCCCCCATTTAACACTAGCCCCGCCCCCCATGGAATATTCAGACATTCATTCCCTCCAACTAATCTCACTGAAAACAAGTAGTTCTTAATGTTATAATATCACTTTCAAAGAGTAAATAACTTACAATAGAGCTCCACCAGGATTCCTCTTTCCACTTTCTTGCTTCCACATGAGGCTGTGCACAGATAAGAATGTTCATTCTCAAAGCTAACCGGATCCATGGTCAAGGTAGATTTGGTGCCCTGATTTTGCACCTTCCCCCCCAGGGGGCTGTCAATCTGAGTTCTCCAAGAGAAAGTAGGGGCCTCACAGCCAGTCACTGTGCAGGTCAGCTTGGTGGAACCACCAATCTGAGCAGCGACCCTGGAACTTGGACCAACTTCAATATTCATATCTTCTGCTGAAAAGGAAAAAAGAAAAGAAAATTTACTACCAATTTCTGATTTAGTATTCCTTTACCTTTTAAACACTCTGGGATCCTGGGCAAAATGTCATACATCAGCTGTCCTGCCCAAATAACTTGAAACGACCAGCTAAGTGTTCAGAAAGACAGTGAAGAGTGTTGTCAAGGAAGATGTTGGAATCATCTTCCTTAGTAAAAGATCCACAACTATAAGGCTTACACTTGGCCACTATATCTCAGGGCCTTTTTTGATAAATGGTAGGATCGATTTCCTCACAAAGATGGAAAACTGACAAAGGTACCAGAGGCAAGAACCAGAATTATCCAGTCCATGTGGGAAATCATATTCCAAATAAGTTTAATTTGCAGGCACTCCCCACTCTGGATCATTGATGTATAGCTAAATTCAACAGCACTTTGAAAACTAAGTTCAACAAAGTTTTCCTCTATCTTTAAAAACCACAGCACCATTCTTGACAGCAATACAAGGAGTCTGAAATCAACCCAGCAGCTCAGACGGATGCAGTCAGGCAAAAGAAATGAAAGAAGAACTCACACACAGCAAATACCATCCAAAGGAGGTTGGTGGCCAGAACAGTTCCGAGCTTGTGCCCACGCATTTTGTATGTTGTGATGGAGGAAATAGCAAGTCCAAACTGCCCCGCTCTCTGTGCTACCTGAAGAAACCCAGGGACTGTCTACAGCTCCCAAAGTGAATGCAGCTGGGTAAGCAATAGAAGAAAGAGTCTGCTCTTTATAAAGGGTCTTGCTGCAGAGGCGGAGGGAAATCCCTTAACGGGGAAACCCAGAGCAGAGCCAAGGAAAAAAAAAAAAAAAGGCTGACCCAGAGCCAAGTTCCTCAGTATTAACCCCTTGTACTGCTCTAGAGGCCAAATCACAGACATCTGCACATTCCAAGCCTGCCTTCCGGTAGTAAACAGAGGTTTTAAATTGAGGAATTCCTCTGAATTTGGGCACAAAAGACCCCAAGATTATAATGTGTTTATTGGCAAAGATAGGTGGAAATTCACCACTGCAGGACAATTATATACTTAGGCTAGTAAGGAGAGGAGTTTAAAAGAAAAAGAAAGAAGAAAACCCCCAAATGTTTTGATTGGGTGATGGACTTAGATGTCATAAATTAGGTAGGTAGGTAGGTAAGTAGATAGGTAGATGATAGCTAGATAATAGATAGATGATGATGATTGATAGATAGATGATAGACAATAGATAATTGATAGACAATAGATAAATGATAGCTAGATAGCTAGATGATGATGATGATAGATAGGTGATAGACAATAGATAGATAATATATTGATAGATAATAGATAGATGATAGATTTATATAGTATAAGTTGCCTCAGTTCAATTCAATTCAACAGGTATTTAAGCATCTGATATGTGCCTAGCACTGTAGTAGACATTGATGATACAAGGACCAAAAGGAAACCAATCCTTCCCTGAAGTAGCATATGTCCTCCTTTTCCACCTTTGTTCATATAATTACCCTGTGCCAGAGTGTTATGCCTCCTCTCTCTTTCTCCTTCAAAATCTAACTCCCCTTCATGAAGGCTTCCTGAGCCCTTCAGCCAGAAAAAATTCTCTCCCTCTTATGAACTCTCTTAACCACTAGCTCATGTATCATTTATTCATCTGTATTCTATTTTATTGTATAGTACAGTAGAGTATAGCTTTTTATAGTATAGTTTTAAATAAAAAAACATATTTTATAGTGCATTATAACTTTTTTCTTTCTTTCTTTCTTTTTTTTTTTAGTGAGGCAATTGGGGTTAAGTGACTTGCCCAGGGTCACACAGCTAGTGTTAAGTGTCTGAGGCCAGATTTGAACTCAGGTCCTCCTGACTCCAGGGCCAATGCTCTATCCACTTCACCACCTAGCTGCCCCGCATTATAACTTTTATACTGTATAGCATAGTATCTTAAGTTCTCTGAGGGCACAGACTGTGTCTTACTTCTCTGTGTATCTCCACTGTACGTTCCCTAAAGTAGGTACTTAAAGTTGAATGAATGAAATGCATTTGACCTTTCATGGATGAACTTTGAGTAGAAGGAAGGGTAACATCATTGAAGTTTGCCATCTAAACAACAGTGATTTGACAAGCATTGCTAATTAATTGCTCATTAATAAATGAGCTAGGTCCTGGGAACAGACATGTAAAATGACATGACTCTTGCCTTCATGGAACTTATTTACTTGGGAAGAAAATTAGATGTATAAGGTTGAGCCTGATGGGCATAAAGAAGCCCAGAGAAAATGCTGTAGTAAGGTTTGAGGAGGGAGAAAACACTTTGGGGAAGGAAACTGAGAGGGGGGTGGTCAGAGAAGACTTCATGGAAAATGAGACATTTGAGCTCCATGCTGAAAGGAGGAGAGGATTTTGACAGGAGATGCATTCCAGGCATAGGAGATAACCCATGTGTAGGTATAGTGGTGAGGATGGTTTGGGGAACAGCTTGTGTTCTAGTTTATCTGGAGTATAGGGAGGTTGGAAGAGATTAATATCAAATAGGGCTGTGTTAGAATATTTTTGAATGACTAGCTCAAATTTGGGGGGGGGCTAATCTATGGATGACTAAACTGGGGACTTTTGACTATTTGGCTATCTGGCTTCGTTAATTTAATGTGGGCCGTTCACAAAGTTCCACCACACTGCTCCACTCCCAAATTTATAAACTAAAGATTAAAAAGCCTCTTAACCAAATAATCAAAGCAGAGTTTATTTATGAGATACTGTTGAAAATTAAGAATACAGGGAAATAAAACGTACAACCTGACTGCTTTCCTGCAGTCTCTCAAACTTCTTGAATACAATAAGGGCCTTAGCCGCCTAGGGCATGCTACACTTTCCCTGGTCAGCTATTTTCTTCTAACTCCTCTTAATCTTCACTTTCTCCAGCCTGTACCTTGTGCTGACCTGCTTCTGTGCTTCGCTGTCTCCTGGTCAGTCTGTCTTCTGCTCCGTCCTTGTCCGTGCTCCCCTCTAGCCACCCCTCTCCAATCTTGTCTCTATCTAGTCCGTCCCCCTCCTTCTTTATCTAGTCTGTCTCCCTTCTCCTCTAGTCAGCCCCCGAGTCTCCTTTTCCAAACCAAAGTCTCCTCCGTCTTCCTTTTCCTAGCTAACTCCCAGGTCTATGTATACCTTTTCTTCTCTCCACTCAAATCTCGGGGCTTCCTTCGCCCCCACCGACCAAGCTGTGCTGGGCGGGGTGGGGGGGTGCTCTCGAGCCTCATGCCTCAGCACAGGCCATCCGGGATCCTTCAGATAGCTCCGCTCAGGTCAGAGGGAGCTGGGGGCTTTTTTTTCCCCCAGCAGTCTGACCTGGCGTCTTGTATAGCCCACGGGGCTTTTTCTCCTCAGCTGAAGCTGAGGAGGAGGGAGAGAGACCCTGAGGGCCTAAGGCTTTCTAATCTCAGACTAAAGGTAGGGTCCCCAAATCAAAATAAATTTCCACAGCTGGAAAAATGGGTTCTCTCTAGGCTGTGAAGGATCTTTAAATTCTAGTTCATCTCTCAAAATGCAGCAACTGGGAAACATGTTTGAAAGTATTCTTCAAGACCATTAGAAAACATTCCTTAAGTCAAAGTTCTACTTTGACTTATTACATCTTGGGCTCTGGAAGGCAATGCCAGTAAAATCCAGGATCTGTCAAATCTCATCAATGTTGAGTGGCTTCACAGGTAGGTCCAGTGCTGGATTGTAACCCAAGGACCAGCCTAGTTAAATTCAGAAAGTCTGATGTAGAGAAAGTTAACCACTAGTTTATCACCACCAGTTTGGCCACAGTGACTCATAAAACCATGGAGTAAGACAGAGGTTCCTAATCTAGGGTATATATATATATGTGTGTGTGTGTGTGTGTGTGTGTATGTATGTATATATGTATATATGTATATGTATGTATATATGTATGTATGTATGTATGTATATATGTGTGTATATATATATGTATATGTATATTTCTTGGGGTACAAGAAGCTTGTCAAGGAATATTTGGTAAATATTTACATTATCCTATTGAAATATTCCAAAAGTAAAAAAAAAAAAAAAAAAGAGGGCGGCTAGGTGGCGAAGTGGATAAAGCACCGGCCCTGGATTCAGGAGTTCCTGAGTTCAAATCCGACCTCAGACACTTAACACTCACTAGCTGTGTGACTTTGGGCAAGTCACTTAAGCCCCATTGCCCTGCAAAAAAAAAAAGAAAAAAGAGAAATATTCCAAAAGTAGAAGAGAGTGACAAAAAATGTAACTTAGAGAGAAAACTCATTTGATTGTAATCTTGTGGGTAGGGACTATTTTTGCCTCTTTTTGTATCTTTTATATTTTATGTATCTTTTTGTATTTTTTGTATCTTTTTGTATACTTAGTACAGTTCCTGGCACCTTATAGATATTTAATAAATGTTTATTGATTGATTTAAAAACCTTCATATTACTAAAAACAAATTGTCATTTATGAAATAAAATTTTCTTTATGAAAAATCAATTGAATTCTATTTTTATATGCATCTGCATGGAAAACTCAGTGATTTTTTTCATATTAATAGAGGGGACAGGAAGGACTCTTGAAAGCTGAAATATATGGGGGTTGAAAAAAGAGGGGCATCTTTAGTACAGAGGGATTTTTTTATGCATGGGTAGAGAGGTGTCTCCACACTAATGAAATCATGGATTGTAGAAAACATAACATTACAGGCTGAATGTAGATAGGAGTATATCCCACATGTCAATTTTCTTGGGTATCACTGGAAAAACTAGAAAGTGTCAGAAACCCTAACTTTAAATCCCATCAATAGTATTTGCTTTTTGACCATGGGCAAGTCACTTAACTTTTGCTTATTCATTTGTAAAATGGGGATAATAAAACTTGAACTACTTCTCTTATTATTTTGAGGATGATGCAAGGTGCTTTATACCCTAAAGTGCATCAGAAATGTTATTATTCTTATTGCTTTCATTGTTGTGGTTGTTCACACAGTTACTCTTTTGGGGGGGGGGGGCAATGAGGGTTAAGTGACTTGCCCAGGGTCACACAGCTAGTAAGTGTCAAGTGTCTGAGGCCGGATTTGAACTCAAGTCCTCCTGAATCCAGGGCCAATGGTTTCTCTATTGTGCCACCTTAGTTTTTCTCCTAAAAACTGGAAACCAAGTCAACCAGCTATCTACCAGTTGCCTCCATGACATATAAAGATCTGATTGAAATATTTTCTCTGAATTGACTATTTTTTTTCAAATGAACTGAAGGGGTTTGATATTGCAAGAGGTGGCCCCAAACCTGCAAAATACTCTCTAGTCTCATACCAAATAAAAAACTCCACACCCTAACCCCCAAATAGGACTAAAATACAATTATTCTATGAGAAAATGTGTTTTTTTTGGAAATCCCAAGACCATAAGAAGAATTATATTTATAAAAACTTTCACACAGTTCACCTTGGAATTCAGGACATCCAAGCATGTAACTCTCTCCTCTCTTCAGGAAATAAGGATGCATTTCAGGAAATTGGTAGGAATTTAAAACTTTGGGGAATAAAAACTACAGGAAGGAAGGGCTATTTATTTGGCAAAGTCTGTTTCAGCATAGTCTATATGTGGCCTTTTTGTCAGTGTAAGGAAAACTGTTAGTTCTCTAAGAGTCCATGTTTTCCTCTCTGGCCAGAAAATACTGTGGCCAGAAAAATGAGTAACTTAGCAGTCAATCATCTGTCAATGGGCCTTGGCATCCTTTGCTAGACTGATTGTCATTTGTTAGACCCAGTCTATTGCTGGGCCCGTATTCAAAGCCATTCTAGCTTTATAGGACAAAGTGTCGTGGTGTCATGGTTTTTAGAGTGGAAAAGGGCCTTTGAGGTCATCTATTTGAACCCCCTTATTTTAGATATGAGTAAACAGAGGCCTAGAAATGTTAAGTGACTTACCCAGGGTCACATTGGTAATAAGAGTTTGGACTTGAATCCAAGTCTTCTGATCCCAAATGCAGTGCCCTCCTCTGTGAGCACAGTGGCACAGAACCCTGCAGGTCCCAATGAGGTATTAAAGTAAGGCTTTAGTGGAGATAGCTCTATTATCTTAAAAGTCTTGGGACTTCATTGTCTGGTGGAACTCCCGGTGTGAAAGCTCCCTTCAACGACAGGCATCAGCAATTCATCTGTAACTGAGGGCACCAATAGATTGGGTGATTTGCAAAAGGTCCCCCAGCCAGTCCTGTCAAATACAGAACATGAATGAACCCAAATCCTGACTCCAAGGCACGCTCTCTAGCCTTAATACTTTTCTGCCTCTAATTGAGAGTTTGAGATTTTCCGAAAAGAAAAAAAAAAGAATTTGGGGATGTATTATCAAATATATTATTGAATCATGGCAAGGAAAGATTATAGGAAGTGGGTTGCTAAGTGTGACAACAAGAAGTGTTACATACCTTTTGTTACACAATTTAGAATTATGCCTTCACTTGAGATTCACTTCATGAATTAACACCCAATAAAGGTTGCCTTTGTCATCTCATACCCCTCCTAGTCCGCTAGAGTGGAAAACAACTTGGTAGACTGCAACTTGATATGGGTACACAGTATGATGTGCCAAAGAAGCTGATGCGATCCCAGACTTTGTCGAAAGAACGTTGGAAAGAGTTCCTAAGTATTCTGACCCAATAGGACCACACCCAGAGCATTGGGTTCAGTTTGAGGCCTTGTTAAAGTACATTTATAAACTAGAGTGAATCTGGAGGAGGAGGACCAGGATGGTGAAGGGATTGGAGACCGTGTTGTGCTGTAGTCAGTTCAAAGAAACCAGGATGTTTATCATGGAAAAGAAATGACGTGGGAGTGGTAGGGGTCATCGTGTCAAAAACAGCTTAAGATTGGCTCTATTGGGGCCCAGAGGGCAAAGATTTTCCAGATCTTGCCTACCTAATGTGGTAAAAATTATTGGTGGTAAAGATTAATATAGAAAATTTTAGCTGAATCCTTTGGGAAGGGCCATACCTGGCCCACCCTGAGACTGCGCATGCTACTAAGCAGCTTTTGAAGGACCTCCCCTTTTGTGGGAGGAAAACTCCACTGGAAGGGAGGCAACTTTGAGAGGGTGGGTCGTTCAAGAGGTCGTGCTCTTTTGGCCTAGAGAGGAGTCTCTGGTGGCGCTCGGCTCCTGGTGGCAGTTTGGAAGCACATGTTTTGCGCTCGGTCTTGGGCGTGCTGGTTCCCAGCCTGGCGGGCAGTTCAGGATTGGTGAGTTTTATGGAGGAAAATCCTAAATTCCTTTGAACTAGCTTAATCTCTAGGATCGCATAGACTATGCTTAGACTGTCCATCTGTGTTTCTACTTCCTTATTTCCCTAATTGGTTTCACCTTTGTGGTCTAATTAATTCCCAAGCAATAAAGCCTGATCCTTTGTGAACTAAAGCTCAGAGGCTCCTTTTCTTATTGGCCTGGGAGGTATATATAAAAGGGAAAGTTCAAAGGGGAGATTAATGCTCCATATATCCAATTTTGGCCCTCACACTTTCTCGGCAGGTTGTACATTTCTCTCCTTCATTCATCTTCTGTTTCAGATAAACTAGCCTTCATGATATTGTCCATACAGGGCATTCCACCTCTCATCTTTATTCCTTTGCACAAACTGTTCCTCATGCCTGGAATATACTACCTTCTTATCACTTCCTTATGGGATCTAGCTTCTTTCTTCTTCTTTTTTCTTTTTTTTTGGGGGGGGGCAATGAGGGTTAAGTGACTTGCCCAGGGTCATACACCTAGTGTCAAGTGTCTGAAGCCAGATTTGAACTCAGGTCCTCCTGAATCCAAGGTTGGTGCTTTATCCACTACACCACCTAGCTGCCCCCTAAACTAGATGATTTCTGAGATGCCCACCAGCTCTTAGCTTCAGAGTATGAGCTCCTTGTCATTTGTTGTTGTTATCATTGTTTTTCAGTTGCTTTGACTCTTTCTGACCCATTAGGGGTTTCTAGGCAAAGAAACCAGAGTAATTTGTTATTTCCTTTCCCAGCTCATTTTACAAATGAGGAAACTGAAGCAAACAGGGGTAAGTGACTTGTCCAAGGTCATACGGCTAGTAAGTGTCTGAGGCCAGATTTGAACTGAGGAAGATAAGTTTTTCTGATTCAGTTCCTAGAACTCTATCCACTGCACTCATAGACATTTCTAAATCTCCAATTCAGCTACAGGTGAATTTAAGATGAAAGCTGGGACAGAACACTTAACTTTTAGGGTGGTCCAGGATGAGGGGATTCATATGCCAGGCACTGTGCTAAGTTCTATGGATACAAAAAGAGGAAAAATAAACGATGAGGGGAGAAGTTCAGACAATGAATTTGTCTAGAAGGGAGAAACCAGGGAAGGAAAATTGATAATTAGGAAGGAAAACAGAAAGAGAACGGGGATTGATTGCTCCTATAAAGACCCCCTTTCTCACAAGCTATCATTCACCCAGCAAAGAGTAAGGGAACTTTTGTATAGGTAAGCTACAGATTTGAACCTAAGTTTTCTAACCCCAGAGATAGAGTTCTGCTGTACCATACTACTTTAGTACTTGAATAACTAAGTTTCTCAGCTCCTAAATAATTAAGACTCTCACCTGTGCTACTTGCTACCTGAGTGATCTTAGGAAATCATTTCACTTCCCTGGATGTTTTCTTGTCTGTACCATGAGGGGCTTGGGGCTTTGAGGAACCTTCTAGCTGCTTTACATATAGATTATTTCATTTGCTTCTTACCCTAATTTGTTGTTGTTTTTCATTCATTCATCTCAGTCATGTTCAACTTTTTATGCCCCCATTTGGGGTTTTCTTGGCAAAGATACTAGAGTGGCTTACCATTTCCTTCTCCAGCCCATTTTCTAGATGAGGAACTGAGGCAAACTGATGCCCAGGGTCACACAGCTAGTAAGTATCCTAGGCCAGATTTGAACTCACAGAGATGAGTCTTCCTGACTTAAGGCTTGGAGATCTATCTATCTAACTTAATACAGATGAGGAAATCAAGTGGCTTTCCCAGTGGTCATACAGCTACTGTTAGTAGCAGGATTTGATCCCAGGTATCTCTTGATTTCAAGCACAATGTTCTTTTCATTACTCAACAACAGTCTTTTACTATTCAAATAATTAAATTTTCAAAGACAACCACATGGGGGGGGGAGGGCAATGAGGGTTAAGTGACTTGCCCAGGGTCACACAGCTAGTAAGCATCAAGTGTCTGAGGCTGGATTTGAACTCAGGTCCTCCTGAATCCAGAGCCAGTGCTTTACCCACTGCACCACCTAGCTGCCCCCAAGATAACCACATTCTAAGAAGAATCCAGAGCATTACTTAATATGAGCTTCTATCCTTTGTCCAAGTATTTCACAGATAATATTTAATTTGATATGCACAGAAAAGCCTTGAGGTAGATCAGGGAGCAAGTCTTATCCTCATTCAACAGATGAAGAAATGGGTTCCTGCATTCCTTTGTCTATAACTTGCATAATGGCACACAGAGAATACCAGTGACAGAGTGAAGCTAGCATCCAGCTACCTGTCTCCTATTTCAGAATTGCTTCCATGAAACTATACTACTTTTCCCATCAAAATAATCTCAACCAATTTACTACAAGACCTTATTTGGTTCTTTCCCCGGCCAATGGCCAGGAATACTCTTGTTGATTTGTGTTTTACCCGTACCTAGAATAAGACTATTTTAAAAGAAAACTATTTTTAACACCTCTGCCCGTGAGCTCATAAAATCAAATTTCCACTTGCAAGTCATAGATTCCTTACCAGCCCAGTGAGTACATCAGTGCCTAAAAAATAAATAAAACAAATACAAAAAACTCCCTGTTTTTACAGCCATGTGTGTTTTTGTTGGCACAGAGCACGAGCTGTGGAAATTCCAAGACTCTGATATAAAAATGTAAGTTTGCCTGTAATTTGCCCAGTTAGAGAAAAAAACGGGATTTGTGGTGAATATCCTGTTTTTTAAGCCCTTGTTTACGAAGCCTGTTTTTGTGCCAGGACAAATAGTGTGGAGACTGAAAGATTAAAATGCTAAAAAGGAATTTGGATCTTATTGTCTCTCAGTAGACAAAAGCTGTTTTCTTAAAAGCCTCTAAATGAGGCAGCCCCACGTCTTGGAAATAGCTGTAGACTCAGAGGTACAAGACCTGCGCTCTAATCCTGGCCCCAGAACTGAGTCCCCGTGGATCCATGGCCAAATGACTTTACTTTCTTGGCCCCTGTTTCATCATCTACTAATCAGGAAGCTTCATATTTAGAGAGGATTTCAGAGGCCATCCATCTAGTTTAATCTGTAGTTTAGTGTAGTGTAGAAAGAACAGATTTGGAGTCAAAGGGTCTGGATTTGAATCCTGAGTCTGGCACTGACTACTGAGTGACCTGAGGAAAATCACTGCCCTTCTCTGGGTCTGAGTTTCAAAATCTATGAAACTTTTTGGTTTCAAGACCCCTTTCTACTCTTCAACCAAAATTATTGAAGACTTCCTTCAGAAAGAGCTTTTGTTTATCTACAAATATTTACCTTATTAAAAATGAAAAATTATTATTATTTTAACTTTATGAATATTTTATTTTCTCCATTTATATGTAAAAACAATTTTCACACTTATTAAATTTTTTTCTTCCAAATTCTTTCTCTCTCTGCCCTTCCCTCCCCTCCTCATTGAGAAGGCAAGCAATTTGATATAGATTTTACATGTTCAGTCATGCAAAACCTATTTCCTTATTAGTTATGTTGTGGAAAAAAAGATAAAAAAAGATGAAAAAGATAAAGTGAAAAAATGGTATGCTTCAATCTGCATTCAGCCTCTATCAGTTCTTTCTCTAGAGGAGGATAGTATTTTTCATCATGAGTCCTTTGGAATTTGTCTAGGATCACTGTATTGATGAGAATAAGCTAAGTCATTCACAGTTTATCATTGGACAATGTTGCTGTTACTGTGTACGGTGTTCTCCTGGTTCTGCTTACTTCACTTTGCATCACTTCATGTGAGCCTTTCCATATTTTTCTGATATCATGCTGATCATCATTCTTATAGCATAATAATATTCCATTACAGTCATATGCCACATCTTGTTCAGCCATTCCCCAATTGATGCACATCACCTCAATTTCTAATTCTTTGCCACCACAAAAAGTGCTGCTATAAACATTTTTGTGCAAATAAGTCCTTCTGCCCCCTCCTCCTGCTTTTTCTGTTACGCCTGATACTAGACCTCATGCTGAACAAATCCCTCTCCTCAATCTCAGCTGTCTGTTCACTCATTCCTATACCTGTCAACCCAGCCTCCCCAACGTCCCAATCCAGATCTTCCAGCCCTTTCAGTTGTGCCATCTAGAACACCTGCTCCATAATTACCACTTGCTTTCATCTTAAACCTCTTTCTTTCTCACTCCTTCCATGTTTTGGCATTCACTACGACCCAACTCCCTCCTTAGGATGTGGCTTCCTTCACTACCCTCTCCAATACTGATTGCACTTTCACTCATGATTCCTTGTTCCCCATTGCCACTACCAGAACCTCCCTTTGCTGACATCACTCAGTAACCTGTCCTGCTCTAAGGCTCATTTAATCCAAATCTATCACCTCATTCAGATTCTGGTAACTGTTTTCTGCCAACCCTCCCAGTACATTCAGTACCCAGCTTGCATTCTTCCTCTGCACTTCAACTCCTTCCTTCAATCTAGGGAAATTCAACATATATGTTGCTGTCCCCTCATATACTTTAATATCCCAGTTCCTCAATCTACTCAACTCACATGATCTATTTTACTCCACCTTAGCTACAGAAAGGCAGGGACATACCCTTTATCTAGTCATGACTCACATATGTTTCATTTTCATGTTCTGAATTTTCTTTTTTTTTGGATTATCATATTTTCCCCATTCCTTCCGATGTCTCATTCCTAATCTTTGTCCTTATCATAACTTCCAATCTCTCCATCCCAAAATAATACCCCCTTCTCCTCCCTGCCTCGATCCTTTCGTGAATCAATTCAACTCTACACTATACTCCACTCTCAAATTGTTTGATTCCTTGTTCTATCATCAATCAAACTTTGATAAGCTCCAACTCTGATAAAACTCAATCTCACCATTCTCTTTCTTCATTTCTATACACATGCTGCTTAATAGAACTGAAGGAAATCACAAATCTGTGATGACTAGGTCAATCCACTAAAATTTATGCTTAGGGGAGGCTAGGTGGTGCAGTGGATAGAGCACTGGCCCTGGAGTCAGGAGTACCTGAGTTCAAATTCGGCCTCAGACGCTTAACACTTACTAGCTGTGTGACCCTGGGCAAGTCACTTAACCCCAATTGCCTCACTAAAAAAAAAATATGCTTAGCTAATCTCCAATGGACCTTACAATGAGGCAATCCTGCTGTTCCTCCCAAATTAATTCCCTATCATACTCAATATAGTGGTTGTCCCAATTTTTTCTTCTCTCCTCATGATTCCCATTCTGCACCTTTTCTGATAAGAACCTTAACTCATACTCTACCAAAAAAAAAAAATGAGGCCATTCACCAAGAACTTTCTCTTCTCTCTTCTTTATCTCACATCATTCAGACATCTTCTCCCACTATCTCCTCCTTTAACCCAATATATCACATGAAGAGGTGGTCTTTCTCCATGCTAAGGTAAACCTGTCAACCTGTACCCTTGATTCCATCTCCTCCTGTCTTCTCTAACAGATTGCCCCCTCTATCATCCCTCTCTCTCCTTAATTTTGAGTCATTCCCTATCTACTGGCTCCTTTCCTGGTTCTACAAACATTCATTTTGCCCTAATCTTAAGAAACCTTGTCTTGATCCCACCATTGCTGTTCACTATCATCCTATGTCTCTCCTCCTCTTCTAGTCTAACCCCAACCCTAACCTTTATTGGCTAAACTCATTGAGAAAGTAATCTACAGTTGGTGCCTCTACTTCCTCTCCTCTCACTCAATTTTAAACTCTCTGCAATCTATCTGCCTTCCAATCTCATCATTCAACTGCTCTTTCCAAAGTTCTCAATAATCTCTTAATTTCCAAATCAAATGCCTTTTTCTCAGTTCTCATCTATATTGACCTATGTGCAATATTTCCACTGTTTATCACACTTTCCTCCTGGATATGTCATCCTCTCCTCTGCTCTCTTCTGTTTTTCTTTACTTCTTGTTTGACCTCTTCTATTCAGTCTCCTTATTTTAAAAAACATACATACACATATATGCATATATATGTATATATGTGTATGTATGTGTATATATGTGTGAATGTTCATATATATGTATATATGCACATATTGTTCCATCCAACAGAATGAAAGCTCCTTGGTAACAGGGAATTGGTTTTTTTGGGTCTTCCTGTCTCTAGTGCATAGTTCAGTGTCTCGCACATAGCAGGAAATTGATTAATTCCCAACAAATGGTATTTATTCCTTAATTGAAGACCTCCAGTGAAGAGCGCTACATTTGCTCCTGAGGCAGCCCATTATACTTTGGAATACCTCTACTAGTTATATTTTCCCTTAAATCAAACTTAAATAACCTATTCTGCGATTTCCACCTACTCTTCCCAGTTTTGTCCTTTGGGAACAAGCCAAACAAGTCAAATCCTTCTTCCATCTCAGCTCTTAGAATATTTAAAGATAGCTTTCAGGTCCTGTCTTCTCTAGACTAAAAATCCTCTAGCTAGGCGTAACATGGTACTATCTTAGGCCACTATCATAACTCTCATCTGGACACACTTGAAATTGTCAATCCCCTTCTTAAAATATGGTGCCCCGGGGCAGCTAGGTGGCGCAGTGGATAGAGCACCGGCCCTGGAGTCAGGAGGACCTGAGTTCAAATCCGGCCTCAGACACTTAACACTTACTAGCTGTGTGACCCTGGGCAAGTCACTTAACCCCAATTGCCTCACTAAAAAAAAAAAAAAAATATGGTGCCCCAACAAGGCCACAGTAGAGCATGCCTATCACGTCTCTCTTCTGGACACTATGTCCCTTAACCTAGCCTAAGATCACATTAACATTTTTAGTTAAAATATTGCACTATCGAATCTTAATGAGCTTGTAACTTAGCAAGACAGTACAATGGATAGAGTGCTAGGCCTGGAATCAGAGAGACCTTTGTTCAAATCTGGCCTCACACACTTAAAAGCCATGTGACCCTGGACAAATCAATTTACCTCTCTTTGCCTTAGTTTCCCCATATGTAAAATGAGGATAATAATAGAACCAACCTCCCATGGTTATTGTGAGGATCAAATGAAATAATAATTGTAAAGAGCTATTATTACAATTACTATTATTATTATTATTATTATTACTCATTAAAATTCCCAGAGCTTTTTCAAGAAAATTTTATCTATGTCCCCTTCATATTATGCTCTTGAAGATGATTTTGTACCATTCTAGAAATTTACATTTTTTCCTATTAAATTTCAACTTATTATATTTGACTAACAATTCTATTTGGGGGGGGGTTGTTGGGGTTTTTTGCAGGGCAATGAGGGTTAAGTGACTTGCCCAGGGTCACACAGATAGTTGACTAACAATTCTAACCCAAGATCGTTTTGTATTTTGACTCAGTCGATATGTTCAGTATCAATATAGATCCATCTTAGATTTGTGTTCTCTGCAAATATCGTATATATGGCAAATGTTTTCATCTGTATCATTTACTCACAGGTTTAATGACATAAAACCAACCATAGATGTCTGAGGCACCGCATTACACTAGACCAGAGGTTTTTAATCTTTTTGACTCCCTTTGACAGTCTGGTGGAACCTATGTCATCCTTCTCAGAATAATGTTTTTCAAAACATAAAAAGAAATACATAGGATTATAAAGGAAACCAATTCTATTGAAATAATTACATAATTTTTCCCATCCAAGTTTACAGGACTCCGCCCCTGAAATCTATTCACAAACTACTTGGGGTTCCTTGTATGCTCAGTTAAGAACTATTCTTGACATCATCCATTGATGATGACTTTTGGGGATCAGCCTTTCAACCAGCTATGGACCAACATGATCCAGAAACTGCCATCTACTTAATCTGTCAATGGTCCAGTTTCATTCATGCCATAAATGACTTTACCAAAGTTACTATGGTGGCAGTAGAAGCTTATATCTCCCACTGTATACCCAGAGGTCCACTAATTAATAATGGTATCAACAGAGGAGACAGTTAGGTAGCAGAGTGAGAATTGGTTGTAAAGAGGAGTGTTTTAATACTCTGCCAAGAGTCTGACATTTTGATAAATCTTCATTTGCCTTTCCTCCCAAGATACTTAGGACCAGTTTAATCTCAAGCAAATTGCTTAAACTTCCCAAGGCCTCAGCTCCTTCATCTATAGAAAAAATAAACACTAGAGAGTTGGGTTAGATAAACTGTAAGGAACCCATTACTTCTTTTTTTTTTTTTGGTGGGGCAATGGGGGTTAAGTGACTTGCCCAGGGTCACACAGCTAGTAAGTGTCAAGTGTCTGAGGCCAGATTTGAACTCAGGTACTCCTGAATCCAGGGCCAGTGCTTTATCCACTGCGCCACCTAGCCACCCCAGGAACCCATTACTTCTAAGTCTTGGATTCTGTGATCCAGGGTATGTGGGCTCATAATGGATAGACTGACTTATACCCATGATACAAAAATGGAGGGGAAGTTAAGGAAATAAGGAAGAAAGATGGCCCCGGTATTGGCCAGTCAGTCAATAAAAGCTGCCAGTAAACCAAGTGCCTTTTATGAGCCAGCCACTGTGCTAAGCACCAGGAATACAAAAAGGGGTAAAAGACAGCCCCTGCCCTTAAGGAATTCATCTAATGGGAGAGACAACAAACAAACAAATATATGTGTGTGTGTGTGTGTGTGTGTGTGTGTGTATGTATGTATACACACACATATATATGAACAAGCCATAGAGAGGCTAAATAGGAAATAACTTAGGGAGGGAAGGCACTGGAGTTAAGAGTTAGGAAAGGCTTCCTATAGAACATATGATTTGAGTTAGGAATTAAAGAAAGCCATGAGATCAGTAGGTGGAAATGAGGGGGACAGCATTATAGTCATGGGGGACAGCCACACTTAATGCCCAGAGCCAAGAGATGGAGTGTGTTGTTTGTGGGAAAATAAAGAGGCCAGTGTAAGTGGATTGAAGACCACATAGTTCATGTTGGTATTACATTTGTGAGAGTCAGGTGGCACCCTGTTTTTTGTTAGTCATTTGGGTATTTGAGTTGCACTGCTTTGTAATCTTGGGATGGAGAGGTACAGTAACTAGAGCTATGACAGAGTTCTGATGCAAGGCATCAGAGTGGAGTTCCCAGGACCCGTAGCCCAAAACTCTGCTTTTCTGTTTTCCCAGGACTATGGAAATCTCCTTTGGTACTCACCAATCCTTCTGTATTCATCTACTATGAGTCAAATTGCCTAGCAGTCATTCCTATTTTGCAGAGAACAAGGTATTTCCTAAAATTCCAGATTAGCTTTTCTGTATTTTAGGAGAGTGAAAGTGACAAAAGGGGGTCCAATCTGAAATGAGAGTTTTGCCTTGGAGAGCTTGGAGCTGGGAATGAATTGAAATGCTGCATTCTATGCTATATGTGTTTAATGCTTCTTGATCTCATCATGATCTTACAAAATGAATTAAATTATAAGCTTAAATATAACCTTGAGATCTGAATCTAAGGAAATGTGAGAATTTTCTCTTTTTTTCCTTTCTTTTTTTTTGTGGGCAATGAGGGTTAAGTGACTTGCCCATGGTCACACAGCTAGTAAGTGTCTGAGGCCAGATCTGAACTCAGGTCCTCCTGATTTCAGGGCCGGTGCTTTACCCCCTGTGTCACCTAGCTGCCTCAAATGTGAGAAGTTTTCTAATGGGATGGTGGTTGAATGAGATAACTGTAACCTGAGACAGTAATAGGGAAGGCTGGAGCCCCCATGCCCATCCTGTCATTTCTTTGGCTGGAGTGTTGTTAAACTACTATAACTTTAGAGCTGGAAGGGACCTTAGAGGTAACCTAGTCCAAATCCTTCATTTGGGGGGCAGCTAGGTGGTGCAGTGGATAAAGCATCAGCCCTGGATTCAGGAGGACCTGAGTTCAAATCCAGCCTCAGACACTTGACACTTACTAGCTGTGTGACCATGGGCAAGTCACCTAACCCCAATTGCCTCAAAAACAAAAAAATCCTTCATTTTGCAGATAAAGAAACCGAGGCTCAAGAGGTTAAATGCCCTTGACAAAAATCACAGGATTTCAGAGCTGGAATGAACCTTAGAGTTCATCTATTCCAGCTCATAGCTGCAAGAGAATCACTTCTACAATAGACCCAACAAGTGGTCACCCAGTCTTTTCTTAAAGACCTCCATTAAGGGGGAGCAAATTACCTTTCAAGGGTCTACTCCAAACTCAGTAAAAGATTATAGATTTAGGGTTAGCAGGGACCTTAGAGATCCTTGGACCCTTGTGTATGTTTTTTGCTTTCCCTGTTAGAATGTGAGTTCCTTGAGAGCAAAAGCCTTTTTATTTGTATCATCTGTGTATACTGCACTTAGCAATCAGTCACTAACAAGCAATTTAATAAGGGCTTACTGTATACCAGGGATGTGCTAAGCACTGAGGATTAGTGTTGTTGTTGGGTCATTAAAGTCATATCTGACTCTTTGTTACTCCATTTGGGATTTTCTTGGCAAAGATACCAGAGCAGTTTGCCATTTCCTTCTCCAACTCATTTTACAGGTGAGGAAATGAGGCAAACATGGTTAAGTGACTTGCCCAGGGTCACACAGCTAATAAGTGTCTGAGGCCAGCTTTGAACTCAGTAAAATGAGTCTTCTTGATTTCAAGCCCAGTGTTCCACACACTGCACCACCTAGCTGCCCCACTGAGGATAAACAGAAAAGCAAAAACATCGTCCCTGTCTTCAAAGGGCTCAGATTCTGATGATGGAGACACCACGCAGATAATGACATAGAGTGTAAATGGAAAATAATTTCAGAGGGAAGGCACTAATTGTGAAGTACAGGATGGTACTGTGGTAGAAGGTGGGGTTTGAACTAAGTCTTGAAGGAAGTTAGAAAAGCCAGGAGGAGATGGTAAGAAGAAAAAGCATTTCAAGTACAGGGGCAGCCTATGCATAGATAAGGAATTGGGCTATGGAGTGTCCTGTGGGAAAAACAGTAAGATGGCCAGTGAAGATGTGCATGGTGGGGAGTAAAAGATAAGAATATACTAGAATTCTAGGTGGGGGCCAGTTTATAAAGAAAGTTCAATGCCAAATAGGGGACTTTATATTCCTAGGGATAATAAGAAATCACCAGAGTTTACTGAGTAGGAAAGGTGACATGGTTATCTGTGCTTTGCACATAATAAGCACATAATAAAAGTTTTCTCTTTTTCATTCATCTAGTATAACCCCTTTATTTTACAGATGAGAAATTGAGGCCAAGAAACATTAAGGCAGTCCAGTCCAGTAGTCAATGGTCATTTATTAAGTGCTTACTATGTACCAGGAACTATGCTAAGTGCCAGGGATATAAAACCAGAAGGGAGATAGTACATGCTCTGCAAGACCTTACACTATGGTGGGGGAGACAACCTGCATACATAAAAGTATATGCAGAATACATGCAAAATGAATACAAGGCAGTTTGGGAAAGGGGTCAGTGTAATGGTACCTGAGGGAACCAGGAGAGGCTTTATGAATAAAGTAGCAGCTGAGCTGAGTTCTTAAGGAAACCAGGGATTCTAAGAAACAGAAGTAAGAGCAAAGCACATTCCAGGACTGGGGGAATTGCAAATGCAAAGGTCTGGAGGTGGGTGATGAAACATCAAGGGTACAGAACAGTTAGCAGACCAGTATAGATGGACAGCAGAGTTTGAGGAGGGGGTAATAAGGGACCAGATTGTGAAGAGCCTTAAATGTCAGAGGAGTTTATATTTGATCCCTGGTGCAATAGGGGGCCATTGGAGTTTGCTGAGTAATGGGAGGAACATATTTAGACCTTCATTTTAGTTATTTTGGTAACTGTGTGGAGTATGGTTAAAGTGAAAAGAGTCAAGGGGACATAATAGAAAGAGTGTAGTTATCTAGGCAAAAATAGTGAAGAGCTCAAGTAGAGGTGGTGGCTGTGTGTATAGATAGGAGAGGAAACGTATGAAAGATGAGATAGAAACAACAGTATTTGCCAGGCGATTGTCCATGGGGGGAAATCAGTGAACATATTTGCAAGTTCCTTCAGTTCCCTCAAATAAAGTTCATCTGGACCAAGTGACTTGAGCTCAAATATATCTTGGTATCAGTTCCAGCAGGGACATTTTTGTTCAAAAATACTTCTTGAGTAATTTTATCTTCTTTCTGTTGTCAGCAATCATTAGTCCCATAAAACCTGAGCAGGGACCCTATCTCTTCTTTGGTCCACTTCTAAAAATATATTTTTTTTATTATGTTTAGCTCTCCTCACCATTTGGAGCTTTACCACTTGACCCCATTCTCCCAAGACTGTGTCATTCCTTTCTGTTCATTCTTTATTAACTGCTCTTATTTCCATCTACTAGACATGCATTTTTAAAATCTAAGTCGGTTTTGATTTGACAAGAACTTCTGGGAAAACTTGAAAGCAGCTTGGCAGAAATTAGATTTAGGCTGGTATTTATAGCAAATACCACAGTAAACTCCTAATGGCTATGCAACCTGAGTATAAAGTGTAACATCATAAAATAATTATAGGAAATGCTTTCAAATCTATATGCTGGGAAGGGGGCAGGGAAAGGGTGTATTCTAAAACAAAGTATAAGGATGATCATAAAATACAAAACGAACTATTTCAATTATGTAAATGAAGTGGGTTTTTTGCAGAAAAACATCAATACAGACAAAATAAGAAAAACTGTTGACTGAAAAAATTAGCATCAAATACTATTGATCAAATTTTGATAATAAGATATGGAATTGACTATATTTCCTGATAAAAATTTGAACACACTTTTCAAAAGAACTGCAAACTAAAAACATGCTCCAAATCACTAGTAATATGAGAAATACAAATTTAAACAATTTTGAGGTTTTATTTCTAATTCTAACAATTTTTTTCTTTTTTTTTCTTTTTTTCAGGGCAATGAGGGCTAAGTGACTTGCCCAGGGTCACACAGCTAGTGTCAAGTATCTGAGGCTGGATTTGAACTCAGGTCCTTCTGAATCCAAGGCCAGTGCTCTATCCACTGCACCACCTAGCAACCCCTAGGTTTTATCTCAAACTTAAGCAAGGATCAAAGATGACAAAAAATGGAAAAAATCAGTGTTACAGGTACTCTAATAAAAAATTGGTTGAGCTGTGAATTGTTCTACCTAGACTAGAAAACAATCTGGGATTAATCCAGAGATAAATTCTTCATTCCCTTGTACCCAGCAATCTCCCTCTGGGGCATATACTTCAAGGAGGTCAAAGAGAGAAAGAAAGATCCAACGTGTACCAAAATATTCATAGCAGCATTCTTTGTGGTATGAAAGGACCCAAACCCAGATGAGTACTCAACAACTAGAGAGTGGTTGAACTGTGGTATGTGAATGTGTCGTAATACTATTGTGCCATTAAGAAATTACAATACAAGGAATTCCATAAAACCTAGAAAGACCTATACGAGCTCATATAGAGTAAAGAGAACATAAACAAAATTCAGGGTGGGTTTTTTTACAACAATGTAATTTTTTAAATAATAAAAGGAAGCTGAACTCTGACTAATTGTTATAACCATTTACTGTCTTTGAGGAAAGACTAAAATATATACCTCCCCTCTCAGGAAAAAAAGTGGGGGATTATGGCACTAGAATTTTGTATTCATTGTCATTTGAGGTCATACCATTTGTTTTTGTGGGTTTTTTAAACTTTTTTTTGGCGTAAGGGAAGGACTAATTATTAGTGATGGAATGTGTGTGTTTGTGTGTGTGTGTGTGTGTGTGTGTGTGTGTGTGTCTTTTGGGGGAAATCTATATCCAGGAATGACTGTGATGCAAAAACAAAAGCCATCCATAACAAATAAAATCTAAGTTTGTTGTGAGTTCCCTGTAAAACCACAGTAATCTCTTTAAACAGCTCTCCTCTTCAGCTTGGTAGTATTTGTTTTGGTACATTCCCCATACATATATTTTGTTTGATGTCAATTTTTTTTATTCCACAAAATGGTTCCTCTTATGCCTACAATTCCATACTGATTTTGTTCCTGCAAAAAAATAAAATATGTAAAAAAACCCCAAAAACCCGAAGGCTTTAGTGGACTACAGATTTCAATGTGATCCAGTAGTGAAATGTAGCAACCTCCCAAACAATCTTGGGCTAAAAGAGAGGCATAGTTTCCAGGAATAAAGAGGGAATGGTCTGCCTATGGTCTGTCCTGGGCAGAGCACATCTGGAGATAGTGTTTGGTTCTGGATAATACAGTTTGGAAAAGTCACTGATGAGCTAGAGGAAAATAAGTGGACGACAACCAGAATGGTGAAAAGCTTTGATATCATGCCTTATGAGCACCGGTTAAAGGAACTGAGGCTACTTAGCTTGAAGAATAGAAAATTCAATGCGGACTTAATAGCTTTCTTTCTTTGAAGGGCGGTGAGGATTAGAACTGCTTACAGGAGAACGTAGAAGGCAGAAGTAATGTGTGACACAGCATAGCCATGCCAGCCCTAGAGGAAATTTTGGAGCAGCAAAGTTTCAGAGACAGTGTTATAACAAAAAGACGTCTGGCTTTGGGGTCAGAAGACTATGGTTCCAATACCACCTGTGATATATGTTATATATGGAATATTGGGCAAAGCACTCAACCTCTCTGCCCTCAGTTTCTACATCTGTAAAATCATGGCTTTGACTTGGATAATCTCTAAGGTTCCTTCCAGTTCAAAGTTCTATGATTTTATCATGTCTGGGGTGTGGAGTCTTCTACACTGACCCTAATCGGAGACATCAAAGGCCCTCAGAGAACAATGACAATAAGTGAAAGAAGTTGAACTTGACCTCAGATGTAAAAGCCAAAATCAAAAGAGTTTATCATTTCCCTTACCTTTCCAAAATCTGGATAAATGCAGGAAGCTTCCAATTTAAGCTAACAATTGTTCCTAATTATGGTGATGTGACTAGATCTTCTTTAACCAATTAATTACCCTCAAGTTTGGGAGAAAGTTTGTGTTCGGAAGTGCGTAAATTGAAGTCACAGAGGGAGATGTAGGTCACTAAGGTTTGGAAAGAACAAGTCAATACCTTGTTAAGAGTAACACTGTGACCTATCAAAGCAGCTTTGCTTAAGGGGCGCCGGACAAAATCCCTCTCAGCCACCACCAGTGTCATTGTATTCCCTTCAACCCAGGAAACTAAAGGGTTAAAGGGAGAGACTCTCTTTTATGCATTTAACAAAAGGGCAGGTGTTTGTAGGTGTACTGTGGAGGAGGCTTCTGACTTTTTTATTCTCTGGATTATGTTTAACTTGTCACCCTGTCATCTTTCTTTTGTATTTCTTATACTCCCCTTTAACACCTTCACCTTACTCTCCCTGATTCCTTTGTTCCTCGAGATTTTGAGGGTCATCAAGATTCCAAAGTCATTGTCAAGACACTGACATGTTGTCAGTAAAATTATAGTTGGGGCAATTGTCCGCCTTATAAGTTGATAACCTTGTTGAATTTTAAAAGGTGTTTTTAGACAATACTTTTATTCTCTGCTCAACTTTCCTTATTCATAATCAGCAGCACTGGGTTCAGTCAACATTGCTAGGCACTATACAGCAACAGAGAATAAAGACTTCTCTCTATAAGTCTACTTTTATTTAAGATTAAGTGCTAGGAAGGACTTCAGAGATCTTTTAGACAATCAATCAACCAGGAAGAATTTATTAACTACTTACTATATGCCAGGTATGATACTGATTGCTATATTTGTTTTAAATTTCAACAATAGTATAGATATACTAGTGGAGAGAGAGCTGGCCTTCCATTCAGGAAGACCTGAGTTCAAGTGATACAAAAGTTGTGTGACCCTGGAAAAATCACTTAATTTCTTGGTGTCCAAGACCACTCTCTAAGACTAAGTCACAGACTAAGCGCCCTGCTAGAGGGAGTTCCTCACTAGAAGCTCCTAACATTGATGAAATTACAAGTCTATCACAATCTCTATCTCTATAAAGAGAGATATGTCTATAGAGATAGATATCCATATTTATGTACAGATATAAATAAGTATCGAGAGAGAAACAAAGAGAGTGAGGGAGAGAGGGGAGGAAGGGAGGAAGGGAGGGAGGGAGAGGAAGGGAAGGTTAGGGAAGGGAAGAGAAGGGAAGGGAAGGTTAGGGAAGGAAAGGGAAGGTTAGGGAAGGGAAGGGAAGGGAAGGAGGGAGGCTGGCCATGTGCTGGACACATGGTGAGGACACCTGTTCTGTTTTGGGCACATTTCAGCAAAATATAATCCCTGTCCTTGTAGAGTTTACAATCTAGTTGAGGGATAACAAACATACACGAATAAAGATAATATATGATAAGGACATTAAAGAGGGACAAAAAAAAGTGTTATGAAGTCTGAGTTGGAGAAAAGTTGTTGCTACCAGGAGAGGTAGAAGATAGAATCAAGGAAAGCTTCCTGAAGGAAGTGACATTTGGGTGGGTCTTAAAAGGATGGACAGAAATTTCCAGTCTTCCAACTGTTGGGCTTTGTTTCAAAGTGTAGAAATAGAAGCAATGGAGAGAAGTTAGAAAGAAGCAAAGTCAGGTTTGGTTTAAGGTAAGAGAGTATGCTAGAAGACAGAACACAAATCTATGGACAGCATCCTCAATAAACGCTCCCCTGGCTTCTGCTGAAGACCCCCCACTCCAGTGACAGGTACTCTGCTAGCCTCCAAGGTAGCCCATTCTACACAGTCCCTAGTCTACCCTCAAGAAGTTTATCTTTTAGAGATACCAAATGAATGAATAAATTAAATTTTTTACATTTTATCTTCATTTTTCTTTTTCATTTGTTTATTTGATTTGGGGAGTAATAAGTAACAGATTTTAAGTAGCATTTAGTTCAAATCCTATCTCTGCTACTTACTAGCTATATAACCTTAAGTCACTTAACTCTGTGCCTAAATTTCCTCATGTGTAATCTAGGTGGTGAAGTGGATAGAGTGCCAGGCCTGGAGTAAAGAAGACATCATTAAGTGTCCCTCAGACACTTAACTGGTCACATGATCCTAGGTAAGTCCCCTGCTTGCCTCAGTTTCCTCATCCATAAAATGAGCTGGAGAAGGAAAAGGCAAAACACTCCAGTATCTTTGCCAAGAAAACTCCAAATGGGGTCACAAAAAGTCAGACATGACTAAAAAATGCCTGAAATGTGAAATAAAATTCAGAATCTTAGAGAGTTGCCTGGGGTACTAAGAGGCACTGACTTGCCTGGGGTCCCAGAGTCAATATTTATCAAAAGTGAGACATGAACTTTCTTTCTAACACTGAGACAGCTCTCTTTCCATTATGATAGCCACACCACCTCCCTCTAGAAATATTAGCTATTACAATTGACTCTGAGGGACCAGGAAAGCTACATGTTGGAGAGTCAGTCAATCAGTAAATCAGCATAGAGGTTGGGGATGGGGTGGGAGGGTGGAATATGATGAAAGATCTATGATGTACCAAGCATTGCCTTAGTTTGTTTGCACCATTGAATATCAGGCATTTGAGACCTACCAGTAGCATCAAAATCTGTCTCAAAGATGTATAGAAGTATATTAGTCATGAAAAGTACTGCCAACTCTAATTCAAGATTCTTCATAAATCAAAGGTTACGTGTGCTCAAAATAAACACAGAGGAGAGAAAGCAGGAGGGAGGGAAGAATAAACTGGCTCTCTTCCTCAGTTTCCAAAGTAATATTGTAAAGCCAAAAGGGAAGAACTGAGCAGAATAAGCTAATCAAGCACGGTTGAAGTGTACTCTTCACACTGAGAGTTGCTAGACACTAGGATGGGTTACCAGGAAAATAAGTCAATTAGTATGTATTAAATACCTACTATATGCTAAGTACTGGGTATACAAAGAAAGTCTCTGCTCTCAAGGAGCTCATAATCTAATGAATTCTACTTCCCTGAACATCTTTAAGAAAAAAGTAAATGATGGCATTTCTTAGCTACAGTACTGGAATGTTACTTGCACTGTGTACTTCAGACCTTCAGTTTCTTAGAAGTACAATCAATATAACTCATAACAATTGGGATGCTCATGATCTGGTCTTACCCTATGTTGGAATAGGCAATTTGCAACTTACAAATACAGTGTCAGTATTCTCAAATTTTATTGCATATATGTATGTATTATATGTTTTGCAAAATATGGAACAAAGGCAAACTGAGAAGAAGTAAAAAGCAGAAGAAATACCTTCTTATAGTTTGAGGGGACTTCCTGGTACTAAGGAAGTAATCAGTTGGCTAGTCAATCAATTCAACCGGGCTTGTTCTCTGCTAGTTACAGCCCAGAACCCCAGGGTCTCTGGTTCAGATGGCAGGGTTGTATATGTCTGTTTTCGTTTTTGTTTTTGTTTTGCACAATATTCTATTTCTTTTTTTCCTTTTCAAAAGAAATGGAAAAGGTGGTTTTCTTCCCTACAGGTCTAATTCTTTTCCTGGAAATCGCAAAAGGAAACCAGTGACTTCAACAAAAAGACAGCCTTTCTTGGAAATGCCAAGAACAACTGAATCTATCGGGCTCTGGGCTCTGTTCCACCTACCTCTCTATTATCAAGGGCATCAGGAACTGGCCTCCCAGTTCCCAAAGTAACAAATCCTGGGCAACAGTGATCAGAAAGGAAAATTTCAGGGGTGATACTCACTGTGAAATGATGCAAGGCAGCTGCTGCTCACCTTAGTTTGGGTTATTTTGAAAGAAGGAATTAAAGAGTAATGAGGAGCTAGCCTTGGGAAAAACTGAAATGGGTCAACATTGGAGAACTCAGCTTTCATTTTTCTGGGCCCCTTTTCTCCTCTTGTGGAATCTTTGCCTCTTGCCTCTCCTTTTCCTATACTCAGTTCAGCCTTTCCTTGCCCTCAGGACTCCTAATGCTTATTTTAGTCAAAGCCGCTGCTGGATATTTCCTGCTGAACAGGAGGGGCTGAGCTGAGTTACATGGTACTGGGCAAGGCTGCCAGTAACTGAGACATCAACAGGAAGTACAACCCCCACTTGGATGAGAGAGAGAAGAGTTGGCTTTCCCCCTTTCTGACTGTCAATTTGGAGCCTCAAGACAAAAATTGAAAGCAAATGTTGGAGACAGGAGACTCATTGAGGACTCTTGCTACCCTCTTAAAGTATATACTCTTTACTGAAAATAAAGAAATAAAATAAAGACACCCTTGGGGGGGTACCTTTTTTTTTAAAGAACATATGTTCCTTGAGGGCAGGGGCCACTTCACTTTTTTTTTTCTTTATCTCTACAGTGCTTAGTATTGTACCTGGCACATTGTGAGCACTTAAATGCTTGCTCATAGATTGAATGTCCTCTCTTCCCCAAAATGGGATTTCACTGCTCTTTTTTTTCACAGAATCACAGAATTTCAAAGTTAGAGGGAATCTCAAGTCCCATTAAGTCCAATCTATACACATAAAAAATTCCCTCTATACTATCTTGGAAAGATAATCAGCCTTTACTTGAAAATTTCCAGTGAAGGGGGACCCACCTTGTCTTGAGTCAACCTACATCCTGCTATCTTTTTCACAAAAAAAAATATCATAAGGGGGCAGCTAGGTAGAGCAGTGGATAAAGCTTTGGCCCTGGATTCAAGAGGACCTGAGTTCAAATCCAACCTCAGACACTTGACCCTTACTAAATGTGTGACCCTGGTAAGTCACTTAACCCTCATTGCCCTTCCAAAAAAACAAAACAAAACAAAACAAAAATCACAAGATGTAACAAAATACTTTACTAAAATCTATGTCAACTCCATGGCCTTTCTAGGTTCTATGGGTCTAGTAACATTTTCAAAAAAAAAGGAAATGAGATTTCTCTGTCATAACCTTTCTTAATAAAAATATATTCTATCTTTGTGATCACAGCTTCCTTTTCTAAATATTTTCTAGACATCCCCTTGAAGTATCCTTTTCTAAAATTTGGCCAGGAATTTAAGTCAAATTCATTGGTCTACAGATTCCATTTTGTTTCCTATTTTTTCTAATGGGATATTTGCTCTTCTTCAGCTTTAAAGTATTTTTGCTGTTGTCCACAACCTTTCAAAGATTGTTGATGATAGTTCAACAATCAAGTCTGCCATTACCACAGGATGTAATTCATTGAAGCTGAGAAGCTCATCAGAGTAGGTTAGTATACTTTTAATCCCTCCCTACTTATCCTGGTTAGCCATTCCCTAATGTTTTTTTCCCTCTGTTCTTTTTAGTTCAAAGATCATTCTTGTTTGTAGAGAAAAGAAGCAAAATGAAAATTGAGCTACCCAAATTTCTGTATGCCATGTATTATCATTACCCCTTTGAATTTCAGAGCAGGAGTTCTAAGACTGTGTTAAGGCATGGTTTTTGGAGGTGTGGTCATAGGGGGTAGAAGCAAGATCAGTAGCAGAAAGGAAATAATCAGAGTGAAAGGAAATAAGAGTGCCAAGAAGTTTCCAAAGAAGGAAAGAGATGGAATAGTTTTGGGGAGACACCCTGTCAGAAGTAAGAATACCATTTTTGTTCTAGCAGGAGTTGAAAAAAATGCTTAATTTAGCTACGGGAGCAACACATTCAAGAGTGTGAAGTGATTTGGGCATCTTCAGGCTGAGTGCCCTCTGATATCTAATAGAGATATGATAGTCTTATAGGAAGATTGTCCCAAGCATGTGACAAAGAAATTGATGAGGCCTCTGGATTGATGGTTCAAGTAGAGTTCGACCTCTTGGCAACTCAAATACTTCAATCCCTCACCTGATCATTAATATAGTGGCATGTTGTCTTCCTGTTGTAGTAGTAGTGGTAGTAGTGGTGGTGGTGGTGGTAATAATAATAGCAGCAGCTGCAGGAGCAATAGTAACAATAATAATACACTTTAAAGTTTACAGAGTGCTTTACATATATGATATCATTTGAGTCTATTAAGGACCCTATGAGGTGGTTGCTGTTGTTATCTCTATTTTATAGATGAGTAAAAACCAAGGCTGATAGGTCATGTGACTTTCCCCCTGGTTACATAGCTAGTAAGTGTCTGAGGAAGGATTTGAACCCAGAATTTCTGAGCTCCAAGTCCAGTGCTTTATCTACTCTTTCAGGCAAAATTCAAGCTAAACAAGCAAATCTGAACTGTTTCTACCTGATCAAGTATCACAAAGATTTTACTGATTGAGTTAGCTAGGTGGTGCAGTGGATAGAGGGGGTACCTGGAGTGAGGAAAAACTAAGTTCAAATCTGACCTCGGACACTTTCTAGCTGTGTAATTCTGGGCAAGCCCTTTAACTTCTGTATACCTCAGTTTCTTCAACTGTAAAGTAGGGAGCTTACAGATTTGTTGTGAGAAGAAAGTGAAATAATATTTATAACATAATACAGTAACTGGCACACAGATTATTCCCTTTCCTTCCCCTTATGTAAAATTTTTGTTCGATATAAAAGATTCTGGCACCAAAGAAAGTTTAAGATCCATTGGATTCTCATTATACTTTTCTTTAAGGAGTTGGCCCAATTGTTTCTGACACGCACACTCTAGCATATAAAGCAGAATCTGCCAGATTGCTCAATTGGAACTATTCCCACTAACACTCTTTACATTGGGCAAAAGTTTTGATTACTCTGGCATAGTCCTGGGGTACTTTTCCCATTTTACTATCCCATATAAAGCTCTTAAGTTCTGTCTAAGTCTTGTTCCTTCTCTAGTTGGTTGTCAATTTTGCTTCTCCTTATTAATTGCTTACCTGGTAAGTCCCTCTTTACTTCAGATTCAGGCTTTAATCATTCTAACCTGTATAGAATTTATTATTCCCCAGAACAGAAAAGGTAAAAACCACCTTTATATAGCCAGTTACAGTTAGACTATAGCAATTCTTTCTATTGCCTCTCTAAGATTCTGATTATTAGCTGTCTTCTTTTCATCAACATTCCTGAAGACTAGTATATCAATGTTCTGAAATGCTTACTACCAAACACAATAGCCCTGTCTCCATAATGCCATACCCTATCTCCTTATTGAAACATTTTTTCTGTTAAAACATTAATTCTGCATAATGAAATCTAAATATATTACAATATTTATAGTGCTTTAGTTGTTATTTTGTTTTATTTTGTTTTCCCTAGGGAAGGAGGTGTTGACCCTTTCTATTAATGGCTTGAATGAAATAGATGTTCATTAAATGTGTAGATGACACAAACTGGGAGAAGTAGCTGACACATTGGATGAAAGAGGCAGGAATCACAAGAATTTTGACAAGCTTAAGGACACTGTTGCATCTAATAAGATGAAATTTGAGAGGAATAAATTCAAAGTCTTCTACTAGGGTACAAAAATCAATTACACAAGAATAAGATAAGGATTAATAAGTTGTTCTGAGAAGAATCAGAAGATTTTAGTGGGTTGCAAGTTCTGCTATAAAACACTCAAATGTTCATATGGTTCTGGAATCTGATTGATTTAAGGAATTCCCACCCTGTAGGTATTTGTCCATGTCCTCTCTAACATTCACCACAGGGGTCCACCCAGTGTTCTGGAAGCTGCCTTGCCTTGCTCCAAATGCTCTAGGGATACCAGCAGAATCCTTTGGCTGTCCTTCTGTCATTCTTTTGTCAACTCTCTCTGCTTGACAACCAAGTCAAACATTGGCTTACTGAGTTGCTTTCTGGGCTTTTTGGTTTTTGCTTTGTGGCAAAAGATTTACAAAGGTTATAGTCCCATATAAAGATATTGTAAACAGTGGCACTGTCCATTTTCCAGCTTTCATTGCTAATTGTGAACCTTCAAATCACGGAATCACATAATTTTGACCATTGAAAGGGATGTCAGGGGATTTGACGATTTATAAAGTCTTCAAACATAACGTGCAACACTTAAAATTTTATCTTCTTTCCTTCACATTTTCCCCTGAATATGTTCTTCCCCTTCCCTAAACAGTGAGCAGTCCTTTGTCACAAAGAACAAACAAGGAAAAGATAAAAAGCAGCAGGTTCAACAAAACTCAATAATGCAATGACTATGTCTGTCCATAGTCTTCCTCCCTGTCCCCATCTCTGTAATGAATGGAAGAAAGTCACATTGAAACTTTCTAAGGATAAGCATGAAGGAGAAAAAATATGACAGGGAAAATTTATATGCTATATATTCTCTCTGTCACTCTGTGTGTCTCTCTTGAGTCTGTCTCTCTCTCTGTGTCTCTCTCTCTCTTTCCTTCTCTTTCTTTCCTCTTCTATACATATATGTCTGGCCTACAGTTAAATAAAAAATCAGAGCAAGCTAACCAAAATTCTTAAAAAGAGAGATCGTAACAAAAGATAAAATACTTCTATGATAAATCATACTGCTGCTAGAAAGAAAATAGGAAGGAAAAATAGCTGAATTCTTTTCTTCTGGAACACACATTTATTTTACTCTCTCAAGGATCTATGATTTCATCAGTGTAGGTATTACTGCCAATAATGTGGATGACAAACCTTCCCTCCTCCAATCGGTTGCTTTTTTTTTTTTTTTTAGTGAGGCAATTAGGGTTAAGTGACTTGCCCAAGGTCACACAGCTAGTAAGTGTTAAGTGTCTGAGGCCGGATTTGAACTCAGGTACTCCTGACTCCAGGGCCGGTGCTCTATCCACTGTGCCACCTAGCTGCCCCTCCTCCAATGGTTTTTATTAATTTCTGGGATCTCTTCCTCACTGCTTCACAGAGTATTGGCCATTCTTATATATCTGAGCTTTTCTACCCTTAGCTGTTCTTGTCCTTGTACAAAAAACAAAAACAAAAACAAAAAAAACAACAAAAAAAAAACCATGTAGAGGGAAAAAAAGAGTCTGATTTATTCCAGGCTTTCTACTACTATCTCATGGGTTCATTTGTCTCTGGAAAATGATCATTTGGAAGCAAAATGATTAAATTCTAAGTGCTCCTTGAGAGGAAAGACTGTGTTCTATATATCATTGTATTTCCCATAGCAAATATACCAAAGTAATTTGTAGTGTTTGCTGAGCATCTGCTTTTATTCCCATCATATTATTCATTCTGGTTTCTAATGTTTTCATTTTCCAGGACTCCCACCAAATGCTATAAAATATTTTTGTAGGTGTGGCTTTTCCCAAATACATAAAACTTCAAGTTTGATCCAAATGGTCCCTCTTCAAAAGGGCTGTAACACCATGTAACACTTGTATACTTAGCCTCATATTTTTAGATATTGTTTGCATTCCCCCAAAGCAATTTATTAACAGACATGAATGAAGACAACCCCACAAGTAAATGGTAATGGAGAGAATTATTCACTGGAAGATCTCTATTCTACTTCAACATCATTAATTGGGAACCTATGTGATATAGTCTCTGTCCTCAAGGAGATTATAGTTTAATTGGGAAAATGAGACGAACAAATTTTAAACCAAAGAACAATGAATTGCCAAGCTATTTGTCATCCACTAGAAGTGCAGGCTTTTTTTTTTTTTTAGGCAATGGGGGTTAAGTGACTTGCCCACTGTCACACAGCTAGTAAGTGTCAAGTGTCTGAGGCTGGATTTGAACTCAGGTACTCCTGAATCCAGGGCCGGTGCTAAGTGCAGGCATTTTAAACTCGTCTTTATATAGGGCTGTAAGTCATACATGGTTAGTTAGTTATATCTATGATTACAAGAAGTAAATTATAGATAGCCTGAGTTTGGCACCCATGAAATCAATCTACAAGTATTTATTAAGTGCCTACTATGTGCCAGACATTATGAAAGACACCAAGGAAACAAAGGCGAAAGCAAAACAGTCCCTGAATTGAAGGTGCTTACATATTGAAATATAAGAAAACTTATATAAGAGGAAGTATGTTGGGTAAAGCCTCTATGTATGATCTATGAGAGAATATAATAGTCCCCAAAAAATCTAAAGGTGTGGATTCATGGGCTGACAACTGCATCAATGGAGGAAATATCCATGTGGTGCATGGAAGTATTAAGAATATGTTATTACAAAGTATATATTTTACCTAATATGATTCTTATGCCAATCCTATGAGGTAGGAAGGGAAAGTATTTCATTATCTGTGTTACATATGAAAATATTTAAGGCTTATCAAGATTAAGTGATTTCCCCCACGGTCATCCAGTGGAAGATCTAACACTTACATGTAGATCTTTTGACTATTCACTGTACTGTGTTGCCTAAAACTGTAGTTAAAGAAGAAAGACGCGGGCTGGAATAGTGGAGAAAGGATTATAGTTCTCAATCTAAACAGCCCTTCTAAGTGAGAGAAGAGAGATGAGAACAACAAATCCCTAACTTTAGAAGTTACGACTCTCCCCTCCTATAATTTAACCTCTGGATCTTCTTTCTTGATTATGACCCCTATAGTCACCCCCCTCAAAAGAGTTTTTTTTGCTCTCTTTTGTTTTTGCTTCACAGTCATTTTTTGAATCTATTTCCCTAAGCTACTCCCTTCCCAAAAGTCAGAATTTAACATTCCCTTGTAACAAATAAAAACAGGTGAAAATAACTGATACGGTAACTGTAGCTGACAATTATGCAACGTTCTGCTCCTGTAATCACCTACTGCTATGCTGAGAGGAAAGAGTCATGCCTCATTATCTTTTCTATGGAGTGAAGATTGTCTGTGAGAATTACAGGAGCCTCTTTTGCCTTATTCCACAGGAAGGTAAGTTATGGCATGAATGCATCCCTCTTCCATCATTATGTACCTTTCCCCGCCTTTTCTGTCCTTCTTTCCCTTTTCCTTTCCTCTCCTATGCTCTTTTCTCCCTTCTTTCCTATTTTTTCTTCATGCTCCAGACATGCCTGTGGCCTTCAGTAACGCCTAAAGGCAGCCAAGAAAGTTACTCCATCCCACTCCTTGAATCTTGTTTGTGTTATAGTCTCTATGGTCACCAAGCCTCCTCTGTCCCCTATACACATTTATGGACATTTATAGAATGCCCTGAAAGGATAACTAGCAATCCACAAAACTATATCCTGACAAGCCAGATGCAACCAAAGCAAACCAACATGGATGCAAATGTCCTCTTCCATAGGACCTGTGCATCCCAAACCCTGGTGCTTCCCATGGAGAGGGGGGATGATCTGAGTTACAAAGGGACTAGTGTCGCTAACAGAATATAGAAAGATGGGAAGTCTGGATCTTACTCCAGAGAGGGTCCCATGATAGAAGTAATTGTGGTAGTATTGAACCAAATATTCCCAGTAACCACAGTATGATGGCCATTGAGAGGAAGTATGGAGGAGAGAGGGCTGAGCCAAAGAGACTGAAAAGAAAGGGGAAAGAGGCCAGTTCATGGTAAACCATGGACAACTGGCAGTAAGCTCCACAATGAAATGAAGATGTTCAAGCAATGAGAACTCACCCAGAGAAAGAAGCGTACCTAGTACGCACAATTCTTTGGTTTCAAGTCAGTGAAGTACTTTCTTCCTCACGATTCTGTTGGGTAGCAATGCAAATACCACTTTACAAATGAGGATAGAGAGGTTAAGTGCCTGGCCCAGGGTAACACAGATAGTATTGAGTTGGAATTATACTCAGGTTTTCTGACTCCTAGGTTAGTGCTCTTTCGACTGCCCAAAGATGCTTCTGTTGATGAAAAGGCAGTGTAGTATAACAGAAAGAATGTTGGAGCCAAGGGAACTCAAGTTTAAATCCTGTGTGCAAGGTAAATCTCTGTATCCCCCCCCCCCCATCTGTCAGTTAGACCTGCCCCACCACTGAATGGAAGACCATTTAGAGTAGTGGATAAAGAAAGATTCAGGTTTGGAGTAAAGAATACCTAGGTTCATACCTTGCCTCTGACACATACTGACTGGGTGATTCCCAGATAAATCAGTTCTCAGTACCCTGGGCAACTTTCTAGGACTATAAGCTGCAAAAAAAAAAAAAAATTAACAGTCCAAATTGGGAGAGGGAATTCTCTCAATAGGAACTCTCTATACCAATGAAATCTTTAGTCTAATTCTCCTAAAAGACTGTTGTGAGGATGAAATGAAATAGAATACGTAAAGTTGTTTGTAAATCTCTAAAAAGCTCTACAAATGCCAGCTATAATTAGGGATAGGGACAAGACCTGTGATTTGTTTGGAATAGGGAATTCCCCAGAGAAGAAATTCCCTCTGTCAATGCAGGTCAGCACCTTCTCTGCAACTCTGAGTTTTAGGGAGCTCTCTAGAACACAAAGAGGTGGTGTCTTATCCAAGATCACACAGCCAGTATCTATCGGAGGCGGGATTTGAACTCATCTTCCTGACTTGAAAACAAACTCTCTAGTCACTATGTCAAGCTCTTTCTCTGTAAGGCACTATAATGACCTTTAAAAGAATTTTCCAAACAAATGTTCTCTACCTACATCTGTCATAAGTCTTCCTTCCATGTAGTGCTTTTTAAAATTCATGATATTTGACCCCTTCTAACCTGAAAGAGTTCCTAGGACTATGAGAGACTCTCTCTCATCACCTGCAATTCAACACTTTCCATCTGATACAGAAGTTATGCCATTTTCCAAATAACAGACCCTATCTGCAACACTATCAGAGGTTTTAACCTTCTTAACAGAAATATTTCTGTCTCAGAGGGCATAATGTAAGTAACAGGATGTTCAAGGAAAATCTGCAACTGTGGCAAGAAGTGTATTTGTGAAATTACCCCTAAACTCCTGACATATACAATATTTTTATTGTTTTCCCTTTTAAGAAAAAAAAACTTTGGCCATCAGCTCTTCTGACTCTTCTGTTTTGATTTCCTCATTTATCTGTTCTTCCTCAGCATTTACCATTGTATTCCGTATGTTACTGGGGCAAAGAGAAGCACAGTTCATAAGGAAGATCTCAATGTCCACACCATTTCCCCAGGACAATAGAATTCCTCAAGGCTGGAACACTCTTGGACAAAAACAAGTCAGTTGAACATTGATGACTGAGATAAGTCAAGTAAAGATGGTCTCATCTGCCATTTAGAATTGCAATGGCAACCCACACATGTTAGGTAGTCAAGATTTCCCTTCCTATTGCTGTGGCTTACTGTAAATCCTCAAGACTGTGGCTCTCCTTATCAAAGTTCAAGTCTTCACTGTCTGAAATAACTGCAAAATTTGTAAATAGAAAACCAGAAGTCTGAAAGTGGGACTCATTATTTTTGCAACCTGACTTGACAAGCCTGGGGCATTTTGTGTGCTGCTGTGTATGTATATGCAGAAGAAGATTCCTCATTAGTGGAGAGTGTTGATATGGTATTTATTGTGTGTCTGTGTGAAGGACAGAGCACTTTTAAGGAAGCGATATTTCCTTCAAGAGAGATATGTGTCATTCTAGATATTCTTTGGGACTGACTCCAAAGAGAGAGAGAGATTGAAGGGCAGACATGTAGGAGAAGCTGGCTCTTCAACATGTCACTGATTGCATCCCTAAAGATTGCAAAGATTCTCCCTTTGAATAAGATCAGGGCTTTTCCCTTAGTTTGAGTTGAAATCTCATCTTACTCTCAGCAAAGAATTGATTCACTCTTCTGTATTTTCTGGTATATTCTAATTTATACAAATTCTCCAACTTCTGTTTGTTGTTTTCTTTGGATAAATGGTTTTACTTGCTACTCACTCTTTGTGATGGTTCTTTGTGTAGACAGCATTTGGTGGAAAGGGGCCATACTAGGGGCTATACGCTTAGGGTTACCATCTTCCTTATGAGTGATCAGGGAAGCAGTCTTTGTTTTGAACCTATTCTATCCCCAAATCAAAAATATTGAAGAGAGGCAGGTAGCTATAATTTCAGGCTGATTTATCTCTTAGGGATAGGAAAGCCCTTCTCTGGCTTCCCTTAAGACAAGAGCTTCAGTCTTTCTTAGAAAAGGATAGGCAAAAAAAAAAAAAAAACCAAACAAAAAAATAAGAAAAGGATAGGCCAGATTCAATGATGTCTACCCATGCTTCCCCAGGAGTCAATGCACCTTTTAAATAACACATGTGTATATATGTACATACATATACATTTATACATAGATATGTGTGTATGTATATGTATATGGTGGTGGTGGTGTTTTTAAATAAACATTTTATGTTTTTTATTTTTTATCATAAAAGTATTTTATTATTTTCTACTTACATGTAGAGATAGTTTTCAACATCTGTTTTTATAAGATTTCTAGTTTCAAATTTTTCTCTCTCCCTCCCCCCTCCCCAAGATAGCTAGCAATCTGATATAGCTTATATATGTACAATCACATTAAACATATTTCTGCATTAGCCATGTTGTGAAAGAAGAATCAGAGCAAAAGGGAAAAACCTCAAAAAAGAAAAACAAAAAAAGTAGAAATAGTATGGTTCAATCTGCATCTAGATGCCACAGTTGTTGTGGTTTTTTTCTGGATTTGGAGAGCATTTTCCATCATGAGTCCTTTGGAACTATCTCAGACCACTGTATTGCTGAGAAGAGTCAAGTCTATCACAGTTGAGCAACACACAATAAACATCTTTATTTAAAGTTTTGAGTTCCTAATTCATCGTTGTTGTCATTTTTTAGTCATGTCTGACTCTCCATGACCCCTTTTGGGAGAGTTGGCAGAGATACTGGAATGGTTTGCCATTTCCTTCCCCAGCTCATTTTTACAGATGAGGAACTGAGGCAAACAGTGTTAAGTGACTTGCCCAGGATCACCTGGCTTTCTGAGGCCAGATTTGAACTCAGGAGGATGAGTCTTCTTGACTCCAGGCCTGGCAGTCTATCCACTGCATCATCACCTAGCTATTCATGCATGTATGTTTATGTGTGTATATATACATATGTATATATGTATACATATTTATTTATTCCCAGATAAAGTTTTATATCTGGATAAATCTGGGGAAAATGAGTGTGGAATTTTGATTATGAGATTTTTATTGATTATATAATACATATCTTAGCATTCCACGTGTCTTATTTTATGTCATGTTTAATGTTCTTTAAGTGTTTCCATTGTCTATATCTTGACTCCTCAGGAGACTGTAAAATCCTGAAGGTGAAGGAAGGATTATGAAAAGCAATGTGACATGGCAGAGAGTTAGAGGAGCTAGAGCAGGTCTGGTCACTCCAAGTTCAATGCTCTTTCCACTATACCACATTGCTTACCACAGTAGGATTATTTATGTTAGGTGAGATAACTCAAAGTGAGATGTCTTTTGTTGCCTCTTACTCATTCCCACCTAGGTCTATTATTACAGCCTCCTATTCCCATTTCCACTTGGGGGTTGCAAGATACAACTCTTTGGGGTTTTTTGTTGTTTTTTTTTGGGGGGGGGCAATGAGGGTTAAGTGACTTACCCAGAGTCACACAACTAGTAAGTGTCAAGCATCTGAGGTCGGATTTGAACTCAGGTCCTCCTAAATTCAGGGCCGATGATTTATCCACTGCATCACCTAGCTGACCCCTACAAGATGTAACTCTTGCAAAAGTGTGGAAGTACAACTAGAGTTGTAGGGAGTGGAGTGAGGACTCAAGTTTTCTGAAACTTCTTAGTCCTCAGGAAGTAAAATTTGCCTTGCAGGACTATACTGCATGTGTGGATGCTTTCGAATATGAAGATTGAGTCTTGGCAATCTCTCAGGTAAACCCTTCTTGGCAATCTTAACTGTGAGTCAGAGCAAAGCTTCTTAAACTGTGGGTTGTGACCCCCTATGGGGTCACATAACTGAATGTGCAGAGTCATGAAAAATCTGGCCATACTAAAAGGTTATGTATACCTACTTTACATGCCTATATACCCAGGGGAGTGTAAAAATTTCTCAGGAGAAAAGGGGTCACGAGTGGAAAAAGTTTAAGAAGCCCTGAATCAGAGGAGAATCTCAGAATACCAATTATGATAACCACCTGGAACTTTTTGAATATCTCAATGTTAATTCTTCATCCTTTTGGAGCAAGTCTTAATACTTGTAACAAGATAAAACACACACATACACATATACACATATGCAGTCCAGGCTGCAAATGGGGATTTCAATGCAGTACTTATAATAAAAGCCTCCAATCTGTTGGGTTTGCCAATATGCATGACTGGGTAAGGAAATGTGATTTTATTAGTACATAGAACTCCCAGTGTGAGAACTCCCTTCTCTACAAGGGCAGATGCCCACCAATCTATAACTTAGTAAAGTCCTGGAAAGTTGCCTGAGGAACTGAAAGGTTAATAGATTTGCCCATTCATGTACAGTTAGTAAATATCTAAGCATAAATAGAAAGCTTATAAATATATACAAACTAATTGAATACAAGGCAGTTTGGGAGGAAGAGCGCTACTAGTTAGGAAGATCAGAAAAGGTTTCATGCAGAAGATAATGCTTGGGGCAGCTGGGTGGCACAGTGGATAAAGCACCGGCCCTGGATTCAGGAGTACCTGAGTTCAAATCCGGCCTCAGACACTTAACACTTACTAGCTGTGTGACCCTGGGCAAGTCACTTAACCCCAATTACCTCACCCACACACACACAAAAAGGAAGATAATGCTCGAGGTGCATTTTAACGGAAGAGAGGGACTCTGTGAGGTGGAGGCAAGGACAGAGTGAGTTCCAGGCATGGGGCTTGCTGGTGTAATAGCACAGAAATGGGAGGTAGTGTTGTGTGTGAGGGACAGAGAGTAGACCAGTTTGGCTAGATGGAAAAGTGTGGGAGTGGTCATAATATCCATTGAGGTTGGAAAAGAGGTTGAGGCCAAGTTTCCTAACTCCAAATCCAACATGCAGCCATACCAAAAGGCTTGTTGGCAATTGACAAGATTTTTAAATTCCCAATGTGCACAAAAATTGGCAACCCGTTGCTCATAGAGGCACACACTTAAGATACCGATGCCTACTGACAGTGACATATGCTCTAGACCAAGTGGAGAGCTAGATAACTAATGGAAGCTCTGAATAGAGTCCACAATATATAATTCCCTTTTACAGACTGAAGGAAGTTAGTCATCTCTGACAGGATATCTCTCTGTTGACAGAAATACTGAATTTTAACTGATTGCTTCCTTTGTGTCCCCTGGGAAGCCATGGGGAGAATTGCAGAGTCTGGCTGAGACCCAAACCTCTAGGCAAGACACTTTTTTTTAAAAACAAGTGTAAAATTTAAATTTCAGGGTATGGATTGGGATGGAGAGGTAGGGAGCATAAGAAATAGCGATGGAGCACCACTGTACTATAGTTGGCACAAGATTTGCTAAGACATGGAGGCCCCATTCAATGGAACTCTGAGTGCCCTTATTACACAACTTTAATTATAAGTGCAGACTCTCTGTTGGATCTTAGAATAAATAAATGTTTATCTGATGTGAACTGTATCCGACTATTATTATTTGGGAGAGATAATAAAGTGCTAACACCACCTTTGGAGAGAACATTGAAAATTTCCTCCCCCATCCAGGAAGTCTCTGCTTAACAAAATAAGCTTAACCCATGAGGTTTGGGTCTAAAAAGAGAGCACAAAGATATGAAGTCACATCAAACATCCAATGAGTATCTGGCTTCCATGGGCCTCAAAAACCTAAAAATTAAGGGCCAATATGAAAAAAAGAACACTAACCTATCATAAAAGGAAGAACAGTAAATCTAAAAAGTCCTAAAATATACCCACATTGGACATCATTTCACACTCCAGACATGTTAGGGGAAAGTAAATTCAATATTTTGCCAGGAAGAGTCCCTGAATCGAGGATTCTTAATCTTTCTGTGTGTATCCTGGACCCCTTTAGAAGTCTGGTGAAGTTTATGGAGGCCTCCTGGGAATGCTTTTTAAACACACAAAATAAAATACACAGTAGGACATAGAAAACCAATTTTAGTGAAATATAATTAACATTTTTTAAGTTCACAGACCCCAGGTTAAGAATCTTTGGTAGGAGTATTTAACTTCTTACCAATTTTGTGCTGTCACAAAAATAGGTGAACAGAACTCACAAAATTCCAGAGTTGAAAGAGGTTTCAGAGGACATCTAGTCCTACCCTATCCAAAAAATTATCTCTAAAACATTGCCTCATAATCATCCAGCCACTATTTTAAGGCTTCCAATGAAATAGAACACACTATTTCCTGAAGTAGTCCATTCCAATTACGGATGCCTGTAATTGTTAGGTTTCCTTTTATTCCTTTTGTGATTGGGAGATAGGTAGTAGAGGACTATGGTTAGAACTGAAAGGGCCATAGAAGTCAACTAATTCAACCCCAGAGAGGTAAAGTGACTTCCTACTCCAGATCCAATAATCTTTTCAAATCAGGTGTAATTCTCAGGCATTCTCCCAGGACTTCAGGAGGTCCTGTGCCTACTTTCTCAAGTCAAGAGTACATGCATTAGTTCTACACAGCTTTCCCTTTAAAACCAATCACACACTCTTAGCTTGTTATATTTTCCAAGTTCCCCATGATTTCCATTTCAGCAAACATTATTTCTCCAATTATTTTCTCTATGTTCTGAAGGATGAAATTATCGTTAAAGCAAACCAAAAAAAAAATCAAGTGGAGAGCTAGATAATTTAAATTTTACACTTGTTTTTAAAAAAATGTGTCTTGCCTAGAGGTTTGGGTCTCAGCCAGACTCTGCAATTCTCCCCATGGCTTCCCAGGGGACACAAAGATACCCAGTAGCTCTCTGTTTAACTAATTCCCTTGTTACTTCCATATACTTTCTCTCTGATAGGCAAATCTCTATAATTCATCATCCACTCCCTCCTTCTGCCAGGTGATCTATAATGTATTTCTATCACGATATTGTTTCTGTTTTTCTCTCCATTGATTTATTTCAGATGTTCTCTATCAAGCTCACCCGTTATAGTTTATATATTTTCACATAATATTCTCAATAAAATTATACTCCACCACTCTTTTCCCCAATCTATTCTTTTTATAGACCTTTATGTTAACATATTCTAGATATGAATCATACTCACTAAATTATGTTTGTGACATCAAATTTGACTTTTTGTGTTAAAATTTCAAATTCACATCATCATTACCCATACTTTATGCATTTATTATAGACATCTGAGGACATGAATATTAGAGGCAAATAGGTAGTGCACTGGGTAAGATTACTGCATCTGGAGTCAGGAAGACCTAAGTTCAAATCTAGTCTCAGATACTTATTAGCCATGTGACCCTCAGCAAGTCATTTAACCCCTCTCTGACTCAATTTTCTCATCTATAAAATGGGGATAACAACACCTCCCTCCCAGGATTGTTGTAAGGAATAAATGAAATAATATTTATACATCATTTTGCAAACCTAAAATCACTAGAACTATATTTACCACACTCAAATAACTCTGGTTTAAGAGTATAGTGTTTAGGGGGTTCATAAGGAAAGTCACTCCTTCACTGCTCTTAATGGGAAAGATACCCTATAGTTTTCCTCAGTTTAATTCCTTCCCACCAAACTCTGGTTACACAAAAGGCAATCACAAAAAGTGAATAGTATATAAAATTATAAAGAGAAATTGGAGATATTTTAGATATTAGAATATACCTAAACCTGAATGAGCTCTTCAGCTTAAAGTGAAATAATATCTCAGGTCAAACAGAGAGGGACAGAGATTGACAGAGACGGAGACAAAGAGGTCAGAGAGAAGGAGAGAGAGACAAGGACTGTTCTCTCTCTAACCCCATTCTAGGGAGGCAAGATTGACGTCTACAGTTTTTCTCTTCATTGTGTCTCTCCTGAAGAGCCTCTTAGGATCCCTTGTGTCTCTCTCCAAAAAAAAGGCTCTAACACCAAATCAGGAAATTCTTTATTCAAGTATGTAGCATTATGTAATTGGGAGCTCTATCTCCCTCCACATACTTAACAGAACACCAAACAACCTAGGCTTGGTTGGAAGCCTGTTTACACACTAAATGTATGTTTCTACACCTTTTGTTTTAACACCACCTACATTTCCCAATCTATCCCTTCTCTTGCCTACCTTTTATAAAGCCATTCCTTATAATAAAGAATCAAAAAGAAAAAAAGAAAAATACTTCAGCAAAACTAAAAGAAGTAAGCCTATCCCAAAAGCCTGACATCATAGGTAATGTACCATGAATAAGTAAGGCTGCAGTCCCACACTTCTGCCAGTTAGGGGGTTGGGGGAAGCATCCAGGTTTTGGTGTCTTATAAGCCTTGTAGGAGCAGAAAATAACTAGCAGGAACTTTTCCTACAGCTAGTGGTTCTGACAAAATAACCAGGAAGAATTTTGGAGGTGGAGACAGGGGTGGGAGTGGTGTGTGGGGATTTCCTTTGGAGGGGAAGTAACTGGATTGAGAAGGTATTTTCTTACTTTGCTCCCTTCTGCCTGAAACCCAATGACTAGAAAATGAAGCAGAATGTGTCTGTTTCTATGCTAGCACCCCCCTGGGAGAGTTGGTTCTGAATTAGACTACACTGACTCTATATTGGATTCCCACTCCCTGGCTCTTGGCCTTGTCATGCAGAAAACACTTTGAAAACCTGGAAGTGCACGACAGGTATACGTTGTTATGATGAGTACTTGACACTTGCCTCTACTGCCTGGAGAGGTCTGTTGCTAGGGGAAGGATAGCAAGACTCGCACTAGTCTGACACTCATGGAATTAGTTTACATGCAAGGTAACTGTTGCCAACAGATGTTCTATATGCCAAGCTGACGCCCAAGCTGGGAAAGAGCCTCGTGCAATTTGTTTAACAATTACTGTTAGGTGACACAGAAACTGCCAGGGCAGGGGAAGGGGAACACGGTGCCCAGGATGCTAATGCTGTGTCGAGAGCGGGGAGGTGATAATTTATTGCCAGCCCTGCCAGGAAAATCACTATGGCATATTTGGGATGTACTGTGCCAGCACTGCAGAGTGTCTAACACCCACAAAACCTGCGACACATCACTTTTTTTCTAGGACACAATCCATCTCCAACATGCAACATTACAAGTACTACAGACTATAGCACAATTTTTTTAACCATGAGAGAATCTTGGGTTGTTTTTGTTTTTGTTGTTGTTGTTGTTGTTGTTTGGGGGGGAGGGTTGTTTGTTTTGTGGGCAATGAGGGTTAAGGGACTTGTCCAAGGTCACACAGCTAGTGTCAAGCGTCTCAAGTCGGATTTGAACTCAGGTCCTCCTGAATCCAGGGCCAGTGCTTTATCCACTGCACCACCTAGCTGCCCCCTCTGGGTCCTTTTAAATAATTTTTCTTAGTATAGTTCCAAATTACTTTTCAGAATGGGTGTGCCAATTTACACTTCTACCAAAAGTGGTTTAGAAGCATTCTTATCAAATCTCTCTTACACCAGAGAGCTTACTGTGGGAAATCACAAATGCCAGACATTCTTCTCTCTGCTCTGTCTCCCATCTGGTCTGATGCTTATATGAGATAATGCTTTATTAATTAATTATTCAATTAACCAATCATATATATATCAACCAATTTATTAAGCACCTATTATATGTTAGGCACTGTTCAAGGTTAGGAAATACAAAGACCAAAATGGAAGTCCTTTCTTTCAAGGAGCTTATAATCTTTTGGAGGAGCCTGTGTGTTGATTCCTCCAAAAGATTACAAGATTATTTTATAAATCTATTTTTATCTCTGGATCTAGATAAACTGAGGTGTACTTCTTTTTTCCATAAAAGTATTTTATTATTTTCCAGTTACATGTAGAGATAGTTTACAACATTTGTTTTTATAAGATTTCTAGTTTCAAATTTTTCTCCCTCCCTTCCCCCCCCCCCCCGTCCCCAAGACAGCAAGTAATCTGATATAGGTTATATATGTACAATCACATTAAGCATATTTCTACATTAGTCATGTTGTGAAAGAAGAATCAGAACAAAAAGGAAAAACCTCAAAAAAAGAAAAACAACAACAACAACAACAAAAACAATAGAAATAGTATGGTTCAATCTGCATCTATATTCCACAGTTGTTTTTTTCTGGATTTGGAGAGCATTTTCCATCATGAGTCCTCTTGAACTATCTTGAACCATTGTATTGCTGAGAAGAATCAAGTCTGTCACAGGTGATCAACACATAATGTTGTTGATACTGTGTACAGTGTTCTCCTGGTTCTGCTCATCTCACTCAGCATCAGTTCATATAAGTCCTTCCAGGTTTCTCTGAAATCTGCCTGTACATTGTTTCTTACAGCACAATAGTATTCCATTACATTCATATACCACAACTTGTTTAGCCATTCCCCAATTAATGGGCAACCCCTCAATTTCCAATTCTTTGCCATTGAGGTGTACTTCTAACAGGAGTAAGGAGCTGCAAGTGTGGTCTGGGAAGTAAAGGCATGAGCTATGGGTACATTTGATTGAAATGAAATTAATGTGCTTTTCTAGATCTAGATCTAGATATGTATATACATACATATGTATAATTTATATACATTGTTCTTTACTTGTGTCTAACGCTTCATGATCTCCTTTGTGTTTTGTGGTTTTTTGTGAGGTTTTTTTGGCGAGGAGGGGGAGTTGGCAGAGATAATGGAATGGTTTGCCATTTCCTTCTCCAGCTCATTTTACAGATGAGGAAACTGGGGCAAATGAAGTTAAGTGACTTGCCCAGAGTCACACAGCTAGTAAGTGTCTGAGACATGATTTAAATTCAGGAAAATGAGTCTTCCTGACTCAAGGCCCAGCATTCCATTCACTCCACCAACTAGCTTTGGTCCAGGTCAAATACAGTTGAGGTCCCCTGGTCTTTCCTTCTCCCATACAATTGAGACCCAAGTTCTCTCAAATTCAGGCCAGACATCCCCTGATTTAAACTTAATAAATGGACTTAGAGAGGTAGGCTATCCATGGTTTTGGAGAAAAGGTATATAAGATATTTACTTTCTATACGAATTTTACTTCCTATTTCAAAACTGCAAGCTGTTGCCATAGCATGGGGACCAGCAAACACTATGCAAACTGAACAGAAAACCCCACAGCTCGAACCTTATTTTCACAGTCTGATGTGAGAAAGTATTATTATTTTTGTTTTATTTATTTATTTCTTATTTATTTTATTTATCAGGGCATTATTGCCCCCCTGAAAAATGTTGTCAAAGGTCCTCTTTACTTTGGTCAGTCTTGGATCCTGTCTTCAAACAAGGTGTCATATTTCTCTACAGCAAAACACTAAGTATAATTGATATTCCTATTTTTTAGTGTGCTCCAACCTTACGTTAGTAGATTTGTTTCCTTTACATTTCCAGGGGTCCGATTTTAAAATTTGGGTTAATTAATCTACTTGCCCTTGATTGCAAGACTCTTCTATGCGTGGAAGATGCACTGAAGCTGTTCTACATATAGAGCAAGGGGAGAACAAGCATTTATTACACAGCTACTACAAGCCAGAAACCAACCATGCCGAGCTCTTTACAAATATTATCTCACTTGGTCCTCAACAACCTTGGGAGGCAGGTGTTATTATAGCCTCCATTTTACAGATGATGAAACTGAGGCAGGCAACAGGTAAGTGAGTTTCCAAAGGTCACACAGCTAGTAAGTGTCTGCAACTAGGTTTAAACTCAGGTCTTCTTAATGCCAGGCTCAGAGTTCTCCTGCTTCCCCTACCTGCTTCAGATGGATTATAAATCTTTTCTTTACTCAAAGAGAGTTCATAATTCCTTTCCTTTTTCTTCTCCTAGTTATTTCATGAAGAAGCCTCAATTAATTGGAATAATCTCAACCAACTGCCCAGAAGGATCATAATATTCTGAGAGATAATTGTTGAGATGCCAGGGTGCTTTACCTGAGCCACCAGCCTCATGGGGACTACTGATATAACTGGAAAGAGTCCCACCCCACACACTAAAACTGAAAGAATGTAAACTGTGGTAAGTCACCAGGAACAAGATGGAAGTGGGGAGAGAGACCAATTTGCTTAGTACAAAGAGAAATAATTCCTTTGGTACTTGCTGTGAGACCTGGGAGAGGAACAATAGAAGAAGAAGAAATAGAGGCACCTGGAACTGCTATAAAAAAGACCAGGGAGTCTCATCCCCTAGGAAAGAGAATAACTGTCATCTGTGGGGCGCTCTAAAGAAATGTAGTAGGAACTGCTGAGATGAGCACTTATATGGAGGAGCAACCCAATCGGTGCCCATTGCTAGGTCCCTATCAAAAGTTCTATTCTAAGGAGTAGTTAGGTGGTACAGTGGATAAAGCACTGGCCCTGAATTCAGGAGGACCTAAGTTCAAATCCAGCCTCAGACACGACACTTACTAGCTGTGTGACCCTGAGCAAGTCACTTAACCCTCATTGCCCGACACCCCCACCCCCCCCAAAAAAAGTTCTATTCTACCATAAGTGATCCTGATTGTACAGGCCTCTGGGGTCATTCATTGGTGGCTATTATTCTTTTTATATAGCTCCATATGTGAGTCTCATTTGGTTCCTTTACCTTCTAAATAAACCTGTCCATGTTTTGAGCCTCGTGAGACTGTATGTTTTTAAAGGGAGTTGGTTATGACCTACAGGATGAGTGAGGAAAGCATGGGAAAGAGTATGAAATTCTGAAGTTTACAGATTATCTGGGTGGAGGCAAATAAGTCGGACAAATGCAAAGTCCCCTAAAACATGTTGTTATTTATTCAGTTGTGTCCAACTCTTCGTGTCTCCATGGACCAGGCTCTTTGAATTAAGAAAGAAATTCTAACACAAAGTACAGGTAACTTTAGTTTTATTGATCTGTCTCTCATAGAGGTTTGTTCTCCTCTCAGAAAGGTGTCTCTTCAATTGCAGTGTACTTCTTTTTTTTTTTTTTAATTTTTTTTTAGTGAGGCAATTGGGGTTAATTGACTTGCCCAGGGTCACACAGCTAGTAAGTGTTAAGTGTCTGAGGCTGGATTTGAACTCAGGTACTCCTGACTCCAAGACCAGTGCTCTATCCACTGCGCCACCTAGCTGCCCCTTGCAGTATACTTTTAACAGGAGTAAGAAGCTGTAAGCATGTGGTCTGGGAAGTAAAGGCATGAGCTATGGGTACATTTGACTGAAATGAAATTAACATGTTTTTCTTAAATTTCATATGAAAAATAGAACTTTCTGAAACAGCCAACCTTAAGCCCCAGGTTTGGGGCTAGGTTAATATTAAAACGTTGCTTGGGGCAGCTGGGTGGTACAGTCAATAGAGTGTTGGCCCTCGAGTCATGAGGATCTGAGTTCAAATCTTACCTCAGACTCTTACTAGCTGTGTGACCTTGGGCAAGTCACTTAATCCTAATTGCCTTAAACATCCAGGGCCATCTCCAGTCATATATATATATATATATATATATATATATATATATATATATATATATATATATATATATATATATATATATATATATATATATATATATATATATTTTGGTGGGGCAATGAGGGCTAAGTGACTTGCCCAGGGTCACAGAGCTAGTAAGTGTCAAGTGTGTGAGGCCAGATTTTAACTCAGGTCCTCCTGAATTCAGGGCCAGTGCTTTATCCACTGCACCACCTAGTTTCTGCCATCCTAATATATATCTTGACACTGGACCTAGATGGCTCTGGAGGAGAGAGTAAGCACAGCCCCCCTCACTAAAATCCAATTCAGTGAAAGTCATGACATCACCCTGTTGTCATGTTACTCTTTGAGAATGAAGGACAAACAACAACAAAACATTGCTTATTTCTCAGATCCTATGCCACCAGGGAACGGGCAATAGTGGGTTATATGTAATGGTGGGCATAGATATAGGAAGAGAAGCTAGAATCAGAACAACTAAGGCAAGGCTGGGAATGCACACTGAGGGCTAATTATGCGAAAGGACCAAGAAGTCAATAACCAAGATAGAGACAGAGGGATTGGAATATCAGTAGTCTGGAATGGGAACCTAAGACCAAAAGTCACAGCAGGACAAGCAAGAATCTGAATATCTCAAATATCTATCTAAACAAAAGGGATTCTTAACCTAGAATCTGTGAACAAATTTCAAGGGGTCCATTAACTTGGATAGAAAAAAAATGACATCTTTATCTCCACTAACCTCTAAATGAAACTTAGCATTTGCTTCAACTATTTAAAGGCATAATTTTGAAAAGTGTTCCACAGGATTTACCAAACTGCCAAACAGGGCCATGATAGAAAATGACATTACACAAAAGAGGTAAAGAGGTAAAAAAGAGGTAAAGAACCTCATCTCTAAACAACACCAAGGGGCTTTTCCTCCAAACCCGAACTCTGAGTGTTGTTTTTTCTTTTCCCTTTTCTCTGATCTTTGACTCAAATTGGCATACTGTAGCAAAGGTATTTATCAACCGTGCTAGCTGATTTCCCTGAGTAAAATCTCCAAGGCACTTGCTTCTTTTTTATAAACTCCCCCACCAGAAAGTTCAAGGAGACCATTCCCCTTTATTTTTTCTCTTATTTTTGTAATGTTTTATTTTTCCCAATTGCATGTAAAAACAATTTTTAACATTCACCCAAAATAAAATTTGAGTTCTAAGTGGAGACCATTCCCCTTTTAAAAAGAACAGAGAATTCTGAACAGAAATTGAAACAGCAAAATTCAATATGATTTATGAAAGAGGAATATTCTGAAAATCCTGCTGCTAGATAAAAGCAGCAGGGACAATTGTGAACTTGGTTCAGGGAAGGACAACAGGCTACTTGAGATTACGGCATCCCAGAGGAGGTAGGATTGGCTCCAGAAAGCCTAATATCACACTCACAACGGGAGTTGCCAGCAAGCAAGGGATAAATAGAGTTTGAAGCTTCTTCTCCCATTGGATGAACTTCAAAATGCCCTGTGGTAGCAGCCAGAATTAAGATCTTTGCCAAAAAAAAAATTAAAGCATCAAGTTAAAACAATAGACAGCGGAATTTTCTCTTGCAATTCCCATAAGGGCTCCCCCCCCTCCCCTTATGCTTTGCTACCTGTAAGCCTTACTGAGAATATTAATAAGATAACAAAGAATGTCATAGCTCATTATACAAGCCAAAGATCTGCTTCCAGGAAACATCTTCCTTTAGCTAATGAACCCAAACCCAAAGTGCCAAAGGGACTATCTGTTTGAGGTTACTGAAAATTTTTTTCTGCTTAGATAAACATTTGGTTGTTTTTTTATAAGGACCTCAGGACTGGGAGGGAGTCACACAGAAGACCTTGTGTAAATTTCACAACACCAAGACAATCCACAGCAGGACACTGGTTCCACAATGGAATTCAGTTGTGTATATTCGAATTTCTGTCTGGGATGCCAAGGGTTCTTGATGGAAAGGATCAAAGGATTTATTTAAGCCAGCCCTTGTTGGTACTGGTTTCAATGAAATAAGCCCCCCTTTTTCAGATGGTTAGGGCTGCAATTCCAGAGCTGCATCTGTTCCCGTTATTTTGAGGCTCTCAGAACCCTTGGGTGACTGGTTTGGATGGAAAGAAGGCACACTAGTTATCTACAGGGAGGAAAAAAAGGCATTAGCATGGGTGCTAATGTCTGTACAGATATCCTTAAAGTCCGTGGATATGAGACTAAGGGCTCTGAGGACCAGATGAAAGATTTTGGCACACTAAAAGACACAGTGAACATTTAGCTGAAAAGATATAAAATTAGAGCAGGCATTTCCTCATTTTTGGTCAGGGTGATAGGATCATAGTTCTAAAATAGAAAAGGAACTCAGGAACCATTCCACTCACTTTGTGTACGAGAAAACCGAATACCAGGGAAATGAAGTGACTTGTCCAAAGTCACACAGGAAGTATCAATGTAGTTCTCATTCAGGGAATAATCAAAAAGTGTCTATGGAATAGACTGGCCAGTGCTTGGTTTTTGTCTCTATCAGCCATGCTTTGGGAAAACAAAAGTTTCTGGTCCTCTGGTACCTTGGTCGTCCAGTTAAGATAACTCTCCAGATACTTAACAATCACAGATTTAAAACTGGAGGAGATCTAAGAGACTGTTGAGTGTAGCCCCTTCTTTCTGTATATGAGAAAACATAGGTCATGAGATATAAGTTGTCATGCTCAGAGTCACACAGATATTAAGTGCCAAGGCTTGATTTGAACACAGTTCCTTTGATGTTAGAGTCAGAATACTTTCCAGTGTACCATGCTGTTTCAGAGAAATATTTTTCATTATTCTTTTGCAGAGAAACAAACTGAATTGTTAGTCAACAAGCAGCGGTACTAAGTATTGAAAAATAAAAAGACAGGTTAAAAAAAGTTCCTATCCTCAAAAAAGTTTTACAATCTAATGGGAGAGATGATATGTAAATAACTAGGCATAAATAAGCTATATGTGGTTTGCACCTGGAGAACAGCCAGGGATTGTTAAAAGCACAGCACAGTTTCCCAAATGCCATCCAGCCTATTCTCTTCCATGTATTGAAGCCTAGGCTTAGCTCATTGTCCATCTTTAGAATCCTTCTACAGTATGTATACCAATGGACTAACTCAATGGGTTGCCTAGCAACCGCATGTCAATAGCCCATTTGGTTTATCCACTTGATTTTTCCTGGGTGGGTTGTTAGAACAATTTATCTTCAGGCACTGCAGCTTTTATTTAGGCTACCATATACTATTCAGGGGCCTGCTGCATTTGGCACAATAATATCCTCAAATATCTGGAGGGCTGTGCATAGGACATCTTCCATGATAATGATAAAAATCTTTGGTAAGCATACATTTCTCTTCTACCATATAATTTACTTCTATCAAAGTATCCTGTACAATCTTAGCACATACATGGGAAATAACCTGTTCCTCTTAAGGTCATGTTATGCCAAAAATTATATTCTTCTCTATTAAGTCAAATGCCTTTCTTTCCACCCCTCGAAACTGGGTCTCCCTATCTTGCCTGAACTAAAAGTGCAGCAATCACTTACAGACCCAACTCCAGTACTGATCTTTAGGGAAGCTTTAATCTGCTGTGGTTCTTCTTTTTCAACTTGAACTGGTTTAGTCCTCCTTATGTAGCCTGGTAGCCCTCCTCTCCTGGGGATTCTCCATATTAGTGCCAGGCAGTGTTGACACCCAATAAGTTTCAGCCCTACTACAGATCACAACTTCTGAACTCAAGGGGTCCACCAGCCTCAGCCTCCTCCATTACCAGGTATTATAGGTGTGTGTGTGCGTGTGTGTGTGTGTGTGTGTGTGTGTGTTTCCTGCCAAATGTCTTTTTATAGTTAAAAAAAATAGTAAATAGAGCAAGGGCTCTTAGATACTTTGACTGTGCAACTGTGACATACTATAGAAAATTATTTATAAAAACTGCTTATTCCTGTTATTAGTATTATAAATTCCACTGCTGACGACACTTTTTCTAGGTACATAGAAATTCTTCAAGACATGAATTCATTATTTCTGTGAATAACCCCAAATTTCTACTGAGTGCACTGCTTATACCTAACCCTCAATTCACATGTGGGAAAACCAAAGGCTGGAGCACAAGAATAATTGCCTAAAACTGCATAGAAAGGGGGCAGCTAGGTGGCGCAGTGGATAGAGCACCGGCCCTGGAGTCAGGAGTACCTGAGTTCAGGTCAGGCCTCAGACACTTAACACTTACTAGCTGTGTGACTCTGGGAAAGTCACTTAACCCCAATTGCCTCACCAGAAAAAAAAAACTGCATAGAAATTTTAGCAGAATGCAGAACACATATAGTGTTTTGAATTAACGAAGGAAAAGTCAGTCAATAACTAGAACCTCCTGACATTCTGAGTCCGTGCAGTTACCTAGATGCCTAAAGAATTAAAGCAATACATATATCATCTTTTTGTGTATGTGTGTCTAAGTTTTTTTAAATTTTCTTTATTTTTAATTTACGGAATAAAACAAGCATTTCCATAACAGTATAATAAAAAAGATGATTGTGCATGAAACTACAGATCTATTATGTACAACTTATTATTCCTTTGAAATATATAATAAAGTTATCCTGTAATTTTCTTTTTTTTTTCTTTCCTCCCTGCCACTGCCCTAGAGATGGCTACCATTACACACAAATATATATATATATATATATATATATGTGTGTGTGTGTGTGTGTATATATATATATACATACATATATATACACACACACATATATACATATAATCATTCTATACATACTTCTATGTATCTCTGGATGCAAATGGCATCTTCCTTTATATGCCCTTTGTAGTTAATTTGGGTATTTATAATAGTCAAAATGTCTTATTCCTTCAAAGTCGTTCTTAAAATACTGTATACAATGTTCTCTTGGTTCTTGCTCACTTTGCTTTTCATGATTTCCTGCAAGTCTATCCATTTTTTTCTAAGATCCTCGAAGTCATCATTTCTTATAGCACAGTAATATTCCATCACAATCATATAACACAACTTGTTCAGTCATTCCCCAATCGACAGGCATCCCCACAATTTCCAGCTCTTTGCCACCATAAAGACAGCTGCTATAATTTTAGAACATATAGGTTCTTTTACTTTTTCCCTAATAATCTTTGCAAATAGACCTGATAATGGTCAAAAGGTATATCTGGGTCAAAAAGTGTAAGCAGTTTAATAGTCATTGGGAACACACGTCATCTTAAGGCTTCATTAGGCAGAGAAATTTTGGCACCTGGGGAAATTTTAGTTGGAGGGAGGAGAGGATCAGACAGAAGTCTAGAGACTGTTGCTGGAAAAGCTGGCATATGCCCACACTGATGCTGAGTTGGCTTATATGCAGGCAGTTATGTACACGTCCGGATGTGTACATTATGTATGTGTTAGGATGTCAGCTCCTTAAAGTTAGGGACTGTTTTTAAAAAAGTGTTTTTGGGTTTTGTTTTCTTTGTTTTACCTTTCTTCATTTCCCCAGAAGTATCTGGCACCTAGTATGCACTTAGTAAATATTAATTGACTCACTGTTCCATGGGGTGCTGGTCCCTAGATCTAGCAGCATGATGTAAGCAATGCTCCTCCCCTCACTCCATCCCTGCCCACATTGAGTATAGCTGAGGGAAAACGCAAGTTCCAGGAGAACATTATAGAAACAATGGGATCTTTAGGAGTTTGTAGCCCAGGAGAGAACAAATGTGTATGGGAGTGGAAAAGAGAAGGGAGTTGAGCAAGAGTTTGTCAACCAGCTAATGGAGGACTGCATCTGGAAGGAGGTAAGTATATTCTCCAAACCCAATCCTGGTTGTCAATGGCCTATTACCCCATGCTAGATAAAGCTCTCTAAAGTTTGCAAAGTACTTTATAAATATTATCTTATTTGATCATAACAACAAGCCTGGGGATGCAGGTGTTATTATTATCTATAGTTTACAAATGAAGAAACTAAGATAGTGCTTAAGTGACTTAACCAGGGTCCCTAAATTTTGAAATTTCTGAGGCCAGATTAAAACTCAGGTCTTCCTGACTCTGAAAGCAGGTAGGTGGCACAGTGGATAGAGAACTGGGCTTGGAATTAGGAAAACTCATCCTCATGAATTCAAATCCAGCCTCAGACACTTACTAGGCGTGTGACCCTGGGCAAGTCACTTAACCCTGTTTGTCTCAGTTTTCTCATCTGTAAAAATAAGCCAGAGAGAAGGAAATGGCAAACCACTCTATGCCAAGAAAACCCCAAATGTTGTCATGAAGAGTTGAACACAACTGAAATGACTGAAAAACAACTTTCCTGAGTCCAGGTCCAGTGCTTTATCCACTACATATCTTGCTGCCTGATAGCTCTGTTACTAAGATACTGTTGTCCTGTTACTGTAACTGCATGCTCTGGAATCTAGACTTTGTAGCACATCTTGAGCATTTGAGATCCAGGAAACGACTAGTCCAAACATCCGCTTGTATAGACATACAGCTGGAAGAATATTCTAAAAGATTTGTGACTTGACATCTCTTTCCACCAGAAAGAGATGAAGATCTCTGGACAAAAAAGGCACAGTTTTCAAGAAAAAAAAAAACCTAAATAAATTTTCCTTACTGGGGATGAAAATAGTTGATAGTCACGTGAATGTGATTAGCACCCCTAAAATAACTAAACTTGATAAATCCCACAGAATAATATCCATGACAGTGGCACGGACTTTTTTCTTAACCAATATTATGTGAATTTTCATAAATACCAAAGAAAATTAGGAACATTGAACTAGCTACTACAATGAGCATCAGCACTGAGAATTCTTTGACAATAAATAGCAAGTCATCGAATTAGAGCCAGGTGCTGCACCCATCTGTGCTTCTTCTTACCCAAAAGAATCAGGCCCCAGTGACCTATTATGAGCTTTGGCTAAGCCTAATGTTCATATAGCCCCTTAAGTTTGTTGTAGTGTTTTGTTTCCATCAATTATAAGTTGTCCATGGCTACCACTAACCCTGTTGACCCTTTGGCCTGACTTCAAAACCATAGCCAAAATACTGGGTTTTGAAATTTAATGGAAGATAAAAGTCATGGGTGTAGCAGATGCTGTGTTATTTGCTCCTTCCTCTCCCCTTTCCCATTTGAGTAACTAATCAAATGAAGTGAGCTTCACTTCCCTCTCTTTGGTAGAGAAATGAGAGACTATGCCTACAGAATTTGGCATTTACAGTTAGAAATCATCACCTTGTCATTTTTTGGAAGTTTTTTGGGGTTTGGGGGTGGTAAGAAACAACTAATCAATCAATAAACATTAAGTACCTACTATGTACCAGGTACTCTAGTAAACATTAAGGATACAAAAAGATGCAAAAGATGGTACTTGCCCCCAAAGAGCTTATAGTCTAATAGGGAAGACAACATGCAAACTAATACATACAAAGCAAGTTATATACAGGATAAATAGGAAATAATTAACAGCGGGAAGGCACTGGGATCAAGAGGGGTTGTGGAAGGCCTTAACAGAAGGTGGGATGTTGTTGGGACTTAAAGGAAACCAGAGAGGTTAATGGTCTGAGGTTAGAATGTTCTAGGCATGGAGGATAGCTAGAGAAAACACCTGGAGCAGAGAGAAGTGTCTTGTTCACAAAATAACCAGGGGACCAGGCTGTGAATAATAAAATGACCTTGATGTTTTGTTGGTTTTTTTAAGGATCACAATTTTTACAAAAGAAAATAAAGTGTCCCTGCCTCAAAGATTATGCATGGTGATGGTGGTCATTGGGACTGGTGGGAAAGATATGCAAGAGAGAAGTGAGAAAGTACTTTCCGTGAAGAATTGTGCCATGGAGGCAAAGGACTTTGCCAGTTTGAAGTTCATCTTACACCTAGGGGTTGCTTTTTCTTTGTATTTCTAGCACTTAACACAGAGCCAGGTGTATAGTACATGTTTAATAAAGTGGTGACCGAACAATCGATTGATTCATTCATTCATTAAAACTTTGGAGGACTCTAGAGCAGGGGCCTTTAACCCCTTTGGCAGTCTTACAGACTCCTTCTCCAAATAATGTTTTTAAGCTCATAAAACAAAACATATAGGAATACAAAAAATATACAAAATAAAAAAATTACAAACACATGTCTATAGATGATTACAAAGGAAACCAATTATGGGGTTTTTTTCAGGGGGTTGTGAGGCAATTGGGGTTAAGTGATTTGCCCAGGGTCACACAGCTAGTAAGTGTCAAGTGTCTGAAACTGGATTTGAACTCAGTTCCTCCTGACTCCAGGGCTGGTGCTCTATCCACTGTGCCACCTATCTGCTCCCTGATTATGTTTAAATATAGTCATCACAATAGTTTTTTGAAGTCATAATGAAACCCAGTTCATGGACCCCAGGTTAAGAACATCTGCTCTAGAGACTTGCATGAAACTGTCCTGAGAAACTCGAGGACTAAGTGGCCCTGCTACAGAACCTCAAGGAGCAGCAGGAATTAAGAGAGAAGGTTCTTAACTTCCCTATCCAGGCCACTCCTTTCCCTTTCAGGTGAAGGAAACAAGCCAAAGAATAGCAGCTGCTATTTTCCAGTTACATGTAAAAATAGTTTTCAACATTTGTTTTCATAAGATTTTTAGTTGCCTCCCTTTCCTCCCCCCTCCCCAAGACATAAAGCAATCTGGTATAGGTTATATATGTACAATCACATTAAACACATTTCTGCATTAGTCATATTGTGAAAGAAGAATAAGAAAAAAGGGGGAAAAACCTCAAAAAAGAGAAAAAACAACAACAAAATAGTAGGAACAGAATGGTTCAATCTGTATTTAGAATCCACAGCTCTTTTTTTCTCTGATATGGAGAACATTTTCCATCAACTAGCATACATTATCCCAGGTTTCTTAGATAGGTGCTATTCAAGTCAGTTCAAGTCAATGAGTATTTATTATATACCTACTATGTGCCAGGCACTATGAGGAGATACCAAGAAAGGCAAAAACAAGAAAGATAAAACAAAACAAAACAAAACAAAAATCCAGTTCCTGCTCAGGAGGAACTTGTGGTCTAATGGGGGCCACAACAAGTAAACAACTGCATGTGAACAAGATAAATTGGAAATAACCTCAAAGGGAAGACACTAGCCGTAAGGGAAATGGAGAAAGGCTTTTTTCATCTACCAGCCAAGAGTGAGAAAATCCCCACAAGAATGTATCCAGCTGGTGGTGTTATGATAGAATCTCTGCCACAAAGTTTACACAAACTTTTCAAAGGACCTCACAGGAAGCCATTTTGTTGCAGCCCTGACCTTTAGGATGAAACTCACATGAATTAAGTCCTGTTGAGACTCGGTCCCCATCTTTTTCTACTACAAGGAATGTCTTCCTAAGAAAAGAACTCACTTGGACATTCCCTGACTAACTCCACCCTCACAGTGATTTTTATCTTACTTAAAATTCCCTTAACACTTATTCATACATTATTAAGTTGTTGTCATTGAGACCAATTGGTGATGAAAGTATTAAAGCAGTGAAATGTTAGAAGGACTGTCATCCAAAGATTGTGTGTTTTGCTACTGAACACCATTCCTCTGCCTCAGTTTCTTGATAGAAGCCATGGCATCACTTTCAAATCCCTTCCATTCATGGAGCACCAAACCTAGATTCTGCTCCAAGTTATTCCAAAGGCTGAGAAATCTTGGGCAAATCACAACCCCTCTCAGACTCAGTTTCCTCATCAGTTACACAAAGGAGCTAGAGTAAGTGATCTCTAAGGTACTTTTCCAACTCTAACATTTATGTTTTTTTTTTTAGTTCCTTTTTAGACATTTGAGTAGCCAGGATTTTTTTTTTAATTTTTGTAAAGAAAAATTTCAGCTGCATAAAGGTCTTAAATCAGAGATAAAAGTTTTTATGTGAAAAACTCCTACAATACCGAAGAAAAACTAAATATCTTTGTGTATGAGAACTATAAACTTCATGCTCAAGTAAGGCTTGTAATCAATCAGAATAAAAATTTCTAAGGGGGGGGGGGGAAACTGGTGTCAGGATCCTTTCTCAAGGCAGGTTTGCTACTTTCTCAAATTTCCAACCTTGGGGCAGCATCCCATACTGTCAATCCATCACCTACTAACCTATAGTGAAATCAGTAATAGAATTAAGTTGTTTTTATTTTTAATGTAGATTAGATTCCCCCACATGGATAGCAGGTATTTAAACTATGTAGCATACATGTAATAGGGTTACTATTTTAAAGTAACTCTATGTATAGTAATGACTATGGAGAGAGGATAGAAGAGAGATGCTAAAGCAGGAATTCATTCCCAAAGAACATTCCCCTCTTTCTAAAATCTGGCCTTTTGACTCATGAACTCATATTACTAGTCTAGGGAAACACAACCTGATTTAGATCATTAACTTCTCTCTGTTTTTCTTTCTCCTGCTCATCACCTTGGACGGGCTTAGGAAGCAATAGCAGTCAGCACCATCAAGTTTGCTACTTCCCATCTACCCCAATTTTTTTTCACCAAGGTACCTGCCTCTACTTTGGGGACTGGATGAGTTCTGCATTATCTAGATTGTGTTGTCTTCTGATTTCTATTACCCATATACCTACATACAAACAAAGGGTATTGGCTGCTAAGATATTTTATATAACGTGAGAATATATAGTATGAAAGGAATGGACAGAAATCAAAGTGGGGGGGAGGGGAATCCCTGTGGATGTATACTGACTAGGCGCAACCAGGCACTGAAGAAACCAGGGAATTTCCCATGTTGATGCCTTGTACTCAAAGAAAATAAATGTAACACAAACTCCAAAGCAGTGCTTCAATTAAGCATGGTCTTGTCTCCCCAGCTCAAAGCAAGGGGGAGGAGGAATCTGTCTTTAGTGCAACGAGGGACTCTGATCAGTCATTCTTATCCAGACTCAAACTGCATTGTCAACTAGGCAGACTACTGCTGTGCTAGTGAGAGCTACTTCTTTCACAATATTTAAAGAGGGGAGCAGAAAGGCACAGATATGATGCTAAGTCCCTAACTCTGCAAAAATCCACATGGCTTCAAGATGGAAGCAACTTGCCCTTTTCATTCCTGGGTCTTAGCAACCTCCTTATGCCACTATGTCTCTTTCCCAGAATGCTCTTCAAACAATCTGAGAAACCTGCATAAACTTCATGGTTTCAGTGGGAAAGTATCTGAATCAGTACTAGCCCTGGATTCAGGAGGACCTGAATTCAAATCCGACCTCAAACACTTGACACTAACTAGCTGTGTGACCCTGGGCAAGTCACTTAACCCTCTTTGCCCCGCAAAAAAAAAAAAAAGTATCTGAATCTCTATGGTTGTTACCTTGACACAGACTCCGATTCTGAGAAAGGGTTACATTTACTATTCTTACCAAGAATACTATTAAAATTTAGTAAAGGTCCAATTTTATTTTGGAATACATTTGTTTCTATCATAGGAAAGTATGGCACATTTGAAATATCTCAGTCAGCCTCACAGTTAGAAATTTAGGTTTCTTCAAGTAAAACATTTGCAAAGGCTCCTTTATTCTTATTAACCACAAAACAAGCATCTCAAAGCCTCCATTGAAGCTAGTTTTGTAGTATTCACAACTAAGGAGAAAGAAAAAAAACAACTAACGTTCAATTAGTGGGCTCAGACTCAATGCTTTTCCAACTTGGTAGTAGCTACCAGAGCTTTAGTTCCCATGTCATAGCTCCTAGTTGAGTTGAAATTTCCCAGATCCCTGAGCTACTGAACTCTTCCCCCACTAAGGTTACCTTCCAGCTACCGTTGTATCTTATTTCCTCATCTATAAAATGAGGGGATTGGTCTGAATAAAGGCTAAAGTTCCTTCTAATTCTAAATCCATAGACTATGAAATACTTCGTGAAATGGATTGAAATGCCAATCAACCAGATGAATGGTCTCTTTCCAGATGTCATTTGGGTGAATGGTTGTTTCTGGTGGTCTCTAATATAATCATTTAAAATTTGGTTTCAATGAAGTCTGGATTTATGTGGCTAACACTTCTTCCCCACAGAAGTCACAAAATAAAATCTTAGGATGGTGAAGTCCATTGGGAGGTCATCTAGTCTGGGGAGGATTGCATTCAAACCATTCCAGAGAGAGTGTTTGCTATCACTTTCCTTCAACCTCCCTTGGTAACACATTCCAATGTCTCCCAACACTTATGCTTAGGAAGTTCATCTGGATGTGCGTGGGGAAACTATTTTAGTCTCAATTTCTTAATAAGCCTGTTTCTCTGAAGCAGTGGGTCCGAGATTATTCTCACAGAAACTTATGGTCTATAACCACCATTACTGACTGCATCACTGATCATAGACTAGTCCCAAGATCTTAAATTTGAAGACTCAAATTAAAAAATATGAAAAGTCTCATTTTTGTTAGTTCATAGGGGAAAGTTCATTGTAGAAGGGTATGCCCTTTTATTGGCCTCTCTATGATTACTGAATGAGTTCCCAAGGTAGTATCTAATATCCTCCAACACTGATTCACTCAGACATACTTTCAGGTTCAATTACTCTTAGTCTTTTTTTATATTCTGAACTTAAGATGCTCTTAGTCTGATATCTTTTATCCCTCTTGTCCTTCTTCTTCTAGGTTGATCTTCCCTTGCAAAGATGACTGGGGCATCAAAACTGTGCCAATCACATACCTGTGTCTCCCTGGGCTTCCATGTCAATACTCCATAGTCCTGGCATTAGGACCCAGCATACTTTTCTGACCAGATACCAGCCAGAGTAACCTGTCTCTACTCATTGCCTTGATTCTCAATAACTTCTATGCTCTCTAAGTGGAAGTTCACCCAAGAAGCACTCCATGCCCTCTGGGGATCCCCACCAAAAGTGCCTTGTATTTACTTGGGCACCCTCAGCCAAATATAACACCATAATATATTCCTTGGGACTAGGGAATAATATGAGGAGTAGGAAAGGAAACAGGTATTGATTAAGCATCTCCCATGTGCTAGGCATTGTGTTAAATACTTTAAGAATAGTATTTCATTATTCTCACAATAATATTGAGAGGTAGATGTTATTATTTTCCACATTTTACTGTAAGGAAAACTGAGGCAGGCACAAGTTACATTTCCCACTCAGCTATTTTCTTGATTTTCATAATTTCCAAAAACTCATCATTCTGCAAAATGAAACTACCTCTGAAACTCTCGATAAACAAGATTTTTTTCCCACCCTGGCTGTGGTACTCCATCATGTCTCTGTACAGTTAACCTTCCCTCTCTCCTCAGTCCCTCCCCCCAGTTTTTCAGCTTCTTTTTATTCTCTTCAAGGTAGGGACCGTGCCTTTCTTTGTATCTCTAGCATTTAACACATGCTAGGCACTTAATAAATGTTTATTGACTCTGATTCTGAAGATCCCTGATCCCTGTGAGAACAAGGTTGGCAAGACCTTCAAAAGTGTTGCATAGCTTCTATGACATTGCTTTATAGGTAGATTATTGCAAAGTACAGATTCTATCACATTGCTTTATGAGTGAATTAAGTGAATCCATTTGTTCAAAAGTTATGGTCAGGATAGTTTGGGGAACTATTCTGATACTAAGCCTATATATGATGATTTAAACAATATTAGTTGATTTTCTATGGCCTTAACATTCTGAAAGTGAGAGATTCCGGAAACTTCTAAAGCATTTTGGCAGAATTCAAATTTGTACAAAACCTTATTTTTCGAGGGATAAAATCTAGTAACTTGAAGGTAGTTCTGAGAGCCAAGAGTCTTTAGTTCAGAATTCTTTGCCAATTGCCAAATAGATTGAAACCTATTTTCTACCTGAAGAATGTACCTAATACAGAACTAGGAGCCAAATATCTAGCTCAAATGGATTTTATATTATAATACCTTCTAAAGGGGCAGCTAGATGGCGCAGTGGATAGAGCACCGGCCCTGGAGTCAGGAGTACCTGAGTTCAAATCTGGCCTCAGACACTTAATACTTACTAGCTGTGTGACCCTGGGCAAGTCACTTAACCCCAATTGCCTCACTAAAAATAAAATAAAATAAAAAAATAAAAAAAATAATACCTTCTAAGAATTATACAGCACTTTGAAATATCCAAGGCACTTTCCCCATCCAGAACTCTGTGAGGATGGTAGCATATTATCAGCCCCACTTTACAAATGAGGAAACTGAGACTCAGGGAGATTAAATCACTTCTCTAGAGACACGATTATTGTCAGGAAGACCAGAGCTCTTCATACCCCCAGAGCCGAGGTAGACTCTGATTCCAAAATAGGATTAATTTAGCAGAGTCCATACAAAGTGGTCTTTGTAAAGGGGAGGAAGATTCTTGCATGAATAGACTACTCTTTGGGCAGAGGTGGGGAAGATGAGTAGTTCTAACATGTGGTTTTATCAGTGTAGGGAACTCTTGGTGTGGAAATTCCTCCACTGATGCAAATTGGTAACTTGATTATAACTTAGAGAACTGTCTGGGGCTCTGAGACTTTAAGTAACTTAGCCGTGGTCACACAGCTAGTATGTTTCAGAGGCAGGACTTGAACCCAGGTCTCGTTGTCTCTGAGGCTAGCACTCTATTCTTTAAACCACACTGCCTCACTTAATCGAACCTATAATAAACATGAACTAACTTACTGATGATGAACTTGATCTGATTGTTATATTTATAAGTCTGGAAACTCTTTAGTAAATCTAATATATGAAAATACAATAAGCACAAAGGTTATGGAGACATCAGACTGTCAGAGCTCTTAGTATTTATGATGGGGAATACCACTGGAGATTACCAAGTTTTACATACCAGTAAGTTATTGGGAAAACAAAATCAGTAGTCAAGGATACAGCATCCCAGATACCATCTTCTTTGAGAAAAAGTTGGGGAAAAATATTCCAAGTCCTCTAGCAAACCATCCCTTTAAGACTTCTCCAAAGAATTTGACAATGCCACAATGCCTGGACATGGGTCTCCAGAGATTGCAGGATTTAGAATTCAAAAGGCTGAAATCCTCTTGCTAATGAACCAGGTTTTTTCTCACCAGGAAATGATCCCTTGCTGATTTTGAAGAAAGGTCGGATGATTTGTAGGCTAAGCTGTGAGTCTCTTCAACTTTCTTTGTCCTTTTTTTAAAAAGTCATATCTTCTTCATCTCCTTGGCACCAAGCACAGTGCCTACCACATGGTAGACACTTAATAAATTCTTGATTTCTTGATTTAAGGCAATGCCGTATCATGGGAAAATCTAATGGATTTGGTGTCAGAGATTTGTCTTCTGTTACTTTCTACCTATTGGGCTAATCACTTTGGCATACAAGCAGGAGGGCCAGGGCCAGCTTCTTCATCTTTAAAAATGAAGGGGTTAGGGGCAGCTAGGTGGCGCAGTGGATAGAGCACTGGTCCTGGAGTCAGGAGGGCCTGAGTTCAAGTCTGGCCTCAGACACTTAACACTTACTAGCTGTGTGACCCTGGGCAAGTCACTTAACCCTCATTGCCCTGCAAAAAAAAAAAAAGTGAAATTTGAATTCTAGAGGAAAATTTTTAAAAGTACCATTTCTATAGGACTTTAACATTAAAAAAATTTTTTTACAATATTATTTAAATTTATTCTCATAATAATCTGGGGAGATAGTTGCTACTGTTATCTCCACAATAGCTGACAGAATTGAGGCAGAGGTTAGTTAAGTGACATATACAAAGTCACACAGTTAGTAAAGATCCAATGGTGGATTTGGATATAACACTTCCCAACTGCAAGTACAGGGCCCTAGCCAATGAACAAGTAAGTTGCTTCTAGACTAACACTTACTAGCTGTATGACCCTGGACAAATCACTTAACCCTCATTGCCCCGAAAACAAACAAAGAAACAAACAAACAAATGAAGGGGTTGGACTTAAACTCTAAAGTACATGCCAGTTCTAAATCTGATTCTGTGGACCTTCCTTTCTCCTAAGGAAAATCCTTTTTTTTTAAAGCCTTTTTGATCTGTCTTTTGTTGTTTATATCACAAATGTTCCCCTGATCCCCACCCATCCACCCACCTATATAATTCTACCTTGTAACAAAGGAAAATTGTTTAACAAAACCAAAAGGCACCATGGTCATGGATGACAATGACAATATTTTGTGCCCATTACTTGGGCTCTTGTTCCCACCCCTATCTACCTTTCCTAGAAGCTTTCTTGAATCATTTGCCTCCCTTTCTCTGGCATTTCCCCATTCCAGCAGGTATGCCCATCTGCCTACAAGTATATGTCAAACATTCCCTATCCTAAACAAACAAAACACCTTACCCTCAATTTCACCACCACTTTATGTGTCTGTTCTATCACCCTGTTGTCTTTCACTAACAACCTTCTTGAAAATGTAAGGTCTGCTTGATGGCTCCACTTCCTCACAATTTACTCTATATAACTTTTCCCCACCTTGCTCTGAATGTTGCGCATGGGAAAGAGCATTGAACTTATAATTTGAATTCCAACTCTGTCATTTACTGCTCGTGTGACCTTGGTCCAGTCATCATCATTACCCATCAATATCATTGCTAGCATTTATATAGCTTACTATATGCCAGGTATTGTGCTAAGCACTTTACAAATATTATCTCATTTGATTCTCAAAACAATCCTGGGAGATAGGTTGTACTATTAGACCTATAATAAAGTTGAGGGAACTGAGGCAAACAGAGGTTAAGTGACTTGTTCAGGATCACACAGCTAGTAAGAGTATGAGTCTGGATTTGAACCCACAGTCTTCCTGACTCCAGACCCAGGGCTCTATCCACTATTCCACCTTGTTGCCCCATAACCTCCCTAGGCCTCAGTTTCCTCATTGATAAATGGTGGAGGGAGGGGGGTTTGGACTAAAGTCCCTTTCAGATTTAGTGTCCTATAAAGAATGATCTAAGAAATTGTTCTCTCAGGGACCTCCTAATCAACAATTTTTTTCTGAGCTCTCATCCTCTTGATCTTAGAATTCTCATCAGTTCTAGACTCTCCTTCACCCTCCCATTTGAATCAATCACCAAGTCTTGTTTTCTATCTTGACAGCATAGGCTGACACAGGTCTAGGCTCTCACCACCTCTATTAGACTATTGCAACAGCTTAATCTTGTTTGATCTACCCATCTCTTGTCTCTCTTCTCTCTAACCTATCCTTTGCCTCATGCAAATAAATGCCCTTCTCTGCAAAATAACTTTGTATTTATTTTGTGTATATTTCCTATGTTTTTATTTTACCTCTTTACCATCTCACTCCTTAAAACCATGTGTGTTCATCAAGAACCCATCTTAGTGACCTTCAGTTCTTACTTCTTTATGCTCCTTACCCCCATGATTTCATCCCATGACTTAAAGTATTACTTCTATTTCACATCGATTTCTCCAGCCCTTGACCTCTGTCCTTAGCTCTAGTCCCACATCACCAACTTCCATGTCACTGTTTCAAACCCAAAACGTGCCTATCACCAAGTACTTTCTCTTCTTCCTCCTCACAAGCAGTTCTCCTTCTTGATTTCCCTATTTGTATTAAAGGTACCCCTATCTTACCACTCATTCAGACTTAAAAATTGAACATCCTCTTTGACTACTTCCTCTTCATATTCTCCTGCATCTAATCAGCTGCTAAGTCCCCACAAGTTTCCCTTTTCAATATCTCTTGAATCTGACCCTTACCATTGCCCCTTGCCAAACTTCCCACTTCAGGTACTAATTACCTCCTACCTGGACTATTGCAATAGACTTCTTGCTTCTAGAGTCTTCCTGTTCCACTTCATTTTTCACACAGTTATTGGCGATTCTGGAGGACAGATGATAAGCATGCTATCTACTTCCTGACAGAGAGGTAATGGACTTTGGATACAGAAGGAGACATATATTTTTTGGTCACATACAATGAGGAAATTAGCTTTGTTGGCTATGCGTGTTAGACACGAGGAATTTGTTTTTCTTTTTCTTTTCAATAAGATGGAGGGTGGGAAGGAAAGAAAATAGATTTCTCTCAATCACAAAAATATTAATTTAAAAAATACCTCTAGGTATTTAACACAGCAAATTCTGACACAACTTGCCTTTACAGCCTTATCTCCCCACTTGTAACCTAAACGGACTACTCATAGTTTCCTGAACATCTCTTGAAATTTCCCACCTCTACACATTTGCATGTGCTTTCCTCAATTGAAGTTTATTTGTATTTATTGTGCCTCTGTAAGTATACAGTTATATATGTATAATGGGTGTGGGAGGGCCCAGTCCTTAGAGCATAACAATATGTTCTTCCCGGTTTAGTGGGGGTTTGGTGAGTCTGCTATGGTGAATGCAAGATATCAGGCACCCTTTCTCTCCTCAATTAAGAGCATGCTCAAGTATCCTTGTGAGTTTCAAAAGTTAAAAAGAGCTCTCAGAAGTCCAGCAACTAGAGTCTGCCAATAGTCTCAGCAGCTAAGACCCTGTGGTTAGGAGCTGGCCCTGAGAAACAACCTGCTTGCCTGACCCAACCCAGCAACAAATCCAGCCAGCAGCTAAGACACCATGCCCTACAAGCTGGGCAACACAACCATCCTCTGTGGCACACCCATTGGTAGGGGATGGGGACTAGAGTAAATAGCAACCACTTTAAATTTGAACCCACTCAATCCAAGGAACAGGGTGGTAGAGGGGAGTGTGTGCCCAATCGGGGAGTTTGTTATACTTTGGTTCTTGCTAGAACTTCTCGATAAATATGCCCTTTGTAAAAGCTAATTGATTCTAATTAGCTAAATGATATTAGGGAGATGTTAACTGGTGACTGATATTGCCAGGAAATATGCCCCTAGAATTTTGAAAGGAGAAGTAATTAGTAAAGCTCTGAGGACCTAATCTGCCAGTATAGTGAGGATTAGGAGAGTGAGCCCCATAGCCTATATACACAATGTGTGTGTGTGTGTGTGTGTGTGTGTGTGTGTTTCTCTTCAGTCCATCTAATTATAGAATGAAATATATTTTTAAAATTTTTGTCTTTATATTCCCAGCACCTAGAGCAGTGCCGGGCACTGTAGGCCAGTAGGCATTTTTTAAAAAAAATGAATATTGTAATGATTAGAATGACACCACCTGCTGGAGAGCTACTGTAGGAAAGCTCCGCAATGAGGAGAAGGTGTCTGAGGGCAAGCCATGCGACTTTTCTTTGGCGTCAGGAAGTGACATTTGCTTGTGAGGCTGGCTCTCTCGTTCTCTTTCATTAGGACTCTGGTGGAAAGTGTAGCTAAAAATGCACTCTCCCTTTGATAGATAGATGAATCTAGGTCTTTCTCTCTTCACCAAATTCTTATTCTCCTTAATAAATGTTTAAAAATCTAAACTCTTTCTAAAGCTTATAATTTATTGGCGACCACTCATTAGATATTTTAGACAGACTAGCTGGAATTTTAGCCCCTTATAATATTGACTGATCATTTAATCTCCCTCTGGGCCTCAGTTTCATCTTCTACAAAATTGGGCAAGGATGAATGGAGTTGATGTGATAGCCTCTGACTTCCTTTCCATTACCAGATCCATGGTCCTATGATTGATTGATTGCTATTTCCTATGATATCTACCTTTCCATATCAAAAACCTACCCATTCTTCAAGGCCTAGTTCAAACCCCCCCTCCCCTCAGTACTTAGTTCCTATGTAAGTTTGGGTCACTTAATTTCTCTGGGCCTCAGTTTCCTTCCCTCAAAAAATGAAGGAATCCAAAGAAACACCCTCTGAAATCCTACCCAACTCTAGATCTCTGATCCTTTTCTGATTTCCCCAGCCATAAGCAGTCTCTCTTCCACCCTCCCTTAGCACAGTGATCTTTACCAAGAGGCACTCATCACATACAGATGGTATTTACAGTCATGCTCCCCCCAACCCTTGCTAAAATTGTGGGCTGCTTCTCCATCTTTGGATTCTCTGCCCCAGCCCCATAGCACGCTTAAAGATGCTCAACTTGTTGAACGACCCTGATGTGAGCAGTGGCTGCCACTATATTCAACTGTTTCTGCCTTAATGAAATCACTTGAATGCTGCCAACCCGGGGCAGGAATAACGTTCTAGAGGGAAAGCTAAATGAGCTTCCGAGCCTGTGAGTGGGTGAATACTCTTTCACAAGCCTCCTTGACAAAAGGAATGTTACTCATCTGCACTGGCATCTTCTAAGCCCTAATTATTTCTAGTTAGTCACATGGATTTTCATATGATATCCTGCCTTCTGCAGCCCTGCTAAACAGTTTCTCTCACAGTCAGTGGCCCATGGCTTCCTCTTTTCAGTTCTGCCCTCCATGGGAATGGGAGAGCAGAACCAGCCCAATGCGTTTTTGGTGCTGCCCTCAGACCTGAGAGGCCTGAGTTAGCCAGCCCTCAGAAAAGTCAGAAAAAAAGTTAGGCAGACAAGTGCGGCCCGCTAGGAATACAATGGTGGAGCCATTGAAAAGTCGTCTTTTCCCTGCCAAGTCTGACAGGATTCTGCTATGATTCACATTGATGAACGAGTGACCTTTTGCTGGGTTCACGAAGTTAGAATTCGGGAAGTTAAAATTGGCTAAATAGCTTAATCACAGAGGCATTGCCACAGAAGTGAAAATGTTGGGGATGGGAAGAGTGGGAGGGAGTCCAGGGTTGTCTGAACTCTAACTTGTGCCCCTAACTTAGAAGAAAAGGAAGTTACTTATTTTTCTACTCAGGATTCAGGAAAATACTCCCCTTTGATGATTGATAGTCTACTTGGTCAAGTAGATTTTTATTTCTATTATGTTAAAGTAAATGTTGGGGGCAGCTAGGTGGCAGTGGATAAAGCACCGGCCCTGGATTCAGGAGGACCGGAGTTCAAATCCAGCCTAAGACTTGACACTTACTAGCTGTGTGACCCTGAGCAAGTCGCTTAACACTCATTGTCCTGCAAAAAAAAAAGTAGTATAGTAAATGTTGTTTATATATAAATGTTATATATATATGTGTGTGTGTATGCATGTATATATACACAAACATACATATACATATGTACATATACACCCATATATAAATATAAATATATATATATAAAATAACCTTATAATCCCACCCTCATTCCTATCTATATTTTACATGCTTTGTCCCCACTCCAGGCATTTGCAGTGATTTCCCCCTATCCCTAGAAAGTACTCCCTGTCACCTCTTCCTCCTGGCTTCCCTGGTCTCCTTTTAGACTCAGCTCAATTCTCACCGTTTACCAGAAGGACTTTACTACTTCCACCACCACCCCATCCCCGAGATTACTTTCCATATATAGCATAAGTATCTGGAATGTTCATAATTGTTGGAAAATTATCTATCATTAGAATCCCAGCTCCTTAAGGATAGGGACCCTGGGTTTTTTGGCCCTTCTTTGTATTCTCAGCACTTAGCAAAGTGCCTATCATATATTAAGAACTTAGTAAGTGCTTATTTACTGGTTAAGCCACACCAGTTAAAGAGCCTACCAACCATGAATTGTTTTTAGGTGTACTTTTTTTTTTTTATGCGGGGCAATGAGGGTTAAGTGACTTGCTCAGAGTCACACAGCTAGTAAGTGTCAAGTGTCTGAGGTTGGATTTGAACTCAGGTCCTCCTGAATCCAGGGCCAGTGTTTTATCCACTGTGCCACCTAGCTGTCCCTTATTGATTGTTTTTAACCCTCTGCTGTTTGCTATTTCTGTTGCTGCTGCTTCTCACCCTGACAGATAAGAAGCAAACTAGGTCCTAAAGGCTGGGAAGTGACCCTCAAGTCCTCCATGCCCAAGAATCCTAATCGGGGGTGTTTCCCCTTACTTCATGTGTAGGCAGATCATGTCTTTGCTGAGTTAACCTCCCAGTGACGCTGCCCCTGAGGGACTTTCCATACCCCCATACCAATTCCTGTCTTTTTATATTATTTTTATTCATCTTTACAAGTTAATGTTGAATCTGTTCAGTGACCTCACTCTTTGTTTTCCTCACTCACCAGAGTTTTATGATTAGTTTTAAGAACTTTATCTCTCTCCTGCCTGTATTTGCATAAACTGACACCTCCCCCCTTCCTTGCAATGAACTTCTTCTCATCTTTGCATCTCAGAATCTTTATTTTCTTCAAGGCTTTCCTCAAGTACTTCTTCCTCTGTAAATCTTTCCTTCCTCCTCTTCCCATCCCAATTGCCAATATTCTCTCCCTTTTGACTTTGTCATCCACCATCCATGTGACCTTGGGCAAGTCATTTCACTTCCCTGTAACTCAGTTTCCTCATCTCTAAAATGGTGGGGTTCCATTAGATGGCCACTGAGCAACCTTCTAGCTTTAAATTTATGATCCTATAATCTCTAATTAACTTGTATTTATTTTTCTGTGTGTATTTTTAAATCCCCCAATAAAATGTAATCTCCCTACAGTCAGGGATTCTTTCTTTCTTTTTGTTTTGTTTTGTTTTGTTTTGTTCCTGTATTCCCAGTGCCTACAACAGAGCCTTGCACTTCATAGATATTTTTTTTTTTTTAGTGAGGCAATTGGGGTTAAGTGACTTGCCCAGGGTCACACAGCTAGTAAGTGTTAAGTGTCTGAGGCCGGATTTGAACTCAGGTACTCCTGACTCCAGGGCCGGGGCTCTATCCACTGTGCCACCTAGCTGCCCCTACTTCATAGACATTTAATAAGTGTTTGTTGAGATGAACTGGACTGAGTTTTAAATGCTTCAAAAAATAATTTGATTAAAATTAATGAAACAAAAAAATACAGATAACCCACTGTAAAAGATATTTCAAATTATCCCAACAAATCATCAATGATATCTAAAATCAAATTGGGAAATTGCTATTCCCATCCTGAAGAGTCTATCCAGAAACAGGACTCCAAAAAGGTACTTTCAGTGGTCCATTAAATGGTGATTTTTTTTTACAAGAGCCACAGTTTCATGGATGTTGAAAACTCCCAGTCAGTAATCCCCCCCGCCCCAAGTACAAACACAACTATTTTGCCACTTTTAGTCTTAGAGAATTTCCTTCAGTATTGATAGACTGAGTCACTTACCTAGGGTCATGCAGCCAAGATGTGTCAGAGGTAAGGCTTGAACCTTGGTCTTTCTGATTTTTTTTGTTTTGTTTTGTTTTGTTTTTGCTGGGCAATGAGGGTTAAGTGACTTGCCCAGGGTCACACAGCTAGTAAGTGTCAAGTGTCTGAGGCCGGATTTGAACTCAGGTACTCCTGAATCCAGGGCCGGTGCTTTATCCACTGCGCCACCTAGCTGCCCCCGGGCTTTCTGATTTTAAGGCCAGTTATCTATCCACTCTTTAGTATGCTGCCTTTTTTTATCAGGGGTCTATTCTATTCTGGGGATAAGTGGGAAATAATTATGCTTCTACTATCATAACTAGAACAAAATAAAATAAGTGGGTACTGTAGCTAAGCCTTCTAACTCATCATCTCATGTTAACATTAGAGCAGCATGATATTGTAGATAGAGATCCAGCTCTGGAGTCATGAAGACCCGGGTTCAAGTCCCACATCAGATACCTACTGGCTGTGTGACCCCCAGCAAATGCTGAGGGAAGCTATCTGAGACAATATGTTTGGGGGCAACTTGAAGATCTGCACTGGTAGAGAATGTTTTCTCCCTGGGAGTTCCCTATACCAATAAAATTGCAATTCTCTATTTCTCAGCCTCTCCCCCAAATTTATTACAAAACTATCCCTTTTAGAGGATCTTGTCATTTCTATATAATAACTGCAATCCCCACACCTAAGCCAATCAACTCCCTGACATCAAGGTCAAAGAAGTCATACTTCCTATCTCCTACTCACATTGATATTTACTAATCTTTCCATTGTCAGAAGTTCTTGGCATCAGTGTGATCTTTGCCATTAAACTCCCCCGCCCCTTTCCACTGCCTACTCTACTCCACCCCAACTCAATGACTCCTGTTGGGAAAAACCAGAGTGATCCATTCTGCGGATAGTTGGGAAATGAGAAGTATCCTTTCTCTCTGATAGTTGAACCAGAAACAATTCCATGCAAATTTCTGAGCTCTCCCCAATCAGTATTTGCTACCACAAAGCCATCATCTTACTGATTTGGAAACTAAAAACTGAAAAGATAAAATAGCTTTCTCACTGTAAAAAAAAAATAGCTGCACAGGCCCAACATTAAAGTTGAATTTCTAGTTGGTTACTTAAGGAGTAAGAAAAGTCCGTCTCCTCATCCTTCCTGATTCTCTATTTCCTCTCCCATCAACTTGGGATCTTATGCCCTAGTCTGGCTCATGTGTATTCTTGGGGTCCAGACCTGTAACATCATTGATATAAGGAACTTGCTATGAAGAAACTTTTATGAATTCCGATGAACAAATGTTTCTGATTTTATAGTCTTGAAGAGTTTTCTGTTCTCTTTTCCTCTTTCTTCCTGTTACAGTCCCATTTCCCCATGACAATTTGATTTATATTAAGGAAATGTGAGTTATATTTGATTTGTATGAAGGCTAAATAACTAAAAGGCACTGAAAAGATCATAAGATTGTAGATTTAGAGCTGGGAGGAATTTTAATAGTAATCTAGCCCAAACACTTCATTTTTACAGATGAAGAAACTGAGGACAAGAGATAAAATGACTTTACCAAGATCTCAAAGGTAATAAGCGGCAGGAATCCAGCTCCTCTGACTCTGGAGTCATTGTTCTCCCCCCACTGCAACACACCACCCAAACTCATGTAACAATTTTTTTTCTGAAGCAGAATTCCAATTAAATTCGTCTTACTCTAAGGCCAGCTTTCTTTCCACTATGTAAATTATGATATATGAATTAGGAGGAAGTGCAGCTTCTTTTAGTAGTTAGAGTACTGAATTTGCAGTCAGGAAAAACAGGGTTCAAATCCCACTTCTGACACTTACAAGCTATATGACTATGAAGAAGCCACTTAATCTCCATGAGCCTCACTTTCCTCAGCTGTAAAATGAAGGGTTTGGAGTAGATAATAGTGAGGTCCCTTCTAGCTCAGAATCTCTGACTCTATGATTTAATACAAATGCGTGGTTATTCTGTGTGATGATAAATTTACTTCTTCAACAATATGGTTTACAAAGTCAAGTGCTAGGGGTCTACCAGTGGGTCTATCAGTCTCTATCTACCACAAGCTTGCCACTATATACTGAATCATCATGCAGATCAAAGTGGGTACAAGCCCATCGACAGAATGTGTCTTTATTGTACAAAGACCAACCTTGCTATAAGTTCAGAGAGGCTTTGTCACCAAGTTGGCCACAGCATGATGAATTCTTTTGCCTATAATTTTCCAAGGCCAAGTAAAAATAAAAATATGTGACCTGAACTAATGGAGAGAAATCACAGATCCTTCAAGTGTTGGAGTAAGTATGCATACTCATGTTTTGGCAGGGAAAAATTACTGTCTATGCAAGGCAGATATACTGTTTTGAAGAGGGGATCATTGTATTAATGACTTTCAGAGTCAGAAAGTGGATTCATTTGAATCTGAAAAAGTTCATGTGACACAGGGCTCCCTCAGCTCTGAGCTTTTCTCCTTCTCCTCAGCTTCGAGGTGTATTATTTCCTTCCCAGTGAGTTGCCAAAATGACAAACACAAAAGGAAAAAGGAGAGGGACATAATACATGTTTTCTAGGCCCCTTAGAAAACATGGTATTGTCCCTTTGGCTTTGTATATGTGAATATACAAGAAAGGTGATACGGTAGATGTCATGAGTATAGGCACAGTTTGTCAAGGAATGCTCCATAAATGTTACCATGGCAAGACTGGACGGGTCTATAATGTTACTCAGCATGCTGTAGGCATCATTGTAAACAAACAGGTTAAGGGCAAGATTCTAGCCAAGAGAATTAATGTGCCTCTTGAGCATACTAAGCACTCTATTCCTGAAGAAGATAAAAGAAAATGACGAGAAGAAGAAGGAAGCCAAAGAAAAAAGCACCTGGGTTCAATTGAAATGTCAGCCTGCTCCACCCAGAAAAGAACATTTTATGAGAACCAATGGCAAGGAACCTGAGCTGTTGGAACCAATCCCCTACAAATTCATGGCACAAATGGCTAAAAACCATAATAAAAGGTTCTTGGATTATGGGGGGAAAAAGTTCATGTTTCTCTTCAAGATGGACGGCTGATTTGTGTCTAATGGTGGCCATCTCTAGGGTGGGGTTATAGGGAAGAAAAGAAAAAGAAATTTACATGATAACTTTGTTGTTATATTTAAAAAGAATAGCAAGTTGTACATAAGAGATTTTCAGTTTCATATGTAATCACTTTTTTTTTTTACTATACTATCTTATGGAAATGCTTGTTTTATCCCATAAATTTAAGATAAAATAAATTTTTTTAAATATGGATGACAAATTACCTCTTGGTCTAAAGGATGACTCATTTATGAATATTATACTGCATCCTTTTGTGGATGTATTGGTGCCATTAAGAAATTACTTTCTGGGGCAGCTAGGTGGCACAGTGGATAAAGCACTGGTTCCAGATTCAGGAGGACCTGAGTTCAAATCCTACCTCAGACACTTGACTCTTACTTGCTATGTGACCTTGGGTAAGTCACTTAATCCTCATTGCCCTGCAAAAAAAAAAAAAAAGAAAAGAAAAGAGGTTACTTTTCCATGACCAGCTGTTTTGCACTGCATCATGCTACCAGGGAGCCAACAGATGATTTTATTTAACCTGAAACCCCAAAATGACTTATTGATAGACTGGGGAAACTGAAGCTTCACAGTGACTGGAGTCACAGTGACACTCAAATGTCTTTTTGATTAAGTGGATGACAGAGATGCCAACAGGTAGGATTTGTCCACTTTCCAACTAATAGACCAACTTTATGTCCATGGCAAGTTTTTTTGGGGTTTTTTGTTTTTGTTTTTGTTTTTTGTTATTTTAGTGAGGCAATTGGGGTTAAGTGACTTGCCCAGGGTCACACAGCTAGTGTTAAGTGTCTGAGGCCGGATTTGAACTCAGGTATTCCTGACTCCAGGGCCGGTGCTCTATCCACTGCCCCACCATGGCAACTTTTGTGGCAAAAACACATAGCGGAAAATACTGAATCTGGAGTCAGGGGATTAGTTAGAATCCTTGTTTTGATGAGCCTCTTTTCCTGTTCCACTAGGTATAGGCAAATGATCATTTTATTTAGTAGGAACAAAAATTATATATTAAACAAAATAAAATTTAAAAATCTTTTCAAAAGATTTGTTTTGCTACTTGCTTTATGTAACCTTTTGGGGCCTTCTTCTTGGTAACATAAGGGTGTTGGATGAGATGATTTCTAAAGATGTTTCTGGCTCTAAATCTATTAACCTACGATCAGCAATGCACATGAAATGAATTGACAACTACCAGTTTATTTGATCAATTCAATAACAGCTGATGTGTATGTAGGAATTTAAGATTTACCCAGTCCTTTATATACATACAGCATCTTATGTAATCATCACAACAACCCTGAGTTAGTTACTACACATTTTTTTTTAGTGAGGCAATTGGGGTTAAGTGACTTGCCCTGAGTCACACAGCTAGTAAGTGTTAAGTGTCTGAGGCCAGATTTGAACTCAGGTACTCCTGACTCTAGGGCCGGTGCTCTATCCACTGCGCCACCTAGCTACCCCTACTACATATTTTATTATCCCCATTTTGCTGCTGAATAAACTGAGACTCAGGGAAGTTGGGTTTTGCATGGCTTCTCATGACACATAACAAATTAACTTATGTGAGAGACAATTCTTACTTGACTTCATGCTCTAAAGATGTGGTCTCAATGGCTATTTCCATTGACTTTTCCATCTCTTTAAAATGTCTTCCATTTAAATAGTTTGCCACGCTTAAAAGAAAAAAAGGAAAGACGCTGAATGGTATTCTAAGTGGGTGAGATTTTAGTTTTTGAGCCAGGAATAAGTGAGAGAACTGCCTACCTTCAAAACAATACAGGAGCATAAGGTCTTTAAATTAATTCATTGCTAAATAAAATGTAGTAGAGAAAGTTGGCATGCTCTGGATAGTTCATTCATCATCTTAAGGAAGGCACCCTCTCACGAATATGTAAACAAAATGAAGAGCCTTCTCTTAAGATTATAGTAAAAGATTCCACGTCATTGTGTTCCCTCATTTGCCTCATTTTATTTATTAGTCATTCTTCAAGGTACCAGGAAGTATTTGGTATTAATAAACACAAGAAGTCCTTATGAAATTGCTATCTTTCATGACACAAAAGGAACCCTTTCCATAACAGGCCCAGCCAGTGCTATTCAACAGAATAGCACAGCCCAGTGTAGAACTCTGTAGGTACTCAGTGAAATGCTTGTGTAATCCTGGCCCCGGGACCTAGAGATTATGGGTCTCAATGGACCAAGTCTAATCTTGGGGCCTATCCCAAAAGATCACTCTCTTTTTGGCTCATATTGCCCCCAATAAGAGTTTATATTGGGAAACTAATCTCCAAATAGACAAATGTCTAGGTTTCAAAGGAAAGGCAATATGATATAATAGAAATAGCATCCAATATAGAGTCAAAGATCCTTAGTTCAAATACTACTTTGGGGACAGCTAGGTGGTGCAGTGGATAAAGCACCAGCCCTGGATTCAGGAGTACCTGAGTTCAAATCTGGCCTCAGACACTTGACACTTACTAGCTGTATGACCCTGGGCAAGTCACTTAACCCCCATTGGCCCACCAAAAAAAAAAAAAAGACAAATACCACTTTTGCTGCTCCGGGCATTTTCCTATGGCATTATTTTCTCAAATACCACTTTTTATATTTACAATTTATGAGACCTTGAACCAGTCTCTTAACCTCCGAGTCTCATTTTCCTGTAAAATGAAACTTTAGACTAGATGGCATTTGAAGTCCCTTCCACTTCTAAATGTCGAGGACAGGGCAGTTTATTAATTAATTAATTGCTGAGTAGCATGGGAAAACTGTTTATTGCTGATAATAAGCAGTAATGTTTATGTGGATTTTAATCACTTTCCCCTTTGTAAAACCTAAGTTAAGGGCAGGGGCCATCTTTAAAACAAAGATTTCCCAGAGCCTCCTCTAAAAGGAGGGAGTTGGACTAAACACTTTTAAGGTTCTTTCCAGCTCCAAATTCTATGAGCTTAAAGTGTCGGTGAACAAATACTAGCAATAAACACAAGCTTTGTGTTTATTAGTTTGGGGATGGAAGGAAGGTTGCAACAATGATACCCAGTGAATCATTGAATAGGCTGGAAAATCTAGCACGTACACGTCCAGTAGCAATGTTTGTACAACTAAACTCTCTTAGCCAATGTCAATTTTCTATATCTTCACTTCATGAACTCAGTAAAAAGCACCTTATTAAATGTTAACTTAGAAACCCAAAGAAGTTATTGCTTCTTTTATCTGGGCCAGTTGTCCCAGAGGATTAAGGGTAAGCAAGGTCATGGGATCTGATCCCCACCAAAGGCCAGTTGGCTTTACAGAAATAAAAGGTCTGTTCTACAGTCTGTGAGAAAATAATGGGTTTCTATGAGACCCAGAGAGCCCGCCGGACCTTTCTTAAGGCTTGCCCAGAGTCAAGAGAACTTCAAAGGAAATGTGGTTGAACCTTGGTCTGTGAATAGGGATTAAAACCATACCCGCCTGAAGGCTTTTTCAATTTAGACAGCTCCGTACTCTGACATCAGCACCCGTTGTGCCGAACCACCCTCAAATCCAGTAAACCAATAGATTTGAATGATTCGAACCAATTAGCTTTGAGCAATGTGTAAGGACCAGCTCTTCTCCTCTGGCCTGCAGGAAGCTTACACAGTCACATGTTCTGTTAGCCTGGGAACTTGGAGGGAACAGACACAGCTCACTATGGCTCCCCAATATCTCTCCTTCTTAACGTTCTTTCTTTCTTTCTTTCCTTCTTTCTTTCTTTCTTTCTTTTTCTTTCTTTCTTTTCTTTTCTTTTTTTGGGGGGCAATAAGGGTTAATTAAGTGACTTGCCCAGGGTCACACAGCTAGTAAGTGTCAAGTGTCAGAGGCTGGATTTGAACTCAGGTCCTCCTGAATTCAGGGCCGGTGCTTTATCCATTGCACCACCTAGCTGCCCCCTCCTTCTTAACTTTCTGAGCTATGTGCTCTCTTTACTAATATTTAATATGCTTTAATAAATGCTTAACGGGGGCAGCTAGGTGGCACAGTGCATAAAGCACCAGCCCTGGATTCAGGAGGACCTGAGTTCAAATCCGGCCTCAGACACTTGACACTTATTAGCTGTGTGACCCTGGGCAAGTCACTTAATCCTCATTGCCCCTCAAGAAAAATAAATGCTTAATACTCCAAACTGGTGCAGTAGCCTCTAATTTCTAAGTAGCTACATATTAGAACCCAGCTAAATTTACATAAACTTGGGACAGTAATAGGGTGATCCCATACAAGTCACAGGTGTAAACTGCCCCTGAAGCCTGGCCAGATATTGAAGATGAAAAGCACAAGATGAAAAAATATAGATAACCCAACCCCAGCCATTACTATTGCCATCGACAGAGCCAAAATTGACCAAAATGGAGGGAATCTCAGGATGATTCTCAGTAGCTACTATTCTATCTGTCCCAGGATGAGAGGAGAGGGACATTCACTAGTGAAATTTAGTCTACTTTATCAGTGTTGACCTCTAGCCCCAAATCACTCCATTGTAGACTCTGAGACAGACTTAGGAACCACAAGGAAAGCTACAGGAAGAAACAAGAAACAAAGGTTTGAGTTACTTGTAAAGTCATCCCAGGTTATGTTACTCTCATAGTCAAGGGACTTTAGCCAATTATTAACCAGAGTGGAAGTGGAAGTGAGAAATGGGGAAGTAATCAAATACAATAAGGTAGGGAAAATATTTTCTAAATTTCAGGTGGTATTGTTTACATGGCCTCCGAAGTAATTTTCTTGAAGGGAGGACTTGACTATGTCCCCCCTGCTACTCAATAATCTCCTGGGGCTCCCAATTCCTGTATGTCTGGAAACCAATAGAAAGTCCTCTGGCATTTAGAGACCTTAATCTGGCCACTTCCTAACTTGCCAGTCTTTTTATGCTTTACTCCTCTCCTTGCACTCTAGAATGCAGCTAATTGTTCTAACTGAGGTTCTTCATGCCTGATGCTCCCTTTTCTGGTTCTATGCCTTTGATTTAGCCATTTCCCCCTGCCTGGAATGCTCTCCTTCCTCACCTCTTCTACTCCTTGCTTTTCGTTAGGACTCACCTCAAATAACGCTTTTTGCAGCAGGAGACTTTCCATATTCCCCCCCTCCCTCTGCTAGTTCCTTCCCCTCTAAATTTACTTTCTCGCTATTGTGTATGTATCTCACATGCACGTTTCTACCATAAGAATATAAGTTTCATGAGGACAGATTATTTTTGCTTTCTTTTTATCCCCAGAATTTATTCTAGTCTCTGAAATATAGTAAAGCACTTAATATGTTTGTTGATTGATTGATTGCTATTATTGAATCTCTGGCTAAGAAGAGGGGAGAAATGTTCAATCTCTGTGGGCTGTCAAAGTATCAGCTTGGTTTATCCAATAATGGGAAGCTAGAGGTGGGACCAACTACAACTAGAGAGGAAATTAGTATACAGTAAGCAGCCAAGGGGTAAAGGCTATGGAGGGATTTGTTGATCCAAGACCCAAGGCACATGGCACTATGATACAAGTAGAAGAGAAGACTTTTCTACCAAGGGCTGAACTAGATCTGATCTGTAGACTTTGCTTAAGAGGAGTAGTCAAAAAAAAAAGGTAGAGTGAGGCAAGGAAGGAAATATCTTCTGAGGAAACCAAACCATAGAGCTCTCCAAAGAGCTATAACCAGGAATTCTTCTACCTGGGGCCAACACCACAAAATGTGCCTCAGTACAAAAAACATTAAATATATCCTCTAAACAGCTTTTAAACACAAATCTAATGGACAATAGAGGGAAGAGGTTTTAGGGAGCAGGATGGAGAGAGCCAGGGATACAACAAGGGTGGGGGAGAAAAAATGAGCTATCTTGTAGCTTCCTATTTTAACTAGTTGTTCTTGCTAACTAGGTCCTAAACTCGGCTATTTACAGGTGAAGAACCTGAGGCACAGAATTAAGCAATTTGCTCAAGATCACACTAGTAAATGACTAATGGGACTCATATTCAGTCTTCTGACTATTTAGTAGCAGCATGAATACCATTGGTGCTCTTTAAATTTTGACATTGTAGGACAAATCCCCAGTCACACTACATTAGTTTGGCTCTGGACTTCCAAAGAAGATAAACCTAAAACCCATACATGGGAAGATAGTTATAGGGCCCAGGTATAAAAGAATTATTGTTGTATCTTTTTCAGTTGTATCTGATTCTTTGTGACCCCAATTTCTTGGCAAAGATACTGGAGTGGTTTGCCATTTCCTTCTCCTGCTCATTCTACAGATGAGGAAACTGAGCAGACGGTGTTAAGTGACTTGCTAGGGTCACACAGCTAGCAATCTGAGTCCAGATTTGAATTCAGTAAGATGAGTCTTCCTAATTTTAGTCCCAGCACTCTATCCAATGAATCTGAAGTTAAGGGAGAGACTTAACTCTCTATAATAAGGGATTGAGGGAAGCAGATATCAAGATGATTGAGCAGAAGAGCTACATAAAGGAAGTCCCAGACTCTCACATTATATTATAAGCATCAGAGGAACATCCCAGAAGGCAGTTTTAAATAAAGAAGTTCCATAACAATGGAACTAAAACCAAGTTAATAATATCAAGATCTAAACCAAGCAGAATTTTAGAAAAGAAGGCTTTGAGAAGAGGAGGCCAAGTGTCCTCCAGGATTACATGGTAAAAATCTTTCCAAATTGTGACCTCAGCTTTTTTATGTGTTATTTTGCTCAACACCCTTCATCCTTCATCCTCCACTCCCATATATTCCCATCATACTTCTTAGTAAATACACCATAACTCACCAAAGTAGATGGGATACCATCACTGGGAAGCAAGCAAGGTTTTGTTTTTGTTTGTTTGTTTTTTCCTTCAAGGGATCTGGAAAGTAATTCATTCCAGAAAGAGTAATGGCAGCTTGAAACCTGAAGGGGGCACTAGTGAAAATAAATCTGTGGCTGATTGGTGAGAAAATTAGTGGGGAAGATGATGGGGGGGGGGCAGGTTGCACCATATATGGAGTGGGATGTGGCTCACAAAAAAAAAAAATAGCTTCAAATTCCTTCCCACCCTGTGCCCTGCCCAGCTCAAGCACAGTCTACTCTTCACCATCTAGTATATGTGTTTGTTCACAAATTTACCTGAATTAAACATGGTTGCTTCTCTTATCTTCTAATCTTTAGGAATCGAGTTCTCAATTTTCTAGAGTACCAAGATACTAGATCAAGCACATGATCATGTGATCCTCTGAAAGAATTACAAGCCAAGCAAGTCCCTCTGGGGCCATTTTATTGACCCTACTTTGACTGGGGTTTGGCCCAAGTCACAGCCATTCAATCTATATTTATAAAGCCTTTTGTTTTCACATGTTTAGGTTTAAAATGAACTGCTGGAGTAGTACTGGGTCCAGGGGTATTAGGTTCTCCCACAATCCTCTTCGTTCTTCCTTTCCAACCTGGTCCTGGGCAGGATGGCTCCCACAAAGAAAGGTGGAGAGAAAAAGAAGGGACGCTCTGCCATCAATGAGGTGGTGACCAGAGAATACACCATCAACATTCACAAGCGGATTCATGGAGTAGGCTTCAAAAAGCGAGCTCTTTGGGCTCTCAAGGAAACCCACAAATTTGCTATGAAAGAAATGGGAACTCCAGATGTACGAATTGACACCAGACTCAACATAGCTGTTTGGGCCAAAGGAATAAGGAATGTTCCATATTGTATCTGAATGCATTTGTCCAGGAAATGCAATGAGGATGAAGATTCACCAGACAAGCTGTATACCTTGGTTACACAGTCAATGTGGATGAAAACTAAATTGAACTTCATTTAAATAAAATTATAAAATGTCAACAACAAAAAAATGAACTGCTGGAAGTGTCCACAGAAATGTGGGCGCATTGCAGGCTCTTCCTGAGTGTAACACTCCCATCATGATGAAGCAATGGAACAAGAGACAAAGTCAAACCAAAGGTTGAAACATTTAACAGGCTCCAGATGGAAGTTTGATCACTATCCAATAGACTTCCTGGTGACTTGGAAAGGAAATACATTAGTGGAAGAGGAAAACAGCAACGAGAATCTATGTCCCTTAGCTGAGTTTTAAAAGCAAAGAGTACTAAATAGTCAGAAGACTGGATATGAGTCCCCATTAGTCATTAACTAGTTGCGTGATCTTGAGCAAATGGCTTAATTCTGTGCCTGAGTTTCTTCACTTGTAAAATAGGAATAGCAATATATCCCCTGACTTTTTCACAGGGTTGCTCTGAGGATAAAAACAGATAATATATGGGGGGGGGGGAGGGAGAAGCAGCTGGAAACCTGGGAGATCTCTTGGCAGTCATATTTGTATATAAAAGGCAGAATTATGGATCAAAAGAGCTTTCATCTTTGTTCCGATCATTTGCATGACAATCCTAAGAGGATCTTGGAAGGGAAGGAGAATTTGTAACACCAGCCTCCACAAAGCTACTATGGGGTTTCTTTGGCTGATTCTTGAAAGGGCTTTTGGAAGCATGAGATTCCCATAAATGGTTAAATAGTAGTCAAATAGTAAGAATTTCTAACTTTATTGGATAACTTTTTGGGGACAGTGGCCTTGGATTCAGCACCAGGCACAGAAAAACCATAAAACTGACTAAATGGTGGGATAGGGGAGGGAAGGGGGTGGGGGGGCAGGGGCGGGGGAGAGAAGTACTCTGCTTGGCTTTTATTCCCTATCATTTAGCTGACTGTGGTAGCTCATAGACCCAGCTATGTTAAAATAGCTGTTGGCCTACTCTTATCAGGGAGAAACTTTCTAATCACTGTACCCTAGCAAACAGTAGCTAAAACGGCAAGAAGGCATCTCTCAAGAGATAAGACCTAGAAGTTAGTAAAAGTGAAAAGCTTAGAAGCCAAAAGATCAGCAGAGAAACCTGGCAGAGACAATTCAATGGCCAATCAATCGATAAACATTTATTAAGCGCCTACTATGTTCCAGGCACTGTGCTAAGTGCTGAGGATACAAAAAGAGGCAAAAAACAGTTCCTCCTCTCAAGGAGTTTACAATTCAATGGGGGTGGGCAGCTAGATGGCGCAGTGGTTAAAGAACTGGCCCTGGATTCAGGAGTACCTGAGTTCAAATTCAGCCTCAGACACTTGACACTTACTAGGTGTGTGACCCTGGGCAAGTCACTTAACCCCCATTGCCTGCAAAAAACAAACAAACAAAACAATCCAATGGGGGAATTACTATCAGCTTGAGCCAACAGAGGTTCAATGCCCAGTATAGATATAATGTACCCAATACCAGGCAGAAAGCAGCATGATGGCATCACAAGAAGACATTAGATGTCCTGGGGCATCAGTGAACCTTATTATATGTATTTGCAGGTCATTCATGTTAATTATGCATATGCTCTCATGAGTGATTTCTGTGCATGTCCAGCCTTCCCATTGTTGGGGATGTGTATTTATGGGACAGTATTTATGGGGAAAATGTTCCATCACTACTTTTCTTGCTATGTTATGCCATTAAATACCTTTGCTTCAAACTAATTTTGTCCTCAAGCAGTTTGGTGGTACAGTGGATTTAGCACTGGAATTAGAGTCAGGAAGACTTGAGTTCAAATCTGACTTCAAACATGATCCTGGTCAAGTTGTTCAAGCTCTACCTGACTTAGTTTCCTCAAATGTAAAATGGGGATAATAATAGTACCCACCTCCCAAGTTTTTTGTGAGGCTCAAATGAGATAATATTTGTAAAGCACTTAGCAAAGTGCCTAGCACATAGTAAGTTCTATATAAATGCTTATTCCCTCACGTCAAACCTCCTTCATTCTTTTTTTTTCTCATGCCTCTGCCTCCTTGTGTCAGTATATGGATTTCCCTCATGTCTTACCTGACTTACAGTATTAAGTCTGAGATATTCTTTTGTTTTGTATTATATAGGGTCTTTGAGCAGCCCTTTGGATAAGAAAAATTATCACCAAAGAACAAAACTAGAAGAGACCTTGGCATGCTCCTCTTATCCATCCCTTCAAGAAGAACCATTTCTAAATCATCCTAGGCAAATGAGAATCTAAACTGATTTTGAACATTTATAGAAAGAGTTCAAAGAGCTTCTTCAATGACCTAGAATTTTTGTGGGGTGTGTAGGGTGGGGGGAATGTTTTGGTTCTGACCCATGTGATATTACTGTAGGGAACCAGTGTGAAAACTTCCACTACCAATGCTAATCAGCAGCTATTCTGCAGTTTGTTGTCTTAGACTATTGTCTGAGGTACAGAGATGTCAAATGTTTCCCCTGGCATCATACAGTCTATATCACACTATATCACACTGCCTTTGTAACTTTTCTAATATAAGCTACTAATCACGTCTTTCCTCTGCCCTCTGCAATTCTAATTCCTCTAAAAATAATTAGAAATTCAAATGACCCAAATGTGAAACTTACACACAGTTTGCTTACATTTATGTTTATTGTATTATCTGGCCATGTCACTCAAGAAAGTCCAGTGGCTTCCTATTAATTCTAGGATAAAATGTGAACTCCCATTTTTGGTTCTTAAAACTCTTCCCAACCTCTGCCAAATCTATGTTTCTATCCTCATTATACATTATTATTCCTTCTCCAGAACTCCGTGATGCAAACAAGCTGGCCTCCTCTTTGGTCATTACAAAGTCCTCTCCATATTATGTTTCTAACCATTTGCACTGGCCATCTCCTATGCCTAGACTGCACTCACTCCTCACTGTCAATTCATAGAAACCCCTTCTTCCTTCAGCTTGCAGCACAGACAACACCTTCTATGTGAAGCCCTTCCTGATCCCCTCAATTGCTAGTGTCCTTCCCTAAAAATTACCTTGAATTTATCTGTTGTTGTTTAGTACTTCAATTGTCTGACTCTTTGTCAACCTGTGGACCCAAACATGTCAATACTGTCAATGGTATTTTCTTGGCAAAGATCCTGGAGTGGTTAGTCATTTCCTTCCCCAGTGGATTAAAGCAAATAGAGGTTGTCACATTTGAACTCAGGCCTTCTTGACTCCAAACCCAGTGCCTGAGTCACCTAGCTGCCTTCAATTTAGCTACACTGTATTAAATAGGATTTGTTCTCTTTGTTTATTTTATGCCTACATCCACGTGTGTGTGTGTGTGTGTGTATGCATGCGTATCTCAGACAGAAAGAGAGAGAAAAAGAGGAGGCACATGATTGCACAGTAGATGGGGGCACTGAGCTTGTAGTCAGGAAAACCTAAATTCAAATCCATCCTCAGATACTTACTAGCTATTTGACCCCATCCAAGTTAATTCATCTCAGTTTCCTCAACAAAATAGGGATATACATACATGTGTACTTGTTGTCTTTCCCATTATAATGGTAGCTTCCTTGAGAGAAAGGATTGTTCCATTCTTTGTATTTGTACCCCTAGGTAAAATAGTGCTGAGCACATGATGAAAAAAATGATTGTTCATTAATAGATTGATTGATGCATCTAGGATCCTTGAATGATTGGTCATATTTGAAAATGAAATAAATTTAAAATGCTTTTAAGAATGTCAAACTTTTGTATTCCATATAACAGGCAATGAGGCTTTAATTAGTGAGTCTTTAATTTAACAAGTAGTCAGAAAAAATTCTGGGGAGCCAGGTGGCACAGTTGATAGAGCCACCAGGCTTAGGCTCAGGAAGACTTGAGTTCAAATCCTGCCTCAGATACTTATTAGCTGTGTGATTGTGTGCAAGTCATTTAACCTTGTTTGCCTCAGTTTCCTCATCTGTAAAATGAGCTAGAAAAGGAAATGGCAAACCATTCCAGTACCTTTGCCAAGAAAACCCCAAATGAGGTCACAAAGAGTCGGACGTGACTGAACAACTGCAACAACAGAAAAAATTTAGATGAGTAATTAAAATCCCACATCTAACTATCATCCATACTATTAATTCAATTCTAAGTCATTGGGAAGGAGAAGCGTCCATCAACAATTTTTCTATAGTTGCCAGAAGAGAGCAGTATGACTTGGTTATATGATAACGTTATTTAGAGCTCAGTAAAACTGCTCCATTCATTTTAGTTCCCTTGTTTCTGTGGAAGTCTAGGTCAGTCTATTCACATTGTGTGGAAATGAGTTACATCAGAAGACTACCGGATAATTCATTAGCAAACAGAGTCTTGGCTCAGTCCTTTATTTGTCACCAGTCACAGGAAGGGTGTATTGGATAACGGTTGTGTTGACTCATGCCTCTGAATTTCCAAAACAGAAATAAAATCATATAATTTTAGTACCAACTTTCAGGGCATAATAAATTAATTCAGCAGTTCTTTATTAATTGCAATTAAGAGAATCACAGGATTTCCTTAAAACCTTAGGGAACCTTAGCAGCCACTTAGTACAGTCTATCCCCCTAAAAATAATCCCTCCTGGGGCAGCTAAGTGGCACAGTGGATAAAGCACTGGCCCTGGATTCAAGAGGACCTGATTTCAAATCCAGCCTCAGATATGTCACTTACTGTGTGACCCTGGGTAAGCCACTTAACCCTCAATGCCCCTCAAAATAGATAGATAGATAGATAGATAGATAGATAGATAGATAGATAGATAGATAGATAGATAGATAGATAGATAAAGTAATCTCTCCTATAATGTCTCTGATGAGTGGTCATATAGCCTTTGACCAAAGACCTCTATCGGAGGAGAAACCCACCATCTCCTATTTTTACTCATTTTTCTCATTAAACTCAGTTGTTTCTAGCTGCAAAGGGAATACAACTATGTGGGGTAGCACATAGAGTGATGGAGTCAGGAAAACCTAACCTCAAATCCTGCCTCAGATGCTTACTAACTATGCAACCCTGGGCTAGTCATTTAACCTCTCAATCTCATTTTCCTCATCTATAACATGAAGATAACAGTGGCCCCTACTTCATGAGGTTGTAGTAAGGATCAAAATAAGATTACACAGATAGATAGATAGACAGACAGACAGATAGGTGATGGATGGATGGGTGGGTGGATAGATGGATAGAAAGATATTAGATAGAGATTATAAATATTAGATAGAGATATGGATTAGAGATAGAGATAGATACACACACACACACACACACACACATATATATATATATATATATATATATATATATATATATATATATAGCTTTGAAATTTTTAACACTATAATAAGAGTGACCGACTGATTTGATTACAAATACTGGGGCAGCTAGGTGGCACAGTAGATAAAGTATTGGCCCTGGATTCAGGAGGACCTGAGTTCAAATATGGCCTCACACACCTGACACTAGCTGTGTGACCCTGGGCAAGTCACTTAACCCTCATTGTCCCCCCCCCCCACACACACACACACAAAATAACCAAAAAAACAAAGTATTCTCGAAATTTCTGTAAGTAAGTATTCTCTAAATTTCAGGACTTTGAGATAAAGCCCCAGTTGCCCCATTCTATGACTTCGTACCTCTAAAATGGAGGAGGGTCAGAAGATCTTATAGGGCTCCCCTGGAGATCTGTTCCTGCCATCGCCAAATAGCTTCCTTCCTTCCTTATTAGTGACTGAAATTCTTTTTTAAATGACCAAAGCCTTTCATTCTACATTTAGAGATAAGACTGAGGTAATACAACTATACCTGAGAAGCATGACACTTCAACTTAAATTCACACTAGAATAAAAATTACCAATAGCAGATATTCCTGGATATATATGTCTATAAATATGCTATAACAGGGAAAGGCAAAGGATAGGAGGCCACTGGAATCCTAAAAATCCAGCTCCTAAAAGTGAGCACCATAAAGGGGAGGCTGGAAAAAGGGTAAAGAAATGGGGAACTGGAAGCATCAAAACAAAATGTTATCTTCTTTATAATTTTGCTGAGATCTAAAGAGAATGATTGATGGATGAACCCATACTCTTACCATTTATTTTCTGATTTGGCTTTTCAAAAACAAAGCTCATCAACAAGGGGTGGTGCATAGGCCTGCCAAACATCTGAAGCCAAGACACCATTGTTGTGATCCAGTAAGTTCCCTGTCCCTCCTGCCCTCATGTTCTCCAGAGTGACTCCAAGAGGCCATTGCATTTACATATGTACAAAATAGAGGATTGAGGACTAATCCTGTTATTTCATTCTAAACTCTAAATCCAAGATAATCCAACTGTTTGCATCTATGGAGGATTGGGGTCTGGACCTGTGGTTTAATTTCTGGAGAGAATTCCCATTGTAAAAACTTCCTCCACCAATGCAGATTGAGAACTCTCTTGTAATTTAGTCTTAGAGAGTTACTTAGGACAAGGGCACATTAAGTGCCTTTCCTATGGCCACACAGCTAGTATATATTGGAGGCAGGATTTTAATCCAGGTCTTCTTGACTTTAAGGCTAGACCTTTAACCACTGCCTTATATTGAAAGCTAATTGTATATTTCATGTAAAAATAGATATTTTCCTCTACTTGGTTCTTTTCTTTTATCCAGAAGTTACATACATTAAGAGTGTTGGATCAAATTTAGTGGAAATGAAAGGAGAAAGAAGGAAGGGAGGAAAAAAAAAGAATTTTTTAACAAATAGGGTTAATGGAAAATGGTCTGAAAGAAAGATAAACATCTTGTACCATATAACAAGATATGGTAGAAATAAATGATTTAAACATAAAGGGTGATAATTATAAATACTTTAGGGGAACATGGGGAAATGTATCTGTAAGATATATGGATAAGGAAAGAGTTTATGACCAAACAAGAGATAGAGAGGATCTTAGGAAGCAAAATAGAAAATCTTGATTATGTGAACTTAAAAAGGGTTTGCACAAAACTAATGCAGCCAAAATTAGAAAGAAAAGAGGAACCTGGGGAAATTTTATAGCAAATTTCTCTTATAAGGGTCTCATTTGGAAACTGAGCCAAATTTATATAGCATGAGCCATTCCCTAAATGACAAGTGGTCAAAGGATATGAACAGTTTTCAGAAAAACAAATCAAAGCTAACAATAGTCACTTGAAAAAATGTTCCAAGTCACTATTTATTAGAGAAATGCAAAATAAAACAACTTTGACATACCACCTCATACCTATCAAATTGGCTAACATGACAGAAGAGGAAAATGACAAATACTCAAAGGGATGCAGAAAAATTGGTATACTAGTGTACTGTTGGTGGAGTTGTAAACTGGCCAAACCATTCTAGAGAATAATTTGGAACTTCATTGAAAGCAATGAAATTGTCATGCTCTTTGGTCCAGTAATATCACTGCTAGGTCTATATCCCAAAGAGATCAAAGAAAAAGGGAAAGGCCCCATTTATACAAAAATATTTATAGCAACTCTTTTTGTGGTGGTAAAGAATTGGAAATTGAGGGGATAACCATCAATTGGGAAATAAATGGCTGAATGAGTTGTGGTATATGATAGAGATAAAATACTATTGTGCTATAAGAAATGATGAACAAGATGGTGTCAGAATAACCTGGGAAGACATTTATGAACTGATACAAAGTGAAATGAGCAGAACCAAGGAGAACATCGTACATAGTAACAATAGCAATATTGTAAGAATGCTCAACTATGAAAGACTTAGCTACTCTGATCAAGACAATGATCCGAGACAATTTCAAAGGACCTGTGATAAAAAATGCTATCTTACCCCAGAGAGAGAACTGATGAACTCTGAGTACAGATTGAAGCATACTTTTTTTTAACTTTATTTTTGTTGCTATTATGTGTGGGTTTTCTTTTGTAACATAGCTAATATGGAAATATGTTTTCTACAACTTCACATATATAATCAATATCATATTGCTCACTTTTTTCAGTGGGTAGGAGAGGGGCAGGAGGGAGAGAATTTGGAACTCAAAATTTTTTTTAAAAGAATGTTAAAATGTTACATGTAATTGGGAAATATTTAATGAAATAATAAAATATATGTAAAAATCCAAATATAGTGAAACAATCAATTTTTTTCCCTCTAAAGGACATTGAAGAATTAGTGTGACTAGAGGAAATGTGTTGTGGTATCAGGAAAATAGGTATAAATTTGGAATTGAAGAACCTAGGATCAACTCCTGGTTCTGTCACTTACTACCTGTGTGACCTTGGATAAGTCACTGAACTTTTGGGGGCTGCAGTTTTTTTGTCTATAGAAAAAAACAGTTGGGTTAGATAACCTCTTAGCTATGTTCTAGGTCTAAATTGATAATTTAATGTTTTGCTTTTTAAGGAATATTTTGGCTTTCTGTTGAAAGAATTTGGATAGATAGAAAGTTAAAGTTTCACCAAATGCCTTCTTCATTAAATTAGGCTTCCTTGGTGAACTTCCACAAGCCATAGTACCAAATTTTAGTAGGGACATTCATTTATTTTGCCAAATTTTAATAGAAATATTGTTTTCCATGTCCACATGTGGCCCTCTGACTCTCCTCTCCATGTCTTTACACTGGTTGCTCCCCACTCCTGGAATGCACTCCTTTCTCACCTCTCCCTCATAGAATCCTTCAGGTCCTGTTAAGTCTCAGCTCAAGCACCACCTTCTCTCTAAAGCCTTTCCTGAACCTTCTAGTCTCTAGTGCCCCCCCCTTCCCAGCCAGTCTGCATTTAACTGCCTTGTCTTTAGCTTGTACTTATTCTGTAATTATATACGTACATGTGATCTGTTCTGATACATTGCAAACTCTTGAGAACAAGATTGTTTCTTTTTTTTTCTTTCTCCCCCTAGCACTTGGCACGTAATAGATAATTAATAAATACTCATTTATTGGTTGATGAGCTAGAGCATACCCAGAGGAGGGCACAGCCTAGGAAGGGGAGAGAGGATGAATCATATGAATGATGGTCCAAGGCCCTAGTGATACTAATCCTGGATAAGAACACTTGGGGTGGAGGGAAGGAGGTTGAGAGAAGAGAGATATAATTAGCTATCTTCAAATATTTTAAAATGAGTAATGTGACTGAAGGATCAGAACTAATCTATTTAACCCCAGGTGGCAGAACCAGGACCAAAATAAGTGGGAGGTAGATTTTGATTCAATATAAAGAAGAAATTTCCAACTATTACTACCATGCAGAAAAGTTGCTCGGTTAAATGAGTTCTATACTTTAATTATAATGATCAAGCTTGGTCCCCAGAGAAAAGAAGAGAAAATATACTCTCCCCTCGCTCTTTTTCAAAACGGGCAGGGATGGGGGGGGGTGTTATGACTGAGTAGCATTTTATATAATTTCATACTTTCAAGGGTGATAATAAAAATATCAAGATTTGAATTCAAGCCTTCCTGATTCTGGGTCCAACACACTATTCACTTCACCACCTAGCTGCACGTAGTTTGATGTGTTGGTCAATTTTTTTGACCTGCTTTTTCCCTGCTCTTCTCTACTCTTTGTTTGAGGTCATGGTCCTCTTCCCAACTCTTTGTTACAAGCTCTGGACCCTCTGACTAGGGAAGAGTGATGTTCATTTTGAAAAGGAAGTGATGTAAAATAAAAAGATATCAATAAAATTCAAAATAAACGAGTTCCTCATTTCTGGAGGGATTCAGCAAAGGCCTGTGCAGTCACATATCAGAAGCTTTATAGACAGCAGTAACACTACTTAGGTAAGGGCTGAAGGAAGGTAAGCTCTGGAGTTCCTTTCAAATTGAGGATTCTGTGTAAAACTATATTAATATTATTAAAGGTTCTAAAGAATAGGAGTCTTCTTGAGGATAGAGGGGAAAGTTCTAGATACTGGAATGTTTTCAAGGAGACAACTGGTCACATAAAATAAAAAATAAAATAATTTGCAGGTCAAACTATTGATATGCTCATCTATCTATTTAAAGACACTGGAGAAAGTCTAATCAACAGAAAGGAAGTGGTTTACTTTCGAGGAGTACTGTGAATGCCTTCAGCCTGTAAGGGAACTATCTAGGTATAGAGAAGAGCAATTTACCCAGATGCCTCCTTCATATGGATCATTATTTTCACCTTTACCCCAATAGAATCTTATTCTCTGCCCCTCTGTCCCCAGGCTCTGATAGTTGAGTCTTATTTTGCCCAAACCCAGGCTTCAATTGGGCATTCTTCAGCTTTCTACCTCCCTTCACGTGCCACCTTACCTCATTAGAATGTAATCTCCTCATATGGTTTGTCTGTATTTATATCTTCCGTACTTAGCATAGTGCCAGATACAGAGTAAGAAGTTAATAAATTATCTATCTACCTACCTATCTAGTTGCTTGCCTGCCTGATTATAAATAATTAAGTGAAATAGATATCTTGTTTCAGCATATTAAATATGACTTCATAGGTATATCCTTATGCAAAACAAAATAAAACAAAACCCACAGCCTCAGACAATGTTAGAAAAGGAATGTCACAAAGCATCATTGTACATAAAGTATGAGTTGCCCTGTGCAAGAACTCACAAACATGAGCTAAAAAGCATGATGGAGAAAACTTGGTTTAGAAGCAAAGGAGACAATGCACTTCAGATAGAAAAGCAAAGTTGACTAAAGAAGAAAATGACAAATGTTGAAGGAAATATGAGAAAAGAGCAACATTGATGAGTTGTTGGTGGAGCTGGAATTGATTTAGCCATTCTGGAAATCAGTTTGGAAATATGCCCCCAAATTTATTAAACCATACATATTCCTTGCTCCAGTGGTATCACTACCAGGTCTATATCCCAAAGATATCAAAGAAAGACAAAAAGGCCTCCTATGTAAGGGGGGGGAGTATTATAACAGGTCTTTTTTAGCGGCAAAAAACTGGAAGGCAAGGAGTTTGAAACTGATTATTGATTATCCTCCATGAGTTCTAAAAGGCAAATTATACCACATGAATTTAATGGAATATTACAGAAATGTAAGAAATGACAGCCATGAAGAATTCAAAGAAACACAGGCCTTTTTATATAAACGGATGCAGAGCAAAGTAAGAAGAACCAAGAAAAGAATATGCACAGAAAGCAGCAATGTGAATGGAGAGGGGGAAAAAAGAAATTCATTATTATGTAATTATAATACCAAGCCAGGTCCATTTTTTCTAACTTGAAAAATACCTTTCTCCCTTCAGAGGAGAGGTGGAGTATTATGAGATGATAATGGCTAACTTCTGACAGAAATACGTGGGTCTATGTCTGCTTGCCCATGTGATTTCCTGGCTGACATTTGCCTGTCTTTTTTCTTCCTCCCCAAGCATAGGTCAGAGACTAGGGCTCTGAGACTGGCCTTTCCTAGCCTAAGAGACAGAAGCAACTATAATAATTATGGAGTATCAACAGAACAATTTATAATTTTTAAAAAAATAATGTTTTAACAACAAATAAATTTGAAAGACTTCAGAACTCTGACACAGCATAATTCCAAAGGACCAATGAAGAATGCTACCAACCTCCTGACAGAGAGAATTAATACACAAAATGAAAACCTTGTTTTTGGACATGACCAATATGGACATTTGTTTTGCTTATTTTTGTACTTATTTGTCACAAGCGGGTTTTTTCCCTTTTGTGTGGAGAAGGGGAGGAAGTTGAAGGGATAAAAAGTAAATAAATGCTTGATAAATGAAACAAATAAAATTTAGTTTAAAAAACTACAAAAACAAAGAGTTTCTGCAGAAGCATATGACAGAGGGAGACATGTGCTTGCCTGAATGGCCTAATAGGGAAGTTTATGAACTATACTTTTAAAACTCTAACTCCTACATAAAGAAGAGGTGGAGATTTTAATTTCCTAGGTATAAAGATGCCGGAATCTAGCCTTCTAGCCAGAGAAGGGAGATTTCTTTAGTAATATTGGTGCTTGGTGGGTGCCTCATGAGGAATCCCAAATTCTAAATGGTTTTTTGGAAGGGGATTGACCTTCCAGAGAGGGGGGGTTCCTAAGCTGTGTATCTCTTGGAGAGAAAAGAAAATACCCATCTGGATCTCATGATGCTGCAAAGAGCTAAAGCTACAAAACTAAGAAGACCTTACTGGTCTTACCATAAGTGATGGTAACAGCATAAGCCCAATGAGAAGGGAGTTGCCTATTGAGCAGCCCAAAAATGTACTTGCCTTGGGGGAGAGTGGGTAGAGTACAAACAACAGGGTGTTTCCACAAATCTTGGGAAGACCGTGTGGGATGCTATGGGAGAGAGGGATTTCACCAAAGCACTTGGGTATCACTCCACCAAAACATTGAAAGTTCCCTTCTGAGTAGAATTATCATGAATGTTTCATACTCTTTTTAAAAATATTTTTCTTATTTTAACATTTAATATTTTCTTATTTAATATTTTAAATATAGCATATAGGCTCCTATAAGTTCTTTCAAGTTCTGCATTTTTCTGTAGGATGAAATGAAGCCTGTCCTCTAACCAATATGCACTTTTTACTTTGAGAACTTATACAGGAACTGGGAGCCCTGGCTTTTTGAAAACCTAAACATGAGCATGTTTGGAGATTTTCCAGAGTAAATTTTGGGCAAGCATAAAAACCAAACAGAAATTGACTATTAGAATACTTTCAAAATCACCCCAGTCTCTATAAATCCAGAGCTTGGAGGGAGGGCAAGGGAAATGGGAGGGAAGTGGACAGAGCACATGGGCTACACTAAGTAAATGTGAAATATATACAACATAAATTCTAAGTAATTTGGGGTGGGGTTGGGGAATTGGGGAGTGCCTTGATAGGAAGCAGTTCTTTAGCTGAGGCTGAAGGAAGCTATAGGAAGTCTAAGAGATGGAATGGAAGAATGCATTTCTAGCTTGGGGGGGCAGCCTGTGAAAAGGCATGGGGCTGGGCAATAGAGTGCTAAATGTGGGGAACAGTAAATAGGCCAGTTTGGATGGACCATAGAGCACATACGAAGGACTAATGATAATGGAAGTTGTAAAGATAGACTGGAGCCAAATTGTAAAGGGTTTTAACTAGCAAGCTGGGAAGCTTGCATTTTATCCTAGAAGCAAAATCCTTCAGTGTCCTGAATAATCCAAGGATGAAGATGAGGTTTGACTGGCAAAACACTGATCCCTGGAATTCTTCATTTAAAATCTTATTTCCTTGGGTAAAATTTCTCTGGGAAAATGAAACAAAACAGAAAGCATTTTGAAGTATCTATATTTGCAAAGGAAGAATGCTATCCACCACAGAAAATTGTTTAATAAAGCTATGTTCCAAAGGGAGCTTCCTGATAATCAGTATTGTTTTGGGAAGCTTTGAGCTGACCCACTGAAAAGAGATGGAGGATTTTGTGACACTCATCTGTGTCATTCAATTTAGTAACCAAGTAACTCACCAAAAGGGGCATATCAAAGCTGCCCAATTATTTCCTGTTCTCTGATGTGCCCAGGAAAACAGGAAAAGAGCTACCTCAGAATAGGAAATGGGACCCATTTCCAGAATCATTTGGGCAAATGACATGGGAGTCAGTAAGGGTGCAGAAAGAACACATAACTGAGCTTTAATCCCTACCCACGGTGAGGAATAAATCAAAATCACTAAACACAAAGGCCCTTTTCTGTTTGCTTTCATGTTCCCCGCACCCCACCACCATTTCCTTTCCTGCTTTCTAGAACGGATTTCCTCTTCCCTACTGGATTTCTTGCAATACCGTCCAAATATGGCCAATGCTACTTCCCTATGTATAGTTTACCAGAAGTCTCCTGAAATATAGGCTCAGACGGACAGAAGGAAAGAAGCAAAGAGGACATGTACACTTTCCTTTCAAAACTGACCAATCAATAAACATTTATTAAGTACCAATTATGTGATAAACATGATGCTAGGTGCTGGGCACACAAAGACAAAAAGAAATCAGTCCGGACCCTTAAGGATCTTACTCCTGACTAATCCAAACTTTTAGATATCAAAGTGTTATGGGTTGCCTTAGGAAGTGGTGGATTCCCTCTCATTAGAGGTCTTCAGGCAAAGGCTAGTTGCTCCCTTATTGGGTACCCTGTAGAAAGGATTCCTTTCTTCAACATAAAAGTAATCAGGTGGCACAATGGATAGAGTGTTGTACGTGGAGTCAGGAAGGCCTGAGTTCAAATTGTGTTTCAAATATTTAGTTGTTCTGTGACCTTGGGGCAAGTCACTTAACCTTTGCATGTTTCAGTTTCCCCAACTATCAAATGAGGATAATAATACAACTTGCCTCACAGCGTTGTGATAATTTTTGCAAAGTGCTTAGCACAGTGCCTGGCATATAGTAGGCATTTAATAAATATTTGTCTCCTTCCTTTGGGGCTACAAGTTAGATTTAGACTTTTGAGATCCCCTTCCAATTCCAAAGTCCTGTGATACTCTGATCTGATTCTTCAAGGCTTAGCACAAGTACTAACTACCTACAGGACAAGCCTCTTTTGAGCCCTCTCACTTCCCCAGTTGTTAAAGGTCTCTCCCTCCTTAAATCACTTTGGGTTTACTTATAAATCTATGTATCCTATCTTTTTTTAATGTATCCTATCTTTCCAGTAGAATGTGAGCTTCTTTTTTTAAGGTATTTTATTTTTCCCCAATTACATGTAAAAATAATTTTTAACATTAATTTTTAAAACTTTGAGTTCCAAATTCTCTCCCTTCCTTCCTCCCTTCCCTGTTGAGAAGGCAAGTAAGTCAATATAGGTTATATATGTGTAGTCACGCAAAACACTTCCATATTTGTCATGTTGTAAAAGAAAACACAGACCCAAAAAAAACACCTCAAGAAAAATAAAGAAAGTAAAAAAAATATATATGCTTCAATCTGTATTCAGACACCATCAGTTCTTCCTCTGGGGATGGATCACATTTTTCATCAGAAGTCCGTCAGGGTTCTCTTGAATCATTGAATTGCTGGGATTAGTTAAGTCAGAACGTAAGTTTCTTGTGGTCAAGTACCGATTTTTTTTCTTCATCTTTCTATGCTATTATCTACCACGGTACCTTGAACATAATAGACATTTATTTATCAAATTGAATTTGATGCATTTGGAGGGATTTTATGGATGGTAATAATGTGAGCCTTGTGTCAAATGAGAAAAATGCATTCTGTGTTCATTGAAAGAGAACACCAAAGGCCCCTGAAGGTTTACAATACATCTGACTGCACACCAAGGATTGTTGTACTGTTATCAATGGCAGGCTTAGTCGTCACTCTCCTCCAGAAGAAAAAAACATGCAGCCATTCTCTAGTTAACCGACATAACTAAGGGCCACTAAATCTCCTGGAACCGATAACATTTATCAGTCACTTTAGCAGGAATGAGGGGGAAGTTGTGAGAACCACATCTATTTAAGAGGCAGAAGCTCTCATATTCCAAGAGTCTTCTGGGCACTGATATCGTAGGCATTTGGGTAGTATAAACTGAAGTCTGTGAAGCTCTAATGAAAATGTATTCTGGGTTAAATGGAAGAGAACACTAAAGGCCCCTGAAGGTTTATAATACATCTGACTGTGTACCTGTCATAGTGTTCATTGGCTTAGAATATATGTATTTTAACAATAAGGCGGGGGGGGGGGGAAGCTAGGTGGCACAGTGGATAGAGCACCAGCCCTGGATTCAGGAGAACCTGAGTTCAAATCCAGCCTCAGACACTTAACACTTACTAGCTGTCTGACCCTGGGCAAGTCACTTAACCCCAATTGCCCCGCAAAACAAACAACAACAAAAAACCCAATAAAGGTAATAATAATAGTAGCTAACATTACACAAAATTTTATGGTTTGCCAAGTGTTTTACATGGATCCTCATAACAATCCTATGAGGTAGGTGCAACTATCATCTCTATTTTACAGATGAAGAAACTGAGGCTGAGAGGTTTAAAAGACTTGCATAGAGTCACACAGCTAGTAAGCATCTGTGGCAAGATTTAAACTCAGGTCTTTCTGACTGCAGGCCCAGCTCACCTACTGCACCACCTATCATTTTTTTATAGGACACCATGCAAAATAATCATGAGCTAAGATGATGGTGCTGGAAGATCTAGAGGTGGTAGCCAATGGGCACTGTTCTACTCCTGCCTTAGGGAAGGGCCTCTTCTTTGATGGGGGGGCACATGGCTGTCAGCCAGATAAGCCAAAGGAGTCCTGATGACAGAAAGCACAGCTGGGCTGCCCTCATCCTCAGATGATGACCCTCTATGAAGCAGAAAACCCAACTTCCCCTAAGCCTTGGCTGACCCCATGCAGTTTTTGAGATTCCAGGGCATGTGTGTTTCACTTGGCCGTAGCAAGGAAGACAAAATAAGCCCTCCAAAGACATAATTGAATAAAACAAAACAAAATTGACCACCTCCCCACTCAGTGGATGAGCCAAATGGAAAAGGAACACAGTGTACTGGGTTATCTGAATAGGAAACCGAGGGTAGGCTATACAACAGAACTTTTAAAGCACCCATGAGGGAGGCCCTGGCATTGGCTTTAGTTTTAGAGAAAGCCTAAGGGAAAGTCTCTTTTTAATCCATCTCTTGATCCTGAGGAACTACTCGAGGAGGTAAACTTACCAAAAACTTAATTTTTCTGTGTTCCATAATAGCTATTAAAATGGAAAATTGAGAATCTGGGTCATAAAAAATTGGCAGCCTTTTGTCTACCTTTGACCTGGTAGGGAAATAAAAAGAAATGTCCTTTTTTTTTTTCATTTTAAATAAAATGAACAATTGAGCAAAACCAAACCAAGAAATCAAAAAAAAAGAAAAGAAAAAGAACAAAATTCAAACTTCTTTTCTTCCAGTGGCAATGGAACTATACTTTTCAGTATTTCTGCTAAGATGTGTGTCATTTGAAATACATTGGGGGTGCCTATCCCTGTCCTAAAATACTGGGGGACTTAGTTGAGGTTTCTAATATATTGCTACTTATAAATTAGAGGCTACTGCACCAGTCTTTGGTATATAGCATTTATTAAATCATATTAAATGTTAGTAAAAAGAGAGAGCACATTGCTCAGAATTAGAATCCCTACATACCTAGTGAGAAAGAGAAGGGGGGGCCTCCTCCAGCGTCCCAGCCAAGAAAGAGAGAGATAGCGACCCCCCACTCCCCAAGGGTTTCATCCTCTCAGGTAGAGGCCGGCCACTGCACCTTGACCCAAGCTAATCAGCCAGTAACATTCAAGTCCCTTGATTGGCATGACTTGATGGTGGTCTGTGAAAAACAGACCCTCTGAAGGCAAAGCTTTTAGGTGGGTGTGGTTCTAATCTCTATTGTCTCTATTCAGAGTCTGAGCTCCAACTTTACTGACTGGGCTGGCCTTAAAAGAGGTCAGGCAAGGCTCCCTCATGTTGCCCCCCCCCAAAAAAAAAACCAACAAAATTATTTTCTCAAAGATGACAAGCAAGTGTGTTGAAGCAAATCTGTAACCATCATAGCCCAGCTGTAGTTTACTAAGCTAAAAACTTGAGAGCAAAATTCTCTTCTCTAGTCTCCAATCAAACTTCCCTGCAGTGAGATATTGGTATATAAAGAGAACAAAGCTTCTGGGAACATCATTTGCTCTTTTAAAAAATTCTCATTTTAATTAATGCCTTTTGTTTTTATATTTCATTCCTTTCTAAATATACCCATACTCCTCCCAAGCAGGCCATTCATTGTAATAAAGATCAATTGGGGAGGGGAAGAAGGAAATGCTAAACAAAACAGCAAAACTTGTCAATACATCTACCAAACCTGAAAGTATATACAATATTCTGTACCCAGAGTCCTCTGCTCCTCCCATAACATGAGAAATGAATTTTCTCAACTCTTCCCTAGAACCGAGTTTGGTCATTATAATTATGTAGCATTAAATTTCAGTTTGGGGTGGGACTTTCTGTTTACATTCATGTGCCACAATTTGATTAGCCATTCCCCAATTAATATGCAGGGCAGTGAGGTAGAGGAGTGGGTAGAGCTCTGGGCTGGGAATCAGGAAGATTTATCTTCCTAAGTTCAAATCGAACCTCAGCCTTTTACTAGCTATAGGACCCTGGGCAAGTCACTTAACCCTGTTTGCCTTGTAAAATGAGCTGTAGGGGACAGCTAGGTGGCATAGTGGATAAACCACCAGCCTTGGATTCAGGAAGACCTGAGTTCAAATTTGACCTCAGACACTTGACACTTACTAGCTGTGTGACCCTGGGCAAGTCACCTAATCCCCACTGCCCTGCAAAAAAAAAAAAAAAAAAAGAGCTGGAGAAGGAAATGGCAAACCACTCTACTATCTTTGCCAAGAAAACTCTAAATGGGGTCACAAAAAGTTGGGCATGATTTAAATGACTGAACAACAACAAATTAATATGCACCTAGTTTGTCTCCAGTTCTTTACTACAACAAAATGTGCTGTTATGACTATCTTGGCTCATACTGAACCTTTTTTTTTTTTCTGTCTTTGACCTCCTTAGGATATATGTCTCATAATGAGATCTCTGGGTCAAAGGGTAAAAACATTTTAGCACATTTTAAAAATCATTATTTAAATTTCTAGAAACATAATTTTCAATGAAAAACCCAAACCAATAATTCATCTTTCCCTCCCCCGATCTGATGCTTACCTACTATATGACCTCATAGCCATTTCCTCTCTTGGGTCTCTGTTGCCTCTGATGAGGAGGTTGGAACAGATGAACTCTAACCTTCCTCCCCACTCTAAATCTACAATTCTTTCATTAGCTAGATTGGGGATAACTTTATTCCATTCTGTTATTATTTGAACCTGAAATTAAACTTGTTTACACATAAATGATGTTTCAAAGACCAACAAAGATTCCCCATCTCTCTCCAGAGCTATGACTACATAGGTCAAAGTAACTGGTAGAAAAGTGAAACATGCGGTCAACTCTTTTCTGCATGATACATGGCGTCTGAACAATATCACTTACATCCGATATCTTCTTTCTGCTTATACTGCCGCCACCATAATTAAGTCCTCATGACCTCTCACTTAGATATAGCAATAGCCTCCAAATTGGTCTCCCTGTTTCATGTCTCTGCTCACTCCAGTCAATCTTCCATATAACTGCCAAAAACTGTGCTTTTCCCTAAGCACAGATCTGACCATGTCACCCCCTACTCAGTAAACTTCAGTGGTTCCCTATTGCCACTAAAATAAATTCCTGTGCTGAGCTTTCAGTGGCCTTAACAACCTACCAGACATTATTAATTTTTTTTTTTTTTTTTGCGGGGCAATGGGGGTTAAGTGACTTGCCCAGGGCCACACAGCTAGTAAGTGTTAAGTGTCTGAGGCTGGATTTGAACTCAGGTACTCCTGAATCCAGGGCCAGCGCTTTAACCACTGCGCCATCTAGCTGCCCCCTCATTATTAATTTTTAACTTTTTAAAATTTTTTGTTTAGTGAGACAATTGGGGTTAGTGACTTGCCCAGGGTCACACAGCTAGTAAGTGTTAAGTGTCTGAGGCCAGATTTGAACTCAGATACTCCTGACTCCAGGGCGGGTGCTCTATCCACTGCACCACCTAGCTGCCCCCTACCAGACATTATTTACATGCTAAGTATATAAGAACATTATAAAGTACTATATGATATGTGTATTGTGTTCCATATATTTATCATATTTCTATCAGCAATTGTCTTTTTAAAAGTATGTTTAGGGGGCAGCTAGGTGGCACAGTGGATAAAGCACTGGCCCTGGATTCAGGAGGACCTGAGTTCAAATCTGACCTCAGACACTTGACATTTACTAACTGTGTGACTCTGGACAAGTCACTTAACCCTCATTGCCCCAACAACAACAACAACAACAAAAGAATGCTTATATTCTATAGGTTTTCAATGGCCCTTATTGTTTTTTTCACATTTGGACAAGGCCACTTATATCAGAGCCAAGCCTTGTTTGAATCTCTGTAATAACAAAGCTTTGGGAATAATGTATCATGCACACCCTTGGTTTTCTCATCTATAAAATGAAGGTTGAGCGGCTAGATGATATCCAACTCTAAAATCCTGTCATTCCTATTTAAACAAGGAAAATACCAACATATTGAAGGTAAATAGACCGTTACCTTTGAGGAAACTTGATGGGGAAACTGGATTTACACCTAGACTGCTAGAATGAAAAGAATATTGGATTTTTGAATCAAAAGACCTGGATCACATCATGTTAGATAAATCCCTTCTCCTCTCTGGGCCTCCATTTCCTCATCTGTTAAGACATGGAGGTTGGGCTTAATGTTCTCTAAGATCCCTAAGATCATAAATTCTATGAATGCATTCTAGAAAGACAAGAGACAAAATGCGAAATTGAATACATTATTGAAAAGATTCCAAATGTAATGAGAGGTCATGTAGAAGAAAGAGAAATGTTAGTGGAATTAGTAAAATATTAGGATAAATGATAAATATTCGTCATTGTAGTAAGGGGGTAAATTCTCCAAAATTAGAGCTTCTAATAAGAACTAACTAAGGTGTACAGCTAGGTGGTGCAGTGGATAGAGCACTGGCCCTGAAGTTGGGAGGATCTGAGTTCAAATCTTACCTCAGACACTTGACTAGCTCTGTGACTGTGGGCAAGTAACAGCCCCAATTGTCTTAAACATCTGAGGCCATCTCCAGTCATCCTGATGTATATCTTTCTACTGGACCCAGGTGGCTCTGGAGGAAAGAGTGAGGTTGGTGACCTTTCACAGCTGTCCCTCACTTAAATCTAATTCACTGCAAGTCATGCCATCACCCCAATGTCATGGTATTCTTCAATAATGAAGGACAAACAGGGCAGCTAGGTGGCACAGTGGATAGAGTCAGGAGTACCTGAGGTCAAATCCGGCCTCAGACACTTAACACTTACTAGCTGTGTGACCTTAGGCAAGTCACTTAACCCCAATTGCCTCACTAAAAAAAAAAAGAATGAAGGACAAACAACAACTGAAAGATAAATATTCTTAATTGTTTTGGTTGTTGTTTTTTTAACTTTATATTCCAAAGATAAGAAATCCAACACATCACACTTTCCTGCAGTTAGAGGTCAGTTTTTATTTGAAAAATCATAAGTATGGAAGAAAAGAGAGCTTCGTCTCAGAGGGTGGAGCTGAAGAAGCTACAAGGAAGCAGAGTTGACACAAGAAGTCTTCAGATTGAAGCTGGTTGACCACTTGTCTGGGATATTATGGAAGAGATTTCTGTTTCAAGGAAGGAACTGGGGTAGATAAACTCTGCAGTCCCTTGAAACTCTGAGATCCCATAATTCTCTATTTCAATAATTCTACTACCAGTATCCACCATAAGGACAAAAGGGCAGGTTCATTTTTTAAAAGCATGGACTAATAATATTTTCTTACTAATTATGTGGAAAGAAAACTGGATTTGAAGTCAGGGGACCTGGATTCCAATCCTGACTGTTACTTTTTACTTATGTGTCCTTTGGTAAAAATCAATGCTATGGGGGGGCAGCTGGGTGGTACAGTGGATAAAGCACCAGCCTTGGATTCAGGAGAACCTGAGTTCAAGTTTTACCTCAGACACTTGACACTTACTAGCTGTGTGACCGTGGGCAAGTCAACCCCCATTTCCCCACCCCCCAAAAATTAATGCTATTAATCATTTACAAATATTTATTAAGCAACTACCATGCAAGGCTCTGTGCCAAGCAATATGGCTACAAAAGCAAAAAAAAATCAATAACTCCTGCCCTCAGGAACATGGGGATGGGAACAGAAGTGGGGAGAGAGGACAATATAAATAAGCATATAAAATATACACAGGGTAGATTTGGGAAAGACTTTAGCAATTGGGGGAATCAGGAAAGGTCTCATGTAGAAGAAGACAATGCCTACACAGAATCTTGAAAGAAACAAGAGATTCTAAGCATGTTCCAAGTAGGGGGCACAGCCGGCACAAACCACAGGGATGAGAGATGGAGAAAGGGACTATAAGAATGCAACTTGGCTGAACCATAGACTAGCCCTATCTGGGCCTCCGTTTCTTGATCTCTGAAATGGGGGGACTTAGATAATCGCTAAATTGCTTCCAACTCTAAATCCCATGTTCCTATAAGCGTGCAGTAAAAGTAATTCTCCCCCTAGCATAAAAGGGGTTTATGACAGTTATCCAATTTTCTTTGCTTCTTTAAAGTCATCTTTAAATCTCAGACTTAACAAGTTCAAAGACAGAAAGATTTGTAGGTTTCTTTCCCTCTGCTCAGGCAACTGCATCATTTGTTTGATGCCTGCTGTTTGGGTTATGTCAGCCTCAAAGGGTCACTGAACTAATCTATAGTTAGCTGACGTTTCCCCAGGAAATCAAAATAGTAGCAGATTATTCTTCATAAACACTTACATGTCCTCATGTCTAGTGGAGGCCCAAGACTGCCACTGGGTGATAAGGTCAGCTTCAGGGGAGTGATGTTCATTTCTTAAATACAAAATAGAGGGGGGTGGCATGGGAATTTACTTCACTTTTTTGAAGTTCGGGAGTAGATACCAAAATATCTCTAATTATAAATAAATATTCAGCAAGATCCCTGAACTTGGACTCAGGAGACCAGGGTCTGAATGCTAGCTTTGATACTTGTTTCAGGACTGCAGGCATATCACTTAATGTCTTGAAGACTTATGTGCAAAATGAAGAGAATCATACTCATACCACCTACCCCCCCCACAGGACCACTGTGATGAAAGTACCTCGAAAATTGTGAAACATTGTAGAAATGTGAGTATTTATTCATTGTGTATTAGCAGCTTAGGATGTTGGGAGTAAGGGCAGCGGAATAAGTATTAAGTGCCCTTTGTTATTATTCAGTTGTGTCCAACTCTTCATGACCCTGTGGACTATACTCTTCCATGGGGTTTTCTTGGCAAAGATACTGGAGTGGTTTGCAATTTCCTTTTCCAATGGATTAAGGCAAACAGAGGTTAAGTGACCTGCCCAGGGTCACACAGCTAGTAAGTGTCTAAGGCTATATTTGAACTCAGGTCTTCCTGACTCTAGGCCCAGTGCTCTATCCATTGAACCGCTTACCTAATTCCATTAAGTGCCTGCTACATTTATAATAAACTAACATTTATATAGTACTTATTATGTGCCAGACATTGTGCTAAGCACTTTACATTTGATCCCCACAACAATCCCGGGGCATAGACGTTGTTATTATTATCACCCCCCACACACACACACACACACTTCTATACTTTTTCTACACTTTTTTTTTTACAGATATAGAAACTGAGGCAAACAAAAGTTAGGTAACTTGTATAGGGTCACATAGCTAGTGTCTTCAGCCAGATTTAAATTCAGGCCTTCCTGACTCTGGGTATCAGGGCTTCATCTCCAAAAAAAAAATACCATGTTGTCGTTGTTGTTGTTCAGTCACATCCAACTCTTTGTGACCCTATTTGGGGTTTTCTTGGGAAAGATACTGGAGTGGTTTGCCATTTCCTTCTCCAGCTCATTTAATAGATGAGGAAACCGAGACAAACAGGGTTAAGTGACTTGCTCAGGGTCACACCGCTAGGAAGCATCAGTCCAGATTTAACTCGGGAAGATGAATCTTCCTGACTCCAGGGTCAGTGGATCTGTAGTCAGAGGGTCGGGGTTCATATCCGGCTTCTGGCGCTCATCACCTGTGTGCATTTTCCTCATTTGTGAAATGGGATGTTTGGATTGTATTACCTCTGACTACTCTAGATTACCTTTCTACCTCTTCCAAATATAGAAACCTCTGAGTCAGCTATAACAGGGTGTGGACAGCTTTCTATCTAATTCTAGGCAAAAGAAGGCAATTGTTCTTTAACATCCACAAAGGGACTCAATCAATAAGAATTAAGTGACTACTATGTGCCTGGAACATGTTAAGCACTGGGAGTACAGAGACAAACATGAAACCATCTCTGTCTTTGAGGAGCTTTCATGCTAGCCAAGAAACAGCATGTACACACACATATGATAACCAGATGTCTGATTTCATTGGTATTGAGTTTCCATTGAGGAAATGCTCTTTACTGATGCAGGAAACTCTTAGGAATTCTGAGAGTTATAAAGTGAGGAGGGAATGCCTTCTAGGCATGGTGGGCAATCCATAGAAAGGCACAGAATTAGCTGTGTGTGAGCATTAGCAAGAAAGCCATTTGGGCAGGATTGTAGTGTGTAGAAAGGGAAGCCATATAATAATAAGACCGGAGGGAGAGAGATTGGAACCAGGCTGTGAAAAACTCTAAACACCCCAAAGATGAGTTTACTTTTGACCCTGGGAGCCATTGGAGTTTATTGATTATTGGAATAATGGGGAGCCATTAGAGTTTATTGATTATTAGAGTAATGGGGAGCCATTAGAGTTTATTGATTATTGGAATAATGGGGAGCCATTGGAGTTTATCTATTATTGAGGTGACATGGAATATGCTTTAGATAATAACTTTGACAGCTGTATGGATGATGGATTGGAATTGGGGAGACTAGAGGCAGGAAGACCAGTTAGAGGATGATTGCAGAGAGGTAATAAAGACCTGAGGGTGATAGCCCTATGAGTAGAGAGAAGGAATATTTGAGAAAGATGTTGGGGCTACCTGCCTCAAGAACCTCCCTACTCAAATCCATCCTCTATGACATAAATACTAGAATGATTTTTTTCTAAATCACAGGTCTCATCACATCCCCCCTCCTACTCAATAAACTCCAGTGGCTCCCTATTGCCCACAGAAGCAAATACAAGCCTTTCACAACCTACGCCCTCCTACCTTTCCAGCTTTTTTACACCTTAATTCCCAACACCTACTCTTTTTTTTTTTTTTTGGCAGGGCAATGAGGGTTAAGTGATTTGCCCAGGGTCACACAGCTGGTAAGTGTAAAGTGTCTGAGGCTGGATTTGAACTAAGGGCCTCCTGAATCCTGGGCTGGTGCTTTATCCACTGTGCCACCTAGCTGCCCCCCCAACACCTACTCTTTAAACCAGTGACACTGACCTCCTGGCAGAACCATGGGCATGAAACACAATTGTAACACAATGCCACCCACTGTAATTTCCTTCCTTAGGCATACCCAGCATAAATATCAGGATATCTTTCATACCTGTAGTATTATAATTAGTCCTGGTTCAATGAAGATTGATTGGGGAGAATGGAAAGTGAAAACCTCATTTGGTTTAAGCCCCTCATTCTATACATGAGGAAACTTAAGGCTTCAAGAAGTGAAAGGATCCACTATCAAAATTAAGTATGGGAGGGGGCAGCTAGGTGGCACAGTAGATAAAGCACTGGCCCTGGATTCAGGAGGACCTGAGTTCAAATCCAGCCTGAGACACTTGACACTTACTAGCTGTGTGACCCTGGGCAAGTCACTTAACCCTCATTGCCCTGCCCCTCCCCCCAAAAAAGTATGGGAGCCAAGAATTGAACACAAATCTGATTTCAAATCCTCTCTGTTAAACACTCTCACACTATTTCCACTTTAGTGATTTCCTATCTCCAATCAAGCAAGCAAGCAGCTTTTCTCCACCCTGTGATGTGCCAGGCATTTTGCTAGGTGCCAGAGATACAAACATAAACCTGAGGCCACCCCAAACCTCAAACAGCTGACATTTGATATTCAGCAACATAATCACAAACATAAATATATGGATATGGATATAATAATAATAGCTAAAATGTACATAGCACAAAGCATTTTGCAAATGTTATCTCATTTTATCCTCATGAAAACCCTGGGAATTAGTTATTATTATCCACAATTTACAAATAAGGAAATTGAGGCCTTTTCTTTCCTTATTGTTTTTTCTCTTTTTCCTCATTTTCTTTTTCTTTCTTTCTTTCTTTTTCCTTTTTTTTTTTTTTGCAGGGCAATGAGTGTTAAGTGACTTGCCCAGGGTCACACAGCAAGTAAGTGTCAAGGGTCAGAGGTAATATTTGAACTCAGGTCCTCCTGAATCCAGGGTCGGTGCTTTATCCACTGCCACCACCTAGCTGTCCCCTCCTCATTTTCTTTCTTTTTTCTTTTTCTTTTTCTTTTTTTTTTTTTTTGCTGGACAATGAGGGTTAAGTGACTTGCCCAGGGTCACACAGCTAGTAAGTCCTCATTTTCTTTTAAAAATATTCTTTGTTATATGGGATGGCTGTCTGGGAGCAAGGAGAGGAGGTTATCCAGTGGGAAATTTGGACCGTGGAAAAACAAAATATATCAAAATGCATTTTTAAATAAAAACAAATTTTAATTTAAAACAAACATAGGAATAGAGTGACACTGTATGCCAATTAAACGTCTAACTTATTTGCCTGGCATTCAAGGCCCTCCATAAAATCGTATGCTCTGATACTTCTCCAGTATACTAGAGAACACAACAAGTTGTAGTAAGTGCATCTAAGGACTGCAAAACAAAATACCCAGGGAGTTCCAAGGGGAAGTGGGAAGAGAAGGAAAGGGAAGGGTCAGAACTGTCTTCATTAAAGAGATCTAGAGACCGTTTTGATTTTGTCTACCAAGCACTTAAGAAATGTTAGTTACCACCATCATCTTCTTCTGTTTGGGGATCAGTTTACCTTGAAATCTGTTTCAGTTCGGTTCGGCTATTGCTATCTGCTTTGGGTTTAAAGGTATTTTCTTTTCCCCTCATTATATATTACAATTACTGGGGCTCTCTCCTTGGCTGGCTACTTAAATGGACTCTTTCAGGCACCTTTTTTTTTTTTTTTCCTTCCACTGCTTTTGAGCAAGAATGGGTTCAGTTCAAGTGGAAGGTGCTGATCTCTTAAAAGCCTGTTTCCCTGCCCCAGGACATTTCTCACCTTTGTCGAATCCCTCTTGCTGACAGCAGGCTTCATCTGGTGACTGCGACGTGTCCAAGAAATGTCTCCTTGTTGATAGAAAGTATTCTGCCAGCTCTTGCTCTCCTGACCAGCTGTGGGAAAATTCCTTCCAGAGTGGAGTCCTGAACTTAGGCATCCTTCTGGGATAAAGGTTTGTAAATTCCAAAGTTCTATAGGACTGTTCATTAGTGTGAACATCTTCCCCTCTATAGCCCTTTGGGAATGGGAGTAGCCTCTCTCCACCAAAGGTTTTTTTTTTTTTTCTGATACCACTGTTGTTCGGGGCACAAGGCCCAACTGATTTCTGCCCCAGCCTATATGGTGTAATCACAGAAAGTAAGGAGCAGCAGGTGTTTGTCTTAAACAAAGTGCAAACCAAGTCCACACTCTTCCTCGAAGATAAGTTGAGTCAAGTCTGATAGAATTGAAAGGGTGACTAGCCAATTGCTGACCAAGGAATCAGCCATATTATCTAGGAATTCAAAAGTGGCAGGAGACAGGTAAGAGTTGCAGAGAACAGAGTCAGCTAGAGACAAAGAACCCAGAGAGCAAGAGCAAATCATTCCTTGACTTTCAGGAAGGAGAAGGAAATTTCTATCAGTCATTGTATCTTGTATTTTTTCTTTTGGTGAGGCAATTGGGGTTAAGTGACTTGCCCAAGCTCACACAGCTAGTAAGTGTCAAGTGCCTGAGGCCACATTTGAACTCAGGTCCTCCTCAATCCAGGGCTCTATCTACTATGCCACCTGGCTGCCCCAATCATTGTATCTTGCAGCAAAACTACAGTCTTCCCTCCCACATCTTGATTTTCCCTATCATGGTTTCAATACATCTTGGGTTGGCATAAGAAACTAAATGGGAATTTTGGGGGAGTTTTGCGGAAGCCACAGACGACACATGAAGGCCAGCAGATGACACAGAAAAACTTTAGAAGCTCAGAAATGCATATGTATGGTGTTGTGTGTTATCAAAATATTTTATTCTTTTATTTTCCAATACCAAAATAATTCAGACTTCTTCTCTGGTATGAAGTATACTCATATACCTAAGAGTATACTTTGTGTGTCCCTCTCTACTAGTGTATTCTATGTGTGTGCCTACTCTTCCTATGGGGGAAGGTAAATGGCACAGTGGACAGAATGCTGGGCCTAAAGTCAGGAAGATCTGAGTTCAATCCCACCTCAGACTCTTACTAGCTGTGTCTCCCTGGGCAAGTCACTTAACCCTGTGTGCTTCATTTTCCTCATCTGTAAAATGAGCTAGAGAAGGAAATGACAAACCATTCTAGTACCTTTGCCAAGAAAACCCCCAAATGGGGTCACAAAGGGTCAGACACAACTGAACAACAGCAACTATGACTCTTCCTACAGGTGCTATGTGTAGTTGTAGGATAATGCACCCCAAGTTTATTGGGGAATATTTTGTAACTACTATTTCTACAATGCAACTATAATGAATGCCTTTGTTTTCAGCTATTGGTATACTCTGGTTGCTTGCTGAAGGCTTATGAGTGAGAGTTTTAGGGAAGCAGACCCACTGATGACCTTCAACCTGAGGTAGTCACCCTCTGGGGGATCCAGTTTGTGAGTATGTGTTGGTGGAGTAGCACTGAAGGGAATGCTGTACCTCATTATGGCTAGAAGGTAAGGATAAGTTCTCAAAGACTAAGTTCTAATAGGCTCTACCAAGCTGGCCCAGTGAGAGAATGTACCCAAGGTACCAGCCTAGCCAAGTTCAAAGAGGAATATCACCAAAATGTTGGCCACCAAATTTCAATTTTAGGGGACACTAAAACTCATTAAAATCATTAAGCCAAGGTGTTGCAGAGTCACAGTCTGCTAGGAGTAAGGAATACCTGTACTGATGAAATCATGGATCATTTGCTATGTTGTTATAGGGACAGGGATTAGATCTGTGATTTCATCATTACAAGAAAACTCCTGGAGACTTGACTAGAGTAAGGAGAGGTTAAGTGACTTGCCCCAAGTCACACAGCCAGTACATAGCAGTGGTGGTAACTGAACCCAAGTGTTCCTGCCTTCAAGGTTGACCCTGTATCCATTAAGCCACATTGCCTAAAAATACTGAGGTAGCCTTCTCTTTTTCCCCATAAATGCTTAATAACTATGAGCCATCTTTCCATTTAATTACAAATTCCTCCTCTTCCTCTTCCTCCTCCTCTTCCTCCTCTTCCTTTTCTTCTTCCCCATCTTCCTCCTTTTCCTCCTCCTCATTAATGTGGCTTAGTGGATACAGAGTTGCCTCAGAGTCAGGAAGTCTCACCCCCTGAACACATACTGACTGTGTGACCCTGTGCTGGTCATTCTCTTTGCCCCAGGCAACTCTCTAAGACTATAAATAGCGAGGCAGTTGCCTATCTGCTTTGGGAGAGAGAGTTTCCTCACCTAGAACAAATTCCTAAACTCATCAAATCATTTATCTGGTGATATAGAGATAGAAAGATAGATAGATAGATATAGATATAGATAGATGATAGATGATAGATAGATAGATGATAGAGACCCATACAAATGTGTGTGTATATATATAAACTATGTTGTGCAAGTGATATATACATATATATATATACATGTATATATATATATATGCATTATGTTTGTTGCTGGCCCCTTCCTAACTTACAAAATCTACCCAGTGAAAATAAACTTTAAGGGGACATTTAGAAGGCTAAGGGACTGGGGATTGGGAAAGGGGCTTTCACAAATGCTAATAGATGTCTGTGCACCAATAAAGCCCATTGTCTCAAAGTGATTCCTGCTGAAAAAGATGGCTCATCCCAGGTGTAGACTGAGCTCTACCAGATCAATTATTCTCAGTCTTCAGTTTTGTGAAATTTTCGGATCAGTACCAGTCTCTCAGCTGCTCATATTCCTCTTGCTAACTGTACACTCCCCCACTTTCCTGAATCATTAATGGTTCAAAATCATTTCCATTCAGAATAGAGATGTGAAATTTCTAGAAATTTTGGAATTATTGGTGACAAGGAGAGGGGTTGGAGGGTTTGTTTTCTCAGTTTGGGGAAAGGGGCAAAATTTGAGGCAAACTAGAAATCTACATAATATTTCTTTTTAGACCCTTTTAGAGATCTAATTTCATTACGTCTTCATCCTCTGCAACTGATGTTGATGAATTAACTTGCAATTATTTGCATGGTGGTCTTTTTTGCAAGTACTTATTGTATTTTAATACATCATGATCAAATATCCCATGATGTTTCTTTTAGTCTTTATATTTATTATAAAGCTTACTCTACCAACTCCTTTATTTGCCTCTCCTATGGGTTTCCTCCAACCCCCCCCCCAAAACGCGCGCACGAGCACTCACACACATACATGCTCAATAAATCCCAGTGGCAAAATCCTCAGTTTGGCTCATAAAGTCCTTCTCAGGCTAACCCCTTCATACCTTTGCAGTCTTTGCACATTTTACTATGCCATCCTGTGACAATGGTTCCCTTTAATTTGCACAAGACACTCCTCCTGCCTCCTGAATTTTCAGTGCCTCTCCCCCATGTCTGGAGCTTTCTCTGTCCTCATCTCTGCCTCCTAGTTTCTATGGCATCCTTCAAGACTCAGTTCAAATCTCACCTTCTGAATGCTTTTCCCAGTCTTCCCATGACTCCACCAAGAGTGTCTTCCCTGAGATTGCTTTCCCTCTACCCTATATACATCTTGTATGTACAAAGTTGTTTGAATGGTGTCTCTCTCATTAAATTGTGAGCTATTTGAGAACAGGCACTGTGTTTTTTTCTTTCTTTGAATCCTTAGCACTTATCACAGTGCCCAGTACATAGTAAGTGCTTCATAAGTGCTTATTGACTGACTATTAGTTCTCTTTCTATTTAGCTACAACTTCCCTTTTTCTTGTGGTTTATAATGAGAATGTCAAGCTTGATATGGTTCATCTCTTCCTTCTCAGCAACACTCCAGTTTCATGCCCTTAAGCAATGAAGGATTATTGGAAAAGCCTTCACCCAGGATAGTTTGGTTTTCCAGTTGAATAGAGAGAGAGACAGAGATGGAGAGACACAGACACAGACACAGACACAGACACAGACACAGACACAGACACAGACACAGACACAGACACAGACAGACAGAGACAGAGAGGATTGGGATTTCTGTAAGGAATGGGTTTTCTTTTTCAGATAAGAGTTTGATTTTCTTTTCCTTTTAAGTCAGTCAATAATTAAACCCAGACTGTGAGGAAAGGTCCACAGTAAAGAAGCCCCTTAGTGGAAAGGAAGAGGACAAGTGCCCGGGTGCTCTTTGAACCCAATGTCAATTTTGTCATAGCACTTGGTACCCAACTAAACCCATAGTAGTAGGGCCCCTCAGTAGAAGATGGAGAGTACAAAGGGTCCCACACCCACTGGAACCAGTGGATCAGTGTTGCTCCACAAACACCAAGCCAAACCAATAAGATTTCTCATCTGAAGGGTTGAAGGAATGACTTCCAGTAAAGCCCTGGCCCCAGGATCCCTCTAAGGAGAGCCCCGCATATTCAAGAAAGGACCAGGATTTCCCTCTGTGAAAGGATGCTTGATTTCCTTTCCTTTTCTCTTGTTTCTGGATTTTCTAGCACTAAGACCTACTAGAACTTTGTAATAAATTATATTAGTTTGTTAAATTGAATCACCTTGTATTTGGAAATATCAGCGTCTTAATGACTGGATTTGATTAAAAACCATGCCCCACCATACTTAAAACTGTAGTACAAAAAACAAACAAACAAACAAAAACTGTGGTACAAGGCAGCGTGGAAAGAATTTTAAAATCACCATATAGACCCACTATAAGTTGCTAAAGAGCTATCCAGTGTTTGGAACTATGGATTTCACCAAACACACTCTAGTAGAGCTGCTGAGAACATGACATTTTAAAATTTAAGACGGGGTCAGCTCAGACAGTCTATCTTCCCTTTAAGTAAAGTGACAAAATGCTATGCCATGATACCTTAAACAATGAGAACAAGTCTTTATTTTTCAATGGGTATAAACAAGGCCTGGCTACTCCTGTTGAATCAAGTAATCAGTCAATCACGAACATTAGACTTAGTGCAAAAAGGCCTTAATTGGTTTAGATCTCTTTGAAAGCCACTGGATAAACTGGAAAGACTTTGCACGAAAAGTATGTTCAGATTGGTTCAGGGACTTGGTCATAGCTTGCAGGGTTTCTTTAAAAGCAGTTCAACAGGGGCAGCTAGGTGGCACACTGGATAAAGCACTGGCCCTGGATTCAGGAAGACCTGTATTCAAATCTGGACTCAGACACTTGATACTTACTAGCTGTGTGACCCTGGGCAAGTCACTTAACCCTCATTGCCACCCCCCCCAAAAAAAAGCAGTTCAATACATAGAATCAAGGATTTGAAAGAAAAAAGAAGTATCTTGCAAAGCCTCTGAGAAGCAACCACTTTTGGAGACACAGGAAGAGGAGACAGGCAGGAAGGAGAGCACTAGGACCCCTCCCCAGTGGCCAGAGGAGGATCTCATGCACTTCATGGGACTGGAGCATTTGGACTTTTTCATTTCCATCCTAGCAGTGTCCCTGAGATCACAACAGTGGTGTCTGCACTGGAAACAAAGGACAGACTGGATTTAATGAGAACAGTGAGCTTCAGAGCTCTACGACAAGTTCAGCATGACATTACACCACAAACTAAGGAAACATCTTGGAGACTACAGCCCAAGAATGTGGAGAAGCTATGCCTTAACCCCTTAACACATGTGCTTTCTGAGTGTGAGACCCCTCTCCCCTGGACTGGTTAGAGAATGTTTCACAGCCTGTTGGGAGGAATGTTTTATGCCAAATATATCATGATACCACCATAGTAAATACCCTTTTCAAAAAGCTAATTAAATCTAGCTGAAGGGAAGGCAAGCACAGAATTGGGGGCTCTTGAGTGATAGGATTTATACATATGTGTGCATACACATACATGTATATATAAATACATACATATGTATACTGTGTAATGTGCATGCATATGGTACCTATTGTATACATGGATATACATGTGTATTGGGCACATGTATTTATACATGGGATACAGATTGATAGACAGATAAAAAAATAATCCTCCAACCCCTCAGGGCTACTCCTACATCTTGGAGGTATAAGTGTTAGCCACACTCTATGGACCAAGTTTGTCAGTTCAATTTGGGGTCAGGGGACTATGTCTCAGCTGGACCAATCTACAGCTCTACCAACAGTACATTAAATGTTTGCCTTTTCCCCCCCCCACAACTCCTTCACACAGCTAGTTAAGTGTCTGAGGCAGGGTTTGAGTTCAGATCCTCCTGACTCTAGGGCTGGTGCTCTATTCAATGTACCACTTAGGTGCCCCCCCCAAGGTAATAGCTTTTGTTTGGTTTTGGTTTTGGTTTTGGTTGTGAGCTCTTTTGTTTGTTTTTGTTTTGTTTTGTTTTGCTTTTTTGATGGGGCAATGAGGGTTAAGTGACTTGCCCAGGGTCACACAGCTAGTGTCAAGTGTCTGAGGCCAGATTTGAACTCAGATCCTCCTGAATCCAAGGCAGGTGCTTTATCTATCTACTGAGCTACCTAGCTGCCCCTTGTCTGGGTTTTTGGATCACACAACTTCATGAAACTGTATTAGGGAGATGGGGATTTGTGTTACTGGCAGGAGTACCCTTACTCATGAAACTTTGGGTATGCTGACCAGCTGAAGTAAGCTGTCATTCTTTTTTTTTCTTTTTTTTTTTTTTTTGTGAGGCAATTGGGGTTAAATGACTTGCCTAGGGTCACACGGCTAGTTAAGTGTTAAGTGTCTGAGGCCGGATTTGAACTCGAATCCTCCTGACTCCAGGGCCGGTGCTCTATCCACTGCGCCACCTAGCTGCCCCAGCTGTCATTATTTTTGCAAGCTCCAGCTTAGGATTTTTGCCTTCCTAACACCTTTCTTACCACTATGGTTTAGTGCCACTCTTGTGTCCCTCCTTGGGTATATTCGCTTCCCTTCATCTTTTATACACATCAGAGAGATCACAGATCCTTCACAGTAACAAATAAGTTTGAAATCCTGGATGAAAAGATATTTCAAAGGGAAGGAAAGTAGCTTCCTTTTCTATTTAACATGCCCTCTATACAGAGACAAGCCACTCTGGACAATTTGGAGTCTTTCCATGCATGTTAAACTTCCTCCAAAGGGGGTTTCTTCTGAAGAGGGGAAATGCTTGTTTTTCGAAAACATCTCTTTAGGGGCCTGCCAACTGGCTAATTTTTGCATAGTTGGAGAATTTAATTCTCTGATAAGAGACCTGAGAACAGCTGGCTGAGAAACACATCTATAAATGGGAAGAAGAAGCATGATAAATGGCTTTGTAAGGAGAGGTGCCCAGGGCAAGACTTTATCTCCCTTTCTACAAGTACTCCAAGGCCTTCTCCTTGGTATGGGACTAGTCTGGAGACAATATTACTGGAGAAGAAGAAAAAGGAAAGAGAGAGGGGCAAGTTCTAGAATCTGGCTGACTTGTCTATTGTTTCAGTTTCCAGCAAACAAACCCAGTCCTGATGCAGGCAGGAGGGCTAGCTGCTGGGGGTTTGTCCTAGAGTATTACAAAGGAAACAAATATGTCCCTTTCTACTCCTTCGACTGGATAGACATTCCTGAGCTGTTAGAAAATGTCACTGTTTTTTAGCCATGAGCTATGGTGAAGGTGCTGACCTCTGGTGCTGACACCTTGAAGGGGGGCTTTAAAAAGAATGAAATCCTTTGTTGAATGCTATTTTTACCACACACACACACACACCCCTTAGCATTCCCCAAGTGTCTGAAAACCACTTAGTGTGAAAAGAATTGGCACCAAGAATGATCCAGTTTTTTTAGACCAGCTCTCCTTCCTATAGGCATGTGAAATGCAGAAGTTAAAAGGATAGAAATGATGGAGAAGAAGCAGCTGTGGAAGTATAACTCAGGAACGCCACATGTGATCCAAAGGAGAGCTAATACACAGGAGGGCAGAATGATGACCTACGACTTTATTTGCAGGCTAGAACATTAGACTGAAACTAGGGATAATGTGAAGTTTTTATCCTATGTTGAAAAAATTACTTCATAAATTCAAGATGAAGGAGGCACAAAAAGACATGAAAAAAAAGGTTTTAGTGGATTATAAATTCAGTATGAGTCAAGAGTGTGATATGGAAGCTTGGAACGCTAATATATTTTGGGCATGCTTTAAGAGAGACAGAGTAGGAGCAGCTAGGTGGCGCAGTGAATAAAGCACCTGCCCTGGATTTAGGAGGACCTGAGTTCAAATCCAGCACTTACTAGCTGTGTGACCTTGGGCAAGTCACTTAACCCTCATTGCCCCACAAAAGAGAGAAAGAGAGAGAGAGAGAGAGAGAGAGAGAGAGAGAGAGAGAGAGAAGCCAGAAGGAGGGATGCAATAAACCAATTCATCCTATGACCCGAGATTCTAAAAAGGAATTTGCATCAAATGGGCTTCAGTCAGTCAACAAGCATTTCAGAAGCTTTTATTAAAGGTAGGTAATTTGTTAAGCACTGAAAATATAAAAGAAAAGCAAAAAAATGAGCCCTGTCATCAGGGAGCTTACATTCTAATGGGGGAGACACCATGCAAATAACTATGACCATGTAAGATATAGACAGTATAAGGGGAAGGTATTCTCATGGGAGATGCACTAGAGGGTTGGCAGGAGGGGGACACCTGAAAAGTCCTCCGTCAGAAGGTAGGATTTGAACTGAGTCTGGAAGGAAGCCGGGTGTTTTTTAAAATCTAAATGTGGGTTCTAATCTGTTCCCCTAGTTTTGGGGGGAAACTGGCTAAAATCACTGATAAATTCAGCAGGAGTTTAGGCTTTTAAGGGTTTATTAAAAGATATATTATAAGATAGCAAAGAGAGAGAACGATTGAGAAAAAATTTCTTATAGCATGGAAAATCCTAGCTTTCCTAACAGCCCACGTGAAGTCCCACCACCAAGCGATGTCTCAAACCAAAAAAAAAAAAAAGATGGAGGAGAGGAGAAGCCAGCCTCAGCTTCCTACTTCCTGTCCTCCTCCCAGAAATGGGAGGCTCTTCAAGTTGATTGGCTGAGAGCGGTCTCCTATTGATGTTGCAGTCCATAGCCTCTGAGAACACACTCTCATCAGGGTTGCCCACATGTCATCTCAATTTAATCTACTTTAACTAGGTTCTACTTCTGAGAACAACACCCTACTCAGGGACGGCCAGGTAGATTTAATCATCACAAGTAGGTACTCAGTCTCTTAGTCTCACCCAATTCAATCCATTCCAAATCAAACTTCAGGTGGGGGCTCCTGGGCGTCTGCCAAATCCCATTATTTTATCACAGTGGCTGGGAGTTGAAGGTAAGGAAGGAGAGCTTCCCAGGCATGAGGAACAGCCGGGACAAATTCATGGAATCAGGGAATTGAGTGTCATGTGTGAGGAACAGCATTACGGTGTTGAGTAAAGATTAAGAAGACTGGAAGGGTAGGAAGACATTGGGCTGTGAAGGATCTTAAACATCTAACAGAGGACTCTACATTTGATCTAAAATATATCACATACCATCTGGATGGAAAGAGAAAATAGAAGAGGAGCTGGGGAAACAAAGCTCAAACCTTACACGGAGAAAGGCATGATATAATAGTGGAGGACTATAATTATTCAGACATCCACTGAACCTCTTCCCCCATCCCACACACGAGGGTTGGACCTCTAGTCTCTATCTTTGACCGTCTTTTCTTCTCTTTTGAAATATCATCAGCTCCTCTGGGTTTAATGATCATCTTCACACAGATGACTCTCACAATTCTATATCCAGACCTAGCCTCTCTCCTGAACTCCGGTCTCAGGACACAGACTGCCCAGGTGACATTTCCAGTGTCTGGCAAGCATCTCAAATTCAACATGTTCAAAACTCATCATTTCCCCACCACCACCAAATCCATCTCTCCTTCTAAGCTATTGTTGTTGAAAGACACAGCTATCTTTCTAATCACTCAAATTCACAACCTCAGAGTCATCTGCAATTCTGAAGAATTTTTCTTTGCCCCCATCACATAGATATTTAATTCCCAAGTCTTGTTGATTCTCTTGCATCTTTTCTCTTTTCTCCACCAGTGTAGCCACCACCCTCATTCAGGCCCTAGTCACCTTTTTTTTTTTTTTTTGCCAGGCCACAAGGATTAAATGACTTTCCCAGGGTCACACAGCTAGTAAGTGTCAAGTGTTTGTGGTCACATTTGAACTCAGATCCTCCTGAATCCAGGACCAGTGCTGCCCCCTCCTATTCAGCTTTGAACTAGACTAGCCTACTAATTGGCCTCCCTGCCTCAAACCTTCTCCACCTCCAATCCATCTTCCACACACCTGCCAAAATTCTAAAACTCAGGTGAGAGAAATGATTATTAATAACCAATGATTTGGGGAGATTCAGAGTTCTTCCCTTTTTCTAAAGTCATCAGTCTCTGGAAGACATCACTGATAAGGAATTGAATTAATTTTTTTTGTGAGGCAATTGGGGTTAAGTGACTTGCCCAAGGTCACACAGCTAGTAAGTGTTAAGTGTCTGAGGCTGGATTTGAACTCAGGTACTCCTGACTCCAGGGCCAGTGCTTTATCCACTGCACCACCTAGCCACCCCTGAATTAATTTTCTTAACAATCTTCTTCAGACCCCACTGAGGTAGGGGAGCCATTGTGCTCTACTCAGGTTTGGGTAGGAATAAATTCTTTGTCTAGATTGCCAAAGGCTGGGGGTGGTCTGAGTATAGGGATAGTGTCTCTGTCCAAGAACACATCACTCTCAGCACCTCATTATAATATTCATTCTCTCAATAATTGTCAACCAATCAGAGTTGATTGCCACCTTCAGGAATACCCCTCTTCCAAGGGAATATAAACCATGAGCCAACCTCTATGATGGTCTTTGGCTTTCAAGAGTGTCACTGACCTTTTATTAAAATGCTATCATTATTCATCAAATGACTAATTATCCAGAAATTATGTCCCTTCCTCAATAGGGGCAACTAGGTGGCATAGCAGATAGAGAATAGGTCCTGGAGTTGTGAGGACCTGAGTTCAAATCTGACCTCAGACACTTACCGGTTGTGTGACCCTGGGCAAGTCACTTAAACCCAATTGCCTTTAAAAAAAACATCTGGGGTCATCTCCAGTCATCCTGATATATATTTTGCCACTGGACCCAGATGACTGGAGGAGAAAGTAATGTTGGTGACTTTGGACAGCCCTCCTTCAATTAAATCCAATTCATTGCATGTCATAACACCACCCCGATGTCATGGTCCTCTTAGAGAATGAAGGACAAAAAACAACAACCCTTACTTGAAAAATTCCAATGGCTTTCCTATTACAGGACTAGGGAAGGCCAAATGTTGTCCTGATTTTCAAAAAAGGGGCCACAATAGTCAACAAACTATAATCCAATGGTCCTGACTTTGATTCCTGGGGAAATACTAGATCATATTATCAAAGAGACGTCAGTAAACATCTAGAAAAATGAAAAAAAAATGCTCACAAATAGCAGGCAAAGCTTCAGCAAGGATAGGTCATGCAAAACCATATTTTCTTTTTTCCCCAGTTGCCATAGAGGATAGACTTTATTGGACTCACACCAGCAGGCCGTGTTTCTTCAGCATTTTTGTGTATTTGTGTATTTCGCCTTCCACATTCTTCTCAGCTTGCTTGCATAGTTTCCTGAGCTTCTTTTTCTTTCTATAATGGATCTTAGCTTTCTCCTTCCTCTTCTCTTCCAAAGTAGCAATCACTGCCTGATACTTCCAGCCAACCTCATGGGCCAGGCGCCCCAGATAAGCAAACTTCTAGTTGGCTTCAGTCTGACCACTTTGAGAGCAGCTGGGACAACCATGCGTTTCTGCTTGTCATAGGGCAGGGGGGGGGGGGATGCCATCGAACACCTTAAGGCGTTCCAAGGCAGCCTGACCACGCTTGGTCTTGTGGGGAAGCATCCTTCTAACAGTCCTCCAGAACATGTGGCTGGGGGCTCTGAAGTGATCAAGGACCTCTTGAAGGGTTTGTGTTCATTCGCTTTTGGAGAAAGGCCAGGTATTTCAGCTTGTTCAGGTAGAAGTTTACCGAGATGCCTTCGCAGCGAACCACGACCACCTTCTGCCCCAGGAGGACTTGTTTGGCCATGATGGCCGCCAAGCAGCCCAGGAGATGGCCCCACCCCTCGATCACCAGGACCTGCCCATCCGCCATGGCTGATGCTGCCCGGGAAAAGCTATATTTCCTTTTTTTGACTGGATTGTTAAATGGAAATATTATGGGATGCTATAAATATACTTAGATTGTAGCAAGCAGTCTTATTAAGTATCTCAGGTCATTATTGTGGAAAATATGAAGATATGACTAGAAAATAATGCAATTAGATGGAGGTAGATCTTACTGAAAAGCTATACTTAATAAATTGTTCCATTGCAACTGGGAAGGAGAGTTCTAACAAGTTGCCCCCAGGAATCTATGCTTGGTCCTTGGCTGTTTAATATTTTTGTCAATTATTTACACAAAGGTGACATCTTTATTAATTACATAACTCACACAAAACTAGGAAGGATAGCTAACACATTGGATGATGGTGTTCAAAAAGATCTTGGCTAAATAAAATATTGGGCAGAATCTAAGAAGGGGAAATTAAAGAGGGATAAATATAAGGTCTTACATTTGAATTTTTTAATTAACTTCATGAGATGGTGGAGAAACAGTTAGAAAAAAGACAAGTTTGAGTGAAAAAGAGGAGGACGGGTTAGTAGATTGAAAGGTTACTGTGAATCAACAATAGGAAAGGTCAGTCAGAAAAACACCAATGTGATCTTGGGCTGTGTGGTGAGACTTAGTTAATAGTCATGCTGTACTTTGCTCTGGTCAGACCACACCTAGAACATTGGGTTTGGTTCTGAGAAGACAAAGAATGTTGATAAACTGAAGACATTCAGAAAAGGATAATCCAAATAGTGAAGAACCCTAATTCTATGTCATATAAGGAGCAACTGGATTAACTGGGTCTGTTTAGCCTGGAGTAGAGAAGACTCATGGGGAGTATGATAGTTGTCTTCAAGTATTTCAGTTGGGCATGTCTAAGAGGAATTATATTCGTTCCACCCAGTTCTGTGAAGGTAGAACTCCTTGCAATGGATGAAAATTGCAGAAATACAAGTTTAGACATGATGTCAGGAAGAATTATTGATAAGAGCTTTCCAGTGAGCAGCTAGGTGGTGCAGTAGATAAAGAACCAGCCTTGGATTCAGGAGAACTTGAGTTCAAATCCGACCTCAGATATTTGACACTTACTAGCTGTGTGATCCTGGGCAAGTCACTTAACCTCCACTGCCCTGCCCCCAAAAAAGAACTTTCCAAAAGGGGAATGGGCTGCCTCAGAACCTAAGTTTCTCAAAAAAGACACAGGTCTTTAAATAAGGGTTGGATGACACCTTGATGGCATGTTGAAGTAGGGATTCTTTTTTTAGTATGGATGGGGTTGGTTGGCCACTGAGACCCCTTTCATCTCTGAAATTGTGATTCATTCAATGAGAACTACACACAAGCTGCTCTCTGTGATAATATGCATGGTGTTTCACAAGTCTTAGTGAAGTTTTAAGCTTTGCTATCTTAAAACCACACTAAGACTTTTTTTGATCACTCTGTATATCTAGATATTTTAACTGTACAATTAACCAAATTTTCCATTTTAATATAGTTGTTGGGGCGGGGGAGGCGCTGCTAGATGGTGCAATAGATAAAGCACGGGCCCTGGATTCAGGAGGACCTGAGTTCAAATCCAGACTCAGACACTTGACACTTATTAGCTGTATGATCCCAGGCAAGTCACTTAACCCTCATTGCCCTGCCTTCACCCAAAATATAGTTGTTTGGCTTCATATGGATGAAGTTATGATACAGATAAGCATCCAAAAGTACCCCTACATTGGTGACTCTTACATTCTTTTCTCTTCTTCTTTCCACAGTCAAAAATCTGAGCCTAACAAAATCTTACCCCTCTTTTAATGTTCAAATACTACCTCCTTCAGGAAGCCTTATGTGATCATTCCAGCCAGAAATGATCTCTTTCCTTTGAACTCCAAAGAAGCATTTTTGCATGATTCAAAAATAACTTCTGGGGCAGCTAGGTGGCACAGTGGATAAAGCACTGGCCCTGGAGTCAGGAGGACCTGAGTTCAAATCTGGCCTCAGACACTTAACACTTACTAGCTGTGTGACTCAGGGCAAGTCACTTAACCCCAATTGCCTCACTAAAAAAAAATAAATTAAAATAAAATAAAATAACTTCTTACCTACTGCCTTTAAGTTCCATGAGAACATATCCATTTATATGTTTTTCAGCCCTTCACTCGGTCTTGCACCCCGTAAGCTAACTCAGTAAACATTTATGTAGTGTTAAATTAATAAGCCTAAATCATTGGGGCGGCTAGGTGGCGCAGTGGATAAAGCACCAGCCCTGGCTTCAGGAGTACCTGAGTTCAAATCTGGCCTCAGACACTTGACACTTACTAGCTGTGTGACCCAGGGCAAGTCACTTAACCCCCATTGCCCCGCAAAAAAAAAAGAAAGAAAGAAAGAAAGAAAAAAATAAGCCTAAATCATTGCAAACAATTATCCATTTTCTTATTTACTATTATTAACTGAGCACTTAGGTGGTGCAATGTATAGAAAGCTGGGCCTGGAGTCAGGAAGACTCATCTTCCTGAATTAAATCTGATCTTGGCCACTTATTAGCTGTGTGACTCTGGGCAAGTCACTTAAACATGTTTGCCTCAGTTTCCTCATCTATAAAATGAGCTTGAGAAGTAAACGGTAAATTACTCTAGTATCTTTGTCAAGGAAACCCCAAATGGGGTCACAAAGAGTGGGACAGGACTGAAAGGACTAAACAACAACCACAAAATTGTGAACTAGTGAACTTCCTTCTTTACCTGGTAGTGTAGGGAACCCAGATGATAAGCAGTTCTGGGCAGCTGCTCCTTTTTCCCCCAAGGATAGAATCACAGAATCTCCAGGTTCTAACCTCCAGGTTCCCTCCCTTCTAAGGGAATACAGCCTCATTGTGTTACCCGTTACTGAACAGGAATACCCCCTACAACATACCTGCCAAATGACCATTCTGTTTTGCTCCAAAGTTGGCCAGAGAGGAGGAATGTGGCCCAGTTTGCTTTGGTAAAGCACTGATCCTTAGGAATTTTTTTCTTACATTGAATTAAAAATTGCCCTTCTGAAAGTTTCTACCATTGGCCTTACTTCTGCCTTCTAGAGCCAAGCCAAGTAAACCTAATCCTTCTTCCTTGGGACAGCCTTCAGATACTGGGATAAAGTATTTTCTTTTCTTTAGAAGCAGCTAAGTGGAACAGTGGATAGAATGCTAGGCCTAGACTCAGGAACACTAGTTCAAATTCTGCCTTAAACATCTACTAACTGTAAGAACCTGGGTAAATCACTTAACCTTTATCTAACTCAGTTTCCTCATCTATAAAATGAGGCTTATAATGTAATTCCGTCCAATTGTTCATGACCCCATTTGGGTTTTTCCCAGCAAAGATACTGGAGTGGTTTGCCATTTCTTTCTCTAGCTCATTTCCCAGATGCAGAAACTGAGGCAAATAGGATTAAGTGGCTTTCCTAAGGTCCTGTCTCAACATGGTTGTGAAGGGAAAAGTGATATTTGTAAAAGTGCTTTGCAAGCCTTAAGGTGCTATATAAATGCTAACTATTATTATGAATAAATGTGTCTTCTCCTGTGCTTCACTCAATGCAGAAATTTGGAAGTTTCTGTGGTTTTCTATAATCTGATTCTAATGTTGTTCATCCCCTTGCCCAGCAGGAAGATGTTATTTTCAAAGTCTCTGCTTACTGTGACCATCAATCTTTCCCTAGAATTGAGTGAGGGTTGTTTTTCATTATTCCCCAGGGACTAAAGAATGTAACTGTATTCAGTATGCAGGACACCCTCCCCATGTGTAGGAGTAGGTTCTAGGAATCTCAGGGAATAGCTAAATCTGTAACCAATTATCTCCAATATAAAAATGCTTCCAACAGCTACCCACTTCCTCTCTAATGTTTAGCTCTTTCAATTCTTTTGATTACTTTAGGAAGAAAGCTATAATTACAAGTTAACTGCCTTTAGCATCACTTTTTAACACCTAATAGTCTCCCATATATCAATTAAATTTATCAGGGAGACTCAGGGGCAGGATACCTGAGGAGATAATGAGTGTGGCCTCAATGATCAATGCCAAACTGGGAGTGATGCTGGAACTGCACCAGGGACCAGCGATCATTGTAGTGGAAAGACTACACAGGAGTTCTTAAACTTTTTCTGTGACATTCCAGTCCGGTGAAATATGAGGACCCCTTCTCAGAAGAATGTTTGTTGCCCAGATTTGTAATTAAAAGAAATGCTAAATTTGGTTAGAGGTTAGCCAAAATAAAGATGTAATTTTTCCCCCTTTATCATAGACTTCCTGAAACCTCCCCCCTGGACTCTTTAGACTTGTGGTTAAGAACCTTTGATGAGAAAGAGGCTAAGGGTAGAGCCTAGAGGGGGGAAAGGGGGAAGCTATGTTCAGCTGGTAAGAAATGCTGCAGGATCCATCTCAGAGTTCAGTTTGATTGTCTCCCAGTACTCCTAAGGCAAAAGCCTGATCTGGCAGGCCCAGGGGTAGAGGAGGCCTAACTCACAGCAAGCCCTCTCAGTGTAGGCTGTGGATAGTGGGTGGCACTTCAGGGACAGATTCACAGCATATCTTGGGCCACTCCATCCTCTGCCCTCTACCCTGTACCTGATCATCTGATTGGTAAGGGAGCAGAGAACCCCGAGGAGGGAATCAGTTTGGAGGAAGGGACACAGACCCCAGAAGGCTACACTGTACCTTTCTGGAGACACCTCTGCCTTACCAATATCAAGAACTTTTTATTTTTCCTGAATTGTTTTACCCTCCTTGGTTTCTCAAACATTGTCCAAGCATCAGAGCCTGGAAGTTGGACCAAAACGAAAAACAAACAAACAGACAAACAAAAGGTAGAAAATATGTTTAACCCAACTGCTGCCCAAGGACCGCAGGGACAGGAATATAAATGAATTTTGAAAGCTACTGTTCCCTCTGTAAACAAAGGGAAGAAGAATCCTGAGGCCATGGATCCTGAGAATTGTGGTCCTGGAGAGAGAGTTTTCTTCCACACTGAAACAGTAAAGATTAGAGCACTAATTATGTTGGGGAGAGGGAGAAGAGTCGGTAGGGAAGGGGCAGAAGGAAGATTTGGAGTTCCTCCAAAACGGGACCTTTGAACAAAACTGCGGGAGACTGAGAGAGAAAATGGGGATGCCAAGAGCAATGTAGGCAGCTGCAACAGTAACCCAATGGTGATCAGAGAGAAGGCGTTTTCAACGCTAGCTGTGAGGCTAGAGACTAAGCATTTCTGGCCTCCACTGTATAATATATGAATTCTAACGAGGGGTGGCTGTTGAGAGGCACTCCTTAGGGGTTAACGCAAGGACAATGCCTGTCCAGGCTAGAACTTTATATATGCATTTTCTTTCTTTAAGTGGTTTCTATTTTCTGATTTGGTTTGATATAAAGAAAAATATGATCTGCCATATCTGCTTTGAGATGCATGTCTACATCTTAACTGAGTATGAAGGAGGACAGTGAAGGAACCCAGTTATTAGAGGGAAATCTATAAGATTTAACACATAGTCCAAAATAGAGTTTTCTCTAATTTGGGGGCTCTGAGCTATAATAGCGAGAGGTCTTTGTGGTTTTAATGTTTATTATTAATGATTTTTATAAACTTTTAAAATAGTAGAAAAAGATGACCATGACCCCTACACCAAAATGAGTCATTACTTTATCCAGGGATTAGAACAAGGGTGCTTCAATGAAAAACTCCAGGTCCTTATGTGACGAAGGCAGGGAGGTGTGGAACAAAGGATGGGCACTCATCCTATGCCTCTTAGTGAGAAATAAAAAAGATATGATTTGGAAGAATAGTTACTCCCCTAGATACCTGGCACATAATAGGTGCTTAATAAATTATTTTCCTCCCCTTTCCCCTTCTTCCTTCCTTTTAATTGCTTAACTTACTTTTTCCTATGACCTACTTTTCCACCCCATTTCAACTATACACAAAGATGTTCATACATTGTTCTGGCTATCACCCACAAATACTCCATTCATGAATTCTGAAATTCTTTTCTCTGATCACATTCTGTTGTCAATTCACCTCTCCCTCTGCCTTGCAGCCCCAACCCCTTGTTCTTTGTTCTTAGCATGCTCTCCATAATGCCTCTACCCCTCAGTCCTTCCCAGGGCCACCACCCTGTAGTAGCTACACTAATTTCCCTTCCCCATCAGACCTCTGGATGAACCAGTTCAACTCTCCATTGTCCTTTTCTTTTAAGTCACTTGCCCCTAAGTCCTATTGAAGATCTTAGCCTGCCAAGTCTTGGATGACTCTCACTATCTTCTGCCTTTACTCCTACTCACATGATGCTGAATGAAGATAGAGAAAATAACAAGCTGCAATGACTGGATCTACCACAAACTGGGTCCTCATGAAGGTAAGGCAACCATTGTACATCACCTGAAAGGATTCATTACCTCCCTTATCGCAGGGTCTTTTCCAAACCTTATCTCTCTTCAAGCCAAGCATGGCTCCCCACCCTCTCAGCTGAAAGACAAAAGCCAAAGGTAAACCCTTTGGGTTCAGTTTCCAGAAATGATCCTGATCCATATGAGCCCAGAGGCCTCAGTGACCCTGAGCCATGAGTTAGATTGGTACTAAATATTTTAATAGATTTTTATATCTTTTGTTTTTATATTACCTACATCCCCATAGTATATTCCCTCCACTTCTCCCTCCTAGAGAGAAATCCCTCATAACAAAAAACTAAAAAGGAAACTAATGTCCATATTGAAAAAGTCTGGCATTATATGCAACATTCCACACCCACAGCCCACTATCTCTGTAAAGGGTGAGGGGGGCAAGGTGTCATCTCACATCTCTTCTTTAAGGCCAAGTTTGGGCATTATAATTTCATAGCATTAAGTTTCGATTGTTTTGTTATTGTTCTTCCCACTTACATTATTAAAGGCATTGTGTATGTTGCTTACCTGCTTTCCTTTTTCAGCTCATTTTACAGATGAGAGAACTGAGGCAAATGGGGTCACACAGCTAGTAAATGTCTGAGGCCAGATTTTGAATTTGGGGATGAGACTTCCTGACTCCAGGCATAGTATTCTACCCACTGTACCACCTAAGTGTCCATCATTTCTTACAGCACAGGAATATTCCATTCCATTTGTGTACCATAACTGGTTTAGCCATTCTCTGATCAATGGGCACTTATTTGTTTTCAGTTCTTTGCTTCTAGAAGAAAAAAATTAAGCAAACGTACTATGGTTATATGGGACCTTCCTTTTGTCATATCTCCTTGGTATATACATATGGATGCTAGATATTTTAAAAAGTAGGTCTCAGGGCAGCTAAGTGGTACAGTAGATAGAGCACCAGCCCTGGATTCAGGAGGACCTGAGTTCAAATCCGGACTCAGACACTTAACACTTACTAGCTGTGTAATCCTGGGCAAGTCACTTAACCTTCATTGCCCCACAAGAAAAGAAAAGAAAATGCTGACCCTATAGGGGAAGCTAGGTGGCACAGTGGATAAAGCACTGGCCCTGGATTCAGGAGGACCTGAGTTCAAATCTGGCTTCAGACACTTGACACTTACTAGCTGTGTGACCCTGGGCAAGTCACTTAACCCCCATTGCCCCACAAAAAAAAAAAAAGAAAAAGTACGTCTCTCAGTCATTTTATTAAACTCAGCTGTCCTTCCCTGCCTTCTCTAGACACATATGCTATATCTCTGACTATTTTTAATATTTTTTTTGCCTTTGATGTAGCTCCTATTTTATGGGGACTGCTAGTCTTATGATTTCACTGGTGTTAGAGAATCCCAGTAGGGGCAGCTATGTGGCGCAATGGATAGAGCACCGACCCTGGAGTCAGAAATACCTGAGTTCAAATCCGGCCTCAGACACTTAACATGTACGAGCTGTGTGACCCTGGGCAAGTCACTTAACCCCAATTGCCTCACTTTAAAAAAAAAAAAGAGAATCCCAGTATAATGAAACTTCCTCTGCAAACACAGGTCAGCATCTTCTCTGCAGCTTAAAGTATCAGAGGGCTTCATAGAGAGAACAAGAGAGCTGCCAAGAGCAGGTAGGGATTGAATATTTTGCCCAGGGTCACATAGCCAGTCCATATCAAAGGCAGGTCTTGGGTTCAGGCATTCCAGGTTAACCAGTATTTAGGAAGCACCCACTATGTGCCAAGCGGTGTGTTAAGTGCCAGGGATAAAAGAAAAGCAAAAAAAAAAAGTCCCTAGTATGAAACAGAAGAAAAGTATTGGCTTTAGAATAGGAAGACCTGTGTTCAAGTATCTCTCTGATGCTTATTACTTGTGTGAAAAGAGACATCACATAAATTCTCTGGGATCCCAGTTTCCTCATCTTTCCTAAATGATAGAACTAGACTAGATGGTCCCCAGGTTCCTTTCCAGCTTAAACTCTATGCCCCAGTGATAAATGATAAGGATAATTAAAAAGCACTTCACTGATGAAGCTACGCAGAAAGGGAGGACATGTGATAAACAGTACATTTGGGGGGGGAAACATTTAACAGTGCATTAGAAAGGGAAAGCACCTATATGTACAAAAATATTTATAGCAGCTCTTTTTGTGGTGGAAATTGAGGAGATGGCCATCAGCTGCGGAATGGCTAAACAAGTTGTAGTATATGATTATGTGGAATACTATTGTGATGGAATAAGAAATGATGAAGGGGGTAGATTCTGAAAAACCTGGGAAGACTTCTATGAACTGGTGCAAAATACAGTGAGTAGAACCAGATCACAGTAACAGCAATATTATAATGATGATCATTTGAAAGACTAGCTACTCTGATCAATACAATGATCCACAACAAGGATTCATGATGAAAAAATGGTATCTCCCGAGAGAGAACTGAACTCTGAATGCAGATTGAAGCATACTTTTTACTCTTTCTTTATTTTTCTTGATCCGGGGGTAAATGGTTTATACAGAAATATGTTTTACATGATTTCACATGATGTATAGTCGGTATCATGTTGCTTGCCTTCTCAATGGGTTGGGGAGGAGCTAGAAGGAGAGAACTCAAAATGGATGTTAAAAACAAAACAAAAAGGTGTATTAGGAAAGAGTTTCATTTCAAACCAGGTAAAAGGGGAGCAAAGGGAATCTCTTTTGGAGGGAAAGAAGTGTGGGTTTTGATAGCAAATCAAATAATCTTGCAAATTTCAATGGAAGAAGGACAGGGAAATTACAGGCTGTCATTTGTATTTACCATTTCCCTCCAACAGGAGACTGAATTTAAACCAATGCAGGTGAAATGTATCTGTGAGGGAAAGTTTCAGAGGACCAGCCAGCTGGTTGGAACACTGTTCTGAGGACTAGAACCAGTCACATTTAATTAGCTAGATTACCTTAGACAAGCAACCAATGGTGCCAGTTTCCTCCTCTTATCTCACAGAACTGTTCAGAGGACTCATTAGTGGGGAAGGAGAGAAGGGAAATGGAAATTATTGAAGGACATATTAAAAATACAAAGAGTAATTAGAATTCCTTTCTTAATTGTGACCAGTCAACAGAGTCTGCTGTAAACCCTTGGGCCCTATTAAAAAACATGCTAAGTTCAACCCAAGTTCAAATCTTGGAAATGTTTTCGACTCTTTGACCACTTTCATTGGTTCAGCTAGGAGACAACCAGCAATCTATTGGCAGTGCAGTTCCAACTTCTTTTTTAATTGAATTTTTTTAAAAAAATTAGACCTGGGCTTAAGGAAACATATACACAGAGGATTTCCTTCAGTCTGGTAGAAATTCTAAAGGGGGGGAATTAATCCAACAACATAGTCCACAACCACTCTGATTTGGTATTTGTAAGGGCTAAAATTCTAGCTATATGTCTAAAATCTCTAATGAGTGGTTGCCAGTAAATTATAAGCTTTAGCAAGAGTTAGGCTTTTAAGCATTTATTAAGGAGAATAAGAATTTGGTAAAGAGAGAGAGAAAGGCCTAGATTCATCTATCTATTAAAGGGAGAGAGCATTCCTAGCCCCCTTCTCCACCAGAGTTCTCAGGAAAGAGAGTGAGCCAGTGTGCCAGCCTTCCTCTTCTTCCTCCCGCAAGCAAACGTCACTTCCTGACACCAAAGAAAAGATGCATGGTCCTGCCCTCAGAGGCCCTCTCCTCATGTTGGAGCTTTCCTACAGTAAGTCTCCAGCAGGTGGCATCATTCCAATTGTTACAGTATATAAGTCCTAGAGTCACCCAATGCACATAAAGTTTCAGTGACTTGCCCAAGATAATGTAGGGAGTAAGTATCTGAAGCAGGATTTTAACTCAAACCTTGAAGACTTGATACTATCTGATTAGAATAGATCTGATAGAATCACAGGATTTTTTTTTTCAAATTGGAAGGAACCTCAGTGGTCAGATTTGAGCCTAATCAAGACTGAAGAAGAATTTCGTCTAAACCATACCCAAGTGTTCATTGACCTTTTTATAAAGTCCGTCATCAAGGGCAAACTCACTACCTCTCAAGACAGCTCAACCAAAGAATCCCTGATACAATGCACCTAACCATCAAGCCTTGGTGAGGGGCAGCTAGGTGGCGCAGTGGATAAAGCACTGGCTCTGAGTTCAAATTTGACCTCAGACACTTGACACTTACTAGCTGTGTGACCCTGGGCAAGTCACTTAACCCTCATTGCCCTGCAAAGAAAAAGGAAAAAAAAATGTCCAGTGAGTAAGAACCTATCACCTCCTGAAGCATTCCACACCCCTTTTGGATAGCATTGATGATTAGGAAGCTTTTCCTTACCTCAAGTTTAAATCTGCCTCTCTGGCACTTCTTATTACTCCTAGTTTCACTCTCTGCAAACAGTTTAGCCCAGCTTCCACATGACAGCCTTCAAATCCTTCAGTGCAGCTTGACCATCCCATGATCCTAGAACTGATACTCACTTGGGATGAACTTGAGGCCCTTTACCATTCTAATTGCCCCTCCTCTAAATGCTCTCCTCCAGCTTATCAAAGCCCTTCCTAAAATGCAGTGCTCAGAAATGAACACAGCGCTTCAGGTATAGTTTGACCCGGAAGGAATTTGTTGTTTTTGTTGTTCTTAAAGAGGACCAATGTCATCTGGAGAGTGATGTCTTGACTTGCAAGTGAATTGGATTTAAGTGAGGCAGAGCTTTTCTTTTCTTTTCTTTTTTTCTTTTTTTTTCGGGACAATGAGGGTTAAGTGACTTAACCAGGGTCACACAGCTAGTAAGCCACAAGTGTCTGAGGCCAGATTTGAACTCAGGTCCTCCTGAATCCAGGGCTGGTGCTTTATCCACTGTGCCACTTAGCTGCCCCCAGAGTTTTTTTAAAGTCATCAGCCTCATTTTCTCCTTCAGAGACCAGGAGGATAAATATAGAGGGACTATCACCTCCATAGGAGCCACCCTCTCTTCTTGTGGTCCAAGATCACATTATCTTTTTTAGCTGCCATATCTTAAAGCTAACTCATACTGAACTCTGTCCACTTAAACCTACTGATCTTTTTCAGAAAAAAAAAAAAAAAACGACATCTAAGCATGCCTTGCTCATTTTGTAGCCTGGGCCCTTTTAGGGTAGTAGAGCCAAAAGTGATTTAGATTTTGGACAACCTAGAATCCACAGGGAAATACCATTAAATTATATCCATGATATATGTGAGATATGTGTATGCATCCATATCTATAGGACTTCCTGCTGAATGGCTTAGCAACTTTGCCTTTCAAAGGACCACATTTATTTTTAAACACAACTGATGGTTAGCTACACCTACAGGTACAGATAGGCCCTGGACACTAAAGGGTAATATCTATCAATACCCAGAGCCTGAAAGCCATCTGTCCCTCTAAATAATTATGATGCTTACAACATGAGAGTTTCATAGCTAATTACTGTTTCACAGGCCTGGAATGTACTCCCGCACTCCTGCCTCATCTTACTGCTCCATGAGACCTTTCCTAATTCTCCCAATCTGATCCTACCCCTACCCCCAAATACTATTGTCTTGCCCCTAAAATAACTTAGTAGTTATATGGTATATTGCTACATATGTACATGCTCTCCTCCCCCTTCCCCCCACCCCCAAAAACTGTAAGCTCCTTGAGGGCAAGGACTCTTTTGACATTTGTCTTTTTATTCCTAGCACTTAGCACAATTCTTGGCATAAATGTTTGTTGATTGATCGATTTAATCCATAACTAAATCATTTTTTAGTGAAGTTGAGCTTCCATTGAGTAACCATTGAGTTAAACAATTGATTTCTTCATAGCATGTGTGGGCAGAGGGCCTTAAAATGGTATTTACATCACAGTAGAAGTCATAAAAAGTAGTCTTGATTTTGCAGCCCTGAAAAATATTTATAAGACAGCTGCAATTGTACAGTAAGGTAACTAATAGTCAAATTTCTTTTGGTAAATCCATAGCTGAATGATGCAAAGAATCTTCCTTCACCAAAGGGTATCACCAAGCTTGAGGTTATAATGCCTTAAGTGAGGAAAGTTATATTATCCCTGTCTGTGCTATTCCTGTTAAGCACATAAATAAGTTTCTTCAAGTTTTAAGCCTTGGAAATTAGCTTTTTCCTTTAGGCAGTACCTCACAGAGGGGGAGAAGGAAGTAGATTTCTCAAACAAGAATTTAATTTACATCTAATATGAAAATTACTCTTGTGCTAATTATCCTCCTTGTCAGAACCAATAACTTCACTGCAGAGACAATTTGTGCCAATTTGTCTCAGAAGGAATGAGACTGTGGTTTTTGTTCAGTGAAATATTATTTTCTGGACGCCACTCTTCAAAATGAATAATCCTCAAAGATGAACAATCAAACATGTGTGTTTGAGTCATAAAGCTTCAAAAGAAATTACAGATAAAAGGATTGTATTTGGCATTTAATCCATTCTTCCTGAGGAGAAAAGAGTCACCCAAGATTTTACATTCACGTTGTCTTCAGTCTCAAATAAAAGGCATCAAACTTGGATTTCAAGTGCAGTAAGACCTGTTGAATAATTGATTTTTTTATGGGTATGGTGCAAACTTGGTTCAGAGAATTTAAGGTCTAGAAGGGGACATTGTGGACCATTTGAATCATAGAATCTTTGTGATCTCAAAGGATGGAGGGCTCAGGAGCTCCTAAGACAGCCCATTCAACTTTGGGGCAGCTCTAATTGTGAGGAAGGGGGTGGATGAACTGGTGGTGCAGTAGATAGAGCACTGGGACTGGAGACCAGAAGACCTGAGTTCAAACGTGGCCTCAGACACTTGCTCACTGGGTGACCCTGGGCAAATCAACTTAACTTCTACTTGCTTCATTTTCCTCAAGAGTAAAATGGAGATAATAGTACAGTACCTACTTTGAAGGGTTGTGGATCAAATGAGATAATATTTATAAAAGCACCTAGCGAGGTGCCAGGGACACAGTAAGTGCAGTGTAAATGATTATCCCCTCTTTCTTCTTCCCCTTCCACCTGACATCCAGCCTGGGTTTGCCCCTTTGCAACTTCCACACATTGCTATGGATTCTGTCCATTGGGCTCACAAAATTATAGATCTAATACCTCTTCTTGTGACATTCCCAGAAATGAGCACAATACTCCAGATTTGGTATGACCAGAGAAGATTCAAAGGATTGTCCCTTTCTTATTCCTAGAAGTTTACAACTTTCTTACTGTTACCTGAAATTGCATTTCCTTTCTGGGCCACCATATCACACAATGAACTCATGGAGTCCAAGTAGAGATGAGAAAAGAGAGGTCAAGGGAGTATAGGGACTTACAGTCACACAGCTCATTAGAAGCAGACACAGGACTAGAACTCAAGTCTCCTTCATTTTCATCCCTAACATGTGCCCCTTACCTAGCCTGACCAACTGCCTCTAAGTACCCTCATAGGTTTGTTGCCCACTGACTAATTTGTCAGTTGCACAATTTTCCAATGCCTTCTAAATTGTTGTGATGATAATATATGACAACACATACTAAATAAAATCGCTACTTTTTCAAGCTTTCTACAGAACTCTAGTTTCTGAGACAAAACTCTTACTGATGAGAAAACATCTCAACGATCTTTGCTCTGGTGTTGCGTGCCATCGTCGCCAATGTGATGGGTCCTCCTACTCTCAGTAACTGATTTACAGTCAAAGTCTTTATCAGTTACACAAATTTGACATTTCCTTCTGAATTCAAGGAGGAGGGAAGCCCTGTAGAGTGATCCTAGCTTAGGGTTGGAGATTAGAAAAAAGAGCCATCATAGCCTGATGGAATGTAGTTAAGTAGGGGGAAGGAAATAAGCATATATTAAGCACCCACTATGTGCCAGGTACTGTATTAATCCTTTACATGCATCAACGCATTCAATTCTTACCACCCTGGGGAATACGTTTTATTATTTTTCTTATTTTACAGTGGAGGAAACTGAGGCAGACAGAAGTTAAGAAGGTTGCCCAGGATCACACAACCAGTAAGACACAAATAGGGAAACCAGAGCTGGTAGAGGCAAAAAGTGTCTGTGGGGGGCAGGTCGAAGGTTTGTGCATGGTGGTGTGATGAGCCTGGGACTGAACAAGATGAAGTGAAAACTCACTCATCAGAAGTCAGGGTCTGAGGGACAGGTGACTGAGTTCAAGTGGGAGAAGGAGGAGGAGAAGGAGGTAAAGGGAGAGAAGGAAGAAGAGGAGGAGCAAAAAGAAGTGGAAGAGGAGAAGGCTGGAGTGCAGTCAAGTGAGAGCACATGAAGAGAAGCATGGCAGGATTAAGGAAGTGATAGTACTAGAATATTCTTCCCTAGTCAGATCACTTCTAGAGTATTGTGTTCAGTTGTGGGTACCATATTTTATTTATGAAAGATACAGATAAACTGAAGAGTACCCAGAGAAAGGCAACCATGATGGTAAAGGACCTCTCAGAATATTCCAAATGAGAATCAATTTTTTAAAAGGAAGTTTAGCTTCAAGAAAAGGAGATATAAGAGGGATATGATAAATATTTTTGAGTAATTGAATGGCTGTTGTGTCGAAGAGGAACAAGATTTGTTCTACTTGTCCTTAAGGACTAGTGATGACCAGGAGCTATGGGAAGAAGTTTAAGAGAAACACATATAGGTTTGCTATATCATAAACATGAAGACTCAAGTACAGAAGAGTCACAGTTAGAATCACACAAGATTTAGAGCCACCATTATAAAGAAGAAGAGAGTACAGAATATGATATTCCAAAAGGTAAATGAGCTATTGAGATAATGGCTTATCGCCAATAATATACCAAGCAAAACAATATAATAGTACAAGGGGAGGGAATGAAGCTTTAATGAAATAGTGGGATTCCAAGCCAACCTGTTGAAAAGATCAGAGCTGCATAAAAAGACTTTAAAAGGAAAGAAAGGATAAGAACTTGTGACTTGGCTTCTAAGTAAGGGAAAGAAAAGAGAGGCAGGAGAGAAGAAGCACATTGCATCAAAGGTAGACCACCAGTGCTGAACACACTCACTTTCTCTGACCACCATCTTCTTCTTTATAAAAAGGGGGTAGGAAACCAACAGACACAATGAACAACCATGATTCCAGAGGATTCATAATGAAACCTCCTGATAGAGAGGTGATGGGCTCAGGGTGCAAACTGAGATGTGTTTTTTAGACATGATCATTGCAAGAATTTGTTTTGCTTATATATATATATATATATATATATATATATATATATATATATATATATATATATATATATATATGTATATGTATATTTGTTACAAGGGGTTTGTTTTTCTTTGTTTCAGAGAGGGAGAAGGTGAGAAAGTAGATTTTCACAAATTAAAAATAACACTACTTTTAAAAAATCTAAATGACACATTGACAGATATGTATAAGAGGAAATCTTGTACAGATTGAACTAGATGGCCTCCAACTTTTAAGACAAAATAATTCTGTGTAAGATGTGTCTCTATAACAACTCTGAAAAGTCCTTATAAGCAGTGACCTACTTAGCTCTGCTTTGAACATGAAAAGCACTTAATAAAATGTTTGTCAAATTGAATATTTATTTTTTAACCCTATGGTATATAACATCACAAATATAGTAAGCCCTTTAAATTGAATTACTTTCCTTTTGACTGGAAATATTAAAAAAGAACTTGAACCTTTCAGTAATTATAGAGTTAAAAACATAGCAGCTAGGCTACTCATGTATAACTTATTTTGAAATGCTTGAGTTCTAGTGGGTGGGGGGTGGGAATGGAGGAGGAAGAAGTTGGAACACAATTTTTTTTTAAATTGATGTTAAAATTTGTTTTTATATATATTTTGGAAAATAAAATTCTATTCAATTAAAAAAAAAAACATAGCAGCAGTTGCTAAGCCAACTGAGGCTAGTTAACTCATCTTCTTCCCCTAAAGAGACCTTTAACTCTAGATCCATGATAGGGACTGGATTCAGCCCTGGGGGATTTGTTATTCTTGTTCAGTCTTGACTGACTCTCTGTGATCCTCTTTGGGATTTTCTTGGCCATTTCCCTCTCTAACTAATTTTATAGATGAGGAAACTGAGGCAAGCAGGGTTACGTGACTTGTTCAGAATCACATGGCTAGTAAGTGTCCAAGGTCAGATTTGAATTCAGGAAGATGAGTCTTCCTGACTTCAGACCTGGCACTCTGAACACTGTGCCACTTATCTGCCCCTAAATAGAGAAGTTAGACTCTTTCTTGAGCTCTCCAACTCTTTAAACCTCATCTCAAGACCCTAGGGAGAATCATTTAAAACTTTGGTTTGGATAGAGTCTTCCAAAAAGGAAGAATAGAAAGGTATTCAATATACAATGTAGGTAAGGCATGAGAGCTATTTCTTTACCAGACACACACACACACACACACACACACACACACACACACACATTTAAATGACTTCTGTAAGGGGCTAAAATTCTAGCTAGTCTGTCTAAAATATCTAATGAGTAGTTGCAAATAAATTATAAGCAATTATAGCAAGAGTTAGACTTTTAAGCATTTATTAAGGAGAATAAGAATTTGGTGAAGAGAGAAAGAGGCCTAGATTCATCTATCAAAGGGAAAACACATTTTAGCTCCACTCTTCATAAGAGTCCTCATGAAAGAGCGAAAGAGCGTGAGAGAGCCAGCCTCACCCCTTCTTCCTCCCACAAGCAAACGTCACTTCCTGACACCAAAGAAAAGCCGCATGGCTTGCCCTCAGACGCCTTCTCCTCATGGCGGAGCTTTCCTACAGTCAGTCTCCAGCAGGTGGCGTCATTCCAATCATTACACTTACAAATGCACATAGAAAAATATTTAAACAGGAAGTAATAACTTATAACTTCTATTATACTCTCCCATACTTTAGCTTCTCTTTGTACTCTTAGCACTTAGCACAGTGCCTGGCACATAGTAATCACCTAAAATATTTATTAACTAATGTATTTAAAACATCAAAGTATGATAGATTTTGTGGCATAGCTGAATAATAATTTTGTGGCACTTTCCTTTGGGCTCTATACCATCTAAATAGCTTCCTCAATGTAGATGAGTTTTGAAGTCCTGCCAGGGATTGAACTCCACCTCCTTTTAGCTCCCCTCTTCACTAAGAAGCACATTAGTATCCACAGGGGATTGAAGGTACCAGTATCCACAATGACTGGAGAACTCAATAATTCCCGAATTTCAGAAGTAGCCATTCCTGGAAAGTCCATCTCTCAGATCTCTTAGGACCACTGCTCAAGTAAGCATACTCCAGGAAAAAAACACAAAGCAGAAGAGGGAGCAGAAGGTACAAGCTCCTGATTCAGGAAAAGAAAGTTGCATCAAAGGCTTTGCTATAGCCATGAGATGGTTTTTTATTAAATTATTAAAATTACACTTTGGGTATTTACACATCAGAAATTGATAAATGCTACAAATAAGGGCTTGAATTATTGTTTTGTTAATTATTTGGACTTAATAAAGTGATGAAGAAACCATTAGGAATGCATATTCTGCTGCTCTCCCCTCCCCCAGCCCTGTCTCCCCAACCATGAGCCAGTTGTTAAACATTTACTAGCACATCCCTGGTTATGTGCCACTTTATAAAAGGAGAAAGAAGAGAGAGAACATGAAGATGGAACCACACTTTTAGGGTTTCTTGAATGCCTGGCTCATTCTATTCCAGTTACTTATCCTATTAGATTCCCCCTGCTGTCATGTTGGAGGACCAATGAATTTGCTATATCGTCTCAAAGTACCATTTTTTTTCCTGCACAGAGCCAGCACAGACTACTGTAAAACGCCAGGTGAAATATGTTATCAATGGGGGCTCAACTCTTAGAATAACACATGTGGCACTCGAAATGGCCCAGCTCCAGGTCTACTCCACAGGGTGTATTCTATAAAAAATTGACGGGGGGGGGGGTTCCCATTAACTATACTGATTATGATGACATCATAGTTTCAGAGCTAGGATGGACTTAATCGTTTTTTCACTTAATAGTGTTTTATTTTTTTCAACTACATATAAAGATTAGTTTTCAACATTCATTTTCGTAAGATTTTGATTCCCAAGTTTTCCTCCCTCCCTCCCTTCCTTCCTCCCTTCCCAAGAGAGCAAGCAATCTGATATAGGTGATAGAGTACAATAATGTTAAACATATTTCCACATTAGTCATATTGTGAAAGAAAAATCAGAACAAAAGGGAAAACTATGAAAAAGAAAAAAAAAGTGAAAATAGAATTCCTCAATCTACATTCAGACGCCATAGTTCTTTTTCTGCATGTGGAGAGCATTTTCCATCATGACTCTTTCAGAATTGTCTTGGATCATTGTATTGCTGAGAAGAGCTAAGTCTATCATAGTTGATCGTAGGATGAACTTTAAAGGTCATGTAGTCCAGCCTCAGGCCCAACAGACTGACGAAGATGACCAAAGAGGAAAATGATCATTGTTGGAAGGACTGAGAAAAATCAACACCTTAATGCACTGTTGGTAGAGCTGTGAATTAGCTCAATTCTGTAAAGCAATTTGGAACTATGCCCCCAAAGTGACTAAACTGTGCATGCCACTACTAGGCATATACCTCAAATAGATCAAAGAAATAGGGAGAGATATACATGTACCTATACATATATAATATTTATAGCAACTTTTTTGTGGTAGCAAAGAACTGAAAACCAGGAATTAGGGGAATACTCATCTATTGGGAGAATGACTAAACACATTTTGATACATGAATGTAATGGTATATAATCATGCTGGGAAAAAATAATGAAATGAGGTGGTATGAGAGATGATGAAATGGATGGTATTAGGACTATATGAACTGATGCAGATTGGAATGAGCAGATTTACGAGAGCAGTTCTAGGAGAACAATTTATACAGTAAAAACAATGTTTTTTTAAAAAACTTGAAAGACGTGAAAATTCTGATCAATGCAATAACTAACCATAATTCCTGAGGACAAATAATGATGTTTGCTACTCAATTCTTGACATAAAGGTGATAGACTTAAGATACAGATAGCCAATGTGAGAACAGAGTCCTTGAGGCATCTGTTTTGGTTTTTTAAGGAGAAAAAAGAAGAAAGGTTACAGGAAGCACAAATAGGACAGCTTTGAAAGCTACAAGTTGACCTTGGTATATACTAAAAAAAAATGGAAACTTTACATAACAGAGAGCTACAGTTTTGTGTATAGTCTTTCTTAAGTGCCATCACTAAAGCTTCACCTTATCCTGCCATTCAGTTATAACCTTCCCCTCACACCTATGGGGCACTTTGTTTAGTATCTCTACAAATTACTTGTCACACCATGGAGCAGCTAGCTGGTTCAGTGGATCGAGCAACAGGCCTGTGGTCAGGGAGACATGAGTTCAAATTTGACCTCAGACACTTGATACTAGTTGTATGACCTTGGGAAAGTCATTTAACCTCTGCATCAGTTTCCTGATAAAATGAGGATAATAATAAGCACCTACCCCCCAGGGTGGTTTTGAGGATCAAATGTCATAATATCTATAAAGTACTTGGCACATAGTAGGTGCTATATAAATGTTAGCTAATTTATCATCACCATCATCTTTTGCATTATATGAACATAGTTAGCTGACTCTGTTGCTCTCTTAGTTCCCTAACAGACTGTAAACTCCATGGGGTTAAGGATCTGGTCTTAGTTATTATACTCTATTAAGCTGCTTCGAGGACATGCTTAATGAATGTAAATTATATTATTTTTGAAAAACCATTGAAAATGGGATGGCTGTTTTAAGTCTTGAAATGGGCAGATACTGTTCCAATTTTCAAAAAGGGAAAGAATACAGATTCTTCAAGCTGAAGATCAATAAGTTTGACTTTAAATGCTAACAAAATTCAAGTATATTATTAAAGGGCTTTTTTTTTTCAACTCTGAGGCTTTGTGTCCAGCCCAACAAAATGGTGCAGATAACAAGAGATGCAGATAGTCAATGCTAGAAGGACTGAAAGAATACAAGAACCCTGCTGATGTTGTGAATTGGTCAGACTTTCAGCCAATCAATAAGCTGTTATTAAACACCTACTATGTTTCTGGCACTGTTCTAGGTATTGGGGATATAAATACAAATTCAACCATTTCTACCTTCAAGGAGCTTATATCATACTATCCTGAAAAGCAAGCTAGAATTTGTTTGGTTTTTTTTTAAAAAGGAATGAAAGTATATCCAGAAAGAAAAGGTAACTAATAGCTTATAATAGCTTATGTTTATATAGCACTTGAAAGTTTTTTAAGTAGACACGTGTGTATACACACATATATGCATATTTATACACATGTATGTATATTTATATATTTTATTATATTATATATTATGGCTTATGTGTTATATATTATTAAATATTTATTATTACATATTATAGATAACATATAGTGTATGTGGCCTTTAAAGCCCTTTATAATCTGTTTCCTTCCCACATTGCCATTCTTCTTGCACCTTTCTCTTCTGACACATATTTAAGATCCAGAAACTCTGGTCTCCTTGCTGTTTCTTCACACATGACACATGTGTTTTAATATAGATGTTGTTTCTAACACATGACAGATTTAATATATTAATAATATATAATTTCATATATACATATATACACATTACATATATGGATATTTATATATGTAACAATATGAATGTGTATATACATAGTATATGCATATTTAATAGGTTAATAATATTATATTGCATATCATCTAAATATACCTACATGTGTGTGGATATGCATGTATGTGTATATAGTATAGATGTGTGTTCACACACGCATATCTAGATGTATATGTGATTGTACATATGCACATAAAATATGCATCCATGTATGCACATATATTTTATTCACATGTACGCACATATGTGTATGTTTGTGTTTATCTACACATATATGCATGTATATTTATATTATTATATAATATATGATATTATTAACCTATAAACTATCCTATTAATCTATTTATATATGTCTATATACACACTCACAATATATGTGTGTATATACATTACACACACACACATATATTCACAACTGTGAGTTAGGTACTATTGTAATCCTCATGTTACAAAGAAAATCAAGATCAGAGAGGTTAAGTGATTTGCTCAGAATTACACAGCATGCCCTTCTCTATCATGATCTTTCATGACATTCACCGGCTTATCAGTGTATTTCCTGAAATGCTGCACCTCGAACCTAAGTCAATACTACATATATTGTCTCATTCAAGCAAAATATTATGTAACTACCACCAGCTCCCTAATCCTGGATTTGTTCAATCATTTTTCAGTCACGTCTGACTCTTCATGACCCCATTTGGGGTTTTCTTGGTAAAGATACTGGAGTGGCTTGCCATTTTCTTCTCCAGCTCATGTTACAAATGAGGAAACTGAGGCAAACAGGGTTAAGTGACTTGATCAGGATCACACAGCTAGTAAGTGTCTGAGGCCAGATTTGAAGTCAGGAAGATGAGTCTTTCCAACTCCAGGCCTGGCACTCTATCCACTGTGCCAACTAGTCCTGGATACCATACCTTTAATAAAGTATACTCTCATATTAGGTTTTCATGGGTGATTCAAAGAATGGGGGAGGGAAGAAAAATTTTCCAGAAATCAAAATCCGTCTCCTGGCCTTTATTCTGTAAACTTCATTCTATGATCTTTTCAACATCACTGATGGTAATTTAGCAATTACATTGGTCTACTCCTTCAGGACTCTGTGACGTGGCTCATTCAGGCGTGGTATTCTGAACACACCAGGAGAAGGATGGTGCTTTCTTACTATTCCCCTCTTTATCTGAGGTTATCCACTTCCTATTAACCACTTTTTTCTGTCCTTTCTAGTGCAAAGATCATTATAAGTTAAACAATCATGATTAGGTGCCTACTATGTGCTAGGTACTGTTCTAGGTGTTAGAGTTACAGTCCCAGACCCAAAGAGTTTATATAAATACACATACCTGTATATGTGCATGTATGTGTAGTTACATATACATATATATCTAACATAAAATATATAGAAATAGATAAAGGAATATAATATTTTTTTCTCAAAAGATGGAGCCTATTGTTATAGGAAACCATCTTCCTCATTGGAACTGCAGTTCCAGTGTCTCACACCTATGGTTCCATGATCTAAGTCTAAAGGTCCTTAGCAGAATAGGGATCTGTACCTGATTGTAGTTTTCTCCTGTTCTCAGTTAAAATTGTTAACGAATCAGAACAAATTAGCTTTTCTAAAATCTGTATTACAGTGAAAATGAAAGGGAGGGAAGGCTAGCCATTATAAAAGCTACCTTGATGTTTCAAGGGAGAAAAATCACCCCTATTGTCTTACTCATCTCTGAAATAAAGGATCAAGAACAGAAAAACATAGAGATAAAAACCTGAGAGTGATATGGAAATGGTAATTTACTGTAGCTAAAAATAGGCCTCCATGTCTGTACATTCACATCACAGGCTTTGTTATCAAAATGCCTGGGCTTTCATCTTCAAGTATACCCATATCAGAACTCTCTGATGGGAATTAAGACAGTTTTCTTTTAATGTGCTTTGCTTGTGAATTGAACCAATGACTTATCTTTCCATTTTTCCCTATATCTGTCCCCACTAGGGAGTTAAGGAGACAGAAGTACCCTTCCCTCTTTAATTATCCTCTCTGTGAGGTGAATCTCAGATCTAAATATCTATCACAAATTTCTGCACTGGTTCCAGTTCAATATCATCTACTGCCTATTAGACATTTTAAACTGGATATTCCATAGAACATCCTACCCCTTCTGTATATTCCCATAGACATCACCATCATTTATATTTTGTTTTGTTTTGTTTTGTTTTTAATTTTTGCAGGGCAATGAGGGTTAAGTGACTTGCCTGGGGTCACACAGCTAGGAAGTGTCAAGTGTCTGAGGCCATATTTGAACTCAGGTCCTCCTGAATCCAGGGTCAGTACACCAGCTAGCTGCCCCCAGGCATCACCATCATTGAGGCCCTCTTCACCTCTGGTCTATTTCAATAGCCTTTTTTTTAATTAATTTTTTTTTTTTTGGTGAGGCAATTGGGATTAAATGACTTGCCTAGGATCACACAGCTAGTAAGTGTTAAGTGTCTGAGATCGGATTTGAACTCAGGTCCTCCTGACTCCAGGGCCAGTGCTCTATCCATTGTGCCACCTAGCTGCCCCTCAATAGCCTTTTTTTTTTTAGTGAGGCAATTGGAGTTAAGTGACTTGCCCAGGGTCACACAGCTAGTAAGTGTTAAGTGTCTGAGGCCGGATTTGAACTCAGGTACTCCTGACTCCAGGGCTGGTGCTCTATCTACTGTGCCACCTATTTGCCCCCTCAATAGCCTTTTAATTGGTTTCCCTGCTTCAAGCTTGTCGCCTCTTTAGTCCATCCTGTACATAGTTACCAAAGTGGTATAAAGTACAGGTCTGACCACATCTCTTGTACTTAAAAAACAAAACAAAACAAAACAAAACAAAAAGCTCCAAAGACTTCCTATTATCTCTAAGATAAAACAATTAAATACAAACCCCTCTGGTATTCAAAGCCCTTCTCAGACTGTATCCAATCTACCTTTCCAGTCTTATCATACATGACTTCCCTTTATGTATGCTTTCGTCCAGTCAAACTGACCTTATTGCTAGCCTTCCTGTGACATCCATTCACTGTTCCCATGCTTTCGTATGAGGCTGTCCCTTGTACCTAAAATTCCTTCTTCACCTCCACCTCATAGAATCCCTAGTTTCCTGATCACCTCAAATGCCCCTGCTAGAAAAACCCTTTCCTGATTTTCCCCAACTACTTCTCTGATTCCTTTTTATTTATATTTTTATTATCTACGTGTTATTTATCCTGATAAAATGGAAAGTTTTTGAAGCTAGGGACTATTGGCACAGTACCTGCGACCTACCAAGTGCCTAATAAATGCATTTTATTTGATTGATTTACAGCAAATTGCTGGGAAGAAGCACATCATCTAGACACTTGACTGAATTTTCCATCCAGCCAGTTTTTAGTAGTTTCTATGGGGACATCCAAGGCTTTCTGAAAGTATCTTTCTAAGCTAGGTAAATGGGTATTATCTCCAAGTAAACCTACTGGGGAGGAAGTAAGTGCTAAAAGGATTGCTCCTGTCTTAGTATGTTGTTTTTTTTTTAATTTGTTTTTTTTTGTGGTGAGGCAATTGGGGTTAAGTGACTTTCCCAGGGTCACACAGCTAGTAAGTGTTAAGTGTCTGAGTCCAGATCTGAACTCAGGTACTCCTGAATCCAAGGCCAGTGCTCTATCCACTGCGCCACCTAGCTGCCCCTTAGTATGTTTTAATGGTGACTCTCTTTGCAAAGTAAAATAGCCATGTTTAAAAGACAAAGAATCGTGGATGTAGTCATGCCTTCAAAGCGAAGGTGTTAAATTGGCTTTTCCATTTGAATCTCTTTCTTACGTGGGTGATGTCCTTATTTTTCATACTATTCCATTCCTCTCCAGGATGCAGTCCTGACTCATTTCCACAAGACTTTGTCCAACATGGTCCAGTGCTGGGTACCTTCATCTTCCCCACCCTACTTTCAACTCCCTTTTGTGGGTCTTCCTCTATTATAATGTAAGCTCCTTAAAGCCAGGGACTCTCTGAGGTTCTGCTTGTATTTATATTCCTGGTGCCTGAAACATATGAAGTACTTAATATTTAGTGACTGACTTAGTGATTGAATTTGATTCAACAAGCATTTATTTGGAAGCTACTATATGCAAGGCACTGAAGAAACAAAGATGAAATAATATACTTTTTTAGCCTCAAGGAATTCATAATCTAATTCATAGCCAAACTTTGACGAAGATCTAATGTATTCACTGGAGAATCTCTACCTCTTTTCCTAGCTCCTCAATCATATGAAATAGAAGTCCCCACAGTGATAATTTTTGTGACCTTTTCTTCAAGAATATTTTCTTGCATACTTGTTATTTGAAGGCTAGCAAGGATAACAGGCTATCCCTGATTGTATGGAAAGTATTGACCAAGAAAGTATGGGGAAAATCAAGAATGGCTCTTCATCAGTATGGAAAGGTTGGTAATGCCTAATATGGAACATTTATGAAAAAAAAAAAAAGAACCTCTGGGGTGGGATGGAATGAAGCCTAGGGACATTATAGGGAAATATGGCATGAGAAGTCACCTGGGAAGTTAGGTTGAGAACTTACAGCACTTCTGCTCCCAGAAAAAATGCAAAATGTAGGAGAAAACTCGAAGTCATTATTGATTAGAGAAAGGCAAAGTAAAAGAACTCAGATACTATCTCATGCCTATCATAAATGACAAATGCTGAAGAGGATGAAAAAAATAGAGACATTAATGAAGTGATGGTGAAATAATAAACTGTTCTAACCATTCTGGAGAACAATCTGGAACTATGCCCAAAGAATTATATGATTGTGAGAACATTTTTTTTATTTTTTGCAGGGCAATGAGGGCTAGGTGGCTTGCCCAGGGTCACACAGCTAGTAAGTATCAAGTGTCTGATGCTGCATTTGAACTCAGGTCCTCCTGAATCCAGGGCCAGTGCTCTATCCACTGTACCACCTAGCCCCCTAAACTGTGAGAACATTTTGATATAGCAATACCACTACTAGATTTACACTCAAATGATATCAAATAAAAGGGGAAAGGACCTACATGTACAAAAATATTTATAGAAGCTCTTTTTCTTATAGCAAAGAATTGGAAATTGAGAGGATGCTCATCAATTGGGGAATGGCTGAACAATTTGTGGCATATGTTGTATTATAAGAAATGACAAGGACGGCAGCTAGGTGGCACAGTGAATAGAGCAGCGGCCCCGGAGTCAGGAGGACCTGAGTTCAAATCCGGCCTCAGACACTTAACACTTACTAGCTGTGTGACCCTGGGCAAGTTACTTAACCCCAAATGCCTCACTTAAAAAAAAAAAGCCTATAAGAAATGACAAGGGAGGTGGTTTCAGAAAAACATAGTAAGAAGTATATGAACTAATGCTAAGTGAAAAAAAAGAAGAATCAAGAGGTCATTGTGCAATGTTGTAATGATGATCAACTGTGAAAGACTCTACTACTCTGACTCATAAAGTTATCCAAGACAATTCCAAAGGACTTGAACCCATGTATTTCTATCTGACTCTGTTGAGTCTAACACTATAAAATACTGCCCCTCTCCTGCTATTGTGAGAAAATAATTATTAATAATGGATTTCTTGAGGGGAACCCAGGGACCCAGTTTTAGTTGGGTTTCTCTTCCCCCCCCCCCCATTCTTAGGAGGAAGTTTTAATCCTGTTCAGGGTGAGTACAATAGGAATGGAGATACTCTTTTGTCTAGCTCAGTGAACTGATATTACACACCTACCTGAATGTGCCTTTGCCCCTCAGGGCATCTCCCTCAGGTCATGTCAACCAATGGAATTGGATGATACTAGCCAATTAGCTTTGATCAGTGTGCAATGACCTGCCTCTATCAAAACAGGGTAAAAGCTGAGACCACAAGGGTAGTCTCCATCTTGGCTTGCACTGTTGACCTGGACCTGCTGTTGGTTGGTGAGTGCTCTCCTCTTAGGACAGGGTAAGCTGGTAGGACATGTGCTCTCTAAGAGACAATATGGCGCTGGGGTTTTTTGGCTTGTATTAAATGCCATGCAGTCAATATTTTAATAATATATCATATTAATTAGTAATAAATGCTTAATGCCAAAAATGGGTGCAATAGCCATTATGATATAAATAGCCATTAATATTTAAGTAGCAAACAATTTAGAAAACCCAGCCTAGTCCCTCAATAATTTAGCAAACGCAATTTAAAGACTACAAAACACAAAAATAAGATGCCACAAAAAACACTATGGTAGTGAGATAATGAGTTTCCCCCTACTAGAGGTCTACAAACAACTTGTTGGATATGTTTGAGAGGGCATTCTTTCATCAGATACAGGTTGGACTTGATGATCCTTGAGATCCCTTCCAACTAGGAGGTTCTGTGAGTTACTATTTAGAGAGGCAAGTCCCTAATGCAGAGAAAGTTTCATTTTACACTTGTAAAGGGTATTTTCTCACCTGTGAGTTCCCTGTGCCAAAGATATCACAAGTCTAGTCCCTCTCGCTCCCTCTGAAATTCTGTAGCAATTATCCCTACTAGTCATTTGGTATTTTCCCTATGCTACCTTATATCATTTATTATCTGTTATGGCATGCACTGTCCCCCAAATTCAATTATAAGCTCTTTGAATCTTCTCTATATTCCCAGTTCCTAGCCTCAACAAATAATTAATGACTGGTGGTGATGATGATGTTAATGGAGAAGGAGAAGGGAAAAGAAGAAAAAAGGAAAAGAGCAGAAGGAGAAAGAGAAGAAAGAGAAGGAGAAAGAAGAAAAGGGATAAAAAGAAAGAAGGATAAAGGGAAGAAAGAGGACAAGAAAAGGAGAAAAAAGAGGAAAGAGGAGGGAGATAAGGAGAAAGTAAAAAAGGAGTAAAAGAAAGAAGAGAAGGAAGAAAAAGATGTAGAAGAAAAGAAAGAGAAGAGGAGTAGGAGAAGAAATAATCTAGTTAGAACTCTGAAAACAGTATTAAACAATCTATATCCACTACTGGCGAAAATAGCTCAATGGATAAGTTGTCCTGACCATGGATCACTAACATCTGTTCTGTATACTAATAATGAAACATCTCTAAATCAAGTGTTTCAGAATAGTTCAAGGAATGAATGAATGAATATAAACAAGAAAAAGATGTATTGTGCACTTACTATGTGCTAAGCACTGGATACAGGTAAGATTTAAATGGCAAAGAAGTCTGAGATTTATTGGTTTATACCTGCTTTTTATTGTTTAGTCCTGTCTGACTCTTTGTGACCCCATTTGGGGTTCTTGTCAAAGATACTGGAGTGGTTTGACATTTCCTTCTCTAGCTCATTTAACAGATGAGAAACATGAGGGTTAAGTAACTTTCTCAGGGTCACACAGCTAGTAGGTGGCAGATTTGAACTCAGATCTTCCTGACTCCAGGCCCAGAGCTCTATCTACTGCACCACCTAGCTGCTAGGGGCTATGATTTGCTTTTTTGGTGAACCTGAAATGGCACTGCATTGAGATTCATTGTGTGCTAAGTTTGAGTATTGCACTATGTTATCCACTGCAAAAACAGCAAAAAGTGGATGCAGAAACTTTAAAGGTCCTTGGTGAAGATACCCCTGTATCTGTGGCACTTGGAACCTGGGGGATTAAATCCATCAAAGGCATCTTTAATGCTGGATCCAGCAAGAATAACTGATCCAACAATACATGTCTTTTAATTGATCTCCTCAAGAAAGATAGAAAAATGCTGTCTATAAGAGTTTTTAAATCAAGTTATTAATTTACATTCAAGGTCTCAAAGTGCATGTTTTAGCAAAATTCTGCAGTGTCTCATTCTCTGATGTACAGCTTACAAAACACTGAAGAATAGGGAAAGAATGGAGACAGAGAAAGAGAAAAGCAGAGAGACAGAGGTAGGAGAGAGACAGAGGAGAAACAGATGGACAGAGACAAAGATAAAGACAAATGCAGAGACACAGAGACAGAGGAGGGAGGGAGAGAGACAGAGAGACAGAGAGGCAGAGAGACACAGATACAAAGAAAGACACAGAGACAGAGGGGGGAGAGACCCAGAGACAGACAGAGAGACACAGAAAGAGACAGAGTGGAGGAGAGAACCAGAGAGACACAGAGGGAGACAGAGGAGAGGCAAAAAGGCAGAGAAAGAAACAGAGAGACAGAGACAGAGGGGAGAGAGACAGAGGGAAGAGACAGACAGAGACAAAGATAGAAACAAACACAGAGGAGAGACAGAGAGATGGGGGAGAGACAAGAGAGAGATAGGTAGAGGGGAGAGAGAGGAGAGAGACAGACAGAACCTAGACACAGAGGAGAGAGCAGGGAGAGACGAGACAGAGAGAGACAAAGGCAGAGAGAAACAGAGGGGAGGAGGAGGAGGAGGAGGAGGAGGAGAGAGAGAGAGAGAGAGAGAGAGAGAGAGAGAGAGAGAGAGAGAGAGAGAGAGAGAGAGAGAGAGAGAGAGAGAAGAAAGAAAGCACACTTATGAGAAGATGCATTCCAGGCATGGGAGATGGCCAGTGCAAAGACACAGAAATAGGAGACAAATATTATGTGTGAGGAATAGAGAGATCTCTCTGGCTGGATTTCCGTGTGCAGAAGGAATGATGTCCAGTCCCGTGAGGCTGGCCGTGCAGGACAAGCTAAACAGAGGCAATAAGGAACCACTAAAGAGTCAAATGCTTAGAAGCACTTCAGGAAAATCACTTTGGCAGGAATGTGCAGGACAGACTAAAGTGCAGAGAACTGAGTCAGGGAGCCCAATAGGGAGGCTATAGCAATAATATACGTGAGAGGTGATGATATGAAACAATAAACATTTATTAAATGTCTACTCCCAGGCACTGTGCAAAATGCTAGGGATATAAATAAGAAAAAGACATCATCTCTGGCCTCATGTAGCTTATAATCTAATGGGGAAAGACAATATACAAAAGGAAGCTTGAAAGAGGATGGGGGAGTGCCAGAGGGTACTTGGCACAGGGGGAAGATGAAGGTGACGGTGGAGCTGAAAGCAAGCAGAGCAATTGGTGACAAATGAAGAGATGGCTGGTTGGTATTTTGAGTTTTCTATAAAGGGAGGTTATGGGAGGAGCTTTTTACTTTATGTTCCTGTCCTCCTATCAGAGAGGCAGAAGCAAGTGGGGGCACTGATGAGGTGTGAGTGGCAAAGGTGAAGCAATCTTTATGATGGTGGGTCTTTTAGTGATAAGTTTCCTGGATTGGACATGATGAAGATGATGATGGAGCAGAGCCCCTGGTGGCAGATGAGGAGATGGCTGATATTTTGAGCCCTTTATACAGGGAGGCCTGAACTAAGATACCTGTATGAGTGGCAAGAAGGAATCAGATGGAAAAGATGTTAAAAATACCAAGATTTGGCAACTGATTGGATATATGGATAAAGGAGAAAAAAGAGTCCAGGATAATGCCGTTATAAAAATGAGACACTAGGGGGACAGCTAAGTGGCTTAGTGGATTACTTACTAGCTGTGTAACCCTGGGCAAGTCACTTAACTCTAATTGCCCCCCAAAAAAAGAAAGAAAGAAAAATGAAAAAGAAAAAGAAAAAATGAGACGCTGAAAAGACAGTGCATTCAACCAAAATCAGAAAGTTTGAAGAGAATTGGGGAGTGAGATATAACTCATTTGGACCCCTGCTCTATTCTAATCAGTATTTTTTGTTTTTTGTTTTTTGTTTTTTGCAGGGCAAGGAGGGTTAAGTGACTTGCCCAGGGTCACACAGCTAGTTAAGTGTCTGAGGCTGGATTTGAACTCAGGTCCTCCTGAATCCAAGGCCGGTGCTTTATCCACTGTGCCACCTAGCTGCCCCCTATTCTAATCAGTATTAATGAATTTGACATGGTTCCATAGGGGTATAAGATTTCCGTATAGGGGGCAGCTAGGTGGCACAGTGGATAAAGCACCAGCCCTGGATTCAGGAGGACCTGAGTTCAAATCTGGCCTCAGACACTTGACACTTACTAGCTGTGTGACCCTTGGCAAGTCACTTAACCTTCATTGCCCTGGGGCGAAAAAAAGTTCTGTATATTGGGCCCCAGTGTTGTGAACTGCAAGGTGTAAGTTCACTTGTTTAATCAGAAGTTAACTAGAGGTCTTCTACCTTTAGTTTTCCTTGTTGTGGTGACCAAACCCACTGTGGTGGAAATGACTCAACTACATGGAAAATCCTCCAACTTATTTTTGTACCTCTGGAACATCCTCTCTTGTCCAACATGAGCAAATGACCATCTCATTACCATCTAGTCAGTGGCGATATCTCCTGCTTCACCCTACCAGTGACCCTGCTGACATACCATTTTTGGAGGGCAGATTTGAACTCAGATCCTCCTGAATCCAGGGGTGGTGCTTTATCCACTAAGCCACCTAACTGTCCCCGTAGTGTCTCCTTTTTATAACAGCATTATCCTGGACTCCCTTTTCTCCTTTATCCATATATCCAATAAGTTGTCAAATCTTGGTATTTTTACCTTCACATCTTTCACATCTGATTCATTCTTATTTTAGTTTATGCATCTTATGTCAACCAATGGAATTCTGTACTTTGTATAGCCACTCTAGAATGTCCAGGTATCTGGTATCAAACCTTATAAAAACAAGGTCCTGGAAATAGGAGGCATCTCAGATCATGAGGAAGATCTGAGGTCCACTTCATTAGAGGGGACCATGGACCTTTTAATAAAGTGCCATTGGCTGCCTCAGTCTCTTTTGTTGTAGGTTGGACAAGGGCTTAAGGGGAAAGATAATGAGTTGTTTTAGGTATTCTGAGTTTAAGATCCATCCAGAATATCCCATTTGAAATAGCCGATAGGTAACTGGTGATTTGGGACTAAAGCTCAAGGGACAGTGTAGGGAAGGATTTATTGATAATAATTAATTCTTTAAGATTCACAAGGTTCCATACAATTATTATCTCATTTAATCTACACAACAATCCTTTGAGTAGATGCTATTATTATTTCCACTTTACAGGTGAGAAAACTGAGGTAGACAAAGCTTAAGTGACTTGCCCAGGGTCACACAGACAGAATGTAACTTGAAGCAAGATTTGAACCCAAATCTTCCTGACCCCAGGTCCAGGGCTCAATCTACCATTCCAACTAGCTGCCTAGATCTGGGAATCATTTGCACAGAGAGAAAAGTTAAACCTATAGGAACTAATAAAGTTACAAAGAGTGAGTATAGAGGAAAAGGAGGAGAGAACCTCTAGAATCTTGGGGAAACCCCACAGGTGGGAGATGTGATATATATGGTGAGTTAGCAAAAGAGAACAAGGATTGGTTAGACAGGTAGGAATCAAACCTAGAAAGACCAGTGGCACACACACATGCACGTGCGCACACACACACATACACACACACACACAAAACAAACCAACAAAAAAAAAACAAAAAGGAAATGTTTTACATGATTACACACACATAACCTATATCTTATTGCTTACATTTCAGGGAGGAGAGAGGGGAGGAATAGAATTTGCAATTTAAAAATTTTAAATTTGTTTTAATATATAATTTGGGAGGAAATTAAATATATTTTTAAAAATCCAGAAAGGACAGAGGATCTAGGAAGAGCAGTTGGTAAGTGGTATCAAGTGCAGTTTTGCTCTTCTCTTGGCTATGAAGTAGTTATGCCAAAGCTAAGGGCCAGGCTTTGGTTCCCAAACAGAAGCTCTTTTTGTTTTATCACCAGGGGTGTGCTGGTAAATGTTTTACAATTGGCTCTCTCGGCAGGGGGATGTATCCATGACATAACTTAACATCTAATCAGCATTATTAACATTTTTTCCATCACTTTCTTAAGCCTAGACCATCAACAAAACAATAAAGCAAGACCTGATTTGTAGCATTTGGTGATTTCTAAGGTATAAATGCTCAAGGCTGAGCCTGTAGAAGCTAGCTCCAGCATGCCCCTGCTCATCACCACAAATCAAGAATTCATTTTCCATCCTCACCTATGGAAAGAAAGGATGCAAAAGCAAAGAATATGCAATTTCAAGGCACTATAGAGATAATCTAGTCCAACCTTCTATACAATGCAGACACTTCCTACAATATCCCTGTCAGCCCTTCAACATCTTCTTGAATCCCTCTATTATTGAGGAGTTCACTAATTAAACGAGGCCTCTCCAGCTACTCTGAATCACAAATTCCAGCATGTCAAGGGACTTCGCAGCTGCCACGAGCTGAGGTTCAGTCAACAAACATTTATTAAACACTTCTGATATGTCAGGTGCTGGGCTAAATGCTGACAGCACAGTAAAATTACCATGAAATCAGAGCAAATGGGTAACTTACCTCAACAGGGATTTAGATTCAATTTGAAGTTTTAAGAATGTCAGACAGTCAAAGCAGCAGAAAACTGAACTAGAAGATGGCGGGTAGTTTCTTCCAATCCTCTAATTCTGTGAAATAGTGAGGAACAAGAAATATATTTCCTAGGATCTTTCCCCAGGGCTCAGGGTTACTCTATCAAGCTCAGTTAATGTCACTAACTCTAGTTTGTGGGGAAAAAAAACAAGGGAAAAAAAAGCTTTTCCATGAAATATCTGAAGAATTATTGAACTTTGGGGGCAGCTTTACCTCACATTGAAAAGAAAATCCGTGACTGAGATGATTTCAAAGAAACCAGTTTGGATATAACAGGAGCATGAATATCACCAACCTGACAGCACAGTTCCATTCACAGACTCATACTCTGATGTATTATTATGGTGCTGTAATTGCCCTGAGACATCCTTTGGCAAGGTATGATTTAGGGGAGGTGATATTCTTAGAACTAACCTGCTAAAGGATAAATTGGGCAGGAAGGAAGACCAGAAGCTGGTTTTCCTCCTGCTCACTGATACCATCTTTCTTATCAGTCAGCATTTACCAAGCTCCAACTAGGTGGTGCAATAGATAGAGTACTGGGTCTGGAGTTAGGAAGACCTGAGTTCAAATCCAGAATAAGATACCCTAGGCAAGTCACTTAACCTGTTTTTGCCTTGTTTTCCTCAGTTGTAAGATGGGAATAATTTTGTTGTTGTTCAGATATATTTCAGTTGCATTTGACTCTTTGTGACCCCCCCCCCTCCATTTGGGGATTTCTTGGCAAGGGTACTGGAGTAGTTTTCCATTTCCTTCTCCAGCTCATTTTACAAATGAGGAAAGTGAGACAAACAGGGTTAAGTGAGTTGCCCAGAGTCACACAGCTAGTCAGTATCTGAGGCCAGATTTGAACTCAGAAAGCTGTCTTCCTGACTCCAGGCTCAGCACTCTATCCACTGTACCACCAAGCTGCCCAAAATGGGGATAATAACAGCACTTATCTCCCAGGATGGTTGTGAGGATCAAATGAAGTCATATTTGTGAAGTGCTTAGCCCAGTGCCTGGCACATGGTAAGTGCAATATAAAGACTTATTCCTTTCCTTTCAAAGTACTAAACAGCAAACTGCAGACAATATGATATCATAGGCATACAGAGAACAGGGCCCAGGTGTGCCAACAAACCTGGAGGCAAGTGTTCCCTTTAGCTCTTCCCCTGAAGGAAATGAAATTTAAAAATAAAACCACCTCCAAAAAGATAGATAATATAAAATAAAAAAGAATAGTGGCAGGAAAGCTGAACCCCAAATCAAAGAATTTCTTCTGAGGGGAAAAGAAAGAATCAACAATCATGTTCACCTTAAAGTATGCTGGCACACCCACTCATGCATGGCCCAGGGTGCATGCATGCCTATGTGAGACACAGTCCTCCCTCTAAAGGTACCCACCATTTTCTTTGGAGAGGCAGGGTATATAAATAAAAATGTAAATAATACAGGAGATGTTTACATGTTAAGTGAATGGTGAAAGAAATACCTAGGTTATTTCTATAGGGAATGATCGCTGTGATCTGAAGTCCAGGCCCATAGCTACAGATGAACAAGAGAAGGGCTTGGGTATGACAGCTATCACCTTGGTCTCAGGCCACATCTTTGCATAAGGTAACCTATCTCATATAAACTACTTCATTCTCCCTTCCTTCCCCAGTGTTTTCCTAAGCTTATCTGGTATGGACCAACCTTCACCAGATTTTGGAACTATTTGCCCACTTCCTCCATTCACAACAGCTTGTTTGATTGCCTTTATGAATCCTGGGAGCTTCATTTCTCTTTATACTCCAGTTCTCTATTAACCTGTTTGGGTCTCTTCTTAGATCAGAGTCATAACTAGGGTAAGGGTGATCACAGCTTTGATGCAGGTTGCCGAATTTAAAGATGCTGAATTTAAAGAGGACATGCGTCAGCAGCATAGGGAAGACAGAGTAGAAAATGTAGACAGCAAGACTAATGAGTTCATAATAGAGAAGCACTCAAATAGGGATGAGGGTGAGTTCCTTCCCCACCTTGCCTTGCTCTCCCCATTGGATAGCTTCTGGCTGCTAGGGTCTCTATCTCCCCTGAAATCAACAGGATAATGTGCACAACACTCCCGCAGCCTTGGTTTGTGACCCTTGTCCCAGGTATAAAAATATCTAGTTACAGCTCTTTGGGAATCAGAAAGATGCTGCTTGGAGTAGACAAATGAGCAATAATGGACAATGGAGAATTTATCTTCCACTCTCAACCATGGAAAGAAATACAAATAGATAGCAAGAAAGTCCCCCACTACCCTCAGTGAGCACATGTCTCTGGGTTCTCCATCCCACGGTACTGAAAGAATTAATGGATATAACACCTGAATCATTTTCAGTAATCTTTGAAAATCATGGACAATGGGAAAAGTGCTCAAGACCTAGAAATAGACAGATGACACAATTTTTTAGGAAGCAAAGAGCACGAACTCTTCATTCTATACAATAGTGAGTTTGACCTCCATTCTGGGGGAAAAAAATCCAAAATATATTATTAAAGTGATATGGACATTTAGAAAGAGAAATGGTGCCCACTGAGAAGTAGTATTGCTTCACCAAGAACAAATCATGCCCAACCAACCTCATTGCCTTTTTTTTGAGAGGATCGCTAAAATGCTGATTAAATGAAATGCCATGTGTAAAGTGTCTGGTACAGGGCCTGACATGTAGTAGGCACTATAAAAATATTTATTCCCTTCCTTTGCCCTTCCCTGCTAGAGTCGGAGAACACTGTAGGCATAGGTTATCTGGATTTTAGGAAGGCATTTCATCCTTATGAGCACTAAGGAAAAATGTGAGCTAGAGGATAATATCTTTACATATGACACTCCATGACCCATCGCCATGCTTTTGTAGTGCCTATCTCTTCCTCCTCACCTCCTCATCTTAGCTTCCCTTTAAAACTCCACTTAAATCCTACCTTCCATAAGAGGCTTTTCACAACCACCACCACCACCACCACCCCAGTTGCTAGTGCCTTCCCTTTTTTTTGTGGGGCAATGAGGATTAAGTGACTTGCCCAGGATCACATAGCTAGTAAGTGTCAAATGTCTGAGGCCGGATTTGAACTCAGGTCCTCCTGAATCCAGGGCCAGTGCTTTATCCACTGTGCCACCTAACTGCCCCCTAGTGCCTTCCTTTTGAGATTGATTACCTTCCATCTCCTCTTTTTTTATCTTGTATTTACCTAGTTATTTGTATAGTCTCCCTCATTAGAATGTGAGCTTCATTACAGCAGGAACCATGGTTTATTTTCCTTTCTTTATATCTTCAGTACTTAGCACAGCACCAAGAATATAGTATGGCCTTAGTGAATGTTCACTGACTGTTCTATAGATCTAAATATTAGCAAAACTTTTCCTTACATCAAGAGTAAATTGTTTTGGGGGCAGCTAGGTAGCACAGTGGATAAAGCACTGACCTTGGATTCAGAAGGACCTGAGTTCAAATCTGACCTCAGATACTTGACACTCACTAGCTGTATGACTCTGGGCAAGTCACGTAACCCTCATTGCCCCACCAAAAGAAAAAGAGTAAATTGTTTCTGTCTCTCAGAAATTTGGATCCATCAGTCTTAGTTCTGTTACCTGGTTCTAAACAGATCAAGTCTGATCCACATGAAAACCTTTCAAATATAAGACAGGAACTCTCAAGTCTCCCCTAAATTTTCTCACCTATAAGCTAAACAAGGCCACTTTTCCCATCTGATCTTAATGGTCTGGGAGCTTTTTACCAACTGGGTCTTTCTCATTGGGATATCCCTAACTTACTAATATCCTTCCTGAAATTTTGTACCTAAAACCAAACACAACAATTCAGATGTGGCAAAATACAACAGGAGAATCACGTTCTGTCTTCTGGCCACCATGCTCCTCTTAGTTCAACTTAAGCTCATATGAACTTTTGTCTTCCCCCCAAAATACCTTAGTACAGATAGCTAGATTTGGAAGTGGTTCCGTGGTTGGCATCATAGCAGTAGTATTAATGCATCAATGTCAACCTGCTTGGAGTTATCTAGAGGAATGCACCAAGGGTCTTTCAGTCCTATGCTGTTCAACATTTTATCACTGTCATAAATAAAAGCATGGGTGTCATATTGATCAAATTTGAATATTTTTAAAAAAGAGATGAGGGAAATGTTAAATGTTAAAATGTTGGATCACAGAATTAGGAACTGAGGGGGCAGCTAGGTGGCACAGTGGATAAAGCACCAGCCCTGGATTCAGGAGGACCTGAGTTCAAATACAGCCTCAAACACTTGACACTTACTAGCTGTGTGACCCTGGGCAAGTCACTTAACCCCAACTGCCACACACACACACACACACACACACACACACACACACACACACACACACACACACAAAATCAATTACATACGCATAGGATGGCGAGCTGCGGAGGGTTAGATTTGCAGACAAATAATCTGGTTTGAGTGCTGGCTCTGTCCATTTTCCTGTTTTAATTTGGGCAAGTCACTTAACTTCTCTAGGCTTCTTTTTTCTCATCTGTAAAATGACGATGGAAGATTGGACTAGATCAGGGCTTCTTAAATTTTTTTCCACTCCCAACCCCCTTTTGCCCAAGAAATTTTAACGTGACCCCAGGTATATAGGTGTATAAAAGAGAGATACAAATCAAACATTTACTGCCAAATTTTTCATGACTCCTACATTCAGTTACATGGCCCACAGTTTAAGAAGCTCTGGACTAGATAACAAGAGAGAATAATCATAGATGTAGAGCTAGAACGGACCTCAGAGGCATCTACTCCAATCCCTTATTTTGCAAATGACCTCTAAGATGGTTTTTAGCCATAATTCTGATCCCATATTCACCAGGGTTCGATTTTCCCTGCTGCCCCTCCAAAGAAGAATATTCTGCTGACAAACATAAGTGCCCATAAATCACCCTGTCAGGAAAAATTTACCAGACCTCTTCCCACCCACTACCCATAATGACTTGTCCATTCCTAGAAACCTCCATATGGTGTAAAACAATACTCAACACTCGATAGCTCTTTATAAGGAAGAATATGTGATTGTTGTCACTTTTACTTCTGGAAGGTGGGTGAGTAGGAGTGAGGGGGAGAGTAGTAACTAAGTCTTATAGTCACGAAAAACAAAGTAAAGGCAAAGGACAACCCACGATAGTCATTAGGATATTTTCCTCCTGTGTAGATAATACATGGTTTCATTTAAATAAGAAAAAAAGCTTCCATTAACAGTATTTAATAGCAGCAGCTTAAACACTTCCCAGCTCCTGGCTGTTAAGACAACTCCAGGCATTTCACAAGTTGCTTTTAAATTACAAGTAAAAGCAGTCCTGTGGAGCTAATTACCAATAAACCTCAGAGTAGGTCTCACCAATGGGGCTGGGCTAGTGTAGGGAAAGACTTGATGTTAAGTTTCTCCAAATTGCACTAAATGGAGTGCCAATGGAGTGGGAAACTATACCTACTCGCATGCCAAACCTAAGCCAAAGACAGACAAGGGAAAATGATGGGGGAGGAAAAGGACCTCAAAAGATATCCTTTGGGAGAAGGACTCACCAAAATCAAGACCTGTTTCTGGTCTACGTTATGAGCCTGATACTCAAATATGTTGAGTTTCCAGATATGAAATTTGAGGGCAAAGGCCAAAAACAATACCTACCGAGATAGACTTACTAATGTCACCCTAGGAGCAAAGTCCTATCACTTTTCCTTGACCACACTTAGACCTGCACTTACACTTATAATCTAGCAGTAGTCACAGGTTCCTTGTGAATCTCACATGATTTAATTCTTATAACATCTATTAGCATCTTCCCATGGCAATGAAAGACAGTAGCTTGAAACTGACTATTCTTGGTGACTTATTACATTTTTATGACAGAAATTCTAGTGGTTTGCAGAAAACTAATCTCTAAAATTACATTTGTGAGTCTGGCAAGAGTGAACATTAGAGAGGATGATTTTTAGGAGAGGCTGGATCAGGAGATGATCTGAAATACAGGATGGGCCAAAAGCCACAAAAGGGTCAGATGTTTTAATCACTTTTTGAAAATTAGTTTTCTTGATTTTTTTCACTATTTATGAGATTTGATTTTTCACACCTAATGTAAATTCATTTCCAATATATATGATGTTATGGTATTATAAATTAAAAACAAAAAACAAAGGATTTATTAAATATTAGTGACTTTTAACCCACCCTGTATAACAAACTTTGGAAACAAGAAATAAAAAGAAATGAGGGAGCCAAGGAGTTCCTTTATCATTGTTAGTGCTAATCACTATAATAATTTGTCATGTATAAAACTGGAGGAACATGGACCAAAGGAAGCAGCTTGTAAAATCGGAGTGGAGGAGCTGGCCTAGAAGTTGAAAAGCCCAGGGTTCAAGACCTGCATTGACTGGTACTTAAACCCTCAGTATTCCTGTCACTTCTTTATGATTGTAAATTATAGATATGCTGCTTATCTGTGCTGATGGAGGGAGTCAAATCAAGAAAAAAATGCATGGGTCAGGGAGACCTAGGTGGCGAAGTAGATAGAGCACTGGCCCTGGATTCAGGAGGACCTGAGTTCAAATCCAGCCTCAGACATTTGACACTTACTAGCTATGTGACCCTGGGCAAGTCACTTAACCCTCATTGCCCTGCCCCCCCCCAAAAAAAACCATGCATGGGTCAGTGGATAGAATGAAAGATTTGGAGTCAAGAAAATTTGTTTTTAAATTCTGCTTTCTAACACATGCTAGTTATACACCATCGGATGTGTCAACTTCTCTGTGCCCGAGGCATAGAGTTGCCTGGGATTTATCTAAGTCACAGATGAGTTGTTGTTTTTTTCTGTTAGTGGATAGTGAGCTCCCACACCTGAAGGCCTTGCGCAAAATCAGTTATTTCTGACAGAAAGACACTGTGCATCAGTGTCCCTGAAGGCAGATAAAGAAAATGAGACAAAAAAGTAGTCCAAGAAGTTGTATTCTGAACTTTAATTAAACATTTTAAAGTGATAAAATGTAATAGCTTAAAAAATGATGCATGCACAAGATAGCTAGATCAATAAAATGCCAATTACCTGACTTTTAATGCATCTGTGCTATACAGACTTTTAATGCATCTGAGCTATGTATTTCCCCTAAAAATAAGTCAATTCTTCCAATAACTCTCATAATATCCTAAGCCACAAAAAACCTTATTTAGAATTTGAACAGCTTTTCCACATTAAAAAAATACATATACCAGTATCTCTATAAGATATATACCAGGACCCCTGTGGAGTATTTATGGGAAGACCGGAAACAAGAACTACAGAGTTATGGGGGAGGGGGTATGTGATCTGTACCCATGGAGGAAATGTACACATCAGTGAGGTTAGATGTGTGATTACTGATTTTCCAAAGAGTCAAAGAATTGTTGTACAGCCATATGAACAGTCACAATCACCCCAATAATTCAGACAAAAAGCCCATCCACTTGGTAGCAGATATCCATGTCTGGGGGCTATAATGCCATAGAGAAGCCAACTGATAACAGTTCCACCAGGGAGTGAATTCAGTAGATTAAAGCTGACTCTGGTTCCTTATTGGTTGGCCACTTGTCTGAGATACCTGTATGCTTCCCATACACGCCAAACAAAGCAAAGGATTTTGTTTGTATTATTAGGGCAATTATGGGTGCCGTGGGGCTAAACTTGGTGTAACTGGCTGCTCAGATCTTTATATAGCCTTGCTTTTTACATGAAAAATAAATTAGAACTATGACTTTCCATTTTAATCCCCAAGAGTGATTTTATTTGCTCTTACATAGCAAGTGGCCATTTCAAAATAATTTAACAAACAGATTTGCTAAAATTAGAAATCTCAAAGACAATATTTTGACTTCAATTTTCACTTTACATCTCCGTATGACAGAGTAAACAGATCCTCATATACACATGCAAAATGATACTTGTCAGGGTACTCTAAGTGCTAAGTTGAAACCAGTGTCAACTTGCTGCTGTCCAGAGTTCTAAACCCCAAGCACACAGATGCCTTTGCACAAACCAAATCATGTTACTGGTTCATCTTTGCCAACTACTCTGTCTACAAATATCAAACCAGATTTTTTTTTCCAGTGAGTTAAGAAAGGATAAGAAGAGCCCTGGTTGAAGTCCTTATGGAAAGATTCTTTTTCTGGAAGTAGAAGGTCCAGCGGCCCATGTCTAGTTGGATATAGCCTTTGATCCACTACCTGCACTCTCCATAAGTTCTAACACTTAGGAGCATGCAAAGGCTGCTAAGTTTAGCTATGAAGTCATTGTACTATGAGTGTTTAATTATATCATGTGCATTGAGATATTTTTAATGTTAAGCATACAACAGAAATGCTTGCTCTCCTTAGCAACTGTTAAATTACAGAAGGTAAAACAAAACTGCGATCACACTTGGAGGGCAAATAGAACTGTTACAAGATGTTGGTTGCAATGAGTTGGTGCATGCTACAGAAACCATGAAATCATTTCCTTAATTAAAAAGCCCCCTCATTTGTTTTCACAACTGCCTACGGTTGCTGGCTCCTACAATGAACTGTCAGCCTACCAAATGTCTATTTAATATCTAATGACACCTCTTAGATCTAGGAATGCGAAAAGCTATTAAAAATAACGAATTCTCGATTTCCTCACTGGCTGAGTGAATCACATTCAAGAGTGACTTTGCCATCTCTTAAGCAAAGTCTTTCAGAAGAACCCTATAGATAACTCAATTTTACAAAATTCTGCTCCTATTCCTACTGTGGGCTAATAATATATATTGGATAAATTAACAAAAAGACCAACTCAAAATTAGCACGTTATCTCCTAAAAATCATAGCATAAAGAATCTTTGTCCCATGCACACTAAAGGGGAAAATAAAGATACTTTAATCACGGTGAGTGATCCAAAAGGAAAAGGCGAGTTGAGCTGTAGTAAGCAGTTTATGGTCTGAAGTGAAGTTCCCACGGGAGTTGAAATTGCCAGCTTTTTTTTTTGGGGGGGGGGAGGAATCCTAAGTTTCCTCCTCTTAGTAGTCTAAGGAGTAATAATAGCAGTCAATGGACCAAACTGAATGAGTTGGGGAAGAAAGTGAGTTATCCTTTCCCCGGGACGCCCGCACCCTACCCCTTTCGCGTTCTAAGAGTGAAGGAGCTGGCGGTCCCGGTAGTCCCGGTGAGAGCTGGTTGAAGTTTCTCATGCCAGCTTTATTGCAGTATATTTCAGGAGTTTTCTTCCTCCAGCGTTGTGCTGCTTTGGAGGAAGGGACGGCCTGGGAGTAGGGAGTCGGGCAATCTCTCCTCGTCTGTCGCCGGGGCCGCCCTGGCCGCCGCGTCACCAGTGCTGGCCAGCGGCCCGGGTGCCCAGCTGCGCCTGGGACACGGCTGGTACAGCAGTGGCGGCGGCGGCGGCGGCCGCCGCGTCCCCGATGCCAGGCAGGACAGAGCGCACGGAGCGGCGGAACTCCTCGTTCTTCCAAGTGTAGAGCAGCGGGTTGAGGGCGGACAGGGAGCAGCAGAGGAGCCAGCTGGCGGCCTGCAGCCCCCAGGGGACAGGCAGAGAGAAGCCGCTGACTAGGCTCACCCACACGAGGGGCTGCGTGGCCAGCAAGAAGACGCAGCAGAGCAGCAGCACCGACAGCCCGTTGAGGCGCCTCTGCGCCCGGCGCGGGTGCAGAGTGGGCGGCAGGGGCGGAGCCGCGGCCGCGGCCGCCTGGGGCACCGGGTGCGGGTGAGGGGGGCCCGGGGCGCTTGGAAAGGCCGCGGCGGCCGCGGCACAGCCCGGCAGCTGGTGCAGCAGGTGGAAGTTGAGCACGCTGACCCGCTTGACGCTGACCCGCACCCGGCGCACGATACCCAGATAGCAGTGCAGCAGCAGCGCAGTCTGAGCCAGTAGCGCCAGAGCGGCCAGCAGCGCGGGGTAGTGCACCTCGGGGGGCACGCGACCTGCCGGCGCCGCCCAGGGCGGCAGCAGCAGCACGAGCCCCAGAGCCAGTGCCCAGGAAAGCGCCAGCATGCCTGCCGTGTGGCGCCGCTGGTACAACACCTGGTAAGTGGCGGGCGCCCGCGTGATGAGCAGGTAGCGGTTCAGGGCCACTAAGCAGTGGGATAGGAGGGACACGGTGAGGCCGAGGCCCAGCAAGCCTCCCCGCAGCAGGCGGTAGCTGCCCCCAGCGCCGTCCCACCCCCCTGGAGGCTCGGGCGAGGAGTTGGGCAGCAGCCCCAATACAGCCTCCTGCGGCATCCAGAGGGCGCACACGCTCAGGTCAGCGGCGCAGCCGTTCACGATAAAGGCGTTGCTAGTGGTCTGGAGCTTTCGGAAGGATGACACTAGGTAGATGACCATGCCGTTGGCCAGCGTCCCCCCAATGGCCAGGCCAGAGTAGAGGAGGGACACGGGAATCCGGCGGCCTGCCCACGACCCTTCCTCTTCGCACAGCAGGAGCAGCGACCCCCCTTCACTGGAGGTGCTGGTGGACGTGGAGGAGGTGTTCGTCATGCTGGCTTCCACTTTCACACCCAGCTCTTTAACTCTGACCTCTTTCTGAGGGCTCCATTGCCTCCAACACTGCCCTGTCGGGCCAACAAGGGTGGAGGTCCACCCTCTACCCCCCAAATCAAAAGGCTGTGGAAGAATGGACTTTAGGCGGGAGAGCTGGGGAGGGGCACAGAGATTCCGATTTGGTAGGAGAGCTTAATTTCTGGTAGCAGGTACCTGCTTCAGAAATGTCCCCAGAGCAAGGAAAAAAGGTTCATGCTTTCAGTAAGGACAGCAGCCGGAGCAGAAATAACCTCCCTTCTTCCAGTCGGAAATGATACCAACTGGAGCACCCAGTTTCAGGAGCCAGCAGGTATATCCCAGTTGGGAAAAATGCCCAGATGGAGTGCTGGGATGGGAGTGGGGGTGGAGAGATAGGAGATACCTTGCTCTCAGGCTGGTCCTGTGCCGACAGTAACAGAAGAAGTGATCCCCCAAAGCATCTTGTCCCAACAGCAGCATCCACGGTCCCAGGAAAACAGCATCAGAGAAGTTCCACTGGGATCAGTGCCAGGAGCATCCCCAATACTCACGAACTGGGCACATGGTCCAAGGCTTGGCAACAACAGCAGCAGCAATAAGCGAGGAGGAGCTTCCCAGCTGGCAGCAGTGCCAGGGGGGAAGACTATCTGACTTTTAGCAGCCTGGAGACCCACCCAGGCAAGCAAGCACCTGCAGTCACAGTAGCAGAGAGTAGAAGCTTGTTGAAAAAGGCAAAATGAGAGCTGTCGAGCACCCTGGGCTGAGAAGGAGTGGTGGCTGATGCGATCCAGCCTCTCTCCACTCAGCTCACTCCTGCTCAGTTTTTCATCACCCTGGGTAAATTCAGCCTTTCCACGCTTTTCATGAATTATTCAGCAGCCTTCAAACTTGGGAAAGGAAGAAAAATATCTTGCTCAGAAAGTCTTGCAATTAGGGAGTTTCTTTCTCTTTCCTTTACTCTCTCTCCTACTCCCTCCTCACCTCCCTCCCCCATCAATTTCTTCTCCCTTTTTTAATTCCCTCCCTTTTTCCCCTCTGATTGAAATAGAACCTTATAGGTTTACAGCACCATTATTCCAATCTGATTCACAGATGTTGGTAGAAGCTGTAGTGGGTGAGATGTATACCTAAAATCTATATCTTTCTATAATACTAGTTTATAAGGGATTTTTTTTTTTTACAAAAATCAAACAGCTAATTCTGTCTCCCTGGGTTAAATGTAACATGTAATTCCCCAATGCTATTATTTTGACTTTCCCACTCGATCCCTTTCTAGAGGCTGTAAAGGAAGCATGAATTTCCTGCATAAAACAGCTGCAACAAGTGGTCACCTGAATCTCTAAACACACAGCCACAGAGAAATGTCCAAGTTCCTTCCATTGCCGGTTAGAGTTGCACCTTTTTTTGGAGCAATCGTGTCCTGAGTTCAGAGAGCTTACTGCCTTTCCTAGAGTTGCATTTTTTTAAAAAAATAGTGAAATCGTCAAAAGGCAAGCGATAGAGAATAGAAGACAGAAACTGTGACCAATCTGAACGGTGAAAAATCAGGTTTCTCCGGGTGAGAAATTTGGCTTCTTGCTCCCAAATTTACTTCCTTTTGAATAGGTCTTGCATAAGGCTTTATTGTTTGAATTTGTAAACATTTTGTTGGATGCCAGCTGTCTTTTACCTGTCCCTAGAAAGAAAAGGTACTTAGGGGGCAGCCCCCACAAAAAGCCCTGCTTCCTGAACAGTTATTTGAGAGAAGTAACAATGTGTTAAGGAAAGAACACTTGTTAGTGTTGTTCGTCCTTCATTCTCAAAGAGGACCAGGACCATGATATCCAGGTGTTGTCATGCCTTGCACTGAATTGGATTTAAGTAAGGGAGGGCTGTGCAAGGTGACCAACCTCACTCTCTCCTCTAGAGCCATCTGGGTCCAGTGGCAAGATACATATCAGGATGACTGGAGATGGCCCCCATGTTTGAGGCGATTGGAGTTAAGTGACTTCCCCATGGTCCCACAGCTAGTAAGTGTCTGACGTCATATTTGAAGTCAGGTCCTCCTGACTCCAGGGCCAGTGTTCTGTCCACTGAGCTGCCTAGCTGCCACAGAGAAAGAGCACTAGACTAAGTCTTGTTGATAGAGTTGCCATTATCTAGGTATTTGACACTGGGTCATTCATAAAACCTGCATGATTTAGTATTTTCTTATTTATGAGGAGGAATTAAACCAAAACTCTTCCGGGAGAATTTAGTAATACTTAAAATCTAGCCTCTCTCTATGGCCTTGCCCCTTCTGACCAAAGTGAATGACACCTCACTTCAGTTCCAGGAGGAAAGATAGGGTGATAAGAATCAAGTCCAGGGGGCGGCTAGGTGGTTCAGTGGATTTAAAGCACTAGCCCTGGATTCAGGAGGACCTGAGTTCAAATCCGGCCTCAGACACTTGACACTTACTTACTGTGTGACCCTGGGCAAGTCACTTAATCCTCATTGCCCTGCAAAAAAGAAATCAAGTCCAAAGGTCTTCTTTTCACACACACACACACACACACACACACACAACTATATAACCCAAAGATGCTACCTCCACCTATAGGCTTTGTTTTCTTACGTGGCAAAAAAAGATACTAAATTTCTTTCCCTTTGAAAATACCACGCTGATTAAAATTAAATATAACCAAATGTTGGATGTTGAAGGGAGTATGGGAAAACTGGGACACTAATCCACTGTTGGTGGAATTGTGAATTGATCCAATCATTCTGGAGAGCAATTTGGAACTTGGCCTAAAGGGCTATCAAACTGGGCATACCCTTTGATCCAGGAATACCACTACTAGATTTATATCCCAAAAACACCCCCAAAAAGAGAAAGAGACTTATTTGTACAAAAATATTTATAGCAGCTCTTTTTTGTGGTGGTTATGGATCAGAAATGAAAGGAATACCCATCAATTGGGGAATGGCTGAACAAGCTATGGCATATGACTGTGATGGAATATTAATGTGCTTTATAAGAATTGACAAGCAGGATGATTTCAGAAAGACCTGGAAAGACTTATAAGAACTGATGTATAGTGAAGTAAACAGAACCAGGAGAACGTTGTGTCCAATGACAGCAATATTGTTTGATGAAGAACTGTGAATAACAACTATTCTCAGCAAGACAATGATCTAAGACAATCCCAAAGGATTAATGATGAAGCATACTTTCCACCTCCAAAGAAAGAACTGATATTGATTGAACCCAAACTGAAGCATGCTTTTTTCACTTTCTTTTTTTCTTTTATTTTAGTTTTCTTGTAAAAATTACTAATATGGTAATGTTTTACATAACTGCACATGTATAACCTATATATGATTGCCTACTACCTCCGAGAGAGGGAGGAGAAGGAGGCAAGGAGGAATAGAATTTGGAACTCAAAAATTTAAATAAAAATGTTTATTTAAAAATAAATAAATGAAGACATGGAAAAAAAGAATGAGATAAAAATTAAGTCTAACCCATTTAAACTGTTATTCAAATGAGACTGGTGGTGATCTCAGACTGTAAAGCTAGATTTTTGCCATCTGGCATCTTTTGTAATTGAAGGATCCAGGGATAGGGTAATTTTTTTATATTAAAGAGGATGCATCTAAAGTATATTTACTGAGCACAATACAAACCCAGAAGTATTTATTAATCCCAAATTTTGTACCTCATCATCTTGGCAGTATACTTTCCAGGGATGTACACATAGATGATGAGGTTGATACGGTCATTGCCAGGGCTAGCTCAGTGTTTGCAAAGCTCCCAAGGAAAGTGTGGGAGAGAAGAAGTATTAAACTGCCTACCAAATGGAAGGTCCACAGAGCTGGTATGTGGGCCTCATTGCTGAATGCCTGTGAAACCTGGACAGTGATTTAATTGAAAGACTGTTGACCAAGATGGCAGAGGAAAGGCAATGAGCTCTCAAACTCATGACACGATTGCTCCAAAAAACATCCAAATAATGCCATTGGACAATGCCTGGAGCAGCAAAACCCACAGAAGAATGTGCTGAAATCATCTTCTAACCACAAACAGCTTGGAAGGTCAGAAGGAGGGAGCTGCTGTGCTGAGACAGGAGTGGAGCCCAACCCCACAGTCACCCTGACACAGATCCAGTCCCAGGAAGGCTTCACCAGAGAAGGAAACACCCCGAGCCTCTGAATCAGCTGAAGTGACAGTGTTTTCTGGATCTAAGCTCACATTCTGGTGAGAGGGATGAGACCTTGGCAAGGGGGGAGACTACAGGGGTCTATGCTGGTGCTGAGGCAGAACTTGGGTTTTTCACCCCTGTTGGGAACCAGGAGGTAAGTTTGAGTAGCAGTGGCCCAGGTTGGGGAGGGGCACAGGCTCATCAGAGCTGAGAACCACAACACACAAAGCTGTTTGATTAGCAAGTTGGTCTGGGGTCATCTACAGAGTAGGGAACAGGCCAGGAGAGTGAAGAACCTGATCCTCCTTAAATCATACTACCTGGGACCCCCTGAAGCTTGGGATACTGCAGCCTGGAAACAGTGCCCCACTTTAAGGAGCTAAAAGTCAAGTAAAAGAAAGGCAAGATGAGCAGAGAAAGGTTAGGACCATAGAAAGTTTCTTCAGTAACAAGGAAGACCAAGGGGCACCCTCAGAGGAAGATGTCAACATCAGGGCCCCTATACCTAAAGCTTCCAAGAAAAATATGAATTGGTCTCAGGCCATAGAGGCACTCAAAAAGGACTTTGAAGATAAAATTAGAGAGGTAGAGGAAAATGGAAAGAGAAATGAGGGTGATGCAGGAAAGACATGAGAAAAAAGTCAACAGCTTGAAAAGTTAAATTGGCCAAATGGAAAAGGAGGTACAAAAGCTCTCTGATGAAAATAATTGCCTAAGAATTAGGATTGAACAAATGGAAGCCAGTGATTTTATGAGAAACCAAGACACAATAAAGCAAATCCAAATGAATAAGAAAATAGAGGGCAATGTGAAATATCTTCTGGGAAAAACTGCTGACCTGGAAAATAGGTACAGGAGAGATCATTTGAAAATTATTGGTCTACCTGAAAACCATGATCAAGGAAAGAGCTTACACATCATCTTCCAAGAAATTGTCAGTGAAAATTGCCCTGATATTCTAGAAGCAGAAACTAAAATAGAAACTGAAAGAATCCACTGATCACCTCCAGAAGGAGATCCCAAAAGGAAAACTCCTAGGAATATTATAGCCAAATCCCAGAGCTCTCAGGTCAAGTAGAAAATATCGCAAGCTGCCAAAAAGAAAGAATTCAAGTACTGTGGAGCCCCTGTCAGGATAGCACAAGATCTAGCAGCTTCTACATTAAAGGACCGGAGGGCACAGAATATGATATTCCAGAGGTCAGAGGAATTGGGATTATAACCAAGAATCACCTACACAGCAAAACTGATCGTAATCTTTCAGAGGAAAAAATGGGACTTCAATGAACAAGAGTACTTTCAGGTATTCATGATGAAAAAACCTGAACTGAATGGCAAATTTGACTTTAAAATACAAGACCCTGGAGAACCATAAGAAATTAGAGTTGGGGGACATACCTGGGATCGTGCAGTGGGTGACTGTCTTGTGTCTGAGGCCAGGTTTAGGCTGGGATCCCCTTGGGTCCAGGGTGTATGCTTTGTCCACTCTGTCACCTAGCTGCCCCATGATGATATCTTTAGGGTTAAATTGAGGGGTGAGGGGAATGCACTGGGGAAGGGGAAGGGCAGAGATAAAATCTTACATGAAAGAAACAGGAAAAGGCTTATGGAGTGGGGGAATAGATGGGGAAGGAGCAGGGCAGTAAATGAATTTTACACTCATCAGAAAAGGCTCAAAGCCCTTAAACTCATCAGAGTTGCCTCAAGGAGCGATTAACACAAATACCCAACTGGGTGGAGTAATCTATTTAATCTGGGCAGTAAATGAGCCTAACACTCATCAGAATTGGCTCAAAGACCTCAATCTCATCAGAATTGGCTCAAGGAGGGAATAATGTACACACTCAATTGGGTAGAGTAATCTGTCTAACCCTGCAGGAAAATAGGAGGGAAAGGGGATAAAGAGAGAGGGGCAAAAGAAGGAAAGGCAGACTTGGGGAGGGGACAGACAGAAGCAAATCCCTTTTGAAGAGGGATAGGATGAAAGAAGATGGATAATAGAATAAATATTATGGGGAAGGGAAGAGGATGGAAGGGAAACAGTTAACAATAGTAATAATAAGGGGGAAAAATTGTACAAAAATATTTTTAGCAACACTCTTTGTGGTGGCTAAGAATTGACAATCAAGGGAATGTCCATCAACTGAGGAATGATGGAAGAAGTTGTGGTATATGATTGTGGTGGAATGGTCTTGTGCTATAGGAAATAACAAACGGGATTATCCCAGAAAAACCTGGAAAGACTCAGGAACTGATATACAGTGAAGTGAGTAGAGCTGGGAGGATATTGTACATAGTGACAGCAGTATTGTTCAATGAGCAATTGTGAATGACTTAACTACTCTCAGCAATGCAATGATCCAAGACAATCCCATGGGATTAATAATGAAACTTACTATCCACCCAAATAGAAAGACAAGAGCACTTGTGGATTGTACATATATAACCTGGTTGTGGTCTTGTGGAGGGGGGAGGAAAGGGAGGGAGGGAGGAAGAAAAATTTGGATCTCTAAATCTTATGAAAATAAATGTTGAAAACTACCCTTACATGTAACTGGAAAAAATAAAATAAATGTTGCAAACGAAAGACTGTTGACCACAGGGAAAGCACCATGGACATAGGTGTCTCAATTTGGGAGAGAAAAATGGTTATATTTATAGTAGGAAAAAATTGATTATCTCCTCATTGTCTCCCCTTCTGGGAGGTTCATGGGAGGTCTTATCCTGGTTTGGACTTCCTGGGGTCCTAAGACATCCTCCAGGGTGGGTACCTTTTTCCTTGGAGGTGTGTTTCTGGGGTTTGTACGTCATGGGGTGAACCTGGGGACACAGTTGGCCCTTTCTGCACATATTCCTAAAGATATGCTTAAACTTGTCAGTCCCAGGGGATCTCTGTGTTTACAATATCTCTTTACTTAAGATCTGGTTTCTAGGTGTCCTAATGGTATAGGAAGCAAAGAAAGGGTTAACAAACTTAAGACCTGAGCTCTAATTTAGATCTGAGCTCCAAGAGGGGCTATAACTTACAGACCCCAGCTCCAAAAGGGATTAATGGATAATGTCAAGGCCTAGGCTCTTGTTAGCCACATTAATCACCATTCATAAAAAGAACATAAAGAGACAGGTCATAGAGACCTTAACTATAAAAAAGCCATAGGTAGAGACAGGCTATATAAATTCTAATTGATAAATGAAAATATTTAGAAACTAGGCATGGGAATGAAAAGCTAACATGTGCAGAGAAGGCCAAGTTTGTCCCCAGGTTCGCCTTGTGACATGTAGACCCCTGGGGCACACCTCCACAGCGGAGGGTACCCGTCATGGGGGTTGGCTTCAGGACCCAGCAGCTCCAGGTTAGGATGGACCCTCCCCAGTACCTCCCTAGGGTAGAGATTGTTATAATGAGACTGATAATCAGCTTATCCATACTATGGATATAACTGTCTTTCCCTATTTGAGAGAAACCTCCATGATGCCCTCCCTGTGTTCATTCACATTATTGCAATAAAACTTGGGAAACTGGAAAAAAAAACAAAAAAGAAAAAGAAATCTGGACAGTACACCAAGTGACATTCCAGGAAACTGAATCTCTTCCATTTGAATTCTTAGGAAGATTCTGAAGATCACCAGGTAAGAAAAGGTACTAGACACTGACGTCCTTTCTTGAGATCAACTGCCAAGCATTTAAACTCTACTGCAGAGACAGCAACTCCAATGGTCTGGCCACATTGTTCAAATGTCAAACATATGCTTGTCTAAAAGACTGTTTTATGGACAACTCAACACAAGGCACACATTCACATGGAGGTTAGAAGAACTGATACAAGAACTATCTCAAGGTCTCTAAAGAATTTTGGAATTGATTTTGAGATGTAGGAGACAGTAGCACAAGACCACCCAGCATAGCATGCCCAAATCAAAGAAGGGGTTATGTTCTATGAGCAAAGAAGAATTGCGGTAACTCAAAAGAAATGAGATGTACAACTTTAGAGACTTCTCCACTCCAAATGTTCATATGAACTATTTGTGCCTGACCTGTGGTAGAGCATTTGGGGCTCATATTAGTCTGATCAGCCATAGTCGGACACACTGTACTTTGACCCTGACATGTCATTTTGTTCCTATTTGAGGACAAAGTACAATAACCAATTGTGTACAAGGCAAATGAAGCAATGCAATTGGACTGTTATTTTTCCCACCCTAGGAGTCTGGTTATTAGAGAAAAGATGTAGGATGTTAGCTTTAGAGACTAACAGGTGAGGCAGCTAGGTGGGGCAGTGGATAAAGCACTGGCCCTGGATTCAGGAGGACCTGAGTTCAAATCCAGCCTCAGACACTTGACACTTACTAGCTGTGTGACTCTGGGCAAGTCACTTAACCCCAATTGCCACACCAAAAAAACAAAAACAAACAAACAACAACAACAACAACAACAACAACAAAAACATTCACCTGACCCTGCCATCCTGGAATTCCTTCCTTCCTCAATTTGGTCTCTCAGAATCCAATTTCCTTCAAAACTTGATTAAAACACCACTTTCTAAGCTTCTCCTGATCCATACAGATCCTAGTTCCCTCCACCTCCTGAAACCAGATTCCCTTGCATTTTTGTATCTATTTTGCATATCTATGTCTGTCTATGTCTATGTCTATGTCTGTCTATGTCTATGTCTATGTCTATGTCTATGTCTGTCTATGTCTATGTCTGTCTATGTCTATGTCTATGTCTATGTCTATGTCTATGTCTATGTCTATGTCTATGTCTATGTCTATGTCTATGTCTATATCTTTTCTCCATTGACTATGAACTCCTTGAAGGCATAGACTGTTTCATTTCTGCATTTTACACCCAGCACCTAGTTCAGTGCCTGGTACATAACAGTGGCTTAGTAAATGTTTGTTGATTGATTTATTCCTAATTCTGTTAACTGTTTTCTCCTTCCCTCAAATGAACACCAACTGATTAGCTCAGTGTCACACACAACTCCTCGCAGAATTGAGGCTTGAATTCAGAATTGGAGCCTTCATCCAGGCCTCTTTTCATTTCAGCATGATACACAACACACTCCTTAAATGTATAAAAACCCAAACTGCTAAAACCAAATCCAGTGTGCTCTCCACTGCATCAACCTAGATGGACTCCAAACCATCTGTATGTCCATTTATAAAGTTGAGCCGACCCCCAGACATATTCAGAGTCCCTTTCTATCTATGGGAAGCTATGCATCTCTCTGCATTTATACCAATAGGGCATCCTCAGCCTAATGTTTCTGCTTTGAAGAATTGTTTTATAAAGTTTCCAAGGCATTTCTTTAGTGACCTACATTCCCCATTTGCATGTAGCTTTTCTAAGAATACCATCCTTTGGGCTTAAAATTGCTCCAGCTTGGTGTCTGTCTAGAAAAGATTCCCCTCCCCTTTTCTCCATTAAGGTATTTAGTTGACTTATTTTTTAATATGCTTTAAAAACCTATGAATATATTCAGACAATATCAGTTCTTTCTCTGGAAACTTTAAAAATGTTAAAAATTGTTTAAATATGTAATTGGGGGAAATGAAACTTTATATTTTTAAAAACCTATGACTTGGGGCAACTAGGTGGAGCAGTGGATAGAGCACTGGCCCTGGAGTCAGGAGTACCTGGGTTCAAATCCGGCCTCAGACACTTAACACTTACTAGCTGTGTGACCCTGGGCAAGTCACTTAACCCCAATTGCCTCACTAAAAAAAAGAAAACCAACCTATGACTTGCTGGTGTTAATAGCAGGATGTAGAAGAGAAAGGTGAGAAATACTTTCCGATAATTATTTTTGTGTTGAGATGAAAACAATTTCTGTGTATTTCAGGTATCAAATACATGGGAAATTAGCATGTTCTGGCCAAGAGGAAAGACTTAAAGGTATTACTACAGCACAGAACCGAAGACTTTGCCTGATTAGACTTTGAGTCTAATTCAGAAGCTCCCAGCTTTCATTGCTGTGACTATTGATTCCACCACTATAGATTACCATGCCTAAATGTTCTTCACTTCCTGCAAAGCAGAGCCCAGATCTCACTTTCTAATTGAGGCAATTGGGGTTAAATGACTTGCCCAGGGTCACACAGCTAGTAAGTGTCAACTGTCTGAGGCTGGATTTGAACTCAGGTCCTCCTGACTCCAGGGCCAGTGCTCTATCCACTGCGCCACCTAGCTGCCCCGAGGCCTTTCTTGATCGCCACAGTCCTTAGGACTCTTTTCTTCTTGAAATTACTTTGTATACCATGGTATATATACTTTGGATTTACTTACCTCTGTATATGATTATTCTCTTTCCAATAGACTGTAAGCTCCTTCAGGACAAGAACCATTTCATTTTTGTCTTTGTAGTCCCTTGTGTTCAGCACAAGGCTTTGCCCATAGTAGATGCTTAATAAGTGATTGTTGAATTAGATTTGTTAGTTGTGGGAAAACTAGAATATACAATTGTAAAGAAATTCTGTACCCCCCAATCTATAACTTGGTGGCCAATCTTTGGGCTAGGAACATCTTCAGACTTAAAACTGTTCACTGGACAACATACAAATGTAGTCTGTCTATGGGTCTGTATTTAAAACCTGTCTACCTTGGTAGAAAGTGCCCAAATGTATCTCAGCTAGCATAACCTTTAACAATTTTAAGGTTTGCAGAGTATTTTGTATCTATTATCTCATTTGGGACTCCCAACAACCCTGTGAGATATTATCCCCATTTTACAGATGAGCAAACTGAATCGTTGAGAGATTGAATGCCTTGCCAATGATCACATGATGACAGATATTTCAGGAGAGATTCAAATGCACTTCTTCCCTGAACCCAAGTTCTGGGTCCTTTCTGCTACCTCAGGCTGCCTCTCAGTGTTATACATTTGGATTGAGTACTAGAATAGAAATTTCACCAAGGCAATTTGTTCACGAGTAGGTTGACCTAATTTGCCAAAAGGAAGGAAAAGAAAGAATGTTAATCTATGAAATGGAAAAAGAAACATAGAGGGGAAGAGAGAAAGATGAGAGATGGAATGGAGAAAAAGAGAAAGGGGAAGTAGGGAGGAAGGGAGAATCTTATTTTAAATTATTGAATAGGAATTTAGGAAATACTTAATTGTAGAAAATTCAAGGTAGTAAAGATTGACCCCAAATTCTCAAAACTTGGGCTGGGGATTTGTACTGTTGATGAGAAACTCGAGTCTATATTCTAGACTTTTTCACATTTATTATGTCTTTGAACAATCAATTTGGCCTAATGGAAAGAGTCTTGGTATAGGAGTCAGGAAATCTTGCTTTGTAACACTAGCACTATTAGTAGCTTAAATTCTGGCCTCATCTGTTAAAATGAGAAATTTGGACTAGATCTCTAAGGTCTCTTTCAACTCCAAAATTCTGTGCTTTTAGGATAATACATATACATTTCTATAATATACATCTAAATCTACATCTGCATACACACACACACACACACACACACTAAGCATTTTCTTCAAAACAACCCTTGTTAGATGGGCAATGCAAGTATTATCCCCATTTTATAGGTAAAGAAATTGAGGCCCAGAAAGGTTAAGACCATAGATTTGGAATCAGAAGTGATCTTAGAGGTCTTTTAGTCCAATGACTTCATTTTACAGATGAGAAAACTGAGGCCACTTAAACCAAGAGGTTAAATGATTTGTTTGAAGCTATTGCTGTTCAGTCTTTTTCAGTCTGACTCTGTTACCCCATTTGGGGTTTTCATGGCAAAGATACTGGAATGGTTTGTCATTTCCTTCTCCAGCTCATTTTACAGATGAGTAAAACAGGGTTTTGTTTTTAAAGTGACTTGCCCAGGGTCACACAATTAATAAGTGTCTAAGGCCAGTTTTGAACCCAGGAAGATGTCTTATTGGCTCAAGGACCAGCACTCTATCCACTGTGCTACTTAGCTGCCTATATATGCATACACACACACACACACACACACACACACACACATATATATATATACACACATACACATATACAGACAGACATATGTCAGACTTGGAACTGCTATTTAGTATTAGAACTACAATTTGAATCCAAATCTAACTTCAAATCTAAGGCTCTTTCCCATTGTCACTTTCGTGCCACAAAGAAGCATCAGAATAGGACTATATGATATTTCCTAATATTAAAAGTTAAGGGAGCAGCTAGGTGGCACAGTGGATAAAGCACTGGCCCTGGATTCAGGAGGACCTGAGTTCAAATCTGGCCTCAGACACTACTTGACACTTACTAGCTGTGTGACCCTGGGCAAGTCACTTAACCCTCATTGCCCTGCCAAAAACAAACAAACAAAAAAAAGGGGGCAGCTAGGTGGCCCAGTGGATAGAGCACCAGCCCTGGAGTCAGGAGTACCTGAGTTCAAATCCAGCCTCAGACACTTAACAGTTACCAGCTGTGTGACCCTGGGCAAGTCACTTAACCCCCATTGCCTCACTAAAAAAACCAAACAAAAACCAAACCAAAAAAAGGGGATGAAAGACCGAAGTGTTAGTTATATTGATTTAGAGGAAGATTAAAGAACCAAGAGTTTTCTTTCTAACTATACTATGCAGTCAGTGGAAAATTGAACAAGTCTATACACATACACTATCTTTTCCCCTATAGGTGAGAAAAAAGGCAGGAATTCTCACTTGACTGAATAAAAAGCCTTTCCCAAGATTTTCCTTTGTTACTTTATCTACACAAAGTTTCCTAACATTCAACTATGATAAGCAGTTGGATAGACAACTTTTCAAAGTCATCCATCAGTGTAGGTTACCTTGGATAGCCATTGCAAATGTCCAAAGAGTTGAGCCCGGGATAGTGAATAAGAGGCAATATAGACTGGATTGCCTCTGGGAAATTACAAAGTTCTTTTAATGACCACAAGCTTCTCCCCAAAACAAAATCCCGTCTTTTTTTATTTCATTTTATTGTTTTGGTGAGGCAATTGGGGTTAAGTGACTTGCCCAGGGTCACACAGCTAGTAAGTGTCAAGTGTCTGAGGCTGGATTTGAACTCAGGTCCTCCTGAATCCAGGGCCAGTGCTCTATCTATTGCGCCACCTAGCTGCCCCAGCCCATCTTTTAAATAACAATTCTTCCTGCGTCATTTTAAGGCTACAAGTTATGAAACGCTACTGTGTCTGCAGAACAGACATTGAGGATTAACTAAAATGCAATAGATGAGTACATGGTAGATCTGAGCAGGTGGCAAAAAAATTGTAGACAAAGTTATAATGAAGAACCCATGCCATGATGCTATCAAAGAAATGCGGGGTTGGAAAAAAGATAGATTGATCGTATGGCAAAAGCAAGAAAAAAAATGAAGGTCATGCTAAATGTTCCAGTAGTTCCTCATAATATAAAGACAAAGAAGACCTCCAGCATCTTTGGTGGTTCCTGTATGTGGGGAAGAAGTATGTTCTTACCCAAACTTAAGGGAGAACATGAAGAAGAATCTCACAGAACAGAGAAAACAAGGATGGGTGTTCACTGATGGAAGGAATATCCACATCGATGGGATTAGAGATATGTTGGAGTATAATTGCATTTCATCACATATAGAGCCTTGTTCTATCTTTTGGCTAAAAAGATTACTTAATAGCAGTGCTGAATCTGGAGTCCAAGGACCTGAGTTCAAACCCTGCTTTTATTATTTACTATTTACTATCTACTATTTACTATTCCCTCTAGGCATCAAATTTCTCATTTGTAAAATAAGGTCAATAACCTCTGACATCTCTTCCTCAGAATAATACTAGCGGGGAGGCTAGGTGGCACAGTGGATAGAGCACCGGCCCTGGAGTCAGGAGTACCTGAGTTCAAATCCGGCCTCAGACACTTAACACTTACTAGCTGTGTGATCCTGGGCAAGTCACTTAACCCCAATTGCCTCACTAAAAAAAAAAGAATAATACTAGCATCCTCATCCATGATTGAATCTCTTGCTTGTCTTTTTTTTTTTTTACGGGGCAATGCGGTTAAGTGACTTGCCCAGGGTCACACAGCTAGTAAGTGTCAAGTGTCTGAGGCCGGATTTGAACTCAGGAACTCCTGAATCCAGGGCCGGCGCTTTATCCACTGCGCCACCTAGCCTCCCCTTCTTGCTTGTCTTTTAAAGGTCAGGAAACTTGTGCTTTCCTATGACAAGATTTCTTTTTCAGTAAGAACAGCTGTAGTGACTGTTTTCCTAGGATAGTTCTCAGGTGGGATTTTCAGGCTCAGCCCAGAAACTACATATAGGGAATGCCTTGTTCCTCATTTCCTTCTCAACTTCCTTTAGGGTTCTGCCAGGAGAATTCCACAACCTCCATCTCACTTTGTCTCCTGTCCCATTTTTACCAATTTTTAGGAGGCATATGGATTTGTTTGGGAGTTATCAAGAGACTAAAATAATACTTTATTGAATTATGTTTTCCTACAGCATCTGTTTCCTTCTTATCAGCTCAGTCTTGAAGTAATCCTTAACACTAAATAACTCAAAAGGAATGAGGGACGGGGATATTTGGTTCCCTGAACTAAACATAATTATACTGACTGAAGATTCATAGTTAACTCTAATCTAAACAGATCTCATTCTTCCAGTTTTCTTACTATGAATTTGCTATACTTGTTATATTTACATTCTAATTTTAACTGGAAGTTATCAATTTTAGTCTTGGCATAGCATTCCAATATATGTTTCTACAGTTCTTTCTAAAATACAGTCACGTTTCTCTTGGCTAATAGACAATTTTCTTAAACTCCTCATGAGATGAATTTGACATCCCTACACAGTACTGCAGCCATGATACTGAGACACATTATAGAAATATAGAGAAACAAGTTGAGAGCTAAAAATTCAGGGTTGCATTCTTGAAGGAGGATAAAAGAAGAGAAGAAAGGAAACATGTACTCACTGGCTACATAGTCCCTTGATACTGTTTTTTATTTCAATTACTCTAGGAAGACCTTCCCTTTAACCCTGACCCTAGAAGAACAATGACAACAGAGTCCATTAAATTAGCATGGGTACTTTTTCCCTTAAATTTTGCCGATAGTGTGGAAAATTGTATCCATGTAATTTCTTTAGCGTAAGAAAAAAAAAACAATCCTAGTACATTCTCCTCTCAAGAGACCCTCCCTCTTTTGGTATTTTCAAATAGTCCAGATCTCAAGAAAATGTTGCCTTAGTAATAGCAATTGGTATCAAAATTAAATTACTGGGCAGCTAGGTGGCGCAGTGGATAGAGAACTGGCCCTGGAGTCAGGAGTACCTGAGTTCAAATCTGGCCTCAGACACTTAACACTTACTAGCTGTGTGACCCTGGGCAAGTCACTTAACCCCAATTGCCTCACTAATAAAAAAATTTTAAATTACTATCTAAATGACCATAAGCCCTTAACCACATTGGGTCTCAGTTTCCTTATCTGAAAAACAAGTGGGTTGGATTACATGATGTTTAAGGTACCTTTTATTGTGAAATCCTCTGATCCTATTGAGTCTAATTTCAACCAAGTCACACAACCTCCCTGGGCCTCAGTAACTTCACCTGTAAAAAGAGCAGGTCGGAAGAGGTCATCTCTAAGGTCTTTTCCAGGTTTAATATTCTAAAGTCCACATGTAGCCCTCATTACTCTGCTTAGCTATAATCCCACAACACCAAAGTTTGTGCAACATCACCACCTGGATGTCCTTTAGATATCTCAAACTCAACACTTCCAAAATATAATTCATCACCGCCCCCGCCCCCAACTCACTTCTCTATGTCTGTTGAGGGCACCAACATACTTCCTGTTATCTGGGATCCCAACTTTCAAGTCACTTTCTAGCCCTCTTTTTCTGTACTACCTCTTCTCCTACCCTGATCCAGTCATCCACCAGGCTCTGTTGATTTTCCACAACACCTATATCCATCCCCTTCTCTCCATTCACATAGCCACCACCCTAGTTCAGGCCTTCATCATGCTTCACCCATCCTATTCCAGTATCCTCTTCAGTGGTCTCCCTGCCTCTAGTTTCTCTCCTTTTTGAATTGATCCTTCACACAGCTGCCAAACTAGTATTCCCACATCATAGGTCTAACTCCTCATCGGTAGTGGCTTCCTCTTGAATAAAATAAAACTCCTTAGTTTTCTTTCTAAATACCTTCAAACTCTGGTTCTGCCCCCATCTTTCTAGACTCAATAACGTTTCTTTTCTTCACAATTCTGTACTTTAGTCAAACTGGACCACTTGCTATTTCCCTTATGTGTCATTCCACATCTCATCTCGGTGCTTTGGCATAGACCATTTCCATGCCTAGAAAATACACCATATCTTTGCCTTCCTGCTTCATCTTAGCTCCCTTCAAAGCTGAGGGCAAGTGCTTTGTCCTAGAGATGGCTTGCTCTGACATCACCCTCCCCCAAATACTTGTATAGATTTTGTCTTTACTTATCTGGGCACATCTTGATTTTCTCTGGTGTGATGTCAGCTCTTTGAGGGCAAAGGTTGCTTCCATTGTGTCTTTGTTTCCCCAGCCTAGCACAGTGTGTTATACCCGATAGGCACTTAACAAACACCTGCTGACTCGTATTGATTCTCTACTCTTGTTCAAATTGCTATGATTACCTGCCCTCCCTGGACTGTTGAGATCCTTACTTCAAGATCCATTTAAAATCTTAACTCCTCTCTGAAGTCTTCTTCTCCCTACTTTACAGGGCTCTGTCCTTCCTCTGAATCCCTTCAGCATCCATTGGGTTATTAGTTATGTGCTGCTTTCTGACATCTATTGTGTTGTTGTCTTGAAATGCTATTTAACTCTTGTTATTTCGGTGTCCACATACTTATCTCTGGCCTACCCCAGCTACACTATAAGCTCCTCAAGAAAGTTAGGGGCACACTGTCTTGCATGCTCAGTAAATGTTTCTTGATTGCTTGATTGCTATGACCAAGGTTCTAGGCTGTCCTTTTTTTTCCAACTAAGTTTCCACTCTGGAAGTCATCTTGAAGGACTTAAAACCCAAACGCAGAGGTTTCCCATGAGATGTCCTACGCACATGTATTGCATTGTACACCATTCATATTAGAAAGAAACAGGGCAGCCTTAACATAGCTGAATGTACAGAATAGGTACATTGTCCTTTTCATCCCTCAGGAAACAAAATCTCAAGTATAGACAGATTGGAGCATGGAACCACATGGTTTGATGCTTGTTCTGCTCTCCCTACTTTCTGATTCCTCTAAAAGAAGACAAATCATGTTCTGTTTTGTTGGTTTTTTTAATTAGGAAAAATATACCCAGATTCCCTCCTCCACCTCCTTGTGCTTTGCTAGCCGCACACTCAACTTTCCTAGTCTCTATGAACAGTTGGCTCCATCATCACTCCCAGGTTTGGAAAAATAGTAATGTCCTCTTCTTTTCTCTCTCCTCTCACATGGATGTCACAACATGATGATGTTTTGTCCTCCATGATGTCCTCAAGACTCGTCCTTTCTATCCTCATAGCCGAATTCCTGCATTGGCATTTGTCATGTGATATCCTGTGTATATGAAGATGATCCACCATCAGTAAAGCAAGTACTAGGGTTTAGTTTTTCCAGTAGCATTGAAGGATTCACAAAGTCTCACTAGGTCCCCTTTGTGACTAGGATATACAGGCTGACTATGGAAGAGAGAGATGAGTTACCAAATTCAACTTATGATATGAGTACCATGCTTTTTATCAACTGAGCATTATCAGCCATAGCCAAGATTTTGGTCAAGCCCCAAGTAATCGACTACAAACTTATTCAACCTCATCTTCTAATTGATCCCAAGAGGTAAAAAGTACCTTCCATACCTAATCCTTTTCCCTCCCACAAAGATATCCCAGAGCAGCAGATTCTACTTTCTCATACAAGGTTCTGAGGGTCTTAGTTAATTCATATAATCTCATCTATCACCTCTTTAGGCCACTATTTCTTACCTCCTTGCTTCACTGCAGACCACCAAATGGACTTAGAAACCTTTCTCCTCCCACTTCAATCTGACTCTTCTTACAAGATTGCAACATGCAATCTCATATTCCTTGATAGAGCCTCCCACCAAACCAACCATTTCATTTAAAATCTTCCTTCAAATCCTAACTCATACAGAAAAACATCTCAGACTATATTTGGTTGGGTGAAAAATCTTGCTTTTCTCATGCTTCTAGGTCTAGGCCATGAGCTATTTAATATATTTTTAGGTCCCCATTAAGTATCCAGTCCTTATGATAAAAATTGGATTCATGCAGCATCACACTGCAAAAGAGTTCAAGGAAAAAAGAGAAAACTTGAACAAAAGGTTCAAAGCAAGTATAAGGAGCATAGATCATTGAAGTACATGGCCTCAAAACTGCATTAAAAGGAACCAGTAAGAGGGAAGGGACCATGTGGTTTGCATTCTATATTTATACAGAACTATATATAAAAACCTGGTCGTCCTTGAAAACAAAGAATGAACAACATATACAGAAATAAAAGGTCTTTGTTCACGTGCAAATACATGCTGGAGAGTGTAAAACATTGTATTTTTTAGGTTTCCAAGTGCAGCCAATTTAAAATTATATGCTTTTTAAAATAAAAATCTCTTATTTAATAGGGTCCTAAAATTAGTGGATAGCAGGTATATTTGTGCAAAAATCATGCAGTCCCACTGAAACCAGAAAGTGTTATTGATAAACTGAATTGTATCCCATTGGTTCCTACATTTGTTCTGAAGGATAAAATCATCATTTTCTTAAAATTCCTTCTAATGGTTGTTGCTCAGTGTTGTGTAAGCATTCAAAGAGGTCCCTATTGTAATTCAAAACAAAGGAAGCAGTGAAGGTTGCTGTGGAAACCTAAAAACTGAACTTTCTGACATTTGGCCAATTAAACTCTTATCTTTAGCGCTGCATTAATTTTTTTGAGGGGGGAGCAAAAGAGAAGGCTCCTTTCTCTGATCCCAAGTTTTAAAAATCTTGCCTTTTTGGGTTTATTATGCTATCAGATGAGTTATTAAGATTCCACATGGATGCTTCTGGGACATCATTGCACAAGAGAGATGCCCTATTTTCAAAGCAAGCCTGACATTTTAACAAACTTTCCTATATCCATGTACTTCCTCATTTGTTGTTTCCAACTTTACCAAAGTTCTACATTTTTGTTTTTCATATTTGATAATATGGGAAGAGAGTGTCATTTTAAGGCAATGAAGTGAACTTTTCAACTGAAACATTTGGAACCTAAAGTCTTTTCTCTGGTTAATATACTCCCAGTATCCCAACCTCTTAGCAATACTTTGAACAGGTTCAGAAATTATAGTGACATATTTGGACCAAAACTAAACAATATAATTGACATGGTTAATGCCCTTCCCACACCTAACCTCTGTAAAAGAGATAAAAAATTAAAAGCTTAAATAAATTCAAATAGATCCCTGAAAATTGAGCTAACTTCTTTTTTAGCAGCTTGCTAGTTAGCCACTAATTAGAAGTATCTCAGGCTACCCAATATTAGTTTCCATCCAAACATTTTTTACTAAAAGTTTTATGCTTCTTATAAAAGTTGTTTTTCCCCCTTGGTCTGATTAACATAATTCATTCCATAGCGAAGCAACTGGGTAGGAATATATTAACATTTTAATTCAGCTCAAAACAATTTTATACAATTATTTTCTACTTTGCTTTGGATCTCATGTGGAATCTACATGCAAACTACACGTAAATAAGAATGCTTTATCTTATGTGGAACTTCATACTGTAATTAGAAATATTCTTAATCTTCTGAGAATAGCCAGATATGTTCTTTCATATGTTTGTTGTATGATCATAGAAGAAAACTCTTCATTCTATAGGAACCATCAACTTTCCATTAAAATGGCTGTGCATTATTAAAGGATAGAGGATAGTGGCAGAAGGAATTTGTTCACAAAATGGGCAGGGAGCTGGATGAGATCATGTGTCAGATCTCTTACAACTCTTATATTCTACAATTCCATTTGATATAAAAGGAGTTATTATGAAACACCATCCACCTTGAACTATAGCAGTTGGTTAAAGAAGGATCACATAATCCAGTGATATGCTTAGAACAATTCGGAGGCAGGCTCACAAATAAAATTCATATTAAAATTAAATTTATGTAGCATCTAGTGAATAAAGAGAATGTTTTAAATCTATTAAAACTGCAGTTAAACCTATTTATAGCAGCTATCTTTGGAAACTGAGGGGATGACCATCAATTGGAGAATGACTGAACAAGTTATGGAATATTATTGTGATGGAATACTAATTGTGTTGTGAGAAATAATGAAGAGGATGGTTTCAAAGAAACCTGGTAAAACTTATGAGTTGATGCAAAGTAGGGTGAGCAGAAGTAGGAGAAGAACATTGTACACAATAACAGCAATAGTGTAATGATCAACTGTGAAAGACTTAGCTTGGGGACAGCTAGGTGGCACAGTGGATAAAGCACCAGCCCTGGATTCAGGAGGACCTGAGTTCAAATGTGACCTCAGACATTTGACATTTACTAGCTGTGTGACTCTGGGCAAGTCACTTAACCCTCATTGCCCTGCAAAAATAAATAGAGATGGATGGATGGATGGATGGATGGATGGATGGATGGATGGATGGATGGATGGATGGATGGATGGATATAGGTAGATAGATAAAATAAAATAAAAAGAAAGACTTAGCTTCTCTGATCAATACAATCGACAATAATTCCAAAACTCATGATGAAAAATGCTATCCACCTGCAGAGAACTGATGAACTCTGAATATAGACTGAAGCATAATTTTTTCCACTTTATTTTTCATCTCTTTTTTTCCACAAAAACAGTTCATATGGAAATGTTCTACATGACTTCATATGTATAATATTATATTTCTTGCTTTCTCAATGAGTGGCAGAGGGTGTAGAGGGAGAGGAAAATTTAGAAATGAAAATAATTTTTTAATTAAAAGTTTTTTAAAAGAACTGCAGGTAGACCAAGTTGAGTAGCTTCTCTGGATCTGTTTAGAGTCTGATGCATCATTCAAAGCTCATCTGTTTAAAACTATGCAAATGGAGCAGCTATGTGGGGCAGTGGATAGAGCACCGGCCCTGGATTCAGGAGGACCTGAATTCAAATCCGGCCTCAGACACTTAACACTTACTAGGTGTGTGACCCTAGGCAAGTCACTTAACCCCAGTTGCCTCACCAAAAAACAAACAAACAAACAAAAAACCCTATGCAAACTTAATTCCTATAAAATAACTGTTGAAACTAATTTTTTGGTTTAGTTTCCTTTGCAACAAAAATTCTGAACTTGCAGGAAGACACAGAATGCCTACTCTTCTATGACAGACTCTAAATCAGAAGGACCCAGATTTCTTTCTTTTTTTAACATTTGTTCTATTTTTACATAGGTTCGTCAGTTACTTTAACCCTTTCTATTATTTTTTATGTACAGCTTTTGCCAAGCACCAATTATTTAGTTCATCCTCCATTCTTTGGCCAGATGTTTAGGGTGTCCTATGGGCAGATTCATAACTTTAATTGTCATTAGCTGGACCCTATTTTCTTCTCTAGAAACCAGGGAAACAAACAAGAGATAAGGCCTATCTTTCCTACCACTTCCATTGCTCTGGTTATCCGCCCGAAATTAAGGCAATGCACAACTGAATAAAATATGTCAACTACCTTCAGCTTGGTCCTCCAAAGAAGAAAGACTCCAGGATTCTTTGTGCAGGGGTCTATGCAGCTATTAGGAGAATTCTGCCTGTGACTGTTCAATGATCACAAAAAGTTACCCTGCTTTTTCTTTAATGGATGTTTATTTGTAGTATACATTACAAATGCTGTCACCAAATGCATTACAAAATTGAAAAACTGGCAGGAAATTTTGGCAGGAAATAAATTCCTTCCCTGTGGTTTTATTTTCCTTCAGGGCTAGTTCTGATGACAGACATGACCTAAAAGTGTAAGCTTGATGATGGCAAACAGAAAAGGGAAAATAATTATCTTTTAAGTCTCTTTGACTATTATGAAATCAAACTATAAAGCTTAACAATAACAGCCATTTCCCCCCACATATATTGTACAGGTATAACATAAGTGATTTTTTGAGTGGTTTTACCATCGTAGTCAGCTTCCCATGGGAAACAAGAAGCTGGTTTGTAAACGAACAGTTTGGGAGAGATTTCGAGGGCATGGACAGGGGTTGTCACTTGCCCGTGGGTAGAAAGTGAATATGTGTTACAGGCCTGACTTGAACCTAGGTATTTCTGATTCCAAGGTCAAGCCTATAGCCCCTCCACCCACTATGCCATATAGCCTTCTCAAAGGCTAATTACTGATAATAAACAGTAAAGTCAAAACATCTGAGACTTTTAGACATTCAGAAGGCAGCAGCTAGTCACAATGGATGAAAATTAAAAGTCCAGACAAATGTCAGGATATCAAGGCCTAGAAATCAAATGTATCTAAGTTATAAGAGGCAGAGAACGATTTAAATGGATAAAATTTTTATTATTTATTAGCAGTGTATTTATCTACACTTCAAAATACAACAAAATATAGCTTTGAAGGTATGCTATTCATAACAAAATACATGTCAAACTTTTTTTATAATTGGAATAGAATTATTTTGCTCTATATTTTCTATATTATGTACACATACTTTTTGGTGTGTCTATGAATGCACATGTGTACAAATAATATTAAGACACATACACATATGCAAGTACAAATGACACATATACACACATACAACATGGGCATTTACAGTAGTCACTTTTACAGTCATTTTAATATAGCTGCACACAAATCACTGTTCACAGACCAAAGTTGTCAACATGATTTTTCTCCCCCCTCCCCCAGCAAATGTGATATGGATTTCCTTCAATAATTCACAAAAAAATTGATATTGCAATAAAGCCATGATATATTGACATCTTCTTGTACTCATTCACTGGTCATTTTGACAATAACACATAAATATAGTTCAATACACTTCTCTTTCTTAAAAAAAAAAAAGTCATTCCCAACTTTTTTCACTTTTACCACTGCAAATTTATGATTCCTTTTTGATTCACTTTAAAGCAATTACTTGGTCCCACAGTCTATAAATTTTCATTCAGTCTTTATAGGTCAAACTTAAGCTAATCAGCGCCAAATATTTATTTCTGTGATTTTTTTTCAAGTAAAATAAGACCTGGGTATTTTGTTGATGTTAAGTACTATTCATATACAACATCCTACTACATATAGCAGGATTAATCCCAAGGATTGGAGTAAAGTACTATGAACCTTTCTTGCTAACATTTCTCATGTTAGCCTAAGTACAGCAGGAAGAGCATTTAAGGACCATGGTTTGTTTTTTTTTTCCAAAGCAATACTGTCTAGAGATCTTGATAAATAAATTCACGAGTCTTATAAAAGAAAACTCTAATAAGGTATACTAATGGTCACTTTAAAAATGTTGCTGACACGTCAAAATCTGCATCAAGCTCTTATACTCTTTTTTTCCCAGGGCAATGAGGAATAAGTAACTGGCCCAGGGTCACAGCTGGTAAGAAGCTCTTATACTCTTAACATTTTTTCTTTAATGAAATGGTGAATAGCAGCATCTTGTGAATTTTTGTCCTTTCATGATTTAAAGCTACTGAGAGAACGTGTATGACTACCAGGCAACAACAAACTCATATTCTAAATGAAGTATAATCTAGAAAGATTTCTTTTGAAAACAAATTTAAATGCAAAATTCTGGGAATATTTCACTGCTGTCTGGTAGAGAAAGGCTTATGTTCTAAGGAGGAATGTTTAGTTAGCTTTCATCTGTAGCCAGATGTTAAGCTTAAAAAACAAAGAACACCAGGATGCACAAAAAGTAATAGGGGATCATCCAAAGAAACAGAGAGAAAAAGAAAAACTGGCACCATACCAACCAACGACATTCATTTGCTAGTGATCGTCTTTTAACTAAACTGTGTAAATAAGACGTATCACCCAAAGAACTGAATTGGTTGTATAGTATTTATAGTGGATCCATAAAATCATTCCTTTCCTTCTGATCTTCTATATCCTTTTTTTATTATGAGAAAATATTTATTCATCATAGATAAAATCATCCTAGCAAGTTCAAAATACATATTTTTGGTAGCAAATAGCAAGAAAATCTAAATCAAAATATATTCTAATCTTTACACAATTACATATTTATAAATTTACCAAAATAGTCTTTAGCTTGACAATACATACATAATATAACACTGTACATAAATGTAATAACAAGTGTATTACCGAAATACATTAAAAATAATCCTTCAAATCACCAGGCTCAACATGAAAATTTGTTTTAAAAAACACACCCACAGAATCATTAACATCTCCATAAACGTGTAACTTCAGTGCATTTACAGTAGTCATTAACCAGAGCTTTCTGGTTTCAAGTCTTTCTTTGAGGTCTGATCTGAGTGCTTTCTTTCATTTTAAGGTTAAGAATGCAGAGATCTCCTCCCAGTGAGCAGTTTCTTTCCCTCAACATTGTTCCTCCTCATGAAGAAATGAGTTTCTAAGGGCTGAGCAGCTTTCATCGAAGCATCAAGGCTTTAGTACTGAACATATTCAGACTGAAGGGACTGTGCAGAGGAGAAACACAAACCTTTGTTAAAATGCAAAGTCAGTAAAAACTTCCAATTCTGCATGCAGCAGCCTCTACCTTCAAACCGAGGTAGTCTTATTCTATTATTCTACAGATATGTGAAATAAGATTTTTTTTAAAATAGAAAGATGGGGGGATAAATAAAGCAGATGCCTATAATATAGTTAACCAATTTTATAATTAAATGGGTAAAAATAGATTTCAAAATCAAATCACAACTAGAAAGTGAAAAGGAGACAAAAATTTCTAAATGTTACTTTACTTCAATATCACAACTGACTTTTAAATACAATTAAATGACAAAGATCCTTTGGGAAAAGCTGTACTTTTTATGTAATTCAATCTAGCTCAATGATGCTACTTCTAATCAGAGTAATTGGCAGCCTTTTACTTTTATTCTTTAAGGCTCCCGCCCCCCCCCCCAGACATTTTGTAAAATCCTTTCAAGAAAAATATATAAATAAAATACCACCCTTTCTTAAAGCTGATCCAGTGAGGGGAAATGGTTCATAATGGATAACTTTATAATTATAATGAATTCTATCCAAATGACAAGTGCACAGTTGTGAGATTAGATAATGAGACACAAAACAAGTAGGAGCAAAAGAGCAAATCATGCAAAATAGGAAACAGAACACAGTGGACAAGAGGAAAAATACAAATATGGAAGGAGAGTTCTCCAAATAGTTTTCTTTTAGCAACGACAACAACAAAACATAGATAAGGTCCTTTGCTCAAAAGGGAACTGTTACCAAATTTTTTCCCTGAATTCATCAAATCTAATTTTTTTGGTAGAAGTTTACTCTATTTTCTACCACCAAATATACTTTCTGTATCCTAAGAGTCATGTCTGAAAAAAGTGCTTACTTCAATTAGAAATCATGTGCCATATTTTACTAGTGTATCTTGATAAAGTTTACAAAGCATTCTATACTCACAACCCCATATGGTTACTATGGATGATAAGACAATATCCCATCATTGTGCTACTCTTAGAGGTACCCCCCCCCAAAAAAAAAAAGAACTTGCCCTTTTCCTAAGAATCTCATAAATTAATACATGTTGTCTTTCAAAAAAACCAAAGAATTTCAAAAAGCTTCAAAAAAAAAAAACAAAGAATTTCACTCATTTTGTTTAATTCACCCATACAATGTATAATTAAATCTCCCACGAAATCGAGGCCTATTTCCCAAATGAAGTTTACTGAGAGTTCGGATTGCAACAGAAAGCATCTAGTATGACAAACATTAATAATAACAATAAACACTATCGAATCTGTCTTATACCAAAATCCTATCTTATAATACTAAAACCCAATAGACACAGAAAGAGAACTAATTTGATTTCACACATGGCATAGCTTACTAACTTTCTGTATTCCGCAGCACATTTATAAATATGCTTGAGCATAGCTGCTGGAAGCAGTACTCAAGAAGAGCAGGCACAGAACTGCTACTACAAAAGGATTCTGTACTGGAAGGCACAGGTCCCCAATTAGGTGATTGTCCCACTAATTTCCAACTCACTTGAATGGGGGGGGGGGCAAGGGGAGAGGGAATACAGATTTTGGAGGGAGGGGAACACGGAAAGACAAGCAAATAATAATGACCTTGGCAGCAATCCCTAACGAACAGGAATAAAAGCCAGAGCTTCAAAGGAAATCTATCATACCCAGAAATACTAGTTTAGTCTTTGCATTGTGCTGGGGAAAGAGGGACTATATCCAAGACATGATCCTTTTTTATCATTGCCAAAACACACATTTTGACACACTGTGTTGTGGAAATAAACAGACATGGCCTTTGCCCTTGCAGATACTTACAAGCAAAGAGAGACAACAATAATATGGATAAAGACAAAGAAATGAGCCACCCTTGGGTCAGTACATTAATTACTATCTTGTTACTAGTATGAAGAAGGGAAAGGGATGAGTGTGGGGTGGTCAATGAAAAGCAAGTTGTGAAGCTACAACTTTAGAAAGGATTGATCCAATGCTGTTTTCTTTCTCATTTGTTTAAGGAAATCTACAGAAAAAGGCTGGCTTTAAAGAGCTTTCGGGATAAAGAAAAAAAAAAAAAAAGGCTGGCAAAGCAAAAGGTATATTCCAACCAAAGTTAATGAATAAGCATATGCCTAGTGGAAACCTTTGACATTCTATCAACCAGAGTAGAAGTAGTGGACAGTGCAAGTGACTAGATTTTTTCCAACTCCACAGAAGTCTCAAATGTGATATGGTAATCATGACTTCTTTAAAATACTTTACATTTCTCCTTTTTTATGATCGCAAAAATCCACTGTTAATTGGTCTCCACTCCACTGACATTCATTAAAAACAAACAAAAAAAGAACCTTCCCAGGCAGACTTCTCAAACTCAAGTTGATTCAGAGTGTGGGTTGTCTTTATTTCTGAATTTATTTATAAACAGCCACAAATTCTCAATGAACACTTGTGATTTTTTTTCAGAGATCACAAATGAATCAACATGTGTCCCTTATTAAATAGGTTTCTTCATTTAACAACAGTGGTTGTTAAAACACTAAGCTAGAAAATAAAAACATGGCTGACAGAACTTCAAACATTTCTACTAGTCATATTATTATTCATTAGCTTCTTTCTTCTCTCTTTAAAGCAAAGAAAGTCTTTATTTGGCATAATGTCATGCTAATTTCCAAAGAGCACATACCATCATATCTGTAAGCCTGAATGCAATGTGAAACTATGGGGGATAGAAAATAGAAAAGGATTTACTTAAACAAGTGATTCCAACCAGATTACTTTACACCAGATTTATATTCTTCGATTTAAATTTTTAAAAAATAAATAAATAAAATGGTTTTCTCAGTTTCTTTTCTACTTAGCCACGGCTACTTCCATTATGGTAGTGGTTGGAAGTAATTAGCGAAAAATTTATGGTTAATGTGTAAAGCAAGGCCTAGTGTATTTCTGAGTTTTAAAATCAGACAAATACTTCCACTGGACTTTTCACTAAGGAAACAGTAGCTGAGTAGGACAGAATTAGATAGATTTCAAAAATCTTAAGTTCACTCCAAAGACTTTTGTTGAAGGGATCCCCTTAAAATTGACACTTGTCCACAATTACAGAAACTGAGATCCCCAAATCAGTACTTTCATGTATATGATAAAAGCTGTGGGAGACCACGAAGTCACCAGTCTCGGATGATATTCTTCAAAGAAGCATATAGTAAACTAACGTGTTTCCCCTCATGAAAAGTCTCTGGCAGGTTCCTTGCCCATAGAAAACATGCCACAAATAACTGAGGAAATACTAAAATTATTCATATGGAATTATAATAAAAATAAGTGACCAGCTATCAGCAGCTTAAACTGGCACCAAAAATGTAAGTTTTACAGAATTTTTTAAGTTGTTTTGAAAGTTATTGGTTAGGATGATTATATTCATTATCATGATAATAATAATCAATAAGCAAGCACTTTTTAAATGCCTATAAAAACTGTGCTAAAGGTATAGATAAAGAATGAAACAAACTATTCTCAAGGAGCATTACATTCTAAGGAATAATAATAATTTATATCTCTTCTCTCCTGTGCACAGCACAGTCTTCTGCACATAGTAGGTACTTAACATAAATGATGAACTGGATTAAACTAGAACTTCAAATGACTGGGTTTTCTTGGGGGCACTCTACTTTCTGTAGGAAAAGCTGTTAAAAATCAGGGATTTAAAATTAATAGCCAAGGTACGTTTGTGGCCAATGCATATTCAGACAAATTTCCTACATCTACAATAAAATGAAAATTGATGTTTACAATGATGACTCTATGACAATGTTAAATCTCATTTAGCTAAGAAAAACATGTAGAATTTCACACTAATTAATGCAGAAAAGTGAATTAATACAGTTTAGAGAAATGAAAAACGGTTCAGTAAGTGTTTTGTTGAGTAGATCTGAATCTACATGAAAGGGGATAGAAACTAATATGGATTTCTAGTCCTTTAGTTTACCGGAAACCTAAGGAAACAGACAACCCTAGTCTTGAGTGTTCCGGTTAGTCAAGATTTTATTATACTTCCCCAATAGGGCCACATTGCTGCAGTAACTTGTTACCAAATTCATCCGAGTTAGAAAAAAAAATATGCAGCAACTACAATTACAGCAATAAGAACAGAACTGAGGATTGATGCTTTTGTTATCAATTAGAAAGGTGACACTTTAATATGCTTATAATCTTGCAATTTTAGTCCCCGAAATAGACTATGATCACTTATTTGGTACTTATTTGGCAGTTAGGATGAATGCTGCAGTGAGGAGTTTAAAGCAGATTCACATTATCACCTTCATCCATCCACTTATCTTTTCTCCATCAGCCACCATCTTAGTCCAGACCGTCATCAATCTCATCTTGACTACAGCAGTAGTGTCCTAAAGCATTTCCCTATTCCCAGACTCTCCTTCCTCTACCCCATGTTCCACACAGTTGCCAAATTGCTATCCTTAAAACATGGGTCTGAACACATACTCCCCTGCTGTCAAAGCTTCAGTGGCTTCCTCTTGCCTCCAGCATCTTTTGTCATCTGAAGTCTCTCTTTCTAGGATAATTTCACATTATTCCTCACCCATACTCTATGTTCTAGCCAGAGAAGCCTATTGGCTTTTTCCTCCCCTTAGTTGTGCCTTAATGACTCTGCACAGATTGCACCCCCATATCTGGAATGCTTTTCCTCCTGGAAACCTTAACTCTATTCAAGGCTTGGCTTGAGTACCACCTCCCAACATGAGGCCTTTTCTGATTCACGATGGTCCATCTACTCATTTCCTTTACCTCCAACCCCATTTTTTGTATATATTTTATATTTATTTTCTGTGCATATGTTGTTTCCATCTAGTAAAATGTAAGCTCTTTGACAGGATGGACTGGTGTTTGTTTGTTTTTAATTTTCCCAGCCGTTAGCACAGTGCCTAGCACACAGTATGTGTTTAATAAATATTTGCTGAATTGAGTAATAATGATAATAATAATCAAGCAAAGCCCAATCTGAACAGAAGAAAAATCTCCTTAAAACTGGTAACTTAATAGATTTCGTGTCAAAATAGAAGGTCTCATCAAGAAATCTCATCCTCTGACAGCAGCAAGACTTCTGACATAAAACAATCTGTTAGGCATGGGGGATCAAGACAATTTGTTCTGTTCTGGAAATCTGCTGCTAATCTGTTTTGTCAGATGTGGGTAGTGACTTTAAAAAAAATGAGCTATCCTGGGGGCGTTTCTTTTTTAAACAACCCAGTTACCTAATCATGGTTAAAAAAAAAAAGTCTCGTTATGGATATAAATACTGTACTGATAGTTTAATAAATAAAACCAAAGAAATTTCATTTTCTACTCTATAAGACAATGATTTATAAATTTCAAGAAAAATAATCAAAATAGATTTGTTAACAAGAGAGCAAACTCAGGGTTTTGGTCTAAAACAAGTACAGATACACCAAGTATCGTACCTGGAATGAGAAGGTAAGCGCAGCTTCCATTCCTATGGTACTTTACCATTTTATCAAATGCTTTCAAATATCTCCTTTGATCTTAATTACAACCCTGTGAGGTAGAGAAGTACAATGACCATTTCCATTTCACAGATGATAAAACTTTGTCTCAGGGACATTATGTGGCTTGCCCAAGACAGTAAATGACAGAGTGGAGATTCAAATCCATGTCTTCTGACCCCCAAACCAGTGCTCTTTTCACTACAACAGGTTTATGTTGCCATAATATAAGGCCCAAATCCTCACTGATTATTCCTATCATTTTCTATGCCTTTGTCCCATATTGGCTTTTCTTGTTTTTAATTTTCCCTTTTATCCATTTTGTTAAGTTCTTTAAAAAGTTTTAATATAGCTTAGTTATTATACCTGCCCCAAGACCAAACCAAAGCTAAAAGACATCTTAAATACTGTCCTTTAATACTGTTTTATTTTTAAGTTTGTAAAAGTATGGCTCCTGATTTCTTATGTCAATTACTGAAAATATTGGCGCAGTGGATAAAACACCGGCCCTGGATTCAGGAGGACCTGAGTTCAAATCTGGCCTCAGACACTTGACACTTACTAGCTGTGTGACCCTGGAAAAGTCACTTAACACTCATTGCCCCACAAAACAAAACCAAAAAGAAAAAGAAAATAACTTAAAATGAAAAACACGATACTAGCAAAGATTCTATTTTTACCTCCCCTTGTACCTCTTGGGTACCATTATTACCATGTCAACAGAATTTTTCAATTTTTTTAAATTTTAGGACAATTTAGAACTAATGTAGAAACAATATAATTATTTACTCAATATCAAAAGCATTTATTTCTATTTCAACAGTAGATGCTGATATGGATATCATGTTAATATTGGGTTGTTTACCCTAACAAAGTAAGTTTACACTGATATCACTGTAACTACAATAAGACACCTTTAGGTTTTTCAGTTTTGATAAAGTATCTGCATTTCCTGAGACAGCATGGTGTAGTACAAAGGGACCTGTCACTGGAATTAGAAAGCCCTAGGTTCAAGTCCTGACTCTGAAAAACCTGGCTGTATAGACATGGGGAAGTCAACCCTAAGATTATACATTACAGACTAATTGCCAATCTTTGTAAGTAAAGAGAGTTTTTCACACCTGGAAATATCTATTACAGAGGTATCTAAAACACTCAGCCCACCAAGTTCAGGGGAACAAGATTAAAAGATACTTGGGAAAAAGTGTTGTTGGTTTTTAAATAAACAAAGATACAATAAAAAATGGATAATGTTAATATGTGGTTTTCTAAGTCAACATGAAGCCCACAGAAATCCTTGTATAAGTTTAGTGGCCTCAATTCTATTTGAGTTTGCTACCACTGCTCTACTACATCAATAAAACCAAAGGGCAGTAAGAAGCAACTAGAATGCATAGTGGTTAGTATGCTGAGCCTCAAATCAGAAGGAGCTCAGCTCAGATCTGACCTCATCCCCTTACTGGCTATGGGTTACAGCAATTCGCTTAACCTTTGCCTCAGTAAAATGGAGGTGATAATAGCACCTGCTTCCAAGGGTTGTTGTGAAGATCAAATGAGGTAATATTTATAAAAGTGTTTAACACAGTACCTAGCTTAATAAACAGAGTAAGTATTAATATATTGTATAATCTATTAATTAACAATAAACTTATTAAGCTACTGTGTTCTAGGCACCATGCAAACAAAAACAAAACAATCTCCCTAGTCTTCATTTTAGGGATCCCAAGATTTTAAGGAGAACAATATTTTTAAATGAAAATTATATATAAAATGTTCTTTCTACCTTCATATGTGATTTTTTGGCAGTTTTTTTGAAAGAAACTCAATGTGTACTTTTTATAATATTATATATTAAACTGTTGACATTGAATTGGACTCAGTTATCATGACTATTCTGAAATCCTTTTGAGGAAACTTGTTGAGGAAAATTCTGTTACAATTCTTATTTTCCCCTCTATTTTATTCATATAAAACCATGGTACAAAAATATGTTAAATATGTTAAATAATTCCCAGATTGTTGTGTTTGGTTTGGTTTTCTGATAACAAAACTTTCACTGCGAAGAAAATGATGCATGGATAATTAAAAGAAACTACCTGTGAGTAACAACCAAATTAGTGCTTTTCATTAATTCTCATCAGGCTTTATAAAATTATTCATATTTATTCTCTTAGGTATAGAATCTAAAATCACCTGCTTACTTTGAAGTTAATACTTCTTGATTTTATGGTTATAAATCATCTCCCTCCACTTTCTTCTCCATTTTTCCCCTTTTCTCTAATCTTTTTAAATGAGACTAGTGATTCTAAGCATTTTTTATCCCATACTGGGAGAATACCTTTCTAAAGCTTTCAAGCACTGAGTCTTGGAAGCAACTGAGTGGGAATTTCAAGTAACTGGTTAAGAATCCATATAGTACAGTAAGATGTAGTAGGAATGTGACTTTGTGGACAAAGTGATGCTAGTGTTCTATGTGTGGTGTTCAACCCTTGGTTGTTTGAGCAGGTTACATGGTCATCAGAACAGTTTAGATCATCACTCTTGAAGAGATCCTGCATCACTGCCACACATTTTCATTAGAAATTAAATATCCTTTGAACCAGTCAGGCCATCACTAGGCCTGTACCCCAAAGATATCAAAGAAAGAAGAAAAGGACCTCTATGTACAGAAATATTTATAACAGCTATTTTTGTAGTAACCAGAAAATAAAGGGATACCCATCGACTGGGAAATGGATAAACACAATGTGGTATATGAACATAATGATTATCAGTGAATCATTAAAAATGCATAGGTAGAAAGCAGCGAGGTGGTGCAGTAGATAAAGCACCAGCCCTAGATTCAGGAGAACCTGAGTTCAAAGTCGGCCTCAGACACTTGACATTTACTAGCTGTGTGACCCTGGGCAAGTCACTGAACCCCAATTGCCCCACCAAAAAAATGCATAAGTAAAGAAGAAACAAAATTATCTATGATATACTTAGAGAACCCTAGAGAGCCAACTAAAAAATTAACAAAATAACTATTAATTTTAGCAACCAACAAAACTCAGTAAAGAATTAGAAAGTAGAATTCTATTCTGAATAATTATAGAAACTATAGTATATTAAGAAGCTTTAATTTCAAGATTCACTTAAGGACCACAAGAATCTAACTACAAAATACTCTGCAGAAATACAGACCTAAAATATTGGAGAAATATTAATTACTCATGGGTAGGTCAAGCCAATATAATAAAAATAGCAGTCCTACCTAAATCAATTTACCTAATTCAGTACTATACCAATCAAACTCTCAAAAGAATATTTTATAGAGCTAGAAAAAAATAAAAACAAAATTCAAATGGAGGAACAAAAGGTAAAGAATCTCAAGAGTTATAGTAGAAAAAAAAGTAGGATGAATGGGCATCTATCGTACCACATCTCAAATTGTAGTATGAAGCAATAACCATTAAAACTCTTTGGTACTGGTTTAAAAAAGAAAGAAGTTGATTAGTCAACACATTAGACACACAAGATACAAAAGCAAAGAAATACAAGAGGCAAAGTGTTTTGAAAAGCCTAGACCCCAGTTACTGGAGTCACTCATTGTTTGACAAAAACTGCTGGAAAACTGGACAGGTAATCTGGCAAAAAATCGTTTTAGACCAATAGCTCACACAAATGTCAGGATGAATTCTAGAGGTATATAATCTAAATATAAGAGGTCTTATCATTAATAAGTTAGAGGAGAAAGGAAGGAATTGCCTTTCAGATCTATGGATTGGAGAAGAGTTCATGACTAAAAAAGTGTTAGTATAAGATAAAATGGCAGGGGCAGCTAGGTGGCACAGTAGATAAAGCACCAATCCTGGATTCAGGAGGACCTGAGTTCAAATCCGGCCTCAGACACTTGATACTTACTAGCTGTGTGACCCTGGGCAAGTCACTTAACCCTCATTGCTCCAGGAAAAAAAAATAAAATAGACAATTTTGATTATGTAAAATTAAAAGGTTTTGCACAAATTTAGTGTAAAAATTGCAAGGGGAATTGGTATCTGGCAAAAAAAATCTTTGAAACAAAAATTTCCCTGATTTAAATCTCATATTCAAGAAATATAAGGGATTACAAATTTTTAAGATTAAGAGTCAGAGGCAGCTAGGTGGCGCAGTGGATACAGCACTGGCCCTGGAGTCAGGAGTACCTGCGTTCAAATCTGGCCTCAGACACTTAACAGTTACTAGCTGTGTGACCCTGGGCAAGTCACTTAACCCCAATTGCCTCACAAAAAAAAAAAAAAAAAAGATTGAGTCATTCCCCAATGGATAAATGGCCAAATTATATGAACAGGCAATATTCAAAGGAAGAAATCCAAGCTATCAACAATCATTTTAAAACGCTATAAAGGGAAACATGCATTTAATAAGCACATTCTTTATGCTGGGCTCTGTGCTAAATGCTTTACAAACATGATCTCATTTGATCCTCACAACCACCTTTGGAAGTGATTTTACATTGAGGAAAATGAAGCAGGTTGCCCAGGGTCAAACAGCTACAGGTATATGAGGCCAGATTTAAACTCAACTCTTCCTGACTCCAGGCCTAGTACCTCATTCACTGTGCTGCCTAGCAGCCTAAATCACTAATAATTAGAAAAAATATAAGTTCAAGTACCTATCAAAATGGCAAAAATAACAAAAAACAGAAAATGACTGGAAGAGTTATGGAAAAAGTGGTACTAGTGTATGAGCTATGAATCAGTCCAGCCATTCTGGAAAGCAATTCAGAACTACTCTCTGTAAAGTTACCAGATTGTGCATATCCTTTGCCCCAGGTGTACCGCTCACAGGCTATTTCCTAAAGTAAGAGGAAAAGCATCTATATGTATAAAAATATAGTCATTTTTTTCATGGTAGAAAACCTTGGAAATTAAGAAGATATCCTCCTATTAGGAAATGCCTAAACAGATTATGGTGTATTAATTTAATGTAATATTATTGTGATATAAGAAATTATGAAATGGTCAATTCCAGAGAAATCTAGGAAGACCTTTATAAATGGATCCAGAGCAAAATGAGTAAAACAGCAACAATTTATACAATGGCACCAACATTATAGAGAAAAACAACTTTGAAAGACTTTATAACTCTGATCAACAAAACGAACCCAAAAGAATGAAGATGAAACATGCAACTCATCTCCTGAAGAGAGGCAGTTAACTTAAAATGCAGAGACATATATTTTCAAACATGGCTGATGTGGGAATCTGTTTTGCCAAACTATTTAAAAAATTTGTTGTTTGGGGGGCAGCAGGAGGCAACAAGAGTTGGGTTTGGTGTGATAGATTAATTTTAAAAATACTTGTTATTTGAAAAATTAAAATAATAAAATATTTTAAAAGAAAAAATGACAAAATTAATAGTTTTAGAGTAAACTTGGTAAGATCTATGAACTAATACAGAGTAAAGTAAGTTGAATTAGGAGAACAGTTTATACAATGCCAATTCCATTACTGAGAAAAGCACTCATTAATGCAATGATAACTACAAGCCTAGAGGACTGAAGATGAAACATGTACTTAAAATGCTGACAGGCATATTTTTTTAACATTGTTGATATAGGGGTTTATTTTGTTGGAATAAGCATGTTTGTTACATTCAAATGTTTTGGTTTTTTACTGTTTAACAGAGGGGGGGAGTAAGAAAGAGAGATATTCATAAAACAAAAATAAATACTTTAAAAAACTATTTCAAAGAAATTACAAACTTTTGGCAACTAAAACCCTCCTTATTTGACTAAAATAAAATCTCCACCAAAAAAAATCTAATTTTAGAAAAATGTGAAACAAAGACTTGATTTCTTTCTTGGGAAAGATTCAACTCTTCAGTAAACACAGTTTTAGTTCCTACCATGCATATTAACTGTGCGAGACACAAGATACAGTGAAATAAAAGACTGTCTCTACACATGTATTAGAATATATATTTGTGTGCATCTCTATAAATATAACTATATATCCATTAAATAATGATGCAAGGGTACGTACTATTAAAGGACAAATGAATAATACAAAAAATAAGAGTCTAGAGGAGGGAATATTCCCCATAGTTCTAATGGTAAAAGTTTAAGCTCTGTGCAGGAGGTAGGACTGGAGCTAAACACTGAATAGGTAGAATAAGGCTGAGCAGAGAGGAGAAAAAGGTATTCCAAGTAGAGAGTAGAGTGATAAGGAGAAGCATGAAGGAAGGAATTACTCTGGCATGCTTGGGGTGGTAAATAAATAACACATCCTGGCTTTTTTTAAAGGCTCATTTTGAGAATAGTAGCTGATAGGAAATAAGTTTGGAAGGTGGGCTGCAGATAGATTATGAAAGACTTTGAATGACAAGTACACACTGAAGAAATCTATGCTATAAGTTGCAGGATTCCGAAAGTATTAGAGGAAAGATGTTCAAGAAATCTCAGATGGGAAGATACCAAAGGAATGGAAAGAAATAGCAAGATGATATTATTACTCAAAAATATCCCTAAAAAGACATCACCAACTACCAACTCATGTTAACTTTCTCACCCCTATAAAATCCATAGAATAGCTCTATGTGCATAATGAGGATATATATGATAAAAAGAGAAGGGAATAGGAAAGTGTTTGCAGATTAATATTTTATATATGCTTTTATAGTCATAAAAATGACTGCCAGGTTTAGAAATTATAAGTTCTTGTTTTTATTATTTCTTAACTATTTTTAAAAGCATTTGACTCTGAAGACCAAAAGGCAGCATTAGAGTCCCTTTAACCCTAACGTTATTCCAATAACATGTTTCCACAGTATGTGTTAAGAAGCATCTACAGAAAATTTTTTTTCAACAATCCCCTGCTTGTCAATATCCAGTGATATTGACAAAATAATGAGAAAGTGAGTATACCCACCATAGCTATTTCCTACTGTCATGGAGATTTCCAATAGAAATGGGAGTCCCTAGAGATGGTGAGTTCTGTCAGAAGCTCCTGTTTGAGGTTGATATTGCATTATCAAACCACAGAATATTACAGGGGAACTTCAACAAGACTCAGTCACTCAAAATACATGAGCCTAGTAATCTCCAACCTAAACCCAAGTGGATGAGGAATACATATTGATTGAGTAATAGATTATAACATATGATGTTCAGATATACCACTGAGTTATCTATTATATCCTGAACAGGAACTGCACATGAAAAATGAGTGAGACCTAGAACTGAAAAGGACAAAGAAAAATGGTTGAATCGGGAAATTGTGTAGCATTTTTAAAACAATTACAAGCCTGACACAAAAACTCTTTTTTCATACAAATATTCTTCTGTTGATGGCAAATGGTTGTCAACCATGTAATATTACTAAAGTTCAAAGGAGACAAAGGAGACATAATGAGTTTAAATAGGCTGCAGCCTCAAACTTGTATACAAGAAATAGTGCAAAAGACATCACAAAAGAAAAGATATAGATACATGTACATATACATATACACATATCTTTACATATATATATATGAAATCATATGAGGAGGTTGGCTGTTGGAGTGTTGCACAAAATGGTAAAAGAACTAGAGAAGGGCCGCTACCATGTTGGGTAGATCCCCTATGTTGGCTTTGTAAGAGAATGAACATAAACATAAGGCATGGAATAGTTGTGATCCATACTGATAGCAAAAATACTTACATCAGTGAGATCAATCAATAAAAAAGCATTCATTAAGCACTCACTACATGCAAGGCACTGTGATGTGTGATGAGAATGCAAAGAAAAAAAAACAAAAATAAAAAGTCCTTGCCCTCGAGGAACTGCATTCAAGGGGGAGACAATGTGTACGTAAAAAGACATACGATATTCATACAGAATAGGTGGAAGATAACTTTAGAAGAAAAGGCACCAGTAGATGGGGGGACTGGAGAAGGTTGGGTTTGAACTGAGTCTTAAAAAAAGATTCAGAAGAGTCACTTAAATCCCCTGGGTGTCTATTTCCTCATCTATTAAAAGGAAAAGGTTGGATAAATGTTCTCCAAGATTCCCTCCAACTTCAAGATTCTTTGACTAAGCAAATTTTATTCTTTGAACACAGATGTTATTTTCCCACTGTCATTAATGGATGAATGAGAAATAAACCTGAAGTCTCTTGATTCTCAGTCCCATTTCCCAGTCCTACATATCAAGCTCTAACTATCTCTTAAGGCTCAGACCTATCATTTAAATTGCCTGCTGTAAATTTCACAGAATTACTTAATCAGGGCGCTAGAAAGTATCTCAGACGCCATCTAGTCTAGTACATACCTGAACAAGAATCTCTTCTACAATATCATTAAGAAGTGGTTATTTGGTTAGACCTCAAGTAGAGGAGAACCCACTACATCATCTTCATTCTCTTAATGTAGCCTAATATTAGAGTAGTCTAGGCTTCCTTCATGTTAGTGCCTTCCTTCTGTTGGTTATCTCCAATTTATCCTCCATAAGGCGTGTTTGTACATACTTGTATACAGGTTTTCTCTTCCATTAGACTTTGAGCTCCTTGAGGGCAGGGACTGTCTTTTGCCTATCTTTTTATCCCCAGTACTTAATATTTGCCTGGAACATGGTAGGTACTTAATAAATGCTTACTGATTATCAAAGTTATAGCTCAACACAAACTTTTAGTTGAAATGCCTACCATTTCAGAATCTCTTAGCTAAATAATAGCATTAAATTTAAGGTGATGTCATGACAGGGAGAAGAGATTAAAAAACCATAGCAACATCAAAAATCAAAGATAAATAGAAAGGCATAACTACCAAGTCTTAGTAATTAAATTTAATACTTCAAGTGAGGACAGAATGACAGTGTTCAAAAGTGAGAAATGAAAAAAGGAAAAACACATCTACTAGAAGTCAGGAAAAGTGTAAAAATACTACTACAAACTGGAGGCTGTTTAAATAATATAGTGAAATAATATAATTGAGATTTTGAGTTTTTAATCTGCAAATCTCAATTGGAAATAGCTACATGCTAGGTTTGGTGGCAAAATGCCTATAATTCCAGCTGCCAGGGAAACTCAAAGGCAGTGGGCTCTGCCAATCAACTACACTAAGTTCAGCATCAATATGGTAAGCCCCAGAAAGAAGAATCACCAAGTTGCTTAAGGAGGAATTAACTGGCATCAATCAGAAAGGGGCAGGTCAAAGCTCCCATGTTGTAGAAACACTCCTGTGAATAGACAGATGTTGAACTTCCAGTCTATGCAGGATGAGGAGACCCAATCTCTTAAAAATAAATAAAGAGAGCTATGTAGCACTAGATTTCCAAAAGGGAAGAAGGGAGGAGTATGCGTTAAAGATCCCCTATTCATTCACAGCAGCTGTTTACTGATATGACAATATTTCAATGCGGAATATACAGAGAATAGAGCCAAATTTATAAAACTATGAGCCACTCCCCATTTGATAATCAAAGGATATGAACAGGCAGTTTTCAGAAGAAGAAATCAAGTCACATAAAGATGCTCAGAATCACTATTGATTAGAGAAATGCAAATTAAAACACCCTGAGATACCATCTTATACCTATCAGATTGGTTAATTTAACAGAAAAGGAAAATGACAAATGCTGGAGCATATGAAAAAATTGGGACATTAATGCAATGTTGGTGTAGTTGTGAACTAGTTGAACCATTTGCAACTACACCCAAAGGGCTATAAAACTGTGTATACCCTTTGACCCAGCAATACCACTACTAGATCTATTTCCCAAAGAGATCAAAGAAAAGGGAAAAGTAATTATAACAGCTCTTTTGTGGTGGTAAAGAACTGGAAATTGAGGGAATAATGCCCATCGATTGGGAAATGGATAAACAAGCTGTGATATATGATTGCTGTGGAATACCATTATGCTATTAAAATGATGAGCAAGATAGTTTCAGAAAAACCTGGGAATACTTATATGAACTGGTGCAAAATGAAGTGAGAAGAATTAGGCAATCATTGTGCACAGTAATGATAATGTTGTAGTGATGAAAAACTATGAGACTTAGCTACTCTGATCAAGACAATGATCCAAGACAATTCTAAAGGACCCACGATGAAAAATGCTATCCATCTTCAGAAAGAAAACTAATAAACTCTGAGTGTAGATAAAGCATACTTTTAAAAAACTTTATTTTTCTTATGTTTGTGAGTTTCTGTGTTTCTTTTGCAACACAGCTAATATGGACATTTGTTTTGCATGAACTTCACATATATAATAAATATCACATTGCTTGCCTTGTTGTTTATCCTTCATTTTCTAAGAGGACTATGACATCTAGGTGATGTCATGACTTGCATTGAATTGGCTTTTAAGTGAGGGAGGGCCGTGCAAGGTCACCAACCTCACTCTCTCCTCCAGAGCCATTTGGGTCCAGTGGCAAGATATAGATCAGGATGGCTGGAGATGGCCCCAGATGTTTTAAAACAATTGAAGTTAAGTGACTTGCTCAGAGTCACAGAGGGAGGAAGAGAATTTAAAACTCAATTTTTTAAATGAATGTTAAAAATTCCATATAATTAGGAAATAGTTAATGAAATAAAAAATATATTAAAATGGGGGAAATACTGCAATGCTAAAATCTAGCAATCTTTGTCCGATTTATCTCCTCTTCTAGTTCATAGGAGTTTAGAAACTTAAAAACTTTTTTGATTATACTTAGAATATAAAAACACTGAGGGTAGCTAGGTGGTACAGTGGATAAAGCACTGGCCCTGGATTCAGGAGGAACCAAGTTCAAATCCAGCCTCAGACACTTGACACTTACTAGCTGTGTGACTCTGGGCAAGTCACTTAACCCTCATTGCCCTGCAAAAATAAATAAATAGAGATGGATGGATGGATGGATGGATGGATAGATATAGGTAGATAGATAAAATAAAATTTAAAAAAAAGACTTAGCTTCGGGGCAGCTAGGTGGTGCAGTGGATAGAGCACCGGCCCTGGAGTCAGGAGTACCTGAGTTCAAATCCGGCCTCAGACACTTAACACATACTTACTAGCTGTGTGACCCTGGGCAAGTCACTTAACCCCAATTGCCTCACTAAAAAAAAAAAAAAAAAAAAAAAAGACTTAGCTTCTCTGATCAATACAAGTGACCCTGGGCAAGTCACTTAACCCTCACTGCCCTGCAGAAAGAAAGAAAGAAGGAAAGAAAGAAAGAAAGAAAGAAAGAAAGAAAGAAAGAAAGAAAGAAAGAAAGAAAGAAAGAAAGAAAGAAAGGAAGGAAGGAAGGAAGGAAGGAAGAAAGAAAGAAAGGAAGAAAGAAAGAAAATAAAAGCACTTTGCCATGTTCTTATTATAAACTTACTTATCCTAGACAGATTTTAATAGTAATAGATTCTTTCTCCAAGGAAAGCATAGTCTTCATAAGCACAATTCATGATCAAAATAAAACTGGTCTCTTACCCAAGTACTAGTCCAGTAAATTTTATATGATTTAAATGTGAATGAATAACGCCAGAGTAATAATTTAATTCCTCTGATCAAACATCAAGCACTGAGTGTATATGTGTATGTGATGTATATGCACGTGTACGTACACTGTACGTGTGTGCACATGTATGTGTACTGTACATTTCTATTGTATTATGTACATGCACATGTACATGTATGTACACCTAATACTGGTAAAGTACAAAAGTCAAAGACACAGTCCCAAAAGGAGTTCACAATCTAGTTTGGGGAACAAGACTAAATGAGACAAATTTCTACCTTAACCCCACTTCCAATCTTCTATTTTATGAGTCCCCATGCTACAATTCAACTACATGGGTCTACTCTAGGTTCTCCATAGGTGATATCTCCTGACTCTCTGCTTTTGTACTGGGGGTGCTGTTCCCCTAATACCTGAGCTGCTCTCCCTCTTCACCTCCACCTCATTACTTCCCTTGCTTCCTTCAAGACTCAGCTTAAGTCTCACCTTTGGCAGAAGACCTTTTTTGTCTTCCTCCACTAGTAGTGTTTTCCCTCTGATATTACCTTTCATTTGCATTATGGATTTCTTGTATGTCCCTAATCATTTGCATGTTGTTTACCCCATCAGAATAGGAGCTCCTTGAAAGCAGGAATCATATCTTGTTCTTTTTTTAATGCCCAGAGTTTACCATAGTGCCTGGTACACAGTAAGCAATTAATAAACACTTGTTGATTGATTTATGTTATATGCTGATAAAGTACTAAACTTTAAAGTAGAAATTTTAAAACTAGAACAACACATAACAATGAGCCAATTGTGAAATACAAAAAATAGTATAAAAGAAGTTTGAAAATGGAGATCATTGTGCACTAGGCATTAAAACATGAGTATGGGGGGCGGCTAGGTAGCACAGTGGATAAAGCACCGGCCCTGGATTCAGAAGTTCCTGAGTTCAAATCCAGCCTCAGACACTTGACACTTACTAGCTGTGTGACCCTGGGCAAGTCACTTAACCCCCATTGCCCCACAAAAAAACAAAACAAAAAAAAACACATGAGTATTCAAGGCTCGGCAAAGAAGTGACAATAAACTACTAATAAACTTCAGTGGCTCCCTATCACCTCTGGATCCAAATAGCAATTCCACTGGCATTCAAAGCCCTTCATAATTTGACATGCCTCCTCCCTCCCTGACCATCTTTCTAGTCTTCTTATAACCTCTGCCCCCACACCATAGTATCTCCATCTCATCCTGCCAAGTACTCTAGGATGCTGGAACACTGGCCTCCCGGCTATTCCTGAACAAGATGCTCCATCTCCTGGCTCCAAAGCATTTTCCCTGGCTGTTCTCCCAGGCCTGTAAGGCTCTCCTTGCTCATCCCTCTCTCCTGATTTCCCTGCCTTCTTTAAAGTCCCAGCTAAAAGTCTACCTTCTATGAACAGCCTTTTAATGCTTCCCTCTTTGATTAGTTATCCTTTAAGATCTTGTTTGCACCTAGTTGTTTGCATGTGTCTCCTCCATTAATTATGAACTCATTGAAAGCAAGGACTCTCTCTTTTGTCCTTTAAATCCCTGGAACTTAGCACGTTGCCTGGCACACAGAAGGCATTAAGTAAATGTTTACTGACTGACTAAGGATATTTTAGAGATGGAGAGAGCATGAGAAAAAAGCACAGAGGAGAAAAGTAGGCATGTGTTATGTGGGATAGGGAGGCCTGGGATAATAGGATGACTGCAATGTATGGTTCATCTATTAGATAATGGTATTGGGAAAAAAAGTGGATATTTGATGGCGAATGTGGAAGAATTTTGATGAATGAAACTGGGATGGGAAGAGAGACGCAAAAAGAAGATACTAGAAAAGAGACTGGCTAGGCTAGAAGGTAGTTCATGAAATCACAGAATATTTGAGCCAAAAAGGACCTCAGCCATTAGTTAGTCTAACTACCTCATTTTACACATAAGAGAAGTCCAAAGGTTCAATGATTTGCCTAAGAACACACAGTCAACTATAGAACCAGAACTCCATCTCAGATCCAGTGGTTTCAGATAATGGGAATTTGAATGGAGATGAAAGAAGAAATCTGAGAAACATCAACAGAAGTAGAACTGACAGTATATCCAAATCTCATTGAGAAAGTAACCTTCTGAAGGATATACAGATGGATGTCTTAGAATAAATAATGGCACTCCACAGATTATTACTACTTAACAGTTAGGTAAGAATTCTCTTGTTAATGCGACCACATCCAAACTAGATAAGAACCAGCATTTATTTAGCCCTCGAAAGTTTATAAAGTGGTCTGCATCCATTATCCCATTCACTCCACTCCACAATCCTCTGAAGTGGTTATTATAGTTATTATAATCCACATTTTATAGGTAAGAAAACTGAGGCCAATAGATTAAGTCACTTGCCCAAGATCCCATGGCTACTAAGTGAGGCAGTAATGAATCCATCCCAATACCCTGAGCAAACACAGACCGTTAGGTTTTACATCATAGGATCATAGATTTAGAGCTGAAAAGGGCCTTGGGAAAAAAATCAGGTACAACCCCCTCCTTTTATAGATGAGAAGATTAAGGCACTGATAAGTTAAGGGACTCACCCTGGGTCACACATCTAATATACCTGGAGCAACATTTGAAATCGTGCCTATATTACTCCAAGTTCAGTGTCCTGTCCACTATTCCATGCTGGTACCTACTTTCTTTTTACTATAGATTCTGCCACTACAAAACAAGGACAATGATATTTGTAAACCTCAATAGTCTATAAAAACATTTGCACTTGTTTGTTATAACTCTTGCTATTCTCAGAAGAATAGTGCTACATAAATATAGTTAAAAAAAATTGGGGTGGTATAATGAACAGAGCACTGGATCTGGTGTCAGGAAGATGGGTTCAAATCCAGCTTTTTGACACTTCCTCAGGGTACTCATTTTTCAGGGTTGTTTGTGAGAATCAAATGTGGTAATGGATATAAAGCACCTGGCAAACCTTCAAGTGCTATATAAATGTCAAATTATTATTATTAATTATTAATTATTATAAAAGTATCAGAGCTATAAGCACTATTAATCATGATTGTTTATAGTTTGGATATATCTCATTATATTTCTTTTTCTATTTCTGATGGATAGTCTCAATGGCAAATAAGGAATTAAAGTTATATTTAGGATTCCTACTAGTACTTATGGGGGAAGAAAAGTACTTTTAAAAAGGGAGTTTCCTGGTCTTTGGAAACCATGTATTTAACTGCTTTATCAGCTGATGCAATAAAAAAACTCACACAACTTGAAGATAAGAATAGTGTAAAAAAAATTAAATCTAGAACATATGATAGAACTCTGGAACTCATTTTTTTCATGAACATTTTTTCTCTTCTCTGAAGATTTTGCCCACTGATTCCCTTAACTGGCAAAGTCCTTCAATTGGGGAGATGGGGATACTAAACTTTGCATCCAGCATAAATGTCACATCCCAATTTGCTCCACATAAAAGGGAGTTTTCATACCAATCCAGGCGGTCAGCAATCCACTGGAGTCAAAATACCCAGCCATTACTGGTAGGAGGCTCTCCAAGAAATAATAAAAAAAGGACAGGACTTGTTCTTGCTGCTCCTTATTTAATGGAAGTGGGAAAAGGAGGAAATAAAGTTGTGTCATACTGGACAATTCTACGTATAAATAATTTCCTTTAAAATGAGATGACAAATTGGTGGGAGGGGAAGTGTAGCAGTAGTTGCCTACCCAAGCTATTATTTTAAATTCAGTTATCGGAAAACTATTCCACTCCAGCCAAAGGATGGATGAGTGGAAGGAGAGATGAAAAGAAATAGCGATATAGAGTAAGACACAAAAATGTTACGTAAAAATCATCAGGGGGAAAAGCAGCTATCAGGTAAAAGAAAGGTATCTAAAATTTTTCAAGTCTCCAGTAGAAAGGAGGAAAACTGAGGCAATTAGCCTGATATTTCACCTCAAATAACCAATTCCCCTGGCATTTATATCTGACATACTTCAAATGTGACTCATGCATGACTTTCTTCTCTTTTCTGCTCTTTCTACTCTCCTTGGTATAAATCTACATTTATTCACATCTGACTCCTAATCCCCAAATGGGCATATTAAAGTCTGTAGCACTTAAAACCAAATAGCAAATCAATGACTGATAGATTTGTTTATAATCTTATTGTGAAGCATAACAATTAATAGCTTAAATTAAAAGTATTTGTTAAGTACAAGCACCAAATTGTAAAAATATTTACTTAGTCAGGAGCCCTGCTGTGAATGCATGATTTGTGAACATATTTATAAAAATTCAAACACATTATTATTTACATTTTAAAACCCAATTATATACATTTGTACAGTATTGACTCGTGTTTTATAGTGTGATATCAGCACTTCAACATGGCTTCTCTAATCTGTTACATCTACTTATTTCATCCATCCCCTCTAATCAAAACTGCAATTTAATTTAGAGGATTTGGCTAAAATAACTTATAATAAGATTATGAAATAATAGGACTAATCCTTCTTGAGGGTGTCAGAATTTTAAAAGAAGAGCTTGTTAAGGCAAAAGTATCTCTAATTAGCAGAAATACTTATGGAAGCCCTTTCTTACACGAGAGTCTTTGAAGGCCAGGACAGAAGGCTGGAAAAGAACAGGCTCCAAACAGACTGCTTGATTTCTTCTAGGATGGCAGGATTACTACTTTGCAAGGGAGCCCATGCCATATCAGACATCCCTAACTCTTAGAAAGTCCTGTGTGTAAACTATCCACTTCCTTTTTTTCCAATAATCACTTTCATGTTAAACCTATTTTTAAAAACCTACTTTAAAAGCCTTTGGAGAAGCATAAGATGGACATTTTTTCTTTTCTTTTTTTTTTAATATATCAAAATGAAAAATATAAATAATGATTTCTTCAGATATTACTCATCAGGCCTATCTTATCTCAACAGCTCCATTGATGCTTTAGACTTGTAGCTCACTTAGGAGCTGAAAAACTCCCAGTCCCACTTACTTTTTTTTGGGGGGGGGGCAGGTAGGCAATTGGGGTTAAGTGACTTGCCCAGGGTCACACAGCTAGTAAGTGTCAAGTGTCTGAGGTCGGATTTGAACTCAGGTCCTCCTGAATCCAGGGCCGGTGCTTTATCTACTGCGCCACCTAGCTGCCCACACACTTACTTTTATTATATCATTTGTGCCCAACAAATGGAACAAAGAGAACAAAAAATGGTTAAGAGAACTGTTCCAGGTCCATATCAAGAACTTATTTCATGTAAATCAATCCTCTTAACATAACAGAATGGGGCAGATCTGCTATTCACTGGCCAGATGGGTTTTTTGTTGTTGTTGTGTTCCTCTCTGTGGAATGCTTATTTATCCTGGCTCCAGGATCACTTAGTTGCGTAGTCAAAAAAAGTCATTTAGCCTCACTTAAGGCTCAGTTTCCTCTGGTATAAAAATCAGAGGGTGAGAAAATTATCTCAAGATGTTTAAGCATTAAAAGTCTATGATTCTAGTTTGCATGTAATTTGATAAATTTTAGCTAATATAAAAGGCTTTGAAGACAGAACAGAAAAATACTATTCATTCATCATATTTTAAATAAAAATAGTCATTTTATGCCTACGTTTATATCATCAAAGATATAGCTCTTATCACCATAACTTAATGTGACAAACCAAACTCCTAAGATTGGCAACATATAATCTAAATGATTTTTTTAAAATATTGAACCTTAAAGTAACTTAAATGAGAAGTTTTGCTTTTGAAAAAAAAATAAAGATTAAGGTTGTTCCCCTTCTAAGAGCGACAGTTAAGAAAGAATGAAAAAATGAAAAACCCGGTTGAAATTTGGCATTTACTAAAAGAAGAGGAGCAAGCAGAATTTATGTGTTAAGACAGTTTCAAAAAAGGGGGAAGGGATCAGAAAGCTTCTTTGACACTATTAAATTTCTTTGGTGGTAGCTTTGGCTGGGAAGGCAAGGTACAGAAGTTTCTTTCGGGGTTCTGACCAAGAGGTGGTGTCTGCGAACTTACAGGGATGGAACGGCTCAGGAATCTTGATGAAGAAGCAGAGAGGCCAGTGTAAGGTCGGAAGACGTATTCATCGGCCTTGGCGCTGTGCAGGCTGGCGTGGCTGTTCAGGGTGGTGCCGGCGCTGGTGCTCCGGCTGTACTGGTTGTTGTTGAGCTCAGGGTAATTTCTGGCAGGTGGTTGTGAGCTGCCATTCAAGTGGTTGGAGAAATGGTTGACTGTATAACCTGTCCTAGTGGGCGGTGTGGTCTTTTTGCTCTCTGAATCATCTGTTGCAGCATGCAGGTTCCCTAGAGAACTGGCTAGTCGAGTGTTTATGGAAAAGCTGAACGGAAACACATGTGGGGGGGGAGGGAAAAACATACACAATGCATATCCATGTAAAGAATTCATGATTTTAAGACATCTATTTAAGACACTAAAGGAAAGTGATGAGGACAATTCTGATCAATGTAAATGATGATCAACCAACTCCTTTATCTCTCTTGATGATTATGTTATTATATGTTGCTTATATATGGACTCAAAATTCTGCTGCCAAAAACAATTATTCAAGGCATAAGAAGCTAGGCTAAATGCTTTGAATAAGTATCTCAAAATAAAACATCTGGGGTCCTTTGTGTTCCAGGACATGAATTAAATGAAAATGGCTTTGTTAGAAGAAACAACAGATTTTAGTATGCAACATTTAACTTAATGTACATTCAATCTGAAGCTTATGTCAACGGTCACTGACAAATTTAGATACCGACCACATATATCATATGCATTATAAAATAAGAAATGAAAATACTATTTCATAATCACAGATTACAAATTCACAGGGGCTATCAAAGTTTGAAGATTATTTCCTGGATCACTGTAAGGGGGAAAATTACAAAGTAAGCCTTTACACAAAGTTCTGCTCTTTGGTCCTATACCCAATTTAATGCTGGCAGAGAGACAGAACAAAACTTTGCAAGTTTCTCTTTACTACTAGTGCTCCCATAACCTGTTCCAACCCCTGCAGGACACTAATAGTCTAACCAAAATAGAGACCAGCCCTACCCCACATCTTATATTTGCCATCCCCTTCCCAGAGGTCACAGCTCCACATGTTGGCTGCTGTAGTCACAATCGTTTTCACAACACTGACTAGGACTGAGACAATTTCTCACCCTCACACCCAGGAAAGTGATATTAACTTGAAGGAAAAGGAGAAAGAAAACATACCTCCTTGTGCTGGAGCCTGAGGAGCATGAACTTCTGTTTATTCTCTTGGCAGAGGCTGAAGGTGACAAAACCACCTTGGAGGGCTTCAAAGGAGATATGCAGCCTTGTGAGGAAGAGCACACTCTTTGGGGAGAGGTTGGATAAAGCATCACATTACGTTTCAGTCATTTCAAAAAGATACAATAACTCTTAAAACACAGATAAAAAAATTCAGGTACACCAAAAACATTCTGATAAACCCTTACTGACATCTGGAAGGAACATGGACTGAAATGTGGGACCTGATAATTATATGGCTTCTTACGGCTAATAATTATAATGACTTAGCATGTCAGAGTTTAAAAAGGGTTTTCTCTGGCCTCTCAGGCAAGTGGTACAAACATTATTTCCATTTTACAAGTGGAAAAAAGTTCAGAGAGCTAAGTTAAATTAATTGCCCAAGGTCACACTTTGTAATCAGAACTGGTCTCATTTTCCAAACTCACTTTTCTTCACTCTAAATAACACGGCTTGCTTCTTAATGAGGATGCTACCAAATGTGCTAAATCCTGAACAAAAATCTGCATTTGTCTCTCCTTTCTCTTAAGATATTCTATGAAAACAGGAACTTTATTTAATTGTATAATTCTATTATCCCTGGAGTCAGGAGGACCTAAGTTCAAATCTGGCCTCAGACACTTAACACTTACTAGCTGTATGACCCTGGGCAAGTCACTTAACCCCAATTGCCTCACCAAAAAATTCCATTCTCTCCCACCTCCTTTAGAAACTACTTTACCACTAAAACAAGGATAGGAAGTTATACAAATAAAGTATTTCCAAGCTTCCAGAGATTCAAGGGGGACTACCTTTTAGCAACCACTCAGCATTCTCTCAAACAAAATTTCTAAGTGTTTAATAAGAACTACTGAAGAAAAAGAAAATAAACACTTAGGCAGCTGGTAACACAGTGGATAGAGCACTTTGCCTTGAGTTAGAAAGGCCTAAGCTCGAATTCGGCCTCAGACAGATACTAGCTTTGTGACCTTAGGCAAGTAATTCAATCGTTCTCTGCCTCAGTTTCCTCAACTGTAAAATAGGAATAATAATAATAGTACCTCTCTTCCAGGGGTTGTAATGAGGATCAAACGAGTTAATCATTGTAAAACACTTAGCACAGTGACTGGCACATAGTGGGCACTTAATAAATGCTCCTTCCCCAATGTAATTTTTAAACCTGTTCTTTGGCTTTCACAAAACTTTCAGATAAGAGTCCTGATACTGCTGACAACTAGGAAGAAAATTATGAATATGTAAGGGTACTCATTTCCTCCTTAAAATAGAAGGAAAAGAGAAAATATTAAAGGGTGGAAAAGTCCATAAGCAGAAAGCAGCTATTCATTGTTTTCCATTTCAGAGCAACAGATATACTCCAAAAAGAAAAAGAAAAAGAAACCAATCAAGGGGAAATATTTGACTGAAGCAAACCTAGATATGTAGAAGTACAGTCCTCCAGCTCAGTGAAAGAGAAGCAGTGACTTTGGGAAAGGCATCTGTAAATATCTGATAAGATTGTATTAGCTCAGGGGCAGCTAGGTGGTACAGTGGATAAAGCACCAGCCCTGGATTCAGAAGGACCTGAGTTCAAATCCGACCTCAGATACTTGACATTTACTAGCTGTGTGGCCCTGGGCAAGTCACTTAACCCTCACTGCCGCCCCAAAAAATAAATAAATAAATAAATAAATAAAGATTGGATTAGCTCTCTAAGGTCCCCTAAGGTTCTAAAATCCTATGATACTCATATCCCCTTAATGTCTAGATATCTGCAGTCATGCTATATGGACAAATCATTCTCTAAATATATACCACAATGTAATAAGTGGAGATTTAAACTAAAAATAAGTTAGGAATGGCGATACGGTGGAGTGGGAAAAGCACAGGGTTTGGAGTCATAGGCCCTGGATTGACTGATGATGCCAGTTACCTATGTGATATCAGGCAAGTCACCTAACCTCCCTGGGCTTCAATTTCCTCATATATAAAGAGAAGGTTGCACTGGTGGCTTTTACGGTCCCTTGTGGCAGTAGAGCAGGATCTATGATACTTTGAAGTATCTTTTACCTTGAGGACATCAAAAATAGCACGTTTAAATGGATATGATACAAATGAGAAAACGCCAAATCCAAGTGCTATTTTGGTTTTTAAGTATATCCGAGTTAGGAAATGTTCTAAAGGATTATAGCTATAGGTTGTCCAGTAACCTGACTTTTATCGGTACCTGAGAGGCTGTGACATTGATCTGGTATGTTGTCTCATTTCCTCCAAACGACTGAAATCAAAAGCAGATGTTTACATATTACTAAAGAGTAAGGGAGCATTATTTTATTTCCTTATAAAAATATATGATCAAACAGTTAAATGTTATCCTCATGAAGTCACACTAGTGAAAATATAAAACTACAAGGGAGAATTAAAAAAAAATTTACATAAGAGGCTTGCTTTTTTTGAATGCTTATTTCTTTTTTTTTTTGCGGGGCAATGGGGGTTAAGTGTTGAATGCTTATTTCTACCAGGTCTGGCTTTCCATTTTGCTAATGTTCTTTTAAACTGGCTACTTCTTGACTCCACAAATAGAACACTGCTAAGAGTCTAATTCAAAGAATATTCTAAAATGTTTTATCCTGAAGTAAAGCAAAGAAGATTTCCAATAAGATAGTAAAGTGAAAAGTTTAAACCAAGTGTAGCTCCCCTCAAAAATTCCCCAGCAAAGATTTAAAAAGGGTGCCAGATAATGTAATGATCAATAAAACCAAAGGGAAATACCAGTAATCTTCTCCATTCAGGTCAGGTCACCACAAGATGATCTGTGGGCACTGGAGGACCTAAAGCCAGTTCAATTTCCAACAAACAAGGCCTACTCAGCTCTGGACTGTCAGAGCTACAGCAAGGGAGAAAGCTACTCTGTTAGGTAACTCTGCAGAGGGACAGAGATGGGCAAAGATACCCTGGGGATCTCCAGATAGACTGAAGTCAGCACGCTCTCCAAAATCTGATCTATTGTTGGGGTTTATCAGGTGCGTAGCAGGAAACAAAACCAACCACCACTGGGTCATTGCACAAGGAAAAGTAAACCAGAGAGAGACCAAGGTCAGAACCCTCAGGTAACAAAGGCAAAAGATAAGGATTCAGGTGGAGTGGAGGTCCTGGTTCTAACATTTGGACACAGCTCTCTGACACAGGCCATGGTTGTGGAAGATGGTGTAAGGAAGAGGACCAGAAACCAGGCACCCCATCTAGTACTGTGTCAGGGCAGCAGCAGTGACAGCAGTATTCAGACCACAAGACCAGGGTCTAACCAACCTGTTCAAGAGGAAGAGCTGTGGTAGAACCTGGCTTTGGGACGCAATGCCACAAACCTCCAGGAAAGATATTCCTAGAGTCCAGAGCTTCCAAGTCAAAGAAAAAATACCATGAGGAGCTAGAAATAAAGAATTCAAATACCAAAGAATCAAAGTTATTCATCATGAGATTATCTCAAAATATCATAAGCAGGAAAATATTGGAAGAAAATATGCCAAAAAGCAAAATTAAAAAGTTTAAATCCAAGAACAATTTATCTGGAAAAATGGAAGTATTACCTTACAGGGAAATAAAATGAATCTCAAATAGGATAGAGAACTCTCAAATATTCCTGATGAAAATAACAGAAGGTGGGTAGAATTGCAGAAATGCAAACACAGGAATCAAGAAAAATCTTGACAGGTAAATGTTCAGTCGTTTCAGTCACATCAAACTCTATGTGACCCCATTTGGGGCTTTCTTGGCAGAAGTACCAGAGTGGTTTGCCATTTCCTTCTCCAGCTCATTTAACAGATGAGAAAACTAAGGCAAACAAAGTTAAGTGACTTTCCTAGGATCGCACAGCTAATAAGTGTCTGAGGGTAGATTTGAACTCAGGAAGAAGAGTCTTTCTGACTCCAAGCCCAGCACTGTAGCCACTACATCACCAAGTTGACAGATAAATATGTTATATCAACTGGAAAGCTCTTAATCATGATGGAATGCTTAAATTCTAATGGGGGAGAAGAGACAAACACTTCTTCAAAAGGGTCTTCAAGGCTCACAAAAGAAACAAAGGCAAAAACTAAAACTTAGGGTTGCTTTTGTCTTAATTTATTTGTTTTAAGAGACAAAGGGGAAGAAAAAATATACTAGGGAAGAAATGAGGGAAGGAGAGGAACTTTCTATTTTTTATAACTAGGGTATGTCAGAACACGAGTATACAAACATAGAGGCAGAAGGGAGTGGGCATCCCCTGAGCTTTACTCCTCCATCTGAACCAGACAAAGAAAGGTAGGTTGAAAACACACACATGTGATGCACAGAGATTGCTGTATAAATTAATCAAATTAAACAAGGAAATAAGCAGGAGCTAAGAGAAGGAGAAGAGAGGTTAGAGTTGAGGAGGGAATACTCATAAGCAAAGCAAACTCCAAGGGGGAATCATCAATCGATTAATCAACAAGCATTTATTAATTATCTACTATGTGCCAAAAACTGTGCTAAGCGCAAGGGTTACAAAAATAAAAGAAAAACATTCCCTCCCTTCAAGGTCTTTGCATTCTAATAAGGGGTAAGAGGGGAGAGAAGAAATCTGGAACATGAACCCATACAAATCTACCTATACGTTATACAAGCTAGCTTAGGGAGGGAAGGCGCTAGCAGCTATGTAAAGGGAAAGGAGATACTATTCACAATTATGTAAAGACGCTGGTTTCATGGCCATGTGAGGTACAGAGTAGGTAAAACAGACAACGTTGAGTACAGAAATCTGATAAGCTTTTTCACAAACAAAATCAATATGGTTAGAATGTGAAGAGATCTTCGCAGCATCTCTGATAAAAGTCTGATATTCAAGCTAGGAGAAATGGAGCAACGGGGAGAAAGATGATCTGCTTCTGCTCCATCCTTGGCTGTATGACCCTGGATAGGTCACCTATGCCTCTCAGTGCTCCTGGCAGCTCTGTAAGTACCAACTTGTGTGGTAGAGGGAATTAACTCATCTAGGAATTCCCTATACCAATAAAATCACAGGCCCAGCTCCTAACCTGTCCCTATCACAGAGACAGAGGAAAATTATGATAATCTATAAGAAAACAGAAAATATTGTCTAAGAGATAAGGTTAAAGAATATGAACAGGCAGTTCTTGAAAGAAGAAATGTCAATATGAATAATCATTTGATACATCAGAAAGTTACTAATGCACTGTGGAAAAGTTTTGAATTCAACTGTTTTGGGTCATAATTTGGTACTTTATCCACAAAATCCTTTGACCAAAAGGTATCACTACTAGGCATAGAAGACAGAGGGAAAGGACTCATGTATAATGTATTGATAGAAACAGGTTTTTTGTCATAAAGAACTGGAAACAAAGTGGATGCCTATAAAGGGGTGTGTGTGTGTGTGTGTGTGTGTGTGTGTGTGTGTGTGTGTGTGTGTGTGTGTGTGTGTAAAATGGAACTTTATCGTGCCATAAGAAATTACAAAAGTGATGGATTCAGAGAAATCTGGAAGACTTGGGAAAGAGAATGGGAAGGGAATGAGCATTGATATAGTGTCCGCTATATGTACTATATGTGATAAGTACTTTAAAAATATATTTCATTTGATCCTCACAATAACCCTCTGAGGTAGGTACTATTATATACTGAGGCAAACAGAGGTTAATTGACTGGCCCAGGGTCACAGAGCTAGTAAAAGTTTCTGAGGCTGGATTTGAATTCAGACATTCCTAATTCCAGGCACAACATTCTATCCACTGCACCACCAGCTGCCTCAATATGTAAGAAATGATGCAGAGTGAAGTGAGGTAGAACTAGGCGAATAATTTATACATTAACTCCAATGATGTAAAGTACAACAGCTATAGAAGATTTAGGAATTCTGATCAATGAAATGATCACTCATGACTTCAGATAACTGATAAAAACATTTCAGAAGAATACTTCCCATCTCTTAGCAGAGACAGACTAAACTAAAGTGAAGAATGAGAAATTCACCAATGTGAAATCTTTTTTTGCTTGTCTATACTTATTTCTTATGAGAGGGCTTAATTTGAGGGGTGGAAAAGAGAGGACTTGATGGCTAGTGATGATGATTCTTAAAAAAATAAAAGAATGTCAGCGAGACATTTAAAAATATACAGAAAAAAAGCAGAAAGAAATTCAGTAGGAACACAGATGAGCCGGACAGTTTAGTATTATTTTAAATTTAATATACATTTTTTAAAAAGGAAAAACTGTAGCTAATATAAGTCCCCTATTCAATATATAATCTTGTTTTTCTGTAATGCTTTGTATAATGAAATGTCACTTGTCCTTGTTATACCATCAACTTGTTAAACTGACACAAAAAAATTAATTAGAAAAAATAAAGACAGTAAGACTCAAAATCATAAAAAGTTGTATTATAATCCCTGATTTTATGGTAAGGTTAGAAAGAAATAGATTCTCAAGAAAACAAGGCCAATTTTTGAGTACTTGAAAACTAAAATAGGACAAGAAAATGAATACAAAGAAACAAACCAGATGACTTGGGGCTTTAAAAATCAGTGCAAATGATTTTGTGTTTTTGTTTTAGTTTATCTTCCCAAAATGTTCACAGCTTAAATATATAAATAACTACATATGTTTACATATACAGAACATATATAAAATATCCGAGTGGATATGTTCTAACTTATACCATATATAACAACAGCTCAAGAGAAAGACATTATTAGTAAAAAGGAGTAAAGAAAAAAAATGAACTCATGATTAGAAAATTAACTTTAGGTTTCTTTTATTCTGGCTGTAAATCGTAGTGGTAGCTTGAAGGTAGAAATTAATTACTGGGTTGCTAAGTATAATTTATCATCCTACTTCAAGAAATTGCCATTGCCCTTCCTTTATGTCTCTAACTAACAGCAAAGACTATCTCATAAATCACAGGTCTGATATAACCAAAAGCCAACTTAGGTTTGATACTTTTTTTACTAGGGGCCCCTTAGAAAGCCAACCTTTTACTTTGGTTCTATTATGACCATAACATTTGGTGAAGAAATTTTTCTGCTTCTATGGTAGAGAAGTAATGCATTTGGCAGTCAATGGAAAATGTCCATCAATCAATCAATAAGCATTTAATAAGTGTCTACTATGTATAAAGCCCTATGAGATAGGTACTTTGGATACAAAGACAAAATTGAAGTCTTGACCTTCACAGAACTTACATTCAATCGAGGGAAACAGAATGTTCACAAATAAGTATATATAAAATACATATACTATGCATATAATATTTATGTGTCTCCCTCTCTCTGTGAATATATATATGCACATACATATCTGTATGTATATACACTATGTACATAATATTTATGTGTCTCCCTCTCTCTGTAGATATAAATAAATATATACACACATACATATGTGTATGTGTATATATATATATGTGTGTGCATGTGTGTATATATACATGGAAAGAGAGAAAGAGAGTTACTTAGGAGAGGAGGAATTAGCAACTCAGGGGATCAAGAAAGCCTTCATGTTAAAAGTGGTGCTTGAATAGAGTTTTGAAGGAAATAAGAGAATCTAAAGAACTGAGATAAGAGTATATTCTGAGAAATGGAGAGTAGTAAGTGCAAAGGTATGGAGATGGGAGATTTAATAAGATATTTGAAGAGTAGCAAAAAGAGCAGCGTGTTGAGTTGGACAGTAGAGTGCAAGAAGGGGAGTTCTGTATAATAAGACTGGAAATGTAGGCTGGGGTCAGGTTGTGAAGGATTTGATGCCAGAGGCTATAAGAAGCTTTCAGTGCTTAATGAGTAGGTGAGTGTCACGAAGACACCTGCACTTTAGGAAAATCACTTTGGCAGCTATGTGGAAGATGTGGAAAGGGGAGACCAATCAGCAATAGTCTAGGTGACACATGATGAGGGCCTGGACTAGAGCAGGGGCCTTGTGAGTAGAGAAATGGAAAATCATAAAAAAAGATGTGCAGAGGCAACAATGACAAGATCTGGCAACTATGTGATGAGGAGTCTAAGACAACACTGAGGTTGTAAGTCTAGGTAAATGGAAGAATTATGGTCTCCTTGTCAGAAACTGGAAAGTCAGGAAGAGAAGTGGAAGTTTGGAGGAAAATATGAGTTGTGTTTTGGACAGGTTAAGTGGAGATGATGCATAGAGGGACATCCAGTTAACTGGAGTTCAGAAGATATTAGAGTCAGGTATAATGATTCAGAAGTCATGGGGATGTCAGAGAGATGACAAGAAAACCCATGGAGTTAATGAGGTGGAGAGAGAGAAGACAAGAGGAACCAGGAGAGCACCTATCATGAGGGGTGTGATATATATGATGAGCCAGAAAAGAAGACTTGAGAAGTGGTCAGACGGGTATGATAAGAACCAAGAGAGAGAAGTGTCACCAAACCCAGGAGTAGAGAGTATACAGGATGAGAGGGTAGTCTGCTGAAGAGAAAACAAAGTAGGATGCCCCAAATCTCCCCTATTCTGAAAAAACCCTCCCTAAAATCTACCAGCCACTCATATTATCATTCTATATCTCCCCTTTGTTTTACAACCAAATTCATAAAAAAAAAAAAAAGCTGTGTGTTGAGTGTGTCCACTTCCTCTCCTCTTATTCACCCCTCTGTCCTTTGCAATCTGGCCACCAGTTTCATCTCTCAACTGAAACTCTTAATTGCTAATGGACTTTTCTAAATCCTCATCCTTCTAACACCTTGCCATTCTCTCCACCGTGATGCTCCCGATTCCCTGGGTTTTGGTGACACTGCTCATTCTTCATTCTCATCTCATCTGCCTCATCTTGGGTCCACTAAGTTATTCTTGCTACACTGTATTTTTTTTTTCCACAGGGCAATGACGGTTAAGTAACTTGCCCAGGGTCACACAGTTAGTAAGTGTCAAGTGTCTGAGGCTGGATTTGAACTCAGGTACTCCTGAATCCAGGGCCAATGCTTTATCCACTGTGCCACCTAGCTGCCCCTCACTATACTCTTTATTGGGTGACCTCATCATTTTCTAGACAGCCACTCTCTCTTGGTTCTCATCCTACCTTTCTGATCACTCCTTCATGAGCAACCATTCCTATCATTCCCTTGATGGCAGAGGCTATCACCACTGTGATAAAATAATGGGATTTGGCAGACGCTCAGGGGCCCCCACCTGAACATTGATTTGGAATTGATTGAATTGGGTGAGAGTGAGAGACTGACTGAGAACCTACTTAAGATTAATAAAATCAAGACCACACCTGGCTGGCCCTGAGTGGGGTGTTGTTCTCAGAGGCTGAACCTGCTTAAGGTTGATTAAATCAAGACCACACCTGGCTGGCCCTGAGTGGGGTGTTGTTCTCAGAGGCTTGAACCTTCTTAAGGTGATTAATCAAGGCCACATCTGGCTGGCCCTGAGTGGGGGTGTTGTCTCAGAGGCTGAACCTGGCCTTAAGGTTGATTAAATCAAGACCACACCTGGCTGGCCCTGAGTGGGGTGTTGTTCTCAGAGGCTGAACCTGCTTAAGGTTGATTAAATCAAGACCACACCTGGCTGGCCCTGAGTGGGTGTTGTTCTCAGAGGCTGTGGACTACGACATCAACAGGAGACCACCCTCAACCAATCAGCTTGAAGGACCTTCCCTTTCAGGGAGGGAGAGAGGAAGTAGGAAGATGAGGCTGTCTCTTTGGATTGCTCCTTTTTCATCCCGGACTTTGGTTTGGTGGCAGACAGAGAAAAAGAGAGGAAAGTAGATAGACTTTCTTGCATTATAGGACTGCATGTGTTGTCTTTACTCTTTAATAAATACTTAAAAGCCTAAATTCTTGCTGAATTAACAGTAAATCTTAGCTAGTTTCCTCCAAAAACTGGGGGGGGGAGGGGGGAGGTAAGGACACACATTAGATTTTAAACATCACTCCACTCTAAACAGAAAAATAGAGACCCCCTTGAAGACATTTATAAAATTTCTACCCGCATTAGCAACTTCCATCTTCCCTCACCCAATGTTTGTTAAATTAATGGGTTGATTTAAAGTATAGGGCTCAGAAATCAAGTCAGTTGGGGAGCTTGATAGTAACTGCCACTTTCAAAACCAAGGCAAGTTAAACTTTGTAGCCTTGCATATCTCAGGCTTATTATTACTCAGAAGTAGAAAGTCAGCTGGGGAGGAATGATAGAGGACCAGGCAGCAAAACAAAGGGAATGCTGTTGTATCCTCATTTAGCAAAATGTAGTTACACAAATGTCTTAAGTTAACTGTTGCTCATAACATGAAAAGGTGAATGAACTCAAATGAAAATGCAGAAGAAATTGTAAAAAAAAAATTTCAAAACTGGAATCGTGGTGGATTAGATTATTTAAAAGAAATACGGAGAAGAAAAAAAATTGTGTGTGTGTGTGTGTGTGTGTGTGTGTGTGTGTGTGTGTGTGTGTGTGTAAACAAAGGAAACTCATTCTGAATTAAACATATGCAGAGCCAATTCAATTAACTTACCTAAGTACACTAGCTGTTGAAGAGCGAGGCTGTCTCTGATTTTTTAAGGCACGAAGTTTGTCTCCCTGTGTCATGGAGTTTTTAATTTCCAAGTCTACATCATCATCGGTACTCCCCTGGAAAATAAAAAACAGTATAAGATTTATATAACAACCATCCAGAGTAATTTTGCTTCTTTCAATGTCCTCTAATATACCAGTAAAGTCCTAAAAAATGTCAGTTATATCAGCTGTATATTTATTATCAGGACATGTAAGCATCAAATTCAAAAGCAGAGGAAGCGCACACTCTGTGTGTAGTGTGGAAAGAATACAGCAAATAGAGGAGAGTGTCCAGGGACTCAGAAGACCAGAGCTGAAGTCTCACTTGCTGTATTTTAGACATGATGAGATGAGATGCCTGCAGGACATTCAGTTTAAAATGTCATCCACTATTACCTGCCCTTTATTCGTCCTTTTGGACTTGTCTTTTAAAAATCTAAGTTCCCTAAGCATCCACATCTACCTCTTCAGACAGCTCCCCATTTTCTTCTTCACTGAATTTGTTTCTCTTTGTAGCTTCAGAATTTTATTCTTGAGCCATAGTACATCTACCATGGTAACTTCCTCTGGAGAATTTTAAGCCATAGGATCCTACCTATTCATCAGCTTCCTTTGTGTTATGGAGTCCTTGGAGCAGAAGGACCTCTTTTAAGAATAATGAATAAAAAGATGACCTATAAGGCAGGAGTTCTTAACCTCCTGGCTGTTGAATATTTTGATAATTGTATTCTAATAAAATTAGCTTCTTTATAATCCTATGCATTCTTATACATTTTAAAAACATTTTTCTTAAAAGGAGTCTGTAACACAAAAGAAGCTGAAGAAATTCTTCTCTAAAATATCTGGTAAGAAAACTCCCTCTACCAATGGAGGTCAGCAATTACTCTGCAACTGAGAGAGTTGTACTTGGGTTGAACAACTTGTCCAGGGTCATAAAGCTAGTACATATGACAGGCAGAACCTGAACCCAGGTCTTCTTTTGGACCTTCCTAAAGTTCCAGTGGCCCTTTGGCCCACTCTACCATGCTGGCTCTCATGCATGACACTTGCCCTTGTGATGCAAATGAAGCCAAACAAGCTATGGCATCAAACGTAAATTTAGGCACTGAAAAATAATGAAGGCGGTAGCTAGGTGGCACAGTGGATAAAACACCAGGCCTGGATTCAGGAAGCCTGAGTTCAAATCTGGCCTCAGACACTTGACATTTACTAACTGTGTGACCCTGGGCATGTCAATTAACCCCTTTGCCCCGCCCCCCAAAATGGAAAAGAAAGCAACAGAAACATAAAGAAATGACACATGAAAATTTCTAAAAAGGAGAAAAGAATGAGATATGTGACTCATATGCAGCATGAATATGATTTTTAATGAAAAGAACATTGATTTGGGAGTAGAGCAACCTGGGTTATAATCCCTGGTCTGCTGATAATTTCCTTTGTGACCTAAAATAAGTCATTTCTGAATATTTCAGTTTCATTTGGAAAACAAGGGATTGAGCCAGATGCTCTCTAAGACCCCTACCATTTTACTATCCTGTGGTTATTGGAATATCATACCTGCAAAAACCTTGTAAGACAGGGGCATCAAAAAAATGCATGATTATGTCAATAACTTGCTTGGAATGATAAGTGTAAAGGAGGGGAAAGAGAGGAAATAAGCTAGGGAAAGGGACCTGGAAAATGTTATTGAAAAAGGAATCAAATATATATACATTAGTAAAAATATCACATTACATGTAGGATTGAATTTCACGTGTAAATACCTCTTCCAGAAATAAAACTTTGTGCACTCAACATCTCTAGAGGGGTTTAAAAATGAGTAAACTATCTGTTCTCAGATGAAATAGTTAATTAATCTGTCTGAAAAACAGGGAGCTAAATCAAATTACCTCTAAATATCCCTTTTATTTCCATGATTATACACTACTAAGAAGAGTGTCAAAAACATAAGTTAGGAACCTACAGCATGTTTTAAGACAAATCCTGGAGAACTTTAAGAAGATATGAAATAAGATTTTCTTTCTTTTTTGTTTTTTTGTTTGTGGGGCAGTGAGGGTTAAGTGACTTGCCCAAGGTGACACAGCTAGTAAGCGTCAAGTGTCTGAGGCCGAATTTGAACTCAGGTCCTCCTGAATCCAGGGCCGGTGCTTTATCCACTGCGCCACCTAGCTGCCCCTGAATAAGATTTTCAAGAAAGAAATGCTCCTCTTGGTCTTTGAAATTATGGTATCCTGACAATTTGTAAATAAAGTAGACCTTTTGGTATTTTCATAACTCAACTCCCCTTCCTTTCCTTAGATAGAGGTTGGCTTTGTATCAAAATTTATTTTATGTAGAAATGTCATATCAAGGTTTCAAGATAATTTAAATGACTGGCCAGCTAATATAAAAATCTTTAGTATAAATAACGTTTACAAAATCCTTAACATCCGGTCACTATGTGAATAGTGCTGAGATGAACTTTACAACATTAAAAAAGGGAAAAGTTTTGTAAGTATTCTCCAAGAGGAAAACTGGGACACAATTCTTCCTGTCCTTCAGTAAGTGCTATTAAGCACCCAATGTGTCTGTCAGGCACTAGGAATACAAAAACAAAAACAATCCCTGCTCTTACTGCTCTTAAGGGACTTATATTCTCTTGGTCAAAAAATACATGTACACAGATTAAGTATAAAAGACATTCCAAATAAACAAGGTCAATTCAGGGGAGGGAGGGAGGCAGCATTAACAACTATGGAGGCGGGCAGCTAGGTGTGCAGTGGATAAAGCATTGGCCTTGGATTCAGGAGCGCCTGAGTTCCAAATCCAGCCTCAGACACTTGACATTTAACTAGCTGTGTGACCCTGGGTAAGTCACTTAACCCTCACTGCCCTGAAAAAACAAAAAACAAAACAACTGTGGAGGTAAGAACAATCCTTTTTACAGAAGATGGCACTTCAACACTGCTGAGAAAGTAAATGACGACCATGAAGCAAGAAGCAACCAAAGAATTTAACATTTTTCGAGAAGCCCTAATAGAATGAAGTTCCTGAAGCCTATATCAATGCAAAATAAGTAACAGGTCTTTGCTAAGCTATAACGGTATTTGATCAGGTGCAGCCTTGTTTCTAGCTGTTGATAGTTCTAAGATCCCATATGCTTATTTGTACTACTCCAGAAAACCATAATCGTGTCATCCTAAATTCTCATAGTCTCTCTAAATGATCTCTCCTTTCAAAAACCCCAGAATTACTGAATGGCCACATCTGAAATTTTACCTACAAGAAGTACTAACGTATAATTGATTTTGATTTCTTTCCCAGGCCCCCTCCTCCATGTTGGCAAGTATAACAATCACTTGTAAAAGCAAAAAAAGATTTTCCTAGGAAGAATAAGGGAAAGAAGGAGAAGGGAAGAAGGAAGAGAAAGAAGATGACAGAAAAGGAAAGGGCACAATGAAAAAGAGGTCATATGAACAGATGCACACATTAATTATTCAGATACTTTACAATCTATTAATATTCTACCAATCCATTGTCCAGTTATAGATTGATCTTCTACAAAAATAAAAGCCATTTTTTTAAAAAAATAGAAGCTTGGTGAACTTGAAGTCCTCAAAAGAGTGAAAAATAGTCATTTCCCAAGTTATCAGTGACTTATTTAATGTAACTTGTGATTTATAAAGTTCTACATTACTTCACGCTAAATATTTTTTCTCAATTATTGAAAAAATGCATTTGTATCTTCAGAAGTCTTTTTTCATAACTATATAGTTTTAATCCATCCTGTGAAGGGCTTAATAAGCACAATCAGGAAAATAATGAAAGAGTTCAACATAAAATTCTCCAGTTCATAACCTGATTCCTTCCTACCTTTCCAGGCTCATGAATTCACCTTACTCTCTTGCCATGTCTTTCATGATCCAGTGACCCAGATCTCCTTCCTATTCCTCCCACAAGACATTTTCTCTCCTAACTTTATGCATTTTCACTGGCTTTCCCTCATGCCTAGAACTTTCTCTTGAGTCATTCTCCACCTCCTGACTTCCTTCAAGTTTCACCTAAAATTGCATCTTCTATAAGAAGCCATTCCTGGTCCCCTCTTAACCCTAGTGCCTCCCTTCTAAGATTATCTCCTGCCTCTTTCCCTCACTAGCTGTGTGATCTCATGTCACTTATTCTCTCTGGGACTTAGATTCTTCATTTGTAAAATAAGGGGTTGTAAGACAAGATCTCTAAGATTTTTTTGTTGTTCTTCAGTCATTTGTTTATGTCTGGCTCTGTGACTCCATGTACCATAGCACATCAGGTCCTTCTATCCTCTACTATCTCTCAGTCTGTCCTTGTTTCCAGGACACCATCTATCCATCTTATCCTCTGCCATATCGTTCTCCTTTTGCCTTCTATCTTTCCCAACATTAGGGTCTTTTCTAATGAGTTCCATCTTCTCATTATGTGGCCAGAGTATTTAAACTTCAGCCTCAGTGTTTGACTGATTTGACCTCCCTCCTTTCCAAGGAACTCCCAAAAGTCTTCAGCACCACAATTTGAAAGCATCGATTCTGCAGCCCTCAGCTTTTCTTATAGTCCATCTCTCACAGCCATACAGTGCTACTGGAAAAAAAAAACATAGCTTTGACTATACATAGCTTTGTTGGCAAGGCATTGTCTGTGCTTTTAGTATGCTTTCCAGATTTGCCATAGCTTTTCCTTCCACGGAGCATGGGTCATCGTCTGCAATGAACTCTGAACCTAAGAGTATAAAATCTGGCACTGCTTTCATTTATTCCTTCAACTGGCCAGGAAGTGATGGGACCAGTTGCTAAGATCTTAGTTTTTTTATATTAAGCTTCAAGCTAGCTTTTATACTCTTCTCTTTCAATCTCCTCAAGAGGCTACTTAATTCTCCTTCACTTTCTGCCATCAGAAATTTAAGATTTAATATTCTTTAAATCAGTGATGATCCTCATTCCTCAAGTAGGTCACTTCCACACTTATCACGCATGCTACTAACTCTGATTTTACTCGGGAAATACAATATAAAGAAGGGTCTTTAAAAACGTCACTTTTTAACTTTTCCTCATCATCTATTTTAATTTCAACTTCCACCACCGTCAATTACAGAGTTTTAAAATTCACACTTTTGCCTCTTAACTTCTTCCTTTCAACATCTCCCTTCTTTGTTCATATTCACAGAGGTGACACAGGTTATAGTGTGGGACTTAGAGTGAAGAAGACCTTTGTTTGAATCCTGCTTCAGACACCTGCTAGCTGTGTGATCTTGGGAAAATCATTTAACCTTTCTCAGCCTCAGTTTCTTCTTCTATAAAATGGGGGAAATAACGGCACTCACCTCACAGGGTTGTTGTGAGGTCCAAATGAAATCATATATGGAAATCACTTTGCAAACCTTAAAATCACTATGTAAATGCTCCCTTATACTTTGACTTCCTATTACAATTTCTGTTTAAAAAGACAAAGTCTTCCCTGACTTTAATTAATTAATTTAACTTAACTACTGGACTTCATCCACTAAAATTCAGTGCTATGAGAGCCTTATGTCCTGTTATGTTATGTTTGTAAAACAGTAACAAAAGACCCAAAAGGAAGAGACATAAGGATAGTGGTAGAGATAATTTACCTCTCCATATCTGTCCAACGTTTGTAATTTGGAATAGCTTCCACCAATCGACAGCTCATCCAAACTAGATAGAATCTTGTTTATACTTCCTTCGCTGGATGGTCTGTTTTTCAGCTTGGAACGATAAATGTCTCCTTGAACCCACAATGATGCTTGCTTTCTGTTCATAGAAAAGAAAAATAAATAATTTTTAGAATAAGATAGTCATTCAGAAGCTTATTATCTGCTAGCAAATGAGATCCTATAAAGGTAAAAAAAAATTATGGAAAGAAAACAAATTAGATGGATCATAATTAAAATTTTGGGATTTAAGAAAATGTTGCTTGTTTTCTGAAAGCCAAGATCTAAGATTTTTAAATATTCCATATTAAAATATATACACTTTTCAAATTATGAGATTGACAGGATACCTATGTCACTAAATTATTTCCACGGCAACTGTGACCACAAAGAGATGAGTATTCTGTGTACTGATAAAACTATGCTTACTGCCTCAAAGAGGGTGGAGGAGAGAGAAGGAAGAAGGGATAAAATTTGGAACTCAAATTTTTTTTTTCTTTTTTTGCGGGGCAATGAGGGTTAAGTGACTTGCCCAGAGTCACACAGCTAGTGTCAAGTGTCTGAGACCAGATTTGAACTCAGGTCCTCCTGAATCCAGGACCAGTGCTTTATCCACTGTGATCTAGCTGCCCCTGGAACTAAAAATTTTAAATATAAATGTTTATTCAGAAGCAATGCATCTAAAATTAGAAGGGATGCAGAAAGCTGGAAAACAATTTTTTTATGGCCAGTACTTCTAATAAAGGCCTCATTTCTAAAATATATAGGAAACGAAATCAAATTTATAAGAATCCAAGTCATTCCCCAATTGAGAAATGGTCAAAGGATATGAACAGGCAGTTTTCTGATGAAGAAATAAAAGCTATCTATAGTCATATGAAAAAATGCTCTAAATCCCTATTGATTAGAGAGATGCAAATTAAAACAACTCTGAGGTACCACCTAACATCTATCAGATTGGCTAATATGACAAAAAAGGAAAATAATAAATGTTGGAGAAGCTGTGGAAAAATTGGGACACTACTACATTGTTGGTGGAGCTGTGAACTGATCCAATCATTCTGGAGAGCAATTTGAAATTATGCCCAAAGGGCTAGAAAGCTGTGCATACCCTTTGACCCAGCAATACCACTTTTGGGTCTTTTTCCCAAAGAGATCATAAAAAAGGGGAAAGGACCCACATGCACAAAAATATTTATAGCTGCTCTTTTTGTGGTAGCAAGGAATTGGAAATTGAGGGGATGTCCATCAATTAGGGAATGGCTGAACAAGTTATGGTATATGAATGTAATGGAATTCTATTGTGCTGTAAGAAACAATGAGCAGGAGGAGTTCAGAGAAACCTGGAAGAACTTGCATGAACTGATGATGAGTCAGATAAGCAGAACCAGGAGAACATTATACACAGTATCATCAACATTATGTGTTGATCAACTGTGATAGACTAGTTTTTTCTCACCAATCCAATGGTACAAGAAAGTTCCAAAGGACTCATGATGGAAAAGGCTCTCCAAATCCAGAAAAAAAAAATGAACTGTGGAATATGGATGCTGAGTGGACCATACTATTATTTTTTGGTTTTGGTGCTGTTCTTCTCTTATAACATGACTAATGTGGAAATATGTTTAATGTTATTATACACACACACACACACACACACACATATATATATACATATATACATACATACATATATATATACATACACATTTATATATATACAAAACCTATATCAGATTACCTGCTGTCTAGGGGAGGGGGGAGGGAGGGGAGAGAGGGAGAAAAATTTGAAATTGGAAATCTTATCTAAACAAATGTTGAAAACTAAAAAAATTAAATAAATTTTTAAAAAATAAATGTTTATTACAAAAAAAAGTAAACTCAGTTTTAATCAGAACTTTCACTCGCAAATGTTTCATTAATCTGTGTTGAGATGTATCTTTTAGAATAACTGGTGATCCAGGAGAGAGAATAACAAATAAAACAGATTTTAGGATGGTTTTTACTACCTTGAAAGCAGGAGAGCCAACAATATCATTTATTTCTTAAAATGAGAAAATAAAAATTTTAACTGTAGTTCACAGATGCCGGTCTGGAACATCTGAATATACCAAAAACAGTATTGTACCAGAAAAAGAGTTAAGAATTGAATACTGATATTACACCTAAAAATTTTATTTGATTATTAACTGTGCATGAAAATATGCAAGACACATATAACTACACAGGTCCAGTCACCAACCATAAAGGAACAAATCTTTTGGCCTCAATTAGGTTTTTCCTCCAGGGGGAAAAAAACTATGCTCTCAAAGTTCTTTTGTAAACTTTTTCTTAGATAAACTGAAGGTCACTATAATTGTTCTTCAAGATGAAGAGAGCTCTGGAAGAATAAGCCCAGTGATAATTTTGAATTAATACACATTCCCAGAGGTAAGGCTAATTAGTATAAAGAATCAGATTCAGGTTTGTTTGTTTGTTTTTTAATGGTCTATAGTTCATCATGAAGAATATCAATTTCTACGGCTCCTTTAAACTTAAAAAACTATTTGCTGGTTTTGTTGCTGATACTGCTATTTTTAAGCAATGGGAGATGGAAGTGCTTTTACTTATCTTTAGAGCTGGAAGGACCCTTAAAGATCATCTTCATTTTATTTCATTTTTATTTTTAAGTATTATTGATTTCTTAAGCATTTCTCTCTCCCTCCCATGTTCTCCCTCATTGAACAATTTTAAAAATGCAAAATAAAACCCTCTGCATGGTCCAGCAAACAAATTCCCACACCGACCACATCCAAAAATGTATGTCTTATTCTGCATTTTAAATCCATTTCTCTGGCAGGAGGTGGGTGGCATGTTGTATGTGGGGACCAATTTTTAATTGGGGAGTGTTAGCTAAGCAGCTTGCCGCAATATTGGGGCAAGGAAGGAGACTGGCAGCCTCCCTCAAAACAGAACAGGATTTATTTTAACAAGAACAAACTTTAAAAAAACACAAACAGGATCAGTAGGATCAAGGGAAAGGAAATAAAATGGGGAAAGGGAACTTATACAACCTGAAAAAATACCCCTGCCCAGGAATCAGCTGAGAATATGCAGCAGAACTCCTGTTGCCTTCCAGCGTCCAGCTAGAATGCCCAATTCTCCTCCCCGAATCCCAGAAAAACCCCACACAGCCCCAGCCAATGGGATGGCCGCTCTGACAGTTATATGACTGCCCTCACTAGGCTTCCAATCATCATAATTTTGACAGTCCCATGTAGGCATTGGCGAGTAGTGATGACATGAGGTGCCAGCGCCATGGCAACGGCTACAACCAGTGGGTGGAGCACTGTGCGGTTTGCAGAGTCCCAGGCCAGTGCGCACCGAGGCATTAAAACCTCAAATAACAATTAATTCTTTACATTTATCATGTGAGAAGAGGAATTCTTTCATTTTGTCTTTTTATCTCTAGTGTTCAGCACAGTGTCTGTGTTCAGTAAGCACTTATTAAAGACTTTTTGAATTGAATTGAATGGCATGCATCAGTGCCTACATGAAAGTTAATATGAGACCATACAAACAACCTTGAAAGCCTAAAAAATTCTGATCAAGACAAGGATCAGCCAGAATTCCAGAGGATTGATGATAAAGCATTCATATACCTGCGTCCTGAGAAGGGATGAATTAAAGGTGCAGAATGAGACCTTTTTTTGGACATGGCCCAATGTAAAAATTTGTTTTGACTGACTATGCATATTTATTATAAGTTTTTTTCAATGGTGGACAAAGGAGAAAGAAAAGAAAAAAGAATTTTGTTAATTAAAAAAATTAAAGTTTAATTTAAACATTAAAAAAAGAAGCTGCCTACGGTCTCAATGCTTATATGGAGTTACTTGAATCTTTGTATATTTCATTAAAACTTAACACAGTGCTTGGCAGGGACCATTCAAACAATTAACAAAGAGAAGCCTAATAAAATTCCAGGTGGTGTATAACCAACAGATGGGTTGCACTGGAAAAGTTCAGTTGTAAGTTGATGATTTTGAATTCAGAAAACATTTTCTCTTCCATCTGGAAAAAAACTTATAAATGTTGGTTGGGTTCCTAGACTAGTTCACAAAAGCCTGTTTAAATCATGATAAAGTTGAAATAATATATATTTACAAAGAAAAAATATAATTAGAAAATAACACTTGCTAACATACAGTACACACTTCCAGTACATCATGAGTTAAATATGCTTATTTAAGTCATAACACCAAGAACACATCTTCTCTGGTCCTCACAACATAAAAGGATTTACGCCTCCCACCTTCTGTTCACCTCAGCAGGGGCAAGACACGAGCTTACCACCTTGATAGGGATGGGGAAAAGGGATTTCACACAATCTCGGTCAGTTAATTTGTTACACTTCTGATGTTTAGGAAAGGGAGGAAAGGTTGGCATCCAAATAAATACGTTAAAGAAATGAAGAGAATAGTCAATTTCTCAGAGATTAACTTGTCTCCAATCCACTTACAAGGTTTTCTGCAATAGTTCCTGCCTCCACCGCTTGCCTCCTAGTTACTTCTGTATTATATTATAATGTTTATTAATAAGTCTTCTCTTCTCTCATTATTCTCTTCTATTTTACTATTGTTATGATGATATCATAATTAACAACAGTAACAAACACTTAGTGTTTAAAAGTTTGAGGAGTGCTTTTATATACATTATCCCATTTGAGTTTCACAACAATCCAGTAAGGCAGATGCTGCAGATACTATTATCCGCATTTTACAGCTGAGGAAACTAAGGCTCAAAGAAGTTAAATGACTTGCCCCCAGTCACACAGCTAATAAGAAGTAGAATTCAAACCCAGACCTTCCTGACTCCATGCCTTGCAGTCTAGCATGGCACGCTGCCTCCTGGAATGTGTGCCTACAGGCCTGGTCTGGTTCTTGACTCTGTTCTCCAATTTTCTCTTGCAAATGCAACCTCCAACAACCCAGTTTGTCTCAAGACAAGTCACCATACCTGCCTGGGCCTCGGTTTCCTATGTGCAATTAACAGGAAACAAGATCTGAAAAAGGACTCAGAAATAAAACCCTCTGGTCCCTTCTAGCTCCGAATCCTACGATGGCATAAGGGGAAGGTGAACTAGTCAACTATCTGAGTAAGATGTAACAAGCAGTAGAATACAATGAAGAATACTTCTGAATATTATTTTTAATAAATAATCAGTTCCTGGGGCAGCTAGGTGGCACAGTGGATAGAGCACCGGCCCTGGAGTCGGGAGTACCTGAGTTCAAATCTGGCCTCAGACACTTAACACTTACTAGCTGTGTGACCCTGGGAAAGTCACTTAACCCCAATTGCCTAAAAAACAAAACAAACAAAAAACCAAAAAATTTTAAAAAAATAAAGGTAATAAATAATCAGTTCCCCCAAATTCCATCCTCAGTGGCATCAGGGTTATTCATTTTATGATATGTCAAGTCACATGTATTACAATGTAGATTCAAACCTCTGGAGAGTTCTAAACATAAAAGGGGACACAATTTTAAAATCTTGCATAGGGTACCTGTCTCAATTCAGTGTAGATTTATAGCAATGGTAGAATCATAGGCTCATACACTTGAAGCTGAAAGAGACCAGACAGGCCATCCTATCTAACCTTCCCATTTTATGGACAAGGAAACTAAGACCCAGAGAAGTTAGTTATTTGCCCAAGGTCACACAGGTAGAAGGTAGCAAAGCTGGGGTTTGAACCCAGGTCCTTTTGACTCCAAAACTTAATGATCTTTCCCCTGCACTATACTGCTTTCTTATGAAAGCTTTAATAGAATTTTCAAATTGAAAACCCTAAAGTATTCATGCCGATACTCCATTTTAAATTTCTTTTCCCCCAGAAATTATCTGAGCTAGTGCTTAGTTAGTAGAATTAGTTACTTTTTTTCAAGGGGGGGGGGTGATTTTTTTTAAATAAACCTGTAGGGGCAGCTAGGTGGCTCAGTGGATAAAGGACTGGCCCTGAATTCAGGAGGACCAGAGAACAAATATGGCCTCAGACACCTGACACTTACTAGCTGTGTGACCCTGGGGAAGTCACTTAACCCTCATTGCCCCACCAAAAATAAATAAATAAATAAAATAAACCTGTTATCTTAGGCACAGCTATCTACCAATGAGGAGACAGTGGAGATAAGTGTGAACCACTAAACAGCTGTGGCTCCTATGGCAAATGGAAATGGTGGAGATGGGAGAGGGGAGAGGGGTGGCTAGCTCTACACAACCCACCTTTCAAAGACCATAGGTAACCTCTATTCAATGTGAACAGTGTAAGAATTTCTCTAAACTCAGATACTTCATTTGACTGGTCCTTCATCTAGTGCTGAGATCATGGGAGCATATATTTTAAACTGGAAGAAGCTTTATAGCTGATCTATCTAATTCAACCTAGTTGACCTTCTCTTTGGATATTGCTAACTATTACCAAGATATGGAGAGTCTCGATTTCAAAGCTAGGGGGAGAGTCTGAGGCGATACAGTCAAATCCTACCTAACAATCTTCCACATTTCCAATAAGCAGTTATCCAAACTCTGCTTGACAATCTCCGGGGAGGAGGATTCATTACCACATGAGTCAGCATAATCTCCTTTTGACGAGATCTAGTTGTTAAGAAGTTTTTCCTTAAATTGTACCTAAATTTTCCTTTCTTAGAACTTAATTTTCTCTCTTCCTGGAAAAGTGTCTTTGAAATCATCTGAAATGTATACAAACACCTCTCTGTCTCTGGCCCTCCCAGAACTTGGTCTTTTTCACTTTGTACCACTATCCACAACTAAATTATGGGCCTAAAAGCCTCATCATACCCTTTGATATCTCTAAAGTAACCATGAGAGACACAGGGCTACTAGACACATCTGTTCTGAACCCCAAGTTGAAGGGACAGGGGAGAGAGACCAACAACCAGTAGAATCATGCATTTAGAGGTAAAATGGCCCTCTGAGGTCATCTAATCCAAACCTCTTCATTTTATAGATAAATAAAATTATGCCCAGAGAGCTTATATGATTAATCCCACAGAACACAGAATCCAAACAGTAGCTTTCCTTTGTACATGAATTGCTTTAAAAAAAAAACCAAAACCTTATACTTCAAACTAATGAACAAAAATATGTGGGAGTATGAGAAGGAAATTCTAAAAATTTCCTGAAAAAATTCTTTTGAGCAAAATTTTCCTTTGGTAGTTGGGATTTGTTTTGGGCTTTTTTCTGTTTAAGGAAATAAAATAAGTATTATAAAATATCCTGTGGGTGAGTACTTTACATATAAGTCAGCAAAAATTAATCGGCTTGTAATATAGTCACAGAATCAAATTATTAAGAGACATATGAAGAGGCATCCTCACACAGAACAGAATCAATTAAATGGGGTAAGGGTGGGGGGGAGAATGGGAGAGAAAAATTTCCCACTGTCAAAAAACAATACATGTGGGGCAGCTAGGGGGTGCAGTGGATAAAGCACTGGCCCTGGATTCAGGAGGACCTGAGTTCAAATCCAGCCTCAGACACTTGACACTTACTAGTTGTGTGACCCTGGGCAAGTCACTTAACCCTTATTGCCCCCCCCCCAAAAGCAATACATTTGTTTTTATTTGATTACTTTGTGATATAGAAGAAAAGTCTATTAACCACTTGAAATAAATGTTAAATGAATATCTGTGTTCTTCTGTTCTTATATTGTCATATCTGAAATCCATTAAGATATTTAAATTTTTTAATCTTGTTTTTTCTTTTTCTTAAATAAACCACCCCTGAGTAAGCTGACTGATAAGTGAACAGGCATTTGGCTTGAATTGGCAATGAAATCCACATCTGTTTCTTTAAATTACTGGCCTGAATGAGAAGAGAAGAGCAAAAATATTTAAATATGCTCCAAATCAAATTTTAATTTGGTTTAATTCCTAGACTCCGAGTGAAAGGCCTCCTGCTGGGCTCATTCATTTTCCTACTACCTATTCATTCACCTAATGGGAGACAAACAAAAACTCACATTTACATAACACATTAAGATTTACAAAGCAACTTTCCTCACAATAACCATACCACATTGGCATCAAAAATACTGTTATCTTCATTTTATAGATGAAGAAACTAAGGCTCAGAGGCCTGAAGTAATTTGTGCAGCCCTACAACCAGGAAGAGTTAAAACCAAGGTTCAAACCTGAGTCTCTCCTAATTCCAAGTCCAATATTCTTTCTACTGTACCACGACTCCTCTCAAAAAAAGGAGGCAGCATGGCACAGTCACAAGATCATTAAGTGTTAAGTCATGAGATCTACATTTGAATCTTGGACTATGTTACTTATTATTTGTCTACCACCTTCTGAAAAAGGCTCCATTTCCTCTTCCATAAGTGAAGTGGTGAGACTACACGGCCCATAAAGTTCCTTCCATCTCTAGAGCCTATGAGTTAAGTGTCTAAACTTGAACCAGCATGTGCCCAGAAGAGTCCAATAGTCGATAACATTTTGTTATGATAATCAATATCGAAAAGATAACAGGATAAAAACTAGTTGCATCAAATAGATCAGGAAAAAGGAAAATCAGTTCAATTAAACACTTATTAAACCCGTCCTAGTGTGCAAGGCAATGAGTTTTGGGGAGAAACAAAGACAAAAATGAAACAGTCTCACTAAAAATTAAAAAATTTTTAAAAAAGGGGGGCAGCTAGGTGGCGCAGTGGATAGAGCACTGGCCCTGGAGTCAGGAGTACCTGAGTTCAAATCCGGCCTCAGACACTTAACACTTACTAGCTGTGTGACTCTGGGCAAGTCACTTAACCCCAATTGCCTCACTAAAAATTAAAAAAAAAAAAAAATGAAACAGTCTTACCCTTCAGGAAGCGTATACTACTGGAGACTTCAACATATAAACAGAAAGATATAATACACACTAACTTGAAATTGGAGGGAAGAAAACCTGGAAAGATTTACATGAATTGATGCTGAGTGAAATGAGCAGAATCAAGAGAACATTGTACTCAGTATCAACAACACTGTGTGATGATTAACTGTGATAGACTCAACTCTTCTCAGGAATACAATGATCCAAGACAATGCCAAAACACTTATGGTGGAAAATGCTTTCCACATTCAGAAAAAGAATTATGGAGTCTGAATGCAGATGGAAGCATACTATTTTCACTTTTGTTGTTGCTTTTTTGTTATTGTTCTTGTTTATTCTTCCTTGGGTTTTTTTTTTCTTTTGTTCTAATTCTTCTCGTACAACATGATGAATGTGGAAATATTTTAACATGATTGTAATGTAAAACCTATATTGAATTGCTTGCTGCCCTTGGGAAGGGGAGGGAAGGAAGCATAGGAGAAAAATTTGTAACTCAAAAAAAAATCTTTACATGTAATTGGGAGAAAAAATTAAAAATTAAATTATGAAAATAGAAAAAAGAAATTAGAGGAAGACTAGTAATTTGGGGGTGGAAGAAAAAGATCATAAATGGCTTTGTGAGGAAGGTGGCACTTGAGATTAAAGTAGAAGGAACTTAAAATGGAGAAAGCTAGAGATTAAAAACTAAGTGAAAGGACAAAATAGGACTCTGCTTTCTCCATCATTCCTGGGAAATAGCTCTCTGGAAGGAATAGTCAATAGTTGTCAATACTTTCCAGAATCTTATCAAAGAGTCTCTTTTATTTTATCGAATTTTTTATTATGAATTTAGTCATTAATAAACAAAAACATTTCAATATACAAAGAAAAACAGGGAAAAGAATTATATAAAAACTGAATTTCATAATTTGTTTTTGCATTTCAAATATTCTACACCTGGGTTTTTTTTTCATCAAGCATACTTGAAAGTATCTATTTTATTCAAGTTCCATGTTTTCCCATTCTATAAAACTATATATTCAGTTTTGCAGAATAAGTTATTTTTAGGTGTAGTTCTTTTTATTTACCTTTTCCCTTTCAGTTATATGATACTCCAAGATTTCCTTTTTATCACTGTACTTCCTGTGAAATCTTGTGAAATCCTGACTGGTTTCCTTGTGCTTGATCTCTTTTTGCTGACTTTTTCAAGATATTTTCTGCAACCCCCAAACTCAAAAACCTCTGAATTTTGGCTTTGATATTTCTGGGTACATTCAATATTAAGTTTCATTCAGGAGATAATTTTGTGATTTCTTAAAATTATTTTTAAATTTTCACTTTGTCCTCTGGATCTAATAGTTCTGGGAAGTTTCTTTTAATATTCCAAGTTTCAAGATTTTTTTGTTTTATCATGCTTTTCAAGAGTCCAATATTTCTTAAATTATCTCTCATCCTGTTTTCCAGTCATTTGTTTTTGATAATAGATATCTCAATGGGTTTCAAATGATTTAATCTTTTTACTACTTCTTTTTGCTTCATTGAATCAAGTTCTCTTTGTTCTATTCTTATTTTCAGTGTTGACTCCTTAAACAAGATTGTTCACTTTTTCCTCAAAGTTTTTTCCTCCTTTTCCAAGAGAATAAATATGCAATGTCATATTTTTATCTCTTCCTGCATTTCTTCCATATACTCCTGGAGGCCTTGTTGCCAATTGATTCTTTTTCCTCTAATTATATAAGTGAATGTCTAGGAGCTATTTTCTTTCTCTGGGATTTTATCATGGAAATTTTTTATACCTATAGTATTTTTTCATTGTAGTGGTTGTCTTCATGTTTTCTTATATCTACAGTATTAGTGCTTGGATTAGGAAGTTGTGTCAAAGCTAGTATTTGCCCCTTATAGTACTGTTGTATGGCTTAGCTAGGTCTTTCCCCTACTGCATTCTGAAACCCACTGTCTGTATTCCTTGGATGGAAGGCTGTCTGGAACCAGGCCCAGACATCTTCTACCACCCTGACTTAGGCTATTAAGTTCTGGTCTGCAGTAAGGCATTATATTCAGCGTTGCTACCAAGCCCTGCCCATTGCTGCAGTTTATAGCTTCCAACTATCTTCTAGAGTCTGGTCATGTTGGCATCCATTTTCTAATAATAGTCCTCCCAGATACCGACACTGATACCCAGATACCCAGATCCTGACTAGTGGGGCAGCCAACTTCTTCATTCAGGTCGACCAGAGTATCACCAAGTTTCTTTTTGCAGTCACCTAACACTAGTATTGGTCTGTGGCTTCAGACTAAGGCTCTTGGAATCACCGCATAGAACACAGTATAGGCTTCCGGTTAAGCTCCTGGGAAATTCAGAGACCCTATTCACATTGTCCTTAGTCTAATCTCCTTACGCAGTTCTAGCAGGAAGCCTCGATCCCTGAGAGAGGCCCTCGCTTCATATCCTATTTCCTACTGCTATCTTTTGTAAGGCAGAAGAACTCAATGGTTCAATTCTTTGATTCTGCTGTTTCATGTGGTCTTCTTCATTGTTAGAAAGTGTTACTCAGGGGAGCTAGGTTGGGCTGCAACCCTTTATGGCTACATTTTAACCAAAAGACTCCTTTACTATAAGGTTTAGACCTTTAAGAGACATCAGAAGCCATCTAGTTCAACCCACTCATTTTACAGATGAAGAAACTGAGACTCAAATTAGTGGTCACTTGCTCAAGATTATCCTGAGAATTCATGGCAGAACCAGGACTACAGTTGAGGCTTTTCCCTTATCCAGGGCCTTCCCTCTTACCTTCCATTTACACTCTATGTCTTTTATTTGTACATAATAATTTCTATGTTGTTTCCCCATTGAATGTGAGTTCGTTGAGGGCAGAGACCATAGCTTTTGCCATTCTTTGAATCTCCAAAGCTTAGAATAGTATGCCTAGTATGCCATACATAATAAGTGCTTAAATACATGTTAATTGACTGACTTAATGAATACTGTCAATCAATCAACAAGAGAATGTGCCAAGAAGTGTTAAAGCACTAGAGATAGAAAATAAATTAAACCATCAACCTCCAACAGTTTACAAGTCTAGGAGGGGAGACACATAGACAACTGAATAAATAAAGTCCATACAAAATAAACACAAGGCATCAGGAGCTTGAGCTGAACTCTAAAAGAAATTAAGGCTTAAAAGAGACAAAGGCAAGGCCATAGGCCATTTTAAGCATGGGGAACAGACTGCACAAAGGAGATGTGAAATGAAATGTTATGTGGAAGAAACAAGAAGAATCTACTTTTCTACCACACTAACACTAAGGTGCCATAAGGGAATCCAGCCCTCCGGGTCTTAGGAGAAAGAAAGAAGAAACCTCTTAGGTGATGTAGCCAAATTCAGTCTTCTTTAAACAAAGAAGAGGCTATTGTGTACAATTTTTTTCCCAAAGTCATTCAAGGAGTGACATTGACTAAATACAAAAGAAAAATCAAATCTCTTCCTTGATGATAGAATTAGTATCAGAAATTGAGAGGAAAGGCAGTGGCTAGGAAAAGGATAAAAATTCAGAGTAAGATGAAGAGAGGATAAAGAATTTAAAAGTATTTAAAATTAGAAAAAATGAAGATGAGCATATCCATTATCAAGCTCAGACAAAAGTTATTTTTGTACTCATCCCACCAAAAATAGCACCACAAGAGCAAGTAATAAATATAAAATGAGAAGAAAATCATCATGGAATATTTTCCAGGTTAACAATTTCTTAGCTGTAATGATTTTACAATGAAATCCTAAATCTTTCCTTCAAAGCAGGTATCTGTCTCCAAACATGACCAACAACAAGGACTGCCCCTTCACCTTAACCTTAAAGGCAATGTAATTCAATAGAATCTGCCTTTCATTTTCTTTCTTAACACCAAAATATAACTTACGTCTAGTTAATATGGCTTTGTCAGAAGAATCTCTTGGTTTTAAGTTTCTACTACTGAGGAGAGGGCTAAGGAGCAAAAGAAAAATAACCAAACTACAACAAATTAAGGCTTTGTTGCTATGCTCGAAAGTTTCCCCAGGTTACTCTCCATCGTTGCAGTACAGACTTCATACCTGACTGCAGATTCATAATTGGCCACCACTCAGCTCTCTCTTTCAGATTAGAACTGAAGTGGTTTATTTATTTCATGGTTGGTTTATTTTTATTACGGGCTTCTGAGTCTCTCGTTTTTGTACTGTTATTAACAGAAGTTAAAAAGCATAAAATAGATGAGGAGGAGAAGAGATAAAAGAGAATTGTAGGCAAAAGGAAAAAACCTCCCAGATCTCCAAACAGTTCTAAAACTAAAGCCCTGATTCTGCTGCAAAACTAAAAAGTGAAACTTGAAAAGCAACACTTTTCACTCATTCTGATTAAAAAGGCTCCATCTTGCCCAAATCTAAATGACTTTGCTGAAACATGAATGTGAAAAGCTGAATAATATGTCAAAGCTGATTTGTGTGTTGCTAAGCAATGCCATCCCCAAATACTCCAGACAAAAAGAAGCACTTCATGCAAATGTCCTTTTATTGACAATGAAAACCACTCTTGGCTTTTACTGTTGGGTCTGGTACCTTTTAAAATCTCCACCTCAAACACAAAGAAGTAAGACACTATACTTTAAAGTATTTCACATTTAAAATCATACCCCCAAATGTTAAAACTTCTTGTTTAAGATACTCCATAAAACATGCTATATTTTATTTCTAAAAATGACAATACTGGCCACAATCAAAAGGTTACATACTTGGAGCTGTCTTTCACAGTCTTTTTACCTTCACATACTTCAAACTTGTTGGGAGACTAGAGAAACTCATCAGCAAGATGTCTAGCCAGAGAAAAGCCAGTAGCCACTAAAGTTAATGGAATTTGGCCAAGCCAATCTAATAAGATTTTATGCACATAAGGTGCTAGGGATATAAAGACTAAAAAAGAATTCCCCACCTTCAAGGGGTTTAATTAATCAATAAATCAATATTTACTAAGCACCTACTAAGTGCTAGGCACTGGCTATACAAAAACAAAAGGATAACAATACCTCCCCTCAAGGGTCTTATAAAAGGGGAAACGATGTGCATATTATAGGAATATGGTAGAAACGAGACCATTTTGGGGGGAGGCACTAGCAGAAAAGGCCTGACATAAAAGTGGTGCTCAAGATAAGACTTGATTGGTAATGGAACAGTCTGTGTAAGGAACAGCAAAATCAGGCTAGTATGAGATGTACTGAACTGCACAGAGATAATAACTGAATCCATGGTAGTTGATGAGCTCTCATCAAGTGAAAAAGTATATTGAGAGAAGAAAAGAGTACTAAGAACTCTATCTCCACACCCACAGTTACAGGGCGTGAAACGGATGATAATCCAGCAAGAGTCCCCCAAAAGAGCATTCAGACAGGTAGGAAGAGAACCGAGAGAAAGCAGGAGGGTCCCTAAAACTCACTGAGATGAGATCAGGAGGGATGAGGAGTGACAAAAGCCCACTAGGTTTGGCCATTAAGAGATCACTGATAACTGGAAATAGCAAAGGTGGTTGAGTAGATGAGGCTAGAAATCAGACTACAGAGGGCTTTAAAAAAGCAAAAGAGGGGGGAGAAGTGAAGGCAACAAGTGAGGACATCTTTTCTTCAAGGAGTTTGACTGAGAAAGGGAAGAGAGACATAATATGACGTGGTCTGCCTAATCTTGCCAAAATTCTAGAATGAAATCCTCTTTTTTTCTTTCTATCACACCCTCAATGCTTGTGGATGCCTAGTCCCCTATTCAACTCTGATTAAAACTTTTTTTCTTTTTTCTTTTTTTTTGGGGGGGTGGTGGGGCAACGAGGGTTAAGTGACTTGCCCTCAAACTTTTTTTCTAACCAGACCCAGTAAATGGAGGGCTGGACCTGGAGTCAGGAAGACCTGAGTACAAAGCCTGCCTCAAACACTTATTGCCTGCCCCAGGCAAGTCACTTAACTTCTATTTGCCTTAGTTTCCTCAACTGTAAAAATGGGCATAATAATAACACCTACTTCATAGGGTTGCTAAAAGGATCAAAACAAGATGATATTCATAAAGCTTTTGGCACAGTTTCTGGCACATACGAGGCGCTATGAAAATGCTTATTCCCTTTCTCCTCTAATCAATAAAGTAGTCTATTCTTTGACCTAGTCACAAATATGCTGTTCCTACACACTTCAACCACACGGTATCCCTACCCGTCACTAGAGAAATGAAACAGAGGTGCTGGGAACCTCTGCTTTACCATGGTTTTTGGAGACCACAGTACACATGTTTTCTCTACATTATCTGGTGATGACAACACACAAGGGACAGAAAAAATTCTTGGGGCTCAGTTTCCCTTGGTAGGCAGGTGGTAGCTAATAGCATAAAACTGCTATAGCTAATGGGTACCCCAGAATGTGGGAAAGTGGGCTGCCGTTTGGAAGGGACAGAGAAGGAAAGGGTGTAACTAAAGTTAAAGTCCAAAAATATTAAAACTGGAGATTTTGGAAGGGAATCTTATAGAACTGAGAAGCTAGAGGAAAAATTTTGTGTTTAGAAAAAGAAAACAGAAAGAAGTGCAGGAGCTGGGGTAGAGGCCAGGCAGAGAAAAATTACTTTATGAAGTTCCTTCTAGCTGTAGGGAAGAAACAAGCAGGGAGGGGGCAGCTGGGTGGTGCAGTGGATAGAACACCGACCCTGGAGTCAGAAGGACCTGAATTCAAATCTGGCCTCAGACGCTTGACACTTACTAGCTGTGTGACCTTGGGCAAGTCACTTAACCCCAATTGCCTCACCAAAAAAAAAAAAAAAAAGAAAAAGAAAAAGAAACAAGCAGGGACTAGATATGGTGACCTGCTGTCAAGCAGTGGAACACTTGCTACATCTTGGGCACCCTAGCATCTCGCAAAAATGTAACCGTGATGGCAACTTTGCTGCATTATTAATGTCATTGTTAAAAAATTCCAATTTTTAAAAAAGTAATTAATTATAATCATCTTCCCTAGAACTTTATTTACATAATTCAGACAAATTTAGTGTAAGCTTTTTATTACCCCCCAAAAAAACTAAACTGAGTCTTAGAAAGGAATGAACAAGGAAATAACATAATTTGTGCAGGCTTTGGGACCACTGCTTTCTATATCAAGATTTCTAATAAATATATCTGTTTTCTCTAAAACAGAATACTTATTCAATACTGATGCTCAAGGAATTAAAAATAATATTAGAATTTCATTTCTTCTTAAACAGAAGTTTCATTATTGCTCCTAAATAAAGAAGTCAAAATTTATAAAAGTAAATATTAAAGTCAACATTTAAAGCAATTACTGGTAAATGGATTTCCAATAGAACAGGTAAGCCTAATCTTCTTATTATTCCAGCAAATTAAACAAAAGCAAGTTTTACTTGATTTTTTTTAAAAAATTATTTGGTAAGCTCCAGACTTTGTTGTATTTGCCTTCATTTACATTTACAAATTTCAGAAATACATAGACAATTTGACTTTAAACCATAAAAAATCTTTATGAAAGTCTTAATCCTTTTTCACAGCATCTGAATACATTCATTAAAAACGACATTACGAAAGTCACACAGCATGAATCAATTATAATTAATTTTCCTTCAAACCTTCAGTAAGGATTTTCCATTTTTTTCATTTTCTTCTTTTTTTATTCTCTATTATTCTTTCATCCTTTTTTCTGATTATCTAAAATGACACTCAATAGCTATTTTAGCCCAACCCTAACATTAAATTCTGAATCATGTCAATTCCACTCAGAGACCCATTAAGATCTATATATGCACAACGGTTTAGCATTCATCAATACTTTTCGGGTGAAGATGAGTTAGTGACAACTCTCCTACACTTAAGTATTAAAGCAATGTTTCCAATTAAGGAAGAATGTTGAATAACATAGAATTGATTGGAATATAATATAAAAATTCATGACATCACAGCATAGCACTAACTATTACTGAGGGGCAAACTGCTGATTTATGGAAGTTAAGAATCAAATAGAGAGTTCAAGAGAAATCACTGCCCTCTGCAGAGGACTTCATTGATGGTGAGTCCCCGCAAGATGATAAGGCACATGTGAAATGTCCTCTGTTCTCAGGAGACAGAATTTCTTTGAAGTGTTCAAGAAAGAAACAAGATGGGGAACTAGAAAAAGTCCGAGTATTTAGTGCCATGTAACTTGGATTCCAAGTCCAGCTCTGATATTCACTAGGAAATAGCCAATAAGCATTAATTAAGTGCCTACTTACGAGCCAGGCACAAAGGTGAGGGACTATGGCACAGTAGTGGCCTCAGATTCAGGGGGAACTGGGTTCAAGTGCTGCCTCTAACATAATCTAGTTAGGTGAACCTGGGGAAGTCACATTCTTTCAGTATAGCTGACAGTTCTCTAAAACTATCAGCAGCAATTGACAGAAGGAGCTCCTTACACGAAAGGACATAACCAGTCTAGACAAAATAAAATATGCCAGGCTCTTTGTTAGGTGCTGGAGATGCAAATACAAAAAGTTGTATAGAGGATATGCATTTAATAAGAAAATCAAGTCATTACAGAATATACACTTGAGTGACTTGAGTAACAAGAAACTCCACCTCCCAAAAAAATTGCAAAAACAGTCATCTATGAATTATCAACCATAATTCCAGAGGACTAAAGGAGAAAAAGAAGAATACTACCCATCTCCAGACAGAGAGGTGATGGACTAATATGCAGAATAAGACAATTTATTTTTGGACAAAATCAACATGGCAATTTGTTTTGCTTCATTATACTTATTTGTTACAAAAGTTTTGGGTTTTTTTTTCTTTTTTCCCTCAAGGGAAGAGGGAGAAAAAATAAGTACTTGACAATTGAAAAAAAATTAATTTTAAAAAGGTAATATGTCCTGTTTTGGGCAAGCTGAATTTGCCTATTCCGTCTAATTGGAGATGTCTACCAGGCAGGCAGCTAGAGATCTAATACCAGAGGCTAGCCACTGTCAAGAGAAGGGTAAAAACAAGAGAAATAGATGCTGGGGTCCTTTGTAACTGAGATGACAGCAGAAGTCATGGGAATTAACAAGATCATGGATAAAATGGAGAACAAAGAAGAGATGGTCTAGGAAAGAGATCTGGGGTACATCCATGAATAGAGAGCAAAATAACAGATGATGCCCCTGAAATGTTACTGCAAATGAGCAAAAGGGTTAGGGGTTAGTCCAACAATTAGGAACAGAGATAACAGAGCAGTGTCACAAGAATCCAAAGAAGGTAGAATGGTGGCAGGAGAGGGTGATTGATCAATATTGTCAAATATTGCAAAAGAGGTCAAGAAGGAGGAAGACTGAAGAAAAAGGTAGGGGAGGGAGACTGGATTTAGCATAAAGAACTCAATGGCAGGGTGGCTAGGAGGCGCAGTGGATAAAGCACTGGCCCTGGATTCAGGAGGACCTGAGTTCAAATCCAATCTCAGACACTTGACACTTACTAGGTGTGTGACCCTGGGCAAGTCACTTAACCCCGACTGCCCCGCAAAAAAAAAAAAAAGTCAATGGCAACTTAAAGGAGGGTAGTTTCAGAAGAGTAGTGGGGATGCCAGCAATTGAGATGAGAAAGTAGAAAAAATGAAAGTAGACATGTTATTTATGTCACCTTAGGCAAATAACTTGACCTTTCTAGGATTCAGGGTCCTCATCCATAAAATTAGCCAGATTGACTCAGTAATCTCAGTGATCTTCTAGTTCTAAATCTCTAAGGGCTCCTTTTAATAATAAATGCTATGGGGGGCAGCTAGGTGGTGCAGTGGATAGAGCACTGACCCTGGAGTCAGGAGGACCTGAGTTCAAATCCAGCCTCAGACACTTAACACTTAGTAGCTGTGGGGGCAGCTAGGTGGCGCAGTGGATAGAGCACTGGCCCTGGATTCAGGAGTACCTGAGTTCAAATCCGGCCTCAGACCCTTTACACTTACTAGCTGTCGCAAGTCACTTAACCCCAATTGCCTCACAAAAAAACCAACAACAACAACAACAAAAACACTTAGTAGCTGTGTGACCCTGGGCAAGTCACTTAACCCTAATTGCCTCACCAAAAAATAAATAAATAAATAAAAATAAATGCTATGATCTCAGGACTCACAACAGTTAAGTCTCAAGAGGTGATCTAATGAAATAAAAATGATAAACTGACCAAAAACCTTAAGCCATGAGCAGAGCTAAGGATAATTATAATCAACAGGAATGAACAAAAAGAAAACAGTTTATGAGTTCAGTAATTTATCTATCATGCCAATTAAGAGCACTAAATCCTAGAACAGGGAAAAGGTCCCTAGGTGGAATCTATAACCACTTAAAAGAATAGAGTCTAAAACTCCAGACCAAAAAAAACAAGTGAATAAAAAATTTCAGTTGTCCAGACTATAACATATAGTTAGCTATACAACACAATGAACTGGTCCATCAAAGCAAACCTATCTTGGACAGATATTGGAGATGAGAAATAGATAAGGGAAAGAGTAGGCAGGATTGCATTTGGTAAATTGTGTGCTTTTTTAAATGATCTCAAGATTCTCTCCAATACAAAATTCTAACTTTTTATCACCCACATTCTTCAAAGGCTGTTATTCATGTAACTACCAATAATGGAACACTACAACCTTCAAAGCCTCAAAATTCAAGGTCACCTAAAGGGCAATGGAAATATTGTGGCCCTAAGTATGTTGCAACATATTATAAATAATACCATATTTCTCAGTGGCATAAAACATGTCCCTTCTCCCTCACCTATCCAAATCCTACCCATTTAGCTCAAAATTTACCTCTTTTCTGAAGGAAGTAATGATCCTATTAGTTGTTAAGGCTCTGTTCCTTCTCAGATTGCTTTGTATTTATTATGTATGTATATGTTGAATCATCAAATAAAATGTAAGTTCTTCAAAGATAAGGACTGTTTAAGTTTTTGCCTTTGTATTCCCAATGCCTGGCAGGGTGTCTTACCATAGGCACTTATTTTTTGCTGAACTGGACTACGATCCGGATCTTCTCTATGAATCTTTCTCTAATTAGTATTCCAGGTCTCCTTCAAACTCCAGCTTATAAATATATTAGACACAATTTAGCACTCAGTTATGTAGTTTTGTATTGTTCACCATTTCATGTATTCAAAACAAAGGAAAGGCTTAGATAGACCAGTCAGTTGGTAATATATGTATCATTCATGATGGCTTGAATTAATCTGCCCCTAGATAAGATAACCATATGATAAAGATGCCTTCCTTCCTAAACAAGACAATATGCTGTTAGTAAATACTTCTATTTAATAAGTTGGTGAGCACCCAGAAGAGGTCAACAAGGTTGGTGAATGACCTTTAGTTCATACCATTTGATGATTATTTAGGAAAAGTCAAAGATGTTTAGCCTAGAGAAGAACAGACTTGAAAGAGGACATGAGAGCTGTCTTTAATTATTTGAAGGATTATCACATGCAAGGGGGATTAGACTTGTTCCATCTGACCCTTCGAGGCACATCAAGGAATAACGTGTGGAAGCTGCCCAAAAACCAGATTTGGGTTTGATATAAAGAAAAAAATTTCCTAATAATTAGGAAAATAATTAGGCTGCCTCAGGTAATAGGGCTGGACTCCCTCTCACTGAAGACTTCTAAGCAAAGGCCAGATAACCATTTGTGGGCATGCTGGTAAAGGGTTTCTTTTTCAGATATGGAGTAGGTTATATGATCCCTGAGGTCCCCTTCTAACTCTGAAACTTTTTGATCCTGTTTCTACCAAAGTACACAGCATAATCATGGGAGCATAGCGCTCAAAAATATTTGCTGAAATTGTTGTTGCAGAGAATACAGGAAGATAGTTGCAATACCTTGCCAGTGGAGCTATGAATTGGTACAACTATTCTGGAAATAAACTTTGAAGTATGGGTGAAAAGTCACTAAACTATTCATATCCATGGACCCAAGAAGATATCAATGACAAGAAAAAGGGTTGGGGGGGGCTAGATAAATAGACAGAGATATAATAAATATTCATACAAAGATTCTCCGTAGAAACAAAAGGTTGCCCATAAATTGGAGAATGCTTGAACAAATGTTGGTATATGAATATGACAGAACATTATTACACCATAAGAAATGACAAGTATGAGAAATTCAGTGAAACGTAGGATCACTGGAGCACAGGATTAGATTTAAGGCTGGAATGCCATCAAGCTCAACACCTTCATTTTAAAGATGAGGAAAAGCTGAGAGATAAAATGACTTGCCCAGGGTCAAATATCTAGTAAGTATCTGAGGCAGGAATTAAACTAATCTTTCTGACTCCAACCTGAGCATTCTGTCCCCTGTATCACCCATCTGGCAGAAAGACTTGTATGAATTGATTCAGTGAAGAAAGTAGAAGCAAGAGAACATTATACACAATATTTACAAGAATGTAAATAACAACAGCACTAAAAAGCAGTGGAACTCAGATGAGTTATTAGAACAATCCCAGTCCAGAAGGATGGACAATTAAATGCTTTCTTCTTCTCAGGAGATTAGTGTGGATTATAGATGTGGAATGCAGCACATACTGTCACTGTTGTGCACAGACAATTAAGGAAAATCAGCTTCTAAAACATTTTTTGTTACAAAAAAAAAAAAGGATTCAAAGTGGGAGCAGGAAGCATTTATAAGGAAAATGTACTGTAAAAATAAAAACAAGAAAGCTTTAAAAATACTGATTTAGACTGAGCATTTCTAAATGAATTTTGTTATTTGTTAGTTAGATTAAATTTCAACTTCAAAACAATCGTGACATATCATCTAATATCTCTGGGCCTTAATTTCCTCCCTTGTAAAATGAGAAGGTGAGACTAGATGACCTATAACCTCCCTTCCAGTTCTAAAATGCCTTTTTGCTAGTTATAAAAAGTTTAGAATTTTCAAGTTCATGATTATAGTAAAAATCATTTCATTATCCATTTTGCGTATGGCTAATGTAAAAAAAATAATAGCTTCTGCCATCTATGACACTGTAATAAGAGATAAGATTGATGTCAGCATCTAAAAATACTGAAGAAATAAAATGAATAGAAAAACAGTAAACTAAGTTCAAATAAGAAGTGATGCTTAAATGAATATAAATAACAGAGTTAGAAGCTACATGTTGAAATGGGATGGGGTCAAGAGAAATTGTTACTTCTTTTCCAAACAGTTTTAGATTTGATGCACAAAATGAAATTTTACCAGCTGAAGCAAGAGAGCTAAGGAATGCACAAGAAAAATATTTTGAGCCTCAAGGGCCAAGTGACTTGTCCAAGGTCACTTAGCTCATTAGGGCTGGAACCAAAATCCAGGTTATCTCCCTTTTGTTTGTCACTAATGACTCTACCAGTTGGCCCACCAGTGCATCAATAGTTCAGTTACATGTAAATATTCTGGCAATATTATTCATCTCATCGGTTGACCTCAGTGCTGCTTTTCACTCTATTTTTAGACATGCAAATAGAAGAAAAGAATGAAAAGTGCCAAGTGAAATGACACAAGAAAATTGCACTGTAGCCAGATCAGACAAAGAAAAATGACAGAAAAAAGGTGGGCAGAGATGGCTCTGTGATTTCTTCCTCACTCTCACCTGAGCAAATTATATAAAAGGCACCAAGTTAGGCTGCATTAGCTGCCAAATCAACAAAACTCCATTAGACAGAAAGCCTTCCCACAATGTGGCCTCTCTATAACCACAGACTGGACATGGTCCATGACCAGGGAACAAGAAGCAGAGATGATTAGGAACAAAATTTATAATACAATAATGGAGAAGATATACTTACTCTTCCAGGAAGTGTTGTTGGGGTCCTATAATAGAACCTGGCCGACAGATCCTTATCCATGCGATGATTTCAGCATGTGTGAACCTGTAATGCTTCATTACATAACAGGCTATCAATGTTCCTGTTCTCCCAAGACCAGCTATGAAAAAAGAAAGACAGAGCATGAGACACACCATGTGCACAGGGAAATGCAACACACTTAAACTATATATGGTTAATGTAATCAACCAGTTTTAGATTTTGGTAAACTGGCATCACTAGTACCATATTTGTATAGTTTTAAAATAATTTTTAAAAATATTAGTATGATTTTTAAAGTTTATAATTTCAATATAATTATTCTTTGATGTTTGGGGTTAAAAAAAGTTTAAGGATAATGTCCAAAGAGATGCAATAATAATAAAGTATAAAACTGGATTTAAAAGGCATTTTTAAAAACTATCCAGGGGCAGCTAGGTGGTGCAGTGGATAGAGCACCAGCCCTGGAGTCAGGAGGACCTGAGTTCAAATCTGACCTCAGACACGTAACACTTACTGGCTGTGTAGCCTTGGGCAAGTCAGTTAACCCCAATTGCCTCACCAAAAAGAAACACAAAAAAAACCTATCCAGTCCTTTTTTCCCTGAAATTGTTAAAGAAAGACTATCTAGGGGCCGGCTAGATAGCACAGTGGATAAAGCACCGGCCCTGGATTCAGGAGTACCTGAGTTCAAATCTGGCCTCGGACACTTGACACTTCCTAGCTGTGTGACCCTGGGCAAGTCACTTAACCCCCATTGCCCCGCCCCCCCCCAAAAAAAGAATATCTATTAGGAAAACTATTAAAATATTAATCCGAGAACTAGTCTTCATAAGAGATCATTTTTAATACTACCCAGGTTGAGAGGAAATCTATTGATAACCCCTTTGTAAAGCCAACTAACCAATTCTGCATGCAAATAAGTCATATTTATCAAGATTTTATTTTACAGACGTAGTGATTGTTAATGTCAGAAGGATCAGAATCAAAAATCCTTCTCTAATTAAGACAGATTATCTCTATCATCACTGTTTCTTCCTCTACTAAGCCTGTTACTTTGGCTGACCCACAAACTTAAACATTCTCCTTCCTCCAGTCCACCTGATGACTTCCCTGGCTTCCTTTAAGTCCCAACTAAAATGCCATCTTGTTACTAAGAAGTCTTCTCCAACCCCTCTCAATTTCCATATATTCCCTGTTGTTTTCCTATTTATCCTGTATATGACTTTCTCTATATATACTTGTACATTGTCTTACCCGATTAGACCGTAAACTCCTTCAGGGCAGTGACTGCTTTTTGCCTCTTTTTGTATCCTTAGCACGGTGCTTAACACATAGTAGGCACTTAATCAATGTGTATTAATTGATTATTGACTGATTGATGGTGACTCTGCCATATAAGATTAGTCTGACAAGATGTGTTTTTAGTAAAGTTCTGATTATTATTCTGACTTTTTCCAAATGTTTAAAATTTATTATTGTTTTCTCTGGCATTGATCAATGTTCTCATCAATATGGAAATTAAAATTTTATAGGCCTATAATTTTAGACTTATTTTTCAAAAGATGTACATAATATAGGGATTCTTATCCTTTTCCCCTACTCCACTTCCCCCATGAGAGATCAAATTCCTCATTCTAAAATCTGAAAAATGTTTGTTCGTGGCTCATTTTACGATAAAGAAAGTGAAGGCTAGAGAAAGTTAGCAATCTACCAAGTATCTCAACTAACTAGAGACAGTCCCAAGACTCCGCAAACCCAGTACATACTCTTTCCACAATATCACACTGTGCCTATAAACTTGAAAACACCTAGCTCATTTAAAGTATCTTTTTCTTCCTAAATTTTCACAGAATTTCAGAGCTGAAAAGAACTTCAAATGCCATCTAGTTCAGCATCTTATTTCAGCTCTGGTTTTCCTACCGTCCAAGTCTTCATATTGCCATTTGCCATGCTGGGCCAAAGGGAGGTGTGGAAGATTTGGGCAAATATAATAATAATAATAATAATAATAATAATAATAATAATAATAATAATAATAATAATAATAAAACTAAGCAAAAATATAAATTAGAGGAGGAAATAAGATGTGTGCTAAAAAGAATCAGGGCCAGACAATGGAAGGCATTAAAAGCCAGATGACAGAATATACTTGATGCAAATAGAAAAGGGAAGTCCTTGTTTTGATTTTTGAGGAAAAAAATGATCCGATCAAAATAGTTTTTAAGGAAGCTTAGATTGGTAGCAGCACATAGGTTAGATTAGGAGAGTCAAAAACTAGAGCAAAGGCTGTTGCAGTAATGGAGGACAGCTGTAGCAGCAGCATTGGTAATGGAAGGGAAGAAGTAAATCAGAGAGACATTTTAAAAGGAAAAAATACAGTTTGGGTGCTAGATCAGGCACTGGAAATAAGGAGTCAAAGATGACTCCAAGTTTTCTATTCTGAGTAAACAGAAGGGTCCTAGTACAAATGACAGAAAGGGTAGAGCTAAGAAGGAGACAGTTTGAGCAATGGAGTAGTTATGATGAGCTATTTAAATTGATTTCATTTCATCTATTATGAATTTTCATGAATAACAAATTAAGGAAAACTGTTTTCTTTAATCTATCCCTTGTTTTTGACCTAATTCAATCTGGCTATAACTATGTTCAGGTATTTAGATTTTCATTTCTCCTGCTCTACAAAAGGTGTATGTAATGCAAGGTGTTTAAGATTTGTCCCTTATTTTTTTATTACAATTTTATCATTTCTTCCTGCTCTATCCCTTGAAGTTAGGGCCTTTTTAATAGCTTCCTAATAGCCTGTTCTTACCAGAAATATCTTCTGCCTTCACTTAAACTAACTTCAGTTTTAAGTTACAACAATGTAGCTGAAGAAGTTACTACTTTAGAAGTTAGACAATATTCTAAGAGTTATCTCTTGCCCTATACCAAATCCTTTTCCCCTAAATGTAAAAACTAAGATGGCTACTAAGGAGCTCTAGAGTCCTTTACAGCTAATCCAAATACAAGATCATTTTTGCAGACACTGATACACAGAACAAGGCTCAGTGAGTTTCAGTAGCCTCTCCTGAAGGTCATATATTTTAAGCATCCAAAATATGCCTCTAAAATCTGTCTATCCGGATAGCAGATGGCTATCTTGTCCTTCATTCACTACCTTGGCCCTTCATCTGAGGGTCTTTTCTGGTTCCATTAGCTAAAAGTAAAAGAGTGTAGAAATTTCTGGAACATCTCTGAAACTAAAGTTGCATCACTTTTTTTTTTCAAGAAACTTCAGAGTCTGCAATTTGTATCTATAAAAAGAATGTTCTTAGCACTGAATGGCTGGGAGTTCTTAACATATAATTGAACAAAGGAGGAAAATTTCACCATTTCTTTTAAAAATTTTTTTGTTTTAATTGTCAAAATAGTCCAAACCAAAGGGATTCCTATAGTTAGTGGTAGAATAGAGATAATCAAGATACTCTCTATTAATATCAAGCCCAATAATAATTGCTTTGCTGTTCTATTCATCTTATATTACATTTTACATTTTGCTATTCTATTTCATTTACCCCTATAAATAATCAGTATTCAATTTTCCAAGTGTTTTTTCATCATTTCCCATGAATCCACAGTCAAACCCTTTATCATCTAGAAGGACTGAATAGCAAGGCTATAACTGCAAATATGAGATCATTACAGAATTTAGAATTTCATTTCCATAAAGGAGCTGCTAGTTTCCCTTTCGACACCAAACTTGTCTGTGGAGACGTAGCATTTTCATTCCTTTTCCAAACACTACTGAATTTCATTTCCTGTAAGATAAGCTTCCCTTTCTCTCCTCCCTCATATTCAATTAAACTGCTCAGTTCCACTTCAATTCTCAGAAAATTAAGCTGACTCAATTAGGGCAGATGCCAAAATAATTAACAAGCCCATAGTAGATACAAGTGTTCTATTAAAAGCAATGCAGCTGTAATTAAAATGGGAGGTACAAGCCTTATCAAATAATACTACAAGTATGTATATGTGGAAACAACCACAACAGGTCACTGGAAAAATCTTCAACTTGGAAAATTGTGATCTCTCTACCAAGATGTCAATTAATTGATTTTACTGCTTAAGTTTCTAATTATGAATGTGCATTTTTAAACTATGAAATGATATTTCTAATTAACACTTTGTTTGGGCACACAAAAGACAGAGAGCTCCCGTAATAAGCAATGTTTTAATAAGTGAGTTTCTTTATAGGATAAATCAAGAGGTAAAGTACCATATATATCATTTAAGAGAGAGAATGTCAATGAAAACTGTTGAGCCTGGTCTCCCTAGAATCCATAAAATCAAAATGTATTTTACAGATAAAATGCCTTTTCTTAGAAAGAAAAACTCCTCACTGTGTACACCAACAATTACTTTATTGAGAAATGAAATTCATATTCATGTCAGCAAAACCTCTCAATTTTAACTATTTTCCCTTTTTTTCTAATATTTTGAAGATGAAAAAGGAATATGCGTTCTCAGCTCAATATAATGCAGGTAGCTAGTTAACTGTTTTTCCCACAAAAATTCTGCTGAGGTATCAAACTTGGATTTTTTTCTAAATCTAAGCAATCTTTAACTATACAAAGAGGTAACAAACTAGAATGGTAAGGCAAACTTATGATGTACATGAATCACATCTAGGAGAAGCCCACTCAACCCCACTCACTGTGACCCGATTAGAAGCAGAATTAGAGCCTGCTGGAGCAAATGGCAATTTAATAATGAATCTTTTAAGCAAGAGCCCTTATATTTTAAATTTTGCAAAAATAGAGACATTCAGATAGAAAGTAAATTGGGGGGGCTGGGAGGGGGACAGAGAGAAAAGGTCCACATTCAAAGTACATAAGGGCTGACATGAGATGCCCTCATCTAAACTCCTGGAGCCACGTGCTGATCATTTTGATTTTCCAGGGCTGTGGCAAACTGAAGCTTCTACAAGCAGCTCACGTGTTCATCAAAGTCTCTACACCTACACAATTATTAAACATAGAAACCAGAGCCTACAAAATGGTATTTAAATTTTTTATCAGAACGAAAGCCATGCTCATCTGATTAAGTGAGAAACAGGAGCTTCAGACACAGAAAAAGAGCTATATAATCCCTAACACCTACTAGCCAATTTCCATCAAATACTGCCTTCTCTGAAAGTAAAATGTGAGAACAGCACCACTAAGTGGCATCTTTAAAAACCTACATGTGCAAAAGAACAAGGACCGTTTGAATACAAAGGCACCCTAGCACTAAAATGAAAGATGTTCTACTTACTGAAGCTAGGAGGGATGGTTTCAAAGAATTTTAGTATCTCTTGACCTCATGCTATTCTAGGAAAGGCAAAAGCAGTTAGAAGTAGAGTTTGCTATCCTTCAGAACCTTGGTAGTTTTACTTGTTTCTGGTAATTTTCCTGGTTTTCTGAGAGCCAGTGTTTACCTTTTTCATAGGATGACTAACCCTTGACCAAAAATGTCTATTACCACAGGAATCAGAGCCTGAAATTTTCCCATATATTTTAAATGAGTAAATAAATCTTTAGGGTTTATCCTAGGTGATACAGTGGCTAGAGGACAGAACTTGGAGTCAGGAAGCTTTATCTTCCTGAGTTCAAATCTGGCCTCAGACAAACTTAGTAACTGTGACCCCTGGGCAAGTCACTTAACCCTGTTTGCCTCAGCTTCCTCATCTGTAAGATGAACTAGAGAAGGACACAACAAACCGCTCCAGTATCTTTGCCAAGAAAACCCCAAATGGGGCCACAAAGAGCTGGACACGACTGAAATGACTGAACAACAAAAAAGTAAATCACTCGTTGACTGAAAAGGAGTACCACGTTAGGCTGACACATTCAGGGACAGAGATGAATCATCTGATTAAAAACAATACCCCTGGGGACAGCTAGATGGCGCAGTGGTTAAAGCGCCAGCCCTGGATTCAGGAGTACCTGAGTTCAAATCTGACCTCAGACACTTGACACTTACTAGCTGTGTGACCCTGGGCAAGTCACTTAACCCCCATTGCCTGCAAAAAAACAAAAACAAAAAACAATACCCCTTTTGTCCTCAAATCAGAGCTCTGGATAAAGATAAGTCACTGCGATTGAAGAGAAAGGTTGGGAAAAGTGGCAACAATTTACAACACGTCAGTAACTTTGATGGTAAAGAGGGGAGGTGGGAATTCAGAAACCTCACTAAGTAGAGGAGATCTTGAATCACCAGAGAGCAACATAAGGGCACTAAACCTCAGACAGGCAAAGGAAGGGTAAAAATAGAGTAGGAGACTTTTGAAAGAGCAGGGAGGCAAGAGCACAAAAATAAACCTTTTTTCTCACCATTTTACCGGCTTCAGTGTATTATAGCTAGGTCCCAATTAGTGCCAATAATGAATCTACTAAATGGTTCCAGGTATTCAAACGCCCTCTACATGAATTTCTAATTATGTAAAAATAGCAACTGGTTCCAGCCCAATGGAAATATTCCATGCAGATTCAAATAATGCTAACATTTCAAGGGATTCATTCTTCATACTAAATGGGACTTACCTGAATATCCCCAGTAATCTGTTTATCACATTTCCTCATCACAGTAAACAATACCATAAAACAGCTTGGGAGGAACCACTGGGTTTCCAGAAGTGGCCGAAGAAACCTCACCTATCACCTGAGATCAGTCAAAGGCCCCTGGTTCTCCACACACAGAGCATTCTTTTCTTCAAAGAAAGGGATATTAAAGAGGTTCTTATGTCTCAGTTTTATGAATTAGAAAAGATCGGGATGTTATTATGTTCGCTCTGTGTTTCTATATGTCCTTGGATTTTTGTTTTGGTTTCTTTTTTTGGTTGTTATGATTTGGGGGGTTTTCCCTCTTTTTTTTTTGGCCTCATCCAAATTCAGAAAGATATACTACACAAAGGGCTTATACCAACCTTTGCAATGTACAGCAATTGCTCCTTCAGTGTTTTCACATATATTTAAGAATCGTCGAACAATGTTATCACTTGGTGTGCTGCCGTCTATGAAGAAGAGGTCATAGTGCTCAAAACCGGCATCTGTAAATCGCTTTGCCTCGTAGATCTTTTTATTCAGCCTAATAATCGTAGTCACGTTATTCTTTTTAAAATAAGGGAAGTAGGCCTCAGGGGCATGAAGGGGATAACCTAAAACAATAAGTGAGAGGAAAAGACATCAATGTAAGGAATACCTTTGCAAATCATTTTGCAGAACAATAAAAACAAAAATCACTAACATTTTAAATAATCAATTCCATAAATCTCAAGAGGTGATGTGGAATAGTAGATGGAAAGCCAGTCCTGGAGTTGCTCAGACCAAGGCTCAAGTCTCATGTCTGACCCATACTGGCTAGTGAACCTAAGTAGGTAACAACCTCTCGATGTTCCAAGTAATTCTCTAAGACTCTAGCAGTTGGAAAGAAGGCACCAATCTACATGGGTGGAGAGTTTCTTACCAGAAGTTTCCTATGTCAATGAAATTACAACTCTGGCTTAATTTTTTAAGTGTCTAAATCTCAAACAGCATGGGAGGCAAACACACTTTTATCCTTAGAGTAAGTAGTGAATATAGATAGTACGTTTAACAATTAAGTCCAAATGTCAATCTAATTATGTTTCTATTGCAGAAACTTACAGAATTTTTTTTCTTTTTAAGGTATATTTTGTTATTCACAAAAACAAAATTGTAAAAGTATCCAAATAGCATTTGAAGTTTTCATCTGAGATTTGGAAATCCTAAGAATCTTTGGGTCCTAAAACAAATGTATTCAGGGAACAACACAATATTTGAAAAAGAAAACCTATATTCTTTTTATTTATGAACTTTGTGAGCTATTTCCACCTATTTTAAGCATTTTTATGTACCAGAAAAGTGATTTTCAAATGTAGCAGAACCTTTTTAACTCAAGTTAGTAGATATACATACTTTTTTCTTTTATTACAACCCAACCATGCAGTTATTTCTACATATATTTGGTAAGTATGATGTATACAAACTGATCATAGAAACTATAAAGAAAATATAGTCCTTATAGGCAACCAACACTAAATATACTTTAATAGTTTAACATCACTAGATTGAAACAAAATCAAAATATTTGGTGATGTAACGATTGGAATAACGCCACCTGCTGGAGACTTACTGTAGAAGAGTTCCACCCATGAAGTGAAGGTCTTTGAGGGCAAGACCAGGAGTCTTTTCTTTGGTGTCAGGAAGTGACGTGGGCTAGTGGGAGGAGGAAGGAAGAGACTGGCGCTCAGTCTCACTCTCTTTCCTGAGGACGCTGGTGGAGAGGGGAGCTCCACCAGCGCTCTCCCTTTAATAGATAGGAATCTAGGCCTTTCTCTCTCTCTTTACCAAATTCTTATTCTCCTTAATAAATGCTTAAAAGTCTAACTCTTGCTAAAGCTTATAATTTATTGGCGACCACTCATTAGATATTTTAGACAGTTTAGCTAGAATTTTAGCCCTTAACAGTAATTAAAAAACAAAACCTAGTTTTCCCTTTCTGCATCCTCCCACTGAGTACTGTATCTCCTACTTGTTTTCCAGTGTAGTCTGAATTTATTTGCTTCTGTCTATATTCTGGCAAATTCCAGATTTGAGATTTTGCCTGATTCATGATTGCTTCAGACTTGTAACTGAGATGATCTGCCATCTTAAATCACTCCCTTTCTATTTTCACTGGAGTTCAGCAAATTGTTAGCTAACTTTTAATTATTTGAACTGAAGGGATAGGAGTGGTGGTGCCAATACAACAGTGTCTTTATGTTTGGCTTTGGAATATATTATATCATTGTTCTGGCTTTCCCACAGAAGCAGCATATGCATCTTCCTAATTACACTTTATCTATGCCAATATTAATTAACTTTCATTCCCTGAGTATACACATACTTGGCAACAGAGTAGACAGTCAGGGAGCAAGCCAAGGAAGACAGAACGGAATTAAAAGCTGGGTAGAGATGGTCCACAAAGCAATCTAGAGTTGTTTTACATCTGTCGATGTCAGATGCAGTAATTTATGTATATATTTTGAAAAAATATACACTGCTATTTGGGAAATACCAGATTTATTTTGCCTACTTTCCCTATTACCCAAATTATTTCCAGACAGTAAGTTCACAGTGTGTGGAAGTGAGCCTATGTTTGACACTATGAGAAAGATATCAATTAGATAAAAGGAAGGATGAAATTCATAAGTATCTTCAACAAAGAAAACAATATAACTGTATGGGGGAAAGCCCCTACTATAAAGCAATTCAACAGACCAGATATAGCCATAACCCAAATCCTACAGGCAAAGGAGATGCTAAATATATGCTAGCTTAATGAATGAAGTATTGCACATCTCTCAAACACAGAAGACTCATATCTCAGTTTCTAGCCTAGTCCCTTATAGGATGATTCTACTTGCCATAAGTCAACATTTTGCTGTATATTTAAAAGTAAACACATGAACAAGGTTAACCTATCTTCTGAATTTAATAAGTAAATATGTATTCCAGTATTCTGAAGTTATATATAATGATTTAAAATTCAGAAATTATAAATTCTTAATTCAAGAAAGTTAACTACCTGACAGCTAAGCCCACATACAGTTATAAATTTAATATTACAGAGAACACTTCAGAGGCTGTCAATTCAATTTTTTTTAATTTCCCTGATATGCCAAAAATTCCTTGATCAAAAATGAATCAGATTAATTTTTTCCATAAACAACCTCTGTAGCACACAGAATACATATGCATCACATTTTTAGCATTGCTACTCTAAGCTATCAAATGATGTACAAATATGGTATTTCTTTATATTATATCACAATGAAACCATTCCTTTTTTCTTATTATTTCTTTCAACAGGACTACATGGAATCCCAAATAACATATTCAAAAGAGGCTATCAAGGAAAACTAGAAAGATATGGAGTAAATTGTTGATTTTTTTAAAGATCTGCATTGTGTAAGGCACATATGCAGTCCCATAAAGCTGGCCTCTGCAACAGTAAAAGAAAGAAGAGTATGAGAGATGGTCCACAGGTATGACCTAATATGGCACTTCTTCCTAAAGCTTCTCAACTGAACACTTAGATCCACTAAAAAAAATACATATTGCATTTGGAACTTCCAAGATCAGATAATCTCGACATTACTATCAGGTATTTTCCATGAGTAATATAAAAAATGGCTATGTCTGTTTATATACATATACAATCTCCAATAAAGACTTATTCCAAAGTCTCGTGATGACTGCACAAACAGACCATAAGGACACACTGCAGGATATCTTGTCTGTCCCAATATTAACTAACTTTCATTCCCTGAATATATGCTTGGTCTTCCAGAGTGGTGAAGGCCATGCAAACTGGCCCAGAACACATCTATCACTCAAGGACCAGCCTAGCCAGGTTCATAGTGGCCTTTACCAGATTGGCCACAGGCTGAATCCTTCAACCACAGCAACTCTTAACAATCATCCCTATGCTGGTGGAAAGTGTGCCCACAACAATGAAATCACAAGTGGTTGAAATGTTAAAGCAAATAAAATATTGTAATAGTGCTTTTGGATGGAGTAACAAGGTTTGAGAAAGAAGATTCCTTCCTTTTTAAACTTTAAATATATATCTGCCAAAGCCTCTACACTGGTCTCCACTGAGAGACTGGTTCTCTCAGGAAGTTGTGCACTCTATTAAATGAAGCCCTATTAATGAGAAGCAACATGGTATGGTGAAAAGAGACTAGATGGGTGTAGAGTCAGGAAAAACCTGGATCTAAAGCCTACATCTTCCCTTACAAGTTGTGAATCTTACCTCATTTGTAAAAATGGGAGAAATAGTACCCAGAATATCTATCTTACAGAATCTTGTGAGGATCAAATAAGATAATGTATGTAAAAAACGCTCTGCAAACCCCAAAGTAATATAACCTAAAGTAGATGATATAGAAAAATCAGTTACTAATATAAATATTCCTCTTAAGGTCTGGCCACTATTTCATTTTATCTTTTATTTCCAGCAATTAGTACAATACCTAGCATTTATTAGGAGCCTTCTGATTGACTAAGTTAACTGAATTCTGAATCCACCTAACCATATTGTTATGCAACACTCACAATAATAATAGCATTTATATAAGCTTTACATATATAATAGCTTTATATAATAATACTTTATGTAAGCATACATAACACTTTAAGGCTTGCAAAACACATTACAGAGATTATCTTATTTATCATCACAACTCCTCTACAAGGTAGGTGCTTACTATTAAATCCATTTTTAAGATGAAGAAAGTGAGGTGGGTAGAGGTTAAGTCACTTGCCCAGAGTCTCATTGCTACTAAGCACCTAAAGCTATATTTGAACTTAGATCTTCCTGATTCCAGGTCCAGTGTTCTATCCATTGTGTCACCTACCTGTGAATATCATGTCCTCTTGTTCACAAAAAAATAACGAGAGACTTTGAAATCTCTCTATATATTTTTTCCCTATAAAATTTCCCTCATCTGCCAGTGTAGTTATATTTTCAAAAAAAGAAAGGGGCAGTTAGGTGGTGCAGTGGATAAAGCACTGACCCTGGATTCAGGAGGACCTGAGTTCAAATCCAGCCTCAGATACTTGACACTTACTAGCTGTGTGACCCTGGGCAAGTCACTTAACCCTCATTGCCCTGCAAAAAAAAAGAAAAGAAAAAGAAAAAGGTTAGCCTGTCAAACTCCTATGTCATACTGGCTTTCAGTGATCACCTCTTTTCTTTCTAAATGCTCACAAACTAGCCCTTAGAACACGTCATCGAAATTTTTGCTAATACTGAAGTCAAGCTCACTGTGGCCAATAGCTTGCAGATAAAATAGGGACAATGTTTCCCTTTTCCAGGCCTATGGAACTTCTCTTACTCTCCATAATCACCAACATCAGTTATTTTAGTGCCCTAGGAATTTAAATCTATCGTGACATTTAATATAAACAAAACCAGAAGACAAAATAAATTTGCAGCTAAATGGAAGGAAGACTCACAGGTTCTCCTTGCAGAGGTAAATTAAGGAGTTGGCAGAGTTGGTTTTATCGTGCATCCAAAGGCAACAAGAAACATCATTTCATGGGACGTTTGGTCATCTCTTATTGGAGTGCTCATGAAAAGTATTTGCAAAAAGACCACCATGAAAATGACTGCAGCTTATGTATCAACATCTGTCACAGAGGATGAAGAGGTAGAGAAAGTCTATGAAGAACTCAGTAAGACCCCCTCAAATTAATTCAAAATATATACTGATACTCAGTGACTTCAATGCAAAGATGGAATAGGTGAGGTCAGCAAAAAGTGTTGAAAAATATGATTCATTAGTAGGGACTGTGAAGCCAAAATTAGTAGACTAAAAAGAAGCTTCACCCCTATACATTATGTATATTTTCTTTAAGAAAAACATCAGCACTAAGCATAGTGATTCTGATTCTTCATATCAAATAGCATGTCACAAAAAATGTTTCAGCAGGCAAGAAATGACCTTTTATTCATGGGAGAGATTCTTGAAACAGCTGTCTGTGTATATTCAGACAAGTTAGAGCAAAGATAAAAATGAAAACAAAAATAAAACAGAAATGAGAAAAAGATATGGCATACATTTTAAATAATTCCATCCTGATATACTTAAATAAGTTCTTGATGTGGAAAATGGAAAATGGATAGAGGAAAGGATATAGAATTACAACAAAGATTACAATAATTTCATAAAGAATCTTATGCAATGTAAATGAAACATTATTATAAGGTCAAAAGACACTAACAAGCACCTGAGTCAAAAAACACTTGACTTTTTTGCCTAGTGGAAAGATCAATTCAGCAGCCATTGGCAACACCGGTTTAAAATATACTCATATGTGAAATCTTATGGAGAGGAATGGTAAAAGATAAACCTCGTAGAATAGCCTTGTAAAGCAGTAAGAAGATTAGTTTAAAGAAAGCTCAATGAAAAACTCAATTAAACAAAGTCTTACATTAAAATAAGCAAAGAATATTTATGGATAAAATCTGTTGTTGTTGTTGTTGTTGTTCAATCGTTTTTGTGTTGTCTGACTTTTCATGATCTTATTTGGGGTTTTCTTGGCAAAGATACTGGAGTGGTTTGCCATTTCCTTCTCCAAATTATTTTACATATGAGGAAACTGAGACAAATAGGGTTAAATGACTTGCCCAGGGTCACACCGCTAAGTGTGTGTCTGAGGCCAGAGTCGAACTCAGGAAGACAAGTCTTCCTGACTCCAGGCCCAGCACTCTATTCATTGCGCCACCTAGCTGACCTTAAAGATAAAATTAAGACCCTGGATTCAGGAGTACCTGAGTTCAAATCCGGCCTCAGACACTTAACACTTACTAGCTGTATGACCCTGGGCAAGTCACTTAACCCCAATTGCCTCACTAAAAAAAAAAAGTATTTGGTCTACATACAAAGGAAAAACCAACTGGATAAAGAATACTACTGTCCAAATTATGCTATTCAGTTGAATGGACAACCTACAGAGCTTGCCTATCAGTATTCTATAATATGAAAAGATGCTGAAAATAGACAATTAATTGGGACCAGAATTTAATAAAAGAAAGAAAGGGAGCTGGACCACCCTTGGGAAAGTGCAAAGTTCTTTTAATACTCATAAGGTTCTTCCTGAAACAGAAGCTCCTCATTTAATACCATTATTTTCCAAATGACTTATAGTCATGTAAGTCTTTGAGGAACTGAAATTGAAGATTATACAAAATATAATGGAAAGGAGATGATGTTGGGTGTGAGCAGGTTGCAAGACGTTACAAAAAAGCAAAATTATCCAGAAGTGATGCAAAGGATTGTCATCACACATAAATTACACAGAAGTAATGAGAGACAACCAAAATAGCCCATATGCTCTGGTATCCAACACAATGTTAAAGAATACAAAGTGGGGCAGCTAGGTGGTGCAGTGGATAGAGCACCAGCCCTGGAGTCAGGAAGACCTGAGTTCAAATCTGACCTCAGACACTTGACACTTACTAGATGTGTGACCCTGGGCAAGTCACTTAACCCCAATTGCCTCAAACCCCCCCCAAAAAAAAATACAAAGGAGACCCTACCCCGTCCACCTCCAGCAGCACACTGGGTTTACCCACTATTGTGAATAACCCAACCCACTATTGTAAATTTATGGAAGGGCATGAACAAAGATGGAAATGATAGGTAAAGATGGTTGAATTAAGTTCTGTCTTGGTAGAGGGATTACAAACATCAATGAGAGCACAGGTAGACAAGAATTCAACAATATCTTGGGAAATATTTCAAATGAACAGTGACTAGATTGTCATCTATAGGTACAGCTAGATGACTTCACTACCTACAGAGAATTCTTTTGTTGTTTGGACTCTGTGCTGGAATTCCTCAAAGGCAATGGTAAGCAAATGCTTCTTTGCTTTCAGTCTTGCAAGACATTAATAATAAAAGAGTTTAAATTATTTCTGATCTTAAATCTTTCAAGGAATCCTATATGATTCTCACATATACCTGAGAGATGCCTTGTTTGGTAAAAGCCCTTAAGGTATCATTCTGTTTTACTGAATTAAATAAATTTTTACTGTCAACCAACAATAAACCCAGTAGAGTCTTAAATTCTCTATATTTTTTCAATTAATTATTTGATTACAAAGGTGTGGAACATCTGAGGCTTTTGAAAAATGAATAGGAATGTTGCCAAATATATGTAAAGAGATATCTCAGTTCCTTTTTGGGGGAGGGCAGGAAAAGAAGAGGACTAGGTCTGTGATTCCAACCCTGTATAAAGCTTCCAATGAGGAAACGTCATACCCTGATGCAGAGAGACAGCTGTTCTGTAATCGATCTATCATCTTGAGAAGTTTTCTGGGGTGCTGAGAAGTTAGCTGATTTTCCTGGGATCACAAAACCAGTATGTGTTAGAACTTAAACCTAGGTCTAAAATCTAGGTCTTCTCTGCCCCAAAGCCATTTCTCTATCCATTCCACCATGGATGTTTCTTATTATACATGTTTGTGAACATTCTCTTTTGAGAATTAATTAATACACTGGAAATGAAGGTCCTTTATGATGAAGCTGGCTTTGTTGAAAAACAAAATAAGCTATAAATCATGGAGGCGCCTGCCTTTAGCCACCTACCTCCCCAGCTTCTATTCCAGAAAAGGCACCATGATGCAATAAAAAAGAAAAGTGGATCTGGGTGCAAATCCTGGTACTACCTATGTGACTTTAGGCAAATCACTTCATGTCTCTAGGTCTTGGTTTGCTCACCAATTGGTTTGGAACAATTGATCTCTAAGGTCCTTTCCAGTCCTAAGTCTACAAGTCAAGAGAGCATCTTTGAGGAATAAGTTGGTCTTTCAGGCTCCTGTCAACTCCAATTCTGTGAAAAAGGTGTCATTTCAGAGCTATCAGGAGGGTTAAGATTTCAAATGGAAGAGAGTTGGAAAGGCATAGTGGTAAGAGTGTTAGATATAAGAGGAGACCACCATTCAAATATCACTTCTATTACTTAGCTCCTAAAATGTCTTTGGGCAGGTGGGCTGGACTCAATGATATCTATAGTATCTTCCATGTATCTAATCCCATAATACTGTGAACCCAAGCAGGTTTATAGTCATGACCAGAACTGTCATGACCTAAACTGTCTTGTTATATTTCCATAAAAAAATTAAGTATATTCTGGGTTCACATGGATTTCTGTTGGTTTTTGGCATGGGGGATTTTTTCAAGAATCATTATAAGCACCTACCTTTCCCAACTAGCAGGAACATTGCAATGCCTACTTAGAACGCTCAATGAGTGCCAGCCTGCACTCTTCTCATGTTGCCAGTAGATGGCACTCATGCATGCTGTCATATTTCAGCCAAGGGCTGAGAGTGAGCGACTGGTGAATTGCTGACTCCTCCTTGGGGGGCTGGCTGTGCAAGCCCTCGGGTGCCTGAGCAGACAGACAGCTAGGTCTACTGCTGCTGGCTGGTAAGCCTCGCCAGCAAGGAAAAGCTGGGCAGGTTCCATCACCTCCAGTCGGCTAGCTGCCCACTGAAGTTTAGGGAATCCAGCTTGGAGGGCCTGACTTCACAGGGTGGTGAAGGGGCTTTGTTAGTAGTAGCTAAAAGCCCCCTATCAATGGAGCCATCAGCATTATTATTTGTCCCAACAATCTATTAATTCAGGCCAAGTCGTTCATTCTGCCCCGCCCCCCAAAAGGATTTCTGTGCCTTCATTAATTTAACACTTATAGGGGCAGCTAGGTGGTGAAGTGGATAGAGCACCAGCCCTGGATTCAGGAGGACCTGAGTTCAAATCTGAACTCAGACATTTAACACGTACTGGCTGTGTGACCCTGGGCAAGTCACTTAACCCCAATTGCCTCACCCCCCCCCCCAAAAAATTAACACTATATAAGTTACCAACACTTCATTTTGTTTTTAAATTTAAAAACCTATCAAATCTCGCTGAAAATAAATGTAAATAATATAGATTCAAAACCATATTTCTCCCCTTCCCCTTCCCACCTCCAATTCCATTCAGCTGCTGTGTAACTAACTAACTGGGACTTCTTGAGAGTTATTCTGCCTCCAGAAAAGAGGAATCAGGCAGGCTCCAGCCCTTCCTTCACCCTCACAGTCGCTCTTCCATAACCCACCACCCACAGAAAGAGACAAGACTCCCAAATGGGGAAAGAGAGTCAATTCTCTACCTGCCCTTCTTCTTTTTTCTCTTTTTTGAGGGAACAAATAGAGCACTGTTGTATTACTGAGATAAAGACCTGGAGGAGCAGGAAGGAAAGCGGGAAGAGGATTTGGGGGTGGCCCCTTTTCTTTCTAGGTTGGAAAAAACAGTCAGAATCTACCACTGTTCCATGATGGTAGAGAAGGAGTCAAGTGGTTGATTAATCAGCCAGCATCTGTTCAAGTACTTTCTACAAGTCCAGAATATCCCAAAAGGCAAAAACACAAAAGTGATCATTGCTCTCAAGGCACTTACACTGAAATGTGGGAAACATGTAAATAACTGGGAGTGTACATACATACACAGTGCAAACATAAGGTAACAGAGGCACTAGCAAATGGAGGATACTGGGAAAGGATTTGTGCAGATTTGGGGATTTGAGCTGAGTCTTAAAGGAAGACAGAGTAACTCAGAAAGGGGGGCAGACAGCAGAGCACTCCAGGCATGCGGGAGAGTCAAATGAAAGGCACCAAGACAGGAAATGGAGTAGCATGTGCCCAGAATATATAGTAAGTGGGCCAGTAAACACATGGGGGGAGGGAGTGGGGGTAGATGTGAAACAACTGAATAGGTTAGAAGGGGACAGGATGTGAAGAGCTTTAAAATGAGAGAGGACTTTCTGTTTGGTCCTGGAGGTGCTAGGGAGCCACCAAAGTTGACAGAGTTAGAGGGGTTGGCATTGTCAGAACTGAGCTTTAGGAAATGGACCTTGGCAGCTAAGAGGAGGCTGAACTGGAGTGAAGAGAACAAGCAGAAGACTATTACAATAGGTCAAGCCTGGGATTGCTGCTTGTCCTTCATTCTCAGAGGACCATGACATCAGGAGGTGAGGTCATGACTTGCAGTGAACTGGATTATTTTTTAAGGGAGAGAGGGCTATGCAAAGTCACCAATCTCCTTCTCTCCTCCAGAAATATCTGGCACCAGTGGCAAGCTATAGATCAGGACAACTGGAGATGGCCCCAGATATTTAAGGCAATTGGGGTTATGTGATTTGCCCAGGGTCACACAGCTAGTAGTAAGTGTCTAGGTGGAGATTTGAACTCAGGTCCTCCCAACTTCAGGGCCAGTGCTTTATCCACTGTGCCACCTAGCTGCTCCACTACAAATCAGGGATAAGATGCCAGGCAGAGAAAGCATGCTGAAGATATAGCACTTAAAGTTCCTGGGGTTTTCTCAAAAGCTTTCTCTTCCCTAAATTAAGGGAGTGTGGTAGGGGAATGAAATGGGTGGTGTCTAGGGAAAAGGAGAAATTCAATTATCTTTCTTGGAATTCCCTTCTCATTTCTCTAAAAAAAAAAGTGGCAAAGTCATTTCTGTGTTGTATAGATTGGTGCCACAAATACTGGGAGGGGGGGGAGTCTTCCAAATGAAGTATTACTCTTGCTCCCTCCCCACAAGGCAGAATTATTCTAAGGAGGAATATTTCCCCAAGAGCTAGAAGTTACGTGAGGTATCATTTGCCGAATTTGACAGAACCTAGAAGGATCTAAAATCTGTTCTTGCTGCTTTCCCATAAAAGAGATGACAAGCACAACCCCCAACACTCCCAAGTGCAGCCCAATCAGATTAAAATGTAACTGGGAAAGAAAGAAGGAAGGAAGGAAGGAAAGAAAGAATGGAAATAAAAATACTATAAAACATAGATGTTACATTTTAAAAACACTACAAAACAAAGATGACATTAGATTTTAAAACTAAATCAATATGCAATCAGCAGGGATCCAAAAAGAACCAGATAGAAAAGGATATATGGGGGGGGGCGGCTAGGTGGCGCAGTGGATAAAGCACCAGCCCTGGATTCAGGAGTACCTGGGTTCAAATCCGGCCTCAGACACTTGACACTTACTAGCTGTGTGACCCTGGGCAAGTCACTTAACCCCCACTGCCCCGCAAAAAAAAAAAAAAAAAAGGATATATGCATGGATTAGTGACCTCCATGATATAACTTTGAATGATACCTATTTACATAGATATAAAAATATAATAGCATGTTTCACATATATGAAAAATAAAAGCACATGCATGATGGCAAAAATCTACTTTTTAAAGAAGTGGAGGCTTATCGTACAAAAATCCATGTATAAGAAAAAGTAAAAGAGAAGATTTGTAATTCACTGACAAATTATCTTTATCTGCCACCTGTACTTCATCAAACTCCTTCGTGTGTCCACACCCACTGGAATCCCAATGCTACACTTTCTGAAAAGTCCATGTCAACCTACTTTGTTATAGATTCACCAAAAATGACATCTGCCTGGCATTGTGCTAAGTACTGGGAATACAAACAGAAGTAGAGAATAATTGCCCTAAAGGAGCCTATGTTCCAAAGGTGGAAGACAAGACAACACAACAGGAAGATCAAAATGGTGGGGTGGAAAGGTGGGCAGAGACAAAGGTACCACAGGACAAGATAAAGTCTAGAATTCAACCTGCAGAGATATGAGGCATGACAGGACAACGTCCCTAAATGAAAGGTCTGGGAGTTGAGACAGAAGGACAGTAACAGAAAGAGATGGACACAGAGACAGAGAACTTCCCATGTGTGAATAACAGGACTGGAGTGAGGCTTCAGGATGAAGGGCTAGGGAATGGTGGAAGAAATCTGGAGTGCTGCCTGAAGAAAAATCAGAGGATCCTTTTTCTGTATTCCTGAAACACTTACCAACTTTTTCCACTAAATAACCCCTCTCTTTCTGATCCTGAGACACCCAACTAGAATAATTAAAACATATTTATATACCATTTCAAAGTTTACAAATTGTTTTCCTCACAATAATCTTAAGAGGTACATAGAGCAAGCTAACTTTTTGGGCCTACTATGTGCCAGGCACTCTACCAAGTAGATACAAAGAAAGACCCTTGGAGGATGAGCTCACAATCTATTCTTATTATCATTTTATAGTCAAAAACAGAATTAAATTTCTTAAGGAAGACATACCTTAAGAGCAGAAAGTCAATAATAATATAAATGTTTTATCCATAGCAGACCAAGGCACTTCAAGGTCCTTAGGCACGAATAAGGATAGCAGAAATCTGAGGCCCAAGGCCCAAGGTGGATGTGCTACTTATGTACAACTTAACCACACATCCCAGACTCAACATCAGTCCTGAATTGGATATTGTATAGGTGCATGTGTGATTAACTACACAATTTTACTAAGTTTTTGTCTTTAGTACCTTTGTGTGTCTTTTAAAATTAGTGTAAATGAAAACTATCTACCAAAGGTCAGAGGAAGAAGAGCAATAAGATTAGATTTTTATAAACAATAAAAAGTTAAAAAGACATGAGCTTCTAAAAATAGAATCCCAGGGCTGGAAAAGGTGTTAACAAAATTATTACAAACTTAGTTTTGTAACTCCATGGGATATCATCAATATGCTCATAAGGTCTCTAAAAATTTTCCATTTCCCTATCCCAAAGAATTTCAACCTATTTTCATTTATAACAAAATATCTACCACCTACATACTTTGGGGGGGCGGGGCAATGAGGGTTAAGTGACTTGCAGTGCTTTATCCACTGTGCCACCTAGCTGCCCCCTACATACTTTTTTAAAAACAAAAATATGGAGATACCCATAAGATCAAATTCCACAATCGAATTTTTTTTAAAAGAGTGCACATATACAATGATGAATTCATGAATTCTCAAAGAATTGGTGTGTGAAAATATATTCATTCTAAAAAGGCTTGTTAAAATTTGGTTCCTTGTTATATATTGGAAGAATATGAGACTATGAAAAGAAATTCAAAGAAGAGTGTTCTTGTTAATAATCAATACACAAAACTCGTATACACAAATATATCAATGAAGTAGATGGCTATATCAGTTACCAAAAAAAAAAATGGCAAGACATCTTTAAGGTTAACGAAATGAAAATTCTTCTCTGAAATGTTTTCCTTATGTACTAGAGTATAAATACATTACGTCCAAGTAAAAAATTAAAGTATAAGCCTTGGGTGCCTTAAGGATCCTAATACAGCATTTCAAGCACCCTAAAGTACACAATAAAAATACCTGTGGGTTGCGATTTCAGAGATTAAAAAAATTTCTGCAGTTACACAAGGAAAGGCTAAATAATAATAATAATGATACTTTGTATTTGTATATCCTTTCGTAGCTTAAAATTTTATTTCATATACATTTGAACCCAACAGAAACTCCACTGGATGGATCGGGTAGACAACATTATCACATTTAACAGATAAGGAAATTGACGCTCAGAGAAGTTAAAAGATTTACCCAGAGTCAACTACCTATGAAGTGGAAAAGTGGGATTAGAACATACAAATCCTGATAACCATTAAAATGTGTTTTTTCCATTGTGTGACACTACCTTATATAGTACTTTTAAACCACAAGCATCAAGAAAAATAGTAGCTTTTCCTGTACCAAATTACCTGCAAACATTTTTATTTCCCAGTGTTTACTTAACACAGTGTGTGTGGCATATAGTAGGCAATTAATTAATAAAAGTGTATTTACTGAGGGGGCGGCTAGGTGGCGCAGTGGATAAAGCACCGGCCCTGGATTCAGGAGGACCTGAGTTCCAATCCGACCTCAGACACTTGACACTTACTAGCTGTGTGAGCCTGGGCAAGTCACTTAACCCCCATTGCCCCGCAAAAAAAAAAAAAAAAAAAAAAAAAAAAAAGTGTATTTACTGGACTTGCTTTTTTTTTTTTTGCGGGGCAATAAGGGCTAAGTGACTTACCCAGGGTCACAGAGCTAGCAAGTGTCAAGTGTCTGAGGCCGGATTGGAACTCAGGTCCTCCTGAATCCAGGGCCGGTGCTTTATCTACTGTGCCACCTAGCTGCCCAAAATTGCTGACTTTTAAGCAAGTTCTCATAAGAGATATCTTCACCAAATATGCAAAACTTAAAGTAGCCAAATTCCTTCTGAAGAACTATAGGGAAGTTCAAACTAGAAGGACTTGTTAAAAGTAAAATGATTTATCTGAAAAGATTTTCTGTAAACAAGACAGAAAATTTTGTTCAAAAAGCACAAAAGCAAGTCTGATGAGACCTGTCCTAAAAGATTACCTCTCTAAAAGCATCTCCTTGAGACAAAATGAGAATACAGTCTAATTAATGTCTAGCACATATAAAAAATCCAACCATTAGCAAATTTACAAATAAGAATTACTGATGTCTCATTCTTTAAATAAGAACTCCCACTGTTTAGCTTAGAAGTTCTATTCCAATTTACTATTGGTATTTTTTAATAACAGTAAAGGCACAGTCCATGATGAGAAACTGTCAGGTGTGAAATGATTTTTTTTAATTTATGGAAATTGTGGGACAGCTAGGTGGCACAGTGGATAGAGCACCAGCCCTGGATTCAGGAGGACCTGAGTTCAAATACGGCCTCAGACACTTGACACTTACTAGCTGTGTGACCCTGGGCAAGTCACTTAACCCCAATGGCCTCACCCCCCAAAAAAAATTACGGAAATTGAAACAAACCATAATTTATTGGCAGCTACTAATAAATATAATGAATACAGGAGACTTTAATTCAAATGGTTAATCTCAATGCTAGACGTTTAAAGGTAAACCCTCATATAAGAACTCATTGGTAAGTTATAACTGGTTGCAGCTGGGCATATTTGCACTTCTTTTGTGATAACCCAGAGACCCATGATCAGCTAAAAATCTTAAGTCCTATGGATCTGCCACTTGAAAACATGTTTATAGCTTCACCTATTAGTACCTGTATAACAAATTAAGATATTTAAAATGTTTTAGTCAGGAATTGCTAAATAATGTTAACTCTTTAAACCTATAATTATAGATAGGATCAGATCATAAATGTGATCTGAGGGGTAGAAAAAGGTAAAGGTGTATCCAAAGAAAACTAGGAATATTCGAGAAGAGAAACTAACTTTTCTTTAAGTTAGAAAAAAAGAAAAACATACCATTTTCAATTTTGCTTTTGGGATGTGGTCCACTAAATGCTAAAAATTTTCCTGGAACAATCCAATTGAAGTCGCCATTTTCAACCCGCTGTGAGAATTGCAAAAGAGAAAGAAAGAAAAGCACTAAACACTTGAACAGCAATGGAATAAAATTACTGAATAAAATTGCTTTTGAGTTTATTCTCTGTTTAAAGTTGATAGACTTTATCTTCATGTGAAATTTAAATTATATTAACTTCAAAAATGTACATGCCACCCAGAATACACCTGCTTAGCAATGTGCTTCACAATCATTTCCACAAGTATAAGAAATTCACATGATTTCATGTAAAATATTTTAACTCAAAGGTCCTATTCCTCCACCCCGCCCCATCCCCCGAGGGGGGAAAAAGCTCCTATAAATTCATTTTAAAAAAAACAAAAAACGTTTGCAATCACTGATTAAAATAGCATCTCTACTGAATCTTAGTGATTTCAAGGTATAACATACACAACAAAAGGACACATACATATTATATTCCTAGTTGGTTCGTTATTTTTTTTTCTTTAAACTCAGCCAAAAAGTAGATGTAGATCTACCATTTCTTTATTTTTCTGGAAGAGAGTATTTAAACTGGAAATTATTCAGCTTCTTTATTCCTCCTTTCTCATTGCCTGTTCATTAGTATGTCAATCCAATAGAGGGTGCCAGGACAAAAGAAAAATTCTAAAATCATGAAATGTTAGAACACAGTCCAAGTCCCTTTATTTAGAGATGAGGACACAGAGACTTATGTGACTTAGGTCCCACATAGCAATGTGCTATGTGACAGAAATGAGGTGAAAAACTCAGATCTTCTTACCACTAATTCAACTTACCAATTACAAGCTCTGGGGAAAGATTTCTTTTAAAAATTAATATCAAGAAGCATTTGGGGGAATTCTGTCTATTTTAATTATCTGGTTTAATTATCTTTGTCACCATCACTAAATGGCCAAAAATTGGCTGACCATCTTTCCCTTTAAAGATGGGTCTTTGGGGCGGCTAGGTGGCGCAGTGGATAGAGCACCGGCCCTGGATTCAGGAGTACCTGAGTTCAAATCCAGCCTCAGACACTTAACACTTACTAGCTGTGTGACCCCGGGCAAGTCACTTAACCCCAATTGCCTCACTAAAAAAAAAAAAAAAAAAGATGGGTCTTTAACTTGTCTGTCTACAATTTATTGCCTTGAGTGTTAAGGACACTTTTCAATAACATCCTACATAAAATTTTAGAAAGATTAAAGTTATGACCACCAAATTACCACCAAATTAAATCTTAAAAGCTTGGGTCACCCACTATACTTCATTTGTATACTTCATTAGAAATAGCTCTTTATAACGGAAATATTTTTAGTAAAATATGGACTTAAACCAAAGGTTCAAACATTTTCATGAGTTAAAATTATAGGATCTGATAAACTATCAATAACAGGAAGAAGGAATTTTTTTCCTGTTTTAAAAATTATGAATGTTTCCAATCTTAGTATAGTTTAAGCACTTTCTGTACACGTGTTATGTGTTCGTCGGATATAATTTGTAAAGACTTTTAACACATTTGGTATATGTAGCACATAGGATCAATATGATCATAATTCATGAGACTAGTTGGTCCCTGTCTATAAAATTTAATTCTTATACTTTAAATCACACTAACCATATTTTCCATTTCTAACCCAAAAATACTAACATAGAAAATAGTAAAACAAGTTGGGGTTTATAATCATGTACCACTCTATATATGCTTACTAATACTAAAATTAAAAGTTATAAATATGCTGCTGCTACCAAAAAAAAAAAAGCACAAAACTTTAGTAGATCATGGATAACTGGTTTCTTTGTTCGATACCTTTGCATACTTGTTAAATGTTTACTACATATATCAGTATAAATATGGCTATATATCAGTATAAATATGTTATTTAACTCAGCAGTTTAATATTACCATCATGTATGAAGAGAATATTCATCAAGAAATATGCTCACTTATTAAAATTTTTAAAATTATCTAAGTAAAAATATAGATAGTATTCATATTGGACTAATTTTAGCAGCTTAAAGGAATCTGATACAACAAAGAAATTTAACATTCAAGGAGAGAATTTTCTTCTGAAAAAAATTAACATGAGAATCTATAGGTATAGCTAAAATTATCTAATTCAAGCTTCCTTTGGTTATTTTCCAAAACTCAATAGATCTGGAGTCAGAAAACCTGGATGTTAATCCTGGCTCTGCTGCTAGTAAGGTATGTAAACTTAGTTATAAATTTTCAGGGCCTCAATCTCCTCATCGATAAATTTCAAAAGCTTCATGATCATGATATGGGAACAAATTCCCAAGAAGATTAAGTGTATGTAAGATTGAGAACAATAAACTGAGAGTCTGTAGAATCAGGCTCAAATCTTTACTCTGTCAACCAATTAATTATCAACCATCAATGAAATGCCTCTAAGTGAGTTAGTTGGAGCAGTAGTGGACCAGATGCCATCTCATGTTGTATTTAGAAGCCAGGGCTTTGTGACCAGAGGGAATTGGGTTCAAATCCAGGCTTTTCTACCTAACCTGCTCCCTTCGGCTACTATATCTCAGGTCCTATAAAATAAACAGGTTTCATTATAAGACATTCAAGGTCCTTTACAACTCTGAATCTATGATCACAGAATCTCTAGTATCTCTTCCAGCTCTAACATGGCTTTATAGCTTCACTCTGATTAAATTATGCTAAATATAAACAGTTAACCATAACAGGTAAGATCATAGATTGCCTTAGCTAGTTAGCCACACCTTTCTAAGAAATTTAGGCCAGATTGGAATTAAAAAGTACCCTAAAGAATTACTTTTGTCAAATACCTAAGTAAGAAAAAGGCAAAAAAAAATTAACATGTTCAAATTAAATCACATAATCAATACTAAATAATGTCACATGACTATTGATATGCATCCCTTTAAGAAAACTCAGTAATCAAAATTCTGATTCACAGGAATGACAAATTAGGTTCTATTTTTCATTTTAAAATATAATTCATTTTATAAAGGAATTTACTACAGATGTTTTTTTAATTCCCTACCTCGTGAATTTAAAACAAATTTTTACACGCAACTTTTCAGAAATTTGTCTATTCTATAAAGTAAAATATGACTGTACTCCCATAGTAATACATACCACTTTCTCCATTCAAATGTGACCAGTGTGTCTCTACTTTCTTAGTATTTTACAATTACAGATAGAACTTGCCTTCTACACCAAGGGTGATCTTAAAAGCTCACAGGCTCGTAGGAGCACAGATTTAGAAATACAGGATCATTGGAAAACAATAGACAAGTATAAATTGAATTCTGTGAACCTGATAGTTTAAAATGCAATATGGAAACTCACTATTTAAAATTATACCATAGATTTCTCTATAAAGTGATGGAATCCTTTTGTAATATAAAATCATATCTCTATGTTGTTTTTACTTCAAAAAGAGTAAACCTGAATGAAATAAAGCATGGCCAAGTACTAAAGTTTGATTTCAGAGTTCACTTTTAGAATAGAGGCAGATTTTTCTTTGTTTTCTTTTTTCTTATTCTAAGAACACTTTAAATACACTCAAATATTACAAATTACACATCTCAGCAAGTAAATAAAAAAACTAATAAGCACAGAAAAAGAAGACTTCTGGTCTCTCTACTACTATGATCTTCTAAAAGTAGCTGATGTTCTACTACTTCCTACAACATGATCATACAGTGTGTAGTATATAATACACTGCCACCAAATGGCTACTTAAGCATGAGCTAGTAATTTATTTAACCTGTCTGGGCTTTATCCATAAGGGGAGAGGGGAAAAAATGGGAGATTTAAGAAATATTTATTAAGCACCTTCTACATACAAGGCATTGTCCTAGACTAGGGGGAGAGGGGAGTATAAAGACAAAAATGAAAACAATCCCTGTTCTCAGAGAGTTTACAATCTACTGAATGGTTGAACTAAATGACTTCTAATGTTCCTTCACATTATAGAATTCTATAAGAGTCTGGACTAAACTTTAGATTTTAAAAAATAAACTTATTAATAGTAAAGAAAGAGGGAAAAAAGAAGAAAGGGAAGGGAGAGAAAAGGGAAGTTACTTTCAACTAACCCAAATAATTTCATCATTGTTTTATCAATCTATACTCTTTGATTTCTACACACAATATATAATCTCAACTATGCTTCCACTGGCATTTGACAATCCTTTTAGACCAATTTGAAGAACTCATATCTAAGAGGTGAAATGAGCAATTTCCAAAACAAACTCAGCACTGGGTCTAAAAACAAAAATATTATACCACTTTCAACAACATAAATAAAAGTGAAAGTGCCCCTCCCCCCCTTCTCTTAAATCACACCGCGCGAGTAATACCAGACGACTGTGGTATAAAGAAGCAACAAAAAGGTATTTGCATTTGCTAAATTTTCACCTTATTCTGCTAAAACTATACTTAGTTTTAATGAAGAAACATACAAATGTATATGTGAAATATTATAAGTTTACAAACCTCATAATGTTCATATTCTTCCACATCGAAGGATTCAAAGTCAAAGAAACCATGCTGCAATCCCTGAAAGACAGAAATCAAATTAGTTTTTCTTTAGTACAACGACTAATAATTAACATCCAGAATAATTTTCCTTCACCTCAAGCTCCAATGTCACTTGAATGATGCTAATTTGGTAAGAAAATGTTTGAAAGCTTGATATTTAATTGAGATCTAGAAATTAACTTCCCGATACTGATATTTGAGATGAGGTTTGCTGCAAAAATTCAAAGAACTGACTACTGTAAGAAACACTGAAACACAGCCCCACAAAAACCATCCAAAGTTCATGTTCATATGTACTTTATTCTCATGAATAACTAGTCTCCCAAATCTTAACATATACTACCATATTCGTGCTTAAGTCACAGAAGGGGTGTATATCATTAATTCATATACTAGATCTTGAAAAAATCAGAAAAAAAGAATTGATGCTAGGAAGAATTTTTTTAGCATGATGATAAGGCAGGGAATGAATTTCTCATGAATGGTGCCTCACACTGTTTCTACAACCACACTTTGGGAGAAATTTTATTGATTGTCCTCTTAGCAATGAGGTTTTGCTAGTGTAAAATTAGGAAAAAATGACTGAGAAGAAAAAACAATTTTAATCTATCTGGAAATTGTTAAAAGACTTAACTTTGGTAACCAATTAACTAAAAACCCATTTCATGGGAGAACATAGAGTATTTTCTATGTATGAAGACAGCAATGTGGATTTCAAAGGAAAAACACATAGCAGGCACTTGAAAAGGAGAAAAAGAGAAATGAAATCACATCCTAAAGCAATAAAAAATGGGTAAGGGGATGGAAGATAATAACCAAGTTAAGCTTCTCCTCTACCCTGTGAAGATACCTTCTTACCAATTACTCCATTTAGCAAAATAAAAAATGAGTGGTTATTTTAATTCTTTCACATTTAAACAAAACAACTAAGTTCATCTGTATGCAACATGCCAAAGAAACTACTAAAGGGGAAAACGCCATAGACACAAATCAACTTTTCTATTATTCTTCATTTAAAAATACTTTTTAGCAGTTTAGGATCAAAGATTTAGAGTTAGAAGAGATAGCAAAGGGCCACCTATCCAAATCCCTAATTTTACAGGAATTAAAACTGAGGCCACCCATGGAGGTTAAGTAATATGCCCCAGGTCCCACAGGTTATTTATTAGTAAGTGGCAGAGCCAACTGGGGCTCAAATCACAGATCCCCTGAAAATAACTTAAGGTGTCTACATCTCAATGTAAGCTATGTGATTTGACCATCATGTGATACACATGTACATGTACGCCCCCATTTACATGCCTATGTACATATACATCTTTTTATTGAGCCTTCTCACTGCTTTGTAAACAGAGCAGGAAATGGTGTCACCCACAGTATGGGCAACAGGCCTCTACTGCTAAAGGGCTACTGCACAACCTAATCTCCATTCATCTAACCTCAATTTGATGTTTGTCTTCACTTTGAAAATACACACAATCTCTAAGGAGACCCTATGAATGAAGCAATAGCTTTCCTTTGGAAGGTAAACAATGTAACAAACGTCTGGGTTGAGTTACTGTTACTATACCAACAAACAGAAACATTCCAGGGTGAACTCATTCTGAATTATACGCTTGGCACAAGGCATGTCCTGTCTGTACCTGGAGCATTGGACCTTATCAGTTTTTTAAGGCTATACTCAGAGAATATTAAATCAAAGTACTCTTATGATTCTATCTCAAGGCCCTAGTTGGGATCATCAAAGTGTGTAGGTGTGTATGTATGTATGTATGTATGCATTGTGTATGTATATATGTAAAATTAAATCTTTCCTTAAATAGGGAAAAATGTTTCCAAATAGCTATCTCAGGATTTAAATGAGGCTTAGCATGTAGAGAGAAAATAGGAAAGACCCCAATTCAGATCCTTTCTCTTACCCAGGGCTGTGTAAAAGCTCTGTAACTATGGGAAGATTCCAAAACCTCTAAGCAGTGCCCCAGACAACCCACCTAGAGGGAGGAAAAAGAGGCAGATCTTCATCCCTGGAGGGATTTCCTAAACAGGGAGACCTTCACATCAGTAAAACCACTGATCAAAACAAAAACATCAGGGTTTGTTTAAATGTGTGCCTTGACCCTGTCCTTACTGATGACGAAAATTATTTGTTAACATCTACTTTATGTTTGAGGTATTTTCCAGATGCAAACATATCAAAACGGAGGTTTTTAAACAGTCACTTTCCTGTGGAGAAAAAAACAGAGGAAAGTATCATGGGAACTTAAGAACGTAGACCTAGAGCTGAAAAGGATCTCAAAGGCCACAGAGTCCACACTTCTCTTTTTTTTTTTTTTTTTGGTGAGGCAATGGGGGTTAAGTGACTTGCCCAGGGTCACACAGCTAGTAAGTGTCAAGTATCTGAGGCCGGATTTGAACTCAGGTACTCCTGAACCCAGGGCCGGTGCTTTATCCACTGTGTCATCTAGCTGCCCCTATCCATACTTATCATTTAACAGATAAGGAAACTGAGGCCTAGGGAAGCTAAGCAAGTCAGAGGTATAGTAAGTTCCAGATGCAGGATCTGAACTCAAGATTTCTGGACAGCAAATATGGAGAAGAAAAGGCTCAAGGAGAGAAGAAAGAAAAGAGGAAAAAATTAAAACCCAGATTAACTCTTCAATTCAACATTTATTAAACTTCACTCGGAGTGGTATATTTTGCTAAGCAGTATAGTATACTTGTGTTTTTCAGAGACAAAGACTGGGAATCCAGTGGCTCCTGTTTTCTCAAGAATCAAATATAAAATCCTGTTTAGCATTTAAAGTTCTTTATAACCTGGCCCCTTCCCACATCTCCCATCTTCTCGCACTTTACTCCCTTCCACTCTTGACAGTCCAGCTACATTAGACCCCCTTCAATTCCTGAACACCAGACTCCATCTCCTATCTGTGGGCCTCTGGACTGGATGCTCCCCCTAAGCCCCTATCTACTCTGTATGCACCAAGTTATTCTCCACCATTAGAATAATAATATCAATACCTAACATTTATATGGCACTTTAAGGTTTACAAAGCACTTTTATAAACATTTTTTCATTTATTATGACAATACTAGGAGAGAGACTTTTATTATGCCTATTTTATATATTGGGAAACTAAGCAGATAATAGTTAAGTGAGTCTGAGGCTAAATTAGAATTCAGGTCTTCCTGACTCTAGTCCCAGCACCAAGTCCACTGCACCACTTAGATGCCTTGAGGACCACCTGGGGCTGGTTTGTTTTTGATTTTGTTGTTGTTTTTCCTTTCTTTGAACTCCCATGTGCTTAACACAGTACTTGGTACATAGTAAGAGCTCAGTTAATGCTTGTTGACTGGCCTGTCATTTCCAGCATAGGAAACTCCTAGGTGAGGAAACTACCTCTACCAATACTGGCTCAGCAATTTACAGCCTTAGAGTTGCCTAGAGCAACTAGAGGCTTAAGTGCTTTGCCCAGAGTCACGCAATGAATATATGCGCGTGCATGCACACACACACACACAAACACAATTTATACCTCTCTTGGGTAGAAATAAAATTTATATGTGTGTGGGTATGTGTGTGTGTGTATACATACACACACACCCCTATATATATGTACACTGGCATAATCAAACCCTAGCACCTCAATGAAGTATAAATTTCATATTTTTATTCGTGTTTTATTGAGGGTTTTTTGGGGGGGGCAGGGCAATGGGAGTTAAGTGACTTGCCTAGGGTCACACAGCTAGTGTCAAGTGTCTGAGGCCGGATTTGAACTCAGGTCCTCCTGAATCCAGGGCTGGTGCTTTATCCACTGCGCCACCTAGCTGCCCCTAAATTTCATATTTTATATATATTTGGGTCAAACTTGCAATTTCATTTGTAAGACTTCCCTCTTCTAAGGCAATTCAGCATCTGCTCAGAAGCTTCTAGCCTTAGTTGCCTGCTATATGAAGAGACTGACCTTCCCAGGGTCATACAGCTATGTGCATCAGAAATGAAACTTAAACCCAGATATTCTTAACTACAAGGCTAGCTTTCTATTGAATACACCATGGTTAACTCTCAGAAGAAAGATTATATTTAGAAAAGACAAACTATGGTGAGTGAAGAAGTCAAAGAAAGAAGAAAACTGTCCCAAGAGTATGGAATTTCAAAGTTCAGGATATTGGAAATTGTATAGTGCCTAGAAATGGTTAGATTGAAGATATAACTATGAAATGTGATGGAGGAGCAGGTTACTGAATTTCAGAAAGTTGAAAGACTGTGTTATTTGGTATATTTCTATCTCCAGTGTCTGGTACATAGTAGACATTTAATAAATGCTTGCTGACTTATTCATAGGTTAAAGGAGTATTCAACATAATACAGGAATCCTTAAGGATGACAGTACACGGTAGGGTCATAAAAAGACTAAAGTTATTTGGAAAACTGGGAATGTCTGAAATTTAGCAAACGACAACAACACAGCTGAGAAGAGAGTGATACCAATAGACTGCATGAACTTCAAAGAAGAAAAGGTTACTAATAACAGTAGGAAGGAATCATTTGAAAGCAGCAGTGGGAAACATACCAACTCTTCCTCTTCCATCTGTTGGTGTGAGAATGGGTTTTGGGGGAAGGATAAGAGAGTAATCCAATGAAAAGGGTTTCAAAGACACAGTGTCTTCAGGAGAAAACCAAGACAACTCAAAAAAAATCAAGAAAGAGGAAGAAGAATTAAAGGAAAATACTCAGTATGCAAAAAAGTTTGTTAAGAATAGAAACAGATATTCCAAAAGTCACAATGGGATGGGCTAGGGGTTAGATGAACTGGGTTGAAATGGTTTTTTCTAAGTAGAACAAATTTAATTTGAACAAAAGTGAGTTTAGAAAGAGATGGAGCAGGTAACTTTTGTCTCAAAAGTATCTAAAACTGAATGAATTGTATTGGGGATTAGTATGACTGGAGTGGTGGGTTGGCAGATTAGGAAACAGGAACTGGAGAAAAGGAAATATTCATTTAACAGAAATTTTCAAATAGAGGAATTTTAACAGATAACCAAACCCCAAATTCTAATTGGTACATGGAATACCAGTGTTTCAGAGTTATAGGCTATAATAAGACGTCAGTCTAATGAAAGGTTACTGAGCTTTGGTATAGAGATGACCCCTGATGAGAGGCCTGGCATCTGAACAGGAATCCCCTCAAGAATGTGATCAGCAAATGGTTAACCAGAGTGCATTTAAGAACTTACAAATAGGGGGCAGCTAGGTGGTGCAGTGAATAAAGCACTGGCCTTGGATTTCAGGAGGACCCAATTTCAAATCTGACCTCAGATTTGATCTTTCCAGCATTTTTGTCAATGACTCCAGTGGTATAGATACTTATTAGCCGTGTGACCCTGGGCAAGTCATTTAATCCTCATGGCCTTGCCAAAAAAAAAAAAAAAAAAAAGAACCTACAAAGAGGAAGAATCTACTACATGACAAGGTAGCCCACTATACTCTTAAACAGATATCATTATTAAGAAGTTTGTCTTTATATCAATTTTAAATATGCCTCTCTGCAATATCTACCTGTTGTTCCTACTTCTCATGCCAATGTCTAGAAAAATAAATTGACTCTCCAAAGGAGACTAAATCCAATAACACATAACAGTCATTCAAATAGCTGAAGGCAGCCATCATGTTATTTCTAACTTGTTCCTTCTTCCCATTGAACCTCCTCAGTTCTCTCAGCTGATTCTCATATGGCACGTTCTCCAGTCCCCTCACCAAACCAGAATTCTAATCTGCTTGTTAGAGATATTATGTCTCTGATTAATGATGCAATTTAAAACATTAGGGTTTTTTGGCTGTGATAACACATAGTTGACTAACATTAAGCTTCAAGTTGACAAAATTCCTGATTTGTGAACATTTACTTTTTTGGGGGGGGGGGTGAGGCAATTGGGGTTAAGTGACTTGCCCAGGGTCACACAGCTAGTAAGTGTTAAGTGTCTGAGGCTGGATTTGAACTCAGGTCCTCCTGACTCCAGGCCCCAAGCATTTCCCTTTTTTACTTTATCCTCCATGTTTCCATGTAATGGGTAACAATAAAAGCCTTAAAAAAAAAACTAAACTAAGTTGGATGTTGCTTTTAGAGAGCAATGAAGGGGAGAAATTAAACCCTACATATTATATTATACTCAAAGCTGATTGGGAAAGAGTCCAAATGAAGAGAGGGAAAGGGATAGTGCTGAAGAACCAGTAGCTTACTGTGGAAAAAGGAAGCAGAGGTTGGAGAGATCAAAATATATTCTTTAAAAAAACAAGACCCGTTATGAAGAAAGAAACAAATAATATGGTACAATAATAGGCTGGTGATGTTACAGAATGAATGCTATTTATAAAAGCAATGATAACTGAGCATGTGTGTGTTTGAAGGGAGGGAGGTCTTGAATGTTTGCAAAGCACTTTGCATAATATATAGAGCAAATTATTACCAAGTAACCAAATTTATCCTAATTCAAAATACACTAGGGGCAGAATATTGCTCTGTAGAACTTGAAAAAAAAACTTCAGAGGAAAAAAAATAGATTTTGATATGATCAATTTAATACTGCTCCCCAGAACAGAAACTGTTTCTATATTCTATTCCTAATAATGTCCTCAATAAAACATAATCCCATACAAATTTTTTTAGAAGAATTCCTGGCATGGCTTGCCTAATGCCTAACACTGCTTCCAAAATGTATCAGCAAGGGAATACATCTTGGAAATGCTTTCCAGCATTTTTGTCAATGACTCCAGTGGTATAGGCCTTAGTCCTAGCAAAGTTACAGAGAACACACTGATTACAAATAAAATTAACATACTAAATTAAAGAGTCAGCTCCAAAAGGAACTTGATAAGGAGAAAGGTGGACTTAATCTAATAAAATGAAATGATAAAATAGGGCTAAATGAAAAATTCTATGGGTTTAAAACCAAAACAATGGTGGGGGGGGAAGCTAGGTGACACAGTAGATAAAGCACTGGTCCTAGATTGAGGAAGACCTGAGTTCAAATCTGGCCTCAGATACTTGACACTTACTAGCTGTGTGACCCTGGGCAAGTCACTTAGCCTGCATTGCCCCGCAAAAAAAACAAACAAACAACAACAACTAAAACAACAATGGTACCAAGTCAGCCCAGATTGCAAGAAGTTAAGAGTCCTCTGCTCAAGTACTGTACCCTTCCCTGGTTGGACTACATCTGGAACACTGTGCTCAATTCTGGACACTCCATTTTAGGAAGGGCACTGACCATCTGAAATATCTCCAGAGAAAAAAAGAGACTAAGACAGCAAAGATACTAGAAATCATACCATACAAGAACTGGCTCAGGAAATTGGAGATGTTGAACGTGAAGAAGGAAGATGAGTGGGAAGAGGGAGAAAGGATAGGAGATAGGCTAGCTGTCTTTCAAGTCTATTGAACCTCTCCTCTAATCATTCCTGATGAATGGTGATCTACCCACTTTCTATGTTAATACTTCCAATGATTTGCCTGTATTCAGTCTTCCAAAAAAAAAAAAAAAACAGTGATTGGGCAATCATGCTCAATAGAATGTAAACTCCTTGGGGAAAGGAGTTATCACATGTTTATATTAACAGGATTATAGGATCATAGACTTGAGAAGTGGAAGGAACCATTCGTTGAGTCTAAATACCTTCAATCTAAAAATGAGGTAAAGTCAATTTGCCCAAGTTTACACAAGCAGTATGTTACAGGGCTGGATTTGAACCCAAATCCTCTGACTTCAAATGCTGAGCCTTTTTTTCACTGTATCATTCTGAAGTACCTAATCCTTAATAAATGCTTGGTAACTATTTGATCTTTAAGGTCTTTCAGTATCTTGAAATGTAATTTGCTTGGGCCTAGAGAATTAAACTCATTTAAAACAGTGCATAGTCTGGCAGTCTGGTGAAGCCTGTGGATGCCTTTTCAGAATAATGTTAAATGAATAAAATAACAAGCAAGACTTTAAAAAAAATTATTGAAATAGTTATAAAATATATTTTTAAAAACCAAAGTTAGTTCACAGACTTTAGGCCAATAAGCCCTGCCTAAACCTAACACAGGCCTTCAATTTCCCCATAACCTTACTATTCTTCCCCAGAAATAGTGCCACACAGTGGATAGAGCACTAGACTCTAAGTCAGGCATTCGCCTTCTTGCTCTTGCATTCAAATGGCTTTTTGACTCTGGGCCAGTGATTTAATTTCCCTACATCTCAATTTTTTCTCTATTTATATATACAACTGTAAAATGTATAAAGCAGACTAGATGATCTCTAAATTCTAAAATCCTATGGTGTTAAAAGTCAAGGGTAATCATCCTCCATTAACAGGAGATGGAACCAACATGAGATGCAGCATCACTGTACCATAAAAAAAGGCCTAGTGGCAATTTTCCATACTTGTATGGAAACTTGCTTCCCTTTAGAATCTCTTATTATGGAAAACTCAAGATAAGGAATATCAAACAAACCACTTACTGCCTTTGGCTTCCTTACAGCTCCAAATTATATTCAGAAGCCTTCTGTCACTTTATTCAGATTAATATGTAACCAAATTAACAAGTCTTTGTAAAAAAAAATTTACATAACAGTAGGGCAAACAGATGAGGAATAAGTTCACAACAGGCGGTCTGATTTTGATGACATTGCTCAGAAGCTAAGAAGGGGAAATTAAATGAAAATAAACACATTCTGATTAAGAGGGAGGAATAAAGGTATACATGATCTACAAATAATTTACATTTACTAAAGGATCATGGGTTGAAAGCTGAAAGGGACCTGAGGGGTCACATAACCCAATTTTTTCATTTTACAGATGAGAAAGGTAAGGCCCAACAAAGTGACATAGGTAATAAGTGACATCACCAGGACTCCAACCTTAGTCACAGGGCTTCTTACTCCCGATCTAGTGTTCTTTTCATGGTACCAAATCAGACATTCTTTTTACTTTTTTTGTTGTTATTGTTCATGTCAATTTCCTGGTGCGTGTCTGAACTAAAGCTCTTTGGGGGGGGGGGAGGTGAGGGTTAAGTGACTTGCCCAGGGTCACACAGCTATTAAGTGTCAAGTGTCTGAGGTCGAATTTGAACTCAGGTCCTCCTGAATCCAGGGCTGGTGCTTTATCCACTGTGCTACCTAGCTGCCTCATGAACTAAAGCTCTTACTGGCTCTCAAACACCAAGAATCAACTGAATTAAAAGGAAAAATAGAATAAACCACTCTGGACTTCAGTTTCCTAAAACAAAATTATCTTAAAAGATTTTTTCCATCTCTAATAGCCTATAGTTCTATGGTTTTTATAAACCAGGCAATACAGAGGACAAAGGCAATAAATCCTGAGTGCAAACCAGGTCCTAAAGAATTGGGCAAAAAATTGTCCCTTCTACTTCTTTTAGATGTCCATGGATAGCATCATCCATGTCTAGAGGAAATGAAATGTTTCAAGATGCTTCGTGCTAGATTTGCACAAATGGTAACACTGTCTAAGTGGAAAACTCCTTGCCGCTTGCTAAGTCAGTCTATTAGTCCACTAAAGGAACAGTTTTTTCTTCTCAGTGTAAACAAGTTTGTTGTTTTCATTCTTTCCACATGCTGAAACTTAAATTTTTTGTATTTTTATATTTTAAATTACTCCATGTCAACCATTTAATTGCAATGAGGGTTGTTATTACCTTCCTGATTCCCTGCAAACAGTCCAGGATTGTGAGATTGTATGTACAATTTCCGAAGGAAGCATCCCTATAAACATAAATAAAATGGATATTAATCATACATTTAGAAAATTCAAAGAAGAAAATGTACAACACATAAAAAGGGATATTTATTCCTGTTCATGTTTTGTGACTATAAGAGCTTTTTCTAAGAGATGTTGCTAGATAAGTTCCAAAGCCTAAGGTTTGTTTCTGAAGTAGAATCAATTACCTGTCATCCGTGTTAAGATGTTCATTTCTTGAGAAAGCGAAAGGGAAATAGAAAAAGTCCCAGATTCAGAGTCAGAAGCCTGACCAAGGTTTGCATGATGGCTTGGCCACTTGCTCCATGACTTTAGGCAGGTTAGTTCTCTGCCTTCAGTTTCTTCATCTATAGATTGAGGCAAGATGAGATCTAGGCTGTCCTTAATTAGGACCCTAGACCCAGACCTGGAAGGGCCTAGAGAGGCCATGCCACATTGTACACAGAAGAAAGCTGAGACCAAAGGCAGGGAAATCACTTGACTCACACATGCAGTGTCAGAGGTGGCATCTGGACCCAGGCTTTCTGACTCTGATGCCAGCCTTTCCCACTTTTCTCCAGCTCTAAATCCTATGATCCTTGAAGGAGTCTTAACAGCATGTTGAGGAATCATTTAAATGGGGAAAGGGTAGGGCAGGGAGGAAAGATATTGATTACTGAAGGTCAGTCAGGACTCAAACAAACATCAAGGAGGAGAGAAGTCTACTAAACAGTCACTCAAATGTTTTGTTTTTCTAATATTCGGTATCATTCCATGGAGTATTCCAAGAACACAGAAAGCCTGGGCTAGAAAATACAGGGGGCCACTCTTGGCCTGGAGTAGCATTATATGGCACTTTATCAGTTCCTGAATTCCAAGAATTAGGAGGGAGATGAACAACATCTTTTCTTTAAGGTGCCAGAAACGAGAAGAAAGATGAGCAACATCTTTTCATTAATCCTATCAACTCATTTCCCTCATGGACACAAAAACAGAGTGTTTACATTTGGGAGTCCACAGTAATCTCACTGACCTCTGGATCCTATCCCATGATAAACAGGGAAATCTTCCTCCCTAGTGCTTGATACCGACACAAAGTGTTCAGGAGGGCAAGCAGAACGGTGCAGGGCCTGGAGATCATACCACACAAGGATCAGTGGGAGAACCTAGGGATGTTATAGCCCAGAGTGGGGAACAATGGGTGGAACAAGATTATTATCTCCAAGTACCCAAGGAGCTATCATGTAGAAATGGAATTATTCTTGTTATGTCTGTACCCAAAGAGAAGAACTAGGAGAAAAAGTGGTGAAGAAGTGGTGGGCTCTTCCTTACTAGAGCTCATCTCATGATGATGTGGTAACAACTTGTCAAAACCATCCAGCTTTAGCAACGCTTTTAACTGCAAATACATGTGACTTTCTCCATAAAATCTTTTAAAATGATACCTGCATGCATCAAAAGCATCTTCAATAAAAACCTAAGAAAGCTTTTAACAGGTTTTTCCACTGACTAGTCAGGCAGCTAAATGATTAAGAAGTGTAGAGAATATGAAATTATACTGTTTGTTTTTTAAGGAAGCATCTGATTTAGTGCTAAAGCAAAATCAAGCCTTCAAGACACTCCTCAAAGGAAATTCTCATAAATATGCTAAAATACTAGAGGAATAACAGGCCATCTAAATTCATCACCTAAACTCCCTCACCCCCTACTCATTTTTCAATATTTGCAATATGGTTTCTAATATTACTTCTATTGAAAATGTTCTTACTAAGATTATTAATGACCAAGTAATTGTCAAATCCAATAGATTTTTCTCAATCATCATCTTTCTTTACCTTTTTGTACCTTTTGAGACTACTAAATAATTCTCCCTTGTGTGCTTCTCCATTTCACTATCCTGTGACAGTTCTTCAACCACTAATAATGTGTTTCCCTCAAAAAACACCAAAGCAAAACAAAACCCTCCATCCCCCATCTCCATGCCATACCTGGAATGTTCTGCCCCCTTACCTCCACCTTTGAATGGAGATAATGAGATAATATTTGTAAAGCACTTAGTACCATGCCTAGTTCAAGATGGTGCTCCCTTCCCCTGTGCCCCTTTATGTCAGTCAAAACATCTACCATGTGCCAGGCACTAGGCTAAGTACTGGGGATACAGGAAAAGGCAGAAAACAGTTCCTACTCTCAAGGAGCTCCAATGGGAGAGATACATGAAAACAACTATGTACAAACAAGATAATTTGGTATAAATTGTAGATAATTACATAGGGAAGGCAATCAAGGGGATTGGTAAAATTTCTTGTAGAAGGGGTGGGACATGAAGGAGGCCAGAAGATGGGGATGAGGGGGGGAAACTGGGAGATAGAGGGTCTTGTTTGAGGAACAACAAGGAGGTCACTGGATTACAGAGCATGTAGAGAGAATAAGGTGTGGGAGAGGTAAAGGCAGGAGGGGGCTAGGTTCTGAAAAGTTCTGAATACCAGATTATTTTCTATTTGATCCTGGAAGTGATAGGGAGCCATTAGAGTTTATTGAATAGGGTGTTAGATGTTAGATGCAATGAGTTAAATTTGTCTTGGTGTCATAATTAGCTTCCCAACAATCACAGTTAAGTAATAGTGGTATGAACTGCCTAAGAGATAATGAATTCTTCCTTATTAGAGAGCTTTAACTAGGGGTTAGATGATCATTTATTGAGTATGCTGTGAGAGTTCTTTTTTAGGTATAGGTTGGGTTAGATAGCCCCTGACAGCCCTCATTGAACTAATTATCTTCATCTCTGAACCCACCTCTCCTCCAAATTTCCTTATTTCTGTTTAGGGTACCACTATCCTTCTAGCCAAGCTGGTCTGTGATCTCAGAGTCATCCTTCTCTTTCCCTCACAAAGTTCAATAAACTGCTAATTCTTGTTCATTATAAATTCATAATATCTCTTGCATTCATTCCCTTTCTCTACACTCACACAACCAACAACCAAGTTGAGGCCCTCATAACCTCTCACATAGACTATTGCAATCTCTTCCAAATTGGTTTTCTTCTTTCCAGTCCCTTCCTTCTCCAATCCTTCCTCCATACAGCTATCAAAATAATCTTCAAGCTATAAATCCTATGATACTTAAAGGAGTTTCAGAAACATTTAAATGGATCCTAGAGTACAAGTATAACCATGCCTGCCACTCCCTTGCTTTAAGAACATTCAGTAGCTCCCTATTGCCACCAAAATAAAATATAAACTCTTCAGCTAGGCATTGAAGGCTCTACTACCTACATTCCCAGCCTTATTTCACATTACTTTCCTTCACATAGCCTATGCTCCAGCCAAATTGCCAAACTTTTGGCAAGCTCCATATCTAATTTCTTGGTTCTGTGCTGCTGTTCCCAGTGCCTAGAATGCATCCCTCCTTTTCTCTGACTCCTTAGAATCCCTGACTCTCTTCAAGGCTCAATCCAGGCACTACATTCTCTGTGGAGCCTTCTATAAACCTCTTTTCTTCTTCAAATTACCTTGTCGTTATTTATCTGCTCACATGCTGTTTCATCCAAAAGAACATAAGTTCATTGAGAGAAGAAGACACGTTTTCATTCTTGCCTTTTATAGGCTCCTCGGCATCTGTCACAGTGCCATGCACAGAGTAATCACTTAATACACTTAATGAACTGAAGGAAATTCAGCCTGGTGTCCATGAGATTCTTGGCTGTGGGTTGAATTAAATGGCCTCTCAGATCCCTTATGACTCAGATGCTGTGATTTGTTCAAACATTACCCACCCAAAAGTTAACTTTTACAAACTCCAAGTAATACTTCCATTGACAATAGTGCAATCTTATGCCTTTCAAAAAATGCAGTAAAATCATCTCCTTAGAAATAAAAATGGATCTTAATTAGGTTTTAGAATACATATCTCGTTAACAAAGGCTATGATATCTGGAAAGTATTCCTTGTGTATTTGGAATAAAAATTTCAAGAAACAAAAAAAAATTCAAGAAACACAGTAGCTTCTAATCAAAAGAGAAACTTTTCTTTCAGTTCAATAAATTCAATAAATAATCAATAAACATTTATTAAGTACCTACTATGTTCCTGGCACTATGCTAAGTATTGGGGATACAAAAAGAGGCAAAACACAGTCCTTGCCCTCTAGGAGCTCACATTTATTAACTACCTATTCTGTCTAAGACAAAATCCTCAGGACTCATCTGAATAAGATGTCCAGGATGTATCAACAGCTATGTTACTAAAACTTCTTGCTTCTTTTCCTGGAAGCTGGAAAGCATTGTCCAAGAAAGAAACCTCTCCCTTCCTCTGAGACTTCTTATAACAATCTAAATTTCTCTCTGTCCATTCCTTTCCTTTCATTTAAAGAATCACACAAAAACACAGAATTGCTGGATTTCATTAGACCAGAGTGCTGGACTTGGAATCAGAAAGATTTGAGAGTTTGAATCCCACCTCAGACACTAGCTGTGTGACCCTAGGCACTTAACCTCTCTCAATTCTAGTTTACTCATTTGTAAAATAGAAATAATAACAGCAACTACCTCATAGGACTGCTGTGAGGATCAGATGAGATGACTTATGTAAAGTGCTTGGCATACTTGAATGTACTATATAAATGCTCACTATTAATATTATATGATACATCCTTTATTATTAGTCAGTCCAGCAAACACTTATTAAGTACTTATCATATACCCAAAAAGTCCTGTGCTAGGAAATAGAGATATAAATTGGGAAAGCTACAAATATAGGATACAGTCCCTATGCCTACAACACTGACACTCTAGCATAATGGTGTGGATTAAAGAAAATAAATATTATATACAATTATAAAACAGAACATGATAAGTATATAAGTAAATATATGTGAATATAAGAGAGGCAAAGTGCTACTGTTTCAAGTACTAGGAGGAAGGACTTTCTGACTCAGGGTATCAAAGACAACTCCAAAAAGTGGATGAAATAAATAGCCTCCCTCCACGGCAACCAATTCCAGGTCCAGATGGTTACAGTATCGAATAAATCCTAACCACTAAAGTACCAAGAATATAGATGATAAAAGGCATTTCTCCTTCCTCTGAGCTTCTCCTGTTTAAAGAGTTCATTTGGGCAATTAATCACATTCTACCTTTTGACATTCCAGCCACTGTCTTTGAAATTAAGGCATGTATTATCATTTAATTTTCCATGTTTATGTCTTCACAAATAGACAACAAAGTCAGTAGGAGCAATTGTCATGAAACTTATCTTCCATAAAAGATCCTGTCAAAGACTTGGCATCTCCAACTTTTCTAGTCTCCTCTATACATGAGAACCTACATTTATATGATCTTTCATCTTCGTATTCTACCCAAACCAAGCAATTCACCATTCCCAAACATACCCTCACTTTCCCACAGAATCACAGTATTTTTAGGTCAACAGTCATTTAATCCAACACCTTTGTTATACCTATCTGTGCCTTTGCTTAGAGTTACCTACTCACAAAATAATACCCTTTCCTTCCCATCTCTTACTTGTTAAAATCCTATCTCTACTTAAATGCTATCTTCTCAGCCTTTCAGCCAGATGGGTGATCTCATGCTTTCACCCTCTTGGAACACTCATGGTACTTGTCTTGAATTTATCACACTGATTTCAAACTGTATCATATACAAAATAGAATTATTTCTATACATCATATGCAAAAAGACAAGAATCACACAAAATAAGAAGGGACTGACAGTTTTCAAAGCCCTAACCTCTCTTCTAATCTTTTTTTTCTTTTTTTCTTTTTTAAGTGAGGCAATTGGGGTTAAGTGGCTTGCCCAGGGTCACACAGCTAGTAAGTGTCAAGGCTCTGAGGCCGGATTTGAACTCAGGTCCTTCTGAATCCAGGGCCGGTGCTTTATCCACTGCACCACCTAGCTGCCCCTCTTCTAATCTTCACATTAGCAACTCCAACTTCTTATTAGACATCCTTTTTTTTGGCAGGGCAATGGGGGTTAAGTGACTTGCCCAGGGTCACACAGCTAGTAAGTGTCAAGTGTCTGAGGACAGATTTGAACTCAGGTCCTCCTGAATGCAGGGCCGGTGCCTCCTGGATGCCACCTCTTATTAAACATCTTAAAATCAACATGCATCCCTTATCTTTCCCCGCAACACCTTCCTCCTTCCAAGCTTCCCTATTACAACAAAGGATACCAGCATCCTCCCAGTCACCCCAGTTTGCAACATTGGTGTCATCCTCAACTTGCTCACTCTCCCTCTCCAAATCCAATCAGTTTTCCCTTCTTGACATCTCATATATAGCCACTTCTCTCCTTTCACACTGACAGCCCTGGTACAGGCCCATATCACCTCACCTGGACTATTGCAATAACCTGCAGGTTGCTCTCCCTGCCAAATATCTCCCCACTACAGACCATTTTCTATTCCTTAAGTGCCAAATTTGATCACGTCACACACACACACACACACACACACACACATACACACACACACTCATTTAACTCCAGTGGCTATCAAACATAAAATAATCCAATTGACATTCAAATCCCTTCACAACCTACTTTTTCCAAACTTTTCAGTCCTCTTATACCTTATTTCACCTCCCTCCCTCCCTCTCCTTCCCTCTCTCTCTCTCTCTCTCTCTCTCTCTCTCTCTCTCTCTCTCTCTCTCTCACTCACACACACACACACACACACACACACACACACACACACACAGCATAAGCTATGATCCAATGACACTGATCTCCTTGCTGTTCCTGGCACAAGATGCTCCATCTCCACACTTCAGGCATTTTCACTTGCTATCCCCTGGAATAATGCCTGGAATAATCTCCCTTCTCATCTTTGCCTCTTGGATTCCCTAGCTAAATTCAATTCCCAGCTAAAATCCTACCTTCTACAGAAAGCCTTTTATGATGCTCTTTAATGTTTGTGCCTTCCCTTTGTGATTATCTCCAATTCATCCTACATGTTTAGGTATATACATATATATATATATGTGTGTGTGTGTGTATACATATATATGTACATATATGTCTTATTTGTACATATTTGTTTTTATATTGTCTCCCCATAAGACTGTGAGCTCCTTGAGAACGGGGTCTTTCTTTTGCCTTTCTCTGTATCCCTAGTTTTAGCACAGTGCCTAACATATAGCAGATACTTAGTATTTGTTAACTGACTAATATACCGGTATAAAGGAACTAAGCACATCAGTGAAATCACAGATCCACTGAAATCTCAAAGTAAGCATATATATCTTATTTTCCCAACTGGAATCTAAGTTCTTTATTAGTGAGCACTGTGTCTCATTCACTTTTGTATTCTCAGCATCTATCAGATAAAATATTGCATATAATAATTGCTGTTCAATAAATTACTGTTGAATGAAAATATTAGGTTTGATTTTGATGGGTAAATGTAGAAAAGTGTTTTGACTTTATCAACCTAATAAAAAGAGAGAAATTTGTCATTTATATTTAAGTTTTCCTGAGGTATTAAATACAGGAGTATAAGTTAGAAACAGATGGAAATTGATTCATATATGATCAATTTAAATTTCTTGTGAAACTTCAGTTTCTCCATTAATCTCAGGTTTGTACAATAGAGACCCCAGTACCTTACCAGTGGAAAATTTAACCAGACATAGCATGAAAATGTTTTTCCAAAACAAGCAGTTATTAAGTGCCTCTTATGAGCAAGGCACTATTTTGGGGATGTGAAGACCAAAAAACAAAAAATCCACACAGTACCTGTTCTCAAGTCTCATGCTAACAGCATGAAGGCCAACAAAATAAGGTAACTTGAGGTAGAGAACTTTTAACAATATGGGGGTTGGTCAGAAAGGCTTTGCTTCCCATAAGTGAGAGCACCTAAAAGGAGGCTAACCTTTCCTAACCAGAAGTTACTCTAATTTATATATTTGATGTTTTAGTCAAAATGGCCTTCTTGGTTTTCCCCCAAACTTGGTATCTCCTTCCTGGGTGCCTGGAACACATTCCTTCCTCATCTATCTCACAGAATCCTTAGCTGCCTTCAAGATTAACATGAATATCACCTTTTGGATCCCCTGCGCTGTTCATTCATACTCTTCTCCTCCTCATGTTATTTTATCTGTTTAAATATCACCAAAAAAAATCACACTCCCTAAATTCCTTGAGGAAAGACTAATTTTTTTTTAAATTTCAGTCTTTGTACTTCCAGTGCTTGTATCTAAGTAGGCCCTTATGAAGCTTCTGTTAAATTCTAGACAATGGGTATTTTCTGTACAAAGGCATGGTTATGAAGACAAGATGGAATTGAAATGCTGAGTTCAGATAATAGGAAGCAGGACATTCTGATTGAACAGCTTGTGTAAAAGGTAATGATATGACATTAGTCTTGGAAGGTAAGTAAAACTCAGATTGTGAAGGGTTTAAAATACCAGGCTGAGGAGTATGAATTTTATCTTAAACACAACATGGAGCCACAGTACACACTTTGCAGTGTTTAAAGCAAAACTCAGAATACTTGGGGAAAATTCAGAGGAGTGTAGTTAAAGAAACTGTCCTACAAGACAGACGTGTTTTATTTTAACTTCAGAATTTTTGTAGGAAGCTCAGTACTAAAAGACAAGCAAGTGAAGGGTTTTGACAAACATTTTAAAGGCTACAGAACAGATTTACTACTAAGGACCTATAAAATCTAAATGGAATACAATAAATGGAAGTGTACAGTATAAATAAAAATGTTACCCAGGGTTGACAAGTCACATATTCCAGATCTTCCCACCAGCAGCATGATACATAGAAAGAACACTGGCAAGGCATCAAGAAACCTAGTTTCTTGTTTTAGTTCTGGTTTTAGTTGTGTCACTCAGTAGGTATGGTATCCTCCCTGGACCCTGAATTTCCTCATTCATAAAATAAGAGCTTAATTACATGATCATTCAGGTACCTTTTTCTAGCTCTAACATCTTACAATTTTATGAAAATCAATTTAAGAACTTACTCTATCCAGTCTACCTGCTTATATTTTGTTCCAGTAAAGAGAGAAGTGTTAAGAATGAGCTTCAAATATAAGATCTTGAGAGATTATAAAGTGGTTTTATCCCCTTTTTGGATAGTCTACTGAGAAACAGCTTTTAATTCTTACTTCTAGTGTTATAACCAAAGGAGACAACTGCACCCTCCCATAGCTGTACTTGCATAATACCTTCTTCAGTAAGCCAAGTGAAATGATGCAAATGCAACATCTCCATTTAGTTAAATCAAAATACAAAGAGAAAAAAGACAGGGAACCAAAGTTAAATGCCATCATCTAAATTTTATTAGCAATAACAGTATTCTGAAAGAGAACACCAGTATAAAGCTAGTGAATAATAAATTTGAAAAGGCATGATCACAGATAGAGCTGCTTTATGAAATTTGTTGAGTCAGGAGGAGTCAGGATTTATGGGTACATGGTAAAGGTATCAGGAGGTATGGGGAGAAGGAAAAGACACTAAGGGCAGTCTCTGTAAAATTTAGCTTGGAACTTAAAATTTACTCCATTGGTCAAAATCTCTGCCACTATCCTGGCATCTGTGCAATGGGGAAGAAAGAGTTGGGAGTCTGAGATTCCAGCTTCAATCACATCACTTAGCATCTATGTGACCTTGAACAAATCATTTACCCTCTGTGAAATAGTATCCTCCACTGTAAAATACAGCTATAGTTCTACCTACCCCCACAGTTTTTGTGAGAAAAGTAATTTGAAAACCTCCAAGCATTATACAAATGTGGGTTACTATTAGGACAAATGAGAGCAAAAATAATTAATGAGGACACAGAGCTAGCCAAAATTATAATGGACTGACTTGGGGGTGTGCTCCAGCCTCACACCCTCCTCTCTCTTTACTGGAGATTTTCAAGCAGATGAAGGATGGATGAGTAGTCAGTCAATAACAATTAAATATCTTGTGAGAGGCAACATGCAAAGCACTGAGGATACAAAGAAAGGCAAAAGAATCTTTGCTCTCAAGGAACTCATATTCTAATAGGGAAATGATATGCAAACAACTGAATACTGTGGAAATTTATTTTGATTTGGGGACCCTACCTTTAGGTTGAGATTAGAAAGCCTTAGGCCCTCAGGTTTTTCTTCTGCTTCAGCTGAGCCAAAAAGCCCCGTGGGCTGAGACACCAGGTCAGACAGCTGGGGGAGGGGGCCCCAGTTCCCTCCACCCTGAGTGGATCTATCCAAGAGATCCCAGGCTCGTCCAGGCCAGGCTCTGGCATAGCCCGTGCTGAGGTCCCAGGCGCACATCATGGGCACGGGTCCCTGGAGCCCTGGGTATGGTATGCATGAGACACTTGAGTGTCCCCTCCCCCCAGCTGCAGCTCTAGGGCGGCTGGCGGATTAGCTGAGGGGGGGGGGGGTCACAAGAAGCCCCGAGGTTTGAGTGGAGAGAAGGAAGATATATATAGACCTGGGAGTTAGACAGCAAGGAGGGCTGACAAGATTAAGAGAGTAGAAAGGCTGGAGCACTAAGAGACGGGGGAAGGAGAAAAAGCTAAGAGCAAGAAGGGACAAACAACGGAGAAGAGGGGCTGACGAGACTAATGGAACAGAGAAGGACACTGGAACACTAAGAGGATGGAAAGAGAGGTTGCTAAGAGAGAAACACAGGGGTTCAGCCATGGCAGTACGAGAGGAAAGTTAGATGCAGGGGGATCGACAAAGTGAAAGGGGCTTGGAGTTAGTGAAAGGAGCTGAGCAATGGCCCTTATTGTATTAAAAAAAGTTCCAGGTGCAGCAGGTGGAAAGAGACGCTCCAGAATGCAGTCAGGTTGTACATTTTATTCCCCTGTATTCTCAATTTCAAATTGTATCTCATAAATAAACCATGTGCTGTTAAAATGGAAGATGCTTCTTAATCTTTTGCTTGTCAATTTGGGAGCAGTGTGGTGGAACTTTATAAATTTAAATTAAACTTTATAAACACAGGAGCTTCTAAATCAGTATTAGTAAGCAAACCAGACCCTGGGTATAGAGCTGTAGGATCTTTGAATGTAGTAGGAGCCTCAGGAAAAGCCCAAAGAGTGGCAAAATCGACCCCTCACATGGTATCTATGGGGCCCTTAACAGTGGAACAGTGCAGCGCACACCTTTTGGTTCTCGGCCTGGTGGGCAATTTGGGATTTGGTGAGTTTTATAAAGGAATATAGACTAAACTTAGATCTAAGATTATTCATTTGTATTTCTACTTTCCTATTTCCCTAATTGGTATCATTTTTTGTTGTCTAATTAATTCCCTAGCAATCAAAACTAATCCCTCAGTGATTAAAGCTCAGAGGCTTCTTTTTCTTAGTGGTCTGGGAGAAATATATATATATATGTGTGTGTGTGTGTGTGTGTGTGTGTGTGTGTGTGTGTGTGTGTACGTGTGTGTGTATATATATATATATATGTGAAAAGTTAAAAGGGTGAGTTTAATGCTCATATATCCAGTTTTAAATCTCAGATAGCCAGTGAGTCAAAAGTACCCAGATTAAGTACCCCAGTCAGATTAGCCCCAAATTAGGCAAGCTCAAAATATTTCTTCAATACAAACAAGCAATATATAGGATATATTGGAAATAATCAACAGAGTAGATGGTGCTAGAACTAAGGGGGGGTCAGGAAGAAAACAAGTATTTATTAAGCACCAACTATGTGCAGGGCACTGTACTCAGTGCAGAATGGAGGAGGAAGGAGGAGGAAGGGGAAGCCAAATTGTGAAGGGCTTTGAATGCTAAAGAGAGGATTTTATATTTGATCCTGGAAGTCATAAAGAGCATCTGAAGGTGAATGAGTAGCAGGGTGACATGATCAGACTTGCACTTTGACAGCTGAGTAAAGGATGGGCCAGAGTGAAGAAACATTTGTAGCAGGTGTTCTAGACATTCCTGAGTTCTCTTCCAATTCAGACACAATGATTCTGTGACAGATTTAAGCAGTCGTTTTTTGTGAGTGTTAAACCTTAATAAAAACTTGGAAAAAGCCTATGGAAAAGGATTCCAGGGCCTTATCAACTGAAGGACATTTCCATGCTATTCATTCTGACTTATGCTTTGCCTTTTTCCAATAGTAAAATTAGATCCAGATGCATTCAGATTCATCTGAATTCAGAGAACCAGATGAATGAATTCTGAGGGAAATTTTTTAAGTTTATTTTTTAATAAAAATGCCCAGGTAGCAACAGGAATTCAGAACATATTCCACAAGTCACTATAGTTCCACAATCATACATGTTGTTCAACAGAATTACAATAAAGAAAGTTCCTACAAGGTGTGCTACTTGTGGCTCTAGACAATAACACTGCACTCAGCCCTAGTCTATCACCAGGGAACTGCTGACAACCTACTCAGGCATTGTTCAGTAGTACTTTCTGTTTAATAGGTCCTTACTGCTCTGAATCAAGTGTTTCTGAGTTTGTAAGGCCAGCCCTGTAGAACTAAAGGCAATAAAAAAAACTTATCAAGTATCAGCCCAGGAAAGTCAGGTAAGGACCGCAACAATGCTTTAAACACTAGTAAAGGAGTAAAGAAAGAAAAAACCCAACTTCACACTCTTAATCACTTTGTCAAACACTAACAGCTGGCCAGACACAGATAATACGCTTTTTTAAAAGTCCATCATCCTTCTCTATTTATCCCCAAGCCATGAGGAGAAAAAGAGAAAGAGAATGGAATCCTAACCATTTAGATAACCAAAGAAGAGAGGTTTAATGAAGTCAACAGACATAAATTACCATCAAGGTTTATTAAACTATCCACCATGCAATATAAGGATGCATGCATGGCTAAGCCATAATATAAAAGAATATGCAACATTAATGTCACCAAATTTCAACATCATTTTAGTCTGTTGCTCAAATATAAACTCATCAAAGTAGTTGAATAAAAATGCTTGCAAGTAATTGACTCAATTTCAAAGTCAACAAATGAAAATATGGCCAGCCTTATTTCCAATATTTATGTCTAATCTCAAAGGCTCTTTTTTTTAAATGCCATCTGAACTCCTGTGTCATTGAAAAACAAAAAAGATTATTTGAAACAGAAATGTGTTTAAAATAGCTTCTGGAAGGCATGCATTATATATTAGGATACAAAATATTAATGCTATTAAACTTGGGAAAAGAGTAATTGGGTATCTAAGATCTAACACCAAGCTCATATTAATATTAAAGTTTCCTAGGATTCTCAGAGTTGGAAGGGACCTTGGAGATATTCTTTTGGGGCATACATAAAATCTGTTTATAGCATATCTATGCTAAGAGATCAACTAGTTTCTTCTGAATACTTCTGGTGATGAGAAATTCACTACCTCACAAAGCTGCTCATTACATTCCGGGGCATGTGAAAATATTAATCCTGAACAAAGCTGAACCAAAATCTGTCTCCCTAAAACTTCTAACCATTTTCCCATTTCTGTCCCCTGGAGTTAGATAACATAAATCTATTACTCTTCAACACAGAGTCTTTCCAAAATTTGAAGATAATTGTATCCATTATCCACTGTTCTTTCTCAACCCCAAGTCTCCTCTCTAGGGTCTAGTGGTACCATTCTTTCAGCTATTCTGAGTGGAAGATGGTTTCAAGTTTCCTCATCATCCTGGCCACCTACTTCTGTATGCCCTAGACTCTACCAACATCTCTCAAAGTATAACTCCCTTAAATGAAAAGTAATATAGTCTCACCAGTACAAAAGGCAGCATAAGTATGACCTCCCTTTTCCTAGAAACAATACTTCTATTAATTCAGCCTAAGATTATATTAACTTGATTAGATATATCATTTTCATGTTTATTATCATTCATTAAAATTTTACTGCATATTAGATTATTAACTAGATGCCCTGTTAACACCAATTAGGGTTAGATTAGATCTAAATCTCAAACTTTCTAATCATTGATATTTGCTGAAGAATAAACCTAGTTTTGTAAACCCTTAAAACAACAACAACAACAAATTTCCTTCTGCTGCACCGTGGCCCTAACTGAAGCTATCCAAGTAAAAAAAGTGTCACTAAGTAATTACATTTCAACATGCTGACATTTAGCATCTTGGAAATTCTCAGCCTTAATGTGGCTTTGTCAGCAATCCCAGAAAACTATTATAAACTCAACATTAAAATTCATATGTTGGGGCAGCTAGGTGGTGCAGTGGATAAAGCACCAACCCTGGACTCGGGAGGACCTGAGTTCAAATCCAGGCTCAGACACTTGACACTTACTAGCTGTGTGACCCTGGGCAAGTCACTTAACCCTCACTGCCCCGCAAAAAAAAAAATCATATGTTAATAATTCTAGGTGGGGGTGAGGGTATATATGAAAGGGTATAATATTAAATTAGAGCAAAGGTCCACCACTCCCAGGGAGCAATAGAAATGGTGTGTGAATAAAAGTTTTAAAAAAGCTAAACCACCACCAGATGGATATGAAAACACAAATAAGGAACATTTTCATAAAGAACACAATTTTACCTTCAGGAAACCTATCACATCCATCTGGAGGATTTAGATGTAGGGGAAAAACCACTTTTATCAGGCTTGGTATGGAGAACTAGACCTGATGTCCACAAACTTCCACACTTCTAGTCACAGATACTTCCAGAATAATCCAATCAAATTCACTGACCCCAGTCTCTAGCTGGTAAAATAACAATGGGGAATCACTAACTACTGAAAGGATATGGTCTTATCCAGAATGAAAAATATGTGGCCTAGCACAGCCAAATCATATTAAAATGCAATGGGGAAATATTTACCAAAATAAATAAAAATACAATAAAACATAGATAATGCTAATTTGTGGTTTTCTCAGTCAATACAAGGCCCACAGGGACCTTAATATTTGCTTTAGTTCTTATCTGAGTTTAACACTGGTCTCATCTAATAGGTCTTTGAAGTTGTGCTAGGTAAAAGTATAGAACAGAATTACAGACCTCAGATAACTCCCAAATCAATATATCCAACCCTATGTCTCTTTCCTGAGCTCCCTTAGGTCCCCACATCCAATCAGTTACCACATCTAATTGATTCTACAATACCTTATCTCTTATCCCCTTTTCTTTTTTTTTTTTTTTTTTGCAGGGCAATGAGGGTTAAGTGACTTGCCCAGGGTCACACAGCTAGTTAAGTGTCAAGTGTCAGAGGCTGGATTTGAACTCAGTTCCTCCTGAATCCAAGGTCAGTGCTTTATCCACTGCGCCACCTAGCTGCCCCCCCTTTTCTTTTATATTACACAGCCTCTATCCTACTAGTTCAAACCCTCATCACCTCTCAGCTCAGTGACCTTGTCTCCTCTCCCTGCTCTCCAATCTATACCCCACACAACTAATCCTCCCAGCAACTACTAACTCCTACCTCCAGATATTACCATGCATTTATTTCTATTTTATATTTGCTTTTTGTATATGTTTCTCCTCATAGAATGTAAGTTCTCCAAGGGTAAAAGTTATTTCATTTTCTTCTATGTGTGCACAGAACTTAGCAGAGGACCTGACACACTGATGACCCTTAATAAATATTTGTTGTCTGACTAAGGAGACAAAGGGTTTGGATTCCCACAGTAGGATCACAGATTTCAAGCTGCAAAGGATCTTTTAGAGTTTATCAAGAACAACCTCCTTATTTTATAGATAAGGAAACTGCAATCCAGAATAGTACCTGACACATTCAATAAATGCTTATTGACTGACTGACTGTTATTCTCCAAAGGTCACACAGAGGGAGTAATACATCTAGGATTTGAATCCCAGGGTTCTATTAAAGGCAGCATTACTTTCATTGAATTGTGATGTCCTTCAACTCTTGTAATCATAGTGATCTACCATTCTTCTACTTCTGTGGAACCATAAAAATTCTGGGTAAATTATCAAAGAAAATTAAAAAGAGCTCATATTTGCATGATGCTTTACGGTTTTACAAAGAGGTTTCTTCACAACAAACCTGTAAAGTAGGCAATATACACATTATGAAAATCAATCTGCTGCTATGCATGGAGAGTACTTGGGGCGAGTAAAATTTGATGTGGGTCGCCCTATAATTGTCCCAAGTGTTAGGTAATTTAGCTGGGATTTATAATATGTTTGTTACTTAGAAATTAGAGGCTACTGTACCAGTTTGGGGGCATTAAGCATTTATTAAAGTATATTAAATATTAATAAAGAGATAGAGTACATGGCTCAGAAAATTAAGAAGCCCTACATACCTAGGACAGAGGGGAAAGAGAGAGAAGCTTGGGAAAGGGAAGAGCATGCCAAGAGAGAGTGAGACCCTTCTCCTGGGCTTTTTAACCTGTCTCAGACAGAGGTGGGTCATTCCACCTTGATCCAAGGTAATTGCCTGGTAGGATTCAAGTCCATTATTGACATGACTTGAAGGTGGTCTTAAGTTGGATAACTTCCTTTAGTTAGTTAGGAAGGTTAATCTACATTTCCTTTGCAATTCTCCTGACTCTGGGCTGGCCCTGTAAAACCAGTCAGAGTTCCCCGGGGGGGGGGGGTCTCTGAGTCCCCAAAACTCCATTATTTTCTCACAATACGTCTTGGAGTTGGGAAATCTTTGTCTAGATATTTCAATCACAGGGCAAGGTGCCTAGCTTTAAGAGCCTCTGTTTCCTCATCTATAAAATGGGAACATTGCCCTTCTACCTACTTCACAAGTTTGCTATGAGGAAAATTCTTTATAAACTTTAAAATCAGTTATTAATCAATCAACAAGCTTCTGGGGATACGAATGCAAAGAACACAACAATCTCTCTACTAAAAGGGGGCTTACATTCCAATAGGGAAACAAATATGTATATATGTATATGTATATGTATATGTATATGTATATGTATATGTATATGTATATGTATATGTATATGTGTATGTGTATGTGTATGTGTATGTGTATGTATATGTATATGTATATGTGTATATATATATGAATGAACATATAAAATAAATACAGGTAAATACAAGGTAAAGCAGCTGGGTGGTGGAGTGGATAGAGCAGCGGGCTTAAAGTCAGGAACACTCATTTTCCTGAGTTCAGATCTGGCCTCAGACATTTACTAGCTGTGTGACTCTGGGCAAGTAGCTTAACTTCGTTTGTCTCAGTTTCCTCAGGTGTAAAATGAGCTGGAGAAAGAAAGGGCAAAACCTTCCAGTATCCTTGTCAAGAAAACCCCAAATGGGGTCAACAAAGAATCAGACATTAATGAAAACAACTGAACAACAATAACAAATACAAAGTAATCAAGAAAAAAGATCAGAAAAGACTATGTGGGAGCAGCTAGGTGGCACAGTGGATAAAGCACCAGCCCTGGATTCAGGAGCACCTGAGTTCAAATCCAGCCTCAGACACTTGACACTTACTTAGCTGTGTGACCCTGGGCAAGTCACTTAACCCTCATTGCCCTGCAAAAAAGAAAAGACTATGTAGAAGGTGGTACTTGAAGGAAGAAAGGGATTCTAAGATGCAGAGATGAAGAGGGATTATGTTCTAGGCATGGGGGCCAGCTAGTTAAAAAAAAAAAATAAGTCAGAGTTTAGCATAACACCTGACATAGTAAGTGCTTAATAAATGTTTGTTGATTTGACTTGAAGGGCAATGGAGATACCCGGTGAGGAATAGAGAGAAGGCCAGTTTGGCTGGATTTCATATTCAGAAAGAGGAGTAATGTACTTCAAGACAGGAAAGATAGGTTGGGGCCACATTGTGAAGGACTTGAAAAATTAAACAAAGATGTTTACATTTTTTAATCTAGAGGGAACAGAGAATGGCTGATGTTTACTGAGCAGGAGAGTGACATGGCCTGATCTGCAATTTGGGGAAATAATTTTGGCTGGTTTGTGGAAGATAAATTGGAGTAGGGGAAACTCTTGAGGGAGTCAGACAAATTAGAGGATGCTGCAGTAATCTAAGTGAGAAATAGTAGTGAACACCTGGACTAACGTGGTGACTATGGTCATAGATAGAAGGCTTTGGATAACAGATATGTGGTTGAAGGAAAAACAGCAAGATTTGATAACTGACTGAATATGTGAGATCCAGTTATCATGAGGAATCATTGATGATACTTACAAACCTGAGAGACTAGAAAAATGACAGTGCCTTTGACAGAAATAAGAAAATTTGACAAGGGATAGGCTTGCGGGGAAAAATAAAAGTTCAATTCCAGACATGTCTAATTTGTTGTGTCTCTGGGGCACCTACTTTGAAATTATGATCCTCTCATTGCTGATAAGGGGACTAAGGCTGAGAGAGAAGGAAGTGGTTTGTCTACGGCCACATAGCTGATAAGCATCAAAAATCAGGATTTGAACACAGATTTCCTGATTTCCAAGTGTGGTAGTATTCTTTTCCTGTAAAGACTGGATGGATTTACAAGCTGCTGTATTATGGTCAGAGTGGGGCTTTTGTTTTTGCAGAGATGGGGTAAGGGTGGGTGAAAAAGAGGGCAACTGAAGTCCCTGTGATGCTCTGTGAAGTCTCTGTGATGCTCTGACAGATAGCACAGTCCCCCTAAGTTTTCTCCTCTGTAAGTTAAACAACCCTAGTTCCTTCAAATGAGTCTCATATGACATGACCTTGAAGCCTTTTTAACCAATCCTGGTCACCCTCCTCTTGACGGTTTTCATCTCATCAATTGTCTTTACAAAATTTTACACCCAGACTAAAAATAACACTACCTGTGACCAGGGGAAAATAAGTACAAGGCTTTTTAATATGTCAGTACTCAAGCGGATTCTTGCAAAAGACGCCTAAGGATTCCAAGGAGTAAAAGGGATGAGAGAGTTAATTATAGTTGCAGAAGATAACTGGGGTGAAAGTGGAAGGTGGAAGATGGAATGCTGAGCTTGGGAAATAGCTACCGGGCCAATTTGGCTGGAATGCTGAGTGGGTGAAAGGGAGTTATGTGTTTTTTTTAATTAAATTCATTTTCAATTAACAAAAATCTATTTATCTCCCTCCCACCCAATTCGCCCCCACTGGCTCAAATGGAAGAAAAAACCTTGTTACAAATATGGTTCCGTATGGTTATCACTCCCTGTTCATTAACCATCTCTTTAATAATGCATTCTAGGATTCTGTCCAGCAAAGTCAAGCTCACTGGCCCAGTAATTAGCAGATTCCATTTGTTTCCCTTTTCCTAAAAAGTGGGACATCTGTTTTTCTCTCCTGTTGCTCAGCAATCTTTCTAATGGAAAAAGGATTGACCTTTCTCTGTTTGGCCTTGGAGGGCAAAACTACCAACAATGGATGGGAAGCAAATTCGATGATCTATGTAAAGAACTTTTCGAACTTTAAAGTGCTATATAAATAGGAACTCTCACTATTATTCCCCAATCTATACTTTAGCTTCCGCATCTGGAAAGTGTTCTAACGTTCTCCAAGGTGTCTAAGCTCCAAGATGTTTTCCAAGGTCCATTCTATCTGTAAAACAGATTCCACAGGATAAATGGCATTTTCAGACGTGCCCAGCCTAACAAAGACTATTTGATCCAAGATCTAAAAGCAAAGTTTGGTCAACATTATTCATCGGAATAAACTAAGACAGCTCACCCAGAGCATTTTAGTCAAGTATAAAAAGGTCATTCAGATCAGTTTGGGTTTTGATGATTAGGAAAAATACAAGGTACAAAAGATCACTGTGAAGCATGAAGCAAATTTTTAAATAAAATAATAAAATTCAGAATGTCACTTTTAAACTAAGTATACAAAACATCTTATGTAAAGAACTAACTGTTGCAATGGATCTACATGCTCATATTTACCTTGGTTTATAAAAATGATTACCGAACAATAAGTTCCCAAGTAGCTGACCTCCTTTGTGTCTCTGTCAAAAAGTCTACAAGTTCTGGCATGCCTGAAACATCATGAGTAACAGTTACTAAGATATGCTATCAAATGAGCTTCACTGCTATCAACCTCTGCAGTCAAGTATCTCTAAGTCATCCCCCCAAAATAAGAAGTAAATCTTAAAAAGAAAAATCCACTTAGAAATACAGTGTTGGGCAGCTAGGCGGCACAGTGGATAGAGCACCAGCCCTGGAGTCAGGAGTACCTGAGTTCAAATCCGACCTCAGAAACTTAACACTTACTAGCTGTGTGACCCTGGGCAAGTCACTTAACCCCAATTGCCTCACTAAAAAAAAAAGAAAGAAATACAGTGTCGATCTAATAATGGGTCACCAAGTTCTAGTCATAGATATTCATGGACCCTCTACTAAGGGAGGGTTTCTGAAGCCACAGCTATCTTGGAAATTGGCAGATTCCTACACTTTATTTCTGTACAAATAAACATTAAGCTTATTTTTTAAATTTCCATGTCCAATGGGAGCACCAAACCAGTTGTAACAATGCTGTAGTATTTTTCTCTCCCCTACCCTCAGATAACCATTTATGTTTAGGGCAACTTCAGGATAATAAATCCTTATCAAAATGAACCTGCAAGGTTTTCTATTAGAATATAAGCTTCATGAGGAAAGGGACTTTTTTATATTTCTGTCCTAGCTTTTAGTAAATAATGTCTGGCACATACAAAGTAAGTACTTAAGAAACACTTTTTTATTCATGCATTTATTCCACTCCAAAATGAAAGAACTCCTAATTAATATCTTTACCAGATTAAATTTCTGGAACAGATTCATCCTAGAACTACATCCCTACTGTTTCTACAGAATCCAATTAGTTTCTGAAGGTAGAGAACCCGGCATTCAATTAGCTTTATTCAATTAATAATAATAAACTCTAAATAGTGTGAAATGAAAAGGCTTTCAAAATATAAAGACCTAACAGAAGAAATCAAAACCCCATGAGAGCAGGAGCAAGTAGAAAACAACCCCCATCTTCCAGCTTAGAGCTCTTGCAATGAACCTACAGAGGATGAGCTTACACCCTAAAACTTTTGTTCAGCTGTAAAAAAAAGCCAGTCAATTTATCCACTTGTGCAAAAATACGCATAACATTAAATATAAAATAATAACATTCAAGCAGAAACTTGTCCCAGGACACCATTTCTAATTGAATTCTATTAACAATGAGAATGATTTCTTTAATAATAATAAAAAATAATGTAGCTAACATTTTAATAGTCGTCTGTTTACAAGTGCTTTATCTCATCTGACACAACAATCCTGTCATATATATAGCACAGGTATTATTATGCTTATTTTATAGATCAACAAATGGATCCTTCCTCTCTCCTCATACACTTCCCAAAGAGGTTGAGCAGCCCAAAATATATTCAGAAAATGTTTTAGGAAAGAGGCCTCTAAGGAACATTACAATCTGATGGGATCATGGACAACCTAGCCAGAAAGGACCATATGAGATCATCTAGTCCAATTCTTGAATAGATAAAGAAACTAAGGCCAAGAGAAGAGAAATGATTTATCCAAGATCATCCTGGCAGCCTGGGGGACTGGGCCTGGATTCAAGTCCCAGTTCTGACATTTCTATCAGTGTGGCATTGGGTAGGTCACTTGACCTCTAGGCACCTAAAGTTCTAAGTTGCAGAGAAGGTAAAATGACAGTTTCCCCACTTAGGAGCTCCCAGCACCACAGAGATCACAGATCCCATCCCTATCCCTATCCATCTGATCATTCAGAAAGTATTACCCAAAAGCTTAATTTCACAAAGAAAAACAAATGTGGACACATGTCCAAAATTATGTCTCTACCTTGTCCTGTTTAATGAGAGAAATTCATTCTCCATTCAATTCCCTGTGCCATCAAATAAAATTGCCTTAGGAAACTCTACACTCCTTCTAGTACAAAAATAACTGGTGTTTACCAGTACTAAGCTTTGAATCACCTCCAGCACCAAGGATCTGACATTCATTCATCAATATGCATAGAGAAGGTTGCAATGAGATAAAAGAATACTGAAGAAAATTCAAACAGACAACTATTTAACATGGGCCTTTTTTTGTTAACTTTAAAATCCTGGATAATACTGAAAAGTCTTCATGCTATTTCTGTAAACATAGGAATTCTCAAGGTTGCAGACTGAGTATTTAGTCATTTCTGGACATTTTATTGAAGCTGAATGGTTTTTCAGTGGGCCTCATGTCGACTGCCAGCTAATCCCCTACTGAATTCTGATGCCACTCTTTAAATAGCAATCTGCTAACAGCATACAACCCTAGGCTTGTTAGCTTACTGAAAAATAAGCTTTGCCAGCTTCACACCAGGTTATCCATTTCAGCTTTTGCTGACTCACTCAAGGAGTAAAGGGTCACTTGTTTTCTAGAAGACCAAGTTACAGTGTAATAGTGAAGAGGGATTCAAATTAAAGAGAGGAAGATGACAAGTCCCCCCTTTTTGTTCAGTTTTTTGGTTCATTTTCTGCTCAGTTAGAACTGGAGTCACAAGGATGAATGATGCTGAAATTTCATCTACAAGTAGAAAACACACTAAGTGACAAAATACTCCATTCTATAAAATTCTAATAAGGGAATTAAGTTGAGATTAATGTAAAATCATGCAACTGGGGTAAAAACAGAATCAACTGCATAGGTGCAAGATGAGAAATACTTGCTAGACAAGTCCCTCCCTGTAAAAGCAACCTAGAAATTTTGGTGAATTACAAATTCCATTGACTATACTTATGTATTAAATTAAAATAATAATGCTTAAAAATAAAATAACTAAAATAATGCTTCTGTCCTTTCTTCTATTCATTATCAATTTTCCATTATCAACAATTTGTTTGAATCAGGCCAGGTTGAATCATTTCAATTGAATGCCATATCTTTTTTATTTTTATTTTTCAGTCTTTGGTCTAATAAAGTCAGTGGTTTGACTGAATGAAGACAGCTCTTTCTGCAATCACTCCCACATGAAGTTGTCTAATCAAGTCAACAAGCACTCGTTAAACACCTACTATGTGCCAGGCACTCTGATAAGCTTTGGGAGTACAAAGAAAGGCAAAAATAGCTCCTACTCTCAAGGAGCTTAAATTCTCATGGGAATTGCTTCTTGACCATTAAAATATAATCTATATCATTTTTTATGATGCCCAAAGCCCACTGATTCCTTTCTTAAAGAATGTATGAGATGTTGGAAAAAAAAGAAAAAAAAAGAATGTATGAGAAAGATCTATGCATGAAGTTTCTGTGTAATCTACCAATCTTTGTGCTTTCTCATTCCTTAATCACGGAATGAAGGTGACACTTGTTTCTCAAAAGCTATGTCAGAGGAATATAAGCTTTGGCAGGTTCTTCCATGCTAGAAAGACTCTGAATATGGTCCCAGAAACAAATGTCATCTCTGTTCCAAGAAGTGATCTAGCAAAGTACAGAAAAATTTATCAACAGTAGGTTTGGATACTTGGTGATAAATTCTTTGACCACAGCAACTCATGAAACAAAACAAAAGTACAAAATGACACTCAGAACCTTGTGGCAGAAAAGGAGGAAGAGGGTCTTAAAAAATCATACAAGGGGCAGCTAGGTGGCAGTGTATAGAGCACCAGCCCTGGAGTCAGGAGGACCTGAGTTCAAATCCGGCCTCAGACACTTAACACTTACTAGCTGTGTGACCCTGGGCAAGTCACTTAACCCCAATTGCCTCACTTAAAAAAAATGTCAAAAAAAAATATCATACAAACCAAAGGAAAAAAACTATACACATATAAGCTAATATTGTCTATCTACAAGCATTAAGCCAATTGTTGGTACTCTGTATTGTAAATGTGAAGTCCTTACCTAACAATCTAACACAATCATAGTAGTGGAAGACCTCGGTCCTATTAATTTTGTCATTTGTATTATAAATAAAAGCAGGAAAGGGGGAAAAAGCTGCAGCTTGATGGAAGGCTTGCTAACAGGTTTTCCTTGGACAAGGAAGATAAAGAAAAAGGTTTTCTACTATATCCATAAGCAAGAAGAAATATATCATGAGGCATCTGGTTCTCGAATATTGTAATGTGCATGATAAATAAGTATTTGCACAAAGACCACCATAAAAATCTTCATAATTTCTCTACAAACATGTGGTGCCAAAGTATAAAGAGATAGGTAAAGAGATTCTCTGAATTTATTAAGACTCTCCAAATTAAATCATTATAGACTTTCATACTGAGCAAGGTCAATACAAAGACTGGAATACGTAAAGATGGAAATAAATATGCTGGAAAACATGAATCAGGATTAAGGAATGAGAAAGCACAAAGACTGTTAGATTAAACTGAAGCTCATGCCTATATGCCACGCATACTCATAATACCATATGCATACTTTCTTTAAGAAAAAGAAGCAGTAGACTTTGAACATGGTCAACACCAAATACCATCATAAAAAATGAAAAAGACTATATTTTAATAGCCAAGAAGCAATTTCCTTTAGATTGTAAGCTCATTGAGGGAAGGAGCTGTTTTTGCCTTCCTTTGTATTCCCAGAATTTAGCAGAGTATCTGGCACATAAGTATTTAATAAATGCTTGTTAACTTGATTTGACTTGACTTCACACGTGAATGTAATTGCAGAAAGAGCTGTCTGAATTCAATCGAACCACTGACTTTTTTTTGCAGGGCAATGAGGGTTAAGTGACTTACCCAGGGTCACACAGCTAGTAAATGTCAAGTGTCTGAGGCTGGATTTGAACTCAGGTCTTCCTGAATCCAGGGACGGTGCTTTATCCACTATGCCACCTAATTGCCCCTGAACCACTGACTTTTTTTTTAATGAGGCAATTGGGGTCAAGTGACTTGCCCAGGGTCACACAGCTGGTAAGTGTTAAGTGTCTGAGGCCGGATCCGAACCTAGGTACTCCTGACTCCAGGGCCACTGCTTTACTGCTTTATCCACTGCGCCACCTAGCTGCCCCAACCACTGACTTTTTAAAAACAAATCAGTGCAATGCTAGAAAAATTTTTTAAAATTTATGGCATTCAATTGAAACAACTCAACACTACCCAATTTGAACAAATTACTGCTAATGAAAAATAGACAATAAATAGAAGGACCAAAACAGATTATTGTAATTTCATATAGAAGTTTAGCAACTACATATGTGTGTGTATCAGCTGACATAACAAGAGAAGCAAAAGAATCTAAAAAGCATATTAGTCAGGAACCACATGACTTTCTAGTCAAACATCGAAATATGACAACCAAAGGAAATATCATTTTATAATGTGGTTGGGCTGGCAGTTAACAAGCTTTTATTAAGAACTTAATATGTTCCAGGCACTATGCTAAGCACTAGAGATACAAAGAAAATTAAAAACATGGTTCCTCCCTCAAGAAGCTCACATTCTAATGCTGGAGATAGCATGCAAATATCTGGGTACCTACAAGATGTATGTGGTAATCTCAGAGGGAATGCACTAAGAGCAGGCAGGACCTTGCTGAAAAAGGTGAAATCTGGGCTTAATCTTGCAAGATGTAAGGGAATCCAGGAGGTAGAGGTGAAGAGAGAGAGCAAGAGAGGCATGGGAAACATTCAGTACAAGTGCAGAGTAAGGAGATGAATGTCAAATATGAGGAAAAGCAAGTGAACCAGTGTAGCTGGACTATAGAGTTTATAGGAGAGCATAAAGTATGAGAAGACTGGAACGATAGCGAGGAACCACATTGTGAAGGGCTATAAATGCTAAGCAAAAGATTTTCTATTTGATCCAACATAGATAAACTCATTAGCACAATCCTATCAAGAAATATGCTGGAAAAGGATGAGTAGTATCATCTCATAAATTAGAAAGAAGCAGTAGAGAATAAAAGCAGTTTATAGAAAGTTTGGTGACAAAACAAAGTCAAGTCAGTTTGAGGGCTGTTAAGGATGAAGATATGAAGAGGACAACAAACAGAAGAAAAGTAGAAAAGATCTTCAAAAATGTTTAAAACAACTTTTTTCCATCATTATAAACAGTATGGTCACCCATTTAGATTGTGAAGGATTCTTAACCTTCTTTGATGTTATGGTCTATTCTCACAAGGTAGTGAAGCATTATCTTCTCAGAATAAGGTTTTTAAATGTGTACAAAACATAGGGTTACAAAGTGAGCCAATTATACTGAAATACGATTATCAAAATATTTTTAAGACAAGTTCACAGACCCCAAGTCAAGAACCCTTATCTAACATCAATGTCCAGGATATGTTTATAGAGGAGAAGAAAGGCAGCAAAGAAAACAGGAGGAAGGCAACTGACTGAATTACCTTCAGGAAATCAAAAAGTACCTTTAATCTAATAAATTACTGTGCAAACCTTAAAGCACTAGTTATCATTATTTATTGTTGTTGTTGTTGTTATTATTATTATTTAATGGCTCCAAACTCTTCCCAGAAACCAAGACCCCTCTTTTCTTTTTTTTTCCCATCTTTTCAATTAACACCATTATTCTACCAGTGCTATCGCATAGATGAAATTAAAGGAATGCTATGTCTCTGAAGAGTTAAAAATAAATAACAAAAGTAATGAAGAGGAGCATGGCACAGACTGTAACATATAAAAAAATAAGGAATTTCAGTGAAAGACCGTAATAAAGATTTCATCAGGAAAATGTATGAGCAAAAGATAAAGCTGGTCACATGTGAAGAGCAAAGGATAACAGGTGGAATAGTTCCACTATTATCCACACAATGCCAGTAAAAAAAGCAAAGATGTTCCCTTGCACACTGGGTGGATCCCCCAAGGTAGACTTATAAGAAGAGATGGACAATCATTGCACAAGAATGCCCAGTACTACACATCACTGGAGGTAAAATCCAAATCAAAGAAATCCCAGATATATTTAAGTATATGATTTTTTGAGTGTTTAGAACAAGATTACAGTCCCAGTGTCTTCTGACTTGGTCAGGCCATGCCTTTAATATTGGGCTTAGTTCTGGGTATCACAATTCAGAAAACAACAAGCTGAAGCATATCCAGAAAAGGGAAACAAGAAGACTAGAGACCGCATGCCACCTGAGGATCTACTGAAAGAAATTAGAACCTTTAGGCTGGTGAAGAGAAGGCTTAGTTGACATGTGAAAGCTACAAATATTTTAAGGGCTGTCATGTGGAAAAAGGATTAGATCTGTTCTGTTTGACCCTGAAACACAGAAAAAAGAGTTCATAGGTGAAAAATCTACCAAAAAGGCAAATTTTGTCCTAAAATAAGGGAAAACTTCCTGTTGATTAGAGCTAAACAGAGTAGGAATGGGTTCCCTTGGTCATTACTAGGATGTCAATCACTAAGAGGTTTTCAAAAAGAAATCTGATGACCACTTGTCAGTGTTACAGCCCAGGAAAGTCCCTGTCAGGTGTAGGTTGGACTAAATTGTTTCTGAGATTCCTTATCACTCCAATGATTGGGAGCTAAAACAATGATCTAACAAACATCATTGGGCATCATATCTTGGCCTGAAGAAAATTCATCTGACTCTGGGGTGAAATATATATATAATATGTAAGGCCAGAAATAGGTTATAAAGTTATCTAATCAAACTAATTTCTGATTTATCTTTAGGTACCTAATCTGCTCATTTTTACTAAGGTAACTAAGAGTCAAATCTAAAGTGTTATTTCAAAATGCAATTTAAACAAAGAAAACTAAATCATGTGGATCTTGTTTAGGACAATAAGACTCCCACACACTGTAATCAATGATAAGCTACATAAAGCATTCCATGCATCATTTGTCATATGAATAAGAGGCTGTGCTGCTGACTTCTCCCCACAGGACTTCCTCTACCATCCTCCCTTGACAGGTACCTTCATTTGCCCCTTTGCTTTTCAGCTCCCCTCTATGTGTTATCTTCCTCCATGAAAATGTAAATTAGAATATGAGCACTCCTTAAAGGTAGGGACTGTCTTTTTTTCTGCTTATATTTCTATTTCCAGAACTTAGCACACTGCCTGGTACACAGTACACTTTTTGCAAGGGGGGAGGGCCAGGCCAATGAGGGTTAAGTGGCTTGCCCAGGGTCACACAGCTAGGAAGTGTCAAGTGTCTGAGGTCAGATTTGAACTCAGGTCCTCCTAAATCGAAGTCCAGTGCTTTATCCACTGCACCACCTAGCTGGCCCCACAGTACACTTTTTTTTTTTGCAGGGCAATGGGGTTTAAGTGACTTGCCCAGGGTCACACAGCTAGTAAGTGTCTGAGGCTGAGTTTGAACTCAGGTCCTTCTGAATCCAAGGCTAGTGCCTTATCCATTGCGCCACCTAGCTGCCCCACAGTACACTTTTAATAAATGTTTGTTTACAACTATAAATGCAGTAACTGTACATTCAAACGCACAGCTTTTAACAGAGATGATGAAAAAAGTTTTCTTCGTTCTATATATGCCATATACATCTATATATGTTACATATATACACATACATCCAAAGTGCCTTTCTTTTGCATTTAACATTAAAAGCCTAAATAATCACAGCAGAAGTTATAAAACTAGGAGCTTCATCACCAATAACATCATTGTTGGTAATAATAACAACTCACATTTAGATGGCACTTTAAGAGAATGAAGTTAACATGAGTGACAACTATACCTGCAGAAGTCCCTGCCCTTTTTCTGGATCTCTGCATTTAACAAATTACTATCAAGAATCTATGACTTGCTGACTGAGAGGAGCAGAACCAAGAGAACATTGTACACAGTAACAGCATCATTGTGTGATGATCAGCTGTGATAGACTTGGCTCTTCTCAGCAGTGCAATGATCCAAAACCATTTCAAAGAACTCATGATAAAAAATGTTCTCCACATCCAGAAAAAAGAACTGTGGATTATGAATGCAGATTGAACCATACTGTTTCTACTTTGGGGCTGTTTTTCCCCTTCTTTTTTGAGGTTTTTCCCATTTGCTCTGATTCTTCTTTTACAATATGACTAATGAAGAAATATGTTTAATGTGATTGTGCATATATAACCTATATCAGATTGCTTTCTGTCTTGGGGAGGAGGGGGGAGGGAGGGTGGGAGAAAAATTTGAAACTAAAAATCCTATGAAAACAAGTGATGAAAACTATCCTTACATGTAACTAGAAAATAATAAAATACTTTTATTTTTAAAAGATTCTATTATTTGCTTGGCATAGAAACTCACTCCCCGCTCTACTAACAAAAAATTGAAACCAATCTATAATTTGGTAATCTTTGAATGTTGCTTAAGACTGAAAAAAAGATTAATCAACTTTCCCATAGTTAGTGTGGGAAATAGTCACACAACTAGTGTCAGAGGCAGGACTTCAACGCAGGTCTTACCAAATAAAAGTCCAGTACTTCCACCCACTATACAGGATGTCTCATTAACAAATTATGATAAGCAAATTAATTTTTAAAATTCCTTTTAAACTATGACTGCTTGAAATGAAAATTTCTTAATTCTTAATTTAGCTATCTATGATTAGCATTGCAGTTCCAGGGAGTAGAAAACCAGGGAAAGATGATAGAACCTAGAGTTGTATGAGAGACTAAATCCCTAATGGATTAAGTTATCCTAGGATAATAAATAGTCTATTAAATTTGGCAAATCACTGTGATGGCTTAGGAATCCAAAAGGTGCCAATTCTTAATTCTGCTAAAGATTTTTAGACTCTTGCCAATAGTGGATTAATCTTAGCCTGGGCATTGATTAATAGCCTGGCCATTCTAGAGGTTAAATAAGGCATAAAACATAGCATCTTAACTTGACAAAGGAAATTAATTTTAAAAATCAATCCTAATTGAGAAAAGCCAATAAAGAGTATTTTCACTTGTTTTTCTACATACATTCCAGGGGTGTCAGCATGGCACTTTGGAGGGTGGGCAGGTTTTGCTCTTAAAATTTTTATTTTGATAATTCTTATTAATGTAGCCACAATTTCCAGCCATGCATCCCAATGTTTTTATTTTAGTAAGAACATCTACTGAAAGAGAAATTCTAATGATTTAAAAGCCATTGTCGAGTTAAAAAATGTAAGGCAAGTTATAATAAACTGAAAAAGAAATTATCTTGTACTTGTGTCAAGCCCTCTCCTTGTATACAGTAAGTGGCATCATATGACTAAGTTGCTAAAATTGTTCTTTCGGGTTTTCCATCCATAACTTTGTAACATTCTTCTGAGGAATCCTTTAGTTTTTTAACACTTGAAAACACTGAATACAAAGAAGCCAAATGAGGGCTGAGTAACAGTATTCCCTGCCTATGTCTTAGAGAACTTTTGTCCATTCTGGTCAGATCTGCACTAAAATAGCAGCATTCAGAAAATAAATTACCTGCCTAACATTACGAGCTGAAAGATAAGCAGGAATAATAATATACAGATCCCAGAAAGATTTCAACTCTGTTATTCATATATTTTTCCTCCCCCTCCAATTTCTTTCCTTCAATTCACAGTTTAAACTAGTCATCTGGGGAGTAAAGTAGTAGATCCCACTTGATCTCTGAGTAAAAGAATAACACAGAAATGAATATATAATTTTGCTACTTAAAACCACACAAATAACTATATTGTGTCAACTCTTTTAACTGAAAGACACAGGGCATCCTACAAAACCGTTTCATCCTTAAATTTCCTCTTAGAAGTCTCCAATCTTTTCATTAAATAAAATACCTCCCCAGCTGAAAAGTTCAATGTCTTAAAGTCAAATTTAAACAATATACAACTGTGTTGAATTAATATAATTATATTGCATAAAAATTCTCTCCTCATTTCTATGTTCCTTAAGCTATTAAAAAAAATGCTTCCTCAGGAAGAAAGGGTATGGGGCAGGCATGGTGAGGTGATGATTTTAACATTAATTACCAAGAATCAAAGAGGGAAAAGAGAATGCAGGAAGTGCTCTCAGGAGAAAGGAAAGAGAAACTGGCTGATGCTTTGCTTTCTGTCCTAGTGAAGGAAAATAATAACAAGCTACATTCATGAACTCTATTACTCAATTAACCCTGAGAACACACTTCTGCAAATGCATGATTTTAACTTATCTTTTCTTGTTGTTTCCCCCCCAAAAAAAAAATTGGAAAAATAATAAGAAATGAAAGGCTAAAGGATGGAAAGCTAAGAAGTGTTTCTTCTTAAATCCAATTTTCAGCTATCCAAACCATCATCATACCTCAAGTTCAGTCAATTTTTTGAAACAGAAGTATTTCCAAAAGAACGTAAATGTATAAACTCTGGAGTACGGGGTGAACTCGTCCAATTTGGGGAAGAGGAATCATTTCTCTCTTTAAAGAGCTGACCTTAATGGGCCATTTACTTGTCGACTAAAAATAATAAATCAAAAAACATTACCAAGCACCTATGTGTCAGGCATCAGGCTACATATGCGGTGGTGATGTGATAATTCCTGCCAGTAGGGAGCTTATATTCTATTGGGGAGACAGATAGGTACACAAAGATATACACAAAATATACCAATGGAGGGGGTGGGGAGTAGCTAATGTTACAGATTGCATAACTACATCAACCCTCTATTAGCGCCCGGCTCTCGGTTAACAGCACGGGCTTGACTCGGTCTCTCTCCCCAAAGGTGGCCTTCAGCTTTTGGTGAGTTTTATACGGAATATAGACTAAGCCTAGACTTAAGACGATTTGTATTGTATTTCTACTTTCCTATCCTTCTAATCAACGTGATGTTGTGACTACCATACAATAAAAGCTCTATCTAGAAAACCACAAGCTTCTTCCATTTACTAGTCTGGGAGATAAATTAAGGGAAAGGTTAAGTAGGGTAGATTTATGATCTAATATCCAATTTTAATCTCACACTAACAAACTTCAAGTAGCACCTCATTCAAGAGGGGGAATCAGGAAGAAGACGTCTTGAAGCAGGTGGCACTTGACCTATGAGTCTTGAAGGAAGCTAAAAGTTCACAAAAAGGAAGGCACTACACGTACTGGGGACAGACCATGCCAAGGTGAGCAGGTGAAGGAACACCCACTCTGGGGACTCATATGTAGGCCATGCTGACTAGAGCAGAGGCTGTAGGGAGGATTACCACATAACAGAATGCCTGGAGAGAGAAGCTACAGCCAAGACCATGAAGGGTTTTTAATGCCAGAGGAGTCTGTGTTTTATCCTGAAGGCAGTAAGAGGCCAATTATACTTCTTCAGAAGCTGAGTGACAAAGTCAGACTTGTGTTTCGGGGCTATTAACAAGTAATCAAAAACTAAGCCTAAACCTTGTCTCCTATTATGTTCAGATATAGAAATGAACTTGAATATATGAATAGGCTGGGGGAGTGAAAAATAAACATTAATGTTCCAAAAGATAAATCCAAGGACCTAACACTGATGAATAAGCACTGGAGTGTCAGCAAGTGAGCATGCATACATAGAAGCTTATGGATTAGGCAGCTAAATAGCATCTGATGATTTATGAGATTAATCTGAGGTTTTAAAGCTTATCTGGACTGTTAGTAGTTTTCTGATGTTGTTTGTTTGGGTTTAGAGGAGAAAGGGTGGGGAGAGAGAGGCCTGTAATCTGATAATTTTATACGTCACAGAGAGAGAGAGAGAGAGAGAGAGAGAGAGAGAGAGAGAGAGAGAGAGAGAGAGAGACACACACACAGAGGTGCCTTGAAGAATCGTAACCTAGGAGGCCCTTTACTTTTCCAATTCCAGACTTCTTTTAGCTAAGAGTGGCAACAAACAGTGAGTAAACAGGTAAGCACTTTTCTTTTATTAACAATGAATTATCCAACAGAATGAAACATAAATTATGTATTTTTATCTCATTCTACATTCCCAAGGACTACAATGACGTAAATGAAAAGAAAACTTAACTGTAGCTGGAAAACCAACAACAGTCCCTGAAAACAGAAAATAAAACACACCTCGCCCTCCCCTTGACAGAGAAGCAGAGGGCTATGAGGGCCAAATGCCACCAACTGGCCTTTGTTAACAGTGTTATTGCACTGGGGAAAGATAGCAAGATACGGATGAACAGGAAAGGCCAGGCCTCAGGACATCAGACTAGGACAGTTGAAGTGAGGCAGGCAGGGTCCTGCCTGGGTCTGCCACCCACGTGTCACATCTGCCACACGAGCACTGCTCCCCTGCTTCTCCTAAATCAGTTGGAATTTTTCCCTCCAGCCCCACCCCATGATCCCCAGAACCCACGGCAGAAGAAAATGTGTGTGTGTCCCACCCCCCTACTGAAGGCTGCCTACGGTCCTCTTCTCAGGACTGAGCAGCCCTCACCTCACCCTGCCAAACTGTGAAAGGCTCATCACCAAGAGGGATAGCTCCCTACCCATTCCCTGGACCTCTGCTCCCCAGGAGATGACTGAGGAAGGTTTTGGCCACAGAAACTTGTTAAACAGCCTACTCAAACATGGGGTGGGGTAAGGGTGGGTGGAGAGGGGTGAATGGTGATCTGTTTTAGGAATGGGAACAAACCAGAAGAATATACTTCGGAATACTGAAGTAAAGATCTATGAAATCATCAACTCCCTATCCTGGATCATAATGCCAAAGGTCTTTCTCTTTGCCATATTGATATATCTCCTCTTCAACCTCCCGAACCACCCCCTTCCACCTCCTTCTCATACTCCTGACAAGGCAAAAGGATACATTGCCCAGGCAATACCACTTCATTGTTACTGTTCACTGGGGGATACAAAGACTTCTTATATAATAACAACCAAAAGAACAAAAGCAATTCACTCTGAATTTAGGTTTGGGGAAGCAGATGAATAACAACAAACAGCTCCCCAAGTGAAGTTTCTGTACCACAGATCAGCTCTGCAAAATGCTTGTCCTAAAATTACCCAACAGCTCTCATTGGTGGAAACATTCTTATTCATGTTAACAAAGTAGAAATTTGGTTCAGTTTAAATTACAAGAATTCTTGTGTACCCTAATATGGTCTTCTGGAAAAAAAGGATTACAAATCGCCTTTAACCATCAAGACTGGATAGAAAATGGGATATTTACTAACAAGAGACTGTGGCTACATTAAAATTTATTTTAGTAAGAAGTTTAAAGTATTTTCTATAAAAGACACTTATAAGGAAGCAAGAATTTATAACTAAATATTTATGCAAGGAAAATACTGCCAAAAATCAAAAGAGTATCAAAATATCATGGGATAGTTTTCCTCATCACACAAGATTCTGTTATTTTTAAGGTTAGCAAATATGGTATGAATGGCCTCAAAAACTTCTACAAAATGTTCTAGAACAACAATGTCAGTAATTTTCTTATGGTGGTCTCAGACAAAACAGCTTCTGAATGTATAATCTGATTAAGACTTTTCAGGTCACTAAGCTAAAGGAATCTGAATCATGCTGAGGGTTTACTATATACACTCTCAGCCTGTAAACATTTCTCTAAATACACCTCAAAAACTTGAAACTTCCTACTAAAAATTGAAGGGAGGAAGGGGAAAAAAACATGAACAGAAATCATAACATTTTAGAGTTAGAAAGGACCTCAGAGGTCATCTATTTCAACTGTTATTTTACAGGTAAGTAGGGAAGATGTATTTGTATAATCCTCTTAATACAGAGACATTTAGAGTTGATTCCCCCTACCCTAGTGGAGCAAAGAATATACTGTCAGGCTCCCTTGATATATTTTTTAGTTTTGCTTCTCTCTTTTTTAATCTGTTACAGAGGATGGCTCTCTGAGGAAAGGAGCTAGAAGGAATATATTTGGAAATGGAGGTCACATAAATATAAAAGACAACAATAATATTTTTAAAAAATAAAATGTAACTCCATTAATAAAGGCACAATTATAAGGCAAAATTATAGAATTTCAGAGTTTGAATGACCTCGGTAGCCATTTAATCCAACACATACAAGAAAATGAATTCCCACTATGACACATTTGACAAGTGGTCATCTAATGACTGGGAAACCACTACCTCCTAAGACAGCTATTGCATAATTAAATCCTTTGAAGAAAAAAAAATCCTCCAAGGAAAACCCTAGCAAAGAGGTCACAAGGTACAGTCTAAAGGGCACATTGCATTTGTAGAATACTAATGATGCCTGCCGGAGCTCTATCTACCTTACAATGTAATTATGAGGATCAGATGAGATAACCTATATATATCACAGCAATTTGAAAAGTGCCAAGACAACACATAAAGAGAATATGATGATATTAAATGATTTAAAGTATGTAAAATTACAGAGTAATGTTTATTTTTCAAATGTAATATTGAGATTGCTTCTGCAAGTCACTGAAAAATTAGTGGAGTAGAACAAGCAAACCATCCAGTCACAATGATACAAATCACCTAATTTATAATGGTCACATTGCAAACCAGGCCATGGATTTTCCTGAAGCCAGTGCTGCTGAATTAAACAAAAAAAACACATATAAAGCATGCTAGTTTCCATGGTAGTCAGTCTGCTGGACCACAAGCTGTTCAATTCTTTTGTATCCATTAGATTTGGTGGTTTATAGTATTGTGGACAAGCACCTGTCATCAAAATCTGCCATATCTTCTGGCAGTTACCTACTGATGTGCAAATAACCTTATGTTAGTACGAAGCCTCTAGTCAATAACCCATGTCAATTATTTTATCACCAAATTGGGCCAAAAGCCACAGATGTTTTTCTTGGAGAAATATGTAATTTAGGTAAATTTCAGATAGTTTCTTTTCTAAAGTCCTCAGGGCTTCTCATCTGTTATATACCAAATTCTGTGCCCCACACTAAGGGTACAAAAGCAAAATGTTTCCTGCTTCAAGGAGCTGACATTTTACACATAGCTGGCATTTATATTTATGTTTAAGGTTCACAAGCTATTTTACAGGTTTCTCATTTGATCCTCACAGCAACCCTAGGAGGTAGGTGCTATTATTAATCCCATTTTTCAGATGAGGAAACTGAGGCTGAGAGGTTAAGTGACATGCCTTGGGATCACACAGCTAGGAAGTATCAGAGGGTAGGAATTAAACTCAAGTGTTGCTGACTCCAAGTCTAGGATTCTGTCCACTGAGGCACCTACCCACATAGTTAGGAAGGAGATAAAAGATATATACAAAAGATAAACAAAGTGGGAGGGCTAACAACTAGGGAAAAGATCAGGAAAAATCTCTTGAAGAAAATATGTCTTGCATTGAGCCATGAATGACTCCAGGAATTTTTTTAAAGGTGATGCTAAGGGAGTAAGCATGCCAAGGCAAAGAAGGTCATGTATGAGAAAGAACAAGGAAGCAAATCTGGCTGGAATTCAAACCATGTTATGGGGAATGATATGTAATCTGCCTGGAAACATAGGCTGGAGCTAGATTTTTTAAGAGATTTAAGTGCAAACAGAAGAGTCTGTATACCTCAACAAAAAGAATATAGTTATCATCATGGTATAAGCAATAACAAATGCCACTCACAAGCACTTTCCTCACAAGAATCCTGTGAAGCAGGTAATGAAAGCATTATTATTCTCATTTTACACATGAGGAAATGGGAATCCAGAAAAGTTATGTGACTTAACAGTCACACAGTTGGTAAAGGTCAGGATACAAACTTCAATTCAGGTTCCTGACACAAAGCCAGGGTTTTCTTCAAATTTTTCATGCATCAGAACAAAGAAAAATGCTTATCAGAACCAGTAATGTGATGACATCATAAAGGAATCACTGAGTGTCAAATGATTTAATGAAAAGGGAGGAGGAATAAAACATAATTTATCTATATTTTCATATTTGGGAGTACAGCTTAAGTGGTCTCACCATTAAGAATTTAGGATACTTTAGGAAGTTTGTGAAATGGAATTTACAAGGAGTTACTGTGCAGTCCACAAGTGCGTTTTGGCACAGTCAGAGAAACAGGAACTAAGAGTTGCTTGGTGGCCAGTGACAAATTACATCACCTAGAAAAGAGGGGGTTAAGCTTCCCTTCTCCAGTTTCTGGGCCCTCTCTCTGAGGGAGGGAGGGAAGGAGGTCTTCCCTGTCAGACTTTAAAGAATAGAACAGTAGGACACTCAGAGCTACTTGATAGGGTGACAGGGATGCCTTTAGAATGGACGTTCATTTCAATTTCAAGTACATTTTTCCATGATTAATCCATGAGTCAAGCAATGTTTTCCTTTTACACTAAGATGCCAAGATCAGAGAAGGGTAAAGAGGTGGAAATTGACTGTATTTCCAGATCTATTTTTTCTTAATTTCCTTCACCTTAATTCCTAAAGATAGATGAGGGAAAGTGATCTAAAATATATTCTTAAAGATGACTATGCTCATACCACATAAAAACCTGAGACCATCCTCAACAGAGCTGACAGAAGTATTCATTATTTCAAATCAAATGCAGCAAAAACACTGGCAAACAGCAACAACTACTCGTCACATGCAGAGATATACCTGAATGGAAGATAGGGGGGATTGGAGCCAGCTATGAGTGCTCTGTAGGCTTCTTCTGGTGTCTTCTTTAAATAGATTACCTAAGATAAACAAACAGCAACATTTAGATATAAACGCATCCATGACACTGATCTGATCACACACCAAGTATAATAGTCAAATTTTCACTCTTTGGACAGACATCTTAATGACCCCCACACACACAATCGCCTCTTCTAATCGAGGAGTTTAGCAGCATTTAATTGAAGAATAATATAAAGGGAAAGATTCCAAGCTTAGACAAAGAACTATAGAGAAGGCTCTCCAAAAATTATTTACTAAAGTACCACTGAACAAAGGCATACTTTGAGGGAGGAGTGGGAAAATTGTATTTTATTAATATCTGCTAAGGAGGGACATAGCTAATGCTTCTTTCATAGGAATGTCCACAACAGGTAATATAGTCCAAGGTCTTGGCCAGTTGGTAAATGGAAATCTTAAAAGAGAACATGTTGGGGTCAGCTAGGTGGCACAGTGGATAGGGCACCAGCCCTGGAGTCAGGAGTACCTGAGTTCAAATCCAGCCTCAGACACTTGACACTTACTAGCTGTGTGACCCTAGGCAAGTAACTTAACCCCAATTGCCTCACTAAAAAAAAAAAAAATGAAGTAATAAGAGCCTAAATTCATTCAGATACCAACCATAAAATGCCTTTTGATTCCATTCTTGGGCCTCGACTGGTTTATAGACATCAACTAAAAGTAAACTACTTTGGGTACCATTTGGCAATTTGGTGGCCTATACCTGTTACTAATCTTTTTATTAAGTAGAACAGGGGGAAGGAGATGATATTGATGTCATCTTGTTCCAAAAGTATTTCTATAGATTTTTCTCCAGTCCCCATCAATCCTTTTGCATTTTTTGATGAAGAAGTATAATCTTTCTATAGCTATATTAGGGTTATGGGTCTTGCTTTTTATTAATATTGCATTGGTTTCTGTTAAGATAATTTTCATATATCCATGGTCCGTTTTATAGTTCCAAATGTGTACATTAAAACTAATGGTGTGTAGATGTTAATTGTTTTAAATATGTTCTCTGTGAGAAAATAATGGATTTGGGGACACCCAGAGGGCCCTCACCCCCCACCTACCATGAGAGGGGATTATATTAAGATTGATTAGATTGACTCACTGGAGTTAACTTGATTGGAACCACACCTACATGAAGGTCTGGCCCTGGGGGGGGGGGGGTGTTCTCTGAACTCTGACCTCTGCATGTTCTGCTCATGGACCAACCTCAAGTCCAGTAAACCAATAGATCTGAAGGATGCTAGCCAATTAGCTTTTAGCAGTGTGGAAGGGCCGCCTCTCCTCCAGACCAGAGGAAGGTTCCACACTCAGACGCTCTTGGAGGGGGCTCATGGTGGGGGACTTGGAAGGAGACCAGGATGAACTCTTATCTCTCCTCTAGGCTAGATAGGCTTCTTAACGTTCTGAGCCAAGTGTTCTCTCTTTACTAATATTTGGTATGCTTTAATAAATGCTTATTGCCCAAAACTGGTGTTAAAGCTTCTAATTTATAAGTAACAAATGTATTAGAAACACCCGCTAATTTTCCCTAAACTTGGGACAGAAATAAGGTGACCACATATAATTTTAAATGCCACATCTCATTCAGACTTTATTTCCCATTTTCCTGCCATAATACTCTGACCCCTGCTACTGGGGGAACTGCAAGCCTAGAGCTTTAATGTCTTGATTAAAGGGAGCCCACTATATTTAGCCATCCCTAGGGCCCCTGTATCAGCCCAGCCATTTTCCTGCTTATTGTCTTGCTGCTAATGCTGCTGCTGCTGTTGCTGCTGCTGCTGCTGCTGCTACTACTACTACTACTACTGCCCCAAGAACTCCCATCCTGAAGTGGTACTGCCCAGACTAGTGAAAACTCACTATATACTGTAATGATTGGAATGATGCCACCTACTGGAGACTTGCTGTGGGAAAGCTCCACCATGAGGAAAATGCCTCAGAGGCATTGTGGCTTTTCCTTGGCGTCAGGAAATGACGTTTGCTCATGGGTGCTGTCTATCAAGGCTACCAGCCAATCAACTTGAGGAGCCTCCTATGATCTGGGAAGAGACAGGAAGGAGGAAAGGGAGCCTGAACAGAGAGCTCTGGGGCTTTTTGGGTTCCTGACTGGATGGTGGTGGCAGCAGAGGACTTCACAGGAAATTTGAGGAAAGATAGCAATGCCAGGCTGTTGGAATTCTGTTCTCAATCTTTTTCTTTCTATTTTCCAATAAACCCTTAAAAACCTAAACTTGTTTTATCAGTGATTTTAGTCAGTTTCCCCCAAAACTGAGGGAACAGATTAGAATCCACATTTAGAATCTTAAAATCTTAAATTACACAATCCAACCACACAACTGATTATATTCCTGCCATGTGGCCCTACCCACCCCAACTGCTAGTGATGTCCAAACTTCCACACTGTGGCTGTCTATCTTGTCTGCCCACAGCCCACTATAGCCAGCCAGCCTCAGATCCCTATCCAGGCTTAATTGTGGTCATCTTCCTCCCATATTGAAATATATATGCCCTTTCACCATCTCCCACTGATTTTCACCTCTTACTCTAAGAACAATAATCAAATGAACAGGATAATTGCTTCTAGAAAGGCTGTGTCAACTAACTGCCTTATGGTTCTACTCACCATCCTTGTGACTTCACAAACCAAAAGGTTCTTTCTTCCCAGGCCACCCTTACCTTATATGTGTCACTTCTCTTATTTAAAATGAAAGCTCCTAGAAGGAGAGATCTGGGTTTTTTGTTTTGTTTTTGTATCATCAGTCATTAGCACATACCTGGCACAGGGCATGCATTTTTTAAAAATACTTTTCAGAATTGGAAATTGAGGAGATGCCCAACAATTGAGGAATGGGCTGAACAAGTTGTAGTATAAGATTGTGATGGAATACTATTGTGCTATAAGAAATGACAAGTAGGATACTTTCAAAAAACCTGGAAAGACCTGCAACAACTGATACAAAGTGAAATGAGCAGAACCAGGAGAACATTGTACACAATAATAGCAACATTGTATGAAGATCAACTGTGAATGACTTAACTATTCTCAGCAATACAATGATCTAAGACAATTCCAAAGGACTCATGATGAAAAATGCCATTCACCTTCAGAGAAAGAACTGATGTTGAAGCAAACCTTTTTTTACTTTATGTTTCTGGAGTGGTTTGTTTTTTTTTTTTTTTGGTCTCTGTTCTCTTTCACAACATGACTAATCTGTAAATATGTTTTACATGACTGCATATGTATAATCTATATCAAATTACTTTCCTTCTCCATGAGAGGGGAAGGAACAGGGGGAGAGAATTTGGAACTCAAACTTTTAAAAACATGTTAAAATTTATAGGTAACTAGAAAAAAATTAATAAAAAATACATTCATTCCATGATGCCAGTAAATGTGTCAATATATTCAGCCACGGACCTCTCTTGATAGCTTTCTGCTCAATATGTCTTGCCTGAAGTAGACCAATGTTTTTGCAAGCATTACCCTACTCTATTGTTTCTATGTGATCTTGGGATTCAAAATCAAAGCCTTCATTTACCTTTACACACATTAAGAATTTTATACTTAATGAGACCAAGTGGCATTTTTATATTGCTGGAGAAAAATACCATGAAATGAAGGAGTTCCACCACCACCACCACCACCCTCCCATTTTAAATAAATATTTATTGAAAATACTCTGGATTCAGAAGTTTCTTCTTCCCACATGAAAAACTTACCAATCCTGTGCTCCATTCCCCCATAAGTTACTTAAAGGTTGGTGACTGAATGTGGCTGGCAGGTGGGGAGGGTGTTTTGGTCCAAAGTATTCTTTCTACTTAAATAAGGTACAGTGGAGAGTTGCAATGTATGGGTTTTTTTGGGGGGAGGGGTGGTTAAACTGCTTTTTTAAAAATTAATTTTAAGGGGCAGCTAGGTGGCACAGTAGATAGAGCACTGGCCCTGGATTCAGGAGGACCTGAGTTCAAATCCGACTTCAGACACTTGACACTTACTAGCTGTGTGACACTGGGCAAATCACTTAACCCCAATTGCCTCACTAAAAAAAAATTATTTTTAAAAATTAATTTTATTTTCAGGTTTACATTATCTCTTTCTCCTCCCTTCTTTCCCTGCACTGAGAAAGCAATAAAAACAAAACTGATAACAAATATATATAGTCAAATAAAACAAATTCCTGCAATGGTCATGTTTCCTTCCTTCCCTCCATTAAAAACAAAAAACCCACATATGCCTCAATCTGCTCTCTGAATCCATCACCTCTCTATCTGGAGTCATCATAAGTCCTATAGAATTGTAGTTGTTAATTAGATTGATCAGAGTTCCTGTCTTTCAAGGTTGTTTGTCTTTACAATATCATTATTATATAGTCTTCCTGGTTCTGCTCACTTCACTTTGCATCAGTGCATACAAGTCTCCACATGTTTCTCTGAAACCATCCCCTTCTTTTCTTTCCTTTTAGCATGGTATTTCATCACATTCATATATCATAACTTGTTCCATCATTCCCCAACTGATGGGTACTCCCTGAAGAAGGGTTAAACCATATAGCTTGATGATATCCATGTACATCAAATGATAAGACATTTTTGTTGTCTTTAATTTGGAAATCATGGTTAATTCTATTTAAGAAAAATGGTAAGCATTAGTGTCAAGCAAAACCATAAAAAGCTTGAACTGTATTCTTGAAAAATACTATGTTTTATGTCCATTGTTCTTAAGATTATTGTATTGGGGGTATATTTTAAATAAAATACTATTTTCCATGTGGAAAAAAATTAAAGCTAACACTCATATAGCACTTTAAGGTTTGCAAAGTGCTTTACAAATGTAACATTATTTTATCTTCACAACAATCCTAGAATTAGATGTTTTTCTCATTTTACAGATAATAAAACAGAGAAATAAAGGTGAAATGGTACACTCAGTGTCACGTAGCTAGTGTCTGAAGCTGGATTTGAACTCAGGTCTTCCTGACTCCCAAGTTGAGCACTCTATTTACTGTGCCACCTAGGCTGCCACCAAGTCCTCTAGTCCTTCATTATCTTCTGTCTCTGCTTGCATTTGTTTTATATATTTGCAATACATGTTAAGTGTCATGAAGATGGAACAGAATAAAGGGTTTCACAAAAATCAAAAAAGGCAATATAAATGTTATGATGCCTACAAGCAGTTTTTTCAATAATTACCAAATCAATAAGAATTTGTACTTTATGCTCCTGGAACTTTTTGTTCTTCAACATATGTATTGTTTTCTTCTAAATGTTTAACAGATTGGGGCAGGAGGGTTTCAAGTTATGAATACTTTGTACAAAGTACACAAACATGTAACTGGACTATATTTATGGGAATGATTGTATTCTCATATTTTTTGTTTTGTTTTTTTGGTCAGGCAATTGGAGTTAAGTGACTTGCCCAGGGTCACACAGCTAGTAAGTGTCAAGGGTCTGAGGTCAGATTTGAAATGACTCCAGGGCCAGTGCTTTATCCACTGTGCCACCTAGCTGCCCCGTATTCTCATATTTTGATAATGCATATGGGGTTCCTTCCATTAGGAAAGGTGAGGGGCGGCTAGGTGGCACAGTGGATAAAGCACCGGCCCTGGATTCAGGAGTACCTGAGTTCAAATCCGGCCTCAGACACTTGATACTTACTAGCTGTGTGACTCTGGGCAAGTCACTTAACCCCCATTGCCCTGCAAAAAAAAAAAAAAACAACCATTAGGAAAGGTGAGATCAGGCTTGCATCTTAGAGAAAGCTCTAGAGTGCTTTGTCAGTAAATTATGAAGCACCATGAAGTACATGAGCCAATAATCCTAGATTTTATTCAGCCCTGCCACTTTGTAGTTTTATGAAGAAGTCAGCATTTCCATCACCTCACTTGATCTAACTGCCCTATCCTTCATCTTAACAGCATTCAAGAAGCATAGGCTATGTCTTATAGGAATCAACTTTCAATTTGCCTATCACATTTCTTGGAACTGTATGGATGACCAGAAATCTTCCACATCCTCATTCTTCTATGGTTTTATCTAGTTCCTGATTACTTTTCCAGTCATTGTAATAAAGTTTTTGATTAACAATGTTTTTTGGTTTATTTGTTTTTTATCTTGAGCTGTTTTGACCTCTTGTACACCTTAACCTTTTGACATTTGCTTTCAATAGCAGACTAAGGAAATTTGTTCATATATTTCTGCCTTCAAGTGGGCAATGCTGTGTTTTCTACTACATTTACCAGCTAGATGTAGATGAAATCTTCCAAAGTCTTTCTAAGGTTCTTCAATACCTCTCTCAAATTGCTTTTGTCCTGTTAGTCTTTGATGCCTGTCCTTAAGGATAGTCCCTGATAGTGTCATTTTCCTCACATACTCAACTGGTGAACTAGTCAGCAATACAAAATAGTATGACTTAGAGCTGAAGATCTCACCACCCCTCACCAATAAAAGCTGTATGAAGTCCTTGCTTAGAACAAGAGAAATCCTTTCCAAAGTGTGTTAGATAAAGTACTGGTGTGTTATGAAAGTATTCATATTTTCAGTGCATTCCATTCACACGCATGGCTTGACTTTGCACAGCCCTGCCTCATTTAAATCCAATTCACTGCAAGTCATGACATTATCTCCCGATGTCATGGTCTTCTTCAAGAACAAAGGATAGGGGCAGCTAGGTGGCGCAGTGGATAAAGCACTGGCCTTGGATTCAGGAGGACCTGAGTTCAAATCCAGCTTCAGACACTTGACACTTACTAGCTGTGTGACCCTGGGCAAGTCACTTAACCCTCACTGCCCTGCAAAAAAAAAAGAACAAAGGATAAACAACAACAGCAGCCTAGGTGAGCATCACTTCCACTTAAGTCTCTGCAATTGCTGATTTTTCTGATGACGCTCACCATTTTGTGCTACCAGAACACAAAGAACAACCCCTTACTCTGGTGTTCTCCATATCAGGCTGGTTTCTATAATGGATCCCAGTAATGTCAGCCTATAACTCTGTGCCACTCTGCCTATTCCTCAGATCCAGAGAAGAAGTTTCATCCCAATGGCCTGGGTGTTAGCCTAATCAGTGGCACCACCAGAGCACAGCCAGCCAGTGTTTCAGGATTCCTGCCCAGCCTCCAAAGCTACCACAGCAATGATACATTACCCTGGCTAGCATTACCTTACTTTGATGCTGACCCCCTCCTCACAACATAGACAATGGCCTGGCCCTTGAGGAAACTGTTATTTATATTACATATTATATCACAGACTATACATTATTCTATAATAATGATCCTATGTCATGCTGGTTAGGCAAACTACACAGATACAAAAATGAACTAAGTCTCCAAAAAGGCCTTAAAATGTGTAAATGTGCTGCCCCCCAGGTGGGAGACACTGATGTTATCTAAAAATACATCTTAATACTAGTAGATAAATAATTATCAACATCCATTTAAACAAAGTTATCCTTACAAAGCTTTCAATAATAATGTTAAATTTGGGTTCAGGTCTGTTGCAACATGCAAAGGTAGGTTATAGTGATTTCTCAAATTTGTAATTACTTGACTATTGCTAGTAGTAATAAAAACTGTTTCTATGTTAAGCTAAGAAAGTGAAGAACCATCTCCATGAAGCATACATGCATATTCCCCTTCCCACTTTGTGGTCATTTTAAGCTATTTCCATCTAATTTAGAGTCAGGCTTCTTGCAGAAGGGAAGCTCTAACCCCACCATGAAGTGGTTCTTTAAACTATTTTGCTGCTCATGTCACATGCATGACTTCACACATGTGACCAATGTTCTCACACAGTAAGTTGAGACCCATTGTTTTTATTTTTATCCAAGTGCTAAAATATTAATAACTGCAAAATGAAACCCAGCAGATGCCATTTCCATCCAACAAGGTTCCAGAGACATATAACACTGACATTATATAGCATCATGGGCCCAGACTGGGAAGGGGAATAATATTCTGAAATAAATGGATTCACTTATTCAAAAATAGAAAAGTTTAGTGACCACCCATGAGATTTCCCTTTGATAGCTGAGGATACCCTACTTCTCCTTGGGCACTTCTCCAGATAAGAAACCTGAGACATAGCTTCAAGCTGCTTCAAGCTCTACAAATAAAAACCCAGTAAACAAACACACCACAAAAGCAAACTGAAAATAATAATTACCCTTTCTAGCTAGCTTTCCCCCATTAAGTGTTTTACATCTCTTACACTTGGGATCATAATATAAAAAAATTTAAATGGACAAAAAAACCCAAGTCAACTAATCCAACTGTGTCACTTTACAAATTAGTAAATTGAGGTCTATGGGTCATGGAGATAGTAAATAGCAGAGCAAGGAGCTGAGGTTCTCTTGACTATAAAACCAGTAGTCATTGCATCATTCTGTGATTGGCTTCAGAGTATAAAAATAAGGGTACCTGTTCTGTGTCACATGACCAACAAGATGAAGGACTTGACCTTTTCTCTTATCCTCATGACCTCTCAAACCTCTCCAAAACAGAGATTAGAAGATAAAGCAACTTCAACTGTATTCATGGTTGTGAACACCAGGAAACCAAAAGAAAGTTAAAAAACTGTAACTTTAGCTCAGCATCTCTTCCCCAAGGCTATACTAGCCAATCCAACTCTTGGGTTTACCAAAAAAACACCCCCAAAACCCATTTCTCCCTCTCATTTTCCACAGACCTTGCACCATGGAGACTGAAGCTCCAAACTGCAAAAATTTGCTAAGACCTCCTTAGTCTGCAACCCAGCAGTATTCTGGACTGCAAAAATTCTCTGCAGGACAGCAAGGAATAATGGGAAAGGAAAGGACATGTGTCAGCTTGAAATCAAGCTCAACCCCACACCCCAACCCCACCCTCCAATGACAGAAATCACCCCAAACTGCAAAGCGAACCAGTGTGGCAACCCTCTGTACTGCCAGGGAAGAGAACTGTGAAATAAAGAGAAAGGACAGGGCAGATCACTGTATGGGTAGGGGTTTGGGGTGGAAGTGCAAAGCACTATGTGACACTCATTAAACCTAAAGAGGATGAGCCCAGCATCTACCTAGGGCCAATTCTTTTCCCCACAAAAATCACTCAGGACATAAACCTAGACTGGTAAACCCTGAATTATCCAACCTGGAAGGAGGCTGACACTTTGAGATCCAGCACCCAGAGAAACCACCATCAGAGGGAAGGGAGTTAAAATAAGAGTAAAAGGGGAAAATAAGGAGAAAAAAAATTGATGTTAGCAAAGATCTAAGGAGGAAAAAAACTCAAAGACCTTAAGCACAAGCAGATAAACCAACAGGGAGAATATTAATAGCAAATGAAAAACTAAGCTCCACATCTTGAATTCAAGCATCATTTATGAATAAATAATGCAAAATAAAAGAAAATTATTCAATACTTGATGAGACAGAGGAACATGTGACTTATTTTGAGAACATGGAACCGCAAGAGCACTTTTCCCGAGTAGTTTAAAAGAAAAATAAGAATTGTTGAGAGCAATTATTTAAGGCTTAAACAGAAATAAATAGCAGAATAGGAAACTTGAATCTGAGATAGCAAGTCTCACCAAGAAAAACAGAGAGAACAAATCATTGAGAATAGAAACACACAGAAGTGAAGGATAATCTAGGAGAAACAAAAAGCAATATTATTCAAAGAAAATATTTTTGCCTATTCAAACAAAACATACTGCTCTTAAAGACAGGATGTTCAGAGATAACCTAAAGATTACAAGCCTCTCAGAAGACCACAAGTCCAAAAACCTGAACACCATCATGCAAAAAATAACACAAGTAAAGTACCCAGAACTTCTTTACACAGAAATCAAAATACCAATTGAAAGAATACAAAGATTACCTCCAGGGGAAAAATCCCAAGACTATAAACTCCAAGACATAGTTTTTAAATTTAATAATTCAATTCAGGAAACACAAATTTTGTAAGCCACCATCAAGTACAAAAGAAAGAAAATCTGAGTAACATAAAACTATTTTGGTCCCACCAGATAACAGAAGAAGGAATGGGATAATGTATTCAGTAGGACAAGAGAATTCAGGATGCAGCCCAGGATGAGCTACCCTGCAAATGAGAGATTAAGTATAAAGGAAAAAAAGATGAATATTCAATAATAAGGAAAAGTTAGAAACATTCTAAGGAAGAAAACCAGACCTGAAGAGGTTATTTGCTTCTTGAACACCCCAGATAACAGAAATGCAGGAGAGATGAACTAATGTAGGACAGTGACAGCTACAGTAACCGTGACAGCAGAAGCTAGTAAGAGATTTCCTTCTAAATGTACACAAGTAGATAAGGGCAAAAGTAAAAATCAGGTAGAGGTATGGTGGAGACATGGCATTATGGACAGAATCTCTCAGCATCATGCCTACAAGTGAATCATTGTTTTCTATGGGACTCAATTACATAATGGGAGAGGGGGAAGAGGACAAAGGGGAGTGTGTAATGTGCTTTGGTTAAGTCAAAGACAAGTAGTGAGGGAAAGGGAAGAGAAAAGCCTATTGGGAAGTGGGTAAGGAAGTAAAGGAAATAATTGAAAAGGGGAGTGGGGTAAGGAGCAGGTCTTGTTTTGGTGGTGGGAGGAGGTTTCACTAATGAATGAATGTTCTTATAGCTGAAGAGAGATGTTATATGAAGGAAGATAGGGACATTGCGCTGGGTGTTGTCTATGGGGATTTGGTACTTGAAAAGACCACTTACTCATCCTATCTCTGGAAGAGGTGAAGTTAAGGCTCTTAGAGGCAACTGGAACCTGGGAGTATGGGAAGACATGGACCCAGGGAGGAGATTTTGAGGCAAAAGGACAGAAAGCGACAAGTCAATTGAGAGGAAAATGACCCCTGCTCAATAATTCTCTGGAAGTCAGCAAGTGATGTGTCAAAGGCTCTTTTATTTTCTTTCTCTTGAGAATGGGCACCGCAATCAGTGTGCAGCAGGCAGGTGCAAAGGATAGGGGCTAACAGGCCCTGTTTTATTCCCTAGTCCCTAACACGAAATGGACCCTCCCCTTGTTCATCATTGGCTGATTACTTAAATGTTACAATCTACTCAGGAAAGTTAGCTAACCAGAATGTAGTATTCTTAACCCTAATTTCCATAATTAATCTTTGAGTTCTTGGGTAATGGGGAGGGGGTACAGGGACATTCCTTCAATCTTCCCTTATATGGACACAGCCCAGAAGTGGACCTTGCTGAGACCAGCTCAGGACTCAGGAGTGGGGGTGGGAAGGCCTGAGACCTGAATCCTCAAACAGGTCCAGAGGAGTGTAATTTGAATGGTATTGATGTGGTGAATCCTACTGAGAGGAGACCATTGCTCCTTTCCTCACATCAATGGTGGGATGCATAGTATAGGATATGGGGGTGAGAGTATATTTCTCACAAGGGCTTTGTTTCTCTTCTGTTTTTCCATTTACAGGAGTAGAGGGCAAGGAGAGATAGGAAGAGGGATAGGATAGGGAAATTAAGAGAGCTAGGGATAGGGATATTCAGAGACAGACAGAGGAGGGTCATTGAAGCATCTTTCTTTCTTTTCTTTTTTTAATGGAGAAAAACTAACAGAAGGGAAGCTGGAAAGAAGGCCAGACAAGCAAAATAACACTATGGGTTGCTCTTTTTTATATACTTGAAAAGCAAGCTGTATATAATAAAGATTTATAGTTTCACATGCAATCTTCGTTTTCAGTATTATACATACATACACATACATATATACATATACTCATATACACACACAAGTTGTTTACTTGTTGCTCAATCATTTCAGTTGTGTACAACTCTTGGTGATTCCATTTGGAGTTTTCTTGGCAAAGATACTAGAGTAGTTTGCCATTTCCTTCTCCAACTCATTTTATAGATGAAAAAACTGAGGCAAACAGGTTTAAGTGACTTGTCCAGGGTCACACAGCTAGTAAGTATCTGAGGCCAAACTTGAGCTCAGGTCTTCCTGATTCCAAACCAGTGTTCTATCCACTGAGACACCTACCTGCTTCTTCCACCAAACTACCACCACCACCACCACCCCTCGTGTCTTCCCTCTGAGATTACTACTCATCCCATTTGCAGCACAGTTCCCCCCATTAGAATGTGGGCTCCTTCAGGGCAAAAAAAAATAGTTTTTTGCTTTCTGTATCCTCAGTGCTTATCACAATGCCAGGCACATAGAAGAAGCTTAATGGATGGTTATGATTTAATGATTTGTTAAGATCAGAATAAAAATTACAATGATTTTAAAAGACAGCTCAAGCACCTTCTTCTACATGAAATTATTCCTGATACCCTCCACCTGCTAGCATCATCTTTCACAAATTACCTTAGCTACTTTGTGTATACTTGTATTTATTAACTTTATATTTATATTGCAGCTATTTAAGTGTAGGCATCTCTCCCATTAGAACGTGAGGTACTTTCCAGTAGAGGTTGTTTCATTCTTTGTATTTTTATCCTCAGTACCTAGGACAGTGCCTGGCACATTAGTAGATGCTTAATAAATACATGGTTAATCGATTTCAAGAATTAAAGAATCACTATTTGAAATAGAATGAAGAATATAATTCTTTTTTGTGGGGCATACAACTAGTGTCAAGTGTTTGAGGCCAGATTTGAACTCAGGTTCTCCTGAATCCAGAGCTGGTGCTTTATCCACTGCACCACCTAGCTGCCCCCTGAAGAATATAATTCTTAAATAAAATATGACCCTCTAAGGAAGATTAGGTGACAGTGAAGCTTCCTCAAAATGATGAAGCAATGTTCTTTTAAAATTACCAACCACTGAAAACAGAAATACTAAGAAAACTGTTAGGAGTAGCTGGGTGGCGCAGTGGATAAAGCACCAGCCCTGGATTCAGGAGGACCCGAGTTCAAATCCAACCTCAGACACTTGACACTTACTAGCTGTGTGACCCTGGGCAAGTCACTTAACCCTCTTTGCCCTGCAAAAAAAAAAGAAAACTGTTATCCAAACTTTAGTTCCTATAGTCACTAAATCAAAATGTTTCCTTTTTATATGAAAATCTCAGTATAACAGAACGCAAGCTCCTATTAGTTTTCTGGTAGTGATATGTTATGATGAGCTAGCTGCATAGCATTTAGTTTGACAAGCCCTCTTAGAATCTCAAATTATACATTTATGAAATAGCTATTAATGATATAGTTTATAGAACAGCTTTTGTTTAAAAAAATAATAATAATCATTCCATATTGTGGCCATTGATACTTTCCTTAATACCACTGAAATTGGCTCTAATATGACTTCCCTCATTGTCTCTGAATGCTAAAATCCTACCTAATCACTTGTTCTCACAACCAAAAGAAGTCATTTTCAACTCCTCACTCTCACCCTCCATATCCAATCAATTGTAGAGTCCTGTCATTTTTACCTTGCTAATATCTCCTATTTCCATCCCCTTCTCTGATACTTGAACCGCAATGATGCAGACTTGCAGAACCTCACACCTGGACCATTACAGTAGCCTGCTGGTTTGTCTCTCTGCCCGAAGTCTCTCTCCCATTCTAATCAACCTTCTAGTTAGCTGTCAAAGTGACTTTATTAAAGCACAAGTCTGATTGCATCACCCTTCCTATTCAATAGACTCTACTGGATAATTATCATTTTTAGGATCAAATGAGAAATCCTCTGTTTGGCCTTTAAAGTCCTTCATAACTTCATTATCCCTTCTTACCTTTCCAGTAAGTCTTCTTACACTTTACTTACTACACTTACCCTTTCAATGCAGTGACACTGGTATCCTTGCTAATCCTAGCACAAGACACATCATGTCCCCCACACTGTGAATTTTCACTGCCTGTCCTCCATGCCTAGAATGTTCTCATGCCCCATCTCTGCCTCCTAGCTTCTTCAAGTCTCAGCCAAAGTCTCACCTTCTATCCTTCCCAGGCCTCCTTAATCTTACTGCTTTTCTTCTTAGACTACCCTCAATTAGTACTGCACATATCTTGTTTGTACATAGTTGCTTCATTCATGTTGTCTCTCTCATAGTCTAAAGACTATGACCTCCTTGAAAGCACAAATTGGTTTTTGCACCTTTTTGTATATCTCCAATGCTTAGCACAGTGCTTGGTACACAGTAGATATTTAATAAATGCTAGCTAACTCACATTAACCACATTGTCTGCTAAGTTCTCAACTGTATATACCAGGTGTTGTTGTGATGAGCCAAGGTGCACATTCAAGGAGGTGCTTCATTAAAGAATTTTGAAATATTCTAAGGGCAGTTCAATTTACAAATGATTAACAGTACACAATACCAAAAAAAGTGCTAAATCTATGAGTAGTGGTAACTGCTGTAGAAATTCAGAAAAGAAAGATTACAATGTGGGTTAGCCCAGGGCTTCTTAAATTTTTTCCATTCAATATCCCTTTTCTCCTGAGAAATTTTTATGTGACCCCAGGTACATAGGTATATAAAATAGGTATACATAACATTTTACTGTTGCCAAATTTTTAGAGACTCCCCCCACATTCAGTTACATGATCCCATATGGGTTTGCAACCCACAATTTAAGAAGCAAGGGGTTAGAGGACAAATGCAATGAAGACATGGGATTTAAAATGATCCTTAAAGTATATGAAGTGATAATATGTGACATTTATACAGTGCTCTTAAGGTTTGCCAAGCACTTTACATATGAGAAATGTATTCAAACAAATTCAAACTGCCACTTGACTTTTTACCATATATTGGATTTGAACTCTATATAAGAACTCTTGAACTCTATATAAGAATCTAGAATTATATTGTGATAATTTCTTTAATAAATATACAACCTCTTTCTCATTAGGCCTTTAATTGGTCCCAACCCCCATTCATGTAAAGAAACTTCCTTTCTTATTAGTAATTACTCTTATTCATCCATAATTTAATAAGCTTTCAAATTATAGAAAAAAGAACTTATTTTTAAATTAGAATAATAAACATAAGGAGACACAACTATTTATAATATTTTCACTGTGACCAATGTTATTATCAGAGTTGCCTCAAACTCTCAAAATATCAGTAGCTGACTTCTCCATTTGTCTGGAAACTCCATCTAAAATATAGAATCTCAGTCTCTAAGCACCAAACTCACTACAAACAATGATTAAAGTTTCTCAAAGCATCTTTTTTCTTATTTCTTTTCTGAATTAGTCATGTATCTTTGCCCCTCCTTCCAAGCACAAGAAACAGTACAACTGTTAAAGCCAAACTTTAACATGAAGTTTAAAGTCAAAAAATAGACTGGAAAAATGATCAAACAAAAAACAATAATTTGAACATCAATTACAATGGTGGCAGGGAAGACCAAGACATAAACTCAGAAGAAAACAATGATGTGAAAACAGCTAGAAACATAGCCTCAAAGGACAATGTTAATTGAGCCCAAGTCCAACAATTCCTGAAAGAGTTAAAGAAATAAATAAGTGTGGTAAAGGAAAAATAGCAAAAAGAAATAAAAATGATGCAAGAAAATTATGAATATAATTAGCAGCTTTGTAAAGAAAGAAAAATTACTAAAGAAAATAATACCTAAAAAACAGAATTTGGCCTAATGATAAAAGAGGCATAAAAATTCACTGTGACATATGATTGGAATGGAATACTATTGTCCTATAAGAAATGATGAACAGAATGGTTTTAGAAAAACCTGGGAAGACTTACATGAACAAATGCAAAGTGAAGTGAGCAGAACCAGGAGAATATTGTACACAATAACAGCAATATTGTTAACAATGATCAACTGTGTGGGGGCAGCTAGGTGGCGCAGTGGATAAAGCACCAGCCCTGGATTCAGGAGGACCTGAGTTCAAATCCGGCCTCAGACACTTCACACTTACTAGCTGTGTGACCCTGGGCAGGTCACTTAACCCTCATTGCCCTGGAAAAAAAAATGATCAACTGTGAAAGCCTTAGCTATTCTGATTCTGATCAATACAATGATCCAAGACAATTCCAAAGGACTCGTGATGAAAAAAAAATGTTATCCTCCTCCAGAGAAAGAACTGAGGAACTCTGAGAGCAAACTAAAATAAAATTTTCTCAGTCTCTTTTTCTTTCTTGCAGTTTTTGAAATATGGCTAACACTGAAATATGTCTTACATGATATCACATACATAATGGCTATCATACTGTTTGCCATCTCTGTAGATGGGGCAGGGGGCAGAAGGGAGGGAGAGAATTTGGAACGCAAAATTTAAAAAGAAACAGAGATGCCAATTCTTTTCCCTACTCTGACACCTTAAGCCAATGGTCTCCATGGTGGAATGTATGCCTCAAAGAGGAACAATTCATTGTAGCACAAGAAGACTCTATGAGAATAGCAGTTTATGTTTATCTTTTTTAAAACTATGGAAGAAATAAAATTTTATTTCTATTGAATATATGGGGTGACATGGAACCCTCACTCAGTGCATATGTCAAATGTTCACATGTAGTATTCAGGGTACCCAGAGTACCACGAGATGGAGGAGTTTGGCAGAGGAGCCCTTCTACTCACTCACTCAATTTCAGCTATTGTGGCAGTTTACATGTGCCCAGTTAAGTTTATTTATGGTGGGTATGACCTAGTTTAAACTAATTCTCACAAAATGGACATGTGGCTTAAAACATTCCTTGGAGGGAAAAGGCCAATAATGAAAGCACACACACACAAAAAAAAAAGAAATTGGCAGAGATGACACATCTCCTATTCTCATTATGAGTCACATTATGATGCTGAAAAAATCATAATCTAATCAGATCTGACAAGAAGTCAATACAACAAACTAAAATTATCAACAAGATTATTTAAAATATAGACTTGCTTTTACCATTATTATTAATGATGAACTTTCCCCTAGTATATATTGTGCCTTGAGCTAATAAGCTAACGACAGTATCACAATTAATAAAACATTTTAAAACTAAGCTTTTGTTGACAAAAAAATTCAAGAACATTTACTAGCTGTGTGATCCTGGGAAAGTCACTTAACCCTCATTGCCCACAAAAACAAAAACAAACAAACAAAAAAAGATGCAAGAAAAGATACAAAAACATATATTGGTGCATTTTTAATGAGAATTTTCTAACCTGTTTTAATCTTTCAAATGAAGGCTTTTAAAACATTGTGAATCTATATATTAAAATATTATTTTATTACATGTTATTTTCATATTTTGACTATATTAAAGGAACAAATGATCAACAATCAAGAAAGATCAAATTTTGCTAGTCAAATTTCAACAAAAATGTTTGTAGTTCTAGTGGGTAGTACTAAAAAATGAGAATCTATTTACTAAGTATTAAATGTACTTTATTCATTTGGATGTATGTATCTTTGTAAGACCATTAAGGCCAAGTACAAAAACAAACTGAACTTAGAACCAGAACTTTAAAGTGCTCATTTCAATTTTTTCAAAAATAATGAAGTATATCCAATTACATATCCCTAATTAAAATATTAGTATTTCAGTAAGATCAAAAAAGTTTCTATAGTGTTAATAAATCAAATAAAATTATTTTAAATACTGTTCTTCATCTTTATCTTGTCCTTAATATCTATTTTTGTTTATTGTATAATTTATAGAATATATTAGTATAGTAGGATATATCCATATATAAATTATCAAATATAAATATATGAACATATGGGATGGGCACTTAACAATTTTTTTTAACAAGAAGAGAATAAAATCAAAAAGTTTAGAGACCACTCTCTTAGGGCAACCTCTAGGTATCGAAAAGGAACTTGGATTTGGATTTGGATTCAAACAACTTGGGTTCAAATTCTGCCTGTTTCACTTACCACCCACATGACTTTTGGCAAGTTTCAAGTAACCACTTAGGGATTGTTTGTCCCTTTACAAAATGAAAAAAAAAATGGACTAGCTGATCTCTGAGATCCATTCCATTATAAAGCTAAGAGTTTATGAATCTCTTAGCGTCCTAGTAATCAACATCTACACAAATGATATAATGTCCTCCATTATATCAAATACATTAAAAATTATCATTTTAATGTCCCCAAGCTGGTCAGTGCCTTTTTTCAAGGAGTTCCATTCAAATAAATAGCATTATACATCACTAGTTTCTCTCTTACTGCAGGAACAAATTAATGAGATTACCAGGTTAGATCTTTTTTTAAAGGAGAATTGGAGGTAACTTCTAATTGTCTACAAAGTGATATTTAGCCATTCTGCAGAACTATTTTTAATATTAAAAAGACTGCATAAGGAAAGGTATTAAAACATTAATATTTTTATAGAATAAAAGTCTAAGTAAAAAGCTAGCTATATTCTACCTTCAGAATATTTCTCCCTAAGTTTTCTTAAATGAATTGGCTCTACAAAGAAAAGTGGTCTTTCCTAAATATAGCAGTGTGTTTTAATTGTAATAAGACAATAAATTATTAAATTTTCATTCTATTATATAGAGCATATTTACAAACCCTATTTACACTCCATTTTAACAACTTTTTATGATTTACAAAATCATAAATCTTGGAGTTAGAAGGAACCTCAGAGTTCATCTAGGTCAAACCACACCTGAACAAGAATTTGGTTTTCAAATATGCCTGACAAGTGAGCCAGCCTTTGCTTGAATATTTCCTGTAAAATAAGGTATCTACAACCTCACAAAATAGTGGTTCATTCAACTTTCTGACAGTCATAATTGTTAAAAAGTTGTTCCTAACATCAACCCTAAAATTGACTCTTTGCAACTTCATCTATTGCCCCTAGTGCTGCCTTCTATGGACAAGCAGAACAAAGCTAATCCCTCTTTCAAAAGACAAACTTCAGCTACTTGAAAACTGCCTTTAATGACAATCTCTAGATTTCTGGCCAGGCTGGTGGACCTCCTCCAAAAGTCCTCCTGTTTATCAAAGTGTTTCCTAAAGCATGGCACTGAGAAAAGACAAATAAACTATCTGGTCAAACTAGAACAGAGGATTACTGTTGTTCTCACCTAACTCAAGGCCCTAAAATATTCTCAAATGAAACAACCAGATTTTTTTTTATTTGAATCTCCTATAAAAACAAAAATAGTCTCTCAAAATAATCATTTATAGGGGCAGCTAGGTGGCGCAGTGGATAGAGCACCGGCCCTGGAGTCAGGAGTACCTGAGTTCAAATCCGGCCTCAGACACTTGACACTTACTAGCTGTGTGACCCTGGGCAAGTCACTTAACCCCAATTGCCTCACCAAAAAAAAAATCATTTATAAATTATATAAACAATATATTAAAAACTATGACTGTAAGTATAAGGTTTAATATTCAAATGGAATTTTATTTCATTCAATATATGTTAAATAAATTGAAATAGGACAAATATATTGATGTATGTTCTCTGCTAAGATTTTTAGTTAGGAATGTTAAAAGGAAAACAAGACATTTTTTCCAGATGTTGACACTGCTATAAGTCACAGAGAAAAATTATAAATTAGTAAAATGGCTTTAGAAAATCTGGGGACCAGAATAAGTGAAATCTGAATTAGGCAGGGCCTGACATCATACTCAAACCTCCAATGTAGACACATCTACCCCAAAAATCTAAGGTCATATCTTGACTTCACAAAGAGCCTAGAACTAGCTGAGCATTTTCAAAAGGAGCTAAACATTTACTGAAATACCATCCATAACACTAATTACAATCTGCCACACTTGGCTAATGATTATCAGAACCCAAGAGCAATTGGCACTATTGAAGAGAATTAGCATAGCCTAAAGATTCTAGTTGTTCCTTCTCAGAAGAGTAACTATAATGGTTATCTACATTTAGAACTGTGAATCTCCTGAGACTGATTTCACAGACAATTGCAAAGAACTGCAGGAAACTATTTAGAGATGTGCATCCATCTGATTTGAGAGGAAACAGTTTCTTAATAAGCATAGCACTGCTGATCATTCCCTTCTCCTCATAGCTCCCTCCTCCCTTAGCTTCTTTGTCACTGAACTCTTCAATGGCCCCCCCTTCATTGGCTTTTCTTCTAAACATAGACATCACCCCAAAATCTTATCTCAGACCTCTTTTTTTTAATACTCTCTCCTTGCTGATTTCATCTACTTGTACAACTTCAAATATTACCTCTACATGGATAGTTCCCTAATCTATATTTTCAGTCTTTAACCCAGTCACACAAGAGTAAAACAACAGGGAGTAAACCCACTGCTGTCCCTGCAATGTCAACTGAAAGTAACGTGTCCAACATATTGGCTGGACCCTGTCATGAATTTATGGGAGGAGAGCAACAAAAGCAGCAGAAGTCAGGAATCACTAGAAGGAACACCCAAATCAATGAGATTACAGAAGTGAATTGAGTTCTTGAGTAAACTTTCTCCCAAGCCCCCAACCTCCAATTTCAGACTGTCATTAAGCAGATGTTCAGATTCGGCATCTCCAAAACTGAACTCATCCTTCTCTCATCCCTAAATCTTTCTCTGATATGTCTATTAATGGCCTCATAATCTTCCCAATTACCCGATTTCAATTCAGCATTTCCTAACTTCAGATCTGTGTGCGAGGGTAAGGGAGATGCATGAATAAATAAGACATTTTATTTCCATTGTCATGTAATTCACGATCTGGCAAGAGAATTTGGAACAATATAATCATCTTCACAAACACCCAGAACCATCATGCAGTTACCAGATCTTAATGATTTTTGCATTTGGCCCCAATTTCCCATTGGCACTGTCACAACCTTACCTCAACCCCTCATGATTAGTTCTTCTTGAACTAAATAGTTTACCCCCCTCCATTCTGTCTCCTTCCTCCAATTCATCCTAAATTACTTTCTCTTGACAGTATAAGGATATCAGCAAGGTTCTTGGGCTATCTACTTCTCATGTGCTACAAATTAAATCTGTTGCCAAAATAACCTTGCTGATAAACGGGTATTACCATGGCACTTCCCTGATCAAATATCTTCAACTTGCCACTGCCTACAAAACAAAGTCTAAACTCTTTAGCACTGCATTAAGCAAACCCCAAGACCTTTCATAATCTGGCCCCAATCTATTTCTTCATTTTTACCTCACACTAATCACCCCTGGATTTATAATATATTCCAGTCATCATGGACTACCAGAACATGTCTGGCATGTTCCTTACTGCCTGGTCCTTGTTCACACCATTGCCATTGTCTAGAATGACCCTCTCTCCAACCATTTCCTGAGGTTTTCTTTCTGTACTTGTTTTATTTCCCTAAGTAGTATAGTATTTAAGTTGCATAAAATTTACAGGAGCATAGTTAGAACTGGAAAGGACCATCAAAACTATTTGGTCTAACCCCCATTTTAAAGATGAAGATGTGAAGGCCCAACTCATTAAGTGATTCACCCAAGTTTATATTGGTAGCCTCAGCAGCAGAACTCAAGCCCAGGCCCCATAAGCTCAGAGCCAGCATCTACTACTTCCACTCAACATTCATTTCTTAATTTCCCACAGCACTCAGCACTTAGCCCAATGTTCTGTCCATTGCAAGTATCTTATGAATGTCAGCTGAATTCAGTTAAAGGATGTTTTCTCCTAAAGTATACCTACCTACACACAGCCACAAGAAACTGGGTTGGTTTGCTTGTAATACACAGTAGCATGTCAATAAAACTGTTGGAGTGTTATCAATGTTTACTTTCCAATACTCCAGACTTTGAGCAGACTAAATCTCTCTGATCTAGGCTAACCCATTCTTATATAAATAAGACCAAAAAAATGTTAGGCCCATTTTTCCACTGTGAGAAAACCTACTCAGACCCAGTGGTTTGGGTTTTTTGTTGGTTTTTTAGTGAGGCAATTGGGGTTAAGTGACTTGCCCAGGGTCACACAGCCAGTAAGTGTTAAGTGTCTGAGGCCGGATTTGAACTCAGGTACTCCTGACTCCAAGGCCACTGCTCTATCCACTGCACCACCTAGCTGCCCCGACCCAGTGTTTTTTTAAAGACGTATAAAGGCAAGGAAGAATAAAGATATCTGTATTGGACATTGCTGTACCCAAAGAACACAATACAGATAAATGCATAGGATCATAGGTTTAGAGCTAGAAGGGGACTTGAAAGCTACTGAATTCAACCTCCTCGATGGACAAGGAAAGAAAATGGGGAACAGAGAGGTTAACTCATTTGCCAAGGGTCACACAGTAAGAGTCTGAAACAGAACGTGAACTCCTGTTTTCCTGACACCAGGTCTACTGTGCTATCACCTATGATTGAGAGAGAGAAAGAGATAGATGGATATGTATGTATATACACTCCAACAGATCTTTAAAATGAAAGATCTTTAACTTCATTTGTTACTTCTAGGCATAAAAGAGTTTTCAGTTAATGGACAAAAGCACAAAATATTTATAACTTTTACATTTCAAATCTTAGACTCATAGGGTTAGATAGGGTCTTGATGATCATAACCTCCCTCATTTTACTGCTAAGGATTTTTAGTCTCAGGAAAGGGGAAGTGACACAAGACCAGAGCTCTTTTTAAAATATCGAAGACTTCTGGGGGCTGCTAGGTGGCACAGTGGATAAAGCACCCCACCCTGGATTCAGGAGGACCTGAGTTCAAATCCAGCCTCAGACACTTGACACTTACTAGCTATGTGACCCTGGGCAAGTCACTTAACCCTCATTGCCCTGCAAAACAAAAAAACAAACAAAGATATCTAAGACTTCAAAATTTTAGAAGAAATGAGTCATAATAGTACAATGTCACAAAAATGAAGTGTTTTCTTCAACTGATGATAGCACTCAAAATTTGCCAATTGTCCCATCTTCCTTTGCTATTTAGGTTTAGTTGTAATTAAACTTAAAAACACTCAATATGCTGAACCAAGATTCCAATTTTAAACTCCCTATGAATTTCACATCTATTCTAAAATATAAGAATTTATCCACCTTACAAATGGGTTTACATACCCAAATAAATTTATAACCCAGCAGTCTGGACTTCAAAATACAGTTTCCTTTGGAAAGCATTATAGAAAGTACTGTAAATGGTAGTTATGCTCTTGGTTTAGCCAAAAATAATCCATTACTATTTTAATTGTAATGTAAATTATTGTACATTTCAAATGGGGCAAAAACATGCTGTAATACCAATATTAAAACAAACATAAAAACTATGAAACTGGGAAAAGGTTTTCTTAAATTATTTTGATTGCTAATACCCAAAAAGCATGTTTAATTAGGAAACTGGGAAATAAATGGAGACTTATAGAATTCAAAAATGGGGGGTGGTACTTGTGGATATTTTCAAGGGCTTTCAAGGTCAGTGAGACTAGTTTTCTTTTGTCTAATTTTACTTCACAACTTACAGATTTTTGTGAATACTTGTCTATCAATCACAATTATAATTAGTTTAGGGTCCCTATTCAGAACAAAAAAAACTTCCCTGAGATAACTAGTCACTGTTACAAGAGAAAGCTTAAGGAAGGTCGTTTGTCTATTTGAAAAAGTGATTGCCTGAGGGGAAATTAACTAAGTTGTAAAATAAAAGACAAAGGAAAAGGAATGAGTATGTCATATATGCAACTTCCCTGAGATTTAAAAAAAAAAATGGTATGGAGCCAAGGATATTATGTTAGCTCTTCATTCTAGCCACTAGATGTCACTTACAACTCTGGAAAGCTTGGTTACTATCCAAAAAAAGAGAAACCAGACATAACCATGTTTGTATGTACAGGATTTTCACAAACCAAGTGTCTGTAAGTCAGGGAATACCTAAATAGAGAACAAGAACTTCCAGAGGCATTTTTAAATTTTTCAACAAAAGATAAAGACAATCAGCATTAGTAGGAAATTGCAGGTGGACTATAAATTTTTAATTGGATTGTCTAATATCCAGATATTGAGTCACTTAGAATTTCAAAGCACTTTACAATAATAATTTTTTCACATTTCTGGGTGTTAAAAAATGAGTTATGTCACAAACAGAAAAGAAAATAAGGTCCAGATGAGTAATATGGCACTGACGGATCAGGTTACAAATCACTATGGAAACTGAATTTAGACTCTCCTGTCCACTGTTCTATGAACTTACTCAAATACAAAAGTTCAACAAGGAAATCAAACAAGGAGCAGGATGTTCCTTTTCACTATTTATAAGAGATTTGTTGCTTAGAGAAAGGAAAAGAAACAAGTTTATACTCCAATTGGATGTTTACAGAAAGGCTAATAGAAAGGTATTTCAATAAGTGTTTCTTCCCTGCCTTAAGCACAAGTTCTTAAGACCTATGCAAAATTATGGAAAGCATAAAGCAATCAATTGTGTTTTAATAGTCTGAGTTTTTTTTTAAAGTAACCATGTTAGTTGCTCACTTTCAAGAACTGATGTCCATGTCATAACCAAACCTTTTTCTTAAGTTTCCACAAACAGAAAAACTGACACAGAGGCAGTCCCAAACTCATCTATACCCAACTTACTTATCTCCTTAACATAACCCACAAAAGGACAGGGTGAAACAATTGTCCAGCCCAAGACAACTTGGAATGTTGTCAAGAAAGGTCTGTAGCACCAGGCTGAAACAAGAGTGCAGTCCAGTCCACCCAAACCTACAGTAAGCATTACTGGGCAAGTCAGCAACAGACCTTAGAGGCAACTGAATCGGCAGCAAGTTTCCAGAGTTCTCAGCCCACAGCTGGTAAGGCAGACAACTTATCAGAAAAAGATTTCAGAGATCCCTTTGCTGGCACTGGGTACAGCACTTTGTTGCATTGCCTATTTACAGATCTGGGTCCTAGTGTTGAGTTGCAGTCCGAGGGTGAGGAGGAGTACTAGCCCACCAGAGCCTGTGGCCTCAAGGGAGCAGGGACCTTGGTCACTATTCCAGAGTAGAAAAGAGTGTTGGTGGTTGCTCAGAGATCAGATCACAGGCCAGAAGAGTAATAAATACAACTATCCTTATGTCATAACACCTTGGAAGAATCGAAGAGTTACAGACCCCCAAAACCAGCTCTTAAAGCAGCTACATAAAAAAATGTGAACCTTGGGAAAGTGCCCCCTCAACCCTGGGAACAAAGTCTAACTTTAACATAAACTTAAAAGTCAAGAAATAGGCTACAAAATGAGCAAACAGGGAAAAAAACAAACCTGACCACAAAAAGTTACCATGGTGACAGAGAAAATTAAAAAACAAATTCAGAAGATAACAAAATCAAAACTCCTATATCTAAGGCCTCAAAGGAAAAGCTGAACTGGTCTCATGGCCAAAAAGTGTTCATAAAAGAGCTCAAAAAGGATTTTAAAAATCAGATAAGAGAGGTAGAGGAAATATTGAGAAAAGAAATTGAGAGTCATACAAGAAAATCATGAAAAAAGAGTCAACAGCTTGGTACAGTAGGCACAAAAAAATACTGAAGAAAATAACACCTTAAAACAGAATAGACCAAATGATAAAAGAGGCACGATAATCCACCCAAGAAATCAAAAAAGATGTACAAAAATTCACTAAAGAAAAGAACTCCTTAAAAAAAACTGGCCAAATGGAAAAGGAGGTACAAAAGCTTACTGGAAAAAAAAATAATTCCTTAAAAATTAGAATTGGGCCAGTAGAAGCTAATGACTCCATAAGACATCAAAAAATAATAAAACAAAAGAATGAAAAAAAAGAAGAAAATGTGAAATATCTCATTGGAAAACAACTGACCTAGAAAAAAGATCAAGAACAGATAATTCAAGAATTATTGGACTACCTGAAAGCCATGATCAAGAAAAGTGCATAACCTTTGACCACTACCAGGTCTGTATCCCAAAGAGATAAAAACAAAAGGAAAAGGACATATATGTACAAAAATATTTATAGCAGCATTTTTGTGGTGACAAAGAATTAGAAGTTGAGGAAATGCCAATAAACTGGGGGATAACTGAACAAGTCATGATATGATTGTGATTAAATACTATTATGCTGGGGCAGCTAGGTGGCACAGTGGATAGAGCACCAGCCCTGGAGTCAGGAGTACCTGAGTTCAAATCCGGCCTCAGACACTTAACACTTACTAGCTGTGTGACTCTGGGCAAGTCACTTAACCCCAATTGCCTCACGAAAGAAAGAAAGAAAGAAAGAAAGAAAGAAAGAAAGAAAGAAAGAAAGAAAGAAAAAAAGAAAGAAAGAAAGAAAGAAAGAAGTGATGAGAAGAATACTCTCAGAAAATCTGGAAACTCATGAACTAATCCAAAGTGAAAACAGCAGAACTAGGAGAACACTGTATACAGTTGCAAGAATATCATACAATGATCAACTGTGAATGACAAAGCTATTCTCAGCAATATAATGATCCAAGACAATTGTGAAGGAGTTATGATGGAAAATGCTATCCACCGTCAAAGAAAGAACTGATAGAATTTGAATGCAAATCAAAGCATACTTTTTTTAAACTTTATTTTTCTTGTTTGCCTGGGGATTTTTTGGTTCTGTTTTCTTTTACAACTTAACTAGCTATATCAAATTACTTGCCTCCTCAGTAAGGGAGGAGGAGAAGGAGAGAAGAGAATTTGGAACTCAAATTTGTTTTTAATTTTTAATTAAAAAACTAATGTTGGGGCAGCTAGGTGGCATAGTGAATAAAGCACCGGCCCTGGAGTCAGGAGTACCTGAGTTCAAATCCGGCCTCAGACACTTAACACTTACTAGCTGTGTGACCCTGGGCAAGTCACTTAACCCCAAGTGCCTTACCGAAAAGAAAAAACAAACAAAAAAAAAAACCACAAACTAATGTTAAAAGTTGTTTTTATGGGGCAGCTAGGTAGCACAGTGGATAGAGCACTGACCCTGGAGTCAGGAGAACCTGAGTTCAAATCAGGCCTCAGACACTTAACACTTACTAGCTGTGTGACCCTGGGCAAGTCACTTAACCCCAATTGCCTCACTGAAAAAAAAAGTTGTTTTTACATTTCATTTGGAAAAATGAAATGTATTTTAAATATTCCAAATCACTAATAATAAAAATTAAAATTAAAACAACTCTGAAGTCTCATCTCATACCCAGACATTGGCAAAGATGACAAAAGACAAAAACTGTATCTTTTTAAGAAGTTATGAAGACAGGCCCAGTAATGCACTACTGGTGGAAATCAATCCAGCCATTCTAGAAAAGAATTTGGAATTATATTAGAAAATAGTCATTAAATTATAAATACCAGTTTGACCCTCCACTACTAGAGTTACATCTTCAAAATAAATCAAAAATAAAGGGTAAGGTCACATATATTCAAAAAGGATACTTTTACATACAAAAAAGATATATACAAAAATATTTGTAGCAAAACTTTTTTCCCAGTAGCAAAAAATATAAAAGGAAACTGGATATCTATCAAATGGAGAATGACTGAAAAATTGTGGTACATCTCTGTAATGAAATATCATGACATTGTAAGAAATGACGACTATGACAATTTTCCAGAGAAACTTTGGAAGACACACAAACTCATGCAGAACAAAGCAGTCAGAAAAAAAAAATTCACAGAACAACCACAATAAGATAAAGGAAAGCAACATAGACAAATGTGAGGACTTTGACCCATAAAATAGCCATGAATGCCTTTAGAAACCTGTCAGTAAATTATACTTCTTGTCTTTCATCACACATTTTCAGACATGGCTAATAGATCAAAATGGCTTTTTTACTACATTTATTTATTTAAGAGGAAAGATGCATTTGGTGGTCAAGTCATCAGAAAGTATCAGTAACAAAACAGGAAATGATCATCAACAATTTTTTAAATTTGAAAGTTGAGGGACAAGAGGCAGAATGGTAGACAGGGTAGAAAGGTAGCCTTATAGTCAAGAAGTGAGAGGTTCACATCCTATCTCTCATACCCACTACTGTGTAACCATGGGCACAACACCAGAGCCTCCAGACTTTTAAGTGGCAGAGCAGGTACCAGTCTACATTGTTATAGGGAATTCCTCACTTTTAGATCCATGCACAGATATAGAAATTGATATAAACCTGGATCTATATAGGCATGTATGATATGTACAGTCATTTATTACAGATACATATATTACGTGTACATATCTCTACACACAAATACATTAAAGTATCAGCACTTTATCAAGCATGTAAATTAGAAAGAAATCACTAGCGGTACCTAGGGGACATAGTGAATAGAGTTCTGCACTTAAAATCAGGAAGACATGGGTTCAAATACTGCCTTGGACACTAGCTGTGTGATTCCAAGAAAGTCAGCCTCAACCTCTATTATCCTAAACTGAAAATGAGGATAATAACAACACCTCCTTCACAGGACTATTATGACAAACAAATGAGATAACATCTATAAAACACTCTACAAATCTTAAAACACTTTATAAATGCTAGATATTATGGTTATTGTTATTAGTGCAACGTTGAAAAAAGTACATAGGCCTAAAAGATACCACACTATGGACAAGTGAGAATTTCCATAGAAAACAAAGAATCCACATCATTTTTATATATTTTCTATTTTTTTTACTGCAACACCAACAAGGGAAGAGTTAGTTAGTAAAAACTTTGCAGGTAGACTGATTTTTTTAGCCCAGCACAAAATCTCACAAATATTCCTTCACTAAGTAATGTGCCTCTAATAGATATAAGACACTATCTTGGGCTCACTCTAGAGATGCAAGAATCTATCTGATTATATCATGAAGCTTTATGTGACACAAGAATTTCTACAGTCAGAGTTTCTATTCTGAAAATACAGTAAGGATGGGCTACAGAGACTAGAGGAAAAAATACCACCCACAGGGCAGGAAATTTCTATGCCATATTCCCATTTATAAAATTGTCCTTTTCTCCTCTAAGTGTAGGTAAGTGCTGAAAAAAATTAAAATATACAGTTTTAGGAGTATATAAATTTTTGTAAATCTTGGGAGTTAACTCAAATACAGTGAAAAAAAGAATGTCAAAATTTTTAAAGGATGGCACAAATATCAAATTGAGTTCTTCCCACAATCATATAGAATATCTTGGGAGACAACAGAAAGCAGATTCACAACTTGCACTGGAGGAATGGAGAGTTATATTTCTGCTAAGGGCAAACTGACACACAGGTGGTAAGAAGGGGAAATCAATCAAGGATTCCATACAAATGAAAAGCAATTTAGTTTAGTTTGATTTTTTATACTTGAGAGAGAAATAATCATTTTAGCCTAAATACAGGTTACTCCTTCCCCTACCTCCACTCAAAATCTGGTTTATACAAAACCTGAGCACAGGCTTTCTTCATCCTTCCTACATGGAAAGCGAACTGTGAAGTGGATGGCTTTTTGACTTCTGTTAAAAACTTAAAATGTCAAGGTTGTATTTCCCAGGAGAATTTATGTGTGTAGAACCCTAACCAGACTATACAAACGCACTCACTGGAATTCAACCAAATATATACTCTTTACTGACAAAAAGGCCCAAGTCCCTAGAAGGCAACAAAAATTATCATAGTATATCAGATATTAAGAGGACAAAATAAAATCTCAAAACAAAAATATAGTTCTCTTTCACAAACTGGAAACCATCCTAAGATTTGGGGGGAGGAGGTTAGAGTAAACAAACCCAACAGAGCAGTGAGTGTGTCCCCTACTACTGTGATGCTATTAAAGCTTTTTATGAAAGAGGAGACCTCCCCACTACAGAGAACAGCAAGGTGTTTAAGGAATGCATGCCAGGGTGTACCAAAGGCATGCAATAATAGCATTCAACAACTATTCATTAAATGAAAATGTCTATAAAGACTGTTCTGGGTTTTAAAAACAATAATAATAATAATCTGCCTGCAAAGTTTCCACCAACCACTTCTTCTAATCTTTTCTGGTGTTAAAATGAGGAAATAGAAAATGAATAATAGTCATATGGGTTCTTTATTAAGTTTCTATTTATATTCTTAACTGTCCATACTCTGGCTTCTGTTAAGCCCTTTCTTTCTTTCTTTCTGACCTTGGGTCTGTGATCCCATTCTGATTTACATGCTTGATAAAGGATTGGGACTGAATGAATGAAGAAGTTCTGGCATATCCCTCTGAAGACCATATCGCTACTCAAAGCAGATATTGCTCAATTTCTAAAAGACAGTGGCAACTCATAAAATGTCAGGGAATACTAGATTTGGACATGCAAGTTCTGTCATCCAAGCCTTTTCTGTCTTTTTCCCAGCATAATTAATCAAGAATCCATCTTTAAAGGCAAACAAATGTAAAATTCACAACCATTTGTATATGCAGACCTTTGTAAAATGAGTCTTCAAACGGCATAGCTTGCCTCTGCTAGAATTCATCTCAGCCCATTTAAGAAAAAAGTTATTCCCTTTTAAATGATTTAAACTCTTTCCCTCTAAAGTCCCTTCCAGTCCTAACTATACAATCCTAAGATTCTCCCCCCTCCACCTTGTATAAAACAATACCATTAGCTACTTTTTATAAACCCTGTATTCAGGGCATAAACACATTCATGGCTTTCTTATGCTTTCTTCACTTTGCTTTTCAAAGAAAAACGATTTTAAGAGCCAATTAGTCTTTGAGAACAAAGAACTCTATAGCTTTTTAAAAAAAAAAAATCTTAGGAATTTGTCATTAGCAGCCACCTAGTCAGGAGAAGCTGAGTAGCAACAGGGCACCATACTTCAGCCATCAAGAGAGGTAATACATTCAGAGGCCTTGGCAAAACAGCCTGTCAGCTCTTACAAAGAAAGCCTGTGTCATATTTCTGGTACTCATACTAGTCATACTAGTGAGCACAAAATGTCTTATGAAATATTTTGTTCCAAAGCACTTCATTAAGAAACAAAGCCAGCTCCACCTCTGTTTAAAGGTCCCAAAAGTGCATATGGTGTATTGTACAAAGTGAGTGTCTATTGTTTATAGAACTGAATAAGGGAGGAGAGGAAGTCTAATTATTATTCATTAGTTTTGTATATTGGAGAAAGGGCCACAGAAACTTACTCAAACAGAACTTTGAGATTGCAAGTGCCATACACCTTAGCAAATCTCTTTGTGAGTTCCTTAAGACTCTACCTACCCTTCCCTCCGCCCCCAAAAAACCACCCTATCATCAGGTGGCCAATTATCTAGTGGTAAGAATAATAAATTATAAACAAAACTCCATCCTCATCCTTATTCACACCAAGATCACAAAGGATAAGGTTTCCCAATAAATTGTTTTATCATGACATAAAGATGACCCTGAATTTTTTTTAATTGTATGAGTGGAGCACAAACCCTAATAAGTCCTGCCAGAACTGAAAAGACTTCAACGTTGTCTCAAGTTAAAGCTGGAGGCTAGAAGGTTAGCCACAAGGTAGCAATTAGTTTTGGCCACAGTCAATTCATGAACATCATCTATGCTAAGGCACATGGAAAGAAGTTACAATGTTCATCAGTGGAAGGAGAACACACACTAACAAAATTCTGGGGATTTTTAAGTTTTAAAATTGAAAAGTTAAGTGGAGCTCAATGTATAAACACAAATTTTGCTTCTTATAAAATAACAGCCCTAGCTCTTTCCCTCTACAATCTCCAAGTCTTTATATCTAACCCAAACACCCTTTTTTGTTGTTGTTATTCAAAGCCTTTGATGCTTTGCAGAGATCTAAGCAAGAGATTATTTTGACTATGAAGAATGTAGGAATGATTTATGGTAACATTTTGGGGAAAGATGTCTTCGTGACAAATCATTCCAGTCCTATCAATGAAACTCCAAACAAATATACTTCATCAGTACAACATATTCGTGAAAATGACCTTTTACTCCAGAAGCCAAGATTCTTCAATGGCAAAATTTATGCATGCTGAGTGACCCCAATAATGTTTTACATATTTATAAATATAAATATGAAAATATTTATTTGAGCAGGTATATATACTATATAATTATATAAGCATCAATGTATCCAATTCAATAGGCATTTATTACGTATAGGACAGGGTAGCAGCTGATATGAGAAAACAAAGTTTGGATGGTGTGTTTTAAAGATACAATAACAATAACTGAAAAATAAATAGTTAATGTTCTTTATTAGTTGAGAGAGAAAGAGAGAGACAGACAAACAGACAGACAGACAACTAGTGGAGACCCTTGAGCTGAAATTCTGATCTGTATTGTATGAGGGACACACTAAACTACTAAGCAAGCCTAAGGGAGGAAAACTGGAGTAGCAGCTGCTCACAATTTTATAGAGATTTAAGGTTTAACAAAGCCCTTTGCTCACAGCAAGCCTTTGAGGTAGGTTTTAAAAAAGTACTATTATCCTCATCTTTACAATTAAGGGGAAAAAACAGGTTCAGAGAGGAAGAGGGACTTGTCCAGGACAGCACAGTTAGTAAGTGTAGGAATCAAGACTCAAACTTGAGTCTCCCCAATAGCTTGATAAAAAGAGCAGAGGGCTATGCAGGGGGTTCTGGGACAGGGTAGAAAAAGCCTTCAGGCCTACAATAGGTGAGGGCCTGACCTCTTTTGGAGCTGCCAAACAGGAACCTGGAGAATGGAAAACCAGTCTGCCCTATTTAAAGATGACAAAGGGTAAAAATCCCACAAAAGCACTCAGCTACAAAATAATCTTTTTTTAAATGGAAAATGGGGGGGGGGGGAAATCATGTTACCTACACTACCTCCCTTTAATCGCTATTGCTCTGTCTCTCTTTTCTCTTTCCTTCTCTCTACCCTCTCTTCTCCCAAACAGCAGAAAATATACACTCTCCTACACTTAACAAAACATCAATAAAGAGGAACAGAAAATGCTGCTAGATGACATCAGCAGTGGTTTTTATGATTTAAGTACAAAAGACAAGAGATTAGGTTCCCTTTGAACCAACACTGCTCTTGGTATCTTATTCTGCTTTTCTGTTTCACCTTTCAACAATGTACATGTTTTTCTTTGGCTTGAAAGAATCACAGATTTCTCGAAATAAAAGGCAACTCAGAGACTATCCAGTTCAACCCCGAGTGACGGATGAATCTTCTCCTCTACCACATCAGTGATACAATATCCAACCTCTGCCTGAATAGTTTCAATGACAAGTAATTCATTATCAATTGCAGCAGCATATACAGTTTTCAGACAAGTTCGAACGCTTGGATAGTTGAACTGAAATCTTCCTACCCATCACTTCCACCACACCGTCCTTTGTTGGGGCCTCTGGATCCAAGTATCTTCCACATTACAAGCTGAACAACTCTTCTTCCCACTGGGCCGTCTTTAAAATGGCTGAATATCATTAGCATGCCAGGACCCTGCCCCTCAACAAGTTTTCTTTTCTCTCTGCTAAATAGCCTCCGTTCTTCAATCTGATCATTATGTGGCATGGCATCCATTCCCCTCATTATCTTTTTTCTTTTTTTTTCTTCTTTCTTTTCTTTTTTTCTTTTTTTTTTTTTTGCAGGGCAATGGGGGTTAAGTGACTTGCCCAGGGTCACACAGCTAGTAAGTGTTAAAGGTCTGAGGCCGGATTTGAACTCAGGTCCTCCTGAATCCAGGGCCAGTGCTCTATCCACTGCGCCACCTAGCTGCCCCTCCCCTCATTATCTTGACACATTCTTATGCACATATTCCAGTCTGTTAGTGTCCCTTCTAAAATCCATACGCAGGGCAATAGATAAAGGAACTGTCATGTCACTTGTTCTGGACACTGGACTTTTATCAAGTTGGCCTAAAACTGTAGGTTGGGGGATTTTGCCCCCTACCCAATCATATCTACATTGATTTTGCAGTCAATTAAAACTCATAGAATCTCAAGAGTTGGAAGGGACTAAAGAGGTTACCTAATCCAACTCATATCAGAAAATAAATCTCCTGCACAGAATCTCTGGTAACAGGTGACCCGAGGTTCTGTCAATTCTAGCTGTGCAACCTCTCAATTTCCTTTTCTATATAAGAGATTAATTTTGAGGAAGCTGGGTATAATAAGAAAAACACTAGACTTAAAACCATAAGATCCAGATGTGAGTCCTGGTTCCAACAACTGACAGCTATGTAACACTGAACAAGTTACTCAATCTTTCTAGGCCTTGATTCCCCCCTTCTATAAAATGGAAATACTAATATACTCTCTGCCTATAGGGTTAAACCTTAAATCACTATAGAGGGGGCAGCGAGGTGGCGTAGTGGATAAAGCACTGGCCTTGGATTCAGAGGAACTGAGTTCAAATCCAGCCTCAGACACTTGACACTTACTAGCTATGTGACCCTGGGCAAGTCACTTAATCCTCATTGCCCCACCAAAAAAAAAAAAACAAAAAAAAAAACCCACTATAGAAACAGGAACTCTTGTTATTATTATTGTTATTGTTATTTTTATTATTTGGATTTTCTGCAGAGTTGTCACATAATCACAAAATTTCATACACACGCTTGGGCGGAAAAAATAAGTGTTCATCCAACGTTTTCTTGAAGACAACCAGTGAGAGATATTCCACTAACTCCTGTTTCATCCCGTTATACTTTCAGGCAGCTCCAAGTGTCAAGAAGTTTTTCTTTATCTCAACCCTAAATTTGTCTCCTTTACAACTCCCCTCCCTTCAATCTAACACTTTTGAAACTGAAAGTAAGAAATATCACTGGATTTGGAGTAAAGAGAAGTATATTCACATCCTGGCCCAGCCACTTAAAATCAGTGAGATACTGGGCAATTACTTAATTTCTCTAGATCTCAATTTTTTCATCTGTAAAATGAAGAGGGAAGGTAGATATTCTGACCTCTGACCTTCTAGCTCTAAATCTGTATGTGAAATCATGATATTAAATCTATTAATTTTTCCACGTAACTGCTCAGCCCACCTAGTCTAGCCATTTCATTTTACAAATGAGAAAAGTTCAGTCTTTTTTTACATGGAATGCTGCTCCTTTCATGCTGATTTTGAATGTTAACTATCTCAGCTCAAGTTAAATGTTGCTCATCATTCCAGCCCGTTGATACCTTTTTGCATCCTGATTTAGTCAGCCAATGTATTTACCTCCAAGTTTTCTATTATCCATAAATTTGATAAGGATGTCTTCTATTTTTTTTCATCCAAGTAACAGACAAAAAAAGGCTGAAAAGAATAAGGTCCAGGAAAAAGCTTAGAGATAAGAGAGCAGATGCACACCAAGGTCACAGATCACATCAAAAGAAGAGACTTTTTGACTTCGTCAAAGTCACAAGACTAAACCTTGACTTCCCTGGGCCTTATTGGCAAATAAATTCTGCTTTAGCATATCTTAAGTTTTATACTTTCAAAAATGGGTGTTTTATGTTGAATATAGCTGAAGAGCAATTCTATTTGAATATAAAGCATTCCCTTGTATGTCTAATCTGTTTTATGGTTGTTTCAGCTGGATCTATTATTATACCTGCTATTTGTATAGTTACTTTAGCATCTTCAAAGCAATTTATTTACTTTATCTCAGTTGATCCTAATATCAATCCTCTGAAGTGAGTCAGGGTCGATATTATCCCAACCATTTATCTTAACACTTTGTCTCCTCTTACCTTTCCCTCAATCACTTCCCTAAGCTCCAACTGCTCATGCCTTCCATCTACTCTAACTATATTATCACCACACCTCATTGTTTGCATATTGTCTCCCCGCTTTAGAATGTAACCTTCTTGAGGATGAGGATGTCTTTTCACCTTTCACTATATCCCCAACACTTAATATGGTACCTGACATATAGTAAGCATTTAATAAATACTTGTCAACTTATTTTTTATTCTTTGTTGCAAGGGATGGTTATATGGCAAAGGAAAGGGACAGGAATATATTTAGAAATTAATCTGACGTTAAAAACAAGTGATAGCTATTTTTTTAAAAATAAGTCACTAGAGAAAGGATACATGAAAGAATCACTTTAAAAACAGCTTTTCAGATATATGTAAATAATATGCAAAAAAAGGCATTATGCTAGGCTTCTTTCATCAGACCAGAAGATTTTGTGTGCCTTTTAAGGAATTAGAACCTTTCCTTATCTGAAGGCACCCCAATCTCTATTATCATAGGGGCTATCATACCACTGTATTATCATAAAAAGGTTCAAAGATTTTGGTGGTAAAATGGGCAAATTTAAATGTACCTGCCATACTTTCTTTTAAGGGATTTCTAGAAATGCCTCATGGAAATCACAGGGTCTCTGAAACATGACAGAAAACTTACTCCATTAGACTATGCCAAAGTGAATGGCTGTGGTAAAGGTAAATGGGGAAAAGGGTCAATGAACTGCTCTTAATGTCAGCCCTCACCAATGCTTGGAACCCAGACACTAACTCAATCAATTCACCAACAATCATTTATTAAGCACCTACTATTCGACAGACCTGTGTGCAAGGCAGTAGAAATGCAAAAAGAAAAACATAAAATAATCCATATTTTTAAGGACCTTATATTCTATCAGTAGCATACATTAGATTCAGGGGAACAATCTCCAAGCTGAGATACTTTCTTCTCCCTTCCCAAGAAAGGGTATTTAAAAAAAACTAGACCAAAGCTAGATAAAGTCTTGAACGGGAGACCAAGGACAATGTCCTAACTACAAATCATCACTAAAAACCCAAAAGGAAAGAGCAGATCATCTATGTGGCTCAAACCCTGACATTATGACAGGCTTTCTTTCATATAAGGAAGGTATCAATTATCCCAATTCAAATGAGCAATAATTACAAATGTAAAGTCAAAAGCAAGTATTGTACTTGGTTTAGATAAACTCAACCCACCACCATCTCACTAACTCATCATGACAACAGCCAGATTTGCATTTGGTCTTAATGAGGAAAAAAACAAAAACAAGAACAAAAACAGGCTGATTAAATGCTAAAACCAGAAAACTGCCACAAAACTGGAGACTTCCAGATACCCTGTTTTCATCTTACAGATGAGGAAACTAAGTCTCAGAGAAGTTAAAAAGATTCACCTAGGGTTACACAGATAATAATTAGTAGTTGAGCTGGGACTAGGCCTGTCTCCCATTCCAGTGGCTATGTTGTCTGTTGTGAAGTGGATTGATACAAGAAAGCTTCATATAGCCCCAAAAGACATAGAAAAAGACCAAGGAGGGGACCAGTGAATTGGGGATGGAGACACAGTGGGCAGAGATTGCTCTTATTTCCTTCTCACTCAAAGTCATCAGTTTTTAGAGTTAGAGAGGCTGAGACCCTCCAGCCATCTGGCTATGGGTTTCTTAGTGTTCTGGCCTTCACTCTAAAGCCTTTTTCCCTTAGGGCTTTCAGATGTGGTAGTACTTAATTGCAGGTTGTTGGCTCTCCCTTCCCTCAGCCTACTCAAAATCGCTCCCTAAAAAGGTCCTATCCCAACAGTGGGCCCCAAGTCTGAAGACAAGTGTGAACTAATGTTGCCCTACGGATGATGGTTTCACAGAGTAGCTCTTGTCCTACTGCCATTAAACTATGGCTTGATAAGAGGTGGCTCCCGGTCACCATGACCCCCTAGCCATCTTATCATAAAATCCTCAGCAAAGAAAGTCAGTGTTGCCTAATAGATAAAGAGCCAGTGGATAAAACACCAGCCCTGGATTCAGAAGGAACTGAGTTCAAATGTGGCCTCAGACATTTGACACTTACTAGCTGTGTGACCCTAGCCACAGAACCAGGAAGATGGGTTCAAGCTCCACCTCCTCTCTCTCTCACCTCCCTCCCTCTCCCTCCCTCTCCCTCTCTCTCCCTCTCTCTCTCTTTCTCTCTCTCTCTCTCTCTCTCTCTCTCTCTCTCTCTCTCTCTCTCTCTCACACACACACACACACACACACACACACACACACACACACACACACACACACACACACACTTCTACCCAGATTGTTGGATTTCTACTCTTCTCGGTGGTCATGAACTTTTAAGAAGTCATCAGAAAAGAATACAGTAAGGGTTGCCAGTCCTCAAAAGTGCTGAAAGACTTCTTAGACTACTCTGGCTCTCTCCTACCACTTTTTCTGAGACACTATTATCTCAGTGGAACCCAAACTGCAAGCAGTTTTTCAAATATAATCTCAGTAGCTTCTAGCATAAAGTCCAGAGAGTAACCATCCCCTTGCTATGATTCATGCTGGTTTCCAACTTTACTCCAAAACACCCTATAGTATTACATTTCACACACCGTGCCCACTGCCCAAGAACTTAAGAGTGGGCCTTGTTTTATTCAGCAGAAACAGAAATATTACACACAAATGCATAACCAATGATAATCATGATTTTTTAAATCCACTTACCGCATAAGAACCTATTAAAAATGCAGCATTCGCTCGCTTTCGTTGATCAAAACTGGTGTAATGCACTATTTTCTTTCTTGATAAACTGTATGACTAGATAGAGAAAAAAACATGTTAGTGTAACTACATTATCACAATGTCCAAACATCAAAAGAATATACATGACCCTCTCAACTTTGCAAAGAATATCTTGATCACCAGCTTTTGAAAGAGGATAATTTTAAATAATGTTCATCCCTGGGACATTCAGATTATATGTCTGTTTTGTGGATTGTGGATTTACTCATTCATGTTTTACACAATATACTCCACCCCTGATACAGATAGTTATCATTATAATGAACATCTTACCATGAAAAATTATTAAATTATAGGGAGCTGTACTAGGCAAGAGGTATTTTCATGTATCTCCTTTTCCCAAAATATTTCTAACTCAATAGTCAGAGAAACACAACTGATATTAAACAAAGTCTGCAAACCCTATTTCTACTCTTAATCCCTTTCAAAATCATTTTCACATGTACTTTGTACATAGAAAACAAAACAACCAAAACTTACTGCTTCATGTATTAAGGCAGTAGATGAGGTACAAAAAGGAAAAAAGCATAGTCCCTACCCTCATTGGGCTTATGATCAAGAAGGGGAACTGAAACCAACACAAAAACAACTTTTTTAAAGTATGTGCATCATACATAAATAAAAAGAGATTTGGGGAGGGAGAGACTGTTACTTAGGAGGGGCTAGTAGAAAATACAGAAAAGGTTTAGACAGAAAGTTGAAGCCTAACCTGTTTTTTCCATTCAAAACTGTCAAAGTATGTATGGCAGACAGATTAAGAACCTAATCTTATTTTCTCTCTACCAATCAGTGATTGATGCTGGTCTTTTTATATTATCTACAAAGAGATGTTGAAAGAGAAAAAATGAAGCCTCAAAAAGATATACTAAATATACAACTTTGTATGATATCCACAGAAACCAAACAAAAGGCTGCTATATTTATGCCTAAAATGGGGAATACTGTTGGCTATCAGTTAATCAAGAGGTATAACAAATTCCACAAATCTATTTTAATTCCATAAAGTCAAAGTATCAATCCAAATCCTTATGAATATATAATTTAAATAGTGAAATCTGCTCATAGAAACCACCCTGAAATTTTTTTAAATCAAAATGAAAACTCCCAGGTTACTAATGTTCTCTTCAGTCTCAAATTATCCTGTATTAGTTATCTGTTTATCCCTATCACCTCAAAACAGCAAGAAATATACCAAATGAAAAAGAAAAAGAAAAGCAGGAAAAGGGGGAAATGTAAAGAAATTCTCCAGATGAAAACAATGACAACAGCAGCAGGAGGGAGACTAAAGAAATAAGAAAACAATGTACTACAACTAAAATAAGGTGGATGTTACACAGCCAACAACTGTGTCCCAAAGGACTGTAAAACACTATACAAGGTAAGGAACCTAAAAAAAGACTATCCACAAAGAATTACTTCTTCAAACAGGTCAAGTAATGATTTGAAGTGATTTCATCCCTAACAATTATTGCAATCAGTGGTACATTGAACATGGTAGAGAAATAGTAACCTGCCCACTGTCACATCTATAGCAATTCTCTAACTCCAAGCTTTTATCACTATCATGAAAATTAAAGCAAACTTGGGATATGGCATATTTACATTTAAAAGTACAATAATTGAAATATGTATTAAATGCCTCCTGCATTCAAGGTACTATAGAAGACAGTGATACAAAGACAAAATAAAATACAACAAAATAAACAAAACACAATACAACAAAATAAAACAACAAAACAAAAACAGTTACTGTATTCATGAAGTTTACATTCTACTTTTGGTGGGGGGGACCCAACATGAATTAAAACAAGAGTATCTATGAGAGATGTTTTCCAACTCTGAAATGAAAGAGGCTAAAAAAGGAGAAATGGTATTCCAGTTCTAGTGACTCCCTCTGAAAAATAAGCTACATGAAGTCAGTTAAAATAACCTGATTACTAACACAACCCAGTAAAACAACAAAAAGCTGAGATTATCCATGGGTAACTTGATGGTGCCTTGCATAAAAGCATGCTGCTTGGCATTTGGGACAGCCTTGAAGCTCTAAAGGCAGCATATTATTTAAACATTCAACAACCAAAATGATAGTTTGTGGAATTTTCCCCCCATTAATAGCAAGGGATGCAATTAAAAGGAAAGCCAAAACTGCAAAAAAATCAAGCTCAAAAGCTAATTTTAAGTCAAGTATATCTTATACGATCTCTTTTATAAAAACTGCCATGCTAAAAATATAACCTTAAAGTCATTTTGAAGTATCTTGTTTATTGTTAAACCATGTCAAACTTTTTGAGCAAAAGAAACCCAAAAATGCTGCCTGTGTGTATAATCTATTTGTTCTTTGTAAGAAAGAACAAGGTCTATTCACTCCCTTTAACAAGCAAGCTTTGCCTTATCATGGTAGTAAGATGAAGTGGATCAAAGCACAAACATGAGGTAAAGCATCATTCTGCTGGGGGCTGTGCTATCCTAGGCAAAGAAAAAGCAGCTACAGTGCAAACAGTGGTCATCTCACTGCAAAAGCAAGAAAGTGGTTTACACGATTTCCTGTTATTAGCCATGACCTTGAAGTGTTTACCTCCAGCTTTCTCAGGATTGGGATATTCTTGAAAATGTTCACTGGCTGCACAAAAAAAATATGGTTTATGGTTTTTATTCATAGCTATAAAAAACTGCAATAAGGCACATGATCTCATTTTAATCCCCTTAAAAAAGTCACCACATGGCAAAGAATTAGAAATCAAGGGAATGCCCATCAATTGGGAAATGGTTGAACAAGTTGCGGTATATGAATGTAATGAAATACTATTGTGCTATAAGAAATGATGAGCAAGTAGATTTCAGAAAAACCTGGAAAGACTTAAGTGGACTGATGCTTAGTGAAGTAAGCAGAACCAGGAGAACACCGTACACAGTAACAGCAACATTGTGTGATGATCAGCTGTGATAGACTTGGCTCTTCTCAGCAGTGCAATGATCCAAGACAATTCCAAAGAACTCATGATAGAAAATGTTCTCCACATCCAGAAAAAAGAACTGTGGATTATGAATTCAGATTGAACCATACTGTTTCTACTTTTTGGCTGATTTTTTTTCTTTTTTGAGGTCTTTCCTTTATGTTCTGATTCTTCTTTCACAATATGACTAATGCAGAAATATGTTTAATGAGATTGTACATATATAACCTATATCATATTGCTTTCTGTCTTGGGGAGGGGGGAGGAAGGAAGGCAGGGAGAAAAGTTTGGAACTAAAAATCTTATGAAAACAAATGTTGAAAACTATCTTTGCATGTAACTGGAAAATAATAAAATATTTGTATGATAAAAAAGTCAACATAGAGGTGAGCACTTGAAAACAAGAATCATATCTAGTTTCTATAAATGAACCAACAAAATGGTTCCTAACCTGGGGACCATGAACTTTGTTTTAAAAATATTTTAATAAATGTTGTTGGGAGTAACACCAAAATTCCATTATTTTACCACACTATATTTTCAATATCATTTGTTTCCCATTTTATTTTATGCATTTAAAAACATTATTCTGAGAGGGATTCTGTGAGCTTTACCAGTCGACAAAAGGATCAGATGAGTTAGACTCTGGTCTAATATCGTTTTTTTGGGTTTTTTGTTGTGTTTTTTTTTTAGTGAGGCAATTGGGGATAAGTGACTTGCCTAGGGTCACACAGCTAGTTAAGTGTCTGAGGCTGAATTTGAACTCAGGTACTCCTGACTCTAGGGCCGGTGCTCTATCCACTGTGCCACCTAGCTGCCCCCTAATATCGTTTTAAAGCAAGTTGTTTATGCTTACTATTTGATTGGGATGATAAAAGATAAATGCCAAAGTTTTAGTGCTTTCTGCAACATCCATTGCCATTTATTTAAACTACATAAACTTCAACCAGAATATAGATTTTAAAATGAGTACATCTGAGATAAAAACAAGGGCATGAGGAACAATACATGATGGAACAGGTAAGGGAGCAGGCTCCATTCACTAAGTCAGAGTTCTAGCAGACATCCAGATTAGACTAAAATTACATTCAAATCTGGTTACTTATTTTATGACACCCTCCTTCTTCCTCAAATCTCCCTCCTGCAAACACATACTTGGCACCAAATTTTGTGAGAGAAACGTGTGGCAGAAAATTCCAAACACTTCAAGATAATTATAGACAGTGGTATGCTGGACCCGCTCCAAAAACCTACTTTAAAATTTTCATTGTGAATGTTTGTAGCAAAAATGCTACAAATCAGGGTTCATTGATTATCCAGAGACCAGACTTAATAAAATGGAGAAAATGTGAACAATGCAAACTAAACCTAAAAGTGTCATGCATGCTTTTTTTTCCCAAAAATATCTCATTGTTAAACATTTACCAGCCCACCCCTGAGTACAGGAATTAAAAATCCAACATTAGGGATCACTGTAGCAAACAACACTCCACTCTCCACAGAAAGTTATTTCCTTCAAAGACCTTCACTTAATTTTTCTCTCGATCTGTGGCTCCATTCTAAGGAAAATTAAAAATAAACAGACCCAATCACATTTTGCTTATGTCAAATTCTAAATATTAAGCATGTGTGGGACATCCCAACTCCCCTGCTTCATCTTGTCATAGAAGTGATGACTCTGGGTTTTTTGAAAGCTAAGTCAGCAGAGTACAGTTGTGGAAAACCTTTGAGTACAGGTCTCTAAGGCCTATTCATGAGATACAGCCTAAAGAAATTCAGACAAGTTCATCACCAGAAGGTTGTTACATTGAGACAGAAAGGGATTTCAAGCTGTCTGAGCGGAGGGAACATACCCTCAACAGATCTTGGAAGGTGTTGGGGAAGGATCAGGTTTTTCTTCCCAAGTATATCTCAAGAAGTTATTTTAAATAATGAGTTTTTTTTTAATAGAATAGTTTAATTCTCCTTTGGTTAGCCCTGTAAGCTTAATCTCTCAACAAATGATGGCATTTTCCTTTAAACTGCATTTGTAGTTCCTCAAACTGTGAATGCCTGTCAAATCTTCCATCTTCCAATACCACTCTTTTCAGGTAAAATCATTAAAAAAGCAATAAAATGTGACCACCACTCTGCAAATACTTTTCTGCTATCTATAAAGACAAGGAGGGAGTTTAGAAATAAGCATGGGCTGGGGAAGTTTTCCATTCTAATCAACTGGACATTAGAACCAAGGTCACTCTGCACAGAAGGCTTACTACCTGACAGAAATCAATATGTAACTACATAAACAAAAGTGGCTCCGCAATTCTGACTTTTTTTTTTTTAATTTACTCTGATCATAATACGAAAGCCAGCTCTATGCATCGTACTGGAATGAGTATACTGCAACCTTTTTTTCGGGGCAATGAGGGTTAAGTGATTTGCCCAGGGTCACACCTAGTAAGTGTCAAGTGTCTGAGGCAGCATTTGAACTCAGGTCCTCATGAATCCAGGGATGGTGTTTTATCCACTACACCACCTAGCTGCCCCCCTAATATATTGCAATCTTACTGGTAACATAAGGAATCTTATCAGAAAACTATAATTTATCAGAAGGTCCTTACAGAGTAAAAGTAGGAAACTCACAAGCAACTTCTCAGTAACTTAGAGTCTTAGAGAGATGCCTGGGGTACTAAGAGGTTAAGTGATCTGGCTATAGTCTTTCAGCTCACTAGCTGGCTGGAGCAAGACTAATCCACGATCTGAACCCAGGTAACTCCTACCTCCAAGGGCCACCAGAAAATACAATGCTGACTTTCATCAAAACACATTAAGAAAACAAACTAAGAACTTTTCGAAATCACATTAGAACAGGAAATTCAGAGAAACTAGCCCATGGCAGTATGACCTGAATCTTAAGCAAAGATAGCTAGGTTTCTTTCCCTAGTATGTATTTGGCCAGAATAGCACAAATTCACTAAATTGTGAATCTCTGGTATATTTTTTAAATTAACCTTTGCATAATACTAGGGCCAAAGGCACTGATCCAATGTTGGATTCATTTCATAAACCCAGATCAAATTTGCAAGATAGAATTAGGTCAAAGCTGGAAGGCTTTCAGTTAGACCTCAAGAATATTTCCAATTAAGAGACATTGGAACAAATTGCTAAAAGAAACTTGTTATCTTATCTTAACATGTTTTTTAAAACACTAAGATGACTGAGTTGGAATGAGATTTTTAAAAAATGAATTAGATTGTCTAAAGCTCTCATCAGGTGGTGCAACGAATAGAGTGCTGACCCTGGAATCAGGAGGACCTGAGTTCAAGTCCAGCTGTAGACATTTGAGGAACTCTGTGACCCTGGGCAAGTCACTTAACCCTGTTTGCCTCAGTTTCTCATCCTATAAAATGAAGTGGAGAAGGCAAACCACTATATCTTTGCCAAGAAAATCCCAAATGGGGTCACAGAGAATCAGACACAACTGAAATAATTCAACAATGAAGCTCTCCTTAGAACACTGGTTCACAAGGATCTCCTTTAAATGGTCTACTCATAATTAGAGTCTGTCTGTACAATTATAGGGCCATTATTCTATCCTCTTGAACTGTTGCCTCTTGTATCCTTACTCTTGTAAATACAATAATAATAATAACTGGCTCCTTTTCATGTTTTAAAGTTCACAAAGCGCTTTATATGTTACCTTATTTGATCGTCAGTACAACTCTGTGAGGTAAGAATATGGATTTAATTAATGAACCCCACTTTACCACTGGGAAAACTGATTCTCAGAGGAATTTAGTGACCAGATCACTAGTCAGAGAACAGATTTGAACCCTAGTCTCGTCGAAACAATATACCATCATACCTGTCTTGTTATTTAACTTTTCACATACTTATACAAAAAAGTCTCTTCAACTAGATCATAAGCTCCTTTATAGCAGGGGCCATATGTCTAATGCTTAGAAGTTAAGGCTGAGAAAGACCTTATGGGAAGAAAATTTAACTTCTCATTCTACAAATTAAGAAACTGAGGCTCAGTGAGTGACATTTCCTAAAGAGGCCTGTGTTCTCTTCCCCGTTCCAAAGCTACATCTCCTTTCCATCATTCCAGGGCACCTAAATTAGTTCCTTGCACAAAGGAGGTACCCAATGACTATTTGCTGGATGATTCTACACTTTTATCCATTAAAGACACTCCATCTCTCTGGAGACAGTAATTCTTTTACCTCTCTAAGAGTCTTGCATTTCAGTCCTTTCCCATTTTAGTTATGCTAAAAAGCCCAGGAGACTTGTTCTTTATGAGAATCACAGAATTTCAAAGTGGAAAGGAATCTTAGTGGTATCCCTCCAAATAAAGGAGAAAGAGAAGCAAGCCTCGGCTGCCAGAGCAGATGAGGTATTTGGCAAGAGTGATGGATGGGCACTTGTGTGCTTTCTGAGTTGTGCTTTATTATGTTTCTAAGGTGATGCTTTCTACCTTTTTTGTATTTCTGGTTTTCCTCTCAGTTGGGGGGAAGAGGAGGGAAAGTTAGATAGTATAGAGTGATAGCATAAAGTAGAAATGTAGGCAAATTGTGCTCACTATGCAATAGAAGGCTTCTCGATCAATGGAGATACCCTAAGATAACAGAATAAACGGACCAATGTGTTCAATTCACAGTCGTCAGATGGGCCGGTCTAAAGCTTGGAAAATGATCTTTGGTGAGAGATGCTCTTTTTTTAGCACAGTGGTGAAGCAACCCAGTGTGGTTCTTGGCCTGGAGACAGAGGGCCAGCTAAGCCTAAACCATCAGAGATTAAGGAATTTGGCCTAAGACTTGATACTTTTCTTTCATATGAACTTTTAATTACCACATTCTGACAGATTACTTCTTATTCAACAGGTTCCTTTTTCCCTTCTGAATAAACTCTTGGGGGGGGGGGGGGGCAGCTAGGTGGCACAGTGGATAAAGCACCAGTCCTGGATTCAGGAGGACCTGAGTTCAAATCTAGCCTCAGACACTTGATACTTACTAGCTGTGTGACCCTGGGCAAGTCACTTAACCCTCATTGCCCCACAAAAAAAAAATTTTCACTTGAATAAACTCTTGAAAGTCCATCCTTATGGTGTGATCACTGTGACAAACCATGGTATGAAGAGAAAGGGGAAGCAGGTGCCAAACGAGGCCAACCAGCTACAGTGGTGGCAGCAGAGGTACAATATCCTTAAACTGGAATTTAGTGCCAAGGGTTAGGGTTAGTGAGTGACAAATGCCCTGGTGTCAAATGTCAAAGGACCCTGGTTTGGCTTTAAGGAAGAGCTAAAATACCTAGGAAGCTTATTTGGATCAACAAGTCCTAAGGCTTGAGGCTAGATTTCTCACAATTCAATTAACAGCTGCAACTCTACTAAAACCTAATAATCATTCCAAATTCATGAAACAAATATTTACTAGGCAGCTAGTTGGCATGGTAGATAGAGAGTTGAACTTAAGCACTTGAAAGACCTGAGTTCAAATCCTGCCTCAGATACTTACTAGCTGTGTATAGAACTTCCAGCTATTATGACCAAGTGCCTATTATATACAAGACACTATAACGGAATACAATGAAGAAGAAGAAAAGGACTCCACCCTCATGGAGACTTAATAATCTATTAAGAGGTTTTCAATTACACACGTATGTTTTCATATGATGTAATAAAAAGGATGACAAAAATTCACATTTAACATCATGATTTAAGATTTATAGGGTGCTTTTCCTAACAACAATCCTATAAAATAGGTATTATTATCTCCATTTTTTGTAACATATGAGAACACTGAAGGCTCTATGTGGTTAAGTACTTTGCCCAAGGCCACAAAGCTAAGGTTTCAGAGCTGGGAGTCAAAATTTGGGTCTCTGTTTCATCATCTGTAAAAGGAAGAGTCCAAATTCTCCAATTTCGGCTCAAAATCTACAAGCCTATGATCTCTCATTCTACTACCGAAAAAGCAATGAAAAACCAAGTGGAACATGGGAATCGAGAGGGGAGAATTACTACCAGTAGATAGAGGAAAAGGAAGTAAGCAAAGGATTAATCAGGAAAGGCAGCATTTGAGTATGTGCCATCTTAGAGAACAGAAATAGGCCCTCCGAACAGAAAAAGAAACTGTATAATCAAAGATGAGACATCAGAAATATTCGGGTTAAGTAGTCCATTTTGGAGTGTTGCCTGGAGAAACAGATTAGCAACCTCTCTTTCAAGAAGCTTAAATGCCAACATAATGAGGTCAGACTTTAATTTTAAGACAATGGAAAGCCACTAAAGGTTTGGAAGGGCAGAAAAACAATCTCATGAGAGCTGTTCTTTAGGAGAACTAGTAGACAGGATGGTTTAGAGGTGGGGGAAATGCTGGGGAAAGTTACAATTGAAAACTGGCTAAAACCAAAGTCTTTATGTACCCATATTGCGCAGTTGGGAATGCATTAGGCTTTAAAATGGTCATTGCTCACCAGGTCTGCTCTTTTGTATTTGTTTTGGGTTAAATGTAAATATACTGCCAACTTTTTCTGAACGGTGACCTCCTCCCTCTTTGGTCAATCACATAAAACAGGATCAGTTCCCAGATTGTTATTGTTAACGCCCATTTTACACCAAGTGCATTAAAAAATAACATCAGAAAGGCAAAAAAAAATTACTTAATCCCCAAAAGAAAGAACAGCCTTCAATTATTTATGATTACCCTTTCCCCATTAATTCACCCATTAAAAACACACTTTACATAAAAATGGTCTTTGAAGAATGCAAATATCTCAAGTATATATTTTAAACTATAATTTGCCTCAGCAGAAAGCTAAAAGGAATTAACAGTTCTTTGAAAACTATAACTCATGTTTAATGATGGATAAATGCCTTCCTATGTATGTTTTCAAGTCATATTATATTTTGAAAATCATTTCCACAAAGATAGACAGTAACAGATTTAATAATACATTAGTATCAACTACAATAGTTTCCTTCCACTGTATTTCACACTTCTCTAAAAGGGCAAAAATGGCAGAGGGGATATGAGGCTACATGGGTAGAACCATATAAGACATCATTCAGTCCTATCACACTAATGAATGTTTTTGCTTAAATATTTTTATTTGTCAATTTGGCGGAGGGGAGAGTTTTGTCATTCTAGAATAGACTATGATATAAAAACCAAAGGCATTAATAAAATGCATTTTTAGAGAAATTACAAGAGTCAGTGCATTTTACTATATTCCATGGCAAATGTTTAACCTTAACCAGCCCATCATTTCTCCCTAACACTGTGGTCAACTACAGTCATTCACAACAATTCTTTTATGTTTAAACAACATTCTTATTTTAAACATTTTATGTTTAAAACAACATTCTTTTGGGGGCAGCTAGATGGTGCAGTGGATAGAGCACCGGCCCTGGATTCAGGAGTACCTGAGTTCAAATCCGGCCTCAGACACTTAACACACACTTACTAGCTGTGTGACCCTGGGCAAGTCACTTAACCCCAATTGCCCCGCAAAAAAAAAAAAAATTCTTTTATGTTTAAGGCAATGTGCTAATTTACTAATAACCAGCAGAGGAGCAGAGACTACAGATGGCTAATTCAATAAGTGGCTATTTATTTAATCGCTGAAGTGAAAATTCTGCTCCTGGAATTGAAATTATCATTAATTTTTCATTATCTGCATTAAGTACCAATCTACCTGAGAAATTTGAAGTAGAAAAGATGGATTAAATAGTTTTCTGTATTAAGAAACAAAACCTTTTTTAAATATCCTGCTTTTAAAAAAGACAAAAAAGTAAAATAACAATATCGAAGAATGTAGGCATAATATCTTTCACATGCATGTAGAATGTTAAAGCAAAACAAAATACATATATGTATGTAATAGAAGTAAAAACAGAGATTCAATATTATAGACATCTAAGCATGACATTTCTGGCCCTTATAGCCACAAAAGGTAAGATCATTCTAACAAATCACTGCTAGATTACTCAAGGTATCCTGGTTTATATGCACATATATAAATGTGTATATGTATGCATGTATATACATAAAGCATTCTGTGTGTATACACAAAGCACTTTAAAGTAGAACCAAAAAAAAAAAAGTAGAACCAAAGTTAGGTCTTTATGAAGCAAAACAAAGTTCACTTCTAGAGCTGTTGCCATGTAATCATGGATCATATCACCGGGTAACAATGTTCCAGGGTAGACATAAAGGTTTCAGGAAGATTATCCTAGTTGGGAATTTGAGAGACGCTCATTAATGAAAACCTAAGAGGATTTGCCCTTTATTTCTCAGCTCACTACTCCAGTGACTTCACTCAGTTCATATTTCAATCCAACCTGAAAAGTAAAAGAAGTGAACATGTCCTTTGTGGTGAACTCAACAGGATCAGTTTCAGGTGGTGAGTGGGTGGACAAGCATCCCCACAAACTCCCAGAGTTTAAGGATAACACAACAAAATGGTCTGTACACAGCAAACTCTTGGTCAGAATCAATTGTATCAAACTTCATAAAGTTCTCATACCAAAATAAACTCACCTTTAGTTTCTTGTTAAGTTTACAGCAATATCTGTATACCATTGCCAAGTTCAGAGGTCCAAAATCTGCATAGAAACTGTTAAAAAAAAAACATTATTTAATAGAGCTATAAATTTCATGAAACATTTCTGAATTTTTGTTTTAAATTACTAAAATAATTTAATAATGAAGTTTCAATTTTCCAGGTTACCAGGAGGTAGCATATGAACAAATAAAAATCTTACAGTAAATCCAAATACCTCAGTTTATCAAATCACTTCAGCCTCCCATCCCAAAACAACCACCTGTTTATAGAAAGCAAAATTGACCAGTATGAGGTGACACCTTTCATTTCTCTGGATATCCAACGAGGATGAAATACTAATGAACCGAGAAAGAATAGAGAAGCAGACACCTGAAGAAAGAAGAATGAACAAAAAGGAGACCCTCAATAATCTTCTAAGTGCCCAAATTACCATTTGGATCTAACATGGCCAAGCAAGGCCTGGACCCAGCACAGCAACATATCAAACTTAAATAGAAATGGATCCCCGCCGGCAGCATATCAACTTAGAAAAACACAAACTAACATCATCTCTGTTTTATTACATTTTTATTTATTTTGTTGAACATTTCCCAGTTACATTTTAATATGTTTCAGTCCTCTGCTGTGCAGCCCTGGCTGTGAGTTAACCTGGACCACAGTTACACATTCCCTTTCATTGAGGATCAAATAAGATAATGCATGAAAAACACTTGGCACAGTGCCTGGCACATAGAAAGCACTTAATAAATGTTTATTGATTAACTGATTTAAAAATAAAAAACACTACATAGAGGCATTTTTGAGGCATTTTAAGTGTCTTATTATCATTACTAATGTTAGGAATAATAAAAGAATTTCAGGGATAAATTCAAACCCTCTATCTAAAAATACATATTTTTTTAATGTACTCTCTAAAAGTATCTAGTGTTCTAAAGAATAGTTAGTGACACTCTCCTCCCCCTCCCTCTCCCCACCCCCCCCCCCTTGGCTTCTGATGAGGGATTACAAGAAATGGATTTCATCCCAACAGTTTATACTATCTCCTTCCCACCCACCCCGCCCCCCTGCAAAGAAAAAAAAAGCAGTTCACCAAGTTCTAAGACCCTTATATTAAGAACCCAATTCAACATCCACTATTAGGAGAACAAGAAAATTCATAGAACTTTTTCACCAAGTAGCTGTCTAATTTACTGATTATTATTATTAAGATAATATGAAATGCAGCAAAACTGTAACTGAAGCAACAGTTTGAGCACATGAGACTAAAATTTAAATAACTAATATTTCAAGTTTACAAGTGATCTTCATACAGCCACTGGTACCATGGGGAATAATTTAAAAACCAGTTGTATTTTAAATTCTTTTCCTTCCTTTCTACACCACAATTAGGAAGGTGTTTGCGACTTTTACAATTCGAGGATGAGAAATAAAAGTCAAACTTCAAAAAAAAAAGAAAGAATAGTTAGTTCTTGAGAGGCAGTGTAAGTGTCACAGAAAGAGCACTGACCTTTTTAAGTCCAAAAACTTGATTTCAAGTCCAGCTCTAACTTACTAAACGGGTGATCACAAGAAAGTTGGCTTAACCTATCCAAATCCCTGATTTTACAGATGAAAAAAACTGAGGTCCACAATAATGAAAGCACTTTGACAGGTGACATAGGAAGGAAGCAGCAGAGTCACAACTTATAACAGATTTTTCTGGCTCTAAATGCTACATCTGGCATGTAGTCTGAGTTTCACTTCTTCTTGTGGCATTTAAAGCTTGTCAGAAGCTGGTCCCTTTCCACCTTTACCCATAATTCTTTTGCACGGTCTCTCTATAGTCTCTTGCTATTCTTCCCATACCACATTCTATTCTCTGAGCTCTGTCCTTTTGCATGGGTTCTTCCCCATTCCTTAAAATGTTTTCCCTCCTCGCCTCCACTTTTTAGTAACCCTAACTTCCTTCAAAATTTTGTTCATTTACTTTTCCTGTCTTCCCCATGTGCTAATGTCTTCCTCTCAGAGGTTATCTTATATCTATCCTCTATGTAGCTTGAATATACCTATTTATGTATGTGCCTTTTTTCCTTATTAGAATATAAGTTCCCTGAGGACAGGGGCTGTTGTCTTTTTTTTTTTGTCTCCCTGATGCTTAGCACAGGGCCTGGCATATAGTAAGTCACAAATGCTTATTGATCAATTGATTCTATAGCAAGGGATAATTATACTTGCACCAACTATTTCACAGGGTGCTTTGTAAATGATAAAGCATTACATAAGAGTCAATAAATATTTTTATTGCTACTTCTGCCTCATTATCCACTGTCTCATTAACCCCTTGAAAACAAATTATCTCCACCTTGACCACTTCAACTGAAACTGCTATATCTATCAAGTCATAAATAACATTCAAATCACCAAACCTAATAGATTTTTTCTCAGTTCTCATTCTTCCTAACCCCTCTGCACCATCTTCCCCACCCCCCCCAAAAAAAATTTCCCTTCCATATATTTTTCTACTTCCATCAATGGCACCTACTTCACAAGGTTGTTTTATGTGATACAAGTAAGTACAATTTGCTATTATTTATGAATTGTGATTATTACCATCACCAATCTTCCAAGCATCTGTTTCTTGAGTCTCTGCACATTCCCTCCCACCCGTCCCCTCCCTCCGTCCCCCCACCCCCACACACACAGTGTCCTACGGCTTCTTCAGTTTCATTCCCACTATTGCCACCCTAGTGGCTCTCATCATCTCACACATGAAATTTCATAAAAGGTTCTCCCCATTCAAATCAATCCACCCACCTGTGTGATCTTGATAAAGTCACTTAAGGTCTATGAACCTACATATCCTCATCTGTAAAATGATGAGATTTAGAATAGACAATCTCTAAAGTCCCTTCTAGCTCGCTAGTTATAGTTATGCCAGGTTAATTTTTCTAAAATGCTACTATGCAAATATTGTTCCTCTGACCAAAATTTTAATGATTGCACATTATCTATCAATTGATCAATAGATGGATAGGTACATAGATAGGATAAAATCCAAATTTCTTGGTTTAACATTCAAGGCCCCCTTCACAATCAATCTGGCACCTCTCCCATCAGCATTTATATTTATGTACATACATATATGAAAGCTAACCATATATACTAACTATATATACCAGTCAAACCTCTCTTTATCATCCCTTGAAATCTACCTTGCAAATAAAGCACTTTTGCACCACCATTCCTTTGTTGACACTGTTTCCCCTGCCTAAAATAGCCTCCCCCTCCATCCCAAAGTGTCTAAAGTCTACATTTTGTTCAAGGCTAGTCTAAGTCCCAGCTTCCCCCCACTTCAAAGGGCTCTCAATAACCATGCTGGAGAAGTAAATAAAGTAGCAGTACAAAAGAGGACCAAATTTGGAGGTAGAAGCTTGGGGTTAAAATTTTGGCTCTGATACTTACTGCCCACAGAGACTCATAGATAAGTCATTTATCCTCTCCCATCTATGAAATGAGAGGTAAAGGATCTCAAAGGTACTTCTACAGCTCTAAGTACTATGATCCTCTAAGTAGTCACTATACTTGTGCAAGCCTCAGTTTCCTCATCTACCTCACTGGATTCTAGGGAGAACAATTTTAAGGTTTAAAAGACATCATAAGTTTTGATGATTATTCCATACCTGTTCTTACTATATTATTCCAGCAGATTCTACCAACCTGAAAAGTCTCCAAGCACCAGCCCAGTAGTGGACCGTATGACGATCATCCAAGCACTGTCATCTAGCTCAGTTCAGATATGTCCACAGGGTGATGAAATGGAAAGCGCTTTAGAAAACTTCAAGAATTCTATATCTGAGAGGCAGAGCTTGTGAAATATATCCTGCCTCTTCAACTAGGTTATAAGCCATTCAAGGCCAAGGACTCCATGTCATACTAAATAATTTTTCCTACACATAGTAGTTGCTCAATAAAAATATGTCAATATGAAGAATGTTCTGCTAGTTTTGTGTTGTTCTATATTCAACAAATACCCCCATTTTATACATATATCAACTAAGGCTCTGGGAGATTAAATGACTTGCTTATAGCATCTAATAAGCATCAAAGGCATGATTCAGACCCAGGTCTTCCTAACTCCATATTAAAGCCTTAATAAGAAAATTCCCAAGCAAAAACAAAAATGTCAAGGAAAAAGCAGCCAAAAGACCTTTAAGATCCATTCCTTTTGTCAACTTTATCATTTTAAAAATGTTATCCTCTATTTCCACGCTCTGAAAACTAAAGTAGACCTACCAAGTGCCATTTGCCCTGAACCAGTAGAGAATTCTGGTTTTGTATCTCTAACTACCCACCTTGGTGACATTTTAGGCCTTCTCTTCATAGGAGCAATAATCAGCCTGGCTCTGCAGAAAGGATATAGGAAAAGATGAGCACCTATCAACATCAACAGCATGGGAATGGCCTCTATTAAAGAATATTGATTTGAAGTATCATATAGATGCGTCCAGAACAAGGATGTGATGAATCTAAATTCAATTCTGCCCCAAATCCAGCACTAGTGGACATCAGGAAGTGGAACTTTCCATCCATCAGAGAGCACCAATGCCAAGGATGCAAGTGAAAACCAGACACCACTACAAAGTGAGCTTTGAAAATGACACACACACCCACCCCACAACATTTGATTGAGGCTGCCCAGTTCTTATCATTATCACACAGAGAACTCTTTGTTCTAAAGATGTCAGAAGTGATAGCCTAGACTAGAAGTCCACTTCTTCAACAACTGGACAGGACTACACCGATATTTGTAGAAGTTTGGGATTTGAATCTTTATGATTTGAAGCATTTTAAATTTAGTTCAGAGGAAAATAATGCTAGCACAACAGCTTCTGGCCTTCCGTTTTTTATTTTATACTAATTATTTAACTTACTAAAAAAAAAAAAAACAAATCAATCTCAACTAGTCCTTTCTTTCATCAGCTTAGATGTACATACTTTGTCTCTATTATAATGACAGAGATTGTATTACTAATACAATGTAGTAGAAAATAAAGAATAAACAAACAGGCAATCTAACAATGAATTCCATTGGCGCCCAGTATCCACCCAATGTCAAGAGACCTAGAGGAAAACCTTCAGCATGTCAAGAGGTTCCCTGGCAGAGGATTTATGGATATGCATAAGAGTCAATACCTCACATAGGATGAGAGAGGAATGGGGTAGGTAGCAATTTTAGCCAATCTGAAGGGTGTACCCACACTGACAAGCATGCAGATGCACCGAAGCATATTATAGAATTGTTCACGGTACAGAAAAGATCACAGTAAAGGATGAAAATCCTTGTCTATACTAAGGAATTGGGTGGGGGGGGTAAGGGAGGGAAAGTACTGAGACCCTGAGATCTGAACAGGAAGGAAAGAGTACCAAGAGAAGCAAAGTACCAAGGGAAGCAAAAGGGAAAGCTGGAAACTCAGAAGATAAATTTTCACAATTGTGCTAAGGGCTGGTTCTATGAACTTTCAATCACCTAGAAACATTAAAAGATATACCTAGGGGCAGCTAGGTGGCGCAGTGGATAGAGCACCAGCCCCGGAGTCAGGAGGACCTGAGTTCAAATCCAGCCTCAGACACTTAACACTTACTAGCTGCGTGACCCTGGGCAAGACACTTAACCCCAATTGCCTCATCAAAAAAAAAAAAAAAAAAAAAAAGATATACCTAGAAGTATATTTCCCAAACTTTCTGAATACAGGCAATCCAAGGCAACACTTGCTCTTGTTTGTCCTTAATTCTCAAAGAGGACCATGACATCAATAAAGTACCTCCTATACGCCTTGCACAGACACAAAAAAACCCAGACTCTGACCTCAAGGAGTTTAAAGTCTAATAGGAGGGAAACCACCCAAACACAAGTTAAGTATAATACAAGGGAGGATGTAAAGAGGGCAAAGGACAAAGCACTCTATGAAAATCTGACGTAGAATCACATATGGTTTCATGGAAGAAATAGGCATCTTAATGGATCGTGAAGGAAAAACAGGATTTTAGGAGCTGAAATGAGTGTGTGCTTTCCAGGTATGGGGGACAGCCTTCATTCCCTCCCACCCTGAAAGGTACAGGATAAAATCGGGAAACAACTAATAGTGCAGTCTGACTGGATTACAGCAGTGTACAAAGAGTATCCCCCCTCCCTTCACTGAAGCAGAAGAAGACTATGACAGTGGAATACCACATGCAGAACTGTCAGTCTTCATTGATAGATTGATAAGGTTTCGCTGCATTGCTTTTTGTTCAATTCTTCATCATAGATGGGTCCCTGGATGAAGGAAGGATATATGAAAACAAGGGTCCCTAATTTCTTTTCCACTGTGGACCCTTGGACAATCTAGTGAAACCTATGTACCCCTTCTCAGAAAAGTGTTTTTAAATGCATAAACTAAAAAGAATTATAAAGGAATCAATTCTATTGAAATGCAGTTATAAAATATTTTTTTAAAAATTCAGGGCCCCCCAAAAATTTTTTTAAATTAAAAAAATTTCAAGGACACCAGGCTAAGAACCCCTAAGTTAAGATGATGAATAAATAAAAATAACTTTAAGGAGAGTAGTGTGAAATAATTCTGGAAAGGTAAAGAACAGCCAGATCATGCAGAGCCTTAAAAGCCAAGCAAAGAGGGGGCAGCTAGGTGGTACAGTGGATAAAGCCCCGGCCCTGGATTCAGGAGGACCTGAGTTCAAAGCCGGCCTCAGACACTTGACACTTACTAGCCATGTGACCCTGGGTAAGTCATTGCCCTGCAAAAAAAAAAAAAGCCAAGGAAAGAACTTTATATTTTATCCTAGCGATTAGTGGAGGAAGTACTAATGGGTTTTGAGCAGAGGTGTGACATGGTTAGAAGTATGCATTAGGAGGATTATTCTGGCAGCTCTGCTTTGCAAGGTTTGAGAAGTTTTGTAGGGTTTTATCCTTGTCCTTTTCTTTTTCTTCTCTTTTTTTTTTACAAAGTATACTTTGTCTTCATTATCAGTGAATTCCTCTTTAATCAAGGTATCACTGTGAACTTGCTTATGAATTTTTTCAATTCCCCAAAGGGGGGAAATAGGCTGTATATAAAGTATTAAGTTCACAGAATTTTCTTTCAATATAATTTGGAACAGAGACTCACCTTCCTGTAGGCAAATAGTAGTCTACATGCTGCAGAAACTAGCCCACCAATCTTCACCATAGCTACATCCCTCTTCATGTACCTCTCTTCATGAACCTCTACAGACCACCCATCCCTCCTGTTTCCTGATCCTTGGGTTTCTAGATTCTATCAGCATCCCTAGAACCCAGATGCAAAGTTCTCCTAAAAACATGAAACCAAGGAAGAGGCAAAGATTGCTTATCTTTGCACTGACTCATCTCAGCTCAAGGCAGATGTTACTTTCCTTTGAAGTAAACATAAAAAAAATTCAGTTTAATTCATTAGTAAAAATTAAATAAAATGAGCATAAAGGATTTGCCTATAGGGACAGAGAATGACAGTAGCAAGAGTTAGCCTCATAGTGAACCTTTTTTCATTGCCCTTTAAAAAGGAAAAAAAGAAAAACCACCACATCAGCTCTCTTAAAGCTATTAAGATTGAATTTCAGGGCAGCTAGGTGGCACAGTGGATAATGCACCCACCCTGGATTCAGGAGTACCTGAGTTCAAATCCGGCCTCAGACACTTGACACTTACTAGCTGTGTGACCCTGGGCAAGTCACTTAACCCCCATTGCCCCGCAAAAAACAAACAAACAAAAAGATTGAATTTCACTGAGTTCCTAACTGCTCAAAGTTAAAAAGAATAAAATTCCTAGACCAAATCCACTGCCAAGGTCAACGCTGCTACACTGCCTTAACAGTATCCTTACTTATGTTGACTTCCTGATGAAGAAGGAGAACAACAAGAACAAGAATAAGAACGAGAACAAGAACAAGAAGTTCTAATATGAGTGTACCAGCTGTGGATCATGGAAGTAGCAACACAGAATGATCCAAAGAGCATTGGCCCAGGTTCTCTTTCCAACAAATCACTGCACCAGCCTAGGGTTAACCATTTAACCCTTTCAGCTCTAAAATTCTATGCCAAGAATCTAATTTTCCATATTAGTCAAACTTGTTGCCCTGTCAAAGTAATGTCTGTGAGTGGGGAGCTCATATCCTTTCTAAATACAGGCTGTCTTCAGAATAAGATGTAGGCAAGCACAGAGAGGGGAGATCCTTGGATTCTTTGCTCTGTCTTCTTTCCTTGAAAGTCATAATGATTTGCACCCAATTCAAAGAGAAAAATAAACTCAACTATGTCACAGACCAGAGAGCAGTTTCTGAAGATCAGAACCCCTGACTTCCTGCAGAAAGTTAATTTGTTAAAATGAATGAAAGGGGGCGGGGGCAGCTAGGTGGTGCAGCAGATAAAGCACTGGCCTTGGATTGAGGAAGACCTGAGTTCAAATCTGGCCTCAGATACTTGACACTTACTAGCTGTGTGACCCTGGGCAAGTCACTTAATCCCCATTGCCCTGCAAAAAAAAAATGAACAAAAAAGGGGGACAGCTAGGTAGCGCAGCTGATAGAGCACCGACCCTGGATTCAGGAGGACCTGCGTTCAAATCTGGCCTCAGACACTTAACACTTACTAGCAGTGTGACCCTGGGCAAATCACTTAACTCCAACTGCCTCACCAAAAAAATTAAATAAATAAAATAAAATGAATGAAAAGGAAAGAAAGCACCCTAATGTTAAATCTCATGACAGCACACTAATACCTTGTTGGTGGAGCTTTGATTTGGTACAACCACTGAAAAAATAAATTTGGAATTATGCAAATAAAGTAACTAAATGTCCATTCCCCAATTGCCTCATCAAAAAAATAAAATAAATTAAATTAAATGAATGAAAAAGGAAGAAAGCACCCTAATGTTAAATCTCATGACAGCACACTAATACTTTGTTGGTGGAGCTATGATTTGGTACAACCACTGAAAAAATAAATTTGGAATTATACAAATAAAGTAACTAAATGTCTATACCTTTGGACCCAGAGATTCCACTGCTAGGCATATATCCCAAGGAGATCATTGACAAAAAGAAAGGTTCCATATACAGAAATATTTATAGCAGCACTTTTTGTGGTAGCAAAGAACTGGAAACAAAGTAGCTGCCCATCAATTAAGGAATGCCTAAACAAACTGTGGTGCATGAATGCACCACAGACTATTACTGTACTATAAGAAAAAAAAGGAACATAAATACAAAGAAACATGTAAAGACAAAAAGTGAAGTAAGCAGATCCAGGAAAATAATAAGCACAATGACAACACTGGAACAACCACAAAATAATCTATACAGTTGTGAAACTATAAAGAACAAGTGTGGTCCCAATGAAGAGAAGATACCTCCCCAGTTCCTCTGTAAAGGTGAAAGTCCCGAAGTGTGGAGCATTAGATGTCAGATTTTTTTCCATGAACCGATTGAATTTGCTGGGTTTTTTTCTTTTCTTACTTTTTGTAAAAAACAAAATTCTTTGTTATAAAGGATAGCTGATGGAGGGGAAGGGGAAGGATACCAAAGGAAATCTAGGTGATATTTTAAAATATAAATAAAAATCCATTTCTTAATCTCATAACTGTCTTCAAATTGGATTTTTGGTCCCCGATCAAATAAATTCAAGAAATACACCATGTAAAGAGAACAGTCCTATAGGGCAGGAGGACACTACTCCCATCCTACTACCACTTAAGAGTCACAGAACCTTAGGCAAAAAACACTTGAGCTCTCCAGACCTAGTAGCCTTATTCAAAATTTAAGAGAGATGTCACAAAAACCTGTGAACAATGTGAGTAGAATTAATTGAGCAATAACTAAACAAATTGCCATGCATAAATGAATAAAAACACATTTATTGAGCAACTATTATGTCAGACACTAGAAATACAAGTAAAAAAAAAAAAGCGAGCCAACCTTTGTCCTCAAAGAGCTTACATTCTAATGGACAGGATATATAAACAGGGAATGGTAACCAAGAAAGGCAGTTTTTATCTGGGAAATCATAAGGATGATGAGCAAAGCCAGTAACGATTTTCTCTTTAAAAAATCTTTTATTTCTTTAGTTTGCTTTATATATATATACACATACATACACATGTAGATGTATATCTATCTCAGCCCCAGTGCCCAGCAAATCATCCCTTATAACAGAGAATTGGGGGGGGGTGCAATGAGGGTTAAGTGACTTGCCCAGGGTCACACAGCCAGTAAGTGTCAAGTGTCTGAGGCCGTATTTGAACTCAGGTTCTCCTGAATCCAGGACTGCTGCTCTATCCACTGCGCCACCCAGCTGCCCCAACAGAGAATTTTTAAAAGACAACATAAGCTGGGGCAGCTAGGTGGCACAGTGGATAGAGCATCAGCCCTGGATTCAGGAGGACCTGAGTTCAAATATGGCCTCAGACACTTGACACTTGCTGGCTGTGTGACCCTGGGCAAGTCACTTAACCCCCATTGCCTCCAAAAAAAAAAAAGACCGTATGGCTCATTTTGCACCTCCAGTGTATCATCCTTCTGCCAAGAGGAAAGCCACATGAATTCTCATCAGGCCTCTGGAACTGTGACTCAACAGTGATCACAGTTCTTAAGTCGTTCAAAGTTGTTTTCCTTTACAATGTTGCAGTTGTACAAATTGTCTTCCTGGTTGTGCTCATTTTGCTTTGCATCACTTCATTTAAGGCCTCCCAAGTTTCTTCAAATCCTCTCTACAGCATAATAATGTTCCATTATATTCATATACCATACATAACTCGTTCAGTCTTTCCCCAATTGATAAACATCGACTCTGTTTCCAGTTTTTTTGCTCTAACAAAAAGTGCTTTCCCCCTGTTTTGAACTCTTTGGGATACAGTATAGCAGTGGTATTATGGGGCCAAAGAACATGCACAGTTTCATTGCTTTGGGGATATAGTTCCAAATTGCTTTTCAGAATGCTTGGGCCAATTCACAGCAGGAGTGTGTGTGTCCTCCTATAGTCTGTCCAACAACAGGCCATTTTCTTTTCCACCATCTTTTGATAATACAGAACCTTTGAGTTGGTTTAATTTGCATTCCTCTCATTATTAGTAATTTAGGGCATTTTTATATTACTGTTCATAGTCCGCACCTTTCTTCTTTTGAGAACTCCCTTTTTTTAGCCTCTGACCATGTATCTACAAAGTAATGGCTCCTGTTCCTAAACAGTGGTCAAACTAATTATGTAGAATGAGGGATAGAAAGGTAGGAAGAGAAGGATGAAGGTGGCTGCACTCATGCAGAAAACAGGGGGAACAGCAAGATCAGAGTGCATGGTCGAATAGGATGTGAAGCATGGTCTAAGGCCAGCTAGGCATAATTAGTGGGTTAGGTGAGCTCACTCAGCCCAGGGCAGAGTTCCAAAACTTGGTGTATTAATTTTCTCATAGAAGAGGTGCCTCTGACAGAAGAGGTCTGGTATAGAAGATGCTTTTCCAAATGGGGAGAAAGAAGGTAACAGAGGGCCACAAGGAAAGATGTAAAAGAATCATTACCATACCGTGCAAAGGATGTTAGTTGTTCAATTATTTCCAACTCTCCATGACCTCTTTTGGGGTTTTCTTGGTAAAGACACTGGTGGAGTGGTTTACCATTTCCTTCCCCAGCTCATTTTACAGATAAGAAACTGAGACAAACAAGGCTAAGTGACTTGCCCAGGGTCACACAGCTAATAAGTATCTGAGGCCACATTTGAATTCGGGTTTTCATGACTCCAAGACCAGGGCTTTACCCATTTTGGAATAAATACTATAAGGAATGACAAATTGAGGAAGACACAGAAACATAGGAAATTTTTTTCTGAACTGACACCCATAAGCAGAACCAATAAAACAATGTACATTAATACCATATTATTAAATCAATGAAGAGAATAAACAAAACCTAACACTGCGTAATTCTATAGATGGCCAGCCCTAGATAAGACATTAGAAACTGCCCATCCTTCCTTTGGTTAGTTAGGTGGAGTACTATGATCTTGCTTAACTGTTTGGCTTTTCATACTTTGTTACAAAGGAAGCTTTCACTGGTGAAGGAGGAGAGATGGGTGTGTTTGGAAATTATTCCATTACTGTGATATAAAAAGAAAAGACTTCAATAAAACTCAAATAATAAAACTCAAAACTCTTTAAATAAAATAAGGGGGTTCAATTTAAACTGTCTTTCCAACTCTAAATTCTATGATGCCCCAAATGAGATGAGCGGGAAGGTCCCTTCCAGCTCAGAAAGCTACAATTCTACATACAAAGTTGTTTAATGTACCACAACAAAGCATCTTAGCAGAACAATGAGCCCAGCTCGTGGCCACATGAATCAACGGGCTATGTATGTATAAGAAAGAGGCCCTAAGGCAACTAGTGTGGATGTTTTCTAGGACTCTATGAGGCAAATGGACTTCTCAAGGACACTACGACTCCGCATGGTGGCTTGAAAAAAAGTGTAGTGACTTTACATATGAGTAAGTCCCTGTGCCAGCACAAAACTGACTTTTATTCAACCTGATTCATCCCACAGCAACTTTATTACTGTTATTATTCAGTTGTATCTAACTACTCTGTGTGACCCCATGGACTTTTGTCCATGGTGTTTTCAGGGCAAAAATGCTAGAGGAGTTTGCCATTTCCTTCTCCAGTGTGTCCTCACGTTACAGACGAGGAATTGAGGCAAACGGGTGGTGACTTGCCCAAGGTCACATAGCTAGCAAGTATCTGAGGTGACATTTAAACTCAGAGCTTACTGATTCCAGGCCTGGTACTCTATTCGCTTTGCCACGTAGCTCTCTCCCTACACCCACCCCCCACCCGTCCTAGAACAGTCTTAGAAAAGACTGACACCAAAGTCTCCACCTCCAAACACTGCCTCTGATAGAAAAGAAGCAGTTAGAAAATGTACAGCAGAAAGGTGGAAAGGAAAATGACTGGGAAAGGAAGAGGAAGCAAGGTAGGCCTAGGATAGAGAAGAAGCAGACCTGGAACTGACTCCCCACAATGGGACAGACCACCTCCATCTCGTATCATGACTGGCCTATCCCGTTTGGCCCAAGACACAGAGGCTGCTTAACCTGCCACCTATCAACTAACTTAATTCTGCTTGAAACTCTGGAATTCCAACAGTATCACCTGTTTTCCAAGGCTGTAAGTAATATTTTTTATACTGGGGGATAATAGAAAAAGCAGTAAATATTACAATCAGGTGGTATTTCTTAAATGAATGCACATATTCTATTCTATATTGTGCAGTTTCCTCTCTTCACTGCAGAGGTAAGGTACTATGGACATTGAATACTGCACATACTGTCATACTGTCAGGGTTGATGTGTTGATTGGTTTTGTAGAACTGGTTTTATTTCCTTTTTTTAAAACTTTGTGACAAGAGCTGGGTTGCTAGGGAGAGGAGAGGAGAAGGATACATTCAGAAATGAATATGATATTTTAAAGTATCAATAAAAATAAGATTAAAAAATTCTAAATGCAAACCAAAATAATTCTGAGAAGCTGGATTGAACCAAGAAGACCTGGGTTCATCATAGCTCTGTCACTTATTAGGAAAATAAAATCAGTCAACCACAAGGCTTCAGTTTCCTCGTCTGTAAAAAGAAGTGGTTAGACTACAGCAACCTCAAGGTCCTTTCCAGCTCTATTATATAAATGTATATATGTGTATATATATATAAAATTTACATATAGATATAGATATGTATATACACACACATTATAGCCCTATTATTACTTCATTTCACCCAACAATATGCAAATTGGCAAAGATGACAAAAAATGGAAGTGGACAATGTTGGAAAGGCTATGGACAGACAAATACATGATCCACCTTTGCCAGAACTGTGTATTGTTTCAACTATTCTGGAAAAGAATTGGTAATCATGCAAAAAAAAAAAAAAGACTAAAATGTTCATTTTCTTTGCCCCTTTGATCCCCGTGCTGAGCATATGATTCAAAAAGTTAAAGAAAGGTCCAGTAAATACACCAAAATAATCATTGCAGTACATGTTGTGGTAACTAAAAACTGGGAACAAAGTAAGTATTATTAACTGGAAAATGGCTGAACAGATTGTGGTACGTGGATGCAATGGAATATTACTGTACCATGATGAAAAAATATAGAATTCACAGAAACACGGGAAGATACAGGAACTGATACAGAAACAGGAAAACAATGTACACGATGGTTATGATAATGTAAATAGAAAAAAAACAAGAAAGTAAAGCTGACCAAGTTTCATCACAGAGGAGAAATGAGAAACTATACCTCTTCTCCCCCCCCACCCCGTGTCGAAGAGATGAAAGATATAGCTATGGAATGTTATTTAGACTATAAAGAAAGATAATTAATTGTATTAATTGGTTTGGCTATATTTTTTCTTTTTCAAGCTCTATTATACAGAAGGGGAAAGATATTCAGAAATGAATATGATATAATAAGAAGTATTAGAGCAGTTAGGTGGCTCAGTGGATAAAGACCAGCCCTAGATTTGGGAGGACCTGAGGTCAAATCTGGCCTCAGACACTTGACACTAGCTGTGTGACCTTGGGCAAGTCACTTAACCCTCATTGCCCCACCAAAAACAAAAAGAAAATAAGTATCAGTAAAATAAAAAATGTTTTAAAACAAAAAATAAACACAGTACTATAGCAGAAGGCCTGAAATCTCCAAAAGAAAAACACATATAATATCTCTATATAGAAATAGTACATATCTGGTGTGTATGTATGCACACACATACATATGCTATATATACATATATATACATATATACACACATACAAACACTAGATATATAGCATGTTTGCTATAGCATATGTAGATACTATAGTATACCTACTATATATTTCATATCTACTATAGCAGTTCTACTATATAGATGCTAAATTACTACTATACTATTAAATCTACTGTATATATCTAATATAGTAGATTTACTATGTATATTTCTATAATAGAGATCTACAAATAGATATCTGGATACCCTCAATAGTATGTACAGGGTAGACAGATAGATGTTCAGTGAATAAAATGCTGATCCTGGAGTCAGGAAGACCTGAGTTCAAATCCAACCTCAGACACTAACTAGTTGTGTAATCCTGAGCAAGTTACTTAACCTTTGTTTTCCCTAATCCATCTGAGAAGGAAATGGCAAACCACTCCAGTGTCTTTGCCAAGAAAACCCCATAGATAGTATGATCTACTGGGTCATGGAGAGTCAGACACGAATGAATGTCTGAATAGCAACTGTCTAAATGTTGCATATATAGTGTGCATAGATAAATAGATTTTTTTATATAATACTATAGTATATGTAAATATATACCATAGTAGTTTATCTATAGTATATTTACTATCTAAAGTATATAGATACAGTATCATCTGTGTCTATGTATATAGTGTGTATATATATATATACACACATATACAGTATTTATGTGTGTGTATAGTGTATAGATATATGTATATAAAGTATATCTATAGTATGTGTATCTCCATATACTATAAACCCTAGCTTCTTGAACTGTGGGAAACCCCCATATGGTATCACATAACTACATGTGTAGGTCACAAAAATTTTGGCAATAGTAAAAGGTTATGTATACCTATTTTATATACCTATATACCAGGGGTTGCATTAAAAATTTCTGAGGCGAAAAGGAATCACAAGTGGAAAAAAAGTTTAAGAAGCCCTGCTATAGACAGACACTATATTATATATACTAGGCAGCTAGGTGGTGCAGTGGATGAAGTACAGAAAATAGCATCAGGAAGACCTGAGTTCAAAACTGGCCTCAGATACTAACTATGTGATCCTGTACAAGTCACTTAACCTCTGTTTGATTCAGTTTTGTCATTTATAAAATAGAGATAACAATAGCATGTACCTCCTAGTATTATGGTGAGGTTCAAATGAAATATCTGTAAAGCTCTTAACACAGTGCCTGTACTATATGTAAATGCTTTTTCCCCTCCCCCCTTCGCTGGTATATACAGTATATAACGTGTGTGTGTGTGTATATATATATATATATATATACACACACACACGCACACACACATCTCCTATATATGGTGTGTGTATATATGCTAGTGTGTAGCTATCTATCTACATACACACACAGTTTATCTGAGCAGCCAAAATAGCTATTACAAACACTTATACACTAAATAAAGCTCATTCATTTTTCTTTTGGGGACCCTTAAGCTCTCTCTGAGCCCTTACTTTCATTTTAGACATAATTCTAACACGCATAGTAACTTGTTTTCTAGTCCCATCAGCTTAGAAGGAGAAAATAAGAGTAACGAAATGATGTCTAGATGGTAGCAAAAAGGTAAGAAATAGAAAAAAAAGATACAAGAAATGAAAAAAGCAGAATAGTCTGATGGCTTTGAGCTTAGGACTAAGAAGCCCTCTGTCTTTAACAACCACCATCACCCTCCAGAGGCATAATTCTTAATACAACAATATACGATACATAAACACATATGAAGAATGACCGTGAGTTATCTAAAAAAAAAAAAAGTTAAATCATTTTCAGTACATAACAGGCTGATTTTTTGATCTGGACATGCACCGAAAATTGTGCAAACAACCCCCCCCCCTCTCTCCACCAAAGAGTTGCAACCCTCACTGTAATACATGTGACAATATCTTCATGTCATAAAGAAAAAAATTTTCTGGCACAGAAACTAAATGCATTTGTACCTAGTAGCAATAAAATTGTCTCTTCCTTGTTTCCCCACAGAGTGACACCACCTGCTTCGCTTCCCATTAGTTCTAGAGTTCATCATACATGCTTAAATATGTTTCAGGTGGTTTGCTGCAAGGTTTCCATCAAAAGAATGGCTAAAGTAAGAACAAAACATTGGAAACATTGAAAGGGGCAAATTTCCATTATCTAATAAACTCTTATTCTCATGTGACAAGAAATAAAGGAAATCATAATGTTGTAGGATTTTAAAATTGCAACAAACCTTAGCAGTCATCAAATCCAATACAATCTAACAGTCTCAGTTTAACAGATGAGGAAACAGAGGCACCAAGAGACTTCCTCAAGGCCAGATAGGAAAGCAAGTGGCAGGGCTAAGATCTGAATCTAGGACTACAAAGCAAAGCATTCTTCAAAATTAGTCATCTTCAAATAACAAGTGTTCTCTATTTGTCAAAAGGAAATTAAACTGGACAACTAGAAAAAGAATCCAAATAGTTTAATTCTTAACTTCAAATCATTCACAAGATATCTAGGCCAAAATGATTTGATTACATTGGACAACACTGTCTGGCTAGAACACTTTATCCAAGATGCTATCACTGACAGAAACTTCTTATTGTACAAAGGAATTAATTGTCAACTAAACATACTTGTGTCTTCATTCACAAAATATTTCTCAGTTAACAGAGACAGACTATTGTATATTACACCAGGCACTGACAATGAATACAGACACTCAATAAATATCTAAATATTGTTGACAGTTTGTTCATCATATTATAACTCTGGTGGAAATGGAAGAAGTATTTAAAAAGCCGAAATAACTCTAAGTTTCTCAAATGAAAACTAAGCGAAAACTTTCTCAACAAAATCAAAAAGAAACAATGAATTTAACACCAAGTATGGAAAGTCAAACTCATGATGAATCCTAGAGGTAGAAGGCAACTCTCCTCCTGTCTTTTGGAGAGGCCAGTATCTAAAAAGCCAGAACAGAGTTCTCTCATCTCTTTCTAAAGGCCTCCAAAGACTTTGACTAACACCGTTTAGTAGATATTGGGTTTTTGCCCCTTTGTTGTTCAGTTGTTTCAGTCATATCTGACTTTTCATGGCCCTACTTGGGGTTTTCTAAGCAAAGATACTGGAGTGGTTTGGCATTTCCTTCTCCAGTGGATCAAGTAAGACAAACAGGGTTAAGTTACTTGCCCAGGGTCACACAGCTAGTAAGTATTAAGTGTCTGAGGCTGGATTTGAACTCAGGTCCCCCTGAATCCAAGGCTGGTGCTTTATCCACTGTGCCACCTGGCTACCCCCCTAACTGTGCTTATAAATAAATGAATAAACTCAGGCTGACCTTACCTCGACTTGAACATGAAACCTTTGCCCCTTTAAACATGTCCAGTTTTTTTTAGTTTTAACCATTTTAATGGAAATCTTTCTAAAACACTGCAATGTTTTATTACCTCAATTGTTGAGACCTCCTTCCTTTCGTCTAACCTAACTCTTCTTGTCACTTTCAATAATTATACCATGCTCTCTCTGTCACTAAGGCTCAGAACCTTGGATTCATCTTTGACTCCTCCTTCCTTTCTATACAGTCAGTCATTCACCAAGTCCAGTAGCCTCCTATCTCATCCCCTTTGTTCAAGTAGTGTCATCCATCTGGAATGTTATGATACTCCCATTTACCTGTCCCTCCCTTCACTGCCAGTATCTGTCAGAGGACCTTGCACCCAGACCTTGCTGGCTTTGAGGGCAGCTCTCTATCCTCTTTATCATGCTGCCTCTCAAAATAAGCTAACTTTTTAATATCCCCTCAAAAAGAACACCAAATATCAGTAGTCAACATGAATGTACCATGGTTGTTATAAAAGCATGAAATATTTATCAATACATGCATATATAATACATATATATATATATCCTCCACTAAATTATTCTTCCTCCAAAGCGCCATCATGTTATGTGAAAGTAATCCTTACTTCCCACAGGTGAGGCTAGCAGATAGCAAAATCTAGAAGGTTCTGACAAGTTGGAAAAATAATAACAATAGTATTCATATAGCTCTTTAAGGTTTGCAAGATACTTTACATATGCTATCATATTTGATCTTCACAAGCCTTTGAGATAGGAGCTATTATTACCCACATTTTACAGATGAGGAAACTGAGGCAAAGGCAAATTCACTAGTCCAGGGTCACATAGCTAATAAATATCCAAGGAAGGCATCAGGTCTTGCCTTCTCTACATGAAATACTCAATCCACTATGCCATGAGATGTTTCCAGTCAGAGTGCTATGATACATTCTCCGCATGTCATCCAAGAAAAAGTTGTATATTCAGAGAAGTTCCCTACCAGGTTAGCTGCAAAGTAATGACTTTTTCTGCCATGACAATTCCCAAAAGATTTCTACTAAACTTTCCATCTATCCCCTTCTCTGTACTCACAAAGGCCATCACCCTAGTTCAGGCTTTTATCACTTCTTACATGGATTATTATAATAGTTTCCTAATCAGTCTTCCCTGCCTGCAGGCTCTCTTCCACCTCCATTATCCATATCAGTTCATCAATCCACACAGGTGCCAAATTGATATTCCTAAAGCACCAGTCAGATTATGTCAGCCCTTCAGAAGTTCAAGAAACTTCTGGGTTTTCTTGGAATTAAAAGTCCTGCACAACCTGGTTCCTGGAATTTAAAGTCCTGCACAATCTTTCAGACTGACTTTACATTACTTCCCCTTGTATACTCTATGTTACAACTAAATTAATCTACTTAGGGTTCCCAGCCTGGAATGTTGTCTCTGCCTCTTGGAATCCTCAGCTCCTTTCAAAATTCAACCCAGTTGCCACTTCCTATATGAAGCTTTTCCTGAAACCAGTTGTTACTGCTTGCCTCACTCCCAAAAGTGTATTTTCTACATTCTGCATTCATTTAATGTGTATGTATTATTTCTTCCCCATAAAGGGCAAAGGCTATCATTTTTTTCTTTGTATCTTCAATGCTTAGAACAGTGAACAGATACTAGCAGAAGTGAATTGTCTCTGGTGGGAGGAATAACTCCAATTACAGGAAATTACAAAGCCTTTAAGTATAAAGTATATACATATATACACAGACACAGAGAGATGGACAGAAAGGAACTGAGCAATTAATAATCTAAAAGGCATTTGTCTTTGAAATATATATGAACTTACAAACCTAACAGTTTCTGATGATGGAGAAACAAACAAACAAACAACTAAAGATATATGATGCAGGCCAGAGTGAGTTGATGAAATTGACCAAGATTCCTCATTCTTCTTTTCTATTCTCATGGTCCACATGATTCATACATGGGAATAGACGATTCACTTAAATTGCAGTAAGGTTTGTACTGAGGAATCTTTAGACAATAAATTAAATATTTAGGTTCCAAAGGGCTTTCTGCATAGCTATAAAAAAAGTTTGGTTTATAAATTCAAAGGAACATACAATCATACATTTAGAGATAGAGATCTTACAAGCTATATAGTCTAATCCCCTCATTTTACAGATGAGGAAACTGGGTTGCAAAGAGGTTAAAGGACGACTGTCACAGCTCCTTAAGTAAGTAGCAGAAAAAAAGGTTCAAACTCAGGTCCCCTAATTCCAAATTCTTCAAGGTCCACCTAAGGTACTACACACCTCCTCTACGAAGCCATCCATGATCACTCCAACCAAAAAAGTTCTCTCCTTCTTGAAAGTCATACAGATTTAGAACTAGAAGAAACCTCAGAGTTCCTCTACTCCAACACCCTCAACTTCATGGATGAGCTTCTCATAATTTTTTATATTAATCTTGACTTTACTCTGGTCACATTTTAGCCTGTCATTTTTATTTCTGTATGACATATTCCTCTACTAAGACTATAACCTAAGATCCTTGAGAGCAAGAACTATGTTGGTTTTTCTCTTTGTATTGGAAGCTCTTAGTATCTGGTTCACAAAAGGTACTTAATAAATGTGGGCAGAATACTTTAATTAAGCTAATTAGGTACCAACTAATGACAGTAAGCACTGGTAATGCCAAGCCTACAAATAATTAAGTGAAGGTTACCGATAATTAGAAAGCAATTTTTTCTTCTAGTAAATCAATGAATAAAGATTTGACTGACAAGAGGACTGCAGGATTTTGATTGAGTTCCCATGCAGAGCTCATAAACAGGATGAGACCTAAAATATCACAGCATCCTAACACATAACCCACAGGAGCCTACCATGGTGTCAAACTCAAATAGAAAGGAATCTGTGATGTTTAAAATCTTAATGTGTGGTTGCCTTAAATTAGAAGCTTTAGCACCAGTCTTTGGGCATTAAGCATTTATTAAAGCATACCAGGTATTCATGTGGAATTCAGAAAGTTAAGAAAAGGCCTATCTAGCCTAGAGTTCCAGCCTGGTCAGGTTCTTCCTCAAGTCCTCCACCACGAGCCTGCTTCAATCACAAACTCCCCAAACTGAGCGTGGAAGCTTTTTTATAGGCCCGGAGCATAGGCGGTCCTTACACATTGCTTCAAGCTGATTGGCTAGCATCATCCAAATCCATTGGTTCACTGGATTTGAAGGTGGTCTCAACTTGAGTTCAAAGTCTTTAGCTTCTGAGAACAATACCTTCTTAAGGGCTAGCCAGGTGTACTTACAATCTAGTTAACTTGAAGTAGGCTAATCAGCAGTCAATCACTCTAAATTCAATCAGTTTAGATTAATCTCCAGGTGGGCCTTTGAGTATCTGCTAAATCCCATTATTTTATCACAAATCCCTGCTGGTCTATACTGACTTGGAAAACCACAAAATAATCTTATATGTGTTCTATTATATTTTTACTTATTTTATTAAACATTTCCCAGTGACATTTAATGTGGTTCTGGGGCCACCACTACCCCAGGAGTTTCAGTGGCCTACAAGTCTTACACCTCTGTCTCAGAGGATCACAGACTTAAATGTGCAAGAGATGTTGGGAGATCATCTAATCAAACTGTCACATTTTACAGATGAGGAAACTGATTACCACAGGGATTAAGTGATTTGCCCAAGGTCGAATAAAGGACAAAATTAAAGGGCCAGAATTCAAACCCAGATCCTCAGATTACAAATCCCCAGCTAATCCCATTACAAAAAGCTGTCCCTAAAATACCAAAAACATAATAAGCAGCTAATAAGAAATTGGAGCTGGGGGGAAACTACTATGCAACTGTAGCTGCTAACGAGGACTTCAGTGTCAACTATTTTAGCCTCTTCCTAGAATTACAGAGAAAAATTATTTTAGACTTTACTGTAAAATGACCCAGAAAGCACTGGAACTTTTTGAAGGGTGTTTGTTAGGTGGGTTATTTTTTATGTTCTGAACAGACCAGTCCTCTTGAAGACAACAACAAAAAGAAGTCCGGGTGCTGAAGTTTCTGGGTTGCTGGGTTGTTGTCTGCTTTTTGTTTTTCCTTTTATACAAGAGTACCTGTTCCTTGTGAAGAAATCTTTATGGGAAAAGAAGTAAGATTCAACAGCACAGATAACCTTTCACTAGATTAAGCCCTGAAAAGTCATTTTTGTGGGCTTATTCTTAAAAAGCCCACTTTGTTCCCTTAGTTTCCATTTGTTCTTTCTTTAACATAGATTAAAACCTCTGTTAGCTTAGGGTGGTTGGGTTTTTGTTTTCTTTTGTGTTGTTTTTTTATTCATTTCATTTTGAAAATCCAAATCACAAAACAGCTCAAATCAAAGATTTAAAAAATAAAAACTTCCCAATAAATGGGGATGATAATGTGTCCTACCTATGATGATGAATGTAAAAGAGCTTTAGAATGTGCTATGCAAATTTAGGGCCATGATTATTCAACAGAGGCTCTAAGATATTATATCTGTAAGTGATCTCCTTAGGCCATGCCTCTCCCTCCTGCCTCCCCCAGCTGATAACTGGTACCATCAAAGTAGCCACTTTTGAAGAACTAATCAATCAGCTGGTGTTTTGCTAAGCATGGGCATATTCCTCCTCTCTCTTTCCTCTTGCTTGTCTCTGACCCTCTTCTCTCTCTGGGCTCTCCTCCCTTCACCCTTTCCTTTCTCCATATCCTCTTTACAGATCCTCTATGGACTGGTGCAGTGTCACACCTGGGAAAGAAAAGGACTCTCATAGAAATGAGTACTGTTGATGGTCTCATCTTTGTTAAGGAAATACCAGCTCTTTCAAAGCTACCTGTTAGAGCTTTACTCAAATATAAAAATTATTTTTATAGCTATGTTAAGTGTGATTTAAATATTCCATATTTTGAAATTAACTTTGATCTGTAAAGGCATGTCATTTTTTCCTAATTGGTGCCATCTTAACAGCCACAACAGAACCAAAATTATATAGTAATGGGCAGGTATAGTTTGGAGCCAAAGAATCATATTATAATTATGAAACTAAATTGCCATTTATATTTTGTTTTTCCCTGGTTTTCAATAGGTTTTTATTGAAGTGTGGTTTGTAAAGAATCTATATCCTGGCATATTTAGATAGAGCACTAGACATGGAGTCAGGAAGACCTAGGTTCAAATCTCACCTCAGAACTGCACTAGATATATGACCCTAGGTAAGTCACTTAACTTCTCTGGCTCTCAATTTCTCATCTACAAAATAATAGGGTTGGGGGCAGCTAGGTGGCACAGTGGATAGAGCACCAACCCTGGATTCAGGAGTACCTGAGTTCAAATCTGGCCTCAAACACTTGACACTAGCTGTGTGACCCTGGGCAAGTCACTTAACCCCAACTACCTCACCAAAATAATAATAATAATAATAATAATAAGGTTGGACTCAATGACCTCTAAGGTCCTAAATCTATGCGCCTTGAGGTCCTGGAGATCACCTACTTCAACACTCAAAATTTTCAAATGAAGAAACTGAGGTTTCAAGAAGTGAAATAACTTATACATACTTAGGGCATCAATCAGAATACAATAGAACCAAAGAATCAAAGAATTTGAGCACTGGAAGGAATTCTTAGGGACCCTCTAGACCAACCTATACACAAAAGAAATTCCCACTACAAACATACCCAATGAGTGGGCATCCAGCCTCTACTTAAAAACCTCCAAAATTCAAGAACCTATCACCTTCTAGAAGCAGCCCATATCACTATTAAATGCTTTTAATTCTTAGGAAGCTTTCCCTAATTTGTTGGTTCTCAGCAATTTCTGCCCACTGGTTGTGGTTGCATTCTCCAGGGCCAAAGAACAAGCTTAGTCCCTCCTTCACAGGACAAACCTATTAGATACTTGTTCGAGATAGTGATCACATCCCCTCTAACTCTGCTCTTCTCCAAATCAAATATGTCAGGCCCCTCCAAATGATTCCCATATGACATGAAATCAAGTCCTTTCAATATCCTCGATGCCCTCTCCTAGACATTCTCCAGGTTATAAATGCTCTTCTTCATCCATGACACCCAGACTGAATCCAATGCTTAAGATGAGTTCTAACAAGGGCAGAATACAGAGGGACTATCACCTTTCAGCTCCTTTACCCCTTTTGCTGCAGTTTGACTGAATTAGCTTTTTTGGATGCCACACAAAGTGATGAATCATATTGAGTTTGTGGTACTCTAAAACCCACAGATCTTTTTCACAATTACTCTGTATATCTTCCCCACCTTATACTTGTAAAGCTTATTTTTGGTACCCAAATGTGAGACTTTACAGTTATCCTGAATGAAATTAATTTTATCCAGGTCAGTCCAGTGGTCTCACTTGTCAGGATCCTTTTGGGTCCTGACTGTCATCCACTGTGGTAGCTATCCCTCCTGTCTTTGTGTTATCTGCAAACTTGAAATCTGTTGATAAGAAACATTCAACAGCACAGGACCAAGCAGAGATCCTTGGGATACACCAATGGAGACCTCCCACCGTATCAACAATGAACCATTAACATCCAATCCTTGAGTCTGTTCATCCCAATCAGTTCTGAAACTCATTGTACTACTAATTCACCTCTTTCCATCTTCATCATAAGAGTAATGAAATACTTTATCAAAAGCTTTAAGAAAATCTAGGTTAACTATATCCACAGCATTCCCTTCACCTACCAATATAGTACTGTCAAAATAAGAAATGAGGTTAGTCTGGCATAACCTGTTCTTGATGAAACCAACCTAGCTCTTTGTAATCATCCTTATAATTCCATCTCATACTTCCCACAGAAGTAATTCCAAACCTTCCTTTTACTGAATTAGTTGCTCCAAACTTTCTGTCACTCAAACCCCATTCCTGACTCATCCCTTCTTTTTTAGCAGATGACCCACCTCCTCCTTTACTAAAAAGATGGAAGCCATCTAACTGCAACTCCTTCATCTCCCTTCTGCACAACTCAAAACCTCTCTGTGATCTCCCCCATCCTTTCCTTCTTCTTTGTCAAGACTAACTTCAATTTGTGCCATTAATTCCATCACCTCCAGACTCCTCCAGGGACATTGGTCTATACATCATATTCTCTTGTTCATTTTCATACTCTGCCTCCCTGTTGGCTTCTTTCCCACTACTATCAAATATGTTCAGGTCTCACCTATCCTAAAAAAAAAAAGACACATGCTCTGACCCCTCGGAAGTATCATCAACTTCTCTCCTCCTTTTCATTATTAAAAACTTCTGTAAGTATATTCAGTAATGGCCTCCGCTTCTTTACCCCCCCCCTTAATCTAGCTTCCATATGACCCCTCCAATTCACTCTCTCATCAACAGGGGCATCTTAAATAAATCCAATGACCTTTTCTCAATCCTCCTGTTCCTTAATATGTGTGTGGCATATGATACTGATGACAGGACCCTCCTTTTCTTGATATTCTCATCTCACTTGACTTCCATGATGTTACTTTCCTCCTCGTTCTCCCCCATATGTCTCATTTGATAATTCATTTTCTTGTTCCCTAGTTCTTGTTACCCTCCCTTACAAGTGTGGGTAAACCCAAGGTTCTGTCTCTGATTCTCCTCTCATCTTCTTCATCCATTTGCATGGCTCCTAAACCTATAAATTCAACCAGAATCTCTTCCCTAAGCATCAGTCCCAAATTTCTGTCCCTATAAAAATTCAAACTCACCATGTCCCAAACTGAGTTCATCATAGGATCATATATTTAGAGCTAAAAGGGAACTCTGATATTGTCTAGTCCAATCCTTTCGTTTTACAGATGAGGAAATTGAAGCCAACCAAACTTAAATTTAAGTCACAGAAATATTAAGAAGCTGAGTCAAGAGTCTAAGCCAAATCCTTTAGCTGCATACTCAATGTCTTTTCCACTGAACCACCTCCCAAAAATGTCACCCAGTCTTAAAACCTCAGAGTCATCTTTGAATCTTTCCTTTTCATCATCCAACCTCCTTCAATCACTTAATTACCAGAGGCTATCAGGTACATCGAGTGCTGGGTCTTAAGTCAGGAAAACCTGAGTTCAAACATGGCCTCAAATACTTACTGTATGACCCTGGGTATACAGTTTCTTCAATCTGAAAATGGAGATGATAATAGCACCTACCTTCCAAGTTGTTGAGGGAATCAGATGAGATGATAAAGCACTATATATCATTTAGCACTGTCCTAGCACATGGGAGGTACGTAATAAATGCTTGTTCCTTTCCTTCCAAGTACTGTTGAATCTACCTCTATATCATCTCTTGCTTCCTCCTTCTATTCTCCACTCCTCACACCACCACTATTGTGTAAGACTGCTTTTCTCCTGACCGCATTTCATTAGCTGTCCTCCATGACCCCATCTGGGGTTTTCTTGGCATAGATACTGAAGAGGTTTGCTATGGAACTCAGGAAAACAGTGTTAAGTGACTTGCCCAGGGTCACACAGCTGATAAGTATCTGAGTTTGGATTTGAACTCAGGAAGATAAGTTTGACTCCAGGTGCAGCACACTAGCCACTGTGCCACCTAGCTACCCCTCTCTTAGACAACTCTGCCTAAATGTCTCCTGTAGCTTTGTCACGTTACCCTATGTCACACTTTTATTAGTGTATATATCTTAATATCTTCTTAAGACTGGAACACAAGCTCTTTAAGGGCAGGAACTATGTTAATTTCCTCTTGGTATTGGCAGTTCCTAAATCCAGCACCTTGTATATGGTAAGTATCCCTATTAAACTGAATAGTCTGTTTGACAAAGCAGGGATTAGAGCCCCAGAAATAGGTCTCCTTGATCCTCATTCAGGACTTTTCCCATTACCCCATTAGAATTGTGGTTCCCAAACTCGATGTGTATCAATTGCCAACTATGAGTTTTGCCAAATGGGCTGGTGCTAGAGAAACAGGAAAAAGGTAAAAGCGAATAAAGTGTCCTTGTCCTCAAGAATCTTACACTTAGTGGGTAATATGATACATTTGCATGGAAAATGTAAAGACTTACAAAAACTTACAAAGAAACAAAAAGGAAACAATAACCACAAAATTAAGATGTCCCTCTGGGTCTGCCAGTCTAATCTATACCCAAATGGGAATCCTCTCCAAGGGCATCCTCAAATAAGTGGTCATTGAGCTTCTATTTTAAGACCTTTAGGGGCAGCTAGGTGTCGCAATGGATAGAGGAGCGGCCCTGGAGTCAGGAGGAACTGAATTCAAGTCTGGCCTCAGACACTTGCCAACTTACTAGCTGTGTGACCCTGGGCAAGTCACTTAACCCCAATTGCCTCACCAAAAAAAAAAAAAGACCTCTGGTGAGGGAGAGCCTGCTTTCCTCTCAGATAGCCTGTTCTACCTTCCAGAAATTCTAACAATTAAGGAGTTTCTTCTCACATGGAGCCTCAATTTGCCACTCTGAAATATTCACTGGGGCCAAATATCACAAGTCTAATCTCGCTTCCATATGGCAGATCTTCAACTATTTGAAGTCAGTGATTACATATTTCCTAAGGCTTCTTCTTCTCTAGGTTAAGCAACACCACCAATCCCTTTAATGCAGGCATTCTTAACCTGGGATCTATGGGACTGGTTTTAGGGTTTCATTGTTATTGTTTTTAATAACAGTATCTCAAGATAATTGGTTTCCTTTGTAATTCTATGTATTTTGTTTTATGAAATTAAAAATATTATTCTGAGAAGAGTTCCTTAGGCTTTGCTAGACTGCCAAAGGAGCCGATGACACAGGAACAGTTAAGAACCTCCCTACTTTAATTGCTCCTAGCTAACCAACACACTTCAGCAGTTTGTCCAGCTTAAAATGTTACACTAAATGTAATACAACATCCCAGATTTGTTTTGACCTAGGCAAAGTATAATGGGACCATCAATTCTTCTCCCCTCCTGCCTCCCAACTGTAGACACTAAATAGTTCTATCAAGGCAGCCTCAAATAACATTACTTTTTTGCCTATCATGCCACACTAGGGAGCTTTCAAGGCATTAAAATTCCCAAGAGTTTGGTGTTTGGTTTAGTTTTTTTTGTCTTTAAATTTTATTTATTTGTTTGTTTTTAATTTATGAAATAAAATATGCATTTCTGTAACATAGTGGGATTTTTAAACCTATTGATTACACATGAAACAGCAAATCTCTTGATATTCTTTTCAAATTCATAACAAAGTTATCATGTAACTTTCTGTTTTTCTTCCCTACCCCCCAAAATGGCTATCATTATACACAAATAGATATGGGGGGTGTAAAATTATTCTATACATACTTCTATTTATCAGTTCTTTCTCTGAATGCAGATAGCATCTTTCTTCATAGGTCTTTTGTAGTTGATTTGGGTATTTATAATAGTTAAAATGACTATTTTTTGTTTTTATTTGATTTGTTGTGTTTCTGGTGGTGGTTGCTGGAGGGTTTTTTTGTTTTGTTTTGGGTTGGGTTTTTTGCAGGGCAATGAGGGTTAAGTGACTTGCCCAGGGTCACACAGCTAGTAAGTGTCAAGTGTCTGAGTCTGGATTTGAACTCATGTCCTCCTGAATCCAGAGCCAGTGCTTTATCCACTTCACCACCTAGCTGTGTTGGGGTTTTTTTAGGGGGGTCCACATAAACTACTGTGTAGCCATGCCTCTCTCTACTACCATCACCCCCTCACCCCACCTGCTACTTGGGCAATAGAATCCTGACTTGGAATCCCTGTAGGGACTGGCACATCCCTATTAAATGAAATCTTCTTGGCCCACTATGCCAACCTGTCAAGATCTTTCAGGATCCCAATTCTATCATTCCTACTAGCTATCTCTTTCAGTTTTATATCAACTCTAATTTTTTAAAGGGCTAAATTCCTAAGGTTGTACCTTAAACAGGAATCTAGCTTTTCACTCACTCATTCATCAAAAATGTAATAAGCACCACTATATGTGCAAGACAGAAGGTGATACACAGTCTCTGTCATTTAATAGAGACATTATCTAGCCATGTGTATGCTGGTCGGGATTTTTACAGCATCACAGCTAGAATCCATGGGAATCCTCTGCCCTTCCAAGAGCTTCACAGACTTCACTGCACACTTTACACAGGAAGTAGTGATGCTGGCCTGTGGTGGTGAGTACTAAGGGTGGAGTCTAAAGGCAGGAAAGACTGTGGCAATGAGACTGTAAAGTTGGTAATAGAAAAAAAAAAAAGAAAGAAATATAGCTGAAACCCAAGAGCACGGCCAGTTCAAAGGTATGAGAAAAGTTCTCCCTAGTCTTGGAACTCTCCCAAGATCCCTTCCTTTATTGTCCTAAGTGGCATTAAGGCCAAACCATCCCTGGCATTATCATTTATAAGATAGATAACAATGTAGGGGTTTCAGAGATGAGCTGGTGGACCTGTGATTTCATCAGTCTAAGAAGGTCTTGCGTGAAACCAGTCGTCTAAAACTGATAATCATGGAACTAGACTTAAAGCCCTGAAGCGTTAAGTGATTTGCTACTGGAATTACACATCCAGGCTGTGTCAGAAGTAGGTTCTTCCCAACTCCAAGGCCAACAGCACTTTTACTACAACTCTTCTTGGCAAAAACTCATACTTATGAAGTTCTTTGTAGGCTTTGAGAGGCAGCAAGCACAGCGTACTAAATAGAGAGCAGAGTCAGCCTCGTAATCAGAGAAAGTAGAATTACTGAGAGAGGGAGTTTCTTCAGCTGGTAGTTCCCTGGACCAGTAAAATCACAGGCCCAGTTCTTAGTTCCTATCTCTTTTAAGGTTTACAAAAAGAGTCCTTCCTTACCTTGACCCTGTAAGTAGGTAGTACAAATATTATTGGTACAAATATTATCATCTCCTTTTACAGATTAGGAAACTACAATCCAGAGAGATAAAAGTATCACAAACCAGTGTCAAAGGCTGGCTTCAAACCCCAGGGTCCTGATTCCAATTTCAACACTCTGCACCACCCACTGCCTCTTCTTATTACCAAGAAACAGGGTACATAAATTTAAAAGTCAATTAATAATAATTTGATTTTGTTTGTAGCTAACTTCTCCCTTTACACACCAACAAAAGCTAGAAGTATGTTCACTTAAAGCTTGCTAAACATCACTGTATGTTGGATTTCTAGCCATGGAAGAACACTAAAGAAAGCATTTCACCCATAAATAACAAAGCTTTAAGATAACATTTGCCAATCACTAATTAGGGTGCTAGTTATCAAACTATAGAACAAACACATAGTCCCTTCATTTAATAAGATACCATTTAATAAGTTAATTCCTAACCCCCAAAATAAAAATTCAAACAGGAGTCACAATGATACTCAGTCACAAAAGTACAGTGGACATTTGACAAATGTTGCTGACAATGAATTAACCAAATTGCATAGTTGTGTCCAAGTAAATTCTTTTAACTTCTTTGCCTCATGGCTTCATCTACAAAATGGAGATCCAAGGTTCCAATTCTCTTCAACCACATGCATTTTTTAACATTTACATTGAAATACCTGGAGCTATTTTCAAACTATTATATTCCAATCATTACTCCAACACTACTCAAGAACTAACGTCCCAGGACTCCTAAAAAGACAAATAATCAAGGAGGAACCAGTTTTAAGGTAACATAGTAATACTGACCATTCAAGAAATCTTTTCTCTCTAACCATTACTGAAGCTTACAGTTTGGTGATAAGCTCACTTCTTTAATGGGTGGCCATACTCACAAATCTCTAAGAAATTGAAACATACTTAGTCAAAGTATGTGTGATGAGACAGATTAATAAAGTAACTTTGGTAACTAACCATTTTCAACACTGTACTTTTAGTTTAGACTAAAAAGGAAATCCAATTAAGTACCTGAATTGAAATACAAAAAGGAAACCTCTGGAATTCATTTCTAATTTGGCTTAGTTTGGATTTTTCGCTTGGTTTGGTTGTTGAGACAAGGGTCAAGCAAGGAGATTTTGCCCTCTTTGCTACCCTGACTCTCCCTGATCCAGGGTCTACCACTAAATATGACAGATATGATTTACTTCCCAGGCTTTAAATCCCTTCTTCTTTAATAACACTATCTTTATTTACCAGAATTTTTGGTTCTGTAATTTTTCTCCATTCACATCATTCACATCAAACTCTCATTACCACTGCAAAAAAAAAAAAAAAGAAAGAAACTCTCATTACCTCTTCCTTAAATGACACAAGAGCCTCCTAATTGGTCTCCCTGCCTCAAGTGTACCACCCCACCCTCCTCTCCAATCTAGCCACCACACAACTGCTAAAAAGAGATTCCTATAGTACACATTGGCCAATGTCTCCTCCCTGCTCAATAAATTTCAGTGGTTCCCTATTACTTCTGTGAACAACAAACTCTTTTGTTTAGCATATTCAGAGTGCTTTACATCTTGACTCCAACCTACATTTCTAGGCTTATCCTCCATTACTGCCTTTCACTAGTTTACAATCCTGACAAACTCACCTTTTTGAAGAATATCTCATTTCCTTTTCACAGGTTATCCCCCAAAACCTGGAATGGATTTCTGCCTCACCACCTTTGAAAATCCTTCATTTCCATCAAAACTTAGCACAACCACCACATCCAAAATGAAGCCATTCCTGATCCCCTCAGCTTCAAGCATCTCCCCCATAATACCTCCTTCTATTAATTTATCTAATGCCCCTAATAGAATGTAAACCCTGTGATGGCAGGAACTGTACTTTTTGGTTTTTTTGGTTTTGTTTTTTGCAGGGCAATGAGGGTTAAGTGACTTGCCCAGGGTCAAGTTAAGTGGCTAGTGTCTGAGGCTGGATTTGAACTCAGATCCTCCTGAATCCAAGGCCAGTGCTTTATCCACTGAGCCACCTAGCTGCCCCCCCCCAGGAACTATCCTTTTTAAGCTTTGTATCCCCATCACTTAATACAAAGGCAGAATCACATAATGCACACCATTTAATTTGATTTAATTAGAATGGTGAACTCCTTCTGCCCATGCAGACTGGCAACTTATCTGTAACTTAGGTGACGTCTGACTTCTAATTCTGTGAGATTACTCATATGTCACTTAGAGACTGGCCTGGAACACAGAGAGATTTATGCTTTGCCCAGAGTCACAAAGCCAGTGTGTCAAAGGTAGAATTTGAATGGGCCAGCCCTTTATCATCTACTACACCAGTGGTGTCCAACTCCAGTAGAAATAGGGTCCACTAATCCTTGTAAACAAGGATCCCTGGCAGGTCTCATATTGACCTCGTTTTACAATGTAATGTTATCTATGTTGTATTTTTATTTCCCTTGTTAAATATTTCCTAATTACATCTTGGTCTGGTTCAGGCCTGCATCTTTGATACCCAATATATTATACTAAGCTGATTCAACCAGGAAAAGAACACTGGAGTTGGAGTTAGAAAACCTAAGTATGAATCAAGGTTCTGACACAGACATAAGCAATATGACAGTGAGTACATGGTTTAACCTCTCTGGCCTTCAGTTTCATTATCAATAAAATGCATACTGCAATCTCACAGGGTTAGGAGGCAAGCACTCTATGAACCATAAAATACTATTATGTGAGCTCTTAGTCACAATAACAAAACAGGTAAAATGAAAGTGTTTATTCTTGTTATAATTGTTATATTTTAAAATCACTATAGTTGTACCTTGACCTTAAACATGGTAGGAGAGGGAGCTCCCTATTTAAATAAACTCTAGAGTGGATCCTTTAAAAATAATGATTTTGTAATAGGAAAAATCACTCCTTTACTGTCCACTTTTAAAGTTTGTATTTTCATATTATCAGGACACACCTCTTCATTCCTGACTTTAAACCTAGCCAACCCAACAGGTAGATCATGATAGCCAGTAGGTATTTTAGGAAGTCAGCCTGCTACCAAGTTGGCCATTATACTCCCACTCTCCTAGAGAAACCCACAAGGGCATGTACTTGTACACATGTGTACACACACACACACACACACACACACACACACATACAGAACTTCACATGGCTTCAAGGAAATCAAAAGTAGGCTCTCAGGAAAAGATGGAAGATACCATTATTACAAAAGGTAAGAAACCACCTTTGTATCAAGCAAAACAATTAATATGAGGAGACAGTCTTCTGACTAAAGAGTGATGCCCTAAAGGCATGATAATCTTTTCTATGAGCAGACCAGGGAAGGTGATTCCCCCTAATCAACTCATGGAATAGTAGGTAGGAAACTTGAGTACCTGGAAGACCTGAATTCAAATCCTGCCTAGGACAATTACCAGTTTGTGACCCTGAACAAGTCACTGAACTACTCTGTGTCCCTTAATTTCCTTATCTACAAAATGGGAGTGGGGGAGGGGGAAATAGAGAATGACCTAGATGGCTTCAAGTCTCTTCCAGCTCTCAATTTCTCATCCTAAATTTCCATTCATAGCCAATAGATGATTTTAAAAAGAAGCCAGGTGTTACAGTGGAAAATGTACTATATTCTTGGTCAAGAAACAAGCCCCCTTCTGACATTAAATTCATTATGGGATCCCTGTCAAGTAACTTACTTCACCCTGGGCCTCAGTTTCCTCACGTGTTAAAATAAGGTTTGGATTAGATGTTTTCTGAGGTCCTTTCCCGATTTCCAATTTTATGATTTTCCTAAAGTTCCAATGAATAGTACTCAATTGCTAGAAAGCTTGTGAGCTTCTCAGATATTAATGATAAACTTCATCCTTCTGAAGACTACATAACCCAAGTCAACAAAAAGGTTGAAATTTATCAGAGATGACAACATCCTCAGAACTTTATTTTCCTTCCTCATAGTTCCTTCTCTTCTTTCTCTATTCCTCCTCAAAATGCCCATCCCACCCCCCCAAAAAATTACTTCCTTCTTTTTTCTTTAACTGGTCAAAACACAAAACCTGTGTTTAAAATTCATTTGATGGGGGCAGCTAGGTGGCACAGTGGATAAGGCACCAGCCCTGGATTCAAGAGGACCTGACTTCAAATTTGGCCTCAGACACTTGACACTTACTAGCTGTGTGAGCCTGGGCAAGTCACTTAACCCTCATTGCCCTCACACACACACACAAAAAAAAGAGTAAAATTCATTTGTTGAATATGTTAAATGGTGTTTTTACATATCCCTGCCCTCTGTTTTTAACTGAAAAAAAAAAAGAGGAAATCAACATTTCCTATTTCATTCTCAAAGACCAGTTGATCCTTAATCCCTAACCCTGCTTACACTTTCATAGAGTAAAATCTGACTTCCTTCTAAATTATTTCTAAAAGCCAGGGTCTTTACATTCTTTCAGTTGCAGACAACAGTATTTTACATCACTTAGGATCCATATTTCCTAATCAATATGAAACAATTTGCCACAAAACCCATAACACTCAACTGGATATAGCACCACATAAGTCACTTGGATTCAGCTTCCATCTAATGTGCTCCATTCATTGGGAACTAAGGACAAAACCCTTCTTAAGCACTGCTATGCTGGTGTGCAAAGTTTAAAGTGCTTTAGTCTAGGTCATTTCTATGCACACTGTGGGTGCTCCATAAATACTTGGTGACTAAGAGGTCAATTATCACGCCTAGTAAATTGGCAGTCTCTCTGTAGACTTTTCATGTAGGTGTACTCTGGAGTGAATTTTTTCTTCACAAAACAGCCACCTATATAACCAAGAAGTTGTTTCTCTCAAATTTTGCAAGCATTCCCTACAATAACAGCACCCATATGTCTACTGAGGTGAAATGCTGATCACTTTAAACATAACACCTACAATAAATATGTTGCATCACAACCCAAGCTTTAAAAACACTGCTAAAATGATGATTTTTCTCTTATTTGTACTCATCCACTGGGGGGAGGGGAGACTGGAGTGGAGGGAGCAGGTGGGTGTTACAGTCTCAGAAACTGCCACAGAGTAGCAAAATATTTTCCCAAAGAGAACTGGAAAACAAAACAAAACAGAAACTTACTTTTCATAGACCAGCTCCTCATCGGTGGAGAAATAGTGGGTATTTATTGTGCTTTTTGGTCTATTCCTTAAAGTAGCAAAATATAAGCGATCTGAAAGACAAATTTAAAAGAGAGGAAAAAATATATCAGAAGTGGGATCATAGATACAGAGCCACCTCAGAGCCCATCTAGTGTAAGCCCTTCATTTCACAGATGAGGAAACTGAGGCTATGGAAGATTCTGTGATTTGCTCAAGGTTAGGAATCATTAGAGATGGATCCAAGAGTCTGTGTCCTGTCTGATCACTGAGTATAGGAGGGATGAGAGCTAAATAGCAAAGGGTGCAGAACACAAAAAGGACAGATATAATAATCATTTCTCAGCTTTAAAGACATACCCCACCACCACAAAATAAAGAAACAGAAACACGTGGAATTATGGTCTCAAACTGTGGCTACTAGCATCAGAAACTGGAGAACACCTCAGTGAAGGAAGAGAGGAGCTGCAGAGGAAGAGGAAAGGGGATGAACTCTGAGATCGCCTCTCTTCTCATTTGGCCCCAATTAAAGGGAGTTGGGGATACAACAAAAGAAACATTTTTTGCTCCTGGGCCGCTCTAGACCTTGAGACTCCCAAGAGGAGGACTATGAAAAAGGGGTGGGAGGGGGAGACAAAGAGGTGTGGTTTGGGGAGGGGGTGGGGTCCAAGAGAATGGAGAGATCCGAAGGATGGGGAGGACAGCTGGGGGGAGGGGGGGCAGCTCCCCTTAGGGAGTCCCGGGAAGGCCCCCCCGGTGTGTAAGAATTCCAGAAAGGGACAAGGGGGCGGCTGCCGCGGGGAGATGCGCTCAGACCAAGGGCCGATCCCAGCAGTCGGGGAAGGACCAGAAGCCGGAAGCGGCAGGGGGTCCCGGGGGAGCAAGGGGGCAGGAACCTAGCGGGGTGCGGAAAAGCCCGGCGGTAGCCGGGGAGCCCCCTTGGCTGAGAAGCGGCGTGACCGGGACGGGACGGGACGCGACGGGACGGGGCGGGGCCGAACGGGACGGGACGGGGCAGGGACTGGATGGGGGGGATGGAAGAGGCGGGGCGGGGGTCCGGAGGGCTGCCCCTCACCTTTCAAGAACTCGGAAGCCCCGATTAGGTCTCCGGCGTCCGCTGCCATCTTAAGCGTGAGCCGTGCTCCAGAGGGCTTGATCGTGACTGGTTTCACCCACCCCCCGGGAGTTCCCTTCTTCCCCAGGGCCAAAGAGCTCGGAGCTCCGAGCGCGAAGCCAGGCGGAGAGAAAAGTGGTGGCTGCGGCTACGGCGACGGCGACGGCGGCTACAGCGACGGCGGCGGCGGCAGGAGCGGGAGCAGAAGGCGGAGGCTGCTGGGGGGTCAGCGCGCGGGGCGCCCCGGGGACATTCCGAGGGGAGCCCGAGCTCGAGCCCTGCCTGCGCGGGGCGCACACTCCCCCGGCCGCCGCTGCACCGCGCCCGACCCCGCTCCGCCGCCGCCGCGCCTTGAGATACGCAGACCAGCTCTCACGTCCGGGCAAAGTCTGCTCCCGGCCCCCAAAGTGATCATGGAGGAGGAGACTACTGGCCCCGATCGCGCCCGTGGCTACTTGTGCTGCAGGCAGGCAGGCGCCTGGGTGCCTGCCCGACTGGCAGCCGCTGCTCCTCCTCTGCCTTTAGCCCCTTCTCCTGCTTCTGTTTCTGCTGCTGCTGCTGCTGCGGCTTCTGCTTCTCCTCTTCTTCTCCTTCCTCCTCCTTCTCCTCCTCCTCCTCCTCCTCCTCCTCCTCTAGGTCCACCCCCAGACCTACCTCCCCGCCCTCCCCCCCCCCTTCCTCCACTTTCACCGCTCCGCGGCCATCCCTTAAAGAGGCCGCCCCTCTCCTAGCTCCCCCCAAGCCCCACGCCCGAGTAGTTACCAGGCGCCCAATCGGGTCACTAGGAGCCGGTTGCTAAGGCTTTGTTGCAGCTCACCAATTGCAGCAGAGGAAACTGCGCCCTAGGCCGGGAGGAACCGGGAGGGGCCTCTAGGCCAGAAACTTGTGAATGGAACATTGGAGTGTGAAGGGGAGGTGGGGGAGGGGCGCTGCCGTAAGACTCGGATGCTCTAAGATTAGAATCCCTTCCTTAGCTCTCCCACTAAATCCTCTCCCGCCTCGGTTCTAAAAGCCCCGGCGTCTAACTTCTTGTACGTATTCCTCCTTCTCGCAGCAGTTACCCAACTCCTCACCACTTTCCAGCCAAGATGCTGACTCTCCCCGGACCTAAATTTTCCTTTAGCTTTACTGTGCTCAATACCCTCTATACACACCCTTCCTACTCTCTTTGGGATTTCCTTCTTTAAAAGAAAAGGAAAAAGTTATTCCCACATCCCAGAAGAGGAAGTAGTGAGGGACTACCCTCAGCAGGATTTTCAGATGATCCCATAAATTCTGTGATTTTTCTCGCGGAGGGGGGGGGGGGAGGAGGGGTGGTAAAGGGGGGAAGGAACGCGGAGAAGAAGGGAAGGTAAGTTCCATTCAGATTCCCTGAGCTTGCAAGCTTAAAATTTGCTCAGAGGCATCATCTCACGTGCCTCTTTCAGTCGTGTTTTCTGAGTAGGTGGAAGGAGGTAGAGAGGAAAGGGGGCAGGGAAAAAAGTGGCCAATCTACAGAGAAAAGAGTAAACAAAAACATTTCTTTTCCGTTCTCCCATCTGTAGCAGCGTCCCAGAGAGCGATCTTTTGCCTAGAACCTAGCTTATTCTTAAAAGGTGCTAACCCATATGCAAACTAGTGCTCTCTTTTGTATGTTGCATTTTTGTGGCTAATTAACTGTCACAGTTGCCTATTCAAAATGATACCGTAAACGAACTCTTAACGCTTATAAAAGCTAGGGCTTGCTGTTATAGTGTGTGGTTAATTAGTTGTCACCATAGCCTATTCAAAACTGATGCCACTGACCTTCCACCATTAGGACATGCGCTTTTCCAGGAGTGGTGGTGGATGTGTGTTGATCCCTCTGCACACTTCCCACTAATCTCAACCGAGGAAGGGAATGAATTTATTGAAAGCAGCATTAAGGGTGTAGTCTGATGAGGCTAAACTAACTGGCCTTAGACTAATTAGCAGGTCACTACAACCAACTGACCTAAACAAGCCTTCAAGACAAAAAGATCTACCTTTAAGGAAAGGCATTTCCTATTCTGAAAATTAAAGTGTTTGAAAATTCTCATGAATCAGTACCAGACCATTGCAAAATTAATGAAAAAACAAAACACACTCCTGACATCCAGAGGTCTTAACACTATCCACCTCTAAACCTTAGAAATGTGTTTAAAATACAAAGGCCTGAGAATGTGTTGCATTGCTGAAAACACAAAGTAATTCTGGACTAATGAGAGATACAAAACACATTAAGTTGCACTCCGTGTTTTTCAGATCTCAGATTGAGCAGTGGTGTTCTTAGTGAATGAGTCATCTCCCAAACCTTGTGGTCACCTAAGCACTATATTTCAAACATATTCTCCTATCAGCCTGGTTTTCTGCCTCAGGAAAAAAACAAAGGCAGTCATATAATAATAATGATAGCTAACATTTATATAGCTCTTACTATGTGCCAGTCACTGTGCTAAGCACTTTACAATTATTATCTCATTTGATCCTCACAACTCTGAAAGTTAAGTGCTGTTGTTATCCCCATTTTAAAGATGAGGAAACTGAGGCAAACAGAGGGTAAGTGATTTGCCTACCGTCAGATAACACAAGGAGAAAGGAATCTGAGGCCAGCTTTGAACTCAAGGTCTTCCTGACTCCAAGCCTAGCACCCTGCCTAACTGTGCAACCATCTCCAGGTTTGTTCAGTAGTTATATGTAAATTGCCCACTATGTCCTGAAATTAGTTTGAATTATATCTGTTGCAGTAAAGTCACATGATTGTATGGATCAATCCTTTTATTCTCCCAAATCATAAATTTAGAGCTGGGAGAAACGTGAAAATTATTCAACCCCAACCACCAGTCAACAAACATTTATTTGTGGCTTGCTATGTGTCAAAAAAAAAAATCCTGCTTTTAAGGAGCTCACCATCTAATAGGGAAGAAAACATGCAAGCACAACTATGTACAAACAAGGTGTGTGTGTGTGTGTGTGTGTGTGTGTGTGTATACATACATACATATAGAGAGAGAGAGGATAGATTGGAGATCTCAGAGGGAAGGCACTAAAATTAAGGAGGGCTGGGAAAGGCCATTGGCAAAAGGTGGGATTTTAGCTTAGACTTGAAGAAAGCTAGGGAAGCTAGGGTAGGGGAATGGAGTATTATATTCCAGGAAGAAGAATTTGCAGATGATGAAACTGAGGTACAGAAAAGATATTTCACTTCACAAAGTCCTAAAGGTAGGAAGTGTCAGAAACTGGATTTACAACTAAGTCATTTGATTCCACAGTCTTCTTTCTATCACACCACATTTCCTGACACTCCTCACCCCCACTGAGATGGGTGTCTCTGCAAACATGAAAATAGCTGGTGTTTTTAATTGAAAAGGCTGTCCCTGACTCCTTAGTCCATTTTAAGGGGAGGTTAATGCCAATGCAAACCAAAAGGGCTTGAAAAGCCAGTCGAGGCCTATACTACAATATATATGTATATATTGGGGGTAAGGAGAAATTGAGGGAAGGGAGGCAAATAACAATTCATTAAAATCTTGTAGTTTAATCCTTATCTCTCAGATAGACCTATTGCTAGAATCTTATTATCAATACAAATTGGACCCATTCAAACCTAACATATATATTAGAACTCTATCATTTATGTCTGACATGCAAAAGAGAATGAAAAAATAAAAAGTATAATTCAAAGATTTTAGCATTTTCCTTCTCTCAATGTACATATTATTGTTTTAACATTTTACTTGTATTCCAAATGTGTCTGTTTCAACCCCAGAATTTCCAAATCTCATTCATATAAAACTTAAACTCTACCCTAATGTATTTTCCTAACTGGTTTTATGTTTACAGAAATCTAGGAACTGATTTTGGAGTTCTAATTTATTACATAGTCCTTTAAAAAAGTTTACATTGTGTGCTTAAGGACTTCATATATGTATATATATGTATATATACATATATATATTTATTTGTTTAGTTAGTTAGTTATAGAAATCCAAGGGACAGCTGGGTGGCACAGTGGATAGAGTACTGGCTCTAGAGTTAGGAGGACCTAAGTTCAAATGTGGCCTCTGCATGTACTAGCTGTGTGACCTTGGGCAAGTCACTTAACCTAGATTGCCACCAATAGCAAAAAGAAAAAAGGAAAGAAAGAGAGGAAGGAAGGAAGGAAGGAAGGAAGGAAGGAAGGAAGGAAGGAAGGAAGGAAGGAAGGAAGGAAGGAAGGAAGGAAGGAAGGAAGGAAGGAAGGAAGGAAGGAAGGAAGGAAGGAAGGAAGGAAGAAAAAGAAATTCAATGTGGATGGATCATGGATCCAGAACTGGAAAGGACCTCTAAAGCCAATGCAAACTAGCTACCCCTTATGTTATAGCTGCAGAAACTGCAACCCAGGAAGTCAAAGTAATCTGCCCAAGGTCACACAGTTATCAGCAGAGTTAGGCTTTGAGCTCACATCCTCCAAATCCAAAGCAAGTTCTCTACCACGTCACCTCCTATGCCTCAGATGTCATAGGAAAGTTAAACAAAGCAAAATATTATTTTCAAAGCCACATTTCACATCAAATCTCCTTCCTAGAATTACTCTGCTCAGCAACCAAGTTCATATCATTAAGTTAATTATCAGAGCAGATAGAATGATGCCTGAATTAACATTCCTAAATTTGAACATTATATAGGGAACTCCTTTTATATAATGTCAAAACTAACTGAAAAGCCTAACAGCATTTTCTCAAAAGATTCCCCACCCATGTTCTTAAAGGTACACTTCAGATACTTCAGAAAGAAAAAAAAAAAGTTGTCATTATCTTGCTATTAGAAATCCTAAAAATCAAGCATTCAAAATGAAAGCACCTTCCCCAACTTAAGTATATTTTGTGAATACTGTGCTGATTGAATATAAAAAGGAAATGCATATCTAATAAGTGATAAGGGATGAATATCTTACCTAAAAAAATTCAGCATGAAGAACAATTAGTTATTATCAGTTTAATAATGACTTTCCTAGTTAAAATCTATACAATTAGTGAAAAACAAACATTTCTGGAAGACATGACAATCTCCCCAAAAAAGTGGTGAGTGAACCTGCCCACACATAGCAAAGTTCTAATGAGGTCACAGAACCATTATTTTCTCAACTAGGATGGTCAAAGTTCTGAGATACAGCTTTATAATAGTACCATGGTTATGTGCCCTAAGAAGGAATTCTACAAAGGGTAGTCTATGGCAGAACTCTTTGGAAGAGAGCTTTAAAGTCTTGATGATTCTTTGATGTATGTAAAGAATTCATAAAATATTGATAAGTGAACATAAAGCAGTTTGGGGAACCCAAGATGAGGTAAGTAATGCAATGTAATGTAAGTAATATCTAATTTTACAGGTAAGGGAAACTGAGGTGTAAAAAAAATTGAATGACTCATCCAAGGTCACACAGCTAGTAAGTGATAGTCACAATTCTAACCATGCCACTCCTTTTCTCAAAAACTCAGGGTCCTGGGACAGTGAGGTGGCAAAGTAGATAAAGCACTGGCCCTATGTTTGGGAGGACCTGAGTTCAAATCTGGAGTGAGACACTTGACACTTACTAGCTGTGTAACCCTGGGCAAGTCACAACCCTCATTGCCTCACAAAAACAAACAAAAAATAACTCCAGTTACCTTTAGGATAAAATACAAAATATTCATTCTGGTATGTTTTAGGCCTGCCACAATCTGGCTCCCCCATTGCTTTTTTTTTTTTTTTGCGGGGCAATGGGGGTTAAATGACTTGCCCAGGGTCACACAGCTAGTAAGTGTCAAGTGTCTGAGGCCAGATTTGAACTCAGGTACTCCTGAATCCAGGGCTGGTGCTTTATCCACTGTGCCACCTAGCCGCCCCTCCCCCATTGCTTTTCATATTTATTTCAAATTCCTCCATCCCCACCAAACCAACAGTTACCAACTCTTCCCCAAACTGAACATTCAATATCCTGCCTCCATGTCTTCCTATAGGCTTTTTCTGAACCCTATCCCCATCCCCCAGCAATTGTTAGTATCTTCTATTTGATAAAATTATTTTGTATTTACTTAACTAGATATCCCCCCTTACACCACCCCCCACCCCAGTATAATGAAAGATCATTGAGGGCAGGGATTGTTTCTTTTTTTTTGGTGGGGCTTATATGCCTTAGCATGTGCAAAAGCACTGTGCTTTGTACAAAAGAGGCTTTTAGTGAATGTTTGCTCAATTGTTGAATTGGTTTGAGACTAGGACTCCAAATGCAAGGTTCTTTCTACTTATACCACAGTTGCATGGAAAAAGAATGCTTTGAAGGCATGATAGGGGTGTTCATAAATGGTTTAAGGCAGCACTGTTGTTCCTGGCTTGAGATTTAATTAAATAGATGAGAGAAAATTGGCATCAAAACTGTGGCTGAGGAGTCAGTTAGGAGCTTTGAGATAGTGTGTAAAGGAATTGGGGCCCTGGTGTGTTATTTGATAACAGTGGTAGGTCTGAGATGATAATATACAGGAATGGAGGTGTGGAAGGCAATTAAACAGTTTGGTAAAGTGTAAGGAAAATGGGGGGGGGGTCCTCAGAAAAACCCAAAATAAAACACCAAACCTACATGCAATTTGGCTGCTGATAAAGGCAGGAATTTCAGTAAAAGGTGGGTGGAAAAAAAATGACCTTTCAAGGAAGTCACAAATATATATGTATGTTTTTACATATACCTACACAAGTAAACACATATAATGTTTGCAAAAACTGACCTGATGCCAGATCATTCTCATTTTGATCTTCTGATCTCTGATCATATCAAATCTGTAAAATCACTAATTAAACAATAATGCTTAGGGGCAGCTAGGTGGCACAGTGGATAGAGCACCGGCCCTGGAATCAGGAGTACCTGAGTTCAAATCCAGCCTCAGACACTTAACACTAGCTGTGTGACCCTGGGCAAGTCACTTAACCCCAATTGCCTCACTTAAAAAAAAAAAAAAAACAATAATGCTTAGTATGCTCAAGCAATTTCCATGTTCTGCAAACTTTATGAATGCATTCAGCCTCTAAGAAAATTAGGCTATTTCAGTTCTGTGATTAAGGCAGCAAAACTACTGAGAGATTATATAATTGTGGAACAAAAGATGGGTTAACAGGGCTAGTTAGTGTCAGGGCTGGTTCTCCAACCTGGGTATCCTGACTCCCAATGTCCACCTGAGCAACATGGTAGTCAGTCGATCAATAAGCATCTACTTAATCATTAAGCATCTACTAAGTATCAGGCACAATGCTAAGCCCTAAGGAGATACAAAGAAAGGCAAAAAAAAAAAAAACAAAAAACCATTCTTGTTCACAAACTCCCAGTCGAGCAGATAATAAATATGCTAACAACTATGTACAAAGAGGAGCTATAGTAGTCAACTTCTAAAAAACGAAAAAACAAAAAGCAAAGGCTTGGGCAGCTAGGTGGCTCAATGGATAGAGCACCGGCCCTGGATTCAGGAGTACCTGAGTTCAAATTCGGCCTCAGACACTTGACACTTACTAGCTGTGTGACCCTGGGCAAGTCACTTAACCCTTATTGCCCCACAAAAACAAACAAAAGAAACTTCTGAAGTAGTCCTTCAGAAAAAATGAAACTAGCATTAAAAGAGAAAGGGAAAGACTTCTTGCAGAGCATAGAATTTTAGCTAAAACTTGAAGGAAACCAAGGAAGCTCTGAGGTGGAGATGAGAGAATTCCAGGCAGCTGGGACAAGTGATGAAAATGCTTGGAGTTAGGAGATGGATCCTTGGGACCCTGGATCACATAACACTGACAGCTGGTGATCAGATGGTCCAGATTTCACTTTTTAAAAAAAGAAATCTCAGATTTAATAAACATGACCAATTTAACAGAATGTACAGCTGCCGCTATCAAGGCCGTACAATAAAGTGAAATGTACCTCAACCCTGAAGTCATAGGACTTCATTGGCTTCAGGTGCCAATCCCCAGAGCTAGAAGGCAATAGGGAGAAATGCTGGTGAGGTTCACAAAACAGATTACAAACAAAGCTAAGGATTCCCTGAAGAAAGTGTGAACCAATGTCATGAATAAACTAAAGAAATTCAAGTATACAATGGTTGTAGATACAGTTAAACTAATAGAAAAAAAATTGGCAAAATGGTAGATGACACAGTAGCACTCACATCAATAAGCCAGGAACAACTGGGAAACACAAGAAGTTCCAGGTGTATTAGCAGTTTACTGTATTCAATGTTCTTTGACTTCATTCCAAAATGCTTTATTCAAGCCACAAAATTTTCCCATCTCCCACCAAAGAGAAGAGGAGGGGAAAGGAAGAGAACAAGCATTTATTAAACACTTTCAATGTGCCAGGCATTGTGCCAAACACTTTTACAAATATTATCTCATTTGATCACAGCATCAACCCGTGTGAGACAAGGCCACTATACACTTGCTGACCTTGATGTTGGCTCATTTCACTCTGGGCTTATAAGTAGTCAACCTCCACTTAGTAAAGAAATGTAATTGGGAAATATACCTATGTCAGGTTCAGTTCCATTCATTTTATGTCCCTAGAGGAGCAGGAATATTAACAGATTGTGACCTTCACTATTTTCTGCTTGTCAGCCCTACCCCAGAGAGTATTTAGTGAGGGGTTATTTCCCTCCTTTTGAATAGCACAGCGAGCACATCTTGTTCTTGTTGCTCCTGAGGTTAAACTCCACTTTGACTAATGGCGAATTTTACCTATAATCTAGATCCAGGCCTGAATTTTAGTTGCCTATGATATTTTGCCTGCACTGGTTTTTCATAGATAAATGAAATACAAAAAATGGAATAAATGAAACAAAAAAATTAACCAACAAGTATTCTTTAGTTGCCAACTTTGTGCTAGGTACTATGCTAACTACTGGGAATATAAAGAAAACAACAACCACCTTAGTTGAGTCAATTCAACAGGCACTTATTAGGAGCCTACTAGGTACCAAACACTGTTGAATGCTAAGGAAACAAACAAGCAAAAATAAGAAGTTGTAAAACAAAGCCTAATGCAGCTCACTTTCTTCTATGAATGAATAGGTGTTTATTAATTGCTATACAAATATAAAAGCAAAGATAGTACCTGATTTCAAGGAACTTGCATTCTAATCATGGTAACCTAGAAAGCCAAGGGGTAGCCTAGGTAGACTTTGCTCTGGGTAAACTTATAGGGATGTAAATGTAGCCATAGGTGAATATATTGGCACATTGTATCCAGAACAATGGTAGAGTTGACTTTAAACAGAAGAAAGATGTTGGGAGGAGGAGATGGCCAAGAGAGTAGGGAGTGATTTGAAACATGATTGTAGCTTTCATGAGGTAGTATTCTGGGAGAAGCAGTCGCCCAATCAGGACAAAGAAAGAAGTTTCTCCAAAGTAGTAGGCAGTTAGTGAAGAGATAGAGATTAGATACTGATATATGCAAAATAAGTTCACAGTGATGGAAGGAAGATCAATAATAGTAGTAAATTGGGCTGCTAGGTGGCACAGTGGATAGAGTGCTGGACCTGGAGTCAATATCATCTTCCTCAGATACTTCCTAGCTGTGTGACCCTGGGCAAGTCACATAACCTTGTTTACCTCGGTTACCTCAACTTTAAAATGAGCTGGAGAAGGAAATGGCAAACCATTCCAGTATCTTTGCCAAGAAAACCCCAAATGAGGTCACAAAGAGCCAGACACAACTGAAAATGACTGAACATCATTAGTAAATTAGTTAATAAAGGCAACATGCCATAATGGATAAAGAGTTCTCCTCAGAGTAAGGAAGAATTGGGTTCAAATCCTACCTCTGAAACAGACTGACTCCTTACATAGTAAAATCATGGTTCTGATTTTTTAAGAAACACAACTAATAATGGCTTAGACAACTGAATGCAACTAAATATTCAGTAGAAAAGAGAGTAAACAATGAACTGTTTACTGATTACTTCTGATTGGTGGGTGTTTTTATAATAAAAATTCTGCTAGAAATTTTTTTTACTTTTTACCTTATTGCCAAAGAGCCCTTAAGACGTTAATAAATTTCTAAAGGTTTGAAAAGCCACATAAAAATGGGGGTTTGGGGGCAGCTAGGTGGCACAGTGAATAAAGCACCGGCCCTGGATTCAGGAGGACCTGAGTTCAAATCCAGACTCAAACACTTGGCACTTACTAGCTGTGTGACTCTGGGCAAGTTACTTAACCCTCATCATCCCACAAAAAATAAAAAATAAAAATGGGGGTTTGCCGACAGTTGTTCTATGTTGATATTTAGAGATGATGATGAAAATGCTCCATTCTTCATCTTCAATCCTAAACTCTTTATCTGAGTTTCAATCTTAAATTTCACTTTCTGTACACACAGGTATATATACATATATATATACATATATATGGAAGAAAATAAGTATTTCTTAAGTATCTATCATGTTCAAGATATGTGAAGTGCTTTACAACTATTACCTCATTTGATCTTCACAATAATCTTGGGATATAGATACAATAATTATCCTCATTTTACAGTTAAGGAAACTGAGGCAGAAGGGGTCAAGTGACTTGTCCAGGGTCACACAGCCAACAAGTATCTGAAGTGGGATTTGAACTCAGGCCTTCCTAACTCCAGGCCCAGTACTCTTCACTGTGTCACCTAGCTGATATACATAAATATATATATATATATATATGTGTGTGTGTGTGTGTGTGTGTGTGTGTGTGTGTGTGTATGTAGTTGTAATAGTGTTATGTGCATTATGTATAACTATATATAATATTTTTATGTATGAATGTGTATCTTTATGTATGGTCAGATCTTCCCTCTGACACTTTAGTAGTTTTAGCCAGAGCAAGTCACTTAACCATGATTCCTAAGGAACAGTATTAGAGACCTAGCCCTGTAGGTTTTAGCCCCTTAGTCTTTGGAACTTCCACCTAGGGGCCCTGCTATCATGACTGATTAGCACTTCATCTGCCCTTTTCAGGCAGCCCATTTAGCCATGCTTCATTTTACTCTTGCCCCATACCTCAACCAGTTCTGAAACCATGGAATTAACTCTGCCATTGCTCTTGAAGGGAGTGTGTTGCTTGTAACCAGGCTTCAGGACCTGGTTGCATAGATTTATAGGAATCAAAGGGACAATGGGGGTTCTCATTTGGAGGAGAAGGATCCTGAGTTCTGGGCAACGGGTTGTACTTCCTTGCTGTGCTGGGAGGTTTTGAACCAGACTGTGGAACCAGAAAAAAGCTGGTTGGCAGTGGCAGTGAGTGGAGCTCAGCATGATAGCAGGTGCTTGAATGGAGACTAACAATAGGGCATTGATGTAGCCGGCGCTTTTCCCTGTTTGATGCTCTACCTATTAAAAGATGCTGATAGAGTTGTCTGTCATGGACTGAGGCGGCAGGTTGTGACAATCCCTGCAGAAAATCCATGAAAGATCTTCATACTCCCCTCCCACCCCTCAGCTCTCTCTGATACCTATTGCTGGTCTAAGCTTTACCTATAATTTTCTCTATTTCTTTAAGCTTTTTCTATTTCCTGATTTTGTTTCATATAAAAACTATAAATGATCATAACTTCTTTGTGGTGCGTGTCTATGTACTAGTAATACTTACAGTGGAATGTAATGGAAGAAGCCAGTAAATAGCTGGAAACACACATAATTAGAACAGAGCGGGTATTTGAACTTCAGTCTAAAATAACCAAGATTTCATTGTGACTTTGACTTTCCAAACATCATGGAAAATTTTATGATTTTTGATTTTTAATAATTTGTACAAGCATCAAAATAAGAGAAATTACCTAGTGAATTGGAACCATTTCACCACTAGAACAAAACAATTCATTGAGCCAGGTGTTGCTCAGAACCTGGAGCTTCTCAAAGAAAAGGGTGAAGCAGTAGCATAGGCCAAGGGATGGTTATGTCTCTGGGGCACCTGATTGGAGGGGAAACCCTCAAAGAAAAACTTCCTAGTGACACCTGCTGGCTATACAAATATTCCTACTCATCCTTGTAATTTAATATGTCCCTCCCTTGCCATCACACCCCAGGGTGAATTGTGTCTCCTCCCTCAGCATTAGAATTTAAGCCTCTTGAAAATTGGGATCAAATGTCTTTGTTTTTGTATTTGTATTCATATCTCCAGGGCTTACCACATAGAAAAATCTTAATAGATGTTTTTGTTTTTCATTTTTACTCTTTTATTTATTCAGAGTCTCAAACAACCCTCTAGGAATTATCACTTAGATTATTATAGTCTGAAATGTGCCTAGATGAAAGGAGTTCCCCACAGAAATGAAATCAAAGATTGTTCATGTATTCTCATTGTACTAAGGCAAGTTTAAAAAATACAGAGAAAGTATTTTGTTTTGATAGGTAATGAAGAATAGGTTTTCTTTGAGAAAGGAGGACTCCCTCGGTCTTTGCACTTTCTTTCTTTCTTTCTTTCTTTCTTTCTTTCTTTCTTTCTTTTTTGGTTTTTGTTTGTGTATGTTTGGTTTTTTTAAGTGAGGCAATTGGGGTTAAGTGATTTTCCCAGAGTCACACAGGCTAGTAAGTGTTAAGTGTCTGAGGCTGGATTTGAACTCAGGTCCTCCTGAATCCAGGGCTGGTGCTCTATCCACTGTACCACCTAGCTGCCCCCAAGTCTTTGCACTTTCTAATGCCACTGGAACTATTTCTATTCTCTCTCTCTCTCTCTCTCTCTCTCTCTCTCTCTCTCTCTCTCTCTCTCTCTCTCTCTCACACACACACACACACACAATTATCAAGTAAGGGCTCAGCCTAAGATTTAAAATTTATAGTTTGAGACACAGTATTGACTAACTAATGGACCTTCAAAAGCCTCTAGAGCTCAGTACTACTTTAGTACTCAAAATATGCATTAATAGCCATTGTCCCATTATTGTGGCTAACTTTCCAATTAGGTAGCAGAGGGAATAGATTCCCTTTAGGACAAGGAGTAGATTGTAGAGGTGCTAGTTCCCTAAATCTGGATGGTTTAGGAAGAAAGGACAAAAAGACTGGACTTTAAGTATCTCTTAAAGATTCATAGAAACCTAGATCTTGAAAGGGAAAGCCTTGGATTTAAGATGGAGAGCCCCAGGTTCAACTCCTAGTCTACCATTTGAGTGACCTTGAGCAAGCCACTTTCCTTTTGTCCGCAAAAAGGCAAGAAACAGGAAAAATGGGTCAAAGTTGTCAAGAAGTCTAAGCTTAGGGGCAGCTAGGTGGCACAGTGAATAAAGCACCGGCCCTGGAGTCAGGAGTACCTGAGTTCAAATCCGGCCTCAGACACTTAACACTGACTAGCTGTGTGACCCTGGGCAAGTCACTTAACCCCAATTGCCTCACTTAAAAAAAAAAAAAAGAAAAGAAGTCTAAGCTTAAAGTCAGAAACTTCTTAATAATTAGGGATATCCAAAAGTGGAATGAGCTACCCTGAGTCCTGTTGGATTCCCTCTCCTTGGAGATCCTCTGTTAGAGACCTGATGACTACTTGTCGGATGGATGTCTTAGAAAGAATTCCTTTTGGGCATGGAATGACCTAGATGACCTCTGAGGGCCCTTCCAACCATGATATTCTCTGAGTTACTAAGTATCCATCAGTAAGTCATTCAACAGACATTAGTGAGTGACTACTATGTCCAAAACCCTGTGTCATTTGTTTTACTTTTAAGGAGTATTGTTATTGCTATTGCTATTGTTGTCAAGTTATGGAGAAGAAATTCTATAAAAATGTGAAGTGTTAATAAGATAGTTTATCACAGTATTAAAAAATTGGTATTGTCCTGCTATGATCCTAAAATCTCCCTGAATTAAATCAATCAACAAGTACTCATTAACCACCCACTATGTGCCAGGCACTGTTCTAGGAGCTAGAGTTACATAGACAAAACCAAAGCAGTCCTTGGCCTCAAGAAGCTCACAGTCTACTGGGAGAGATACATGTTCATAGACAAGTAAATGCAAGCTATACAGAAAAGGGGTGATTTGGGAGGGGTGATACTAACAACTGAGAGAATCAGGAAAGTCCCCTTGAAGGAGATGGTACCTAAGTTGAGCCTTGAAAGGATCAAGAGGAATCCAAGAGGCAATACAGAGAAGGGAGTACTTTCCAGGCATGGGGTGGGGGGGGTAGGCAGCCTATGCAAAAGCATCAAGGTGACAGATGGAATGCCATCTACAAGGAAGATAAGTAGTTCAGTTATGAGATGGAATGTGGCACTCCTGAGGGGGAGCAATGTGTAATCAGACTGGAAAAATAGGCTGGAGCCAGATTCTAAAAACCTTTCATCTTCAACTGAAGAAGAATAAACATATATGTAGACAGAAGGTTTCTGCTATACCTAGTTTCCCTAATATTTAAAAATATCTCCTTGACTTTTTCAATGACAGCATAAATTAAAATGAAATAAAGTTGCCAAAATATCTGATAAAGCTCAATTTTCATATACTGAGTTTCCATAAAGCCAGGTGCTATCAACAAGATGTTGTCAGGTAAACTGATCACAACTGTGTTCTCATAGGTCACCAGGAATGTATGTGACATATTTCACAGACAACAAAAGTGGTGATGGTAGTTTTATAGCATGAGAACATAAAGCTGTTGGTATCTAGAAAATCATCAGACAATCAAAACATTTTAGAACTGAGTTTTAAGTGTAATCTCTAGAACAGAGGGACTAGACTCAATCAGAGAGACATTAATCATATACATCATATACCATGATTCTTGCCTCCACCCCTTCCCTGAAAATATTAGATGCTGGTTCCTTTCTAGGTCTCAATCAATCAATCAACAAGCTTAGAGCCCTTCCTATACAAGGCAAGAAGGAAGAAGAGATTCAATAGAATATCAACCTATAACTAAAGAACTAAAGTCAGGCCATGGGAGTTGGGGGTGGGTGGGGGGTGGGAGGTGAGGAGCATCTGAACCTGTTTCAAGGAAGCGCAGATTCCTTGAAAGGCAGGGGAAGTGGGGACTTTGGGGTAATATATGTAATTTTATTTATCTATATGTGTACATACTGATAGAATGTAAGTTCCTCGAGGACAAGGACTGCTTCATGTTCATCTTTCATGTTTCCAGTGACTATACAATTATGCCTGGCATACAACAGGTACTTAATAATTGCTTTATGGGTTCAACTCACCATCTTTAGGGATCTCTACTTCCCTTTAATTCTAATTCACTGATTAGAACTTGTGAAATTTCATAAGTGCTATACTTGGATCAATAGTTCTTTGAGTATGACATTTGGAGGCACATTGTGAATTTTACTATAAAAAGATCTGAGTTCAAAATCTGCATCAGGATCTTGCTAGTTGTATGACCCTGAGAAAATCAGTTAACTTCTCTCAGCCTCATTTGTAAAATGGAGATAACAATAATACCTACCTCATAGGGTCATTGTGAAGACCCAGTGAGATAATATATGTAAAGCACTTTGCCAGCCTTAAAGCACTGTGTAAATGCTAATGTTGTTGTTGTTGTTTAAAAGACAGTGTTAGGTTTATAATAAGAATTTTTAAAAGCATTAATATTACTTCAACTCACCACTACTAGTTCTTTATCCCAAAGAGATTAGAGAGAAATACAGAGACTGAGAGACAAAGAGAAGAAACATATTTATGCAAAAATATGTATAGCAGCTCTTTTTGTGATGGCAAAGAATTGGAAATTGAGGACATGCCCATCAACTGGGGAATGGCTAAACAAACTGTGTTGTGTGATTCTAATGGAATATTATTGTGCTATGAGAAATGACGAGCAGGATGTTTTCAGAAAGTCCTGGAAACACTTAGATGAACTGAAGCAAAGTGAAGTGAGCAGAACCAGGAGAGCATTGTACACAGGAACAACAATATTGTACATTGAACTATGAGTGACTTAGTTGTTTTCAGCTATATAATGATCTAAGACAATCCCAAAGGACTCATAATGAAAAATGTTATCCACAGTTCCATAGAAGAACTGATATCATTGGAATACAGATTAAAGTATACTATGTTTGTTTGTTCGTTTCTTTTCCTTTCTCTCTTTTTGTTTGTTTTCTTGCACAAAATGACTAATATGGAAATGTTTTACATGATTGCATACATATAACCTATATCAGATTGCTTACTGTCTTAGGAAGAGGGAAAGGAAGAAAGGGAAACAGAATTTGGAACTCAAAACTTTAAAAAAAAGAATGTTAATAATTGTTTTTACATGTAATTGGGGGGAAAATAAAGTCTTATTTAAAAAATAAAAAAGGAGTGCTCCAAAACACAAAAGTACTTTATTTCAATTCAATTATTCTGTATTAAAGACATATCTGATCTCTCATTGGGTAGCAGAATTTTGAGAGTAAAAGGGATATTAAAGAGGCAACAGGGTACAGTGAAAAAAGCACTGACTTCGGAGTCAGAGGACCTGGGTTTGAGTCCACTTCTGATGCTCATTACGTTTGTCATCTTGGGCAAGTCAGTGACTTTGTGTGTGACCTTGAACAAGTCACTTAGAGTCCTTGGGTCTTAGTTTCCTCATTTGCAAAATGAAGTTGGACAAGATGGCACCTGACAACCCTTTTATTAAGAAAAAATTAAATGAACAAAAATCTGTTTTCTCTCCCTTCCACTTCTTCCCCTCCTCACTGAAACAGAAAAAGAGGGGGCGGCTAGGTGGCGCGGTGTATAAAGCACTGGCTCTGGATTCAGGAGTACCTGAGTTCAAATCCAGTCTCAGACACTTTACACTTACTAGCTGTGTGACCCTGCGCAAGTCACTTAACCCCCATTGCTCCGCAAAAAAAAAAAAAGAAAGAAAGAAAGAAAAAAGAAACAGAAAAAGAGGGAGGAGGGAACCTTTGTGACAAATATTTATAGTCAAGCAAAATCATTGGCCATGTCCAAAAAATATTTATCCCCATCTGTACCCAGAGTCCATCACCTCTGTCTTTTATCTCTTGCTCTATGATCATGGTCTAAATTCTCCTTTTTGAAATGAGTGAAATCAATTTATCCATAGTCACATAAATGTAATCATAATAATAATAATAATAATAACAATAGCATTTATGTAGTGCTTTAAGGTTTGCAAAGCCCTTTACCATATACTAACTTCTTTGATTAGTGACAGAGATAGAGTTAAAATTCAGATCTCTTACTTCCTAATCCAATATTCTTTCCACTATTCCTTGGTTATGCTATAAAGCAAATGATTAAGAGAAAAATCTCTAAGTGTATGATAGGGGTAAAAGAGAAAGAGGAGAGAAGGACTAAGATATTTATCTGTGAGGAACAAAAAAAGATACTCCAGTACCTAGTGGGTAGGTGATGCAGTGAATAGATTACTGAGCTTTGGCATCAAGAAGATGTGTTTGAATCCTGCCTCAGACACTTACTAGCTGTGTGACTCTAGGCAACTCACACACACCTTCAGCATATGCTTGTTTATATGTAAAAACAGGGATAATGATATTATTAAGATCAAATTAGATCATATGTAGAGTGCTTAGCAAGCCTTAAAACATTATATGTGTCAGCTATCATCATCATCATTATTATTATTATTACAATTTTCCCCAGTTAGATGGAAGCCAGATTTGTATCTTTCAAGTCACCCAGGGCCATTACCTATTTTTGCAGATAGATTGAGAAAGATATAATGGGACCAAAAGAAGATTGGAGTGTCATTTTTAAAAAAATAAACAAACATCCAGAAACCAAAATTTTCTGGGTTTCCTTATATTTGGGGCAAATTTATCTTCCTTAGTTTTATGATAAGAGAATGAGAAAATATATGCATCACAAAAGCTCATAAAAAACAAATAATTGTATAGTTAATTAGTATAATTTGATTCCTTCTGTCTCTAGAGCTATGTTACAAAACCCACGCAATACATGTCTTCTGTGAAAAAGGAATGGGATAGAGACCAAAAATGTCTCTGAGAACCTTGCTTCAATCTCCACAGCACTTCCGAGACTTTTCAATTTCATTCTAAATGTTCTAAATGGAATCTTGACATCTTGATTTGGAAAGGGGCATTACTTTTTGTATCCACATCATCTTTACTAAAATAAAGGAGCCGACTGGCCCAAGAGGAATTTAAAGCAAACTGTTTCAACATCATGGTTTCATGGAAGAAAGGGCACAAGGAGATTCACTCTCCTTGTCTCTTACTTCGTTCTTTTCCCAAATAACATTATCAAGATGGTGCAGTGGATGAAGCCCCAGCCCTGGATTCAGGAGAACCTGAGTTCAAATCCAGCCTCATACACTTAATACTTACTAGTTGTGTGACCCTGGGCAAGTCACTTAACCCCCATTGCCCCCCCCAAAAAAATTAAAATTTTAAATTTTAAAAAAGAGTCATAATTAAGTCAGGATGACCAGGGAGGAGGCCCAAAGGAATGAAGATTTAGAGAGACAAGCTTTCTCTCTTGACAGACCTCAGGTCCATTGTCCCTGCAACTCAAAGCCTTTTGTTAATCCTGCATCCTTCTTTCCTGCTTCACATCCTCAACATAAATGCGCCTGCTCCTTCACCTGGTCCTGGGACCATGAAACGACCCTTTCTTGGAACCGAGTGGCCCAGTAGCCCACTGCCACAGCTGCACATTCTTCCCAAATCTTGGAATTGAAGGAAACAACCATTGTGCCTCCACCCAGCATGGTGACCCCTACAACTACCAACATCACCCTTTTCCTACCTTTTACTTGGGAATATGGGAGTTGGAGGTTTGGGGCTGAGATGAGAGAGTGCAGAGCAGACCTTTTAGGGGACAGGCTATCTATTCCCACCCCACTATATCACTACTAGAAGCTCATTTGGAAGCCACTGATGGTGCAATGAAGGTAAGATCTGTCATATATTGGAAGTGAAATCGCAAGGTCTTTCTACAATCCAGGTGAATTTTGCTCTTTTTTCTCCCTGAGTAGTGGCCTCCCAAGTAGGAACTTTTCAGTTCTTCCACAAGGCATCTTTCTGCGGTCTCCTCTCCATCCTCTAACTCCGTTTTTCCATAGTTGCCAGAATACCTAGTTATGGTTTTGACATTAGTCCCATTCTCTTCCTATTTCCCCTCCTAATACCCACAAAAATGATTTTCTTCGTCCCAATTCATATTTACAAGATCATAGAATTTAGAAGTAATCAGTACTCTAGAGTTCATCTCATTTAACTCTATCATTCTATACATAAGGAAACTGAGGCTCAGAAAGGGTAAGTGACTTGCCCTAGGTCACCTGAATAACAAGTAGTAAAGTCAGGATTTGAAGCCAGGTCATTTGACTTCCAGATGTGACTGATAAACCAAAGACCTAGATTCAAGTTCAAGGTATATATTATATTCAAGGTAGAATATAAACATGACTTCCACACAAATATCATTTTGTAGTATTTGGAAGTACATGAAATTAACTGGACATGGGCAGCTAGGTGGCGCAGTGGATAAAACACTGGCCCTGAATTCAGGAGGACCTGAGTTTAAATCCAGCCTCAGATACTTGACACTTACTAGCTGTGTGACCCTGGGCAAGTCATTTAACCCTCATTGCCCCACAAAAAAAAAAAAAGAAAGAAAGGAAAAAAGAAAGAAATTAACTGGACATGTGGCTGAATGTTTTTGGAAATCATTAACTGGAAGGGGGCCTTCTATAGAATTTCATTTATGATTTTTAGATTTTAAGTTACACTAACGTATGGACTATAAAATTTCTTTGAATCTTTGGAAAATTCATCTTCTTTTATACCATTGGGGGGAAAATAACAGCTACCAGTCATCTACCACCACTATTTTTAAGACAGGATAAATGAAAACGTCTATAAAGTCTGACTAATTATTTAGAAGAAAACAACTCAGCCCATCTATAAGTAGGAAAAAAATTTGCCAGTCCACAATAAAATGCCCTCATCTATTGACCTTTGTTCTAGACAACACAATTGAAGATATAGTGATGACAGAAGACATAAAATCGACATTCTTTATGATTGATCCATTGAAAATTATTACTTATCTTCAAAACAAAGGGATAATCTTGTTACCACAAAGGCAGGCTAACAAATTACCATTGCTAAAAATTCCACCTACTGTTACAGAGGAAGCCCCTACAAGTTTATCCACACAGTTCTTATCCTATAAATCCCATAATGAAAGAGCATGAAGCATTAGACCACTGAAATCTATAAATGTTGCATATGGATCTCTAAGTAACCACATGAAATAACCCAGTCCCAAATGAATGCCAAAATGCCACTAACCTCCAATTTGTGGGGCCCATACCTCCTCTTCATAAGGGTATCCACTTGGGCTATAAGGACCCCACATATTCTGAGTTACCTTTTCATCCTTCTAGATGGCACAAACCTGTTATCCCCAGGTGAGAAGACAGGAGAATTCTGTGCGATCACATGGTAAGGCTCAGTATTTGATTACCTTCTATCAGTTAGATTATGGGGTTAAAGAACCAGATCCGATTTCACCCTGGAACAGCTCAGAAATTGTAATGGCAAGGTAAGGTGTGGGTGACAGTGAGCACATGCTCTCTCTTCAGAAAACACAAAACTTTCCTAAAGAGAAAAAATAATACAAACGTCCTCAAAAAAAAAAAAATCTACCCTGGAAATCTTAGGAGGATAGAAGGGAAAGTATACTACTTAACCCTGGCTGGAAGACACTATGTAAATTGGACTGTGCCCGGGTTTGTGGTGCTGAGACCTAGCTCAGAGTTAAGTTTGAGCCAAAGGCAGAGCAGAATTAGACTTGACCTGAAGTTTTAGTCGGTTCAATTTACCACTTCATCTGCACATCTTTGCCAACAGTAGGAATTCATGTATATCATGACACATAAGCTGATCTTTCCAGATTAGAAGGGTCTTCCTCAAACTGTTTTGAATTGATATGCACCAGTTTGAACCACCCATAGTCTAGCTCTTAACAGCTCCAGTGGGGCCTTCAGGATGGGGGAGGGAGGATTGGAATCCACATACATGATGATAGAAGTAGCTGGAAGGGGTCAAACGATCTTTAATTTAGGCCTTGAAGGGACTTCACAGGTCATCTTGTCCATTATAAGAGACAGAGTAGTGAAGGGAAATGTGTACTCCATATGGATTTAAATCCTGACTTTCTCACTTATTCCTGTATTGCCTTGGGCAAGTCATCTGAGCTATGTCTCAGGAAAGGAATAAAAATGTATATAGTGTCTACCATGTGCCAAGCTCTTTACAAATATTTTCTCATCCAATCAATACAACAACCCTGCCAAGTAGGTGCTATTATCATCACTATTTTAGAGTTGAGGAAACTGAGGCAAAAAAAAAAGTTGACTTGCCTTGGGCCACCTAGCTAGTAAGGGTCTGAGGTCATATTTGGATTCAGGTCTTCTTGACTCCAGCCTAGTACTCTATCTACTGGGCCGCCTAGCTGCCTCAGGACCAGATAACCCTGGAGGGGTCCCTTTTAGCTCTAAATCCGTGAGCCCCCTCATTTTGCCAAAAAGGACCCAAAGAACTTCTGTGACTTGCCCATTTTCAAATAGTAGAAGAACCCAGTTCCTCTGACTCCACAATTCCAGCACTCTGTTTGGGTCACCATCCTGCTTCTAACTCAACCAGGAACTTCTACATTCCTGACAACTTCTTATCCAAAAGACCTCCAGTTGTAGGGAACTCACTACCAGTGGAATGGGATAACCCACTCCATTTTTTTTTTGGTAGGGCAATGAGGGTTAAGTGTGACTTGCCCAAGGTCACACAGCTAGTAAGTGTCAAGTGTCTGAGGCCAGATTTGAACTCAGGTCCTCCTGAATCCAGGGCTGGAGCTTTATCCACTGTGCCACCTAGCCGCCCCAAACCCATTCCATTTTGAGATGCCTCTAGTTTTTTCTTCTATCAGACCTAAACTTGCTTCTTTTCATCTTCCACCCATTCCTCCTAGTTCTACTATGCAGCCAAATGAAATAAGTATAATTTGCCTTCCATAAAACAATCTTTCAAGTACAGCAGGAAACAATACAATTCAGAGCATAGGACTCAGGATTATATTTAGGTTTCATCATTCTATAGGTATGATTCAGAAGTTCCTTCAGTGGATGTGCCCAACACAGTGCAAAGCACACAGCTGACCCAATAAATACTACATTTTTCTAGACATCTGTCAATTCCCTCCAAACACTCCTGCAAAAGATTTTTTTTAAACTGCCAATAATTCTCAAGTGGCCCTTAACATGAGTCTATTTAGCTACATAGGAGAGTCAAGAGCATTACAATATAATATTACACATGAATTTATCACTGTTCAAACAGGCAAGGGTGCAGAATGAACATTCATTGAACTATTTTCATGTGCTCACCCCACCCCAAAAAAGAGAGAGAGCTAATTGCATCAGGCAATTGCACAATATTTCCAGCTCACACACGTGAGGATACTTAGATCCCTAGTGATTTGCTATTGAGATGTAAGTTGATAAACAAATATCCCGTTCTGTTAAATCATCTTAGTTCAACTCATGGTTTCTCTTTCTCAGGGTACAAGTGAACCCTTAGCTCAATGTTGTTTCAGCTCACATCTTGTCATTTTAAAAGTCTGTTAATAATGCACAAAAGTTAGTAAGAAATTAAAGAGTGGGGCTGTGGGGGCAGCTAGGTGGTACAAGGGGGCAGCTAGATGGTGCAGTGGATAAAGCACCAGCCCTGGATTCAGGAGTACCTGAGTTCAAATCCAGCCTCAGACACTTCACACTTACTAGCTGTGTGACCCTGGGCAAGTCACTTAAGCCCCCATTGCCCCGCCCAAAAAAAAAAAAGAAATTAAAGAGGAATCACAGTGCTAAAAAGCTAAATATGTTAGTTTTTGTTAATAATCTAAGTATTAGAGAAAATGAACTACCAGCTGCCTGGGACTATCTGTTAGTACGGGGAGGTAGAGAATGTATCCAAATGATAGGGGTAGGAAGGGAGTGGGTAGAAGCATTTGCACCAGTAGAGGACACTGGCCTTTGGGCCTGTGCTGGGGTTATAAGGAGCAGCATATTTAAGCGGCAAGCAACACTGGAAGGGTTGCTGATGTTTGTAGATCAGGCTCAGGATAACAAGGAAAAAAATGAAGTCAAGTAGGGTTTTTGTGAAAGTGAAAGAGTGTGTTAGCATGACCTACCTATGTACAACCTGCTCCATGAAGGCAACCAAGAGAATAGGTCCTGTCTGTCTATACCTAGAGCTGTCTTATGCATCTGTGTCCATGTTGCTGAGCCGTCCTAGGTCCAAACACATTTAGCTTACTAGGAAAATGGTCTGTGATGACTCTTTGTCTTTTGCTCAGCAGAAATTGTCTACCCGAAGTCACCTTCTGACACTCTCTTCTCCTTTATTTTACAGATGAGGAAATTGAGGTGCATATAGATTAAATGACCTCGCCCAAGGTCACATCGGTAAGAATCAAGTCCTCTCACCTCAAACTCAGTACAACTAATTTAATTTACATTTTCTGTAGGACTTGTCAATGAGGGCAGCTTTGTGACACAGTGAATAGAATGCTAGGCCTCAAGTCGGAAGACAAGTTCAAATCCAGCCTCAGCCACCACCTGTGCATGTGACCCTGGAAAAGTCACTTTACCCTGTTTGCCTTAATTTCCTCATCTGTAAAATGAGCTGGAAAAGGAAATGGCAAACAACTCCAGTATCTTTGCCAAGAAAATCCCAAATGGGGCCATGAAGAGTAAGACTGTTCTGACATAAATAGTCACAACTGAAATGACTGAACAACAACAAGGCTTGGCTGTTAACTTTGAAGACAGAAACTCTGAAGGGACTCTGCACCTGGAACTCATGGCATAAGAACATAGAACTTGGAATCTGGTCAGAATCGATCCGCTTCTCTCCAGTCTCAGAATCTGGTTGCTAAGGAGATCTCTGACCATATCTAGCCTCAGCTACTCTGTCATGGAACAAGTTGAAGGAACATCAGCCAACCCCAGAAGGAAACAGTGCTGGTATCATCCCCTCTCCCCAACCTTAATTTCTTTTTTTTTTTTTTTTGCAGGGCAATGGGGGTTAAGTGACTTGCCCAGGGTCACACAGCCAGTAAGTGTCTAAGGCCGGATTTGAACTCAGGAACTCCTGAATCCAGGGCCGGTGCTTTATCCACTGCGCCACCTAGCCGCCCCCACCCCCAACCTTAATTTCAGCACCCTATGTTCTGGTCTAGGGGCTCTGAGCAACAGGGTTGGGGAGAGGCAATCAGACTGAGAGGGTACGGGCACAACACAAAAAATAAAACAGCCTCTAGCCTCAGAGAGATTACACTCTACTGGGACAATGTGATACAGTATAATTTCAGGAAGGCAATAGCAATAAATCAGGAATCATGAGAGGCTTCCCGGAGAAGGGAAGGATTGTAAGAGGTAAAGATGAGGAGAGAGGGTGGGAGACTTCAGGGGGTAGAATGTCATGTTTCAGGAATTGTCAGAAATCTGGCTTGGCTAGAATATAAAGTGTGATATAGGGGCAGCTAGGTGGTGCAGTGGATAGAGCACTGCCCCTGGATTCAGGAGGACCTGAGTTCAAATCCGGTCTCAGACATTTAACATTTACTAGCTGTGTGACCCTGGGCAAGTTACTTAACCCCAATTGCCTCACCAAAGGAAAAACAAATAAATAAAGTGTGATATAAAGAGTAATGTAGGGGGGCGGCTAGGTGGCGCAGTGGATAAAGCACCGGCCCTGAATTCAGGAGTACCTGAGTTCAAATCCGGTCTCAGATACTTGACACTTACTAGCTGTGTGACCCTGGGCAAGTCACTTTACCCCCATTGCCCCGCAAAAAAAAAAAAAAAAAAAGAGTAATGTAAAAGAAGGAAGCAAAACCACTATGAGATCTGTCAACAAATTCTGCTGAGAGCCCTTTGGGGCTGGGAGTTAGGACAGGACTATACAAATAGTCATTTCTGAGAAAGAGTTAAATGAGGAGCTCTCAGATTAGTTGACAGGGCACCCCTGGAACTCCTGATAAGCACATTCATCCAGCTCAAGGGTACTATGAACTACCAGAAGAAGGAGTGAGTTTAGGACTGAGAGTAATGGAAAGTGGGAAGAGGATGAGTAGAAGGAGTCAGATGCCATGAAATTAGGGGTCAGCTGGCAATGACAGGCTTTCCAGGGCTGTTAGTGTTAGGCAACACTTGTCCTGTGCTTCAGGTGTGTAGCTTCCATTCATCCAATCCAGCCATCTCATTACTTTTTTTTTTTTTGGCTGGGGGGGGGGGGTTGGGCAGTGAGGGTTAAGTGACTTGCCCAAGGTCACACAGCTGGTAAGTGTTAAGTGTCTGAGGCCAATTGAACTCAGCTTCTTCTGAATCCAGGGGCAGTGTTTTATCCATTGCGCCGCCTAGCTGCCCCCCATCTCATTACTTTCATCCAATTCGATTTACTCAGAAAACATCTGCTAAGTGCCTGCCTGGTTGCTGAAGATAAAAAGACAAAAAAAAAAAACAAAGCAGGGAGGTGCCTTCAAGGAGTTTGCATTCTCTTGGGAAGAAACCACAGGTAGGTAAATGAAAACTAAACTATTAAAGATTTTTAAGCTATTACAGCTTAAAACCGCACTAAGACTTTTGGGACAAAATTAATATAAAGGTCTCTACCTCCCCCCACCCCCTTTTCAGGTTGAAGGATTAACAAAAAGCCTAGAATAAAATGTAGCCCTTGAACTGACAATGGCAGCCAGCACTTATGTGTCACTTTTAGGTTTGCAAACTGCTTTACATATGTTAACTCTTTTGAGCCAGTGAAGTGAATACTATTATTATCCCCATTTTATTGTCATTGTTGTTTAATTGATCAGTCCTATTGGACTCTTTGGGACCTCATTTAGGGTTTTCTTGGCAGAGATACTGCAGTGGTTTGCCACCTAGCTGCCCTTTATCCCCACTTTATAGATGAAAAAACTAGAGGCTGAGAGCAGTTAAGACACTGGCCTAGGGTCACACAGCTAGCGAATATCTGAGGATAGGTTTCTACTTTGGGTTTTCCTGACTAGAAATCCAGCACTCTATCTATCCACTGTTCCACCCAGGTGCTTCAGGTAGAGGTATGGGGGAGAAAGAAAGTGAGAGACAGAGAGACAGAGACAGAGACAGAAAGAAACAGAAAGACGGAAAGAGATACAGAGACACAGATAGGGCAAGAGCATTCTAAGCATGGGAGACAGATTAAACAAAGGTTTGGAGGCAGGAGACTATGTTATGGATGGATTAAGTGAAATGATTAGAACTAGAACTCAGTGGTTCCAGGTTTGGAACACAAACAGGAAATCCCTGGGGAATACAGGAAAGATTAGAGTATATTCAGATCCCTAGAAAATGGTCCTCTAGAACCCAAATGGGTCTGTTTTCAGTATGACAACCTTGTTCATCTAACACAATTATGCACACAGCATTTCCCTTCACTGTTGTGCCATCAAGGCTCAGAGAGATGGAACTGGCATGATTCCATCTCAGCAGTAGTATACTGTCCAATTCCAAGGTCACTTGAGCAGAGGGGCAGCAAGATGACAAGACTTGGAGTAGATGCTGAAGTAGGACAAAGCTGATTAGTTTTCTGACCATGAGTGGATCGGGCCCCAAAGCCTTGTATATGGAAGCAAGAAAAAAAAAATATCCAGTGGACAAGAGTTCTAAATTGAGGCATCACCCTCAAATGGAAAAATTCTAGAAAGAGAAGAAGCAAGAACCAAAAGGTTATCCTTCTTGGCAAAACCCTAAAGTGCTGAAGAAATGAATGGAGTGATCCTTAATGCAATCCAGTCCTCTGAGAGAAGGAAACAAACAAAGATGGGGGAGGTTTCAGGAAAACACTAAGATAAATTCTACCAGTATTTTCTCATATAGACCTATTGGACTAGGCAGAGGCAGAACTGGGTTGGAGCCATTAGGGCTTAGCCATAGATCAGAAATTTATTATTATTATTGTTGTTGTTGTTGTTGTTGTTGCTACTGCTGCTGCTGCTGCTGCTGTTGTTGTTACTTTTGTTAATGCCTTTGGTTTTGTATTCCATTTATTTCTAAATATATCCTTCTCTCCTTTCCTTGGTTCCCACTCTCCACATGGAAGGGAGTAGGAAGCCTGCTTCTGGAAAAGCATGATGACATGTAATAGAAGACTATTGATTGGCTGCATAAGCCAAAAATGGGGTGGAGGGGAGAGTGAATTAAGAAGGCACTAACTATACAATGTGAGGCTGAACTTCATTCTTGTCTGGGTGAGCTCCCTGAAGAGGCAAAAATAGCCGAAAGCTCTCTGTGGAAATAAAGGTCTTTATTCCCCTGCCAAGGCTGCTATAGTTTGGCTGGTAAGCTCATGTCCCTATAGCTGTTTCAATCTGTGTTGTTTATATTCCTTCCTACTTTTAACAGAAGGAGATTGAGAATGGCTACAACCTTTGGAGCTCTGAAGAGTCAGGAGAGGGAACCATTTTAAAGTCTGGTTCCCTTTAATGCTAGTGCCTTCCCTCTTGATTATCTCCAAATCATCCCAGATAAAACTGTGTGGTTTGCACATTAGTTTTGTTTGTTTGGTTTTTTTGCATATTGTCTCTGTCCATTAGACTGAGAGATCTTTGGGAGAAGGGACCGTCTTTGGCCTTTCTTTGTATCCCGGTGCTTATTACAGTGTCTGGCACATGTGCCATTCTGTTGTGTTGAACTCTTCGTGACCCCATGGACTATACTGTCCATGGAGTTTTCTTGGCAAGGATACTAGAGTGGTGTGCCATTTCCTTCTCCAGTAGATTAAGGCAAACAGAGGTTAAGTGACTTGCCCAGGGTCAAACAGCTGGTAAGTGTCTGAGGCCATATTTCAACTCAGGTCTTCCTGACTCTGGGACTAGCCCTCTATCCACTGAGCCACCTAGATGTCCCAACTGACACATAGTTGGTACTTAATAAATGCTAGTTGGCTGACTGGGAGCTAGAGTATTACTGGGAATTTCCATAACCCAGATGGTAAAGAGTGAAGTTCTTAGTGACCCTCAACCCAGCTCAACAGACTATGGACTCATGTGTCAATCAGTTATGCTACATTTGGAAGTGAACTTGGTGGGACAAATGCTATGTGGAAACTGCATTAAGTCTGAGCCCACTCTCCCCAAGCACAGAGGTGATTTAGAAGATTTTCCCCGGGTCTTGGAGAAAATGTTTGCAATTTCTGCTCTTGCTATATTATGATAGTAAATAACTCAATATAAACTAATTTATGCTAATTGGTTAAATGAAACTAGGCACTAAAAATTGGCAGTTAACAATAAGGAAAACACATTATAATGGAGGCTCAAGACAATAGTTAACAAATAATCACCCTGACCCCTTAGAGATGTCACTAGAGCCCTGAAGAATGATGTAGACATTCTTGCTCTAGGAGATTGAGTCCAAAGTTTTGCTACACTTGTAACAAAGATTTTAAAAGAAAGAAAAAAAGCATTTCAGCAAATCCAACTAACAGACTGACTGAATCCCACAATATATATAGTATTCCACATTCCAATCCCCCACCTTTGCAAAGAGGGTAAGGGAGGTCCATTTTCTCACCTCTTCTCTAGGCCCAAGCTTGGTCAATAAAACGACACTGCTTTCAGTTTCATTTTATTTTCCATTCATATTGTATGGTCATTGTGCATATTACTTTCTTGGTTCTATTTACTTCACCCTGAATTAGTTCATATAAGTCTTCTCATGTTTCTCTGAATTTTTTGTTATATTTTTTAATGATAGCAATATTCCATAACATAGGTATACTACAATTTGTTTAGTCATTCCCCAATCAATGGCCAATCACTCCATTTCCTGTTGTTGTTATCCAAAAAATCTGTTATTAATATTTGGTATTTATGGAACATTCTTTCTATCTTTGATCTCCAAGTGATACATGCATGGCAGCAGGTTTCTAGGTTAAAGAATATGGATATTCTAGTTACTTTTTTAAGAATAATTCCAGGGGCAGCTAGGTGGCACAGTGGATAGAGCACTGGCCTTGGATTCAAGAGGACCTGAGTTCAAATCCAGCCTCAGACCCTTGACACTTACTAGCTGTGTGACCCTGGGCAAGTCACTTAACCCCAAATGTGAAGAAGAAGAAGGAGAAGGAGAAGGAGAAGGAGAAGGAGAAGGAGAAGGAGAAGGAGAAGGAGAAGGAGAATTCCAAACTGCTTTTCAGAATGATTAGGTCAATTCACAGTTTGACCAACAGTGTACTAGGATGCCTGTCTTCTCATAGCCTCTCCAACTTTGACTAGTTCCCTCTTTTTTCATCTTGGCCAGGGACAGCTCTTGTACTTCTCTAAGGAAGAAGTCACTTAACCCCAATTACCTCACAAGGAAGGAAGGAAGGAAAGAAGGAAGGAAGGAAGGAAGGAAGGAAGGAAGGAAGGAAGGAAGGAAGGAAGGAAGGAAGGAAGGAAGGAAGGAAGGAAGGAAGGAAGAAAGAAAGAAAAAGAAAGAAAGAAAGGAAGGAAGGAAGGAAGGAAGGAAGGAAGGAAGGAAGGAAGGAAGGAAGGAAGGAAGGAAGGAAGGAAGGAAGGAAGGAAGGAAGAAAGAAAGAAAGAAAGAAAGAAAGAAAGAAAGAAAGAAAGAAAGAAAGAAAGAAAGAAAGAAAGAAAGAAAGAAAGAAAGAAAGAAAGAAAGAAAGAAAGAAAGAAAGAAAGAAAGAAAGAAAGAAAGAAAGAAAGAAAAGAAAGGAGGAAGGAAAGAGTCAGAGCATGATAGTGGAGTGGAACTGTGTTGGCGGAAAGGTACGGACCTGATGGTGAGGCCAGCTCAGGAAAAGGCTTCTTCAGAGGGAAAAGCTTGACAGAGGAGGCTGCAGGAGGGTGACAAGACTAGTAAGAGGGTTTTACATCATATCCATCAGAAAGCAGTTGAAGGAAATCATGCTTTTAATCTGGAAAAGTCAGTATTGTCCTAAAAATATGTACTGGGTTGTCATGTAAAAGGGAGAGCAGACTTTATCCTTTTTGAGCCCCGGGCCCAGAATTAGAGCCAAAGGGAAGTAGACCATGGTGCTCAATATAGGAACTTCCTAACAAATAGTGCTATTTTAAAATTGGCTGGGTTGTTCTCTTTGGTAATGATTTCTCCATCTATGAAAGTGTTCAAGCAGAGGCTGATCGATTTTTTCTTCAGGGATGCTGTAGAAGGGATCTATTTATTGGATAGTGGCTTGGCATAGTGAAGAGTAGAGTAAGAAGGTAAACAAGGTAGCCATCTGCCTAGACCTCAATATGGGGGTGGACACAAGGGACATTTCTTAACATTTTCTTTCTAGAATGGTCACTTTTTTAAAGATTTTATAAAATTGCAGAATTGGAGGGGATCTCAGTAGCCATTTAGTCTAGCCCGTACATGAAAGGAATCCCCACTATAACATACCTGAGAAGTGGTTTAATTGAAACCTTTTATTTTTAGCTCATAGTCAATTCCTTACTTTACATATCATATTTCAAATTTTAGCTGGCTGACCGTGCCCTGAGGGACTTAATCCCCTTAGTTTTGTAATTCCTTCCTTGGGTCTAAACTACCCTAATTGCAAGGGAGGGAGGGAGGGAGCAAGCACAAGCTCAAAAAGCTCACTGTATCTATTCTAGGGCTTACAGATGTCTTGTCCTATCTCCAAAGGTTTAGTTAATGACTAAAATCCTGTGAACTGTGGACCTCAGACAGTAGAACAAAGTGAAGGATTTTTGACAGAATAAAAGAATTAACTGGGGGCAGGAAAGTGAGGGACATTTATCTATCTCTCCTTATATCTCGTTATATAGCAATGAGCCCTATCAAACTTCCTTGTACACTACACAATTCATTCTTCTTGCCTTATTTATTCTCAGCACTCTTTTTTTTTTTTTGGTGGGGCAATGAGGGTTAAGAGACTTGCCCAAGGTCACACAGCTGGTGTCAAGTGTCTGGATTTGAACTCAGGTCCTCCTGAATCCAAGGCCAATGCTTTATCCACTGCGCCACCTAGCTGCTCTACTCTGTCATTGGCCCATGGGGCAAGACTTGTAATAGACTGAGTTCAAAGAGGTCAGAATGTTCATTTGCTGATCTTCACCATATACTGTTTGATGTCCTAAATCCCTGTTGGCTCTGTGATAAAGGTGGAGCATATTTAATTTAAGTGAGTGATGCATCTGAAAGTGTTGAACAAATTGCAAGTCTTTAGACCCCCTTCCATAACAGCTTTCTTCAGAAGTGGGCCTGGGGAGATTTTACTTGGTTTTTCCTTCTGGTAGTATAAATGAGCACCAGAAGAAAAATTTGCATATTGTAGTTACTAACCAGGAAATACTTATCTGTTTGCTGATCCTTATCATTCAGAAGATTGGTGGAACCATTCCATTGTTTCCTGTCGGTTTGTTAGTACTCCATATTGGGACCTGAGTTTCATGAGCAACCCATCCAGAGGCCAAAGGTGGTTGTCAGTGACTTGTCCCTGATGTTGAACACTATGCCTCTCTTAATGTTGCCCAAGATCATATTAGCTTTTTAGTTACCATGTCATATTTATTGACTTCAAAAACCATGGAAACCCTGAGATCTTTCTCTAATTTCCATCTAGCTGAATTTCCTCCATTATATCTTTGTACAACTCCAAACTTCTGACCTTGTTGGAACAATAAGATAACTTCAGGAGGCCTCTTGCATCACTGAGAATTCTTACAAGCCAAGAAGCAAGACCACATTTTGAGAATGGATACTCTATACCTTGCTGAAGTAATTTTGTTTGTTTTGGGGTTTGGGGGTTTGTTTGGGTTTTTTGGTGGGGCAATGAGGGTTAAGTGACTTGCCCAGGGTCACACAGCTAGTGTCAAGTGTCTGAAGTCAAATTTGAATTCAGGTCCTCCTGAATCCAGGGCTGGTGCTTTATCCACTGCGCCACCTAGCTGCCCCTTGCTGAAGTAATTTTGGTGGTGTGACATAACCTATGTCCTGTATTCATTTCTATTTTGAAGTGAGTTTTGAACTATAATTGCTGAAATGGAGAGTATTAATTATGGTGATAAAAATAGTCTTGTAAGGGCCTTATAGCATGCTGCAGTCACTTAGGAAGAAAATTAGGTACTGCCTAAGAATTATAGGAAGAGGGGCAGCTAGACAGTGCAGTGGATAAAGCACGGCATTGGATTCAGGAGAACCTGAGTTCAAATCTGACCTCAGACACTTGACACTTACTAGCTGGGTGACCCTGGGCAAGTTACTTAACCCCCCATTGCCCTGCAAAAAAAAGGGGGAAAAAAGTGTCCTTTTAGGGACAGCTAGGGTGGGGCAGTGGATAAAGCACCGGCATTGGAGTCAGGAATACCTGAGTTCAAATCCGGCCTCAGACACTTGACACTTACTAGCTGTGTGACCCTGGGCAAGTCACTTAACCCCAATTGCCTCACCAAAAAAAAAAAGTATAGGAAGAAAGATGAAATGGTCGCTATACTATAGAGTTGTCTGAATATATGAAATATTCTGGAACCCCCAAAGAGATCTTTGTGGGTGTTATTTGAGAATTAAGTGTTAAACCTCCTACTGTTGATCATGAAATGATATGGAAGTTTAAAGACTTCATGGTGAGAAAAAGGTCATGGCATCATGGGATCACACATTTAGAGCAGGAAAGGACCTCAAAGGTCATCTAGTCCATCCCCCTGATTTTGGAGATGAGGAAACTGAAGCTCAGAAAGGTTAAATGGATACCCAGCTAGTAAGTGTCAGAGATAGGACTCGAACCCAGATCTTCCTGACTTCCAAGTTCAACACTTTATCTACTTAAAAAAAAACTTTTAAGTTTTTTTTAATCTACTTAAAAAATCTTTTAAGTCCTATCTTGGGCATGTCCTGGAATTAATGCAGAAATGACAGGGGATGTGCAGAAATGTTGGAGACAAAATGGAAAGCCCTGGGGGGAACCTACATATAATCTCATATGATTTCTGAAAATGCAATGTCCCAAGGTCATAGTGTTTGAGTACCTGCAGAAAAACTTGATAGTCAGTTTGGGGGCAGGGAGAATATGTAAGATATCTATGGTATAACTTTTAGGTCTTTTTCTCAAAGAGATCATAAAAAAGAGAAAAGGACCCACATGAACAAAAATATTTATAGCTGCTCTTTTCGTGGTGGCAAGGAATTGGAAATTGAGGGGCTGTCCATCAACTGGGGAATGGCTAAACAAATTGTGGTATATGAATGTAATGGAATTCTATTGTGCTGTAAGAAATGATGAGCAGGAGGAGTTCAGAGAAACCTGGAAGGACTTGCATGAACTGATGATGAGTGAGATAAGCAGAACCAGAAGAACACTGTACAGAGTATCATCAACATTATGTGTTGATCAACTGTGATAGACTAGATTCTTCTCACCAATACAAAGGTACAAGAAAGTTCCAAAGGACTCATGATGGAAAAGGCTCTCCAAATCCAGAAGAAAAAAAAAAGAACTGCGGAATATGGATGCTGATTGAACCATACTATTTCTTTTCTTTTTGATGCTGTTGTTTTTTCTTTTTTGAGGTTTTTCCTCTTTGCTCTGATTCTTCTCATAAAATGACTAATGCAGAAATATGTTTAATATTATACATACATATATACATATATATATATATATATATAAAACCTATATCAGATTACCTGCTGTCTAGGGGAGGGGGGGAGGGAGGGGAGGGAGAAAAATTTGAAATTGGAAATCTTATAAAAACAAATGTTGAAAACTATCTCTACATGTAACTGGAAAATAATAAAATACTTTTATTCAAAAAAAGATTTCTATGGTATATTCTTAAGCGTGTGATCTTTAAAGGAGGGAGAAAAATGTCAATGAATCACAGAGGTCCCCTTCAATTGAGAGAGACCTTTCTGGTAAAATTCAGGCCAAGAGAACCAATAACCAACCCCTTTAGGAAAGGGGGACAAGGAGATTGGGACCAGAGGTCAAAATAGCCTGCTTCTGGAGCTTGGCAATTTGAATAATTATTACCTGAAAATGACTACAGGAAATCTTAGAGTAATTAAAGGGATTGCTACACGCCTCTTCTACTTCTTAACTCTTACTAACTCTGATTTTCTCTTCTCTCTGGACTTTCTTCCTGTCTTCTCAATCCTTCTTACCCACTCTGGCTTAATAGTTGATTGCACCGTGGTCTTCTATTTTAATGATTCACTAGCCAACACCCTAAAAGCCCAACTCTCACACCCTGGACCTTCTAGGCTCAGGACTCTCCCCAAAATGGAATTATGACTATTGCTAAAGAGAGTGAAGAAATCAAGCTGCTTTCAACCTCTATAAATTTTTGCTTGCTTAATCTCAGCTGGACTCTTAACTGCTGTGTAACAATCCAGTTTTCTTCCTTACAGTTTAATTGGAACGGAGACACTGACTTTTGAACAGGCTGCTGACAGTAAGGAAGTGAGGCAGGGAGCCTGCTATAGTTCAGTCAGAGTAACATTCGAGAGCTCTAAGTAGTGGGTTCCACAGTTACCAAAGAATTTCACTTTTCCCTACTTTATAACTAGAAACCTAGATAAAGGTGCACTTTATCCCTGAATGACGCTAGGGAAGAAGAGGGTGAGAAAGCACTCAATACCCCAATTCACTTGGCAACAGCTGCCGAAAAATCTAAGGTTTGTTTCACTTCCTTTTCTGTTCCAATTAAAAGCTCTCATCAATTTGATACTGTGGTCTACTTTGTTAGAGTGGTAATAACTGAGTAGCTAGAGTTGAGTTGACATTAGAAGTCTCTGATTTCACCCTGTGGCATGAGAATGAGCCATAATTGAGGTTACTTATTTCCAATTATAAGTCTCTGGTTTCACCTTGTGGTGGGGGCCTGAGCCATGATTGAGGTTCACGTATTTCCAAAATAATCCTCATTGAACCCAGCAATTTGTGGGAACTCTAGAGTGGAATAGAAAAAAGGCTGAAATAGCAGTTCCATTTTTTCAACGCTATCTTGGGATGGTCTCTAGGGAAAACATAGAGAAGCTATGTAGATACAGAAGGTTGGAGATAGGAACCAGACTGGTGATTTCACTACTATAGGGTACTCTCACATGAGAAAATTACTCCTGCCAGTGCAGTTTGGTGTACACTCTGCAACTACCAATCTTAGTTACCTAGAGTACTGAAGGATTATGTGATATGCCCAGGGTCACACAGCCAGTATGTGTCAGAGGCATGAACCCTAGTAAAAGTACAACAATAACTAGTAATTATGTAGTATAGCACTTTAAGGTTTGCAAAGCACTTTACTGATATTAACAACCCCAAAGGGTAGGTAGTAATTATTAGCCCCATTTTACAAATGAGGAAACTGAGGTAAAGAGGTGTTAAGTGACTTGCCTGAGGTCATGCCGCTAGTAATTGTCTGAGGCCAGATTTGAATCCACATCTTCCTGACCTCTATCCATTGTGCTATCTAGCTACCTTGAAGTCTTTTTGACTTGCAGGCCATCTCTATCCACTGTTTCCTTAGAGAGCACTAGACATGGAATTAGAAAGAACTGAGTTCAAATTTGACCTCAGACATGTAGTAGCTATGTGACCTTAGATATAAGTGACTTCACCTTTATCTGCCTCAGTTTCCTTATCTATAAAATGGAAATAGTAATAGCATCTACCTCCCAGGGTTGTTATGAGGATTAAATGAGATAATATTTGCAAAGTACTTAGCACAGTGCCTGGCACATAATAGGCATTTAATATAATGCTTTTTTCCTCCCTCTCTCCTTCCCTTCTTTTCTTCTTCCCTTCCTTCCCTCTCCCTTTCATGTAAACAAAAAAGTCCTTTTCCCTCCTATCCTGATTTTCCCTCCTTTGAAGTTGTTCTCCAGCAGAATTGGCATTGACTCTTTGGCCCTAGAAGGGCTAGTTAGCTAGCCCTTTAAGGTTAGTTTATCATACATTTATCTCCTTTGCTCCCACCAGAGCCCGGGGTTTCTAAGAGATTTTTATTTGGTACATCAAGGATGGGCTTGAAAACACACTTTTTACAACCTCTACCATACTACATACCCCTCTGCAGTCTCACCCACGGTCAGCCTTTTTCCCATTCCCCAGCTCTGGCCAGCACCAGTGTCCTTCAGAGGACTTTGCAGTCCTATGGTGTGGCTAGGTCCTAGCCCTAGAAGGCTGAGTCACCTAAAATGTGCAAGGAAGTTTCCCAAGGAGCCTGCAACGGATGGGGCCAACTCCATTTCTGCAGCCATGTGGGGCTGGAGACAACCGGCTGCAGGATAACCTGTCATCTGATAGCTTTGTCCTTAGCCCTGACTGAAGATGCCTTTTCATTCTTTTGTGAAAAAAAAAAATGTTGAATCCAACTGATTACCTTGCTGCAGCAGCTTTAAAAAGAGAAATGTATCTGCATTCTTAACCTTGGGGTGCACCCCACCCCCAAGAGCTCCATGGAATAGTAGGTAGGGCATTTAGCCTCTAGTCTTGAAGACCTGAGTTCAATCCAGCCTCAGACACTCACTAATTATGTGATCCTGGGAAAGTTACTTAACCTTTGTTTTGCCTCAGTTTCCTCATCTGTAAAATGAAAGTAATTATAGCACCTACTTCCCAGGGTTATTGTGAGGGTAAAATAAGATATTTATAAAGTATCTGGCATATAGGACTTGGTGCTTAATAAATACTAGTTTTCTTCCTTCCCTATAGTAATGTTTAAAGGGCCGTATTTAATGTGCAAATTGACCTTGGTGAAGGCACAGTTTGGATCATTAATGAGTTTTATAAATGTTAAGGTAGTTTTTGTTATTGTTTAGTTGTGTCTGACTCTTTGTAACCTCATTTGGGGTTTTCTTGGCAAAGATGCTGGAGTGCTTTGCCGTTTCCTTCTGCAACTAATTTTATAGATGAGGTAAACTGAGGCAAAAAGGGTTAAGTGACTTGCCCAGGGTCACACAGCTAGTAAATGTCTAAGGCCAGATTTGAACTCAGGAAGATAAGTCTTCCTCACCAGACCTGGCACTCTGTCCATTGTACCACCTAAGTGCTCAGTTCAAGTTATAGAAGCCATAAAATACCAGAGCTGAGAGGAACCTTAGAGACTGGGTAATTATAGGATTGTAAACTTAAATTAACAGCTTGGAAGAACTTTGAGATCATCTGATTCTTAGCTAGTGGTTCTCAAACTTTTCAGACTCAGGACCCCTTTATACTCTTAAAAATTATTAAGGATACCCCCAAGAGCTTTTGTTTATGTGGGTTATATTCATGAATATTTACCATATTAGGAATTTAAATATCTTAGTATTAATATAAAATAGTTTATAAGATTGCTGTGACCTTCCCAATCCCCTTCAAGAGTTTCAGGGACCCCCAGATCACACTTTGAGAACGGCCGATCTTGTCCAACCTCATCATATTACACCAGGGAAGAGATGTAACTTGGCCAAGGTCATCAAACTAGCCAGGGAAAGGGACAGGATTCAAACCCAATTGTCCTGACTCTCAGGCCAGAGCTCTTTGAATGACATCATTCTGCTCAGTGTAAAGTCATAATAGAATAAAACACAATGGTGGCGCAGTGGATAGAGCACCAGCCCTGAAGTCAGGAGTACCTGAGTTCAAATCCAGCCTCAGACACTTAACACTTACTAGCTATGTGACCCTGGGCAAGTCACTTAACCCCAATTGCCTCACTAAAGAAAAGAAAAGAAAACAAACCCACGGTGTAAGATCCCTGAAGCAGGAGCACCCGCTTGAAATGACACTGGAAGTGGAAAGGCTTGCAGTTGGTGTTAGAATAATTAGAGTTCAATGTCTGCATAAACCACCAGGTGGCATTCTTGGCTCGAGTTGCTTTGACTCCCAAGGGACTGAGCATCAGGGACTCTTCCTCATGCATTACAGGAGTCCATGTGGGTCCCAACAGCTAGCCCAAGGGCCCTCTTTATATCTCTGTTTGTGGAAACAGAGCAACCTAGGTTCCTTGTGGCTCCCAGACTTGGAAATCAACCCTGCTTCTATCTTCTCTTATTTAATCTAGGGTTGAAAATGTTAAGATTATCATCATGGCAGTATGATACAATGGACTACATACTAGATTTGGAATCAGAGGGCTTGGTTCAAATCCTGGCTGTGCCACTTACTACCTGTGTGAACCTGAGCAAGTTACTTCTTTGTTCCTCAGCTTCCTTATCTATAAAATCAGGAACCTGATTAGGTGACCTGGAGGTCTTTTCCGACTCTAAATATATAATCTATAAGATTTCATATTTTTCTCAAAATGGCCCCTTCTCCATCCCATTAAGATGCTTAGCTCTTTCCAACTTTGGAAAACATGATGACATTAGCCAAGCCATACTCCCATCTGAAAGGAGAGTTCAGATATCCATCTTTTTTCAATGTTGTATGTAGAGAGTTCTACACAGAAATGCGTATTTTGATGCACAAATGTACAATGTGACTCAACCACAATTAACTCATGCTCTGAAACCTATGCGCCATATCCTCTACTGACCAGGATCCAATTCCCTAATCACTGAATTCAGAGGACCAATAAATTTCCAATAAATCCTTTTCCTAGTCTAGCACTACTAGAATTTCTCAAAAGGTGCTTTGGGGGCAGCTAGGTGGTGCAGTGGATAGAGCACTGGCCCTGAAGTCAGGAGGACCTGAGTTCAAATCCAGCCTCAGATGCTTAACACTTACTAGCTGTGTGGCCCTGGGCAAGTCACTTAACCCCAATTGCCTCACCAAAAAAAAAAAAAAAAAGGAAGAAGAAAAGGTGCTTTGGTGGTTTTTTTGATGATGTTGTTATTTTTCTCACTCTGAATCTACTCCAATATCCCAGCAATTATAAAAATAAAACTGAGATAACATTAGACTCCACCTTTCCTTCTTGAGAGTTTCATCATTTTGAAGAGTGGCTATTTTTCTGGAGATCAGTACCCAGAATTCTCTTGCCTGCTGTTTAGGTATAAAACCATACAATCCAAACATGTAGTCTCTCAAGTTCCTGCTGAGAACAATCTTTGTCCCATAGGTCCTAGGCATCCTCTTCTGGATTTTTTGGACACACAGTCTGATTCTTTCTTATCTGATCCACTTCTCCCCAATCCTATGTGGGCTTCAATATAGTTTCTCCTTCCCTCTTTTTCTCTCCCTTCTCTTCCTCCTTCCTCCTCTTCCTCTACTCTCTCACTTCCTATTTTCTCTTTCTCATTCTCTGTATTTGTCTCCTTCCTTTTTTTCCTCTCTCACTCTGTCTCTTTCCCATTCTCTGTATCTCTGTCTCCTTCCCCTTTTTTCCCTCTTGCTCACTTTCTCTTTCCCATTCTCTGTATCTCTGTCTCCTTCCCCCTTTTTCCCTCTTTCTCACTTTCTCTTTTTCATTCTCTGTATCTCTGCCTCCTTCCCCTTTTTTCCCTTTCTCACTTTCTCTTTCCCATTCTCTGTATCTCTGTCTCCTTCCCCCTTTTTCCCTCTTTCTCACTTTCTCTTTCCCATTCTCTGTATCTCTGCCTCCTTCCCCTTTTTTCACTCTTTCTTACTTTCTCTTTCCCATTCTCTGTATCTCTGTCTCCTTCCCCTTTTTCCCTCTTTCTCACTTTCTCTTTTTCATTCTCTGTATCTCTGCCTCCTTCCCCTTTTTTCCCTCTCTAGCATTTTCTGTCTCTGTCTCTTTCTCATTCTCTCTCATGAATAAGGCACCACACATTTGCAGCAGGTAGCTCACCAAGCAAAAGACTACTTCTGGTATTCTTGCTCCTTTTTTTTCTCTGCTCCTGCATCAGAGGGATCCCAAGACTTTACCCTGTCCTCAACTCTGCTTTGCTGTGTCCATTCCCCTTTGCTATCTCCTCAATCCTTGTGACCTGCAGGTTTCTCTTCAGAAGTTTCTCATCTAAGCCTCTCTCTTCAGAGACCAAGTAAAATATTCTCAAATAATTATGTCTCTCTTCCCTTGATACTTCATATTTCTCTGATCAATCAGGCTCTGTGGAGACTAAATCAGCAATATCATCAATCATCTGGTTCAATTTCCATATTACCCCATCATCAAAATGAACTTATTTCCCCTTGATGGCTTTATGTTCTTTCTGCAATTTATCATGGGCCAATTACAATTCTTTGAACAAAGACACCTAATCCTTAAAACAGACAACGTTTCTTTCATGGCCACTAAAAGGATGGATTAGTGAGTTAGGGCCTTTTGTCTATCAAAATATTTTCCCCAATTTGCCAAATATGTCACCACTTTCTCATTGCATTTGGAATTCCAGCACTTGGATGGAGGGTCTCATTTGTCAAACCCTCTCTTTTGTAAGTCGTCCCAACTAGCTTCTGGTTTCCATGGGACTCTTCCCACCAATTCGTATCTCCTGGATCTTGCCCTGAACCAAAAGCGATACCGAAGGAATCCATTTGGCAGATCATAGGATCATTATCAAGCTGGAAGGGACCACATAATCCAATTAATTCAACCTCCTCAGTATACAGTCCAGGAATTAAGTGACCTGCCCAAGGTCACACAGGCAATAAGCTTCAGAGATGAAGTTTGAACTCAGGCCCTCTATCTCCAAAGTTAGTTCTGTCTTTTGAAAAGTATCTGATAATTCCCACCAATTCCCCTGATGACTGTGCCAAGATATTAACCTTTCTTTTTAAACTTTGCCTTTTATTTCAAGCAAATGTTTTTGTTTTTAAATTATCCTTTGGTTGGTATGGTAGGGTAGATATCAATGGATGGATGGATGATTTTACATATATATGTATATATACATATATACACACACATACACAGTTATCTATCATCTATCTATCTATCTGTCTATCTATCTATTGAAGAGACATCCAGAGGCCTGTACTCCTTGGCAAGAAAGACAAAAGGTTACCACAAAGAGGAAAGGGAACAGGAGAAGAGTGGAAGGTGAGGAAGAAGATTTACAACTAGTATGGTGAGGAGACAATCACAAAGTGATCTTGGAATAATTCCTTAACCTGTCAGAATTTCAGTTTATAAAATGAAGACTTCAACTAGATGACAGGCAAAGTTCCTACCATCTCTAAAATTCTATGATTCTATCACTATCTTAAAAGAATTATCAGATCAGAAGTATTTTCCTGGTCATTTTCTTAAGTACCTGATTATCTCTTCCTAAGCTAAACCATTCCTTCCCAACTTCCCAGATTTCAAGTTGTTTCAGTAATCCACAGAGTATGTTAAGATGGTGGCATGCCTTCTCAGTGTTTATTTAGAAGATAAAAACCAGCTAGTAATTGAAATGAGAAATGGGCATATGAATCTATGACTCTAATTACCTTGTCCCAACAAAACACCCTTGCATCACTAACAAAAAAAGGAATATATTTCAATCAGCACCATTACTTTAGTACGTTAGTTTCTCCAGGGCAGGATCAATGTTGCTTATTCAGCTTTTCAATTAAAAACTCTAAATTTCCCCCAATAAATCACTGAAATTAAATTATGTAATATTTATAATCATATATTGCACTATTCATTCTCTTTCAGCACTTCCCCTGCCTGCTGTGCCCTTTGTTCCCCAAAGGAAATTAATACTTTAAGCTAAGATATAAAGTTAGAAAGTATTTAGAGGTCAGTCACTGAACTTTAAATTTAATATAGGCATCGATTTAGCTAATTTCTAATTGCATCACTGATCAATTATTGTAATCCAGAAAAACTTCAGGTTTTTCTGGGCTAGTCTTCCTCTGTCCCCCTGGGTTGTAAATGCCCTTAGTCCAAGGCTTCTTAAACTTTTTCCACTCACAAGCCTTTTTTGCATGAAGAAATTTTACATGATCCCAGAAGTTAGGTATATAAAATAGGTATACAAATCAAACATTTACTGACAAATTTTACATGATCCCAGAAGTTAGGTATATAAAATAGGTATACAAATCAAACATTTACTGACAAATTTTACATGATCCCAGAAGTTAGGTATATAAAATAGGTATAAAAATCAAACATTTACTGACAAATTTTTCATGATCCCAGAAGTTAGGTATATAAAATAGGTATACAAATCAAACATTTGCTGACAAATTTTTCATGATCCTCTACATTCAGTTATGCAACCCCATATGGGGTCACAACCCACAGTTTAAGAACCTAGGCCTTAGTCACGTCCTCTTCTTACCTGGTTTGTTGTCATTTCAGTTGTGTCCAACGACTCAACTCTGTTTGGGGTTTTCCTTGGAAAGACACTGGAGTGGTTTGCCATTTCCTTCTCCAGCTTATTTTACAGGTGAGGAACTGAGGCAAACAAAGTTAAGAGACTTGTCCAGTCACATGGCTAGTAAGGATTTGAAGTCATGAAGTTGAGTCTTCCTGATTCTAGGCCCAGCACTCTATCCACTGCTCCACCTAGCTGCCCTCTTACCTGGTAGCTCCTCCTTTCTGTCTGGAATCCACAACCACCCCCCTACCCCCACCCCATATCTGGAACCTTCTACAGTTATTCCTTCCACATCACAGGGGTCAGGGGCACAGCACCCCTGTAACCTGGAAAATCCATGTAAAATATTTGGGTTAAGTATTTGGTCATAGGCTATATTAAACAATATTATACATATATTTTAAGAATTTTTGAGTTTCCAAACTTTTTCTGGATCGTCTGGTAGCCTTGATGTGTCATCTATGGCTTCCAGAGAACTCTCCTAAAATTCCTATTTAATTTCTTATGCTGACCTGTGATATATCAAAACCACGATGGGGAAAATATCGATATGGGATGACTGTATTCCAGTCTAGAAACTTCATTTCCTAATTCATTGGTGTTTCTGACCTCAGGAATGGGAAACCAATTAGGCTTGTCTGTTCAGGTCCCCACCCCTCCCTCTAAGACACTTGAGCTACCCATTAGCTCCGAAGATCCAGGAGTCCCAAGGGAGAAATGATTATAACTATGCACCAAAGTCCAATTGACAGCCTCTATCTAAACTGTCACAAACTCCCACTTCCTGTATGGAACTAAAGATCATCTTGCCTAAGATTCTTTGATGACATCCTTGGTACTTTCCCCAAACTCTCCCCAGAGGTGTTAGCCCAGACCCAGTGGATTATTATCTGCTTTAGTTTATAGGTGATAAGTACTTGGCCCTACAGCATATAGGAGGTTCATTGCTTGTATGGGTGCAGCAGCAGTGCCAGTGACAAGATGGCTGCATGGTCTGGTCTGGGGCTGGCTAGGCATAGCAAGTTGGTCAAGTGCACTCATCTACCCGCTATTTAAGACATCCCAGCTCAAGTGTGGCAGTTCTAAAGATGAGTGGAATGATTTCCCCAAATAATTGGGGCATGGTTTCTCTAAAGTCTCTTTAGTTCCAGCATGCTCATAAGTTTTAACTCTAAGCCAAGGTACTAAACACATATATACCCATATACCTTCCTTGCCTTATCCTGGAGTAGACTTTTGACCATAAATATCAGTGTCATGCATGAGTCTACAACAGGCAGATTACTTCTTATTGTGAACAGAATCTTTACAGAGCTTCTCCTCCCATATATTGTCATTACGTGGAAGCCACCTCAGTTCTGCCAGATCCTGATGACAGAAAGGCTTCACTGGTCCAGTGATGTACTGCATAGTTACTCTCCAAAGATTGGCATGGCTTAAGTTGGGAGATAGGTTTATCGTAAGTTTGGCTGCTGGGTGATAGATTTCTAGGCCTGGCAATTCTCAAATTGTCTATTAAGCTGTTGACTGATTGTGATCTGCACAAAGACTCATACCAAATCACTGATTCTTAAAATTTAAAGTGAAAAAAATTAAAATTTGATCCAAAATAAAAACTGGTCTTGCATTAGATTTGTAGCATAAAGGAACTCAGTAGCCAAACCACAACTAAGACTCCATGATGACATGATAGAGAATTTCCTGTTTGTGGAAAGAACAAACCAATCTTTACGGTGCTAACGTTTTAGGGAGGAAAAAGGAACATCCCATTTATACCCAGGTCCAAGCTGCAAAGTATAGGGGGAAGGAAAAACTGCTTAACATTTGAACTATATAAAAGTGAGCTGCTTCAGATGGTAGCTGGTTCCTGCTTGTTCATGAGACCCATCGTGAGGTCTTCAAGCAAAGACTGGTTGACTACTTAATGGGTATGTTGTATTGTGAATTGTTGTTCAGGTGTATGTTGAACTAAATGGTTGCTGAATCCCCTTCCAAATCTGAGACTGTGGTATTTAAACAACCTACTTCCTCTAATTAAGAATTGCAATGTTTTCTGCTTATGTGATTCTTATCTAACCTTCCCTAGTACTAATCGTGCTCTATATGTTTCCTGAATGAATGTTAATAGAGCATCTTTTGCCTAAGGAATTTTAAAACGTCCACATTCACATCTCATTTTTTCTCATGAGACGTCAGGCCAATAGAAACACTACATTATTCCTATTTCACAGAAAAGAAAATATATCAGCTGTACAAGATTACTGACAGACACCATCTAATGACCTTTCCACCAACATTATAACACAATCTTATTTAATAATTTTCTTGTAACGAAGCTTATCATCCTCGTGGGTCTAATAGGTCCCTTTATGTTATCTTTCTAGTAATTTTGCTAACTAAATCTCCTTGGATGGAATCCAAGATAAACCCAAGTTCTTTACTATATAGGGTGTTACAGTGTTATCTGTTATCTGTTATGAAATTTGCTTCATTTGAATACTCATCTATCTTTAAATAGTCACCTGCAACTAGTATGAGGTAATGCTGTTTTAAAGTTTACAGGAAGAACAAATAGCCACTTCATTTGCCTAGAGTTGCTTTATTAGTATTTTTTAGATCAGATTTCAGCAAAATGCATACAGAGATTAGATACAAGTTAATTAAGGATACATTTCTGTGCCTACAAGTTATAGCATAGAAAGGAACCATTTCACAAGCACACATCTTTTTTGGTGAAATGCAGGCTTCGCTTCAAGATGTTCATACAGAAATTAGCTTTCCAGTCTCAAGCATTTGTCCCTGAAGTCTAACAATTCATTATACACATCTCAGTAAACATTCATGGGAAGATTTATCAGGTGAAGTTTTTTCTAAACAAACCAAGAACACTGCACTTCATCTCTAAAATTAAGCTCGTTCATTTGATAAATTACTCCCCATTCAACATCATGTACTATTTATCACCTGAAAGTTAGTGCAATCCATCATTGAGGGATCATTAAAAAAGGGCAACCATCCTACAAATGTGGATTTGTCATCCCAATTCCTTGGCACTCAATAATGTAAGCTTCTTTAGAGGAATCCTCTTCATCTTCTGCCTTTTTCACAGTAAATTTGGCCTAAAACAAGAAAAACAAATTTAGTATATAATTTATATTAGGAGAATCAGAGGGATAATCCTGTAATTTCCTACAGAGTAAACAGGTGCTAATATCACTCTTTTTTGATGAAACTACAAAGATCAAGTAATTTACCAGGTGTTAGACATCATAAGGTAAAAATCCTTTTAAAAGCTTCCAGAGTTGGAATAAACCTGCCTCAGTGGCCACTGAATCTAACCCATACTGGAAAGGAATCCCCACTACATTGAAGTGTTCAACACTCTCTGCTTGAAGACCTCCAGTAAAGGAGAAACCCCTTATCTCCGCAGCAGGCGGATGCACTTTAGGACAGCTCTAATTGTTGCAGATTTGTTCCTGACAATAAGCCTCACTTTCTCTCTCTGCAATTTCTACGCATTGTTCCTGGTAGGATGGAGCATCTCCCATGCTGAAAGCACTTCAAATATCTGAAAAAAGCCATGAGGTACACCCTTTGTCTTCTCTCTGCCAAGTTAACAATCCCCATTCTTTCGTGAACTTTAAATGGCCCTTTACCATCCTAGCTGCCATCTTAACAACCTCTACCCCAAGATAAGGTGCACAGATAAACACAAAACACTCCAGATGTAGTCTGACCAGAGCAAAATAAAGCAGTCAATCAATCCTGGATACTATGTCTCTCAACATAGCCCAGAAAAGCATTAACTTTTGTGGGTGCTCTATTAACAGGATATTAATGGGGGCAGCTAGATGGCGCAGTGGTTAAAGCACCGGCCCTGGATTCAGGAGTACCTGAGTTCAAATCCGGCCTCAGACACTTGACACTTACTAGCTGTGTGACCCTGGGCAAGTCACTTAACACCAATTGCCTCACTAAAAAAAACCAAAAAACCAAAAACAGGATATTAATGAATCATATTGACACTGCAGTTGAGATAAAACCCTTATGTCGTTTTCAAAGAAATTGCTATGTCCCCACCACCAATAATTCTGTACTTGTAATGTGATTTCCGAAGTCCAAATGTAATATTTTACATTTATCCTTATTATATTTCATCTTACTGGCTTTGAGCCCACTGATCATGCCTGTCAAGAAGCTGGTCAACCAGTTGCAGGGTATATAAGAGTAGAGGTGCTCCTGCGCATGGGTTAGACCAGGTGACTCCTGAGGTCCCTTCCTGCTCTCAAATTTTATGATTCTGGGACAAGACGGCCAGTTAAGAAATGCTTTATTCATAAGCATTCAAACAGAAGTACCCATGGAATAATTTTCCATAACTGCTACTAATTTAACAGGGTTGAATATTTAATGAATAAATGAAGCTTGAGTACTCTGCTTATCAACTGGCCTACATAAGGTTCTCCCATCACATTTAGAGATTCACAGCCTCTGTACTTTATACCTTATCAGTATCTTCTGCCCCTCTGACTAGAGGTATAGCCATGAGCTCTAAAAACCTCTGTTTAAGAAAGGCGCCAGGCCAATCATCCTTTAATTTTTCCATTAGGCTGATCTGACCTCCTCTGCACTTCTTGAGACTCTCCCCTCTCCTCCTTTTGTGTGTTATTAACCCCACCCCCCTTAGTTTGTAAGCTCCTTGAGGGCAGGAGCTATCTTTCTTTTTGTATCTGTATGCTCAGCACTTAGCCCAGAATATGGCACAGAATAGGTAATTAATAAATGTTTACTGACTAACAGAGGGATAGTCTGGAGAGGGGAGGAGAGGGAAAGGGACTAGACTAATGATTTCAAGTTCCAGGAGGGAAAACTCTACCAATACAGGCCTGCAACTTCTCTGCAACTTAGTCTGAGATAAAAACACCCTGCAGGTTGCACATTTATTTAAAAACTACAAATTAACACTTTCTAAGTTGTATTTTCATTTATTTTGTCAAATATTTCCCACTGACATTTTAATCTGGTTCAAGAATTTTAGACGTTTGGTCTAGGGTACCAAGAGGTCAAGTGACTTGTCCACAGGCCCCCATGCCAGTATATCAGACAGGAGAACTTAAACCTAAGTCTTCCTGGTTCCTGTTCTGGCTTTCTATCCTCTATACCTTAGCTTCTCAAAATGTGGGTTGAGTAACTGGGGGTTGTGAAAATTTGCCAACAGTAAAAGGTTATATATACCTAATTTATATACCCATACACCCAGGGTCATGTAAAAATTTCTCTGGCGAAAAGGGGTCACCAGTGGAAAAAGTTTAAGAAGCCCTGGGCTACACCATGCTGCCTCTTTTAGTGTTTCAGAATGTAAAGCTGAAACAAATTTCAGGTAGACTACACCCTTTACAAAAATATCACATATATCATTAAGAAATATAACCATGAGGTAGGGAGGGGGGGGAGAAGGAAGGAAATAAATATTAGATTAAAACATTCCAAATATTCTAAAACCAACCACTGGCTATAGTCGGATTTTCATTTCTACCAAGTTAAAATCAGAACATTTCTTAAGCATTCTGTTATTCTGAGAACCAAATTGTATATGTTCTATGCTCCAGGTAAAAGAAACTCAGGATAGGATTGCTTGCTTGCTGAGTAATGAATTATGAAAGTGGAAAGCTGCAATCTGCATCAGTGGATGGAGTGTCCCCACTAATGAAATCACAGATCCTTAAAAGTATATGATTCCAAGGGCAGCTAGATGGCGCAGTGGATAGAGCACCGGCCCTGAAGTCAGGAGTACCTGAGTTCAAATTTGGCCTCAGACACTTAACACTTACTAGCTGTGTGACCCTGGGCAAGTCACTTAACCCCAATTGCCTCACTTAAAAAAAAAAAAAAGTATATGATTCCATTATTCTAAATCAGTCTAAATAATAGCTACCACAAAACTAAGGAGTCTTCATCAACATACACTCACCTTTGTTAGCTGTTCAGCAAAATGTATGGCAGTTTGGGTATGGAGTGTAATTGGTCCAGTTTTGACTCTAGAGATCCCATTAGCTAAGGCCATGAAAATGATCAGCTGTACAAAACAACAACAGAGGAAAACTTCACAAAACTAGTGATACCAAAAATGCAACTCTACCCTTTCTCCATAAAAAAAGCTACCAGAAAGAGTAGATGAAAATAAATGTATCTTTGTAAGAAAAAAAAATTATTCAGAAATCTGAATATCCAAGGTAGGAATACTAATTATGACACTTTTACATAATAACAGGAGAAATAATAGGAGCTAATATTGATGTGGTCATTTATAGTGTTTCACAGCATTACCTTATTTGAGCTTCATAATAACCCTCTAAGTTAGTTAATATAGTATTATCATCTCCATTTTAAGAATGAGGAAACAGAAGCTCTTTAGAGATCAAGTGATTTCTCCAAGGTTGCACAGATGCTAACCCACGCCTTTTGACCTCACAATGTTCTTTCCACTCTAGTGCACTGTTGGCATGTGAAATTACCTGGTCCTGCAGATATTCATCCACAGCTCCCCCATGTCTCAGATTTCCCAGCAGCATCTCTGCAGCTTCAATTCCAACCTTGTCAGCAGATACGCCTGAGACAGGGAGTGTGCAAGTAAATTAATTAGCACCAAACAGGCAAAAAAATCAGTAATCAAGAAGTCAGTATGCCTCCGATTTGGGGGGGCTGATTCAGTCAGTACCTGAAGACTTAATTTTCAGCTGTTCTTTTATGGGAGACCAGCATGCACATACACATATGGATATGAGTATATACACATGTGTGTACATGCCAGTCTCCCATAAAAGAATGGGTAAAAATTAAGTGTGTATTCTCTCTCTCACCCACACCCACACCCACACACCCACCCCCCCCACACACACACACAGAGTCTTACTGGAGTTTTAAGCTTTAAACTTACACACAGGTTTTACATATATAATACATGTTTACTTGTATACAAGTTTTAAGCTTAAAACTGCACCAATTTTTTTGGAACACACTAGATTTCATACTGGCATGCACAGAGAAGAAAATTCCTTTGGTCCTATCCAAATCCTAATTTATAGCCTGTGATTAACAAAATTTGACGCAACACAATTTTGACTCCTTTCCAATTGCATTATGTTGCAGACTTAGCCTGATCAGATTCTAAGATGCAAAACAGCATTGTTCATTCAAAAATTTATTAAGCACATGTGTCAGTGAATGTGTTAGTAACAATTACAATATGCAATGAAATAGTACCTGCCCTCAGAGAACTCACATGCTATATATAGTGAGGGAAAACAGTACATTCCACGTATTATCTAAACCCCAAAAAGGTAAAAATTCTCTTAGCTTCAGTATATGCTAAATCTTCCCTAAGGTTTTTCAAAGTGGGAATTGGATAATTTATATTAGGAAAACATGCTGGGCCATATGCTTCAGACCTGGAAGTAGGAGCCAATGCAGCAACACAAATTACCTTTTGGACATCGTAAACTAGATGTTCCAGAGGCACTGCATACTTGATATGTCCAAAACGCTTTGATTTTACCTTAAATATTCTCTTCTTCCCAACTTTCCTCTGACTATCAAGGATACTACCAACTTTCCAGTCAACGAAGCTCATTATCTTGGTGTCATTCCTGAATTCTCACCGATTCGGCCTGTATATCCCAATCTCTTGTCAAGGTTTGTCATTTCTATCTATACATTTCTCATCTATATCCTCTTCTTTCTACTTATACAGCCACCATCTGGTTACTTTGGGCCTAGACTCTTACAAAAGCCTTCTAATTGGTCTGTCATCTCTCCCCACTCTAATCCATTCTCCACTGGGATGCCAAAGTAATTTTCCTAAAGCAAAAGATGTGATCCTGTTATCTATTCCCATCCAATTCAGTAAGCCCCAGTGGCTCCCTATTCCTTCCAGGATCCAATATAAAATTCTGGGTGGCTTTAAAGCCCTTCACAATCTGGCCCTTTCCTGGCTTCACCACTTTCTTACACTTACATCCCCTTAGCTTCTCCCCACTCCACAATCCAGCTCCTGTGACCTCCCTGCTGTTCCTCATTCATGACACTCCCATCTCCTGAGCCTATGCTTTCTCACTGGCTATCTGTCATGCCTGGAATGCTCTCCCTCTCCCAGCTTCCATCAACACTCAGTTCAAATCCCACCTTCTGCAAGAGGCCTTTCCCTGTCTGTCTCTCTCCCTTCAGGCCTTCCCCCTCTAGTGCCTTCCTTGAGATTTCTTTCCATTGACACTGGATATATCTTGTACATATAGAGTTATCTGCATGTTGCATTCCCCATTAGACTATAAGTTCCTTGAGATCAGGGGCCATATTTTTGCCTTTCTTTGTATCCCCAGTGTTTTAAGAGTATGCATATAAATGTTTACTGACCAACTTGTCTCAAATCACTTTTCTATTTAAGTGGCCAAACTGGAAAAGAATCCAAGCCATCAAACTTGTACTTCCAGAAGGCTGGAATTGGAAGGAACCTCAGATTTCATTAAAACCATTAGAGAGATTAAGACACTGAGGTCAAGTGACTTGCCCTAAAGGTTAATTTCATTAATAAGAATATTAAGAAATTCCCTTGATTGCATCAGGGCCCACAAGTGTAACCACATGACATGAAATTTCAAAATAAATTGCCCTCCTTAGCTTTTAAGTTTATGGAGCCATTTCATAACAAAAATATGAAACATCCATTCATGGAAAAGGCAATTCTAATACAAGCATGTTCACCACCACCACCCTAAGGCTATTGTTCTTTGCACACTGACCTTCATATCATCATCCCCTGAGCACAAGCTCAACAATGTACTAGATGTTATAGACAAGGTAAAAGGAAGCAGTCAGCATGATCCCTGCCTACTAGGAGCTCACATGCACAGTGAAGAAAACACAAATAAATTAAAGGAAAAAATGCGGCATCAGACTGTAATGATTATAAATTCAACCTAAGTGCAATGAAGTGCAAGAGGGGTTGAAGTAGTCAGAGAAAGCTTCCTAAGGAAGGAGAATTCAAAGAAGACTATGTTAAGAATAAAGCAACATGTGGCAATAAATGACACTAAGCAGGCTTTCCTTTCTCAGTCCTGTGTGATGAAATGGACAGAAAACAAGTCATGGGAATATTACCATGGCCACATCATTTAACTTGATCCTCAGTTTTCCTATCTTCAAGACTGCAACAATATTTGCGTAATCTACTTTAGAAGGTTGTTGTGAACAATGTGCTTTGTTAAGTGTCAAATCCTGTTCACACGAAAACTATGTTATGACTAATGGCATCTATTTACAAAATGGCTGTGGAAGAGCACACTGAGTTCTTGAACAAGATTTCATTAGAATTATATTCTTAACCAAATAAGCTAAAGGGTCACAATAAAAATGTGGACAGACAGCTGGGTGGCACAGTAGAGAAAATGCCAGGCCTAGTCAGGAAGACTCATCTTCCTGAGTTCAAATCAGGTCTCTTACTAGCTCTGTGACCCTCGGCGAGTCACTTACTTAACCCTGTTTGCCTCAGTTACCTCAAAAAAGCACTCTAGTTTCTTTGCCAAGAAAACCCCAAATGGGGTCACAAAGAGTGGGACATGACTGAAAAATAACTAAACAACAAAATAACAATAGTTATAACTTTTGGAATTTTATTCTTTTTGAATTAATACTGAAACCTTGGATGTTTGGTGTTTCTAAACACTAACCATGCCATTTAAAGTGCCAATAAAAAAGAATTCAATTAAATACAACCTAAGGGAAGTTTTACCATAACATGTGAAAATAAATATCTAATGGAAAACTCTCAGTTCATTGAAAATAAACATTAAGAAACAGTTTCCAGAGGGGGCAGCTAGGTGCTGCAGTGGATAAAGCACCAGGCCTGGATTCAGGAGGACCTGGGTTCAAATCCAGCCTCAGACACTTGACACTTACTAGCTGTGTGACCCTGGGCAAGTCACTTAACCCTCATTGCCCCACAAAAAAAATAATAATAATAATAAAGGAACAGTTTCCAGGATTCAAGGAAGACCTCAGGACAAATACAGAAAAAATTTAAGTAGTACTGGCCAAATAAACTAGAAGAGAGGGAACTGAGGAATAGTGATTTCATTTACTGATGGTATAAGCTTTAGTTTTAGCTGACTGTTTTTTTGGCAATAATATTTGCCTTGAGTGAAGATGTAAGGTTGGAGGTATAAGAGTTGAAGAATACAAAAATACAAAAGTAGCTAGACACCACGGTATGTTTCATCTCCACTAGAATTATACAATGTTAAAGCTAGGAAAGATCACACACAGAATCTCAAATTTGGAAGGACCTTAAGAAACCATCCACCAAAATGTACCTGAACAAGGATCCATACTGTTCAATTCAATGATAGTTTATTAACCACCTACTATGTGCATAGGCTTGTACTGGTGCTGGGGTGACAAAAATAAAACAGTCCTTGCCCCAACTCAAGGAGTTTACATTCTACTAGGGGATACAGATATACAGAATACAAATGAAAAACTTTGCAACTTCCACCAGTCATCACTAGTCCCACCACCCAATGGGGCCCAGTAGAATAGATCTAATCTCTCTTCCACATGACAACCCTTAAAAGACTAAAAGAGGGGGCAGCTAGGTGGCGCAGTGGATAGAGCACCGGCCCTGGAGTTAGGAGTACCTGAGTTCAAATCCGGCCTCAGACACTTAACACTTACTAGCTGAGTGACCCTGGGCAAGTCACTTAACCCCAATTGCCTCACTAAAAAAAAAAAAAAGACTAAAAGACAACTATTATGTACTCCAAAGTCTTCTTTTGATTAAACACTGCCCCCCTAACCCCCCATTCCTTCAACCAATCCTCAATGACATGAACATGAAGCCATTCACCATCCTGGATGCCCTCCTCCGGATGCTCTTTGGCTTATCAATATCTTTCCTAAAACGTGGTGCCCAGATCTGAACAGAATACTTTAGATGTGGCTTGGCAAAGGCTGAAAAGTGAGGTGATTATTCTCCTAGTCATAGATAATATATTTCTTTAAATGAAACCTACATTAGTTTTCCTGGCTGCCTTATCACAACTGATTCATACTGAGCTTGCACTCTACTCATAACCCCTGTTCTTTTTCTATCTATCCACAATTCCCCCATTTTGTAGTTATAAAGCTGATTTTCTGAATCTAAGCATAAGACTTTTCTATCCCTATTCAATCTCATCTTTATAGATTCAGTTCAACTTTCTAGCCTGTCAGGAAAGGCTTAGATATTAGAAAACACTGAAAGTTTGCATTTAAGATATAAGGTTTGATTCTTAAGAGATCACCCAGTGAAAACCCCTTGATATACAAATGAAAAAACTGGAACCGAGATAGGTTAAGTACCTAGCACTATTCAGCTAGCTATTAGAAGTTATGACCATCACTAAAATGACAAGACTCTCTGAGAAACAACCTCCCTTTGCCATAATCTACCCTATTCTATTAATATTTCATAGAAATTAACTAGATGTTTGTTTGGCTAATTTATCAGGAAACTTCTAAACAAGTATCTAAGACATGCCAGGCACTGTGGTGGTTCCTGTAATATTTCATTTAGTTCCTCAAAAATTGTCAATAACTCCCTACTGCCTAGCCAATTAAATCTAAACTTCTTAGCTTGGCATTCAAAGTCCTTCACAATTTGATCCTAATCCGACTTTCCAAAGCTACTTCTCATGATTGCCTAACACAAACCTGTAGTTCCAGTTAACCCGGTCCTCAAACAATTCCCTGAAAATGCTTTATTCATTCCCACCTTGAATAGATCTTTTTTCAAATTGTAACCCTGGCCCAAAACATCTAGCTCCATTCTCCCCTGCCATTTTAAAGCCTATCCAGTCATACTTATTTAGTCCACATACAATTTCTTTCATAAAGCTTACCCTCACCACTGTAAGCCCCAAATGAGCTCGCTCTCTCTCTAAACTCTTCTAACATTATGCCATTAATCTGGAATTTATTTATATTGCCGTGTTGGTCAATTCTGTATGTGTGTTCTACCTGCCTTCCTAATCAGAATACAATGTCCTTGAGGGCGGAAAATGTGCCTGAGTAACTGGCACAGAATTATACATACATTGGTTGCTCAACAAAGATTTATTGACTAAATGAGATTTTAAGCTGGTTCAATTAGAAGTAATGCATATTCTATTTTCTACCTAGTGAGTAAAATGGGTTTGGCAGCTACTACAAAACATTCCTCATCTTAAATAGGCTTATGACAAAAAGATTCTTATATTTTTATAAATAGTAGCCTTCAAGGGACAGCTAGGTGGCACAGTAGATAGAGCACTGGCCCTGGATTCAGAAGGACCTGAGTTCAAATATGACCTCAGACTCTTAACACTTACTAGTTGTGTGACCCTGGGCAAGTCACTTAACCCCAACTGCCTCACAAATAAACAAACAAATAAATAAATAAAATTTAATAAATAGTAGCCTTCAGTTTGAGGTCTCTCCTTGTCAGGCTACTAATATGTCTTTTTAAGTAATTTTTTGGGGGGGGAGGGGAATCATCAGTTGATGATAAATAGTATGAGAGAGGGCCTTAAGGGTAATCTAGTCTAATCTGTCCATTTTACATATGAGAAAACTGAGGCCCAAAAGGGCTAAGTGTCTCACCCAGGGTCACAAAGTTAGCAAGTACATCAAAAGAATGAATTGGTAGTCAGAGGTACTGAGTTCAAATTGTGGCCCTGTCACTACTTGTATGACATTGAGTAAGCACTTACAACTTTCCTAGGTTTCAGTTTCCTCAACTGTAAAATTAGGGGGATAGATTAGAAAACCTTAAAGGTTTCTTCCAGTGCTACATCATGATCCTTTGAACCTGAAGCTTAAAAAGCAAATTTTACCAAGTCCAAACTAAAGACTTACACACACCCATAACCCTCATTTTCTGTAACATTTCAATTCTTATGCCAAGAAAATAATCTCCCTTTCAAAAAAGTAACCCATTTTAAAGTATGATTGATTTTTAACAGCAATTTAATTTTTTTTAAAGCAATTTCATTCTAAAAAACATTAAACCATCATATCCATCTCCATTCTACTGAATTCCAGATTTCTTTCTTGGCAACAATTTTTGTTTGATTACAACATTTAAAACTGTGGCTCTCTCGTTTATCTGTACCTCTTTTACCAAGTGATGATCCAGCAAACAAGCAACCTGTTGATGTCTCAGCAACAATGCTGCATAGAAATTAAAAAGTGTCAATTCCATTATATTATAAATATCCTTTAAAATTATTGGCAAATGTAACAGGGTGCTGTGATCACTAAATAGACAAAATCAAACTTAAACCCCCCCAAAAAAATCAAACTTAATCCTGAATCCTTAGCAGAAAATGATGACATACCCTAAGCTCATGTGTACAGGCACTGATATTGCAAATAAGTGAAAAATTGCCTTGACCAGCAGTATAAGTATCCGTGGGAATTTTTTTTATGCAGGGGAAACTGTGGCCAGATTTTAATCAGTATCTACATAAGGAGCATCTTCTCCTTCAGGATAATAACTGACTTCTTAATGAGAACAAAAATGAAATAAAAAGCTAGCCTATGTATCAGAGTAGGATATTTTACAGGTAAAATGGTATCAAAAAGCAGAATGAGATGATACAAATAAAAAGATCTTTTATATAGAAATCTGTGTTGTTGTTTTTTTTTTCAGTTTGTGGCAAGTATCATAAATAGACTATTTATTTTTAAAATGAGAATAATCTAAGAAGATCATACTACAGGCACCAAATGTAAATGCTCACCTGAAGGGTACTTTTACTCTTCAAGTATATCAGTTTAAACCTTGAACCAATCCTCTTTTTACTGGATAGCCATTTACTGGCCTGAAAGTCTGTCATCTTAGGTATTTACAAAATGACTTTTCAACCAAGTTACATAAAAGCATTTGGAAAAGTTTCCTTCAGGATTCCTTTTAAAGACCAACTGCTAAGAAGATAAAAATGAAAATCTAAACAAATCATGGGCCTCAGGCCATAATAACAACAATGGCAAAGTTTTCACAAGAATCTCAAGTTTTGGGAAGTGCAAAATTCTTGGAATTAACCTTTCTTGTCAAAACTTACATAGATTTTTATATTATGCTAGAATCATCTTAACAAGTCTTTTCAAAACCACTACTTATAATTTTTTTAAATAGGAAAATTACTTCATAACTAAACTAATGACACAGGAAGAGATTAGTGTCTTGTCTCACATTATTCCATTTCCATTGCCAAAGGCTTGTTCTTTAGGTTCCTGAACAGGCTGGATGTTAACGTACAGATCCCTGATTTCCTTTCTGATGCATCTCACTGCTGCTGCTGCCATATCTTTTGCTATCTAATTTGGTAAGACAGAAAGGCAACAGTTACAGTAAAATTGAAATAAATCACTGGTTAGTTTGACAATTCTTTTCAAGCCATCAAGGATAATTAAAGTAATTAACAATTTTATATGCATTATTCAGAATCAATGCTGGAGTGTAAAAAGCTAATTTTCCTGAAAAATTAGCTATTATTCATGAAAAGATTTATCAAAAATAAACAGCTATTCCAATAATTTCAAAGAATAGGTAACATGCCATTTACTAGGGCATACACATGCTTATAACATCTGGGATACTTACTTTAAATGGCAAAACACCGGCAACAAATGTTCTTCCATATATCTTGGTCACTGTGCCACGATCAGTTAAATTTATTGGGTTCAGCTGTTTAACTGGTGACATGCGGACAATTACTTCACCACCTCCTTTAGGGTAGTAGCCCCTACGAAAAATACACATGTGCTCACATGTAACCATAATCCAGGACAAAAGAACAAGTCAGTGACAGCTGAATAAAAGACAAATGGTATCTGAACAGTCAACAAACAGTTCTAAAACTGCTCAAACAGCAATGATGACAAAATATTGAAGTATTATGTCCTTGTGGCAGATCAGCTATATTAGTCATGCAATAAAAAAAAAAAGCAAAGAACCAGTGATTTCCACAGTGTGTGTTTGGGAAAGGAAGGGTAGAGGGGAGGGAGGGGAAATGGAAGTCCTAGTGTGGGAATTACCTCCACTAAAACTCAAGGCAGAGCTCGCTTCGGCAGCACATATACTAAAATTGGAACGATACAGAGAAGATTAGCATGGCCCCTGCGCAAGGATGACACGCAAATTCGTGAAGCGTTCCATATTTTTTTTGTTTTGGGTGCTTTTTTTTTTTCTATTTTGATGTTTTGTATCACTGCTCTGATTTTTTCTCTTGTAACAGGATTAATGCAGAAATAGGATTAATGTTATTATGTGTATATATATATGTGTGTATATCTATATCTATATCTATATAGATATATAGATATAACCTATATCAGATTACCTGCTGTCTAGGGGAGGGGGGAGGGAGGAGAGGGAGGGAGAAAAATCTGAAATTGTAAAGCTTGTATAAACAAAAGTTGAGAACTATCTTTACATGTAACGGAAAAAATAAAATACCTTATATGTAAAAAAAAAATAAGTCTAGGTAATAATAAAAAAACAAACAAACAAACAAACAAAAAAACTCAAGGCAACCACAATGAGTAGGTAGATCCTATGGAGTTGGCTGAAGTATTAAGTGAGTTGCCTAGGGTCAAAGTAGTGTTCAAAGTAGGATTTGAATCCAGATGTTCCTACTCCAAGCCCATCATTTTGTCCATTACATCAAACTGCCTCTAACAATGAAACTAAAATTAATTTTAAGCAGAGTCAAAAATTCACTCTTTATCACTACCACCAAGCTGAGGGATAATGGAAGGCAATCTCAAAATAATGCCTAAATCTATTGATCATTCTGTGAAATGACTCCCAATTATATCAAGACAAAAAAGTCTCTAAAGTTGCCTTCTACTTTGTGCTCTTGTTTAATGCCTGTAACAATGTACTTTAAATCCCCTAATTATAAAGCTGGGGACTGTAGTACACAGTACACTCCATCATTGTGTATTTCTTTTGTATGTGTCCAGTCCGTATTTCTCTGAGAAGGTGTTTTATCTCCCTAGTAGATGTAAGGTCCTGGATGCCAGGGACTGTCGCTTTCTTTTCATTTTTATCCCCAGGGTCTGGGATTTTGTAAACACCTATAAATAAATGCTCATTGATAGTCTAATGTTTTTGCACATAATGGGATCTATATGTTGCTAAATGATAAGACAAAGGTACTATTTTGTGTGGCCAATAGACACAACATGGAAGTTTTGTGATTAAGTATTTACACCCTATGATATGATATACAAATGAATACTGTATACAATTGTGACCATCCCCACAATCTTAAATTCCACATGCCTTTGTGGCTTACCATTCAGAGTATTAATGAATCCTATGAGAAATGTAATCTCTAATTATTTAGGGAAGGGAATAAAAAACACTTATTAAGCACTTCTTATATACCAGGAACTGTGCCACGCACTTTACAAATATTATTTCATTTAATCCTCACAACAACCCTCTAAAGTAAGTGCTACTATTATTTCCATTTTACAGTTGAGGAAACTGAAAAAGAGAGAGGTTAAATGACTTGCCCAGGGTCATATGGCTAGTAAGTATCTAAGGATGGATTTAAATTTAGGTCTCCCTGATTCTAGCCCTGGCACTCTATCCACTGTGCTAACTAGTGGTTAGTCACAAAATGACCGTATTCTAACAAGTTCATAAGTATTCTTTAGAGTATGCCTGACCAATATTAACTGCATAGCAAAGAAGCATCTCACCTACCATGCCAGTGAGACCAATGTAAATAAGAGATCAAAATTAGAAAGGAAAATATTAAATATGCAACTTACCTCATTTTAATATCACAGTCAAACTTGAAACCAAACTTTTCAACAATTGGTTTGAAGACCTGTAAAATTAGTATGTTTTGTTATTTTACCCACCAAACATTTATTAAGTGCCCCAAGCCCATCCATTAATAATATTGAAACAGTGCTTAGGGAAATGTCACATGCAAAAATACTTAAGGCATTTCAGTATTTTAAATAAAATGAAAGACATATTACTAAAGTTAAAAGGCCTAACATTTTTGTAAGCTCACAGAATCAGATTTAGAGCTGAGATGAGAAAACAGACTCAAAGAGATTTAAATGACTTGCCCAGGGTCACGTAGGCTTGAGGTAAATTCCAACAAAGTTAGGTGCTATTATTAGAAAAGTGTTCTTTCTATACGGCTTTACAGGAGCTCCTCTATCCCTCAGACTTGTAAATCTACAAACTTCCATTAAGGGGTTTCGGGAAGAGACGGTAGAAAAAAGTTAAATGCCTAGGGACAATGAAGAGGGAGGAGAGAAGCTGATGGCAGCAGAGGCATGCCCTGAAAAAGGAAGGGAACGAAGGTGAAGAGCACAAAGGAAAGAAGACTGGGATGTGGCAACCTAGGAAACCATTGCATGACCCAGAGCCAGAGCCTTCACAGAGAGCCTAGGCACACCCATCAGAAAAGACCAATCCAAGACCAGGACTAAATGGATTCCTTGAAGTCCCCAAAATAGTTATTCTGCTTTTTTTCTATCTTAAAATCACTACATTAGAAGTTAACTCACCTCTATTATTTAATACTATACTAGAAATGTTAGCTTTAGCAATTAGAGAAGAAAAAGGAATTAAAGGAATTAGAATAGGCAAGGAGGAAACAAAACTATCACTCTTTTGGAGTGGGGGGTTTTTTTTGGTGAGGCAATTGGGGTTAAGTGACTTGCCCAGGGTCACGCAGCTAGTAAGTGTCAAGTGTCTGAGGCCGGATTTGAACTCAGGTCCTCCTGACTCCAGGGCCAGTGCTCTATCCACTTCGCCACCTAGCTGCCCCCAAACTATCACTTTTTGATGGTATACTTAGAGAATCCTAGAGAATCAAATAAAAAAATTACCTGAAACAATTAACAACTTTAGCAAAGTTGTAGGATATAAAACAAATCCACATAAATCATCAGCATTTCTATACATGATCAACAAAGTCCAACAGCAAGAGCTAGAAAGAGAAATTACATTTAAAGTAATGGTAGACAACATATAATACTTTGGACTCTACTTGCCAAGATAAATCCAGGAACTCTGTGAACACAATTACAAAACACTTTTCACACAAATCAAATCAGATCTAAATAATTGGAAAAATATTAATTGCTCATGGATAGGCCAAGCTAATATAATAAAAATGACAATTCTACCTAAATTAACTTACTTATTCAGTGCCATACCAATCAGACTACCTAAAAATTATTTTATAGGGCTAGAAAAAATAATAACAAAATTCATCTGGAAAAACAAAAGGTCAAGAATATCAAGGAAACTTATAAAAAAATGCACAGGAAGGTGGGCTAGCTGTACTAAATCTAAAGCTTTATTATAAAGTGGCAGTCATCAAAACTATTTGATATTGGCTAAGAAATAGAGTGGAGGATCAATGGTTAGGCACAGGAGACACCGTAGTAAATGACTTTAGTAATGTACTGTTTGATAAACCCAAAGACTCCAGCTTCTGGGATAGGAACTCAGTATTTGACAAAAACCGCTGGGAAAAGTGGAAGATAGTATGGCAGAAATTAGGCATAGACCAACATCTTACACCATATACTAAAATTAGGTCAAAATGGGAACATGATTTAGACATAAAAGGTGATACTGTAGGTAAATTAGGAGAAGGAATAGTTTACCTCTCAGATCTTTAGAAAGGAGAACAGTTTATGACCAAACAAGAGACAGCGAATATTATGAAATGCAAAATGCATGATTTTGATTACATTAAATTAAAAAGTTTTTGTACAAACAGAAGCAATGCATCCAAAATTAGAAGTGTAAAGAATTAATTGTTATTTGAGGTTTTTATGATCCCATCTTTTGGCTAGAATTAAAAAAAAAAAACCTCAGCATGCACTGGGCTGGGGCTGCGCAAACCGCACAGTGCTCCACCCACTGGTTGTAGCTGTTGCCATGGCACTGGCACTTTACATCATCACCACTCGCCGATGCCTACATGGGCCTGGCAAAATTATAATGATTGGAAGCCTAGTGAGGGCAGTCATGTGACTGTCAGAGCAGCCAGCCAATTGGCTGGGGGCTGTGTGAGGTTTGCTGGGAAGGGGGAGGAGAATTCGCCATTCTAGCTGAAAGCTGGAAGGAGACAGGAGCTCTACTGTATATTCTCAGCTGATTCCTGGGTGGTGGTGTTTTTTTTCAGATTATATAATTTCCCTTTCCCCATTTTATTTCCTTTCCCTTGATCCTACTGATCCTGTTTGTGGGGTTTTTTTTAAGTTCGTTCTTATTAAAATAAATCCTGCTCTGTTTTGAGGGAGGCTGCTGGTCTCCTTCCTTGCCCCAATATTGCGGTGAGCCACTTAGCTAAGACTCCCCAATTAAGAATTGATCCCCACAGAAGGGAGGAAGAAAGCTGGAAACAATTTTTATAGCCAGTACTTCTGATAAAGGTCTCATTTCTAAAATATATATATAGGAAATGAAATCAAATTTATAAGAATCCAAGTCATTCCTCAATTGAGAAATAGTCAAAGGATATGAACAAGCAGTTCTCTGATGAAGAAATCAAAGCTGTCTTTTGCCATATGAAAAAATGCTCTAAATCACTATTGATTAGAGAGAGGCAAATTGAAACAACTCTGAGGTACCACCTGACACCTATCAGATTGGCTAATATGACTAAAATGGAAAATAATAAATGTTGGAGAAGCTGTGGAAAAATTGGAACACTAATGCATTGTTGGTGGAGCTGTGAATTAATCCAACCATTCTGGAGAGCAATTTGGAATTATGCCCAAAGGGCTAGAAAGCTGTGCATACCCTTTGACCCAGCAATACCACTATTAGGTCTTTTTCCCAAAGAGATCATAAACAAGGGAAAAGGACCTATATGTACAAAAATATTTATAGCTGCTCTTTTTGTGGTGGCAAGGAATTGGAAATTGAGGGGTTGCCCATCAATTGGGGAATGGCTGAATAAGCTGTAGTATATAAATGTAATGGAATACTAGTGTACTGTAAGAAACGATGAGCAGGTAGATTTCAGAGAAACCTGGAAGGACTTGCATGAACTGATGCAGAGTGAGATGAACAGAACCAGGAAAACATTATACACAGTATCATCAACATTATGTGTTGATCAACTGTGAGACTTGATTCTTCTCAGCAATACAATGGTTCAAGATAGTTCCAAAGGACTCATGATGGAAAATGCTCTCCAAAGCCAGAAAAAAAACTGTAGAAAAGGATGCAGATTGAACCATACTATTTCTTTTGTTTTTGTTGCTGTTTTTCTTTTTTGAGGTTTTTCCTTTTTGCTCTGATTCTTCTTTCACAGCATGACTAATGCAGAAATATGTTTAATGTGATTGTACATATATAACTTATACCAGATTACTTGCTGTCTTGGGGAGGGGGAAGGGAGGGAGAAAAATTTGAAACTAGAAATCTTATAAAAACAAATTTTGAAAACTATTTTATTATTTTCCAGTTACATGTAGAGATAGTTTTATAAAAAAAAAGAATTAATGCAAGTTGGCTTTGATCCAGTGTAAGTACTACTACAAACTTAGCTTGAACAACATCCCTGGTACAACCCAGAAGCTTAGGTCACTGGGCCCATCCTGAAATTTAAAATCAGTTGTAGAGGGGACAGCTAGGTGATGCAGTGGATAGAGTACTGGCTCTGGATTCAGGACCTGAATTCAAATCCAGCCTCGGACACGTAACACTTACTATCTGTGTGACCCTGGGCAAGTCACTTAACCACAATTGCCTCACCAAAAAAAAAAAAATCAACTGTAGAAAGCACAGTTCAGAAGACTCTGTACAACCATCTGATGGTTTTGACATGCAGAGAAAGGCACTCACCATCAATGTGTAATCTATCTGTGGGGCCATTTCAGCATTCGTGCCACCTTTCAAACGGAGCTCAGATGGAGAAGCAGCAAAGAGGACACAGGGCATTGAAACCTGCAGCAACAGGCACACGCTCCTAGGTGGGATGAACAAAGAAATAATGCTATGATAAACTATCACATTTTACTTTCAAAATTACATCACATATCACCTAAAACAGAGGCAAGGAAGAAAGAACATGCTCTGCAATATATAGCTCAAAAATGCAAACATTTACTTCTGAATGGTAGAAATTTATATTTATATTTAAAGGGGGATTCTAAACATTCCATCTGCCACTAATACAGAAGACAGATGCAAATTTAATTGTTTCCTAGTTTGTAAAATGAACTGTACTACCTCAGTGGTTCCCAAACTTTTTGCTCACAGCACAATATTTCCTGCACTGAAAAAAGGCCACTAAACTTTTAAGTGGGCCACATGGTGGGAGAGTTGGGAGACCTCCCAAGGGAAGCATTTTGATTTGAAATTCAAGGTCTGATGACATGTTTGGTTAGTTTGTACACATCAAAGTCAAGTTATGGCTTTTGTGTGAATACTATGCTTACCATATTAAATGTGTTAGGTAAATAAACTTTACATTAAACCTGTATAAATATATTTTTATCTATAGTAACAGACACACAGCAAACCTTGCACAGCACATGGGTGTCCCGTGACACACCTTTGTTGATCCACCGGACTAGAATAGTAGTTTTCAAATTTTCTGGTCTCAGGACCCCTTTACACTCTTAAAAATTATTGATGATGTGCCCTCCAAAGAACTTCTGTTTAGGTGGGTTATGTCTATTGACAGTTACCATATTAGAAATGAAAATGCCTTAGTATTTTTATGAAAAAGTTTTAACCTCATGAACTCCTTGAAAGCATCTTGGGGACTCCTGTAGTTCCCTGGGTCCATGGGAGAACTCTGAGAGCCATTGGACTAGAATGATCTCTAAGGTGCCAACCAGTTTTAAATTTATGAAGCTCTCTATGATTGGAAATAACATTTCTCCAAAGGCTTGAGGCTGTTTTAAAAAAAATTTTTTAATGCTAAATGGTCTTTTTCTTGTCTATCTTTTTTTGGGGGGGTGGGGCAGTGATGGTTAAGTGACTTGCCCAAGGTCCCACAGCTAGTAAGTGTCAAGTGTCTGAGGCCAGATTTGAACTCAGTTCCTCCTGAATTCAGGGGTGGTGCTTTATCCACTGTGCCATCTAGCTGCCCCCTTAAGTGGTCTTTTTAATACTTAGTTTTTTCCCTTACCCAAAGATAGGGCTTAAAATACACATATGATGCTTTAGAGTAGTTCTCAACTTTTGAGAAATGTAAAGATTTAATGACTTACAAAGTTTAACATATCATTTGTCATGGAATTCAGTGTTTGAATGTTTCACATAGTAAAATGGTCTGAGAACTGAATTGCTTGCCTGAAGCTTTAAATAAATTGCACTTGGGACAAACATAAGCTAGAGACAGCAATAATGGATAAAAAAGAAGGCATATGTTCAGATAGTCTAAATAATTAATGTTCCTCTTCTTTATATTTTTGCTAAGAGAATCAGATTTTTGATTCAGTTTCAATGGATAGACATGCCACTTTATTCATCAATGTGTTGGACTTTTACTTGGGTTTCCTAGTAGACAATGATAACATATAAGAAGTCTTTATTATTGAAACCAACTTAAAGTAATAAGTTAGTCAAGCACTGAATAGTACATATTAGAAGTCTTACTACCAACCAAGGAAGGTATATTTTGCTACTGTATCTCAGTTTTCTGAAGCATCAATGACACGCCTCTCCCTTCTACATACTCTATCTGATACAAAACCTACATTCTAAACCCAATTTTGCCAGTTGCTAAAAATCTTGGGCAGGGTCATTTAACATCCCTGAGCCTAAATTTCCTCATCAGTAAGATGAGATTTACTACTCTTTTTTAATTCTTTTCTAAACAACTGAAAAGTCAAGAATTTTATAAAAAAGGTCTAGTTATTTAAAAATAAACAGATGAGTGAAAGAAGTTCAGAAGAAGACACAGATAAGCATAGCTGTATTGGAACCACCATGTAAAACTTGAAATATTTAATAAAACAACTGCAGTGAAAATTCATGGTTTCATTTGCAGCACTCTCTTTTTTACATTATTCTTTGTATAAAAAAAGTTCACTTTTATCGATGTTTGCCAAGTCCATATTAATAAACAAGAAAAAAATTAAATATTCTAGCTGAAAAGAGTTCCTAAATCAAGGCTAAAAGCTCCCCCTGTGAAAAAATACCTGAAGTACCAAGGAAATAAATGAAAAACCTATGTTCACAATTTTAAAACTCCATGCAAAAATTGCAAAACCCATGAAAATGTAAGGTTCATAACCAATCAGAATAAAAATTTTGGGGAAAAAAATGAGATGTCCTCTCTTACATCACCTTTGACATTCTCTTAAATGCCCAATGTTAGGGTAGCATTGATAATTCTACTTCATCATCCCTGCCTACAGCAAAGCAGCAAAGGAATTCATGAGCTACGAAAGACTGAATGCTCCACAACTACTAATGGTCCAATTTTACATACATAAATACACACACACACACACACACACACATATATATGTTTATCACTGAAAAGGATTATGAATCTAAGACACTTCGGTTATTAGCCTCACAACTAGAAATTTTGTACCTCAAGCATGTGTTACAGCCCTTTTAAGCAGCTAGGTGAAATGGACTTGGAATTAAGATGAGTCCTGCTCCAGCAGCATACAGCTCTCAGGTGAGTTGAGAGAAAGGGTGAGAGAAGCACCTTCTACCACAAAGTAATCCCACAAAGAATTCCCATTAAATCCCCAAACAAAATACTACTGCCAAAACCTCTTCAATCAGGGTAATTTCTGTCCTGTCTTGAAGGCTATTAATAAGATGCCTAATTAAATGAAATTTTAGATGTTTTCTGTTTGTTTTTGACTAGGGCTATTATTTCAGTGGCAAATTATTTCACTTTTCAATGCAGTCTGGCATCTGAGCTACAACGATGTGGCACAGTGGATAGAGCACTTGGCCTGGAGTCAGAAAGACCTGATTTTAAATCTGGCCTTGGATATTCACTAGCTGTGTGACTCTGGAGAAGTCACTTAACACAGTAAAGAAGCAGGCTCAAAGGGAAATATGCCCAAAGCAGGAATGCAAATACCTAAAAGCATCTGGAGTTTATATAACAAATGCACTACATAGAAACCGAAAATGTGGTTTAGACATTTAACTTACAAATATTAAATGGACTAAATAACACATTTCATCATAATCACTCAATTTAAGTTTTGACTCTTTTTTTTTGGCAGGGCAATGAGGGTTTAAGTGACTTGCCCAGGGTCACACAGCTACTAAGTGTCAAGTGTCTGGGGCCAGATTTGAACTCTGGTCCTCCTGAATCCAGGGCTAGTGCTTTATCCACTGCACCACCTAGCTGCCATCAATTTAAGTTTTTCAACTGAAAGGATGTTTTCTCACAACAACCCTGTAAGATATACTATAGAATTATTATCATCCTCAGAAAACTAACATTCAGTTATTACCTAATTTGACCATGGATGTGTAACTAGTAAGTAGCAGAGCAAAGATCTTGACACTAGGGTGAGTCCAAATTGAATACTTTTTCTTACTATAGGGTGGCAGAGAAGAGTATTTGGGAGGCAAAGATCCTGGGCATGTGAACAGAAGAAATATGCATGGGAACTCAGTGAATAATGGGGCAGAACATGTGGCATGATTAGTAGCACAATCTAATGGAAAAAATACTGACCTATGTATGAGTCAAGGGACCTGGAATCCAGTCCTAGCTCTGATTCTGGGCAAGTCAGTTAGTTTATTACTCTGACTTTGGTTTTATCATTTATAAGATAGGAAGAGGGACCTGGATTATTGCTAAAGTGCCTGCCACCTCTAGAACTCTATACACCAGGTACTGGCGGACTTTAACCCAAGGGCACTGGTGTTCAGAGTAGGTAATAAATGTTAAACATAGCCTGTCTTATATAAGTCAACGAAATAGTTTTACTTATGTGTATGCGGTTACAGTACATTTTCAAATCTTCCTAAGTTTCCTTTACCAAGGAAAGAAAAATAATATCAAAGTTAAATAAGACAGTTCAGTAGAACCAACAACCTTGAATTTGACATTGCTTGGCTTCTTAAATGGGACTATTAAATGAGAAATTCCAGATTCCAAATACATGCATAAACATACCCAGCTGTCTTGGTATCTGCTGTGTGGATTCCACCTTCGATCTTCTCTGGCGTGAACGTTATTTCTGTTGAGCCGATTTCTGCCCCTTCTAGCTGTCCATCACATAAATCTCGTAGCATTTCCAATCCAGAGAGGTGCTGAGGCCTTCAGGTCATAATACTGCATCAAAACGTGTGCATTCAGACTGCCTATATACCCATATTATTTCAAACTTTTATTAAACTTCAATGGCAGTAAAATGTTAATACCCAAATTAATGGCAGAAATTCTTCATACTTATAACTCAATGCTTTAGAAATCTTACCTACTGTCTACATTAACTCAGTTGGATGAAACCTTTTTTATGTAATAGTAGGACATAACTGGGAAGGCTGCTTTAACTGAAGTCATTTTATGATGAACACTTTAGAAACCCCACCAGTGTTACTCTGAGTGGCAAGGATGCAAATAGGGACCAAAAACCCCCACCATTCTATAAATAAATCTACCAAAAGTGTTTAAAGTCCAATTAGACTTCTTTCCAACACAGTGACATGTATCAACACCAGCCTTAATCAATTAAAAACTGACCACATGCAAAGTGAATTAGATTCAACCACACACAAACATCTTTTAAGTAATTTTAAATGGGTTAGACAAAGAAAATTTTAAGAATCCTGTCTCATGACCATTAACCATCCAATGGGTTCATTTAAACGTAGGTAGGATACGATAAATCATTTAGGAATAAATCAGCTGGGCTGAGTTCACCAATGTAGTACAATAACAGCATAAAACTAATAATGCTTGAATTCACAACTAGAGTAAAAACATTTCAGCGTATCCATACCATTTCTTCATACTTCAGTAGCAAGAGAATGGCATGGTACAGACAAACATGAAGAATATAGGTGGCAAAAGATTTAATGTGAAACCAGGGTAAGAGAGTACAAGAAGTGTGCAATGTAGAATAAATGCCAGAAGAAGATAATTAAAAAAAAAAGATATAGGATACTGTTCAAGGAAAAAGAGATCATTTCTGCCTGAGGAGGTTTCCTGGAAAAGACAACATCTGTGCTTAGCCTTGAAGAATGGGTAGGATTTTGAACAACAGATGGTCAATTTAACTTTGAACAAAGCATAATTCTGGACAGGCAGTGAATAGAAAAACAAATGGGGCATGATCCTTCTTGTCAAAAAATTTCGTCCTAATAAAGAACATAAGATGTATATGCAAATCAATACAAGACAGAAGTAAAGGATGATAATTGTTATGGAAGAAGTACAAGTAAAATGTTATCTGGTAAGAAGTTAAGAGTAACTGAAAAGTTTTGATAGAGGGACTTAGATGATCAGAATTGTGCTTTAGAAAGATTAGCATGCCAACTACATGTGGGATGATTGGAAGAGAGGATCAAAGTTGAGAGAAGATTAGGAGCCCATTATAACAATCCAGGTGAAGGGTAACATGGACTTGAATTAGGGTGGTGACTGTGGGAATGAAAAGGAAAAAAAAGATTTGAGTGATATTGTCAATTTAGTGACTATGTGATGTGTAGAGAGGGAAAGAAGTGTTTAAGATAAGTCATCAACATTTCTATCCTAAATGGCAATTAAAAAAAAAAAAGAGCTAAGAACTAAAACCTGAAATATGGCCAGAATTGGAGACAAAGGAGGGAAGAATGAAGCAGAATCAAAGGAGTATGCAATGCCATCTCTTCTATGTCAAGAGAGAAGAAAGTTTTAAGAAGGGAGGTGGTCAAATGTTCTAGGGCAATCAAGGAACAAGAGGCCTAAGAAAAGGCCATGGGTTTTGATAACAGATACAATTTAAAAGATATGGTTCTTAACTTCTAATTTAAAGAGCTATCATTTAGAAGAGGAATGATAATTATTCTGTATATAGTTTTTTTTTTTGCTAGGGCTATGAGGGCTAAGTGACTTGCCCAAGGTCACACAGCTAGTAAGTGTCAAGTGTCTGATGCCGGATTTGAACTCAGGTCCTCCTGAATCCAGGACTGGTGCTTTATCCACCGTGCCACCTAGCTGCCCCCTGTATATAGTTTCGAAGGACAAGATTAGAACCAGTTAAATAAAGGCACAGCTAAGCAAATTTCTACTCAATCTAAAGGAAGAGCTTTCTAAGAACAGGCCGCCTTCAAAAATTTAATGGGCTACCTCATGAGGCAGTGAGTTCTTATAACAAAAGGTATTTAAGCAGAGGTTAGCTGACTACTTACAAGGAGTTCTGACATACAGCAGCAAGTCCCCTTAGTTGACTTCTAACATCTCTTCGAAAATTCTGAGTCACCTAATGTTACTTGACATCCTTGTTACTCACCTTTTTGTTGACCTTCAAAAAAGTTCTTTTTAGACTCTGAGAATCAGAAGAGACCTCACAAGTTACCTAGTTCATCGTCCTACCCAATAAAGGTTGGTGAAGTAGTGGACAGAGTGATGTACTTGGAATCAGAAAAACCCGAGTTCAAAACCATGCCTAAGATAATTACTAGCTATATTACCCTGGGCAAATCTCTTAACTTCTCTCAGCCTAGGTTTCCTCAACTGTAAAACAGGGGTAATAAAAGCATCTACCTCCCAGGGTCATTTTGAGGATCAAGTAAAGTTTTCTACAAATATTACAATACTATATAAATTTTAACTATTTGTATTATTAATGCATGATTCGTTACTACAAGATCCCTGACAAGTAGCTATCCAGTCTCCATCTGAACGTGTCCAGTGACAGAGAAGTAGTTATCTCAAAAGCAGCACATGATAATGTTGCAATGAGTTAACAACTCATGGTTAAGAAGTTTGTCCTTCTACTGAACTGAAATCTAGCTCCCTGTAAATTTCACCTACCTGTTCTAACTGTGCCCTCTGGATTGGAATTAAGAAAATTTCTATTCTAAGTAAGTACTTGAAGACAACTGCTCCCTCCCCCTAAAATCATCTCTAGGATAAATGTGCCCAGTTGCTTTGATGGGTTCAAGTCCCCCTCAGTATCCTCCATTATGTGCTCCAACTTGGGCTGCTTCTCTTAAAATCATTAGCACATTAGTCCAGCACAGAGGGTAGCTATGCTATTACTTGTCTGTTCTGGACACGTGTGGAGATGTTACACAAATGTGTAGTGGGTGAAGTTTGCACAGTTCTATGCATTTCTCTAGTAACACCCTATAGTCTGGGAGAAGAAAAGGAAATAAAATGTCAGATGGCAGGAATAATCCAGGGTTAGGCAACGGCTGTAGTAACCATGGCAGGTTAATGGGGTAAAAAGAATAAAAGGTATTAATATTGTCAGTGTCTTCCCTCTGGGCTTACCTTCCACTTCTACTATATGTGTGTGTGTGGGGGGGGCAATGTGTGTATTTTATATATATATATATATCTTAAATATACAATCTCCCCCTCCCCAATATTGTCTCCTCTATTAGAATATGACCTCCTAAAGGGCCTTCTTTGAGTTCCCAGCTTTCAGCACTGTGCATGGCACATATGAGTTTAACAAATGCTTATTGAGATTTATCAATAAGGGCAGTGTTGAGCAGCTAGGTGGCACAGTGGATAAAGAACCAGCCCTGGATTCAGGAGGACATGAGTTCAAATCTGGCCTCAGACACTTACTAGCTGTGTGACCTTGGGCAAGTCACTTAACCATCATTTCCCCTGCCCGCCCCCCCCCCCAAAATAAGGGCAGTGTTAAAATATCTCATCATGACATCTGAGACGTACAGATATCAAGCTATAAAAGGGTTTGGACAATTCTATGGATATGCTGAAGGATATATTACCTCTTAGGGTAACTCAATTTTATGAGTGTGTATTTACTCAAGTGACTTCTGACAAGGAGAAAGAAAACCAGAATAGCAGATTCCTCAAGAGACTAATGTGCTCCATATTTCTTTCTTCTGAATCATAATTAACCAAAGAAAAGTAATTGATTCAACATCACTTTCAGTCACAGTAAACCTTGGGTGTGTCCAATCCAGTCCAAAACAACAAGCATTCGCAAAGCATCTACCATAAGAAAGGCACTGGGAAATAGAGTTCTATCTTGTAGAAGATAACTCTCCTGGAGGATGCTAGCTAGGGAAGAGGCACAGGGGACGAGGGAATCCATTCTAGAGAAGTGGAGCCAGCCTTGGCAAGGCAGAATAGTGAGCTCAGTTAACAGAAAGTTAATTCAGCTAAAAGGTAGTGTATGTATTAGAGAGGAATTATACAATAAACCTGGAAGAACAGAATGGTATCAGAATGTGAAGAGGCTTTAAAGCAAAACTGAGGTTATCTTTTTTCCCTAGAACCAGGAAGGAGGGAACCAGTGAAGGATCTTGGTCCATAAAGTTCCATGGTCAGACTTGTGCTTTAGGAAGATTATTTTGGAAAGGGAAGAGACAGGAAGCAGGGAGTCCCAATTAGGAGGCCAATAAAATAGAGCAACTGAGAACAAAACATGGCTTGAACATGAAGAGTGGCTATGAGTGAACATAAGGATGCTAGGGATGCTGTGAAGTTACATGAGATAAGACTCGTCAACCAACTGAATTTGGGCGATGAAAGGGAAGGAAGAATCAAGTATGACCCCAAGGTTGCAAAATCTAAGAAACTAGCAGAATGTTGGTGCCATTTACAGGGTTTAGAAAAGTGGGGGGGGGGGGGAGGAAAATTTCTACTTGGGCTATGTTGTTCTTGAGACATGTATGTAATAATCAGAAATATTCCATTGCAGTTGTGATAATCAGAAAAATGTTCTACTGCAGTTCGTGATGCAGAACTAGAGTTTTAGGAATGAGACTAAGGCTAGATATATAGCTCTATAAAGAAATGATAATTGAATCCATGGGAGGGGAGGAGATCATGAAGACAGAGTACGTAGAGAGAGAAAAGAAGAGGGACCAGGGCAGAGCCCAAGAACACCCCAAGTTAGGAGGCTCAGAATAGTCAAAACTCATCTAGTAAATGGAAATCATTTGGTTTTTCCAAACAGTTCCACGTTAGAAAATCAAAAACAGCCACCTCCTTCATGAAGTTCTGAATGAAGACAAGAACGCTTTTCCCCCCCTCAGTAGAGCTGTTGGATGGAGACAATCTCTAAAGGTCCTGCCCATCTCCATGAGTTTAAAATTAACAATAGTAGTGAAATGGATAAAAGAGACTGATCTTTGCTGTTTTCTCTAAGCTAAGAAAATTCTACATTGGCCTAACTTTACTAAAGTTTAAAAACAAGTCAATCCGCGCAGCATGGCATGCCTAGTGAAGTCATGCTCCTTGTGTTTGCAAAAGCCCCTTTCCATGAGGTGGTAGGGGGGGCAGCTGCCCAGGTATCCCAGGGTTCTCCTCTGCCTGCGGTCCTGCCCTGGGGACTGACAGTTCTACCTTACCTGAGCCTGGACCAGAGTTTAAAGCCAGAGGCCCTGGGCTCAAAACTTGCCTTTGTCCTTTACTACGTCAGTTTCCCCACAGTAAAATGAAGGGACTGGTCCAGATGGCTTCTGGCTTTAAACCTAGGACCCAGACCCACGGCGGTCCCACGGGTACAAATTAGGTCATTTGTCGTTGAGTCGTGTCCTACTTTGTGACCCCACGGGGGGTTTTCTTGGCAAATACTGCAGTGGTTGGTCATCTGCTTCTCCGGGTGAGCTTGCAGATGCGGAGCTGAGCGGGTTGGGCCTGAGAGGCTGCCAAAGGGGGAAGTTCCCCGGGATTATTGCAAATCGAGAGCCGGGCTCCAAGAACATCCTCCGGACTGATGGACCCTGATCCAGGAGTCAGTCGGCGATGGCTGGGAGAGGAGTCCAGAGGGCGGCGGGCTCGGCTCGCCCCGCAGGGCCCCCCACCCCCGCCCCGCCGCGCCCGGGGTGCACTCGGCCTTACCTGAGGCCGGGGGTGCTGCGGCCTGCCCGGATCTTCTGCACCCGCAGGGGGAGGCCCAGCAGGCAGCTCAGGGCCGTGGACACGCGCAGGATCTGGCCGCCCTGGCAGACAGGAGACGGAGACCTGGTCAGGGCCGGGGCCAGAAGGGAGGGGGAAGAGGAGGAGGTGGAAGACGGGAGGGAGGAAGAGGGAGTGCCAGGGGCCAGGGACGGGACAAGGACAAGGGCCGGGGTCCCGGGGGCTGCATGCGCTCGCTCACTCACTCACCCCCTCCATGATGCCGCCATCGATCTCCACCCGCTGCCCCGCCATGGGGGTTGCCCCTGGTAACAATGCCCGGGCCCAAGGTAGGGCAAGGAAGAGGCGGGAGAGGTGGCCTCCCCTGGCCTGGCCTGGCCTGGAGACCAGGGCGGTGCGGAGCCACAGCTCGCGGATGGGAGGCGGCTGCAGCAGCTGGAGGGGAGGAGCCGCAGCAGAGAAGGCCACAGGCCCAGGCCACGCCGCAGCCGGACGGAACTCACTGAGCATGCGTGCTGCTGAAGCCCGCGTTCCCCTCCCTCTCTCCTCCGCCAACGCGGTTCGGCTTAAAGGGACCGCTCCCCGAATCGGTGCTGAATACAGCCTAGAGTCGATCAAAACGACCCAATCACAGAATTTCGGCCCGAAGGCACCCTCTGCTCTAACTCAAGCCCAAGAGAAAATTCCCACTACAACCCACCCTCATTAATGGTTTCCCACTTGTTATATGTTTCTGGGGAGCATGACTAAAGATGTCTATTTAAAATGATATCGGTAACAACCAGCCCGGATAGAGTGTTTTAAAACAAGGTATGCCGCAGTCATCCGCCACTGGCTCGGGAGAGCCGATTGTTAAATTTTCTGTGTGAACATTTATACCTTGGAATTTATTTATACCGGAAACGCTATCATTCAAGGCTTGTTTGTTTTGTTTATTGTCTAGACTTACAGTGATTCTGAAAATGTTCATAATACGGATTAAACTTAAATGTATCCTGCACCTTTTTTTTTTGGAGAGGTTATTAAACAGTTACCAGCACACCACTGGAAAATTCGCGAACCACTCCACAAATATCTCATTTTCTCCTCCCAACAACCCTGGGAAGTAGGTGCAATTATTATACCTATTTTAGGGACAAGGAAATTGAAGCAGATAGAAGTTAGGTGACCAGGACCCCTGCTGGGTTTAAACTCGGCTCTACTTCTTGATTGTGTCTTGTATTCTATCCAACTGAACCAGCTAACTGCTTCTACCATTTGTTACCTGCTCCCGCTGCCCCTCACCAAAATGTTTTTCATCATGTTTTTCTTGAAGTTTCTGAACTTACCAAATTCAAAAGGGAGAGGGATTGGATTTGGGATTTCATTAATACGGGCAACTCCCAGGTGAAACTCCCTCTAATGGTGTAGGTAGACACTGTCGTAGCAGCTTCTATTAGAGTGCTGCCTAAAGCAAAGTGTTCAAGATCACAGACGAAGTCGGGCCTTTCTTCCCTATCGCAGTGCCCCAAAGACAAATAAATTATGTAACCTTAGGTTTTGTCTTTCCTCAAAGAAGGGATGGGGATGGAGTAGAAAGTTACTCAATGTATAATATGAATCCGATGTAAGGAAGGTATTCATTTCCTACACAGAAAAGAAATGCCAAAGGACAAAGTAGATGCATTAACAGAACAACTTAAAACAGGATTCAGTAACAACTTAAAACTACTGTTAAAATCTTCTGGGAGGCTGATACTTAAACTTTACCTAAACATTGAAGCAATTTGCAGGACTATCCACGTAGGCATTTGACACTTCACCTGTGTTCTGCACTGTCTACCTCTAAGTCTATTTCTTGTGGCAAAATAGACCAGGAACTAGAGTTCCTTCTCTTAGGAGTGGTTGTTTTCTTTAAACAAAAGGATGGTCGGGCAGCTGGATGGTGCCGTGGATACAGCACCAGTCCTGGAGTCAGGAGGACCTGAGTTCAAATCCAGCCTCAGACACTTGATACTTACTAGCTGTGTGACCCTGGGCAAGTCACTTAACCCCAATTGCCTCACAAAAATAAAATAAAAAATAAACAAAACGATGGTCTTCCCTTGCCTTCAGTCATCTCTATTCATTGGACCTCTGGACCTCATGAACTCCAGAGGTAGTTTCTAAGTCTGGACACACACCCCACCCCAATATCCAATTAGTTGTCAACTATTGTCAGGTTTATTTATACAATATTTCTCCTGAATTTCCACTCATACAGCCACCATATACTGAGGGTCTTTTCTCAGTTCTATTCCTTCTTATCTGCTGCATTTCATACTGCTGACCATACTCTCATCATAGATACATTCTCTCTGAGTCTTTTGTGACGTTACAGTCTCCTGGTTGTCCTACCCGTCTGACAGTTCTTTCTCAGTCTCCTTTGCTGGCTCACCTTTTACATCACATATATGCTACATAGAGGTGATGCCCAAGGTTCTCTCCTAAGCCTTGAGAGGTTAACTGACTGCCCAAAGTTACACAGGTAGTGTGTGGTAAGGGTTAGCATTCCAACCCAGTATCTCTGATTCCAAAATGACTGTACTACCTATTGGCCTCCTTCTGTTGAGTTGAAATCTATCTACTTGTAATTCTAACTCTTCTAAGCCCATCCAAAAAATTGGTTTTCTTCTACATGACAGTCAAATACTGTATGACACCTATGTCATCCAAATGTTCCCAATTTCTTCAACTGATTTTCATGTGGCACATTTCTGATATTTTCCATTCTTTTTTTTTTTTTTGAGGGGCAATTGGGGTTAAGTGACTTGCCCAGGGTCACACAGCTAGTAAGGGTTAAGTGTCTGAGGCCGGATTTGAACTCAGGTACTTCTGAATCCAGGGCCGGTGCTCCATCCACTGCGCCATCTAGCTGCCCCTTATTTTCCATTCTTAATATTCCCTGAACACTTAAGTTTATCAGTGTTCCTCCAAAAATATAATATTCAGAGCTAGATAAGCAGAAAGCCCTGATCGAAACATAAATTTATTAAGAAGTGGCTGTGTCAGAGTGAACTCAGTCCCTTTTTTAACAGGGTTATTAGACTAGTGAACCAGGGGAATGACAGAGACATCATATCCTTGCATTTTAGCACAGTATTTGACAAAGGCTCTCAAGCTATCCCCATGGACAAGAAAGATGTGGGATAACTCATAGCAGAGTACAATGAGCTGGATTCAGAACTGGTCCCAACCCCTCTTAATTCAAGCGACTTTCCTCTCTTAATTATTTCTGTGTATCTATTGTTTGTGAATTGTTTCTTACTTACTGTCTCCCCCATTAGACTGTGAGCTTGAAGGCTGCTTCTTTTTGTATCCCTATTGCTTAGCATAGTGCTTGACACAGAGTGGGCACTTAATAAATGGTTATTGGCAGTTGTCCTTTGTTCTTGAAGAGTACCATGATATTGGGGAGGTGATGACATGATTTGCAGTGAATTGGATTTAAGTGTGGCAGAGAGGAGCAAAGTGACCAGCCTTACTCTCTTCTCCCATGCCTTCTGGGTCAAGTGACAAGATAGAGATCAGGATGACTGCAGATGGCCCGATGCAGTGGGAGACCTTGGCCTTTTTAAGGTAAAGTCTTTTTCAGGTCTCAGTTTTGCCTGAGGCAACACCCACTCAGTGATTAAGGCCAAGTAAGAAATGAGGCAGGATAGAGCACCAGCCTTGGAGTCAGGAGGAGTTGAGTTCAAATCTGGCCTCAGACACTTAACACTTACTAGTTGTGTGACCCTAGGCAAGTCATTTCACCCCAATTGCCTCACCAAAAAAAAAATGAGGCAAAGAATAGTCTCTTTTACTTAGGCAAAAACAAACACATCCTGAGTTCAAATCCAGCTTCAGACACTTGACACTTACTAGCTGTGTGACCCTGGGCAAGTCACTTAACCCCAATTGCCTCACAAAAAAACCCCAACCACATAGATATGATACATGGGCAGATAGATAGAAGATACATAGATAAATCTGGGAGGGGAAGACCCTCAGGGTTTCTGGCCCAAACAAGTTATTGACTGACTGGTTGAGTCACAGCTAAGCATCCACACACAAGGAAAAAGTCTATTCAGCTTCAGCATTAGCATCCAAGTAAGGAAAAGGCGCATTCAGCAGATATATTTTCAGAATCTATTTATTAAAGGATAATCTTGACAACCAAGCAAGGCCTCAGGAAGGCTGGATTGGGAGTGCGATGCTACTGCAATCCTCTAAATCCACATCTGAATTGGGACAGTGTTATGATAGCTCCAAACAGAGCTTTCTAGGTTTCCCCTTTTTAAGAGGAAAAATCTAATCTTTGAGATGTTAGAGATTGATTGGCAGAGAGTATTGAGACTTCTTTGAGCACAGTAATTAGTTGAAGAGGATGATTTCCTCATGGGTAGTTAACAAGAGGGACATGGAGAGTCTTACCTACAATACTAGGTGTTGCGGAGCTAGCTGGACCTAGATAGACACATTGTTTATAAGGTTATTATTGGGGAAAGAGGGTCATATCTTCTCAGCTAATTTTAGGGGTGAAAGCTAAAAGCAAGGGAAAGTTAATACTTACAAAATACTGTAACTATTGGAATGACGCCACCTGCTGGAGACTTACTGTAGAAGAGTTCTGCCCATGAAGCAAAGGTCTTTGAGGGCAAGACCGGGCGTCAGGAAGTGACGCAGGCTAGTGGGAGGAGGAAGGAAGAGACTGGCGCTCGGTCTCAGGCTCTTCCCTTTGGACGCTGGCGGAGAAGGGAGCTAGAAATGTGCTCTCCCTTTAATAGATAGGAATCTAGGCCTTTCTCTCTCTCTTTACCAAATTCTTATTCTCCTTAATAAATGCTTAAAAGTCTAACTCTTGCTAAAGCTTGTAATTGATTGGCTACCACTCATTAGATATTTTAGACAGTTTAGCTAGAATTTTAACCCTTAACAATACATACCAAATGATATGGATATAAATTTCCCCAGGTTGTCATGTCTTAAGTTATCTGGCCAACACGAAAAGAATAGCCTTGAATTATTCTGATAAATGAGGAATCAAAGTCTTTATAGGGATGTTTTATGAGCTTTTTCTTTTGGATTCTACATGTAAGAGAAGGTGCCCTGATGAGACCAGAAAAACCTGACAGTCTACAGGGACTAAAAAAGGGTAATGGTGAAATGTTAAGGGGAAGTTTCACCTGTGGAAGCAAAATCAACATTTCTTATCCCCTTTTTTAAAGGGTCTCAAATAATTGAGTTACATCTGAAGAGGCCGGCAAGGGCATAAATTTTCCTCTAAGGAATAGACTATATTCTTTTTTTTTTTTTAACAGGGCAATGAGGGTTAAGTGACTTGCCCGGAGTCACACAGATAGTACGCATCAAATGTCTGAAGTCAAATTTGAACTCAGTTCCTCCTGAATCCAGGGCCGGTGCTTTATCCACTGTACCACCTAGCTGCCCCCAGATTAGATTTTATGCTTACCTTTGTCCCAAGCCATCATTTATATAAGATTTCCAGAGGAAGATGGGATATAGAACCGAGTGAATTGAAACTGACCACTCTAAGGCAACATGGATTGGCTGCCCGAGGGAATGGGCTTTCAAGTCAGGAAGGATTGTAGAATAGAATTGAACTTCTTTTATATCCTTCTTGAAGATGACAAACAATTTAAAAGCTTAGGTTCTGAGGGATTCAAAAGGAAAAAGCTTCTGCCAATCCTAAATTAAGGGTTGCTGCCCTAACTGAAAGAGCTCTGTAGAAATCCAGCAGTACAGAGCATTCTACATTATAGAGGAAGAGAGTGCAGTACCATCCAGCCATTCCAGTGGATAAAGGTCAAAAAGACTGCAGTTACTCATCAAAAAGCAAACCTAGGAGGTCCAGCAGATGAACTCATCTAGAAAAGTTACCATCCCCTGAACAACCTGCCCTTCCCAGCCTGGCAGTAGTTGCCCATTGGCAGATTAGCCTGCCCAGACCTATTCTTTACTCATTGTCCAAAAGCAGCAAGTCCTGCAGGTCTTGCCAAGAGGCAATGCCACGAACTCAGTGCAGTACAACAGCAGCAGAACTTAATAAGGAACCAGAACAACCACTAAATGATCCAATCAAGACAGCCAGGGAGAAACATTATATCCTTTGAGTAGAAAGCTTAGCAGAGCTGTCCAACCTATGAAGACAATGTAATTTCAGAAGAGCCAGCCCAGCTGAATAGTGATGTCATTATTCTGATTGGCTGGTTTTATGTAAATGGAAGTACACTGGTGAGGCCTCAAAAGCTACAATAATAAGTAGGAGTATATTCCCCACAACAGAGGAAGAGAGAGTTTGAATTGTAACCACATGGCACTACTTCTCTAGGAACCTAGGCCTGAAAAAATGAGTAGATGACTCACACCCCATGCAGTGGTAACATTAGAGACCCTACATCAGGAATCCCACTTACTTGTTACATGTATATTCTGTATCAAGCAATGATGACATTAATAATAATGGTGATAGCTGACGTTTATAAGGCATTTTAAAGTTTGCAAAGCACTGCAGATAGATAGATAGATAGATAGATAGATAGATAGATAGATAGATAGATAGATAGATAGATGATAGATAGATAGATAGATAGATAGATAGATAGATAGATAGATAGATAGATAGATTCATCTATGTTTTGAAGAGAAAGTATGGCACCCATAGGTCTGTATAAATACTTTAACTAACTGGGCCTAATCTGTGGATTTTTGGCTGGCTGGTTATCTGACTGCTATTAATTGCCTAAGCCAGTCTGTTAGGGCCGGTTAAAAATTCCCCCCACAACTGTTCTTCCCAACTTGATAAGCAAACACCTCTTTTATTTAAATAATCGAAGCAGGGTTTATTTATAAAAATAAATGTAAAAGATAAGAGTAAAGAAATGCAAAGTTACACCCCTGCATCTCCTTAGTGTCCTCTGTACTGATCGACCTTCTTCTAGTGTCCCCCCTTACTGAAAAGCCCTCTGTTTCACTGCTCTGCTCCTTTCTTCTAATTCCAAGCCCCCTTCACTTTGTCGACCCACTTACCATCTAACTTCCCTCTCTGTACCATAACGACCCCCCCTTTTCACTTTTTTGACCCCCTTACGTCTCCCTGCATCTCTTTTTATTAGCCTTCTCTCTCAGGTGAAACTCGGACTGGCTGCTCCAGGGCTGGCCGAGCCCCGTGCTGAGCGCTCTGGGAGGTGGGAGGTGGTTGAAGCAAACTCCAGTGAACCTCTGGCCTCCTGTGCAGCTTAGCCCAGCTCAGAGCCCACCCCCCCCCCCCCCAGCTGAAACAGAGGTGGGGGCAGCTCCGCTTGGGGAGCCTGAGGCTAATTTTAATGCCTACAGGTCTAAACCACATCCAGAGTTGCATATTCATATCTTGGTGTCATAGTTTAGAAAAGACATTGACAAACAAAAGGAGAGAGACAAGGATGATGAAGAGCAAAGAGATTGTGTCATATGAAGGTCCAGTGAAGGAGCTGGAGTTTTTTGTCCTAGATAACCAAAAACTTAAAGGGTTGTAATTGTCATCTTCAAGTATTTGAAAGGACATCAGGTAGAGGAGGGATTATAACTGTTAACGATTGGAATGACGCCACCTGCTGGAGACTTACTGTAGAAGAGTTCCGCCCATGAAACGAAGGTCTTTGAGGGTAAGACCAGGAGTCTTTTCTTTGGCGTCAGGAAGTGACACGGACTAGTGGGAGGAGGAAGGAAGAGACTGGCGCTCACTCTGAGGCTCTTTCCTTGGGACTCTGGTGGAGAGCGGAGCTAGAAATGTGCTCTCCCTTTAATAGATAAGAATCTAGGCCTTTCTCTCTCTCTTTACCAAATTCTTATTCTCCTTAATAAATGCTTAAAAGTCTAACTCTTGCTAAAGCTTATAATTTATTGGCGACCACTCATTAGATATTTTAGACAGACTAGCTAGAATTTTAGCCCTTAACATACTTATTATATATTAATATTTATATGAGACGGTAATATATTACCTAGGCTCGTATATCATATCATGCTATATATATGCATATACATCTGAAACTTATATTTTATAAGTTCTTCTTGAGCCCAGAGGGAAGAACTAGAAACAGCAGGTGGAAGTAGGAGAGAGGCAGATTTTGGCTCAATATAAGGAAGAGAGTTGTTCCAATATGGGATGGATTTCTTCAGTGGAGGCTCTCTTGTAAGGAGATTTTCTAACATGACCACTTGGCAGAAATATTGTAGAGAGGATTCATATGGAAATGTCTGTGTTTTATGGCCTGTGGGGTTCCTCCCAACTCAGAAGTCCTGCCACTTATGCACAGAAGTCTGATTGTAATCAAGCCAGGACTAAGAATCTAGAAGATATTGGCTCTAGTTTTAACTCTACCACTGTGCATCCTCAGGCAAAATTTTTTAAAACAAGCACTTAGGGAATAATATTCAAATACCCCAATAGATTTATAATTTCATTGGTTTTATTCCCTCTGGTGACGAGGCTTTCAATTCAGTCATGCCTGCTCATCTTGTGTGACTTTTGTCCATGTCCCATCATAAATCTGACATAGGAGGTCCACCAAACATACTGGAGAACTTCCTCAATTTCTCCTGATAGCACAGATGGTCTGTATATCTTTTTTTTTTTAAGTGAGGCAATTGGGGTTAAGTGACTTGTCTAGGGTCACACAGCTAGTAAGTGTTAAGTGTTTGAGACCGCATTTGAACTCAGGTCCTCCTGACTCCAGGGCTGGTGCTCTCTCCACTGGGCCACCTAGCTGCCCTGGTCTGTACATCTTTCATCTCTCACCCTTGTTTTTTGACCAACCCATCTTCTCTTCCAATCACACATTTTTCCATGAAATGTTTGTTCAGTTGTAAGGCCAGGGATCCATTGAACCTTACCCACTAAAAATAACTTGCTTCGCTAGGTAAGAACATCTTTATTCAGTCAACCAATGGAATTAGATAAGGAGTGAGAATTCCTTGAAAGTCTTTGGAAGAAATGGAGGAATGCTCCACAGGAGGTGCTGGCATTGTTTAAGAGGACTTGAACATACCCATAAACATACTTCATAAAGCAGCAGTCTAATTTAGAATCCAAGTATTCAAGTGTTTGACAGCAAAGATGAGAGATCTGTTCTAGCCAAGCCCCTGAGGAGGAATCATGTGGTGGAGAGAAGACAAGCTTCTGTCTCATCCTCCTTCTTTTGATCAGAGAAGTACTTTTTGACTTTGGAAGGTCAGAGAATTTGGACTTAGCAGCAGCCTAACAGCGTCCATCCCTTAGAGAGCAGTGGCTAGTACCAGTGCCTGCACTGGAACAGAAGACAAACTATACATACTTAGGAAAGGCAACTTGAAGACTCTATAAGGAACCTAGGAGAAAGTTACAAAATGCCAAAGGAGAACTTCACAAGTAGTCCTCAAAGGGAAGAAAAGAATTTTTGGAAACCAGGAACTCTGACTTACCCCTGTGCCAAATGTATCAACTATTCTTCCTATATCACCTTAGTAAATACCTCTCTCTCAATGCTAATTAAGTGTCATTGGCTAATTGATAATCATAGGGATAATCTAACTGGTGGGGGCACCTGAGCTATAGAATTAAATACCTCTAGCACCTCAGGGTCCTTTAGCTGCTGTCTGGGGACTCAGCTGGCCTGTACAAATGAATTTTGAGATAGTAGCCCAAAAGCATATGCTTATACTCCTTTGAAATTCCTCAATGACACATGTACTCATTAGTTATTGCAATAGCCTGCTCACACCCACCATGTGTTTCTTCATTGCCCTGCAAGGGTCCATTTTTAATAAAACAAGTATTCTACTAATGTTATTGTAAAGCTACAAAGCATGAAACATAATAGTCTTCAGAGAATTAGATATTAATATCATTGGGTTGTGTTTCTAGGAGTTTGGGGTCATGAAAAAAGCTTTGCAATTTTTTTTTTGCAGGGCAGTGAGGGCTAAGTAATTTGCCCAGGGTCACACAGCTAGTAAGTGTCAAGTGTCTGAGGCCAGATTTGAACTATGTCCTCCTGAATCCAGGGCTGGTGCTTTATACACTGCACCACCTAGCTGCCCTTTGCAATTTTCTTTTCTTTTTTTTTGGGGGGGAGGGGTGGCAATGGGAATTAAGTGACTTGCCCAAGGTCACACAGCTAGTAAGTGTCAAGTGTCTGAGGCCGGATTTGAACTCAGGAACTCCTGAATCCAGGGCCAGTGTTTTATCCACTGCACCACCTAGCCACCCCCCTTTGTAATTTTCTAAAGACAATCCAAGCTACTCTCACTTTTTCCTGCTTATTTTTGGACCTAACTTGTCCATTTATACTATCTTACATATGTATACTAAAAATATATATATTATATTAATGGACAAGTTGTATGGGTTGTCCATCTAACTCTATGTCATAGTTTGAATGATAGTAATTCTTTATCCTCTTGCTTTTTTTTTCTGTGTAGATAGTAAGGCCAACCTTCTTTGAGTAGTCATGAATCTCAGGAAATTCTAACAAATTCTGGGCTTAACTCAACCAGGGCAATGTCATTCACAAATAAGAATATCTGGAGGATTTCACTCTCCAAAGAGAATTCTTCAACATAGATCGTAAACTGGTTCTCCTCCATAACAGTAATAAATACCTTTGGTGAACATACATTCCCCTGTTTTATGCTTGGTTGATATCTATGATAAAAAGTCAAACAAGTTGTCACTGCTATATTTTTCAAGGAATTAAGAATTATTTTATTATATAGATGGTAAACACCATGTTGGAAGGGAGCTTTTAAGGTGACATTTTGCTCTTTCAAATCAAATGCTTTTTTATAATCAATAAACAAGAAGCCCAGTAAGAATTATATATGCTCTACACATTTCAGCCATATGGTATACTGTGTAATGCTGTTTGTGAAAGTCTGGAAGTTCTCTCATCAAATACTCTTGATCTGGGGCAGCTAGGTGGTGAAGTGGATAAAGCACTGGCCCTGGATTCAGGAGGACCTGAGTTCAAATCCAGCCTCAGATACTTGATACTTACTAGCTGTGTGACCCTGGGCAAGTCACTCAACCCCAATTGCCTCACCAAAAAACAAACAAAACAAAACAAAAGTACTCTTGATCTGTGTTTAAATTATTCCCTAACCTTTTTATGTAGACAAAATACACTTATTCTGTGCCTTAATTGATCTTACTTACCATTTATTGATTTTTGTCCCGTAACTGCCTAAGTCATGATTCTTTGTCTCTGAACTTAATTCAGAAATTTAGCTGATCTCTAATGAGTTAAATTTAGAACTCCATTTCTCCTGTTAATCACTGTTCTGTTATTGTGTCAAGGAAATCTGTCACCTTTGAAGTATATAGGTGGACACCAAGGAGTCTGGTCTATTATCTTTACACCACCAAGCCATCCTTCAAAGTTTCTGGTTTGTTAACCAAAGAAGTCTGTTTTGTTTTCTCGGTCCTTGCAGATTCAGCTGGACTTGAACAATGAACATTTCTTAGTCCCAAGAGGGAAGGAGGGGGTTGTTGCTAACCCTCATTCCCAATTTCCATCCAATCCTATTTTTTTCCATCTATAGTGCTGGCCCTCCTATTTTCTATATTCACCAAAACTATAAAAGAGAGCTGTTCTCCTCATTCAGGGTCTTAGCTTTGCTGGGGAAGCTAGGATCCTATTTATTGGCAAAATTACAATTTAATAATAAATTGCTTATGCTTGGAATTTTGTGCCTCAGTCTACCTTAATTTTTATCTGTAACATAGAAGAGCTGGAATAAAGGTTGATGATGTTCTCTCAGTATTTTTCAGTATTTATAATGTCAGGGGGTTTTTGGTGTGTTTTTGGTATCTTCTCCTTTAGCTTACTTTGTGAATTGATTTGTCAATGCCTTCACTATTGTGTCCCCTCCAACTAAAATGTCTTCTGTATAATACTTGGTCTTTTTTCTCTTCAATTCCATTTTTACCTCCTGTGTAATCATGTCTGGTACTATGACATTTCATAGTCAAAATGTCATGACTCTATGATTCTTGATGGTAAAAAAAAAAAAGTTTGCCATAAAAATCCTTTTTAGGTCTTTTCTATCTGTCTTCTCTTTGTCTTCCTTCTGCTTGTATCCTTAATTTCCCTCAGGATGACTTTGCTTAGTAGGGTCTCTTGCCAACCTTTCTTTAAACTGCTTTTATGTTCCATTGATTCATAACATTTAATCATTCTTCCATATATTACTTTATAGGCTCTTTTGGACTCCTTATTATGATGATTTACATCAGTTAACTTCTGCATGAAATTATTATAGATTGTGTTAGAGTTCTTTGTAAAACAAACTTCTTCACCACTTCATCTTCTGCATCAGATGTTGGTACTTAAGCTTTTTTGTTGTTGATTTATTTATTTTGATGTTTTGGAAAAACTTGTCATGAGCAGTCATTTGAGTGTGTGATAAAACTAATTCAACACAAAGGCTTTATTCACCACTCAAGGAAAATAGGTGAGCCATCCTTCTATTTAGCTCTAACTTCCTTCTTTCTTCTAATTCCATTCAAATTAAGAATGTCAAGAATGATAGGATTCAGTTTCTCTAAGAATATATCCACTTTTGGGTGGATATATTTCAATCAGCTAACAGTCGAAGAGCATTTATTATGCATCTACTATGTGTCAGCTACCATGCTAAGTGCTATAGATAAAAAGAAAGGCAAAAAACCAGTCCTAGTTCTCCAGGATCCCACAACTGAATGGACATGTGCCATTAGAAAATGATTTCACATTTGGGGAATCAAAGTGAAGTTAAAGATTATAGACAGTCTAAAAATTAGTGCTTAATATGGTGAAGTAGATAGAGTGTTGGTCCTGGAGTCAGGAAGACATCTTTCTGAGTTCAAATCTGGCCTTAGACATTTAAAAGCTATATGACCCTGGGCAAGTCACTTAACCTTGTTTGCCTCAACTCCTCATCTGTAAATGTTTTGGAGAAGGAAATGGTAAACCACTCTAGTATCTTTCAAGTAAGCCCCAAATAGGGTCACTGAGAGTTAGACATGAGTGAAATGATTCAACAACAAATGAATTCTTCTTGAAATTGGAAGATTGGCTCAGGACTATGTGATTTACTTATGTTGATGGTATCCTTTTCAGAGGATTCCCCATACCCCCTCCTGTACTTCATTGTGCTAGAGGCCCTCAATCTTTGAGTCACAGATTGCTTCTCTTCTCTCAAAAGGGATCACTATTGGGGCAGAGACAAGATGGTGAAGGGAGAGGCAGTGACTTGCCTGAGCTCTCCCCAAGACCCCTCTAAATACCTTCAAATAATGCCATAAGATAATTCGTGAAAACCTGAAAAAAGACAAGGTGAAATAATTTTCCAGTGAAAGACAACTTAGAAGGTCAGCAGGAAAAGTCTGTCTCACCGAGGTGAGAGCAGAGTACAGTTCCATGCAGGCCATACCAGTGCAGACCCATCTCCAACAAATCAGGAACAAGCCTTGGGAGTAACTGAATCAGCAGCAGCAGTAACTGCTTCTGGAACTCTTAGTCCACAGAAGGTAAAGGGGTCAAATAATTGGACAGAATGAGATTACAGGGAGATTTTTGCTAGTACTGAGGCAGGACTGTTGTTTTGCTCATACTCAGAACCATGTCTCAGTCTTGGGTGGTGGTCCCAGGATGGGGAGGAGCACTAGCATATCAGAGCTCTCAGCCACAGTGGAGCTGAACACTCCTCAAAGTTACAGGGAAGAAAAGCAGGCTTGTGGAAGATTGCACAGCAGAGCACAGGCCAGGAAAGTAGTAAACATACCTCTCCTTAAAAGAATGTGAAAGAATAGAAAACTTACAAATTCCTAGAAGTATCTCTGAAAACAACTGCACAAACACCCTGAAGCTTGGGATGGTGCACCCTCCACCCTGGAAGCAGTGCCCCACTTTAACAGATTTAAAAGTCAAGAAATAGTCTGGGAAAATGAACAAACAGAAAAAAAAATTCTGACCATATAAAGTTTCTATGGTGATAAGGAAGATCAAAATACACCCTCAGAAAAAGATAATAAAGTCAAAGCTCCTATATCCAAAGCTTCCAAGAAAAATATGAATTGGTGATTATGAAGGAACACTGTTGTGCTATAAGAAATGATGAGCAGAATGCTCTCAGAAAAAACCTGGAAACACATGAGCTAATTCAAAGCGAAATGTACTGTGTACAAAGTAACAGCAATATTGTAAGATGATCAGTTGTGAATGACTTGATACAATACAACAATACAACTCTGAAGGATTTATGATGAAAAATGCTATCTGCCTCCAGAGAAAGAACTGATAATGTCTGAATACAGAGTGAAGCATAATTTTTTTTACTTTATTTTTCTTGAGGTTTTTTTTTTGGTCTGCTTTCTTTCACAACCTAATATGGAAATGTTTTTCACGGCTACACATATATAACTAATATTGAATTGCTTGCTTTCTTAAAATAGGGGTGGGGAGGAAGGAAGGAAGAAAATTTGGAATGCAAAATTTTTTAAATGGATGTTAAAATTGTTTTTACATGTAATTGGAGAAAAATAAAATTCTAAATAAAGAAAAAAATGTTTTTAAAGGGATCACTATTGTCTCAAGTGCATGAAGCTGTAGGCATCTCCATCTACTTTGTTTTTTCCTGGTCAGTTTTGAAACTTAACTCATAGCTGGTCTGGGCAGATATTGATCTCTGGCTGTTAACTCAAATTGATAGGATGTTAGAGAATTAAAGAATGTCACACTGAGGAAGAAGGAAGTGTGAGGGCCAAATTTAGTATGAGAAGAGTTAATTGGGCGGCTCGCCTTAATGTTGGGGTAAGAAAAGAAACAGCCTCTTTCAAAAAACAAAACAGGTTTATTAATGGGAACAAATTTAAAACAATATCTGAATCACACAAGTGAGATTAGTACAACTAGAAATAATGTATAAACAATGTATAAATCTCTGGGGTAAAAAGGCCCCAGGCACCTGAACCTGCCTCCAGCCCAGCCAGCTCCAAAGAGCTAGCTTTGCCTAAAAAACCAAACTCACTACACCCGAAATCTGTAGCTCTAAGGAGAATTAGTTGTGTAGTCTCTTCTGTTTTTGTCCAAAGGTCAAACACCAGCAGCTCCTCTATTTGCCTTCCCTCCTTCCCCGTTTCCCTCAGAACCCTCTCTAACTGCCTTTTCTTCTAACTCTTTCTAACTGTAACTCTAACTGTATCCAACTGACTCCTCCACAGGAAGGGGAGGGGTGGTTCTTAGCCATGCTGAGTCTCCAATTGGCTCAGCACACCCACATGGGCTGTCCCCATTATAATCTGACCAGCCCCATGTGGTCGTGGGGGAGCTATTAGAGGGAGGCTTAGTTACATAGTTTCAATAAATGTTCCCTGTGGTCAGAGTTCCTCTTGTTTATTCAATTATCTCCCAAAGTACACACCCAAGCTTACATTTTTTTTTTCCAGTCTGACCATAATAAAGTAAAGATAGGGTTATGAAAACCCCAAATCACAATTAATTCCTTACAGAAGAAAGATCATTGAACACTTGCAGAGAAGACATCAATTTAAGACTGTTCATGTAAAGGGAGCATGAACCCTTCTACTAATCCTCCAAAGAACAACAACTATACATCACATTTATATCACACTTTATAAAGTTTGCAAATCACTTTACAAATATTATCCCTTTTGAGCTTTACAATAACTTTCTGAATGGTGGTATTATTATCCCCATTTTACAGTTGAAGAAACTGAAGCAAACAGGTTAAGTGACTTGCCTAGAGCTACAGAGCAACTAAGTGTCTGAGACAGGATTCAAATTTAGGTTTTCCTGATTTCAGGCTATGTGGTCCATTCACAATGCCAATTGGCTGATGATACACCTATATTGCCTATACTGTCAAGTAAAGTCATACAATAAAATTTAGAGGAAGAAGAAAGTAGTAGACAAGATCATAAATTTAGCACGAGAAAGGACCTTAGAAATTGCCTACAACAGTCTCATTTCCTAAATAAGGAAACAGGTACAGGGAATTTAGGTGGTCACCATTCAGGCAAATAGTTGGGGGGGGGAGAGCTAGAACTCGAATCCAGGTACCCCAACTCCAATGCCCATGATTTTTATACTACACTTGTGCTTCCTGGTATTTGATGGCACTCAGTGAGGAGTCAAAATGATAAAGTAACATCTAAAAGAATTAGGAAAGACTTCCTTTAATAGGTGACACTGGAGTTGAGCCTTGAAGGAAGTTTTGGATTCAAGGAAATAAAGGTAAGGAGGGGAAAATATTTGAGGAAGAGGGACAGTTTACACAAAAATATAGCCAGGACCGACAGCTAGATGGCGCAGTGGATAGAGCCCTGGCCCTGGATTCAGGAGGACCTGTGTTCAAATCTGGCCTCAGACACTTAACAAGTACTAGCTGTGTGACCCTGGGCAAGTCACTTAACCCCAATTCACACACACACACACACACACACAAGAAAAGAAAAGAAGAAAAGAAAAGAAAAATATAGCCAGGAGATAGAATGGTGAATTCAAGAAATACCAAATAAGCCAAAACGAAGGGAAGTGATATGAAATAAATTGGATAATTGACTACATGACCTTCTTGACTCTGTTGTTCATCCTCTCCTCCTGGGTACTCTCTTCTCTCTAGATTTTCATGACACTGTTTGCTCTTGGTTCTATCTGGTTTGGCTACTTCTTAGCCTCCTATGCTACTTCATCATCTTTGTCTTCTTCTTGAACTTTGGAGTTATCCCAAGACTTAGTCCTGAGCCCTCTTCTCTTGTATTCTCTGATATGGTCATTTTATCAGCTCCCATGAATTTAATTATCATCTTTGCAGATGACTCACAGATCTACCTGTGGCCACACCCACAGCAGAAAATGAATTCAGAGACTTCAGGGAGGGAATAATTCCTTAAGTCCTCGGATCTGCTATGATCTTGAAGAGGCATACCCCACATTTTCTGATCCCATCAAATTGGCCTTTTTGTTGTTCCTTACATCCTACATTGTAAGTAAATGTCCTGTTGTCTTTGTACAGGATATTTCTCATATCTTTAATGCATTTATTCCCTCATCATGTTGGCCTCTTGGATTTCTGACCTCCTTCAAAGCTCAGTTCATAAATCACCTCCTATATGAATCCTCCCCCAAGTGATGGTGCTTCCTCCCATTCCCCCCCCCCAATTTATATTTTCTTTACTTCACATCCATTTATTTGGTGAACATGGACTATTTTTTTTTTATTTTGTAACTCCAGAACCCAGCATGGCACCTGGTAGGTACCCAATAAACGCTTGCTAAATGATGGCTTTGCTTTTAGTATTAGGTATTCTTTCTTCCCTTCTTTCTGCCTCCAACTGCCTAACAAGGTAGGCATTACCTCTTCCTCTACCTTCCTCCTCATATCCCTTTTTTCTTTGTTACCTTCTTAACTGTTCTTGAAACCATCCCATTCTCTCCACTCAAGATGCTAGGTCAGGCCCTCATCACCTTTCACTTGGACCACTGTGAATAGCCTCTCAATTGGCCAGCCTGCCTGAAGTCTTCCATTCTTTCAATCCACGCACACTTTCCCCTCCACGATAATCTGAAGAGAAGAGGGTATCCCTCCTGCCTTTTAAGACTCCTCTTCTAGAACAGGGACTAACCCCTATTTGGCACAGATAGACCTGCCATCTAGTACTGGCAGAAATACCAATAGAGTACTCATTCTGTTCAGCTCACTGCAAAATTCTCATTTGATTTCAAGTTTAATTGAAGCAAGATACTGGTCTCTTTTCTTCTTGTTTATAGTTCTCATGGCTTACTCTTCTGACTAACTGCCCAAGCAAAATATCTATTTGCCACACCTGCTTGCCTTAATAGGGCTCCTAACCACTGCTTTATTTATAGTTGGTTTCCAGGATTTTCTCACAATGGTGTTTAACTGTGAAGCACTATCTTTTCAGCTGTCTTTAATCAATAATGAGCCTATTCCTAGCAAATAGAAGCCTTGAGCAAGTCTTTTCCTGATATCAAGACTTTTCACACTCTGGCATCACCCTTCCTTACTTCCCCCTAATCTGATACTTTTCCTTTCATAGTGTTATCACAATAAGGAAGTCAGGGAATATTTAGCAGGGAAAACCTTTAGGGCAGATAGGTGGCACAGTAGATAGAGTGCTAGGCCTGAAGTCAGAAAGATTCATTTCCCTGAGTTCAAATGGACGTGACTGAAATGACTGAACAACAAACATTTAGGACTCACATTCCTGGAAAGTAGGAATGTAGCAGCTGTAGTTAATGATACCCTGGAATAGGCCCCACTAAAAGTCATGCTCTGAAACTGACCTTAGGCAGTCCTATAAAATCAGTTAGAAAGGGAGGCCCTTGTTTGTTGTTTCTAACTGACTTTTTAAAACATCTGTTTTATTTTTTTCAATGAACAAACATTTCTTTTCTCTGGGTCCCACCTCCTTCATCCCAAATTTAAAAAAGAAAAAGGAAAACCAATACTTTACTATTAATATGCATAATCAAGTAAAATAAAATCCTACAGATGCAAAAATATCTCATTCCGGTACCCCTGTCCATCACCTCTAGCAGAAAATGCACAGTATGTTTCATCAGTCATTTGGATTTGTGGTTGGTAACTGAATTGATTTGGATTCTTAAGTCTTTCAAAGTTGTTTGTATTTATAATGTTGTTATTCTATAATTTTTTCTTCTGGTTTTGCTTACTTCATTATGCATCAATTCATACAATTCTCCCCAGGTTTCTCTGAAATAATCCTCTCATTTCTTATATGATGGTATTATTCCATTACTTTTATAAACCATAATTTGTTCAGCTATTCCCCCACTGATGGCTGCCTCCTTAGTTTCCTGTTCTTTGCTACCATAAAAAGAATTGCTCTAAGTATCTGAGCACATATGGGTTCATTTTGTCTTTCATTTCTTTGGGGATATTTTAGGTCCACTAGTGGTATCACTGAGTCAATGGGTATGTACAAAGTTTAGTGGCTTTGGGGGTACACTTCTATGCTTTCCAGAATAGCTAGACCAATTTACAACTATACCAGCAATGCATTAGTGTCTGTTTTCCCACAGTCCCATAACATTTATCATTTTTTGGTCACTTTTACCAATATGATGGGTTTGGGGTAGAGCCTCAGAGCTGTTTTCACTTGTATCTCTATAATTAGTAACATATGAAGCATTTTTATATATAGCTGTTGATAGCTTCACTTTCTTTGAAAATTACTTGTTTAGGGGCAGCTAGGTGGTGCAGTGGATAGAACACTGGCCCTGGAATCAGGAGTACCTGAGTTCGAATCTGGCCTCAGACACCTAACACTTACTAGCTGTGTGACCTTGGGCAAGTCACTTAACCCCAATTGCCTCACTTAAAAAAAAAAGAAAATTACTTGTTTATATCCTTTGACTATTTATCGATTGATGAATGGCTCTTATTCTTATAAATTTGAATCAGTTCCTTTTACATTTTAGAAATGAGACCTTTATCAGAGAAACTTTACAGAAAAGATTTCCCCCCCAGCTAACCATTTCCCCCTAATTTAACTGCATTGATTTTATTTTATTAAAAACTCTAATTGTGTTTTATATAATGAAAGTTTCACTGTTAGAAGGAAGGCAAAGAAGAGGGAAAGATTCCTTGTCATGACAAGGTTAATCAGTCAGAGAAAGTGTGACTTGATTTCCTCTGCAAGTTTATATTTGTTGTTGTTGTCAATACTTCATTTTCATAGAGGACCAATGATGTTAAAGGGTAATGTTTTGACTCCTTTGTGAATTTAAGAGTTTAAGTGAGTCATAGCTGCACAGTCATCACCCTCACTCTCTGTTCCAATCACTGAAGTCCGACACCAAGACAAAGTCAAGATGACTGGTGATAGCCCGGGATGCTGTGAATGACCCCAGTGTCTTCAATGTCTGACCAAAAGTGGTCCCCAGCTCCTCCTTTAGCCACCTTCATGGCAGTTGGAACAAATTGTTCTCATCCACCCATTCTGCTAGGGAAAATTTGTACATGCTTGGTCTAACTCACAGTTGGACTTGAGGCCTGTTGATTACCTTCAACCTGGTTTAAGCCTGTCTGCCAAGATAGTTATATTGGGTGTGGTCACTATATATGCTACAGCTTCTTGACACAGGTGAGAGTTGAGTGACTGATAGATACCAAAGATGGATGAGCAGCCCTGTAAAGGCTTGGGCAAGCCCTCATGACAGAGGTCCTCCCTGAACACCTTATACATTTCCTATATACTGTAGATTTGTCTTGTACCACAGTGCTGCTTGAGTTCTTGGGTACCCTCCTGAATTCTCCCTTTAACATCTTCCCAGAAGCCCCAAAACTCCCTAAAGAACCAAATCCAAAGTCCAGAAACAGCATTATTTAATGTGAATAAATGACTGAAGTTTTACCAAAATGTATTCATCTTTTCTGGTCCCAACTAAAGCACTTGTAGTTGCTTTCTGAAATTGTATTTGAGTTGGATTTTAAAGAACTTTTAGGAATTCAAAAGGAAAACAGGAAAAGAGAAATTCCAGGTTTAGGAAACACTATGAACTAAGGCACAGAGGTATTTATGTTCGCAGACTGGAAAGTAATCCAGTTTGGCTGAAGTCATAGAATGTGTAATAGGGATCAATATGAAATAAAGAGATAATGGCAGTAGGGCAGCTAGGTGGCGCAGTGGATAGAGCACTGGCCCTGGAGTCAGGAGTACCTGAGTTCAAATCTGGTCTCAGGCACTTAACACTTACTCGCTGTGTGACCCTGGGCAAGTCACTTAACCCCAATTGCCTCACTTAAAAAAAAAAAAAGATAATGGCACCAGATTGTGAAAAACTTTGAATGCCAGGTAAAGTGTAGGCAGGGGATAATGAGGAGAGTGACTTCATGGAGCAATCTGAACTCCAACTGGGCTTCTTGTGGTTTTGAAAGAGCAAAGATTTGAAGAGCCCACAAAGTTTTGTCTGCTGGCTACATGGTAGGGTTGTGCTTGTCCTGATGAGAAGAAATGGGACTGACTAGCTCAGTGGTAACAGTAGAAGCAGATATAACAGTGGTTTGTTTGTCTTTTGTTGTTTCACAGTAGCCACAGCTGAGAAAATGGAGGACTTGTGATGGGACACTCCTTTAAAGGAATGGTTCTTATCATGAACCTTACCTAGAACCCTTCCTTGCTCACTGATATGTTTAGGGATTGATCAGCTGTTTCCCCAACTGCCCCTATTTTGGCTGTATTGCAAGGATGGGCAAACTATAAAATGTAGTTCATCACTTGTTTTTGTATGTCCAGGAACTAAGAATAGTTTTTATATTTTAAAATAAAGCTATATTATAACATAATAAATAATAAGTGGGCTGGATTTTATTCTTGGTCCATAGTTTGCCAAACCTTGCTCTTTTGGAACCTGATGAATTTTCCACTCTCCTTTCCCTTTCCTTTACCCCAATCCCCTTCTTTATTCTCTTATCAGGGCATGATAAAGTATAATTACCTTTTGGAATTTTGTAAACTTTTAAGGCTTATTTACTATTTGTATTTTTGTATGTTGCTCTTTCCATTTGTATTGTTATAATCAAAGTGTACTTTGTTTTCTTGGTTCTGCTTACTTTGCTCTATATCAGTTCATGTAGATCTGTTCATGTTTCTCTGTATCCATTATATTAATACATTCATACCTTACATTTATATACAACAAATGGTTAGCTATTCCCTAATTGCTGAGAATCTACTTTGTTTCTAATTCTTTGCTATTACAAAAAGCAATATATTATTTATGAGAAATAAATATATTCTTTTGTAGTTCCATTTATAAGGCACCATAAGTCTGGAACTCAAGTCTCTCCAGCAATTTGTTCATTTCTATATTTTCCTTTTTTATTTCTTTTTTTTTTGTTAGACTTCCAAAAGTGAGAGAAAGATATTTCAGTTTATTGTTACTACTGTGTAATTTTCTATGTTTTCTTGTAGCTCAGTTATTATATCCTTTATTAATGTAGATGCTAAGGAATTTGAAGCATATGAGTTTAATATTGATATTGGTTTGTTGTCTATATAATTCTTTTTAACAAAATGTAATTTCTTTGTTTATACCTTTTAATATTTTGAATGTTTGTTTTTGCTTTGTCCAGTACCTTGATTGCAATATCTGCTTTTGTGGATCTACTTTGATACAAAGTTAGATTAATACAAATACAATAAATACAAATGCAAAATAAGTTTAAGAACCTAGATAGGAAGCTGGCCTCAAATCCAAAGAGACTTGGGTTCAAGTCCCACCTCTGACACTGTGTGGTTCTGAATATAACCTCATCATCACTGTAGGCCTGTGGGTCAGACTCAAATAGAAATGGGGGCCACTAATTCATACATAAAGATCCCTGCAGCAGTTTATCGACCCCCACATTCAATTATGCAACCCCATATGGGGTTGCAACCCACAGTTTAAGAAGCTAGGCTCTAGGCAATTCTAGACAATTCTTATGGTGCTAAACCTGCATTGGGAGAGGAAATTTCCTCACCTGGAATATCTTTATATCAAAGCAGGTTAAATGAGTTGAAATCAGTCCCTATCCCTATCCAAACCAGTTCTAACACTTTATGATTTTATAGTTTCTTTTTTTATAAACTCCCACCCAAAGGTAGACTTAAGTCACTTTGATATAATCAGTTACCTTGGAAACAATGTGAATCAGAAGCAAGTCTGTTTTTTCATGGACTGTGTATGTGTGGACTTTTTTTATAGCTTTAGAAAAAAATGGCATAATGTGAAAAAATACTCTAAATCACTATTGATCAGAGAAATGCAAATTAAAACAACTTTGACATACCACCTCACATCTATCAGATTGGCTAATATGACAAAAAAAGAAAATAATAAATGTTGGAGAAGCTGTGGAAAAGTTGGAACACTGATGCATTGTTGATGGAGCTGTGAAGTGATCCAACCATTCTGGAGAACAATTTGGAACTATGCCCAAAGGGTTACAGGACTGTTCATACCCTTTGACCACTGCTAGGTCTGTACCCCGAAGAGGACATAGAAAAGGGAAAAAGACCCACATGTACAAAAATATTTGTGTTGGCAAAGAATTGGAAATCGAGGGAATGCCCATCAATAAGGGAATGGCTAAACAAATTGTGGTATATGAATGTAATGAAATACTATTGTTCTGTAAGAAACAATGAGCAGGAGGAATTCAGAGAAACCTGGAAGGACTTACATGAACTGATGCTGACTGAGAGGAGCAGAACCAAGAGAACATTATACACAGTAATAGCAACATTGTGTGATGAACAGTGGGGATAGACTTGGCTCTTCTCAGCAGTGCAACAATACAAAACTGTTTCAAAGAACTCATGATAGAAAATATTCTCAACATCCAGAAAAAAGAACTGTGAATTATGAATGCAGAATGAATCATACTGTTTCTACTATTGGACTGTTTTTAAAATTTTCCTTCTTGTTTGAGGTTTTTCCTTTGTGCTCTGATTCTTCTTTCACAAGATGACTAATGTAGAAATATGTTTGATGTGACTGTACATTTACAACCTATATCAGACTCCTTTCTGTCTTGGGGAGGAGGGAAGGAAGGGAGGGGGGGAGAAAAGAAAAATTTGGAACTAAAAATCCAGTGTAAACAAATATTGAAAATTATCCTTATATGTAATATGTAACTGGAAAATAATAAAGTAAAATTTTAAAAAAAGAAAAAGATGGCATAACTCTCAAAGGAATTAATGAAATTCTATACAGTTTCAAGATGGTGGCATATTGTGTGTGCTAATGGACACAACACCACTTTAACTTTAGCAGTAACCATACTGGGGTAAGCAAAGCCTCAAAGATTTTTCTGAGACTGATATTGCTCCCTGTTAATGATGACACAAGTTGAATGGGCTGTTAAATAAAGACTAGTCAAATCTCCTACACTGCCTCACACCCACAAGGCTTTCCCTCTGGTACGTGGTTTCATTTGCCCAAATGATTCGGGAATCTCCTTAGGAAATAGTAAGACTTCCTCCCAGAAGCCTTTAGGACCAAATAGCTGGTGCTGAGAAAGGTTATTTTGAAAAGTTTGTCAAGGAAAGGCAAATGTGAGTCAACAAGCAAAGAAGAGAGACAGGAAGGCACAATGTGGATTTGGAGACAGAGAACCTGGGTTTATATATGGGGCAACTAAGCGGTGTAGCTGACAGAGTGCTAGACTTAGAGTCAGGAAGACTTATCTTTGTGAATTCAAATCTGGCCTCAGACACCTTGTAGCTATGTGACCCTGGCCAAGTCACTTAACCCTGTTTTCCTCAATCTTCTCATCCGTAAAATGAGCTGGAGAAGTTAATGGCAAACCACTCCAGTATCTTTGCCAAGAAAACCCCAAATGAAGTCATGAAGATTTACATGGGACTGAAAAACAAATGATACAAAGTAAAATTCTCTCCCAACTCATCTTTATTCTGAACAATTTTGTGTTATCTGAATTTTCTTTTCCTTTTTATTTCAAGGTTTTTCTTCTGATCGCTTACAGAATTTGTTGCTTATTAGAGGAATCATTAAATGTAATCACTAGGTTCTTGGAGTTTGCATTGTAAGTTTTGGGGGGTTTTGTTGTTTTGGGGGGTTTTTTGTAGAGGAAATCTTCAGATCTCCTTTGGCACTTTGTATGACATGTTTAGAAATTCTGGACAGTTTTCTTGTCTTATTTCTTGCATTATATTATTGAGGTTTTTGACTTGTATTCTTCTGGGTGTCCTATAATCCTTAAGTTTTCTCTTTGCATCCTATCTTGAAGATGAATATGTTTTGCTTATATGGAATTCATGCTTTCTCTTAAGGTGTTGCTTTTTGACTCTCTTTTTTCTAAGTTGTCCTTTATGTCTGTGTATTTGAATTCCCAGTCAGGTTTCCTTTCTTCTGGTACTTTGGTGAAATTGGCCACCATGAATTAAATTCTGCCCATTATTTCTGCTGTGCAGGTCATAAATTCTGCTTTTACAATTCTTATTTCTCTTTTAAACCATTCAGAAACATCCTGTTAGAATTCCATGCTGTCTTGGGGAATACATAGGATTCTCTATGTCATCAGATATTAATTTATTTTACTTTGTCTAACAATATTTATAAGTGCCTAAACTCTCTTACCTAATCTGGAGGGCATAATCCCTTCTGTTATTAATATTTTTCCTATTGGTTGTCTGCTTATACTCATGCTCTTAGAATTTTCTTCCTCTGGAAATCTTTGGTAATTTCAGGCTTTCCCCCTTATTTATCATTGTTGCTCACTTTCTGACTCCTTCCCCCTTTCATGGTGATTTCCTTGGGAACTGGGTTTCAAAGAATCAGCCTCCTTCCAAGTTTCTAACTGCCTTTGCAGGGAAACTCACAGTTCACCAGCCCCAGTTTCTGTCCCAAGTGACCTCTGGTTGGGACAGAACTTGCCCCGGATAGATGCCAGGCTTTCTCTCAGGCTTAATGGAATGCTACACACATCTTTCCTCCTTTCCCTCTGTCCTCAATTCTCTGATCCCTTGGCACAGAGTGCTCTCACACTATGAGAGGCTGAGAAAATCTCTGCTGTTTGGAATTTGGTCTCCAGGGCCCTGGGAATAGTTTGGGGTGGGTGGAGGGTGTTAGTATGTAGCACATGAACAAATGATCTGTCTCCATCCCCTCTGTTCCTCCACTTTGACCAAGCTCTGTGTTATAGAGCATTGCAAGCTTGAGCTATTTTCTGCTCTTTTGTGTTTGGATTTCCATGACATTGGGTGGAGGTGGATGTGAAGGTTGAAGTGTGGAGTTGAGCCCTGCTGAAAGCCCACAGGTTACCTTGTGCAGCCCTGCTGCTCAGAGTATAGTGGATGGTATGGGAAAGGTGCTAGGGGAATGAAATTTAGGGGTTAGGGATTATTGGACTTCTCTGCTATTAGTTCATGGAGTTTTTGCCTTCTTTGGGTTCTTAGTATCCTAGAATGTGGAGTAACCAGAAATTGCTTTATCTCTGGCACATACTCCTTATTTTGGAGAGGTTTGTGAGGGCATGAGGATAGAAGAAAATGTCTAGTCCTTCATCTTGTTGGTCCTGTGACCCAGAATTTGTTTGCATTTTTATGATGGGTTTATTTCCAGAAAAAAGATAATGGGGGCAGCTAGGTGGCGCAGTGGATAGAGCACCAGCTCTGGAGTCAGGAGGACCTGAGTTCAAATCTGGCCTCAGACACTTGACACTTACTAGCTGTATGACCCTGGGCAAGTCACTTAACCCCAATTGCCTCACCAAAAAAAAAAAAAAAAGATAATGAATATTTATTATAGAAGGTGTTGATAAAAAGATACTAGAGGGAATTTTTCAGTCTATTATATAAAGCTGAGGGACCATTCTTTGCTCAGTGATTAGGGAAAGAAAAGGTTTCCTAATCTGAGGGTTCTGAGTTTATTGATTTCTATTAATCATTGGCATAATTAGACTCTCCAATATAGCAGAGTAAGAGGGCAATGTAAACTCATACAATAAATTACCCTTGACTTTAAAGAGAAAAAAACACCTATGCACCTATATTAAGCTTCCTAGCATCTCCTAGGTATTTCCAAAGGAATTTTACCTTAATTTAATGGTCAATAGGAAGCCAGTGAAGATTTTTACAGGGCAGCTATGTAGATAGAGTGGCAGGCCTAGACCCAGGAAGAGTCATCTTTCTGAGTTCAAATCTGACTTCAGACTCTGACAAACGGTGTGACCCTGGGCAAGTCACTTAACCCTGTTTGCCTCAGTTTCCTCATCTGTAAAATGAGGTGGAGAAGGAAGTGGCAATCACTTTAGCATACTTGCCAAGAAAACCCCAAATGGGGTCACAAAGAGTAGAACATGACAGAAATGACTGAACAACAAAAGATTTTTGTGCAAATGAATAACTTAACTAGATCATGCCCTACTAGCTTCCTAATTCATCTTCCTTTTGTGTTCATCTGGCCATGCTACTCCTTTGCTCAATGCACAGGTCCTTATTTTGAATAAAGTTCAACCTTCTCAGTGTGACATTTAAGGCTCCTCATAATCTGATACCATACTCTCTTTCTAGTCACATACCAAATTATTCTCTTCCATATGTAGCATTCTCTTTGGAGATACTTCCTCCAAGTTCCACTAGCTTTAGTAGTCTGAGTCTTCAGATGGTGGCTCCTACCTCTTAGGCATGAGAGGTAACCCTGAATGGTTGGGGGTTTCTAATATTGTTGCGCATGAGCCACCATCTGATTTATTCCATAACATCAATGGGCCAGTTGATATTAATTAACTTTTACAAAGAGACATTTCCTGAGAAGGTATAGCAAGGACAAAAATTACAAAAATGTTCCCCAAATTTAGGGTGCACTCTCACCTCTGAAGAGGCTTGGGAAAGTGGGATGAAACTTAAAGAACAAAGGTGGAGAAGCACCCATTTAGAGAACATATGTGGTTAAGGGATACCTCCTGATCTGGGGAATCCTTTTTTTAAGAGTCCCCACCATGTTTACCTCTCAGATGGCATCGCTCCCTTGATCAGCTGGAGGTGCTGACTTGACTAATGCATCTATTTACAGCTGGGTTAGACCAAATAGTTACCTTCCTATCATCAAATTCAACTAAGGTTACACCCAGCTCTGGTGGTCTCTGCTACTACTCTAGTTATTGGTTGTTCTGACCTTTTAGATGTCAAAAGGTTGCATGCTAGCCCATTTTGTCTTATTCACTTATGATCAGGAAAGGTGCCAACAGAAATAGGCACCATGCACTCAGTGACACATGAAAACCGGATGGGGAAACAAGGCAGGTAAAGTTGCTGTCCACCCCATCCCACCCCATCCCACCCCACCCCCCATAAATGTTCTTTCTCCTTCAAATACAGTCAGGGGAAAGGGTTGGGGGGAGAAGAGGGGAGAGAGCTGGAGAATGGTGCATTGTTACTTTTTCATACAAACTCAGTTCGGGTTCCTTAATTAAACCTTTCAGTTCCAATTAGAAAACATCAATACTATATAGAACCAGCCCTTCATCACTCATGGCTAGAAGTAAACTCACCAGTTCTCTGTATAGAATCCAGGCAATCTCTTCAGATTGAAACCAGACAGGGAACATTGCACATGCTCTAAAGATTGGACTGTCATTGGCCAGTCCTCAATTACACATACACTCTGTATTTCAGGAAAGCTAGAGTTTTTCCTCTAAAGAAAATAAATAAAAACTCTTAACTTTTGTTCTTTCCTTATGCTTGAAATTCTTTCCCAAACCCACTCCATTACCTTTGAATTGCTCCCCATCTTTTAAAAAACAATTTAAGTTTCCACTCCTGTGTGAAGTCCTCCAGAATTCTCCCAATTGATAATTATCTTTCATAGGATCATCTATTTAGAGATGGATGGGACCTCAGAGGCTATCTAATCCTAACCCCTCTTCTTTTTTTTTTTCTTTTTTTTTTAGTGAGGCAATTGGGGTTAAGTGACTTGCCCAGGGTCACACAGCGAGTAAGTGTGTGTTAAGTGTCTAAGGCCGGATTTGAACTCAGGTACTCCTGACTCCAGGGCCGGTGCTCTATCCACTGCGCCACCTAGCTGCCCCCCTAACCCCTCTTCTTACAGATAAAGAAACTGAGATCCAGAGAAGGGAAATGGCTTGCCCCTAGTTTCCTCCTCTGCTTCCATATAGCAATTTGTAACTCTCTCATGCATTTATTATATCTAAATTTGCATTATTTGGATGCTTCATACCCTCCATTAGAATTTAAATTCCATGAGGACAGGGATTATATTTTGTCTGAACTTTGGGTTGTAACGATTGGAATGACGCCATCTGCTGGAGATTTACTGTAGGACAGCTCTGCCATGAGGAGAAGGCATCTGAGGGCAAGCCATGTTGCTTTTCTTTGGCGTTTGCTTTGGGGAGGAAGAAGGGGCGAGGCTGGCTCTCGCTCTATTTCTTCAGGACTCTGATGGAGAATGGAACTAAAAATGTTCTCTCTCTTGGATAGCTAGATGAATCTAGGCCTTTCTCTCTCTCTTGACCAAATTCTTATTCTCCTTAATAAAAGCTTAAAAGTCTAAACTCTTGTTAAAGCTTATAATTTATTGGCAACCACTCATTAGACATTTTAGACAGACTAGCTAGAATTTTAGCCCCTTACAGGGTCTCATCAAGTGCCATTTGAAAGATTTATGTTCACCATTAAGTACATTCACTAGTGGCTACCAGAAAATTTTGGCATAAAGGTAAAATGTTAAAGTTATTTTCACCAAACCTATTTTTATCTATAAATGTAAATTACAATTTTATTCGATTTTTTTACTTTACTGAGACACTTCTCAAATTTTTTCACAACTTTCAGTATTTTAGGTCCATTTCACAAGAAAATGAGTAAACATAGGAACATCTTCATCCAGTGAATTAGTCATAGATCTGAAAGTCCACTTCCCAGCTACGGAATTTCCAGTGTTTGTGGCAAAGGCTTGTTTCCATAATTCTTCCTAACTGCTTATTTGTAGGCCTCACTCCCCTTGGTAGAACTGAGAACAGGAGCATGAAAACCAGGAAATGTCACCACAAGAGAAAACCTGATACAACTGCTCTGAACCTTGTTAACTTGGAAATTAAGGAAACAATCAATATAGGAGAAAATAAGGTCTTTAATTGGGGCAGAGCAAAGCTATAGGAATACCCAAAGATGGGAACAGAGGACAGGGTTTTTATGGGGTAACAGAACAAAAAGGGAACCAAAAGATTGCTCCAGAGTGACATCTAGCTACTTAATGTAAATGAACCTTTGACAAAAGAAATAATACAACTGTTCCTAAGTTAAGTATAGGCGATACATAACATAAAGTCCAGGGAATAAGGTGGGGAACATTGGGAGGGGATAAGTTGCTTGGGGGAAGGTCCATCAAGAGTCTGGAAATGACAAAGACAGTCAGCCCCAGGTAATTCATTTGTCTGGGAAAGAGGGGACTGGGTGGGGAATCAATTCACAGTAAATTTTGTAGTTCTCAACCTTTACTATGCCTTTTTCCCACTCCATAACTTGTACTAGTCCTCATTGTCCAAAGGGGCAATTAGTCATGATTATGCTAGAGGTGACATGTGGTAATTCTATTATCTCTGCAGCAGCAAAGGTAACCAGCATTTATTAAGCATATACTACATGCCAAGCATTATGCTTACACTTTATTATCCTCATTGCAACCCTGGGAATTAGGTGATATTATGATCTTAATTTTATGCTGAAGAAACTGAGACAGGCAGAGGTAGAGAAAGTGACTTGTCCAAGATCACACAGCCAGTAAGTATTTGAGATTTGACTCCCTGACTCCAGACCCAACACTCTATCCACAGAGACACTTAGCTACCTCAAGCAGCTCACCAGAGTCATTCTTTTTTTTTTCTGCATTAGTCATGTTATAAGAATCAGAGCAAAAATGAAAAACCTCAAAAAAGAAAAACAACAGCACCAAAAACAAAAGAAATAGTATGGTCCAATCAGCATCCATATTCCACAGTTTATTTTTTTTTCTGGATTTGGAGAACCTTTTCCATCATGAGTCCTTTGGAACTTTCTTGTGCTGTTGGATTGGTGAGAAGAATCTAGTCTATCACAGCTGATCAACACATAATGTTGATGATACTATGTATAATGTTCTCCTGGTTCTGCTCATCTCACTTATCATCAGTTCATGCAAGTCCTTCCAGGTTTCTCTGAACTCCTCCTGTTCATCATTTCTTACAGCACAATAGAATTCCATTACATTCATATACCACAACTTGTTCAGCCATTCCCCAATTGATGGACATCCCCTCAATTTCCAATTCCTTGCCACCACAAAAAGAGCAGCTATAAATATTTCTATACATGTGGGTCCTTTTCCCTTTTTTATGATCTCTTTGGGAAAAAGACCCAAAAGTGGTATTGCTGGGTCAAATGCCCTTTGGGCATAATTCCAAATTGCTCTCCAGAATGGTTGAATCAGTTCACAGCTCCACCAACAATGTATTAATGTTCCAATTTTTCCACAGCTTCAGTCATTCTTTTTTTTTTTTAAGATAGACGTCTAAAAATCCATTTTAATCACATTATAAATAAGGAGAATATTTGTGTCAACAAGGACTGTCAAAACATTCTCTAAAAATGTTCTCTACAGAAACAGCTACACATACCACAGGTAATTACAGCAACTTCTACCCAACAAACATGTTCTTTTGTAAGGTACAGTGCGCCAAACAATGTCTGGCAGCAACAGGTTGATGTGGTCCTAGTGGCTTGGATCCATTTGTCACCAAATATACCCCCTACTCTCTATTCTCCAGGATTTATCTCTAGGTCCCCAGCCCTGAACTTTAGCTTTAAGGATATGACTAAGCATATAATCTGATTAATCAGAAACGTGTCCAATAGAGCAAATATTGATTTCATCACAACCATTTTTATTAACAGACCATTAGAAAAACAATCATGGTAACAACCTTTAGTTCATTCTTCTAATAAGCCTGTTGATCTGGTCTTCCCTGTTACCAGAATCTCTAACTTCCACAAAATGAGTAGTCTTTTTCTTCATTCCACCCCAAGGAGATGTAATGATTGGAATGATGCCACCTACTGGAGACTTACTATAGGAAAGCTCCACCATGAGGAGAATGCCTCAGAGGGCAAGGCCAATGTGGCTTTTCCTTGGCTTCAGGAAGGAACATTTGCGCATGGGTACTGTCCACCAAGGCTACCAGCCAATCAACTTGAGGAGCCTCCCATTTTCTGGGAGGGGACAGGAAGGAGGAAGGAGGGCCTGCACGGAGAGGTCTGTCTCTTTTGGGTTCCTGACTTGATGGTGGTGGTGGCAGCAGAGGACTTCACAGGAAATTTGAGGAAAGATAGGAATGCGAGGCTGTTGGAATTCTGTTCTCAATCTTTCTCTTTCTATCTTTCAATAAACCCTTAAAAACCTAAACTCATTTTATCACTGATTTTAGTCAGTTTCCCCCAAAACTGGGGGAACAGATTAGAACCCACATTTAGAATCTTAAATTACACAGAGAAGATAATTTGAAGGGCCACAAGAAGTTGGTGGCAGCTTTGAAGTGCTTGCCAACAGTGTAGATCTCATGAATCAAGTCCTCCATGCAGATAATTCCATATTTACCTAGAGATTTTTCAATAAGGGCATTATTAGTCAGAGCAATTCTCTGTTTCTTGATTTTGCCAAAGCCACGTTTGTAAATTAAGTCATTCACAGATTTCAGGTTTGGATAACCCCATACAATGTATGGCTCCACAATTCTCAGCATGTTCATTGAAGCCTTGTTAAGCTTAACAAAGGTGCCGTTGAAGATCTGTCAAAGACAAAGAAGCTGCAATACTTTTAGGAACTTTGGGCTAATACCACTGATACCTCTGATTCTGATCACAAAAACTAACTTGGGTTCAGTAGGCACATAGTAGTTTCCAGCTTTGCTTGCCATTCTAGCCAGCCGGATTTCACTTCTGTACATCTGTTTGTACTCCTCATGTCTCTATTGTGTGGGGACCAATTTTTAATTGGGGAGTGCTAGCTAAGTGGCTTGCCGCAATATTGGGGCAAGGAGGGAGACCGGCAGCCTCCCTCAAGACAGAACAAGATTTATTTTAACAAGAACGAACTTTAAAAAAACCACAGACAGGATCATTAGGATCAAGGGAAGGGAAATAAAATGGGGAAAGGGAAATTATAATACCTGAAAAAATACCACCGCCCAGGAATCAACTGAAAATATGCAGCAGAACGCTTGTCGCTTTCCAGCTTCCACCTAGAATGCCCAATTCTCCTCCCTCAAACCTAGAAAACCCCACACAGACCCAGCCAATGGGATGGCCTCTCTGACAGTCACATGACTGCCCTCACTAGGCTTCCAATCATTATAATTTTGCCAGGCCCATGTAGGCTTCGGAGTGGTGATGATGTGAGGTGCCAGAGCCCTGGCAACAGCTACAACCAGTGGGTGGAGCACCTTATGGTTTGCGGAGCCCCAGGCCAGTGCACAACAAGGCAATAAAACCTCGAATAACAATTAATTCTTTACAATTGTCAGTGACAATTTGTCACTTGATTCTGAGATCAATCAGAGGATTGGGAAAGCTACTTCAAACATGTCTAAGCTCGCCAAGCTTGTCTGGACAAACAGTAAACTGACAAGACAAACCAAATTTGCCGTCTATAGAGCATGCATCCTGAGTACCTTACTGTATGGCAGCAAAACATGGACTACATACACTAGACAAGAGAAGAAGCTTAACAGCTTCCACATGCACTGCCTTTGACGCATCCTTGGCATATCTTGGTCAGATAGGATCACCAACACAGAAGTGCTCCAATGCGCGAAACTTTCGAACATCTACATGCTACTGAAACAGACAGGGGCAGCTAGATGGCGCAGTGGATAGAGCACCGGCCCTGGAGTCAGGAGTACCTGAGTTCAAATTTGGCCTCAGACACTTAACACTTACTAGCTGTGTGACCCTGGGCAAGTCACTTAACCCCAATTGCCTCACTAAAAAACAAACAAACAAACAAAAAAACAAAGACGGCTGCACCGCAAGCAAGACTGGCGCATTCCTAAAGACCTACTCTATGTCTTTAGCCTCAGGCCAAAGACTTACTGGATGTCCCCAGCTTCGCTATAGAGATGTATGCAAGTGAGACTTGAGAGCTCTGGGAATAGACACCAGCAGCTGGGAGAAGATGGCCAAGGACCTCGGGCGATGGAGTTCAGTACTCAGGAGCAGCTTGCACACAACTGAGATGGGCCTCCAAGCTCTGGAGGAAGAAAAATGAATGAGACGCAGGAACTGACGGGCAACAGAGAGCACAGTTTTCCAATGTCCTCCTTGCGGCAGGAGCTGTGGCTCCTGTATCGGATTGTACATTCACACTGTGGCCTGTGGCTCTTCAAGGTGCTGATCCATTGTCATCTGCGACTGGAAGAAGCCTACTACTCCTTGTGGTAAGCTTTAGCTTTTTCATAGACAACTTTTCTCTGTATTTTATGGAGCTTTTTTTATAGCCACTTTCTTCTTCAGATGTTTGGCCTTCGGTATTGCAAAAGCATTTCACTTTTTCAGAAGGGATTCTGGAGCAGATGGCACCTTCTTCTCTTCTTCTGTGCCCGCCATGATTCCAGCTGGAAAATGAGCCAGAGTCATTCTTAAAGAAGTTCTCAAAGGAGGTAGGGTACACTCCTATGGTACCCTATAAAATACTCATACCATTTTCTGAGTTAGAAAATAAAAAGTTAAGTGGATGAGATATTAGAGTAGGAAGAAATAAAAAGACTGGAAAAGCAGGGCATAAAATAATACAGTCTCTACTTAGAAAGAGATTACAACATAAGGAAGAGATATAGGAAGGCTTTGTGTGATTTTTCAGGCTGGGGAATTCCCTCTACCAACTGGTCTGTGGGTCTGTGACTTAGTAGGTATGTTCCAGAGAGTTTAAACTATCCAAAAGTGAGATTTCAACCCAGGTCTTCCTGACTTTGAGACTTGTACTTGAGCTATGTCTCAGTAGTCCTAATGCAGTTTTAAAGCATACCTTAAAGGAACTTTGGAGACACCTTGTAGTATTATGCCACTCAGACTCTCAGAAGAAAATAAAACAAATATGCTTGTGAATCCTGATGACTTAAGAATTTTGCTTTCTATTTACTTTGCCTATACTCCATATTTACTTGTCTTTGTATATGTTGTATTTCCACTGTAACGATTGGAATGATGCCACCTGCTGGTAGAAAAGCTCCGCCATGAGGTGAAGGTCTTTGAGGGCAAGGACCATGCATCTTTTCTTTGACATCAGGAAGTGATGTTTGCTTGTGGGAGGAAGAAGGGGGAGTCTGGCGCTCTGACTCGGTCTCTTTCCTATGGACTCTGGTGGAGAACAGAGTTGGGAATGCTCTCTCCCTTTAATAGATAGGAATCTAGGCCTTTCTCTCTCTTTACCAAATTCTTATTCTCCTTAATAAATGCTTAAAAGTCTAACTCTTGCTAAAGCTTATAATTTATTGGCAACCACTGGTTAGATATTTTAGACAGACTAGCCTTAACACCACCAATAGAATGTAAGCCCTTTGAGGGCAAGAAATTGGATGTTGTATTTGTTTCTTACCTAGCTCATAAAAATGGCTCTTAAACTGAGCTAATTGCCATGCACCCTCTTTTTATCCATAAGGAAAAGAATGAAATACGTTGGAAATTTTTGTTTTTCAAAAGAAAATCGTAATAAATTTTTTGGTGTTAATAGACACTCCTGGTCCTTCTGGTGTTAACAAATGCTTGCTGAATTGACCTGAATTGGCTATTATTAGATTTGTTCCTTTATCTCCCCCACCCCCACAACACCCTTTTCGGACCTATGATTTCATTGGTGTAGGGGACTCCCCATGAGGAAACTCCATCACCAATGCACATCAGCAACTATTCTAAAATGTATAGTCTTAGTGCTTGGGTTATACTGAAAGGTTAAGTGGCTGGCCAAAGCAGCGTCAGAGGTCAGACACTGGCTTTACTATTTACCTTTTTTCTTTGCTTGCCTCTCAGCATTTTAGTATAAAGGAATAAACGTGTTCTACCTTTCTACACAGACATTACTGCAGAGGGCACCGACATCCTCCCAATCCCTCAGGCTCACGACCTAGGTGTCATCCTCTACTCCTCACTCCCACGTACCATCTGTTGCCAAGATTTATTTCACTTTTGCAACGTCCCCTCCCATATACCCCGTTCTCTCCTCTGACACAGCACCACTCTGGTGCAGGACCTTATCACCTCACACTTCGGACTGTTGCAACAGCCTGCCCATAGGTCTGCCTGCCTCTCTGCGCTCCAATCCATCCTCCATTCCGACACCAAAGTCCTAAAGTGTCTGTCTGACCAAGTGACTCAAATCTCTGCTCCCTATCGCCTCCAGGAACTAACAGAAAATTCTCTGGTGTTTAAAGCCCTTCATATCCCCGCCACACCCACCCACCCACACCCACTTCTTTCCCGTCTTCTTACATCCCTCTCTCTCCTCCCCCGGTACTCTTTCGTCCAGTGACATTTGCCTGGTTGTTTTCACGAACAAGACACTCCATCTCTCGGTTCCTGGCACTTTCTCTGCCTCCCATTCCTGGAACGCTCTCCCTCCTATGCTTTGACTACTGACCTCCTTGGCTTCCTTTAAGTCTCAATTAAGATCCCGTTTTTTACTGGAAGCCTTCCCTCGGTTAATGATTTCCTATTTATCCTGCATATGGCTTGCTCTGCATATATTTGTTTGCATGTTGTCCCCCATCAGACTGTAAGCTCTTTGAAGGCGGGGACTCCCTCTTGCCTTTTTTCGTATCCCCACAGCTCCGCATAGTGTCCTGCACATAAAAGCGCGCGCGCGCACACACACACACACACACACACACACACACACACACACACACACACACACACACACACGGGAGGGAGGGAGGGGGAGAGAGAGAGAGAGAGAGAGAGAGAGAGAGATGGGGACGAGGAATGCGGGCAGAGTGGGTCCTACCCACCAGAACTGTTGCTCACCTAGGCAGCCTCGTGCCCCGTCTCCCTCATTCCTCCCCCCCCCCCTCCCCTACCCCCTGCCCAGTGTTTACTCCAGGTCCCACCCCGGCCTTCCTATTGGCCGCTTCGTGGGAGGCTTGCGCTCCCTCTCCTGATTGGCTGTCCAGGGGGAGGCTCGCTTCCTCGCCCCCTCCTAAGGAGCCACACAGAGGCGGCCCCCGGCGTGGAGAAGCAGCAGCTGTTTCCGGAATAAGATGGCGGCAGCGAGGGTCCTGAGGAGCTGGAGTCGAAGCGCCCGGCACCTGGTAAGGCGGGAGGGACCGACGGACGCGCGCGGATCCGGTCGCCGGGGGTCCCGGGCCCTGAGAGTGGGTTTAGCCCCTCGCGAGTTGGGGGAGGGAGTCGATGCGGGTCTTGGGGAAAGGGTGACTGAGGAGAGAGGGAGAAACTCGCATTGGGCACGGGGGTCCCGGGGAGGGGGCGAGAGGCGCTCTTGGCCTGGACCTCGGCGCCCTCCGGCCCCGAACCGCTAGTCCACCCGCCCTCGTCCTTCTTTGTGAGGTGACCCCCACCTCCGCGGTTCCTACCACTCGCTCTTCGGCCTCGACGCCCCGCATCCTCCCGCCCCGGCATCCTCTGCCAGTCACCTGCGGTCGCGGATGGATGGCTCCATCTCCCCGGCCCGGAGCCGCCCTCCACCAGCGGGGCAGCGCTAGTCCTTCCCTTTGTCACAGCCTCCGCTGCCTCCCGCTCGGCTCCGGGCGGACTTGCCCGTGTCATTTCCTTCGTCAGTCCAGTCCCGGGAAAGTTGTCTTCCATCCCACGTCCCCAAAGCGGGAGGGAGGATGGCGAGACTCAGCAGCTTCGGTCTTTGCCCCGCGGCGAGGGCAGATCTGCCGAACCTGGTGTGAACAGTGTTCAAGGGTGTCTATTATAATTATGAGTGTTACTGTTTTCCTGACATTCCCCTTACCCCTCCCTCTCCTCCCCCATATTACCGTGAATTTTTTTTTTCATGTATTTGTACATATACAATGTGTCTCAAAAGTCTCGGTGGAGTTTTAAGCTTTGGGGACATCCTGTGCTCGTGTGTGTTCTTGGGATGAGCCTTTTCAGTTCCCACTTCTGACACATACTGTCTCTGGAACCCTGGGACCTCCCCTGTATTCTGGGCAACTCTCTAAAACAGCAGCTTCACTCCCCCATCCGAAAAAAAATGGATAACTATTTCAATAAAACTGGCTTCCGTTGTAATACTGTGACCTTTATGCATCTAAAAACATTTTTTTCTGAGGAGTCCAGAGGCTTCACTAGACTACCAAAGGGGCCCATGACACACACAAAAAGGTTATAAACCTCAGGGCTGATAAGTTGCACTAAACGCATTGGTGGAAGGAATTTCCACATCTGGTAATTCCTTATATCAGTTAAATCACAGGTCCAGTCCCTATTCCGGTTACCTATGCCTGTGAACAGGTTCTCTCTCCTTATAAACTGTGAGGGCAGTCATTTCAACTGTCTAGACCTCAGTTTCTTCCTCCATAAAATGAGAATTTTGTCTAGATAAATGGTTCTTAACCTTTTTTGTGTCATGGAACTTTTGATGACACTTCAAAATAATGTGTGTAAATGCATAAAATAATATACAAAGGGTTACAAAGGAAACCAATTATATCAAAATGCAGTTATAAAAATAAATATATTTTAGAACAAGGTCTCAGATCCCACGTTAAAAATCCTTAGGCCTGGTTGATATCTAAGATACTCCAGATCTAAACTCTATGAAATGATTTATTGTACATGTAAGCCAAACAATAAGGAATAATAATAATAACAATAACAATAACAACTAACATTTATATAGCATTTACTATGTCTCAGACACTGTACTGGGCACTTTACAATTATCTCATTTATTTATTGCCTCATTATCTCATATTACCTTAGAATATGGTTTTACAATTACATGCATTGCACTTTTCTCTTTATTTTTTAAAGTTGGCTGGCCTTCAATCTCGACATAGATGAGAGCTGTTTAATTTATGATTTTGTATCTCCAGTGCCTGGCACTTAGATGAGGCTTAATAAATGCTTCTTGATTTACCTTCCTATACTGCCTGCTTCCCCTACCTTTTTCGCTCTTGCAAGCATTACTAGTGTATTTTTTAAAACTATATCTCTATCAAAAGGTCTTTATAAACTATAAATTGTAGAGAATATGCCTATATGCATTGGTAGAAAGTGTTTCTTCATCCTGGAATTACTTAACCTGATGACTTTACAGGTTCAGCCCCTAACCATGTTTTTATCTCCCACTGTAGTATATTATTTCTGTAACTAGATTAATGTATGCTGGAGCTATGATATATGTCAAGATTGAGTTCCAAACTGCTCAACATGAGCAATATGTATATTAATTTTAAAGACATATTATCATAAAGTAATTAATGTATTGCCTTATTATCTATCTTATATGTGGAATAAAACATTTCATATGATTTAGAGCTGAAAGATCTTAGAAATTATTTAAATAAAACTTTCTTTTACAGAATAGGGCACTGAGATCTAGACAAAAGCTCAGACTTGCTCAGTGTAACAATAAATAAGCAGAAACAGGATTTGAACCCAGATTCTCTGATCTCAAATCTATTGCTTTTTTCACTGTACCATATTGCCTCAAGAATACTATCATTTAAGTCAAATGGAAAGAGTCTGGATTCAGAATCAGAGGTCTTGGGTTTCAAAACCCAGCAACTTGGGAAGTCAGTTAACACTTTGGGCTTCCCTGATCTGTAAAATAGGGGGTCATAGGGCCATTTCAGCTCCAAACTGATGATCTAAGATCTTAAGTATTTGTAAAATAAATAAAATATATTATGCCTTATAGTGTGAATCCCTAATGTAGCTCACTTGAATTGTGTGCTGCTATCAAGTAGACTGTTTCTTGGGCAGAAATTTAACAAATTTGCCTATTTTGGCTTGTGAAAGTACTAATAATCTTTGTATGTTTAATCTTTTTTTTTTAATCTTTTAGCAACAAATATTTATTTTATTTTTTCCAGTTACATGTAAGGGCAGTTTTCTTTCTTTGTTTTTATGTCTTTAAAAAATTATTCTTTCTTTCTCTTTCTTTCCTGTCTTCCTTTCTCTGTCTCCCTGTCTTTCTCATTCCCTCATCTTTCTCCTTTCCCTTACTTCATTCCCCTTCTCTCACTCTTGTTACAATGACAGTCAATCAAAGTAAATCAATGCTTTGACCATGTCAAAAAATGTATGTTTAATTCTACATCTCAGTATTGCATCATCATTGTTTTTTTTTTTTTTTTGGTTTTTTAGTGAGGCAATTGGGGTTAAGTGACTTGCCCAGGGTCACACAGCTAGTAATTGTTAAGTGTCTGAGGCCGGATTTGAACTCAGGTACTCCTGACTCTAGGGCCGGTGCTCTATCCACTGCGCCATCTAGCTGCCCCATCATTGTTTTTTGAAGTCATGATTTGTCATTGCTTTTATCTAAATTATGAAATCTTTCGAAGTTATTTTTTACATTATTCTGGATATTGTGTTCTTTTAGTTTGGATAATTTTAATCTGGGTCCTTTGTATTCAAATTGTAAGGGCCAAATTTAGTATGGGGAGAATTAATTGGGTAGCTCGCTGTAATATTGGGGTAAGAAAGGAGATTAACAGCCTCTTTTTAAAAAAAAACAACAGGTTTTAGGGGCAGCTAGATGGCACAGTGGTTAAGGTGCTGGCCCTGGATTCAGGAGTATCTGAGTTCAAATCCAGCCTCAGACACTTAACACTTACTAGCTGTGTGACCCTGGGCAAGTCACTTAACCCCCATTGCCCCGCAAAAACAAAAAAACAAAACAGGTTTTATTAATGGGAACAAATTTAAAATACAAGTGAGGTTAATAGAGCTAGGGACAATGAGAAAGGGAATAGGGGAAGGAAAAAAATACAATGCGCTTCCCAGGTGATTAGAATCTAAATCTCTGGGGCAAAAGGACCCCAGGCACCCCAAACCTGCCTCCAGCCCAGCTAGCTCCAAAGAGCTAGTCTCGCCTCAACAACACAAACTCACCACCACCCAGAATCCGCAGCTCCAAGGAGAACCAGCTGCACAGCGTTCCCTGATCTGGCCCAGCCCGAAGGTCCGCCATACCAGCGTGTGTCTCTCTCTCTCTCTCTCTCTCCTGCACCAGAGTGAGTCCTCTCCTTCCTTCTCTCTCCCAGAAGCCCCCTCTCCCACAGGAAACAGGGCCCTCTACACACACAACCCCAAGCTAATTGGCTGGCAGCCCTGATTGACAGAACTAACAGGCGGCTCTACAAATGCAAGCCAGCCAGTTTCCTGACACCGAAGACCACCTGACTTGTCCTCACCGGGCTTCTCTTCATGGCGGGGCTTCCCTACAGTATCTCTCCAGCAGGGGGCAATATTCTAATTCTCACAATATGATCATAGATTTTGAACTAGAAGGGATTTTAGAAGGTTATCTAGTCCAGCCCTTCAAGTGACTTGCTTAGGGTCACATACATGGCAAGTATCTGAGAGGATATTAGAACCCAAGTCTTCCTGACTGTCCATTTCACTGAGCTGCCTCTCTGAACTTTTGATGATTCTAGAATATTTTACACACCACAATTTGTTCAGTCATTCTTTTTTTTTTTTTTTTTTTGCGGGGCAGTGGGGGTTAAGTGATTTGCCCAGGGTCACACAGCTAGTAAATGTCAAGTGTCTGAAGCTGGATTTGAACTCAGGTCCTCCTGAATCCAGGGCTGGTGCTTTATCCACTGCGCCACCTAGCCGCCCCCTTGTTCAGTCATTCTTCAGTTAATAGGCTGCTACTTTATTTCCAATTCTTTTTGGTAGAAAGTGTGTCTTTAAATATTTTTGTATCCATGGGTCCTTTTTTTCTTTGATTTCTTTGGGGTATATGCCTTGTAATGGGTATCACTGAGTTGAAGACAGTTTAATGAGTTGTTGTATATAATTCCAAATTTTTGACTAGAATGCTTAGACCAATCCACCAACAATGTATTGATGTTCCTGTCTTCCCAAAAGCCTTCCAAAACCAGATATTTTCATTGTTCTCATATTTGTCAATCCAAGGGCTTAAGTTGTACTAATTTATATATCTTAATTTTAATGGTTTGGATGTTTTCTATGTGATTGTTCATAACCTATATTTCTTCATTTCAAAACTACCATCTAGTATTCATTTGATCACTGTTTGTCTATGAAATTCTCTTTTTTCCCACTTTTTCCTTTTAATTCTAACAGCTTTGACCTTGCACAAAAGCTTTTAAAAGTTGTCTATTTTTCTGTGATAATCATCTCTTGTTCAATTAAAATTCTACCCCAGCCATGTTTGTATACAGTATCTCTATTCCATCTCCTTTTTTTTTAAATGAGATGATCTTTTATGTTTAAGTGCCTACTGTATACCAGGCAAATATTGACTTGGTTGAGTCTGCTATGAAATAGATAATAAAGAAAAACTATGAGAGATAGAAAAGGCTTCTGAGAATTTGGGAAAGTTGAGTCTTTGCTATTTTAAAATTTTATTTCTAGCCTTTTCCAGAACCAGATTTCTATGGATCGTGACAATTAAAATTTATAAAATAGGATTTTTCATTCCAAATTTCAAAAGAATAGTTATTTTAGAAAACTATTTTTATGAAGGCAGAAATATTTATGGTTTTTTGTTTTGTTTTGGTGGGGCAGTGAGGGTTAAGTGACTTGCCCAGGGTCACACAGCTAGTAAGTATCCAGTGTCTGAGGTCAGATTTGAACTCAGGTCCTCCTGAATCCAGGGCTAATGCTTTATCCACTGTGCCACCTAGCTTCCCCTTATTTATGTTTTAAGCCAGAGATTTGCTCAACGTGAAATTCTTGAATAATATGTTAGTAATTAGTAGGTACTTAGCTATTATTAGGAACTTTAAAAAACACAGTCCCTGACCTCAAGGTGCTCACATTCCCGTGGGGAAAAACCATGCAAACAGCTATGTTTTTCCAGTGCATGTACAAATACTAACACTGAGTACCTCGGAAAGGTGTTGTAGAAGAAGGAATTTTAAATGAGACTTGAATATCCTAGGGAATGCATGAGACTGAGGTGAGATGGGAGAGCATTCTAGGCATGGCAGACAGCTAGTGCAAATGCCCAGAATTGGAGGTAGAGTATCATATTGGAAAAATAGCAAGGAGGACAGTGTTACTAGATTGTGTTGTATGTGGAGGAGGGATTAAATTATAAGAAAGCTAGAAAGGTAGGAAGGTCCTAGGTTATGAAGGGCTTTAAAAACCAATCAGGATTTTATATTTGATCCTCCAGGTAATGAAGGACTACTAGACTTTAATATAGTCAATAATTTTCATGAAAGATTAGGAAACACTTTACAAAATTATAAAATTGATAATACCTTGAAATAACCTCTTAAAAAAACTTTGTGCTCTATTAATTAAAAACAATTAAACCATAACCTTTTTTTCTCCTTAAAACTAATAATTACTTTGCCTGCAGTGATCTTTGAGCCCAAGAATATGAAATCTAACACTGCTTCCAATTTTTCTCTCTCTATTTGCCAGGAAGTTAGGTGGGTTTTTTTATGTTTAAGCTTCAATCCAGCTTTTACACTCTTCCTCTTTTACCCTCTTCAAGAGGCTTCTTAATTCTTCTTCACTTTCTGCCATCAGAGTGGTCTGCATATATGAGATTGTTGATATTTCTCCCAGCAACCTTAATTTCCGGCTTTTGATTCATCCAGTCTGGCATTTCACATGATATACTTTGCATATAAATGAAATAAACAAGGTGACACTATACAACCTTCATGTACTTCTTTTCCAAACTTAAACCAGTCAGTTGTTTCACGTTTGGTTCTAACTGTTGCTTCTTGGTCTGCATGTAGGTTCCTTAGGGGACAAGTAAGATGAAATGGAGTTCCAATTTCTTTGAGGACTTAACCACATTTTGTTGTGATTCACACAATCAAAGACTTTAGTGTAGTCAGTGAAGCAGAAGTAGATGTATTTCTAGAACACTCTTGGTTTCTCTATAATCTAGCTATCTTGGCAATTTGGTCTCTAGTTCCTCTCCCTCTTTGAGAACCAGCTTGTTCTTCTGGTAATTCTCAATTCACATATTGCAGAGTCTTAAGCATAACCTTGCTGGCATGTGAAATGATCACAGTTGTTCTGTAACTTGAACGTTCTTTGGCCTTCTTTAGGATTGGGACATAAACTGATCTTCTTGAATCTAGTTGGCCACTGTTGAGTTTTCCAAATTTGCTGGCATATTGAATGTAACACTTTAACAGTATCATCTTTTAGGATTTTAAATAGCTCAGCTGGTATTCCATCACCTCCACTAGCTTTATTGTTAGTAGTTCTTCCTAAGTCCCACTTGAATTTATTCTCTAGGATATCTGACTCTAGATCATTCGCTACATTATTGTGGTTAGTGGATTATTGGTGATGTTTGACAAGCCCTTGAAAAGAAACTGTTCAAGGGGATGGAGAGGGAGTCTCTGTCTCCTTCCCTTCACTCCCTTTACCAGAGGATGATCTTATGAAGTTCAAAAGGCCAGAAAATTTGGACTTCCATTGGCAGGCATTCATAGCATTACCCTGGAACAGCAGTGGCTGACAGCAAGCATTTACACTGGGAGCCTAGGACAAATTAGATCCACTTGGGGAAGACAACTTCAGGACTCTACATCAAGTGATAAAATGTGACAAAGAATCTGTCACCCTTAACTGAAAAAGCTAAGTAACTTTGCCTGGTTAACTGTTATCAACTGAATAATCAATAGGAGGTACGCTCTTGCTACATGGGAATTATATTAGGGCTGGATGAAGAAAATCAGTCACATCCTGTGGGGCTTGGATAAAACAGTAAGCCAGTTTGACACTAACCTGGCCTGCTTTTGGAATACTGGACTCAAACTGGCTTACTGTTTCATCCAAGCCCCACAGGGTGTGCCTGATTTTCTTTATCCAGCCCCAATATAATTCCCATGTAGCATCATCTCATTTCATCTAATGATTTGAGGTATTTCATTTCTTCCAAATGGAGTAAGGGGGGTTTTTTGCACCTATTTTATCCCTTTGATTTGATTCAAGGGTATCTGTGAGATATTCACATCAATTTTGCATATATTGATTTTTAACTCAACCCAAGAGGCATTCTCACCTGATAAAAGAATGTGTGTTGTGGTGGTGGGGCAAGGGGAGAATGTAGGACACACCCCTCCTACATTAAAAACAGGCTGGCATGATGTAATGGAAAGAACACCGTCCTGGGAATCAAGAAACCTGGGTTTTAGTCCTGGCTCTGCTATTAATCAGCTGTCATGACCTGAAATTATTTAACCTTTCTTGGTTGTTGGCATCTCCTAGTCTCTCCTCCCTATCCAGCCTTTAGCTCCTCCCCCTTCATTACCTCTCATTGTGTGTGTGTGTGTGTGTGTGTGTGTGTGTGTATACACATGTTTTTTTCTTTGGTGAAGCAATTGGAGTTAAGTGGCTTGCCCAGGGTCACACAGCTAGTAAGTGTCAAGGATCTGAGGCCAGATTTGAACTCAGGTCCTCCTGAATCCAGGGCTGGTACTCTATCCACTGCACCACCTAGCTGCCTCATGTCTGTATATAATTTTGCATTTACTCCTTACTTTCCGAAGTGGAAAATAAATAAATACCTTGTGGAGGGGACTGTTTTGTTTTTTGTCTTTATATCCTAAGTGTCTAGCTTAAGTGCCTGGAATCATAGGTTCATTTTATTATCCACAATAAAAGCCTCCTTTAGACTAGATAATCTCTAAGGTCCCTTCCACCTTTAAAACTCAGTGATTCTATTCAAATGTCATGATTAAATAATTGTTATAACTTTAAATTACAGCAAGAAAATCTATCAGGATAACAATAAAACATTTTAACCAAGTCATAGGCATCATGATGTAATCACCTGCTGGGACTCAAGTCAGGCAAGTCAACCTTTTTGAGGCTCAGCTTTCTCTTTTGTAAATGGGATAATAATGTCTATAGTACTTACATTACAGAGTTCTGATTATCAAATAAGAGAATGTAAATGAAGTGGTTTGCAAAATTGAAAGCATTGTGTAAATGTAAACTATTATAATTACTGTTTTGAGAGCTGAAAGAGACCTTAGAGATTATCTAGTCCAACTTCACAGATAATTCCTTAAATTCTGATAATTCATTTTTTCATTGATTACATCCAATCATAACATTTCTTACTAATTTTGCATCATATAATTTTCTTACCTAAGGATTGAATAAATATGGGAATAAATCTAATTTTAAGGAGGAAACTATACTAAATATACTAAATCTCTTCATTGGACTAGATTTTAAAACATGTTACATTAAACATTTCTACTTTTGTTGATTTCATATAAAGTTATTAAAAATACAATGTTAGGCAAAATGATGTTGCAAGGGAGGGAGGAATTAGGAATGCCAATTTAAGTGGGTAATTCACCAGATGATCTTTTGTAGTGTTGTAGTAGTAATAATAATTATGAAACTGTGTTGATTGTAGCAGTCTTACATGCTTATATAGAAATTCTTATGAAAATATACTAGTATGAATGAAATTAGCCATTACTGCTAAGTGGGCTGATTAAAAAAAAACAACTTACAGTATAGGTTCGATGGTTTCCTATTGCTGCACATTCTAATTATTTATGTAACTACCAATTCTTTTAATATCTATTTTAATTTAAAGTAAACATATACTAAAGTGTGTATTTGATAAGAACTTAGCAGTATGATTTTTACAAAATTTAACTTTTTTTCTTTTTATTCCTCTAGAGTTGTGTTCGTCATATTCAATTGTGCAGTAGTGTTCATGCTGTGAAGCCAAAATATACATGTCTCTTTGGTTATTCTTCCTTCAAGTTTGGTCATCCACATCGGTTATTAAAAACAACTGGTAGTAAGTATGGACTTTAGTAGGAAACAGAAAATATATATGAGTGTGTTAACTTGGAAATTAAGGAAGCAATCAATATAGGAGAAATAAGGTCTTTAATCGGGGCAGAGGAACTATAGCTCATGGTATCGAAAAGCTTGGAAGCTAGGAATACCCAAAGATGGGAACAGAGGACAGAGGTTTTATGGGGTAACAGGACAAAAAGGGGACCAAAAGATTGCTCCAGAGTGACATCTAGCTACTTAATGTAAGTGAACCTTTGACAAAAGAAATAATAGAACTGCTCAGTATAGGGTTACTGACTCTGAATAGAAACTACTTAATGTAGATGGATTCTTTTTCGTAATAATCATATAGTGGGGGGTGGGGGGAAGAAAGGTGGGGAACATTGGGAGGGGATAAGTTGCTTGGGGGAAGGTCTATAAGTCCATCAAGAGTCTGGAAATGACAAAGATTGGTCAGCCCCAGGCAATTCATTTGTCTGGGAAAGGGCACTGGGTGGGGAATCAATTCTCAGTAAATTTTGTAGTTCTCAAGTGTTTTGTATTATATGTGATTATTTTTCCCCAAGCACTTCAGGGTACTTTAAAGAACCTGGGAAGTAAATACATAGAATCCATAAGAGTAAATAAGATTGGGGCAGCTAGATGGCTCAGTGGTTAAAGTGCTGGCCCTGGATTCAGGAGTACCTGAGTTCAGGTCCAGCCTCAGACACTTATCACTTGCTAGCTGTGTGACCCTGGACAAGTCACTTAACCCCCATTGCCCTGCAAAACAAAAACAAAACCAAAAACAAAACAAAAACAAGAGTAAATAAGATTATCCTACTTTCCCTTTCTCTCTTAGAATTGTTCAAATATTGGGGGTTGGTTGCCTTCACATGAACCCACCATACTCTGACCTTTTACTCTGAGGATCAAGTAGAATTGTGAGATGGCTACCTCATATTTACTGTGTAGTCTGTAGTAAAGGGAGAATCTACATCTTTGTTTTCACCTCATTTGCCATTGTTGAATAAAGTATTTATAATCATCTTACAAGTCATAGAGGCTTTCAAGGAAACCAGACAAGACTTTTTAACATTTGCTACTGCCTGAGGGAGTAGAAGAATTTCCTTTCCAGAGACCATTATCTTGGGATTGTGGCCTTTCTCCTTCACTTCTTTTCTTTAACTCCTTCTCTGGAATAGGCTGTTGATTGTTTATGCAATATATGCCTAGCCAACTCTTTAGCCTTAAGCTTCTTTATTAGTATATAAAGAAGTGTCAAGGAACAAACTATAGGCAAGTAGGGAATTGCAGATTAATTATTGTGTTATAACAAATCAAGCTTGCCTCTCTTCCATTACTTGGCTTGTTACTAAACAGTTAGATTGGGAAAGTCAAATCAAATTACCAAGCCTTTATTAATTGCTTACCCTGTGCCAGGCATTGTGCTAAGTGCTGGGGATACAAAAAAGAAATCAAAGGAAAGTCCTTACCCCAGGGGAACTTACATTCTAATGGGGGAAAACAACATATATCCAGAAGAAAAAGACCAAATAAAAGGGCAGAGCCACAAGGGTAGAGGAATCTTCCTGTGTGGGAAGGTTACAGGACGGGAAGGATCTTCCAGGATGCTGGGGCATGGTAGAGAAATGTCAGGAGGAGGGCCCAGAGAAGAGTGAAGACTTGAACCTTCCTGGCCTGATGAGGGCTATAAAGTAATTTTTCAGGATGATCTTCCAGGTTAAGGCAGCTCCCAGGATGAGGAGCTTCTGGGAATAGTGGAAAAAGAAGTCTAGAAAGTCAGGAGAAGGGTCTAGAGAATGCTATAGATAGAATTTATCCAGATTTTAGCAAAGTACTTGTTGAAGTCTCTCATGGCATTCTTATAGGAAAGATGGAAAAATATTTTAGAAATGAAAGTACAAGTAGGTGAATTTGGAACAACTAGTTGCATGGCCACACCTAAAGAGCAATGTCTGAAGAGGTGTTTTACAGTCCTTTCACTACTAGTGCCTTCCCTCTAAGGTTACCTTCCATTTTACACTGCATAGATCTTGTGTTTATATGGTTGTGTGTTTTCTCCCCCATTATTATGTGAACTCTTTAAGGTTGGAGATTGTTTTTGTCTTTTTTTGTATTCCCAATTCTTAGCACAGTACTTAACACAAAGTAAGTGCTTAACAAAGGATTGTTGATGCCGCTGTGGAAAGCATTCTCCAGTGGGTCATCCTGGGGAATCTACCTGTGCTTGGCCCTGTGCTTTTTTAATAAAAACATTTTCATCAATGATTTGGATAAAGGCATACATGGCATGTTAGATTCCCAGATGACACAAAAATGGGAGGGATGGCTATCATATTGAATGAAAGATTAGAGTTAGCACCCAAAAATATATTGACAGGCCAGAACCTTGCACCAAATCTAATAAGATGAAATTTAGTTAAGTACAAATGTAAAGTCTTAAACTTGAGTTTAAAAAAATGAATTTCACAAGTACAAAATGGTCAGAGGCATGAATATGCATATTATATCAGGCTCTTTATATGAAAGAGATCTGGAGGGGTTAGCGGACTATGAGCTTAGTATGAATCAGCAGTTAGAAATGACTGGAAAGAAAGCTCATAATTCAAAAATTTCTTCCTAAACCTCTTTCTTTTTTTACTCTTTTCGTCTTTTGAGCCTCATTGAGGCTTGACTCCACTTAATGACACTGCTTCCCTTGCTACCCTTTCCAGTGCTAGCTACTCATACTACCTAACTCCCTGGCTAATGTGGGGAGAATTGGAATGCTCTTTGCTCCCTATTGCTACTTCCAAACTCTCCTTCTATCACATTCACTAAGTAACCTATACTTTGAGGTTTCAAATTTAGCACCCAATCTGTATCCTGTGGGATCTATCAACCATACCTCTAAGACTTTCTTTCTCAATGAGTTCAGTTTCTGATACATACAACCTGTACAAAAAAGCAGCCAGAAGGAAATTTCTTTAGGCCCTTGCTATCATTTTGTACAATTGTCCCTTAGCAAGTTATTTCCCTTTCAAGGCTCTTCATGATCACCTTTATTTGGCTATATGAAGACTATCATTTGATTCATGAAACTACTAATTTGTTGGATGGGCCTTACATAGGAAGAATACCATACTATCAGTCAAGATACATGGTTCTAATTGTTGTTCTGTCAACTTACTACCTACCCTTGAACAAATTAATGAAGCTTTTCTGTTTTTGTTTTTTTTTTCTTGAAAAAAAAACCTGGTCATTCTTTTCTTTACCAACCTTGTGGGATCCTTTGAGAATATAATCAAATTTTAGACTTGAAAGTATGCTTATATCTTTTAAGAAGAAAGGTGTTAACATGTTTATGTGTGCAGTACACGTTTATGATGGTTTCTCTTCTTTGAAGCTGTAAACGGACAGATCGTTCAGTTTAAACTCTCAGATATTGGAGAAGGGATTACAGAAGTGACAGTTAAAGAATGGTAAGTTTACCAAACCTTTTCCTTGAAAAAACTCAATACTTATAAAAGAAGATAATCATTTGAATAATCATGAACAGCGTTCATCTTTACATTGAATAATAATGACGGCTAACACTTATATGGTGCTTACTGTGTGCCAGGTACTATGCTAAACACTTTACAGTTATCTCATTTGATTTTCAGAACAACCCAGGGAGTTAGACCCTATTCTTAACCCCATATTACAGGTGAAGAAACTAAGACAAACAGATTATATGACTTGTTCAGGGTTACAACTAGTAAAGTTCTGAGGTCAAATTTGAACTCAAGTCTTCCTGACTCCAAGCCACCTGTTATGGAGGAAATAGCCTTTTCACTTGTGAAGGTATGGAATTAATTCCAGCAATATGTTGCTGTTCAATTTTTTCAGTTGTGTCCAACATTTCATGGCCCCATTTGCAGTTTTCTTGGGAAAGACACTAGAGTGGTTTGCCATTTCTCTCTCTAGCTCATTTTACAGATGAAGAACTGAGGCAAACAGGGCTAAGTGACTTGCCCAGGGTCACATAGGTAGTAGTATCTGAGGCCAAATTTGAACTCACAAAGATGAGTCTTCCTGACTCCAGGAGTAGCACTGTATCCACTGTGCCACCTTGCTGCCTCATCCAACAGTATGCTTGTTGTGGTATAAAATAGCAATTTGTGGCATAGTTATTTGAAAACCTGTTCTTTTTTATCTTCTCAAACTTCTTCTTCTATATATATTCTTCTTTATACACTCTCGATGCCCAGAAGGTAGAAATGAACCCTTCAGAAATTCAGTGTCTAATAAAAATGTGGCTATTCAACTATTTTAATAAGCATTTATGAAGACCGAAGATTTGTACTCAGACTTAATGTTTATAAATTTGATATTGAAAAAGTTATTAAAGTCTGTGGTATAGCCTATGCTGAAATGACAACTACTTTTGTTTGACCCTGTACCTGACAGTTTATTTATTTCATAAAGTTGTGACTAATCCAGAAAGTTTTATTTAGATGAAAAAATTTCTACTTAACTTAAAAGTCATCTTCCCCTCTTTCCAAAACCCCCATATAAAGAAAATAAAGTAAAACAAAACCTACATTCTCATACTCAACTCATTTGCTGAGGATGCCAACATATAGAAATAGAAAAAATTTGAAAAAGTAGACCGTTCCATGCCGTCTCCCCCACCCCCAAATCCCTCTGTGTTACTTTGCTGCCTTAATTTTTTTTTTTTGTCTGGAAAGGACAAAAACTCAAAATGAGTGTAACTGAAGTATGCAAAATTGGGAAGGGAATGGATAGAGACCTTGGGTTTGTTGAACAGATTTCAAAATTGTATAGATAAAGGTCACCCTTTGAAAGTTCATAGACATAAGTATAAGATAAAAGGAAGTACTACTTTGCAAGTGTATCTATGGAAGCCATTTTCTTTTTACATATAAGGTATTTTATTTTTTCCGTTACATGTAAAGATAGTTCTCAACTTTTGTTTATACAAGCTTTACAATTTCAGATTTTTCTCCCTCCCTCCCCTCCCCTCCCTCTCCCCTCCCCTAGACAGCAGGTAATCTGATATAGGTTATATCTATATATCTATATACATATACATATATATATATATATATACACACACACATATATATCCATAATAACATTAATCCTATTTCTGCATTAATCCTGTTATAAGAGAAAAAATCAGGGCAGTAATGCAAAACCTCAAAATAGAAAAAAAAACAAACAACAGCACCCAAAACAAAAGAAATAGTATGGTTCAATCAGCATCTATACTCCACAGTTCTTTTTTTTTTTTCCCTTGGATTTGGAGATCCTCATCATGAGTTCCCTGGAACTCTTCTGTACCATTGCATTGCTGAGAAGAATATAGTCCATCACAGTAGGTCAACACTCAATGTTGATGATACTGTGTACAATGTTCTTCTGGTTCTGCTCATCTCACTCATCATCAGCTCACGTAAGACCCTCCAGGTTTTTCTGAACTCTTCCTGCTCATCATTTCTTACAGCACAATAGTATTCCATTGTATTCATATACCACAACTTGTCCAGCCATTCCCCAATTGATGGGCACACCGTCAACTTCCAATTCCTTGCTACCACGTAAAGAGCAGCTATAAATATTTTTGTACATGTGGGTCCCTTTCCCCTTTCCATGATTTCTTTGGGAAAAAGACCTAAAAGTGGAATTGCTGGGTCAAAGGGTATGCACAGCTTTATCGCCCTTTGGGCATAATTCCAAATTGCTCTCCAGAGTGGTTGGATGAGTTCACAGCTCCACCAACAATGCATTAGTGTTCCAATTTTCCCACAGGGAAGCCATTTTCTTAAGAGATCTTAGGATCAAAGGATTTAGAACTTGAAGACAACTTGGAAGTTATCCACTCCAACTCATTTTACAGATGAGAAAACTGATACGGAATAGGAAATATTAGTTTTAAGAAAGATTTATGTTAATTAATGGATACTTGGTTTTGGGGTCAGTCAGGGAAGTTTGGGATATGGTTATAGATTTCTCGGGTTGCCATGGAGGACATCCATAGTCTTGTATAAAATAACTGTTCTCTCAGACAGAAAACTAAGTTGGTAGCTTATCTATCTGACCTCATATAGCATATATGTAGTCTTAAGATGTTTTTGTATTTTAAATTGTCTATATAATTTTATATTTTTCCTTTCAGGTATGTAAAAGAAGGAGATACAGTGTCTCAGTTTGATAGCATCTGTGAAGTACAAAGTGATAAAGCCTCTGTTACCATCACTAGTCGTTATGATGGTATCATTAGAAAACTCTACTATGCAGTAGATCAGATTGCCCTTGTGGGGAAGCCATTAGTAGACATAGAAACAGAAGCTTTAAAAGGTATCGTAAAGTGTGTTTATCCATTTTACTAAATGTGTTACTGCTTTTTTTCATTTGTCACAAGACCCCCAATTAATTTAATGGTTTTTTAAAGATGCCACGTTTGTTTTTTCAAGTATCTTTTAGGGTTTTGATTGTATTTCACTGAAACAGAAAAAAAAAATACAAAGGGAACTTCTGTTACATAGTTCATAGATTGATGAGTTAAGTTTGTAGCATGCCATGTCACCACTGCTTAGAGAGACATGTGCCTATATATTAGCTGGAGGTCAGATGTCCAGCAACTTTAAACATTTCATCAGCTGGTGATGACTTTAATAGTCTCTTTCACAGTTAGCTAAGAAATGTGGGGAAAAAGTTATAGGAAAGGGAGGTTATTTCTCGTTGGCAGTGGCTGCTAAACTCTAGTTCATTTATTTAACTCCTATTCCGCTTAAGGCACCATGGGTAGGTACTGGTGATGCAAAGAGCAAAATCAAACAATGTCTGCCCCCAAGAAACTAAAGCCCCAGTGGGAACATACAGCATGTATACAAGCAAATCTATAAAAGTCTGCAGAAAGTAATTTTAGAAGAGACAGAATGCAAAAAATTAAAAAATAAAACTAAAAAAGAAGGAAGAGGGGAGCGGCTAGGTGGCGCAGTGGATAAAGCACTGGCCCTGGATTCAGGAGTACCTGAGTTCAAATCCAGCCTCAGACACTTGATACTTACTAGCTGTGTGACCCTGGGCAAGTCACTTAACCCCCATTGCCCTGCAAAAAAAAAAAAAAAGAAGAAGAAGGAAGAGAGCAGTAAACCAAAATAGAAGCAGTGGTCATGGAGATGGCAAACAGCAGACACTGTAGGAAGAGTTAAATGACAAGAAAAAAACCCCAAAGGAAAATGACAACAATGCATTCTAGCTATTAAGTTTGAAGAACTGCAGAAAAAAGAACGAAAGCAAGGTTTTTGTCTTTACAGTATTGTTGTCATTCTCTTTGTTCTCCTTACTCTGTTCTGCATCAGTTCATATAAGTCTTCCCAAATTCTTCTGATACCATTTCTTTTATTATTTCTTACAGCACAATATTAATTCCATCACATTTACATAGCCCCTCTTCAATTTATGGGCACCTCCTCAGTTTCCAATTCTTTGCTACCACTAAAAGAGCCATAAATATTTTGTATATCCTTAGTTTGTTTTGCTTAGGTTTAATTACTCTCTTAATCTGTCCTCCTTCTAAATCCCCTTTCTCCTTTTCTCCCCTATTTCCATGTTGAGTTAAATGTATTTCTCTACCCAACACTGTGTGTGTTTTCCCAGTTTAGTTCAGTTGTCATCAGATTAAATCTAAAGAACTAGCAAAACATAATGAGATAAAAATTGGATATAATTATTTGAGCTTTACAGAGCTAAGATTAATGAGTTTATATTTAGAGGCTAGCTAATTATTTGGGGATATTGAGAAAGAAAGCAGTTTATACTTCAGATATGTTTTGGATCAGATAACATCATTCATTAAACCTCTGAAATCCTATGCAGTAGTGTATCAGCAATTTCTTTCATTTAGGACAGTGCTATGACTCTTCTTTTCTACAAATACTTTATCAAGTAATAATTTTGTTTTATGAAATAGCTGGAAGTAAAAGTATTAATGCTTTTTAGCTGGCAAGGAATCCCCTTATGCCCTTTAGCACTCTTATCACCATGGATTCCTTGTTAACTTGTTGTATAGATAGGAAAGGTGCCTGTTAAGGTTCCCAGAAGTGGTTAAGGGATGGACAACTACTAGTTTTTCTAAGCCCCATTTTGCATACTTAATAAGTGACTTGGACTTCAAATTAGAGAAGATTTAACTATTACTTCTCTGTCAGGTTTTTACCTTTTCACCCCTGCATATGTGTTATTGATATATAGGTTATTGATTTTTTAAAAATTATTCTACTTCCTCTAAATAGAACCCTGAAATGTCAAGCCATATATAACAGAACATTGTCCATGCCTATAAATGCTTGCCTTATTCTGTACCTATGTAACACAACTTCTCTGCTAAAGATTTTGAAGGCAGTATCAGCTGGAGTCACATTTAGATACTGATTGGTCAGAATTCTGAAGCCTTCTGATATTGTTTTCTTTCACATTATTTAGGTCTTCAAGCTCTGATTCTGCTTATTTTGTACTGTGTCAGTTCATATAAGTTATTTCTCTGAATTTCTCATTGATCATTTTTTATAACATAATATTTCTTTACTTTTATACACTACCGTGTTCAGCTACTTTCCTTCAAGACCTTTGCTAATAAAAATAGTGCTATACTCTGTAACAGAATTCACTGTGATGTTGTAAAAAGGGCGTATACACTTGTGTCATAAGCCTATTTAATAATAGAGGAAAAACTTTCTTTTGATTAGAGCAGTCCAAAATTGAAATAAACTGCTTTGAGAGGTAGTTGGATTATCCTTCCTTCAAAAGGCTTAAGTAAAGGTTGGCTGTTTACTTGGGTGTGTTATTTTGGGGGAATTCCTTTTGGGTCTAGGCTGGTTGTTGAGCTCTCTTTTACCTTTGAATTGGTGGTACTATGATTCTTTTAACTGGCAACTTTGGTTTTTGCAGCATTATTACTGCACTAAAAGGCAAGATGTCTAGATAGTTTCAGTCCTGGTTCTGTTATAAAGCTGAGATGATACATCATTTAACTTGAATGTTAATTTCTTCAACTTTAAAGTGAAAATAATAATTCTGCCCATTTTATAAGGTAATTGTGAAAACAGAGTATTTTTGAAGCATTTTGAAATAACAGTATTACAGATAAAATCCAATTATAATGAAAATTGTCACAAAGGAAAGGCTTAAAGAGAATTTTGTCTCCCGGAACAGGCCCCTTAGTATTTTGTTGACTTGGTTCTAGTGAATTATTTTCCACAGATTGTCCTATACGACATGTTTTATCTGGTTCTTGTCCATTTAACAGCAGCTCTGTAACAAAAGTACCTAATTTGGTGTAATTTGCATTATAAATAAGAAAAGAAAAAGGAGCCAAGCCCTTTGTAGTTCACTGTTCCTCCAGCAAGTAACAATGTTCTTTATCTGACCTATTCCCACAAGACAAATCTAACTGAACTATTAAAATGTCCTCCTTCCCCACACAAAGGAGAAAAGTGGTGTATGTACATCAAATGTCCATCTTTTCTCTACTGAGTTTAAAGAACTTTTTTCATTTAAGGTATAAAGTTGGACTTCTGCTTGTAAGTAAAAATGACAGAAGGCCAGCTTGTGGCTCAATATTTTAAAAAAACTGCATTACAATTAAATCTAAAGCTAGAACATTTTGCTGTGGCATTTGATGAATTCCTCATGACTGCTTTTCTGAAATCTGTTTCTTATTATTTTAAGATACTCTTAAGAAAAAACCCTCATCCCCATTTCTTTGTCTTAAAGATAAAACTGGGGCAGCTAGGTGGAGCAGTGGATAAAGCATTGGCCCTGGATTCAGGAGGACCTGGGTTCAAATCCGGCCCCAAACACTAGCTGTGTGACCCTGGGCAAGTCACTTAACCCTCATTGCCCTCCCCCCCCCAATAAAAATAAAAATAAAACTTTCTTGGCTTTGTTAGAAATGCAGCTAACCACTCTTTGTGTTGCACAGCTCTAGTGTCAGCAGCTCAAGTGTTGGCAGCCCTAGTGTTGCTAGCAGGTCACTGTTCAAAAACTTCAAGCAGTCAGCAGTTGGTGAGTGAAGGCTTTAGTCATCTTCATGAAGATGGGCACTCTTCTGAATGTGCTGGAGAGTGCGCTGAAGTGAGGTCCCTCACCTCTATTTATACCCCTCAAGGGATCCCCTCCAACCAATCACATTAAGGCATTTTGATACCCCCTCATTTACATTTCAGTTATTACAGTTGCTATTTATACAGAATAACAGTAACAGCCTAAGAACCCATCAGGGGATACCAGTTAACTAATCAGATTTTACAAACTGTGATACCAGGCCTTAACCTATTCTGGGCAAGAGTGTAGGCTCCCCCTCAGAACAATACTGTGTTAACATATATAACTCTTTAAGAGAGAAAAACCTATCTTGGGGTTTGACCAATCAGATTGCTCCATTTATCGACCAATCAGATTGCGGCCTTAGGCCCCAACCCTATGCTGGAGTAAGAATGTCCCCATTCCCCACTAAACAGTCCTTGTATAAACATAACTTTTCAAAACAAAACTCAAGTCAGGGCTTGAGCTCTGAGTCAGGTGGGGATCACCTCAGGCACCTCAAGGTGAACTCCCAGCCCAGCTCGACTCCCACAAAACACAGGCCCTTCTTCGGGTCCGGCTTGGGCTTAAGCCCCAGGAGCCTCCGCTCGAAGCCTCATGTGCCAAGCAGCTCCATGCTGGGAGAAGAGTCCAGATATAGTCTTTTCTCTCAGCTTAATCAAACTAAACACTGAACTGGGAGTCAGGAGGCCTTTGTTTTAGTCCTGGCTTTGTCATTAACATTATTATTCTTTTGCTCAATCAGTTTGATATATCAGTTTAATACATCATTCACAATATATTTTAAGCAGTTATATAGAGTACTAGGTGAATATAAAGTTACATGTGGCTGTTTATTTTGAGGTTCATATTTTTCCTACAAAATTATTTGGTTTTTTAAAGTATAGGATTGTTGGCTAATATTCAAAGACTAAAAATTGTAAAAGTAGAAGGGACCTTAGTGATCATATACAATGTAATTCCCTCATTTTATATATGAGAAAACTTGAAGTTATAACCCTAGTGTATCAGATTTTAATGAATAATCATAATGCTTATCTAAATTAAAATTACCACATAATTGGTAGGATGAGACCCATGACTAAAAATATGACACAAACAGGGAGCAGAATAGAGAAAGGTTTGGACCTGAGTTCAAATCCACTTAGCTGTGGGATCAGAGGCAAGTCATTTAATGTCTCTGATTCTGTTTCCCCATCTGTGAAGTATTAGTTTTAACATCTGTAGTTCCTATTCCATAGAATTCTTGTGAAGCTGATATGAACTAATGTACAGAAAGTACTTTGAAAGTATTAGAGCAGGGATTCTCAATCTGGGGTCGTCAGCCCTGAAGGGGTCTGTGGTTAGACTTCAGGAAGTCTGTGAACTTGGGTGGGAAAACAATTATGTCTATATTTTCACCAGCTTCTGGCTAAAATTTAGTATTTCTTTCAATAATGAATTTTAAAAATAAAACAATATTATAAGAAGGGTTTTCATAGTCTTCACTAGACTACCAAAGGGATCACAACACACAAAAAAAGTTAAGAATTCTTGCTTCCTAGCATTAGGAATATAACAACTTATGATTAGAAAGAAGATAAATTTCAGTATAAGGTTTAAACAAACTTTACATTTAGGAATTATGTAAAATTTTAAAGCCTCCTTAATTACATATATTTATTTAGTAATGGATTTTATAGAGTCTTTAATTTCAAGCAGTCTAGATTATAGTTTTATTCATGTTATCATTATTTTATAAGGTTAAACTATAAAATACATAGTATAGCTTTTTTCCTGCCCTCACAGTGAATATTCTGTTGGGATAGGGTGGGAGTGGGGACAAAAATTAAATCTGAAAGTGTATGCAACATTATTTCCCAGGGAGGCCACTAAGCAATTGTAGGAATTAGGATAGGCTTCATGTTATTAACTTTTTGGCGACAGGTACCTTTGGCAATCTAGTAAAATTTATGAAGCCTCTCTCATAATGTTTTAAATGTATAAAATACATGGGATTACAAAGGAAATGAATTCTATTGATTATGAAAATATTTTTAAAATTCACAAATCCCGGGTTAAAAATCCCTGTTATATAGGAGGTAGCATTTGAGCTAAGCTTTAAAGGAAGCTAGGGATTTCTACTAGATGAACATGAAAAGGGAGTTCATACCTGGTATGTGGGGCAGCCTATGGAAAGACACAGAAATGGAAAATGGGATGTCTTCTACAGCAACCATAAATAGGACAATTTAGATAGACCATAGAATGAGGAAGAGTATTATATGGCATTTTAGAAAGGTAAACTGGAGATAGATTGTGACAAGCTTTAAAAGTCAAACAGAAAAATATGTATTTTGTATCAGAAGCAATAGAGAGTCACTGTACCTTCTTGAGTAGGGGACTGATATGATCAAACATAGGCTTATGGGTCTCATTCAGCCAATTATATAGTCTTACTTTTAGTTTGCAGAGATATTACCATTACTCATTAAAATAACTCCTTAAGGGTAGGAACTATCTCTTGCCTCTTTTTATATTCCCAGCACTTAACATAGTGCCTGGCACATAGTAGGAGTTTGATAAATATCTGGTTTTTAAAAATCTGTTATACTAAGATTACAATTTAAAGTTTTCTCTAAAATTCTATGATTCTTTGAATATTGCTGAGTCTTTTTTTCCCTTTGTGGTACATAATTTATTGATAGAATATTATTCTCATTTTACAGATGGGAAAACACTGAGACAAAGAATCATTTAAGGTATAAAATCTAAATTTACATTATGTCAAGTCATAGAAATAGAATCTTAGTTCCCAGTACATTGATTTAAACAATTTGCCATGTTTTCTTCCTTTGTAATGCAGACTTGGCTTTTTTGCAGTTTTACAGTTTGTATTCCTGTCTTGATTTTTAAGTAGTCTGGAATGTTGATGGAAATGTTACTAAAGTTTTCCTAAAACTCTTGTCTGAAGTGTTCTAGCTGTGGAAAGACCCCTAGTTATTTGACACATACATATTCAATTACAGTTGTGGTACTTAAAAGCTACAAGCCTTAAAGAACTCTCAGACCTTTACAAGTTGAAGTATCATTATTATATATATTCATTGTAAGATAGATATAATAAAACTCTTTCAATATAGTCTAGTGCTGATCTTGGAGTCAGGAAACTTGGGTTCAAATTCTGGCCCAATGCTTGCTTTGAATCAGACATCTAGCTACTCATTTAACTTCTCTGAGCTGCAGTTTTCTCATTTGCACAGGATTGTAAGGAAAAATTTTGTAAATCTGATAATCCTATATAAATAAGTTGTGATGGTTGTGTTTGGTTCCAGAATGTGGCCCATAGAAATTTTCATTGAATTATTTCATTCTCCACAGTAACGATAACTATAACATTCATAATTATTTCTAGCCTCCTTTGTATAATTTGTAAACTCCATGTCACCTCATTTATCTGGCATTGATGGGGAATGAAGTGTTCCATATAAAAAATAAATAACTGAAGCATATGCCCTTTTTATTGCCAAATTCTTATTTATTTTTAGTTTCTCGGATAGATGTCTTTATGCCTTTTAAACTTACTAACAAATGGTATGGAACATAATTTAACTTCCTGATGATAAATGTTTATCATTATGAACATTAATTATTGCATTATATATACAGTGTTCTATTTTAACTTAATGAGTTTTTCTTTCTTTTCTATCATTTTAAACTGTTTTCTTATGTACAACTATAATTGCTCCATCACTTCTCTTCTAATTTTTTGCTTTTAATTTGGACCAAGATAAATAAGTTGGATAAAAAAAAATTTGAAAGTAGAGTAAATTTTTTACAAATGTTTCAGATTAAATGCCCCCTTTTTTGGGCGGGGAGTCCTTAATTTCAGGTTCATAGCCGTGTTCTAGGTTGATGTTGCCAATTAGCTAATTGTGTTCTGGAGGCTGAGGAGTTAATTATTACTGTACTTTTAAAAATGATTCCATTTTGAAAATCTAATGATTAAATCCTTGAGATATTTGATGCGTAGATCTTTCACCATTAGTGGTTTTGCTGTATTGTCCTGGTAGCATTGATTCTTTTTATGCAACAACTTTTCAGTTTGATGTAATCAAAATTGTTTATTTTAACCTCTGTGATTCTCTATCACTCGTTTTGTTAGTAATGCTTCCCCTGGTCATAGCTGACTTTTTAATGGTGTGGCCTTTTTTATCTGGGTCACATTGTGATTTGTATTTTCACAAATTTATTGGATTACACCTCTCCCGTTGGGACCACGTCTGTCAGATTATACTATAAATTTACCTTTGGTGAGGGGGCAGAGGCAAGGTGGCAGAACAAGAAGAAGAACTGAGGTGGACTCCTCCAAACAGATCTAGAAAATGCATCAAATTGAATCTTAATGGGGAAATCCAGAAAGAGTCACAGTGAGTCATTTGTCCAGCCCAGCTCAGCATAGGGAGAGAGTTAGGGAGATCTATCTATAGATACTGGAGAGATGGGTCAGGGCAGGAGCACTCTGTGCAGAATACTCCTGGGAAGAGGCTATGCACCAGTGCAAAAGGAGGTTCCCAGTCACCTCAGGGCTCTAACAGAGCTACCTGGAGGCAACACAATGGGGACAGGTGCCAACTGGCAAGTTTGTTGCCCACAATCCAGTTCTGAATCATAGATCCAGGACAGAGTGATAAGGGAACATGAGCACATGGGGTGGTGTTTCTAAGTGGGGACGCCTTGAGCAGTATAAAGGAGGAAGAATGCTCTACCACAGTTCAGGCATAAATAATCCATGTGAACATTTAAGGTAGATTCTCTAAATTTGCACATCTCATGTTTCTTTTGAGCTACTTCAATACTGCTTTGCTCATAGAACACAGAGTAGTCCTATGTAGTCCTTTGCCAACATCTCCCATGTCACCTAATCAGTTCCAGAGTTCTTCAAGACCAAAGGGGAGTCTACATTTCTTCCACTCTGAACTAACAGAGCTTTCCAGATGACTAATAGTCCAGTAAGTAGTGTGCCCTTTCACAGACCCAAACCCAGGTCAGAAACTTGCAGGGTTCAAACTAGAGGCAGAAATCTAACTTTGCCTTGGATTGGACCACTTTGGGACCAATTTTGGGAAAGCTTTCAGATCCCCAGACTGTCCCTAAGATCCTGGAGTAACACAACACTCAGTAACCCAAGAAGGGAACAAAAAGACCCATATCTTCCCTCCAGAAGTGAGGCAGAGCCCAGCCATAACACCAGTTTTGAAGTCAGGAAGTAGGCTGGAAGGCTGTATAAAGAAAAAAAAGAACTGTAGTGACAGAAGCTCAAGATACAGACACAGAAGAAGAGAATTATTCCAAAACATTTACAAGCAATGTCTAAAAGAAAAATATTCTAATATGGAGAGGTGGCATGATTTCCCTCTAAACCCTATCATTATCAGGGTTCATAGAGGGAGTCCAATTAGACAAGGCCTAGGAGTAGTTATCATATTTTAATGATTGTAAGAAAGGAATGGAAAGGGAAGAGAAGAAGGAAAAATAAGGTTGGTGGAAATTATCTCATGTAATTAGGGTACACAAGGAGATATGTATACAAATGAGTAGTGAGTGGGTGAACAGCTAACACTTGAACCTCAGTTTTATCTGAACTGGTCAAAAGGAGGAAAACAACCCCCCCTTCCCCCCCAACACACACACAGAGTTGTATCCAGAAATACATTTCATAGAACAGGTAAATAAGAGGAAAAGGAGAGAGGAGGAATTAGTAGGAGAACAGACTAAGGGAGGGATTAATTCTAAGCAAAACATGCTCTAAAGATGTACAAAAATATTTACAACTCATTTTGAGGTGTCAGAATGCGAATTTGAAGCGGTACCCATAAATTGGAGAAATGGATGAACAAGTAATGCTATATAAATTTGATAAATATTATTTCAGTTAACATCAGCATAATGAACAACCAGGATTCCTCAATATTAATTATGAAATACGCTGGCCCCTTCCTTATGGAGAGAGGAAGGACTAAGAATATAGAGTGAAACCAAATTTTTTTTAATATGGCCAATGAGAAAATTTATTTTGGATGACTATAAATGTGAGTAATGAGGTTGTTTTTTTCTTATGTTCTCATTCAAAGATGGGGGGGTAAGAAGGGGAATCTTAGCTTATTAAAACACAAAATATCTAAAAAAAATTGGTAGGAAATATGACTACTCCTTTGATAGTTTTCCTTTTTTATGAAAATATTTTTAAGAGTTTCTAAAAAATTCTACATTTAAAATCATCTCATAAGAAAAAATTCCATGTAGCATATTTCTAGAATCATTCTTAATTCATAAGGCTTTATACCAAGATCAAACGTGATATATCTGATAATACAAATGCATACATAACAAGACTTGTCTTTTCCCCTCAGCTATTAATGTCCCTTCAAATTACTTTGGTTCCTCTGTGTGTGTGTGTGTGTGTGTGTGTGTGTGTGTACATATATATACACACACATATGTGTATACTTATATGTAAACATGTTATTTTCCCCAATAAATGTAATTTTGTCTTGGTCTCTCAAGTACTGGATACATAGGAGGCATTTAAAAATGCTTATTGATTGATATAAATGAATTAAGTATATCTCTTAATTTTATCCTGAAGTGTTTCAAAAGTCAGTAGGAAAAAAGATAAATATGTCAAAGTGATAGTCTTAAAAAATGGGCAGCAGCAAAGTATTTTGAACTATAGATACGCATAATGACTAAAGAAAAGATGTAGTATAGGGTTTGGAATCAGGAGAACTCAGGTTAGTTTAGCCTAAAATGTCAAATGAGTCAGGTCTGACACTACTGAGGGGTGAGTGTGGCCAAGACACTTCTCTGACCATCAGTTTCCTTATCTGTATTGATAATGCCTACTTAACTAGATTGCTTTAAGAATCCAATTAAGGGGGCAGCTAGGTGGCGCAGTGGATAAAGCACCGGCCCTGGATTTAGGAGTACCTGAGTTCAAATCCGGCTTCAGACACTTGGCATTTACTAGCTGTGTGACCCTGGGCAAGTCACTTAACCCCCACTGCCCTGCAAAAAAAAAAAATCCAATTAAAAGTCCTTTGTATACCTTTAAAGCTCTATATAAAACAATCACTGTTATTTAAAAAAAAAACATTGTTATTTAAAGTTTTTAGTTCCGAATTTTACCCCTTCTTCCCTCCCTTCACTCCTCCCTCCCTTAAGTGGTAAGCAATCAGATATAGGTTATACATGTGCACTTCTGTAAAACATTATCATAATAGTCATTTTGTATGAAAAAACTTGAATGAAAGAAAAAAGTGAAAGTGAAAAATAACATGCTTCACTTTGTGTTCAATCAATATCAGTTCTTTCTTTGGAGGTGGAGAGTATGCTTCATCATTAGTCCTTTGGGATGATTTTGGATCATTGTATTGCTAAGAATAGTTAAGTCATTCATAGTTCTTCATAGAACAATATTGCTATCTCTGTTCTCCTGGTTCTGCTCACTTCATTATATATCAGTTTATACAAGTCTTAACAGGCCTTTCTGAAGTCATCCTACTTGTCATTTCTTACAGCACAGCAATATTCCATTACAATCATATACCACAGTAAAACAGCTATTGTTATTTCAAAAGATCACACTGATAATAAGTAGCCATTTTCCTGAAATAGGTGTCTATTACATGGCATCCATTGATATGTGATCCACAAATGAATGATTACAAATCATGGAATACCATATCCTTTTATGAATTAAAATTTCAGGTCACCAAAAGGACAATGAAGAGCCCTTATAAAAGTGTGGCATCTATTAGGAAAACTCAGAATGACTGAGATCGACCAAAAAAAGAAAAATGAGTATGACAAAAAGGGATTTTTTAAAGTTATATCAAGGAAAAGAAAAGATTGGACCACTGATCAGATTGGATTAAAAAAAAAAACAGATGGCAGAGGAATAAGAGCTTCTCAACTCTCATTTTCCTTCTTTTTTTCTGCTCAGGAGTAGACAGAACAAGAGACAGAACAAAACTGGGTAATAAAGGTTAGTACTTAAGATCAGTAAGTAGATAGTCAGCGAGCACCTAAGTGCCCTTAATAAGTTCAAGACACATGAAGATCTGGGGGCATTCAGTGGAAATTAATAAGCTAATAAGAATCATCAATGTGCCATTATTGCAGCCCAGAAAGAGAGTCATGAAACTATGGAGGTAATAACCCTTCTGTATTTTTCCTTGTGAGACCATACCTGTTCTATTCTATTCTGTGTATCACATTGTAGAAAGGACATTGAAAGACTGAAATGTATCCAGGTGAGGGTGACCAGGATGGTGAGGAACCTTGACTTCATGCAGTGTGAAAATGAGTTGGGAGTACTGGGGGTATTTAGCTTGGAGGAGAGAATTCCCAAGGTGACATGACACCCCCTTCAAGTATTTCAAGAGCTATCACATAGAAGAGGTAACAGACTTGTTCTGCTTGGTCTCACAAGACAGAACTAGGAGCAATAGGTTGAAGTTGTATGTAGGTAAATAAGGTTTGAGGTAAGGAAAAACTTCTGAACCATTAAAAATAACCACAGGTTGAATGGGTTGACTCAGTAGATAGTGGGTTCTTCCTAATTAGAGGTCTTCAAACCAAGCCTGGATGACCACTTGGTTCATATGTTGTAAAGGATATTTTCAGAATCTTGTTTCTATATCTAGGCACACCATTCATAGTCCTCATTTCATATTGTTTTCAATTTTAGAGTTAGAAAAATAAATTGGAAAATGTTTTATCTGCAACATGCATTATCATTTTATGGAAGATTATTTTTCTCCTTTGATTTGTAACTGCTAATTTAATTTTACACAAATACATACATAATTTTCCTTTATTTGGTAATAGGCACCATCAGAATCCCTGCCAATACTGTGAAGAACCCTTCTTTTTAGAGCGTTGTTTAGCACTGTATGCTTAATTTCTGATACATAGTAATATGTTTTCCTGTTATCAAAAACCCAATCTTACATTTGTATATTTTTATTTTTTGTGAAAACATGAATTTATTTAAGATCTTGCAGAAATTAAAATAAGTTTTCACTTAATATTTTTAATTGCTGCAGTCTTCTGCCTTATTTCCAGATTCAGAAGAAGATGTTGTTGAAACACCTGCAGTGTTTCATGATGAACATACCCACCAGGAAATAAAGGGGCACAAAACACTAGCTACTCCTGCAGTTCGTCGCCTTGCCATGGAAAACAATGTAGGTTCTCCTGCTAATTTTTCTGTATATAATCCTACTTTTAAAAAAAGAGGGCATATTTACTTTAGTTGTTTGGGGGACTAGTTTGAGGTCCTAAAAGACACTGAACAATTTTTGAAGAGCAGACCAAAACCATTTTTACTACTTACTCAATTTGGAACCCATTTAATCGTTCATCTGTAGCATCTATCCAAGGTCTGTGTGTTAATGGACATATTTGTCAGTGTGTCATTAGGCTTTTGATCCAACTGTATATGATAGTTCAGACAATAGGAATTCTTCATCCACTTGATTTTTCTTATGTGGACACTCGGGTCAAATTCTTTTCAAAGTTGGAAGGAACCTTAGTTACTCCATTTAATATACAACCTATAACTGAAAAAGAATCCCCTTTATAGCATAACAGATGCCTATAATTGTTTGCATGTTGTCTCTCCCATTAGAATGTGAGCTGCTTGACAGCAGACTATAGTTTGTTTGGGGTTTGGGGTTTTTTTTTGCTTTTCTTTACATCTTCAGCACTAAGCACAATAGCTGGCGCATAGTAAGTGCTTAATAAATGTTTGTTGGCTGACTGGCTGGCCATTCAGCTTTTGTTTGAAGACCTCCAATGAGGGGATCACTCCTTATTTTTTTCAAATAGTCTATTCTATTAAGAAATAGCTGCTACCCATTTCTGCCCTTTGGGGTTACACAAAAGATTTCTATTTTTTCTTCCACATGACAGTCCTTTAGCTATTTGAATACTACTTTTGTAGTCCCTCCAAGCTTATTAATTTCCTTCCTGAAATGTGGTGCCCAGAGCAGAACATAATACTTCAGATATGGTCTGACTATTGCAGAATATTAGCCACTGTAGCTCTTAATGCAGCCTATAAAAACAGTAATAACAATATTTTTATTATACAGTATTAATAATAGTTTTGGCTGTTATATACAGTTGACTCATATGGAGTTTATAGCCCATTAAAACCCCTTTTTCATCTTTTTCAGATGAACTGTTGTCTAGCCATATCTCTCTCATCTTGTACTTGTGAAGTTGAATTTTTTTAAAAGATTCAGCCCCTGTGTTGATCTGTTGAGATCTTTTTAGATCTCTAATTTGTTATCCAGTACATGAGCTTCTTTAAGAGGTTCTATGATACTTAGGGACTTGTAAACCACACAATGTCATCTGCAAAGAGGAACCTATAGGGGATTTGACGAAGTATCGGGAATACTTATGCTACTTGAACACTTTGCTGGACATCCTCCATGATAGTGGTAAATACCTTTGGTGAGCAAAAGTCTCCCTATTTTGTGATATTAATGACTAGGGTCATTAGACAAAATGATTTTCATTTTTCATAGAATCTTCAGAGTTGCAAAAAATCCCTCCAGTTTCATTATCTTTTTGCACTGCTTTTGTGAATAGGTATCCCATTCCTCACTAATTCACTCTAGTGCTTTTCATTGTTCAGTTTGGGGTTCAATTTTTATTTTGATATTTTCTGTCCATAAATTGAAAAAATATATTGCACACTTAGAGTCAAAGAGTATCACACTCTCCAAAGAAGCAAAATTTCAGGTGATTCAAAAGCCAGTGGAAGGACACACAGTAATCATATATAGGTTGTAGCATATTGCCAAGGAAAACTAAAACTCTAGAAGTTGTACAAGATACCATCAAAAAGCTATATGACGGGGCAGCTAGGTGGCGCAGTGGATAGAGCACTGGCCCTGGATTCAGGAGGACCTGAGTTCAAATCCAGCCTCAGACACTTGACACTTACTAGCTGTGTGACCCTGGGCAAGTCACTTAACCCCAACTGCCTCACCAAAATTAAACAAGAACAACAACAACAAAACTATATGACCAGAAAATGTGCTGGGCATTTATGTAGTGAGAGGGAGGGATAACTCATGTGCTCCATTGATCTTTTTTTTTTTTTAATTCTTTTTGTTTATTTGTTTTGGTGGGGTAATGATGGTTAAGTGACTTGCCAAAGGTCACACAGCTAGTAAGTGTCAAGTGTCCGAGGCTGGATTTCAGGTCCTCCTGAATCCAGGGACAGTGCTTTGTCCACTATACTACCTAGCTATCCTGCTCCATTGATGTCTAAGGAAGACCAAGAGTGTGATAGGCAGAACACCTCTGGAGGATTTATGGGAGGACAGGTACAAGAGCTGCATAGAATAAGAAAACATAAATGGCTTGTAGTGTACATGGATAAGATCACTGAAGTAAAATATCAATCACTGATCATTGAAGTATCAAAATATTCCTATAAGATATATTGAAATAGTATTTATTTAGATCTATAGATCAGAATAATAAAATGATAAGTAGGAAGAAGGCAAGGACATAATAAAAAACAATTTTTCCTGAAAAAAAAATACTAGAGGAATAGTCGAAAATGAGGAATCATAACTGTTCAAATGAACATAATTCTTTATGGTTTAAAGACAGTGAATTTGTTGCTTTCTTCAAATGAACAAAAGTTGTCTCATTTCTGGTTTATAGTTACTTAGTAGGTTTTTTAAATTTAGGAATTATTGCCTGTAGAAATGGGTTGTAGTATTTGAAGTTAATTTATCTTACCACAAATAAATACAGGAAAGTACTGTGGCTAATCCACTGTTTGCTGAAGTGGTAAATGATTAGAAATTATCTGCCTAGTAGTAATCTCTTAGTTCCAAATCTTGATATTTGATTGTGTTTTTTGAGTAAAGCCAAATTAGGAACATTTAAACATAGCTTTTAAAAGTATTTGTTTAAGTTCACAGTCATAAAATGATTTACATAAATCCAACTATCCTGTATGGCTGCGAGTCATGAAATAACCATAGTTTCTGAAGAATTAAAGTTGCAGGTAACTCAAAGACTCAAAAAAAATAATGTATATAAAAATGCTTTGCAGACTTTAAAATTCTATGTAAATAAAAAAAAGAAAGAAAGAAAAGAAAAAAAGAAAAAGGGGGCAGCTAGGTGACATAGTGGATAGAGCACCGAGTACCTGAATTCAAATCCAGCCTCAGACACTTAACACTTACTGGCTGTGTGACCCTGGGCAAGTCACTTAACCCCAATTGCCTCACTAAAAAAAAAAGAAAGAAAGAAAAATTCTATGTAAATGTCAGTCGTTATTATTAGTATTATTGAGGCCCATGTGTGAGCTTCAGTGCATCACCAGCAGTGAGGCCCAAGACATATATTACTGGAAGAAGTAAGCTGTTCGTGCAGTGAGAAGGTGTGATAGAAGGATAGTCTCTTTGCTCCATTAGTGTCTAAGCAGTGTTAAGAGATGTAAAGGAATGCTCCAGGCATGTTAAATGGACACTTTGTAGAAGATTTACAGGAGAACACGGACAAAAGTTTCACAGGATGAAAAGGTGATTGTGATCTGTAGTATTGGAGCTAGTATTTACATTGATGGAATCATTGATTCCTCCATTATGTGACAGAATTAATGAAACATTTATCTTTCAAGGGTGACTTAGTCCTTTTAAAAACATTTCATGGGGGTGTGGGGCAGAGCCAAGATGGCAGAGAAAAAGCAGGGCCTTACTTGAGTTCTCCCAAATTCCCCTCCAGACAACTTTAAATAATGCCCCAAACAAATTCTAGAGCAGTAGAACCACAAAAGGGTGGGTTGAAACAATTTTACAGCCCAAGACAACTTAGGTCAGCAGGAAAGGTCTGTTGCACTGGGATGAGTGTGGAGCACAGTCTAGTACAGGCTATGTCCCACAAACCAGCAGTAGTTTGTAGGGGCAACTGACTCAGTAGCAACAGCAAAGTATTCCAGAGCTTTCAGGCCACAGACAGTAAGAAGATCAGACAACAGGTCAGAAGGAGATTACAGGGGTCCATTTGCTGGCACTGGGTACAGGCTCTTTTGTATTGCCTGTATGCAGATCTGGGTCCCAGTACTGGGTTGCAGTCCCAGGGTGAGGAGGAGTAATAGCACACCAGAGTTTGAAGCTGGCAGTGAACAGGCACCTTGGTCACAATTTCCAGGGTAGAAAAAAGTGCTTGTGGTTACTCACAGATTAGAGCACAGGCCAAGAGTGTAGTAAACATGCCTCTCCTCAGATCATACCCCCTTGGAAGAACTGAAAATATACAGACCTCCCCACAACTAACTCCAAAACAGCTGCACAAAAAACCTGAAGCTTGGGACAGTGCCCCCTCTACCCCAGGAGCAAAGCCTAACTTCAAAATAAAGTTGAAAGTCAAGAAACAGGCTAGAAAATTTAACAAACAACAAAAAAATAATAAGACCATAGAAGGTTACTATGGTGACAGGAAAGAGCAAAAAGAGAAGATAAAGTCAAAACTGCTATATCCAACATAAAATGTGAGACCAAAAAGAATTCCTGGAAGAGCTCAAAAAAGATCTAAAAAATCAAATAAGAGAGATAAAGGAAAATTGGGAAAGTAAATGAGGGTTCAAGAAAATCATGAAAAAAGAGTCAACATATTGGTAAAGGAGGCACAAAAAAAAATACTGAAAAACACAATACCAAGTAGAATAGGCCAGATGGTAAAAGAGGCACAAAAATCCAATGAAGAAAAGAACTCCTTAAGAAGTAGAATTGGACAAATGGAAAGGAAGGTACAAAAGCTCACTGAAGAAAATAATTCCTTAAAAATTAGAATTGGGCAAAAAGAAGCTAATGACTCCATGAGACATAAAGAAACAATAAAACAATCAAAAGAATGAAAAAAATAGAAGACAGTGAAATACCTCATTGGAAAAACAACTGACCTAGAAAATAGATTGAGGAGAGATAATCTAACAATTATTGGACATTCTGAAAGCCATGATCAAAAAAAGAGCCTAAACATCATCCTTCAGGAAGTTATCAAGGAAAACTGCCCTGATATTCTAGAACCAGAGGGTAAAATAGAAATTGAAAGAATATACCGAAAGAGATCCCAACAAGAAAACTCCCAGGAATACAATAGCTAAATTCCAGAGCTCCCAGGTCAAGGAAAAAATATTGCAAGCAGTTAGAAAGAAACAATTCAGATATCATGGAGCCACAGTCAGGATAACACAAAATTTAGCAACTTCTAAATTTAAGGATCACAGAGCTTGGAATATAATATTCTGGAAGACAGTAGAGCTAGGATTACAATCAAGAATCACTTACCTAGAAAAACTGATTATAATCCTTTAGGGGAGAAAAATGGATATTCAATAAAATAGAGGATTTTTCAAGCATTCCTGATTAAACGACCAGAGCTAAAAAGAAAATTGACTTTCATATACAGGACTCGAGAGAGAAGCATAAAAAAGTAAACAGGAAAGGTTAAACTGTTTACATTACTACATGGGAAGATGATACTTGAAACTCCTAAGTACTTTCTCATTATTAGGGCAATAGAAGGAGTATACATAGACAGAGGACATGGGTGTGGATCGAATATAATAGGAGGATATAAAAAAATTAAATTAAATTAAGAGGTAAGAAAGAGGAATGTACTGGGAGAAGGGGAAGGGAGAGGTAGAATGGGGTAAATTGTCTCACATAGGGGCAGTTAGGTGGTGCAGTGGATAGTGCACCGGCCCTGGAATCAGGAGTACCTGAGTTCAAATCCGGCCTCAGACACTTGACACTTACTAGTTGTGTGACCTTGGGCAAGTCACTTAACCCCAATTGCCTCACCAAAAAAAAAAAAATCTCACATAAAAGAGGCATGAAAGCTTTTATAGTGGAAGAGAAGATGGGGAAAGTGGGGGAGGCAGTGCTTGAACCTTTCATAAGAATTGACTCAAAGAGGAAATGACATACATGCTTAATTGGGTATAGAAATCTATCTTAACCTATAGGAAAGTAGGAAGGGAAGGGAATAAAAGAAGGGGAGGCTAATAAAAGGGAGGGAAGAGTTGAGGAGGCAGTAGTCAGAAGCAAAACACTTTTGAGAATGGACAGGATAAAAGGAGAAAGTGGGATAAATGGTAGTAGAAGGAAAGGAAATACACAGTAATTATACTTCTGAAAACTTTTTATAGCAAGTTTTTTTTTCTGATAAAGGCCTCATTTCTCAAATATATAGGAAACTGAGTAAATTAGTAAATATAAGAGCCATTTCCCAGTTGATAAATTGTCAAAGGATATGAACAGGCAGTTTTCAGACAAAGTAATTAAAACTATCTATAGTTATATAAGAATGCTCAATCACTATTGATTAGAGAAATGTAGATTAAAACAACTCTGAGGTACTACCCTACACCTAACAGATTGGCTGATATGACAGAAAAGGGAAATGACAAATTCTGGAGGGGATGTGGAAAAATTGACTCACTAATGCACTATTGTTGGAGTTTTTAACTGATTCAACCAATCTGGAGAGATTTGAATCCTGACTATGTGGCCTTGGACATGTTATTTGACCTCTCATGGCCTCTCATTCATGATCTATAAAATCAGGGGCTTGGACTATATGATCTCTAAGGCCCTTTTCAGGTTTAAATCTATGATCCTATGATCAATTCCAGTCCCTTACCCAATAAATTAATTTGATGTACAACATCCCTAACATTCAGCCTGTTTAAACATATCCAGTGAAAAGCAGCTCACTACTGCATGAAACCACAAACTGCATGTGACTGTGAACTCACTACTGTATGAAAAAGTCCATTCCATTTTTAAACAGCTCTTGTTAGTTCCTTCTTATGTTGAGCCAACCTCTCTCCTTGTAATTTAAGATTACAGAATCTCAGTGCTGGATCCCTTCTTTAAATCCTCAACAAGTCATCTAGTTTCTGCTTAAAGACCTCCAATGAACCTAATTCTTCCTGAGACAACCCCTTCTACCTTGGGACATTTTTAATTTTTAAGAAGGAAAACTTACATGATGTAAAGTGAACAGAACCAAGAGAATATTGTACACAATAATAGGAATATTATAACGGTAATCAACTGTGAAAGATTTAGATTAATACAATGATCCATGACAGTTCCAAAAGACTCATGGATGAAAAATGCCATCCACATCCAGAGAGAGAACTAATGACCTCTGATTACAAATTGAAGCATTTTTTCTTTTTTTTTCTTGCTTTTTTTTTGCAACATGGCTAATATTGTAATATATTTTGCATGACTTCACATGTATAATGGGTATCACATTGCTTGCCTTCTCAGTGGGTAGAAGAGAGACTGGAGGGAAGGAGAAAATTTGGAATTCAAAATGAAAAAAAAATGAATGTTTAAATAAAAGTTTTTTCTTCTATCAAGTTGAAATATGGCTCTCTGCAGCTTCTACCTATTCATTGATTCTAATTTTGCTTCCAGGGACCATGTAGAAAAAGTCTTAACCCACTTATATTTGCTATGTTCTTCCCTTAAGCTGTATCTCCTGCATGCTAAATATTCCTGCTTCCTTTAACCAGTCCTCTGATGCATGTTCCCTAGGGTTTTTATCATCTGGGTTGCCCTCTGCTAGATGGATGGATTCCTTGGAAAGGAAATCTATTGGTTTCCTTCCTAAGATATGGCATGCAGAACTAAGCAGAGTATCCGTGATGTGATCTCAATAAGGCAGAGTATCTGCAACTTCTACCCACGGGTCTTAGTTCTCCCTTCTGGAGCCACATAGATTATGTCTTAGCTCTGTTCTATAAAACAGCTCTTGAAAACTTGGAAATTATCATTGCTTGTCTCTTTTTCCCTAGATTAAACATCCTGAATTAAATCAGCCAATCCTTAACCCAGTAATTAAGATATTCAGATGCCAAATATGCCTCTAGTAAGATTATTTTTGATAATTTATATGCTCTTCTAACAAAAAAATGAAAAGATATTTGAGAGCTTTGATGTGGTGGTTCTTTTCATTGTTATAATTTCATTTAACAAAAATTGGTTAAAATTTGTTGGTATTTAACAAATATCTTTCTCAAATTTTAATTTGTCCATTTTCATTTATTTTTGTTACATTTTTACATAACAAAGGAAAAATAATAATAATTGTGCAGATCTAAGAATGGCTGAAAATAGAAATCATTTTATTTCACCTTTAGCAATTTTGAATAATAATTTAGACAAACTAGACAATACGTAGGCAAACTACATGGACAAACTAAAATAATGAAAATGTACTATCTTCTGAGTGAGAAATACTGAAATATGAGATGTAGCTTTAATCCTAGAGCTTTTTTGATATAATGAAGATATTAGTGTTTAGCTTTGTTCTGTTGAGAATGAATTAATTTATTAACTGAAAGAAATCTTATTTTTGTTACACATTACTTTTCAGATAAAACTGAGTGAAGTTGTTGGAACGGGAAAAGATGGCAGAATCCTTAAAGAAGATATTCTCAATTATTTGGCAAAGCAGACAGGAGCTATTTTACCCCCATCACCAAAGTCTGAAATCATCCCACCTTTCCCAAAATCTGAAACAATTCAGTCTATTCCTATGCCAGTGTTAAAACCTAAAGTATTTACGGTGAAAGACAGAACAGAGCCCCTAACAGGTGAAGTCATAAATATAATGTATCAGTAAAATCATTTTTGAGGAAACATCTCTAAAAGGTCTGGTCAAGTATGACATTGGCAGATTTAGAATGAATTGAATTTGTTGAGGAATTCTCTCAACCAAGAGGAATGGAACCTTTTGGGAGATGTGTATCCATCAGTAGGAGTCTGATAATTGTGGGTCATGGATAGGACGTCAAACTTAAGATAAGAAATTTATTGGTATGCTAAGTTAAACTGCTCTCACTGAGTTAGTTTCCTGCTTTCTAGGGTGCATATTTGGTTTTCATAATCTTTCAGGCTTGCTTAGAGTACATGGCCAATCATTAGATTTCTCCAGAAACTTAGAATAGAAGTAAAGCATTGTAAAGCATTACACAGGAGAGGGAGAGGCATAGAGAAAGAGAGGGGATCAGAAGAGGGGAGCATTTGGAATGCAATTAGGAGAATTTATTATAAGGAAACAATCCCCATTGGAGGGCAGTAGACAAGAGGAAGTGACTAAATAGTTTTAAAATTGTGAAAGAATTCCTTTCTGCAGAAGTCTCTCTGCAGAAGACTTCAGAGTCTCTTAAACGAGGGGAGCAAGTAGTTGTTGCAACAATAGATGAAACCGTGGATAAAGCACTGGCCCTGAATTCAGGAGAACCTGAATTAAAATCCAGCCTCAGACACTTGACACTTAACTAGCTGTGTGACCCTGGGCAAGTCATTTAACCCTCATTGCCCTGCCAAAAAAACCCCAAAAACAATAGATGAGACCATTTGCTTTGCTCTGTTCTTTCTTAGTTTGTTGTATTTGTTTCTCCTTCAACAAGGTTTTAGAACTTTCTATTATTAGACCACCAGGTGGTTAGGGGAGGCTACAAAATAATTGTGATTCCTATTTTACTCCCAAGTTTTATCTAAATAGTAATTAAACAAGTAAATTTTGGATAACTTCTAGTAAGTAATACTGGAATAAATTTACTTGAAAATATAAGCTCTACTACTTATGGTTTTATTTGAAGACACAGGATTTCCGTCTTTTGAGTTCAAGTCTTCAGAATTGTAATATATTCTGGTTTATTTACAGGCTCATGTAAAACATCTGGGACTGCCTGCAATATTGTAAATGACAGTCATTATGTGACAATGAAAAGTAAAAAGAGGCTTATCTGTTTAAATTCTCATCTTGAGCTATTGAATATTTCACCCTCAAGTAGCACCTAAAACAATGCCGAGTACCTTTGTATAAATTTTCTTTAGTTGTCCAAAATCAGTGGCTTCCAGGTTTTGTAAGGTAGATAGTTGTCATAAGAAAAAAAAGATTTCATTTTTGAAATGAAAATAAACACTATAAAAATGTAATGTTTTGATAAAGTAAGTTTCTAATAAATAGTTATTTAATTTTTTTCAGGCTTTGAGAAAGCTATGGTCAAGACTATGACTGTGGCCCTGAAGATTCCTCATTTTGGTTATTGTGATGAGGTTGACCTTACTCAGCTGGTTAAGCTTCGAGAAGAATTAAAGCCCATAGCTTTGGCCCGTGGAATTAAACTCTCTTTTATGCCTTTTTTCTTAAAGGTGAGAATTCATTCATAGTAGAGGCACCAACTGTAGAGCATTTGAATGTCAGTTTATCAAAAATGTAGTACATTGAATGTGGATTTCCCCATTAAATATTACTTTTCATTCAAACATACTATTTAAAATTTCTCATGAATTCCCCTTTTTCCTTGGTCCCCAGCAAGTGTCTCCTTGTTATCTTTTATTTAACTATTCTGAGTATAGTGTTGTCTGTGCCAGAGACTAAAATGGACATTTCCCTTTTTGCTCCCCTTTCCCCTTTCCCCTTTCCCCTTTTGTGTATATTATCCATAAGATCTACCTAAAGGGGACTGCCCCTTCAAAAGGCGGTTCAGTAGCATGCTCTCAACTCTCAAATGATTCAGCTAAAACTTCCGTTTCTTACCACAATACTGTATCAGTACATTTTACATGGTGTTTTTGTTTACTATTTTTTATCATTAGAATTCTTGTGAAGTTCCCTGGTATTTTTACTTTTTTATGTATTTTCATCGCAATTTTTGAGAAGCCTATCGAAGCAATTGTAGGTTTTGTAGGTTTTCCAATCCTGGAAAGGCTTTAATTCAGGTCCTAGTGACAGAATTTGTTTTCTGAAGCTCAGCCAAGATAAGTATAGAGAGGCTCACCACTGGGAAATCAATTCCGTGTTCATATCAATCCATGAAACTGAGTTGGGGCCTCAAATACCATCTCCCCTGAATCTCTGCTTTCAAAGAAGTGTTAGGTCCATAAAATTCTTAACGTTTTATTTATATGAAGGCATATATTCGTTTTTAGAAACTTGATGCCCTAGAGGTTCCCATAGTTCTCATCCTCAGAATCCCTTTGACATTCAAAAGCTGACTACCTTGACTTGGTTTCTTGAATGATTAGGGTTTTCTCATTCTCCAAGCTCAGAAGTTTACATTTGAGATCAGTGTCACTTATTGGTGGTGTTGGCTTGAAATTAGACCCAGGATTTGAAAAAGGGTATTTTTCCCCCTCTCCTTCTTCATAGCCAATTTAAATGACTAAAGGTGGCATTTTTTTCTTCTGTTTATCAGGCTGCATCTTTGGGATTATTGGAATTTCCTATCCTCAATGCTTCAGTGGATGAAAACTGCCAGAATATAACATATAAGGTTTGTTCAGTATTATTTAAAATAGTTCTTTAATAGCAAGTGGCTTAAATGTGTTTATATTTGAGAGATGCTGACAGTGTAGTACCTTTGATCAATGTTTTTAAGGAATGGAACAAAGAATTTGGGGAAAAAACTTGATCATATTTTTTGGAAATAGGGGTTTACTACTTTAAAGAACTTTTGCTTTTATCAATGCATAAGACAGATAAGTAATTTGAGGGAAAGGGGATAGACACTGAAGGAAAATTATTTAATTTGTAAAAGAAGCCTTCAAAAATCAATTTCCAAGAATTTGCAAAACCCATAGCTGTACCAAATCTGACGCTCTACTATAAAGTGGCAGTCATCAAAACTATTTTGTATTGGCTAAGAAATAGAGTGGAGGATCAATGGAATAGGCTAGGCACAGGAGACACAGTAGTAAATGACTTTAGTAATGTACTGTTTGATAAACCCAAAGACCCCAGCTTCTGGGATAGGAATTCAGTATTTGACAAAAAATGCTGGGAAAACTGGAAGAGAGTATGGCAGAAACTAGGCATAGACCAACATCTGACACCTTACACTAAAATAAGGTCAAAATGGGTACATGATTTAGACATAAAGGTGATACCATAGGTAAATCAGGAAAGGAAGGAATAGTCTACCTTTCAGATCTTTGGAAAGGAGAACAGTTTATGACCAAACAAGAGATAGAAAATATTATGAAATGCAAAATGGATGATTATGATTGCATTAAATTTAAAAGGTTTTGTACAAACAGAAGCAATGTATCCAAAATTAGAAGGGAGGCAGAAAGCTGGGAAACAATTTTTATGGCCAGTACTTCTGACAAAGGCCTCATTTCTAAAATATATAGGGAACGAAATCAAATTTAAAAGAATCCAAGTCATTCCCCAATTGAGAAATGGTCAAAGGATATGAACAGGCAGTTCTCTGATGAAGAAATCAAAGCTATCTGTTGCCATATGAAAAAATGCTCTAAATCACTATTGATTAGAGAGATGCAAATTAAAACAACTCTGAGGTACCACCTGACACCTATCAGATTGGCTAATATGACAAAAATGGAAAATAATAAATGTTGGAGAAGCTGTGGAAAAATTGGAACACTAATGCATTTTTGGTGGAGCTGTGAACTGCTCCAACCATTCTGGAGAGCAATTTGGAATTATGCCCAAAGGGCTAGAAAGCTGTGCATACCCTTTGACCCAGCAATACCACTTTTGGGTCTTTTTCCCAAAGAGATCATAAAAAAGGGAAAAGGACCCACATGTACAAAAATATTTATAGCTGCTCTTTTTGTGGTGGCAAGGAATTGGAAATTGAGGAGCTGTCCATCAATTGGGGAATGACTGAACAAGTTGTGGTATATGAATGTAATGGAATTTTATTGTGCTGTAAGAAACAATGAGCAGAAGGAGTTTAGAGAAACCTGGAAGGACTTGCATGAACTGATGCTGAGTGATATGAGCAGAACCAGAAGAACATTGTACACAGTATCATCAACATTATGTGTTGATCAACTGTGATAGACTAGATTCTTCTCACCAATACAACAGTACAAGAAAGTTCCAAGGGACTCATGATGGAAAAGGCTCTCCAAATTGAGAAAAAAAAAAGAACTATGGAATATAGATGCAGATTGAACCACACTATTTCTTTTGTTTTTAGTGCTGTTGTTTTTCTATTTTGAGGTTTTTCCCTTTTGCTCTGATTCTTTTCTTATAACATGACTAATGAAATCTTATAAAATCAAATGTTGAAAATTATCTCTACATGTAACTGGAAAATAATAAAATGCTTTTATTCAAAATTTTAAAAAAAGCAAAACCCCCAAAAAGTCTGCTTTAAAGAGCCAAGATACAGGTTGTGTTCCACTGAATAACTTGATTTTACTTCATCTCCCTTATGTAAGTGCTTTGTTGGATATGTAATAAAAGTGCTTTTTTTAAAAAAAAAATTACTTTCTAGTGTAAAAAATCAGTATTGAATTTATACACACATACATATACATATATGTGTGTATGTAAGTCCATTAAAACATTCCAAGGCATTGGTACAAAGAAGTTTGTAGGCAAAGCCAATTTTTGCTTATATGAAAAAACTAGCTGTTAAGATAATATGTCTGGTTTGGATTTTTTTTTAAATAGGAGACAACTTTTATTTCACCCCATAGAAAATGAAGGGGAAAAAACAACACAAAGGAATTCCAGTAACACAAATAGTCAAAATGGTTCCATTTCTCTCCCTAATGTGTTTTAACTTTTCCCCTTCTTCCACCTCTGGGGACAGTTCAGTCTTCCAGACTTTATGCCAATCATCTTTGTTTTGTACTCTGTGGAAGGAAAATTATTTTGGGTATGACAGGGGGGCAAACCCTCAATACTGTGATGTCTCTCTCTTTTATCTAGATTTCTATATTCCCCTGAGGGCCCAGTCTCTTCCCATCTTAGAAGGAAAAGGAACTTGAAGTTAGAGAGAGCAAACTGCTTCCCATTGAACTGCATCATCTAGAATACTCATAGTAATAGTGGAAGTCAAAATCCAGACCTTTTGCTCCTCCATATTGTGGCTTTATTATTCCCTTGTTGCTCCTCTAGCTTCAATGTTATCTATTTAATCCTCTACTTCCTATAGTAGGAAAGATCAGTTGTAGAACTGTTAAACTTGCAGTTGCTAGGGAGTTACCTCTGAAACAGGAAATCTCCATTATTCTTTAAAATAATATTTTATTTTTCCCCAATTACATATAAAAACAGTTTTTAACATCTGTTGGGTTTTCTTTAAGTTCCAAGTTCTATCCTTCCCTCCCTCCCTTTCCCTCTTCCTACTACAGTAAGCAATGTGATATAGGTTGTCCATGTGCAACCATGCAAAATATTTCCGTATTAGTCATTTTGTGGATGAAAATTGACCCCACCAAAAAGGGTGAAAATAATATGCTATGTTCAGTGTTCAGATGCCATTAGTTCTTTCTTTGGAGATAGATAGCATTTTTCATCTTTTGGGACTGTCTTGGATCATTGTATTGCTGAAAACAGCTAAGTCATTCACTGTTGTTCATGGTACAGTGTTGCTGTTGCTGTGTATGATGTTCTCCTGGTTCTGCTCACTTCACTCTGTATCAGTTCATATAAGTCTTTCCAAGTTTTTCTGAAATCAGCCTGCTCATCATTTCTCATGGTACCATGATATTCCATTACAACCATATACCACAATTTGTTAACCATTCCCCCGTTGATGGACTTCCCCTCAATTTCCAATTCTTTGCTACCACAAAAAAATTCTTAAAAACATTTTTTATTTTTTAGTGAGGCAATTGGGGTTAAGTGACTTGCCCAGGGTCGCACAGCTAGTAAGTGTCAAGTGTCTGAGGCCTGATTTGAACTCAGGTACTCCTGACTCCAGGGCCAGTGCTCTATCCACTGTGCCACCTAGCTGCCCCTCTTATGAACATTTTTGTGCAAATAGGTTCTTTTTTCTTTTTAAAAAAAATTCTCTTTGGGACACAGACCTAGTAGCGGTATTGTTGGATCAAAGGATTTGCACAGTTTTATTACCCTTTGGGCATAGTTCCAAATTGCTCTCCAAATGACTGGATCAATTCACAATTCTACCAACAGTGCATTAGTGTCCCAGTTTTCCCATATCCCCTCTAACATTTATCAGTTTCCTTTTCTGTCATATTAACCAATCTGATAGGTGTGAGGTAGCATTTAAGAGTTGTTTTAATTTGTATTTCTCTAATCAATATTCATTTAGAAGGGCAGCTAGGTGGCGCAGTGGATAGAGCACCGGCCCTGGAGTCAGGAGTACCTGAGTTCAAATCCGACCTCAGAACATTGATATTTATTAGCTGTGTGACCCTGGGCAAGTCACTTAACCCCAATTGCTTCACCAAAAAAAAAAATTCATTTAGAGCATTTTTATATGATTTATAGATAGTTTTGATTACTTCATCTGAAAGCTACCTGTTCATATCCCTTGACCATTTATCAATTTAGTAATAACTTGTATTATTACAAATTTGACTCATTTCTCTACATATTTGAGAAATGAGGCCCTTATCAGAGATACTTACTGTAAATCCTGACCCCAACCGCCAGTTTTCTGCTTTCCTTCTCATTTTGGTTGCATTCGTTTTGTTTATGCAAAAACTTTTAAACTTTATATAATTAAAATTGTCCATTTCATATTTTGTAATGTTTTCCATATCCTGTTTGGTCCTAAATTCTTCCCTTATCCATAGATTTGACAGGTAAACTATTACATGCTCTCCTAATTTGCTTATTGTGTCATCCTTTATGTCTAAATCATGCACCTATTTTAACCATATCTTGGTATACAGTGTGAGATGTTAAGTCTATTTCTAGTTTCTGTCATATTATTTTCTGGTTTTCCCAGCAGTTTCTGTCAAATAATGAATTTTTGTCCCCAAAACTTGGATTTGGGGTTTTATCAGACACTAAATTACTGTGGTCATTTAATGCAGTCTATTGTGTACCACTAATCCACCACTTTATTTCTTAGCCAGTATCAGATTGTTTTGATAATTACTGCTTTATCATACAGTTTGAGATCTAATATGTGGTTTGGATTTTGAAACTATCTCTAAGGCAAGTGATTTTGTTTCAGTGGCCTGGGAATTAGAATAGACTTAAAACTTTATTCTAAAATACAATTATTTGGGGTGAAGGTGAAAAAATAATGGGGTTTTTAATAAACAGAATTAGAGGGATTAGAGGGGGGAAAGGCAGCCCTCTTCTAGGGGAACACAGAGGTAAAGTCACTCTTTACCTAATTTGTTATTCATTTGTTAATTTGGTGAAAGAACTACGGTTGCCATTTTTATTTTATAGGCTTCTCATAATATTGGAATTGCTATGGATACTGAACAAGGACTTATTGTCCCCAATGTGAAAAATGTTCAACTCTGTAGTGTGTTTGAGATTGCCATTGAATTAAATCGTCTGCAGAAGCTGGGTTCTGCAAAACAGCTGGGAACTGCTGATATCACAGGAGGAACATTTACTCTGTCCAACATTGGATCAGTGAGTACTGTAATAATTAAAATATTCACATTCATAAACTGTCACAAAACTTTGGAATTGAACAGAACCAGGAATAATTGCTGGAAAGCATTACTTTATAGCCATATCAAATTTGCCTCTTGCCAACTTTAACCTATTTCTCCTCGTAATCTCTGAGCCAAGTAGAACAAGTCTCATCCTTCATATGACAAACAACCTTTCAAATACTTGAATTCAGCTATCATTTCTGTCCAAGTCGTCTTCACACTAAACATCCCCAATTTCTTCAGCTAGTCCTCATATGGCTTGAACTTGAGATGAATGAAAAGCCCAAGATAGACAGTTTCTGGGTAATTGATAATCAGTTTATTAATTAGGCTACCAAATAATAAACTGAAGATCAGTGGTCTCTCTGCACCAAAGCCAAACCATGGAGATCATGGAATGCTTAAATTCTTTTGGAAAAGCAGGTGCACCTGATTGGGGAGAGATCAACTCAATTTGGTAAACAGTCAGTGATGGGGCTGACTTTCTTTTTTTGTTTTGTTTTGATTTTTGGTTTTTTTGGCGGGGCAATGGGGGTTAAGTGACTTGCCCAGGGTCACACAGCTAGTGTCAAGTGTCTGAGGCCAGATTTGAACTCAGGTACTCCTGAATACAGGGCCGGTGCTTTATCCACTGCGCCACCTAGCTGCCCCCATGTTTGTTTGGTTTTTGTTTTTGTTTTTTGGGGCTGACTTTCAAACGAGGAGGTGGGCTGAAAGCCTGCATCTCCTCCTGCTGCTTGATAATGAGTCTCAGCTTTCTCCAGCGATCTAGACCCTAGCTTCTTAAGGAATTGCTTTCTTCAATCAATCTTTGTGCTTCCTTTTCCAAGCTGTTGATTCTTTTTTTTTCATAATTTTCTTGTGTTGCTTTCATTTCTCTCAATTTATTTTTTAAATGCTTTTGGGGCTCTTCCAAGAAGGCTTTTTGGTCTTGAGACCAATTCATCTTCCTCTGGAAGCTTCACATATAGGCAATTTTAGAGTATTATCCTCATCTGAGTTTGTGTTTAGCTCTTCCCTATCGACATAGAAGCCCTCAATGGTAAGAGCCCTCTTCTGTTTCCTACTCATATTGTAGCTTTTTTTTTTAAAGTTGAGGTCTGCTCCTGGGGCACAAGGGTCACTGTTTCAAGCTTCTTGTGCTGGGGGATAGGGGCTGTGTCACTTGTTTTCTACTCTGAGGCCTCTATGGCTTGTGGATTTCTCACCGCCCTGGACTTGCTCCCTGCACTTGCTCCAGACGCTGGGATGGCCGGGCCCACTCATGCCTGTCCCATGGGTGGCCCTCCAGCTAGCAGCCTGCCCTCTCAGCTGGTGCTGGTGGATCTCACAACTGGCCAGCTGTGCCACCAGCTTGCTGAGACAGGATCAAAGAGCCTCAGTTGCTGTGCTGTGGCCAAGAGCTTCCTGCTGTGCTATGCTCTGTGCTATGCTCCCCTTTTGCCAAGTGAGATTGACCTTTGCTGAAGTCTTCTAAATCATCCCAAGTTGGAAGATTGTGTCTCTCTGTCTTTTTGTAGGTTTTGTAGTTTCAGAATCTGTTTAGAGGCTTGATTTAATGTTCTTTTTGAGGGAACCACAGGAGAGCTCAGTCAATTTGCTGGCTTCTCTCTGCCATTTTTGGCTCTGCCTCAACCCTAGCTTCTTAAGCTAGGTCTTAGGGTCTCCCTCCCATAGGGTTGCAAAACTGAAGGTGGGGGTCACAAAAATTTGGCCACAGTAAAAGGTTATGTATACCTATTTTATATGTCTGTATACCCAGGATTGCATAAAAATTTCTCAGGCAAAAAGGGTTCGAGAATGGAAAAAGTTTAAGAAGCCCTAGTCTAAACAAAGCGGGCCATCTCCACCTAGACCACTTAAGTTGAAAGGGGGGAAGGACAGTGTTCTAGGGCATGAGCCTAATGCTTTTTAGGTGTGGAATTCACCTAGATTAAATTTTCTTTACACTTTAATCATAAATAAACTCTCCCAGTTGGGCGAGGACCTGCCCAAAATTGAGGGGAACGGTCCTGGAAGGTTAGGCCAATCTTGTCTTTGGCCTTGTCCTTCAGAGACTGGGAGAGCTACAAGTGCCTGAATGAGGAAGTAAAAAGGGAAGAAACCCTGGATCCTGGTATTAATAATTGGTTATTAATAAAATAGAAAATAATGTCTTCTCTCAAACTCAAGTCCCTTCAAAGATTAATATGGGACTTATGTATCATATCTAAAAATATAAAGTTATAAATGCAAAAACTGCTAACATTCTTAAGAGTGTTTTTTCTAAAACCCAGTTTCTCTACTCTTCTCTTTTTTAGATTGGTGGTACCTATGCCAAACCAGTGATATTGCCACCCGAAGTAGCAATTGGAGCTCTTGGAGCCATAAAGGTATAAATAGATAAGTAACTGGAAAATGTCACCACTAATTGAATTTAATCCTTTTGTTAGTGGGAGAAGCAAAGTCACTCTTTGTGATGTTTGTCTTCACTTTGTAGATTTGGGTTTCTGAAAGTAGCCCATTATAGTAACTATTTCTATCTGCCTAGATGCTAAAGCTGCAATTTAGCTCCCTGCCACTAGAATAACATGATACTCTAGGTTACCAAGTCAATCAGTAAACATTTATTAAGTACCTACTGTGTTCCAGGTACTGTGCCAAGTGCTGGAATACAAAAAGAGGCAAAAGACATTACCTGCCCCCAAAGAGCTTAAAATCTAATGGGGGAGAATGCACATTGTATGCAAACAAATATACACAAGACAAGCGATGTACAGGATAAATAGGAGATAATTAACAGAGGAAAGGTGTGGGAATTAAGAGGAGTTAAGGAAGGCTTCCTGTAGAAGGGGGGCTTTAGTTGGAACTTAAAGGAAGGCAGGGAGGTTAGTAGTCAGAGCATTCTCTGCACGGGGACTGGCTGAGAAAATACCAGGAGCAGAGAGACGAAGTGCCTTGTCCATGCAACAGCCAGGAGGGGGCTATATTATAAAGAACTTTTAATGTCCAACAGATTATTCTGTATTGCTTCTGGAGGCAGTAAGAAGCCTTTGGAATTTATTGAGTAGGGGGTGACAGGATCAGACTTGCACTTTAGGAAAATCACTTAGTGACTTTAGTGGAGGATGAACTGGAGTGGGGAAAGACTTGCGGCAGGTAGCCCCACCAGCAGGCTATTGCAGTAGTCCAGTCTTGAGGTTGTTGAGGAGTATTCAAGAGATATTGCAAAGGTGAAATCAACTGCCTTTGGCAACAGCTTGGATATTGTGGGGTATGGGAGTAAGAGATAGTGAAAAGCCCAGAATGACTCCTAAGGGGTGAGACTGAGAGACTGGGAGGATTGTGTTGCTCTCTATAGTAATAGGGAAGAGAAGAGAAGAGGGAAGGGTTTAAGGGGAAAGCTAATGAGTTCCATTTTTGTTGTGTTGAGTTTCAGGTGACTACTGGACATACAGTTTGAGATGTTGAAAAGGAAAAGATTCTAGATTGGAGGTCAGCAAAAAGTTTGAGGCAGGATAGGTAGATTTGAGAATCATCATCCTAGAAATGGTCATTTAATCCATGGGAGTTGATGAGAGTTTTCTTTTCCCATTTCCTAATTCTCCTATCTCAGTTTTTTTTTTGTTTATAATTATATAATAAATTTTAAAACAGAGGCCAAATCCCGCCTAGAGCAAGGATTATTAATTAACCTGGATCTGTAAACTTGTTTCTTTACTATTTTGATAACTTTGTCTTTTTTTTTATCTTTGTATTCTCAGCATTTAGCATGATGCTTAATAAATATTTATTGACTATTAACTATAACTGTATTTTAATATAATTGGTTTCTTTTGTAATCCTGTGTATTCTCTTTTATGCAACTAAAAATAGTATTTTAAGAAGAGGTCTGTAGGCCCCACCAGACTTCCAGAGAGGTCCATAACACAAAAAAGGCTAAGAACCCCTTGTTAGAGAATTGCATATATCCCCAGAAGAATAATATAATTAGAAAAACTCCATTGAGAACAGGAAAGATTGACACACTCTTAATTTAAAAACCACACTTGTTAGACTATGAAATAGAAATTACTAGAATGATACATATAGATAGGAATAGTTTGTTTTCCAACATAAGTTAATATGGCCTCTCATCTGTTAGACATCACTAATGCTATTAGAGAAGAGACATAGAAAGCCCTTACAACCACTACTTTGCATAGTTTGGAATTTGAGTGAAAATTTCCCCCCTTTTTATTTCTAGGCTGTGCCTCGGTTTAATGAGAAAGGTGAAGTAATCAAAGCACAGATAATGAATGTGAGCTGGTCTGCTGATCATAGAATTATTGATGGTGCTACAATGGCCCGCTTCTCTAATTTATGGAAATCCTACTTGGAAAATCCAGCTTCCATGCTGCTAGAACTGAAATAAACATTGATTTGAAACATCCATGAACTTTTTGGGCATTGGACGAATGTATAAAACCCAGCTACACTTGTTCTTTATTGAAGTTTGTATTATGTGAATGATTATATTACGTGACCAAGATCTCACAATAAATGCCAATCTCTCTTACCATGTTGCACATTTAAATTTAAGTGGACAGCTTTATTGTAACTTTCTTAAGGTTGTCAAATTTTATAAGACAAGAGTGTGACATGTAACATCCTAATGTAGTGCTGAGATCTTAAATGTAAGGGATGCTGGCAGCAAAGAAGACTGGCATTACCAAAAACTAATATCTCTATACACTATCTCAGTATGATATTTTTAACTGTCTCTTAAGGGTTGGGAAAAGGAATTTATATACAATAATGTTTTATTGCCTAATATTAATTATACAAATTCTTAAATAAAGTGCACTTATGTTTATCTTTAAAGATGTTCAGTAGACTTTTATTACTCAGTAATGTTATTTTGATTCCTGTAAATGTCTCATCCCTTATATCTTAAAAGGGGGAAAACTGAGATGATCTTAAAGAAATGCTGAAATTATATTATGTAACTAATTCCCTGCTATCTGCCTTCCCTAATTCTACATGTATGATACTGGAGAAGGTCACACAACTACACTTAACTGAGTCCACTGCAAATTTATTAACCTAATCTCAGCTGAGCAATCACTATTGCACAGCAACCTATTTATTCTTCCCTAATTAACTATCCTGCTCCCCAGAGTAGTTTTCCCAAACCTTTCCTTCTCTCCTAAAACTCTTGTTACCACCCTCTCTGCTTTCCTTGACTCTTGCCTTACTAGGAAAATAGAGGCATCTGCCGTGAGCTTCCTCTTCTCCCCCTTTCATACACTTAGGATTCTAGAAAAACTGGCCCACCAGCTGATCTGAGCTCCACATTCCACCATTTGTCAAGTCTTTTTAGGCTGTCCTATATGCCTGCAATGCCCTCCCTCCTCAACTCTACCTCTTAGAGGCCATAACTCCCATCAAGACTGAACTATGGTGCTCTTTCCCTCCTCATATTATTTTGTATTTTTTGTATACCAATTGTATCCACCAGTAGGATGTAAGCTCCTTCAATATAGGAACTGCTTCCTGGTTTTTGTCCTTTTTTGTCTTGGTGTTCCCAATTCCTAGCCCAGTAGCTTGCATATGATACAAGTTTGCACTTGATAAATGTTGAATTACCAGTAAGTTCTTTAAGGATAACTATCTTATTCGGTTTTCTAATGTTCTTGATCCTTATAAAACTGTAATTTGGAATTCTTTAACAATCATCTCAATGTTGCTAATGTATGGGCCAAATCCAGTAATTTAAAGGAATACATTTTGAGAAATTTGATCATTTCTTGTATAGGAAAATCCTGTATCTCTTTACCTGTAGCATCTTCTGCCCTTTCCCTCTATTAGGGATTTTACAGCCTTCTTTATTGCCCTCAGCTGAACCAAAGACAGTGTGATCATGTAAAGTCAGTGGCTAAGCCTTTATTACTAAGCACTGGTAATAAGAATTTATTTTTTCTTGTTCTTAGGAGGAAACTAAGTAATAGGGGAAAAGCAAACCAAGGACAATTAGAGTGGAAAGAGAACAAGTAGAATAGGCTACCTTGGCTGGGGAATTCCTTGTCCCTATGGGTGTTCAAGTAGACATGTAGATGACCAACTTGTGAAGGATTTTGTAGAGAGGGTTCATGTACCCTTGGCCTAGGTAACTTATAAGATCTTTTCCAACTCTGAAAGTCTATGATTTTAGAATAAAAATAAATAATGATTGAGCAATCTAATAGATTCCCTCAGTAGCATTAAAGGGAGCATATGCCAATAGTGACTTACATTCAGAAATACATATTTGTTTTAATGCTGCGCAATTGAACATCAAGTGCCAAATATATTGATTCAAGGTTTGTGATATAAAAACAAAGGCTTCATGTTCTTATAAATTAAAATTTTGATTTATAGTTAAAATTAAGATTTTAAACCACTTAAAGAGAATCTGAGCATGTGAGGGAGAGTAGACTTTCAAATGTATACAAATAGAATAGTTGTGCACTTAATTCATTATTTAAAAGGATATTGTATTGTATTAATTGACTTAAAAGAAAAATTCATGTATCTTTTGGAATGGGATTTTTCAATAAAATTTTCAATGATCTTAATACTTTCAGTCTTCAGCAGTCTGTGATCGAAAAGGTCTTTAAATGGTTCTGGGCCCAAGAGAATCCACTAAACTTACAGAAAATTGTGGGAGAGGGGACAGAGCCAAGAAGGCAAGAATAGCATGAAATACAGCAATTCTCTCCCCCGCAAACCAAAAACAAAAATGCCAAACTGCTCTAGAAAATGCACCAGATCAAATCCCAGAAAAAGTCATAGTGATTCATTTTTCTAGCCCAAATCAGCATAGAGAGACAGAGACTGGCCTGTGGACACTGGGGACTGGGTCTGATTAAGAGTATCCCGCTCCTGTTACAGGACTCCAGGACTGAAACAAACTATAAAAAAGTCCCAGAGCCATACCAGGGTACGATATTGTACAGGTTACAGGAACAAGTGCCAGTTGGCAGCTTGGTTGCTCACTACCCAACAAGATGATAAGACTAGACGTTTTCTCTGATCTCCTTGAGGTCTCAAATGTCTCCAAAATAGAAATGATGTGCCAAAGGTGATAATAGCTAACATTTGCTAGGTGCTTCACAACTATTATCTCATCTAGTCCTCACAACATCCCTGGGAGGTAGGTTACAGATGAGGAAATAAAGGTAAATAGAGGTTAAGCGACTTACCCAGGCTCACAGAGCTAGTGAGTGTCTGAAGGCAGGTTTGAACTCAGGTCTTCTGACTCAAGACCAGAAGGCTGTAAGAGGTATGGCAGCATTGCAGGGGCAGAAGCCTTCTGGGCCTCCAACAGCCAGCCAGCACCATAACTAAAGTAGTGCTCCTGGGCAGAAGCTTGCTCGGGGGTGGGAGGGTGATGAGGAGGGAGGTATCGGTCTGTGCTGCAAAAGATCTATACAGGAGGACCAGGAACAAAGAAAAAGGGGCAGGGCAATGTATGAGCTTGAAATCTATACCCCCATATCCCATCCTCCCCCAGAGCTTCAGAGACACAAACTACAGAAACCAACCCCATGGTACAGCTGATGCCAAGCTAAAGAACTGAGTACAGAGGGCATGGGTCAGGATGCTGGAATAAGTCATTGTGTGTATGTGTGTGTGTGTATGTGTGTGTGGAGGGAGGAAGAATGTATGCACCCCACTAAGCCTGAGCTTCTCCAGCCAGTTCTGTGCTTCCAAAAGTCATTTGAGGCAGACCCAAATTGGTGAATAGTGAATTATCCACCATGGGAGGAGAGTGAGACATTTGAATTCCAGCCCCTACAGAAATCAAAATCATAGTGGAGGCAGACAGTGAACAACAATGAGAAAGTAAAGGGGGAAAGCTGAAATTACCAAAGATCTCGAGAAGAAAACTCAAAGACTTTGAACTTATAAAGCAGATAAATCAACAGAGAAAAAATTAGCAGCAGAAAGAAATGTGGTCTCCAAATCTAGTAAAATCCAGGTATACATGAATAAATACTGCAAAACAAAGGAAAATGATCCAACACTTGATGAGAAAGAGGACCCTATGGAATTTGAGGAGAACATGAAACCATAACATACTGCTCCTGAAGGGTTGAAAAAAGAAATTAAAATTATGAGAGCAGAATTTTATGGCCTGCACATCAAAAATAATGGACAGAAAAAAAACAACCACCCTGGAATCTACAATGTCAAGTCTGTAGAGAGAACAGTAGATTGGGAATGCAAATACACAGAAGTAAAGGACACTGTAGAAGAGAAACCAAAAAAAAAAAATATATATATATATATATATAAAACAGGGCAGCTAAGTGGCACAGTGGATAAAGCACTGGCCCTGGACTCAGGAGGACCTGAGTTCAAATCTGGCCTCAGACACTTGACACTTACTAGCTGTGTGACCCTGGGCAAGTCACTTAACCCTCACTGCCCTGCAAAAAAGAAAAAAAGAAAAGAAATCAATTCAGGCTATTCATTGGAAGGTCAAATACTGAAGATGTAGCTTAAATATTCTGGCCACATAATGAGAATACAAGATTCATTGAAAAAGAGCCTGATGTTGGGAAAGATTGAAGGCAAAAGGAAAAGGGAATGCAGAGGATGAGATGGATAGTGTCATGGAAACAATGAATATGAACTTGGATAGACTTTAAGAGATAGTGTAGGATATAGGGGCCTGGCATGCTGTGGTCCACAGGGTCACAAAGAGTTGGACATGACTGAACAACGATAACAGGGTGGAAGGGAGTAAAGTGTAGGAAGATGGGAAAGGTAAGGAGGGGGGGTCAGATTATGTAGGACTTTAAAAGTCAATGAAGGGAGGGGCAGCTACGTGGTTCGGTGATAGAGTACAACCCTGGAGTCAGGCGGACCTGAGTTCAAATTCGGCCTCAGACACTTGACACTTACTGTGTGACCCTTGGCAAGTCACTTAACCCTTATTGCCCCACAAAAAAAAAGAAAGAAAAAAAAAGAATGAAATTCTGATGATACCAAGAGAAATAGTTCCAATAAGGAAAAAAAGTGGTTTTCTAAAGAGGCTGATACCAGTACAGAAGGAGAATGTCAACTAGCATTAAAAAAAAAAAGATATGCTGGAGATGGAAACAGACAAGTATTGGAGGACAAATACAAAAGTGTAGCATGATGCTGTAAAAATAGAACGAAAGAGCTCAAAATGTCCAAGGTTTTTCAAGAACGTTAAAGGCAATGAAAAGAATGTGGCAAGTCTTTTTTGTTTTGGGGCTACATTGGGGAAAAGAGGTGGATTTTATTTTCTTCTTTCAGCCCAGCCACAGGACTGAAGAAGGGCAAATTTCCCAATTTAAAAAAAAAAAAAAAGGGAATCTGCAAAAGGGTTAAGGTCTGCTGTTCATCCCCACCTCCCCCCAGGTGTTCTCAGTGGGGAGGGAATGTGGAAGGGAGAGAATGCAGACTAGAAAATAAAATTGAATAATAAAAAAAAAAGAGGACTGCATTTCAAATTGGAGGAAATAATAATAAAGAAAGCTGCTCAATTGCTATCTTGTTTGTTAGTTGTTTTTTTGTCAGCAAGAGAATGAGCATTTGACTGGAAAGAACAAAACAATAATGATCAATAAGGAGTGGATATCCAAAAGGAATAAAAAGATACAAAGGAAGCACCTAGCTGCTTTTGATGGGTTTAATCAAACTTAATCAAATTAGAACTACATTTATAAGTATGGGAAATACCAGGCAGATGTAATTCTGAGCCACTGAGTAATGTTCGTGTTTGGGACAAACTGCCTCAATTTACCCAAATAACTCGAGACCAACAAGTCAAGCAGAGACAGATTTATTACATCCTCATGAGGACGGGCAAAACCCAATTACACATTGCAGTCTTGCAAAGATAGGCCCAATCCTCTAGGTTTTTATAGTAATCTTGAAAAGGACTGTCCCCACGTACACCTAGGGTGGATGAGCTCACAATCTAACATCCAATCCTGTCTCACCCAAGATGCATACCCAGCTAGTGATCTGTGTATGGAGACATGTCCAAGAACAAAGGGGAGAAGGGGAAGGGGTACAAGTCTGAGGAATGTCAAAGAAAGAGGGAGGCAGAAATCACTCCCTTTTCTGACTACAATTAATCCATGACAGGGACTGGGGTTTTGACATATGAGAGGGGAGTTTTTTATTACAGGCCATAAACTAAGGTGTAGCTGGCATGTGGGAACTAAGCAGAAGTAAAGTAAATAGTGTTAATTGGTAGAACTGTGACAAGTAATAAAACTTACTGGGGGACTGAATATCTCCCAGACCCCATCCCCAATGTTTACAGAACTGTCCCAAGTCCATTATCTCAACAATAAAACTTAAAGGAGACAGTGAGAATTTGACAAGCAATTAACTTTTAGGCAGAGCGAGAGGCTAGCCAATTGGGAAGGGTGGGGGGGCTGGGTATCTTTCATACTCCATCCTCAGAGTTTAATCTGACTCAAATCCATAATTGTCCCATACAGTTCGGAAGTGTGGAAACAGGAGAGGTGCCACAGGATTGAAAAGGGCAAATGTCCCAATTTTCAAAGTAGGGAAAAGAAAGAAATCCACAAACTATAGGCCAGTGAGTTTGGCTTCAATTGCCAGAAAAATTTCAACATGTCTTATTAAAGGTGTGGTTAATGAGTGTATAGAAAACGAAGTGGTGATCACAAAGGAAGAGTCAGCATGGTCGCTTCATCTGAAACAAATCTTGACTAATCTTATTTCTGGTAGGTCAAGGAAATGCTGTAGATAGATAGAAATAAAACATTTATTAAGTGGTTACTCTGTGCCAGGCACTGTGCTAAGCACTAGGGATACAAATACTGGCCAAAAGGACTGACCCTGGGCAGCTAGGTGGCGCAGTGGATAGAGCACCGGCCCTGGATTCAGGAGGACCTGAGTTCAAATCTGGCCTCAGACACTTGACACTTACTAGCTATGTGGCCCTGGGCAAGTCACTTAACCCCAATTGCCTCACTGGGAAAAAAAAAAGGGACTGACCCTACACTCAAGGAATTTATATTCCAATGGGGGAAGAAGATATATAATAGGGAGAGCTGGAAAGGGGGGCAGAGAAGGAGAAACATGGGAAGAGGAAAGATACCTGCTTGGAGGCAATGGATTAGGCAAGGAAGAGGTGGAATTCCAGGTCTGAGTGAGGTGAAACATGACCAGTACCCTTCCTAAAATGGTGGTCATGGGGAGGAAGTCATCAATGAAGAAAAGAGGACCTCAGGACACTGGTTCCTTGGGTAACAAGGAAGTAGGAAAGGCAGAGGGAGATTGAGAGCCAAAGTGTAAGAGTATATTTAGACTTCAGGGGCAGCTAGGTGGCACAGTGGATAGAGCACTGGCCCTGGAGTCAGGAGGACCTGAGTTCAAATCCGGCCTCAGACACTTAACACTTACTAACTGTGTGACCCTGGGCAAGTCACTTAACCCCAACTGCCTCATGCAAAAAAATTAAAATAAAAGCAATAAGCTCCTTAAGAGTATATTTAGACTTCAACAAAATATATAACAAGCCTTAAATCCTGTGTTTGTAACTGGGGGCACATTAGAAAATGTGCACACCTTTAGAGCAAAACATGTCTTGCCTTTCTGTGTATCTTCTCAGCTCATAGCACAGAATTTACCTCATAGTATTTAATAAATGCTTATTCATTCATCCATCAATTCATTCAATTATCTCAGAAACAATTTTCAAAGAGCCCAAATTGTCAGGCACAGCTGGTTACTAAAGTATTTAAAATGTTCTTTTTTCTAACGGGTTCTTATTTAAGAAGGTGGATTATGGATGGAATGGAATGAGAAGAGAATGGAATGATATAGCCTAGACATTCCTACTTCTGTTTCCTGCCTTCCAATTCCTGTCCAAATCTCCTTTCACTGCCAAGAGCAATATTTCTGAATATACAAATTTAGTAACATTAAACAACTGCTTTCATAGTGCTGGCAATTGCCTGGAGATACTAGGGATAGGCATTGGGGCTGCAATTTCATTGTTATCGACCAGAAATTCTTTTGTTGTCTGGACCATTTTATACTCTTAAAAATGATTAAGGACACCAAAGAAGTTTTGTTAAATGTGAGTTATATCTATTGATATTGACTATATTAGAAATTAAAACTGTTACAATAAAAATATTTAACTCATTTTAAAACAATACTAATTTCATTGTACAGGGTAGTCCAAAAGTCATGAATATTTGATAGCTTTTTAATTTTTTGTTTTTAATTTATAATACCATAGCATCATACATAGTATATATAGAAAATGAACTCACATGATGTGTGAAAAATCAAATTCTGTAAATGGCAAACAATAAAGAAAAAATAATTTTCAAAAAGTTATTAAAACATCAGATCCCTTTGTAACTTTTGGCCCACCCTGTATAAATAACATTTTAAAGGCAATCTTTTTTTTGTTTTGTTTTTGTTTTGCAGGGCAATGAGGGTTAAGTGACTTGCCCAGGGTCACACAGCTAGTTAAGTGTCAAGGCTGGATTTTAATTCAGGTCCTCCTGAATCCAGGACTGATGCTCTATCCACTGCGCCACCTAGCTGCCCCATAAATAACGTTTTATAAAAAATAAATAAATATATAAAAATAACTCTTTTCCAAAACAACAAAAAATTAGAAGAATGGCATGGCGTTACCTATTTTTTGCAAGTCTCTTTAATATCTGGCTTAATCAAAACTGGATTTCATATCTCCTTCTGCATCCAATCTGTTGGAACATGTTATTTTGTGAACTGCTATCAGAGACAACTTCAGAATGAGGAAACTTCCTCTAGCAATGTAGTTGTGAGGGTTGGCAACTACTCTTCTACCTGTAGTCTTAGAGAGTTGCCTAGCCTACTGACTTCCCCATGATCAAACTGTCAGTTTGTGTCAAAAAAACAATTGGAACCCTAATTATCCTGGCTTCAAGGTTGGTTCTCTATGAGACGCAGGAACCGACGGGCAACAGAGAGCGCAGTTTTCCGATGTCCTCTTTGCGGCAGGAGGTGCGGCTCCCGTATAGGACTGCACAGCCACACTGTGGCCCCTGGCTCTTCAAGGCGCTGATCCATGGTCCTCCGCGGCTGGTGGAAGCCTGCTATGTCATGCTGTTCTAGTGGTAAAATTACTCTAAGCTTATTTTGAGATCTTACTGGTGATATCACTCCTATCAATAGTGGTTAGGGGATTAAAGTTTGGAGACCTGACACCCGTGGGGGTCTGTTTTATGATAACAGTCTCCATTTTTCTTTTGAAAAAAAAAATCATTGAGAAATGGCTGGCATAGTAGATGGAGGGCTGGTCTTAGAGTCAGAAATACTTGATTTCAAATCTAGCCTCTGATTTGTACTAGCAGTGACAGGATCGGCAAAATGTTTAACCTCTTTTTTCCTCAGGCAATTCACTGAAGTTTGTCATGAGTAAAATTTAAGAAAGATAGACTGAGCCACATTCTCTCCAAGCAAGATAACATTTTATTACAGGAGTGCTACCTACCAATAGAATGGGTCAATAGCTGTGTCAGTGGGTAAAAGCACTGGCCCTGGATTCAGGAGGACCTGAGTTCAAATCCAGCCTCAAACGCTTGACACTTGCTAGCTGTGTGACCCTGGGCAAGTCACTTAAATCTCATTGTCCTGCCAAAAAAAAAAAAAAAAAGCTTGTGTCAGTTTAGCCTAAGATCCCAGGATGAGGACTTAATTTCTTTTTATAAGATTAGAAAGAAAAAAACACAGAACAGAGTAGGTAGGGAATTAATATACTTGGTTATAGGGTTAGTGACATCAGAGGTTGAGAACAACATAATTGGTTACATAACTGAGGTGTGGATAAATATGATTGGTTGGAAACTGGGATTGAGGGGCTAGCAACAATCCCCTCCTTCCCTCCTGTGACTAAGAAAAAGTCATTCTTTGAGTCCAACTACAGGGTTAAAGATAGTGGTTCAGACTTCTTTGAATAACAAACCAGATAGCTTGGTGACATAAAGATATTAGACCAGACTCCCCGGTGTCTACTCACATCTTCCAAAGATAGCAGAATTCCTTGAGGCAAGAATAGAAGAGTGAGTAGCAGAAGAACTGGGCTTCTAAACTTAACTCATTACAGATAAGCCGAATTTCTACACTAAATTCAGAGACAAAGAACCATAATGTGGACAGTAATAGGACAAAATCAATGAATTGTAAATAGCATCAATGAAAAAATACAGAATCAATTTAATCTTCTCAGGCTATAAATTACAGACAAGTGTTTATTTTGCATACATAGAGGAAGTTGTTTATACATCAGGAGTTCCCCACACCTGTGATTTCATAGGCCTGGACTTAAAAAAAGAAAATCACTAAATATGACATGATTTTGGTGGATGGGTAGGTTGAGAGAATTTAAATATACATCTTTACCACCAGATATCACAGGCAGATCGATTGTCTTCCTATATGTCATATTCATGTGTGTGTATATGTGTGTGTGAGAGAGAGAATATGTAAAGCAATTTGTAACAGTATAAAGTGACAGCTATTTTATGTAAACATCAGCCACTTTAAGTAATTGGGCATGTCTGCCTTCAATTCCCCATATTCATTACCCTTGGGATCAATGTTAGTCAATAAGCATATATTAAGTACCTACCGTATGCTGGGCACTATGCTGAGTGCTGGGGATACAAAAAACAGTTTTTACCCCTCAAGGAACTCACAATCTAATGGAGAAAAATGCAAACTACTATGTACAAACAAGATAGAGACAGGATAAATAGGAAATAATCCTCTTGAATGACTGCTATAGCCAACTGCTTGGTATCTTGGTATCTCTCCCCACTACAATCTATCTTCCACTCAGTTGTCAAACTGATCTCCCTAAAACACAAGTTCTGACTACATCATCCCCTTATTCAATAAACTCTGGTGGGCTCCCTATTACCTCCAGGATCAACTATATAAAATACTCCAATTGACATTCAAAACTCTTCATAGCTTGGCCCTTTCCTGACTTTCCAGTCTTATATCTTACTCTCCTCACATAGTCTTCAATTCAGTGACCCTGGCTTCCTGATGGCACAGTGGATAGAGCAGTGGGCCTGAATTCAGGAAGACTTGAGTTCAAATCTCACCTCAGACACTTAGTAGCTGTGTGACCTTGAGAAAATCACTTAACCCTAATTGCCCTAAACATCCAGAGCCATCTCCAGTCATCCTGATGTATTTCTTGCCACTGGACCCAGAGGGCTCTGGAAGAAAGAGTGAGGTTGGTGACCTTGCACAGCCCTCCCTCACTGAAATCCAATTCGGTGCAAGTCATGACATCACCCCAATATCATAGTCCTCTTTGAGAATGAAGGACAGGGGCAGCTAGGTGGCACAGCGCCAGCCCTGGATTCAGGAGTACCTGAGTTCAAATCCGTCCTCAGACACTTAACACTTATTAGCTGTGTGACCCTGGGCAAGTCACTTAACCCCCATTGCCCCGAAAAAAAAAAAAAGAGAGAATGAAGGACAAACAACAAAACAAAAAACCTGTGAAGTGCTTAGAAGTAGTTGCTTAATAAATGCTTATTCCTGCCCCATCGCCCTCCAACAAAACACTCCATTTCTTGATTGCATGCATTTTCTGGGATTTTGTTGTTGTTGTTGTTGTTGTTGTTGTTTTTGTGAGGCAATTGGGATTAAGTGACTTGCCCAGGGCCATACAGCTAGTAAAAGTGTCTGAGGCAAGATTTGAACTCAGGTCCTCCTGAATCCAGAGCTGGTGCTTTATCCACTGTGCCACCTAGCTGCTCTGATTGCATGCATTTTCATTAGCTCTCTCCAATTCCTGGCATCCTCTCCCTTATATCTCTGCCTCCTAGCTTTCTTCAAACCTCAGCTAAATTCCCACCTTCTGCAAGAAACCTTTCACAGACCTCCTTAATCTTAGTTCCTTCCCTCTGAGTTTAGGCTCAATTTATCTTGTGTCTATCTTGTTTATATATAGTTGTTTGCATGTTGTCCTCCCAATAGACTATGAGCTCCCTGAGAGCGGACTAGCTTTCATTTTCCTTTATTTCTCCAATGCTTAAAACAATGCCTAGCACATAGTAAGCTCTTAATAAATACTTGTTGACTGACTGACTGAGGCTTTAGGCACCTAGGAATGGTTGCAAACAACAGTCCTTAAATGGGCAGGGGCCTGCTTCTGGCTTGCCCTGTAGGAGTAATTATGACTTGAAGCCTGGAATGGAACTAGCACAAGATGAAAGGGACTTTGACTCAGATGCCATTCTCTTGTTTTCCCACTTGTGTCCCTACCCTTAGGCTGCCCCCGGGAACTCATGCCTGTCCTGCTTCTCTCTGGTCTACCTTCCCACCAGGATGGACCACCTGGCCTAGTGGCCTGTGTCATATAGAACAGCTGAAATCAGGTCAGGGTCTCCCAGGCCTGGGGGTTCTTAACCTTTTTTGTGTGTTAAGGGCTAAAATTATAGCTAAACTATCTAAAATATCTAATGAGCGGTCACCAATAAATTATAAGCGTTAGCAAGAGTTAGGCTTTTAAGCATTTATTAAGGAGAATAAGAATTTGGTAAAGAGAGAGAAAAAGGCCTAGATTCCCATCTATTAAAGGGAGAGCACATTTCTAGCTCCCTTCTCCGCCAGAGTCCCCAGGAAAGAGCCTGAGACGGAGCGCCAGTCTCTTCCTTCCTCCTCCCACTAGCCCGCGTCACTTCCTGACATCAAAGAAAAGACTCCCGGTCTTGCCCTCAAAGACCTTCGCTTCATGGGCGGAACTCTTCTACAGTAAGTCTCCAGCAGGTGGCGTCATTCCAATCGTTACACTTACCATGCCATGGTTGCCTTCTCAGAATAATCTTTTAAATTCAGAAAATACATAGGATGACAGAGAATACCAAAATTTAGTGAAAATAAAGATATAATGTGTTTCCCATTCAACTTCACAGCCTCCCCTGAAATCTATCTTAACCGCAGATTAAGAACCCCTGATCTAGGAGAATCAGCATCAAAAAGAGCTTCCAGTGGTTATCATTGTTTTTTGTTTTGTTTTGTTTTGTTTTGTTTTCCAGGGCAAAGAGAGTTAAGTGACTTGCCCAGGGTCACACAGCTAGCAAGTGTCAAGTGTCTGAGGTCAGATTTGAACTCAGGTCCTCCTGAATCCAGGGTGGGCGCTTTACCCACCACACCCCAGTGGTTATCATTATTCCCTTCCTAATGTACCCCTCTCTAGCAGTTCCTAGTCCTTATCTTTCTCTGCTTTCCTTTTCCACATACCATCTAGAACCTTCCTCCACTGTGGTACAGGGTCAGTATCACCACATTTAAAGTCAGAAGACCAGAGTTCAAATCTAAGCTCTACCACTTTCTATCTTGGTGAACTTGGGCTTGTGGTTTCATCTTTATGCATCTCATTCTCCTCATCTGCAAAGGTGGTTGGATGTGATACCCTCTAAGGTCCCTTCTATTTCTGAAACTACGATACTATCATCTCGCATTTCTTTTGTCTTCTGGTACTCAGTGAAATCTAGATTTCTCCTGAAGGCACCACATCTCTTGGAATACTAAGGCTGGCTGTTCCTTCTCTCACACCCCTTCAATCATGAGGCCATAAGGAAGGGGGAGGGGGTGGACAAGCATTTATTGAGTGCCAGGAACTGAGATAAGGGCTTGACAAATATTATCTCATTTGATCCTCACAACCACCTTGTCCCTGTTTCAGAGCTGAAGAAACTGGGGCAGCTAGGTGGCACAGTGGATGGAGCACCGGCCCTGGAGTCAGGAGTATCTGAGTTCAAATTCGGCTTCAGACACTTAACACTTACTAGCTCTGTGACCCTGGGCAAGTCACTTAACCCCAGTTGACTCACTTAAAAAAACAAACAAACAAACAGAGCTGAAGAAACTGAGACAGACAGGTTAAGTGACTTGCCCAAGGGTCACAAATCGAGTAAGTGCCTGAGGATGAATTTGAATTGGACCCGACTCCATATCCAGCGTGCTACCCACTGTGCCACCTGGCCACCTCTAGGAGAAGAAGGAAGAGGAGTGGGTATATTCCTCACTCCTTACTATTAGACCCTCCGTCTGTCGCTCTTACTCACCGACGATATCTCTTCTTTTAAAATTCCCACCATCCTATCTGGATCCTTGTTGCTATCACCTGTGCACCTCTCTTGTCCTTCCTCAATGAGTTCAGTACCTAGTTCACAGTCCTCTCCACCTCCAGGCCTTCCCCTTCAAACCTCCCTGTTTCTCCTTCTCCTCAATTTTCATATCTTGTGTCCTCAGCCTACCTCAACCAAACAGGTCATGCTGTAGAACAGCGGCATCAAACTCAAATAGAAATAGATCCCTGGGGGCTACATATTAACTTAGAAAACTACAAATTAATATTATCTATGTTGTATTTTTATTTCTCTTTTTAAACATTTCCCAACTAGATTTTTATCTGGTTCGGCCCATACTCAGTTTTGTGGATGCCATGTGGCCTTGTGGGATGGGGGTTTTATATGTGTGCTACAGATCACCCCTCTGCCAAAGACCCCGATTCCAGATGACAAATTCAGCAATGTGAGAGGCTCCTCTTCACACTCCTAGGTCTTCATTTCGGTATTGTTCTGAAGTCCTTGTGCCTGTGATATTCACTCTTGTGGCTCAAGGACTTGGCAGGCCTTTCTATTTATGTGACACAAGTGTTTATCATGGGGAGAGACTCACTGCTTTCTGTCGGTCTCCTAAACTCTCTTTGCACATGGGTCCTGATAAGTGGGAAAACTTTCAACATGAACTCTCCAAGCGCTTTGCACACAAGTCCCATGTGATTCCTGCTATTCCTAGCTCTGTCATGGTTTAAAATTAGCACTGGGCTGACATGACATTCCTCTGGGTCACAGCGTGGCTGAGGATCTGAATTGCTTGGAGTGACACTGGCAAAACCCATCTGTAACCTCTCCCTCACTGAGCAATCAATGAGTTTGGAAACACTGCCAATTCTGGTAAGTTTTTCTGAGTTCTTCTCCCCCTTGATCTCACTTACAAATGTTTGCTGCTGAGGATTCAGTCACCTGTGTCTGTGCTTGCCTGGACAAAGGAACCCAGTTTGGGAACTGAGTATAAAACCTATCTTTTGAGAGGTCAGAGTGACCCATTTAATTGTGCTCTTCTAGAAAACAGACTGATTGCATAGAAGGCAAAGACGAATTTCTTTCAGGACTGATTTGTTTGATTTTTTTAAATATTTGTTTCTTTTTAGTTTTGAATGCTTTCCAAACCTGCTAACCCTGGCATGTCATTGCTATACTCCTGCGTGCCTGTTGTGATAACATAGGGTAGAAAGACTTTATTTCCCTTATATTTTGCAGGATATGTGCCTCTCATAGGTACTCTACCCACTCCTGCTTTAATAATACCCAGTTTTCTCTCTAGCACAGATTACAACTTTTGAAATTACCCGAGACCGTATGCTTCTAAATGTTCCAGACTCCTCAGAGGCCAAAGGAGCAGGTGATTTTTATATTAAAGTCAACATTTATCCACTAAGTGCTCATTGTGTATAAGGCACATACAAACCCCCCAAATTAATCTCTGCCCTTAAAGAGCTTAGATGGAGGGGAGAGGGAAAACATGTACAGAGGTATATACGAAATAATAGAAAGTAACTTCACGAGGGAGAATTTGTTAATTAGGAAGGAAGGGGAGAGAACCAAGAAAGGCTTCATGTATGTGTCAGTGTAAGAAGCATTCCAGGCATAGAGGACAGCCTGTGCAAAGGCCTGGAGATGGGAGATGTCAAATTCTGAAAGTAGATATGACTCACAAAAGGAAGGAGTTGTGATTTGTACCTGCAGAGGGAGTAGCCCCACCAACGAGATTATGAGTCTACCAAAATATCAATCACAAGCATTTATGCACCTTTGTACCAGGTCTTGTACAAACAATGGTGATAAAATGACAAAAACAAGATGTCCCCTGCACTGACAAGGCAGATATTCTCTAGGGAGACAATATGTACACATTTAAGCATATATAAAATATGTATCTCAAAGCATCAAATTATAACATTGAAAAGTTTAGCCCAAGTGCCATCTTCTACATGGGGCCTTTCCTGATTGCTCCACTTCATATTTATTTTGTATCTACTTTGCATATAATACTTATCTCCATAGTATATGAGTTCTTTGAAGACAGAGACTTCCATTAAAAAAATTGAATCCGGGGGTGGCTAGGGGGCACAGTGGATAGAGCACTGGCCCTGGAGTCAGGAGGACCTGAGTTCAAATCTGGCCTTAGACACTTAACACTTACTAGCTGTGTGACCCTAGGCAAGTCACTTAACCCCAACTGCCTCACTAAAAAAAAAAATTGAATCCCCTGTGCTTATCATATAATAGGTATTTAATAACTTCTTGCTGATTTATTGATTGAAGATAATATATATCTCCATTTCCAGCTACTAGCTCAGATCAGTCTGGGGTTGGGATGCTTGAGGAAAATAATAGAAAAGGAGGAATTCTTGGTAAATACTAGAAGGACTTGCAATTTCATTCATTTGGGGCTCATTCCAACCCATACGTGTCACAACCCCTTCATACCTTGTGGTTTCATGAGTTGTTGTGGAGAAAAAACTTGATCACTTGGGTGACAGCTTTCTTGTGATGAGCTTCTCTGAACACAAAGTACCTTAAAAGGCATTGATCCTTTAATGACAGTTCAGCACCCCACCCATCATCTTTGAACCCAGGGTCACCTCTATATCCACTGTTAAGCAATATGGATATATCTTAATAATGATAGCACGATTAACAAGAACACATTTCACTAATTAACAATTGAAGACATCCAACTTAGAAAAACTGACATGTCAAAGAAAGCTTGAAATTAAGTTTCAATGAGACCAATGCTATTAAAGACACGTCAGCCAGCTTTCTCCAACACACATCCTAAAAGATTCCTAAGCTGTAGCAAGATCAAGCTGACAATCTGACCCTTTGTAAATGAGTGGTTTTTTTTCTTGTCCAGACCACTGACATATGCAACTCTTGGTGAAGAAAGTTGCCTGAGGCAAAGGATAACACAAAAGATGAAACAGATAATTTTTAGAACATGAAATTAAAAGGTTTTGCATGAACAAAATCAGAACAGTTAGAATTAGGGAAACAATTGATTTAGGAAGAAATCTTTCATCAAATATCTCTAATAAAAGTCTGATATCCAGGATATAAAGAGAATTAACACAAGTATATAAGAACAAGAGTCATTCCCCAGTAGATAATCAAATGATATGAATAAATAGTTCTCAAAAGAAGATTTATAAACTATTTGCAAGCATTCGAAATATTGCTCCAAATCACAAATAACAATAGAAACGCAAACTAAAGCCCATACCCAGCAAATTGACCAACATGACAAAAGACAAAAGTAGTGAATGTTGGAAGGACTGTGGGAAGACAGGCATACTGATATTCTGCTGGTGAAGTGGTTTTCTGGAAAACAATTTAGAATTATAAGGTGACTAAAATGTCTATACCCTTTGACCCAAGGAATTCACTGCTAGTCATATGCCCCAAGGAGATAAAAAGATTGTTGGAAAAGTCCCATATATAACAAAATAATCACAGGCATATTTTTTGTGGCAACAAAAACCCAGAAATGAAGCTGGTATACATTGACTAAGAAATGGCTAAACAAATTCTGGTACATGAATATGATGGAATACTATTATAGCTTAAGATAATATGAATATGAAGAATCAGAGAATCTTGTAAAGACATATGAACTGGAATTTTCCATTGAATCATTTTGTAGCTTGCCTTTTGTTTAAAAAAGGAATGACAATTGTGGTAAAAAGTTTTAACAGTCGGTTAGATAATGGAGAGACACCAGTTTTTTTTTAGGACCACCCTTTTGGGGAGGAGACCAACAGCATGAGCTACGCACACCAGTCCGCCTGCGACGCAGGCCAGATTGCCTGCTGAGCACTCGACTTCCGGGGTGTGAACTTAAAAGGCAAGGAGAGAACGGAAGTGGGGCCTTTTTTCCTGCTCTGCTGGTCTCCTGGCTGCGCTGCACAGACAGACGCGGACTGGAGTTTGACTCGGCCTGGCTCTTGGTTAACAGCACGCGCTTGACTCAGTCTCTCGCCCCAAAGGTGGCCTTCCGCTTTTGGTGAGTTTTATACAGAATATAGACTAAGCCTAGACTTAAGACGATTTGTGTTGTATTTCTACTTTCCTATCCTTCTAATCAACATCACCTTGTGACTACCATAAAATAAAAGGTCTATCTAGAAAACCAGAAGCTTCTTCCATTTACTAGTCTGGGATATAAATTAAGGGAAAGGTTAAGTAGGGTAGATTTATTATCTAATATCCAATTTTAATCTCACACAATGCTTTAACTTGAATCATTTTTGTCATGAACATCATCTGTTATATTGTACCTGAGGTCTTTTCATTTTTACTGTTGTTTGCCTTTCTTTCATTGTAGTCATTTATGTCGAGTGTTGTTTTGGCCTTGTTTTTGCCACCATACCTCTTAATACCAGTCTTTTTATATTTCTCTATTCCTATTCCTTATTCCTTAATGTTTCTTCTTTACTTGGCAATTTCCTTTTCCATTTTGTGGTGTTTTTTCCTTCTTATTTAGTATTTTATTATTTTCCACTTATAAATAAAGATATTTTTCAACATTTGTTTTCATATGATTTTTAGTTCCAAATTTTTCTCCTACCCTCCCTTCCCCCAAGACAGAAAGCAATCTAATATAGGTTATATATGTGCAATCATATTAAACATATTTCCGCATTAGTCATATTGTGAAAAAAGAATCAGAGCACAAGGGGAAAACTTCAAAAAAGAAGGAAAAAGAACATTCCAAAAGTAGAAACAGTATGGTTCAATCTGCATTCATAAACCACAGTTCTTTTTTTTCTGGATGTTGAGAACATTTTCTATCATGAAATACTTTCAAATTGTTTTGGACCATTGCATTGCTAAAAAGAGCCAAGTCTATCACCATTGTTCATCACATAATGTTACTGTTACTGTGTACAATGTTCTCCTGATTCTGTTCCTCTCAGCATCAGTTCATAATTCCATTCATACCTGTGCCCTCTAAGTATATTCCTTTAAGCTGCCCTAATACTGAGAAAGATCTTATGAGTTAGAAGTATTATCTTCCCATGTAGGAATGTAAACAGTTTAATCTTTTAATATTCCTCATGATTTCTTTTTCTTGTTTACCTTTTTATGCTTCTTTAGGGTCTTGTATTTGAAAGTCAAATTTTCTATTCAGTTCAGGTCTTTTCATCACAAATGCCTGAGAGTCCTCTTTTTCATTGAAGTCCCATTTTTTCCTCTGAAAGATTATACGCAGTTTTGCTGGGTAGGTGATTTTTGGCTGTAGTCCCAGTTCCTTTGCCCTCTATAACATCATATTCTATGCCCTCCAGTCCTTTAATGTAGATGCTGCTAGATCTTGTTTTATCCTTACTGTAGCTCCACAGTATTTGAATTCCTTTTTTCTAGCTGCTTGCAATATTTTCTCCTTGACCTGGGATCTCTGGAATTTGCTATAATATTCCTGGAAGTTTTCCTTTTGGGATCTCTTACAGGAGGTGATAATATGGATTCTTTCAACTTTCTATTTTACCTTTGCTTCTAGAATATCAGGGCAATATTCCCTGATATCCATTTTGTACTGTTTGTATGTGTGTGTGTGTGTGTGTGTGTGTGTGTGTGTGTGTGTGTGTTTTAGTGAGGCAATTGGGGTTAAGTGACTTGCCCAGGGTCACACAGCTAGTAAGTGTTGAGTGTCTGAGGCCGGATTTGAAATCAGGTACTCCTGACTCCAGGGCCAGTGCTCCATCTACTTCGCCACCCAGCTGCCCCTGTAGTGTTTTTTAAAGTGGGTTTAATTGTACATATTGTTTTGTTTTGATTCATTCTGTTAATGTTCCCTCTGGTTATAGCAGAAGGCACATATCAAATGAAGCCAGAAAATAATAATAAAATGGAGAAATGTTAAAAATTTTCCATTGTGTTACTTTCATTATATCTCACTGTTTTTTCACTCAGAAATATGTTCATTGACTGATGGTTTCCTTTCTCCTTTCAATAATGAACTTCAAACAGATTTTGCACTTCATTTGATAATAATCAAAACCTCACTGTAATATCCATATCTGAATTAAGTAAATTGTTTTTTTAAAAGTTAATCAAGGGGTGGCTAGGTGGCACAGTGGATAGAGCGCCGGCTCTGGATTCAGGAGTACCTGAGTTCAAATCCGGCCTCAGACACTTGACAATTACTAGCTGTGTGACCCTGGGCAAGTCACTTAACCCCCATTGCCCCGCCAAAAAAAAAAAAAAACCCAAATAAAAACAAAAACAAAAACAAAAGTTAATCAATCATAGACTGAGAAGATAAACGGAATTACTATAATTAAAAAGAAGGGCAACTTATGTCTTATATACTGCAGGACCCTGGACAGCATTTTCTTGTGCATGTCTCCTTGGCTTTCTATGTTGGGGACAGTCTTTGCTGAGTTGGGCATGGGGCCCTCCCTGTTGCTTGGTCATTACTTGGTAATTTGTCTCCAACTTAGAGCTCATCTGAAATCCTGGCATTCAGTACCACTGTGATTTTTTAGAAATATCTACACTCACTCTGATTCTTCTTTCACAAGATGACTAATGTAGAAATGTGTTTAATGTGATTGTATATACATAACCTATATCAGACTGCTTTCCATCTTGGAGAGGAAGGAGGGAAGGGAGGGTGGGAGAAAATTTTGGAACTAAAAATCCTATGAAAACAAATGTTGAAAACTATCCTTATATGGAACTGGAAAATAATAAAATACTTTAAAAAAAAGAAATATCTACACTCCCTTAGTCTTGGACCAGCAGGAGCTCCCTCAGTCCTGTGGATCTGAGGTCTCTACTCTATGTCTTGTCACCTCTTGAGCAACAGGATGCAGGCCCCAAGTACAAGGCTCTCTCTCCTTTCACCAACTGTTCTTGAGTTTTGTAGTGTCTGAATCTCTTGTATATCCACATAATTAAGTGGGTAAGAGAAATAGGCAACCAATGGGTCCACTTTTGGAGGGCCAGGCCACTGCACCTACCAAATGCTCAACCCTGTTTCCTGAGTACTTCATATGCAAACATGGCCACTCAAAATCTGAAAGGGACTTTGCCTTACAGTTGTACAAATATATAGATTTGCAGCTACATATAACAAAGTCCCCCAAAATGGTCTCATGTATTCAAATGCAAACTATACCAAGTTATAATTATGTAAAATATGGTAATCAATTCCACAGAAACATGCTATACCAATTTGAATAATGCAACCAGTTTAGGGGCTTCATTATTCACACTAATTAGGAACTACCTGTACAAAGTTAAGAAACAGTTAAAGAGAAAGATTATGTGTTAGGAACCTCTCTAAGCCTCAGTTTCCTCATCTGAAATGAGGATGAAAGTTCTGATAGTACTACTTATATTACAGAGTAATAATGAGAAAAGCATTTGGCAAACCCTAGAGAATGATAAAAATGTGAGTCACTCTTAGACTAAGGACCACTAGGTCTGTCTGTCCACCCTGTAATTGAAACCTCCTCTATGTGTTGTCTCTTCCTAATGGAAGCTTAGCTCCTTGAGAACAGGGACTGCCTTGCATTTCTATTTATATCCCCTCAGCACTTCGCACAGTGTTTGACACATAGTAAGCACTTAATCAATGCTGTCTCATTCATTCATTTCTTCCTGCCACTTTCTCCAGTACAATTAGGTCTGTTGGGAGATGGAATCTGTAATACAGCTTTTCAGTCCTTGATGAAATTGATGACCCCTTCCCACATGTGAAAGAACCATGACAGAAACTGCTGTTCATATGGGGGCTGTCCTTGCTGCAAAGGAAGTATGGGAAACCAGGATCAAGAAGCAAGCTGAAGACCTGAAGCGAGAAAAAGAATTTCAGCAAAAGTAGGTTCCAAGAAATGGTTATTGGGGGCAGCTAGGTGGCTCAGTGGATAAAGCACCGGCCCTGGATTCAGGAGTACCTGAGTTCAAATCCAACTTCAGACACTTGACACTTACTAGCTGTGTGACCCTGGGCAAGTCACTTAACTCCAACTGCCCCGCAAAAAAAAAACAAAAACCCCAAAATTTAAAAATGGTTATTAATAAGCCTCATGCTCTGATATCCTTGGGAACAAAAAGCATTCATGTCCTTAACTGTGCTTGACAATATCTTGGGAGCCTTTCTAGACAAAGTCAAAGGACAAGGAGTCTTCAGTGATGATATTTTTCCTGTCTGACTCTTCTTAGCCATTGAGCCGCTTGGTGCCTTCCCAAAGAGCTAAAAGCTGCTGTTAGTTTACCTCTTAGGCCAGCTACTAGACCTTTCATTTTTCTACACAGAAAATGCCATAATAAAGTGCCCAGGGGTCAGTTTGATTTCTTGGAGGAATTAGAATTTAAGTTTACCTTTTAAAAGGTCAAGAATTCAGGTGATAAGTAGGAAGTAAGATGTTCAAGGCTTAGGATAATAATGATAATGGTAAGAAGAAGGAAGAGGAGGAGGGGAGGGAAAGGAGGAAGAGAAAGAGGAGGACGAAGATAATGGGAAGGAGAAAGGAGAAGGAGCCTTTATATAGCATTTCAAGGTTTGAAACGTACTTTTCATATTATCTCATTTGGTCCTCACAACAACCCTGTGAGGTACAGAGTATAGAGAGGCTATTTGGGGAAAATATAATCTAATTTGGCTAAAGTAGAGAATCCTCTTTTCTAGAGTAAATATTCTTAGGGATTTTTTTCAGATGGTTCTCATGACATGGTTTCTAGTTTCCTTACCATTCTGGTCATTCTCCTTGGTACTCTTTCTCATTTTTCAGTGTCCTTCCTAAACTGTGACTTTGAAAACTTGACACAATATTACAGGTGTGGATTGATCAAGAAGGGTATAGCCTCTGACATTCCTAAAGCAGGAGTTCTTAACCTGCTTTGTATCATAGTTCCCTTTGACAGTCTGCTGAAACCTACTGATCACTTCTTTAAATAATATTTTTAAGTGAACAAAATAAAATACACAGGCCTATAAACAACACCTATTGTATTGAAATACAGTTGTAAAAACATCAAAAACTACAAGTTCACAGACAACCCTGAAATCTATTCATAGGTTCTCAAGTTTAAACACTTCAGAGATCTGTAATTTCATTGAAAGTAGGTGTACTCTCCATTGGCAAAGTTCACAATCTCTATATAACTTTTCAGATTATCTTTGAGATGTCCAGGACCAGAAAATGAATTGCCTTGCTGCCAGTGCATTACTGAGCCTCTCTGAGTTTAGCTAGGCTTCTCATCAGGCAACATACAGCTTATTCCCAGGCTTTTCCAGCTTGGTAGGATCTGTAAGAGCTGGTCTTTGCTAGCATAGCCTTTGAGAAGTCAAGGTCATGCAAAATAAAGCCTCAGAATATGATTTTAGTTCAAGAGATCCTCCATAATACACAAACAATTCTAATTCATAATGACATAAGAATCTCAACATTAGTTCAAACCCACTATTTTGTCTCTGAGAATGGAACCAAGTAATGGTTTCTGGAAAAGTATGGTTCTTATTGATATCAGCCTTGAAAGGTGAAGGATAAAGAAAGGAAAGTCCCATTCAAAATAACTCCAAAATACATAAAATATTAGTCTACAAAAGCACACTCAAAAAAAAATTTTTTTTAAGGGGGCAGCTAGGTGGCGCAGTAGATAGAGCACCAGCCCTGGAGTCAGGAGTACCTGAGTTCAAATCCAGCCTCAGACACTTAACACTTACTAGCTGTGTGACCCTGGGCAAGTCACTTAACCCCAATTGCCTCACTTAAAAAAATTTTTTTTAAAGCACACTCAAGACACAAATACAATTTAAAAACACTTTTTAAAGAGATAAAGAATGATTTAAATAATTGGAGGGACATTTATTGCTGATGGTTGAGCATAAAAAGAAAAAAAGAATGTTATATGATTTTAATGACAAATCTTAGCCCCAAAGAAGAGATGAGAAAATGTACCTCCCATCCTTCTTTGTGGAGGTGGAGATTGGGGAGAGGGGGTAAGGGCAGGTGTGGGATTATGGATATTACACATACTATTAGATATGGCTGATATTAGGTTAGTTTTGCTGAATTGGTTTGGGGTGCTGGAGGAGACTATTTTTGAAAATGAATGTGATATAAAAACAAAAAGTAACAATAAGATAAAATTATACTTAAATTGTATCTTAAAGGAAAGTTAGGGATATATTACCAAAACATTCCTAATTCTGTATCTATTTTCCATGAATTTATCTAAACCTTTTAAAAAGTTGACCAATAATCATTTATTCAACATTTACTATGTGTTAGGAAGTGTACTGAGTACTGGAGAATACAAAGAATAGTGTTTTTTCAAATGGCTTTCCTCAAGGAGTTTATATTTTAATGGACCAGAAGAGGACCATGACATCGGAAGGAAGTCATGACTTGTAGTGAATTGGATTTAAGTGAGGAAGGGCTATGCAAAGTCACCAACCTCACACTCTCCTACAGAGCCCTCTGGGTCCAGTGGCAAGATATAAATCAGGATAATTGGAGATGGTCCTGGATGTTTACGGTAATTGGGGTTAAGTGACTTGCCCAGGGTCATACAGTAGTAAGGGTCTGAGGTCAGATTTGGACTCTAATCCTCCCAACTTCAGGGCCAGTGCTCTATCTACTGTGCCACCTCGCTGCCTGTGGTAGAGCATTTCGAGGTCATATTGGTCTGATCAGCCACAGCCAGACACATTGTAATTTGACTCTAACATAGTGATGTCATTTTGGTCCTTCAAGAACAAAAGGCAATGACCAGCCAACTATTCTTTTTTGTTTTGTTTTGTTTTGTTTTTGTGGGGCAATGGGGGTTAAGTGACTTGCCCAGGGTCACACAGCTAGTAAGTGTCAAGTATCTGAGGCTGGATTTGAACTCAGGTACTCCTGAATCCAGGGCCGGTGCTTTATCCAGTGTGCCACCTAGCCGCCCCCAGCCAACTATTCTAATGGGAAAAAAATATTTTTAGTCTATATCAATTCTTGACATAATAATTTTCATAAATGTTTTTTCCATAGTGTAAGGTAGGGGTTTTAGTTGCCATATTTCTATAGTCTTCCATATACTGTATCTATATAGCTGATTTTTTTTGTATCCAATAAGAACATTTTTCATTCAGTTCTATTAAATTTTATCTCATTGTATTTGGACTTTCATGCTACTTAGTCTAATCCTGATATAGTCATTAAAAATAATAGCTACTCTTTCCAGCTTCATGTCATCTAAAAATATGTACCTTCATCTAACTTATTAATAAAATTATTTTTGGCCAAGGATAGAGCCCTTTAGACCTCTGTTAGAGATATCCTATTCAGATCAATGGCAATCCATTCATCAGTACTATTTGGGTCCAGTCATTCAACCGGTTCTGAATCCACCTAACTGTACCCACCATTCTCCATCTTCTCCATAAGGATTTTGCATAAGATTAGCTTGCTATTGCCAAACTATGCCAGGTATACTATGTCTCTGACATTCTCCTTATTATCAATCTTATCACTGTCAAAAAAAAAGTGATAGAAAACCATAGATCTAGAGTTCTAAGGGATGTCAGAGGTCATCTATTCCAACCCCCTCATTTTACAGTTGAGGAAACAGAGGTCCAAAAGGCAAAGTGAGTTGCCTATAGTCACATAGGTAGCATGTGTCAGTGGCAGTATTTGAAATCTGGTCCTCTGGACTCCAAAGCCATGATCTTTCCCCAGTTCCATGCTTCTATAAAGAAACCTAGACAGCTACTAGAGACTTAAGTTTGTTACTAGACTTTTATAAATGGAAACTATCACAACCATAGCATTTACCCCAGATCCACCAGATGATTGTACTATCTTAGCCTAATGGGAAAATTAAGAATCATAGCAGTTACATATTTCAGCCCCTTAAATAAAGGATATTTGAAGCTTAAGGTCCTTGAAAAATGAGAGCTTTTCCAATTTTCAGTATTACCTTTGGTCAAAATGTTATTTCTTTTGAGTTTTCAATGTGGAAATTTAAATGCTTCCCATATTCTTCACTAAAATGAATTCTTGGTTTTCTAGGCTAGTGCGAATCTGGGAAGAAAGAGTAAGCTTAACCAAGCTGAAGGAAAAAGTCATCAGGGAAGATGGAAGGGTCATTTTAAAGATAGAAAAAGAAGAATGGAAGGTAATCAGGAGAAGTTACTTTCAACTTTCTATTTGTGTTTTCTTTATAGAGCTTATAGAGTATTGTGTTCAGTTTATAGCATTCTGCCAAGATAGTAATTCCGAAAGCCTGTAAAATGTAGAAGTTGAAATTTAAAACAAAATACCACCTGAATGTGAACCACACAAACAACTGAGGTGACATACCAAATTCTTCTAAAAAATATTTTTCTCTACAATATTAACTCACTCCTCAACATTTACATTAGCTTTGTCCATTTTGGTCAAATTTAGCAGTAATAATTTAACTATGAGATTTTTATTCTAGTTTTCACCTTTCTCATTTAATAAGGTATAGGAACAAAAGTTTCTACCAACAAAACATTCACCAAAATCCTGATCAGGGTACAATACCCTCCACATGAAAACCCCACTAAATGGGAATAAAAAGATAAAGGGAAAACAATTTTTCATTAGGTTGACAAGATCACATTTAGAGCTTAAAGGGACCATGTAAGTCATTTTTTCCAAACCCTTCACTTTATAGATGATGAAAATGAGATCTAGAGAAGTTATATGATTTTCCTAGGGCTGCACAATTGATAGCAGCCTAAAAAGTGGGCAAACATATACTTATAAATGTTTAACAACTAGCTATACATAGGCCATACTTTTAAATTTAATCTGCAAAAAGAACACACAAATTTTTTTTAAATTTAATCTGTAATATTAACATTTTGTCCATTACTTTAAGTTCAGACAATCAACAAAACAATAAATCAAGTCTTTATTTGTAGCATTTGACAATTTCCAAGGTGTAAATGCTCATATTAAAATTTTAACAAGTGGGCAGCTAGGTGGCGCAGTGGATAGATTACTGGCCCTGGATTCAGGGGGACCCGAGTTCGAATATGGCCTCAGACACTTAGTACTTACTAGCTATGTGACTCTGGGCAAGTCACTTAAACCCTAATTGCCTCACCCCCCAAAATTAAAAATAAATAAATAAATAATTAATTAAAAAAAATTTTTTAAGTGGCTCTCTCAAAACAAACAAACAAACAAAAAAGTGGCTCTCTACAGTAAGACCTGGCTTCCAGCAAACCACCAGAAAAGGGTCAGGCTATGAAATCAGGTCTTCCTGACTAGAGGTATCCATTGCACCAGCTATTTTTCATATATTAAATTCTTTGTTTCCATGCTGTTTCCTTTGTCTGGACTGTTTTCCCTCTTTACCATTCCTACACACCCTATTCAATTCCTATGCATTCTTTGAAGTTCAGAGCTCAACTCGAATGCCACCTTTCTTAGGAAACATTCCTGTGTTTTTGCAGTTTGTTGGAAATCTGTCCCCTCAGATTTCATATCACACTTTATACTTCTATATTTAAGGGTTTTAATTTTATTTATACCTCTTTGTTTAAAGGCTATTTAGGGGCAACTAGTTGATACAGTAGAGTATATGCTTGCCCACTTCCTAGACTGCTATCAGTTGGGCAGCCCTAGGAAAATCAGGACTGGAGTAAGAAAGAAGTGAATTCAAATGTGGCCCTGGGCAAGTCACTTAACCCCGTTTACCTCAGTTCCTCATATGTAAAATGAACTGGAGAAGGAAATGGCAAACCACTCCAGTATCTCTGCCAAGAAAACCTCAAATAGGGTCATGGAAAGTCGGACATGACTTGAAAAACGACTTAACAAGAACATTTAAGTGTTGCAAAGGACTTTATGTATGTTGTGTTAGTTGATCCTCACAACAGTTGTAAGAGGTAGGGGCCAAATCACTCTCTTTCCTGGTGATGATCAGGGGAAGAAATTCTGTAAGCCTCTCAATGGGAGAGTAGTTAGCAATATTAGGGCTCTAAATAACTGCTGCAACAGAGTTGGACTACATAACGGACAAAATGGGAAGAGAAATATCAAAAGGGATATCATCTATATTTCATAAATGACTCCATAAATTTATACTCAATAAATTTACTGTGGTTATCAAGCTCAAAGCTACATATCTATTATTGTCTTTGTAAACTAAGAAAATGCAGGACATAGTCTCCAAAGGCTCAGGGATAATTACTACAGTAGAACAAATAACAAGGTCCATCCTCTTTTTTTTTTTTTTGTGAGGCAATTGGGGTTAAGTGACTTGCCTAGGGTCACACAGCTAGTAAGTGTCAAGCATCTGAGGCCGGATTTGAACTCAGGTCCTCCTGAATCCAGGGCCGGTGCTCTATCCACTGCACTACCTAGCTGCCCCGGTCCATCCTCTTTTTAAGTCTTCAAATAATACATAATTATAATCAGACTAGTAGTTTGAAAGCCCGGAATCCCCAATGAAAGATATTTTCAATGGGCAGACTTTTTTTTTTTTCAATTACCATTAGGTTCAATCTAATTTTTCTTGTAGGGTCTGGTTTTTTCTTTATGCATATGGGTAGATTTTTATCCTTTTAATCATTTAGAGTTGATCACTAAATTTATTTTTTCTACCTTTGAGCACAAAAAGAAGAGTCGTTTTCAGAGAATTGCAAATTTACACTAGTCAAATATACTATTTTTCTTAATAGTATTCATAGAAATAGAATTTTGATTTGGGAACTGCTTGTGGATTTCCAATACCTGTGACCATTGTATTTTTGTCTTTTGTTAATGTAAACAATCCAAAATGACTAAATATGAATTCTCAGGATACGAATTCTGTGCTAGTATGCTAATGTTAATAGAAAAAATAGCTTAAATTCTAGTTTAGAGTTTGAAGGGTTGAAAGTGGAGGAATGATGGGCAGCTAGGTGGCGCAGTGAATAGAGCACTGGCCCTGGATTCAGGAGGACCTTTGTTCAAATCTGGCCTCAGACGCTTGACACTTACTAGCTGTGTGACCCTAGGTAAGTCACTTAACCCCAATTGCCTCACTAAAAAAAAAAAAAGTGGAGGAATATTTCTTAATATTTGTTAGTTATGCAAAATACTAAAAAAAATTATATATGGGTGGAGCCAAGATGGCAGAGGAGAGGCAGTAACCTTTTGGAGCTCCTGACACAATCACTCCAAAAAACTCCAAATAAAAACATAATAATTAGCGAAGATTCTGAATTTTATATCTCATCATGAAAAGGTAGTGATGCTGTATTCTTGAAGGCTATTCCAGCAAAACCATAGAGGCTAGCTAGCTCTACTTAGCTGTTAAGGCTTACTGTATAGACCCTGTAATATATTTTATATTATCTGATGATCATTCTAGCTAAGTTCAGGAAAAATCATCTATAGACTGGATGCAGGGGGATGGATTGTTTGACTGTAGCAACAGCCAAAGACCACTTACTAAGGCATAGAGGAGTTGTGACTGGCATCAGTGGAGAGAGTACCTACACCAGGAAAACCCCAGATCCTTGAATTAAAGTCAAAGAGCATATATCTGGCTGGAGCTATAAGGGTCCTCAGAGGTCATTTAGGCTATTTCCCTCATTTTACAGATTTGGATACTAAAACCCAGGGAAATTAAAGGACTTGTCCTAGGTTACACAGGTAGCTTGGGTCAGTCAGAAAAAAGGACATATTTATAATAGTTTCAAAACCAAACAATAACAACTAACATTTATAGAGCACTTTTGAGTTCTGCAAAACACTTTACAAATATCCTATTGAATTCTCCCAATAAGCCCATGATGTGAATGCTTTTACTATCATCATCCCATTTTATACATGGGAAAACTGAAGGTGAGAGAGGTTAGGTGACTTTCCCAGGGTCACAAGCTAATAGGTGTGTGAGCCAAGATTTGACCTTGTCCTTATGATTCCAACTCTGCTGCTTTCTACTCTGGACAGCTTAGTCACAATAGTTCCTCTGTAGCCATATTGATTTTCAGAAAACCAGGATACTGTAAATTAAAACAACAGTAACACTGAAATCATAAAATAATAATGCTTATAATTCTTTTTTTCTTTGGGTTCAGACCCTTCCGTCTTCTCTACTGAAACTGAATCAGTTGCAGGAGTGGCAGCTTCATAGAACCGGCTTAGTAAAAATTCCTGAATTCATTGGGCGATTCCAGAACCTCATTGTATTGGATTTATCCCGAAATGCAATTTCAGAGATACCTAGAGGAATTGGTAAGTCATTGTTATTTCATGTCAGGATTCTTCAGCTACAAGTCTTATTTCTGTCTAAGGACTTACGGAATGAACATATTTTTGTGTAATATATTAATTTCCTAAATAAGGTAGAACAACTGCTCTAGATGAAGCCAAGGAGGACCTCATAGTTCAGGGTTATTGGAATTGTTCAATGAGAATCTTTTGTTTTAAAAAAGCCTAATTATTTTAATTCAATTCAGCAGACATTTGCTAACTGCCTACCATGAGGCAGACACTGTGCTATAATAGTCTTCATGTATTAAAATGAAATGAACAAAGGGACGGATTTCATCTTACAGTTTGGAAAAGATTCTTAGAAGATGTTGACACAAAAGCAGAAATGCAACATAGGAAGTTATCCTTAACAAACTGGTCAATCACATGTCTGTTGTGGGCTACCACCCTACCTGCAGACTTCTTGGTATGAAATAATCTTACAGGTTAACATTCTCTTGACTTTAAAAAAGTGGGGAGGTATCTGAAATGAAATGATGGGCAGGATCTAGTTTGAGGACACAAAATGGATGGGAACTTTGAATTCATTTTCCAGAGATTGCTTTGAAGAATATGGTAGCTACAAACAAAACCAATGAAGCTAAAATTAGAAGGGAAGCAGGTAACTAGGGAGAAAAATCTTTGCAACAATTTTCTCCCATAAAAGTCTTATTTCCAAGGTACAAAAAGACTGCTTCTGATTGATAAGCAATCAAATTATATGAACAGTCAGTTTTCTTAGGAAGAAATACAAGCTAAAAAAGTCACAAAACCCCAGTAATTAGAAAAATATAAATTAAAACTACTCAGATTTTACCTCTCACCTGTCAGATTAGCTAAAGTGGCAGAAAAGTAAAATGACAAATGCTGGAAGGTCTGTGGGAAAATAGGTACACTAATGCACTGATGGTAGAACTATGAACTAGTTCAACTATTCTGGAAAGCAATTTGGAACTATGCCCAAAATGTTATTAAATTGTACAAAGTCTTTGACCCAGCAATGCCACTATTAGGCCTATATACCAAAGAGATCAAAGAAAAAGGAAAAGGACCCATATACACACAAATATGTATAGCAGCTCTTTTTGTGATGTCAAAGAACTGAAAACTCAGAAGTGCCCATTAATTGGGGAATGGCTGAACAAATTGTGGTGTATGAATATAATGGAATACCATTTTTTTGAAGAAAATTAAGCAATTTCAAAGGGATCTGAAAACAACTGTGTGAGCTAGTATCATGTGAAGTGAACAAAACTAGGAGAATGACTCATGCAATAACAATGACATTATAAACTTTTGAAAAGCTTAAGAATTCTGAGCCATACAATAACCAACCATCATTTCAAACTGTTAAATATTTTTGACTTAACTAGCCTAATTTGGGGGGCTAATCTGACTGGAGGACTAAACTGGGGACTTTTGACTTTGGCTATCTGACTTCGTTAATTTAATGTGGGCCGTTTATAAAGTTCCACCACACTACTCCACTCCCAAATTGATAAGCACAGGATTAAGAAGCCTCTTAACTAAATAATCAAAGTAGAGTTTATTTATGAGATACTATTTAAAATTAAGAATACAGGGAAATAAAATGTACAACCTGACTGCTTTCCTGCGGTCTCTTTCCCATCTGCAGCACTCTGAAGAACTTCTTGAATACAATAAGGGCCTTAGCGGCCTCCGGCCTCAGGGCACGTTACACTTTCCCTGGTTTGTATTAAGGCCTGTAACCTTGTCAGCCCCTTGTCCGGGCTCCCCTCTAGTCAGCCTCTCTCCTAGTCCGACCTCGAGTCTCCTCTAGTCTGTCCTCTTCTAGTTAGCCCCCCTTCTTTCTAGTCCGTCCTTGCTCCTTTTCTATCTAGTCCATCTCCCCCTAGTCAGCCCTTCTCCTAGTCCCTCCTCCTGGTCTATATATACCTTTTCTTCTCTCCACTCAAATCTCAGGGCTTCCTTCACCCCCACAGACCAAGCTAATCCGCCAGCCAGAGCTGCAGCTGAGGGGGGGGCGGTGCTCTCGAGCCTCATGCCTCAGCACAGGCTATCCTTCAGATAGCTCCGCTCAGGTCGGAGGGAGTTGGGAGCTTTTTTTTCCCCCCAGCTGTCTGACCTGGCGTCTTGTATAGCCCACGGGGCTTTTTCGCTCAGCTGAAGCTGAGGAGGAGGGGGAGAGACCCTGAGGGCCTAAGGCTTTCTAATCTCAGCCTAAAGGTAGGGTCCCCAAATCAAAACAAATTTCCACAAAACCAAGCATTTCATTATCCACCATGATACCTACCTCCAGGGGGTACAATGAGCATTTAAAAAAAATTTTGGACTTGGCCAATGTAGGAATTTCTTTTGATTACACATAATTGTTACAAGAGTTTGGGGTTTTTTTAATGGGTGGGGGAGGTGGGGATAAGAGAAAATATAATTTTGTTAATCATGAAAAAAATTAAAGAAAAAATATAGAAAGAAAAAAGTGGCAGCTAAGATGTTGTATAACATTTTATTAATGGATGCTTGATTTTATGACCATTTATTTTGTCTGATGTGTATAGGACTGCTGACAAGGCTTGAGGAGCTGATTCTCAGTTACAACAAAATCAAGACTGTTCCCAAGGAGCTTAGTAACTGTGCCAGCTTACAGAAACTGGAACTCGCTGTCAACAGAGATATTTGTGACCTTCCACAAGAGGTTAGCATGATATAGTTTCCAGCAGACATATTCTCCAGTTATTTCTACTTTATTTCCCACATATGTTGACAGAGATAGCAACTTGAAAAATAATCGCTTGGTATTAGCTTTTACCATTGAATTTGGTGGAAATGTCTCTTTTATTAAATAAAATTGAAATTGGTTTTTAATTAGACAAAAAACTATGATTCATTTCAAAGACAGTAATTGTGGATCTTGAGCAATGTCATGGCAGTCAAATGGTTTCTTTTATAATTGTTGGTGGAATACGGATGTTCCCAGGTGATATATGAGTGTGACACCATATTCAATATCCTTCTTGACAGATTCCTAGGCTCTGCCAGATCAGAAGCAAATGGTGAAATACTAAACCTGGATCTGTGTGTGACATGTTGTCACACTGTTAGCCACTCTAAATGACTCATATGCTAAGCCTTAAATTTTGTGTTTAGATTAAAAAAGAGAAGACACCATAAGCACTCACAGAACCAGGGAAGGAAATTATTATAGAACATTGCCTCGACACAGTAACCTGCTTGGGAGTACAAACCTCCAAAATGTGAAATATTTGAATTTCTATGCATAGTATTTAATTTCTAGGTCACATGACCCACAAGATGGAGGATTGGACATTTTTTCCAGTCCTTACTAACTTTCAAAAATTCCCCAAAGAAGCAAATTATGTGCAAGAAGTAAAACAATTACAACTGTCTCCATAGGTCCAATGGAACAAACTTAATTGTTGCACTCCTTACCATGCTCTATTCTCTGGCAAGGCAAACAACCAGAGCCACCAGTTTATGCTTTTTTTGTTTGTTTTTGTTTTTATTTTTTGCAGGGCAATAGGGGTTAAGTGACTTGCCCAGGGTCACACAGCTAGTAAGTGTCAAGTGTCTGAGGCCGGATTTGAATTCAGGTCCTCCTGAATCCAGGGCCAGTGCTTTATCCACTGCGCCACCTAGCTGCCCCCAGTTTATGCTTTGAAATACACTCAGCAATCTCTTTCCCACTGCTGTATCTTTTTCAGTATACCCTGCCCCTGCTCTCACCTCACCATTCTGTGGCAACAAATAGCAGACTTCAACCCTGTGTACCCTCCTATGAAGGAGGAGGAAGTATACAAAGACAGGGGTGTGCTCTTCCTGGGCCAGGAGCACATAGCCAAAGAACTTAAGAATAGGGGGAACTGGGACAGGTGCCAGATGTGTGCAGGACTACACCAGGCCTGAAGGAAAGGGAACTGTCACCCAGTTGTGACCACTACTATTCCTTAGGGGATTGAGGCCCACAAAAAAATGTATTCCCATGGGGAAAGAGGCTAAGACATTTTTCCTGTCTAGCCCCTGTGGACAAATCCCCTATCAAAGGGGAAGAAGTCAAAAAGTGAGCAATAGGGGCAGCTAGGTGGCACAGTGGATAGAGCGCCGGCTCTGGATTCAGGAGGACCTGAGTTCAAATCTGGCCTCAGACACTTAACACTTACTAGCTGTGTGACCCTGGGCAAGTCACTTAACCCCAGCTGCCTCACCAACCCCCCCCAAAAAAAACCCCCAAAAGTGAGCAATAGAGATTATAAGGAAAAAAAGGCTAAAATTATCAAAGATCTTGGGAGGAAGAAAACTCAGTTAAATAATTTAGAGCACAAGCACGTAAATTCAAGTTCTTTTGAGGAATAAATGAAATAACATCTGGAAAGTTCTTTTCAAACTTTAAAGTTCTATATAAATGCTATTTATTATTAGATAACCATCAAATGTTAGGTGTTAAAATGGCAACAAAAATATTACCATGCATTTAAAACATAATAAAATGTGCCCATTCTCCAGATTAAAATCTTGGAAGCCTCTCTAGACTGGTTACTATAAACCTTTACACGTGGATATTTTGGAAGATATCATTCGTCTTTACTAAGTGAGCACTCTCTTTGAAGAATGAATTTTTTATTTTTATTTTTTATTCTCAGGCTATTCAGTAGTTGTTGTTGTGTTTGTTGTTTTTAAATCGGCTATATCTTATGCTACAGTGAGAAGGGCTGTGCCAGGTATGATGTACTTACCTTAATTCTCTGACTAGTCTTCATTTAGACTCTTTAGTTCTAAAAATCTTTTTTTCCTTTTTAGCTCAGCAATCTATTGAAGCTCATTCATCTTGATCTGAGTATGAACCAGTTTACAACAATCCCTTCTGCTGTGCTACACATGCCTGCCCTTGAGTGGCTAGACATGGGAAGCAACAGACTTAAAACACTTCCTGACTCTATAGACAGGTATGGTGATAATAATAATTACTATTATTAATTAGCTATCAACCAATGTCCTGACTTTGGGAGGAAATATACAATTAAACTAATAACATCTCATTCTATTTTTTAATACTAGTAAATTTTTATATTCTATATGAGCAAAACTAAATTTGCCATTTTGCAGTTTCTACTCACCACTCCTGGTTTTCTTCTGGAGAATAAGTTTGCCATTGCTTTGGTGATCTATGGACCTTGTATTTTAGCAAAATTCTTCTAGTAAGTAGCAGAGAGGAAATATACCCTCAAACCTAGGGTGTACTCCTATGGCAAACTTATGGGATCATATAGCCAGGAGTTTCAGAGGGTGCATGGCATGAATGGGCAAAAATGTGCATCTTTGGAAGGAATAATAGCTCATATTTATAGTGTTCTAAAGTCTTGGTCCAATTGTAAAATTTTTTTTAAAGCTTAATGCATAAAATTATACAATCATTCCTCAACTTTTGCAGGAAACATGCTTAGAAAATGCCACAAAAGTAAAAAATGTGAATATTGATACATTGAACCTATGGAAAATAGGGGGTTAAGTTCCTATGACCACCAAAACCTGCAATCTTTCACTAGAGATTACTGAAAACACACTTTTCTGCATACAGTTCTTTATAACAAAAGATTAATTGTGATAATATGTGATTTTCTTAACACATATTAACACATATTTTCTTAACACATATGAAATAACCCATAAAATACAAGATGCAAAACAAAATTGGTAACATGCAAAACATTTCTTTTTCTTGCAATTCCTTAGAATTCTGTGACCTCTTCTACTATCTCAATAAAAAATATTTCAGACAATATAGACTTTTCATAACACATAAAATCTATAGTGCATATAATACTGTACAGCAAATAAAATTCTTAAAACTACAACTTTTTTTTAAAGCTGAACCTTGCTTTCCACTGTGTCAGACAGTGATATGAGAGTGTTGTATTGTTTACTCTGCTGCTGAAAACCTCTCTACCTTATCCGTCCTCTGAAAAACAAAGGAGGGGCAGCTAGGTGGCACAGTGGATAGAGCACTGGCCTTGGATTCAGGAGGACCTGAGTTCAAATGTGACCTCAGACACTTAACACTTACTAGCTGTGTGACCCTGGGCAAGTCACTTAACCCCAATTGCCTCACTAAAAAAAAAAAAAATACACCAACCTGATGACTTTGACTTTATTTTTTTTAAGCTGGTATTTTCACAATTAATTGTGAAATTAATTAATTAGCTACTTTTACACTTAATAACTTTACATGTAATGAATTGTCAAACTGTTACACTTTTTAGAATGGAAAACCTACATACATTATGGCTCCAGCGGAATGAAATTACATATTTGCCAGAAACCATCAACAACCTGAAGAACTTGGGAACTTTGGTTCTCAGCAACAACCAACTGCAAGATATTCCAGAGTGCATGGAAGGAATGACCAATCTCAGGTAAAAAGCTCGTTGCAAAGAATGAACCAGCATGAGCAGAAAGCTACTTACATAATCCCCTCTGGTGGCAAAGAAAGAACACAAACAAAAGGCTTTTAATTCATCTTGTATCTTTAGGCTCAGCCTAATCTAAGTTATTCAGGGTAACAGCCTTCAAATTAATAGCAATAGCTACTATTTGCTATAGAATCGAGAGAGAGAGTGTGTGTGTGTGTGTGTGTGTGTGTGTGTGTGTGTGTGTGTGTGAAAATGAGGGTTAAGTGACTTGCCCAGCTAGTAAGTGTCAAGTGTCTGAGGCTGACTTTGAACTCAGGTCTTCCTGAATCCAGGGCCGGTGCTTTATCCACTGCGCCACCTAGCTGCCCCCTCTATAGAGTCTTTTTTCTTTTTTTTTTCTTTCTTTCTTTTTTTGGTGGGGCAATTGGGGTTAAGTCTATAGAGTCTTAAGATTTACAAAGTGCTATCCTCACACTAAACTTGTGATTTAGGGAGAGCAAAAAATCATTATGTTTAACAGAAATGGAAACTGAGGCTCAGAGTTCTCCATTGTTCTCCATTGAAATCCTACTCTGAAGCTGAATTATGGTTTAGGGGTGACTGGATCTCATTTTGTAGATGAATGTAACAAATTTACTATGAGTTTAATCTGTAGGTGAAAGGGATTTTTTTTGGTTAAATAGATTTTTGTGGTTTTCTCAAAGAAATTAATAAAAAGAAACATGGCACATAAAATAATGTTCTTTTTCTCCTAAATTTCTAGTTCTCCTTGCTATGTATGCTCTAAGATGTATTTCATGATTATTCAAAATTAAGCAGCAACATTTTTTTTTTTTTGCTGGGCAATTGGGGTTAAGTGACTTGCCCAGGGTCACACAGCTAGTAAGTGTCAAGTGTCTGAGGTCACATTTGAACTCAGGTCCTCCTGATTCCAAGGCCGGTGCTATATCCACTGCACCACCTAGCTGCCCCAGCAACAATCTTTTAAAAGTGCTATTGATGTCATTTTAAAAAAAAACATCCCCAAACACCTCAGTCATTTCCCAGTATATCTACCCCCCCCATCCTGACTCCATTAGAACAATCACCATTGAAATGGCCACATAGGGGACAGCTAGGTTAAATAAATGAATGAATGAATAAATGAATAAATAAATAAATAGGTAGATAGATAGATAAATAAATAAAGCACTGGCCCTGGATTCAGGAGCACCTGAGTTCAAATCCAGCCTCAGACACTTGACACTTAGTAGCTGTGTGACCTTGGGCAAGTCACTTAACCCTCATTGTCCCACCGGAAAGAAAGAAAGAAAGAAAGAAAGAAAAGAAAGAAAGAAAGAAAGAAAGAAAGAACTGTCAACATGGTACAGTGGAGAGACTGCTGGGTTGTGAGTCAAGATGTGAGTTCAAATCCACTTGTCATTTACTAACTGTGTAATTTTGGGCAAGACAATCTCCTATAAATCTTTTTTTTTTTTTTTAAGTGAGGCAATTGGGGTTAAGTGACTTGCCCAGGGTCACACAGCTAGTAAGTGTTAAGTGTCTGAGGCCAGATTTGAACTCAGGTACTCCTGACTCCAGGGCTGGTGCTCTATCCACTGCGCCATCTAGCTGCCCCTCCTATAAATCTTAACCTATAAAAATAAGAGGATTGACTTAAATGACCTCTATGGTCCTTTCCAGGTCTAGATATTTGATGTAACATTCCACACCTAGAGTCCCCCACCACACCACTGAAAGGAAGAATGTGATTTTCAGCATCATTTGTCTAGGAGCAAAATCTGACCCTGGGTTTTCAAAGACATAACACAAGTTCTGGAAGGTCATATCATGTAAGAAAGGCTTCAAAACTGTCTTGTCCAAGGACCATTCTTACTAAGAATGGAGAAACTCATGCCTAGAAGGCTGATCAGTAGGTGATTTTTTTTTTTTTTGGCAAATCATTCACAGTAGAAAGATTGCGGCATACATTTGAGGAGGTGATCATTCCATTGAAATCACAGATCTTCTTTTAAAGTATCAAGATATGTACCAGGGGTCAAGAACAGCATGAACCAACTGATCCCAGGCTCCAAATTAGGGGGCATCTGCCCAGTACCTATAGGTTAGCCTCAGGGAGGGCCAGTGAAACTGGCTAAGAGCTTCCCATTCTCCCATCATTCATGAGAATCCCCTTGTAGGACAGAAAGCCTCTTTATTCTGGTAAAGCACTTGCCCTAATTCCTGAGACTTGTTTGGGCCAAGGACTACACAGCAGCTGTGGTCCCTTTTCTCAGAGTAGCTTCCCTCATACCAGGTTATTTAACATATCCCCACAACACATCTCACACTTGAACCCTCTGTCCCCTAACACGGCCACCATTCTAATAAAATACCTCACCACTGCTCAACTAGATGATTGCAATAAAAGCCTCTCAATCAGCCCCACCAGTTTCTGCCAAATGTTTCTCCATAAAACAGAAGTGAAACAATGTCATTTGTTGTGTTCGAAATTCAACAAGAAGGAAAACTGAGGCAATTCTCCATGCAAGATAACATTTATGAACAGGGGCAAGCTGCCTGTCAATAAATGGATCAATGGATTGCCTCCCTTTATGCCAGAGACCCTGAAGCAGATGGACAGCTTCTCCTTTTATAGGTTTTGGGGAATAAAGAACAAAGAACAGAACAGGGTAGGTGACATCATGGGACTGTGGGCAATACAATTGGCTACAAAGCTGAGGTGCAGGGAATATGATTGGTTGGAAATTTGGTAATAGGGGTTAGCAACAAACCCCCTTCTTCTCTCATGAGACTAAGAAGTGCTCCTTATATGAGTGCAGGTGTGAGAGAGGGGATCAGACAACCTTGAAGGATAGCTTGGTGATATAAAGATAATACACCCGGGGCAGCTAGGTGGCACAGTGGATAGAGCACCGGCCCTGGAGTCAGGAGGACCTGAGTTCAAATCAGGCCTCAGACACTTAACACTTACTAGCTGTGTGACCCTGGGCAAGTCACTTAACCCCAATTGCCTCACTAAAAAAAAAAAAAAAAAAAAAAAAAAGATAATACACCCGACTCTCATGTTCACACACACATCCCCCAAGGTAATTTAAATTCCTTGAGGCAAGAATAGATCAGTGATTAGCAGGACTGGATTTTTTTGTTTGTTTGTTTTTGGTGAGGCAATTGAGGTTAAGTGACTTGCCCAGGGTCACACAGCTAGTAAGTGTTAAGTGTCTGAGGCCTGATTTGAACTCAGGTCCTCCTGACTCCAGGGTCGGTGCTCTATCCACTGTGCCACCTAGCTGCCCCAGGAGAACTGGATTTTTAAACTTAACCAATTATGGACTGGCTGAATTTCTGAACTAAGTTTAAAGACAAAGAACCATGACTTAAACAGTTACAGGAAAAAGGCAATACAGTACAGAATCAAAGAAGGGAGGGAAGAAGGGAAGGAGGAAGAAATAAAAGGAAAAAACAAAGAAGGAAAGGAAAAAACAAGTCATTATGTATCTCCTCTAAATACCAGGTCCTGGGGGTAGCTAGGTGGTGCAGTGGATAAAGCACTGGCCCTGGATTCAGGAGGACCTGAGTTCAAATCCAGATTCAGACACTTGACACTTAACTAGCTGTGACCCCGGGCAAGTCACTTAACCCTCATTGCCCTGCTTAATGAATGAATGAATAAATAAATAAAATAAATAACAGTTCACAGGGACACAAATACAGAAGTTGGACAGTCCTTGGGAGGTAACACATATAGGGGAGTGGTATCCAGGAAGTAAGTTTTGGCCTAAGGAGTTACAGGGATTGTGACTGGAACCTCGGAGCAGTACATTATCATGCTCTTTCTAGTAGAAATGGTAGATTTGTTTTGATTAGTTTTCCCAAAGCACAAGAGATGGAAAGTGTGACCTGCTTTTTGGTGGGGGAGGGGGCTGCAGAGCAGGGATGGTGGTGAAATTTGCATGCATGTGGCAGGTCAGATAGCAAGATAACTAGAGCCCTGGTTTCTTTGTGAGATGACTGGATGGGATATCAAACATGGTCTGTGGCCCCCTAGAGAGTGGGTTGAGTAAGTTGTTATTCACTCATCTACCCATCAGGACAGCTAAGGTCTCAAGCTTAATTTTGATATCATTATTAGGGCACCACCATTCTTCCAGTCACTGAGACTTGCTTGACAGAGGTGTCATCCTGAGCTCCTCACTGTCTCATGGCTCCCTCCAATCCCATATTCAATCCGTTGCCAAACCCTGTCTATTCTGCCTAGAATAGCTAGGTGCCACAGTGGATAGGATGCTGGCGATTAACTTTGCCCATTATCCTGTAGTTACTGAGCTTTATTATTTGAAGGAGGGATGGCTCCAGTAAGAAAGATGGGTAAGATCTCTTTGTAGCAGAGTGATGTGGCCAACCTCTGTGCCAGCATGTCTGAGTTACCTTGTGTGACCTAGGAAATCTTGCACAGTGCTACAAATCGTATGGTGGTTTTTGCATAGAGATCACCTGAAAGCTAGAGTTAATAGTCAATGAGCATTTATTAAGCACCTACCCAGTTCCAGGGGGGCAGCTAGGTGGCACATTGGATAGAGCAAGGGCCTGGAATCAGGAAGAACTGAGTTAAAATCTGACCTTAGACAATTTCTGTGTGACCCTGGACAAGTCACTTAACCTGTTTGCTTCAGTCTCCTCATCCGTAAAATGAGCTGGAGAAGGAAATGACAACCCACTCCAGTACCTTTGCCAAGAAAATCCTAAATGGAGTGGAGTCATAAAGAGTCAGACATGACTGAAACGACTGAACAACAACAAAACCAAGTGCCAGTCACTGTGCTAAGTGCCAGGGATACAAAGGCAAAAAAATCTTTGCTCTAAAGGAGTTCACAGTTGAAGGGAGGAAACAACATGCAAATAACCATGTACAAACAAGATATGCTCAGTACACACTGGGGATAACCAACAGAGGGAGGGTTATAATAGCATTGAAGGGGATCAGGAAAGGCTTCTTGTAGATGGTGAGATTTTGGCTGGGGTTTGAAGAAAGCCAGGGAGGGCAGGAGATAGAACGAGGAGGGAGAGAATTCCAGGCATTAAGGACAGCCAGGGAAAACCCCCCAGGATTGGGAGATAAATGTTGTTCAAAGAACCAAAAGGAGGCCAGTCATTGGAGTAGATTGAATGCTGCAGAGGGATAGTGGTGAAGTGGTGGTGGTGATGGTGACATGATCAGATTTGCATTTTAGGAAGATACATTTGACAGCTGAGTCTCTGAGGATAGACTGAAATGGGGAGAGACTTGAGGGCAATGGGACCCACCAACAAGCTATTACAATAGTCCAGGCATGAGGTGATGAGGGGCTAGACCAGGGTGCTGGCAGTTTCAGAAGTATATGTCAGCAATATAACAAAGGGGAAAGGGAAGGGAATAAGTTTTTTTGTTGTTTTTTTTTGGGGGGGGGGGAGCGGGGTAGTAAGGGTTAAGTGACTTGCCCAAGGTCACACAGCTAGTAAGTGTCAAGTGTCTGAGGCCGAATTTGAACTCAGGTCCTTCTGAATCCAGGGCCAGTGCTTTATCCACTGTGCCACCTAGCTGCCCCAGGAATAAACTTTTATTTCACATCTACTGTGTGTCAGGCATTGATTGTGCTTTATGATTATTAGCTCCTTTGATCCACACAATGACCCTGTGAGGTAGGTTCTATTATGATCCCATTTTAGAGTTGAGGAAACTGAAGTAGACAGAGGTTAAGTGATTTGCTCAAGGTCACACAGCTGGTAAGTGAGGCTGGATGTGAATTCCTGATTCCAGGCCCAGTGCTCTATCCACTATCACCTAGCTGCTTCTCACAGAATTAACAGGACCTGGCCATCAAATTGGATATGGGAAGCTGTGAGAAAATGAGGAATTGAGGATGACCCCTAAATTACAAGCCTGGGTGACTGGAAGGATGATGGTGCTGCCAATAAAATACAAAAATTGAGCTTAGGAGGAAAGATAAGTTTATTTGAGTTTACGAGGGTTATAGGACATTTGGATTGAGATGTCCAATAAGCACGATTTTTTTTTGGTCAAAAGTTCAGTAAGAATTGTGTCTTTAACAAGATCTTGACTGTTTCCTCATCTTTTGGATGGGACCATGCTAGTCAAAAGTTAAGGTACCAGGGGGCAGCTAGATGGCACAGTGGATAGAGCACCGGCCCTGGATTCAGGAGGACCTGAGTTCAAATCTGGCCTCAGACACTTAACAATTACTAGCTCTGTGACCCTGGGCAAATCACTTAACCCCAATTGCCTCACACAAAAAATAAAAAAGAAAAGTTAAGGTACCATGACAGTACAATTTTCTGATGAATTACCAGGTTTGTCAACTTCAGGGAAAACCCATTAAAACTGGAAGTAACACTTCCTCCCTGTGAAAATGCAGATGAAGAGGAGGAAAAGGAATTATTCGGCATTCAATTTATGCACGCATATATCCAAGAGTCCCGCAGGAGAGCAGGTAAGAGCTTTGTATTATCAGAATTTAGATGAAACGGTAATTTCATTGTTGTGGGTATTCCTTCTTCCTTCTATTTGCTGCCTGACTTTTCTCCAATTCAGTGGTAGGAATGGGAATAAAAATGTAGAAAAGTAAATTCAGTTCACAAATTGAACAAAAGGGTTTAGAGGAAGTTGTAAGCATTCTCTTCTTAACCTTGTGGAAACTCCTCAGCTTAAAAAAATGACTTTTTTTTTTTTTTAGTGAGGCAATTGGGGTTAAGTGACTTGCCCAGGGTCACACAGCTAGTGAGTGTTAAGTGTCTGAGGCCGGATTTGAACTCAGGTACTCCTGACTCCAGGGCCGGTGCTCTATCCACTGCACCATCTAGCTGCCCCGACATTAATTTTTCATGACATTAATTTTCAAGTATATTCCTACTTAGCTTTCCCACTCCTCTCTTTTTTAATTTAATTTAATTTTTTAGTGAGGCAATTGGGGTTAAGTGACTTGCCCAGGTTCACACAGCTAGTAAGTGTTAAGTGTCCAAGGCTGGATTTGAACTCAGGTACTCCTGACTCCAGGGTCGGTGCTCTATCCACTGCGCCACCTAGCTGCCCCACCACCCCTCTCTTTTAACAAAGATGATAAGAGAAAAAAAAGCAGCAAAACCAACTAACACACTGATTCACAGTGTATATAATATTCTGTTCAGATTACTTGGTGGACCCAAAGTCCCCCACAACTGCAATCAAAAGACAAGAGGTATATTTTCTCAACTCTTCTCCGGGCCAGATTTGATCATCATTATCACATTGTTTCATTTTACTGTTCTATTTCTGTTTTTAGTAAAAGCTTATTTACTAAGTCCCCCTAGTTCTGCTAACTCCACTCTGTATCAGTTCATATAAAATTTCCCATGTTCCTCTGAATTCCACATTTATCACTTCTTACAGTACATTCATATAACCACAATTTAATTTAGCCACTTCTCAAGTGATTGGGTACCTGCTTTGTTCCAAGTTCTTAACTGCCACAAAAAGTGATCCTATGAATATTTCATATATGGGACTTCTCTTTCCATTTTTTACCTCCTCAGAGTATATGCCTAGCAGTGAGGTCTATGGGAACTCCACAATGTTTAAAGTAGCAAGTTAATCTTTTGGCCTTAAAATAGGAAGTGGATATAGCTAAACACCTCTGAGTCTATTTCCTCTATCTGTAAAGGGTCTTAGTGGTGTTGGATTAACTATAAAGGACATAGGAAGAAAGATGCTATCTGCATCTAGAGAAAGAACTAATAAATAGAAGTATGTATAGAATAATTTTACATATATATATGTATGTATAGATATACCTATTTACATATATGTGTATTTACATGTATCTACTTATATATGCACTTATATTTGCATTTAGATGGTGTGCATATATATATATAAATAAAGATATACAAAATAGGTATATCTATATATACACACACACACACCTATTTGTGTCTAATGTTTGTCATTTCTAGAGTAGGGTGGAGGAGTGGTAGGGGGAGAAAAAAATTTACATAATTTTGTTATATATTTGAAAGGAATAGCAAGTTGTACATAGTAGCTTTATACTTTCATATGTAATCATCTCTTTTTAAAGATTCTTTTAAAATTTTTTATCTTTTTTAAACATTTCAATTTAAAGTTTTGAGTTCCAAAGTCTATTCCTCCTTCCCCTCCCCCCTCCCTGAGGTGGTAAGCAATCAAATATAGGTTATACATGTGTAATTATGTAAAATATTTCCATATTAGTCATGAAAACTCTAATAAAACTTTAATAAAAGTGAAAAATAGCATTCTTCAGTCTGTATTCAATCAATATCAGTTCTTTCTCTGGAGGTGGATAGTATGCTTCCCAATCATCTTTTAAAAATTTTACTTTGTTATGGAAATGTTTGTTTTATTCCATAAGTTAAAAATTAAATTAGGGCAGCTAGGTGGCACAGTAGATAAAGCACCAGCCCTGAATTCAGGAGAACCTGAGTTCAGATCCGGCCTCAGACACTTGACACTTACTAGCTGTGTGACCCTTGGCAAGTCACTTAACCCCCATTGCCCTGCAAAAAAACAACAACAAACAAGCAAAAAAAAAAATCAAACAAAGAAAGAACAAACAAATAGGGGGTAGCTAGGTGGCACAGTGGATAAAGCACTGGGCCTGGATTCAGGAGGACCTGAGTTCAAATCCGGCCTCAGACACTTGACACTTACTAGCTGTGTGACCCTGGCCAAGTCACTTAACCCTCATTGCCCCACAAAAGAAAAACAAAACAAAAAACAAAGAACAAACAAAAAAAATTAAATTAAAAAAAGGATAATCTCTAAGGTCCCTCAAAGCTCTAAATTATAGGATTTAATTTAAAAAACTCCACAGGATAATTCTTTTAGGGCATTCCATGAGTAATTTTGATTCCCTGAGTACTCTGACATCTACTTTTCTCCTTTCCCAATTCTAAAATTCATTCCACCTAGAAATTATAAGAAAGTTATGGAAAATGTATATTGTACATACCATCCCAAGTGAAGATATTTTTGTTAATACCTATGTACTATGGATCTTAGAGTCAACTACTGAAAATCTCTTTCTAATTTAGGAATGAAAACTAAAAACAATGCTTCAAATATTGATGGGGTCTGGTGAAGGGGGAGAAAGATCATTCTTGTCAATCAATAAAAATACTGATACTATGCTTTAGTACTTCAAATCTGTCTATTATTATTCACCAAAATGAAATATTTCACACTTAATGGCTAATAGAAAAACATATCATTTTGTAGTAGTGTTAGTCTTCATAGTAGTAAATTGCTTTAAGTCTTAACTATTAAGAGTGTTAGTCCAGGGGCGGCTAGGTGGTGCAGTAGATAGAACACCGACCCTGGAGTCAGGAGTACCTGAGTTCAAATCCGGCCTCAGACACTTAACACTTAACACTTACTAGCTGTGTGACCCTGGGCAAGTCACTTAACCCCAATTGCCTCACTAAAAAAAAAAAAGAGTGTTAGTCTGGGGGCAGCTAGGCAGCGCAGTGGATAAAAGCACTGGCCCTGGATTCAGGAAGACCTGAGTTCAAATGTGACCTCGGACACTTGACACTTACTAGCTCTGTGACTCTGGACAAGTCACTTAACCCTCATTGCCCCACCAAAAAAAAAAAGTGTTAGTCTGATTTCTTCCTTTGTACTTCAAAAGCCCTTTTTCCTTTGGCTTCCAACATCTGACTTAACTTATCCTGGGGGGAAAACCAAAAAACAAATTGTAGGCTTAAGATGGGATACCCTTGTGATAACTTAAGATTTCATGAGGCAATATTGGTGGGCAAAAAAGATCAGTTTAAATGCTGGCAAGAACGAGGGGAAAATAATCCCCTCAAATACATAGAGGATTATGGGCTTTAAGCAATCAAACTTGACCCAGAAAAAAGAAATAGGGATTCTCTGGAGGCATCTATTCACTGCAATACTGTAGTCAAAAAGCAAAAAAAGCTAATAAAAAGATGGGAGGTGGGGCAGCTAGGTGGTGCAGTGGATAGAGCACTGGCCCTGGAGTCAGGAGTACCTGAATTAAAATCCGACCTCAGACACTTAACACTTACTAGCTGTATGACCCTGGGCAAGTCACTTAACCCCAACTGCCTCACTTAAAAAAAAAAAAAAAGATGGGAGGTTATCTGGAAGGGCATCAGAAAACAAAACCTTGGGCAAATCACAGCACTTTTCTGGGCCTGTTTCCTTGACTGTAAAATTAGGGGTCACAAGATGATCTTTAAGGTCCTTTACAACTCTAAATCTATAGTTTTATGAACATGGTACTATATCTAATAAAATATAATCTAACATCAATATAAAGTCTTTCACTCGATTAATAAAAATTATCATCTTTCTAAATTCAGGATGGAGAATATGTAATTAGATAAGAATTTATGTGAAAAAGGCCTTGAAGTTGTGTTGGGGGCAGCTAGGTGGCACAGTGGATAAAGCACCAGCCTTGAATTCAGGAGGACCTGTGTTCAAATCTGGCCTCAGACACTTGACACTTAACTAGCTGTGTGACCCTGGACAAGTCACTTAACCCTCATTGCCCCGCAAAACGAAAAAAAAAGAAAAAAAGGACTGGAGACCCCAACTGAGAAATTGTCAAAAGATATGAACAGGCAGTTTTCCGATGAAGAAATTAAAGCTATCTACAGCCATGTGAAAAAATGTTCTCAATCACTAATGATTAGAAAAATGCAAATTAAAACTACTCTGAGGTACCACCTCACACCTATCCAATTAGTTAATATGACAAAAAAAGAAAATGATAAATGTTGGAGATGTGGGAAAATTGGAACACTAATGCACTGTTGGTGGAATTGTGAACTGATTCTAACCATTCTGGAGAGCAGTTTGGAACCATGCCCAAAAGGCTTTAAAAGTGAGCATACCTTTTGACCCAGCAATACCACTGCTAGGTCTATATTCCAAAGAGATCATAAAAAAGGGAAAAGAGGGGACAGCTAGATGGCACAGTGGATAGAGCACCAGCCCTGGATTCAGGAGTACCTGAGTTCAAATCCGACCTCAGACACTTAATACTTACTAACTGTGTGACCCTGGGCAAGTCACTTACCCCCAATTGCCTCACCAAAAAAAAAAAAAAAAAAAGAGAAAACCCACACGCACAGAAATATTTATAGCAGCTCTCTTTGTGGTGGCAAAGAATTAGAAATTGAGGGGATGCCCATCAATTGGGGAATGGCTAAACAAGTTGTGGTATATGAATGTAATGTAATACTATTGTGCTGTAAGAAATGATGAGCAGGCAGATTTCAGAAAAACTTGGACTTACATAAACTGATGATAAGTGAAATGAGCAGAACCAAGAGAACATTATAAACAGTATCAACAATATTGTGTAATGATCAACTGATAGACTTAGCTCTTCTCAGCAATAAAATAATCCAAGAAAATGCCAAAAGACTCAGGATGGAAAATGCTCTTCAAATCCAGAAAAAGAACTGGAGTCTGTGCAGATTGAAGCATACTATTTTCACTTTTGATGTTGTTTCTTCTTTTTTTGTGTTTTTTTTTTCCCTTTTGTTCGGATTCTTCTTTCAAAACATTACCAATGTAGAAATACGTTTAACGGGATTGTAATGTATAACCTATATGAGATTGCTCACTGGCCTCAGGAAGGGGAAGGGAAGGGAGAGTGGGAGAAAAATTTGGAACTCAAAATCTCACAAAGGTGAATGTTGAAAACTGTCTTTACATGTAATTGGAAAAAATAAAACAAAATATTATTAAAAAAAAAAAAAGAAAAAGGGGAAAAAAAAAGGCCTGGAGGTTTTAGAGGGTAAGTCTCAATACGAGTCAATAGTGTGACAATGAAGTTCCCCAAATCTTATGTAATTTTAAGCTACATTGAGAGGCAAAGTATCCAGGACTAGTGAGGTGGAAATCCCCCTGTTCTCCCCCTAAAGTATTATCTATTTTGAGTATAGATATAATCTCCCCTGTTAGAATAGGGATTGTTTTTGGCTTTTTCTTGGTATCCCCTGTGTTTAGCATACCAGGTTTGTTGATTAACTAATTGATGATTGCTAATAGTTTTAAGATAGTCAAATGGAAAGACTGAAAGACTTACTCTGTTTGACTCCATAAAGCAGAACTACTAGGATTACGGAGAGGATCTTAGATTTTGAGTTTGAAGGGAACTTTGTGATCCAAATCGCTCATTTTACAGATGTTAGAAGCAAGGTCTAGAGAGCCAAGTAACTTTTCCAGCCACAAGGACTGTAAGTGGTAGAGAAAGGATGTGAACCCATGTCCTCCTACTCTAAATCCAGTGTTCTCTCCGAAGTTGGCCTCTGCAGAGATTACAAAACAGCATATTAAGGTTTCATGTAAGAAAAAACTTACTAAGAATTAGATTTCAACAGAAATGGAATGAGCTACCTTGGGAGGAAGCAGGTTTCCCCTTAATCAAAGTGCAGCCTTTGGTCAAAGGCTGCCTGACCATTTGTGAGGTGTATTGTAATGGGGAGCCTTGGTTCACTAGATAACTTTTTTTTTTTTTTTGCGAGGCAATGGGGGTTAAGTGACTTGCCCAGGATCACACAGCCAGTAAGTGTCAAGTGTCTGAGGCCGGATTTGAACTCAGGAACTCCTGAATCCAGGGCCAGTGCCTTATCCACTGCGCCACCTAGCTGCCCCCACTAGATAACTTTTGAGGGTCCTTTGAGCTGTGATTCTGAGTAGAGGCCGAGAGTTCTAATCTCCAGGGCACAGCTTAGTGCAGTTCAGAACTTCTCTATACATACTTATATGAGGGTGATGAATTTTTAAGCCACAATAACACTTGAAGACCAATTACTAAGTTGTAGGTGAATAGCAGTGTAAGGTAAGGGAAGGAATACCCATAGACATGGTCCTTTAGGTACTGAAATATATATTACACTAGATAATATGAGTAAGTTTAACAATATTTTTGTACTCGCCAGTATAGTCTGATACAATGAAAATGGCCCTATGGACACAGTTATGTCTTCTGGATCAGAGAATCCTGATAATATTTTTAAAAACCCAACAAATTAAACCATTTCAATTTCATTTGATATGAAATTAAAAACAAGAAAAATTGAGTTATGTAATTTTAATATAGTACTATAATATGTAATTAAAGACTGACATTTAAAAAAATTGATTTGTTTGGGGGCTAGCAAAAGTCAAAGTTCAATAATAAATAACAGGACAGACTTATCACCAATAATTCACTTACTTAAGTACAGACTGTCCAGTAATGCCAGAATAATCCAAAAGTACTGTTGGAATTTCTCTAATAGGAATTATAAACTAATAATTCTTAATTATTAATATAATCACATCTGGATACTTGTTTTAGCAAAGATGACTACAACTAGAGGTAGGAAGCCTATACTCTTTTTTTAAAGAGATGTTTTTTACAGATGAAGGTAAAATAATATCAGATATGTAAAAAATATATTAACTGGGTCTTAATCTGTGAACTCCTGGCTGGCTAGGTTATCTGACTGCTTTTAATTTAATATGGAAAAAGCCAATTGGACTCCCCCTACCCCACTGCCTCCCAGACTGATAAGAAAAAACCTTTTTTAAATTTAACGGCAAAGGGTTTATTTAGGCGAACAAACAGGGAAAAAGACAAAGAAAAATACAACCTGACTGCATTTTAACTTTCTCCCTGCCACCTGTGCGTCTCTCGCCTGTGTCTGGCCAGTCTGCTGCTGCAGCCATGCCTCACTCTGCATCTCTCCTTCAGTCCTCTGCAACTGCCCCTTTTCTCAATCTTCCCTTTCACTGCTCCGCTCCTTTCTCTGTCTCTGTAACCTCCCCTCTTCTAACTTCTCTCTCTGTAGCGATCCTGTAGCCTCCTTTCTCTCTAGCTGTCCTTTCTGCTCCCCTGTGCTTCTTTTCCCACCAGCCGACCTCCTAGAGTCTCTACCCCCCAGGCTATATAAACCTTCTTCATCCTCCTGAAACTCGGGCTGACCATGCCCACACATGCCAAGCTAATTTGCTGGTGCCCCCAGGGCTGGCAGAGCCCTGTGCTGGCCCACCTGGAGCTGGGGGCTAGGTAGAGGAAGCTCTGGCATTTCTAAGTGGGGCGTGGGTGCCTGGGGAAAGCTGCATGCTGGGGGAGGGGCAGCCTGTTCAGGGTGCCTGAGGCTAATTTTAACCGCCTACATGAAAGTATGGAAGCACTAAGTTTTTTTCACGTTTAATACTTGCCTATGCATAAAACTCACTGGCCAAAGATGAGAAGCCTAAGAAAGAAATGAATATTTTTTATTCTATAGTCTAATTCCCTTTGATCTCCTTTTCTCAAACTGAGGAAAATACTAAGGATATTGGTAAATGTAAAAGCCAGTTGACTCCAGAAAGTATAAGTTTTATTTGCAAGTCTTGTTCATGGGGTAGCTAGGTGGCGCAGTGGATAAAGCATCAGCTCTGGATTCAGAAGGACCTGAGTTCAAATTTGGCCTCAGACACTTGACACTTACTAGCTGTGTGACCTTGGGCAAGTCACTTAACCCTCACTGACCCCTCCCCCAAAAAAGTCTTGTTCATAAATATGTAGCACTGTGGAATTCCCAACCAGTTCATTATTATGTAAAAATATAATACAATATCTATATTTTGAGTAAGCATTTCTTCTTTTCTGGTATTGGTCACTGATAAATTCTGATATGATGTGGATATTTCCAAAACCTATCTAAAAGTGATCTTATTGACACAGATTTCGTAACCTGATTGAAATAAGCTATGGGTATTTATTTCCAGTCATAGCCTGGTTGCCTTTCTTGGATTTATCCCAACAAATGTTTATGTAGCTCAGAAATTCTGAAATTTTCCCATGTTCTAAAAAAACCTTTGAAAAATATTTGCTTATTACATATATAGAGCAGCATTCAGAAATTATACAATAGAAATTAGCTAAGAACCAAAGGAAATTAAATTCTTCTAAAGTGTATGCAAATAGGCACTTTTGTTAAGATTATAGGTTATATGTGGGAATGCTTTTGTATTTCAGAAAACAAAGAAAATTGTCCAACTCTTTTGCCAGACTCTATAAATAATGATGAATAAAACATCTCAAGATGACTGACCTACTGAAGAGAATTATTTTGAGGATCTGGTGAATTATCTTAACATCAGCACTTCTGAAGTCTTTGAAAACAAACACCAGAATCTGAAGAGCTTACAACATACAAACATGTTTGTATCATCAATTATTTTTTAAAAAAATTTTGTGAATATAAAGAACCATAACTTGAAACTTTACTTTTTAGTGGGAGACAATTTTCCCATGATTTTTAAATAAATGATCTTATCTGTTTAAAATATCTAGGGATGGGCTATAAAATTCTTTAGGAGGAACTGTTCACAATTTCTCTTTCATCATGGTTGAGTCTGGTGTTGAAGACTGTTTGGGTAAAGCTGTTAACAGGACATTTTCCAAAGACACAAGGGAGTCTGTATAGTACTGCAAAGAAGCACTGTATCCCTTCTGTTGTAAATATTCGATCCGGCCTTGATCAATCAGTAATTTACAGAGACGACCTATATTTTTCCTTTCTTCGACAGTAAGAAGCCTAGAGCCAACAATAACAAAAAACACAATCAGAATAAAATTAGTAACATGGCTTGTTAAAGAAAACTTAATCATTTACAATAAGTATAATTTTAAAAGAATTACAAAGTAGCACTTCTAACTCAAGAACATAAACTGCCATACAGTATCTGTCACTACATATAGTAATTCTTAGCTTAATAAGCACCCAGAAAATACTTGATAATGTCCCCAGAACTGTGCTACATGCCGAACCTACTCTTCATGTCTTCTAAGGGACCTTTTATTTGAGACCATAATCGATGGTTTATGAATTTTAATTTACTTTAAAATTCAATTTAGAATTGCATTTTATAACCTGTGTGTTATACATCTTGAGAAAATGAGCAATCATCATTTCTTCTTGTTGTTGAATATCACAAAGTGAGTCACTTACCCAGGTAAACCTTCAGGATTATCATCTGTTTTCCTGTATTCTTTATGGTCATGTTCTTCATTATCATTGGTTTGATCATCTCTTTTTGTTATATTAATTTCTGACGTTTCCAAAGTTGTTTCCCGCATTCCACAAGTGGCCCAGCTACTCATTCGTTGGAAATAGTTAAATTCGACTGGCCCAAGTCCTAGGGTCTTGAAAAATTCTTTGCCCACATAATGCCTCCAATCACATCTGTGATGACAACAGAGTGCAACAACAATGCCAGCTACAGGGATCCACTGCTCTAATTCATTCTGTTCACTTCCTTCATTTACCAAAGTGTCATTTTTGGAGTCTGTTTTATCATTCTTTATACGCTTGGCTACTGGTTCCTCATTTCTTTCTTTGCATCTGGTAGGATAGGTTTCAACTAAACATCGCAATGCAAGATCTGCAAACATAACAATATCATATAATCTTCAAACCACATTGTAAGAAATAAATATTTTGTATATTTACTAAGCAATGCAATAAATATTTTCCTTTATCTTGGAGTGAATTATCTATTTTATTCTATGAATTCTTGGTGTTTTCCTTTCGATTCATGTACATTCTCATTTTTCTATTGATTTATTCTGTAATAAAGCCTATATCGGGCAGCTAGGTGACGCAGTGGATAGAGCACCGGCCCTGGAATCAGGAGTACCTGAGTTCAAATCCGACCTCAGACACTTAACACTTACTAGCTATGTGACTCTGGGCAAGTCACTTAACCCCAATTGCCTCACTTAAAAAAAAAATAAAGCCTATATCCCCAAAATAGCTGGAAGGAAGGGAATTTTAAGATTTACAGCCTGAAAAAACATTAATTCAGCAGCTATATTTCTTCTCTCCTTCCTCTGACCAAATAAACTTCAGTGTTACCAAGAAAAACCTTTTATCTTCAAAAATAACCTACCTTTCAAACCTGGGGAAGTTGTTAATCAAACTGAAAACAAAATAAATAGGAGTTGGGGAGAGCAAGTGAAGAGAGGGGTGCAAATAGCATCTTGTAGGTTATTAGATATGGAGGTATGTGATAGTTCCACAGCATGAAGTAATGAGTACAGGGGAAAAGATGAAAGAGTTCTGCCATTTCCTGACAGATTTCAATCTGTTACTTTTTTTTCCTTTTCCTTCCTTCCTTTCTTGTAATAAAGAGAAGTTCTGTAACAGTTTAAGGTTCACAGGCATAATCCTGTGAGAGCAAGGACTGCCACCCCCATTTTACAGGCTCTGAGATAGAAAGTGACTTGCCATTCATCACAAAGTTATCAAGTGTCTCAGGCAGGTCTAGAACCCAAGTCTCCTGCTTCCAAGCCTAGCCTTCTAGTCACTAAATTGCAGTGCCTTTGAGTATCTGCCAAATCCCATTATTTTCTCACACAGGAGAGACAAAGTCTAGATAAGGTCACTTCTGCCACCATGGAGTTTAGTTAAAAGGGGAATGTGACCTTTTCTAAAATATTAAATAATATATAATAACTGCACAAAAGGGTGAAAGGAAAGTGTTATGTGAGGTCTGAGGAGGAACGGTCATTCCTTGTTGGGGAAATTTGGGAGGCTTTCTAGAGGGGATAGCATTTGAGCTGGTTTTTAAAAGATGGCTAGGAATTCAATGAACGGGACAAAATGGAAGATGAAGGAAAAGGTAAGTATTTCAGGCACAGGGAACATTGTGTGTAGAGGCATTTGAGTAGAAGAGTACATGGTGTATATAGGACATGATAAGAAATTCAATTGTGTTAGGGCACAGAACACAAGGAAGATGTTATCATATAAAGGTGGTAGTGAGGATCAAGGAAGAAATTATCTTTTGGATCTATGGAGAGGGGAAGAATTCAAGACCAAAATGCTATAAAGAGAATTATCAAAGACAAAATGGACAACTTTCATTATATAAAATATACTTTTTTCTTGTTTTGCAAAAATGAAACAAATGTCGTTAAACTAAGAAAGGAAAGAGTTAATTGGGAGAAAATATTTGCAGCAGCAAGTTTCTCTGATCAAGGTCTCACTCCCAAGCTATATGAGGAAGTGGTTCATATTTATAAGAACAATGATTGCTCCCCAAATTATAAATTGTCAAATATGAATAGGGCATTTTCAAAGGGAGAAATGTAAATCAGCAACAGCATATGAAAAATGCTCCAAATCACTACAATTAAAGAAATGAAAATTAAAGCAACCCTGAGATTCTACTTCACACATATATGATTAGCAAAAGTGACAAAAAAGAAAAATAAAAACTGTTGGGGAGAGGGGGCAGTTACAGGTGGAAAAGGCACATTAATGCACTGTTGGTAAAGGTACAGTCATTCTGAAAAGCAGTTTTACCAAAAAATTACTGATTGTGCATGCCTTCTGACCCAGTGAGATCAAGAAAGAGGATAAGGTCTCATATGTACAGAAATATTTATAACAGTTCTTTTTTGTAGTGGCAAAGAACTGAAAGCTAAGGGGGTACCTATTCATTAGAAAATAGCTAAACAAATTATGGTATATGATTGTAATGGGGATAGAGTACCAGGCCTGGAGTCAGGAAGTTCAAATCTGGTCTCAGACATTTACTAGGCATGTGATCCTTGGCGAATCACTTAACTCTGTTTATCTCAGTTTCCTCAGCTGTAAAATGAGCTAGAGAAGTAAATGACAAACCACCCCAGTATCTTTGCCAAGAAAACCCCAAATGGGGTCTCAAAGAGTCAGACATGACTGAAAAATGACTAAGCAACAACAAAGTAATGGAATATTATTTTACCGAAAGAAAATAATGAAAGAGACTTTTAGAGAAACATGAGAATACTTACACTGAGCAGAACCAAAAGAACAATATATGAAATAATAACATTGCAAAGAAAACTTTGAAAGAGTGAAGAACATTGATCAATGCAGTGACCAACCATTTCAGAAAGACCAATGATGAAATGCTACCACCTCCTGATTGAGAAGTAATGGATGCAAGATGAAGAATGAGATATAGCCAATGTGGAATGTGTTTGATTACGCATATTTGTTACAAGAGTTTCTTCACTGAAAAAAGAAATAAAAATTTAAAAAAGCAAAGGAGTACCAGGATATTACTTAGCATCATTTATGAAGGGAAAAAAATGCTTGTTAACTGAAATAAAATAAAAGTTCAAAAAAAGAAAAAAAAAGGAAAGGAAAAGAAAGGGTGGGTGGTACCAGATTGTGAAAAGCTTTGAATCCCAGGCAAAAGAGTTTGAAGTCTTGTCAGAAGACAAGACTTTGAACTGAAGAAAGACATAATCAGATATTTGCATAAAGAAGAAGTCTAACATTAGTATGAAGGATAGACTACTTGGAGATCATATATTCTGGAAGACCTTTTGAGAGGTATTTCAATAATTCAGGCAGCTGGAATGAGAAGGTGGTGTGAATGACAGTAATTGTGGAGATAGCTTAACATAACTTGGTAATCCACTTGAATATGATAGGGAAGTCAAAGATATCATGAGATTCTGAACCTAAGAGAATGGGTAAAATGGTAATGCTCTGAATGGGGATGCAGGTGTGAGGGGAAATAACAAGCTTCCCTCATTCTGAATTTGATGTGTAAGCAGGCAATCTGATGGGGATGTGCTGCAAGGAGGTACATAGTCAGGTCTGGAGTTCAGAAAAAGGTCTATTGCCAGAGAAGCCATTATCATTTGTATACTAAGAGCTGAAGCTGTGTCAAGTGAATGGGACTGCCCAAGGAGAAGGGGCAGAGAAAGAAAGGTGCTGCAGGAAAAACCCTGGGACATGCCTACCTTAAGGGATTAGGAAGAGTGATCCGGGGAGGAGAAGGAGTAGCCATCAAAAGGACATGACAAGAAGCAGGAGTGGGTAATATGTCTGAAGCCAAACAAAAAGAAAACATCCAGAAACACAGAGGAAATAGTCCAGTGTCCCATTTTTAACATGGATGAAAATTTTGGGGAAAAGGCCACTACACTGTCTAATGATGATAGAGACAGAAACCAGATTATAAGAGAGAAACCGGCTTTAAGGAAGTGGGACCACCTAGTATCGTGTTACCTTTCCAAGAAATCTGACCATGAAGAGGAGCAAGGGCACAGAAGCTGGAAGGGGGCAGAGAGATGATGATCATCTTTGTTTTTTAAAGGACTGGGGAGACTTGAAAATTCATTTCATTTAAACAAACATTTGTTAAGTACCTATGAGGTATAAAGTGCTGGGATTACAAAACGAAAAATGGTCCCTACCCTCAAGAAGTTTATATTCTCCTGGGGGATACAATATATAAACAAAGAAGTAAATATGAGGTAATTTAAGGATGGAGACAAAACAGCAAAGGGGACCAAAAAAGGCTTCATGCCGGAGGTGGTGCCTGGGATGAGTACTGATGCAAGCGACAGATTCTAAGATATGAGGAGAGAGTACATTCCAAGCATGAGGACCACCTGATGTAAAACTCACAATAAGGAATCATACTATGCTAGGCTGAGGAACGGGTATTTGACCCTACATGTGACCAAGATCCACTAGAGATTTTTGAATAAAAGAGGGGTAACCAAAAGATATATGATTATTTTTGGCAGTTTTGTGAAGGATGACCAGAAGAGGGGAGAGACAGGAAGCAGACATCAATTTACAAGGATACTGTAATAGTCCAGGTGGGGGTGAAGAAGGCCTGAACCAGCAGGGTGGTGACTGAGTAAAGAGGAGTATTAGAGATTTAAGATATACCAGAGAAGAAATGATAAAAGGTCCTGGAGGCGGGACACTCACTACCTTTGTGACCTCAGGCAGTCACTTAACCTGTCTGGGTTTCAATCTCTTCATCTGTAAAGAAGGGCATTAGATTACATGGCCTTTTCATTCCCTTTCAGATTTAAAGTTATGATCCCACGCACAAGGATGAGATCTAGGCTACAAGTACATAGATTAGACTTGTTGATGATAGTTAATTACAAGATGCTACACCAAATTAAAGACTAAAATGAGGAGGTCTATTGTTAATCTGCACATTTTTATGTTTCTGTATTTCATACCTGTTGCCACACCACATAAATGTTTTCCAATTCCAACCACAGGTAACTTTTCTTTTATTAGCACAGGTATTTTGCCTGGGAAAAAAAAGATGGGGAAAAAGAGAATTAAGATTGTAAATCTCTTATGAAAGGAAAAAAGTAATATCTCTCTTCAGAAAGAGAAAGAAAACTAACAGAACCAAAGAATTATAAAATGTTAGGGTTGGAATGGTCCTCACCTGATAAAACTATATGTACTATTTCACAGAATCTTTGTGAGGAGATCCCTTTATAAACAAATAGGAATTATTTTTATTAACAGTAATAATGGTAACTTAAAGCTCAGGAACACTTAATATTAGAAGTTGTCATGGTTCAAACAGAAATCAAACCTGATTTCTAGCCAATATATTTTAACTTTTATAAAGATTTGAAGGATATTCAGTTTAAATTAGCCTTGTTAAGTCTGACACAGTTGCAAAGGACCTCAGTGATTTTCTAGTTTAAATCATAACTGGGGGAAAAAAAGGATTTCTTCTCTAACTTGAGAAGTTATTGATCCTTTGACTGGCAAAGTAAGTCATCAGCTAGTATCAGTTGTGATCACAACCTTGGTCCTTGACTCCAAGTTAAGCACTCTTTTCATGACACCACACTGCCTCTCATTGTTTTCTACTTGCATGGGTTTTGTTTTTTTTTTGGTGGGGCAATGGGGGTTAAGTGACTTGCTCAGGGTCACACAGCTAATAAGCGTCAAGTGTCCAAGGTTGGATTTGAACTCAGGTACTCCTGAATCCAGGGCTGGTGCTTTATCCACTGCACCACCTAGCTGCCCCCCACATGTTTTGATTTAATTGATCAAATGAATTAATATGTGTAAGGTGTCTTATAAACCATAAAGTGCTGTATAAATGCAGTTTTTAATTTCTCATCACCCTAGAATCATGATTGAGACAGATATTATAAATTAAAATAATCAAATAATTCAATTAAGCAAATAGTTATAATGTAAAAGATAAAACACTTTTATTCTTGAGTTTCATCTGAAAACAATGTTCTTTGTGATGGGAATTCTAAGTAGCCAGCAAAGTTTAGAAATATATAATTTATTACAATTTAACTGAAAATTATGCAACTTACTCAAACATAAATGTTGAATATCAATTTGAAGCCTTTCAAATACAGAGTTTCTGTTTTTGTGTTTACCATCTACCTGCACAAATGAAATACCATTATTACAATGAATTTAATAAAACACTTCATAAAACTTAAACTAAAATATCGGCAATACCTTTTGGCTTCCATAAAAAAAACATGTAGCAAAGCAAATGTTTATCTAAGTTTTCATTACTGTAAAGCCTTGGAACTATAAAGCAATAAAAAGCAATAGAGAATACAAATTAAAAGTTGCTTTCATGGCTAATATTTGGTGATAATTTCAAATATCATTAAAAACTTGGAACAATGGCTATAAGCTGTGTAGATGCAATTTAAATCAATAAGAATCATTAGAACTAGAAAAAGTTAAGATCTCTCTCTCTCTCTCTCTCTCTCTCACACACACACACACACACACACACACACACACACACACACACACACACACACGCATTCACTGATGACCCTTCAAAGCCCTGTTCAGCTACCTCCTACAGGAGGCCCTAAGTGAACCCTACTGTTATTTGAACTCTCTTGCTCTTGGAATTACTTTATACATACTTAGTACTTATTTTCACTTGTCTTTTACACATTGTAGCCAACTCTTCCCCACCCATGAAAGAATGTAAACTCCTTGAAGTCAGGGCCTGTTCTATTTTCATTTGTTAACTGCAAAGTCTGGTACAGTACCTTGAAAATAAATAGCACTTCATGTTTCCTTCTAAATATGTCACTTCTAAGAGAATGCCATTTTCTACAGAAAAATCCAAATCATAGCATTGACGTATCTTACTATTTTAACCTACCTTGAATCTTGTGGTCACCCTTTCTACCAACAGGAAGTAGACCTTTTCAGCTTCTTGTAGGGCAGTATCAACCCAATGAGACAATTTCCCTCTTCCAGCTCCAAATTCAACAAAGCATCTTCTTGGTCCCAGTAAATTTAATCTTTCCATGTTACCTAAAATTGAAGCCTGTAAACTTCTTAAGATTATTTTATTTAAAAAAACCCAACAAATTCTATTTGGTCCGATGCAATTTGATATATTAAGTTAAGCAAGAAAGGTAAGAATATTCATGTTGGTAACTTTAATTGGATATTCATTTTCTTTATTTTTGTGACTAGCTTTTGTGTTTGTTCATATAAAACCTTGATGAGTAGAAATAGCCTTTAGAATAGACCTGATTATGAGACTATAGGCAAGTCATTTTTGTTCAGAAGATGAACAAATCAGTTATTCATGTAAAATCGCATTCAAGGAGCTTTAATTTCTCTGGCATGGCTAATGCTTCCCCAGGCATAGATCATAACCATTCTACAATTTAGAAGATTCTCTTGAAGAGCTGCTAGGGTAGGTCAGGTAGGTGGTGCAGTGTAAGAGTGGTACAGGACAGAGTGCCAGGACTAGAGTCAGGAAGACTCATCTTGCTGAGGTCAAATCTGGCCTCACTTACTAGCCCGGTGACCCTGGTCACTTAACCCAGTTTGCTTTAGTTTCCTCATTTGTAAAATGAGATGGAGAAGAAAATGGCAAACCACTCTAGGAGCTTTGCCAAGAAAAGCCCTAATGGGGGCAGCTGGATGGCACAGTGGATAAAGCACCGGCCCTGGATTCAGGAGGACCTGAGTTCAAATCCGGCCTCAGACACTTGACACTTACTAGCTGTGTGACCCTGGGCAAGTCACTTAACCCTCATTGCCTGGCAAAAAAAAAGAAAAAAAAAAGAAAAGAAAAGCCCTAATGAGGTCACTAAGAGTCAGACATGCATAAAAATGATTGAACAACAACAGAGTGGCACATGCCTATAATCTCTGCTACTGGGAAAGGGTGAGGCTGGTGGACTGCTTGAGCCTGGGAGTTCTGAGCTATATTAGCTTAGTGTCTCAGCTGAGTGAGTCCATAGGCAACAAGGGTAGGGTGGGGATGGGGGGTTGAAGTAGAGGGAGGAGCAAATCTGCCTAAGTTGAAAAGGGGTCAGGTCAAAGGTACTGATCAGTAGTGGGATCAAGACTGCAAGTGGCTGCTGAATGTCCGGTCTGGGCAAGATAGGAAAAACCAATCTTCTCAGCCAAAAAAATTTTCTATGGGTAAGATATTATTACTATGTGGCCAATCTAATGATCAGTCTCACTGAATTAAGCTAAGCCTGAACAAAAAGACACATAGTCCATCATTGGACAACTCGGTAGGCTCTGTCAGAGCTTGTAAACCTCTAACAAAGCTTTTAAAAACACAAGGTCATTTCTATACTGTTATATTAAAGAATAAATTCAGAAGAGAATCTTTTACTAACTATACCTAGAAATATTATTTCTGTGAATTAACTGTATACAAGCAATTTTTATTAAACATAAATACTATGATATAGTCCATACCTGTTGTTTCAAGTGTTTGAATGCAGAATCACCATTTTTGGGGTCATTTAGGGCATCATGCAATGCAGGATGTGACATTATTTGATCTTTAAGTGTACAACAATTCACACCTATGTAAAAAATATAATTGCAAAAACTTAAGGTGAAAAATGAAAACTTAAGGATTTAACTCCAGTGCCATCTATTAAAATAGGCTATCAACTAATATAACATCTAATCACCTAAGGCTATGAAATATTTTACTGTGCAATTTTAATCAGACTTACCTTCACTGGCTTTTCTCAGTTTCTTAATTAAGTTTTCCAATTGCTCTTCAGATAGAAAAGAAATTGGGACCTGTGTATGAAACCCAAACAACATTAAATAAAATATTTCCTTTTAAGAATTCTCTATACAGGGGCAGCTAGGTAGCGCATTGGATAAAGCACCGGCCTGAGTTTAAATCCGGTCTCAGACACTTGACACTTACTAGGTGTGTGACCCTGGGCAAGTCACAACCCCAATTGCCTCACCAAAAAAAAAGAAAAAAAAGAATTCTCTACACAAGCAGTCTTATAAATATTCAACTTTAAAATGAACCATACGTATGAATCGATGTTGCCTCCTAATATCCCCTTCTGCCTGAATTTTTTCTCACAACTGATGTTCTAGAAAACTCCCATTATTACTGGAAAAAACACTGAAGTCAGTAACCCCTTGTTGTTAGGCCTTTCCCCATGTGTGGCCATAAAAAAATACTGGCTCCTGGAGCTTCCATCTGGCTGGCACCTCTCTACCCCACTCACAGAGAAACAGAATTAGGCCATAACCAGCTCATTTTACAGATAAACTGAGTTCCAGAGAGATGGAATTACTTGCTTGCAGAATCACTGGTAGTAAGTGGCAGTCAGAATCTGAACCCAGATTCTCTGAAACTCCAGTGTACTTTCCACAGGTTCAGGCCTCAGAGAGGCTCAGGATAAAGGATTCAGGCTCAAAGGGGATGGGGACCCAAGTTGAGGGCTATTGATAGTACATTGAAGCATTTTTTGTTACCCACCATCCCTCACTCCCTACTCAACAAACTCAAGTGGCTTCCTATTTCCTCCAGGGTCAAGTATAAAATTCCGTTTGGCATATGGAGTACTTACTTAACAACTTGGCGCCTCTTCTTACACTTTGCTCCCCCCATGTACTCTATGATCTAGTTATACTAGCCTTCTTGATGTTCTTCACACAATCCATCTCCCAGTCTTCTCACTGGTTTTATCCAGGTCTGGAATGCTCTTCCTCCTCATCTGCCCCTACTGTGTTCCCTGAGGACTCAACTCAAATTCCACCCCCAGCACCTTCCTGCTAAGGTTACTATCACATTATGCTGTATTTATCTTGTATAAACAGCTATTTGAATTCCCCTCCCCCCCATTAGAGTATCAGCTCCCTGAGGACAGGGACCTTATTTTTACCCTTCTTTGCAGCCTCAGTGCTTGGCATACAGTAAGCACTTATTAAGTGCTTAATAGACTTTTAAATTATAAATTAAGTGGAACTTTTTTTTTGGGGGGGGGTGGCTGGCCTGAGAATTTTGCTAACATTTATAACACTATTTCAATGAGAAAATGACAAATTATCAACAACCAACTTAGAAACTAATCTTAGAATAACTCACCCGTAGATTGGGAACTGTTGATATTTCTTTTTAAATTAAATGATGGGGCAGCTAGGTGATGTGAGCAGCTAGGTGGCAAAGTGGATAAAGCACTGGCTCTGGATTCAGGAGGACCTGAGTTCAAATCTGCCCTTAGATACTTGACATTTACTAGCTGTGACCTGAACAAGTCACTTAATCCTCACTGCCCCTCCAAAAAAAAAAAAAGTTAAATGATGAATCAAGGCACTTACCAGTTCATCAAGAATTTCTGTTTCATCTTTTAATCCTGCATTAATATCTTGAACAAAGTAATCCTTAAGAAAAACATAGGAAAAAAATTAACTAAAGTTGGTATAATAATACTTAAATATATCTAAAAGGTCTGTGAGTTTATTAGTGTGGATAGTCATCCCACAAATAAAGAATACATCTCCAGGTAGCGAGGTGGCATAGTGGATAAAGCAGCAGCCCTGGATTCAGGAGGACCTGAGTTCAAATCTGCCCTCAGACACTTGACACTTACTAGCTGTGTGACCCTGGGCAAGTCACTTAACTCTCACTGCCCCCCCCCCCAAAACCCAAACAAACAAAAAAGAATCCCATAGCAGATGGTTTCATGCATTATTGTGACAAAAAGTATAAACTGCCAACTATCCAACTTTTTGCACTTCACTCCAATAGATCAAATCAGATTTTATATATAAGCATCTATCATCTATCTATGTATCTCTTTCTTTGCCAACCTTAAAGCCCTGTGTAAATGCTAACTATTGTTATAGTGAGGCTGATGACCATGATGATAATGAGCATGATGTCTAGGTCATATTTTCCTATTAGCTTGTAAGGTCCCTTAAGTCAGGAACTAAATTAATTCAAGTAAAATGAACTCAAATTTATGTCTTATTTAAATTTCAGTGTTAAGAATAGTGCTTTGTGGGGGCAGCTAGGTGGCACAGTGGATAGAGCACCAGTTCTGGATTCAGGAGGACCTGAGTTTAAATCCGGCCTCAGACACTTAACACTTACTAGCTGTGTGACCCTGGGCAAGTCACTTAACCCCAATTGCCTCACCAAAAAAAAAAGAAGAAAAAAAAAGAATAGTGCTTTGTGCATAGTAGGCATTTACTGAAGTGAATGGAACCTATCTGCTTCTTCCCCATTAGATTGTGAGCTCCTTGAGGGCAAGAACTTTCTCTTGCCTTTCTTTGCATCTCCGCTACTTAGCACAGTGTCTGGCACATAGTATTTATAAATGCTTATGGACTGACAGGGCTGCTCTGGATGACTAACAGAAGACAGTTTTGCCAAAAGGCAGTAACAGTTCAGCTATTATAATTATTAGGCATGGCTGCTCTTGAACAATGAATAAATGGAAGATTATTTAAGGACTTACTATATTTTAGGCACTGGGGATAAAAACAAGAATAATCAAGATGGTCCCTTCTCTCAAGGACTTTACATTCTGATTGGGGAGTGATAATGCATACAAAGAAAGTTAAGTTTTACAACAGAAGGCCCAGAAACCCCAAGGGTAAATGAAAGAAGGTGGTAACTGAGCAGATGGTGAGTTCCAGAGACCCTTAGGCTATATAAATAGGTGCACATGAGAGTAGGGAGGAGGAGGGAATGTTTATCAAGGCAGGGCAGAAGGATGTGGAAGGGTAGATGGTAAGTCTTGGAAGTCCTCCACCTCTTCAAAAGGAATAGAACTGTTTACTCCCATCTCATCCAAGCCCTGCAAGTAGTAAAGCAACATGGGCTAAAGGGTAAGGGAAGGGGATGGAGTCCCTGGTACTGACAAGTATTTCCTCCACCTGAGACCCAGATAGGTTCTGTAACAGTAGAACTGAATGGAGTGAGTGGAAAGGCATGGTGGTTAGGATGCCCTGAGTAGTGACAACTGGTGTCTAGGATAGATCCTAGGATTGTCTTGGTGTAGGGAAAGGGTACTCTGGGGCTCATTCAGCCTCTGATTCAAGATTTCCAATGAGGAGGGAATTTACAACCTGTTCCACTTTTGCACCCCTCTAATTCTTGGAAGGTTTTTCCTTACATCAAGTCTAAACCTTTCTGTAATTTCTACTGACTGCTCTTGGTTTAGACCACTAGAAAAAATAAAATAAACCCAATACTTCTTCTACATGACAGCCCTTCAAATATTTGAAGAAAATGGTGATTACATCTCTTTTCTTTCAAGGTCAAACATCCTATTCCTTCAACTGACTGTGCTTTCCAGGCCTCTCCCCATTTTGTTGTCCAGTTTGTCTATGTCCTAGAAAACCTGAATAATGACTCTAGATGTGGCCTTACCATGGAAGAGAATTGTGAAACTTACTTCTTTTGTTATGAATGGCATGCCTTGCTTAATGTAGACTAAGACTGCATTGGTTTGTTGTTGTTTTTTTTGGATTGTCATTTCATCCTGCTGACATGTCAAAAATACATTTCTTGAAATCCCTATTGTTTTTAAAAGAAAGTATTGTCTAGCCATATTTCCTTAATTCTGTTTTTATTAATTTGGTTTCTGAATCTAAGTGTAGAACTTCACAGTTTCTGCTATTAGATTCTACCTTCACTGATTCTGATCTTGGTGCTAGCCCGAAGTCTTTTAAAAACCCAGATTCTGCCATCTAACATGTTGGCTAGCCCCTTTCACTGTTCTACTTGCAAATTTGACAAGCATGCCAATTACACCTAGTCAAATCAATGATAAAAATGCTGAATGACATAGTCTAAGAACAGATTCCTGAAATATTCCACCAAGAGAGTTCTCTCCCAAGTTGAAAGTGACTCATTAATGACTATATCCCCAGTTCATTCAATCACCCAGTTATAAACCTACCTAATTGTACTATCATCTAGCCCATCTCTCCCTTTCATTAGACAACACAGGATTCTGCCAAACACCTCACTGAAGTCTAAGTCTATTATGGCCAGTACATTCTCTGACTCTACCAAAAAGGTAGAATGTCTAATGCTACCTATGCTACCAAAAGTCTCTGCTATCAAAAAGGGAAATGAGGTTAGTCAGGCATGATTTATTTTTTATGAAGCTATGCTGATTTTTAATGATCACAGGTATACTTTCTAAGTGCTTAGAATAAATTCCAGGGAAAAAGATCAGCTCACAGATCTATATTTTGCTACCCCCTTCCCTTTCTGAAAAACTAAACATATGCCTCTCTCAAGTGCTAGGATACCTCCTATTCCTTCTGCCAATTACTCCTGCCCCATCTGAAGATGGCTTTTGTTTAAAGAAAAAAAGCTGTCAAAGTCAGATGTCACTTCTTCCTCCCATAAAAGTGCTTTGGTGTTTTGGGACTTTGTGAGAAATATCAAACATGAGATTTATATTGTAAGGGGCTAATATTCTAGCTATACTGTCTAAAATATCTAATGAGTGGTCGCCAATAAATTATAAGCTTTAGCAAGAGTTTAGACTTTTAAGCATTTATTAAGGAGAATAAGAATTTGGTAAAGAGAGAGAGAAAGGCCTAGATTTATCTATCTATCTCAGGGAGCTACAGTTCTCCTGCTCTGCTCTCTACAAGAGTCCTAGTGAAAAAAAGTGAGAGAGCCAGCCTTGCTCCTTCTTCCTCCCACAAGCAAACGTCACTTCCTGACACCAAAGAAAAGCCACATGGCTTTCCCTCAGATGCCTTCTCCTCGTGGCGAAGCTTTCCTACACTAAGTCTCCAGCAGGTGGTGTCATTCCAATCATTACAACATACTGTGGTCTTAAATACTTTAGTCATTTTTTTAAATTCCTGCAGCATTTTTGAAAGATAATATCACTCTTAGTGCTTCTTAATCTATGAAATGACGAAAGTAATTTTAGGAACTAGCCCTCCCACCTGGCCTTTCCAAAGTATTATGTCTTACTGTTCACAAGTAAAAGGGAAGCAATAATCCCAACTGTTTTGTGGTTCATGCATTAATATGTTATTAATATGTTATATTAATATGTTTGGTGACTTCTCAACTCTTTGCAAAACATTTCTGCTAAATGCCACGTCTAGGATAACATACAGTAAATGAGACACTGCAAAAAAGAAAAAAGGAGGGAAATGCAACAGGATATAACGTCTTATTTGTAAGAAGTGGATGGGTTTTTCTTCACTATGACCTAGTCATTTTGCTATGCTTTGCTTTCTCCAGCTGTAATTACCCAGCCAAACAATTCTAAGTAAGAAACATATTTTTTCTTTTTTTTTTCAGACCTTTATTTTTCCCCCACTTACATGTAAAGGTAGTTTTCAACATTCACTTTTGTAAGATTTTGAGTTCCAAATTTTTCTACCACCTTCCCTCCCTCCCCACTCCCACAGTCAGTCAGCAATCTGATATAGGTTATACATTACAATCATGTTAAACATATTTCTACAACAGTCATGAACATATCTTTCTAAGTTTCTGTTGTCCACTGAATTTTTCTTTCAAAGACTATCCATCTCTGATTTTCTCAAAAGGAATGTTTGGAAGTCATCAATTCCATGAACTTTTCCTACCAATTCTGTAAATTGTTGTTCTTGAGTATATCATTTTCCCTTACCCTTCAGATTGTATTCTTATCTTTTCTTTTCTTTCTCATAGCTGATGTGTAGTCCTGAATTATTCTGACTCATTCCACAGTATGTAATCTGTCCCTTCTTAGTTGCTTTTAACATTTTTCTTTGACCTGGGAGATGCAACTTAAAAGTCTCCACAAGCAAGTGACCTGACCTCTCAGTGCCTTATACAACCCTCTAAGACTCTTTGTGTGTGTGTGTGTGTGTGTGTGGCAATTGGGGTTAAGGGACTTGCCCAGGGTCACACAGGTAGAAAGTGTCCAGTGTCTGCGGCCAGATTTTAACTCAGGTCCTCCTGAATCCAGGACCGGTGCTTTATCTACTGTGGCACCTAGCTGCCCCCTTCTAAGACTCTTAAGTTGCATACCTCACTCCATTTCCTCTCTTTGTGTCTTAGCACTGGCTGTACCTGAGGCCTAAAATGTTATTTTTCATCCCTGACTTTTAGTTTCCATGGCTTCCTTCAGGATTCAGCTCAAATCCTATCTTTTGCAGGGGTCTTTCCTGTTACCTCTAGCTTCTAGTGCCTTCCTCTTTAAGATTACTAAAATAATCAATAAAAATGGGAAACAGAAACATAATGAGACAGGACACACGTTAACAGGATCCATGGATACTGGGAATAGATGAACTTTGGCAGAAAAATGTTTATTTTCATTCAACCTCTAACTTAAATTTAGAATTTCTTTCAATTATGAATTTTTTAAAAAGTTATGCTGAGAAGAGGTCCAAAGGCTTTACTAGACTGCCAAAGAGGTTCATGACACAAAAAAGGTTAAAAAAAAACAAACGCTGTTGTATAAGCTAATATAATAGAACCTCTTTTAACTGCAAGATGGTATGGACTAGATACCAGACTCTTAGAGTTGGAAGGGCCCCTTTTTTTTTTTGGTGAGGCAGTTGGGGTTAAGTGACTTGCCCAGGGTCACACAGCTAGTAAACTGTCAAGTGTCTGAGGCAGGTCCTCCTGAATCCAGGGTCGGTGCTCTATCCACTGTGCCACCTAGCTGCCCCCTTAGATATCATCTAGTTCAATCTACCCCTGAAGTAGAATCTTCTATTCTGTAGGTTTTTGCCTGAAAGCACTCCAATGAGGATGAACCTACTACCCTGCCAGGTGGTTCATTTCTTCTTAAAACATCTCTGGTTGTGAGGAAGCTTTTCCTTATTATGCACCCTAAATGACCTCTTTGCAGTTTTCATTCACTGCTTCTAGTTCTGCCCTCTGAGATCAAGTTGAGCAATAAAAATGCTATCAAATGATCCCATTTGAGAATAGTATTAAGCTAGAATTCTTTGTTTTCAGCTACAATCCATTTCTGGAGATGTAAAGCATAACATTTTACATCTGCATAAATGCACGGGACAATATAGAGTCAAGTATAGGGAGCCCTGGATTGGGAGTCAGAAAAATTAGGTTCTAATCCCAGTTCTGATAACTGTTATCAAAAGAAAGGAGGTCATTTAACCTCTCTTTGCCTGTTCCATCTGTACAACAGTGAATTTTTTTTTAACAATTATTTCCTTTAAATTATATGAGGAAAACAATTTGTGAACATTAAAACACTGTATAATTATGAATTGTTAGTAGTAGAATTGCTACAAAACATAATTCAGATTGCATTTGTGCTGTATCTTGATTATAAATGTCCTATATTCATCCATTCAGAAATGGTGGAAACCATTGAGTCGTAATTTTAACTACTTGTGTCACTACTAATTAAAATCATAAGCTAATTATTTAAAAACTTATATATATATATAAATTCAATTCCCTGAGGCAGGACTACAACGAGCTTCACAGAATTAAATCACACACAAAACATAAAAATGAACATTACCAAAAACCAATCTATGTAAAGCTTACTCTGCTGTAATTGCCCCTTTTCTGTCTTTTTCTCTAATATAATCTATGAAGCTGTGAAAAAAAGCATTTGTAAACCTGAAGATGATACATAACTGTAAGCTTTTATTATGCAAAAATGTTACATAACATATTTGTACGGATTTTTTCACTGATAAGGATACTTACTGGTTTTGGTTTCTCTCTTGAGTTACATTTTTTCAAATGTTTTGCAAGCTGATCTTCATACACTGTGCTAAATTTAAGAAGGCAATTATTTTCAAATACAAATATGTAGGAGCTATACTTAAAATACAGAAAATTCTTTAAGTTTATTTAGCCCATACTTACTGTTTTGGATCTAGGGGACAGAGTATTCTTTTTCTGGTATTTTCTTCCTGTTAAAAAGCATATTTATTTAGCTGAAAATTAAGCTTACTCTTCTATGATGATAATGTCCTATCTTCCAACTTTTCCCCTTACTTTTCTACCCTCACTACATCCTCTACCAACTCTATCCCTCTCTTTTCTTAATCTATCACTACTGCTTTCACTTTTGTACCTTCATAATTTTGTCTAATTTCATCTAAACACTGTCCTTCACTTCTGAATCCTTTATCCCCTTGGCACATGACACCCTCTCTACCACTCAGCAAATTACCTTATCTCCTCATTTACTAAAAATATGGAGGTCATACAAAATAAGTTTTTTCATCTCCCCAATGCCACATTTCAAAACATCTATATGTCCTCTTTACTGGCCCTCTTCTGTTTTGCTGCAGTACTGTCCTTGGTCTGATGGGGATGATCCTACCTCTTCCTATCTCTTCCAGGAACTTGCCCTGGAAATCATCCCCTCTCTTGCTGCAGAACTCTTTCTTTGGGTCTACAAACATGCCCAGGTCTGCCTCATCTTTTTAAAAAAAACTTCACTTGACCCTAAAATTCCTTCATGATATTGTTTTTCCTACCTTCCACCCCTTAGCTAGAATGACTCACCTCCAATTATTGCCTCCTTTCTCACTCACTACCCACTCCTATTGTAACCATTAATTAGGCTTCCAACTTCATCCCTCTATTGAAAGTGCTTTTTCCAAAACGACTAACAATCCTGTAACTGATAAATCCAATGGCCTTTTCTCAGTATTCTCCTTGGAGGCTCCTCTGCAGTACTTACACTGTCCATCTCCTTTCTCTTCGATATTTTCCTACTAGATTTTACGATCCTACTTCTTTTCCTACCTGTTCTCCCCGTCCTTCTCTGGCTTGTTACCCAGCTCTCACCCTCTGTATGTGGGACTCCCACAAGGCTATGTCTTGGGCTTAGAGATCTCATAAATGTTCTCGAGCTGTTAACATTATTATGCGGGTGACTCCCAGATCTATATATTCTTTTTCCTGAACCAGTCCTATATCACCAACTGCCACCAGGAATCCCATGGCACTGCAAAGTCAACACATCTAAAATGAAACTCATTATTTCTCCCCCTAAACCTTTCCTTCAAAAGTCCCTATTTTTTCTGAGTCATCCAGTTTAATAATAGTAAAGGCATCTTTACTCTTTGCTTGTCCTTATCACCACCCATTAGTACCTATCTTGTTGATTCTACCTGTAGAATTTCTTGCAATTCCCTTACCTTACCTCCCTTACTCTCATAATCATTTTCTGAACTATTGTTATAACTTACTTGAACTCTCTCCTTCTAGCCATCCATTCCCTCCTCAATTCATCCTCAAGGTGGTGGTTCAGTTATTTTCAGTTGTCTGACTCTTCCTGACTCCATTTTGGGGTTTTGTAGGCAGAGAGACTGGAGTAGTTTGACTGGCTTGCCATTTTCTTCTTCAGCTCATTTTATAGATGAGGAAACTGAGGCACGTAGGGCTAACTGCCTTGTTTAAGGTCTAGTGTCTGAGGCCAGATTTGAACTTAGGAAGATGAATCTAGGACCAGCACTCTATTCAATTTGCCATGTAGCTGCCCCACAACTCTCTTCCATATAGCTGTCCAAAAAACATCTTCATGAAAGGTTTAATTATGTCATTCCCTGACTCAAAACTCCTTATTGCCTCAAGAAAAGCATAGAAATATAGGTGTTTAGGGACCTTCACAATCTTGTTCAAAGCTAGCTTTCTAGCTTTAAATCATATTATTTCCTTTCTCACAGTCTTCTAATCAAACTGATATCTTAGCTGCTCCCCAAATCTGATATTTCATCTTCTGCCTCCCTGTGTTTGCATAAACTATCATCCTTCCCTGAAATGACCACCTTTTTCATTTTGGCTTTTTGGAATTGTCATCCTATAATACTCTGATCAGGTACCAATTGATCTGTGAAGCCTTTCTGTATTGTCCTAGTAGTTAATGCTATCCCTTCACAAATTACTTTATATATTTACCTATCTGCTTACATGTTTTATCTGCACAGCAGAATGGGACAGAGGCAATTTCATTTTTGGCTGTCTCCCCCAAATTTAGGCCAGGTATTTGTACACAGTAGTCAATCAGTCAAAATGATGAATGTTGGGTTCCCCCCCAAATGAATTGGAATTATGCTAGAAATTATTATATTGGGGGGAAGTGGATCAGGAGACTCCCGATCATTTGGTTTCTCAGTTAAGCTTATTAAATAATAGGACTGGAATGGGTAGTTACCGAAGAAGTTAAGGTCTCAACTGAAATGCAAAGAAGTTTACACATTTTGTATGCTCTTTACAAAGTGTGAAGGAGTGCTTCATAAGCAAGCAGGTGGAATTAGAGGGAAGCTAGTCATCAGTTGGCTAAAAAAGACACTCTAAGGACCCAGTCAAGTCACATGCAGGGAGGGGGCTCTAGGCATGATATGAATTGTGAGGAGAGAAGACAGCCAGCTATAGAAGAATCCAGCTCTATAGAACTGTTCTTGGCCTCTAGAAGAAAGGATATTTTTCTCTCCTCCCTCATCTCCCACTTCCCATTGACCATGGTGTCTTGCAGTGAAGACACTGGCCCAAGAGGAACTATATCCAAGAGGAAGTTCACCCAGCGACTCAAGACAAAATAGGAGTTTTGTGAGTTGAGAGAAGTGGCCCTGGTCACTGGGAGCTGAACTGCAGAGATGACTGCAGGGAGTCCACCTAAATGACTTGCCTGGTAGAAACACTTAATCTAGGGAGAACAGCATAAGAACACCTTGAATCCTGGCTATGAAAAGAAACTGACCTAGACCAACAATATACAGAGATCTGTAACAAGAGGCAACACAGTTTTGAGGGAACTGAGAGACTGACCAGTCAGTCAATACACATTTATTAAGTACCTTCTATGTACCAGGCACTGTGCTAAGCGCTGGGGATACAAAAAGAGGCAAAAGACAGTTTCTGCTCTCAAAGAGCTCACAATATAATGGGACTGATTTTCAAGGTATTATGAAAAAGAAGTGGAAACCAAGGATGTGAGAGCAAAAAGGTGACATGGTAAATATCAAGGTCTACCAACTTGTTTACTTTTTCATCTATTCAAAATTTTAATGAAAAAAATCTACATACTCATCAAAGGTTTCCTTGTAGAGAATATTAGAATGGGACAGACAGACCTTCTTAAGCAATATTCCTCAACTGAGTACATCTTTACAGTAACACAGCTGACTGAAATACATAGATAATATAAGACTCTGCTGTGCTTCTTGTTTGAGTATAAAAAAGATTTGGTCTGGAATAACAAAATAGTGCCCCATGAACTCTTGTTTAAGGTTTTCTCCCATACATATATTAAAAATCATATGAGATTATCCTGAAAGCTGTCACAAAAGAGATAACTTTTTCAATGACTCTGATGATTAATACAAAGCCAGTGGAGAGATGTGTGCTTGCTGAAGGTATTCACCACCATCATGGAAGAGATCTAGTAGACTCCAAGTTGAAGAGGGATTCCATATAGATGGTAAGGTCCTCCAGATATTCCAGTTCTGTAGATGAATTACACTGATTGAAGGAACACCAAAAGTCTCTTAAATGAGACCTAGAATTATTTTAAGAGTTTGATCTCACTATGCATACAGGAAAAAAACATGTGGTAGGAGTGCTGGAACTCCGAGGTCGAATTGGGCTTGGGTACCTGAAAAGCAGACACTATCCTTACAGATACCAAATTTCTTTACCTCACTCCAGTATTTTAGAGTTAGTTTTTCCTCTAACACTTCTTCTTTTTTTTTTTTTTAAGTGAGGCACTTGGGGTTAAGTGACTTGCCCAGGGTCACACAGCTAGTAAGTGTTAAGTGTCTGAGGCTGGATTTGAACTCAGGTACTCCTGACTCCAGGGCCAGTGCTTTATCCACTTTGCCACCTAGGTGCCCCCTAACACTTCTTTATATTTGAACAATAACTGACCATATTATAGAATTTTTAAAAACATCATTTGTCTCCTTAAGAGCAGATGAACTGTGCTTTTTCTGTTTCTCACAATTCCACTGCCCTTTTCCTCCTGAGTTTTTAGTTCTAAGATGTTCTTCATTAGCAAGTGCTTTTTTTTTTTTTTTGGTGGGGCAATGGGAGTTAAGTGACTTGCCTAGGGTCACACAGCTAGTAAGTGTCAAGTGTCTGAGGCGGGATTTGAACTCAGGTACTCCTGAATCCAGGGCTGGTGCTTTACCCACTGACCCAACTAGCTACCCCCCCCCCCCACAAGTGCTTCTTAACAATTTTTTTCTTGGGCAGTAGTAACCTTTTATTGAAAAAAATATTCTATTCACCTGTGTTCAACAATAAAGGAAGACACCCTAAGAAAAAGGTCAAACAAAAGAAAGATTCCCTATGGATGGTTCCTATTCATAGGTGAAATTACTCTAATTACATTAAGTCCTATTCAGTGAAAGCAACAACCACCATCCAAGCTAGAAAAAGTATACAAAAACTCATTTTACTGACATTTTGATATGCAGAATGAACAGCTTAATCCAATCTAATTTAAATGAGGCTCTTAGATAAGATGGACAGATAGAATGGGTCTAGAATTGAGATTAAATCAATAATCATTTGTTAAATGCCTGTTATGTGCCAAGCACTATGCTAGAAGCTGGTGATACAAAGAAAAATGAAAACATGCCTTCAAGGACCTTAAATTCTATCGGAGAGAAACGTTTTTTCTTATCTTTGTTCATTCATTCACTGATTCAGTGGGCCTGTGTCAAATGGGCCAGAGTGGCTAGCTATCTTTCTTGGATGCTCTGAAGCCACTCACTGGAGCAAGAGATGTTCTCACACAGAATTGATGATCAAGCCCTGGAGAGCACTTTGGGGAGGGGGTGGGGGGAGACCGCCTTAAATACATTATTTCATTTTCACCTCATCACTGCCTTGCCCTAATGCAAGCATTATCACCATTTTGAAGAAAAGGAAACAGATTCAAGGAGGTTTAGTAATTTGAATAAAGTCAGTACTTGAGATGGGATTTGAAATTCACCACTCCTATCTATTAAGTGAAGTTTGTTTTAATTTGTGGCTAAGAAACATGAATCATTGCTTCTAGGATCAAATATAAACTCCTTTGTCACTTAAAGCTCTTCAAAACCTGGTCCCTTCTAAACTTTTCAGTCTTCCTACACTCTACTACCCTTCCAAACTGGGTTGGATTGGACTATTAGAAGTTCCAGGAACATGACCTACTTCCAGTCTGTGCTTTTGCACTAGAATATCCCCCAAAGACTGAATGCTGTCTTTCCTTACCTCTGACTTTCTTCAAGACTCAGCTCAAATTTCACCTTCTGCAAGAGGCCATTCATAGTCGTCCGCCCCCCCCCCCCCCAGCTGTAAGCACCTCCTTCCACGTAACATTCTTCATATGTACCAAGTTATATGTTCTTGTCTTTCCAAGTATCCATGGAGAGAGAGAGCTGGGCCTGAAGTCGGGAAGAACTAAATTCAAATCCAGCCTCAGACACTTACAGGTTGTGTAACTCTGGGCAAGTCATTTAACCTGCTTGCCTCAGTTTCTTTATTTGTAAAATGGGGACAGTTACAGCATTATGATAACTACTTCCTAAGGGTGTTTTGAGATCAAATGAGATAATATTTGCAAAGTACTTAGCATGAGGTAGTGACTTGCATCATCAAGGGAGAAAGTACAGGCACGAAATAAACCCCAGTCTCAAAGTACCCTAACAGCACATATGCAAATACAAGTAAATAACGGATAAGAGGAAAGGGTGGTGTTTACATTCCTTGTCGTTTCTAACAGACTATCTAGCCTCAGACACTAACTAGCTGTGTGACCTTAGACAAGTCAATTAACCCGTTTGCCTCAGTTTCCTCGACTGTAAAATAGGAACAACAGGAACTAAGTGGTGAGGATACAAAGAAGCAAGAAGTCCCTGCCCTGGAGGAGCTTACATTCTAATGGGGGGGGGGGCAACATATAAATGTATAGGAAGTGAGCTGTATAGGAGACAGATAAGAAGTAATTAACAGAAGGAAAGCGCCGGAATGGAGACGGGTTGGAAAAGGCTTCCCGTAGAATGCGGAATTTTTAGCCGAGACTCAAAGGAAGCCCGAGGATCAGCGGGCGGGGCGAAAAGAATCTCGAATGAGTAAAGCGCTTAGTACAGTGTCTGGTATATAGTAGGCGCTACATAAATGTTGTCTATTATTATTATAGTTATTAACACATTGCAAATAAACACTGCATCCGCGCCGGGGAGAGCTGGGTGTCCCTACTTCTGCTCCCGCGGCTCCGGCATGCTCCCCGCAGAAGCGTCTCCCTGACGCCACCACCATCCGGCAGAAGCGATTCTTCCTTTCCACAAAGTAGCTGCATCTGCCCTCGATCGGAACCTGGGTCGCCGCCGGCGTCCGCGGCGGTGTAGACATCTTCGGGGCTTCCAGCACCCCAGACCAACCGGGCTCTGCTTCTTTACAAACGGGCCGGGCGCCGGGCAGCCACGGCAATCGGAAGTCCCAGGCACCTCCCCGACCGGAAGGGAGCTACCGTGGCCTACGAGGGCCAAAAGCAGCCGTCGTTTTCTTCTCCTTTTTCCCCGCCCTCTCCCCGCCCTCCTCCGCGGGAGCCGAGCGCCAAACCCAAACAGTGCGGAGAGAGCTTGAGGTTCTTCTGGCCGAGGCGGCTACGCGGGCTTGGCCGGAGCGGGCCGGGCCGGTCCATTCTGCGGCTGGGCGGGCCGTCCACCATGAGTCAGGTTCTGTTCCGGCAGCTGGTCCCGCTGCAGGTGAAGTGCAAAGACTGCGAGGAGAGGTGAGGGAACGCGCTTCTCCCCGTCCCCCGCGCCTGAGGCAGCCGAGGCCGTTGGGGGCCGGCGCTGAGGGCGCAAGATGGCGGCCAGGAGGGCGCGCCTCCTCCGGGAGGAGTCGGGGGTCAGCGGGGTCGGGGGGGGGCGGTCAGCGGGGTCGGGGCTGCCGCTTTCCCCGGCGGGGTCTCCTCTCTTGACTGAGGGGCGGGAGCGAGGAAGCGGGCGGGCGTCAAGGGTCTGATCTCGGGGTCCTCTAGGGAATAACCGGAACAAAGCAAAACGAATGGTAGTAACCAAAGATGACTACATAGTTTCCAAAGCGCTTTAAAGTGGGCCGACCGCCATGCTCTCCTTTGATCCTCCCAGCAACCAGGTGAGCGAGGCGGGCACGGCTTGATCGCCTCCTCCACCTCCGTTTTACCGAGGACGAAACGGAGTCTCCCGCGGGGAGAACGACTTGCCCTGCGTCTTTTAGGAAAGGCGGGGAGGGGGGTGGGAGGATTTGAACCGAGGTCCCGCGCCCCACCCATTCGTCTCTTCAAACTCAGGATCTAATGAATGGATCCGAGTCGGTTGGAAGTCAGTAAAAGAAACAGCTCCTCTCGGTGGTTTTGTTTGTTTTTTAAATGCCATCTAGTGCCTCCCTCGGTTGCTCTTTATTGTGGCTAGTGATAAACAAAGTTTAACTGAAATAAAAACATGAGTCGTGAACCCGAAAGCTTAAGGGGTTCCTCCTCCGCCTCCGTTTCCAAAGCAGGAGATAGGCTGACGCGAGGGATTGGGGGGGGGGGATTTTAAAGAAAGAAACCCCTTAGGCAATAGTATGGAAACATGTTACATATAGTACAGCATTAGATTTGGTCTAGGTGGAATGAAAGCTTCTCCGTAGGACATTATAAACTCTTTGGGATTAGGTGTTTGGTTTTTTAAAAAATTTTTGTACCCTCGGCACTTAATAGAGGCTACACTGTCTGTCAAGGTTGTTGATTGATTGATTGGATCACTTGCCCGTCAGGATCTCCACATTAAGTGGAGCTAGGAGAGAATAGGCTTCATGCCAGAATGATACCGTTCTCCGTTTCAAGCACACCTGTTCAGAATTCAGGAGAGAACTATGTTTGAATCTCATTTCCAACACAAGCTGTGTAATCCTGGACAATTGGGATTCATTTGTAAAATGGAGATAATACTGTGGTCCTGCCTGTCTCACATTAATCTCTGAAAGAATGCTTTGAAAAAAATTTGGAAGCTAAATGTAAGTTGGAAGTGCTGCTGTTATGTTCACAAACTGATGGTTGACGAGGTAGTGCCAAACGCTGAGCAAGAAGGAAGAAGAGTTAGAGACCCGAGCCAGCTTTAAGATACAGTATAACTGATGGTATTTTTAAATGGAGTCTTTGAATAGGGGTTGAAAAAGAAATGATACTTGTATCCTTTGGGTTTTAAAAAAAAACCAACACAACCCTGTAAATTTAAGTTGTTGGTCAAGTCAAAATAAAATTCTTGTGTATTACAATAAAGTGATACTAATTTTTAGGATCATAGGAATTTGGACCTGTTTGGCTTAGTGGATAGAGGATTTGGAAGCAGAAGGACCAGGATTCAGACTGCTTCAGATACTTAGGATGGCTAAATCACTTAACCTTTTAGTCCTGGTTTCCCATCTATTAAACAAGGTAGTGAGTGTCTGTGTTAAAGTTTTTTGCAGACCTTATAATAAGATACTAAATAAACATGAACTGTCTAGTTCAGTGATCTGCCTTTTATACAGCTTAAGGAAAGTGAAGGAATGTATCTAGGTTCAGAGATTTACTTAGCAGAGATGGGGAGTCTCTGCGGTCTGGGATGATCTCTTTCTGCTCCGGTGTTTTTCTCCCCAAACCACCCTGTTTGGAGGAGATAACATTATCTTAGCAAAGGATTAAAAAAAAACAAAATTAAATATTAGGAGATTTAACCATATATAGTACAGAACACTTTTTTGTACAGTTGTGCATTGTTCAAAATGTGAAATATTACATACTATTGATCATTATAAATACCATAGGCAATCAATGTGCTGTGAAGACAGTATAGTTTATGTGGCATTCAAAATTGTTTCCACTAAAAACACTAGGACTTGACAACACATTTTAAGTATTCTTTTAATGTGGTCAACATTGCGTTAGTTTTATTTCCCTAATACTGAGCGCATGGGACTAGAATTTGGGGACATGAAAAACAATGTGCTTAACTTGTTTTAGGAAAAGGGGATAATGTGATACTCCTAGAGTAATATGAAGAGTAGCTTATGACAGGATTTAATCAATTTGCTTTAAATCTAAGAGCTAACTCCAAAATTTATGAAGTAGGTGAATTTTGCAGCCTCTAAGGAAAGGAAAAAAAGGACGTGATTTTGGAGAAAATTGGCCCCTAACTTTAAAGTGAGTGAGTGTATATAGGGAAGTTTCTCCAAGACTCAGTCATTCAACAAGAATTTAGGCACTGGAAATTGGTTTTGTATGACTGCACATGTATAACCTATATGAAATTGCTTGCCCTGGGGGTGGGGGGAGGAATTTGGAACTCAAGATTTTCAAAAACAAATGTTTAAAACTTTTTACAATTAATTGGGGGGAAGGGAATAAAATATTAACTTAAAGAAAAAGGTGGGGTTTGAGGAGAATCTTGGAGGAAGCAAGTAGATGAAATGAGGAAGAGCATTCCAGGCATGGGAGTCAAAAATACACAGAGTATTATGTTCTAGGAAGAGTAAGAAGGCAGGTGTTGCCTGGACCTCTCTCTTCCCCATCTATATGTCTTTTGACTTTGATGGCTTCCTTCAAGTCTCAGCTAAAACCCTACCTTCTCTCTGAGATTATTCCAATTTATCTTGTATGTCTTAAAGTTGGCCTCAGAAAATGAGAAAGATTTTTTTTTTTTGGTGAGGCAATTGGGGTTAAGTGACTTGCCCAGGGTCACACAGCTAGTAAGTGTTAAGTGTAAGTGTTAAGAGGCCGGATTTGAACTCAGGTACTCCTGACTCCAGGGCCGGTGCTCTACCCACCGTGCCACCTAGCTGCCCCAATGAGAAAGATTTAAAAAAATTTTTTTAAATTTATTTTCAGTTCCAAAGTCTTTACTTTCCCCCAATTCACTACCCATTTTGAAATCAAGAAATATGATACACATTATACACATGAAGTCATGTAAAACATTTTCCCACATTTGTTATTGTTGTTTTGTTTTGTTTTGTTTTGTTTTTTTAAGCAAGAAAAAGTGGAAAACCAACAAATCAGCACTCAGTTCATCAGGAAAAAAATTGATTTAAATGAAGGTCCTTAAAAAAAGCTATATATTTTTTTCCTTTTAGACAATTCTTAGCTTTGTTGTGATGTTTACTTTTCAACTCATTGCTTTTATATCATAATCTGATTTAGTTAACTATTTTTCACCTGGTTCCTCTTCTCCCTTCCCCCCCCCTTAAGTGACTTGCCCAGGGTCATGCAGCTAGTTAAGTGTCAAGTGTCTGAGTCCGAATTTGAACTCAGGTCCTCCTCAATCTAGGACCGGTGCTTTCTCTATGGCGCCACCTAGCTGCCCCCCCTAACTATTTTTTTCTTAATTCACTTCATCTTTATGATGTGCTGCTAGGGTGTGTACTATTATATAGTACACACAATAGCTAGCATTTATATCCCTCTTTTAAGATTTGCAAAGTACTTTTCATTTTCTCCTCATAACAACCTTGTGAAGTATATGCCATGATTTCCATTTTAAAAATGGAGAAACTGAGGCACCTTGCAAACATGACTTGCCTAGGTTCAGACAGGTAATAAATATCTAGCAGGATTCAAACCCTGTCTTTCTGATTACAAGTCGAGCACTCTGTGCCCTGAACTATATTACATGTTCAGACAATGCACAGAAAATAGATGCCTTCCACTTACTTGTGTTCATTATACGCTTATGTGCATACCTGTGTGCAATGTGTCTTGTTATCTAAAGCATGTGGGTTAGATTGCCTATGTAGACCAGAAAATACTATACTTTCTACCTCATCAGAGAAAGTTCTTAGAAAGAAGAGGGCTGAGATTTAATTGTCAGATTCTGCTGCTCATGGAGAGCCATATGGGACACCAGCTTTACATTATTTCATGAGTGGGTTATAGTGAGTATGCAGATTTTTTTGGAATAGAGTTGGGTTAGGAAAGGTTTGTAGATAAGGATATTGTGAGAGGCCCAGAGAGGTTAAACAGTTTACTCAGTTCACATAGGCAATGCCAAAACTCAAATGCTGCCTCTTCTGTTGTTTTCCCTTCCTACATAGCCTGTTAGAAATTTCTACCTAGTGCAAATGGCAGTATTTGACCATTTTGAGTGTTTTTTAACAGTTATTTATCTGTTTTTAAACAGAAGAGTAAATGTTAGAGTGAGCATTGAACTCCAAGCAGTTTCTAATCCAGTTCATCGAAAGGTTGGTATTTCTGATTTGTAATTTAATGATAACTTATGTACCAGACAGCTAACTCATTCATTTCTTGTGCACATTGAATACTTTGTAACCATTCTGGGTTGGTTTTTTTTTTTTTAATTTTGGATCTTTACATCTGTTGGAAATCTGAGGTTGTGGAAACTGCTTAGGTATTTGGAAGAGAATATGCAGTATATATATATATATATATATATATATATATATATATATATATATATATATATATGTGTGTGTGTGTGTGTGTGTGTGTATATATAGCATTAAAGTTGAGAGGGTCAGTGATGGGGAAAGGGTTACTTTAAAAAGGATCAGATTCCACTTATTTATAGGTTGTTAATATAGAAATATAGTTCTATTCCAGAGAACAACACAGTAGTGTAGGTGTACTGCAGAGACGAATATTTCAGTTTGGGGTGTTTTTCATTTTGGAAAAGTAGTAATTAAGAGGACTGAAGGAGAATATACTTAAGAGAGCAAGGAAAACAAAGTTACTGACACTTTTGAGCCTCATTTGAACTGGAAAAATTGAAAACTAAGCAGTGAGGCTGGACTATGGAATATAATCCTGCTCCTACACCTTGGATTACCCAGATGTAGCCCTTGTATATAAGAGAGTTCATTTTTGTCCACAGGTTCTTTTTCACACAGAGGTTCTAAGTAGTCTACCCACCATTGCTAATACATTTAAAGATAATATCCAAAGGCCACCCACCCCCCAAATGTGATTTGTAAAGGCTTGAATCTAGGAATGAGGCTGGTGCTGAGCCAGGAAACAATTTTTGGAAAGGTGGTTGAAGTTTTAGGCTTGATCTTTCTGTACACCTAGCAAAGTTGCATGAGGTCAGAACAAAGACTGATCTAGGTTATAGGCCTTTATCTGATGTTTTTATACTTCCTGATTCCCTCTTTATTCATAAGTAACTATATGCAGCATAAATAGTTGGTATTAAAAATACTAAGGACAAAGCAGTCTTGCTAATTGTTAGTTCCTTAGTGTTATAACCCCAAGACTACCCTTTCAGCTGTAGTACTTCATAACATTTTGGCCCAGCCTGAGAAAGGACTTAAATGAGCATCAGTTATTCTGAGGAACAGTAAAGTACATTTCTTCACTTCCTTTTTAAACTTTTCTATACTTATTTCTGTGGCCCTAAAGTCATACTGGTTATACTTAAGAGTCAGGAATAAACGTTTTTCCCCCAAACTTTTGCTCTGCAGTCTTCCTGCCTTATCTTCCTCAATCTTTGCTCTAACCTTGTCTCTCTAGTTGCTTCCCTTTTAACTCCATACCTCCTGTGCTGTGAAGACTGACTACTCTAATGGTTAGTCCTCCAGTGCTATGATTCTGAACTGTCCACAAAACAAACTTAAATCTTACAGTAAGAGGCCATTGACTTGGGACTGGAGACAGACAGATGGATCTCAAATGCCACTTCACCAGCCACCTGGAGCTAAATAGAATTGGTTCACAGGCAACCCTAGCAACCTGATATCTGATACCCTTGTTTAGAGGTATTCCTCTTTTCTGAAGGGAATAAGTTAATTAACTTATTATCAGTTCTCTTGATTTCTTTGCTCAAAAGAGGATTGATGAAATCTTGTTCAGACACTTAACTCTGGGGAAGAATCTCATCTCTGGCTCTCGGTTTTCTTATCTCTAAAATGAGGAGGTTGTACTACATGGGCTCTAAGATATATTCTTGCTCTAAATCCTATGTGTTCAAGTTAAAAAAGCCAGGTGTGATCCAGTTAGGAATAAAATGTGTATGTGTAAAGATGTGGGTCTTGCCATTAAGGCTGTACCTGTGTATTCTGAACCTTTCCTAGAATTCTTTCACCGTTATATAGTGGTTAGAGTAGATTGGCCATCCTATTCTAGGCTGAAATAAAGATTTTTTTTTAAGAAAGGGATTATCAAAATCCTTGAATAACATAAGTGAAGAACTAGACCTAAAGTGATAGATGTGATACCTTGATGTTGGATGTATCATAAGAGTTTTTGAGTCCCTTTTATTAGCTTTAAGTGAAGGCTGTCATATTCCCGAGATAAAAAGCAAAAGATAGAAAAAAGGAATTTATTGCACCCACAGTTTTAGTCAATGCTTCTCAAGTGATATAACTTATTTGTAGAAGGATCCCAATCTGCTCTGATCCTGTGGTTATCTTTTGGCATATATATTTTCCCTCTCAATTATTCCCTTATAAACTCTCCAGATAAAAGCTTGAAGTGTAAATCTCACAAGCCTAGCTTTGAAAAGTAATTCCTTTAGGTTTTTATCTTTGTTTTTTCTTCTCTTGGGTAACATGTGAGATTCTGTCTCCCTTGCGAAGACAGTAAACAAAAATTATATCTCTGACTGATGTAGTTGAAAACCATATAAGCTTTCTTAGAACCCTAACAGTGTTATTCTTCTAAGCATTCAGCCTATGCTTGAGTCAAAAAAAAGGGTAGATTTTAACCTCCAGGTTTCTTTCTGCATGATGAAATTGTCATTTGACAGTGATTATCATGAGAACTCAGTGGGAATACTTTTCCCATATCAGGTGATTTTACTTCTAAGAAAGAAACAGTTTACTAATTTTTAAGATCTATATGCACTGAAATACTTAAAACAAATCTTTCTCTTAGGATTTAGTCATTCAGTTGACTGATGATGCTGATCCGTTTTTTCTGTATAATCTTGTTATATCTGAGGAAGATTTTCAGAGGTAAGTTGGTGACTTAAATTTTCTTTGTTTTATTCAATTAAATTTTAATATATGCTTTCATTGTTTAATGTTTTATGTTACATTGATAGCCTTTTAGAAACTTTGGATAAACTGGAATTTTCTATGTAGTTTGGGGAAATTGTGGTGTTTATAAACTGATTCTATTCAGAATCTTTGTAATTTTGTAGAAATATGTATTCTTAGAGCATATTAATAATTCATTAAAAACAGAAAAACTGCAGCTTGGGTTAAATTGATTCTGAGGACATTGAATACTATTGATTAACATTGATAATTACTAAGACAAAATGTTAAAGTTACAGTATCCAAATTTTAAAATTTCCCTTTTCTTATCTTTGATGTATATAGTTTGAAATTGCAGCAAGGCCTTCTGGTAGACTTTTCAGCTTTTCCACAAAAATTTATAGATCTACTACAGCAATGTACACAGGAACAATGCAAAGAAATCCCAAGGTAAGTCTTATATGGACATTGTATTACTAAGCTATCTTAGACTAAATTTTCTTTTGAAAGATGTTTATAGCCAAGGTTTCTTGATGTGTTTTGAATACCCTGTTGTTTCTTTTTTATTGGAATTTAGCCTCTATTAAACCTAAAATTTCAAATTGTTTTTATTAACATTAATAGTAGTATATTCCCTTGAGTTCCCAAAGCTGAATAAAGTCATTGAAACTATTTTAACCAAAATTTAATCTTAGATATTTTTTTAATGAAGAAGGGAAAGCATTTATGGAAAAGGAAAGGAATTTAGACATATCTGTTGTCAAGTTAAAATTATTTTCAGAATATTTTTCTAAATGCAGTTTCATTTGTGTCTTTTCTGTGAAATTTTTTAGAAAGCTAATTTGTTTTTTATATGACACAAATAGCAGTTTATAAAGAAACTCATTTGGATATTTTTGTTTGTGCAGAATTTGTTTTATCTTTATTTTAGCCTTATAAGTACTTTTTGTTTTGTTTTATTTTTTGTGAGGCAGTTGGGGTTAAGTGACTGCCCAAGGCCAGTGCTCTATCCACTGCACCACCTAGCTGCCCCTTATAAGTACTTTTTAACCAGATAAAAATAAAAGATGGAGATTAAATTTGGAATCTTTTGATTTATTTCATTTTAATTTGGATTCAGTCTTTTTCATTTATTTGTCCATAGGTTTTGCATTTATGCAAACTCAAAATTATGTGATAATCAAATATCTGTAATATACCAAAAATGTTTTTCAATGCATTTCTTTGTTTTCAAAAAATGTAATGAGGGGGCAGCTAGGTGGCACAGTGGATAAAGCACTGGCCTTGGATTCAGGAGGACCTGAGTTCAAATCCAGCCTCAGACACTTGACACTTAACTAGCTGTGTGACCCTGGGCAAGTCACTTAACCCTCATGGCCCTGCAAAAAAAAAAAAAAGTAATGAAACCCAACTTAAGTTCCTTTCTTCTACCCCACCACAAACCCCTTAAGCTCAAGGAACATTTTATTTTCTCTCCTTATATCTTGGTAATAAGATTGGAACTCTACAGGTATTGTTTTTGAAGAATTAGATGTAGAGTATGAGTCTATTGCCTTATTTGTATGTTGGGAACAATTAACTGGTTTCCAGTTCAGGACTTACATCATTGTACCTTCTTGACTGACATTGAACTCTATGTTAATTGGGAAGTTAAGGGTTCTTCTGTACCCCCGAGCCCCCCCCCCCCTTTAGTTTGTTTTTAAATATGGCAGACAGATACTGTTGTCAAGTAATAGCTGAAGTTTTTTGGCTACTCATTCCCTAGCAGCTACCTGTATTGCACTTAAAACTTTAGTATCCTGTGATATGTCCTCTTTATTCCCAGTAAGAAGAGTGCCTTTGATGTAATGTTACAGCTGTACTACCTTGCTAAGTATTTTAACTTGTAAACTTTCCTTTAAAGGTTTTTACTACAGTTAGTTTCTACAACAGCCATATTGGATCATTCACCTGTATTTTTAAATGTGGTGGAGACAAATCCCTTTAAGCATCTTACACACCTTTCTCTAAAGCTTCTTCCTGGAAATGATATGGAAATAAAGAAATTTTTAGCAGGCTGTTTGAAATGTAGCAAGGTAAGGTTTGAATTTGCACGCTGCCTTTCTGGGATGCATTTTCCTCATCTGTAAAGTCAAGACAGACTAGATATTTCTAAGGTCCCTTCTAGCTCTAAAATTCTCTAATTTTGTTCTTTTGAAAAATGAGTACGGGGGCAGCTAGGTGGTACAATGGATAAAGCACTGGCCCTGGAGTCAGGAGGACTTGAGTTCAAATCCAGCCTCAGACACTTGACACTTACTAGCTGTGTGACCGTGGACAAGTTACTTAACCCTCATTGCCCTGAAAAAACCCCCAAAAACCCAGAAAAATGAATACAAAAGAACCACCATAAAATGTTTGGAAATTTGGTTATTTGCTATCATACATTGTGTTTGAGAAAGTATAAATAGTTTAGAAGAGGCAAATTTCAATTTAATTTTTTAGTTTATTTTAGAATGTTCATTGTAGAGGAAAAAGTGCAACATAATAGAAAGGAGCACTAGATTGGGAGTCTTTTTCCAGACTCCAATGGTGTCTCAAATCTATGACCAATTAACTCAGTCACCTTGAGCAAATTAATCTATCTCTTGGTACCTGAGTTTTCTCAGTTGCCAGATATAAATAATAAAGTTCACCCTACCTACTCCATCTTAAGTAAGGAAATGTGAACATTCCTTGAAAAGTATAAATTGCCATACAAACATAAGGTGCTATTTCCTGGAGATACAATATGCTTGCTTGGACGTTTTCTGGTTTCTTAATAATGGCTAGCATTTGTGTAGCACTTTAAGTTTTGCAAAGCCCTCTGCATATATTAACTCATTTGGTCTTAGGAAGGTTGTTTGGGGACCAGTAACTTAACTAAATTAAAATTTTATTAACCTTTTTTTAATAGGAAGAAAAATTATCATTGGAGCAAACACTAGAGGATGTTACCAGGCAGTTAAACCTTACACAACAGGTAATTCAAGGTTGTTTGTTTGTTTGTTTTTAGTAAATCATCTCTTTAATGACTTCCAGTTGTCAGGCTACTGCACCACAAAAAAATCCAATCTAAAACTAAAAAGTAGTTATCTTCATTCATAAACAGAATGTAAATCCCAGCTCAGATCTTTTGCTCTATCCAAACATTCTTTTAATCTTATACTTTATTCCCATCTTTATTCTTTGCCCACACCATTCCATTTGTCTACAGTGTCCTGTCAGCTACCTCTTTTGGGGGGACTGGGCTACAGAGAAGGACAGTAACTGCCTCCAAATTTAATGAATGGTCAGATGTCTATGGCTCATTTCTATATGTTAGATGCACCTAGTTCTGGGCCTGTCCCTTGGCGTCTTATCCAGGTGACTTCAGCTTTGCACTAGTGCTTAAGTCAGCTCTTCCCTACATTCCCCATGGAGGGGAGAGGGCTAGAGATAGGGGTTGGAAACAAGGACAGATAAAGTGTGGCAAAGAGGGGAAGGGCTTAAAGGACAGCTCTGTTTTGTTTTGTGAAGGTGGGAAAAGAAAAAACCTCATTTTGAAATGGTTTGTCTTCAGTGCTTCCCGCTCACTTTCATTATATCTGCCCTAGAAGGTAGACAAATATGTCTTCCTCTGAAGTGTCCCTTCCTTGCTTTGGATCCTTCTTTTCCTCCTTTAATTAAAGCTCCTTCAGTGCAAGTGAAGTATTTTAGGAAAGGAGTTTTATTAAACTAACTCCAGTGGAATTGGAATGTTCCTCTGAGAGTGTTTGCTTACAGACACAGTAAATGTCCAATTAGTGAAATTCCTCGCAACTTAGGGCAAATGGTTTTTGGTACGGCTGCTTTCCTTTAGCCATACCATTCAACGTTCTTGTTAGCAGAACATCCATGGTAATGGTAGAAAGAGGATACTCCTATTTCTTTACCTTGCTGCTTTGGGGGTTTTGTAAGCTTTTGGTTTGGGTTGTGAAGATGAGTTAACATGTAATGTGCTTTGTAAACTTTAAAGTGCTGCGCCATTATTACAGTGCTAGCTCTTATTATATTTGGTTCCTCTAAAGTTTTCTAAAGCACCTTAAAAATAGCAGTCACTGTAGTGTGAAGACCTACTCAGGGTGTACTGAAAAGAGCTAAAGGATCAGGGTACAAGGAAAGGGCCTACAAATCCCTTCTCCACATCCAGGTTATATTTCCTCATCTTCAACATGTAAGGAGATGAGCATTATAATTGTGTAACTTAATTCAAGTAAACTCAAGGTATAGTAAGCACTGACAGTGGGCAAAGTACCATGCCAGGCATGGAGAATCCAAAGACTACAAGAAGACAGCTCTTTCCTGCAAAGAAGATCATGCTTTATAGGGCAGGAATTGAAGAGCTCTAGGAACACTTGAAGTGGAATTCATCACTTGTCGTTAATATTAACAGAATGTTACTAGCTCAGTTCCATCTTTTAATATTTGTGTTTAAAATTGTACAGACATTGTCAGAAAAGGTCCAGGAATTAGATAAGTTACGAAATGAATGGACATCACACACAGCAGCACTGACAAACAAGCATTCTCAGGAACTGACAAATGAGAAGGAAAAAGCCCTTCAGGTATGAACACAAAGGGGAATATATAAAATTCTTAGTTAATGAAATCATTTGATTACAGTAATTCTGAAAGAACCTTTTGGAAAACAAAACTGAGTGTTGTATATCTATAAGGTCCAAATTTGAAACAAAAGGTATCCATAAAATAAGATAAAACTTTAAGCAATTCAAGATTTTGGAAATTCAGGTTTTGCATATTTTTCAAAGTATGCACATTTTGAAGGGTTATTCTTACCTATGGTAAAACTGAAATGCTCTCTAATATATGTTATAGTGATGGGGTGGGGCGGGGTGGGGTGGGGTATGAAAGCAAATCTGTTGTCATAATTTTGATATTATTTTTCTTGTCTTTTTTTCTTACTGTGAATCATTTTCTGCATCATTTAAACTACAAGCATTCTCTTGAATACTTATTTCTTATTCTTGTTCTAGTGCTCCTTATTCTCAGTATTCATCTCCTTTTCTTATCTGGCTGAAATCATTATGTTCTTAATTAATTTTCCTTGAGTCTTATCCCTATAAAACTACTAGCCTCCCATTTTTTCCTCATAGCTAAGCCTCTGAAACATTTCTTTTCTGGATGATTATTCCTCTCAGCAGACCTTTCCTTCAAGCTTCTTTTGCCTGCCTTTTATTTCTATCACTAATTTGAAATTATTTCTCCAAAAGTTCCTAAACATCATCAAGGTAAATGTCAGATAGGTTCTTTGTTATCATTTCTTTAGTATTTGTGCTATTTCAACATGGTGGATCATCCTTTTCTAGTTTCAGGAAGACTCTAGTTCAAATCTGGACACTCACATGAGCTTTGTGACCCTGGGCACTTAACCTCTGTTTGCCTCAGTTTCCTTAATTGTAGAATGAGGATGATAAAACAGTACCTACCTCAAAGTTGTTATGAGGATGAAAATGTGATTAATATTTACAAAGCACTTAGCACAGTGCCTGGCACATAATAGGTGCCTAATAAATGCTTTATGCCCTTCCCCTTCCTCCCTTACTAATCAGTTTACTTTGTTTTTTATCCTCAGTATTTTATTAGGAGTCTCTTCCCTTTCATTTATTTCAAGATGAATTTCTTCACTGCCATAATCTGTACCCTTTTCTCTTTTTCCTCCTTTGTTCTATTGCTGCTGTTTCTCCTTTTATACTTCTTAGAATAAGGAAATTTCCATAGTAGAAGTACAAAATGTCTTTGCACTTTGGCAGTGATTCCCAACAGAGGGTAATGTAGTTCCAAAGTATAGTTACAAAATGGTGTATTCCTTTTTTCAATGCCTAGTCCCCATTGGTACCTGTGGCAGTAATTTTATGATCGGTATGTAATATGGTATTCCCTTATTTTGAAATCCCATAGTTCTTAGCATGGATTGCTATGCCCCCCAAAAATATTACACAAGATGAGAAGGCATGAATTAGGCTATAAGCTGTATCAGCAGAGTGAATACTGACATTGAGGGGATTAAGCATTTGTCGAAGGATAATTCCTGATACGTGAAATTCTGGGAAGTAAATATCGTCAACCAAAATACCAAGGAGGTATGCTCGTGTTTGTAGCAGCTTTGACCTGTGCGATTTCACAGGGGAGAGCTAATGTTTTCAGAAAAGAATTAAGCACACGTTCACATATTTCTTTCATATTTCATTTTGTCTTGTCTTAATTTTTTTGCTAATTATACTTTCATTTACTTACCTGTAGGCACAGGTTCAGTCTCAGCAACAGCATGAACAACAGAAAAAAGACCTAGAAAGCATACATCAAAGAAATGTTCGCCAGCTTCAGAACAGATTATCAGAATTGGAGGTGGCCAATAAGGACCTAACAGAAAGGAAGTACAAAGGAGACTCCACCATTAGAGAACTTAAAGCAAAACTCTCTGGTGTAGAAGATGTATGGAATACTTTCTTTTTGTAGTTGAAAACAGTGCTTTTATTTGGTAGATATTTATTTTATCATGTTAGGTGTAATTGAATTGTTCACTTGTTTTGGTGGGGTGACAAATATTGTTGGTTCAGAGAAAATCTACAGAGATTCTGGAAATTATATTAAAAAGGCATCAGTAGAGAATAGAATAACATAATAGATTTTTTTCCCCTTTTAGCCAAGATTCAAAGAAGCAACTGAGAAATTTGGCTTTCTGAATCTGAAAATAAGTTTCTTGTAGCTATTTGAATAGTTCAAAAACTTGGAAAGAACACTGGTTTGAAAGTCTGAGAATATGGGTTCAAGCCAGATGTTTGTCATTTACTAGCTGTGTGACTTTGGATGGATCATTTAATAATCTCTGGACCTTGGTTTCCTCATCTATAAAAATGAGGATGTTGGAGCAGATGCTGTCTAAAAGAGCTCTAGTTCCTTTTCCTGCCGTCAGGCAGCTAGAAGTCACAATCTTCCAGAGACTTCGTCTTCTCATCTGTCATATGAGGATGATAGTACTTGTACTTCCTTTCCCACAGGGTTATTGTCAGAAAATTGTTCTGTGAATCTTAAATTGTGATGGAAGTAAATACTTAATACTGATGAAGACAGTAATCAAGCTTTCACCCTCACCCCCCACTCCCCCCGGCTACTCCAAACAGATCTAGAAAATATACTAGTCCAAATCAGGATAGGGAAATCGAAAAAAGTCAGTGAGTCTTTTTTTTTTTTTTTTTTCCAGCTCAAAGGGTCTTAGGGAGACTGAGAGGTCTTCAGACATTGGGTATGAGATCTGGACAGGAATGCTGTGTAAAGCAGTCCTCTGTAGGGAGAGGCTGTGTACCAGGGCAAATGGAAGTCTCAGACCTATACCAGAGCACCTTGATAAGGATAGGTGCCAATTGGCAGCTTTGTTGCCCACTACCCTGTTATGAGTCACTGATCTAGACATCTATACAAATAAGATGGGCTAGGGAAGTGCTGATACTTGTACTTGACTCTCATCTGAACTTGTCAAAGGAAAGAGAAGAATATATATAGACATATACAGTTGGGTACAAAAATAAATTTCAACAAGAAAATAGAGAAAGGGGAGAAGGGTGAAAAAAGGAATTAGTGGGAGTATAGATTAAGGGGAGGATTATTAGGCTTAAGGAAAACAAACTAAGGATGTAGAAAAATAAAGCTCTTTTTAAGGTGGCAAAGAATGAGAATCTGAGGGGGTGCCCATAAGCTGAGCAAAGTATAGAGGTTGGATGGATGAAACTATTGTCCTATAAGAAATGAAGGAGATGTTTTCAAATAGACCTGGGAAGACTTGTATAAATTGATAGCGAGTCAAGTGAGTAGAAGCAGGACAACAATTTCTGTAATAATAACAATATCTTAAAGACATAAAGAAAAAATTAGGAACTGTGATCAATGTTATCACTAACTGTAATTCCAGAGGACTGATGATCCAAACAGGCTATCCACTTATAGAGGTGAAGGACTCAGATGGTAGAATCAGCTCTTTTTTTTTGGTTTGTTCACACAAGGCCAATGTGGAAATATATTTTGTTTGCAAGTTTGTTTTGATACTTGAAAAAAATTAAAATAAGTAGTGTTTAAAATGAGGAATTAATTCAGATAAATAAAATTTGCTAAATAATAGGTATTTTTTTAAAGCCTTATTTGTTTATTCGCATCTGTTGGTAGATTTCTAGTGGTTTTTCCTTAATTTGATTGTAAGGATTCTTTTCTTCTATAGTAGACCACATTATATAAAACAGATGTAGATGCAGCACATTTTTTATGCTCTCTTAAATTACTTGTCCTAGAAACTTTTGACTGGTTTATATTTTCAGCCTTATTTTCTTTTATTAGAAGCAACAAATATTTATAATAGTTGTGTTTATTGTAGGAGTGCCAGAGGGCAAAGCAAGAAATTCTCTCTTTGAGAAGAGAGAATTCTACTCTTGATGCTGAATGTCATGAAAAAGAGAAGCACATTAATCAGCTTCAAACTAAAGTAGCTGTTTTGGAACAGGAAATCAAGGATAAAGATCAGCTTGTTTTGAGAACAAAAGAAGCATTTGATACAATTCAGGAACAAAAGGTAATGCATTAAAAAAAATTAGTAAGTTGTACTTCCCCCATGGAGCCCAAAGGGTTAAAATTTAAACACTTTTAAATTCAGGTGGCCTTAGAAGAAAATGGAGAGAAGAATCGGGTACAGCTAGGAAAACTTGAAGCTACAATAAAATCATTATCAGCTGAACTTCTTAAGGTTTGTTTTTGAGGAGTTTAAGAAAATTCTTCATGTATTCTATGGAACTGAGTTTAGAAGCGTATCTGATGAGACTATTTCACAGGCAAATGAAATTATCAAGAAGTTACAAAGTGATATGAAAACGCTAATGAGCAAATTAAAACTGAAGAATACAGTTACAATTCAGCAAGAAAAACTACTGGCTGAAAAGGAAGAAAAATTGAAAAAAGAACAAAAGGAGCTACAAGATATTGGACAAGCTCTCCAAAATAAAGAGCAAGAGGTAAAAACTATCTCCTGACCATGAAGATTTAATGACAGTCTATAAATTGTAGCTATCTTTAGGAATGAAATTCTATGTTGGAGAATTTTTAAAAAACTTCTTTCAAAAGAATCTGATTTGATTCAGGTTAAATATAAATCATCAGCTAGAAATAATGAAATTGTCCTTTTGATTTGAAAAGTCAGTAATTTTGTCTCAGTATACATTACATTTTTATGTTTTTCATCACTTCATTGGGATAATTCCTTCAACTTCTTAATTATGTTTTGGCTTTTCCTCTTTCTTAATTATATTTTAGTTTATATGACTTAATTATATTGAAATATTTCAGGTAAGCAAATTGAAAGAACAGTTAGAAGTTACAGTACAAAAACTTGAAGAGAGCAAACAGCTTCTGAAGAATAATGAAAAATGTAAGTTTGTTGAATGAAAATAGCTGACCAATATGGGTTTATAACACTTTAAGGTTTGCATTTCAAGGCATCCACTCCTAGCCCCTCTAGTTACCTGACATTGCCAGATGACTAATACTAATGTCACTAGAGTAGGGCCATCTAGATTGTAACACTGCCATAGTGCTATCAAGTGTATAGGGAGGTTAGCTGAGAGTGTTTCCTTTTCTCACTTTTATTGTAGAGCTATTGCATTTTGAAATGTATTTAATTCTTTAAATTTAGAATTTGAAGTCGTTTATTTTGAAAATACTTTAGCTATGACAGATCTGTTACGAGTAGATGATGCCAGACCCCCCCCCCCCCTCCCTTTTAAAATTTTTTGTTAGAAGGGATAGAGCTTTAGTGGAAGGAGGAGCAGGAAAGGAAATATTGGGAAATGTAAGCAAACAGTAAAAATCTTTTTTTAAAAAGAATATATTTTAGCTGCCAAAAAATGTAAAGTTCTGACCGAGTCACCCCCTTACTCAGTAAACACCATTGGCTCCCAATCTACCTGTTTGATCTTCAAAGTCCTTCATAGCTTGATCTCTTTGCTGTTCCCACTAACAAGACACTTCATCTCCTGACTGGCTATTTTTACTGGTTATTCCTGCAAGCTTGAAATGCTTCACATTTCCATCTCCTGGCTTCCATTAAGTCCTAACTAAATTATGTTTCCTTCAGGAAATCTTTTCTGATCCCCCTAATTCTAGTGCCTTCTTTCTGTTGATTATTTCCAGTTTGTCCTATATATAGTTTGTTTGTACATAATTGTTTGCACACCATCTCCTCCATTAGAGTATGAGTTACTTGAAAGCAGGGATTGTCTTTTACTTTTATATCGCTAGTGCTTAGCTCAGTTTCCTGACATGTAATAAGTGCTTAATAAATGTTTATTGACTGACTGAACTTGCTACAAGTTTCAGCAGTAGGTGAGAGCTGACCTACATGGATCAACATATCAAAATGTACATTTTTGCTTGGAAAGATCTAGAAAACCCTATATATTATCTCTGCTAAAACATTAGGAGAGTTGGCAGTGTTTTTCACAATTAAAAAATTTATTTTGATGCTCAATACAGGTTTTAAATGTGCTTGAAACAAATGTAAAAATGGAAGGACAAGCAAAATATTTGAATTTATTTGTTTTTTCTTTTATGAAGTAATCACATGGCTAAATAAAGAACTGAATGAAAATCACCTAGTAAGAAAACAAGAACTATTGGGATCCTCCACAACTCCACCTGCTCAGCCTAGCAACACCACCATCAGAAATGGAATTTCTCCTAATCAGAACATGGTAAGATTCCAATTCATATCAGGGAACTTTTATGATAGTCAAACACAGATCCTAAGAATACTGTCATTTACATTATCAAGTGCTTGACTCAAATCTAGATGGACTATAGCTACAGCATTTTCTGTACTACCCATGTAGTTACCCTTTTATAAAAGGAAATCAGATTAGCCAGACATGACCTGTCTGCCAGTGCTGACTTTCTGTGACCATTACATCTTTTTCTAGATGGCTACTAACCATCTTTTTAATGAGCTGTTCTAGAATCTTCCCAGGTATCAATATCATTGGCAAGTAATTTACAGATTTCATTGCTTTTCCATCAAAAATCAGGACATATGATCTTTCAGATTTTGCTGACAATCACTCAGCACTCACATAGTGGGTTTCTGTTTGTTTGTTTTTTTGGTATCTGACAAAGTAGTTCATCTGGGCCAGGTGATTTGAATTCATCAAAGGCAAGTAGGTGCTTGAAATTTTCCTATCTCCATGCTAATATTGGCTGTCATTTTCTTATTAGCCGTTTTACTTTCTCTGTGGCAAAGAAAAGAGGAGCAAAATAAGGATTGAATGTTTCTACCTTTTCTCTAGTAGATGTCTTCATCCCATTCTTGAGAAGGCAACAGTTTTCTTTATTTTGTGATCCTTTTTCCAGGATAGCTCCTCTCCCCCCCCCCCCCGGGGGGGGGTTTAAGTGACTTGCCCAGGGTCACACAGCTAGTAGATGTCAAGTGTCTGAGGCCGTATTTGAACTCAGGTACTCCTGATTCCAGAGCCGGTGCTTTATCCACTGAGCCACCTTGCTGCTCCCATCCCAGGATAGCTTTTTAAAAGTCCCTTTTTGTTCATAGCTTTTCTTGACAACCTAATCTTATTCTGACCTGTAGTACTTTTGCCACTCCTGGTCTATGCTTTTGTATTCATTCACCCTGTTTTTTATCTTTCCATCTGTCTCATCAGACAATTACCATTTTTCTATGTATCAGAATTGTGCTGCTTTGTGTCTTCCAAATTGTATTCTTGAAAGTTTACCATCCCCCTTGATCTAATTTCCCATGTAGAATTTTAGAATATAGTATCCTGCCTATTTTTCCTACAAACTCTTTGAAATCTACATTCACCAAATATAGAGTATATGTCAGATTGTGCCTGACCTTCCTCTTTTTTTCTATCACAGAAGATAGAGTGGTTACTCTACCCCAAGATTCCGATGTTTTCTACTGTAACACCCTTTCTTCCCTGTCGGTGAGAATCAGAGGGGCAGCTAGATGGCGCAGTGGATAGAGCACCAGCCCTGGAGTCAGGAGTACCTGAGTTCAAATCCGGCCTCAGACACTTAACAATTACTAGCTGTGTGACCCTGGGCAAGTCACTTAACCCCCATTGCCTCACTAACAAAAAAAGAGAGAATCAGATCCTTATTTCTCTCTTGTTAGTTCCTAAACCTTTTGAAAGGATGAAATTATCATTATGACAAGTCAAGAACTTATTACTCTCTAAAAACTTTATCAGGACCAGATTCTGACTGCTTTTCCCAAGATAATCATCTCTTGAATGCCATTTCCTCTAGCTCTTGTTCTAAATCTCTCCTTTTCACAATCAATTTTGGAGAAAAAGCTTTCTACCCTCATTGCGTCCACTTCCTTATCTACCATTTGCCTTCTTCCTGAAAGTTCTAACCTCTTCACTAAACTAAAACTGCTCTTTCCAAGTTTTCTAGTGATCTCTTTATTAATAAATCTAGTGGGTTTTTCTCAAGAAAAGTTGGTCCTCATTCCTGACCTTTTTGTGGCATATAACACTACTGTGTCAACCCCTCCACCTGGATGCTCTCTCCTTCCTGGGTTTTTGCACCACTGCTTTCTCTAAGTAATCGTCATATTTGGCTGACCCTTTCTTCTCTGCCTCTTTTGCTGGATCATCATCTGTTCTGTTCTCTAACCATTGGTGTATCCTAAGGCTCTATCCTGAACTCTCTTTTCTTCTCTCTTCTTTTTTTTTGGTGATTTTATTATCTTTTATAGGTTTTATTATCTCTATGCAGATCCCTTCCAAATCTATATATCAAGTAGTAATCTTTCTGCTGTTTTTCAGGGCTTCATCACCAGCTACATGTCCTATATCTTCAGCTGAATGAACCATAGGCATCTCAAACCCAACATGCCAGAAAGAGAAAAGCATTATCTTTCTACCCTCAATCTGCTGCTCCAAATTTTCCTTTTTCTTTTTTTCTCTGTACTTATTCTCATCCAGGTTCACAGCCTCACTGTCCTATTGGATTCTTCTTTCCCTCATCACCAAATCCATTTGGTTGCCAAGTCTTATGAATTCTTCCTCCACTGCATATCTCTGTCCTTTTCTACACTCACAAGACCACCATCATATTTCTTCAGGCCCTCATTGTCCTTCAGGTGGGCGATTAAAACAACCTCTTAACTGGATTTTCAGCTTGCAGTTTTTCTCTCTCAGATCCATTCTCCAAACAGCTACCAAAATAATCTTCCAGTAGAATGTAGGTTCTTTGAAGACAGGAACTGTTTCTTTTTCTTGTCTTTATGTCCCCAGTGTTAGTACATGGTAAATGTTTAAATGTTTGTGGAATTGTGGGAATTTGAATTTCCAAAGTACTGATTCCTTCCATGGTTTTCCAAGGAACAAAGCCCCTCTTCCCAGACTCCACTTCCCTCTCTCCCTTATTCTCATCTATGTCAACCTAACATCTCACTTTAGGTATGCCTGCCCCTCTACTGCACCCCCTGGAATGTCCCTCCAGAAGCAACAAGCTTGTCATTGTAGACCTCTCCTCTTGCTCTTTTCATATTTGGTACTCCTTGAGACCTGGCTCCCTTTATCCTGCCCCTCCCCCCCCCCCCCGCCCCCTCCCCGACTGGTAGTGGAGTCAGTATATTTCTTTTTTCTTCATTGCCACTTCTCCCTCTATAACCAGCACTCGGCAATCTCTCCTGCTTTTTACTTTACTCTATCCAAACATATCATCACACCCAGATTCTGCAGGTTGTTATCTACCAATCCATAGGATATTCTTCCTCCTTTCTCATTAATTTCAGTGTCTGGACTTCCCTAGCCCAACTCCTTCCCTCATATTAAGAGAACTTCACTATACATGTTGATGTTTCCTCAGATACTGTTCTCCCAGTTCTTTTTGTTCATCTACTCTTCCACTCCATCATACCACTCATCTTATTGTCCACAGGTGTTCTACTTCCACTCCCATGTTTATCTAATCATAATCCTTTAGCATTTTTCATCCTTCCCTTTCCCCGACTCTTATTCTTCATTCTTTCAGTGACCTCCAGTGTCTCCACTTTTAGAGCTCATCACAGTCTGGCTCCAGTCTTTGCTTCTGTACTCTACATTGCAGCTAGACTGGCCCATTGGGTGTTTTCCAAACTAGCCATTCCATTTCTCTTTTCCATCCCTTTGTATAGGTTATTCCTAATGCCTTCCTTCCTCACCTTCCCCTAGCTTCATTTATGGCCTATCTTAAGAGCAGCCTCTTAAAACATAATACGACCATGGATTTAGAGTTGGAAAGGAGCCGAGAGTGCAACCCCTCTGGTTTTATAGATAAGGAAAATAAGTCTTGGAGAGGTTGAGAGACTTGGCCAAGAGTACGTAGGTCTTAAGTGACAGAAAGGGGTTGGTGCCTATGGCTTCTGACTGCAAACCCCACGCTCTTTCCTCTGAAACGTGCTGCCTCTGGGGATTTGTCTGATTATGCAGCAATCAATGTTCTCTCTTTGCTCAGATTTAAAAAATGTGTACGTTCCTTCAGGAGTGTAAACTTGAGAGCAGAAACTCTTTTAATTTTGTCTGTGTAGCCCTAGTGCTTTGCCCATTTCCTCCTGGCCTAAACTAACTGGTTACATTGACTTTCTGCACCTTCCTAATTGTGACTGCTCTTTTTAAAACACTGTGCTATAATGTGTAGTGTCCATAAGGAGGAACATGAAAGGAGCCTCAAAGGAAAGGCTGGAGCCAGACTGAAGAGAGGTAGGGGTAGTAAAGCAGAGTGAGGGATTTTGATTAGATAATTAGATGTTAGTGCATGTTTTTTTTTTCCAATAAGAAGTTACTTAAGCTAACATTTTATAAAGTTAAGTAAGTTAAATTTTAAATTAACAAAAAAACCGTTCAGGGGCAGCTAGGTGGCACAGTGGATAGAGTACTGGCCCTGGAGTCAGGAGAACCTGAGTTCAAATCTAGCCTCAGATACTTGACACTTACTAGCTGTGTGACCTTGGGCAAGTCACTTAACCCCAATTGCCTCACCATTTTTTTAAAAACCTCACAAAATATTTCATTCCACAGAGAAAAGAGCTTAAACTATAAATGTCTAGTGGAAATAATACTAATAGAAATTTATAGTTACAGGATAACCAATTAATTTATAATAAAATTACCTACAATAAAGTATTGAGTTTCTGTCTGTGGGCTGTTCTGGACCAAGGATGAGCCAGGCATTTTAGACTCTGGTAAACAAGGCTATACTATAGGGCCGAGCTAACTTGACTTCAGGGCGATAGGGTGAACAACTATGTATCTTACTATGCTGTGGGTCAGCTAGGTGGCATAGTGGGTAAGATACTGGACTTGGGAATGAGGAATACTTGAGTTCTGCTCCTACCTCATACATTCTAGCTGTGTGACCCAGAGTAAGTCATTTAATCTCTGACCTTCAGTTTCTTCATCTGTAATATGGGGATAAGTATAGCACCTGCCTTTTCTTGTTATTTAGCTTTAGGAGTTTAAAATGGCACTGAGACTTTTGGGACAAACTGTATATACATAAAGAAAGCGTTTTGCAGAACATTAAGGAACTTTAAAAGGCTAGCTCTTTCCTTAACTTGTTGGTGCTTACTGGGTAAGTAATATTAAGTAATACTATGTATAGCTTTCATTTTCTCTTAATACTTTTCCCCCCCTCCACCTTCTTTTTTTTTCTCCAGCTTGATAACAGACTACCTCTTCCAAACTGTGGAATTGGCTATCCTGTTTCTTCCACATTTACTTACCACAGTTCCTTCCCTCATCCTGTAGCTTCAAAAAGCACTGTTCATCCAGTTTCTGGACCAAAGGTAGCTATTTTATTTAAAGATGAAGCTTTGTTTGTTTAATTAAAAACAAAATTGGAGAATTCTAGTACTTTATTATATTTGAAACAGTACTTGAATGTTTCTTCTTCGCCTCCTCCAAGACAAACTGAGTAGAAGTTGGTAAATGCTGTTACAATTCTAAAGTCTAATAATGCCTTTCTGTATAAGATACCCCATGGAAAGAAAACTCCCAGTATAATGGGAATTGACCATGTGACATTTAAAAATATATTTATTAACTCAATATTTGTATATGGTACAATAGTCTATTGCCTGGCTTAATGGGATGAATTAATAAATGCACTGTACATTGGCAAAGGAAAGATGCTCCTTAAAGTAAATACTGAGATTCTTAAGTGATTTTTATCAAATCATTTTTCCGTTCAAAATATGCCTTTGAAATTTTGATTCTTTACATATTTTGATTTACATGCAACTTTTCAGGAATCTAACAATTTCCAAAGTGTGACCAAAATATACTAGAACCACCTGCTAAGAGAATATGCAAAGTGTGACCATAAAGTAATGAGACTGATTTTATTGTGTGGCTTATTGGGAGCAGAGGAATAAACAGAGCAGGGGTTTGTTTCATCCTGTAGCAGCAGTCCTTTCAAGGTCAGTCAGTAAGTCTTATGCTAGAAGCTGTGATGTATTGAATTGTGTGTGGTTTTTCAAATAAAAAGAAATATGCCAGTGATACACTTGAAATATTATGAAGTATAGGGATGAAATGTTCAGAATTTTTGACAGCAATAAAGTTTAAAGAAGGTAGAGATCTAGAATCAACAAAATTTTACATGTAACACATCTATGTTACATGTCAGATTGGGCCTAGTTTTTATGGTTTGTATTACACATTTTAACAGGTGGTAGTCATTTTTCCTTGAAGGTTACCATCATTTCTATAACCATTTCTTCCCCATTATTAGAATCACATTCCACTTTTAAAAAAAGAAAAGAATAAAATGATAATTAAAGCAAGGCTTTTTTTTTTTGTAGAAAGATGCTAGTAGATAGCTAAATAATTCAAGTCCTTCATCATACTTTTATACCTCTGTGCTAAGTTTTTGATGTTTCCCAGATGGTTTATCTGTATATCTGTCAAACATACTACAGATTACCAAATTATTTCTTTTCCTTCTTCCATTGATCTTCACTGAAATGCTTTTGATGATATTTCTTGATTGTGGGTTGCTGGATTTCCTCACATGAATATGTCTGCTTAGTAAACAAATAGTGTTGTCCTACCCCTTTTTACCTATCCTGTTTTTCACCACATAAAATATGTCCATCCAGAATTTATATTCCAGTCATGGGCTTCACTTTCCATGTCTCAGTGATACCTTTGAGGTCAAATTTGCCTCTTTGCATTAAGATCTCCAGCTTTTGATGTCTGTGATGTTATGAAAAGACAACATTCATTCACCTCTAGGACCTAGGAAAATGATGAAAAAGTCAGGCTTAGTTTGTTAAAAATCATAATCATAATGATGTTTTTACAGTTCTTTATTATTATAAAGCACTTAATTTATCTGCCGTAGTCGTATTGTGAGGTGGACAGAGGTAGTAGTATGCAGATGCAGAAGTTCAGATTGAGAGGTGGTTGTGATTTATCCATCCATGCTCACACTGCTGCTAAGTGGTACAGTCAAGACTTGAATCTAGGTTTTCTGATTCCAATTTCAGTATTCTTTCCATTGTTCTATACCATGGGGTCAACTGAAGGTGGCTAACGTGTAATGTTTGTTGTAGAAATTGGTTCATCCAGAAAGAAAACCAAACCAGAACATTTTTAAGAGTATACTTTTCACTTAGATTAGACATTTTCAAGATAAGACTTCTCACTTCTAGTGACAAATAGAAACAGCAAAAGGATTGGGAAACTGGAGAAAATAACATTTTTGAAGAAAATAGTAAATACTAAGGAATAATGGTCTTTCTAGTATGACCCAGGAACAAAGCATCCAGTTCTGTAGGGGGAAACTCACAATATTCCTGAGGCCTAAGAAAGTGAACATGTAAAACCCATTAAAAAAAGGAGGGGGGGGGCGGCTAGGTGGCACAGTGGATAAAGCACTGGCCCTGGATTCAGGAGTACCTGAGTTAAAATCCTGTCTCAGACCCTAGACACTTACTAGCTGTGTGACCCTGGGCAAGTCACTTAACCCCCTTGCCCCACCAAAAAAAAAAAAAGACTTGTTTAGTTTTAGCTTTGACCATAACAGTTTAGCTGTGGAATTCATCGATGCAAGTCAAAGAGAAGTAAATCATGTTTATTGTATAGAAATCCTGACATATCTCAGGTAAACTGTGTTAGAGAAGAAGAATGAGTCAGGAATATTTAGTTTCATGGGAATAGTATTTTGTTCCTTGCAGTAAGTGAAGCATGATGGTGACAGCAGCCTAATGCTTGGAAGTTAATGTCACTGAGGCTTAAAAACTAGCTTGGATCATCACTAACCATCCAGTTTCTATCTAGGGGTGATTGTCAGATAGAGGTTTAACAACAGGGTTTAATGACATCATTAAGGTTCCTCCGAGAGTATTGTCATGTGGTTCTGGTGCTTTAAATAAATACATCTCCTTACTTTATAGTCACACCTTTTATGTGCAGCTTAGGGGGAAAAAGGAGCATAACTTTAAAATTTAACCTTACACAAGGAAAGATATTGGTAAGCTTTTAGTAAAAGACAAGTTGTAGTTCTGTTTTCTAGGAGAAAAATAACTGTATGGGAAAATGTTATTAGATTTCATAACTTCAAATATATGAAATGTTTTGTCTTTTACCAGGTTCAGTTTAACTTGCAGTTTGCAAAAACAAATACTTCAGATATTCCTTCAGGAGGATCTATTACTATACCTCGATCAACTGATAAAGAAAAGTAAATGCTTCTTCATTTTACATAATTAAAATATTGCATGTTGGCAGTTATAGTTTAAAGTAAATTTTTTAGATTTAATACAGCAAGAGTTTGAGAACATAAATGTAAATCCATTTGTCTCTTGAATGCTAATTATTGATTACAGAATAACTGGAAATAGTTGAATGGTTTCCAGCATTTTGGTTTAATGATATGTTTGAGAGATTTCTAAACGTAGGAACACTTTTTTCTGGTATTGTTGAGGGTCAGGTCAACAAACATTTTTACTTTATGCTAGGCATTTCCTAAGTGCTTGGGAATACAAATAGAAGCAAAGGACAGTCCTCAAGCCCTCAAGTAACTTGTGAAAAATATGTGTGAGCTCATGTGTGCATGTGCTTTTTAGTGTCAGGATCAGATCCTAAGAAGAGGAATAGAGGATTAAAAATGACTAGTCTGGGCCCTTCTAGAAAATGGATGTTCCAGGAACTGACCAATCAGAGGGAGGGGTCATAGGGAGATCATTTTCCACCCTGCTACTTTACTGGGCTTAATGCTTTTCAGAAACTCATCATTCTTTTTGTTTGTTTGTTTTTTGTGGGGCAATGGGGGTTAAGTGACTTGCCCAGGGTCACGAAGCTAGTGTCAAGTGTCTGAAGCTGGATTTGAACTCAGGTACTCCTGAATCCAGGGCCAGTGCTTTATCCATTGTGCCACCTAGCTGCCCCAGAAACTCATCATTCTGCAAGATATAATCAATTCTGAAACCAATTTCCTCAGATTTTCCACCAGGACTTCATCATGTGGTACTCCCATCCCACCCTTTTCAACTTCTTTTTTCTGTTGTCTTCTTTAGTTAGTATGTGAACTCCTTTAGAGTAGGGGCTGTCTTTCTCTTTTTGTATCCTTAATACCTAAGTAGCTTAGCAAAATGCCTGGCACATTGTAGTCACCTAATAAATGTTAATGACTCTGACTTTGAGGCCAGAGGAATCTTCATTGGGAGAAGTCAGAAGGAGTGTTAGAATCTTGTGAGAAAGCTGCTATTGCCTTGTAGCAGAGACGTCTTTGAGAGTAAGAAGGCTGCTGGGACCTGGTGCTTAAGTTGAGTCAAAAACAGGAATGAAGGAGATGATTTTAATGGCTATATTGTCCAATCTATGTGGGAAACTTTCCATTGATACAGATCAGAACCCATCCATATTTTTCACAAGGATCCTTCTCTTACAACAGAGCTCTTTTCCTTGCTATTTTTCCATTTCTTGAGTACCATTATAATGCCCAGGCTACACCATTTTTAAAAATCCCTTCTTGCCATATGAGAGGTTGAGATTGAAGAAATAAATCACAAGTAGCATTGAGAGATATTTAGTGGTGGGTGCTTTTCTGCCAAGAACTAAGCAGCTAATCATTTTTGACTTAATGATTTCATCCTTCGAAAGATGAAGGCACTAAACAAGGGGAACTTTTATTCTGAACCTTAATGTTCATTGAGAATGAAGAACAAGACAGGAGGAATATTTCTTTTTCCAGGACTTTAATCTTTTGTTATGCTGAATCTGACAAACATAAAACATTCATAAACAAAAGAAAAAGAATTGTGTATGAAACTTGAATCTCTATACAGATAGCTTATTCTTAAATATATATATATATAGTAGATTTAGCATTTTTATTCCAAAGCTTTCCTTTTTTTTTCCTCTCTCTGAACTTTCTTCTTTTCTCTTGTGTGCAGTTTTTTTCTTTTTTTCTTTGCGGGGCAATTAGGGTTAAGTGACTTGCCCAGGGTCACACAGCTAGTAAGTGTCAAGTGTCTGAGGCTGGACTTGAACTCAGGTCTTCCTGAATCCAGGGTCAGTGCTTTATCCACTGTGCCACCTAGCTGCCCCTTGTGTGCAGTTTTTAAAAATGTTGCATTGACATTTTCTTTTTTTTATGACATTGCTGTAACTAACCCCATTACCTTCCCTTCCCTCCTCCCTCTCAGAAATAAAATCCCTCCTTTATAACATAAATGTAGTCAAGTAAAAACACATTCATGTACCATGAATTGTTTGGCTATTCCCCAATTGCTGGGCACCAGTTGTTTGATACAACAAAAACTAATTGCCACCTATGGAATGGGCAAGCTAGTCTAGCTGACGTACTAAGGCATCCTGGGGGAAAGACAGGTTCCAGTCAAGTCAAACCACCACCATTTCTTCTCAGACCCTTATAGAGATGGCACAGGGCCCTAATGCAACAGCTTTGAGAATAGCAATGCCCTTAAGGTTGCTGGCCCTGCGTCTGGTGCAGGCTCTATAGCCATTAAGGGGAGCTATCTCTATGGAGAGGGGACCCACTTTTCCTTGCCACCACCAGCACCTCCTGCTGACTAATAGGTAAGCTTAAGAACTCTAGGGGTGGCAACATCCCAGACCTTACTTCTAGTCCAGCTCCTGTAGCCAGTATTTTAGAAAAAGCCACCTATATGGAGATGATAGTGTAACTTCTGTATCCTCAGAAGGCACATCTACTGAAGGTCTGGGAAAAAAAGTTCTTACTGTCAAGGTCCTTGGTAGAATCAAATGAGTAATTATCAGAAATAGATGTTTTTATTAGTAGAAATGACAAATCTACTTTGACCACTGTATCCTAAGGACTATGGGATCATCCTTTCCATCTTGTGTTGTCTTACTAGAACGAGCTTCTTGAGAGCAGGGATTGTTGTTTTCACATAGCGTTTTTACAAATGTTAAGCATTTTAATGCTTACTCATTTTAACACAGGTACTTTTTATAAATATAGTCTATGTATGGGTCCTTTCCCAACCCTCCCTTTAAAAAAAATGTTCTTTGGGAATGTGTCACGTAGTAGTAATAGAAGGGGAAAATTTGAGAATTTAGAGTGGTCCCCTTTACATGTTACAGGTTTGCATAGTTCTCCTGACTCCTGTAGAATTTGACACTGTTGACTTTCTCTTCCTGGGTACCTTCTGGATTTTTGTGACACTTTTTTTTGGCTTCATACTTTTCTGGCAATTCCTCTTTGGTAGCATCATTATCCATGTCCTGCCCCCGTTTGTGGGCTGTTTCCCACAAAATTCTGTCCTGGTAATTTTATTCTTTAGCTGTATACCCTTTATCTTGTGCTTATCATCTCTCTTGGGCTTAATATTAGACTGGAAAAGACTTTGGGTGAACATGATAATTGTGTTCAAGTATTTGAAGGACTGATATGTGGAAGGATTGGATTTGTTCTGTTTTGCCCCTTAGCAGAGTGAGGAAGTTGGAAAGAGACACATTTCAGCTTGCTCTAAGGAAAAAGTTTCTAACAGCTTTCCATAGTTGAAATGGATTGCCTAAGGAGGCAGTGCCTTCACTGCATGCTTTCAAGTTGAAGCTATACAGCTAGTCATTTTGTTATATAGGAAATCTTCAGTGTGCCCCTGTGGCCAGTGTTCAGTAAGCTTGTTTTCCCTCTATCACTTTTTGATCAGTATGGCACCGGCCTCTAAAGCTTCATTATTGCTTGTGCCTAATTGGTCTAATTAAGTGTTTGCTCTCTGGGCACTGATCGACTCCTTGTAGACATTATATTGGTTCATCTTTCATAGGAAGTGGTATTAATGCTTGATGTCTTTTTTCATTATTCACTTCCTTTTTTTACAACGTATCACATAAAAACCATCTCTTTCCTCATATAAAACCATACTTTAACAGAATTCAAACTTAAGCTATTGAGCTTCATTAGATTTTACTAAGGAATGATCTGTTTAATAAAAAAAAATTAAAGTACTTTTTTCCCCCTTTGATAAGTGGTGAAAATTTGGGCCTGGAATCCAAGTATTTGAAGAAAAGGGAAGATAGCATTCCATTACGAGGGCTTAGTCAAAACCTGTTTAGTAATCCAGGTAAGAATTTTCTCAATTATTTCTAAATTGGAGTTTCTTTGTAAGTTGATTTAAAACTTGACATGTGTATGAAGTCAAAGAACTAATGTTTGTTTCCCACTACTTATAGAACATCAGAAGGATGGCTCTTTAACAACCCTACAAGCTTCATCAAAACCTGGAATGCTCCCTCCTTCTGTAGCTTCAGCATATTTTCCTGGACAGTGATCAAACCTTCAGTCTTGCTCTGTGAAGTATAAGAATGGTTGGTGGTGACTGAAGATCAGCTCTTAACATAGCATATAAACACAACCACTATGAATAAGGTGACTTTGCCTCTGACTTAAGTGACTACTGATGACTTTACCATTGCTATATGTGGAAAATATTAGGGAAGAACTAAATTTGGATTTTGACCTTGGTCTAGATTTCCCAGGTAATGGAATATTTAGTGCCTTTTGTTTTTAAGGAGCCTTGATACCATTTTTGAGGGTATTAGCTGTATATATTTTATTAAAATATGGAAGATCATAACCCTTTTAAGTGAGGGTAATTTTAATATAGAACCAAAGAGTGTTGATAACGTTTCCCCCATGGGGTACCTTATCTAGAAATTGAATAGGAAAAATTCTTAAGAGTTTTCATAGCCTACTGGTTTTCTAATAGAAAATTTAAAGAGTTATATTATTTCATAAAGATTGTTATATTGGAACATTGTTGTAAGATTTGATGTAATTCTTATGGGCTCAACCAGCTGTTTAGCTGTGCAAAATGCTTCTTGTAGTTGATTCATTAACACATGTGACTCCCTTGAAACCTAGTTTGATGTAAAATACCTTTTAAAAAAAAAACACCTACTGATTTAGTTGATGTTGCAAATGTTCAGCCAGATTAGGCTGAAATGTCATCTAAACTAAGTAGTTTCAAAACACTCTTGGCATCCTTTATTCATTAAGTTTTTCTTTAATTTGAATTTTGTTCAGATAAAATTTTGTCAAATGGCCCTTTGTCTAAACAATTAATAGCTATGCAAAACTTAGAAGTCTCGTTAGAAACTATGTGCTGTGACCACAATTAATTGCTGCAAAGTCTCTAGGCATATTTTCAATGGTAACTACTTTTTTAAAAAAGAAAAGTCTTGCTGCTTGCTTTATTTATACTATCCCTTTCCCAACTTCATTTTCACCAACATTCTTCTCTTTGCAGTTAATTCCTCAGATAATTTGTACATAATTGATAAATTCTAATTCTTAAGCATTTTAAAATGCACAAAATTAGCATGTTTGAGAGCCATCAATGCATTTTTTCTTAAGTGCCAGCATCAGTAGGTGACATTTTAAAGGATTATCTAGAATCTTAGGTGATTTTGCTTTATGAAGCCCCATCCAGGATTTTGAGTTTTATAAGATCATGGGAAAAAATTAGCCTACCATGTTGACAGTCATCCCTTGATTATGCTTTTTAAAACTAAGATAGTGTAATCTTTATGCCTATGAGTATCCTTTTTCGTTGAGCTATTAGGCTTTAGTTACAATCCTGTAATCTTCAAGATATAATAGTAACTTAACTAGATTACAATGACTTGAATGAAATGTGGATAATGAAGCAGCTTTTTGAAAGCAACTTTAGAATGTTCTTTGTTGTAAATGTTGTACATATTTATAAACTCAATGTGGGCAATGTGTAGTAAAATTAGTAAGTGGGGTTATATGTCTAGGCAGTCTTTTGATTATCATAAAGGAATTCAACCCTTTCCTTCCCCATAACCTTTAAATATGAAAGCAGCCAGATTTACCAAAGCATTTTTTAAATGCTCATACTTTTTTTTTTACATCTACTTGCTGGAAATTTGCCATGGGCTTTGTTCTACCTCTTAAACTCAATTGTTTTGCGGTGTAAAAGTTGTACATTTGTTTGTAATCAATGTATGTTGCTGAAATATTAAAATTCTTTTTGGTCAGTGGTATATGTTCCAAGTTATATATATATATACACACACAAAAAATATTGAGAATGGCCAAACCAAGCTTTTAAGGGGAAATGAGGTTGTATTTGTACCATGAGGTTTTCAGCATTTTCTACTCGTACAATATATGTGTGTGTGTGTGTACATATGTGTATTCTAACACCTAGCTTCTTAAACTTCCATATAGGGTCTCATAACTGAATGTGGGGGTCGTGAAAAAATTAGCAACAGTAAAAGGTTAGGAATACCTATAATGCCTGGGGTTGCATAGGAATTTCTTGGGTGAAAAGGGGTCATGAGTGGGAAAAGTTTATAAATACCCTATCACACGTAGAGTGTGTGTATACATTCTATGAAGAGAAAATGCTGAAAACCGTATAGTACAAATACATGTATATGATGTATATATAGACATTATGTTTGTAATTGTGTTAAAATTGAAAACTTATTAACAGTATTTTTACAACACCCCTGGTACTCAATCATGGCCAAAGTTTGAAAGTAAGCAATAACCAGACAAAAACGTTTTAAACTATACAATATTTTATACACAATTTATACAAAGTAACATTTCTTAAATAATATAACTGGACACAAAAATATACACTTTAGAGAAATTCACATCAGTAATTATTATATAAAGCTCTCTTCTAGGGTCCTGAAAATTTAGGACAAGCATTAGCTCTGTCAAGTGTTACTATGACAATCCTGAAAGGCCACTATATCTATACAAAGATATCACATTGACATTTTCAAGACTATCAGTTTATTGTATAATTTATAGTTTCTGTATTCAAGTGTTGAGGTCCTTGTGATTATGCAAACATTAAAACAGTGGTATATGAAAACTATTTTTGGAAAGCTGTGCTTGAGCCAGTAAAGTCTTGGAGGCTCTAAACACCCACCCATTTAAATACCAAATGGTCTGATAACTATTTGATACAATGCCCCACCTCCCCCCAATGCACTTATATATTTCTTTAAAAATTTCTGTTCTGCAAGCAAGCTTAAAACATGATTCTGTATTTAGTAAAAAATAAAATAAAAAAAAAAGTAAAAAATGCAAAATGTTTTGCCTTTTCCTTACTTAGTGCATAAGGCTTTGAATTACTTGACCCAAGATTTTACAATATTAAAATAATTGGGTCTACAACTATGCTACCTACTAGTGTCTCACTGAGACTCAGCATAAATAGAATTAAAGCTCAACACCTTAAGGAAATGGATGCAAAGACATGTATGCCATGGAGATTATTCATAGGTAACTCTTTCCTTTTTTCCAGAACTAGTGGCAAAAGATTGGTATGAAACAAGACTTTTTAAAAAATGACATCTTTGGAGAATTGTTCAGTTCTATTTTTCATGCAGATCAGTTTCTTAAGACAACCGTACAATATGAAATTTGGATGAAAATGCATCCAGAACTGCAGGTGAAAAACCAAGGCCTAAGAGCTGCCCAAAGTTTTTCCCAGTGTCTGTTGTCATACATTTGTGTCCTGGAGCAATGGTTCTTTGGCCTCTCCAGGAGCCTGTGGGCTATGAGGATGGCTGTGACCACCACAATGTTTTTTCCAACCACCAGCTCTTACATTTAAGTTGGTATGTTCTGGGATAAACAAGGCAACAAGTAGAGCCAGGAGAACAGAGCAGGCTCCAAAGAGAAATGGGGGTCCAGGAATGATGGAATTCTGGGGAAAGAAAAAACAATTAGGATTTTGCAAAGAAGGTCTCATCTGTTCATAAATTTCTCTCATAGGAACAAGGGGGTTGAAATTTCTAGTCTTTTTTCTAATAATTATTATAAAATCCTTGCCTGAAAGAAGGGGGCGATCTTGAGCTGTAATTGATAGATTTTGGAAAATCAGTTTACCTTGGACAAAAATGTAAGGATAAAAATGTCACTAAAACTTTAATATATCTGAAGGTGGGATTCTTGGTATAACTGTAGGTATTTTGTGAGAAATAACCACTAGACTTTTCTGTTTTAGATCACGGAAATAGCTAAGAAAGTCTTGAGGAAAAAAGTTGAGGGGAAGAGGATAAGGAAGGATTTCAATTATTCTAAATACAGAATCAGATACCAAAAATCAAACCTCCAAAGTCCAAAGCAGGCAAAGAAAGGAATGTAAATATTTATTGGGTTTCCCTATGTTTGGAGAGCGAATATAACAGCTTAGAAAAGTAGTATTTAAATAAAAAGAATAAGTGTAGTCCTACCTTCCTCTTAGGTCTATAATATTTACACCCTGAACCACGAACCTGTATAATAAATGTTATTTTTCCACCTAAGTCAGACAGATGTTTTTTACTTAAGTTATCTGAACACTCGGGTAAATCTAGTGCTCACTTGTAGGAGGAAACCTGGAAACTATTCGTATTGGCTGAAGTTATGACCTGCCTTTCAATGAATATAATGAAATGTTTAAATAAGATTCCCAATAAATGGCTTTCTACTAACAAAAACTCAGTCTTGTATACAACTGGCTTTATTTTAGAATGTATTCAAATAACCTATTTGGTAGAAAATCTGTTCTAAGCAAATTGTGATAAGGACTGACTTTCTAATATTTTATCCTATAAAGGAAGACTCTTACACAGGACTTAATAAAAAAATCTCTTCTAATGTGCCCTTTAGTGCAGCCTAATGAAATTCTTAGGTTTATTAGAGTGAACCAGAAGAAGAAAATACCTCCTGGGTGTGGTGCTGAGGTCCTTGGTTTGTTCCTAAATCTGTTTCTGTTATTTGTAGTTCATTCAGTTCCACATGGAATATGTAGAATATAAATCCATAAAGAGCTGGTCCCAAGCCATTACATAATCCTCGAATTCCTGTTATCATTCCTTGAACAACGCCTAAATGATAAAGAACACAACCCTTTAACATTTCTCTTATTGGCAATACAACCATTTTTATGCTGCAATTCTAGTCCTCAGAAAAATTAAATGATCATTTCACAAACGTTATGGCAATGGAAATAAAAAGAAAAAAAAAGCTAGCCCCTGGCTTCATAGATTTTACAGTGGAGGTAAAAGAAATAACACGTACCAACACATGTTCATGAATACAAAGGGCAGATATGTATCTGAATGGGGAAAAGGGGTCATGTTCTAGCATAGGAGATGGCATGTACAAATGCATGGAGGCAGGAGATCAGAAGAACATGGCTTGGATTGGAATAGACCTGTATGAAGAGTAACAGTGAAAAAAGGCTAGGAAAAGGAGGCTAGCTGGATCCATATTGAAAAAATCTTACCCTAAGCAGATTAGTTTTCATTCATATTTTTTGCACCAAGAGAATGAAATGATCACAATTGTGAATTAGGAAAACATACGGCTGTGAGAGGCCAGCAAGTGCATCCTGACAGTCACAAAATGCTATTCTATAGCCCTTAGTCCTACAAAATACAAATGAGGCATTTTAAAGTATATAATACTGTAAATGTGAGATTTTGAGATATTTTGGTAGGTTTTTGTCTATAAAAGCGACCCCACATAGATCCCTTGTCTACACAACAGAAGTTATTTGTTAAAGATAGTTGACCCTTTCCCAACCAGCTACAAATGAGGCTTTTAATTAAGACAGGACATCCCTTCACTTTTTAGAAAGTGATATCAAGTTTCTTGATCTTATTATGTCACAAATTAAATGAAGTATTCTGACCATCCAGGTCAGATTATCTAGTTATAGGATTTCCCTATAACTGGTTCCAGCAATTACATACAACATGTTGCACTTTTAACCTTTGTAACTATTTTCTAAAGGCTAAACCTCTGATCACTCACTTTCCTGGAAGGCAACAAGCTCCTAAGGGAACAAAACCAGAAATGCTTCTTCTGGTCCAAGGTCAAGAGTCTGCTTTTTTGGGAGAGCACAGCAATAGCTCAGCTGGAGATTGGAGCTTAGGCTGAAGGTAGTGGGGACTAAAACCATCCATCTAGTACTAGGTCAGGGAATTAGCAAGGCTAAGATAGCCAACAGAGAGGCTGTATCTTGTGAGAAGCACCCCTTCCAGTATAGATGCCTCACCCAGAGATGAATTTCAAGACTACTCAATGAAGAGAAAATGGACACCCAGTTTCTGGGTTTCCTGCACTTGGCACTGTGGACTTTGAAACCATTACTTCAGTTGCCATCTCATCCTGGAACTTCCCTTCAGTTCCTGGGACCTCCTTACTCTTGGAACATCTAACTCCCCCATCAGCCTTCTTACCCTGGAATATCCTTCCTTCAGGATAATCCCCTTCTCCCATTGGTGAGTCACCCCCTCCTGAAGCCTCACTTTTGTGAAGGAGCCCAGGTCAGTCAGCCTCCATTCCTTGCCCTGCTCTGCTCCTGACTTCAGATGTCAAAACCATTCCTTATGAGAGGATAGAGAGCTGGGATATGAGTCAGGAATACCTGAGTTTAAATCCAGCCTCAGCTACTTCCTAGCTGTGTGACCATGAGCAAGTTGTCTAACCTCTGCCTCAGTTTCCACCACTGTAAAATGGGGTAATAACTACCTACCTCCCAGGATTATTCTGAGGGATCAAATGAGTTATTTATAAAGTATTTGTAGAAACTATATAAATGCTCATTCACTTCTCTTTTCCTTCCCCTATATTGGAAAAAAGTCTCAAATGATGTTTAAGTATACTAAAACAGCAGATGGGGCAGCTAGGTGGCTCAGTGGATAAAGCACTGGCCCTGGATTCAGAAGGACCTGAGTTCAAATCCAACCTCAGACACTTGACATGTACTAGCTGTGTGATCCTGGGCAAGTCACTTAACCCTCATTGCCCTGAAAAACAAAACAAAAAAACAAAACAACAGACAAAAAGCTTGTGACTCATACTTACCCTGTTGATCAGCATCAGCAGTCCGTGAAACAAGCGCACTGACAGCTGGGAAGGTAATACTGGACATGGCTGCTACTGCCCCAGCAGCCCACATCATCCTGCAAGCAAAAAAGGCAAAAGGAACCAATTCTGAATAAAATCAGCAAATCTGGCATACTATTGCCCACTAGGAGAGTTTAGTTCATCCCTGCAACTGGGTCATTTTTAGTGGAGGTATGAGGAGGAGACAATTTGGCCTGTTACAGAATATACTGATATGGTTTCTGAACACTCTGAAACCACAAGGCCCATCAGCTAATTCTGTTCTTCAAGGTGTTCACTTTATTCTGTGCCAGTGTGAAGAGAGCACTAGACAGAAGTCACCTAATTTTAGATAAACCTTTGAGAGTCCTTTAAGAGAAGCTTTACTAAAGAACTACCTATGAAGCCTTGTGAATATTCTAGTCTAACATTTAAAAAACCTTAAAGCTCACAAAATCCACACTCCAAGACCCTTTTAAAAACAAATTCAATATTACCCCCCATGGCCAACCCCACAAAACCTGCTTAATGCTTATGTAAAAACAAATCTAAGTTAAAAGAGGTAACTTCAGCCGTACTGAAACATCAGGGCAGATCTTGGAGTCAAATTCCCGATACCCGGGCAAAATGGCGTTTGTGGGCATCTTGACACTAGAATCATGGTCACCTCACAGCAGGAAACCAGACTGTGGCAAGAAAAGCTGGAAGGTAAGGCCAAGACAAATGGACTTTTTTCACTTGTTCCTGGTTTGCCTCCAGTAAAGAACACTGGGGTTAATTCCTTTTTTTCTGAACAGAAAAAAAAAAATGACCAATAAAACTAACTTTCAGGTCCTTGTTAAGGGATTTTGTAAAACAGCCTATTAGAGTGGTTCTTTTAAGCTGACATGTCAAACTAAGCTAAGAATTATTTAGGGTCCAGAAGAGTCTGTGATCTTAAAGTAAGCATGAGGTCTCAGCCAATTATCTGTGAACTATGAAGTTGCTATCCTTCAAATCAAGGTAAAAAATTTACACCCATTTGGAGACAATAACGTATTAGTAAGAAATACTTGAAAAAGTTTCCATTTTATGCAAGATGACACTAACAATAAAATCTAAAGTACAAATACATATACATATACGTACCAAGGCTCTGAACCGAAGCCATACCATGCCAGCTGCAATATTTGAAATCCTAGACCCAGTAAGATGGTGTTCTTGTTTCCAATAGACCTCATAAGCAAACTCAATACTATGGTCTGAGAAAATGTAAAACAAATTTAACTGTTTTTAGATAAGCTGTTGAATAATTTTAATTATCTTCACTTTGCATTCCCAGCAATAATTCCCAGGGATTTATCCTGAAATCACACTTTGTAATGCAGAGATGGGGGAGAAAAGTTTCCTTTGTTTTTAATTGTTATGGATTCAGAGGAAAGGGGAACAGTTAAGTGTTTCATATTTGCTATGCAACACTTTTTTCGTTCACAGATTATTGTCCATTGGCACCTTGTGTTGTTTGTCCTTCATTCTCTATGAGGACCATGACATTGGGGTGATGTCATAACTTACAGTGAATTGGATTTAAGTGAGTGACGGCTGTGCAAGGTCACCAACCTCACTCTCTCCTCCAGAGCCATCTGGGTTCAGTGGCAAGACAGATACCAGGACAAATGAAGATAGCCCCAGATGTTTAATTGGGATTAAGTGACTTGCCCAGGGTCACACAGCTAGTTAAGTGTCTGAGGTCAGATTTCAACTCAGGTCCTCTCAACTTCAGGGCCAGTCCACTGTGCCACTGAGCTGCCCCAATTTATGATAATAATCATAACAAACTTTACAAACCTTAACGGGCTATATAGATGCTATTATGATTAATCAAATACAAACTAACTTAGAAATAGTACTGAATTCATAGAAGCCTTAGTTATGTGTTTCCTGAAATTAAAATGTACTAATATTAAATACTATAAAAAAGATTCTCACACTTGAAAAGTCTGGAAACCTTAGGCAATCTTGAAGGACCCTTCAAGTCTAAAGCCTATGAGTTTAAACTGCGAAAAAGCAGTCTGCTCAGTATGAGGAAAGACTGACTTCTTAACAATAGAAACATTCACAAGTAGAAAGGGTTGGTTCAGAAGATACCAAGTTCTTCTATCATCCATGTTCTACTTATCATCGATACTATAGCACAAATTCACAGGTTGGAGATGAGCTCTGAGGTCCCTGACAACTCAGATTCAGTGATTTAACTTTCAACTTTCTCAGGAGCCAAACTGAGATGAGTCATTTATTAACTGGTCCCTAGGGCTAGATTTTAAATTTGACTATTCTTGTTAACTGCAGACAACCAGGTATGAAACAGAATTTTAGGTCTTCCAACTTTTAATCTACCAATAAATGCAAGGCCTTATATAAGTTATATAAATTAAAGCTAATGAAGCAAGATATATTCTACTATAATTGAATTGTTATTTGAATTCAAGAGAAGAACACAACAAAAGCCTAAGTTCCTTGTCCTAAAATTGATTTTTCTCTTCAAAGAGTGAGTGAGTAGACATAATGACAGAAATATAAATTGCCCGCTTTAGATCAGGTCAATCAACTATATGAGCAAAATTACCATATGACTCTGTTTTTCTCTATCATATACATATAGTATATACCATGAGGGCCACTTACTGACAATTATTGCCTGTAATTTTAGAAAAATCCAAGGCTGGGCTTTTCAAACTCAACTACTTTGCTTTTTAAAACAATCATTTCCCCCACTCTAACAATTTTGGGGCATCTTAAAAATAGTCTCTCTTAAAATAAAACTCCCTTTACACAAATAGTTAAAATATTTTTTCCCAGAAGGCTTGGCAGTATATCCTTTCCCTTGGTGATGAAGAATCACAGATTTAAAGCTGGAAAGGGCCTCAGATGAAGAAACTGGATCAGAGAGGTTAAGTAACTCAAACATAGGTCTCCCTGACTCCATTCATACTACCTCTGACACAACTAACACTGTAGCACAGTACTGCTGGATAGTTCAAAAAGCTTATTAACATCTGAGGTTCAATGTGAAGTTTGAAAGAAGAACTCACCTGTGCAATAATGGAAAGAATGCCAAGGACAGCTATAAATGCTGCAACACTTTCTGGTGAAAATCTCATTATCTAGAGTTTTAAAAAATTTATGTTAATAGATAATAAATACTATAGCATAATATACAATAGCATAACAAATATTATATCGTAAAAGAAACCACTGAAATAGTACCTAGCATAAAGTAGGCATTCAATAAAATATTTATTGATCTGAAAGAATATCTTATAGGGCTGAAATAGTTAATGCTTCTTCCAAGAATACCTAATTTAATAAGGAAAACTTTCTTTGGGAAATTCAGGCTTAGTGGATGCCAGTAATGTATTATGTTATATGGAAAAAACAACTGGAAATTACTTCAAAAGATACTCTTTAGGGTCTATTTTATAAACAACTATCCTATGTCTAGTGCTATATAAAGCTAAAACTCTATAAGGGGGAAAGATAAAACATTTCTATGTTATTCCTATCCAGACATTCTCTCAAATGTCTGCTACTGGTCACAAAGGAACTAGCCAAGTATATAAGTAGTTTAATGCACCAACTAACACCAAACAAAGGGCATGGATGAAAGGAGGACCATCAAAGCCCATATCCTTCTGGAAAAGTTTAGTAGCATCACTGTATATGAAGAGTACATCCCCATTTTGCAAAAGGAAACATGAAAAATGATCAACAGTATTAGCCAGACAAAATACTATCTATAAAAACTAGTATTGCTTTTATAACCAAAAGCAACTCCATGGCAGGGAAGAAATGCTTTCCTCCTGAAAACTCTTTGGTAGTGATTAAGTAAGCAAATATTTATGGTTGAACAAAGAAGAAAATTCAAATTTGGCAGAATTAGACTATTTACCTGTCTGAGGTATAGAAAGAAGCTGGAATATTGGCCTGCCTCCGGTAGGTAAGAGAGAAACACTGTTATGCAAATTAGCAGGACAACAGAATCTTGACCGACTTTCTTTAAGGACTAGAAAGAGAGAGCATAAGTTCTTAAACCAAAAATAATTAGCTAATCTTAATATGTAAAGATAAGCTTTAGCAGAATTGTTTAAAAAACAAACTTGTTATTTTGACTACTTCAGTAATTCAGTACATTGTTAATAATAAGTAATACTGGTGACAGATGAAGAGCTAGAGAGCCAGAGGATTACACTGGTGCCCTCAAGCTCTCACAAGAAATTGAAGAAGTCCACCAACATATTGGGTAAACACTTTTTGGTAAATTTATAGAACATGGACAAGAGCCACAGAGGATGGGTAGACATGAATAGGTAATAATCTACATGGTGGGAGGGAACTTCCAAATCAGTGAGACCACAGATCCATCTGAGTAAATGAATAATAAATAATTACCCAGTTGGGGGACCTCAGAACTTAAGAAAAAAAATACAACAACGCTAACATCTATGACATTCACATTTGGGCAGGGGGGGACGGGGGGAGGGGGGGATGGGAGCCGGGAGGTAGAGTATAAATAACTTTTATAAAGAACTTACTGCAAAAGGATCAGCCTGTTCCCAAGAAATAGGCGCTCCCCAAGATGCTGGCCTCATCTTCTCTGGCAATGATTCTGGCACGGCAACAAGAATAAAACAGATATCTAACAAAGCTATAGCTGTGGCGAGGACCACCACTAAGCTGTCCCCATAGGCTCTGCCAAGGTAGGCACCAATAGCCGGGCTGGTTACTAAACTTGCAGCAAAAGTTGCTGAAACCTGCAAGAGATCAAGAGTAAGTCTTGAGAAAACCTCAGCATGGCTAGGATGGGAGAAATATATGCTATTACTCACAAAGTCACGATGTACCCAGATATAGTAAAGCTATTCTCTTGCAAATTCTCTTACTCCCCCAGTTCCTCATTCAATGTACACCAATGCAGATACACTGCTGTCCTATTTAAAAGTTTTCTTTTGGGGAAGCATATTTAAAAACCTCCTTTGGGGTTTCTCTAGAAATAGACAGTACAGTGGATAATGTTGGACCCCAAGTTGAGAAGACAGCCAGTCTAGCTTCAGGCACTTACTAGCTGTGAGACCCTAGGAATGTCATTGAACCAGTCTACCTCAACTTGCCCATCTGTAAAAGGAGGATAACTACAGCACCTCCCTCCCAGGGCTGTTGTGAGCATTACTTGAGGATATCTGTAAAGTGCTTTGCAAAACTTCAGGAACTATATAAGCATTATTATTATTGTTTATTGTTACTGTTATTATTATTACTGTTATATTTCTCTGGTCTAAGAACTTCTTCCAGACATGTCTCTTCACTTAGTAGGTAAGTGAGGTCAAGAATAAAAGTCCATTCTTAAGGAAATGGGTTAAGGGTAGAAATTAGATTTAATGGCAGTAACTGGAAACGAGATAGGTGCTTAATAAGTGCTCGTTCACTTGAAAGAAAACTTTGAAGGACTGAATGCTTCTATTTGGATCACTGCCTTCTCCATCTCCTACAGTGAATGGATTATTAATGGATCATCTACATGTAGTGAAGAAAAAGCACTGTAATTCATCCCTCTCCATAATAACAAATGATACGGATATTGATCTTTGGGAGGAGTTCCTTTCAGTCCAGAAGGACTTTTGGAATATTAACCCCAAAGTACATTTTAATATGTTATGGTTTCTTCCTTGTTTAAGATTCCTTTTAACACAACCTCAAATTGTCTCGGCACAGAGTCACGTCTGAAGGAATGGGATTGTGATTATGACATTTTAGACATTTCTCTCTAGGCCAGAAATTCATAGATACAAAATGTTCAATTACATAAAACTGTTTCTGGCAGACTTGGGTCTAAATCACAGAGAACAGTATTAAATATAAGCTCCATGAGAACAGGTAGTGTTTTATCAAAATTATGTTTCTCCTGAGTGCCTGGCATAGTGCCCTATAAATATGTGATTATACATGTTTCTTAAATTAAACACAGAAACAATCTAATTATCTATTAAACACAGGAACAAAAATAACTTGCTTTCTCCGAACTTTAGGTAACTAAAGACAATCTACTAAATTACAGATAGGTTATGGCCTTCATCAATGGAGGGAGGGAGATACCACACCAAAGAAATCACAGATCCTTCATCTAGTGACACATTAACTATGAAGTCAAATATAGGACAACTTCCTATATTATATATTAAGAACCAGCCCGGGGCAGCTAGGTGGCACAGTGGATGGAGTACCGGCCCTGGAGTCAGGAGGACCTGAGTTCAAATCTGGCCTCAGACACTTAACACTTACTAGCTGTGTGACCCTGGGCAAGTCACTTAACCCCAATTGCCTCACAACAACAACAACAAAAGAACCAGCTGACATGGAACAGGGCTATGAAAGTATACTAAGTCCCCTGCCCCAAATCCTCTCCTTATTGTGCTTCTTTAGGATACGAAATAATATTATAATGTTACTTTTGTCATAAGTCCTTGCTCTGATCTGAATGAGAAAACCTTATCAAACTCTAATCAACTCCAAAACAATGTCCTGCACTGAAATAGTTTAACATCATTCTTTCTCAAAATTTAACTAGTTTCAAAAGGAAAAAGTTCCTAAATTTAGCCCAGGAAGAGCTTTTCCCCCAAGTGATTAGGGTAATGTTAAGATTAATAGAAAGACAAGATGGCAGAGGAAAGGCAGTGAGCTCTCAAACTCATGACATAATCGCTTCAAAAAACATCCAAATAATGCCATGGGACAATTCCTGGTGCAGCAAAACCCACAGAAAAATGTGCTGAAATCATCTTCTAACCAAGAACAGCTTGGAAGGTCAGAAGGAGGGAGCTGCTGTGCTGAGACAGGAGTGGAGCCCAACCCCACAGTCACCCTGACACAGATCCAGTCCCACGAAGGCCTCACTAGAGAAGGAGACCCCCAGAGACTCTGAATCAGCTGAAGTGCCAGTGTTGTATGGAACTAAGCTCACAGCCTGGTGAGAGAGATGAGCCCTTGGCAGGGGAAAGATTTACAGGGGTCTCTGCTGGTGCTGAGGTGGAACTTGGGTTTTTCACCCCTGCTAGGAACCAGGAGGTAGGCTTGAGTAGCAGTGGCCCAGGTGGGGGAGGGGCACAGGCTTGTCGGAGGAGCTGACAACCACAACACACAAAGCTGGTTGATTAGCAACTTGATCTGGGGTCATCTACGGACCAGGGAACAGGCCAGGTGAGTGAAGAACCTGATCCTCCTTAAATCATACCACCTGGGACTTCTGAAGCTTGGGATACTGCAGCTTGGAAACAGTGCCCCACTTTAAGGAGCTAAAAGTCAAGTAAAAGAAAGGCAAGATGAGCAGAGAAAGGTGAGGACCATAGAAAGTTTCTTCAGTAACAAGGAAGACCAAGGGGCACCCTCAGAGGAAGATGTCAACTATACCTAAAGCTTCTAAGAAAAATATGAATTGGTCTCAGGCCACAGAGGTGCTCAAAAAGGACTTTGAAGATAAAATTAGAGAGGTAGAGGGAAAAATGGAAAGAGAAATGAGGGTGATGCAGGAAAGACATGAGAAAAAAGTCAAGAGCTTGAAAAGTTAAATTGGCCAAATGGAAAAGGAGGTACAAAAGCTCTCTGATGAAAATAATTACCTAAGAATTAGGATTGAACAAATGGAAGCCAGTAACTTTATGAGAAACCAAGACACAATAAAGCAAATCCAAATGAATAAGAAAATAGAGGGCAATGTGAAATATCTTCTGGGAAAACTGCTGACCTGGAAAATAGGTCCAGGATAGATAATTTGATAATTATTGGTCTACCTGAAAACCATGATCAAGGAAAAAGCTTAGACATCATCTTCCAAGAAATTGTCAGTGAAAATTGCCCTAATATTCTAGAAGCAGAAGCTAAAATAGAAACTGAAAGAATCTACTGAATACCTCCAGAAAGAGATCCCAAAAGGAAAACTCTTAAGAATATCATAGCCAAATTCCAGAGCTCTCAGGTCAAGGAGAAAATATTGCAAGCTGCCAAAAAGAAAGAATTCAAGTACTGTGGAGCTCCAGTCAGGATAGCACAAGATCTAGCAGCTTCTACATTAAAGGACCGGAGGGCATGGAATATGATATTCCAGAGGGCAAAAGAATTGGGATTACAACCAAGAAACACCTACCCAGGAAAACTCATCATAATCTTTCAGAGGAAAAAATGGGACTTTAATGAAAAAGAGGACTTTCAGGTATTTGTGATGAAAAGACCTGAACTGAATGGCAAATTTGACTTTCAAATACAAGACCCTAGAGAACCATAAAATATTGGAGTTGGGGGACATACCTGGGGTTGTGGATGACTGTCTTGTGTCTGAGGCCGGGTTTTGGCTGGGATCCCCCTGGGTCCAGGGTGGATGCTTTGTCCACTGTGTCATCTAGCTGCCCCATGATGACATCTTTAGGGTTAAATTGAGGGGTGAGGGGAATGTACTGGGGGAGGGGAAAGGGCAGAAGTAGCATGAGGTGAAATCTTACATGAAAGAAATAGGAAAAGGCTTATGGAGTGGGGGAAAGATGGGGTAGGAGCAGGGCAGTAAATGAATTTTACACTCATCAGAACAGGCTCAAAGACCTCAATCTCATGAGAATTAGCTCAAGGAGGGAATAACATACATATTCAATTGGGTGGAGTAATCTCTCTAACCCTGCAGGAAAATAGGAGGGGAAGGGGATAAAGAGAGAGGGGCAAAGGAAGGAAGGGCAGATTGGGGAAGGGGACAGACAGAAGCAAATCCCTTTTGAAGAGGAATAGGATGAAAGAAGATGGATAATAGAATAAATATCATGGGGAAGGGAATAGGATGGAAGGGAAACAGTTAACAATGGTAATCATGAAAAAGCGAAAAGGGGGAAAAATATACAAACAATATTTATAGCAACTCTTTGTGATGGCTAAGAATTGAGAATGAAGGGAATGTCCATCAACTGAGGAATGAATGAAGAAGCTGTGCTATATGACTGTAGTGGAATGGTATTGTGCTATAGAAAATGACAAACAGGATGTTCCCGGAAAAACCTGGAAAGTGAAGTGAGCAGAACTGGGAGGACATTGTGCATAGCAACAGCAGTACTGTTCAATGAGCAATTGTGAATGACTTAACTACTCTCAGCAATACAATGATCCAAGACAACCCCAAGGTACTGAAGATGAAGCATACTATCCACACCCATAGAAAGAACTGATAAAAAGAGCACTTGTGGATTGTACATACATAACCTGGTTGCTATCTTGTGGAGGGGGGAAGAAAGGGAAGGAGTAAGAAAAATTTGGAACTCTACATCTTATGAAAATGAATGTTGAAAACTACCCTTGCATGTAACTGGAAAAAAATAAAATAAATGCTTGTTGCAAAAAAAAAAAGGATTAATAGAAGGAAAAAAATAATAAATTCAATTAACTGAAGTATTTACCATTGAAAAGAGAATTTCTCTTCTTAGTTCCATTATTTTTGTCAAAAGCACCATCAATTTTCCAGTAATCCTGGTTTATAACCTCAAACTCTTGACTCTTTTAAAAGACATCCCTTTGTATCTAATTAATTGCCAAGTCTTGTTGATGCCAAGTCTTCATCACCAAATCTCTCACATCTGCCCCACTATCTTTACAAATATAATCACTAATTTATTTTAGTCCCTTTTAACCTCACGCTTTTCTATTAACTGTTCTCCCTTCTTCAAATGCCTCCTTTCTTTAATGTACTCTCAATATAGCACCCCCTCAAAAATGGTCTGAAGGCACAGGCCTTTTTTCTCTCCTCATTCACCTTGGTCTCTCTGCAGACTCTGACACTGTGGATCACTCCCTCCTCTTTGATAGTTTCTCTAGATTTCCAGCACACCACTGTCTCCTGGCTCTTATCCTACCCATATGACTGCTCCTTTGCTGTCTTCTCTTTTAGAGCACTCTCATCATGTGTCCCTCAGGGGCCCACTTCTCCCTCTATATATTATTTCACTTGGTGATCTCATCAGGTCCCATGGATTTAATTACCATCTCTCTGCTGATGACTTTCAAATCTAACTATCCTGCCCACACTTTCTGCCACCCTCCAATCGTGAACTCTAGTAGACACACTGAATTTAACATGTCCAAAACCAAATTCAGTATCTTTCCCCTCTAAAACCTCCCCACCACCTACATTCTCTATTACTATTATCCTCCCAGTTCCTGACTCAAAACCTAGGAGTCATCCTGGATTTCTCACCATCTCTCACCTCCCCTATGCAATCTGTTCCCAAGACCTGTTGATTTCACCTTGCTAACTTCTCTCCTCTGAGCCTGTGCAGGCCCTCACCACTTCATGTGTAGATTACTGCAATAGTCTGCTGGTAGGTCTTCCTACCTGGAGTCTCTCCCCTCTCCAATCCAGAATTAGAGTGATTTTCCTAAAGCACAGGTCCAACCATCTCAACCCTTCTACTCAATAAGCAGCTCCAGTGGCTTCCTACAAAGCCCTTCATAAACTTGCCCCAGCCTTCTTACCCTTTACTCTCTTAATACATACTCCTTGATCCAATGACACTGGCCTCTGGGCTGTTCCATTAATAAGGTATTCCATCTCTTAGCTCTGGGCATTTCCCTGCCTCTCCTTGATGCCTAGAATGCTCTCCTTTCTCTGTTCCACTTACTGACCTTGCTAACTTCCTTTAAGTCCCAACTAAAATCTTTTTTTTTAAACTGGAAGCCTTCTCCAATGCCTCTTAGTCCTCATGCTTTTCCTCAATTAGCAACTTCCTATTTATCCTATATTTAGCTTCCTTTGCATATATTTGTTTGCATAGTGTTTCCTTCATTAGATTATAAGATCCTTGAGGGCATGGAGTGTCTTTTGTCTCTTTTTTTGTATCCTTAGCACAGGGCTCAATAAAAGTTTATAGATTGACTGAGGGATGACCATGTCTTTGTGCTGAAAAATCTTTAGAGACTTCCTACTGCCTCTAGGATAAAATGCAAATTACTCATCCAGACCTTTAAAACTTCCAGAATTTGGTTCCAACCTAATACTTTATGAGACTACTTGCATATTATTTCCCTTTACCTGTTTTATGGCTGAGCCCAAATGGCCCACCAGCTATTCATTAAACTCAGCATTCTCTCTCCTGTCTCCTTGCCTTCACACAGGCTACGCTCCAAGGCCTGGAACAGAATCCCTCTTGATCTCTACTTCTACTGTTAAGGTTTAGCTCAGGGAAAGCCCCCTTGCTGTTAAGGAATGCTGACCTTTCTGTTAGCAAACTCAACGGATGACAGAATCTTCAATGAACAATTATACATTAAGAGAATAAAGACCCTGACACAAACACTAATTGTTTTTTGGAAATTAGTCACTTACATGTATTTAGCATATTACAGAGATTTGAGGATACTGTAGTATCAGCAGGGGCAAAAAGGAAGGAACAAGCTTATTTGATGTTATCTTAAATTTAATGTGATTTTGTGGCTTAGTTAATTAGTTTCTGATATTTAATTCAAATTAACATTATTCCCTAAGTTCAAAATTCTACTAAGTAAATTTCTTTGGAAGACAGTCCTGTGATTTTTTTATCTGACAAGACTGGTTCCTCAAATAACAGTTTTGACCAAGACGGTGGGTATTTGCTTTTTCCCCCTCTTTAAAATGTGAAGTAATGGTTCAAGGCCAATTAGTGGTAAAATAGGGTTGCTTCTGGAGTATATTGTGTAAAGCTTGAAGAAAGAAGTTTTTCAGGGATCTTGTAGCAAATAACACACATACCAGCCCATAAGCCATGCTTCTTTCATGTTCTTGAGTTATATCCGCTACATATGCAAATACCACTGAGAAAGTCACAGCAAAAACCCCAGAAACAGAGATAACAGCAAAGTACCACCTAAAAGTAGATAACAAACAGGAAATGGTTAGGACAATTAGAATTTTCCTCCTGAAATTCTACAAGTGAATCAGAGTAAAGATGATTGAATTCAAACAGTAAATCATCTTACTAGAACTACTTACTAACTCATTTTGCTTCTAACAATTTAACTTTTATAAGAGTCTTATAAAAAAATATAGAGCTCGAAGAGATTACTTGACAAAAAGAGACCTAAATTAATTAACGAAATAACTATTTCACAAGATTCTATACCTAATCTCTGAAGATGTTTTATAGCCCTTACAGACATCATTAAAATAAAGAAGAGCTTCTCCATTCTTTATCATAATTACCATTTTACCTAACAATAAATAAATTAAATTGAGTAACATGTTAGTCAACATTTATTTTGTAGCTACACATCTATGATGCTGTTCAACAAGTTACCTTTTACTTTCTTAATTATGCCTAAACCAACAGAATTAGAAGAAATCTGTTAGGATGTTATTCCTTTACCCCACCCCCACACTTAATAGTATTTTTTTTCAATTACATGTAAAGATAGTTTTCAACATTCATTTCTGTGAGATGTTGAGTTCCAAATTTTTCTCCCTCCCCCATCCCTGAGACAGCAAACAATCTGATATAGTTTATCTATGTACAATAGGATAGTATTCCTGAGTAAAACTGGAAGACATTAAAATTACCAAAGAGCATTCTGAAAAGATTAAGAAAAACTAAACTCCAACCATTTTATTATATGTAACTGTTCTACAGTTAACTGGAGATAATGACATGGAACTGCACTGTAAGAAACTCCTATTGTAGTACTGATGTTCCCAGTTTTAAAAGACTCTTGTGTAGGTTCCATGTAATAATAAAACTTTCAAAACAGTCATTCCACTGAGGTCTTTGTTTCTTTTTCCAAAATACATTTTTCGTGATCAATTCTTTTATTTCTGTACATTTCCAGAGAAACTTTTGTTATTCAAAGATAAGTCCACTTTACATTTATGATAATTGGTTCAGGAAGAGATATCTACTGAAGCTCTAGTTTTCAACAAATGTTTAACCATTTAAGCTATAATGATCTAAGATAAAAGCTTTAGAAAGGAGGATATATGTGTGTGTGTAAACACACAGAGATATACACATATAGGTATACATACATGTGCAGGCACACACGTGTATGCATGCACATATGTACATACTTTGTGTGTGAACACATGTGGTATGTATATGAATATGATACAAATAACCACGAGTTTACAATATGAAAAATGTATATCCATTGTGGAAGCTTAGGGTGGTTGAAGGAAGTAGGGTGGAAGGGACTAGTCCCATGGAAGCAAGGAAGATGTCATAAAATTAACAGAGCTGAATTCAGGTGGACTGGCTATAGATTCTCCTCTGTACTCTCTCCTACCTTAAAAAGGTAGACAAGAGCACAGTGTCTATCCAGATAGATCCTTCAAACCAATCCAGCACTGTATATTTGTAACTACTTTTGTCGGGCAGGGGGAAGAAATATGACCATGGATAGTAACTCAACAACATGCACAGTTTCACTGAAAAAGGAAAGGAGGAAAAAAAAAGAAAAAAAAGGGAAAGGATCAGAGGACAGGAAACTTAGGATCTGCCCAGGCTGAGTAAGTTTCAATAAATCACTAAACTCCCTGGACCTAATTCTCTTCATCTGTAAAAAGGGAATATTGAAGATCATCTAGTCTGAAGTCATTTCCAGCTTTAAAATTCTATGATTCAAGACTTGATTACTATATTCTCTCAAAGGCTTTTTACAAATGTCAAAGGCAAATTTATATATGTGTATTTGTATGGGGGAGGGGTGGAACCTAACCATAGGTTTAAAAAGGGGGGGAGGAGAAAATTGGGGGGAAAGGATGGAAGGTCATATTTAGTGGCTAAAACCTTAACTAATTACTTACCAGGGGCTGATCTTCATTAATGGGATTGGTGCACAAGTGAAAAATACTGTTAGCAGCAAGAAGGACTTTCGACCCCAAACGTCAGAAAGAGCACCGATAAGAGGGGCACTAAGGAATGACAACAATCCCTAAAACAATTTAAAATAATGATTTTTCACAAATTCATATGAACATTCTAGTCATTTTACTCACATAGAAAAATATAATTATGGCATATTGTAAATAATTAATAATGGAGTATCCAATATGACAAGTTTGCAGTCATTATAATTTAATAGTGTCCTCCAGAGAAACACTGTAATTCAGCAATACATTTGAAACAACATTGTTGTTTCAAATGTTATTATTAACAACCCTGTTAGTATTATCAAGGCTATCAGAAAAAAATCATTTGACTCTGAAACAACCTTAGATCAGTGAAAATAATTTCTATCTTCCTCATCTTCTATCAAAATTCTGGACAATAGTAGCATACAACCATATGAAGAAATCAGAGAGTGAATCAAACAAAAAGAGCTAGCTGAATTCTCAGTCATGACAAATTACCACTGTGATCAAGTCTATGAGAAATGGCACATGTTAAAAGAGATGTTACTTCATTTGTATTTCTAAAAGTGAACATCAAATTTAAACTAGAAGAAAAATTATGTGGCTCACCAAAAACCAGTTTGCTACAAAAAATTAGGAGGAATGAAGTGACATTTAAAATTTCTATTACAGTCTATTTACAACTTTCTATGAGAACATGTATGTTTATATGTATAAAAAATACTGATCCTACCTTTACTCCTTGAATGAGGCCATTCATTAGAAATGTATGTTTAGGGAACGTTTCATGTAATACCTAAAAAAAAAATGCAATTTGCATAAAAACAAGCTTCACATAAAACTAGTTATTATTTCATAAAAACATGTGAAATGTATATGAGAAAACATGTATGAGAATATAATCACAGTTCCTGGAGGGAATTCTTAATTTATTTTTATATCTTCCTTTGCACAAAGCAAAGTGACTAATATAAATTTGCATATGCATACTGAATAGCACCACAAGTGAGTATTATGTAACCATTTGTTTGAATAAAAACCAATAAACTATGCTCAAGTGGCACCTTGTACTTTAAGTCTTTCCTGGATACCCCAACTTGCGAGCACTTATCCCTGCCAAAAAACCTTACTTTTGCACATGTTTGTAACATGTTACATATCGACTCCCCTGATAGAATGTAAGCTCTGGATGATTTCATTTGTATTTGTATCCCTAACACCTAGCACAGTGCCTAGAACATCAGAGCAGGTGCTGAATAAATGCTTGGTGACTGATTTATAAAAGCCAGTAAGCTAACTGAAAAGAGCACTAGTATCCTACTAATCCCTCCCTGGTTTTGTCAAATTTCTTTATATTCCTCATATTTTAAAATTGCATTTCATTTTATTAATGTACCAAAATGTATTTAATCATTCCCCTCTCGTCAAGACATACAGGCTGCCATTAGTTTTTTAAAAATTACAAATAATTCTGCTACGTAAATTTTTGAAAGATAGTTTAATTTTTAATAATATTCATCAAGGGGGGCAGCTAGGTGATGCAGTGGATAGAGCACCGGCCCTGGATTCAGGAGTACCTGAGTTCAAATCCGGCCTCAGACACTTGACACTTACTAGCTATGTGACCCTGGGCAAGTCACTTAACTCCTATTGCCCCGCCAAAAAAAAAAAAAATTTCATCAAGGCATATTTTCACAATGATTGAATTGGATCAAATGACACTGTCAGTTCTATTCTCTAAAAAGGTGAGTTTACAATTCTATCAATATTGGACTTAAGTAAATTCTAAGCTCACTATGAATCATGAACACTATGATATAGGAGCCAAAAGTTAGGCATTTTGTTCAGGATCAGGGAGGCGACTGGCTTATTGCACTCTTCCCTGTTCAGACAACATTTGGAGCACTGTGATCATGTTATGGGCACCACATTTCAGAGAGAATGTGAGTATGTTGGAGAAGTTTCAGAGGACAATCCAGAATAGCAATGGTACTATGATCATAACACGCTTTTTTCTCAGTCTCCTTTGCTGCATCTTTATCTAAGGGTATGTCCAACCCAAACCATCTAAGGGTATGTCCAACCCAAACCATCTTCTCTTCTTCCTCTATGTCAGGGGTATAACTTGGGGTCTACAGGATCCAAAGAAGTACACGGCTAGATTTCAGCAAGTCTGTAAACTTCAACAAGGAAAAAAAAACATCTTTTCCACTAATCTCTAACTGAAAAAACAGCATTTATTTCAATTATTTAAAAACATTATTCTGAGAAGGGGGCCATAGGTCACATCAGGCTGCCAATAGGATTCATGATACAAAAAAAAATTAAGAACCTACCCTACAGATGCAAATTAAAACAACTCTGAGGTACCACCTGACACCTATCAGATTGTCTAATATGACAAAAAAGGAAAATAATAAATGTTGGAGCTGTGGAATAATTGGAACACTAATGCATTGTTGGCGGAGCTGTGAACTGCTCCAACCATTCTGGAGAGCAATTTGGAATTATGCCCAAAGGGCTATAAAGCTGTGCATACCCTTTGGCCCAGCAATACCACTCTTGGGTCTTTTTCCCAAAGAGATTATAAAAAAGGGAAAAGTACCCACATGTACAAAAATATTTATAGCTGCTCTTTTTGTGGTGGTAAGGAATTGGAAATGGAGGGGATGTCCATCAATGGGGAATGGCTGAACAAGCTGTGGTATATGAATGTAATGGAATTCTATTGTGCTGTAAGAAATGATGAGCAGGTGGAGTTCAGAGAAACCTGGAAGGACTTGCATGAACTGATGATGAGTGAGATGAGCAGAACCAGAAGAACATTATACATAGTATCATCAACATTATGTGTTGATCAACTGTGATAGACTAGATTCTTCTCACCAATACAACAGTACAAGAAAGTTCCAAAGGACTCATGAGGGAAAAGGCTCTCCAAATCCAGGAAAAAAAAAAAAAAGGAACTGTGGAATATGGATGCTGATCTGACCATATTATTTCTTTTGTTTTTGGTGCTGTTGGTTTTCTGATTGGAGGTTTTTCCTTTGTGCTCTGATTCTTCTCATATAACGTGACTAATGCAGAAATAGGTTTAATGTTATTATGTATATATAACCTATATCACATTGCCTGCTGTCTAGCGGAGGGGGGGAGGGGAGGAAGGGAGAAAAATTTGAAATTGGAAATCTTATATAAACAAATGTTGAAAACTAAAAACAAAAACAAAAAACCTACTCTATACTTAGTAACCTCATCATATTTGGAGTTCAATTATTGCCTCCATGCAGATGATCCATCCATCCATCCATCCATCCTTCCTTCCCTCCCTCCCTCCCTCCCTCCCCAGGCTTTCCCCTGTAGGGATGAATTTTAATTGGGGAGTGTTAGCTAGGCCTAGGAATAGGAAGGAGAATGATAGCCTCCCTCAAGACAAAGCAAGATTTATTTAACAAGAACGAACTTACAAAAACACAAACAGGATCAGTAGGATTAAGGGAAAGGAAATAAAATGGGGAAAGGGAAATAATACAACCTGAATCACACCACCGCCCAGGAATCAGCTGAGAACACACAGCAGCGTCCTGTTGCCTTCCAGCTTCAAGCTAGAATGGCAAAAAACCACCCTTCTTCCCAGCAGACCCCAGGCTGACCCCAGACAGCCCCAAGCCAATTGGCTGGCAGCTCCGACAGTCACATGACTGCCCTCACTGGGCTTCCAGTCATTATAATTTTGCCAGGCCCATGTAGGTGTTGGCGAGTGGTGATGACAAGAGGTGCTGGCACCATGGCACCGGCTACAACCAGTGGGTGGAGCACTGAGTTTGCAGAGGCGCTGTGCCTGAGCCCCAGGACAGTGTACAGGCTGGGGTTTTTTAAATTCTAGCAAAAGAGGGGGTCATAAAAACCTCAAATAACAGTTAATTCTTTACACCCTTTGCTCTAGCATCACCACAAACTGGATGTCCCAGACATTTCAAATTCATTATGGACAAAACAGAACTATCTTTTTTCTGAGCCCTCCCCTCTTTCCAACTTTCCCATTAATGGGCATTACACTCCAAGTCATCCAGACTCAGTCTTGGTTGTCATCTTCAACTCCTCACTTGCACTCATCCCATATGCACAATCTGCTGTCAAATCTTGTCCTTTCTACCTTCACACCTGTCTTATACATCTACATCCCCTTCCTTCAACTCAGTCATCATTCTGGTACAGGTCTTTATCACCTCAGGTTGGGACCTCAAGTCTGAATCTTTCTTTACTCCAATCATTGCAGTTGCCAAAGTAATTTTCCTAAAATGCTGGTCTGACCATGTAACCTCATCCTACTCCCTGCCCCTCCATTCAATAAATTAGTGATTCCCCATTACAGTTAGGGTCAAATACAAAATGCTCTGTTTGGCTTTTAAAGTACTTCACAACCTGGCTTCCTTTTACCTTTCTATTCTTTATACTCCTCCATGAACAATCCAGAGACAACAACCTACTTGCTGCTCCTAAAAAAAACCCAACATTCCCATTTCCTGCCTTTTTACTGGCTGTCCTGACACGTAGAGTGGTCTCCCTCCTTGCCTCCACTTCCTAGATTCCTTAGCCTCCTTTAAGACTCAGCACAAATCCCATATTTTACAAGAGGCCTATCCTACTTCTCACAATTACTGCCTTCCCTCTAAGGCGCGCGCGTGCGCGGGCACACACACACATACACACACGTCAGTCTGGGACCCCTCCATATATATATATATGTATGTATGTATGTGTGTATATATATATATGTATGTATGTATATGTATATATATGTATACATGTGTGTTAATCTTTATAGATTCTCTTTTATGCACATTTTTGCATGTTATTTTCCCCATAAGAGTTCTTTGAGGGAAGAGATCATGTTTTTGCCTTTCTTTGCATTCCAAGAACTTACTAAGTAGTGTCTGACATATAATAAATGCTTCATGACTGACTAGAGGAACTGAAGACTAATTCAAGGTTGAAAAATTGTATATTAGGGAGGTACATGATAGTTGTCTTCAAGTATCTGAAAGCTTGTCACATAAGAAAGAGGTTAGACATATTCAACTAAGCCCTGGAGTTAAGAACTAAGAGTATTAAGTGGAAATTGTGGAAGGGCAGATTTCAATCAATCATTAGTGCCCACCATGTGCCAGATTTTTTATGCTTCAGGTGCCATGGAAGGAAATGGTGTTCTCATCCTCAAAAAGCATTAGCCTAGTTTATTGGAGGGAAAAAAAAAAAAAAGATACCAAAAAAGATACCACTCCTACCATACACTTGAAAGAGGGATTTGCTTTGTTCTGGTTGGCCCCAAACTGTAGAACTAAAAGCAATGGGTAGAAGATGTAAAAAGGCAAGTTTAAGGTTGATAATGCAGGGAAACTCCCCAGTCATTTAATCTTTCCAAAAACAGAATGCGCTTCACCTCAGGAAGTCATGGTTATGCTCATGAGAGGGGTCACCAGTTCAGTGTGTTACAGAGTAATCTCTTCTGCATATGCATGTTCCTGTTCATAAGACAGGTACTTCCTTGAGGTCCCCTCCAATTCAGACTCAGTGATTCTGGGAACTCTAGGAATGAATTAGCTTCTACAGGGTTAAAGTTAAATGCTTAAAAGAATCCTTTAATGATGATACCACGAAAGACAGCTACTCTGATGAAAAATGCTAACCACCTCCAGGGAGAACTGATAAACTCCAAGTACATATTGACATATTTCTTTTACTTTCATGATTTTTCTTTTCTTTTTTTTTTTTTTAAGTGAGGCAACTGGGGTTAAGTGACTTGCCCAGGGTCACACAGCCAAGTAAGTATTAAGTGTCTGAGGCCAGATTTGAACTCAGGTACTCCTGACTCCAGGGCCGGTGCTCTATCCACTGCGCCACCTAGCTGCCCCCTACTTTCATGATTTTTCTACGTTTTTTAAGTGTGTTTTCTTTTGCAACATGACTAATATGGAAAATGTTTTGCATGACTTTACATGCATAATTAATATATTGGTTGACTTAGCAAGGCGTAGGAAGGAGGAAGAGAATTTTGAACTCAAAATTTTAAAAAATGTTAAGAATTTTTTGCCATGTAATTGGGAAATATTTAATGAAATAAAAATATATTGGGGTGGCTAGGTGGCACAGGGGGCAGCTGGGTGGCGCAGTGGATAGAGCACCGGCCCTGGGTTCAGGAGGACCTGAGTTCAAATCCGGCCTCAGACACTTGACACTTACTAGCTCTGTGACCCTGGGCAAGTCACTTAACCCTAATTGCCTCACCAAAAAAAAAGAAAAATAATAATTTTTTCTTTTCTTTTCTTTTTTTTTTTGGCATGGCAATGGGGGTTAAGTGACTTGCCCAGGGTCACAGAGCTAGTAAGTGTCAAGTGTCTGAGGCCGGATTTGAACTCAGGTCCTCCTGAACCCAGGGCCGGTGCTCTATCCACTGCGCCACCTAGCTGCCCCTGAAAAAATTCTTAATGCGAAGAAGTTTTCTTTAATAACTAACTAAAATTTCTTCTAATAAAATTAAATAAAGCTGTGCCTTCAATGGAAAACTAATATCCACTATACAACCTTAAATATTCTTGTCTTAATCTTCTACCTAAAGCAATTTACACTAAAATATTTTAACAATAAACACAAACACATTTCTTTAATAGAAGTGTTTAGCTAACAATTGAAATTAAAAAAAAATCCTAACCAATGCAAAAATAGTTTAATATGAGAAGCCTTAAAACAGAACCATAGATTATATTCCATTAGTAATATTAATGTTTAATTTTATTTTTTATCTTTACTATATGTACACATAAGAATGAAAAGTAGCATGACATACTAAATAGAGTTGGGCTGGGAGCTAGAAGACCAGAGATTGAAATCCCTCTCTAACACTTATGAGCAATGTGATTCCAGGCAAGTTACAATATTTCTGAGTCTCAGACAACTCCCTAAGACTTATACATTCATCTGTGATGTCAACAAAAACCAGTGTGCAATCACAGCACTCTGATACATAGAGAATAATTATGTAGATTCTACAATCATAAGTTTCAATCTTATCTATTCAAATGAGTCTGAAATATAATGAAAAACCGGAAATAGAAACATTCAAACAGACGGACCTAAAATCTGACTACTTTTAATCAGCCAGCAAACATTTATTAAGTGTTTACTATGTGCCCAGCAATGTAGTTGTGTGCTAGAGATATAAAGGCAAAGACAGTCCCTTCATTATCATGGGGAAGACAAGAAGTAAATAGATACACAGAAGCTACACACAGAGTAGTTGGGAGGTAAGAACTTATTCAGAACTGTGAGAAAATAATGGGGTCCTAGGGGACCCAGAGAGTCTTAAGGCCAGCCCAGAGTCAGGAGAATTTCAAAGGAAAAGTAGTTGGACTTTGGACTATGACTATAGACAAGAGAGGTTAGAACCACACCCACCTGAAAGCTTTTCCCCTCAAAGGGTCTGCTCTTGGTACCGACACCCACACATACTGCGCCAGACCACCCTCAAGTCCAGTAAACCAGTAGATTTGAATGATGCTAGCCAATTAGTTTTGAGCAGTGTGGAAGGGCTGGCTCTCCTCCTGACCACAGACAGCTTACACTCGACCATTCTGTTCTCTGGGCCCTGGGACACAGAAAGAGTAGCCATGCGGCCCATTTCTCTCTCTCCTCTATCCTAGATAGACCTTCTGAACTTTCTGGACCATGTGCGCTCTCTTTACTAATATTTAATATGCTTTAATAAATCCTAAATGCCCCAAAATGGTCCTATAGCCTCTAATTTCTAAGTAGCAAGATATTAGAAATCCTAGCTAAGTTCCCCTAAAATTTGGGACAATTATAGGGTACCCCATAAATTTTTAATTGCCACAGAACTTAAACACCAAAATCCAATGGGCATTTCCATATACACAGAAATAAGGATTGTGAGACTGAATTATCACTTCATACCACTTATTTATAAAAAAAAAAAAAGCACATTTCTTTCAGAACAGTCCAGCTTCTCTGTGCTTTCTTCTGAACTCCCTTCTTTTGTTCAATTAAAAAAAATGTTTCAATGGCTCCCTTTTTCCTGTGTCTCTACTGTTCATCTTGCATCTCCTAATGTCCCATCCCAAATAAAAACTGAAAGAAAAATACCTTGTTTAAAAGAAAAAAAAAAAAGCAGAGTTACACAAAAGGAGTCTTATTTCCCAGAGGGATATGGTTAGTCACTTCACTGATCAGAAATCTTAAGTCTTTCAAAATGGTTTTTCTTTAAAATGTTGTCGTATAAAATGTTCTCCTGGCTCTGCTCACTTCACTCTGCAGGATTATCTGAACTCCTCTCTTGTCACCTTTTTTTTTTTTTTTTGGGTGGGGGGGAACGGGGACAGGGCAATGAGGCTTAAGTGACTTGCCCAGGGTCACATAGCTAGTAAGTGTCAAGTGTCTGAGGCCGGATTTGAACTCAGGTCCTCCTGAATCCAGGGTATATGCTTTATCCACTGCACCACCTAGCTTGCCCTCTTGTTACTTCTTATAGCACAGTAATATTCCCTTACATTTTGTATAACACAATCTGTTCCGCTATTCTCGAATTTAGAGCCCACCCCCCTCCCCCCACTTAGTTTCTGGTGCTTTTTTTCTTCTCTCCCTCAGGATAAGGAAGTTTGTTGTTGTTGTTTTGCAAGGCAATGAGGGTTAAGTGACTTGCCCGGGGTCACAGAGGCTAATGCCAAGTGTCTGAGGCTGGATTTGAACTCAGGTACTCCTGAATCCAGGGCTGGTGCTTTATCCACTTCGACACCTAGCTACCCCAAGAAGTTTGTTTTGCCTGCAACTATTCCTGTCAGTTAACTAGAATTTGTTAAGTACCTACTATGTGCCAGGCACCATGCAATGCACCTTGGACACCAAGAAAGGTGAATACAGTCCCTCCCAAGGAGCTCAGTCTAATGGGGGTGTTGTATGTTCTGTCCTTTGTTTTCAAAGAGAATCAACATTCCAATGTTTGGGTAAAATAGTGGATGATGGTCGATGTCTTGACTTAAGTATGAACTGGATTTATTTGAGAGTTGCACAAAGTTGTCAGCCTCATTCTCTCTTCCAGAATCATCTAAATGCAGCAGCAAGACAAAAGTTAAGACTAGCTATGGCCTAGGATATTGTGGATAACATTGGTGTCTTCCATGTCTAACCAAGCTCTAAGTGCTCCACAGTGCATGCTTCAGTCATCTTCACAGCCATTGGAACAAATTGTTCTCAATTGCCCATCCTGCTGGGCAGTCATCACATGCTTGGTAGACATGCTCTTAATTTAGACAGGTTTGAGGCCTGTCACTTACCCTCAACCTGATTTAGCCCACCAGCTAAGGTGCATACTACAGCTTCTTAGACCCACAGGTGAAAGCTGGGTAAAAGGTGGACATCAGAAAGCCATGAATTTAAGTAACTCCAAATTTTGGTGTGCTAATTAACCCACTGGATCTTTCTTAATGCACCCTTCTCTTGTTTCAGGTTGATGTATTTCTATGCCAAGCTATTTGTGTACATGTATGTATTCAACCTTCCTGTGTCTGTTTCAAATGCGTGAAGCTCCTCTGATGCTCACTCCCTCACCCCTTTTTCCACTTCTGACATCTCAATTTAAATAGCAAATTTTACTTTCTTCTTTGTCCTCAAAAACCAGTATCACATTTTTGCTTTCTCATTTTCTCCTCTTAAAATCCAGAACATTAAAAAAGTTGAATTTGAAATTGGAGTGATGCCCATCAATTGGGGAATGATAAACAAACTATGGGATGAGATTAGGATGGAACACTATTGTGCTATAAGATATGATGAGCAGGATGGGGCAACTAGGTGGTACAGTGGATAAAGCACTGGCCCTAGATTCAGGAGGACCTGAGTTCAAACCCAGCCTCAGACACTTGACAATTAGTAGCTGTGTGACTCCGGGCAAGTCACTTAACCCTCACTGCCCCAACGCCCCCAAAAAAAGATTAGCAAGAAAGAAATGATGAGCAGGAAGCTATCGGAAGGATTTATGAAAAATGCAATCCATCTACAGAGAAAGAACTGATGGTATCTGAATACAGACTGAAGTACAAAAATTTTTTTTTGTTAGTTTCTCTTTTTAAAGTATTTTTGTCTGTTTTCTTTCACTACCTGACTGTGGAAATGTTTTGCATGACTACACATGTATAATTTATATTGAATTACTTGAGCTCTTATGGGGGGGAGGGAAGAAGAGAATTTGGAACACAAAGTTTTAAAAATTGAGGAGAAAATTTGTTTTTACATGTAACTTGGGGAAAATTCTAAATAAATTTAAAAATAAAAAGGAGATAATCTTCAGAAAAAAACCAATCCATCCCATCTTCTCTTTTTCTACATCCTGTTTCCCCACTTAACTCAATCTTTTGAAGACATTAATGCTATGAAGAGATATTTATTTCTCCTCTTATTAAATTATTAGCATTACTATAAAGTCCCTTGAAATTGCTCAAGTAAATTTACATTTCTATGTTTCTCTAGATTTTTTTGTTTGCATTTTGAAGTTCCTTATAAGTTCTGGTCTTTTCCTTCAAAAAAAAATGCTTGAAAGACTTCTACTTGAAAAAAAAAAAGACCTACTCCATTAAAGGTTTGTTTTTCACTCTTTAAGGTTATATTCAGCTTTGTGGAATAGCTATTTATGATAAATCTGTATTTCAAAATTTGTTTATAGTAAAGCTTGTATGATCATGATTATGCTTCCTTGGTGTCTGAATTCTTTCTTTCTGTATAGTTGCAGTATTTTTTCTTTGACATGGAAACTCAAGATTTGTACCATGACATTTTCCTTTTCAGGTAGTGACTGGTAGAAGCTTTCTATCTTCACTTTACCCTCTACTTCTTGTTTATCTGGGCAATTTTCATTTATGATTTCTAAAAATATAGTGTCCAGGATCTTTTTTAAAATCATGGTGTTCAGTGAATTCAATGATTCTGAAATGATCTCTCCTTGATTCATTTTTTAGGTCACTTAAGAAAAACCAGCTATTTTACATTTTCTTTTATTTTTAAACTTGATTTTAATATCTCTTGCTGTGTCATGGAGTCATTGATTTGGGTCTGGTCTAATCTAGTCTTCATGGAATATGCTGCATGGGCAAGCTAATATATTAATAACTAATAATTACTCAATTTATAATTAATAACAATGACTGATCTCTTCTTAGCTAATTATTTTTCCTACAACTCTTTGCTTGAGAACTTATATCTCTTTATTTCTATCTTCTAGATAATGTATTCATTTTAGAAAATCCATTTTCTCTTTGAATCTCTACTTGCAATTTAGAGTTAAGCTTTCCTTCTAAGCTGATTTTAAAATGGATTTAGAAATCTATTTTTTTTTTAAACTTGGCGGTGACTTCTTTGGTTTACTCATTTCTCCACCTTTATTTTCTGAACTGGGGCTCTGTGCCAAAACTAGGCTCTTCCCCCTACTTAACGGTATGACGTTCATCCCTACTTGGCCTTGCTCTAGGGTCACCTGGGCTGACTTCCACCTCCCAGGGTTAAGCCCTCAGAATTTGTAAGGTTCAGAATATTGGATATTCAGGGATCATATTTTGGGGCAGAGTGCTTGAGACCTCAGAGCCCTTGTGCTTTCCTGATGAGTGCTGCTGAAGTTGTCTCTTCTGGTAGCTTTTGCTGTTCTTCCCACACGATTCTGTCACCCTGAGGACTTCTGACCATTCTGAGGCTTTTGTGGGAGAGTCCTTTGCTCTTGTTGCTTACCTGTCTCTAACATGTCACAGGTCATACTGGAAGGTCACAAACTAGTTTGCCTATCCTGGTATTAGTTCTGCTGGCAGCCCTTGTTCCTTTGACAGTGCAATTTATTTAGTTCTTCATTTAATTTCTTTTTTGAAAAAAAATTATTTAATTATCCAAAACCTACCTTTCATACTTTCTCCCCAACCTCTCCCCCACACCTAATTGAGAACACAAGAGAAACAGAACCCATTATAAACACATATAGTCAATCAAAACAAATTTCCACATTGACCGTGTCCAAAAAATATATATGTATCATGAAAAATATACATATATGTATTGTCCTACATTCTGAGTCCTTTACCTATCTATCAGGCGGTGGGTAGCATGTTTCATCATTAGTCTTCTGGAATCCCAGTTGGTCAGCATACTGGTAACAGTTTAGCACAACAGTATTCCATCATATTTATATTCCATGGTTTGGTCATTCATTCTTCAAATTTATAGGAACCTCTCAGATTCCCATTCTTTGCCACCTCAAAAAGAGGTATAATCTTTTTGTACTTGTTTAGAGTTTGTTTTGCTTAGCACTGATCTCTCCCTTCCTCTGTCCTCCCTCTAATTTCCCCTTAATTCCTTTTCTATTTTCCTTGTATTTCCCTTTTGATTGATGTGTGTGTGTCTGTGTGTGTGTGTGTATGGTGGTGGTGATGAGCATTTATATAGTGCTCATTATGTACTGAGCACTATGCTAAAATATTGTATAAATATTGCCTTGTTTGATATCCTCAAAACTACTCTGGGGGGCAGCTAGGTGTCACAGTGGATAAAGCACCAGCCCTGGATTCAAGAGGACCTGAGTTCAAATATGACCTCAGACACTTGACACTTACAAGCTGTGTGACCCTGGGCAAATCACTTAACCCTCACTGCCCCACCCCAAAAAATAAATATATAAATGAAAATTTAGAAAGAAAAAAATAATTAAAAACAAATACCCAAACTACTCTGTGCTGTTATTATCCTCATTTTAAGTTGAGGAAACTGAGGCAAACAGAAGTGAAGTGACTTGCCTAGAGCCAAAGACCTACTAAGTGTCTGAGGTCAAATCTGAACTCATGTCTTTCTGACTCCTTGTTTGCATGTCTACCTGTGGGTCTTGATTGTGAGGTAATTTTTCCTAACATTCCTCTTTCCCCCAAGCTTCAACTATATTCCTCTTCCCCTTTCTTTCCATTCTTAGGATCATCAAGACCATAACAATACCATTCACAGGCCTTGGATCCCAATCTAATTAAACTCCTTCTATGAATCCTCATGATGATAGGATTTTATCTTCTACAGAAAGCCTTCTTCAGCCCCCCTTTCTTTCAGAGCTTTCTTTATTTTTTTTCCTGTTTATGCCGCATATAGTTTGCTTTGTATGTATTTGCTAGCATGTTGTCTCTCCTACTAGATTGTAAGTTTCTTGAGAGCAGGGGCTATCTTTTGCCTCTTTTTGTACTCCAGTGCTTATCACAGTACCTGACACAAAGGAGGTGTTTAAATAAATGTTTATTCAATTGAGTCTCTCCATATTTCTTTCTTTCTTTCTTTTTTTTTGGTGAGGCAATTGGGGTTAAGTGACTTGCCCAGGGTCACACAGCTAATAAGTATGTCAAGTGTCTGAGGTCATATTTGAACTCAGGTCCTCCTGAATCCAGGGATGGTATCCATGGTGCCCCGAGTCTCCCCATTATTTTAATGTAAGCAGCTTATCCCCCAATATTGTTTTTTATTTCCTTAAATATTTCTCAATTTCATGTAACATTTAAAATTTTTTAAAATTTTGAGTTCCAAATTCTCTTTCCCTTCCCTCTCCCCTTTTTGAGAAGGCAAGCAGTTTTTATATAGATTATACATGTGAAATCATGCAAAACTTATTTCCAAATTAACTATGTTAAGCAATTTATCCTTGTTTAGTCCTTTATCAGTGTCCATTCATTTTTACCTTTTTATGTTTCTCTTTATTGTTGCATTTGAACTTTGAAGTTTCTCCATAGCTCTGGTATTTTCATAAGGAATGAGTGGAAGTTCCATAATTCATTAAAGGTTCATCCTCTGCCCCGCAGCATTAAAATAAGTTTTACTGGGTAAGTTTTATTCTTTGCTGTAAGCACATATCCTTTGCCTTCTGGAATACCATATTACAAATTCTCTGTTCTTTTAATATGGCAGCTGCTAAATCACGTGTGATCCTGACTGATACCTCAGTACTTGAATGTTCTGTCTGGAAAGCAGCAGGCTTTTTCCCTTTTACCTATAAGCTTTAGATTTTGGCTGTGTTCCTAGGAGCTTTCATTTTAGGGTTTCTTTTAGGAGGTAACTAGCGAGGTTTTTTTTATTTCCACTTTGCCTTTGGTTCTAAGAGACCTGGGCTTGTTTTGTTTTATGATTTCTTGAAATATAGTGGCTAGGCTTTTTTTTTTTTTTTCTGGGGGGGGGGGGTCACTGATAGTCCAATGATTCTTAAGTTTTTCACTTCAATATATTTTTCCAGGCCAATTGTTTTTGTTACAAGATATGTTTTCTTCTATTTTTTTTTCAGTCTTTTGACTTTGTTTTAATATTTCTTCTTGACTCCTGAAGTCATTGACTTCTATTTGGTCCATTCTAATTTTCAGGGAGTTTGTTGCTTAGACAAGCTCTTATGCTAAACTATTAATTCCCTTTCCAATTCTGTCGTCTATAATTTATCTCTCTTCCAACTTTTCCCCCCTCAAGTGCTCTTATACCATTTATACAGATATTTTAAACATTTTAAAAACACTCTTTCTTCATCTCTTTCAGGAATTGTAACTAAGCTTGAACTCAAGCTGTTTTTTTTCTCTAATGTATTATTACAAATATTTTGAAATAATTTTCTTCTTTTGCATTTGTATTTTGAGTACCTGCCAAATATCCTATTCTATTGGGGTTCCCTGAATTCTTCCAGCCTACTTCCTGACTTCAGACTTAATGTTTGAGCTGGGCTCTGCCACACTTCTGGAAGGAAGGTTTGGGAAAATCTTGTTGTTGCTTTCCTGGGGTACTGGGTGTTGGGTTATTCTAGGATCTCAGGGACAGGCTGGATACTTAAAAGCTTTCAGTACTCCCAAAGTAGTCAGATCCAGGGCAAAGTGTGATTGTTGCCCATGGCCTGAATCCTGCAACTTCCTGATCTGGGTTTGGATCCGTCCAAGAGTAGACTGTTCCTGGATTCTAGCCCATCAACCAGCTGGAAAGATCTCTTAATTCAGAGTGGAAGAAATAAGGTTCCCCTTTGGTTTGAGATACCTGCCTTAGTTACTCCTCTGAACCCTGGGTTTGATGCTGGAAGTGAGACCCTGCACTGAGTTTGGGGTCTGAATCATACCACTGCTGCTGCTCCTGCTGGCTTATGGATATCCTTCTTTCCTGACAGATCAGCCAGGACCTCTCTACTTAAGAAAGTTACTCCTATGCAAAGGTCTCTTTCTCATTTCACCCTGGATCTGTGACCCAGAACTAGGTAGTAGGCAACAAAATGGCCAGTTTGCAACTGTCCCTGCTACACTGTCCTGGTATGGCAGGGATCTCTTCTTGCCTTAGTGCACAGTCTTCTCCAGAGTGCTAGAGTGTTTCAGGTATAGAATGCTCTTGTACTGACATCATCACCCAAGTCCACAAAACCTCCCTGTTGGGCAGGTTTCCCTATGGTGAGGTGGACTGGACAAATGACTCAGTGTGACTTTTTATAGATTTCTCCATCAGGATTTGCTGTGGTGAATTTTCGAAATCTGTTAAGGAGTTGGTGGAGAGGAACTTACTGCATTGCTTCCTATCACTCCACCATCTTGGCTCTTCCTCTCTCACTGGATTTCCATATTATTATTCAGTTTGGTGCAAATTTTAGGGTTTTACTGGAAAGGTTATATGGGAGAGCTAGGCAGTCTGCCTCCATTAAGGCAACCATCTTGGCCTGAAGTCAGACAACAGTAATCTCAAAGGTGAAGGGACTATCATCTAAGGGAACCCAGAAAAATTCTACTTCAAAAGGTGGGATTTGACCTTAATCTTAAAGTATGGGAAATTAAGTGGAAGAGAAGGGAAATCACTCAAGGCAAGGAAGAGGGAGATATATGTAAGAAACAGTAAAGAGGACAGGGCATCTAGAAGAAGGTAATTGATTGTCAAAAGCTTCAGAGAAGTCGAGAATGGTGAGATCTGAGAAAAAGTTTTTAGATTTGGCAATTAGATCATTGGTGATTTTGGAGAAAGCAGTTTATTGAATGGTGAGGCTGGAAGCCAGATTACAGAGGGTTTAAGAGAGTTAAGAGAAAAAGTGGAAACACCAATTGTAGCCAGCTTTTCCAAGAAGTTTAGCTGAGAAGAAAAGATGAAATATAGGACAAATAGCTAGCAGGAATGGATAAATGAAATGAGATCTTTAAAGCTGGGGGAAACAAGGTAGACATTGTCATGATTGTAGGCAGCAAGGATGGAGCCAGTAGATAAAGGAAATTGAAGATAAAAAAAGTATGGATAATACAAGAGGAAATATGCAGGAGAAAATGGATGTAGAGGTGGGGCTAGCCTTAGCAAAAAAAGTAACCTTTTGATGTGAGACAGTGGTAAAGTAGAAAATAATCATGAAGACATACCTGAGTGATGTAAGATAAAAGGAAAAGAGTGAGCCTTTGTCAAATGGCCTCAGTTTTTTTTAGAAGTACAAGGCAAGGGTTTCAGATAAGAACCAGAATTTGGCACAAAGGAAGTGCTTAATCAAATATTTATTGAACTGATAAGACAAGAGACCTAAGGATTTGAGTGTAGAGGGAGTATAGTTCTGAACTGACTCACCTTGGTGTCAATATAGGAAAAGGAAGAGAATGCACTGTGATGGCCTGAGAAAGAACTGAAGGGTAGAGGGACCTGAAGATAAAATGAAGACAAAAACAGGGCTGGAGACATAAAGCAAAGGAAAAGATGGAATGACAGAAAATTATGATCAGGTAAAGGAATTTCAGAATTCATGATCACGGAAGTAAAAGATGTGTATTGTGACAACCATCTCTGTGTGTAGCTGAGTGTAGGAAGAGGCCATGGGAATAAAATAGAAGAACTGGGAAGATGGGATACTTAGGGGACTATAAAGATATATGCAGAAGTCTAATATGAGGGCAAGAGTTGGGGAAGAGAGACAGTTAGACAGGTACTGAAATCATTACATTTTGTGTTCTTCTGTGTGATGAAAAGTTGTGGATTTAAACATAGTAAAGTGTTAACTCCTTAAGTGTAAAGGAACTGTTTTATCTTTATACCCCCATGACCCAGAAGCAAAGGCTAGATGGTTACTTATAAGGTAAACTGTAGAATGGACTTCTCAGGAACAAGTTTAGAATATATGGCCTTAGAGGGTACTCTTCCAACTCTCAGATTCTGTGTGACTTAAACAAATAGATGTGAAAAACAAAGGTCAGGGTTGAAGATACAGTGATTTGCTGAGGCTATGGGATTGGAAAACATCTGAAGGAAATGTATATAGCACATAGAACAAAGAACTAAAGAATGTATTTTGATTATGTCAACATTTAGGAAAAAAGAACTACTAAAGGATATAGATACAGAAATAAAAGGAGATGCAGGATAGTGTAACAGTAAAAGGGTTAAGGAGATGGAAAGAGTAAGCAACACCAAATATTACAAAGGGAGGACAGTTGCAAAGACTGGAGAGATCTTTAGGTAGATAGGAAAGAGCTAATGGAGGGAGAAAGAATGTAGGTGCTAGAAAGAAGTTGAGCAAGAAATCAAAGGTAATGAAGGGAATGAATCAAGAGTAGTAATTAAACAGTTGGCTTTGGAAAAGAGAGACAACACTTTCCAAGTTCTTAGAGAAAGAAGAGAGGGTAGGTATATTAACAGATATATAATGAGTCAAAAATTACTTACCACTAAAGTAGGTGCTGTCAATAATCCCCAAGCAAAAAACTCCAAGAAGATAACTATAACCGCGTGATAAACACTAGGTGAACCTATTCCTTGAGGCTATGAGAAAGACAAAAAAACAAAGCACAAAGACAACCAATTAGTTCCTTGCAAGATCACTATCAAATTTTATAAAGTATATAAACATTTCTCTAAAAAATGTATAAGTAATGCATTTAGAAAAGGTCATTAAAATTAGAAGGAATGCTCACAAATGAAGTGGTCAACAACCTGACAAGTTATTTGAATTTTTCTGACTTTGCGTTCTTAAGCATCAGATTAAAGTAATCTGGAACTTTTAAAAAATGGTCTCCAATTAGTACATTTAGAAGATAAAGTAAAAGATAAATCACCTTGGAAATCTAATATAAATTTCTACCTAGTGCAAGAATCTCCTTTTTACCTTTTATCACTTCCATATGGTTCAAGTCACCCTTCACTGAAAACTTCTGACATCAAAAGAATCACATTCCATAGCAAAACCACTCTATTTTAAAAAGTTATTTCTTAATAAACATTATTGCCCTATAAGGACCAAAATGACTATAAAGAACCCAAAGAAACATGTGAGGTCTTGTATGAACTGATGATACAGAGTGAAGAAAGCAGAACCAAAAGAACAATAGACACAACGACAATCCTAACATAAATAGACAACACAATTTAGGTTAAAAAGGGGGGGGGGGGGGCAGCTAGGTGGAGCAGCCTAAAGCAAAACAGAGTCTAATGGCCCTTTTATCTGACAAATCTTCAAGTATCACTAATTTAGATTATATTAATTTAAGTAGAATTTTTAAAAGGTTTTTTAACATAAGAAAAGTCTTTAATTTGATATCTTAAGGACTATCATAATATATGCAAGTAAATACTAAAACGTACTTTCAGATATGTATTAAAGAAAGCCCACTATGACTTCTATTTGGTCATAATGGATCAAATCAATTGCTATTGATTTGAATTGTGGTATCTGTTAAAAAGCCATAATATTACACCAGCCCTGGATTCAGGAGGACCTGAGTTCAAATCTGGTCTCAGATACTTGATACTTACTAGCTGTGTGACCCTGGGCAAGTCACTTAACCCCAACTGCCTCGGAAGGAAGGAAGGAAGGAAGGAAGGAAGGAAGGAAGGAAGGAAGGAAGGAAGGAAGGAAGAAAGGAAGAAAGGAAGAAAGAAAGGAAGAAAGGAAGGAAGGAAGGAAGGAAGGAAGGAAGGAAGGAAGGAAGGAAGGAAGGAAGGAAGGAAGGAAGAAAGGAAGAAAGGAAGAAAGGAAGAAAGGAAGAAAGAAAAGCTAAGGATAGTTCCAGATGACTAAGTGTTAAAACCCATTCCTTTTCTGTTAAGGAATGATAAAATTAAATGTAATATAAAACAAAAGAACCTAATATAATAGCAGCTAAGATTTCTTTAAAGAAAGAAAAGTACTATGGAAAGGCAGGGAGTACTGAGAAGACATTGCTGTGCCCACCATACACATAACCAACATATTAAGGACCTGTAATATGCAAGGTACTCCTATCAGTTGTCAACCTGTGCTCTACCTTAACATCTCTCATATGCCACCTTTTCTCCTCTGACATGTGTTGTTTAAAAATCTAAATGTGGGTTCTAATCTGCCACCCCACCCCCAGTCTTGGAGGGGGGAAGCTGGCTAAAATCACTTATAAATTCAGCAAGAGTTTAGGCTTTTAAAGATTTATGAAAAAATATTATAAGTTAGTGAAGAGAGAGAGAGATTGAGAACAGATTCCTTATAGCATGGAAAATCCTAGCTTGGCTCTATTCGGTATAGCCAGAGAGAAAGAAACCTGTAATGCCTTTCCTAGCAACCCACGTGAAGTTCTGCCACCAAGCAGATAGGGGGACCCTCCTTTTTCTCCTGTCTACCGCCATGACGGTTCCTCCACAAAAAGAAAACACTTCCATGAGCAAGTGTCCACTTCCTAGTTCCTCTCTCTCTCCCCCAAAGGGGAGGTCCTTCAAGCTGATTGGTTGAGCGTGGTCTCTTGCTGATGTCAGTAATACCACCACCTCTGAGAACAATGTCACTCAGGGCCAGCCAGGTGTGGTCTCTATCAAATCACCGTAAGTAGGTACGTAGTTTCTCATTCTCACCCAATTCAAACAATTCTAAATCAATCAGGTGGGATCCCTGGGGGTCTGCCAAATTCCATTATTTTATCACATCCCCCTTTGCTTGTTAAGAAACAATTGTTTCCTTAATGAAGCAATAATATTAGATACTGATGACTAACAATGTAAAAGGAATGAAAAGAGAGAAACATTAACAAAGGCTAAAGGGGGCACTCCCCTTTTAGCGGGAGGACATTACAAACAGAAAAAAACTAAGGGGGCACTCCCCTTTAGTAAGTGGACATTATAAACAGTGTATACAATAGGGAAAAGGAACACAGGAAAATGTCCATTTAAGTCTTTGGAAGTCTTTTCTCAGATGATTCTTGGGATGTCCTCTGGGTGTAGTTGTGGAATGAAAGTCTTTCAAGTGTGGATGCTGAAGATCAACTAACAAGTCTCAGCTGTAGAGTTTTGGATGTGGTTGTAAAGTCCTTCAGGTGTTTCAGATACTGGTAATCAGGTGGGAAAGTTTTCTACAAAATTGAACTTAACACAACTTTAAATAGCTTTGCCAATAATCAAATCAAATGAGAGTTCTCAAAAACATGTCTAAGAAAATTCAAAATATTTTTAAAAGATTTTACAATTATTGTCTAGTTGTTATGCATGAAATATATAATAAAAACAAAAACTGAAACATTCTCTAAAACTTAATATTACTACATTCCCTCCTGTGGCAGATAAATTGAGAAGACAATTGTGATATTAATGAAGAAAAGAATTTTAAAAAAAATCTTTGTTTCATCACTTTTTGTATCATCTGCCAAATTATCCTCATGCCATTATGAGAAATTAAAGGATCTAATATAATTGGTAGCAGATGTCAAGGCCAAATCCAACATTATATTTATCATGACACCTGAGATAATTATGGGGGTTACCATAAAAGAACAGAGAAATAACTGAGTCAGGCTTAATCAGATGCATAGGATTGAGATATCCATGACATCAGGCATACAGAAGAGGGAACTGAAGTCAGGTGTTGAATGAGATGGTATAGCCCAGACACTCAGTGCCACGTGGAGGAAAATTAAACCAAGAAAATCCAACCTTGACTCTTGCCAATAGCCGCTCTCTCGGCCTTTCCCAAGGCAGTGCACTACCTAAACTTCGTGCGTGTCTCCCCTTCTGTGACAGTCCAATGCACTGTTACCACTTTGGTGCAGCCCCTCATCACCTCATGCCTGGATGATAGCATTAGCCTTCAAGTTGCTCTTTCTGCCTTAAGTCTCTCCTCACTGGATTCCATCCTCTAGTCAGCTGTCAAATTCTCTGCCTCTTCCTCTCATTCATTAAGTTCCAGTGGCTCCCCTTTTAAGATCAAATATAAAATCCCTTGTTTGGCATTTAAATCTCTTCATAATATGGCCCCTTCCTACCTTTGCAATGTTCTTTACATCTTCCTCACTTCTATATACTCTGATCTAGTGACTCTATGCTCTTTGATCTTCCCACAAGCCTTGATCAGTCAACCAATAAACATTTATTAAGCACTTACTATATGCCAGGCATATGGTATGTATTAGTCTTGGAGAGACTCCAGGCATTTTCACTGGCTATTCCCCATACCTGGAACTTACTCTCTTCATCTCCACTCCCAGGCCTCCTTGACTTTTTCAGCTCAAGTTCTCCCTTTTGCAATAAGACTATTCTAGTCCTCCTTAAACTGAGTGCCTTTCCTCCGAGATTCTTTCCAGTTTTATCCTATATATATCTTGTTTGTAAAAGTTATTTGAATGTTCTCTCCCCACCTCAAGAATGTAAGCTCCTTGAAAACAGGTACTGTTTTTTAGGTATATCCTCAACTCTTAGTACAATGGCTGGCACTTAATACTCACTTGTTGACTGACAAGGTGCTGAGGATACAAAGACAAAACAAAAAGCAAAATGCATCAATATTTTCAAAGTTCCTCTACACAGTATGCTGAACAAGTGCCTTCCTGTAACAACGAATTGGTAAGAAAACAAAAAGCAAAACCAATGAATTGGGTCTAAGTACTACTCTAAAGCAAGAGTTCCTAGCTTTTTGTTGTTGTTGTGTTGTAGATTACTCTTTGGTAGTCTGGTGCAACTTATGTATCCCTTTGCATAATGTTTTTAAATTAATAAAATACATAGCAATACAAAAGAAGCCAATTATATTGAAGTATAATTAGCAAAACATTTTTTAAAAGCTCATGGACCTCAGGCCAAGAAGGAGTCTGAAGTCTAAAGCAAAAGAGTCTAATGGCCCTTTTATCTGACAAATCTTCAAGTATCACTAATTTAGATTATATTAATTTAGGTAGAATTTTTAAAAGGTTTTTTAATGTAAGAAAAGTCTTTAATTTGATATTTTAAGGACTATCATAATATATGCGAGTAAATACTAAAATGTACTTTCAGATACGTATTAAAGAAAGCCCACTATGACTTCTATTTGGTCATAATGGATCAAATCAATTGCTATTGATTTGAATTGCGGTATCTGCCATAGTATTACATTTCTTATATATAAACAAAACAGACATGAATGACTTTCTCCTAACTTAGTGGGGTTTTAAATTTGAAATCTCACTTTAATAAGCTTGAGAGAATACAATATTATTACATTTTATTCAATCTATTAGCATATCAATATAGTATATCATATTATTTCTCAAATTACATTTTCTAAAAAAAAGTTCCCAGGAGAAAAAAATCCAGAAAGGCAGATAAGTACACAGAAAAAAACCTGTCTATATGGCTTTCTGTATCTTTCTCAAATAATCAACAAATATTTTTTAAGCTCTTACTAGGTTGCCAGGCATCGTTCTGGATCCTGGTGATAAAGAACAAAAATACAAGTCTCTGCCCTCAAAGAATTTACATTCTAGTGGAGGTAACAATCCATCCCTAAGTAAATATATGCAAAACATGTACAAAATAAATACACAGTAATATTTCTGGGGGGGTGAGGAGGGCATTAGAAACTAAAGGGATTAGGAAAGGCTTTATGAACACTGTGTAACTTGAGCGGAGTTTTGAAGGAAAAAAGATTCAAAGAAGTCTGGATGAGGTGGGAAAACGTTCTAGAAATGGGGAAAAGCTAGTACAAAGATGAGGAATGGAATATCCTCCATAAGAAGACAACAAGAAGGTCAGTTTGACTGAACAACAGAATGTGGGAAGAGGATTAATGCCAAGAGTTGCTACAGATAAAGCTGGGCTTCCCTAACCCCCACCCAGCCAATGCTATATAAGCCTTTGCCCAGGAAATCTAGTCTCTTTTTATTTCCAATGTCTACTTAATGTAAAATGTTGCCAAAGACAGAGGGTGAGCTTGGGCCCCACCCTAGTCTGAAACTTGCCAACTTAAACTTTGGAATCTGGAGTTACCATTGCTTAGCCTTGGGTGCTATTTGCAACCATGAACCATGGGGCTGTGAGAAAATAATGGGTTTTGGAACGCTCAGAGGCCCCCCTCCCCCAGGGGATTATATTAAGATTGATTAAATTGACTTTGCTGATTGACTCACTAGAAGTTGACTTGATTGAAACCACACCTACCTGGGAGCCTGGCCCTCAGGGAGTGTGTTCTCTGAACTCTGACCTCAGCAGTTCTGCTCATGGACCCCCCCTCAAGTCCAGTGAACCAATGGATTTGGGTGATATTAGCCAATTAGCTTGAAGCAGTATGTAAGGACCGCCTCTCCTCCAGACCCAGAGGAAGCTTCCACACTCAGTTACTGTCTCGGATGCCACCTCTTGGTGGCAGAGGACTTGGAGGAAGAAGCAGGCCAGGCTGAGCTCTATTCTCTCCTCTAGGCTAGATAGGTCTTCTGAACTTTCAGAGACATGTGCGCTCTTCTTTACTAATATTTAGTATACTTTAATAAATCCTTACTGCCCCAAAACTGGTGCTAAAGCTTCTCATTTATAAGTAACAACTATATTAGAAACTCCAGCTAATTTCCCCTATACTTACTTGGGACAGAAATAGGGAGACCACATATAGTTTTATTCACCACAAGGCCTAAAATCTGAAGCAAGAGTTAGCATGATCAGAAGCTGTTAGTCTTTCGAGCATCTGTACACATCTATTACTCTGGTATTTATCTCACCTAGGTTTCTGCTATTATTTTTCCCTCAGTTTTTCCTTAATCCCCATCATTTTCCAATTCATATTTGTCCTGTTCTTAGCTACTCCTCCCCATTAGACATCTCATAGGTAGGTAACCATGTCTTGAATTTTCTGATAGACTCTCAATTTCAAATATCAAACTTCCATATTACTCTGGAGGGCACCACCCTCAGCCACCAATGCTCAAAACCTAGAGGTCATGCTCAACTCACTCTCTCTCACCACCCTATTATCCAAGCTATTGTCAAGGTCTGTCAATTTCACCTTTGGTAAATCTCTTGCAAATGCCCCCTTCTCTCCTGACGCTGCCATCACTTTGGTGCAGGTCCTCATTATCCCACTCCTGGACTATTTCAATCTCCTCGTAGGCCTCCTTACCTATTCATCTGCTCCTTCTTGGTCTGTTTTTGCTGGATTCTTGTCCAAATCATGCCCGCTAACTTTAGATGTCCCACAGAGTTCTGTCCTGGGTCCTCCTCTCTTCTTCCCTTATACTACTTCATCTAGTGAACTTATTAGTTCCCATGAATTTAATTACCAGCTCTAAGCTGATGATTCCCAAATCTACTTATCTTGCTACAAACTCACTGCTGAGCTCCAACCTCATCTCTCCAACTGTCTTTCAGACACCTTCAACTGGATGTCCAGTAGTCATCTTAAACTCTGAATCTCTAAACTGATCATTATCTATACCCCCAAATCTCTATGCTTTCTAACTCCCCTAATACAGTAGAGCACAACACCATTCTCCCAGTCCTCAGGCTCGCAACCTTGGTGTCCTTCTCAACGCTCATTATATCCCATACCCAATTTGTTGACAGGCCTGTTGATTTCACTTTTGCATGATCTCTTGAATATGGCCCCTGTTTCTCTGAAATTGTCACCAACTAAGTGCAGGTTCTCATCTCCTACCCCTACACTACTGCAGTAGCCTGCTGGTGGGACTCACTGCCTCAAGTCTCTTCCCCCTCCAAATCATCTTCCATTCAGCCAGCAAAGTGATTTCCCACAACTCTGATAATCAATATCCTCCAGAGGCTCCTTATCACCTCCAGGATTAAATACAAAATCCTCTGTTTGGCACTCAAAACCAATCATAACTTAATCCTCATCTACCTTTGCAGAATTCTTTTTTTTGGTGAGGCAAACTGGGGTTCCGTGACTTGCCCAGGGTCACACAGCTAGTAAGTGTCTGAGGCCAGATTTGAACTCAAGTCCTCCTGACTCCAGGGGCAGTGCTCTATCCACCGTGCCACCTAGCTCCCCCCCCCTTCCAGTCTTACACCTTTTACTTCCCTTGTCATGTAATCTTCTATCAGTGACATTTGGCCTCCTTGTTGTTCCATGACAAAACACTTCCATCTGTGGCTCAGGGTTTTCTCTAGCTGTCTCCCATGCTTAGAAAGCTCTCCCTTCATCTCTGCTACTGGCATCCCTAGCTTCCATCATTTTCAGGAAATCTTTCTCAACCCTTCTTAATTCTGGTGCCCTACCTATCCTTCACTGACAATATTCCATCTCCCATCTCTCTGGTATTACGTATATAGAGAAAAAATTGAAACAGTCTTTGCCCACAAATAGCTTAAATTCGAGGTAAAGACATGTACATAACTAGGATATATAAAATACATACAAGATGATCTGGAGGAGTTAGGAGGAAATCAGTAAAGGCCTCATGTAGAAAACAGTGCTTGAGCTGAGTCTTGAAAGAGATTACTGATTCTAAGAAATGGAGAAGAGACCTGAATATATTCTCTGAGAGGGGACAGATGATTCGAAGGTATGTAGATGGGAGATGAAGTGGGAAAGGGAGTAATATACAGTAAGATTTAGAAAGCAGGTTGGAGTTGTGTTGTGAAGGGCTTTAAATGCAAAAGAGTTTACATTGTCCTTCAAGTACCTGTTAAGAAGCCACTTGAATTTGAGAAAGGGAGTGACATAATCAGATCTTTGATATACCAACAATCATTCTGGCAGCCAGTGTAAAAGATGGAATGGAAATGGGAGAGATCTGAGGTAGAGCATCCAGGGAAAAGAAGGCCTCAGCTAGTATGGTAGCTATGTAAGTGGAGAGAAGGGGAGGAATAAAGAGATATTGTAATGGGGCAGCTAGGTGGCGCAGTGGATAGAGCACCGGCCCTGGAGTCAGGAGTACCTGAGTTCAAATCCAACCTCAGACACTTAACACTTACTAGCTGTGTGACCCTGGGCAAGTCACTTAACCCCAATTGCTTCACTTTAAAAAAAAAAAAAAGGAGGGGGGCAGCTAGGTGGCACAGTGGATAGAGCACTGGCCTTGGAGTCAGGAGGACCTGAGTTCAAATCCAGCCTCAGACACTTAACACTTACTAGCTGTGTGACCCTGGGCAAATCACTTTAGTCACTAGGGTGACTAAAAGAATGACAGTGCTCTCAGAAATAGGATAGTTCAGAAGAGGGGTGATATTGTGGAGAAATATAACCATTTCCGTTTTAGCCTTCATAAGTTCAAGATACCTACAAGACAATACGACCTGAAATGGTACAATTTTGTGATGAAATGAATCACTTTTACTTCAAATTATAACTATACTCAAAATATACTTATGAACAGCCCTTATTTGTCTCAACCAAATGAATTTAATCAACAATTGAAACAAAAAAATGTGGACTGAATTTCAAATGTCCCTCCCCATCAAATGCCCAATGAAATTTTAGATTTTATTGTTCTGAACTGTGTTTTCATTGGTGTGAGGAAATACCACCTATCAATTCATTCAACAACTTCTCTGCAACTTGAAATCTTGGGGAATTACTTAGTATATTGAGGTTAAGTGACTTGTAGAGTCAAACTTGAACTCAACTCTTCCTGAATCCATTATGCCAAGATGCACTAATATATACTGTCTACTTTATCACTTATCTCACAGATTTGTTGAAATACCTCAAAACTCTACATAAATCTATTATTAAACAAAAAAATCTTTCTCAACTTAGAATTCTTAGCACATTTTTTTGAAATGAGAAAATTTACTTTTTTGCTTCAACTGTATATTTACTGAGCATCCTAACATTCTTCTGTACAAAACAAAGTTTATATTCATTTGCATATTCGTATCTGTGTGTGTACCTCAGTGTGTTATCACAGGCACATATGCATGTAAACACTGCCTGACACATAGTGCTTCCTAAATACTTATTCATTTAACACATACTACATGTGGGGAACACTTGCATGTGTGTATTATGTGTAGACATACACGCCTACAAAGACATATGTATACACATACATACGCTCCCACGTTACGTAGAAATCTTACAGGAAACATTGTACGAGTGGAAGCATTTGTAGCTCCCTAACCAAAAGGCCATCACGATCCAGCACGGATGGATTCTCAATCCGTAAAATAAAGAAGGGCGGGTCTTTCGGACCGACGAACCCTTCCACCCCCACCCCCAAACCAGCCCAGGTTTCTCCTGAAGCAAGCACACGCACACGACGATTGTGATGCCCCGGGCTTCGGGAAAGCCGGCGCTCGGCCCCCGCGTTCTCGCTCCTCCACAGCGGCTGCAGAGCAGTGACCGTGCGCCCCTCACCTCTCGCCGCCGGCGGCCCACCCCGGGGCGCGGGCGACGGCGCTTGGAGCGGCGGAGGTTAGCGAGCAAACGCCTTATAGCCCGCAACGAGGGGGAGAACGTCGCCGTCTCCCCTGAGCGCCGCCGTCTCCCAAGATGCCCGAGAAGCGGCGCTTGGGGAAGGGAGGGTTCGGGGTCCCGGACGGCGCCCGAGTGCTCTCGGAACAGAGCATATGGCACGGCCAGGCCCCCGCTCCCTTCCGTGGCCTGCGCCTTTTCGAGCCCGAGGTGGGTCCGCAGCTCGGGCCTCCCTCCGGCCCCTACCGAAGGCGCGGGGCCTCGGGGCGCCAAGCCGTGGATGTGGTGGAGACGGCGGCCGTTAAGAGCCGCGCGGTGGGGATGGAGACCAGCCCATCCGGGCTGGGGGCGGCTGTGGGGCGGAGCCGACGCGGGGCTCGGGGAAGAGAAACCTACCGTGCCCCCATCCTTGATGATGATTTTCTTGGCTAGCATGATACTTCGGTTCGCAGCCCGCTTCTTCTTCTTCCCCTGAGTCATTTTACCATTCTCGAGTCCCGGCGCCCACGTAAGCCCCTCCCGGCTGGCCCGAGCTGCGAGTGCCCGGCCCGCAGCTCCTGAGCCCCCGCAGCCAAGCCCGAGACGCTCAGGCGACAGCCGCCATCTTGGGAGCCCGGCCCGCCTCCGGCCCCCGTCACGTCATATCACGTCACGTCGGGCGATTCCCGGGCTAGCCCCGCCTCCTAGACACGTGACTCCCCCGCCTCTCGGAAACTTCGCCCGCCTCCCAACGCTTCCCCTCCTTCGGCTCAAGGGGCTGAATCTAGTTTTGTCACACTTGGTTTTACCTCTCAGGCTTGCGCAGGAGCCAGGCGTGCGTGGCAGGGGATTAAGGTATTTGAGAGGAAATGGGCGGAATTTCGTTAAACCGAATCACAGGTATAGTGCTGGAAGGGGCCCTGAGGTTATGGACCTCACTTTACAGTTGGGTAAAACTGAGGGTCAACGTCCCACCGGTAAGTGGCGATTAGAATTGGAACTCGGGCCTTGCGTCCTCCCTCCTTCCCTCCTCGTGATTTCCCGGGTTCCCCGGGAATCGAGCGGGGGCGGGAGTGTGGGGGGTGTCCCCTCTGGCACTGAGCCTTAGGATGGCTCCTGAGGCAGTCGGGGTCAGAGAGGGGCTATGGAAGCGTGGGCCGGCCATTTAGAGACTCAAGGCTTCAGTTTCTTCATCTGTAACGTGGGGATAAGAACCTCTCTCTCTAGCAGGGTTTGTTTATATGGAATGGCACGTGCAAAGTGCCCACTAATAAATACTATTATTGTGTGTCTGAGGGAGGACTTGAACCCAGGTTTTCTTGACTGGATCCACTACATGAAACTGCCTCTCACGTGGTATTATGTCTGATGCTAGTGGGCATTTGATGAATGTTTCCTTTGATGTTACATGGAAAGAACGACAACAAAATAAAGGAAACGAAATGTTGTGAAACTATAAAGAGCAAGCTTGGCCTCACAGAGGAGGTATGAGAAGCACCTCCTGCCTCCTATTTGTACCCTCAGCATTCAGCAAGGAGCCAGGCACATGGTAAGTACTTAAACGCTTCATCTAGGTAATCTGACCAGGGTGAGGACACCAGCATTCTTCATCTGGATGCCCTATCATACTGAAAGATAAAATCAATTACCTTTTGACTGCCATCCCATAAAACACTTAGCTTTTCTTCCCCCTAGACAAACTGCTTTCTAGCTAAACTCCACCCTTTTTGGTACCCAAGTACAAAGCTTTACATTTTTCCCTGTTAGAGGTCATCTTGATGGATTCAGCCAAATTTTCTTGGATCCTAATTGCCATCCAAGTTTAGCTACCCTTCCCAGCTGTTTCATATGTAAATTTAGTAAGCATGCAACCTATCCCATTATCCAAATTATTAGTAAAACTATTAAAAAGAAGAGGATCAACCACATATCACTAGGAAACTCCATTAAAAACCCACTAAGTTATAGGGGCAGCTAGGTGGTGCAGTGGATAGAGCAGCCCTGGATTCAGGAGGACCTGAGTTCAAATCCAGCCTCAGACATTTGATACTTAATAGCTCTATGACACAGGGCAAGTCACTTAACCCCAACTGCCTCACCAAAAAACCCTACTAAGTTGACATTATTCTTTGAATTCGATTATTCAACTACTACTGTCTTCCTATTATTTAGTAGCATCACTCCATTTTGTTGATGAGCATGAGAAAGTTTCTCAAATGCTTTGCTGAAATCTAATATGCAAATACTGTGTTTCTATAATCAGATGAGGGAAGAAAATCACTCTAAAAAAGTTCAGTAGATCTATTCTTTTTTCTGTCATTCATTTTCAAGTTTCATCTATAAATAAATGCATTTGGTATGATCTAACTTTGTAACAACTTTTCATTGTTTTGAAAAGAGAGCGCTTGTAAACTTCTGTAATCCTTCAACATGTTTTACAAAGATCTTTATACTCTAAAATAGCATAGGCTTTGGTTGTTACGCATCTGCTAAGAAAGGATATTAAAGCTTTGCTAATTGAGAGTTTTTTGGCTTTTTTAGTCTCTTTATTTTGGCAGCTAATTTGCTGTAGTTAACATTCTCTAAGAAATGGTGAGTTGAAAAGAGAAAGTACCTTACTGGAGAGTAGACACAAGATGGTGGAGTAGCAGGAAGTACAGACAAATTCTACCCCACAGTTTCTTCAGTTACAGAAAACACACAAGAATCAGTCTTTATTGTAAAATTCAGGGAAAAAAATAAGTGAGGCATTTTTTCAATCCAGGGTACATAGGAAGACAGAGAGGATTGTGGACACTGGGGACGGGTAGAGCCAGGAACTGCAGCGTGGAGCATTTCAGCACAGGGAGAGGTTATACACCAGGCAAGAAGTTCCAAATCTAGCACAAAGGGCCCTAAATTTGTGTAGGGTTCAGAAAGAGGCATGATGTCAAAGAACTGGAAATGGAGGGAGCTCCCAGTTAATTGGAGAATAGCTGAATAATTTGTGGCATAAAAATGTGATGTAATACTATTGTGTTGTAAGAATGACAAAGGGAATGAGTTCAGAAAAACCTGGGAACACTTGTATGAACTGATGCAGAATAAAGTAAACAAAACCAAGAGAACAATTTATATACTAACAACAATGCTGTAAAGACAAACACTTTTTAAATTTGATCAATGCAATGAAGAGCTGTGATTCCAAAGAACCAATGATAAAGCATACTACACACTTCCTAATCGAGGCAGGTAGGTGGCAAAGTGATGGACCTGAAGTCAGAAAGACCTGAATTCAAATCCTTCCTCAGATATTCACTAGCTATATAACCCTGGATTAAGTAATTTAACTGCTGTCTGCCTCAGTTTTTTCATCTGTAAAATGAGTATAATAGCATCTATTTGCTAGCATTTTTGTGAGCATAAAATGAGATATTTGTAAAACATTTTGCAAACCTTAAAGTACTATGTTAATGTTAGTTGTTATAATAATGATGATGGTCATTTCCCAATGAAAAGCAGCTCTTTTTGTGGTGGCAAAGAGGAAACTGACAGGATGCCAACCAACTGAGGAATGGCTGAATAACTGGTAGTATAGATTATGATGGAATACTATTGTGCTGTATGAAATGACAAAGAGGATGGTTTCAGAAAAACTTGGGAAGACATATGAACTGATGCAAAGTAAAGTGAGAACCAGAAAAACACTGTACACAGTAACAATTATCAGCTGTGAAAGATTTAACGATTCTGATCGATACAATGATCCATGACAATTCCAGAGAACTCATTAAACAAAAAATGCTATTTACCTCTAAAGAGAGAATTGATGAAATCCGAATACAGACTGAAGCATAATTCACTTTTTTTTCTTTCATCATGTGGCTAAGGTGGAAATATGTTTTGCATGACATTTCATGTATAATGGGTATCTTTTTCCTGCCTTCTCAATGGGTGGGGCAAGTGTGGAGGAGAAAGAGAATTTGGAACTGAAAACAAATTTTTTTAAATTAAAAAATGATACTAATGAGACATTTCTCTTCTCTCTTCTAGACATACAAATCCCATGGTTTGTTTAAAAAGAAAACTATTTGACAAGTATAAGATATGGGAGATGTGTTTAGACAATCGTTCGTATGAAAATGATCTGTGGGTATTTGAGAAAAGCACGCTCAATATAAGTCAATAGTATGACAAGGGAGCCACAAAATTTAATGCTATCTTAGGTTTTATTAACAGTGTATCCCGAATGAGGGAGATGAAAGTTCTGCTCTAGTCTACCTTGATCACACCAAATCTAGAGTATTGTGTTTGATGGTAGATTTAGGGAAAAATAATGACAGCCTAAAAGTCCATCCAGAGAGAACAGCCAGTATGATAAGTGGAGACCATGCCTTATGACAATCAATTAAAGGAATGGGGGCGGTTAGCCTGCAGAAGAGAAAACTTAGGGGGTAGACATGATAGCTATTTTCAAGTATTTGAAAAATACAAGACTTAGACTTGTTCTGCTGGGCCTTAATAGATTAAACCAACAGTAACAGGTGGGAGATGAGAATCAAATTTCAGATTGAAATAAAAAACAATTACAGGGGCCAGTTGGTGGCACAGTGGATAGAGCACCGGCCCTGGATTCAGGAGTACCTGAGTTCAAATCCAGCCTCAGACCGTTGACACTTACTAGCTGTGTGACCCTGGGCAAGTCACTTAACCCCAATTGCCTCACCAAAAAACAAAAACAAAAAAACCCCAACACAATTACAGGCATCTAAAATTTGTATGAACTGCTTTAGGGGAAGAGAGAATCTCCCGCTATAGAAAGTTTCAAGCAAGAACTGGATGAACATTTGTCAGTAGAAAGGTTTTCTTTGGGGCGGCTAGGTGGCACAGTGGATAAAGCACCGGCCCTGGATTCAGGAGTTCCTGAGTTCAAATCCAGCCTCAGACACTTGACACTTACTGGCTGTGTGACCCTGGGCAAGTCACTTAACCCCCATTGCCCCACAACCAAAAAAAAAAAAAAAGAAAGGTTTTCTTTTCAGGAATTGGTTGGTTTAGATAGTCTCTAAGGATTTTTCCAACTGTATGATTAGGAAAGAAGGGTTTGAAATCCAGAGTGAGATTTTCAAAACAAGATGTTTATTTTTAAGTGTTTCCTTTGTACAACTAAACTGACAGAAAGGGTTCAACTAATAATTTTAAGTGTCCTGATCAAATGTACACAGAAAAGGTGAAACCCTTACAGTTCCAAAGCAAAACACAAAAATACCAAAAACAATTCTACAAATTAGTTGTCCTGGAGAGGTGTCAAAAGAGTAGAGGGTGTCAAGATAGTAGAAGCATAACTGAAGAAAAAAGCAACGAGTGAAAATTTTGATTCTGCCTATGTGATATGCAAAAAGAGCTGCAAGTTATTTTTCACTTACATTATGAAGCACTTTTTATAACTGGAATGAAGGACTACCAAATCACAGAGTTATAAGGTACTTCTAAGGCCATCTAGTTGAATCAAACCAGAAGAAGAACTGTGAATCCAACATCATTAATAAGTAGTAGTTCATCCTCTGCTTGAAAATCTCCATTATGGGGATTTGGTTTAAAAAACAACAGCCTGGGCAGCTAAGTGGCACAGTGGATAAAGCACCAGCCCTGGAGTCAGGAGTACCTGAGCTCAAAATCCGGCCTCAGACACTTAACACTTACTAGCTGTGTGACCCTGGGCAAGTCACTTAACCCCAATTGCCTCACTAAAAAAAACCAAAAAAACCAAACAAACAACAAAAAAACCCCAACAGCCTGCTGCTCACCACTGCCCTGCTCCCTGTGCTGCTGCCTGCCAAAACGACTGCCAAGATGCCCATGTTTGTGGTGCAGACCAATGTGCTGCGCTCTGCAGTGCCGGATTCCCTGCTGAGTGAGCTCACTGTGCAGCAAGCCAAGGGCACGGGCAAGCCCGCCCAGTACATGGCAGTGCACATCTCGGCGGACCAGATGGTGGCCTTTGGGGCTCCTCAGACCCGTGTACCCTCTGCAGCCTGCACAGCATTGGCAAAATTTGCAGGCCTCAGAACAAGGCATAAAGCAAACAGCTCTGGCGAGCTGCTCACCAAGCACCTCAAAATTCCCAGGGACAGGATCTATATCAATTACTATGACATGAATGCTGCCAACATGGGCTGGAATGGTTCCGCCTTTGCCTGAGCTCATGCCTCCCCCTACTGTGTCCCCATGGCCCAAGCATGTTCCCTTTGCTGTGTAGTCACTCTCTGGTAGATGGAAAACAATAAAGAGATTTTAGGTGTCAAAACAACAAAAAAAAACCCTTCCTGTTGTTAGGATTCCCATGCCAAGGCCACCCCTCTCTTTTTACTATTAGGAGAAACCCCGTTTTCCAGAGTTAAGGCCCAGCAAGTAAGCTGTACCCTGAACTTGGCATAACAACAATCCTTTGCATGTACCCTTGGGATGAACTCGAGCACAGCAAAATCCCAGAATTGTTTCACACCAGCATCAGGTGGTCCCTGAGTTTGGACAAGCACCTGTATTACTTGTATACCAGTGATGAAGTTCTACTGTGAATCAAACTTGTCTCGATGTTGCTTTTAACCCCTCATTGTCATAGCTACAGGTCACTGTGTAGCCAATGGTATAAGTATTGAGATTTACTCACACTAAAGCAAGTCTATGTGGGGGAGACCCAGCATATGTGTGTCTAATTTCCCTCCTCCAACAGAATAAAGAAAGTTTTTGCTTGTAACCACCATTATCTATTTGGTTTTATTTTAAATTTTTTAGAGTTAATTGTGGTTTTGATAACCTGTATGAGCTCTCTGGGGTTTTTTTAGAGTTAACAGCAGTTGCAAAGCTGCTATGGCTCTGGTCATTTGGTCAGGTTTGACACTACCAATTAAGAGCTTTCCCAAACTTGAATGGTCAACCTTAGAAAGTCATCAATTCCCTACCCCTTGAGGTTTTCAAGTTAAGGCTAGATAATGCCTTTGCCAAGATTCCAGTTTAAGAGATTCCTGTTCAGAAGTGGTTTGGACAAGCTAGGTAACTTCTGTAGTCCCTTCAAACTCCAAGATTCTGTTACTCAAAAAATTACAGAGCTCAAAACTCCACTGAGGTCTCCTCTCCCACCTAAAACCAAACAGTACAAAATCAAATTCATTCATTGTACAATAGAATGATTGTTATAAGAACAATGACTTTCTGTGGAGTACAATTGTAAGGGTAAATGATAACCAGATCAAAGTACTTTCTATGGACTTTTCCCAAAAAAACATAAGTAGCTTTGTTATGCAAGTCCCTTACAAAATATAACTGTACAAGAAATGTAAGTAACACATGGGAAACTACTTAAATCTTAGTCAAAATATTTGGTCATTTGAAAATCAGATTTTCTTACTTTATTCTTACTCTCCTTTGGATTATTTTCTTATATCTGTTCAATGAAGTCCAATCCTTTATAAATGTTTTGACTATTTTAAAACTTCAGTTCAGATGATGAATGTTAACATTAAATTTCTTTATAACAAAATTTGAAAAGTCAATTAAGATTTGGTAAATCAAATTATTTCTCATATCTCTATGGAAATCTAAACTAAATTTATATTGTGAACCAGAATTATATTTAGAGTTAGAGTAGGCCTTCAAAGATCCTTATTTTACAGATAAAGAAACTGAGGCCTGAAAGATTAAATGATTTAATCAATCAATAGGTACTGAAAAGCAGAATTAAGATTCAAATTTAGACATTCTAACAGAAGATCCGGTATTGTTTCCACGATACTTCATTGTCTCATTGTGATTTATATTAGCTAGTTTAATGGCAAAAGTCCCATGCTGTCCAACTGCACCCATAAAAGTAATTTTTGTCTTTGTTGACTAAACAGTTTCTTTTTAAATGTCACTTATAACAAATTAAAGTAAACAATAGCAGCAATAAATCCAAGTCAAAAACTTTAAAAAGGTTAAAAAACAGTCATGAAAACAAGCAATGTGGTTATTAATTTCAATATGCATCTTTTTTGTTGGTTTTAACAACTAATAAAGAACAGAATTTACAATTACTTATAATCTTTTTGAACAGGGATATTCATCTTCCTTTTTCTTTTGTTCATGTGCATATATTGACATATTTGCGTTGTCGAAAAAAATGTAAATGATGTATATACAATGTTTTAAAATAATCACTTAGAAATCTGTTCCCTGGTTAAAGAGCAAGCAGGCCTGTGGTTACTTAGACACCAGAGCACAGGCCAGGGGAGTGCAGAATGTACTTCTCCTTAAATCGTAGGACATGGGACACCCTGAAGCTTAAGACAGTGCACTCTGCAAGCAGTGCCCCACTATAGGAAGAAGTTAAAGGGGCAGCTAGGTGGTGCAGTGAATAGAGCACAGGCCCTGGAGTCATGAGGACCTGAGTTCAAATCCAGCCTCAGACACTTGACACCTACTAGCTGTGTGACCCTGGGCAAGTCACTTAACCCCAATTGCCTCACCAAAAAGAAAAAAAGAAGAAGAAGAAAAAGAAGGAGTTAAAAGTCAAGGAATAGGCTGGCAAAATGAGCAGACAGAAAAAGATGCTGACCCTAGAAAGTTTCTTTGGTGACAAGGAAATTCAAAATACACCCTCAGAAGAAGATAACAAAGTCAAAGCTCCTATATCCAAAGCTTCCATGAAAAAAATGAATTGGTCTCAGGCCACAGAAGCTCTCAAAAAGGACTTTGAAGATAAGGTAAGAGAGGTAGAGGAAAAATGGAAAAAAGAAATGAGAGTATTGCAGGAAAGTCATGAAAAAAAGTCAGCAGCTTGAAAAGCCAAATGGAAAAGGAGATGCAAAAGCTATCTGAAGAAAATAATTCCTTAAGAATTAGGATTGAGGAAATGGAAGCTAATGATTTTATGAAAAATCAAGACACAATAAAGCAAAAAATAGAGAAAAAATATAGGGCAATGTGAAATATCTCCTTGGAAAAACTGCTGACCTGGAAAATAGTTCCAGGAGAGATCATTTGAAAATTATTGGACTACCTGAAAACCATGAAAAAATAAGAGTTTAGAAATCATCATTCAAGAAATTGTAAGAGGAAATTGCTCTGATATTCTAGAAGCAGAAGGTAAAATAGAAGTTGAAAGAATCCACCCATCACCTCCTGAAAGAAATCCCAAACTGAAAACTTCCAGGAATATTATAGCCAAATTCCAGAGCTCCTGGGACAAGGAGAAAATATTGGAAGTAGCAGAAAGAAATAATTCAAGTACTGTGGAGCTACAGTCAGTATAACACAAGATCTAGCAGCTTCTACATAGAAGGATTGGAGGGCATGGAAAATGATATTCTGGAGGGCAAAGGAACTGGGATTACAACCAAGAATCACCTACCCAGCAAAACTGATTATGATCTTTCAGGGGAAAAAATGGAAATTCAATGAAAGAGAGGACTTTAAAGCATTTGTGATGAAAAGACCTGAGCTGAATAGAAAAGTTGCCTTTCAAATACAAGACTCTAGAGAAGCATAAAAAGATAAACAGGAAAAAGAAATCATGAGGGATGTTAAAAGGTTAAACTGTTTACATTCCTACATGGGAAGATGATACTTCTAACTCATAAGAACTTTCTCATTATTAGTGCAGCTGAATTGAGTATACTTAGAGGGAACAGGTGTGAGTTCAATAAAGGATGATATCTTTAAAGCAAATTTTTTTGGGGGGAGGGGGGGTCAGGTTTGGGTGGCTTGCCTAGGCTCATGTAGCTGGTGAGTGTCGGGTGTCTGAGGCTGGATTTGGGCTCGGGTCATCCTGGGTCCAGGGTTGGTACTTTGTCCATTGCATCACCTAATTACCCCATGTTGATATCTTTAAAAAAATAAAATTAAGGGGGGAGAGGAATGCACTGGAAGAAAGGGAAAGGGAGAAGTGGAATAGGGTAAAGTATCTCACATATATATATATATATATATCACTTAAATTATATACAGAGAAAGGGAAAGGGAGAAGTGGAATAGGGTAAAGTATCTCACATATATATATATATATATATATATATATATATCACTTAAATCATATACAGTCATGGTGCAGTTTTTTAAGCTATCAAAACTTTGGGATTAATAAAAAACTACCAACTGTAAAAGATTTAAACATAAAATAACCACAGAATCAATGACTTAGAACTGAAAAGGATCTAAGGTCATCTGGTCCAACTCCTTCATACCATATATGAGGAAATTGAAGCCTAGAGAGAAAAGTCACAGAGAGTAAGAAGTAGACCCAAGATTCAAACCCAGGTCCTTTTGCTTAGGCTGCACCATGTCACCAACAATGACTTGTACCAAGAAGTGGTAAAATAGATATTTTCCATGTGTATGATCAGAAAATTGTGTGAACTAATCATGCAGAAAAAAAGAGCAAGGGATTAATTAAGATGGACATCCAAGTACTGCACTGGCATCCACAGGCAGGTAACAAAACCCAGAGAAAAACTTCCAGAATGCTGAATGGAAGATTTGGAAGCAGATGAAGAAGCACAGAATAAGAAGGAATACATGCGCAGCAAGTCTGACCACTGGAGAAAGGGCTCACACCAACAACACAGATTACATGAAGTACAAATAAAATGATGTATAGATAGGAAAAGTAGCTCATCCTGGATTTTAATCTCCAATCATTCACTCCTCCCCGCCCCCAGTCACCTTCATTTAAAGGTTCTAAATGGTGTTACAGATACTTTGAGAACAGTGAATAGTTTGAGTGAGAATGTTATTAACAACAGTAATAATGAGAAGAAAAAGACAACCGCATCTGTTTTATATAAAGTATAATAGAGCTAGGTAATCTTGTAGAGAGAGCTGAGCTTCAAAAGGACAGTTACCACACCTAGAGTAACAAAACCAAATGATTATGATTGTGATAAAAGTAGCTTACATTTATATAGCACTTACTATGTATCAAGCACTGTGCTAAGCATCCTAGACCTCAGGAAGCCTACAATTTTAATGCAGGAAGTGGGATATACATAGACATATAAAACATACAGTACAAGGAAACATTAGAGGGGAAGGCCTCTTGAAAAAAGTGATGTTTGAGCTGAATCTTGAGGGAATTGTAAGCAATTATGAGAAGTTGAAGAGGAAGCAGAAGGGTAAGGTTCCAGGCATGGTAGTAGCCAGTACAAAGACAGGGTAATGGGAGATGGAAGACTTGTATGTGAAGAACAGCAAGTAGGCCCATGTGACTGTATTCTAAGGTATGTGAAGGGGAATAATGTGTGAAAATACTAGAAAGTTAAGAAGGGGCCAGGTTTTGACAAAAGTTTATATTCGATGCTAAAGTTATTAGATAGGCACTGAATTTTACTGAATATTTATACACCTGTACTTTAAGAAAACCATTTTGGCAGTGGGGTAGAGGATGAACTGGAGTAGGGAGAAACATGAAGCAGGGAAATCAACTGGGATATTACTGCTATTCTTTCCATTTCTCAACTTTCCCCATATCCCAGTTTCAAGATATTATGTCAGCATAAAAAATGGGAATTTTGGGGGGTTTATTTGGAAGTCACAAATGACATGCAAAGGCTAGTAGACAACACAGAAAAAGTTTAGAAACTCCGAAATGCATAAATATAGGTAAAGTATTATTTACATATTTTCTCTCTCTTTTTTTTTATTTTTGCAGGGCAGTGAGGGGTAAGTGCCTTGCCCAGGGTCACACAGCTAGTGTCAAGTGTCTGAGGTCGAATTTGAGCTCAGGTCTTACTGAATCTAGGGCTGGTGCTTTATCCACTATGCCACCTAGCTGCTCTCTACATATTTTATCTTTTAAAACCATAATAATTCATGTCTTCTCTGGAATGAAGGGAGGGCCAAAAAATTTTACACAGATTTCCCAGACTGTGGAAGCACCAATGCCCCAACCCGCTCAATGTGGAAGGGATAACTGTATTGTAGTAGACCAAGCAAGAATTAAGGAAGGCCTGAACTAGGGTGCTGGCTGTGTGAATGGAGAGAAAAAGACAAATAAAAAACTATTTGGGAGGCCATTGCAATAACAGATGACAGATGATGATGGGGGCCTTAACTAGAGTGGTGAAAAGGGATCATATGTGACGTGACAGTAGAAACATCTGTTAACTGATTGGATAAAAAGGGTCAGGCAAAGAAGGGATTAGAGGAGGACACTGAGCCTGGGTGACTCAGGATGGTGGAACCTTTGTTATGTCAAAGACAAAGAGAATTTTAGAAGACAAAAGGGTTTAGAGGAAAGATAACAAGTTCAATTTTAGACATAATGTGTTTTAAGATGTCTCTGGAAACATCTAGTTTAAAATATGCAATAGGCAACTGCTATTAGGAAGAAGGTGAAGATTAGAGAAAGGGGAATATGATGAAGAAGACAGGAGAGGGGAAATGATTAACTGCATACAGGGATTGGCCTTGGGAAGGAGAAGGGCTCCTTCACTGTCAGAGACTGAGGAAAAGAATAAGTGGGAAATTATGTCAAATTGATAAAATTAAACTTTCCAAATGAGAGTAAAGTCTTAAAATAGGCATTTCAAGGAACTACAATATATTCTAACAATTCTATCCTTCTTCAAAACAATGTTGGAACTTCAGAAATACTTGTCATGAAGGAAAAACGCATCTCATTCTTGACTGCCTATTTTTATTCACCAGTCTTACCTCAAGATGAATTCTGGCTGGAGTAACTATGTAATGCAGTAGATAAAGCACTGGCCCTGGATTCAGGAGGACCTGAGTTCAAATGTGATCTCAGACACTTGATATTTACTAGCTGTGTGACCCTGGGCAAGTCATTTAACCCTCACTGCCCAGCCCAGTTCCAAAGCACTCATGATGGAAAATGCTCTCCAAATTTAAAAAAAAAAAAAAAGAACTGTTGAATCTGGATGCACATCGAACCATACTATTTCTATTGTTTTGTTGTTGTTTTTCTTTTTGAAGGTTTTTCCTTTTTGCTCTGATTCTTCTCTCATAACATGACTTATGCAGAAATATGTTTATTGTGATTGAACATATATAACCTATATCAGATTACTTGCTGTCTTGGGAAGGGGAAGGGAGAAAAATTTGAAACTAGAAATCTTATAAAAACAAATGTTGAAAACTATCTCTAAATGTAACTGGAAAACAATAAAATATTTCTATGAAAAAAAAAGAAAAAGTCAACAGCTGAAAAAGCAAAATGGAAAAGATACAAAAGTTCTCTGAAGGGGCAGCTAGGTGGCGCAGTGGATAAAGCACCGGCCTTGGATTCTGGAGGACCTGAGTTCAAATCGGGCCTCGGACACTTAACACTTACTACCTGTGTGACCCTGGGCAAGTCACTTAACCCCAATTGCCTCACTTAAAAAAAAAAAGTTCTCTTAAGAAAATAATTGCCTAAGAATTAGGATTGAACAAATGGAAGCAAGTGACTTTATGAGAAACCAAGACACAATAAAGCAAACCCAAGTGAATAAAAAAATAGAGGGCAATGTGAAATATCTTCTTGGAAAAACTGCCTACCTGGTGTGAGAATTAGAGCACTACCAACCTGTTGAGAAAGATACTGCAGGGAAGCTCCACCATGAAAAGAACGCATGTGACTTAGCATCCAGAAGTGACCTTTTCTGAAGTTTCAAATACTACAGTGAAAATTGGGGGGGGGGGCACCCAATGAGGGTTAAGTGACTTGCCTAGCCTCCCTGTGGGCCATACTTATGGGGATATTTGGTATCATCTTCATGATAAATGATGAAATGAAACAGTGGGGTGTGGTCCTTGATATATCTTTCTGCTGGTTCAACATAAAATGTGCCATCATGAGTCTGGACAAATCCTTCAAATCTTCCATTAATAACTTACCAGTGACTCAACATTCCTTCTTCACCATAAATGTGTCCAGTGTATATATGAGAGGTAACATAATCAAGTACTTGATCTGACATTACTACTTTAAAGTCATCAGTGAAAAGAGATGTGTTGGGGCAGCTAGGTGGCGCAGTGGATAGAGCACCATCCCTGGAATCAGGAGTACCTGAATTCAAATCTGGCCTCAGACACTTAACACTTACTAGCTGTGTGACCCTGGGCAAGTCACTTAACCCCAGTTGCCTCACAAAAAAAAAAAAGAAAAAGAAAAGGGATGTCTCTCTTACATTCATAAGTTGAAATGTTCAGGCGTAAGAACTGGTCTTCATGTGAGATTACTCTTTTGGCATGTTGGTGTTTTTGGTGCAATGAATCCACATCATAAGATAACCCTTCATAATGTCTAATGTGTTTATTTAATGGGTTTTCATATTGACCTCCGAGCCCTGCTGCCCAGGAGAGCAGAATTAACACTCTCAGCAACACCATCTTCTGCCTCAGCCACCACCGCTAGCCCAGGCCCCACTGCCTCGTCCTCATGGGTTAACAACAGCACATTTATCTGGAGGGAGAAACTGAAGGGGCTTGGTCCAGAGCCTCCAAGGGAACTAGTAGGATCCAGACAGCTTGGGAAGGTCCTTTCCAAGTATTGCCAACAACTCTGACCGCTATCCAAATCAGAGAGAAGGACTCATGGATACATTGCTCCCACATAAAACTGGTACCAGCACATGCAGACCACTGAATTTCATTGTCTCTTATTCTTCCATGTGTATTTTGTTCTATTCATCTATCTGTCCAATTTTGAAACCATGCAAGATGCTTTTGATTTCATAAAACAATGTTAACTCTGGGAGCACTGGGCTCCCATATTCTAAATGGTTTGTTTTTTCCAACTGATTATTTCATCAAATTCTATAAACCACTTCCCTGGCAAATTGGTTGCCTTGGCAAGTGTAAATTAATTCTAGAAGTATTATTTTTGATAAGCATAAAAAAGGGGGAACATTTGCAAAAGTTTTTTTTCATATTCATGTAATCAAATTTATTATTGCCATAAATAGGAACATATTGTATAAAATAATAATATGTGATTTGGGGTTTTAGATATTGAAAAAAATTTTCTAGACTTAAAAAAATTAATTAAAAAAAGTTCAAATGCTACATAAGAGTTTCTTTTTTATGCTTTTGCAACTACATTTTGAATTCAGTAGTATGTGGTTATTTTTGTAAAGATTCTTACTCTTTTAAGATTGTGTTCTGTTTTAACTTGTATTAAAATATGTTCTGATTTTTTCACAAAAGTAATTGTATACTTAGTAAAAAAAAGTTATTACTTGGAATTATTGCATAATTGTATATTATATTCTGAGTCTAGGCACATTCACATGTTTTGCGATGATTATTATCCTCAACTTTTAAATCCATATGAGACTTGGATTATGGGAATTTATCATTTAAGACATTAATTGCCTTCATTCTGAGTTATCAGATGCCAGTTGGCCAGGATGCCATCCAATCACAAGAGGAACACATATAAGACCAGACATTGAACTATCACATGAGGGGAGACATGCATGAAAAGTCCAGGTACTGCACTGCTTTGGGAAAGGTCAAGAAAATGGCTATTGGCAAACATCGAGGTTGGGTTTTCTTGGTTTAATTTTCCTCCACATGGTACCAGGTGGCCAGGCTATGCCATCTCATTCCACACCTGACTTCAATTCCCCCTCCTGTATGCCTGATGTCATAGACATCTCAATCCTTTTCATCTAATTAAGCCTGAATCAGTTTCTTCTCTGTTCTTTTATGGTAACCCCCATAATTATCTCAGATGTCATGATAAATACAATGGTGGATTTGGCCTTGACATCTGCTACCAATTATATTAGATTCTTTACTTTCTCATAATGGCATGAAGATAATTAGGCAGATGATACAAAAAGTGATGAAACAAAGATAAAAATTATTTTCTTAATTAATATCACAATTGTCTTCTCAATTTATCCTCCACAGGGGGGAGTGTAGTAATATTAAATTTTAGAGAATGTTTCAATTTTTGTTTTTATTATGTTTCATGTATAACTAAGATTCTGAATTTCCCTAGACATGTTTTCTTGAGAACTCTCATTATTTGATTTGATTATTGGCAAAGCTATTTAAAGTTGTGTTAAGCTCAGTTTTGTAGGAGATTTTCCTGGCTGGTTAACAGCATCTGAAACACCTGAAAGACTTCCATTCTACAACTACACCCAGAGGACATCCCAAGAATCATCTGAGAAAAGACTTCCAAAGACTTAAATGGACATTTTCCTGTGTTCCTTTTCCCCATTGTATACACTGTTTATAATGTCCACTTACTAAAGGGGAGTGTCCTCTTTAGTTTTTCTGTTCCCCCCCCAACCCCTAATATATTTAAATACTTAATGCCCAAAGATAGGTGCTATATGTTTTCTAATTTAAAGTGACCACTCATTAGATTTTAGACATCACAGCTAGAATTTTAGATGTTACAATGGAAAATAGATCCAGGAGAGATAATTTGAAAATTATCGGACTACCTGAAAACCATGATCAAGGAAAGAGCTTAGACAACATTTTACAAGAAATTGTCAAGAAAAATTGCCCTGATATTCTAGAAGCAGAAGATAAAACAGACATTGAAAGAATCTACCACTGATCACCTCCTGAAAGAGATCCCAAAAGGAAAACTTCCAGGAATATTATAGCCAAATTCTAGAGCTCCCAGGTCAAGGAGAAAATATGGCAAGCTGCCAAAAAGAAAGAATTCAAGTACTGCAGAGCCCCAGTCAAGATAGCACAAGATCTAGCAGCTTCTACATTAAAGAACGGGCGGGGGGGGGGGGGAGAGAAGGGGAGAGGGGCAGCTAGGTGGCACAGTGGATAGAGCACAGGCCCTGGAGTCAGGAGTACCTGAGTTCAAATCTGGCCTCAGACACTTAACACTTACTAGCTGTGTGACCCTGGGCAAGTCACTTAACTCCAATTGCCTCACTAAGAAAAAAGAAAAAAAAAGAAGAACCGGAGGACATGGAATATATTTCAAGAGGGCAAACAAATTGAGATTACAACCAAGAATCATGTATCCAGGAAACTGAATATAATCTTTCAGAAGAAAAAATGGGACTGTGGTATATGATTATAATGGAGTTATTGTGCTGTGAGAAATGACAGGCAGGATGATTTCAGAAAAAGTGAGCAGAACTGTGAGGACACTGTGCACAGTGACAGCAGTATTGTTCTATGAACAATTGTGAATGACTTGACTACTCTCAGCAATGCAACGATCCAAGACAATCGCAAGGGACTAATGATGAAGCATGCTATCCACTCCTAGAGAAAGAACTGATATCGACTGAACACAGACAAAAAAAAAAACAACGCCTGTGGATTGTATATATACAACCTATGTCAGATTGGTTGCTGTGTTGTGGATGTGGGAGGAAAGGGAGGGAGAAAAATTTGGAACTGTAAATCTTATGAAAATGAATGTTGAAAACTTCCTTTACATGTAACTGGAAAAAATAAAATAAATGGAAAATTAAAACTGTCACCAAAAAAAAAAAGACAATGTAATGTAGAGGGTAGCTGGGTGGCGCCATAGTGCATAGAGTGCTGGGCCTGGATTCAGGATGACTAAGTTCAAATCTGGCCTCAGACACTTACCAGCTGTATGACCCTGGGCAAGTCACTTAATTCTGTTTCCCTCAGTTTCTTCATTTGTTAAAAAAAAGCTGGAGAAGGAAATGGTAAACCACTCCAGTATCTTTGTCAAGAAAATCCCAAAGGGGTCACAAAGAGTGAGCTACTGAAAAAACTGAACAGCAACAAAATGTTATGTAGAAACCAAAGGTATTAATAAAATAAGATATAGCCTTTAAAAAACAAAACCAAAAAAAAAAACCATGTATGGAACTGCATGCAAACTAGTTCAGTCACCTTAAAGATGTCCCCATTGTTTAAAGGAATTCTGAGGGCAGTATCTTATGTTTATGCTTACATGGCCAATAACTGAAACTACTGTTTTCTTGTTTTTGTTTTTCCTTCCAGGACAATGAAAGTTAAGTGACTTGCCCAGGAACACACAGCTAGTATCAAGTGTCTAAGGCTAGATTTGAACTCAGGTCCTCCAGAATCCAGGGCTGGTTCGACCTAGAATCCACTGTGCCACCTAGTTGCCCCCAAAACTATATACTGTTATGTGAAACATTTTCTAGTTTGTTCTCTGTTTGCCATTTGGGATTATTTACACATATCCCAACTCTTTTGTTGTTATTAAGCATCTTAAAGCAAAATTTGTTTGTTTAATACTAACTTAATGATGAAAAGCATCTAATTAACATAAATGCAAGGATAGTTAATGCTCGCTATTTAGGATATGTGATCCTTGAGAAGTATATTCACTTATAATACTGATCACTGGAACTTGCTATTTAAAGACATTATGGGATTGTTAACTGTTGTTATTCTGAGTCTGACTCCAGGAATGATCATCAAGTAATACTATTGAGCCAATGAGCCATGGTGCCAGCAACTACGGGGTTCTTACATGTGTACACTGCAGGTGGAGTTGTCTTGAGGAAAGCTGGGAGAATGACTTTTAGCAAAGGATGAGATAGGATTCTCCTGAATCAATTTCTCCAATATGATATATGGAATGGAAACCATCCCATCTGGCTGATTTTAATCCTGGCCCACTGTAATTGGCTATCTATACAACTTCTGCTTAGAGTGGACATGAAGTTTAAGGAAGCATTATTCCCTGAGAGCTTTGTCCCTATTTAATGGAAAATTCCTATAATCATGTCATGTGATCAGCATGGATATAATACTGGATCTTCATCCCTGAAGTAGTACTGCAAATGGGTTACTATAGTGAGATGCAGGTATAATGTTTCAATTATTTAATGTAAAAAATATAGTCCTTTTTATATTCTAAACAACAAAAGTGTATAAACATCTGTCTTTGTCATCTGTCTGTTATTAGTTATGCACTTTAAAACTGAATCAATAACAAGAAGAGTATGTTTTGAAGAAAAGAAATTTAATAGAACCAGTTTTCTTAGAGGGGGTTAACTTATGGAGTGTTTTGTTACACCTATGGAAAGGTAAATTTTATTTAGTTTATGTAATGTGAAAATAACACCCTTCTGTAGAGTGTGTTCTGTAATACAAACATGGTTTATTACGTACAACTTATTTGACATACACTCTTTTGAAGTTATCATCTTATGTTCTTTACTACAAGGGAGGTTAATTTAGTAACTTTTATGTAAGTTCATTTGTGGTGATCTTCTTAAAAAGTATTCTGTGGGGCAGCTGGGTGGCGCAGTGGATAGAGCACTGGCCCTGGAGTCAGGAGTACCTGAGTTTAAATCCAGCCTCAGACACTTAACACTTACTAGCTGTGTGACCCTGGGCAAGTCACTTAACTCCAATTGCCTCACTAAAAAAAATTTAAATTAAATTTTTAAAAAAAGTATTCTGTAACTTACGTTTTATGTGAGGGTTAGATCTTTATCTGTCTCTGCTCCTCTTGAGGAGGATATTGATTAACTGAATAAAATTGCAATTACTTTAAATCAAGGGGTATTTAGATTTGGACTTCCAAAATGAGGGGGCAGCTAGGTGATGCAGTGGATAAAGCACCAGCCCTGGAGTCAGGAGTACCTGAGTTCAAATCCGGCCTCAGACACTTGACACTTACTAGTTGTGTGACTCTGGGCAAGTCATTTAACCCCCATTCCCCTGAAAAAAACAAAAAACAAAAAACCAAACCCAAAATGAAGTCATCTTGGAACCAAGGAAGTAAATTCACTGCAAAGGTGCCCTGAAGCCCCTGCAAACACTATGGGATTTTTTTTATGCTGAAGGACATTTGTGAACAGCTCTTCACTCCTGATGTGGGATCCTAAGGTTCCTGGCTTTTCTCTTGGTGCACCCTCTTTCTCCCTATAGTGATACTGGTTCTTGTCCATTTAATTTTTGCCCCTTGTCTTTTTAACCTCTTGTTAAAGTTTGTTTTGCCTAGGCTCAAAGCTTGCCTATACATCTCTTCAGCCTCTGGACCAGGCTCCTCCTCCCCCTGTGATGTCTGTGACCCTGTTCAGCTTGAAGCAGTTACAGAAGAAGAATCTTCACCTCCTCATCCCTTAGATAAAAAGAAGGGGGGAGATAACATGGGGCTTAGGATAAATCAGAAGTTTCTCCTATGAAAGGCAAAACCAAAGATGACTAGATGACAGGACAAATGAATCAAGAGACTCCTGAAGTTTAGACTGACCAACTAGATAACAGGATAAATGTACCAAATAGTATGGGGTCAGGACAAATGTACCAAAAAGTATGGGGAGATAAAATTCTATAGCAGGAAAGTCATTTAGGAGTGGCTACTAACTGACCTTAGTAGGAGACGGAGGTAATTCCAAAGGTCAGGACCATCATTTCAAAAAAAATCCCCCTCAAATTTCAGGAATATGACAAGGATCCAAACTTTCCCCAACCCACCCCAAAAGGGAGCTTTCCAGTTTTCAAGTGGATACCCCATTTATCCTCTATAAAAGCTTTTGTTTTCCTTCTGTTTAAGAAGAAGAATGCTTCTAAGCTTTCCTCCCTGAGGGGTGAAGTCTTTTGACTTCCCACTTGGTCACTTTCTCTACTGCCAAATAAAAGACTACTTTAATTCTAAGTGGACTATGTGTTAGAGTGTAATTCTTTATTGAGGAATACCTAAGAACCACCACAAATCCCCTGTGTCATTAAGACTACTCCCAAGAGACTTCCAATATAGTTTCAGGCAGTAGAACAAAATATAGAAGGTCTTCTAGGAAGAAGTTCTAGATTCTCTGGGCTGATGGACTAACTTTAGCTGCTTTTGATATTGGCAGTGGGCATGGTTTTTTGGGGGAAAAGAGATTTCCATAACAGTTTATTGTTAGAATTTTTAAAAGACAAGATTGATTACATGAAGTGAACAATTGCAATCACTTTAAACTGTCCTATATTGCATGGAAAAAATGTCTATCCAAAACAGTTTATCAGATGGTGAATAGAATAGTGCCTGTTTGAGGATTAATAAAAAAGTATTAATCAACTGACAAGCATACATATATAAACATATGTATTAATATAGTATGTATTTAAATATAATTTCATAATATTTTGTACATTATATATGCATATATAACATAAACATATAAATAAACAATAATGCATATTATGTGCCAAACAGTATGCTAAGTGCCAAGGAAACAAAAGACGAAAACCAACACAGTTCCTGACCTGAAGGAGTTTACTTCTGAGTAAGGGAGAGTCTGTATAGGGATAAGTAAATATAAAGCAATGGGGGAGGTAGGAGAGGAGCCATTTGAAGAGATTAGGAAAGGTCTCATGTAGAAGTAGCATCTGAGCTAAGACTTCAAGGGAGACAGAGATTCTAATAGGAAAGCCTTTTACAAATTTGCTCCAATCTATCTTTCTAGACTGATTTTACACTACTCCCACATCCCACACATTGCAATTCAGGCAAAATGGCTTCTGTTCCTCACAACATTCCATCTATCTCCCAACTACCTTTGCACTAGCCATTCCCTATGTATGTAATGTGCGCCTTCCTCTCTTCCATCTCAACAAAATCCTTTTCCTTCAAGAAGCAGCTGAAGAAGGAGGCAGCTAGGTGGCACAGTGGATAAAGCACCGGCCCTGGATTCAGGAGGACCTGAGTTCAAATCTGGCCTCAGTCACTTGACACATTACTAGGTGTGACCTTGGAAAATCACTTAACCCTCATTGTCCTGCAAAAAAAAAAAAAGCAGCTGAAGCACAATCTTCTTCATGAAGCCTTTCTTGATCCCCTCACTCCCACCAATTACTTATGCGTATCCTTTCCAAAAAACCTTGTATGTTTAACTACTTCTTATATATTTATGTTTATCCTCTCTATACAGGGTATTCCAAAAGACTTTTGAGACATTTTATATTTATTCTACATATATGTAAATACATATTGGTTGCTTCCCATTAGAATGTAAACTCCCTGTAAGTATGGATTATTTCATTTATTGCATTTGTATCCCCAGTGCCTAATGCATAGGTATTTATATTTAACTTTGGTTTTTCTCTTTACTGACTGTGGAACAGGGGATGTGGGAGTGCATCTAAGACATGGGTTCACCCATACAAAGGTAAAGAAGATGAATTGTAAAGAAGAGCAATTAGGTCAATTAGGTGAGAATACAGAAAATTCTCAAAGAAAAATGAATAACATGAGCTTGGTATGGTAGGCTGGAAGCAGATTGGGGATAGCTTTAAATACCAAACAGATAAGTCTGTTTCTAACTTTCATATGACAGAAATACAATATGGTTCCTGTTGCTTCAACAACTGGGGTCTTTAATATTTTGGTTATCTGATTTGCATTCATTAGTTCATTCTACAGACATCTATTGTGAGCCTAATAAGAGAGAGAAGGAGCAGTGGAAAGAATGCTGAGACATAGAGTTGGGAGATATGGGTTCAATTCTTGTTGTAGACAATTACCTACTGACATGGGGGTTGGGACTAGTAAAGTTTAAACTGACCAACTAGCTAGCAGGACGGATACACCTAAGAAGCAGGGTGAGATTAAATTCTATAGCAAGAAGTCAGTTAGGTATGGCTACTACCTCAGCTAGGAGACAGAAAATTCTAGAGGTCAAGACTATCATTCCAAAAGAAATTTCTCTTTGACTCACTGGAATCTTTACCCCACCCCCAAAGGAACTTGTCCATAGTAAGGTGGTCACCCCATCCATCCCCCACACCATCCCTCCTCTATAAAAGCTTTTGCCTTTCTTCTGTTAGAGCAATTTGTCTCTAAGAGCCCAAATAAAAGACTATTTTATTCTAATTGAATTGTGTTCCAATTTAAAGAGGAATACCTAAGGATGCCCCATCCCCCCTGCCACCATCACTACCTCTTTCCCCCATCATGCTACTATGTGTAACCCTGAATCTCACGGAGTCTCAATTTCCTCATCTATAAAATGAGTACAATACTACTTGCTCTATTTACCTGGCAAAGTTATTAAGAAAGAAGTACTTCTTGGGGCAGCTAGGTAGTCCAGTGGATTACTAGCTGTGTGACCCTGGAGAAGTCACTTAACCCTCATTGCCCAGCAAAAAAAGAGAGAGAGAGAGAGAGAGAGAGAGAGAGAGAGAGAGAGAGAGAGAGAGAGAGAGAGAGAGAGAAGCACTTCATACACCTTTAAGTGCTATGTAAATGTTAATTATTTTTGTGCCAGGCACTGCATATTGTCCTTGTTGCTCATCTCCTTCCAGTTTGTCAATGTCCTTTCCAAAATGTGGCTGATTAAATACAATACTACAATTGTAGTCTGACATGGGCAACATATTATCACATCCTTTATTCTGAACCCTCTGACTGTAATAATGCAACCTCAAAGTACCTTTCCCCAAAACAAACCTGTTACAAACTTTAGTACTAAAGGGAGAGTTTGAGCATTTAGAATGGGAAGCAGTAATGATAAAAGAAACATGTGCTGTAAAAAGAACATATAATGTGAGACTAACCTCATCTCCTTTTTTGACAAAGCTGCTAGACTGATCAGGTGAATGCTGCAACATGTGCTGTAAAAAGAACATATAATGTGAGACTAACCTCATCTCCTTTTTTGACAAAGCTGCTAGACTGATCAGGTGAATGCTGCAGATGCCATATCTGGATTTTAGCAAAGGTTTTGGCAATCTTCCATGAAAACCTTGTAGATAAAATGGAAATATTGGAGATAAATCAGCAGATTTACAAATGAATGAATAACCAAAAACTGTGCTGGGAGCTGTCAACCTAGAGATCTGTAGTCAGAACTAAATGCTATTTGACAGCTTTATTGAATACTTAGGTGATGATAACCACAAATTTACTGAGAACTGACTGATCCCCCCTTCCCAGGCAAATTAATTGTCTGGGACTAACCAATCTTTGTCAATTCCAGACTCTTGATTGACTTATGGACCTCCACCCAAGCAAACTATTCCCTCCCAATGATTCTCTACCTTACTCAGTGGCCTTTATTATTATGTAAAAGGTTCCATTTACATTAAGTAATTTCTACTGAGAGTTAAGTAGCTTCTACTCTTAACTCAAGAACAGTCTTTTAGTTCCCTTTGTTCTGTTACCCCATATAAACCCTGTCCTTGGTTCCCATCTTTGGGTATTCCTGGTATCTTGCTTTGTTATACCATGAGCTATGGTTCCTTTGCCCCAATTAAAGACCTTATTTCTCCTATATTTATTGTTTCATTAATTTCCAGGTTAACAGTGAGGTTATACTCATCAACAGTTACAAAGTTTATGTGACAGCTGGGGAATGTCTCAATTGGACAGTAATCATTTTCTATGAAAACTGGACTTAATCGCATTCCTGAGAGTTATAAAATTTCAGGTTCAAGAATTGGAAGTGTGAGGTGATTATTAATAACTAATAATTTGTGGAGAGATTCAGTGTTCTCCCCTTCTTCCAAAGTCCTGACAGATCAGTTTTTCTTGAATCTCAACCACTGATACGGAGATTATATTTAACTGTCATCCATAACTTGTCTATCCAACCTCAGAAGGAATTTATCTAAAGTAGGGAAGTCAATTGTATTCTGGGGAGACTGATTCTTTTGTCTAGATAGCCTAAGGCTAGGGTGGTGTGAGTAGAGATAATCTCTACATCCATGTAACTCAGAGACCCCCACCCCCACCCTCCCAATCTTGAATTGATAGCATAAACCTATGGGTGACCACATATGGTTTAGAAGGTTATATCTTTGGTATAAGAGACTCCTAAATGACCATCCTCTTATTAGAAACCTGCTGGCCATATTAATAAAATTATTAAATTACCCAGAAATTATGTCTATTGAACTTTTTAGTTGTCCCAAAAGTTAACTCAGTGGCCCGCCAGTCTAACCATTATCTGAAGGAAAAAAAGTCTATGATACATACTGTGAGAAAATAATAGGATTTGGCAGATACTCAAAGGCCCACCTGGAGATTTATCTAAATTGATTGAATTAAGTGAGAGTGACTGACTTTGCTGATTAGTCTACTTCAAGTTAATTAGATTGTAAGCACACCTGGCTAGCCCTTAAGGAGGGATTGTTCTCAGAAGCTAAGGACTTTGAACTCAACTTGAGGCCACCTTCAAGTCCAGTGAACCAATGGATTTGGATGACACCTACCAATCAGCTTGAAGCAGTGTGAAAAGACTGCCTCTGTTCCAGACCTATAAAAAGCTTCCACACTCAGTTTGAGGGGAGTTCATGGTTGAAGTAGGCTCATGGTGGAGGACTTGAGGAAGAACCTGACCAGGCTGGAACTCTAGGCTAGATAGGCCTTTTCTTAACTCCACGTGTTCTATTTTTTTCTAATACCTAGTGTGCTTTAATAAATGCTTAATGGCCAAATACTGGTGCTAAAGCTTCTAATTTAAGGTGACCACACATTGAGATTTTAAACATCACAATACCCAACATGTGGTTGTCTAGCCTTTGTTTGTTGGAATCAAATAACAAAAAATCTACCAGAGTAGAACAGAAATCTAGGCTTTTTCTGGTACAATACCTTGAACGTGGTTCTGGGAATCTTTGTGGTTTCTAGTTTCCTCAGGCTTCAAATATCCAGACCAATGGCTCCTGTAGCAGATACCACAGAAAAGAACTTCAAAGGATAGCACTTGGGAAAATTAAAAAATGTCACTATTTTTACTTAAAATGGAACATCTTGGTTTAACTTTGGCTTAACTTATGCATGGGGAAAAACATACAGTAATACAACATCAATGACTAGTGAAGCTAGAATGAAGTGAATAAATATATTACAGATCAATTTATCCTATTAACATTATTTAAGAATAAATGGCTGGGGGCAGCTAGGTGGTACAGTGGATAAAGCATCGGCCCTGGATTCAGGAGGACCTGAGTTCAAATCCAGCCTTAGACACTTGATACTTACTAGCTATGTGACCCTGGGCAAATCACTTAACACTCATTGCCCTGCAAAAAAAAAAAAAAAGAATAAACGCCTAATGGTGATCATTTGCAGATTGAAAAATCAGTTTATTTTTATTTGCCTTTTAGTGTGTCTCTGTGTGTGTAAAACCGTTCAAGGACAGATGAAAGCTTTTTGCTAAATTTAACATAATTATATGAAACTAAATCACTTTTAAAAGCATAAGTAGTATTTACCACTAGAAAAATATATAGTAATATTTTATATGTTCTGTTGTCAGCAATGATCAAAACTTGTATTTTGAAAGTTCTTAGATTCTGGGCTCAGAATTATTTTTAAAAATTTTTGAAGCTTCTCTCATTGTAAAGTGTTAAAGTCACTGGTAAATAAGAGGTTTGATCTGAACTATCCTAATTAAGGGGAAAGAATTCAAAAGCACATGGATGCTGAGAAAAAAAAATGTTGAGAAACTGAATTTGGGGAAATTCAAGGCATATTTTCAGTGTAATATTTTTTTCTCTGGAGTGTATTACCAGTGCTGGAATTCTATTTCAGTTAATTTTCAAGGACTATATTAAGGACTGGTATGATAATGCAGATACCATTTGCCAGTTAGTGTTTTGTTGAAGGACAGTGGTATGTGTAAGTTAATTGACATGTTATATTTTGCATTTGAAAATACACATTAAAAATATTAGAATAATGGTATGCTATAAACTTTAAAAATGCTATTCAAAAGTAAGGGGAAAGTAATACTAAAAATATTTTATAATTAGTTTTTTCCATTAGAGGAACCAAATGAAATTTATATTAAAAATTATGCTAATCCTTCAAACTTTTTACAATTTAAGTGATTTGTCTCAGATTACATCAATTTTATAAAAGGTAACATGAATCCTTTGAATTTATTATCAATAAGTCACAAGATCTTCAACATTTAGGTACCTTTTGCTTCTTGAATTGCACCAATTATGATACATGAAATAAATTATATGTAAATAGTAAAGAAAATAGAACACATGATCAGTTGTTTAATGTGATTAATTTCCCTTCTAGCTGACTGATAAGCATCTTGTAGAAAACTTAAGTTTTCTGTCATTCTATGTACAAGTAGAGAAATTCACAATAACTTAAATAGGAGCTAGAGCAGATGAAGCAAATTAAAGCTTCATATGTGAGCTGTGGTAATAATGACTAGAGTAACAGGGATGACCAGTAATTTATCATTGGTATTAAAAGAGGAGAAATTTAATTCACATTCAGGTTCATAGATATTGGTGAACACGGTCACAATCAATTCCAGTAATAAAACTAGGCCTACATTCCAATAAAACTCATTAAGCAATGTGATAATTAGATATTGAAAAGAATTTGATATATTTATCAATCAAAAACATGACATAAAAAGACCAATTGTACAATTTCTGAATTTTGTTCATAAAAGTTTAAATATACAAAATCACACATTGTTCCTCAAACCAAAAGGTATCTGTGCAAATAAAACATGGAGACACAACAAGAAATCCAAATTTTAAAGAACAAAAAAAACACAGTAAAATGTTATATAAGAACAAGCAACTATAACAGTAATCTGGTTTGTACTCCACTTTTAAAGTTTCAAAATGCTTGATGATGAGTAATTGTGTTGCAATTTACTCAAACATATAATGGTTATCAATTACCTGCACAGCACACTTAATTTCCTGCATCATAAAATAGATTTGATGAATAATTGTAGATACAGATTTAAAAAAAAAATCAACTGAGAACTACTTAAAAAATTCCTGATATTATCATCAGATATCCATAATTGTGAATTACAATAACAACCTCCAGAAAAAGTCAGGTATTTGGTAAGCAAGGCACATGGGACCATAATTTGTAAAAGGTGCTTGTTTTGGTCCTATATTTATTACTAAATATGCTACATTTTGGAGGTTCTTAAGGTGACTTACAAACAGCAAAAACAACTTCTAGAAGGCTTTTCTATTGAAAAGCACACGTTCATGATATAAATAAATACTGTCATGACAAAATTTAAATTAAAAGATGATTTAAAGGCAAAAGTAAACCCTGTTTCTCAAAAACAATACCTACATTGGAAGCAAATAACAATATTTTTATAGACTAGAAAACTACTTTGTCTGAAAGGTTTGTCAGTTCTTAAAGGTTATAAGAATCATATCCTAAACTTACTACAAAAAAATTTCTTCAATCAATAAGGGCAGCCTTTTAATTTACAAATTCTTCTTCCTTATGTTTTTGTCCAGATCCTAAAGTGGCTTTCAAGTTTTCCCCCACTGAAAATAACTAGAAATGGAAATCATTACTCATTCCTCTTGGTGATACAGATTTTAACATAAAAGAAATGATCAAGAACTCACACCTATGATACTCCTAAAATTGTTTATTACTGTTGTTGGTAAATCCATTCTTTATATTTAAAACTTTTCATCCAGTTTTAAATTGGACACAATAATCTTAATTTATCATAGTGCTAGATATTGGCACATTTCTCTACAAAATGGCTTCTTTTCAGTGAATAAAATAGTTGAGAAGTAAAAAAAAAAAAGTCAAAATTTCTTAAAATGCTGGAATTATTTAGGTGCCCAAACCCTATATTAGTAATGGAATTATTAATTTTTAATTAAATGGTTAATAGACAAGATTTTGGAGGAAAAACTGTCCAACTGATCCAAAAAACAATGTCAAGAAAATGTCAGCATTAGCAGTTGGTAAAAGCCAATCAATAACTCCAGTGGTCCATTTCAATTTTTGTGTTCTATTATATTTCCCTGTGAACACAAAATATAAATCATATACTATAGTGTTCAAGAATAAGCATTTTCTTAACTACCAGAAATATACATTCTCAGACAGCTCGGTGGCACAGTGGATAAAACACCAGCCCTGGATTAAAGAAGACCTGAGTTCAAATTATGCCACAGACACTTGACACTTACTAGCTGTGTGACCCTGGGCAAGTCACTTAACCCTCACTGCCCCATCCAACCCCACCCCAAAAGGTCATATCATAAAATATTAGGGCTGGAAAGAACCTCCGGGTCCAACATTCTCATTTGACAGAAAACAAAACCATTTCCTAGAGAAGTAATTTGCCCAAGATCACTAAGTAAGTGAATTAGTGGCATAGATGGACTAGAAGTCAGGTGTCCTCAATCTTTCTGCTATACTACATTGCTCTGAATAACAATATTTGCTTATTTCCTGAAACTAGCCTGATTTGATCTACTTGCTGGAATACTTGAATAACTTTAAGTTTTTAGTCACTGGGAGCATGCCACTACACTAATCACATACCAATACTTTATTAGTATTTGCAAAGTATTAAAATGAGAGACAGGCCATATAGTGTCAACTGGCTAAGAAATTATACTGAATTACTATTTAGATACCTAGCCAATATTTGAGAAGTAAACTTGGTCCTGGAATTTTGTGCATTAAAGTTCCTATTTAACCTAAGGATTTGCATTTCAATTAGGCCAGAATTTTGTAGCATGATAAGAACATACCCCAAATTGTTAACAGTTTAACAACTCCCAAAGGAGGTTAGTGAAAGCTATATGTGCCTGGAATTCTGTCCAACAAGAGCCAGTTTGCAATATGTACTACACATAGATTCCAAGTGTTTTATAACTCAACACATCTACAAGGAATCGAAACCTTGGACAGAAGAGGTAGGAGTGGTCTCCTGGTTTATGGATACAGGAGGGTTTTAAGTGTTTTCAAAGAAATCTGACAGTACGTTAACTCAGTGGTAGTCTTAATGCAACAATATTATTTTAAGTGAAAAACTTTTGAATTTTATTTTTTAAAACTCTAATTATAATAGGTGACTACTGAATTGAATTTGAGTTGTTTATGCAAATTTTTAAAAACCAGAATTTTATGTGTTTTAAAGCACATTATTCAGAGAACAAGCTAGAATGTGAATACTATTCTTGTTCACAAAGGAATTAACACAACATGATAATTTTAGAAGGTTTTTAACTAATCATTTATGACATCTGAAATTAATTAAAATTATTAAATGGCTTATAACATATTCTACTTCAATGTTCATAAGAGCATATCATAGAAATATTATTTTAACAGAGGTGCATTTGTGTAGTTATATACATAAATATATAACATATGCACATATATACACATACCACTTTTATATAAAAAAATGAATTTTATGTTTGTGTATATGTGTGTATATATACACATATACACACATACACACATTCACGTATGTACACACACAAAGAAACAAATAACAGCTTCTGCCCAAGCAGCCCCATGCAGTGCTTGAAGCTATATACAAGTAATATCCCCTTCAAGCAAGTACATAAGAAGGGCACTTCTGTAGGTGGTAGGCTTACAAAATTGTGTTTGGGAACCCTGAATTTAAACTTATTATATTATTATATCATTTCAAACAATAAAATGGTCATCTAAAATGGTTCTAGAAATCATTTTGATGACAACTTTCTCATCTTCAAACTAAAAATATCTTTACTGTTATAGCCTTAAAGAAGCTCTTACAGATTTGAGTAAAACATCCATTTAAAACTCTGTAATAAGGTAGAATATATACATGATAGTCCATAATGACTCCAAATAGAGTGGATACAATTATGTATTTTTATAAACCATTACATATTTTAAGTATTTACTTCATCTTAAGTTACATTTAATAACTTTAAAGGAAACTGAATCACACACAATAAAATTAAACATCTAATTTATAAAAAAAAAAAAAAGAAAAAGAAATCCAGACCCAAACTCCACCTGTAGCTTGTATTTGGTTATATTATATACCATTACACAGAAAACTTTACATGTAAATTTCCCCTTCTTATAGTAAATCAGACCCATAATATTAATTTTATGGAGCTTGACAAATAACAGAATTCAGATGTTTAGTAATCCCTTTATAAATATAAAAATCTTGGACATATGAAAAAAAATTTTCAAATCATACTTCAATTTCTTCACAGCTTTAATAAGAAATAGCTAATTATAATCTTAATTACAGAATAATGAATTATATTCAGTGTGATCTATACACAAATAACAAATTAAAAACATTTACTAAGATTAAATAGATTTGATTTGCAAAAATTTATATCTGACAAATGTTGTCATGTGCTCTTGCAAAGAGTGCATAGGACATTTCTGCAGCAATCAATATTGTAAAAACCTTTTTCATTAACTTCAGAGTTCAAGTTGTAAACATTCCTGATTTTAGTCACTGAAAACATTGTTTCTTTCAAGTTTTTACTTTTGGGTGCACTAAATATTTTACTTCCACCTGAAACAAATTTCTTACGGTTTCTAAACCATTGTGACTTCAAATCATTTAAACAATCATGATCAGACTCAGTTTGATGATCTCTCACAGAATTTATGTTGACATTCTCTGTGTGTGAATGATGCTTGAAGAGCTTAATACTTGGAGAATCCTGAGAAATAAGTTTCAGAAAATAACTAGGCCTTAGTAGGATTTCCTGCAGGTTTGGGATCATAGCCATACAGGAAAGTAGCTGCTATTACAAGGATGGCTCCAAGGAAAAAGACACTAAGAAAAAAAAAGAAGCAAACAAACAAAAAAAGAAATTAGTTATAAAAAATATTTTTCCTCTTTTTTAAGTTAAAAAGAACTGCATCACTTAGAATTTTCCTCTAATAGCAAAGGATTTAAAAATTATTCTATGTTTCTCATCAAGATATCTTTAGCCGGTTAAAAAAAAGACTGAATAATTTACCAAACTTCTACTCTTCATTATTTAAAAATAGGAAGAGGAAAAATACACCTTAAGAGTAAAAAGCAATTATTGGTTCACCCATTAAACTGTGCCTACCTAAACAATTCTTTTTTCTACTTGTCTCCTTCAGCTACTGACCAAATCACTATAATCCTGAACTACAGGGAATAAGATTAGCTCACTTTATATAGCATTCTACAGTTATTTTCTTTTTTCTTTGGGGGGGTGGGGTGGGGCAATGAGGGTTAAGTGACTTGCCCAGGGTCACACAGCTAGTAAGTGCCAAGTGTCTGAGGTCATATTTGAACTCAGGTCCTCCTGAATCCAGGGTCAGTGCTTTATCTACATGCCACCTAGCTGCCCCACATTCTAGGTATTAACAAAGCACTATACATATTTTCCCTATCCCATACTCTGGTCCATATATCTCTGGTTCTATCCACCACTATATTGATCCCTTCCACTAAGACCTCTTGAATCTTATTCTATTATATAACGGCATACTTCATTTTATTGTGCTATGCTTTATTGCGCTTCACAGATACTGTTTTTTACAAAGTGAAAGTTTGTGGTAACCCTGTGTTGAGCAAGTTTATTAGAACTATTTTTCCAACAGCATGTGCTCGTATCATTCTGTATCACATTTTGGTAATTCTCACAATATTTTAAACTTATTCATTATTATTTTACTTATTGTGATGATCTGTCATCAGTGATCTTTAGTGTTACTATTATAATTGTTTTGGGGGTACCATGAACTGTGCCCACACAAGACAGCAAACTTAATGGCTAAGTGTTATTTGTGTTCTGACTCCTCTACAGATCTGCCATTCCCTAGTCTATCTCCCTCTCCTCAGGCCTCCCTATTTCCCGAGACACAACAATACTGAAATTAGGCCAATTAATAATCCTAAAATGGCCTCTAAGTGTTCAAGTGAAAGGAAAAGTTAACTGATGCCCAAACTCCATTGTTATCTTATTTTAAGAAATTGCCACAGCCAGTCCAATCTTCACCAACCACCACCCTAATCAGTCAGCAACCATCAAAATCAAGGCAAGACTCTCTACCAGCAAAAAGATTATAATTTACGGAAACCTCAGGTGATGGTTTAGCATTTTTTAGCAATAACGTATTTTTAAATTAAGGCATATACATTTTTTTAAAGACATAAGTGTCTTTAACAGACTTATAGACTACAGTATAGTGGAAACATAACTTTTATATGCTCTGAAAAACCAAAAAATCTATGACTTGCTTTATTTCAGTGGTCTGGAACTGAACCTGTAATATACCTGAGGTATGCCTGCACAAACTTCTTTGACTTTTTCCTGAGGTATTACCGCTACTTCTTGCCTTTAATCAAAATGTGTTTCACTTATCACCTGAAAACACTCTATCTCTGAAAAAACTACAAGTATAGCGAAGACTACACTTTCCCTTGCTTCCTGCGTACTCTCAGGATGAGGCAGAAAGATTGATTTTATACAGTGCTTGTCTCTTATCAATTCAAAATCACTGTTCTGACACCATAACCCATACCTTTTCTCCCTACTAGCTCTCACCTCATATCTAGCAAACTAGCAAAGTGACAAAAAATGGAAATAGTAAATTTTGAAAGGACCAGAGAAAGACAGGAATACCCAGGCACTATTGGTGAAGAGGCGGATTGGTATAACTATTCTGGAAAACAATTCAATAAGACCCTGAGAAAGTTAAGAGAGTAATGTGGAACCAAATAAATATGGTGATATACATGAATTGAAGAACCTTAAAAGCTGAAAGATCATAGAGGAAAGTACATAAAAATGATCTAAAACTGGAATAGGGAAGAAAGAAAAATATACAGTCTTCCTCCTGATCCTATGAGTTAGAAAAAATAAGTGAAGTAGCTTCCATTGGATAGAGTTGAAAAAGATGCGGTGTCAGGGGCAGCTAGGTGGCGCAGTGGATAGAGCACCAGCCCTGGACTCAGGAGTACCTGAGTTCAAATCCGGCCTCAGACACTTAACACTTACTAGCTGTGTGACCCTGGGCAAGTCACTTAACCCCAATTGCCCCACTAAAAAAAAAAAAAAAAAGATGCGGTGTCCTAAGGAGTATCAGGACCACAGGTCACCATAAGACTGAGAGGGAAAGACAGAAATACACTCTACAGGAATACTTCCTCCCCCATCTTAACCTCACAGGGGCAAAGTGGAACCAAGCAACTGCAATTTTGTTAAGATATTTAGGAACATCAGGATATAGGTTCTAGGGTTCATATGTGTCAAGTTTTGATTTAGAGACCATCCTGAAGCACATGAGCACAGCAAGACCGAAGCTGTAATTAGAGTCTGTCTTATTCACTTCCTAATTTCATGAAAATACAGAAGAGTCTTTAAAGTGAAAATAGTTAAAAACAAACAAAAAAACAAACAAACAAAAAAACAAACAAACAAACAAAAAAAGGGGGGCGGCTAGGTGGCACAGTGGATAAAGCACCGGCCCTGGATTCAGGAGTTCCTGAGTTCAAATCTGGCCTCAGACACTTGACACTTACTAGCTGTGTGACCTTGGACAAGTCACTTAACCCCCACTGCCCCGCAAAAAACAAGACAAAACAAAACATAAAGTGAAAATAGTTTAGAAAGACCAGGGACAGGCATTACAGTTGAATATGGTGGCTGAATACTTTTTCATAAACCCCATATATGAAGAACTTTGTCAAATCTATAAGAATACAAGTCATTTCCCAATGGTTAAATCGTCAAAGGATATGAACATCTTAAAATGAAGAAATCAAAACAATTTATAGTCATATGAAAAAGTGCTCTACATCACTGATTAGAGAAATGCAGATTAAAACAACCTCGAGATATCATTTTACAACCACCAGATAGATAGACTAAAATGATAGGAGAAAGTGACAAAATTTGGAAAGGATGGGGAAAAATTGGGACACTAATTCATTGCTGGTGGAATTGTGAACTGATCCAGTCATTTTGGAGAGCAATCTGGAATTATGCCCAAAGAGTTATTAAACTACCTATATCCTTTAATCCAGCGATATCACTACTTGGTCTATTTCCAAAGATGATAAGAGAAAAAGGAAAAGAACTAATATGTTCGGAAATGTTTATAGCAGCTCTCTTTGTGGTGACAAAGAACTGGAAATTACAGGGATGCCCAATTGGGAAATGGCTGAACAAATTGTGGTATATATGATTCTGATGAAATACTACTGTGTTAGAAGAAATGATGAGCTCAATGATTTTATAAATGCATGTAAAGAAAGACTCGTACAAAACAATGAAGAGTGAAATGAGAAGAACCAAGAGAACACTGTATATAGTAAAAGCAATACTATTTTAAGAACAACTTTGAGCAAATGTTATTTTGTTTATTATAAATAATCAAATTAACTATAAAGACTATATAAAGAAAGATACTATCTACATCCAGAGAAAGAACTGATAAATAGAAATATGTATAGAATAATTTTACACACATACACACATATACTTATATAACATATATACACCTATTTATGTGTAATGATAGCCATTGGGGGGGAAGAAAAAGAAAGGGAAAAAAAGAAATTTACGTGATAATTCTGTTGTATATTTGAAAGGAATAGCAAGTTGTGTAGTAGATTTGCAGTTTCATGTGCATTTTTGTTGTTGTGCTATGTTACAGAGATGCTTGTTTTATTCCATAAATTAAAAATAATTTTTTAAAAAAGGATGGTCCTGCTAGATTTATATTCCCAAAGACACCTCCAAAATGAGAAAAAGACCTAGTTGTGCAAAAATATTTACAGCAGCTCTTTTTTGTGGTGGCTAAGAATTGGAAATCAAAGGAATGCCCATCAATTGGGGAATGGCTAAACAAACTGTGGTATATGATGGTAATGAAATGTTATTGTGCTATAAGAAATGACAAGCAGGATGACTTCAGAAAGGCCTGGAAAGAAATGCATGAAATGATGTATTGTGAAGTGAGCAGAACCAAAAGAACATTGTACACAGAGACAGCAGCTATATTGTTTGATGAAGAACTTTGAATGGCTTTATTCTCAACAATATGATGATCCAAGACAATCCCAAAGGACTATTGATGAAACATACTATCCACCTCCAAAAAAAGAACTAATATTGATGGAACAGACTGAAGCCTGCTACTTTTCACTTTCTTTCATTTTTTTCCTTTTAATCAAGTTTTCTTATACAAAATGACAAATATGGTAATGTCTTACATAATCATACACGTGTAACCCATATATGATTGTTTGCCACCTCAGGGAGGGGGAAAGGGATGGAAAGAGGGATAAAAATTAGAACACAAAATTATAAATAAAAATGTTCATTATTTTTTTTTTAAAAAGGATGGTCATTTGGCTGTCTCTCCTAAACCAAAAGACCCCTCCCCACCTGAAAGCCTCTTGATGCTTATATAGCTTTGGAAAAGTGGGTATTTCCAAGGAGCAGCAACCAACTCTGATTGGTTAACAATGAAAGAATGAATATTATAATGAGAGGTAGGTTTATTTATTTATTTATTTATTCCTTGGGGGTGGGGGGTGGGGCAATGAGGGTTAAGTGACTTGCCCAGGGTCACACAGCTAGTGTCAAGTGTCTGAGGCTGGATTTGAACTCAGGTACTCCTGAATCTAGGGCCGGTGTTTTATCCATATTTATTTATTCTAAAGAGAGGCTAGGGGAGGTGACTTGTCAATCTAGACAAAGGATCTCCCCCACCCATCCAAACCTGAACAGAAAATCGGATGGAATTCACCTAGACTAGATTCTTTTAACTCTTTAATCAGAACTAAGCTTCCCCAGTTGGATGGGATCTGAACAAGACTGAGGAGAATGTTAAATCCGATCTCGGTCAGTCCTGTTCTTCAGAAGCTGATTTGACCTGGTAGAGAATGAGGAAATAGGAAGGGAAATAATCATTTCAGTCTTATCCTCTAGACCACCTGTTCTGCTTTCTGCCTTGATGACACAGTCACTGTTACATCAATAACACTGAATGACAATGATAGACAGTTAAGCCCAAGAGCCCTGGAAAAAGTAGTGTCCCCAGTCTACCCACCCTTCTTCCAGCCTAGGTATCACAGGTATGGGCCAGAGAAGCAGCCCTTTAAGTGAACTCACTCCCAGCTAGTAATTGCTATGCAAGAGCGCCAGCCCCTATTTCCTCAAAAACCCGAAGCTACTAAAGACTCAGAAAATTCTCAACACCAAACTCCTTAGCATTGTCAAATGTGGGATAGTTTTATCAATGGAAACAATACTTAAGATACCCTTAAATCTGCTTTGCTACTGTACCATAAGAACTACTGGGCTTCTCCATCTGACTTGCAGTTGGAACCTTCAGTATGTTTTCTTTCCTAATTAGAATATGAGCTCCTTGAAAATAGGCACTATCTTACTTTTCTAGTTGTATCCCTAGCATTTAGAACAGTACTTTGCACATATTAAGTACTTTAGAAAGTTTTTTTTCATTGATTTATTCATTCACTCCTGGGTTCAGAATATTTTACAATACCTGTGAATAGAATGAGACAAGAGACTATGAACAGACTTAAAGCTGTGACTGGGTTGCTAATAAAAAAAATATATACACATGCAGCATATTATGAAGTAAGCAAGAATGAAAAGCTCTATAATCAGTTGTCTAGAGCACATTTGAAATCATAGGTATGAGGTTCCCTACTAGTTTCTTCTTTAGGGTAATATGTGGTGAAGTTGATGGGTGAGGATAAGTCATACGAGATTGAATGAGTAAGGCAACATCATAAAGGTAATAAATTGTGGGGGACAGCTAGGTGGCACAGTGGATAGAGCACTGGCCCTGGATTCAGGAGGACCTGAGTTCAAATCCAGCCTCAGACACTTCACACTCACTAGCTGTGTGACCCTGGGCAAGTCACTTAACCCCAAATGCCTCACCAAAAAAGAAAGAAAAACATTGAATATTGGTGCAGCTAGGTGGTGCAGTGGATAGATCACCAGCCCTGGAGTAAGGAGGACCTGAGTTCAAATCTGGCCTCAGACACTTGACACTCACTAGCTGTATGACCCTGGGTAAGTCACTTAAACCCAATTGCCTCACCAAAAACAAAAACAAAAAACAAAACAAAAACAATGGGGGCAGCTAGGTGGTGCAGTGGATAAAACACCAGCCCTGGATTCAGGATGACCTGAGTTCAAATCCAGCCTCAGACACTTGACACTCACTAGCTGTGTGACCCTGTGCAAGTTATTTAACCCTCATTGTCTCACAAAAAATATAAATGAATGAATGAATGACGAATGAAAAAAAAAACTGAGTATTTATGGGAATTAATTTGAGAGTAAAGTGCAGATTCTAAAGGACAAGAACGAATGCACTACAGATGAAGAGAGGGAAAATACAGTTATCCCTTTCACATCATGGAGGTTAGGAGTGTGGCACCCCCATGATCTATATTATGCAATACTATACATATGTTTTATGAATTTCTGAGTTTCTAAACTTTTTTGTGTATCATCTGCTGACCTTTGTGTGAAGTCTGCAGCTTCTGCAAAACTCCTCAAAAATTCCCATTTAATTTCTTATGCAGACCCCCTGATAAAGCAAAACCATGATGGAGAAAGTTGCGATGTGGAAAGGCTAAATGTAATGAGTAGTATCATTCCATAAAATAATAAAATGGAATAAAAAAATGAGTTTGAGAAATCTTGGCATGAAGCTCAGTTGTGACAGGGAGACCAACCAGTAGGCTACTGGAATAATCCAGACATGTGGTAGTGAAGGTCTATACCAGGGTGGTGGCAGTGTTAGAGGAGAGAAAGAAGTATATGCAAGAGATATTGTAAGGGTAAAAGAGATTGGCCTTGTCAACAGTGTCAATGGCTACAGAATGATCAAGAAAGATAACAACTGAGAAAAGGACATTAGATTTGGTGATTATATCATTAGTAACCTTAGAGAGAGCAGATTCAGTTGAATGATGAGATAGATTAGTCACACTACAAAGAGTTAAGAAGAGAGTGAGAATAAAGGAGGTTGAGACACCTATTGTAGAAGGCCTTCTCAAGGAATTAAGTCACAGAAGGCAGGAGAGATAGTTGAAGGGAAGGGGGGAACAGATGGATAAAGTGAGAGGATTTTTGAGGATGAGGGAGACATGCGTGTATCTGTATTCAGTAGGGAAGCAGCCAATAAAGTGAAAGAGATTGGAAATAAGTGAGTGGAGATCACATAGGGGGCAATGTGCATATGGCATGGAATGAGATGATTTGTGTATATAGAAAAGTTTGTTACATGAGAAAGTAGAAATGGCACTAAGGAGAAAGAAAAAAAGAATGACCTATAAGATATGGAGGACTACATATTTTCTCCAGTTTTCATTAACTCTCAAAAACTCCCCCAAATAGGAAGTCTGTTTAAGAGTTAATGAAACTACACCTATCTCCACAGGCTAAGATACCAAGAAGCTTAACAAGATAAGTCTCTCGGAATTAAAAGCAAAGAATGTTAATCCTTACCATTTAATCAGTACCACCACCACCCCACCTCCCCCAAGCTCCCACACTCTATCAGGGACTGAAACTGATGAAAGGTCAATTATCCAAACTCAAAACTTTAAATAAAAATGTTTATTAAAATGTGTTTAAAAAGTCAATTATCCAATGTGAGAGGATGCCAAGACAACTTTGAGATACAGCTCCTCGGGGCAAACCTGTCATCAAAAAGGGAAATGCAAGAAAGTGAGCAAAAGAAGAACATAAGGAAACAAGCCTAAAATTGACAAAGATTTTAGGGGGGAAAAATTTAGTCAAAAATCTAGAGCACAAGAAGATAAATCAACAGAGAAGTCATTAGAACAAAAGGGAAGATGGCCACCAAGTTATCTAAACAACTGCAAACATCTTTACATAAAGATTACAAGACAAAGGAAATTTAACCAATATCTGATGACAGAGAACCCTGTGAATTCCCAAGAGAGCATACGACAATAGCAGGATATTTGTGAATGGGTCAAGAGATGAAATCAGAATCTTTAAAGAAGTTAAAGGGAACAAATGGCAGGTAAAAGAATAAAAAACTTGAATTCATGGTAATGAGCGTCTCCAAAGAAGTGAAAGGACAACTAATTGGGAATACATATACATATATACACATACATACACACATATACACATATAGGGATACACACACACAAATATTTAAATGACAGCTAATCTAGAAGAAGCAAAAAAACCCCAAAACACTCGTGCTTAAAGAACACATGATCTCTTACATCACAAGTGTCCCAGAAGCACATAACAAAAAAATCTAAACACTATACTTCAAGAAATTATCCCAGAAAACCTCACAGAATTTCTTTTTCTTTTTCTGTGGGGCAATGAGGGTCAAGTGACTTGCCCAAGGTCATACAGCTAGTAAGTGTCAAGTGTCTGAGGCCGCATTTGAACTCAGGTCCTCCTGAATCCAGGGCCAGTGCTTTATCCACTGCACCACCTAGCTGCCCCCCAGGCCCACTAACTTTGGATATTATCATTTATATTTATTTCTGCCAAATTAATGAGTGGAAGTACTACATAGTTTGTTATTTAGTTGCTTAATTTAATATGTCTTAAAGCAACCATACCACAATGAGTTCTTGAAGGTAAAGGTAATGTTTCATATTTCCTTTCTATTTAAAAATTTTTTCTCACTATATAGCACATAGTAAACTCTCATTAATAAATGCTGACTGATGTCATTTACAGCTGCTAGTGTAACATCTGATATTACTTTACTAAAATAGGAAATATATTCAATTTACTACTAAGGCGTATTTAAATGTTGAAAAATGATTTGTTTACCTGGTTGGAACAAAATCTTGCAGCCAAAAATATGATATTAGTGTTGATAATATTATAGACAAAGATGTTGCAAATCCTTTTAAAATATTATCTGCATACTTAATAACAGCAGCTATAACAAGGCCTCCAAGTGCCTGCAAAAGGTAAAAAAAAAAAGTTATTTTTAGGGATATATAAGCAATTTCACTCTTGCAAATAATTCTGAAATAAGGGAACTCTCAGCCAATGTAGGTTCTTAACTTCTCTGCAATATTTTCTTTTTAACTCAAATATAAATTTTAGGAGTGAGAGTTATAGGATTCAAAATCCCATAACCAAAGATTATAATGAAAAAAAAAACCCTCTTTAGAAACAATAAGATTTTTCAATCAATGGAATTGTTCAAACAATATCTGATACAACTGATCTGAAATTTTTTTTCAATAAATATCTTAAAGACCACCTAGAGACACGGTAGGGGGTACAATGGATGGAGAGCAACCTTGGAGTCTGGAAACTCTGAACTCCAGCCTGACACCTTTATTAGCCATACAATCCTGAGAAGTCATTTAATCTCAGTTTCCTCATATGTAAAAAGAAGGGCATAATAACACCTGTAGGATTGGTGTCAGGATTAAATGAAATCATATATGTGAAGAGCTTCATAAAAAAAAAACAAACCTTAAAAGAAGTGGATAAACATTAGTTGGTATTATTATTACAATGAAAAGAGCCCTGGATTTTGAGATAGAGAACCCAGGTTCAAATTCCAGGTCAGTCATACTGAAGGCTGCTTCCAACTCTAAATCTTTGATCTTATGATACAATTTCTGGACAATAGTTCATGGCAGTTCTTTATACTATAACGTTAGCAATATTTTGAACAGAATTCTCATTCATTAGTTAATACAGCCTACCTAATTTGTATTACCTAGGGAGAGGATGGGAAAAATTCACACTGAATTATTTTACAATTTGTTTATCCATTTACCTACCATCAAGGGCATTCATTCATATGCTGTTCTTTGTAAATAAAGACAACATTGCTGACAGTGGTTATTTTTTCCAATAGTAATTAAAGAGGGACATCTAGGTGGCGTAGTGGATAGAGCACCCGCCCTGGAATCAGGAGGACCTGAGTTCAAATCCAGCCTCAGACACTTAACACTTAGTAGCTGTGTGACCCTGGGCAAGTCACTAAACCCCAATTGCCTCACAAAAAAACCCCAAAAAACAAAACAAACGAAAAATAGTAATTAAAGAATTTTGGCAGATTCATACACAGTCCTGTATCCAACCTCCCTATTGATCACTTCCATTAATTTGTAGATAGAATCTACAATCTGGTTCTCAATAGCACGGTGCTCTTACTAATCAAATGGACTTACCAGTCACAGACTTAGAAGTAGACGTAAGACAAATGCAGCCCAAGATACTTAGTATAATGTGTTTATCTTTTAGACTGGCAGGGCCTAACCACATGAAATTTCTGACTATATGGCTAAACTCTGGCCAAATAACTGAATCTACCTGGCTCTGTAAAAACATATTCTTTCATAAAACTGCTGAAATCAAATTTCACACAGCCTATGCTTATGGATTTCTGTTCATATGACGCCTATTGAAATAACATGGGTACTTTAATATAGAAAAATGTAACTAGATTAAGAAAAGGTGGTGGAGGTTCAAAGGAGAGGTGATCAGCACAGAAATCTGTCTTCTCCTCTGACTCTACGAATAATGCATACTCCAAGCACCCCATGATCTTCTAATTACCAAATCCAATACCATTCACTCAGTCCTTATATTCTTTAACATTATGCCTACTGTCTCCTTGAAACTCTTCTCTTTTAAAAAATGTTCTTTTTATTACAAATGTATTCATACATTATTGATGTACACAATCAACAAAAATAATGTCCCAATTTAAGTGTATATTAAACTTAACTAGGTGGTAACAAAATTTCCCTGTTTAGGTCCCCTTCTGAACTTTGTTTTCTTCTCTGTATTTTTATTTATTCACTATTTTCCTTTTCTTTTTTCATCCCTTCCACTTCCTACTAACTTTTTCCCTTTTTTGGAGAAGCCTTCCAATGTGACAAAAAAGCATAATGAAGCAAAATGTCTGAAAATGTATGCCTCATTCTTTACCTCTAGGCCATCGCTTCTTTGCCAAGAGGCTTGTACATTGAGTTTTCTGAAGTCATGACTAGCCTGAAATTTTTCTCTATTAGCTTCTAAGTTACTGTTCTCTCTTGGTTCTCTTCCTACCTCTGTAACTGATTCTTTTCTGTCTCTTTCATAGGCTCTTCTTCCTCAACCTATAGGGTAAATAAAGGCTTTTTTCCCATGGAAAGCATTCTCTTCTGTCTACTCTCCATAGGCCAGCTAGTCCCCTAAACAGCAAACCAGACAAGTGATCATCCAGTCTTTGCCTTAAGATGTCCAGTGAAGTGAACCCAACCGTACCTTCAGAAAAGTCCAACTATCAGGAAGTTTTTCTTAACCTGAGCCTAAAACGACCTTTCTCAAATGTCCATTCGAAACCTAAAATTATCTTTCTCAAACTTCCATCCATTGCTGCTAGTTGTGTAACAATTCTAACCTTCTTCCATGTGATAATGTTTCAAATGTTTACAGACAGCTGCTAAACACCTGCAGTTCCTTCAACTAAGCCTCCATGGCATGCTCTTGAAGCCTTTTACCAATCTGGCTGCTCCTGGCTTTAAACAATCTTATAAATGCTTTTCTGAATATTTGCTTATAGCCCCAACTGAGGCTTCACCTAGACTTCAAGACATACCAAAGCAACCCTCCTACTCAGGATAGCAAAATCCCTGGGAAATTTCCCTGTTCATCTTAATGCCTCCCCCCCCCCCCCCAGATCTCTGCTCTCTTTCAGTCACTTGTACAGAAGAATAGCTTTCCTGATATTTCCCTAAATTGGCAGAGTCTCTTAGCTGAGAATGTTCAATGCCTAAAAGGGGTGAATGGAGAATTCATATACCTATTTTTAAAAGTTAAGAATTTTGCATATGCTACCTCAGTTTCTATACTACCAGTTTTTGTCTTCCAAAATAATTTTTGGCTCCTCTTTGCCTGTGCATTTTTAGGGCAGAAATTTCTTTAGATCTAAGAATCTGAATTTATGTTTAAGTTTTACGTGATATTTAAACTATATTTGGCCTTAAAATGGAAGCTGAATGGAAGACACTGGGTATCTTCCCAAGTCAGAACAAAAAGTAAATTTAGCTGTAGAGGAATTCATAAGCATATATTCTAATCTAAATAATAAAATTGAAGAAGCAATGTTTCATTTTTGTGCACCCCTCTTTCTCTATACATTTGGCTATGATCTAGCCAATTTAAGTCATCATCTGTATGAAGTCTGTATTTTAACATCACCATCTTTCTTCTATCTTGTAAGTGCTGCATCCTTCTTTGAGTGTATCCAATCCTTCTTTTCTTCAAACCTACTGACATAACATTTTTCATAATTTTTACATTTAACCCACATAACCATCTTCATTGATCCATCCATCAGTTATTTTCTGAGTTCTCTTGTTTCCTTTTCTATTTCTACATATCCTTATTCTGCTGTTGTTCAGTTGTTTCAGTTCTATCTGACTCTTTGCAAGCCCAATTGGGGTTTTCTTGGCAAAGATACTGCAACAGTTTGCTATTTCCTTCTCCAGCTCATTTTATAAATGAAGGCACTGAGGCAAACAAGGTAAAGTGATTTGTTCAGTGTCATAAAGCTAATAAGTATCTGAGGCCAAATTTGAATTCAGGTCTTCCTGACTCCAGGCCTAGTATCTATCCACTGTGCTACCTAGCTGCCCCTTATTCTGCAGCATTATGTAATAGTCCAACATTGGACTTATTTTCAACTAAAGGCTTTCCTGGGATCATCATCAAATAAGAATAAACCATAGGCAGAAGTTTGTCTAATTTGTGCCTCATGTACCTGGCTCCCAGAAAGGCTTAATAAATGTGTATGATACATAGGTGGGAATGGTTTGATTTACATGGTTCTTCTCCACACTGCAGGGGCAGACAAAAATCTTCAATAAGTCAGTTTTTCTTATTATTCTGAAGACTTTCCTTCAGAACTGCTATGTTTCTAATTTCATTTCAAGAGTGAAATCTGGGGTAGCTAGGTGGCGTAGTAGATAGAGCACCAGCCCTGGAGTCAGGAGTACCTGAGTTCAAATCCGGCCTCAGACACTTAACACTTACTAGCTGTGTGACCCTGGGCAAGTCACTTAACCCCAAATTGCCTCACTAAAAAAAACAAACAAAAAAAAAGAATGAAATCCCCTGAAGGTATCTTTAAAGCATCTGGAAAGGATCCAAGAGCCATGAAAGAGTTTTCAGAAAATCAGTCCAAAAATCTGTGGACAGGCATTAAACAAACTATGCCCTCTAAGAGCTAGCAAACAAAGCCAGATGTTCTCCTCCTGAAGGACACTGGCCTACTCAAATGATAAAATTACAAGGGGCATAGAAAGTCTCCTTACCTTCCATAACTTGATTTCTGATCCTTCATCTATTCTCAAAGTGTAGTTCACTTTTATGTAAATGACTACATGAGCCCCACTCCCCCCCACAAGAAAATAAAATGAGGATCTATATTTCCATTCTTTACCTTTAAATATTTCTGATTTAAGTCGTGCCCACACTTCAAACTCACTGGGTCCAAAATTGACCATTATCTCTCTGCAATTTCTTTCTAGTTCTTTAAATACCATTATCATTATTTCAAATTAGATAATGTATTTAAGATGCTTTGCAAACATTAAAACAGTACATAAATACAAGTTGTTATTATTCCAGGAATCCAGACTACAAATTGAGATGCCATCTCTGACTCTCTCCTTTCTTCTTATAGACAGTCAATCACCAGAGTCCTATCTATTCTCTCTGCAATGCCTCTTTCTTGCCATTTCCAATGACACTATCTTTATGCCACTTGGAATTAGCTTCCTAACTCACTCTCTCTGATACCCTATAGTTCTGGAATCAAATGAATTTCCTTAAGCACAGCTCTCTTACTTTTGTTCAAAAAATCCCAATGATTCTCCAATGCACAGAATTCAGTGGGAATTCCTAAGTCTCATCTCCTAGGCTCTATACAGCCACCTTGAGTCCAAATCACACCATTGAGACTTATTAGCTGAGAGACCATGAGCAACATCTTTGAGCTTTAGTTTCCTCGTTTATAAAATGAGGATAAACATAACTGTCATACTTACCTCACAGTAGGGCTAGAAGGAACAGATAATGTTCATAAAGCACTGTGCAATCTTTCAAGTCATATATAAATTTCCATTGTAGTAATATTACTGTTATTGTTCTATCTTTCTGCCTTTCAATACTACTATGTCCCTGTAGGCCTCTCTCATTTTCAACAAACCCAAAATAGAAGTGATTGATTGCTTCCTTCTGAAGTTCCAAATCATTCTACAGGATTTAACACATTCCATCTACATTCACAACTACTTGTACACATTTCATCTCCTCTACTAAATTATAAGCTTCTTGAGGAAAGGGATGAAGTCTTCCTCATCTCTGTATTTCCCACAACATGTAACAATGGTTTGCACCTTGCTGGCCTCAATAAAAATCTGCTGAATGAATAAACAATTGCACGGTAATGGAAAGAACCTTGGAAATCAGAGTAAAAACATTTTGGTTCTATTCCCACATGTGGAGAATGATGCACACATTGTCAGGCAATGGATGGGACAGTTTTCTCTGCTCTGCTTAACTATATTTATTTGTTACATAGAGAAAATTACTGGGAAATTTAGTGATTAAAAAAATTATCAATAAAACATCAAACTTTCATTCTATTCTCACTACCAGCACTTATCAGCTGTCACCTTAAACAAAGCACTTAACCTGATTCAATTTCTTCATCTGTAAAATGGATTCATTGTGGGGCAGCTAGATGGCGCAGTGGATGGAGCACTGGCTCTGGAGTCAAGAGTACCTGAGTTCAAATCCGACCTCAGACACTTAACACTTACTAGCTGTGTGACCCTGGGCAAGTCACTTAACCCCAATTACCTCGCTAAAAAAAAAAAAATGGATTCATTGTTATTTTTAACACCTACTTCAAAGGATTGCTGAAGATCAAATAAGATAATGCATGTAAAGAGGTTATGCAAATGGAATTACTGGCAATAATTAAGACTTGAACATATTAAACTATTCAGGAAGATATATAACTATATGATTATATGTATATGTACATTGTATGATACAGACAAGAATATACAACTATATCATGTGGTAACATGAAACACATTCTAGGTTTGAATATCAATACAAGTCCCCCATGAGCGTCAAAGTAAGGACCACTATTCTGTAATTTATTAAGATTTGTTACAAAGCCAAAAAAAATTATACTGGACATGTCTACAGCTATACCACAATCAGTCAGTAAGCTTGTATTTTCATGATGGTACACATATACACAGACATACCCTAATGTAAAAAAATCTATTCAGGACTTAAAATAAAAACTACCCAAGCAGGAACTGCATATACTGCACGAAATAGTGGGTACCATGTTAGAGTTTATGATGATATATTCTGGCTATATTAGGCATATGTAGTTCATGGTAATTCCCAATTCCAAGGGATGTTAATTATTCATGTTATGCTAGTCTTTGAAAGAAAGACTGGATCTTGAATTTAAAACAGAGACAAAGAGGTTTAACATACAGTTGTATTATAAGTGAGTGGTAGGATTTCTTCCATTTAAAAAATTTCCCAATCTTGGTCAGAACTTTATTATACGTTATCCTGAAATATTTGTGAATAACATTCTAGTCAAGATCAATTTCCATCTATACTAAAATATATTTCTCATGGTGAAACTGAATTTTATAGATGATAGAGCTATTCAGTTCAGCAAACAGGAAAGTTTCTTTATGATTTTTTCCAGTATTTTGACATGTTTAAAACTGGGTGTATCACAAGATTTTTCACTCTCTTCTACCACACTTCCATTACTTCTCCTTCCCTCTTCCTCAGTCATTCCCCTTTCCAATCAGCACCGATTTTTGTTTTCAAGTTTCTGCTATACTTTAGGACATTAAATCCCATTCCACTTTACCTTTGAACTTCCTTTTAGAAAGCAGATATAGACGCTATAATGGACATTAATGGGAATAACTTTAATATCAGAGCTTGCTCTGAGACCTTCAAAAAAAAAAAAAAGAGTTTTATTCTATGCAAATATAGGATTTTAAATGCTTTACCTGCAGAACAACAACTATCCAGGTCAGTTTGTTATATCCCTGAAAAAATCCATTCTTTGATACTAATTCTCCATCATAAATGTAAACACCCATTAATCCGAATATGCTCCCAAAAGCACCTTAAAAAGTTAAGAGAAAAGTCCAATCACTTGTTTTGCACTGCTTTAATCCAACCTGTCATAAAACTGAATGTTTATTTTTTCCTTTTTCATGATATCTGATGACTTATTAACAAAATACATCAATTTTCAATTCAGTTCAACCAGCATTTATTGAACACTTACTAAGTCCCAGGTACTTGATATATACAGATGAAATAAGATAATTTAGGTGGCATGTAATACAGGGTGGGCCAAAAGTCACGAAGGACTTTCAATATTTAATAATCTCTTTATTTTTTGTTTTTAATTTATAATATCACAGCATCATATACAGTCTATATAGGAAATAAATTTATATCATTGTGAACAATCAAATCTCATAAATGGCAAAAAATAAAGAAAAAAAAATTTCAAAAAGTTATTCAAACATTGTGAGTTTTGGCCCATCCTATACAAGGATCTCAGTCCTAGTTAGCCACCTGCTGCTTATTTCCTTCAAAAAGAAGTATAAGATCAATCTTTGTTAGAACTTCTGTGTAGGGGGCAAACTATTTACTCTCTATTGAGATCAACATATAATAAAATCTAAGAACAGAATTAATGAATGAGAGGCTAAAAGTAGCCCAAACTATCTAGGAAGTTCATTGGTAAGAGGCACACAGCCAGAGAGCAAAAGGTTAAAACTAACTCCAGTGTAACACCTTAACTAACCCTGGCAGCACTGAGGGGCTGAATTTGGAAAGGGCTATGAGATTCAACCATTTGAGACAATCCTGTCCCTTTAGAGCTATGTTAATGTCTAGATTAACAGTAGGAAAATCATTGGGATGTCATTCAAGACCAGAGTCTATTTAATCTATTTAACTGATTAAAAAAATAATAAAGCTTGCCATCTATTTTCTCAGCTTTGGAAAAGCTGCCATGAAGAAAAGCTTACCATTTAAAAAGTAATTAAGAGGGAGGCAGCTAGGTGGTGCAGTGGATAAAGCACCAGCCTGGATTCAGGAGGACCTGAGTTCAAATCCAGCCTCAGACACTTGACTCTTACTAGCTGTGTGACCCTGGGCAAGTCACTTGACTCCAACTGCCTCACCAAAAAAAAAAAAAAAAAAAGGTAATTAAGAGAACTAATGGCCAGACTAGGGAACCTATCTGAGCCTCAGTTTTCTGATTTGTAAGGAATGACTTTTGATCAATTTTTGCAATAATATCTAAGACAGACTTGAAAACCTTAACATTTATCTAAGAAAATCTTAAATATGCATTTCTTATAATATGCAAGGTGAGTGTGAGGTGGTGACAATAAATAGGGTGACAATTTGGAGTGGCGCCCCCTGCTGGAGAGATGCTGTAGGAAAGCGCTGCCCTGAGGAGAAGGTGTCTGAGGGCAAGCCATGTGGCTTGGAAGGTCAGTTCCTTGGCATCAGGAAGTAAGTTTGCTCATGGGTACTGTCTATCAAAGCTACCAGCCAATTAGCTTGGAGCTGTGTGTGCGTGTGTGCTGTGTGGATGGGATGTTCCCGTTTTCACAGGAGGCTTCTGGGAGGAAGAAGGGGCAAGGCTTGCTCTTTTCTCTCTTTCGCCAGGACCTCATGGAGAGTGGAGCTAGAAATGCTGGCTCCCTGAGACAGATAGATGTGGTCATCTAGGCCTCTTTCTCTCTCTTCACCAAATTCTTATGCTCCTTAATAAATGCTTAAAAGTCTAAACTCTTGCTAAAGCTTCTAATTTATTGGTGACCACTCATTAGATTTTTAGACAGTACAGATAGAATTTTAGGCACAGCAACCAACCATTCAACAGAAAAGGTCCTCAAGTTGTTTACATTCTGAAGGATGCAACATGCACACAAGCATAATGCAAGGTAATTTGAAAAGAGAAAAATAGTAACTGGGAGGATAACGAAAGGTTTCACGAAGGAGGTAGTAAACAGAATACAATCCCTTCTTATGAATTCTTGGGGACAAAAATGGGGAGTGAATTCCAAGCCTGGAAAGCAGGCTGCGCGAATGCACAAAGGCAGGAAATGGAATGCAGAATGTGGAAACGCAAAAAGTAATGTCTAAAAAAGGAAACTGGAGGCAAAATGTGGATGGCTTTAAATGCCAGACTGCGTAATTTGTATTTTATCCTAGAAGCAATGATGAACCACTGAGTAGGGATGACATGATACATAAGACCTGGGCCTTCAGTTTCACAGCTCTTCAGAACCTGTTCTCTAAAAGGGTCAAAGTACTTTGAAAAAGAAGTATGAGGTTTTTAAAACAAAGATTAAAAGTGGTTTTATCATATTACTTATATTACTTGACTTCTAATTACTTTCTTCTTAAATATTTCATCCCTCCAGAGCAAAAGTAATCTGCCAAGTATAAAAAGATGCTTCTTCATATGCCTACATCTGAAATATAAAGCAAGTTATATCTTACAAAATTTTTTGTCTAAAGAAAAAAAAAAAAGGATGGAAATGGAATAAAAAGATATAGCAAAGGGAGGGAAAGAGAAAAGGAGAGCACTTTTCTGTTTGTTTTTTAGCACTTTTCTTGTAATATGCTACATTAATTTTAAAATATACTGTTAAAATGTAGCTAATTGGTTTTGGAAAAAAATACATCAGTTGAAACATCACTAGGTGTAATTAGTTCCATAAGAAAGTCATAAATAGGGGCAGCCAGGTGGCGCAGTGGAGGGGCAGCTAGGTGACGCAGTAGATAGAGCAACAGCCCTGGAGTCAGGAGTACCTGAGTTCAAATCCGGCCTCAGACACTTAACACTTACTAGCTGTGTGACCCTGGGCAAGTCACTTAACCCCAAATGCCTCACTTAAAAAAAAAAAAGAATGTCATAAATATAACTGGTCCAAGAACACAACACTGGGGTAGCAAGACTTTATGCTGTGGTTCAGTGATGAAACATAAATAACATTACTGCAAATTATGCTGGCCAAGAAGCCCTCTGCTAGATATGCTTACACAGATATTTTTGTAGATAGTGATTCTTTACACATAACAATAACTACTTTCTAAAAAAACACATTAAATGTGCACACTAAAGACTTACCAAGTTGAATATTTCTAATCCACACAGATTGTTTGGTTTCTTTCAAAATTTTCTCAAAATAAACTCCTGCAAAGCCACTTGAAAAACAAGCTGTAAGAACTGCCATCAGACCTACAAACTGAGAGCCTGCTGAGAGTTCCTTAGAAGTTGATTCTTGAGAATCTGAGGGCCACTAAAAAAAGATCAGAACAGAATTTGAAGGTTAAATGTATGTGGTATTTTGCATGTTATACACTTAAACCCTTAAATCCTAAGATAAAAATTCAACAGCATTCCTCAAAGTCCAAAAAATAGAGTAAAAATAAATTCAAGTTCCATGTAAACTTGATCAGTATTTCAGGTTTCATCTTTCATATGTAGCTCAGACTACAACCTTAGGGGGCAACAGAGAGGGTGTTGGGCCTGAAGCATGGAAAACTCATCTTCCTGAGTCCAAATATGGCCTCAGAAACTTACTACTTCTGTGACCCTAGGTGAGTCACTGAAACCTGTTTTCTTTAGTTTCTTCATCTGTAAAATGATCTGGAAAAGGAAATGACAAATTGCTCCAATATCTGTCAAGAAAACCTCAAACAGGGTCATGAAGAGTTGGACACGACTGAAATGACTAACAACAAAATCACCTTGATATCCTCAAAAAACAAAACAAAACACCTGTGTCTCATATCTCTCCTCCCTCTTATGGCTCAACTTCTGGAGAAAGATGTCTACAATCAGTGCCTCCACTTCTTTTCCCTTCATTCTCCTCTTAACTCTATAGTCTAGCTTCTGATATCATTCAATTGAACTTCTTTCTTCCAAGTTACTAATGCTCCCTAAACTGCCAGGAAAAAAAAGAAAAAAAGGCCTTTTCTCAGTCATCATCCTTCTTGACCTCTCTGCAGTCTTTGACATTGCTGATCATCCCTCTTCTTCTTGACAATCCCTTCTCTCTAGGTTTTTCTAACACTATTCTCTCTTAGTTCTACTCCTACCTAATCTATCTGTTCTTTCTCAGTCACCTCTGCTGAATCTTCAATCATGCCAAGCCTACTCATCATTGGTATCCCAAGACTCTCTCTGTCCTGAGACCTCTTCTTGTCTCCTTCTATACTACTTAATTTGGTGAGTTCATCAATTCCTATAATGACGATTCTCAAATTACTTTTCCAGCCCTAACATCTCTGCTGACCACCAGTATTAAATCTCCAACTGACTGTCAGGCATGCTGAACTCAATGCCCTGTAGACATCTTAAATGAATCATGTCTAAAACTAAACTTGTTATCTTCTCCTCCCAAGCCCCCTTCTTCAAAGTTTCCCTATTACTGTCCAATCAGTCAGTCAATAAACATTTATTAAGTGACTACTATGTGCCAAGTGCTGTGCTAACCTATGGGAATTTAAAAAAAGGCAAAAGACAGACCCTGCTCTCAATGAGCTGACTAAAGGGGGAAACAATATGTTGCAAACAAGTTACATACAGAATAAATAGGGAATAATTAAGAAAGGGAAGGCACTAAATTAAGACTGGTTAGGAAAAGCTTCCTATAGAAACATACTGAAACACCACCATCCCCCAAGTTATCCAGGTTTAAAACCTAGGTGTCATCCTCGACTCTTCTTTCTCCCACCCACATATCCAATCTGCTGACAAGGCCTATTTTACCCTTATCACAACGTTTGCATATGCTCCTTTCTCTCCTCTGACATTGCCACCGCCCTGGGGCAGGCTCTCATCATCTCACACCTAGATTATTCCAACAGCCTGCTATTTGGTCACCCCATGACAAGTTTCTTCTGACACCAGTCCATTCTTTACTCAGTTGTCAGTGTGATCTAAAGCTCAGGTCTGACAATGTCACCTTCCTATTCAATAAGTTATCAACAGCTTCCTCTTACCTCTAGAATCAAAGTTAAAAGTGTTTGGCATTCAAAACCCTCCATGACTCAGTCTTTCCAATTTTCTTATATGCTTTTATTTCCTCTCCATAGTCCCTGATCCAGTGACACTGGCCTCCTTCCTGTTCCAAGAACAAGACACTCTACCTTCTAATTCCAGGCACTACCACTAGCCATCTCACATGCCTGGAGTGTCTGCTTCTTAGCTTCCTTTCAGTGCCAGTTGAAATCTCATTTTTTTTTTTTCAGGAAACCCCTCCTGATCTCTTTATTCTAGTGCCTTCCATCTGTTGATTGCTTCAGATTTATCCTCTCCAAAGCTCGTTTGTACATAATCATTTATATGTTGTTTCTCCCATTAGACTGTGAGCTCCTTGAAAATAGGAACTGTCTTTTGCTTTTCTTTCTATTTTCTTCACTCACTAAGTGCAGTGCCTGGCATGTGACAGATGCTTAATAAATGTTAATGACTGAAATAAAATTTCTTTTTAAGTCTGTCAGCAGATGATCATGGTAGATCAGTGAATGAAAACACTGCAAGTCTAATGGCAGTAGGCAGATATGACTTAATGTTTACAATATCCCTTACTGAATGCCTATCACCACTTCTTCCTACAATATCCCTCACTGTCCCTCTACTACCTAAGTCAACGCAGAAATGAACATGGAAGAACTGCAGAATTCCAAGGAAGCTGAAGGGAGCCAGTGACAGCAGAACCCAAAATAGTGATGGGAAAAATAGTGATATGGAATAGGAGGAGTAATGGAAGATGCTAAAGACAAAGAATAAAAGCTGGGCATATGGGGCTTTCATGCTTAGTACAGTAGCTTATCATACACAATGTGGCATGTATGTTACATATAAGTTAATGTAGAGGTCTCCTCTAATCCTATTACTAGTCCTATGGCTTTTATTTTCACTACCTCATCACACACTCTCCAAAGTTCTTCCTGATTACCCTACTTCCATTATTGTCATCAATATTTTCCTGATTACAAAACCTAGAGACATCTTTTGCTTTCATCAGAACCTACTACCTTGTGTAGGCCTGTGCATGTCACCTGCCTATTCAATAAACCCCAGTGGTTTCCTATCATCTCTAGGATCAAATATAAAATCCTGTTTGGTATTCAAAGGCTGTCATAACCTAGTTTTTTACACACACACAGCCCTTTCCATTTTTCTTAAATGATTTCTTTTTAAGTCAAAGTCATCATAGATGATCAGACCAAAGAGACATCCTCCATATCCAAAACAGTAGCCAAGTCCTGTCAGTTATTCCTTCACTATATGTCATCACCATTTCTTCCTTTCAATTTTCTCACCCTTGTTCAAGCGCTTATTGCATTACACCTGGAATTTTCAACCACCTATTAACTGGCTTCTCTGTTTAAACCCTATTGAATATCACTATCAAATTAACTTTGTTATAATACCACTGAGAGAATGCCATTTCCTTTGTGAAAGTATTCAATTATCCTATGGTTCTGTATTGCCTATAAAACAAAATCCAGATCCTTACAGAGGCATTCAAAACCCTCATCAACCTGACCCCAATCTATATTTTCTACCTTTATTTCCCACTACTTCTCAGCACCGCACTACTTCTGCTCCAGCCAAACTGATTTACCCATTATTTCTTGTATTTTCCTGTCTCTATGCCTTTATTCACACCAATACTTCTTCCTGCAATGCCCTCCTCTCCTTTCCAACTGTAAAAATTCTAACTATGTCAAATTACCTATCCTTCAAGAACCCTGGACATACTAGTCAAAAGTGACTTCCTCGAGCCTAGGTCTGCCACCTCCCACCAGGCCATTCCCCCTCGAACTACACATAAGTTATCTAGGCCTGTTGAGTTCAGAGCTCCCTGATCCACCCTGCTGCCGACATGCCTATGATCTTAGACTACTGGGACATCTGCGGGCTGGCCCATGCCATCCGCCTGCTCCTGCAGTACACTGATACTAATTATGAGGAGAAGCTCTACCAATGTGGGGAAGCTCCTGACTATACTTCCAAAGAGTGGCTGGATGTCAAGTTCAAGCTGGGCCTGGCCTTCCCTAATCTGCCATACCTGATTGATGGGAAACGGAAGATCACCCAGAGCAATGCCATCTTGCGCTACATTGCAAGAAAGCACAACATGTGTGGTGAGACTGAGGAAGAAAAGATTCTTGTACATTTGCTGGAGAACCAGATCATGGATTTCTGTATGCAACTGGGTAGAGTCAACTACAGCCCAGATTTTGAGAAACTGAAACCTGGGTACCTGGAGCATCTCCCAGGGCAGCTGAAGTTCTTCTCCCAGTTCCTGGGAAAGCAGACATGGCTTGTAGGAGACAAGATCACTTTTGTGGACTTAGTCATGTATGATGTCCTAGACCAGAACCAATTGTTTGAGCCTAAGTGCTTGGATGAATTCCCAAATCTGAAGATTTCATTGCACGCTTTGAGGCCCTGGAGAAGATTGCAGCCTACATGTGCTCTGACAAATTCTACAAACAGTCAATCAATGCCAAGATGGCCAAATGGGGAAATAAAAAGGCTTAGCTGTGCCAAGACCCAATCAGGAAAGGGGCTTCCTACTGGCCCTTCTCTGCTCTGAGTGGCCTAGTCTGATTGACAGGGTTCCCTGGTCCTGCCCTTGCTGCTTCTGAGACACATTTGTGTCTCCCTCCAGTCTGCTCCCCACTGTTCTGGAGATGGGTCTGGGGGAGGTGTGGTCACTGAGTCAGGGTATGGGCCTAAGGATGGGGAAGACAGGTAGATGCCAATGGGGCTAGAAAAAGGGCCTCCCTCCTTCCCTGACCTCCCTTATCCCTCCCTGCAATCTTGTGAACCTGCTCTGGAAATTAAAAATAAACATGAATTTCGGTGAAAAAAAAAAAGTGACTTCCTCTGAATTCCAATAGCACTTCCTGCCTGAAACACTTATTTAAAAGTAGAAAAAAACACTTATTAAGCCCTTACTGTGCACTAGAAATTTGTAATGTATGATATTTCTTCTATTCCTACCTTGAACTGATATGTCTCTGATTGCTTGACTGCTACTTAACTTTTTCATACATTTAGGACTTTTCTTCCTAACTATGTTCTGATACTTGCTACCTGTTTGACCTTAGGCAAGTCATAATCTCTATGACTCAGTTTCCTCACCTACAAAATGAAGGGGTTGGGTTAAATTATTTCCAAGAAAATAATTATTAATAATGGATTTCTTGGGGGACCCAGGGATCAATCTCTCCCTGCTTCTCCCCCTCCTCCAACCCCCTTCCAAAAAGTCCAGTTCTTGAAAAACTTCAGATCTCATCTGGGACAAACCCAAGAGAACAAAAGAAATGGAGACAGACTCTTTAGTCTAGCTCAGTGAAAGACAGATGGGATCAAACCACACCTAGATAATGGACTTTACCTTAAGCAACTTATGGGAGGGTCTTTTCCTAAATGTCATCAGTCGAGTTCATTTTAATGTGAATCACCTTCAAGTCATGTCAACCAATGGAACTGAATGATGCTAACCAATTAGCTTTAATCAATGTATAATAACCTGCCTCTATCTAAAGAGGATAAAAAACTTGAGAAGAAGCCAGGAGCCCACTTGGCTCCTCTTTTTTTTTTTTTAATTTTTAAATTTTCTGTTTTTTTGGTGGGGCAATGAGGGTTAAGTGACTCGCCCAGGGTTACAAAATTAGTAAGGGTCAAGTGTCTGAGGCTGGATTTGAACTCAGGTCCTCTTGAATCCAGGGCCAGTGCTCTATCCACTGCACCACCTAGCTGCCCCCTGATTGGCTCCTCTTTTTTAAACCATGAGAAGTTAGGAAGACTCGTGGTCTGTCCTTTACTGATATATAATATTAATAAATTAATATATGCTTATCCACAACTGATATCTATAGCAATAGTAATTATCTTTAAAAACACAGAATCTTACAATCGAGTTCATAAGGTCAAATATTTAGATATGAAAGTAACCACAGAAATCATTTAATTCAATTCATTCCCTCATTTACAGATGAAGCTGAAGTCCAGAGAAGTTAAGTGACCTACTTAAAGTACCCATGAAAAGTAATGTTCAATAAATATTTGATTTGATGTAATGGGTAAATAGTCACAAAGATGATATAATATTTACTCATAATTTAAAAAATAAACCACAATGAAATGGAAGACAAACTTATCTTGAATAACTTACCTGTACAAAAGTGACACCTGCCATTAAAATCACTAGAGAGAGCCACTGGTACAAACCTAATTTTTTACTAAGCATGGATACAGAAAACAGTGCTGTTGTAAGAATTTTTAGCTGATAAGTAACCTAAAAAAAAGAGAACAGGTATTATTGTTGTTGTTGTTATAGTCACTTTTTAAAAGCACTGTAAGAAAATTTTTTTCTAAAGTACCTGATAAGTAGCTGCATCTAGGTTTGATAATGCTACATAAAGTAAATTATTCTGAAGAGTATATATTCCTGATGGAATAGCAAGCTTAAGTGTTTCCATAGGCTTGTTTAGAATTTCATCATGTAATACTCTATTCAATGCTCGAAGACTGCATTCTACGGGAAAAAACACATAAAAAAGAGCAACATAATTAAGTAACTTCACTCATTGCAAGTCACAACCGCTCATAGTGTAACGATTGGAATAACGCCACCTGCTGGATACTTACTGTAGAAGAGTTCTGCCCATGAAGGGAAGGTCTTTGAGGGCAAGACCAGGAGTCAGGAAGTGACGCGGGCTAGTGGGAGGAGGAAGGAAGAGACTGGCGCTCAGTCTCGCGGCTCTTTCCTGAAGACGCTGGTGGAGAAGGGAGCTAGAAATGTGCTCTCCCTTTAATAGATAGAAATCTAGGCCTTTTTCTCTCTCTTTACCAAATTCTTATTCTCCTTAATAAATGCTTAAAAGTCTAACTCTTGCTAAAGCTTATAATTTATTGGCGACCACTCATTAGATATTTTAGACAGTTTAGCTAGAATTTTAGCCCTTAACAGATGGCTGACCACGAAGAGGAAAGCTAAACCTCAGTCTTCTGATCTTCTGGTTGGGTAAGAAATTTCCCCTACCCTTTAAATTGCTAAGTACTGGCGCACTGGCTGTGTTTTCCTTTAAATTTTTTCAAATGGACCTTTTAAACTCCCTAATTACCCTATTTTTGATTTTAGTCTGTTTAACCAGACAAATGGGAGATAAGATCATGTTAATGCTTTGTTTTTGTGGATTTTCTATTTTTCTTTTATTTTTGTTAAAAGAGCCAGCAACTTACTCACACAAGGAAATATCTCTCCCTCTCCCAACCATGCTTTTTCAGAGAAACCTGAAGAGATTCCCGCAGCTTTTCCCAGTTCTAACACTAATTGTTGCTTTAATTTTGCATGCCTGGAGGCAATGACCCACCCTCTAGAAGCTTTTAATCCCCTAGCACCTGGAGGCAAAGTGGGGGAAGAGGAATCCAGGCCTGAGTTCAAAATCAAGTCTGATTCAAATTGCCCTGGTCCCTCCCCTCCTCTCCAGACCCCACCCTCTACTCCTCCCATGGCCAAGCCCATTGCTTCCCCTGCCTGGGAAGTCCAGAGATCTGATGCGCATGCTCAACTTTTTCTACCTGCATTTGCAGCTTCAGGCTCAGCCCTTCCCTGGCCTGGCTGTGCTTTTGAGACAATCTTAGAAAACTCTTTAAATTCCAGATATGCTCGTTTGTTCATAATTTTGCTAACCTGCTTTTGTCTTTAATTAGTAATCTTATAAAGCATTTGTATGGTGAAAAGCCCGACAGACAATATAGAGGGGTTAAAGAAGAAAAACTTAGGCTGAATAAGAATGACAATCAACATAGTTCAAGACTCTGCTTCTTTTGCCATGGAAGGGTATATATTTTACAGAAATGTAGAAGTAAGCAGCAAGGTATTGATATGAGTATTGGGGATTTTAGATATTGGAATCAAGAGTGTTCTGAATTCACTCAGATTATTAATGTCAGTTCAGAGGTTACATAGGATTTCTATGCTATTACATATACATTTTGGAATTAATGGTATAGGTTTATTTTCATAGAGATTTTATGCTTTTGAGATTGTGTCTTATACTTAGTTTCTAAAACAAGGAGAATATTTGTAAAGCTTTTATAGTCATGTGATCAAGTTTATATTTTGTAATACTCTTATTAATATTAAGTTCATATTCATTTAGATTTCCCTAGTTTGAATTTCATTGTCTTTTATTATTCCACATGTATTTTCTTCTATTCATTCATCTATCTAATTTTGAAAACATGGTTTTGATTCATAATACAATGTTAATTCTAGGAGTATTGTGCTCCCATATTCTGAGTTATTTGTTTTTGCTATTTTTTCTCAACTGATTATTTGATCAAACTCTTTAAAGCATTTCCCTGGCAAATTGTTTGCCATGGCAAGTGTAAATTGATTCTAGAAGTATTATTTTTGATAAGCATATTCCAAAAAAAAAAAAAAAAAGAGGGGAACATTTGTAAAAGTTTTCTTTGAGATTGTGTTGTGCTTTAACTTATATTTAAATATGTTCTGATTTTTCACAAAAGTGGATTGTATACTAAGTAAAAAAAGGGGGTATTATTTGAATTGTTGCATAATTATATATTGTGTTCTGAGTCAAGATGTATTCGCATTTTTGCAATCATTTATTATCCTCAATTTTAAATCCATATGAGACTTGGATTATGGGAACTTATCATTTAAGACATTAATTGCCTTTATTCTGAGTTATCAGATGCCAGTTGGCCAAGATGCCATCCAATCACAAGAGGAATACATGCAAGAGCAGACACTGAACTGTCACATGAGGGGAGACATGCATGAAATCAAGGTATGGCCGAGGGAACGGCTTTTGACTAATGTTGAGGTTGGATTCTCTTGGTTTAATATTTTATTTTATTTTTCCCCACAATATTGTACAGATGGCTGGAAGTATTGATCCCACCCATCTCACTTCTACACCTGGCTTCTATGCTCCCTATATGCCTGATGCCATGGACATCTCAATCCCATGCATCTGATTAAGTCTGACTCAGTTTCCTCCAATATGTTCGGTGGCATGGACATATATTCCATCCACCTATTTTAAGCCTGGCATACTGTATGGACAGTATATACTGCTCAAGTGTGGGAGTGCTCATATCCCATCATTTCTCTGTTCTTTTATGGTAACACCCATTATTATCTCAGGTGTCATGATAAATACACTGTTGAATTTGGACTTGACATCTGTTACCAATTATATTAGATTTTTAATTTCTCATAATGGCATGAGGATAATTAGGCAGATGATGCAAAAAGTGATGAAACAAAGATAAAAATTATTTTCAATAATTAATGTTGCAGCAATTGTCTTCTCAATTACCCTCCATAAGGGGGGACTATAATAATATTATAATTTTAAAGAATGGTTCAATTTTTGTTTTATTGTATGTTTCACATGTTAACAACTAAGATTCTGTATTCCCTTAGACATGTTTTTGAGAACTTTCATTGTTTGATTTGATTATTGACAAAGCTATTTTAAAGTTGTGTTAAGCTCAATTTTGTAGGAAGTTTTCCTGGCTGATTACCAGCATCTACACCTCAACCCCTGAAAAGACTTCCATTCCACGACTACACCTAGAGGACATCTAAGAAAAGACTTTCAGAGACTTTAAATGAACAGTTTTGATTTGTTGTTTTTGTTGTTTTTGTTGTTTTTTTCTTTCTGTTATAATATACACCATCTGTAACATGTATTCTCTGCAGAGGCCCTCCCTTTGCAAGACTAATGTCAAAGCGTCGGTTCATGAGGACAAAAAAAAAAATCGCCCCTCTGGACAAAACTTTCCTGTCTTCCTTTTCTATATTGTTGTTCACATATTATTAGTTAGCAATATTGTTGTTCACATATTATTAGTTAGCAATAGTTATTATATTCTTTTTACTGTTCTGTCAAGGAAACATTTTGTTTCTTGAGGAACAACAGGGGGGACTGTAACGATTGGAATAACGCCACCTGCTGGATACTTACTGTAGAAGAGTTCTGCCCATGAAGGGAAGGTCTTTGAGGGCAAGACCAGGAGTCAGGAAGTGACGCGGGCTAGTGGGAGGAGGAAGGAAGAGACTGGCGCTCGGTCTCACTCTCTTTCCTCTGGACTCTGGCGGAGAAGGGAGCTAGAAATGCGCTCTCCCTTTAATAGATAGGAATCTAGGCCTTTCTCTCTCTCTTTATCAAATTCTTATTCTCCTTAATAAATGCTTAAAAGTCTAACTCTTGCTAAAGCTTATAATTTATTGGCGACCACTCATTAGATATTTTAGACAGTTTAGCTAGAATTTTAACCCTTAACAATAGTTTTGGTTTTCTGATTCTACCCCAGGACCATCTCTACCCAGCACCCTGCCACGTGCCTTCTGGGTCTAGCCCAGCTTTCTGGAATAAGATCCCACTTCCTATTTCCTGACTTCTGTGGCATACTAGGCTTTCTCCAGTGCTGCCCTGACCTGGGACAAAAATGTCCTCCATCTACCATCCTCTATGACCTTCTCTAACCCAGATTTAGCACCAACAGCTCCCAAATGGACTCCCTACATGTTCTTTCTGCTCAATACACAGGACACAGCACCACCTGCCACATGGCTGGATCTGATAGGAAGACCTTGAACAATCTAACCATATATTTCACTTAATGGATCTCTTTCTAACCACTGACACTTTGCTTGGTTACATTCCTCACTGGTTAGCATACTCCAAACCCCGCACACTTGTCTTATTCTAGTGATTCTGAGCTGCCAAAGTACAAATTTCTCCTCACGTTCAACTGCTCAATTAATAAACTTTCTTTCAACTTAAACTTCCTTTCTCACTCTTAACCTTCTGGCATTCACTTGAGACCTGGTTCCCTCCTTGTGACATTGATACCTTAGCTACTCTTTCTACATCCACTGCTGATACCTTCTTTTTTTTTTTCTTGTGGGGCAATAAGGATTAAGTGACTTGCCCAGGGTCACACAGCTAGTAAGTGTCAAGTGTCTGAGGCTGGATTTGAACTCAGGTTCTCTTGCATCCAGGGCCGGTGCTTTATCCACTGCACCATCTAGCTGTCCCCCCACCCCCCAATACCTTCTTTTATACTGAACTGACTGTAGTGAGGGAGTTGGAATACTTCTTCCTTCCCATTACCATGTGCAGACTTTCCATCTATATAATCTACTACCATCTCTCAGCAGATGGTCAGTGTATAAATTTATCAACCAGTCCTGATTTTAGTTGCCTCTAAGACATTCTTCCTTCTTCAATGAGTTCAGTGTCTGGCTAACAGTCTTTCTCTCTATTCTAACTCCTGCCCTGATACTAAAGGGATCTCAATATACAAATTTATGCTCTCTTAAATACTCTAACTTCCCGGCTTCTCAAACTACTCAATTTCCATGGCTTATTTTGCTATTCTACCTTAGCTACACACACAGATGCTCTTGATTTTGCCACTACCCACAAGTGTTTCACTTCATGTTCAAAAACTCCAAAATTTCCTTTGGCCTTTCATCATTACATTTTCCCCTTTGTCTTCTGACCCCATGACCCTGTTCTTAAGTCTTCACCAAGATCTTCTCCACCCTTCAGTTCTTTCCAGGCTAACACCTCTATACAGGTGACCTTCTGCTCCCTTCCTTATCTTGACTCCTTTGTGAAATAAATGAACCTTATACAATTTCCCTCAGACATTTCTTATCACCAATCACGCCTAGACAAAACCCAATCCTGGATTATATCCACTCTCTGCTTCCAGAGTATATTTGGGTTATCTGATCTCAACTGAATCCTACTCCTCCCTAATCTATTTGCTATCCTACAAGCTTCCCTTGGCATCTTTCCTCCAACCCTTTCAGCTGAGAGCCTCATCTCATACTTCAGCTAAAATATCCAGGCCAATTTCTGGGTTCCTCCTTCTCCCCTTCTCATCCTCAAGACCAAGCCCTCTACATGTATCCTTGATCCCATCCCTTGGGTCTTCTCCAGCAGACTATCTATTCCCACTCTACTTCTCTAACCTTTAATCTTTTCCTATTTATCAATTCCTGGTCTCTTAAATCTATTTAGAGAAAAGGGGGGGGGACCTCATATAAGAACCCACTACCCCCACTAGCTACTGTCTTCTATCTTTCCTGCCTTTTATATCTAAAACTTGAGAAGGCTATCTATAATAGGTATTTTCACTTCTTTTCCTCTAAACCATCTGCAATTAGGCTTTCGACTTCATTATTCAACAGAAACTACTCCCTACAAAGTTACCAATGATCTTTTAATTGTGCAACCTAAGCCTTTTCTGAATGAATCCTCATCCTTCTTGACCTCTCTACATCATGTCTCTGCTGCCCACTTTCTCTTTCTGGATAATTTCTCCCTTTTTTGAGTTTTCATGATATTTTTCTTTCCTTGTTCTATCTGTCTGACATTTCCTTCTCTGTTTCTTTAGCAGGTTCTTCATTCATATCATGGCTACGGACCATGGGTGCCCCCCCCCCGCCCCAATCTCTCTCCTGAGTCTTCAATTTTCCCTCTCTACTATGGGTCAACAAACTTATTCTTGGGATAAATCCAGCATCCAGCCTGCCACCTGTTTTTTGCATAGACAGTAGGCTAAGTATGATATTACATTTTAAAATAAAAATTTATTTAATGATGTAAAAATCACTCATAGCTTACTGGCCATACAAAAACAGGCAAGGGACCAGATCTGACCCGAGGACCAGTTTGCAGAACCCTGCTCTATGTTATCTCACTCAGTGACCATCACTCATAGTTCAATTCACATCTCTATGTAAATGATTCACAAATCTATATAATTAGCCTTAGACTCCCCCAATAATTTGCCATCACCAGCTACCTTTGGGCTTCTTGAAAAGTATGATCCAAAAGCACCTCAATCTTAACCTGTCCAAAAGAAAATGTATTTTCTTTCCCCTAAAATCTTTCCCTCTTTTGAATTTTAACTTTTTCTTATTATTGTTGAGGGTATTAACATCCTTCTAGTCATTGGGCTTCAAAACCTCTGTATCATCCTCAACTCCTCCCTCTTACACACCCTATGTATACGATTTGTTCTCAAATCTTGGAATTTCTACCTTCACAACTTCTAGTTTAATCTAGATTAAATATGCAATCTGCATCTGTAAATAGTGCCTCTCAAAATCCCTGGATACCTCAAAAACCTGAGCCACAAAATAACTGAGCAACAGTTCTATTTGTTTACCCTTATGATAGTTACACGAAGCAAGTAGGTCGGCCTACCTTCCTACTAGCTGCATTCATCAGATAATTCAAATATTCATTAAGTACATAATATATGCAAAAGGTAGCATGGAGCAGTGGATGGCAAACTAACCTAATAGGCAGAAAGAACTCTGCTCAAGGCCTGCCTCTGAGGCCTACTGGCTTCAGAATATCACTTGCTCTCTCAAATAACCCCAGGCAACTTTCTAAAACTATAATCTACTTTGTTTGTGAGAATGTCCTCCCAGAGAGCTCCCTACCACTAGGAAATTACAGGTGCTGTCCAAAAAAAAAAAAAAGTACTATGTACAAGGCAATGTGAAACACAACAGAACCTTCCCTTATTTGGGGAAATGAATCCTTTATTTCGGGAAATCAAGCATGAAATCTCAAAGAAACAGGTCTAAAAAGGTGGGCCTTAGAAAGGTAGGAAGGCAAGTCTTGTTTGTCCTTATTTTGAAAGTGACTACTACAACACAAACTGAAATGCTAATTTGCCCAGAATCCAGTTACCTAAGGAAACATGGAATTTGCCCCAAAGGCCTCACCAAAGACCAGTAGCATGGCTACACAAATTCTTCATTAACCCAAAGATAGACTTTGATACACAAAGAAACCAAAATATCTGATCAATTAACTATCTTGAGATTGGTACTTAATATTAATATTCAGAGAATGTTTATGAAGTTATACTTTGCCTCCATAAGATCTTAAGCTATTAGTATCTTATAGACACACATGATGGAACTCAAGGTTTGCAATCCTAAATACCATGTAATCTCAAGAGAGCATCAAAGAAACAAGTGGAATAGCCAACTGAACAACAAAAAAATAGACTGGGTGAACATTCATTATATTTGTAGCAAATTAAGCACAGGATATCATATAAAACAAAGTGATTTTCTTTCATTCCCAGTAAATATTCATTTCTCTCCTGAGCTTCAGATGCACATCTCCAAATGCCCACTAAATATCTCTACCAGGATACTCCAACCTGCTACTCCTCCTAACTGCACTATTTCTTTCAGTGGTACCACCATTTACCCCAAAATCCATGTCTAAAACTTGGGATAATCATTGACTGTTCCCTCTCTCTCACTTCTCATATCCAGTTAGCAAGACCTGAAGATTTCACTTCTATAATATCTTTCCAATCCATTCATTATTCCACTCCCACTGCTAACATCTGGTACAGGCACTCGTGACCAACCTGAACTATTTCAAGAGATTCTTTTTTTTTTTTTTTTTTTTGGCGGGACAATGGGGGTTAAGTGACTTGCCCAGGGTCACACAGCCATTAAGTGTCAAGTGTCTGAGGCCGGATTGGAACTCAGGTCCTCCTGAATCCAGGGCCAGTGCTCTATCCACTGCACCACCTAGCCGCCCCTATTTCAAGAGATTCTTAACAGGTCTTTTTGCTTCTCCTCTATTCCCACTCTAAGCCATCCATCATTATGACCTCTTAGTTATCTTGCTAAAATGATCCTCGGCTGTGATGGGATCAACAGCTCTCTGGAAAGTGGCATCACTGTGCTGAGGTCCTGATGACGACAAAGATGATTCCCTTTATCTTTGCTATTTTACATCAGGGAGACCCACTGTGGAACAGCCCTGACATCACTTCCACTACATGAACTTGGAAAAGGAGCATTAAATTGTTTGTTGTCTTTCCATTTTTACTGTTCTTATGCCTATATTAAGCTTTTCCTCCAGTGTTACCCATGCCAAGGTTTTCTGAATCTTCAAGGTCAGGATTATCTACCAGCAACCATAGGACCATTGTGGAAGATTACTTAGAGAACCTGAGGAACCTTCTCACCAAAGGATACAATGTAGTGAGGCACATTTATTTTATGTAGCAGGAGCTAGTTCTTCTTTTTTTGGGGAGGAAGAGGAGGGGGTGGTGGTGGTGGTGAGGCAATTGGGGTTAAGTGACTTGCCCAGGGTCACACAGCTAGTAAGAGTCAAGTGTCTGAGGCTGGATTTGAACTCAGGTCCTCCTGAATCCAAGCTGGTACTCTATCCACTGTGCCACCTAGCTGTCCCACTAGTTCTCCTTTAAAGCAACAAAGAGGCTATCCCTGGAATTGGACTTGACTGGCCCTGTGAAATAGGATTTAAACTAGTCAATCGACATGACTTCCTGTGGTACAAAAAGCTCAGCATATGAGAAGTCAGGGCGCAGGTTTGGTGTAATTCCCACTGCAACAACAGTCATCACACCTCTCTAATTATGCATTGCGACCATGACAGACGCAGGAGCAAAAGGGAGCCTCATCCACCTGAATCAATGCTGTATCCTTATTAATCACTTTTATGATTCAGAAAACTCCTATTTGTTAAATATTTTATGTGCAACAAGTATCTCATTGCATGACAATCCTGAAATACTAGACTGGCTTAAGTCAGGTCTGACCCATACTCCCAGGCATTCTCCTTTTGTGTAACAATAATAATAAACACAACTAAAATTCTTCTCTTACAACAATTTTGTGGAAAGACAGTAAGCCATAAAGAACTATATAAATTTTATTTATGAGGAAACAGTTGTTCAGAGATTGTGACTTACCCAAGGACACACATGACAAGATTCCAGGAGACCCATGTATCCTGACTCCAAAACTGTGTTTTACCCACTATACCATACACTGCCTAGGCTTACTTCTACTCAAGCCTTTCCAAAGTTTTTAATGACTTCTAAATAGAGTTGAAACTCCTTGGCCTGCACCAAGGTCTTCCCAATCTTGTACCAGTCCTGATCTTTCCAGCCTTATCTCAAACTACTTTTCTAGGTGTATGCTATACTCCAGACAAACTAGACTACTCCCCATGCAGTTCATTTCACAGCATCACAGAATTATAGAGTTAAAGCTGAAAAGGGCCACAAAAGTCGAGTCTAGCACCCTCGATTTACAGTTTAGGAAACGGAGGCTCAGAGAAGCTAAATGATTTGCCCGTGGTCATACCGAAGTGTCTGAGGTAGGATCCAAAGCTAGGTCTTCCTGATTCCAAGTCTAGTACTCTATCCACCATACCTGCTGTCTCTCTTATAAAATCAACTGCCTCATTTCCATGGCTTTAATCATGCTCTTTCTTGTGTCGAAACTGACTCCTCCTCTCCTATCCCAACATACTCCATTGAATTCCTACCCAACCTTTAAAGCCCAATTCAGATGCCCCCTCTTCCAGAAAATCCTCTGTGATCCTCCAATTTGTAATGGCAGCATTTTGCTTATACCTCTCTTATGCATTCATCATGAACAATTTCATATTAAACAAATAAGAAAAGAAACATTTATAAGGCTTTATTTATAAAGAACACTAAGCTTGATATTGGGAGTAAAAACACATTTTAGATAAAATAGTGACCTGCCTTTGAGGGGCTTAGAATCTAACAAGATAATGGTTATTTTTGTATTTCTTATATTGTCCCACTGGACTATAAGCCCTGAGAGGCCAGGGCCATGTTTTATCTAAATTTTGTATTTAACTCAATGTTTAGAATAGTGTTTTACACAGAGAATGCAGTAAAAGTTGAATTTAATTGAATATGACATAAAAACCTTGTAATTAGTTAAATGAAAACTGTTCTCATAAAATTAAAAATACTAAAAAAGTAAAAATATTATGGCACTAAAAAACTACTGCAACAGAACAGAACTACATGATAAAATAGTGAAAGAAATAAAAATAGGAGCATCATTTATAATTCATAAACAACTTCAACTCAATAAACTCACTGTTGTTCTTAGGCTCAAAACTAGATACGTACTGCTATCTTTGTAGACTAATAAAATGCAGGCAATGATCTTCAAAAGTTCAGCAATGACTACTGCAGTAGATGACAAATAACGAGGCCCATCTTCTTTCAAAGTCCTCGAATAACGCATAGTAAGAACCAAGCTGGTAGTCTGAAAGACCAGGATTCCCAAAGAGAGGTACTTTAAATTGGTAGACATTGCCTTTTCTTCAGGTGCCTGAAAAAATAAAAGCAGAAAACAACTAATTAGCCAAAATGCAAAAAGTAGAAACAAATATATTAAAAACTAATGAAAAAATGAATACATTATGTATGGCACTGCTTCCCCCCCCCCCAGGCAATTGGGGTTAAGTGACTTGCCCAAGGTCACACAGCTAGTAAGTGTTAAGTGTCTGAGGCTGGCTTTGAACTCAGGTCCTCCCGACTCCAGGGCCAGTGCTCTATCCACTGCGCCACCTAGCTGCCCCGCTTTTTTTTTTTTTTTTTAACCAAATTTTCTCTGCTTCTGGCTCCTCTACAATACAAAATAGTAACAAAGATGCTCTACATGGATGTTTTTTGTCTCTATTCCATCCCAACTTATCTCACTGGATTAATATCCACCCTTTTGGATCAGAATCTTACTTAGACTTTGCCTAAAAAACAATTAAACTACCTATTTTACTGTTCTGTATACTCACCTTTCTGTTTTTCAGCCTCTTTATTGCTACTAGTTACATCAAGTATATTCTATACAAAAGTTTATTTCACAATACATCCAGCCCCAACTTCAGCCTGTGTCAACTGGTATGGGGCACATGGGCTCTGGAAACTCTAAAGCATGTTACTGAGGATAATGGATGGGACTCAGTGCTGTAAGAAACTAAATACTAACATACTAAACTTCTACTGATAATAAAAAAAAACACCTGCAAACTTCAGATTGTTTTTACTATCACATTCTTTTGGGGTAAAATATTAAATATCTGTTCAACTTGATTTGTATAGTGCCCAGAAAAATACCATGAAATGTAAATATCAAATTTTTTTTATGCTGGTGGAAAGTTTGTATGAATCAATGGGAAAAGAGTTTAATGAAACTTCATATTATAAAGGAAAAAGTAAATATTGAATGTTTCTTGTACCAGACAAGTGCCCTATGGTATGGAACCAAACACTTCTGTTTATGCTCAAGTCATGCTTCAAAGCTCTACCAGCTAAAGAGTCATTACACAGAATGACAGAATTATATAATTTTAGACCTGGAAGGAACCTTAGAGAACTTTCATGACACATGAACAAAGTGATGCAAAAAGATGCTAAATGAATTTACCAAAGCCAAAAGACAGTAACTGGAAGAGAAGGAACTAGCACTTGGATCTTCTATTCCAATACTGTTTCTACCGTGTCATGCTACCACTTCAGCAAACCTAGAAGTAAGCTTTATAAAAGTCCAGAAAAAAAAAAAATCTGGGCCTGAACTTCCTGTGTTAAGAGTAACATAAAAGAGAACTAGGTGCCAGAAACCTACTTTTGGCATGGGTATCTAAATCTCCTGGAAAATGTCAAATACTGATTCCAAATCTATTCAAAGAATTTTATCTTTCTAAAGTACACCTGAGGACACAATGCACCTACAATCATGGTAATTCCATTTTTTTCAAATTAAAAAAAGTCAGACCCTAAGCCAGAGTGCATTTTTTCCAATTTCTATTTATTTTCTCTTTTACTTACATTTTTTCCATCAATTTTCATTTAAATTAATGAAGGCCTTTTTTTATATACACATTAAGCTTAGAGTATTAAAAAATCAATATAAAATACCTAATTCCTGTTTTAAAGAGATCTTATAGGCTACTTAATATGCTAAAATAGCTACTAAGTAGCCATTTGCTCATATTAAGTAATAATTTATGCCAGCAGAAATGTAAAGAATAATTTTATTTGCTATACTACCAGTGCTTCCCTCAGAAAGAAAAAGAAAGAGGGTCAAGAGATTTGGGAAACATTATCTCATTCTCAAAAAGTGTCTAACCATCCAAATGAAAAAAAAAAGTATATAAAAATATATTATCGGGGCAGCTAGGTGGCACAGTGGATAAAGCACCGGCCCTGGATTCAGGAGTACCTGAGTTCAAATCCGGCCTCAGACACTTAACACTTACTAGCTGTGTGACCCTGGGCAAGTCACTTAACCCCAATTGCCTCACTAAAAAAAAAAATTATATATATATATATATATATATATATATATATATATATATATATATATATATATAATCATCTAAATAATGGCATCTCAACTGAGAAGCAATTCATCATATTCTCCATCCATTCTCAGAGGTGAAATGGACTTCAAATGTCATTCCTAGTCTAACCTATACCTGAATGGGAACTTTCTCATATGTTAATTCATTCTACAAACTGGACCCAGAGTTAAGTAAGAGGAAGAGACAGAGTTGTAGATAGTACACAATACTTTCAGTGATTTCAAATTGCTCACTTCTACAAAAGCACCAATATTTTTATTTTTAGTATCAATATTCTCTTGGTGATGCTATATGGCTGCAAATAATGCATCATAATTTTGAAAAATTAAAATTACAAATAAGCTGAACAAAGAAAATATGCCTGGTATCATGCTATCAACAACTTCCACTTGAGATAAAGCATATGACATTTCTGAAAATATGAATGACATAAAAAAGGGTGTGCTAGTCATTGCAGCATGAATGACACAAAAGTATGGCCTAAGTGGTACACTGTTACCCTAGAGACACTTAAAGAAAACCTCCAGGTTGTTCAGTAGATCATCTGTGGAGAATTGCTGGAAAACAAGAGCAAGAATCTTACAGATAAGAGGTTTGAAGGGATTTCAATATGAATCAACTGAAGAAGTACCCAAGTTGATGAAAAAAATAGATCCACCAATGAATCTTCAAGATTATGCAAAGAAATATGTTGGCCTTCACTTAATTTATAAAATAAAATTAAAATGTTCATTTTGGCAGCACTGAATGAGGACAGCAAAAACTATGCAAACAGAAACAACTGAAAAAGCAAAACACTTCTTTATACTTCTATTACTTAAAATATTATTATTTTTATATTGGAATCTCCATAATTTCCTTCCAGACTTATGACACTGAATTTAATTTTCTACCTTCAAGGCCTTACTTTATTCTCAGCTTAATTCCCACTTCTTATTGCCATTCATGGTCTTTTTGTCTTGTTAACCTTTTATCTGCTCTCCAAACTGTTCTTTATTTCATTAAAAAAAGTTCCTGTCTATCCAGGAATCTTGGAAATACATATTTATTGAAAACAACCCTCTAGTTAAAAGACCCTGTTGACTAAATCTATTGGACCTCCTTTAAGAAAAGAAGACTATTGGGGCAGCTAGGTGGCGCAGTGGTTAGAGCACCGGCCCTGGAGTCAGGAGTACCTGAGTTCAAATCCGGCCTCAGACACTTAACACTTACTAGCTGTGTGACCCTGGGCAAGTCACTTAATCCCAATTGCCTCACTTTTAAAAAAAAAGAAAAAAGAAAAAAAGGAAAAAAGACGATTAGAGGATCCCTTCTAAGGAGGTAGAGGGCACTGAGACTTACTTATTGGGCTACTACAGGTAATAAGGGCAGAAGGCATCTCCCTGCCCATTTTGAGAGATATTCAAGTTTCTACAGCTACTTTTGTCTTATTTATTAGAGAAAGGATCAGTATCTCCTCACATCCCTCAAACAAATTCTTTCAACATCTGGTACCCAGATAATCACACACAGTAATACATAGTCAAAAGGTTTTTCACCTCCTAAAAACAACTTCCTTTAAATATTATAAACAGGGGGTGGTTAGGTGGCGCAGTGGATAAAGCACTGGCCCTGGATTCAGGAGTTTCCTGAGTTCAAATCCGGCCTCAGACACTTAACACTTACTAGCTATGTGACCCTGGGCAAGTCACTTAACCCCCATTGCCCCGCAAAACAAAACAAAACAAAATAAATATTATAAACAACTTAGTTTTTTTTTAAATCCAAATGTCAAGAAAGACTGAAAAAATCTAAAACTAAACTGCTGGTCTCTTTCAGCTCTAAAATTATGGTAATAATGGCTATTTGAGAAATCTCATTTTGAATGGTAGCAGGAGACTACTTAAGTTCCAAGTTTGAAATGTATATTATCTCTTCTGAATAATTTATGTCGATACTTTAAATGTCTATTAGTGACAGCAAGAGGCTATGTAACATGATGGAGAGACATCAGGTCTCAGAGTCATGACAACCTAGGTTAAGTCCTATTTCTGATACATACAGATTGTATGATCCTGGGCAAGTCACGTAACTTCTCAAGGACTGAGGCAACTCTCTAAAGCTATAAATCACAGAATGTAGTGGTAGAGGGAGCTTTCTCACCAAGAGCTCCCTACACTGGTAAAACCACAAATCTAAACAGTAAAGAAAAAAAAATAACTTTAGACTGCAATACAAGCATATAACATTAGAAACTCAAAATAAACTCAATTGCTAACACATCTGACAACTAATTTTTAAGGAAGATCAAGCTTTCATTTACTATAAACTATTTCTCATAAGTTCTTTTTTTTCTTATATATGTTCTAAACATATACAACATAAATATATCAAAAACATCATCTTAAAAATTAAATTTAAGTTGGTATTTTAGCTAGAGGTGTCAAACAGCTCAAAATATAAATCCCAAAAAATGTTTTCCCGATGAAAAGAATAGAAAAAAATAATACATACAGAAATGTTGCTTCCAGTTGTAATTTTCAGCGCGTTATCTTCCATGATTCACTCCACAATGTTATGAATTTAAAGAACTGTAATCTTTTTGCTGCTAAATTATTAAGATATAAAATTAATCACAAGCAAATGGCTTGACTTCTAACAGATATGATGCATATCTGACATTAAATATCTCAAAAATAGTTATTGATCTCCAAAATCTAGCAATAAGAGGATATTTGAACTGAAGAGTAATCCTTTCCAAAAGTAATGCAGGAAATTTTTAAAAATAGAATCAATTTTACACAAATAAAAGTAGTTGTCAATACTGGTTAGTATAACTCATTCGAGTTACCATGAGAACAGCAAGGGATTCTGACTTCTATTAAATTCCTCTAGTTCTTGTTCCTGGAAAATACACTCTGCTTTACTAACAACTCTTTTTAATGGCTACACTAAAACAGTCCAACCATTTTAGTTGCTAAATGAATCCTATGTCAAACAGCTTCACCTTATTTCTCCTTCCTTTTTCTTTTCAAAAGTATCTGGTGTCTGTTTGCTTAAGAAAACATTACCAGGATCCATTTATCTATCCTGTGCTGTCAATCAGTAACTTGCTATTTCAAAGGCAGCAACTTTTCTTTTTCTATAGTCAGGTGTTGGCAATCAAATTTTAAGTACTTCCTCTCAGTGGGAAATAGGTATGGTATTTTAAAATTCCAATCTTGAGACTAAAGCTATGAAAGGTATTATGTTTGCACTTTTAGTGCCTTTTACAAAAGAATATTATTTCCATAATGTCATTACTTTTAAGAAGTGTTTTTCTCCATCTTCTTTCACAAGGGCACATCAAACCCTGCTGCCACACTATCACATAACTAGCTACAGTTAACTAATATGAAGAAAATCTGGTGCTCTAGGAGGCAGCTATGGTGTAGTATAAGAACACTGAATTTAGAATGAAAATATCTAGTTTGGAATCTTAGCTCTAATCATTAGTAGCCATGGGACTTTGAATCACTTAAGTTTTCTGATCCTGTTTTTTCATCTGTAAAGTGGAAATAATAATACTATTTGTTTTTCAGTCATACCCAACTCTCCATAACCCCATGTGAGGTTTTCTTGGCAGAGATACTAGAGCAGTTTGCCATTTCCTTCTCCAGTTCATTTTACAGATGAGGCACTGAAGCAAGTGACTTGCTTAAGGTCACACAGTCAGTAAGTGTCTAAGGACAGATTTGAACTCAGGAAGATGAGGCTTCCTGACTCCAAGCCTGGCATTCTATCCAGTGGACCACCTAGTTGCCCTAATAATACCAGACAACTAAAAATATCACATAATCTACCTTACCAGGTAATTGTAAGGGCTTCACAAATCTTAAAGCACCATTAAAATGGAGGCAGCAACTCAGGTAGTGCTGAACACTAAACCAGGTTTGAGGCCAACTACTGATGAAGATCAATATCTATTTAAGACCACAGTTCCTAAGTTCACACCAATGTGTTTCTTTTACCAGTCAAACAGATGGCATTTCCAAGAAAGAAAGCAACAGCATAATTAAAAACATGGAAAATAAGCATAGTAAGAGTTCCCCATTGTTGTTGTTTGTCCTTCATTCCCCGAAGAGGACCATGACATTAGGGTGATGTCATGACTTGCACTGAACTGGATTTAAGTGAAGGAGGACACCAACCTCACACTCTCTTCCAGAGCCATCTGGGCAAATATATATCAGGACAACTGGAGATGGCCATGGGGTTAAGTGACTTGTCCAGGGTCACACAGCTATTAAGTATCTGAGGTGAGATTTGAACTAAGATCCTCCCAACTTCAGGGACAGTGCTCTATCCACTGTACCACCTAGCTACACCAAGATTTCTCCAAACAGACAGGTTTATGAGGTCTACAGGTTACCACATTAGCACTTTTGGGAGGGATCATACATGGTCATGGCTCATGCAATGCACTTTTCTCTCAATTTATTCAGGTGATAAATATAAAACCATAATACCATGGCTTTCACACAGAATTAATTTCTAAGTACAGTCTAAGCAATGAAAAGTTTTACAACCCTGAAGAAACCAATCTATTTTGAAAATGTTGGTTAACTTCTTCACTAGAAGCTGATAGTTTAGTTGCCCTAGAATATCAAGAGAATAAGGACATACTGGAGTGTATCTGCATGCATTAATGCTGCAAGGAACCTACAATCAAATCCTTCTTAATAAATATTTATAAATAAATAAAATTAAATATTTTATAAAATTATATCATCCTCAAACTTTGTAAAGTGCTATGCATTTATTTATCTGTTGATTACAGAGCACAATATCTTTTTACACTTTAGGGAAAAATGAGCTTAAAGCAACAGACTTACCTGATATTGGTATAGTTACTGTATGCTAGGTAAATGCAGAACACATCCTGAAAATGCAGGATTAAATATTTTTACTGCCTTTGTATGAGTCTTATCTCATTAAGAGAGAACAGGGTATCATTTCAGAATATAATTACAGAACAGATTGATGCATCACCTGTGCACTATAGAGGGCTTCAATTTGAAAACCCTACAGCATTTTCACACATATTGTCTCAGTTTGTCCAAACACCTCAACTAAAGACAGATATCCTCAGTTTGCAGGGAATTTAGATGACTTTTCCAATGGTAGAGGCAGGTGAAATTTCTCTATAATGGTTTATTTTGAGAAACAGCATGGCACACTGGATAGCAAGCTGGCCTCAAATCCAGGAAGATCCAGGTTCAAGTCCTGCCTTTGACACATACTGGCTGTGTGACCCTAGGCAAATCACATGCATTCTAGGAAACTCCAGAAGGCTATGTGGCAGAGAAAGTTCCAAGCTGCAGTGGTAGAGGGAAGTTCTCATCCAAGAGTATCAATCAAACCCATATTAGTCATACCATGAGTATAGCCCCTATCCTTATGATTTATTTGTTTCAAATATATACATCAGGCTTATACTTAAAAGGTTGAGAAAAAAATGAAACAAAGTACTAGATTGATTTATAGGTTCCTTAGGCTATAAACTATATCATTCATTTTTGCATCTCCCTCAAAAATAAGTGATTGTTGAACTGAATTGAAAAGAGTACTGCTATTCTTTATTTCTTTATTATTTTATTCTTTATATTATTCTTTTTTGACCTTGGACAAATCACTTAACCTCTCTAGCACTGTGTTTCCTTACTCACAGAATGAAGGGACTGTACTAAATCTGATTAAATTCAACAAATATTTATTTGTCTCTCAGTTTACAGAAATCTGTAATTCTTAAATCCAATGCAAAAAAAAAAAAAAAAGATGAAGGAATAGCTTCTTTTTTTTTTTTTTTTTTTGGCGGGGCAATGGGGGTTAAGTGACTTGTCCAGGGTCACACAGCTAGTAAGTGTCAAGTGTCTGAGGCCTGATTTGAACTCAGATATTCCTGAATCCAGGGCCGGTGCTTTATCCACTGCGCCACCTAGCCGCCCCCGGAATAGCTTCTTAATAAGCTATTTTCATTCACAGGAAGTAGATATGTTGGAGATATTACAGACCAGATTTGTGTTCAGAGAGGGATTGGACTGCATAAACTAAGTGGTCCGAACCAACTATGAGATTCTATAATTCATTATTATTATTTTTAAAACCTGAATGCCTATAAAGCATAACCACATATAGAAAAGCAAAACAGAATTATCTTAAAAGGCAGGAGTTATTATAGTTTCTGGTCACCAATGTTCAAATTCATTTACTCAACAAGTATCTATTAAGTGTCCACTGTATGGCAGGTTTTATTTGAAGGATAAAGAATACAATGACAAAATGCAAAACTGTCCCTAACCTCAGTGTGCCTAAAACTCTACTGAGGAAAAATGAGCTGTATACAGAAAAATACAAAATATATAATAATTTGGAGAAATGACTAACAACTGTGATAATCAGGAAAGCCCTCTTATAAGGGATGTTTCACATTTTTCAAAGGGTGCTAAAGTAGTTTGAAACTGCATTTGTAACATTTGAGTACTAAAGGACACAAGGTAAGGCAAAAATAAAATTCAATTCTTCCAAGTTTACAGTAATATACTGGAGTGGAACTCAGAAAAATAAACCTGGATCAAATATCAATTTGACATCCCAATTTTGCAATACAAATAATCCAACAATGCCTTCTTATTCTATGCAATTCTTGTCCATCTTCTCCCATAAATCCTTAAAAAGGATCTACCCAAACTCATCTGATACTTTTTAATAATTTACATAACTTAGTATAAATTGTATATGACTACAACAAAGAAAATTATTTTTTAACACACACATAAATGTGTCAAATAGAAGAAGCTTTATGTTTATAAAAAACAGGTTTTTTAAGTTTAATGTTGTTCTTTGTTGTTCCTGTGCTTGGATATTGCCCAGATAGAATTTCACTGTTGAAATTCAAATGCTTAATTCTTTGAAAAATACCCTCTCTAAATATAAAATTGTAGCTACTCCCAAACTCGATGTCTCACAAGCATATGCTGTAGATAGATGAATAGATCCACTGACAGATACAAACAGATAGATATAGAAAAATCTCCTTTAACAGAGAATGACACATAGTAGGCACTTAATAAATCTTCAATATTACTTTTAACATTTAACATTTAGGTAACTAGGTGGCACAGTGTGTAGTGCTAAACTTGTGAGTCATGAACACTTGAGTTTAAATCCTGCCTCAGACACTTACTAGCTGTGTGACCTTGAGAAGTCATTCTCTTTTTTATAACCTCAGTTTCCTTATCTGTAAAATGCAACACTACCTACCTCATAGGGTGGTAATAAGGACCACTGGAAATAACACATAAAAAATGTTTTGTAAACCTTGAAGTAATATATAAATGTTAGCTATTAATATTTGTTATTCAACTGTGGCCCTCATATTTATTCCTATCTGTGCTATCTTTTACTGTAAATTCTTAGAGGTTGGGGACTAAATCTGACAGGACACTATTTGGTCATGCAGGACAATATGAAAGAGGTCTGTAAGAAATGCTTACTGGGGGTAATGATTAAACCAGGGTTGTGGCGCCTAATACAATGACAATTAAGTACTTCAGTAAGTATTCAATCAATTAATAAACTTTTTAAAGCTGTGACTATGTCCTAGACACTGGGGATACATACGCAAACCAATGAAACAAACTTTTCTCTCAAAAAGTTTTCTTTACAGGACTGAACACCTACATGTTATACATGTAAAAAAAAGTCACTTCAAATGTTATTTGAATGCTACAGTTGCTTTATTCTAAGAATGAAGATTCAATTCTCCCTTTTGAGTTTTTGTGGCCTTTCTTTCAAATTGTTACAAACTTCCTTTCAAAAAAAGTAGATATAGGGGCAGCTAGGTGGCGCAGTAGATAGAGCACCAGCCCTGGAGTCAAGAGGACCTCCAGCCTCAGACACTTAACATGTAACTAGCTGTGTGACCTTGGACAAGTCACTTAACCCCAATTGCCTCACCCCCCCCAAAAAAGTAGATATAATTTCATTTGTTGGTATTAACTCTTTTTTACTTTCCTATATAACCTAACAAATGGCTTTTCAAGCCAAAACATAATTATTACTGAATAGTGGGAAGATGTGAATAATAACTAGTGCAGGTCATCTATGCCTGGTGATTTCTGAGTGTTGTGGACACCCCTGGTCTCAATTACAATTCTTTGATTCACTGAATTTATCACAATTTCATGTTGGATGTCAAAGACTGTCTTTCTTTGTCTTATTTATATCCCTAGCACTTAGCACAGTGCCTGGCATACAGTATATGCTTAATAAATGTTTACTGAAAAAAAAAATAAATAAATGTTTACTGAATTGATATTTTGAATACTGAATGGATACTTTGTTTCAAGAACAAACAGGAACTGGAAAATACTTAAAAGTTAAGATCTTCCAGTGAGAAGAGTTGTTAATTGATACTGGGGGTTTTCCCCCCATTTAAAAGGTTAATAGCTAAGCACATTATACAACTTTTTACTTGTGACTTCAGATATAACAAATGCTAAATTATGTTCCCTCAAAAGTGTGTTTTGAGCAAGCATGCATGTGCATGCACGCACACACACATACACAATATCTTGAAATGATATGGTTATCCAACAATAGGCAAATAACAAAGTTCATATTTACATAATGCTTTATGGTTCACAGACATTATTATCCTCACTGCCTTGGAAGACAGGCAATAGAAGTATCACTATACTTATTTTATAAATGGGACCTAGGTTCTGGTAACTCCAAGGCTCAGATTCTTCCTGCTAATTTATCCTTCCTCTGCAATGACATAGACATAGAATTCCAGTAGATTCCAGTTACTCAACTTTTCTTCCAAGCAAGTCTTCAATGATTGGTTTCTAAAGCACTCTCTACTAGCTATCTCCCTAAATTGAATTCCTTGCCACATTTTTTTAAAGAGGTATGGGGGAGGAGTCCTCAGCTTTCCCTTTTTCTCCTACAGTCCCCCCAAATCAGGCTCTCTCCTTTTTAGAGGGCTTTAAACTACATGGAAATGAGGAGTGCACTATAACCAAGGATTGTTGCTAAATGTTCAACAACCAGCTCTCTGGAAAGGAAAAAATATAAGCATGACAGTTTTAAGTTTAATCTGCAATATTAACATTTTCTCTATCACTTTAAGACTAGACCATCAACAAAATAATAAAGCCCTGATTTGTAGTTGATCTCCAAAGTGCCACAGTTCACACTGAAAATTTAATAATCTCAAAAGCCAGCATGAGATGCCTCTAGCACATCATTGACTAAGAAAGAGGTAAGTTTACAAAAGCAACTCAAGTTCTCTCTGTAAATGTGCAGAAAACTAGGCCTAACTCACTTTTTTCCACCCTCCCCTTCAGTCCGAATTGAATCCCTTCTTCCAGGTCCATCTTGGGAAGGAGCCAGTCAAATCCTATCTAGACTAAATGCTGGATCAAACAAGGTTTCTAGCAGATGGACTTGGTCTGGCATGGCTGCAAAACAGTTTCCCTCTCCATTCCTTAGCTCTAAGGATTGATGGTCTAAGTATGCAGCTTTCTTTGGATCCTCCCACCCCCCACCCCCATGGTTTTTCAGGCCTCACAACTGCCTGCTCACAGACATTGCTGGTGTTAAGGGAGGAAGGGATTACCTATTATAATTTACTATACAAATAAGGGTGTGTTTCCTCCCCCAGTTGTAAATCTGCATTGAAGGGAGACTTGTGAAACACTGATCAGGGAACAGAAATCATTTGGAGAAAGGGAGGTCACTGGAGCATAAAGTGGAGCCATAGAAAGAAAAATGATCATTGGCTTGGGAGTCACCTGTTATGTCCACCAAAAGAACACAAGCTTGAACAGGAAGAAGCAAATTAATCTAGTTAGACTTTTGCTGTAGTGAAAGAAACACAGTCCCTGTAATCCTTGGCCAGAGGTCTACCAGGATAACAAGTGAAGAAGCCAAAACCTAGAGGATAGAACTATCCACTACATCTGAATACTGACTTTGGTATGATGAAACCAACCAAGGCCAAAAGAGAAATAAGGGCAAGATAGAACTTTCAGGGGCCAGTCTCACTAAATACTTACAGGGTGAAATAATAGCAAGCTTCTTATTCTGGGATCTAGAATCAAGAACAGGATTTCAACAGGTCCAGAAGCTGTTCTATGGTGAAGTAAGTCTATAAATGCCTTGCTTCAAGAGAAGATTCAATGGGGGCTGGAGGGAGAGAAAGGAATGCAGCAAAGGGGATGGATACCTACTGTAAGCCTGGGGCTCCAACAACATCTGGAGTTAAATTGAGGAAGCACATTCTAAAAGGGTTAAGTCAAGACATTTAGCAGCTTATCAAACTGAATCTAGCATCCAGTTCAAGCAGGGGAAAACTAGCAAAACTCAAGGATAAAACAAAGAAGAGCTTTACCCAGACTAAAAATAGGAAATTAAGAAAGTTAAATTACTAGTTCCTTGGTAAGGATTAACTGGTAAAAGTGTAAAACTTCCCCTTATTTTAAATCCATGTAAGCTTTCTTTGTAATATTTGGTAATGTCTCAAAAAGAGAACTGTGTCATGTTTTCAGAGAGCCTGGAAAGAGAAAGTCTTCATCTTTTCCAGAAAAGCTGGAAAGGCCTGGTTCATTATGAACCAAAGCCAAGAGGGGAGGCAGTGGCAAGAAACCAAACTAAGGTGCCAACAAGTCAAGCTATAAAGATTACTGAAGAAAAAGAAATGAGAATCTCAGTGTAGACTTAAGACTTGGGGAACCTCCACCCAAGTTCCCTTCCTAAGGGAAGAGAAAGAGTACCCACAGATTAACTTGCGTTTTCTTGCTCAAATTTATATCACCTGATGAATTGCCCTCGTTTCCAGTTAGTAAAAGAGTTGCAATAACACCATGGAACCAACAAACATCATTCCTCTCAACCAGCTGCTAATTCTACTCATCAATCTAGTTAACTAATATTTACCTAGCACTTAGGTGCAAAGCACTGTGTTAAACACTTTACAATTATCTCATTTGATGCTCACAAATAAGGTTCATCTGATCCTCAAATATAAATGTTATTATTATCACCATTTTGCAGAAGAGGAAACTGAGACAGTGGTTAAGTGACTTGTCCAGGGTCACATAGCTACTAAGTATCTGAGGCTGGACATTGCCCAATGTTCATGTTGATTACTCAAGGCTAACTTCCTCTCCCCAGTGGAAAGTTTTTAAAAAATTGAAAATACAGTAAATAATAATAGAATATGCTTTACAACCACTAATAACAGGGCCATACACCCCCCTCAAGCACCTCTATTATGAAGGAATACAATATATTTATTAGTGGAAGCAATTTCACCTTTCAAATACTAAACAAAATTAAAACTGAGGATGATAAAATAGCTTTGTTCTAAATCCATTTGCAAATACTATTAATTTTGAGACCAAGAGAAAATATGTAATACATTTTTAAGGCAATTCAATTTCAATTCAGTCCAACAATTTTTTTTAGTAATTACAACGTTTCACCCACTGTGCTGGATACTAGTGATACAAAGAAAAAAACAGTCACTGTTCTAAAGGCATTTCTAGGGATTTAACATACACATAGAAAAGCAAATAAAAAGTCATTTCAGGGAGCACTGACAACTAGGTGGATCAGAAGACTTCTTCAGAAGGTGGTAACTGAGGCAAGCTTTGAAGAAGGCAGAATCAAGGAGAAAGTACATTCCAGGCATAGGAACAGCCCATGCACATACATGGATGTGGGAAATAGCATGCCAAGTCCAGGAAACAGCTAATAGTTTTGCTAGAACATAATAACAGCAGCAACTTTATAGAGTGCTTTATAAGTGCTTGCGAAACACTTGATGTAATTGGAGTTCATGTGAAATGCCAAAAGAAGTGGGAACCTGATTATGAAGGGCTTTAGGTACCAGAGGAGTTTGTATTTCACCCTACTAGCAACAAGGGACAACAAAGTAATACAGCCAGACCCATGATTTAAGAATATTAATATGACAACTATATCGAATACGGATTAAAGAGAAAAGAGTCTGAAGTAGGGAGACCAAAAAGACCACTACTGAAATAAGCCAGGCAAAAGGTCCTAAACTAAGATCTTGATGGTTTAAGAGAGGAGCATGCATGCAAAAGACATTGTGAAAATAGACTCACTAAGTCTAAGTAAAGGGGAAGAATCAAGGGTAATTGTGAGTTTGCAAACTTAGGTAAAGAGGGATGTGGAAGAGAAATAGATTTGGGAAAACAGTAATGGGTCTGGTTTGGGGATATGCTGGGTAAAATGCTGGTAGTACACCTAGGTGGAGTTTTCAAGGAGGCAGCTGGCAATTGGATCTGGAATTAAGGGAAGGGTTTAGGAAAAGATATACAGGGGCAGCTAGGTGGCGCAGTGGATAAAGCACTGGCCCCGGATTCAGGAGGACCTGAGTTCAAATCTGACCTCAGACACTTGACACTTACTAGCTGTGTGACCTTGGGCAAGTCACTTAACCCTCATTGCCCTGCCCCCCCCCCAAAAAAAACAAAAAACAACAACAAGATATACAGATTTTGGCGTCATCTTCATTAAGATGGTAACTGATTACATAGGAAATATTAATATCACTAAATGAGTAGAGAGCAGGAAAGCAGAACCAGGACAGATTTGGGAGGAGGATGGGGAAATTGAGGGGGCAAGGAAACTGAAGCAAATATATGAGAAAAGATATACAATAACAGCTTGAAGTGATGAAGGGATCAAGTAAAGGGTTTTGTATTATTTTGTTTTTAGGGTAGATCTAAGCAGGCAGGCAGGAATCAATGGATAAGGAGAAATTAAAGATAAGAAAGGGAATGATGGAGAGGGCAAGCTCTAGAAGTGACAGGACAGGATAAATGAAAAATAAAAGTAGAGAAACTGGTCCTACCAAGAAGGACTACCTCTTTCTCAGAGACTGAAGCAAAGGACAAAAGAATGAGGAACACAGAACAGTTTGGAGGTGTGGAGTGAGGTCAGGAGAAGTCACTATTTTCTTAGTAAAATAAGAAGTCAGGTCCTCTGTGGAGTGTGAAAGGTGATGAAAAAGTGTAGGGGGATGGATTGAGGATACAAGACTGGCATGGCAGCTGATGAGAGCAGGATAGTGGATCAGGGAAGATTAAAAGGACTGCCCTACCTATAGCAGTGGGGCCTCAGTTTGTAGCAGTTGGAATGGGCCAGAAGCATTAAAATAGGAATGGGAAAGGTAAACGGCAGAGGTAAGACAGTGCTAGGTCTTGGCAAAAGCTAAATTTCAAGAGTAAAGTATAGTGTATATACTAAGTATGAAGATATAAAAATACAGCCTCAAGAGTGTGGAGAGAAAAATGAAGCCAGAGCAAGGGTGCCAGACTAAGAAAACAGGAAAGGATGAAGGAGCTGGGGGTCAAGGTGAAGACAGAATAATTTTAGGAAGAAAGAATGGAGGAGATGGAGAGAGAGAAGAGCAAGAGGGAGAGAGAGAGAGATAGAGAAAGAGAGGGAAGGAAGGAGGGAGAGGGAAAGAGGGGGAGAGAAAGGGAGAGAGAGGGAGGGAGAGAGGGAGGAAGAGAGAGGGAGAGAGGGAGGGAGAGAGGGAGAGAGAGAGAGAGAGAGAGAGAGAGAGAGAGATTGATTGATTGGTTTTGGAGTCATAGGCAGTGGATAAATGGGACTGGAAATTAGTTTACATGAATGGCTACTCAAAGTTAACAGAGTTATATTATATAACTCATTGGGGCCTATATTCTTCTTATCGGAGGTGAGTCACTCAGGTTAAAGCATACCATCTCTTCCCTTCCCTCCACTCTCCCAAATCAAACACTTCTAAGAATGACAGGCTTGGAATCGGGAAGAAAAGTTAGTTACTCTTTCAGGGTCTAAGGCCAATGTAGGAAAAGTCACAGCACCACAAACTACTAGAGCCGCAAGAGCCTTTGGTGATCATCTATTCCAAACATTGATATAAAAATAGACCCTGAGAGGATAACTGACTTCTCTCCCACTGCCTCTGCCATTTATTAGCTGTGTGACATTTAACCAAGTTAATTTCTCTTAGTTTTCTGATCTATAAAATAAGGAGTTTAGAAGGTTTCCAAGGACACTTCCTATTCAAATATTCGAAGATTCTGAAACTACACACCACTAATCACTAGTAGACTTTATATTCTAAGAGGTGGCAAAGCTTTAGGGGACAGATTTTCATTCAGAAGCAATGGGTTCAAGTCCCGGCGGGGATAATGACTAGTTGTGTCACCCTTTGCAAATAACTTAACCTTTCTGAATCTCAGTTTCCTAGCCTGTTAAATGGGGATAATAGCAGCATCCACATAGCTTTTGGCATGTTGTCTCCCTGTGAGACTGTGTGCTCCTTGAGAACAGGGACTGGATTTGTTTGTTGGGGAGTGAGAGGAGTGGTTTACTTGGATGTAAAGTGCTCTGCAAACTTGAAAACACTGCACAAAGTTGCTATTATTCTACTTCACACACTATGTTGTAGCCAAACTATTAGCTATTTCCAGAACTCAACAAACTACCTCCCACATCCACGTATGTGCATAGCTGTCCCTATGCACCAAAGCTTGCCTCAGCTACCACCTTCTACAGAAGTTTGGGGGATTGGGGGTGGGGGTGGGGGGGTTGCCTTTCTTTGTATCTCCAGAGCTTAGCACACAGTGCCCAGCACATAGTAGGTGCTGGATAAATACTTGTTAACTTGACTCCCTCAGGAAGTTCTAAGAATCAAGTGAGAGAATCTGCAAAGAGCTCAGCAAGCCTGCAAGCCCCCCACAAACGCGAGCTATCGCTGCTGCCCACTCTGGGCAGGCCTCCCCCTCAGGGGGAGGCAATCACTGGCCCAACCCTACCCGGCGTGGCTGTGCTGAGAAAAGCATTTTTAAATGTCCCAGCTCTCACTCCTCCAAGTTCCTGCCGGCCGAGTCCACGGCGCCCAGCCCGCGCCCGCCCCTGGCTCCTGGCCGAGCCCAGCCACGACTCAGGGGGGTGGGTCACTCGCCGCCCCCCGCGGCCTTCCCCCAACTCCCGACCCCCACCACACCCCGGGCCGGCGCGCTCACCTCGGTGCGCACTGGGAGGCCCCGCTCCGCTTCGCGCGGAGCCCTGGGTGGCCGGGTCCGCCGTGTCCGCCCAGCCGCAGAGCGCCCAGCCGCCACCGCAGCTCCTCCCGCGCCTGCCGCCGCCAGCCCGGCGAGTTCTGGCGTTTCCGGGTTCCCGCGGTGCCGTTCCCCAAACGCTCCGGCGGCGCTCGCGACCTCGCGAACACAGTTCCTCCGCTGCTCCACCCCGGGGCCCTGACGAGCGCCCCCTGGAGTGTGCCTGCGTCTGGAAGGCCGGAGTGGGGCTCCCTTAGCCCAGCTGGGAGCCGGACTCACCTCGCTCCTCTACAGTGAAGTCTTCGGAGGGGGCTCGGGCCGGACCTGGGGTGCGTGTGTCCAGCAGCGCGGCCGAGGTCTGTCCAGAGCCTGTGCCTGCGGAGGAAAGGGCAAAGTCCAAGGGTTCAAAGAGCCCCAAGACGGGAAGGGGAAGGGGAGGCTCCCCAGAAGGCCACCCGATAGGAGTTAGGGGAGGATCCCGTGTCACCTTTACAATAGAAACCCTCAAAGCCCGCTTAGCCGAGCAACTGGATCCCTAAGGAAGGACTCACGGTCTGCAAGAGTAGAACCCACGCAAGGGGCCCGCCACCACGGACCCACGCAAAGCCCGAGGGGATGCCGTTAACCAATAATTCACTTACACCACTGATGTCCCCACATAATCCTCTGAGACAGACAGTGCAGGTATCACGATTCCCATTATACAAGCGAGGAGACAGGTCTCAGAGAAGCGACTAGTCTGAAATGTCCCAGCTACTAAGTATCAGAGAAGAGATTGGAACCTTCTTCTGTCTCTTGAGCCCTGAACTCAAAGCTAAGTGAACCAACATTTACTGAGTCCTTCCAGTCAGTGCCAACACTAGCGACACAAGGAATGTCAGAACAACAGTAACAACAAACAAACGCTCGCCCTGCCCTCAAAGAGCTCACATTCCAATGGGGTAAGAGGGGAAGGAGGACAACATACACACAACTACTGAGAAAAGAGCTGACCAGGGAAAGTGGAAAAGAAGTTCAGGGGATGGAGGGTAGAAGTCGCACCTAATAGCGATCTGCTCTGCCACCTTTTGGCACAGCTTTCATTTTTACCAGCTGTGTGACCCTGGGCAAATCATAACCTCTTTGAGCCACAGTCTCTTCATCTGTAAGAGAGGAATAATAGTATTTGTATATGGGTATATTGTGAGGAGAGCACATTGTAAAATTTAAAATGCTTTATAAGTGTGAATTATTCTTACTTTTTCTTGCCTAATCTTGGAATTGGAATCTCGGCACAAAACTGCAGTGTTGGAATGCTCAGATTTGGATTGTTTTTGTTTTTGTTTTTGTTTTTGTTAAAAATACTAGAAGGGGGGGCAGCTAGGTGGCGCAGTGGTTAAAGCAGCTGCCCTGGATTCAGGAGGACCTGAGTTCAAATCTAGCCTCAGACACTTGACACTTACTAGCTGTGTGACCCCGGGCAAGTCACTTAACCCCCATTGCCTGCAAAAAAAAAAAAATACTAGAAGGGGCGGCTAGGTGGCACAGTGGATAAAGCACCAGCCCTGGATTCAGGAGTACCTGAGTTCAAATCCGACCTCAGACACTTGACACTTACTAGCTATGTGACCCTGGGCGAGTCACTTAACCGCAATTGCCTCACCAAAAAAAAAAAAAAAAAAAAAGATCATATGAAAAATACTAGCAGCCAGGGCCAGCTAGGTGGCGTAGTGGATAAAGCACAGGCCCTGGATTCAGGAGGACCTGAGTTCAAATCTGATCTCAGACACTTGACACTTACTAGCTGTGTGACCCTGGGCAAGTCACAGCCCTCAGTGCCCCACAAAACAAACAAACAAAAAATCAGCCACACATACACACACAGAGAGAAAATTTTCTTAAAAAAATACTGGAAGCCAAAGGCTACCGTGTAATCACAGAAATCACCCATTTCTAGCCAAAGGATGATTTTCAAATGGCAGAATGGGAGATAAAAGAAGACTATACTTGCAAGGTCTTACCTCCTTTGGAAAGTCACTTAACATATTTAGGATGTAATAAAGTTTCTTCATCTATAAAATCAGGATTATAATACCTGCCCTGTACCCTTCCTCAATTCCCTCTACTAATTTGGATGTCTAATTCCATTCCTTATTCCCACCATCCTTTCCCTTTATTTACTTTATTTACTCACATTCCACTGAATGAAGCTAGGGAAAGTGAGTGGGTCTACCACAAATCAATGTTATCTAATCTCAACTGGGCTCCCATGTCACTAAGGCAATACTTTTTACTCCTTCCTAATAGATTCTTTAGCCTCCTTATCATTTCAACTGTTCTAAACCTCTTCTCAAGTTCTGTACACTGCCCCCTTCCCCTTAGTCTTTCAGATGAGGCCCTTCCCTCATACTTTATTGAGAAAAATCAAGGCCTATTTGTCCTAGAGCTCCCCTGTTCGTCTCACAACTCCCTGACATCATCCCCAACTATCTCTTTATGTATTTCTCTCTCTCTCTCTCTCTGGGACTTGGCTTCGAGACTCATTCAACTAAAACTGCTCTCACCAAATTTACCAATGATCTCAACTGATAAATAGATTACCTCTTCTCAATCCTCATTCCTTCTTTGTTTTGTTTTGTGGGGCAATGAGGGTTAAGTGACTTCCCCAGGGTCACACAGCTAGTAAGTGTCAAGTGTCTGAGGGCAGATTTGAACTCAGGTCCTCCTGAATCTAGGGCTGGTGCTGTATCCACTGTGCCACCTAGCTGTCCTCTTCTCATTCCTTCTTGACCTCTTTACAGCATTGGACAATGACCACCTAATCCTGGACACTCTTCTTTTTAGGATTTTGTGGCTACTTACTCTTAGTTCTACTCCTATTTGTCTGCCCATTCCTGGTCTTTTTGCTTTATGTGTCACACCCACTAGATTTGATTGTCCCTCAAGGCCTTTCTCTTCTTCCTAAGATATTTTACTTGGTAACCTCATTAGCTTCCATATATCAAATTATCTTGTCTATGCAGATGATCCCCAGACCTATATATCCAGCTTCAGTCTATCTTTGAAACTTTAGTCCCTCATCACTGATTGATTATATTTTCCATTAGACTATAAGATTAAGAACTGACACTGTTTCCCTTTGGTCTTTCTATCTTCTGTCTATCCCAGTGGCTTATGGTAGACACTTAATAAAAGCTTGTTGATGGAGTCAACTTAGTCAACAGTCATTTATTAATTAATTATTATGTGTCAGGCCCAAGGAATTCACATTCTAATGGGAAAGACAACATGTAAATAACAACGTTCATACAAAGTATATGTTCTGTAACTTGAAGAGTTGCATAGTGCACTTAGAGGCTATAACTTGTCCAAGATCACACAGCTTTATAGTTCAGAGACAGGATGGTGACAGCAAGTTGTTCTGGCTGAGAATTTTTATCCACTACCAATGTTGCCTCAGTATTATAGTGGTTGTGATGTAGGAGGCAAAAAAGAGGTTAACAGAAAAACCCAAGACCCAAGCTCTAATTTAGATCTGAGCTCTAAGAGGGATGCAGACCCTAGTTAATGGATAACATAAGACTTGAGTCTTCAAGAAGGGCCTAGGTTCTCATTACCCACATTAACCAGCACTTATAACAAGAACATAAAGAGGCAGGTCATAGAGAGCTTAACTATAACAATGATATACAGATAGGGCAGAGAAATTCAAACTGATAAATGAAAATATTTTGAAACTAAGCATGGGAATCAAAAGGTGACATGCACAGAAAAGGCTAAATATGTCCCCAGACTCACCTTATGACATATAAACCCCAAAAACACAGAGAAAAAGGTACCTGCCTTGGGGATTGGTTTAAGCCCTCAGGAACTCCAAATTAGGATAAGCCCTCCCCTGTACCTCCCTCAGGTAGAGATTATTATAATGAGACTGATAATCAATTTATGCATACTATAAATATAACTGTTTTTCCCTATTCAAGAGACACCTCCATGACTCTCCCTGTGGTCACTGACAATATTTCAATAAAACTTGGGAAACTGAGTCATTGAGTCTTATAATTCTTTTGGGATGACTCACAAATCAATTTGACCCTAAATCCATCCCACATCAGTAGTATGACATAATATCTTTAAGTTAAAGGTCCTTCATAAACTTAGTTTAAGCTGCCTGATTTTTAAACTTTAAAAAGTTGTAAATAAATTTTTATCTCTTTATTTTTTAAAATGTTAAAATAATTTTAAAAAGTAATTTTGCATTAGGAATTCTCTTCCTCCAGTTCCTCCCCTACCCGTTGGGTAGTCAAACAATAGGATATAAATTACACATGTGAAATCATGCAAATTAGCCATGTTGCAAAAAAACCCCGAACATAAAACAAGAAAAATAAAGAAAGTTAAAAAAAATTATACTTCAGTCTGCACTCAGAGACCATTAGTTCTCTCTCTGGAGGTGGATAGCATTTTTCATTATGGGTCCTTTGGAATTATCTTGGATCACTGTATTGATGAGAGTAACTAATTTTTTTCACAGGTGATCAAATTACAATATTGCTGTTACTTTGTACAATGTTCTGGTTCTGCTCACTTCACTTTGTATCAGTTCATCTAAGTCTTTCCAGGTTTTTCTAAAACCATCCTGCTCATCATTTTTCAAAGCGCAATAGCATTCAACCACAATCATGCACCACCTTATTCAGCCATTCCCCAGCTGATGAGCATCCTCTCAGTTTCCAATTCTTTGCCACCACAAAAAGAACTGATATAAATATTTTTGTACATATAAGTTCTTTTCCTTTTTCTTTGATCTCTTTGGGACACAGACTAAATAGAGGTATTACTGGGTTAAATGGTATTCACAGTTTTATAGCCCTTTGGGCATAATTCCAAATTGTTCTCCAGAATGGTTTGACTAGTTCACACCTCCACCAACTATGCATCAGTGTCCCCAGTTTTTCCACATCCCCTTGAGCATTTGTCATTTTCCTTTTCTATCATAATATCCCAGTTGATAGGTGTGAGGTAGTACCTCAGAGTTGGTTTTATTTGCATTTCTCTAATCAATAGTGATTTAGAGCATTTTTTCAAATAACTCTAGATAAGCTGCCTCCTTTTAACAATGTAACATAGCATTAATCATGAAAAATTGGCTAAAGAACTCAGTTCTTTTTTCTGAAGACCTTATTTGAATGTTTAGCTTCTGGGCCCACCTAGTAAAGCAATGGGGTGTTCCATTGTTTTTTTCCTATTCCATTTAGCTACACCATCCTGGAGCTGTTTCTTTCCCTTGGCCTATAGTATCCTAGGGTTGTATCAATACCAGAATTGTTTAAATAAAGAAGGAAGTTGTAAGGCTGATTCATGATTGCATTTTCCATTTTAATAGGCTGATTCATCATTATATTTTATATTGCTTCTTAAGGTGTGGTACTCCTTTTTGTTTCCTTTCTTTGCATTTTGAAAGCCTGACATTTGACTTTTAACTTGAACATTCAGTTCACTGCAGATTATGTTATTTGGCTAGCCAAAGCCATCTAGGCTTTTGTTGACCTACTATCAATACATTGTAAATGATATTTGCTTACCAGGAAAAAAAAGATCCTGTTTTATAATTCATTCTCTCTAGAAAGTTAGAGGACAAAAGTCTGTGAAATTGAAGGATAACATCATTCTAAACTTATAGGTGGAGTGGGAAAACTACTGAATTTGTAGTAAGAAAACTTCCATTCAAAGCCCAGATCTGCTACTAATTGTGAGAATCTGGGCCAGTCATTCTGAGTCTAAGTTTTTCTCCTTTGTAAAATGAGAAGTAATAACTAATTTTGGTCCCGGAGAATGAATAACAAATTCTTCTTCCTTAAAGAAGAGAGGCAAGGTATTCCAGTGACAAGAATATTGGAGATGCTATAAGTTACAGTCACTATATAAATTGTTTTTGCTTAACTGTTTTTGTTGTTAGTTTCTGTTTGGGGTTGGGGACTAGGTAGATCTAGAAATGACTGTGATAGGAAAACAAAAGACAGCAAGGAAACTTTGAGTGCTAGGCAAGGAGTCAGAAACACCTGAGTTCAAATCTAGCTGCATACACTTAAGCTTACTAACTTACTAGTGACCCTGGGCAAGTCACTTAGCCTCTTTTTGCCTCAGTTTCCTTATCATGATTATTGTGAGGATCAAATGAGATAATATTTGTAAAGCACTCAAAGCTGTACCTGGCATATAGTAGGTGCTTAATAAATGCTTATTCCTTCCTTCCTCTAACACTTAAAGTGATATGAAATGTGAGTTATTTTTGATTGGATACATTTTGGAGTGGAGATTATCTAGGCTACAATGACCAGGTCTCCCCTCTATAAATTCAAGAATGTTGGAGGAAATCTTCAATTACATTTTTGTTTTGTTTTGTATTTGGTGAGGCAATTGGGGTTAAGTGACTTGCCCAGAGTCACAGGGCTAGTAAGTATTAAGTGTCTGAGACCAGATTTGAACTCAAGTCCTCCTGAATCCAGGGCCAGTGATCTATCCACTGCACCACCTAGCTGCCCCTCCAATTACATTTTAACAATAGATCCTTCTCAGTCTAGGAGGGATACACAGAATGGATTCAATAACGTCTGGAGGAGGTCCCATTAAAGACAATAGTTCTCTAATTCTCTAGTTTGGTTTTGATAGTCCATAATGGTTTAGTTGAGGACCCATTAGCCCAGACTTCTTAGGAATAATTCCCTTTTAGAATAGACAGATTTTTGGTGTTTACTCTGAAGTAAAAATAAAGGCAAATGACTGTTAATGAGATCATTGCCATAGTGTTGCTACTAGACTTGAATATTCATCTAAGTTTACTGAGAAAACTAAGGAAGAAGACAAAGATAAAGCACTTTAAGGGCAGAGTTTAGAATGAAAACTCATAATTTGCATAATATTCTTTCTCAAGGAAAACAAAAGCCTTCTATTTAGTCCTTGAAATAAACCATAAGAATGAGATAATTGAGAAATAGAAGCCCTTACAAATATGGTAACATCCCAATTATCCTGCAGTCCAACATCTGGCACTCTCAAACATCAAATAAAACTAGAAATAATAGCAGCAGCAGCAAAATGCTGGTAAGTGAAAGCAGCAATGAAAAAGTGAAGATGGCACTAAATGTCTGAAATGATTTATTTGCTTGACAAGCAAAGGAAAGGGATGCTCTTGTTGGTTGGTGATGGCTGCCAAGCTAAGTCTAATGACCATCAAAGTTTGAAAGTGTGTGAAACACATCACTCAGGGCCATATGTGGAAGTAGAAGAGAAATTAGCTAGGACTAGGAGCTCCTCCCATAACATTACATTCCTTCCACAACATTGACAATGGTACCCTGCTAAGCTTCAGTCTTGAATCATTCTCACCATCGACTGCCCTTGCTCCTACAAAAAAATGCTGCTGAACAAAGGTGCAGAAAAGCACACAATTGTTCTAGCTGGATCCACTAAAATTTATGTTATACAACCTCAACTGGGTTCTTGCTGCTGCTAGGCAATCCTCCTATACCTTTCTAATCAATTCACTCTCTACTCACCAGAGACTTCCAAACCTCTCATTCCTTCACAAATCTCCAAAAGGCTCTTTTTCTCTCCACTCTCGGTTGAGAATCTTGCCTCATACTGATGTGAGATGGAATTAAGGTGATCAATTTGATCGTGAGGCATCTCAAAGAATTACAAGACTCAGTGACTCAGTTTCCCAAGTTTTATGGAAAGACTGTTGACCACAGAGAGAGAGCCAGAAAAATGGAAAGATATCTCTTGAATAGGGAAAGAGAAGACAGTTATATTTACAGTATGGATAAATTGATTATCAGTCTCATTATAATAATCTCCACCTTTGGGAGGTACAGGGGAGGGCTTATCCTAATTTGGAGTTCCTGGGGTCCTAAGCCAACCCCCAAGGCAGGTACCTTTTTCCATGGAGGTGTGTTTTGGGGGTTTACACATCATAAGGTGAATCTGGGGACAAATTTGGCCTTTTCTGCGCATGTTACCTCAACTTACCACGGTCAGAGTGTCCCTGTATTTTTCATTCCCAGGCCTATTTTCTGGGTATTAACATTTATCAATTAGGATTTCTATAGCCTGTCTCTAAGTTTTTGTTGTAGTTAGGGTCTCTGTGACCTGCCTCTTTATGTTCTTGTTACGAGTGGTGATTAATGGGGATGATTAATAGGAGCTAGATCTCCAGGTACCAGTTAACAAGAACCTAGGCCCTGGCTTGTATTGATGAAGGTCCAAGTCTTAAGTTATCCATTAATCCCTTTCAGAACTGGGGCCTGTAAATTATAGCCCCTCTTGGAGCTCAGATCTAAATTAGAGCTCAGGTCTTAGGTTTTTCTGTTAACCCCTTTTTTACCTCCTACATCAAATATTTTGCTGAAAAAAATTGAAGTTATTCTCAGAAAACTCCTTCTCCCTATTTCCTTATCTCATATCATCTCATATCACTCAGCTGCCTTCTGTAACTATTTCCTCCTTTCCTCCTGTCTCTCTTGAAGAAGTGATCCTACTCCTTGCCAATGCAAACCACTCTACCTGCAAAAAGCAATCCCATCTCATCTTCTTCTGCAGATCTGCCTCCTTTGTAATCTTCACTCTGTCTTTATCTCTTCAATCTCTCCCTGTCAACTGGCTACTTTCCTACTGCCTATAAACATGACCATGCCTCTCCCATCTTCAAAAAAACCCTATCTTGTTCCAAAGGACTCATGATGGAAAAGGCTCTCCAAATCCAGAAGAAGAACTGTGGAATATAGAAGCAGATTGAACCATACTATTTTGTTTTGGTTTTGGTGCTGTTGTTTTTCTTTTTTGAGGTTTTTCCTTTTTGCTCTGATTCTTCTCTTATAACATGACTAATGCAAAAATATGTTTAATGTGATTGTACATATGTAACCTATATCAGATTACTTGCTGTCTTGAGGGGGGAGGGAGGGAGAAAAATTTGAAACTAGAAATCTTATAAAAACAAATGTTGGGGCAGCTAGGTGGGGCAGTGGATAAAGCACCAGCCCTGGAGTCAGGAGAACCTGAGTTCAAATCTAACTTCAGACATTTGCCAATTTACTAGCTGTGTGATCCTAGGCAAATCACTTAATCCCAATTGCCTCACCCGAAAAAACCAAAAACAAAACAAAAAAACAAATGTTGAAAACTATCTTTACATGTAACTGGAAAATAATAAATTAAAAACAAAAACAGAAAACCCTATCTTGATTCTTCCACCCCTTATAACTATCATCCCATATCTCTTCTGCATTTTGTTACTAAAGAACTCCTAAATGCCATCTACAAGAAGTGCCTCCACTTCCTTTCTTGCTTAAGGAAACTGTTCTCTTTAAAGTTACCAAAGATTTCTTAATTGTCAGATCCAAAGGCCTTTGTTCAATCCTTATCCTTCTCGATCTTTCTGTATCCTTTGATGCTGTCAATCACCCTCTTGTCATGGGGCGCAGAGCACCCCAGAATTTCTCTGGGGCACACCGAGGAATCTTCTCCTTGAGAAACTAAACCAGAGGACAGATAACGCCTAGAGGAACCAAATCGGACTGAGCTAGCTTGGGATTCCTACCCTTCATTCTGGTCTCCCTTACCCTGGGGAGATAAATTTGGGTGTGGCTGCGGCCTTTGTGTCCTGAAGAGGGATCCGTAGCCACCCCTCACCCAATTCCTCTAGTCACTACAAGTGGGGGATGGTCCTCTCTCACTAAAGGAACTTTTCACGGGCAGATGGGCCACCCCCATCAGTCCCCTATAAAAGTACCTTCCGGTCTCCTGTTCGAGGAGATTTGGTACCTCTGAGCCATGTGCTTTATGCCAAATCTCCCCATGAAAAGTCTAAGGATTTCTTTCATGGTTTCCCTCCCCCCACCCTTCCCTTCCCTTGCTCCTCAATAAACTATCACCTTATTCTAACTACGCTTTGTGTGCAAGAGGGTGTAATTCTTTAAAGAGGAATTCCCAAGAACCCCAACCCCAACCCGTACCCCATTTTCCCACCATATCATCTGGCGCCCCACGTTGGGCTAGGGGCAGCTAGGTGGCACAGTGGATAAAGAACTTGCCTGGATTTAGGAGGACCTGAGTTCAAATGTGACCTCAGACAATTGACACTTACTAGCTGTGTGACCCTGGGCAAGTCACTTAACTCTCATTGCCCCACAAAATAAAAAATACAAAAGACCAGTCTTCTCTTACTCTAGTGGGACAATCACCAAGGTAATCTGTTCCTAAGCCATATGTTCCTCTCCTAATAAATCTCTTTTTATTTTACAAGATTCGTGATGAACCTCCAATTCCTTGGGTGAGCTAGCCCCCCACCCCCAACCAGGTTGAAAGTCCCTCCAAACAGTTACCATGCTCATTTCCTCACCCCTGTGCTAGCCTCAAGTCTCTCCCCACTTCCAATCCATTCTCCGTTTATCCACCAAAGTGATTCTCCTGCAGCATGGGTCTAACCATGCTTTAGGAATGTCACCCTTCCTCCCCTCCAACTCAATAAACTACAGGGACTCTTTATCACCTCCAAGCTCAAAATCCTCTGATGTTCAAAGCCTTTCATAGCTTGTCTCTCTCCTATCATTCCAGTCTTCCACATATTCTACCATTCCACTTTATATCCTCTTCCATCCAGTGACACTGGCCTTCCTGCTGTTCTACAAACAAGACATTCCATCTCTCAGCTCTGGGCTTTTTCTCTGGCTGTCCCTCATACTTGAAATGCTCTCCCTCCTTATCTCTGCCTCCTGACTTCCCTGGTTTTCTTCAAGTCCCAGCTTAAACCCCATCTTCTTTTCGAAGCCTTTTCTAGCCTATCTTATTTCTAGTGCCTTCCCCCTGTTGATTATTTCCTATTTATCTGCTATGTAGTTTATTTGTATATAATTGTATGCATATTGTCTCTTCCATTAGATTTTGAACTTGAGGGCAGAGACTTTTTACCTTTTTAAAAAATCTCTCCAGAGCTTAGTATAGTACCTAGCATAGAGTAGGTGCTTAATAAATGCTTAATAACTAACTCAGTAACTAACTGGAATAACATGATAGTGATGTAGGAGGCAAAACCCAGAAAAACCTAAGATCCAAGCTCTAATTCAGATATTAGCTTCGAAAGGGAGTCAGACCCCAGTTAATGGATAACTTACAAGTCAGGGTGCTAGGATATTGTACCCACAGTGATCAGTACCCATAACAAGACCATAAACGGTCAGGTCATATAACAATAAGACCTTAAATAAAATGACATGACTATAGAAATTCTAATGAAAAATGTGAAACTAGTCATGGGAAACAGAAAGAGACATGCACAGAAAAGGCTAAATTTGTCCCCAGATTCACCTTATTACATGTAAACCCCCAAAACACACCTCCACCGAAAAAGGTACCTGTGAAGGAAAAACCCATCCTCTTCTCAATAATTCTCAGGAACTCAGCAGTGAAGTGACAAAGGCTTTATTTTCTTCTCATGAGAAGGAGGCACCCTAGTGTGCAGCTAGTGGGTGCCCAGAAAGGGGGCTGCACAGGTCCTGTTTTATACCCTAGTCCCTAACTTGAATGGATCCTCCCCCTTTTCATCACTGGTGGGGTTACAATCTATGTGCAAAAACTAGCTAATCAGAATGAAGTATTCCCACCCCTCTTCCTTGTATGGGCATTAACTCAGGAGAGGACCTTATACTTCCTTATATGGACACAACTCTGGATCAGACCTTATTGAGACTAGGGCTCCTTGAACCATGTGACCTTGCTAACCTGAGGGGGAGGAGGGGATCTGAGATCTTTGTCCTACAAACAGGTCAGGGGGAGTATGACTGACTGTTATATCCACATTGAGAGGAGACAACTACCCATTTCTCACAGTACCCACCTCAGGGGTTGGTTTAGGACTCAAGGAACTCCAAATTAGGATAAGCCCTCCCCTGTACCTCCCAAAGGTGGAGATTATTATAATGAGACTGATAATCAATTTATCCATACTATAAATATAACTGTCTTTCCCTATTTGAGAGATACCTTTCCACTATTCTGGTTCTCTCCCTGTGGTCACCCACAGTATTGCAATAAAACTTGGGAAACTGAGTCACTGAGTGTTGTAATTCTTTTGGGATGACTCACGATCAATTTGATCCCTAATACCATCCCACATCAATAGAATATGACAAACATTTATTAGGTGCCAACTGGTGGACCAGACACTGTGCTAAGCAGTGGGGAAACAATCAAGAAAAAGAAAGATATTCCCTGTCCTCAAGAAGCTTACAATCTAATAGGAGGAAAGCAATACACAAAAGGAAGCTGAAAAGAAGGGGATGCAGGGGTGGGTGAGACACAATGATGATTATACTGTTGGAGTTGATGTGCCATCCAGGTCCAGATGGGCATAGGGCAGGCTGACTGTTCAGCTTATATAGGACAAGGAATACGGTGCTGGTCATGGTCTAAGGACCCCATGAGATTTAGGTCTCACATTCATGAGCACTGCCAGACCAAGCAATGGTGAATTGCCAGCATAGCATAGCTGCATTCAGCACTGGGGAATAAAAGCAGCTACACTATCCATGTTGCATACAGGAATCCCATTGAGGGATTTTGTGTGCCCCTGTTCAGCCAGCTCCATCCATGGATGGCCAAGCCCCTGGCTGACCTAAGCCAGGTGGATGGAAGAGGTGGAGTAGAATGAAGATTCCTCATAGTCCCTATGGGTAGCTGATTCTGGCCCTGCTATCTGCCTCCAGCCAACTTTCTCTGCTGGACGGATGCCCACATGCATGAGGAATACCTGCAGCAGGCACTAGAAGTATCTTTCCAGGTAGCTCAGGATGTTCATGCCTTATTGGACTTAGTAGTAAAGAAGCATTTCTCATGAGGTTGCCCTATTTCTTGGAGACTGACTCTGATCCTGCAATAAAATATTTCAGCTCTTCAAAAAAAAAAAAAAGATGGGGAGAGGATGAGAAGGGAGCCTTCTTTGTAAAGGAAGGATCTTGGGCAGCATAGAGGTTGCAAAAGGTATGATGGCTTGCAGGTGAGGCTGGAGTCTGTGAAGAAGTTGGGTGAGCTCTTGGAAAAGACTGGGGGCTTCAGTCCCCAAATGAGGGCCCAGAGGAATTTATCCATTTTGTGCAGCAACCCAGGACTGCCGTCAACCTCCAGCCTGTCTGTGAGAATTGCCAAGTTGCCAGCATCTTCAGAGCCCTGTGTACCTGAGATGACTGTAAAATCTGTGTAAACAGCCTCCTACTGAGACAACATCGAGGGCCCTCATCCCAAGAAATCATTGTCGGTTTACCCTTATCCCTGACCTAATTTTCTCCCCCCAAACCCCAACCCCACATAAAGGTACATACGTCTGGAGACAGAGACCTCTCCAGTGCTGAGCCAGACTCTGGGCCCACTCCATGGGAGATAGAGACGGGCTTTAGATTCCTGTAATCTCTAAGCAAAGTGTGATGAAGGAAAAGCCTCTGCAATAGCTGTTTGGCCACGGAGTAGTGTGAGGGCCAAAATTTGATATATGGAGCATTAATTGGGTGACTCGCCTAAATATTGGGGTCTCAGAAATATGAGGGACCTTTTAGGTTCACCCTCCAGCTGTTCTGAGGTGCTGACACTCCACTCACATTGACCATGAGGAATCTTCATTCCACCCCGGGTCAAAGCCTGGAAAAAGACACAGCTGGAGAGACTCCAGCCCAACCTCCGTGTGTACCAGCACAGTTCTCCGCTGTCCACATTTACATACCACTGTAGCCCAGAGGAAGGAATATGCTTATGGTCATACAGGGGCCTTCATCTAAATCATCACCAGGATCATCACCACCACCACCACCACCACCACCATCATCGCCATCCTTTGTGGTGGTCTCTTATGTCATGTTGGACTGGACCTTGAACAAAGAGATTTAAGCTGTCACATTTCTAATTTTATTTTATTCTTATTTTTTTTTTTTTAGTGAGGCAATGGGGGTTAAGTGACTTGCCCAGGGTCACACAGCTAGTAAGTGTCAAGTGTCTGAGGCCGGATTTGAACTCAGGTCCTCCTGACTCCAGGGCTGGTGCTTTATCCACTGCGCCACCTAGCTGCCCCCACATTTCTTATTTTTGATGAGTTCTCCCTGCCCAATATAAAGCAAATTTCCTGGGCACTAGCCTTTAGGAGCCATGTCAGCCAGTGGATAAAGAATTTATAAAATCATAATCATAATCCTACCTCTTGGACTCCTTCTCCTGACCCTGCATGACAAGTATCTTCATCTTACTGCTGCAACTCTAATTCAACTCACTTTCTGCTTCTCTCTTGTAGTCTAGTCTCCCCGGGGAAGCTTAAGATTCACTCAGTTTGTTCTGCCGATGGGTGTCTGTGTAGCAGAATGATCCAAATATTTATCTTGTGAAATTTCTTTAAATGCCAAAAACAAAGAAAGGAACCTGATGTGCTAGGGAGCCTTAAATAGCAATAAAATTGTTGCTGTGCTAATGACTTTCTTCTCCTTCCCCACCTTATCCCTGCAGAAGAGCAGCTAATGATACCAGTAACCTCATGGGATTGCTGTGAAGCTCAAATGAGATAATATTTGTAAAGTACTTAGCATGATGCTTGGCACATGGTAGGTGCTTAATAAATGCTTGTTCCCTTCTCTTCTCCCTTTCCTTCCTTTATTTATTTATTTATTTTGGGTGAGGCAATTGGGGTTAAGTGACTTGCCCAGGGTCACACAGCTAGTAGGTGTCAAGTGTCTGAGGCTGGATTTGAACTGTGGTCTTCCTGACTCCAGGACCAGTACTCTATCCACTGCGCCACCTGGCTGCCCCCTTAACTTATAATCAATATAATTTTTACATTTTTAATACAATTTTCCTTTTCCTTTATTGTAGTCTCTTTCAACTTATGATCAATATAATTTTTATATTTTTAATACAATTTAAAATGAAATAATATTAATGGCTTATTATTTTATTTGTAGCTTATGTTGCAAGACTTTGGACTTTGTATCCCAACCCTTCATGTATTCCAGCAAGTTGTTGTAGTTCTTTGTCTTTCATTCTTGAAAAGGACCATGACATCAAGCTGATTAGAACCCTTAGAGAGTCTATGGCTATGTTTTGCCCTCTATGGGGTCTCCCTGAGAAGCAGTTGTATCTTTCTAGTGCTATTGATTGAGGCTGGATTCTGGTATTTCCCCATATATCATTTTCCAGTGTCAGCTAGTGTCTCCCCAGTATAATTTGATCATCTGATATCCCCTAGATATAATCAATAAACAGATAACATTAATTGGCCTTTACAAAGGGATATTTACTGAGAAGACATCACAAGAAAAGAAGTTAAAAACGTGTGCCCCTGAGCCTAGGGTACAAACTCCCTTCTACCACTTTGATGCCTGGGGAGAGTAGACTGAAAATTAAAGTGGCTGCTACAAACATTCCTCCCACTACCATCTCCACTTGCAGGTGCAGCATAGCTAATGGACAAGTCATTTCCTTGCTTGCAGAAAATGGTATTTCTACTATTGGGTCAATCCATTGTTAGATAAGATCAAGCAGATTGCTTCTGATTGTACTCAACAGTTGGCAAAATCTGCTAATTCTTCTGACCTTTCAAAGGTAACAAAGTCATATTGTCTCCAGCATACTTTCACCTAAGATAAGGAAAAAATAAACATAATAAAGATAAAAGTAAGAGCAGGTCCATATATTCACTAATCACATGACAACACAGGTGAGGAGATAAGGGCCTGATGATGCTTTTCTCCTTCCTGGGAGGTTTACAGCATTTCTTCCCTAGAAGGCTCTGTTGGAGTCTTTCTCTTGTACTATTCATTTTGGCTCAGCAGCCAGGTAAAGGGCTTTTCTTCATAGGAAACAATCAGAGAATGTCTCCTCTGACAGAGATATGTGTTCTGAATTACATTACATATCATCATACACTTCCAGAAACAGGTTTACCAACCTCCCTTCCCTGCCCTGTAAGTTGGTGGTAACCAAAACTTAGAGATGCAAAGGGGATTCTTATTGTACCTCCCATTGATCAGTCCCCCATAACACATTTTAATCTTAAAAAGTCAAAATAATAAAAACAACTTGAAAAAAAGATAAATCGGGTTTCCATTTAAAACATTATATTTTTATCACAAAAGTATTTTATTATTTTCTATTTACATGTAGAGATAGTTTTCAACATTTGTTTTTATAAGATTTCTAGTTCCCAATTTTTCTTCCCTTCATCCTTCCCTCCTCCATTCCCAAGACAGCAAACAATCTGATATGTTATCTATGTACAATCAAATTAAATATATTTCTGCCTTAGTCATGTTGTGAAAGAAGAATGAAAACAAAAGGGGAAAACCTCAAAAAAGAAAAAACAAAAACAAAAAAAGTAGAAATACTATGGTTCAATCTGCATCTAGATTCCACAGTTCTTTTTTTCTGTTTGTGGAGAGCATTTTTCATCATGAATCTTTTGGAATTATCTTGGATCATTTGTATTGCTGAGAAGAGTTGTCTTTCACAGTTGATCATCATACAATGTTGTTGATACTGTGTACAATGTTCTCCTGGTTCTGCTCATTTCACTCAGCATCAATTCATGTAAATCCAGGTTTTTCTGAAATCTGCCTGTTCATCATTTCTGACAGCACAATAGTTAAAAGAGTATATTTTGTAAAAGTTTTTTTTGAGGATATTATATTTTTAAAACATCAAAACCATGAAGAAAATTCTTCATAATCTCAGTGTCTCGGGATGCCAAGGGATTTTAATCTACACTCATCTATAAGGACTAATATTGGTGTTTAAAGTTAGGAGAAGATACATGCTCTCATAGGCCTGCTTGAGAAAGTCAACAGCTAACATGTACACTTTTTCCACCTCATCAAAGCCATGAATTTTAGGTCAGCATTTCTCTTTTTTCTCTTGCCCCCATGAATTAGAAAGAAAGGGCTAGAATTTTGTTGTTGAGTCATTTCAGTCATGTCCAACTCTTCATGAACCCATTTGGGGTTTTCCTAGCAAAGACACTGAACTGGCTTGCCATTTCCTTCTCTAGCTCATTTTACAGATGAAGAACTGAAGCAAACAGGGTTAAGTGACTTGCCCAGGGTCACACAGCTAGTAAATGTCTGAGGTCAGCTTTGAACACAGAAAGATGAGTCTTCCTGATTCCAAGCCCAGTGCTCTATTTAGTATGCTACCTAGATGCCCCTAAAATATTTCTTTTCAAAATTTGATGATTCCCAAACTTACCTGACTCTTTCTATGAAGAGGAAGAAACACCTTAGACTTGCCTTGCCTCTAGCTTAGTAGTTTTCTTGATGTTTGGGTGCCAAAAAAAGGGGTGTGTGTGTGGGGCTAATATTGCCTCAGAATTTTTTATCCAATGTGCTTTTATAATTTTTTTCCCTTTCCTCAGTTCCTTTATGGTTGTGAAGAACCTAAAGAAGAGCTTTCATCAAATTACGTACTTTAGGAAAGAAATGTGAAAAAATATGTTAACATTCATTCACTGTATAATATTCCAGCAAAAGACACTGTTTTTTAAAAAAAATAGAACTATGAAACCTTAGAATTAGGATGGATTTCAGAAGAATAATTTAATCCAAGCCTCTATTTCATGTGTACAAATAACCTTCCTTGGCAGAATATAGGCTTGCTGAGGGCAGAGACTGTTTTGGTTTTGTCTGAATATACAGCACTAAATTAATATTGCTTGCTTAATTGATTTATTTTTTCTAGACCTATATATATATATATATATATATATATATATATATATATATATATATATATATATATATTTTTTTTTTTGGTAAGGCAATTGGGGTTAAGTGACTTGCCCAGGGTCACACAGCTAGTAAGTGTGTATTAAGTGTCTGAGGCCGGATTTGAACTCAGGTACTCCTGACTCCAGGGCCGGTGCTCTATCCACTGCGCCACCTAGCTGCCCCTAGACCTATATTTTTTTAATCATAAAAGTATTTTATTATTTTCCAGTTACATGTAAAGATAGTTTTCAACATTTGTTTTCATAAGACTTTTAGTTCCAAATTTTTCTCCTTCCTTCCCATCCCTCTTCACTCCCCAGGACAGAAAGCAATTGGATATAGGTTATATATGTACAATCACATTAAACATATGCCTGCATTAGTGATATTGTGAAATAAGAATCAGAACATAAGGGAAAAATAGCAAAAAGTAGAAACAGTATGGGTCATTCTATATTCAGAATCCATGGGGCAGCTAGGTGGCGCAGTGGATAAAGCACTAGCCTTGGATTCAGGAGGACCTGAGTTCAAATCCAGCCTCAGACACTTGACACTAGCTGTGTGACCCTGGGCAAGTCACTTAACCCTCATTGGCCTGCCAAAAAAAAAAAAAAGACAGAATCCACAGTTCTTTTTTTCTGGATGTGGAGAACATTTTCTATCATGAGTTCTTTGGAATTGTCTTGGATCATTGCACTGCTGAGAAGAGCCAAGTCTATCACAGTTGATCATCACACAATGTTGCTGTTAATTCAGCCATTCCCCAATTGATGGGCATTCCCTCGATTTCCAGTTCTTTGCCACCACAGAGAGAGCTGCTAGAAATATTTTTGTACATATGGGTCCTTTTCCCTTTTTTATGATCTCTTTGGGATATAGATTTAGTGGTGGTATTGCTGGGTCAAAGGGTATACACAGTTTTATGGTTCCAAATTGCTCTCCAGAATGGTTGTTCAGTTCACAACTCCACCAACAATACATTAGTGTTCCAATTTCCCCACATCTCCAAAATCTATTATTTTTCTTTTTTTTCATATTAACCAATGAGATAGGTGTGAGATGGTACCTCAGAGTAGTTTTTTGTGTTTTGTTTTGCAGGACAATGGGGGTTAAGTGACTTGCCCAGGGTCACACAGCTAATAAGTGTCAAGTGTCTGAGGCTGGATTTGAACTCAGGTCCTCCTGAATCCAGGGCCGGTGCTTTATTCACTGTGCCACCTAGCTGCCCCCTCAGAGTAGTTTTAATTTGCATTTCTCTAATCAGTAGTGATTGAGAACATTTTTTTCATATGGCTATAGATAGCTTTCATTTCTTCATCTGAAAACTGCCTGTTCATCATATCCTTTGACCATTTCTCAATTGGGGAATGACTTTCATTCTTATATATTTGATTCTGTTCTTTATATTTGTTAGATATGAGGCCTTTCTCCAAAACATTGGCTGTAAAAATTGTTTCCCAGCTCTCACTCACATTATCATGGGCAAGGTATTCCCTTTTTGGTCTTTAATTTCCTCATCTGTAAAATCAGGATTATAATAACTTTACTTCTCACCTAAGAGAATAATTGCATAGAAAGTATATTGTAAAGTTTTCAGAGCTATGTCTTTAATTAGCTTGACAATCAAGAAGGTTTGGAGCAGGCTCTGTAGAAAGAGAAAGGAGACAAAAATTTTAATACCATTCGTTATAATGATAGCATCACAGGTTTCTGAATGGCAAAGCCCACTGCGCCACCTAGCTGCCCCAGAAATTATTAATTTTTAATTCAATGATTTCTTAATACTTAAAAAAACCCTTTACTGTCACTTCGCAATAACTGTTCTCCCAATAGAATTCTCCTTGCAGCAAAGTATAGCTATGTAAAACAAACCAATATAATGGCCATATTTGACACCATATGCCTCATTCTACACCTATATAGAACATCACCTCTCTGATAAAAAGATTTTGAGGAGGAATATTTTCTGTCAGCCTTCTGAAGTCAAACTTGGTCCTTGTATCAATCAAAGTTCTAATGCTTTTCAAAGTTGTTATCCTTTATATTATTGTGTTCATTGTATTAATTGCTTTATTTGTTCTTCCTTCTTTGCTGCACATCAGTTCACAGTCTTCCCAAGTAATTCTGAAATTCTTTACTATTGTCATTTTTTTATGGAACAATAATATTTTAATAACATGTAAAGTATTGAGAAACCACTTCTGGACACAGTGGAGCTTCGACATTTTACAACTCCCTGTTTTATACTTAGGCATATGTTTTGGGTTTAATCCTGGGGGAATATGCCCCTAATTAGGGGGATTAAGATCTTCTTTCTCACACCATTGAGCTTGTTAAATTGCGTGGGGAAAAATGCTTAAAACTTAGGCTATGACTCACACCTAGGTCTCCCTAAAAGGGTAGAGGGAAGGAACAAAAGAAGTATTCAATATACAATATGAATCATGGATGAGACAGGTAATTTACTCCTGAACACAAACGGAATTATTGATAAGGACACTCACAAATGTGTATTGATAGGGTTCAATAACAACTTATAACTACTATTACAATGCAGTTAAACTAATGTTTAAACCTTATCAAAGCACGAAGCAGTCTGCAGTACTGCTTTTAGGCATATTACATTTCACCTCATTTCAGCACTGTCTTTTACAATTCTGCTGGTAAAACAGTCTTGTCCTGGTTCAAACTCTCTTAAGAAGAAATTTTTCCTGCTAACAGCCAGCTTCAACCCAATGGAACCTAATGCCTTCTGACCTCTCATACTCACAAGGTTGCTTCCAAAACTGAACACATCTATCTTGGAGTACTCATTCACTTATGAATAGTGAAGAATTAAAAAGACAGGAAGGGATGTAAGAATGGGCACAAGCTTACATGGGCAGGAAATATGCCCATGGAAGATAGCATAGAGGCTGGGTGAAAAAAAGGACAATCATCCCTTGCCTCACCCAACTCTCAGGAGATAACTCAAAAAAGTCCTCACACACTTCACAGTTGGTAAGGAAAAGGGAGGTAGAGGGCCTGGTCAATCACTTTTTTTTGTGTGTGTGAGGTAATTGGGGTTAAGTGACTTGCCCAGGGTCACACAGCTAGTAAGTGTTAATTGTCTGAGGCTGGATTTGAACTCAGGTCCTCCTGACTCCAGGGCCGGTGCTCTATCCACTGCACCACCTAGCTGTCCCTGGTCAATCACTTTTACATATCCATTGAATCATTAACTCCTCTGACTTAGTAGCTAAATAAAGATTCTCTATCATCTCACAGTGCAAGCCTGTCAGTGATGAAACTTATATTGCTTGAAGCATACCTCAAAGCTCCCACAAGGTCAACCAGAAGGATTAAAGACAATTTCATGATGCTTTATGACAGCAGGTTTTTTTTAATCATAAAAGTATTTTATTATTTTTTAGAGACATGTAGGGATAGTTTTCAACATTTGTTTTTATAAGATTTCTAGTTTCAAATTTTTCTCCCTCCCCTCCCTCCCCCTCCCCAAGACAGCAAGCAATCTGATATAGGTTATGTATGTACAATCCCATTAAACATATTTCTACATTAGTCATGATGTGAAAGAAGAATCAGAGTTGTAAAAAAAAATTATTAACTAGCTAATCTTAATCTGAAAAAATTATATAATTGGACTTATATGAAAAATTATAACTTTAGAAAAATTATAATTGGGGTCGTAAGTCCTGCTGCAGTTGCCATCCAAATGTAAGAATATTTTAACTGACATGGGGGGATTAATCTATCTGGGGACTAATGTGGGGACTTTTGACTGGCTGATTATCTGACTGCTATTAATTTAATATGGGCTGTTTAAAAATTTTTCCACACTGCTCCCAAATTGATAAGCAAACAATTAAGACGCCTCTTAATTAAATAATCAAAGCAGAATTTATTTATAAAAATCAATGTAGGGGCAGCTAGGTGGCGCAGTGGATAGAGCACTGGCCCTGGATTCAGGAGGACCTGAGTTCAAATCCAGCCTCAGACACTTAACACTTACTAGCTGAGTGACCCTGGGCAAGTCACTTAACCCCAATTGCCTCACCCCCCCCCAAAAAAAATCAATGTAAACGATAAGGGTTAAGAAATGCAAATTATACAACCTGTCTACTTTGCGTGTGTGTGTGTGGGGGGGGGCAATTGGAGTTAAGTGACTTGCCCAGGGTCACACAGCTAGTAAGTGTTAACTGTCTGAGGCTAGATTTGAACTCAGGTCCTCCTAAATCCAGGGCCAGTGCTCTATCCACTGCGCCACCTAGCTGCCCCTAACCTGTCTACTTTTAATATAATAAGGGCTGTTGCCTCCTCTTGCCTTAGGGTATGCTCCAGCTTTCTCCAATTTTCACTCTTTTTCTCCTTCACTCTAGCTCCCCTTTCACTGCTAAGCTCCTTTCTTCTAACTCCAAGCCCCCTTCACTTTGTCGACCCCCTGAAAAGCCCCTTATTGTCCTCACCTCAGTTGCCAACCCCCTGGCATCTCTAGCTTCTCTGTATCATAGCCTTTTCTCGCTTTCTCCATCCCCCTGTACCATCTCCCCACCCCTTTGTCTTGTCAGCTCCCCTTTTTATTAACCTGCTCTCAGGTGAAACTCGGGGCTGGCCACCCCCGGGCTGACTGACCCTGTGCTTTGCAAGCCTGCAGCTGGGGCTGGGTGAAGCAAACCCCAGTGTCCCGGAGGTTTTTTGTGGGTCTTTCCACTGTGTGAACAGGGCTGCGCCATGCCACACGTGTGGCTCAGGTTTTCGGGTTTTTGTCTGCACAGCTTAGCCCGGCTCAGGCCCCTCCCCCTCCCCAGCTGAAACAGAGGGGGAGGGGAAGCTCCACTTATGGAGCCTGAGGCTAATTTTAACACCCACAGAGCAAAAGGGAAAAGCCTCAAAAAAGAAAAACAACAACAACAAAAAATAAATAGAAATAGTATGTTTCAATCTGTATCTAGATGCCACAGTTCTATTTTTCTGGATGGAGAGCATTTTCCATCATAAGTCCTTTGGAACTCTCTTGAACTATTGTATTGCTGAGAAGAGTCAAGTCTATCACAATTGATCAACACATAATGTTGTTGATATTGTATATAATGTTCTCCTGGTTCTGCTCATCTCTTTCAGCATCAGATTTCTCTGAAATCTGCCTGTTCATCATTTCTAACAGCACAATAGTATTCCATTATATTCATATACCTCAACTTGTTCAGCCATTCCCCAATTGATGGGCATCCCCTCAATTTCCAATTCCTTGTCACCACAAAAAGAGCAGCTATAAATATTTTTGTACATGTGGGTTTTTTCCCCTTTTTTATGATCTCTTTGGAGAAAAGACCTAATAGTGGTATTGCTGGGCCAAAGGGTATGCACAGCTTTATAGCCCTTTGGGCATAGTTCCAAATTGCTCTCCAGAATGGTTGTATCAGTTCACAGCTCCACCAACAATGCATTAGTGTTCCAATTTTCCCACAGCTTCTCCAACATTTATTATTTTCCTTTTTTGTTATTTTAACCAATCTGATAGGTGTCAGGTGGTACCTCAGAGTTGTTTTAATTTGCATCTCTCTAATCATTAGTGATTTAGAGCATTTTTTCATATGGGAATAGATAGCTTTGATTTCTTCATCAGAAAACTGCCTGTCCATATCCTTTGACCATTTCTCAGTTGGGGAATGACTTGGATTCTTATAAATTTGATTTAGTTCCTTATATATATATTTTAATTTTTTTTAAGTGAGGCAATTGGGGTTAAGTGACTTGCCCAGGGTCACACAGCTAGTAAGTGTTAGGTGTCTGAGGCCGGATTTGAACTCAGGTACTCCTGAATCCAGGGCCAGTACTCTATCCACTGCGCCACCTAGCTGCCCCAGTTCCCTATATATTTTAGAAATGAGCCCTTTATCAGAAGTACTGGCCATAAAAATTGTTTCCCAGCTTTCTGCCTCCCTTCTAATTTTAGATGCATTGCTTCTGTTTGTACAAAAACTTTTTAATTTAATGTAATCAAAATCATATATTTCGCATTTCATAATATTCTCTATCTCTTGTTTGGTCATAAACTGTTCTCCTTTCCATAAATCTGAGAGGTGAACCATTCCTTTCTCTCTTAATTTACCTATGGTATCACCTTTTATGTCTAAACCATTTGACCATTTTGACCTTATTTTAGTATAAGTTGTAAGATGTTGGTCTGTGCCTAGTTTCTGCCATACTCTCTTCCAGTTTTCCCAGCATTTTTTGTCAAATGCTGAGTTCCTATCCCAGAACCTGGAGTCTTTGGGTTTATCAAACAGTATATTACTAAAGTCATTTACTACTGTGTCTCCTGTGCCTAACCTATTCCATTGATCCACCACTCTATTTCTTAGCTAATACCAAATAGTTTTGATGACTGCTGCTTTATAGTAAAGCTTCAGATTTGGTACAGCTAGCCCACCTTCCTGTGCATTTTTTTTTCATTAGTTCCCTTGATATTTTTGACCTTTTGTTCTTCCAGATGAATTTGACAGTAGTTTGTTTTTGTTTTTGTTTTTGTTTTACTGAGGCAATTGAGGTTAAGTGACTTGCCCAGGGTCACACAACTAGTAAATGTTAAGTGTCTGAGGCCGGATTTGAACTCAGGTGCTCCTGACTCCAGGGCCAGTGCTCTATCCACTGTGCCCCCTAGCTGCCCTGACAGCAGTTCTTAATGTGTAGTCTGGGGACCCTTGGGGGTCCCCCTGAGGACTGTTCAGGGGATCAATAAGGGCAAAACTATTCTAGCCCACATAAATACTAAGGTGTTTTAATTTCTAATATGGTAAATACCAATAAATACAAACAAAGAGTCTTTGGGAGTGTGTTCTTAATAATTTTCAAGTATGTAAAGGGGTCCAGAGACAAAAAACGTTGGAGAACTGTTGTTTTATATAGGCTACACAACTTGTTTGGCCATTCTCCAATTAATGGGCACCCATTTTGTTTCCAGGGTTATTTTTTCTGCCATAAAAAGTTCTATTACAAATATTTTTTGCATACTTTAGGCCTTTCTCTCTGTCCAATAATGTTATCCATGGATCAAAGGATATGTACATTTTAATGACTTTTAAGGTATAGTTCCAAATAATTTTCCACAATATTTGTTTCTATCAGTTCATAGCTTGTGCTATATTTTTGTGCCTGTTTTTCCACAGTCCCTCCAACATTGTTTTGTTTTTTGGTGGGGCAATGAGGGTTAAGCGACTTGTCCAGGGTCACACAGCTAGTAAGTGCCAAGTGTCTAAGGCTGGGTTTGAACTCAGCTCCTCCTGAATCCAGGGCTGGTGCTTTATCCACTGTGCCACCTTGCTGCCCCAGTCCCTCCAACATTTACCTTTTTTGTCATTTTAGCCAGTCTACTGGGTTTGAGGTAAAATTTGATGTCAAATTTGTTTTAATTTGCATTTCTATTTATATTAGTATTTTGGAACACTTTTTATACAATTACCTTTGAAAACTTCTTGTATAAATGATAAATTTCAAGATAATTAGGCTAACAAGTAAAACAAATAACCATGAGAATGATGTCCCCCATTCTGTGGTATGAATTTCTTTTTTCTTATTCTCAACAGGGACTGTTGGAATGGGAGGCCTGACAGACCATAGAAGGACTCAAGGTGACATCTTTGATGGGAAGTAGGTAGTCTTTTTTCTGCCAATCTATCCTATGGAATCTGTCTTGAGGTAAATAGCCTCGGCTTTAAAGTAACTGCATCAGAATGGTTCTCCCTTCTCTGCCCATAGTTTAGGCAGGACAGGTTGAGGGTCCTGATATTCTGCTCCACCTTGCCCTACTCATCAGTAGTCTCCAGTGCCCATAAAGACTTTCAAGGGAAGCAATTTGGTAGAGTGGAAAGAGTGGGTGATTTGGAATCAGATTTCTGAGGTTCAAAACCTGGGCTCTACTACTTTTTATCTGTGTGACCTTGGGCAAGTTATTTTATTTCTCTAAACCTCAGTTTCCTTATTTGTAAAATAGGGGAATGGACTATATGACCTCTAAAGTTCTTTCCAGCTCTAAGTGTATGATCCTATGTACAAAATAACAATCCTTCAGAAGTATGACCAGAAACAGAAATTTGTAAAAATTAAGGATGGCGGTCTGAGTGAGGAGTCTCTAGGCTCTGGCTGAAAGCCGTGGCATTTTACCTATAAGTTAGAGTGAAAATGTAGCAATTGTGCCCTCTAGGAAAAAGGCATCTGAATATCGTCATTCAATATCAATATACACTAAGACCTAGGTCTAAAAAAAAGCAGTTTAACTGATCATGGCTCTTGATGAAAACTCCAGTATTTGAAATTTTAGAGATGGAAGGGACAATTGAGAATTGCCTCTTCCAATCCTTTTACTTTGCAGACAAGGGAACTAAAGTTCAGAGGTGATATGGGAGAAAGAGCATAGATTATTCTACATTTAGAGTCCCTGGGTCCAAAACCTGCCTGGGATGCTTATGTGACCTAAATATCATCATCAGTCAGTTCGTCGTCAGATTGGATACAGGACTACGGAATGCCAGCTACATTTTGGGTAAAGTATATTTTCTATTATCTAGCAGAGTTAAGGAATTGGTAGGGAGATTCTGGCTAATCTGGTTAATAGGGAATTCTCTAGTTAATAGAGAATTTCCACTGATCTCAATCATGGAGTTCCAGTTTTAAAAGCATAAAAGTATACCTAAGCATTCATAATACTAAAACTCAAAAGCAGGTGGTTGAAAAAGCACTTGATAGACAGTAAGGAGAACTAGGTGCTAGCCCCAATTCTGCTATTAATTTGAATGATTCATGCTATCCCATAGAATCATAAATTATAAATCCAGAGTTGTAAGGAACATCAGAGTTCATGTAGGTCAACCTCTCCTTTACATATGGGGAAACTAGCTGCCCCCACAACATCACATTTTAAAAAGCAAGGCAAGATGCAGCCTGTGAGGATCCTTATGTATGGTTCAGTGGCCCCTACTTCTGTTTGAATTTGACACCACGGCTGTACATGAGCCGGATAAAACTTGCCTAAACTGTCTTCTACAGGCAGGAGACTGCCACCTGGTGGCGTCTCTAATATATAATATATAATATATAATATATAATAGTTTTCTTGACATCTCCTAGGGATTAAATGTTCTATCCACTGATAAAGTGATATATTTAGAATCAGATATGCCTCAGTTCATCAATTTACCTCAAACCCTAGTGTGATCCTAGGCAAGTCACTTAAACTCTTTCATCTACAGTTTCCTCATCTGTAAAACATGAATAACAGCAGTGCCCAACTCACAGGGTTGTTATGAGGATCAAATCACTTAATACATGTAAAGTACTCTGTGAACCTCGAATTGTTATGTAAATGCTATTATGATTCTTTTATGAGATGTTTAAAATTTAATGTGTGGTTGCCTTAAATTAGAAGCTTTAGCACTACTCTTTGGGCATTAAGCATTTATTAAAGCGTACCAGGTATTCACGTGGAGTTCAGAAAGTTAAGAAAAGGCCTATCTAGCCTAGAGTTCCAGCCTAGTCAGGTTCTTCCTCAAGTCCTCCACCATGAGCCTACTTCAACCATGAACTTTCCTCAAACTGAGCGTGGAAGCTTTTTATAGGTCTGGAGCAGAGGCGGTCCTTACACACTGCTTAACGATGATTGGTTAGCATGATCCAAATCCATTGGTTCACTGGATTTGAAGGTGGTCTTGAGTTGAGTTCAAAGTCCTTAGCTTCTGAGAACAATACCTCCTTAAGGGCCAGCCAGGCATGGTTACAATCTAATTAACTTGAAGTAGGCTAATCAGCAAAGTCACTCACTCTCACTTAATTCAATTGGTTTAGATTAATCTCCAGGTGAGCCTTTGAGTATCTGCTAAATCCCATTATTTTCTCACATTTAGTATGATCATCTACAGACATGTTCCAGGGAAGCCACGTGTCCCAGTGGATGAAGTGATGGGTCTGGGGTCAGAAAGACCTGAGTTCAAACCTGACCTCAGACACTTAGCAGTTTTATGACCCTGGGCAAGTCACTTCACCCTGTTTGCCTTAGTTTCCTCATCTATAAAATGAGCTGGAGAAAGAAATGGCAAACCACTCCAGAATCTTTGCCAAGAAAACCCCAAACAGGATCATGAGATGTCTGATGCAACTGAACAACAACAACAACAACATTTTCCCTCCATCCCACATTCCTGGAAGGCCTTCTAATCTCTCTCCTCTGTGACTGCCCCTGGAAAACCTACTTATTATCAAGGTCTGAACCATATACAATCTCCAACGTGAAGCCTTCCCTGATTTCTGACCTGACAGTGAGTTTTCCCTCATTCAAACTGTCATGGAGTGCAGAGCACCCCAGAAGTTCTCTGGGGCACACCAAGGAATCTTCTCCTTGAGAAACTAAACCAGAAGACAGATAACGCCTAGAGAGATAAGCTGAACCAAATTGGACTGAGCTAGCTTCGGATTCCTACCCTTCATTCTGGTCTCCCTTACCCTGGGGAGATAAATTTGGGTGTGGCTGCGGCCTTTGTGTCCTGAAGAGGGATCTGTAGCCACCCCTTATCCAATTCCTTTAGTCACTACCAGTGGGGGATGGTCCTCCACTCCTCACCCAATTCCCCCAGCTACCACCAGTGGGGGATGGTCCACCTTCATTAAAGGAACTTTCCATAGGCAGATGGTCCACCCCCATCTGGCCTCTATAAAAGTACCTTCCAGTCTCCTGTTCGAGGAGATTTGGTACCTCTGAGCCATGTGCTTTATGCCAAATCTCCCCATGAAAAGTCCAAGGATTTCTTTCATGGTTTCCCTCCCCCCACCCTTCCCTTCCCTTGTTCCTCAATAAACTATCACCTTATTCTAACTACGTTTTGTGTGCAAGAGGGCATAATTCTTTAAAGAGGAATTCCCAAGAACCCCAACTCCCACCTACCCGTACCCATTTTCCCACCATATCAAAACTGATAGGCCTTTATTCGTATTTGTCTTACATAATAATATTCTAAATGCTATACTTGTGTACACATTATCAGAGGAATGTATTAATGGGAAGTTGGGCAACAACACTGTATTCAAATAAGACTTCTACAAGTCTTATAATAAATCTTAACTGCTAAGAGATGTGCTAACAGATGTTTCCATTCTGTTCAACAAATATTTGTTAAGTACCTCCTATATTTGAGGCAGCAAACTACCCCTGCTCTCCCCCAAAGTTCAAGGCTCTATTCTAGATGCTCAGGATATAAGTAGACTTCATTTGAATCCTGGCTCTGATCTCAGATATGACATTTTTCTTTCTAAGAGCATTGCACAGCCAGGCATTCTAGAGAGCATTCATAAGCATAATGTCACTTGCTTTAGTGGGGTTCTTGGAATCTCTGCAGCTTTTCTAATCTGTAAAGGCATTAAGCCCTTCTTTCCTCTCTACGCAATAGAGATATGAAAGGACAAAGAGAATGTAGCTTTGCTAGATGATTATTGGACAACGTAACAGAAAACAATCTTGGTAGAACCTTAGGTGAAGGTTGCATTTGATATATTTCTTCTATAACCTTGGTTCAATTCCTCCCTCTTTATATTTCCAATGTACTCCTCTTGACTTTCCCCTTCCTTTCGGAGACAGAGGGTAAGAATGAAGAATAGGAATGAGTCATCTTCACATGCCCTTCCTGCTAGACAGGTCCTTAAAATGAAGACTGCCAAGTCTTGTTTCCTAAAGAATATCAAGATGGTTTCATGTGACTCAGTCCAATATAAGAAAAAGGGACAAGCAGCTAGGTGGCGCAATAGATAAAGCACTGGCTTTGGATTCAGGAGGACCTGAGCTCAAATCCGACCTCAGACACTTGGTACCTGCTAGCTGTGTGAACCTGGGCAAGTCACTTAACCCTCATTTCCCCCCCCCCCCAAAAAAAAAAAAGTAATGAGAAGAAGGGACTGCCCTGGAGAGGGAGAGATCCACATAAGTAACCAAAATCCTTTTTCTTTACAATTGACACAGAATTTGTTGTTTGTACTAGGAGCATTGCTCCCAGATGTTGAAGGCAGAAAATCAGGAAAAGAAGAGCTTAATGAGATCTCCAAAAGAAGGGAGGTTGGGACAGGGTGAGGAGAAATATAGGTCATATAATCTTTTTTTTTTTTTTTTGGTGAGGCAATTGGGGTTAAGTGACTTGCCCAGGGTCACTTGCCCCTGGTCATATAATCTAAACCTCTTATTTTACAGATGAAGAAACTAGGACCCAGGATGGTTAAATGACTTGATCATTTTCATATAGGTTGTTGCCTGTTTTATATTTTTACAAAGGTGAATCCCTCTACTTGTTCAAGCTATTCCATTCCATTCTGTCTCCTCTCACAGATTGCCTCTTCTCTCATCCTCACTTTTTCATTTCTTTTCTTTTTTTTAAATTAAAAAAAATTTATTTATAATATAGCAATTCCCTCCCTTTGGGATCTCTTTCAGGAGGTGATCAATTGGTGGATTCTTTCAATTTCTATTTTACATCCTGCTTCTAGAATATCAGGGCAATTTTCCCAGACAATCTCTTGGAAGATGCTGTCTAAACTCTTATTTTGGTCATGGTTTTCAGGTAGTCCAGTGATTTTCAAATTATATCTCCTGGATCTATTTTCCAGGTTAGTTATTTTTCCAAGGAGATCTTTGATATTGCCCTCTTTTAAAAAAATCATTTGGATTTGCTTTACCATGTCTTGGTTTCTCATAAAGTCACTAGCTTCCATTTGTTCAATCCTAGTTTTTAGGCAATAATTTTCATCAGAGAGCTTTTCTATCTCCTTTCCCATTTGGCTTTTCAAGCTGTTGACTTTTTTCTCATAGCTCTCCTGCATTGATCTCATTTCTCTTTTCATTCTTTCCTCCACCTCTCTAAATCTTCCTTCTATCTCTCCTACTTTCTCTTCAAAGTCCCTTTTGAGCACTTCCATGGCCTGAGACCAATTCATATTTTTCTTGGAAGCTTTAGATGTAGGGGCCCTGAGGGTATAGCCTCTTCTGAGGGTGCACCTCAATCTTCCTCATTGCTAAAGAAACTTTCTATTATTCCCAACTTTCTTTGCTTGCTCATCTTGCTGTTTTTTACTTGACTTTTAGCTCCCTCTTACAGTGGGGCCCTACTTCCAAGCTACACTGTTCCAAGCTTAAAGGGTCCCAGGTGTTTTGGTTTGAGGGAGGGCAGGCTTTTCTCTTGCCTGGCCTGTTCTCTGGTTCAAAGGTAACCTTAAGCCAACTTGCTAGTTAACCAGCCATCAGAGTGCTATGGTGGTTTTTAGCTTTGACGAGCCTGTGCCCCTCCCCTACCTGGGCCTCTCGATGCTCAGGATTTCTTCTGTGTTGTTTAAAAATCTAAATGGGGAAAATTGGCTAAAATCACTGATAAATTCAGCAAGAGTTTAGGCTTTTAAGCATTTATTAAAAGATATATTACAGTGGCAGCTAGGTGGCTCAGTGGATAGAGCACCGGCCCTGGATTCAGGAGGACCTGAGTTCAAATACGACCTCAGACACTTGATACTTACTAGCTGTGTGACCCTGGGCAAGTCACCTAACTGCAATTGCCTCACCAAAAAAAAAAAAAAAAAGATATAAGATAGTGAAGAGAGAGAAAGATTGAGAACAGATTCCTTATAGCATGGAAATCCTAGTTTTCCTAGCAGCCCATGTGAAGTTCTGCTGCCAAGCCGATGTCTTGAACCAAAAGAGGAAGATCCAGTCAGACAGCCTCAGCTTCCTACTTCTTGTCTTCCTCCCCCAAAATGGGAGGTTCTTCAAGTTGATTGGTTGAGAGTGGTCTCCTGTTGATGTTGTAGTCCACAACCTCTGAGAACACACTCTACTCAGGGCTGGCCAGGTGTGGTCCTGATTTGATCATCTTTAAGTAGGTTCTCAGTCTCTCAGTCTCACCCAATTCAATCAATTCCAAATCAATCTTCAGGTGGGGCTCCTGGGTGTCTGCCAAGTCCCATTATTTTATCACACTTCCTGGTTCCTTGCTGGGTAGGATAGCCAAATTCCTCCTCATGTCCCACAGACACCCCTGTATTTTCCAATCCCCCCCTCCTGGCCAGCCATTCAGCCCTCTCACCCAACAGTAAGCTTAGTTCCAGAAGACGCTGGTACTGTAGCTGATTTGGAGGCTGGGGTTAAGTTCCCCTTGCACATCGTGTTTGGGGTCTGTGTAGGCACAATCACGGGGCTGGATTCTTCTTGCAACCCAATATGGCCCCCTTTAATCTGGAAAATAATTTCAGCCATCTTTTTGTGGGTTTTGCTGTTCCAGGGCTTGTTTTATCACTGTTTTGGGGGTAATTGTGTCAGGAGCTCTATATGTTTAATGTCTTTCCTCCGCCTTCTTGGCTCTACCCCTGGGGTTTCTGTTAAATGGTGTATATTTTAACAATATTCAATGCCTGGTGAGCATTTAGTCATGAAAGGCCAGGAGGGGAGATAATGCTGTAAGTGGGGGATCATTAGTAGACTATTCTCCATTCTCCAACTATAATAATAATATGTGTTAATATTCTGCTTCAAGGTTTGCAAAGCACTTTATGTGAATCATCTCATTTAAACTTCACAACAAACCTGTAAAGTAGATACTATTACTACTCCCATTTTACAGAAGAGGGAACTGAGGTTCATAGAAATTAAATCACTTGCCTAGGGTTGTGTGGCTAACATCAGAGGCAGAATTTGAACACAGCCTTTTTTTGACTCCAAGTCCATTGCCCTATCCAGTTCACCAGAGACAGTTACATACATTAAGCCAGTCCTATGTTACCACCTTACAAAGCTTCCAGACTAAAAAATGTATGTTTGCTATTCAGGGAATTGAGCTCAGAGTGGTATTTAGAGTAAGTACACTTGACTTGGAACAGTGGTAATCCATTGGATTGCTTCTAAGTTTGTGTGTGTGTGTGTGTGTGTGTGTGTGTGTGTGTGTGTGTGTGTGTGTGTATTTTTTAAGGGTCAGATAAAGACAGAAAGGAAAAATTGTGCTCTGGATTTTTATGAACTATACCCAGGTAGTTTTTTGTACCCAAACTGTTACACACCCTCTATTGAAACATTTTACTCAGCATTTCAATTAAAGTTTGCTCTAGAGCAAGTAATAGCAGGAAATGGCTTGCTTTTATGCCATTGTCTATGGAAAGATTTATATGAACAATAGACATAGCGTCTATACTAATGTAAATGAAAAGATCACTAAGAGGACACTGAACTCTGAGTAATTGAAACCCCAATAATGGTCCTCAGAAACAGATAATGAAACATTTCTCCTTCCCTGTTCCACTCAGTAGAGAAAGTACTACAAGAGCAGAATGTTGGATTTCATTGGAGGTAGTTATTGTGTAGGTTGCTTTTGCTTAACAGTTTTTCTTTTTCAAGGTTAATACAGCAATAAAGCTTATTTTTAAAAAATTATGTTACTATCATTGAAGATCGGTGGGGTTCTACTCTTCTTTCCTAGGGCCCAGCTAATTCATTAATCTCTGTAGGAAAAGGAAATGAGGAAATAGATAATTATTTTTCAATCTAGTTTTCAACGTTTAAAAAAATTTGGGGGGGGGCAGGGCAATGAGGGTTAAGTGACTTGCCCAGGGTCACACAACTAGTAAGTGTTGTGTCTGAGGCCGGATTTGAACTCAAGTCCTCCTGAATCCAGGGCCGGTGCTTTATCCACTGCACCACCTAGCTGCCCTCAACATTTGTTTTTATAAGATTTTGAATTCTGAATTTTTCTCTCTCCCTTCCTTCCCTCCCCCTCCCCAAGACAGAAAGCAATCTGATATATACATGTACAATCACATTAAACATGGAAATAGATAATTTTTAAGAGATATAAAAAGAATTACAAACTGAATCAGAGGGTGGTAAGCAGAGCCAGAAAAACAATTTTTAATGTAACAACAATGTTATAAAAATGAACAATTTGGAAAATTTTATAAAACGATGAAAAATGAAATAAGCAGAACCAACATAACAATTTACACAACAAAACCATACAGATAACGGTGAAAGTTACAAGAATTATGTGTATTCTGCACCCTAATCTATCACCTCTCTGTCAGGAAGTAGATACTATGGTGCATCACAGGTCCTCCAGAATTAAGGATGGTCATTATATTGATCTACACACTACATTGTACAGACTACCCTGTATTTGATGTGGGGTTTAATTGATCAAATTGATCGTGAGGTGTCCCAAAGAATTGCAAGACTCAGTGACTCAGTTCTCCAAGTTTTATTAAAACACTGATGACCACAGGGAGAACACTAGGGAGGTGTCTCCAGTAGGGGGAAGAAGAATAGTTGTATTTATAGTGAGAAAAAGTAGGTTATTTCCTCATTATCTTAATCTCCTCCTTGTGGGAGGTTCATGGGAGGTCTTATTCTAATTTGGACTTCCTGGGGTCCTAAGAGAACCCCTAAGGCAGGTAACTTTTTCCTTGGAGGAGTGTTTTTGGGGTTTATAGTCATAAGGTGAATGAACCTGAGGACATATGTGGCCCTTTTTGCACATGTTCCTAAAGACATGTTTAAACTTGTCAGACCCAGAGGGTCTCTCTGTTGATGGTATCCTTTTACTTAAGATCTGGTTTCTAGGTATTGGGTCATCTAGGAATATTAATGACTATTAATGGTTAATGGTCCCTGGTTACTGTCTCTGTTGATAGTGTTGGTTAATAGGGACTTGAACCCTCTTGGTTACTCTAAGAAAACAAACCTAAATTTCTCTGTTAACCCTTTCAGGTACTATTGTTTTTTGTTTGTTTGTTTTTTTAGTGAGGCACTTGGGGTTAAGTGACTTGCCCAGGGTCACACAACTAGTAAGTGTTAGGTGTCTGAGGCCGGATTTGAACTCAGGTACTCCTGACTCTAGGGCCGGTGCTTTATCCACTGCGCCACCTAGCCACCCCTCCGGTACTATTGATAAGGACTCAAGCTTCAGTTTATTTATTAACCCCTTTTTGCCTCCTCCATCATATTGATCATACTTCTTATAGCTTTCACAGTTATTTTTCTTTACAATGCTTTTACTGTAATAAAAATTATTCTCTCTGTGTACATATATATTTATACATGTCTATTTACACATGTGTATACATACATATTCCATTATCAAAATCCTACTCCTCTTTCATAAAACATCTTCTCGAATTGCAATCAATTGTAATTCTTTGAGGATTTGTTGTACTTTACCAAGTGGAATTGATTGATAGCCACGCAGTGGGAAGCTGGCTCCATGAAAACTTCATGTTAGGTGAATTACAGAGGCCATTAGCTCCATGGATACAGTCAAAAAAGGAGTAACTGGATTATCTAGATTGCGGCAGGTTTTCATGATGAATTAGGCCTTCCTAATTGTAAATAAACACTCATCATCAGGCCTGTGTTGCTGTGCAATATTCATTCATCCCCACCCTTCCTTTCTTAAAACAGTATTTAAGGATCTTTGGTTTAATTGGTGTCCACTCCTTTCACTAACTTTGACTGCATTCAATTCATAATTACTTTAGGAAGTGGTTGTAATAAAAAAATTTGTCACCTTTGGCTAGCACAGCAGGAAATTACTCACTCATTCACTCACAGCTCTCCAGGACAACTGGAGATAGCCCCAGATGTTAGGGGCAGCTAGGTGTCACAGTGGATAAAGCAATTGCCCTGGAGTCAGGAGGACCTGACTTCAAATCTCACCTCAGACACTTATTAGCTGTGTGACCCTCAGCAAGTCACTTAACCCAATTACCTTAAAACATCCAGGGCCATTTCCAGTCATCCTAATGTATATCTTGCCACTGGGCCCAGGTGGCTCTGGAGGAGAGAGTGAGGTTGGTGACCTTGCACAGCCCTCCCTCACTTAAATCCAATTCAGTACAAGTCATGACATCACCCCGATGTCCTCTTAGAGAATGAAGGACAAACAGTAACAACACAGTTCTCCAAACTCAGTGAGGATGATCCTCGGACCACACACACAGAGTTCATTATGAGGACCATACTCCAAACCTTTCCACTTTAGTAGGATTTACTTGAGTTTGTCTCTAATGACACAGCTTTCAAGAAGGGAGGGTTTTTTTTCCCACCAAAATGAAGCAGAGGAGTAAAGTAATAGGTTTAAAGCTAGAAAAAGCCTCTGAGACACCATCTAGCCCAACCCACTCATTTTACAGATTAAGAAACTGAGGACCATGGGTGGCTAGGTGGCGAGGTAGATAAAGCACTGGCCCTGGATTCAGGAGGACCTGAGTTCAAATCCGACCTCAAACACTTACTAGCTATGTGACCCTGGGCAAGTCACTTAACCCCAATTGCCTCACCAAAAAAAAAAAAAAAACCACCACCACCAACAACAACCAAAAACCAAGAAACTGAGGACCAGAGTTGTAAAGTAACTTGCCCAAGGTCGCACAGTAAGGGGTAGGGCTGGAATTTGAATTCAGGTCCTCTGACTTTGAAAGCCTCAGTGTAAAATAGATGTGGACTACACAGACTACATGAAACCTCTTTCTGATAGGCATTTCAAATTCAACATGTCTAAAACAGAACTCGTGTTTTCCCCAAACTCAGGTCTCCTTTGAAATTCCCTATTTTTGTTGAGGACACTGTCTTTTTAGACTCTTAGCTTTGCATCCTCTTTGTCATCCTCTACCACTTATTCTCACCTGCACCTCCCATCTGTTGTCAAATCTTGTTATCTTTATAGAACACTTCTCATAATCATTCTTTTCTCTCCACATAATAAAGTCTCAACCTCATCATCTCCTGTCTCCTTTCCTCATCTCCATCCTCATTCAAATCCACTTTCCTTCTTTTTTTTTTCTTTTTTTTTAGTGAGGCAATTGGGGTTAAGTGACTTGCCCAGGGTCACACAGCTAGTAAGTGTTAAGTGTCTGAGGCCGGATTTGAACTCAGGTACTCCTGACTCCAGGGCCGGTGGTCTATCCACTGCGCCACCTAGCTTCCCCCAAATCCACTTTCCACTTAACACCCAAGGTGTTTTTTCTAAGGTGCAGGTCTGAATCAAACTCCAGTGTTCGCCATTATCTCCAGGATTCAATAAACCACTGTGTTTGGTATCGCAAGCTCTTGATTCCATTCTACCTTTTTTTAGCCTTATCATAGGTCACTCTCTTCTGTGAACTCTATGGTCTAGCCTAAATGGCCTTCTTATTATTCTTCAACTATAACTCCTCTATCCCTAGTTTCCTTGCCTTAGTACTGGCTACACCTGCTCCCATGCCTGATTATGTACTGTTTCCTTAGCCTTTTAGAATCCATAGTCTTTTTCAAGATTTAGCTCAAATATCTCCTTTTTTGTCTCTACATTTTTTAACTGTTTTTTTTTTTCAGTCAGTGAAAATCCAGCTTTTCTCTCTTTCCATTAAGAAAAAAAAAAATCGGCGGCAGCTAGGTGACGCAGTGGATAGAGTACCAGCCCTGGGTTCAGGAGGACCTGGGTTCAAATCTGGCCTCAGACACTTAACACTTATTAGCTGTGTGACCCTGAGCAAGTCACTTAACCCAAATTGCCTCACCAAAAAAAAAAAAATTAATTAAATGTTTTTTTTGTTGTTGTTATTTTTTTTAATGTATGAGGTATTTTATTTTTTCCATTACATGTAAAGATAGTTCTCAACTTCTGCTTATACATGCTTTACAATTTCAGATTTTTCTCCCTCCCACCCCTCCCTCCCCCCTCCCCTAGACAGCAGGTAATCTGATATAGGTTATATCTATATATCTCTATACATATACATATACATATAGATATATATATACACACACATATATATACACATAATAACATTAATCTTATTTCTGCATTCATCCTGTTACAAGAGAAAGAATCAGAGCAGTGATGCAAAACCTCAAAATAGAAAGAAAAAAAACAACCAACAGCACCCAAAACAAAAGAAATAATATGGTTCAATCAGCATCTATACTCCACAGTTCTTTCTTTCTTTTTTTTCCTTGGATTTGGAGATCCTCTTCTATCATGAGTTCCCTGGAACTCTTCTGTACCATTGCATTGGTGAGAAGAATATAGTCTATCACAGTAGGTCAACACTCAATGTTGATGATACTGTGTACAATGTTCTTCTGGTTCTGCTCATCTCACTCATCATCAGCTCACGTAAGACCCTCCAGGTTTCTCTGAACTCTTCCTGCTCATCATTTCTTACAGCACAATAGTATTCCATTGTATTCATATACCACAACTTGTCCAGCCATTCCCCAATTGATGGGCACCCCCTCAACTTCCAATTCCTTGCTACCACGTAAAGAGCAGCTATAAATATTTTTGTACATGTGGGTCCCTTTCCCCCTTCCATGATTTCTTTGGGCAAAAGACCTAAAAGTGGGATTGCTGGGTCAAAGGGTATGCACAGCTTTATCGCCCTTTGGGCATAATTCCAAATTGCTCTCCAGAATGGTTGGATCAGCTCACAGCTCCACCAACAATGCATTAGTGTTCCAATTTTCCCACAGCCTCTCCAACATTTATTATCTTCCTTTTTTGTCATTTTAGCCAATCTGATAGGTGTCAGGTGGTACCTCAGAGTTGTTTTAATTTGCATCTCTCTAATCATTAGAGATTTAGAGCATTTTTTCATATGGGAATAGATAGCTTTGGTTTCTTCATCAGAAAACTGCCTGTTCATATCCTTTGACCATTTCTCAATTGGGGAATGACTTGGATTCTTATAAATTTGATTTAATTCCCTATATATTTTAGAGATGAGGCCTTTATCAGAAGCACTGGCCTCAAAAATTGTTTCCCAGCTTTCTGCCTCCCTTCCAATTTTGGATGCATTGCTTCTGTTTGTACAAAAATTGCCTCACAAAAAAAGAAAATTAATTAAATGTTTTTAAAAAGAGAAAAAAAATCCTTTAATACATATATAGTGAAGCAAGGGCATATATAGTAAGAAGGGGGCAACTAGGTGGCACTGTGGATAAAGCACTGGTCCTGAAGTCAGGAAGACCTGATTTCAAATCTTACCTCAGACACTTATTAGCTGTGTGACCCTGAACAAGTTACTTAACCCCAATCCCCTTAAACATCCAGGTCCATCTCTATCTGGGCCACTGGACCCAGAAGGCTCTGGAGAAGAGAGATTGGTGACCTTGCACAGCCCTCCCTCACTTAAATCCAATTCAGTGAAAGTCATGACATCACCCCAATGTCATGGCCCTCTTTGAGAACAAAGTACAAACAACAATGAAGCAAAAACAAATTCCCACTTGAGCTGTGTCAAATACACACACATAATGTAATACGTGTATATATATATATATATATATGCATGCATATGTGTATGTGTATAATGTTTCAATCTGTATTCTGGGTCAGGAGGTGGGTAGTATGCTTCACCATGGTTGATCATTGCCTTGAACAGTTTCTAAGCCTTTTAAAGTTGTCTTTAGAATATTCTTATTGTATAAATTGTTCTTGTTCTACTTACTTTACTATGTATCAGTTCATAAAAGTCTTCCCAGGTTTCTTAGAAAGCATCTCCGTGGGGCAGCTAGATGGCGCAGTGGATAGAGCACCGGCCCTGGATTCAGGAGGACCTGAGTTCAAATCCAGCCTTAGACACTTAACACTTACTAGCTGTGTGACCCTGGGCAAGTCACTTAACCCCAATTGCCTCACTTAAAAAAAAATCTCCATAATTTTTTTTTTTTGGTGAGGCAATTGGGGTTAAGTGACTTGCCCAGGGTCACACAGCTAGTAAGTGTTAAGTGTCTAAGGCTGGATTTGAACTCAGGTCCTCCTGAATCCAGGGCCGGTGCTCTATCCACTGCACCACTTAGCTGCCCCCTCCATCATTTTTTTAAATCATAAAAATATGTTATTATTTTCTAGTTACATGTAGAGATAGAGGTCAGCATTTGTTTTTATAAGATTTCTAGTTCCAAGTTTTACTCCCTCCCTTCCTTCCCTCCCCCCTCCCCAAGACAGCAAGCAATCTGATATAGGTTATATATCCTTTATCATTTTTTACAACCCCAACAATATTATTACATTCATATACCATATTTTGTTCAGCTAGTCACCAATTTATGGGTACAAATTCCTTAGTTTTTAGTTCTTTGCCAACAAACAATGAGCTGCTATAGATATTTGTGTCCATTGCATTCCTTTTCTTCTTTCTTTAACCTCTTTGGCATATAGAACAAGTAATGGTTTTGCTGGGGCAACTGATATGCAGTTTAATAATTCTGGAGACATAGTTCCAAGTTCAAGTACCTTCTTCTACACGAGGCTTTCTTTTCCTATTGTCCATAACCACTATTGTGTCCTCTTACCTTTTTTTTTGTATCTATTTCCATGAGCACACATTGTCTCCCCTGAAAGAAGGCAAACTCCTGGAGGATAGGAGATATTTTTACTTTTCATCTTTGTATCCCCAGCACTCAGGACAGTGCTTGGTACTTAATAAATGCTTGATGACTGACTGAATCATAAAAATGAATGTCTAATTGTACCTAGAAATAATCATTAGAAATTATAAATACTCAGGGAACAAGATGGCTTTAAATTTTCAGAAAGAAAAAAAACTATAATAAAAATGAGTAAATTCAATAAAAGGAAATGGAAACAGAACCAGGAGAAAAGCATATAAGAACAACAATATTGTGAAGACAAAAAAACAAACAAAAAAACCCCTTGACTTGGAAACTCTGTTCAAACTGTTTATTTTCCTAGTTTTTATTAGGTAGAAAATTTAGTCAAACTGAGTGATTCTGAGAATCTTCATTTAATAAAAAAATTGGGCGAAAAGTCCTTTCTCTACGATTGTCCAATTCCAACAAGCAGGGCTATTACAAACATGAGGTTTCCACACAAGTAAGCTATTAGCAGAATTTTTTCATTTCTTATCTGAGAAAAGAAGAAAAATCAGTTAAACATTTACTTTGTAAGTCTGTTCCAAGACGATCTATTATTTCAAAGGTCTCTTCTAGCCCTAAATCCTAGGATGCTATGAAATACCTTTAAAGACTCTACTACCATAGAAGACATTAGAACATTTTTGCATCTAGTAGGCACAGGTATACTTCAACTCTGACAGTCACTTAACTGGATTGGACAGTTTTAGTTTTAGATTCAAAGCTTTAGGACTTTGTTTTTTTGTTTTTGTTTTTTTTTGGCGGGGCAATGGGGGTTAAGTGACTTGCCCAGGGTCACATAGCTGGTAAGTGTCAAGTGTCTGAGGTCGGATTTGAACTCAGGTACTCCTGAATCCAGGGCCGGCGCTTTATCCACTGTGACACCTAGCTGCCCCAGCTTTAGGACTCTGAATAAAGCAAATGTACTTTTCAATGATACCCAAATAATGAAACGGTCAGTGGGCATGGTGGCTTCAGCATGAGAACTCTCTTTGCAGGTTTCAACTTATTTCATTCACCTAAGGTTTAAGTGTCCGAGGTGTAATTTGAACCCAGGTCAATTATTTTTTTCAGTCATATGATGTATTATTTTTATTCATATGATGAAAAGAAACCAAGAAACCTAACTCAGATCTCAAATATGTCCTGAGACAACTCAATTTGGTTGAGGGAAGTGGAGTACTTTTATAAGGAGAAAAATCATAAATTGGCTAATTGTTTTCTTATTAGGGTCAAGCTAACAGATGTTTCAGTGTTTAACCCTAACTCTATGCAGACACCTAGGGGTGGGGCACTGGGCCCAAGCATGTGTGTACAGACCTATATACCCCTCCCTCCCCCATATTTAGGATCATCCCTACCCAAATCCTCCCACCTCTAGAGCAGGATCTGAGATAACTTCTCATGATTTATGCAAGCCACAATCTCTCAGGGCCTCACTTTCCCTATCTGTAAAATGAACAGTTTGGCAATGGAATTACAGCCCAGTCATGACTTCAGAGACTTGATGGTGAAACATGATTCCCACATCTCTTATTAGAGGCAGTTGCAGATTGAGAAATATTTAGATATGGCCAATATTTTGCTGAACTGTCCCCCCCCCCTCCTTTTTTTAAATAAGGAAGTCGGTCAATACACATCTATTAAGCACCTACTATGTGTCAGGCACTGTGCTAAGCTCTGGGGATACAAAGAGGCAGAAAGGCAGTCCCTGCCCTCAAGGAATTCACAATCTAAAGGGGGAGACAACAAGCAAACAAGAATATATAAACAAACTATATAAGGAACTGGGAAGTAATGGAATTCAAATTAAGAGCATCAATAAAATATTTCTTTAAAAAGAAAATATATATAAAAAAGAGGCAGTTGAAATGGATGACCCTCAAGGTCCTTCTGAGGTCTAAGCTTTACAAACTATGATTTTAGGAGGGTAAATTTCTCCTTGTTAACTTTTTTTTTCAGGGTAATGAGGATTAAGTTACTTGACCAGCTAGTAAGTGTCAAGTGTCTGAGGTCGGATTTGAATTCAGGTCCTTCTGAATCCAGGGCCAGTGGACCAGTGCTTTATCCACTGCGCCACCTAGCTGTCCCCTCCTTGTTAACTTTTTAAAGTATTTTTTTTTATATTCTGAATATAACAAACACCAAAAAGGGAACATTTCCATGTAAAAAATAGAACAGAAAAAGAGGATTATATGTGAAACAGCAAAACTATAGTGTACAGCTTGCTTTTTAAAAAAGTGTATAATAACTTTGACATATTACTTTCAAAGCTATCCTGCTTATATGTTTCCTTATGAACTTGCTTCTGTTCTCTTCGAAGCATTTCAAAAATTGTGTCAATATCACCTTTTCAATTTTTTTTTTGTTATGGGGAGAACACTATTGCTAGTTCTCCCCATCAAAAAAGAAAAACACGATACTTTAACTAACAATCATGGTCAAACAAAGCAAATCCATATATATGCCATTTCAAAAAACTGGATCTGGGTCAATCTGCACCTTGAATTCATCATCCCTCTCATGTCCTGCTTCCTTTTTTTTTTTTTTCTTTTTGGTGTTTTTTTGGGTTTTTTTAGTGAGGCAATTGGGGTTAAGTGACCTGCCCAGGGTCACACAGCTAGTAAGTGTTAAGTGTCTGAGGCCGGATTTGAACTCAGGTACTCCTGACTAGGTACCATCTAGCTGCCCCTTTTTGGTTCCTTTTTAAACATTAAAGCACTATCAATATGTTTTCAAGTTGGTGTTAGGAAAATATGGTGATTTATTATGGATATTTTGTGATAATATCTCATTATCATATTATCTTTATCAGCTTCTCTGTGATAACAGAGAACTGTCTTCTCAAACTTTTGGAAATATCATGTCAACAGGCAATCAATAATTCTGTTTCCCTCAGTAGACAAATAGGCATGAAATAATGCCCAATAGGAACAGATTCCGAGTTCTGTACCAGTTAACATTAATCATAAGTGACTTTGAGAGCACAAAACATACCCTGTTAGCTCTTCCTCAATCTTTCTAGAGCTCCCTCTCCTTCCACTCTCTCAGTTGAGAATCTTCCTCTTCTTCTCCCCTTTCTCATTTCATATCACTCAAATGCCTTTTGCCACTATTTCTTCTTGTATCCAATTTAAATGAAGGAGGTAGCCTTTTTCCTTGCCAGAGTTAACCCCACTACATGCACAAGACTTCCTATTCCATCCCAGCTTTTCCAGCGGTATTGCCCCTTCTATCATCCCTAACCTCTCACTAATCTTCAGTCACTTCCTGTCTACTCGATGTTTTCCTGGTACCTACAAACATGCTTATGTCTCCCCTATTCTCAAAGACCTGCCACTTGATCTGTCCATCCATTCCAACTCTCATCCTATAGCTCTCTTCCCTTTTGTAGATCTAAACTCTTTGTGACCTGTCTACAACAAGTGCCTCTAATTCATTTTTTCTCACTCTCTTCCTAACGCTTTGCAGTCTGGCTTCTGATCTCATCATTCAACTGAAATGGCTTTCGACAAGGATGCTAATGATTTCTTAAAGGCCAAATCTAATGGTCTTTTCTCAATCCTCATCCTTATGGACCTCTCTGCAGCCTTTGATCCTGTAAATCATCCTTTTATCCTTGAACTCTCTTACCTAGGTTTTCATGATATTGCTCTCCCCTGGTTTTCTTCTTCCTTGTCTGACCATTCCCTGTTTCCTTCACTGGATCTTCATCCTGATCAAACTGACCATGAGTATCCCCCAAGGGCTCTGAGGCATCTTCTCTTCTCCCTCTATACTATCTCACTCGGTGATCTTATCAGCTCCCATTGTTTCAATTAACGTCTCCATGTAAATCACCCTCAGATTTACTTGTTCAACCCTAACCTCTCTCCCCACTGCCAGTCTTGTATCTCCAGCTGCATTTTAGCCATCTCAGACTCAACATGTCTAAAACTCAGCATGTCAAAAATGGAACTTATGTTTCCTCTCAAATCCTCCTCTCGTCCTAACTTCCCTATTTCTTTTGAGGGCACCACCGTCCTCTCTGTCACCTAAGCTCACAACCAAGGCATCATACTCAACTCCTCACATTCTCTCATCCCCCATATCGAATCAATGGTCAAGTCATTTTGTTTTGTTTTGTTTTGGTTTTTTTTGGCGGGACTATGAGGGTCAAGTGACTTGCCCAGGGTCACACAGCTAGTACATGTCAAGTGTCTGAGGTCGGATTTGAACTCAGGTACTCCTGACTCCAGGGCCGGTGCTTTATCCACTGCGCCACCTAGCTGCCCCAAGTCATGTTGTTTTTACCTTTGTAACATCTGTTGCATGTGTCCCCTTCTCTTCTGATACTGCAACTACTCTGGTGTAGGACCACTTCACCTTAATGCCTGAACTACTGCAACAGCCTACTGGCTGATCTTCCTGTGACAGGTCTCTCTCTCCTCACTCCTAAAATGCAGGTCCGATCATATAACCTCCGATTCACTAAATCCTAGTGGCTCCCTATTACCTCCAGGATCAAATATGAACTCCTCTGCCTGGCTTTTAAAGCCCTTCATAACATACCACCTTCCTTCCTCTCTAGTCTTATACCTCATTCCCCTCCATATACTGAGATCCAGTGACACTGGGCTTCCTCGCTGTTCTCAAAGATGTCATTCCATCTCTCAATTCTAAGCATTTTCACTGGGTGTCCTACATGCCTGGAACACCTCCATCCTCACTTCCATCACCCAGCTCCCCTATCTTCAGTTCTCAGCTACAATCTCGCCTTCTGCAAGAAATGTTTTCCATTCACTTTAATCACTTCCCTCTGAGATTACCTCCAATTTAGCCTATATATCTTGCTTATACAAAGCTGTTTGCATGTTGTCTTCTGTGTTAGATTGTGAGCTCCTTGAGAAAAGGGATTGTTTTCTTTTTCCTTGTATCCCAGTGTTTAGCAGATTTCTTGACACATAATAGATGCTTAATCAATTCTAGTTGACTGACTGACTGACTGACTATAGTGATAGTAGCCACTTTTAGAAACAATGTAGCCATGGATCCTAAGATTCTGGATTTAGGTCTGGAAAAGAATTTAGAGGTCAAGGTTACCATAAAGAGCTCCATCCCTTCATTTGACAAATGAGGATAAATATGTAGCCTGCACTGGGATCTTTGTCTCTAACTCTAACCTCTTTGCTCTTTTCCCGCTGAGCCAGAACAGTGTCCTCTTAAGGGCATACCAGGCCTGAGGTTCCACCTTTAGTAGAACTCTTATATAAAGACAGCTCTCCCACAGTTTGATATCTCTGATCAAAATGCTAAGAGCTAACTTCAGAGCCCCTACAATGCTATACAAATAGGGAAGGTTCCTTTGATCACATTGATCACACGGGGAAAGACTGGTAGTCACTGCATTGAAATTTGGGAAGAGATTCTGAAGCTGGGAAACAAGCAGACAGTCTCTCCACTAGGTTGTGGGGCCAGATGTTGAGAGGGCATCCCCTTGAGCTCATAGTGTAGCTTGGAGCAGTAATGTCTAGCAGCAGATTTAGTTCCTGAAGATAATACTCTTAAACAGAGAAACCTTTGTCTCAGACAGGACTTTGCTTTGTTTTGCTATTGTCTTCTAGGGTCAAAAGACAACAGTAAGGGGCAGCTAGGTGGCACAGTGGATAGAGCATTGGCCTTGGAGTCAGTAGGACCTGAGTTCAAATATGACCTCAGACACCTGCCAACTTACTAGCTGTGTGACCTTGGGCAAGTCACTTAACCCCAATTGCCTCACCAAAAAAAAAAAAAAAGACAACAGCAAGAGAAAATGATATTCTTCATGAAGAATAGTAAAGAGCAGCTGAGAGTAGCATTTGAAACTATCTAATGAAAACTGTAACAGATGAGGAAGTAAATTTATAGGATTATTGATGACTGGGAATTTTCATAGATGTTTGGTTGGTGGTATATAGGATTATTGATGACTCTGGGAATTTTCATAGATGTTTGGCTGGTGGTTATCAGTCTATCAGTGGGTTTCAATTCATTAAAAAAAAATAAAACTTGTTTCACTAATACTGTGAACTGCCTAATTGATAGTGGGGGGTTAGTATTAGTTCTTTTGTGGTGGGAGCAACGTGTCAAGTGTAGATTTCTCCAAGTTTCTAGGGTGGAAACATCCAAGTCAGGAGAAGGAGGAAGAAACACCCCAGATAGGCTCAGACCATCTAACACAAAGGCTACATACATAAATGTGTGAGAGAAAAAGAAGAGTCATTGTGAATCGTAAGATTGATGAGTCACACAGGATAGGTCTGCCATAAGAAGGCAAAGTACGCCTTGATAAAGACATTCAATTAGGAAGGGTTGCCATAAATAAAATGAGTAACTGCTCTTTTTTTTTTTTTTAAACCAAGTTCAGACAAAGGGGAAAAGCAACAGCCAGGAAGAAACAGGGTCACAAATTCTTAATCTCCTCATTAGTGTCCTTTTAATATTCATGCAAAATAACAGACTAAGATACATGTTAATACATTAAACACTTATTTAGAGCATGAAGAAGGCCCATCTAAATTAATTTGTAAAAAAATAGATGAAGTTAAATGGCTTCCAAATGCATAAAATTGACAATTTAAAAGGTTTCAAGGAGGTCAATTCCAAATGACCAATGATGAAGGATACTACCCATCTCCTGACAGAGAGGTGCTAGACTAAATTTCATAGACTAAATAAGCATATTTGGACTTGGCCAATGGGGAGTTAGTTTTGCTTGATTTATATATGTTTGTTACCAGGGTTTTGTTCTTTTTTTCTTTTTCTAATGTGTATGTGGAGAAGAGATAAAAGGGAAAGAAAAAAAATGCTTGTGAATTTTAAAAAATTTTAATAAAAATGAGTTATAACTTAACTTATTATGTGTAAAATGGCAGTATAGTAGTAGAGCATCAGACTTTTTATCAAACGGTAAAGGGTCCATGTGCCCATGTAGGCAAGTGAATGATTTTTCTGGTCAGGGTATTCAAGGTCATGCCATAAGTGATTTGGTTGAAGGAACAGAGTTCCATTAGCCATAAAGATAAGTAGAGTTGGGGGAGAACGTGATGCTATTTTCAAATTTGGGAGGAACTGTCATATGGAAGATGGATGAGTCTCTCTCTTTGATGGGATACAGCAAGAAGCAATGGATAGGAGATGAAGAAGCAGATTTAGCCTCGGTGTAAAGATAAACTCCTTAATAATCAGAAATAGACCAGCACAGACTGGTCTTAATGGGGGCCTAGCGGCTTATCTCTCTCTGGAACACTTCAAGAAAGGATCGGATAACCATTTGGTAGATCCTTGTTCAGGTGAGGATTGGGTTCTATCACCTCTTCACACACTCTATAATCTGGCTCTAATGGGGCCTACTTGCTGTTCTTCTCATGAACCGTTGCCCATACCTAAGAAGCACTCCCTCTCTCAGGATTCTTGTTGTTCAGTCTGTTGTTTAACTCTTCTCAACCCCATTTGGGGTTTTCTTGGTAGAGATGCTGGAGTGGTTTGGAAACTGAGGCAAACTAGTGTCACACTACTAAGTGTCTGAGGTAAAATGTGAACTCAGATCTTCCTGACTCCAGGTCCGGCATTCTATCCACCATGCCACCTAGCTGCCCCTTTAGAATTCTTGGTTTCCTGCAAAATTCAGCCTGGGCTCCATCTTCCCTATCAGTGGTATCAAACTCAAATAGAAGCAGGGGCCACTATTTTACACATAAGGATCCCTATAGGCCACATACTGGCTTAGTTTTAAAAAGTAATGCTGGGGCAGCTAGGTGGCACAGTGGATAAAGTACCGGCCCTGGATTCGGGAGGACCTGAGTTCAAATGTGGCCTCAGACACTTGACACTTACTAGCTCTGTGACCCTGGGCAAGTCACTTAACCCTCATTGCCCTGCCCCCCCCCCCAAAAAAAAGGAATGCTATCTTGTATTTTAATTTTGGTATTTCCCAATTACATTTTCCCTAAATTACTTTTGGTTCTGGCTGTACTCGGGACTGTTATGGGCTGCATTGTACACTTCAATTCTACATGTTGCCTTTCCTGGTACTCGTCCTACAATTGCCACTATCTACTAGTGCTCTCCTCTCACCCCATGGTCATTTCATTATCTGTTCAGTATATCCCCATACACCTTCATGTTGGTCCCAGTTAGAATAGAAGTTCTTTGAAGGCAGGAAGTATTTGGCTTTTTCCTTTGTATCTGCGCTTTGGCATAGTGTCTGTCATATAGTAGGTGCTTTATAAGTGCTTGCTGATTGATACTCTAAATGATTTCTTTTAACTAGTTTGTTTTCTTATTTATGGTATAATTTCTTAGAGGCCTCTTTTCTTCCTTCTTTTCCCTATTAAACCTGCAACCAAACAGTAAATTCTAGCCTTATCTAAATGATATAAATTTCAAATTACTGGAGCTGGGATATGTTTATTGACCAGATATTTTAAAGTTGGACTGGACAACCCCCAAGGAGCTTTTATAGTCCATTAAGAGAAATCAGTGTTGCTGTAAAAGCAAAGACTTTACCTTTCCTTTTGGGTTACCACCATCTGAAAAATAGAAACATTAAAATTAACAAAAATAAAGAGAAATAATTTTGTCAAGCAAGTGAATTTTGTTACTTTTCAAGTGGTTGAAGCTGATGCTTACCTTTCTTCCAGAAATAAACATTTACATAGAACAGCACATCTCTTAATATTCCCCAGCCAATTAATCCTCCCATCACTTTTTTCATCCATCCATTTGAAGACTCATCAATCATCCGAAATCCTAGAAATATAGTAGCATCTAAAAAGAAAGGGGAATATTGTCCAAGGTAAATATTGTCTTTTTTGACTATATATAAAATTATTCAGGCAGGGTTGCCTTATGAATTGGTTTTATTATTGTTTTTTTACAGTTAAGGTACAAAATATTGAAATCGAGATGTGTTAAACTGCCTTTTGATTTATTCATTGTTGAAATGAATGGGGGGCAGCTAAGTAGTACAGCTGATAGTGTGGAATTTGGAGTCACTCCAAATCCAGCCTCAGACACTTACTGACTATATGATCCTGGCAATACAATCAACCTCTCTGTGTCCCAATTTCCTCTTCTGTAAAATGGGAATAGCAGCTACCTCCCAGGGTGGTTTGTGAGGATAAAATGAAATCATATTCGTAAAATAAAGTGTTTCACAAGCCTCAAAGTACAATGTAAATGCCATCCATTATATAAATGCTAGTCATTATTGTCTTTCTCTGTGGTAAACTACCTTACACAGAGCCTGACATTTAATAATAGTTCAATAAATATCTACTGATAGGAATGCTTTAAGATGGATTAAATATAACAATTTATTATCTGTGAAGAAACTTAGACTGAAATAAACAATTCTGAGTCTTTTCTTCTCCATCTCTTGAATAAAAAAGGTAAGATAATTCTTCATACTTGTATTTTCTAAGATGACCCCTCACTTTGGGGGTGACAACTTCAATGTCAAAAAAAGATAACCGGGGCGGCTAGGTGGTGCAGTGGATAAAGCACTGGCCTTGGATTCAGGAGTACCTGAGTTCAAATCCGGCCTCACACACTTGACACTTAACTAGCTGTGTGACCCTGGGCAAGTCACTTAACCCCCATTGCCCCGCAAAAAAAAAAAAAAAAAAAAAGGATAACCAACAAAGAATTTCCTAACCTTCTTTTGAATTTGAAATTAAGATTCCTTGCCTTTGGTTGTCTTTTATTAAAGTATTCATTTTTTCTTCAGCATTTACAGTCTTTTCATGTTAAACCAAGTACCTTTAAAATCAGAGCTACCTCTTAAAAAGGATCACACTTTTTCTTTTGGAGATCAAAAGTAGTTCATTCTGTGGGAAACTTTGCTTTCTTAACTGGTTCAATGCTTGCTGAAGAGGCAGCTTGTAAAGTGTCAAGTCACTAGTAGTGAAACAACTATTCAGGTACACCTAATATTTTTCTCTTGTGCTAACTAACAGAAAGATCGTAAGGCATTGACTACTTTTGGATAAAAAGAAATTTATACCATGCTTTGTAATAAAATTTGTGTGTCTGGAATCAGGGATTTGAAACGTTTCCAGTGACACTTAAATGAAAACATTATGTAATGACATATTAATTTAATATCTAAACATCCAAAATAATTTCAAGCTAATAATATTCAAGAATTAAAAAAAAAAGATTTACACATACAAAGAAGTTGAAGTAGTTACCTGATAAAACCCTTAATGCAAAACCAGTTAGAGCATGGAACCAATTAAAGATAAATCTCCTATAGAAACAACAAAAACAGTATAAGGTTCACATCTTCCTTTTAATAGCATTTTTATTAAGAATTTCTGAATTTTACTTTGACACTAGATATTACAAGGAAGTTAGTGACATTATCTGGGGCTATTTTTACTGGAAACAAAAAAGGTACAGAACTAAATCTGGGCTTTGTTTTTATGGGTTTGTTGTTGTTGTTGTTGTTGTTTGTTTGTTTTGGTGAGGCAAACAGGGTTAAGTGACTTGCCCAGGGTCACACAGCTAGTAAGTGTCCAGTGTCTCAGGTCGAATTTGAACTCAGGTCCTCCTGAATCCAGAGCCGGTGATTTTATCCACTGCACCACCTAGCTGCCTCTGGGCTTTGTTTTTTATTGCCTTTTTTTCTTCATGGAAATTTTTATTTTTATAACTTCAATCAGAGGAGTTTCGGGATTGGTATGATTTGGATTCTAGGTACTCAAGTCCTTTAGTCCAATGGGACTAAGAAATGCCTGTAAGTGCTACTGGCAGGACCTAAGATTTAGCTAGATAAAGAAAAAATTGACATGGGAGAGGAAGCAAAACAGAGGGAAAAGGAAATAGAAGATTCACAGGGTTTGTGCTATGTCTTTCTTTCTGTTGGTGGCAGCCACAAATTAAATGGAAGTTTTTTTCCTTCATATAAGACAAGGAAAAACAATAGAGTGATGTCTTAGAAAGAATGAAGCGTTCCTAGGTAGGATGGAAAAAAAATAAATGAAGCCAAGAAGAAAAAGATAGTGAGGAAGCAGTGGAATTAAATGTAGTGTTGTCTTGAATGGGGTAAGGATGAAGGGGTGGAGTGTGATACTTTGGTTTGGTCAGTATGGTGGTAGGATGTAGTGTGGTATGGTATGGCAGAGGGTGGGTAATGGTCTGACTTGTCATAAGCTTGATGTCATGGTCTTAAAATTCATCATTCTAGTGTTTTAAAGTTTGTGAAGCATTTTGCCTATATGATCTCATTTGAACTTCACAACAACCCTGTGATAGGTACTACAGGCATTATTATTCCTGTTTTACAGACAGAAAATGAGGATAAAGGATGGTAGAGGGCTGACTGATAGATTGATACTAAATTGGGGAAAACTTTCTAGTAAAGCTCACTTCTTGGGCACTGAACTGTTCAATATTTTAACTGATGACTTGAACAAAGACAAAATTTCAAGATAGTATCAAATTGGGAATAGTTCCTCTGCTCTGACTACTGGCCTTGTTGACTTCCTTTAAGTTCCAACTAAAATCTTACCTTCGATAGGAAGCCTTTCTTAACCCCTCTTAACTCCAGTGCCTTCCCTCTGTAATCATTTCCTATTTATCCTGTATATAGGTTGTGATATAAATACATATCTATATATAGATATACACACATACATGTCACTATATATATACAGTCTGTCTATCTATCAATCTATCTATATCTATATATCTACATATTCACTCTCATGTTGCCTTCCCCATTAGATTGTAAATTCCTTGAGAGAAGGTACTGTCTTTTGCCTTTTTTTTGGTATGCAGAGCACTTAGTGCCTGGCACACAGTAGGCACTTAATAAATGTTTTGATTATGTTATTGTTTGATTGATGTTGGGTGACAGAATCAGAATCCCAAAATATCTCTATAGACTAGAACAATGAGCTTAATCTAAGGTAGTGAAACTGAGTAAGAATAAACTAAATAATCTCTTATACTTCAGTTAAAAAAATTATACAGATAAAAGTTGTCAGCCAAAAATGTTATTGTAAGCTTAGGCCGCATTAGTAAATTCATATGGTTAAGAGATGGGACCATAGAAAATAGTAATTGTGTCTGAAACAAGACAAGTCCTTTTGGGTATATTCTACTGTGCTTTGATTAGACCATATCTGGAATCTTGTATTTTAGGAACTTAGAAACCACATTTTTGGAAGGATATTGATAAACTAAAATGTATCAAGAGGAGGTGACCAGAATGTCAAAAAGTACTAGAATCCAATATAAATGAAGGATAGCTGAAGGAATGAAGATATACACTATGGAGAAAACTTTCCAAAGGGAAAACTGGTTAAGCCATTTTGAGTATTTGAAGGAGCAACATGAGAAATGGTTGGGCTTGACTGTGGAGAATAGAGCTAGGAATAGTAATAGGTGGAGGACAGAGACGCAGATTTAGGCTCAATCTAGAAAATTTCTAACAATTGGACATATTTAAAAGTGGAATAGGCTGTCTAGTATTTCTCCTTTCATTGGAGCTGAGGAATGCCTTGATGAGCACTTTTTAGAGATATTATAGAAAGGGATTTTACTTAGGTTTAGGTTAGTGCAGGTGTCTGTAGTACTTTATAGCTTTTATATTTTATGATTATATTAGATCATGTAAAATTCCGAAAGCAATTCATATGATTTCAAAATTGCCCATTCTACTCCACTGTACCCACTCACTCTAGGTCTACTATTCTTTGTACTTCTCACTTACATTATTCCTTGAAGTCCTAACTCTCAGATAAGTGGATTTCAAGGGCATCTGGAACTGGGCCATTGGTTTGTAGTGATTTGAATAACTCTTATTTGGAATTTCCCATTTTAAAGGGGATTTACCTTTTGTGATGAGGTAGAGGTCGAAAGAGAGCAACCACTGGTTGAAGGAAAGCCAGTGACATTACAACACATCCCATAATAGGATGAGGCCAGTTGCCCTGCAGAGGAAATAAATTGCCTGTTTTGATATATATATTTTTTAGAAATAAGTTTTAGAAAAAAATCAAATAAATGTTTGATAAAAAAGGAGAGATTGGTGTATTTAGTGAAAGTAAGGAGTGATCATGATATCAGGAAAACATGGGAAAGGTCTTCCCACCCAACACAATAGGTGGATCCCCAGTGGAGTATTTATGGAAGGACATGGATAAAAAGCTCATGGATGGGTAGTCATTGGTGAGTTATGATTTGCATCATTGGAAGCAATAACCCATCATGGAGATCACAGATTCACTGGGGTACATGTGTACTTTAATAGTCAGACATGACTGAACAATACATATGTATTGCAATATGATATATGCTGAAATATTGAAGAGAGAGGGGTCTATGCTCTCTCAAAGGCTTTATAACATTTAAATCATATGTAAGAACATATTTGAATATATATGTATTCCCACAGTTACCACCCTAAAAAACAAAAAAAATCCAACCTCTTATAGCAGAAAGATTCATGGCCTGGCCAGTTATGAGCCCAAATCACCACATATCCATGTTTTTGGCAAAGTATGGCAAAAGTTGGCAAGCCTAAAGGCAGACTGAGGAGAGTACTCTCTCTTCCCACTTCCCACCTCAGCAAACATAGTTCCAACAGTGGAGAGTTGATCTATTCTTCAAATGTTCCCTGGACCATAGTCAATGGATTTTCCACCCTCAATAATCCCTCTCCAACTACTCTGAAGAACAAGAGGACTATCACATAGCAGCTGTCTAATAAATATTTCCCTAATTGAAATTAATTTGTCTCTAGCTCTCCTTTCGTACCACATTTTCAAGTGTCTTGTAGCAAAGAAAAAATATAGTACCACCTCATCATCATATGCCCTTCACTGATTTTGGTGAGTAGCCCAGAGGCATCCATTATCCCCTTCGATTCATTCATCTTCCTCTCACTGCCCTTTTAGGTTTACTTTGACAAATTTAGAGATTTACACATGCAAAAGATTGAGGAGTACTGACCTCAGATGAGAATACCGGTATATTTCCGTCTTTATCTACACCTATGTGTCATTGTAGACCTACTTCTTGAAAGAACTTGGAACTCAATCTGGAGATGAAAGTAGGAACTTTGGCCCTGATATCTATTAGATGTCATTTAGCAAACATGACTCATGTTCTTTCTATAATCTTCTAGATATAACCCCATATTCATCAATGAATCATCAGCTATTAATGAAACCAAGGTGTAAATAATCAGAAGATATTTACATTTTGATACAAAATCAATAGGTACTCAACAACAATAAAACAGAAGATAAACTTACACTCCATCCTTGGGCTTGTATAAAAGGCAGTATAAAGGCTATCATTGTGGATACCACTGTTAATGTCATCAGAGATCTGTGGACCTAAAGAAAAATGACATCTAGCTTTAGAAGATTTAACTGACATTTCAGTTTTAACTGAATAGGCAATTATTATAGCTAGCCATTGATGATTTTATCCTTGGGGTAAAAGAATCTTGGGTAACTGGGTGATACAGTGTACCAGACCTGGAGCCAGAAAGACCCGACTTCAAATCTAGCCTATGACCCTGGGCAAGTCACTTAACCCTGTTTGCCACAATTTCCTTCCTCATCCGCAAAATGATCTGGAGAAGGAAATGGCAAACCAGTCCAGTATGGTTTACCCAAATGGAATCACAAAAAGCCAGATGTGACTGAACAACAACAACAACAACAACAACAAAAAGAATCCTCCTGTTTTTTAAACTGGAAAGACAGGTATCTTAACGATCATTGAAAGATATTTCCATAAAACGTTTGCTAATAACAATACAGTTACAGTAAATTTTCATCTGACATGAGGTTATCTGATTAACAACACATTACATGAATTACAGTTTTAAAAATACAAGAATAAAAATACATTTAATGCTAAAACATATTATGCATAAATTGGTAACTGAATCACATTGGTCCTCATTAAGAATGTTAATTTTCATTACAAAGTAAATTTGTAGAAGTGCTGTTGACACATTTCTCATCAATAGAATCCTTTGTAGTTGTGTTTATTTTATCCAACTAAAGGGCATAGTGTTCAAACAGAAATATGAATGTTCTCAATATTTCAAAATTCTCTCTTGATCTTACTTTCCCTCAGAGCTATTCTTTTCATTATAGTTTGTTGCCATTGGGGTGGGGGTGGGGGCAGGGAATTCATTCTTATACTAAAAATAAGTCTTTCTTTTAATTAATAGGTTAGGACAGGGGTAGGGGCCAGACCTGTGCTTTCAATCAATCAATAATAATTTCTTTATTGGAATTGTCAACAAAATAAGACAACACAAAATAAACAAACAATAATAACAAAAAGACTTGGTCCTTTGCCTTCAGGGAGCTCACATTCTAATTTCATTGATCTAGGGAACTCCTAGGTAAGGAAACTCCCTTTACCAAGGAAGGCTGACACTTTCTCTGCAAGCTGTAGTCTCAGAGAGTTATCTAGAGAACTATGACTTGTTCAAGGACATAGAACTCTAGGAGTTTGCTTGCTGGCTACCACTGGTACGAGCATTTACACCTTTGAAATTGGCAAATGATACAAATCACAGCTCGCTTTACTGTTTTGTTGATTGACTGGACTTAAAGTTATAGAGAAAATGTTACTTAAGCAGGTTAAACTTAAGTGTATTATGTATCCTTCTTTCCTTCCTTCCTTTCGAGAGCCAGTTGTAAAACATTTACCAGTACATCCCCAGATCATAGCCACTATGTGTCTGAGGAGGGACTCGAACCTACATCTTCTTGGTTTCAGTGCCATATGGCCTCTCAACAATTAAGTTATAGATACCAATTATTCAATGAACAATTTTAGAAAGCTGTTTTAAAAATATCCAAAGATGCTTTAGTATGAACTGACATTTTAAAAAGTCACATTTCTATGCTGCTTTTAAGGTTTACTGTGTGTTATGCTTACACCAACCCTGTGGGAACAGTTAGTGCAGGCACTGTCCTCATTTTATATTGGGAAAACTGGGGATCAGAAAGATGATATGATATGTCTAGGGTCACAAATAATTACTAGCTAGTAAGTGGTTTGTTGTTGTTGTTGTTGTTGTTGTTGTTGTTGATGAGGCAATTGGGGTTAAGTGACTTGCCCAGGGTCACACAGCTAGTAAGTGTCAAGTGTCTGAGGCCAGATTTGAACTCAGGTCCTCCTGAATCCAGGGCCGGTGCTCTATCCACTGCGCCACCTAGCTGCCCCCGCTAGTAAGTGTTAAAGCCAAGATTCAAACCCAAATCTCTCTTTCCTCCAAGCATAGCCCTCTTGCCAGTAGTCTTTCTCCATTGCCACCTGTGCATATGGATGCTCTCCCTCCTCACTTCCATTTCTTGGTTTGCCTCAACTCAACTCAATTCCCCATTGCCAAGTTCTTCCCTTTGAGAACACCTTCCATTTACACTACATATATCTTGTATATGGACAGCTAGCTGATGTAGTAGATAGAGTGCTGGGCCTGAAATCAGGTGGGGGTAGGGAATTCACCGAAATCAGGAAGACTCCTGTTCCTGAGTTCAAATCTGGCCTCAGACACTTACTAGCTGCATGACCCTGGGCAAGTCACTTAGCCCTCTTTGCCTCAGTTTCCCCATCTGTAAAATGAGCTGGAGAATGAAATGGCAAACCACTCCAGTATCTTTGTCAAGAAAACCTCCAATAGTGTCATGAAGAGCCAGACACAAATGAAGAATGACTCAACAATATATCTTGTATGTACACAGTTTTTTACATGTTTTCTCCCTATTACCAGGCGAGTTCTTTGAGGATAGAGATCATGTTTTTGTCTTTCTTGTGCTTAGCACAAACTGGTACATAATGCGTGGTCAATAAATGGTTGTTAACTAATTGACTGTAGATTCACTTTGTCTATCATATTTCTGTCCATTTCAAGTCAAGCTATGCCAACAAACGTTAATTTGTTGGGGTTTTTTTGTTTTGTTTTGTTTTGTGAGGCAATTGGGGTTAAGTGACTGGCCCAGGGTCACACAGCTAGTAAGTGTTAAGTGTCTGAGGCTGGATTTGAAATCACATCCTCCTGACTCCAGGGTCGGTGCTCTATCCACTGCGCCACCTAGCTGCCCCTGCCAACAAACATTAATTAATCACTTCTCCTGTGCTAGACTCTGTGCTTAGCTCTGGGGATGTAAATAAAAGGAAAAAGAAAGACAGTGTCTGCCCTTAAGGAGCTTACATTCTAAAGGGAGAAGATAGCATGACTTTAAAACATAATCTCTGTTAACTAAAATTAAAGAAAAAATCCAACATGGCTAAATGATTCGATTTAGTTTGTGATATGCAGTAACTTTAGCTACTTAATCTGACTTCTCTCTTTGTTTTTTAGGATAATGGGATTTTCAGTACAAAAGAAGCTGCTAATATTATAAACAGAACAAATGTAAAGTTTAACAACCTATAATAAAGGCAAGATGATAATTCACAGTGAAAACCCACATTTAAGGAAAATAAAAAAACTGTTATAAAAATGGGATGGGTTGGTTATCATGACAAATGATGTCAAAATGCCAGATACATTTTCAGATACTATACATTAAGAATGATTCACGAACCTGGAACCAGAGATCTTTGCCAAGAACTTGTTTTACCATCACACCTTTCCAGAACCGGGCGAAGACCATGCCTACACTTCCTACTGTCACCCAGGCAATAAGCATCATGGAACCTGTTTTTAGAAGGGCAGGAACAATCATAAAACTTTTTATCTTAATAGGCCTTATATTCTAACCAGTTCTCTGACTAAAGTTGTTGTATGCTGTTATTTAAATCTCTTCTCTTGCTCATTCAATGTTTAAAGCCCAATTTATACCTTTATGAAACCTCTTGCCTGCAGAACAGTAGAATTTTTTTCCCCACTGGACCCTAGGCCTCTTTCTCTTCAGATCTCCACAGGCATTCCGACCATCATTAAGATGGGGATAACTATGGCATTAAATAAGAGAATTGATTACTACAGGAAAAATTGGTATTAATGACTTCATTCTCGTTCCTGTGATCATGAGATTTGCCACTCTCCTACCATTTTGTGTAATAAAAGAATATGCTTTAATATAGTCCCCTATCAGAATATAACGTCCTTGCTAGCAGGGATTGTTTCATTCACTGTGTATATCTCCAGCACCAAGCATGGTTTCTGGCACACACTAGGCATTTAATAAATGCTTGTTGATTAATTTAACCATTTAGTAGGAAAAAAAACCCCAAACTTGCAACCTAATTGCTGTGTTATATTATTGGAAGAACAGCAATTTAAAGGGTTCATGCCCAAAAAGAGGGTGTGAATTGATTCCAGCTTTTACATAGGAATCCTAAAGGTGTCTCCCTGACCCTTAACTCCCCGTCATTTGCTCTTTTCTTCTCTGACAAACAATACACATCTTCAAACTTTGTATTCTGCTAGAGGCAGTTAGGTGGTATGCTGGATCGAGATGGACCTGGAATTAGCAATTCATTTCCTGCCTTAGGCTGTTATTAGCAGGGCAAGGTTCAACCTCTTTCAGCCCTAGTTTCCTTATCAGTAAAATGAGGATAATAATAAAACTTATCTTCCAGGGTTCTGTCAAGGATCAAGTGACATAACACACACCACGAGCACACACATTCACGTGCACACAAACTAGGCACAGACAGTGCTTTGCAAACTTAAAATGATATTATTATTATTATTATTACTGAACACGTGTATATTTGCTGCTAAACAAATAAAATTCAAGGTTGGAAAAGAGCTCTTATCAAGGTAGACATTTAAACTGAGACATCAATATCCTTCCACAGTGTTAAATTTTTTTTCTATTCTGAGTATTTAATATAAATGTTAACTGAACACAAACACAGCTTAGATTCTCCTTTGATTTTTTTTCCTCCCAAATTTTTGATATCACTGATTTAGGGAGCTCTCTATGAGGAAATGCATTCTAAAAACACAAATCCAAAAGTATTCTGTAAATAATGGTCTTAGAGAATGCTTTTGTGGGGAGCATGGTGATGGTGTGTGTGTGTGTATGCACTGAGACCTTGCCCAGAGTCACACAGGCACAATGTGTTAAAGGTGGGACTTGAATCCAGATGTTCCTAACTCCAAGGTTGCTCTTATCTGTTACTAGTTTTCTTCTAACAATCTCCTATTTATGCCATATACTACCCGGAAGCTTTATAAACATAAATGAAAGTAAACCAGTGAAGAAAACCCAAACTCACTTAAATGATGTGGGATGGAATTTGGGATCGAATTGATCATGAGTCATCCCAAAAGAATTACAAGACTCAGTGACTCAGTTTCCCAAGTTTTATTGCAATACTACTGTGAATGATCAAAGGGAGAGAACCAGAAAAGTGGAAAGGTATCTCTCGAATAGTGAAAAGAAACACAATTATATTTATAATATGGATAAATTGATTATCAGTCTAATTATAATAATCTCCACCTTGGGGAGGTACAGGGGAGGGCCTGTCTTTCTCATTATAATATTCTCCACCTTGGGGTGTTTCAGGGAAGGGTTTATCCTAATTTGGAGTTCCTGGGATCCTAAGCCAACCCCTGAGGCGGGTACCTTTTTCAGTAGAGGTGTATTTTGGGGGTTTACGCGTCTTAAAGTGAATCTGGGGACAAATCTGGCCTTTTCTGTGCATGTTTCTTTCTGGTTCTCATGACTAGTTTCAAAACTTAATCATTTTTCAGTAGAATTTCTATACCCTTGTAATTTTATCATTGTTATAGTCTTCAGGTCTCCTCAGCCTAGGTCCCTCTGTTCCCGTTATGGGTCCTGATTTATGTGGGTATGAGAACCTAGTATGCTGACTTGTAAGTTATCCATTAACTGGGGTCTAACTCCCTTTTGGAGCTAATATCTGAATTAAAGCTTGGATCTTAGGTTTTTCTATTAAAAACTGCTGCCCTCGAAATATGTTTAATGTTATTATGTGTGTGTGTGTATATATATATATATATATATATATATATATGTATATATATAAAACCTATATCAGATTACCTGCTGTCTAGGGGAGGGGGGAGGGAGGGGAGGGAGGGAGAAAAATATGAAATTGTAAAGCTTGTATAAACAAAAGTTGAGAATATCTTTACATGTAACAAAAAAAAAATAAAATACTTTATTAATTAAAAAAAATGCTGCCCTCACTATTCCTTTTGTGGGGTAACTTGAACATGAAGCTATGCTTACAAATTTAACTTTGGTAATAGATTACGTTTCTAATTCTACTGCATTAGGGTTACAAGAGTTGGAAGATTGCTTGAACTCTGTGGCAAATGTGTTCCCGGACTGAGGCGGAGTCTATATGGTTCAGAACACCTCCTGAAGGTTGAACTGCCTACAGAGATTACCTGGATGGCTGAAAGTGTTCACAACTGCTTGCTTCATCCAGTTTTTCATGGAACTCTTAGATTTATTCTGTATTAGGTTCCCTGTTGCCCCTTGGTCTGTTTGTAAATCATTTGTGTCTTGTGTTGTGGTTCTTGCATTTGTAACACTAGTTCCTAGATCTCCCTCAATTAATAAACCCCCTGTGGGCCCCTACTTCACCCCAACTCAGCAGGAAGCAGTAACAGAAGAGATGATCGTCGTCCTTTTTCCCGGGGTATATGAAAAGGGGGGAATGATGTAGGAGGCAAAAAGGGGTTAATAGAAAAACCTAAGACCCAAGCTTTAATTCAGTTATTAGCTCCAAAAGGGAGTTAGACCCCAGTTAATGGATAACTTACAAGTCAGCATACTAGGTTCTCATACCCACATAAATCAGGACCCATAACGGGAACAGAGGGACCTAGGCTGAGGAGACCTGAAGACTATAACAATGATAAAATTACAAGGGTATAGAAATTCTAGTGAAAAATGGAGATATTTTGAAACTAGCCATGGGAATCAGAAAGAGACGTGCAGAAAAGGCCAAATTTGTCCCCAGATTCACCTTAAGACGTGTAAACCCACAAAACATACCTCTACTGAAAAAGGTACCCGCCTCGGGGGTTGGCTTAGGACCCCAGGAACTCCAAATTAGGATAAGCCCTTCCCTGAAACACCCCAAGGTGGAGAATATTATAATGAGAAAGACAGACCCTCCCCAGTACCTCCCCAATGTGGAGATTATTATAATTAGACTGATAATCAATTTATCCATACTATAAATATAACTGTCTTTCCTTTCACTATTCGAGAGATACCTTTCCACTTTTCTGGTTCTCTCCCTGTGATCACTCACAGTATTGCAATAAAACTTGGGAAACTGAGTCACTGAGTCTTGTAATTCTTTTGGGATGACTCATGATCAATTTGACCCTAAATTCCATTCCACATCATTACTACTAAGGGCATCTCTCTTATTCCCTTTTCCCTTTGCTCTCCTGGACAAGTATATCAACTTTAAGATATTCTTTACATTCTTCTTCTTCTTCTTCTTCTTCTTCTTCTTCTTCTGGTGAGGCAATTGGGGTTAAGTGACTTGCCCAGGGTCACACAGCCAGTAAGTGTTAAGTGTCTGAGGTCGGATTTGAACTCAGGTCTTCCTGAATCCACGGCCAATGCTCTACCCACTGTGCCATCTAGCTGCCCCCTTTAGGTTCTTCTTTAAGCTTTGGCACCTCAAACCCAGTTAAGAAGGGTTTAACAAGCAATCCTATTTCTTTATTCATCAATTAGGAAAAGACCCATAAAAATATACGTACCATGAACTTTAATAAGAATTGGTCTAGATGAAGTACCTCCTGCTTGTGATGGTTGGGAGATGTTTACTTTCTGAGACGTTATTAAAGGAGTATTAGGATGTTTTCGTATAGCTCCTGCAAATATTAACATTGAGATATTCAATATGAAGAATGATGAATGCATGTACGTGTGTAAAGCTTTGACAATCAGGAAAGTCTTTGATGTATATTTTAAGAGAATGTGATGTTGAGAATGGGTTTCATCAGGACAATTGCAGTATTATATTCAGGAATGTCTACTAATCTAGAGCACAGCTTCTTAAATTTTTTACACTTGCAACTCTTTTTCGCCTGAGAAATTTTTATGTAAACTCGGGTATATAGGTTTATAAAATTGATATACATAATCTTTTTTTTTTTTTTGGTGGAGCAATGAGGGTTAAGTGACTTGCCCAGGGTCACACAGCTAGTAAGTGTCAAGTGTCTGAGGCCGAATTTGAACTCAGGTCCTCCTGACTCCAGGGCCAGCGCTTTATCCACTGCGCCACCTAGCCACCTCCATATATAATCTTTTACTGTTGCCCATTTTTTTTGCGACCCCCACATTCAGTTACATGACCCCATATGGGGTCACGACCCACAGTTTAAGAAGCTTTGATCTAGAGCACTGATATTTCTTTGATGTAAAGATGGTTTCAAGGTCTCATAAGGTTGGTATGAGTTACATTTTCCTGGATTTGGAGTCTGAGTTCTATTTAACTCTGTAATGTAGAGAATTGTGGAGAATTACGTGAATTACATGTAATTTATCTAAACCCTTAGGTTTGCTATAGTTTTTATATGACATTAGGAACATAGGTTTTCAGAGTGAGAAGGAAACTAAGATCTTTTAGTTCTGGCATCAACTGATAGGCTTCAGGGGGTCCATAAACATAGATGGGAAAATAATTAGTCTTTATTTCTTTTTTTGTTTGTTTTTGTTTTTGGTGAGGCAATTGGGGTTAAGTGACTTGCTCAGGGTCACACAGCCAGTAAGTGTTAAGTGTCTGAGGCCGGATTTGAACTCAGGTCCTCCTGAGTCCAGGGCCTGTGCTCCTATCCATGCACCACCTAGCTGCCCTCTCTTTATTTCAATGTAATTAATTTCTTTTGTTGTAATCCTGTGTGTTTTATTTTATGCATTTAATAATATTATTTTAAGAAGGGCTTTGTTAGACAACCAAAGAGGTTCATCCAGGAATGTGCTGGGTCCAGCTCTTCCCAACTTCAATTGTTAAATTTCTTAGTATATTTACACTTTGGAGATCAGCAAATACTACAAACCAGTGTTTTGTTGATTGTTGATTTAAAAAAGGGATGGGGGGGCAGCTAGGTGGCGCAGTGGATAGAGCACTGGCCCTGGATTCAGGAGGACCTGAGTTCAAATCCGGCCTCAGACACTTAATACTTACTAGCTGTGTGACCCTGGGCAAGTCACTTAACCCCAACTCCCTCACCAAAAAACCCAACCCCCCCCCAAAAAAAAAGGGATGGGGAAAATTTTAATAATGCAGGTTAAACTTAAAAGTGTGTCCTGTGCATACTTTTCCCTTGAAGAGCCAGTTGTTAAACATCTACCAGCTTATCACTAGGTCCATGACACAAAAAAGGTTAAGAACCCATGGTCTAGTCTAACCCTCATTTTACAGATGAGGAAATTGAGACCTAGAGAGATGAATGACTTGTTCAAGATCGCACAGGTAATAAATGACAGCGCTGGGATTTGAAGTTATTTCTTCTGACTTTGAATTTAGTGCTATTTCTAGTATACAAAAGGCTCTTCAGGCTGTCCTTAAACCCCATTCCCCCCCCCCCCAGGAAGGAAGGAAAGAAGGGAGGAAGGAGGAGAGGAAGGAGAGGAAGAAGGAAGAGAGGGAGGAAAGGAGGGAGGAAGGAAGGAAGGGAGGAAAGAAGGAAGGAAGGAAGGAAGGAAGGAAGGAAGGAAGGAAGGAAGGAAGGAAGGAAGGAAGGAAGGAAGGAGGCAGCATAGCATAGCATAGCATAGCATAGCATAGCATAGCATAGCATAGCATAGCATAGCATAGCATAGCATAGCATAGCATAGCATAGCATAGCATAGCATAGCAAATAGGGGACTGGTCTTGGAATTAATAAGACAAGGGTTCCAGTTCATCCTGTGACAACTACTAGCTATATGACCATAAGCAAGTCATTGAATTTCTTGGTGCCCCCAAAGCAACTTCTAAGATCATAATTTATAGAGGAGCAGGTAAGCTGCATCAATGGAGGCTATTTCCACAATGGATATTGTTCATATGGATAAGATCATAGATTCACACCATTTTTTTTTTTTTTTTGCTTTAAAAAGTAACTTTGGAGCAGCTAGGTGGTGCAGTGGATAGAGCACCGGCCCTGGAGTCAGGAGGACCTGAGTTCAAATCCGGCCTCAGACACTTAACACAACTAGCTGTGTGACCCTAGGCAAGTCACTTAACCCCAATTGCCTCACCAAAAAAAGAAAAAAAAAGTAACTTTCCGACTGGGAGAACACATTTGACCATCAGTACTACAGTAGCACCATTCTTGATGCCTATAAAGCTGGGCTCCCAGAGCACAGTTCCTTAAGCAGGTGAGTTTTAGCAAACACCTAGTAC